>NC_138193.1:8785861-11185861 GCF_964194105.1 Spermophilus citellus
AAGAACTCAAAAAATTAGACAATAAGATAACAAATAACCCAATCAACAAATGGGCCAAGGACCTGAACAGACACTTCTCAGAGGAGGATATACAATCAATCAACAAGTACATGAAAAAATGCTCACCATCTCTAGCAGTCAGAGAAATGCAAATCAAAATCACCCTAAGATACCATCTCACTCCAGTAAGATTGGCAGCCATTATGAATTCAAACAACAACAAGTGCTGGCGAGGATGTGGGGAAAAAGGTACTCTTGTACATTGCTGATGGGACTGCAAATTGGTGCGGCCAATTTGGAAAGCAGTATGGAGATTCCTGGGAAAGCTAGGAATGGAACCACCATTTGACCCAGCTATTGCCCTTCTTGGACTATTCCCTGAAGACCTTAAAAGAGCGTACTACAGGGATACTACCACATCGATGTTCATAGCAGCACAATTCACAATAGCTAGACTGTGGAACCAACCCAGATGCCCTTCAATAGATGAATGGATAAAAAAAATGTGGCATTTATACACCATGGAGTATTACACAGCACTAAAAAATGACAAAATCATGAAACTTGCAGGGAAATGGATGGCACTAGAGCAGATTATGCTTAGTGAAGCTAGCCAATCCCTAAAAAACAAATACCAAATGTCTTCTTTGATATAATGAGAGCAACTAAGAACAGAGCAGGGAGGAAGAGCAGGAAGAAAAGATTAACAATAAACAGAGACATGAGGTGGGAGGGAAAGGGAGAGAAAAGGGAAATTGCATGGAAATGGAGGGATACCCTCATTGTTATACAAAATTACATATAAGAGGTTGTGAGGGTATTGGGAAAATAAACAAAGAGAGAAATGAATTACAGTAGATGGGGTAGAGAGAGAAGATGGGAGGGGAGGGGAGGGGGGTTAGTAGAGGATAGGAAAGGTAGCAGAATACAACAGTTACTAATAGGGCATTATGTAAAAATGTGGATGTGTAACCGACGTGATTCTGCAATCTGTATTTGGGGTAAAAATGGGAGTTCATAACCCACTTGAATCTAATGTATGAAATATGATATGTCAAGAGCTTTGTAAGGTTTTGAAAAACCAATAAAAAAAACCAGGGAGAGAGGGAGAGCATGCCAGGGATTGAGCTTTTATTGGTGAATAAAAAATTCAAGGGAAAATCCCATCCAGTGAAGGTTAAGGGGGGCAGAATCCCAAGGTCAAGGACAACGATTGGGTCTTCAGGTCAGTGGCCAGGAGGCATCTGCATGGACAAACCCTGGGACCTGGGAAAGGGTGGGGAATGGCTCTGACACATCTGTGTTTGAGCGCCTCTCACCCTGCCAGGGAGGTAAGTCAAATCACGTAAGAGGATGGCCTCCCACAATTGTCTTTTTTTTTGTTGTTGTTAGAATGAAATTCATAAGTTGGCAGACCATTTTTTTCAGATGTGTAACTAGATGCCATTTAAATTACCCACTCTTAAATGGTAGACATTTTGTACATGAACACTGCCTGTCTGCACCTTTTTGAACAGCCAGTCTGGGCTCAGGAACCCAAATACCAATGTTAGCTGGAACATGTTCTTCAGTTTGGCCTATCCGCCAGTATCCCCTGAGGTCATCTGTTCAATGAGCTTCGTTACTCCTGCTCCCTCACTGGCTTTCATGGAAACCACATAATGTCTATGAATCAGGGACACCAATCCCACAACATTGTGTTCTTTGAGTATCCAAAGTCCCACTTTTCACTTCACCATGGCTGACATAGGCAGTAATATTTATCAGCAAATGTGAGGTTTTCAAAGATCCAATTCTTTGTGCTCCTTTCTCAAAGAGCATTAGGCAGGGATATAGCATACATAAATATTAAAAGGCTGTAGTTTTTAAAATGTCATCCATTGAATAGTTGATACATATCTGAGATACTTTTTATTTTGGAGGAGGTATTATTTAATAGGGAATTCCAACAGCTACGTAATAGTGAAATGAGACACAAAGAATAAAATGCATCCATTTTATTCTTTGTGTCTGATGAATTTTATGAGTAAGGATAAGATATTTCCTTGTTCCAGTGCAGATGTTGCCCACTTCTGTGAATGGATGTGGGGTGTCACCTGCTACTTGCATGTCTGCATGTTGTGCTTGACACTAATATCATACTTGGAAGGTGGCAGAAAGTCAATACTGAAGTTAAGCTCTTGTGTTCTAGCAGTTGTGCTGCAGATCCTTGGTGTGCCACCTTCTGCAATCCATGCTGCTCTGTTCATGTTTCTTATTGACTTCCTGGTGATGAGCATCATGGTCTCCTGGTCTTTGAGAATGGCCAAACATTGTACTGTGAATGTGGAAGATGGGAATGTGGAAGGCTCCAGGGAGGAGGGATCATTGATCATGTACTCTACTCCATGTGCCTGTTTAATGACCTGTTTTTCTTCTTTGGTTTTAAGGGAGACGGGGCCCTCAGACACTTCTGTGCAGCTGGGAATGCAGGCTTCTGCTTCACCTTGAAGGAAGCGAAAATGCTCTCTAAATGTACACCATGCTTAATTGTATAGAAGAATTCTACATTGAGCCAAACCACACGAGATTTCAAAAGCCAGCCCAATAACATTTAGAAGATTCATTCTCCAAAGCAGAGTCCTCCCTGTTGAGAGACTTCAATGTGGAGAAAGGAGAGCCCCTCTCTCCTCGGAGTACTTCTTTGACAACAAGTGCACTGGAGAAGTTTGAATCAAGTGGGAGGCACATGGGCAGGCTTCCTGGATGAGGCCCTATTGAAGGGAGGATGGGATCTGAGGAGTGCACCAGAGAGAGGAAAGATGGGAAAGGGAGGGAAGCTGGCGAGGGCAGGGCGACAGCATCACTGGAAAAGAGGCCCCAGGAGGAACTGCTACAGACTCTCAGCTGAAGACACCCATGCGGGCTTGAGGTGTTTTCAAGCACAGCCTTGCCAATATGTGAGCTTCGTGTTCTGCTGGACTTGGATGAGTCTAGTGATAAATGACATGCAGGGACCCACATGCAACAAACACATTTACTGATGGCACAAAGGCTTCAAAGTGAACCTGTGTCTGCCAGTTATTATACATCATTCTGCAGCACTCTAGTTCAAACAGGGATAGCCACAAATTGCTCACTGGAAACCCTGTTTGCTGCCGCAAGTGGACGCTGCTTGCATGAACTGCTTCACTTCTGAACTTCTCAGCTCTCCTGAGCAAGCACATTCAGAACCCACTTCAGGCCCAATATGAAAAGTGTACCTATAAGAGAGACCTTGTAGCTCCGATCACCAACGTTAAAGAGGAAAGCTGCTCTTTGAAGAAAATCCATTTGCCAATGTTTCACTGAAATCAATGGTTCCCCCTTACTCAGAAGACAAACTGGAAACGCAGGAGCCTTCATGCAGGGAATCTGAATTTCCAATGGAACAGTGCTTCAGAGAGAAACTGAGAGTGCCGGCTCTGAGAAGCGGTTCCACTTCATGCAGCTTCAGCCAGAAACAAACCTCAATGTGCTTACAGAGCACAAGACCGTTCCTTCAATTGGAAGCGGCCTGCACAAAATGCTTCCATTCTGCACTTCCAAGCTTTTCTCAGCTAGCACGTTCAGTCAACACTTTACACCCAAAGTGCAAATTGTGCTACCCAGAGAGCCCTTGGACCTAACATCATCACCAGTATTCACATGGAAAGTTGGACGGTTGACAAGATCAATGGCGCAGAGTTTCATTGAAATCTTTTTCTCAAATATTTTGAAAACTCACTGGAAATGAAAGGCCCACGAGTAACAAACTCTGCTTTATACAAGACACAGAAACTTCTAAAGCCTGTGACTGCTGGCTCTAAGAAGGGGTTCCAAATCCTACTAGTTCAACCAAGCCCAAATCCCAATGTGCTCTCTAGGAACACTTTTACATCTTGCAATTGAAGCTGTTTGCATACCCTGCTTCTCTTCTGCACTTCACACTCTAGAGCTGTTTGCACACCCTGGTTCTCTTCTGCACTTCACACTCTTCTCATTGAGCTCATTCAGAGAACATTTCACACTCAATATCCAAAGTGAACTAGCTGGAGAGCCCTTGTACCTTGGAGCACTTGCTCAGATAGGAAGCAATAGGTCTGATGGGTGGTTCAATTCCTCCATGATTCTTTGGAATCCATTCCTCAAACGGATTCTGAAAACTATCTTGAAATTGCATGAGCCTGACTACAATGACCTGTGCTTTATTGAGTGCATAGATGCTTCCAAATATAATGGTACCATCATCTCTGACAAGAGGTTCTGCTTTCTGCATGTTCAACCAGGGAAAAATTGCCATGTGTTCACTGAGAACAAAGCTACTTTGTGCACAAAATTTTTCTGTTTGCCCCCTACAAATGCATCTCAGGATGCACATTCAGAACACATTTCCTGCAAAATCATGACAAAGTATCATTGCAAAAGTCCACTGTGGTCTCGCATCACCAACATTAATTAGGAAATTAATTGCCCAAGGTTTCACTGTATTCCCTTGGTCTCCCTCTTCTAAAAACTCATTGAAACTGCAGGTGCCTGACAGCAATCAACTTGCCATTGACCAAGAGCACAGTTGTTTCCAATGGAAACTGTGCCTGCTAGCTCTCAGAAGCCATTGGATTTAAGGCTACTTCAGCCAGGTACAAAGCTCAATGGGCACGTGAGAAAAATGTCATTTCCTAATGTGGAAGCTGCTTGCCAAAATTCTTCTGTGCTGCACTTCCAAAATATTTTCAGGAAGCACACTCAGAGCACAGTTTCAGCCCATATGCAAAGAGTGCTAGCAAGAGAGCCCTTGGACCTAGGTTCAGCAACTTGGAGGAGAACTGTGGGCCCACTGGGAAGAGCAATTCCCCAAGGTGGATTGAAATCCATTGCTCAATTGTTTGTCACAGAATTCACTTGAAATGCAAGTGCCTGCCTGCATTGAACTCGCATTGACCAATTGTACAGATGCTTCAGAGGGAAACTGCCACCTCAGAGAAGCGGTGGTTCTTCATGCTAGTTTAAGTAGTGACAAACCCCAATGTGCTCACTGAGAACAAAATGAGCTCCTGAATGTTGAAGCTGCTGAGAGACTGCTTTACTTTTGCACTCCCAAACTACTCTCAACAAGCACATTCAGAGCCGAGGTCAGGCCCAAAATACAATGTTGGCTGACAAGAGAGTCCTTGCACCCAGGATCACCAATTTTGAGAAGGCAATGAGGACTGCTGAAAAGAACAATTCCACAAAATTCCATGGAAACCCACTCATCAGACCTTCCTGAAAACACTGGAAATGCAGGTTTCATGCAAGGAACTCTGTGTGACAGATGGCAAAGTTTGCCAAATGCAAACATGCCTACCAGCTCTGAGAAGCCATTCTCATTCACACTTCTTCAACCTGGGAAAAATCCCCATGAGCTCACTGAGAACAAGTTAGCTTGTGCCACTTGAAGCTGCTTCCACAAACAGTTTCACTTCTGCACTTCTAAACTGTTCTCATCAAGCACATTCAGAGCACAGTTCAGGCATGAAACACAAAGTGTGCCAGAAAGAGATCACCAACTTGCAGGAGGAAAGAGGACCAGCTGAGAAGATCAGTTCTCCAAAGTCTCATTGACATCCACTTGTCACATTTGCTTACAACATACACTTGAAGTGCAGGTACCCAAATGAGTGAACTGTTTTGGATCAATGGCACAGAGGCTTCAATGTGAAAGCATGCCTGTCAGCTGTAAGGAGCAATTTTTCTTTCTTCTAGCTCACACAGAAAAAAACACCATGTGCCTACTTACAACAAAGTTAGTCCTGCAAGTTGAAACTGCTTGCGGCAAATGGCTTCCATTCCCCACTTGCAGCCATCAGTGGTTGACAGATGGCACAGAGGCTTCCATGTGAAACAGTGAATGCCAATCATTACAAGTGCTTCTGACACACTCTAGTTGAACCAGGGACAGCCCAAAGTGCTCAACGAGAACACACTTTGTTCCTGCAAGTGGAAGCAGCTTGCACAAACTGCTTCAGTTAGAAAATTCCAAGCTCTTCTCAGCAAGCACATTCAGAAAACAGTTCTGGCCCAATGGAAAAAGGGTCCTAGCAAGAGGATCCCATACCTATGATTACCTTCATAAGGTAGCTTCCCAACTTCTGTGTGGAAGTGTGTTTCTCCTTGGCCCTTATGCTGTTTTGGAGACCACTAGCTCAGCTTTGTGCAGGATCATCGGACCTGGACTTTTTGCAAGACCTGTACAGCCCTCACACATGCTCAAATGCTACAGGACTTTGCAGACCAGTCCAGGCAACAGTAGGCATCCATTCATTGTCTGCAGTCTACAGATTCCTAGATGCATGGCATTCATTACCATCAAACGCAGAATTTTGATCAATAGCATATATATATATATATATATATATATATATATATATCATTCCAATCTGAATCAAACAAATCAGAAATATCCCCAAATCCAAAGAGTGGATCCCCATTGTGATGCTACCAGTGGAAAATTCCACAGCTGACCTCATGGGATGGTTCACAGTCAAAACACAGCTGCATGAAAAATATTCCATGACATGACCTTCTGGTTATGTGGAAAGTGGCATGTGAAGTACACATGCATGTCTTCTTCAGACATGGGATTCATTTGCAGGACACCTTATGCAATTGAAAATACTCCAAAATGGGAGAAATCAGAACCACGTCTCCAAAGTATTTCAGAAGAGACCAACTCCATCTGTGTATGTATCTCTCAGTGAGTGTGTGTGCTCTAGTGTGCGTGTGTGTGCTCTAGTGTGTGTTTGTGTATGTGTGTGCTCGTGTGTGTGTGTGTGCTCTAGTGTGTGTTTGTGTATGTGTGTGCTCTAGTGTGTGTTTGTGTGTGTGTGTGCTCTAGTGTGTGTTTGTGTATGTGTGTGCTCTAGTGTGTGTTTGTGTGTGTGTGTGCTCTAGTGTGTGTTTGTGTGTGTGTGTGTGCTCTAGTGTGTGTGTATGTGTGTGCTCTAGAGTGTGTTTGTGTGTCTTTGTTTCTGTTTGTACCATGATAGCCGATACTTCATTGTCCCCATTGGAAAACTGACTCAGATACTGCCATCTGCCAAACTCCTAAAAACCAAACTTCTTGCTGATAGAATGAAACATTCCTTCCTGTTGGTTTGGATGTGTCCTTTAGGAATCACTGCTACATTTAGTACACTCAAATCATCACAGTAGATCAGGTAACAAAAACATATATATTTTAAAATAATAATATATTAATGGAAACAACAAATACAGGATAGAGTAACAACTGTGTTACTAAACAAGGTCAAGGACAATGGCAAACTACAGATTCAAACTTTCCAAGCCAATAGTAATCAATGTAAATATTCCTGGGCTGCCTCAGCCCCGCCCAGGCACACAGCAGCAGAATGGTTTTGCAAGCATCCTCAGGAGGGCTGCAGCCTTCTTTGCAGGACGAGTGGGAGGTTGAGGCTGGATCCACTCATCATTCTTTTGGGGGAGGCTCCTTTTCCTCAGCACGAAGTTGGATTTTGTGTGAGGGTTCTTGGCATAAAATACGTTGGCCTGCGCTGGAATCCTCAGCTCTGAGGAGAGAGGGGTGTACAAAACAAGGTGGCTCAGGAGGTGCTCCCTAGGACACCCCAACATCTGAGAGCCTGTGCCAGAAAAGGCCAGAGCCACACACCTGAGAGCTCCCCAATTCAGCACCAATACCAACAAAGACAGCCTCCACAGTCCTCCCTGAGGAACTAGGCAGAGCACTTCAACAGACCTAATGTCTGTTCCTACCAAAGGCTTTGGACTCCAGAACATCTCAGGTCCTCTTGCATCTGCCAAAGCACACCACTAGGGTTTGCATCTGAAATCTCCCACAAAAGGCTCCTGTGCCGAAGATTCAGTCCCCACATGAGCCATCTTCATAGGTGGGTTTGGAGGGAAGCATTGGATGGTGAGTGCTCTGATGTCATCATGAAATTCTCATTCAAGATGAATACTCTACTGGGAGGTGGGAGGGACTGGAAGAAAAGTGGAGCATGGGTGGAGGAAGACCTAAACAGGGGTGCGCCCTGGGCAACAGTACCTTGTTCCTGTTGGCTCCACTGAATCCTCATTCTCCAAGTAGAGGTCCTCCTTCTCCTCTCCGTCTTTCTCTCTCTCCCTCTCTGCCAGCCTCGTTCTCTCTCTCCCAGTCTATGCCTTTGTGGCAAGGGCTGAGGAGCTCTCCACTGCCACACACTAGAGCTTTATGGACAGCCCAGTGCACAACCAAAGAGAAAGTTGTGAAACCCGGAGAAAAGGCCTAGGATTCCTCCTCTGAGTTATTTTCCTCAAGTATGGCCACAGTGAGGACAGGCTGACCAGAACAGACACCACATTAGAGCCATGCTTCTGCGTTGGTGGAGCCCGCCTCCATGTGAATCAGGCTTCTGAGAATGGAGGCCACATTCCAAATGCTGCCCTACTGAGAACAATGGTTCCAAAGACCAGCAAAGGGAATGCTTCCCTCCAACATGGTGTATGGCCCAGTGGTGCCATGACCCCGAGTGGGGGAATACAACAGCCTGCTTCTCCTTCCTCTGAACACCTGTTTCCTGTCGCCCTCCTCTAACCTAGAGCCTGTTCTCCATCCCTTCTGGGTTGGATGTGGGGATCTCTGCTATGAATTTCTTAGGCTACCAAGGCCCCAGACAGACTTCCTCTTCCATAGACTCTACTAACCTAACAGAAGTTTAAGATAGGAGACAAGTGATCCTAGAACTCATAGGGATGGTGGTCTTCAGCGTACATAGGCTGGGATAATGGCTGCTGAGGTGTTTGGCTCACAAAAACCAACCAACCAACCAACGAAAAAGCACTGGCATTATTATCAGATGACCTCTGTGGCCGACGTGCTCAGGAAACCCTCATCTGACTTTAGTTAGGGGTCATAACCTGGCTATTGTGATCACTCCTTGGCAAGTGGACTCAGGTGCGGAAGACCATGGAATTTATGCAAAGACAGATGATTCAAGCTGTCTCCCAGGCTGTGTTTTATTCCCAATTTCATCCTGTTACTGCTTGCTAGAATCCTGGCAATGCTCTGCCCAGGCAGTGGTTTTCTGGTCACACAGAAGGCTTTCAATCCTACTGCTTCAGTCCACAAAATGCCAGTTCCCTCTTTAGCCCATGCATTCCCCTGTTCCTCTGAAACCACTCCTATCCCAGGCCATGAAAGCATACTGCTCCTGGACAGAGGCTTTCCTTCTCACTCCTCACTGATGTCAGCTTTGGATGCCTGTTCATGTCCAGGGGAGGCACCTGGTGGGGAGCCGCAATATCCACTGGGGTACACCATTGGACCTCGAGACCTTGCACCAGCAGAAGTGCAGATTGCTTTGTGCACGAACCCAACACATCTGTTGGAGTGTTCTTGGGGGTCAGAGACTACTCTTTGGTGCTAAGAGTTGACCTGAGTCCACATCCTGACCCTTGCTCTCTGCCATCTGACTGTCCCACTTACTCTGACGGTGAGAGATGATTTGGCCCAGCTCATATTCCTCCGGCTTCTCCTCAGTGAGCAAGTGTAGCTCCAGGGCCCTGCGGATGACGGCAGGAGCCCTATCGTGGCAGGTCACCTGGAGCAGCATGGGAGACAGGCCTTCAGGAAATGGGCCTTGAAGTGACTACTCAAGGACAGTGGGCAGGGGCATTCTGGAGGCACCTCCACTCTAAATACAGGGCAACATCCATGACCCTACTACCTGAGGCTGGCCTCCTGCTCATCGCGTGGGCTCTTCCCACAGGCTACTTGCCCAATCCTTGTACATAGGACTTACTGGACCTGCCATTGCTCTTTGTGGAGCTGCACTCCTCTCGAAGTGAAAGGACCCCACTACCTGTATACAGATGCAATCTCATCCCACAAGTTGGGAGGAATGGGACAATAGCCTCCGAGATCCCAGGTCTGCCCGAGGATGCAGGCAGCATTGGGAATGGCCTGGGCACAAAGCCTAGAGGCTTTGGTCTGGATCGCCAGGGCCAAAAACAGACCCAGGAACATGACCACACACAGGAGTGTTGAAAGATAGCCACGAGAGCTCCTGGCCTCCAGAGGCTCAGTGCTGGCTGGGGTGTAGGAGGACACCTCATCCGGCAAGGGTGGTCATTGGAAAGGGCTCCTGTCCTGCAGGTTACCTGGACATTTAGTGTGCTTGCTCCATATCCTTATCGAGACCGCAGAGAGACCCTCTCAGCTCCTTGTTCAAGGAACATGCAGAACCTCACACTGCTGTCCTCCTCCATAGACGTCAGCATCCCATACAAGGGAACCTGCCACCTAGGTCCTGTCCTATTCTCATCTGTCACCCATACCTGCCCCTGCCCTTCTGGACTGCATGCTGCCACCTGACACACAGACTCCCTCAGACATGGCGGTGGACAAGCTGCTGCTCTCCCTCATCTCAGCTCCAGCCCTTCCTCTCCCTTCTTGATTCCCATCTATCCTCCTGATCATCCAGAAGCTCCAATGCAAGAGGGCATGAGTAGTCCATGGTATTGGACCAGTGTCTGCTCCCCACCCAGGTGTAAGCACCAGGGGACACCCCTGCTCCCAGGCTTACCAGGACTTTCTTGGCCATCTTTGGACTTTGTGTTTCTACGTGCACACGGATTAAGCAGGTGTCTCCCACCTGCTTGTGGGAAAGCGGCCTGGAGGACTTGCAGGTTGATTCTGAGAACTGTGGGGGATGGAACATCAGCAAACCCAGAAACAGAAAGCCACCCCAGCCTGTCAGTTGGCTCTATGGGCTTCTAGCACATATGTCCAGGTGATGAGGTCTCTTATTTCCCAGGTGGAAGTGGAATGGAAGCACAAGTACAGCTTGAATACGGTAGGTGTTTACCTCCTTTCCCTTGACCTGGGGGCGTTTCCTCACGATGAAATGATATTTTATCCGCGGATTCATGGACAGATACATGAGTGAATGGTCAGGGACCTTGATTTCTGCAGAGCGAAGTGGAGAGAATTGTTAGGTGGCACTCAAGGATTATACCACAAAACACCCACAACCCCTGAGAGTCTCCGCCAGGGCGAGCCTGCACCAGACTTGAGAGCCCTCCTATCCAGCTACAGTGCCACCAGAGACTCCCTCAGTGATTCTTCCCTGGAGAAGATGATGGACAGGATTCTAAACCAAAAGAGCATCTGACAATGGAAACAGCACCTGGGGCCCCAGAACTTCTCAGTGCAGGTTGGATCTGCCAAAGAGACACTGCTAGGCTTTGCATCAGGATTGGCAAAGGCTCCTGTGCTTAGGCCTTTCTCCCCAGTGCAGCCATGTTCACACATGGGCATTCAGGGAAGCGTTGGATGGTGGGTGAATTCATCCACTTGCCCTTGATGAATCCACTCATGGATGAATACGCGGAGGGGAGGTGGTATCCATCAGAGGTGTGTTGGGCATGGACGTGGGAGGACTTCAGCAGGGTGGTGCCCTGGAGAACTCTATTGTTTTCTAGGTTCGCTCTCCTTCCCCTTGTTTCTCATCATGAGCTGTCTGCTTGGTACTTTTATTCTGGTTCTTGTTCTACTTCTGGCTCTTCTTTCTGTCCTGCATCTTCTTGTAGTTCTTTCTGGGTCTTTTTCTTGTTCTTACATGATTCCTTCTTGTTCTTCTTGTGTATCTCCCTCCACCCTTCCTTCTGTTCACCTCCTTCTTTTTCTTCTTCTTCCTCTTGCTCTTCATCGTGTGATCCTCTCCCGACTCAGGCTTGTCCTCTTTCTCCTCCTCCTCCTTCTCCTTCTTTCTCTGGCAACGGTGGGGGGTCCTGAGGAGTTCAAATCTATCACACTCTTCTGCCCAGATGCAGCCTGTGTTCAGTAGGCCAAGATGAAATCAGTTCTCAATCAATGGCCAGGAGTGAAACCAAGACCAAAGACAAGTGACTTCTTTCTTTGTCATTGTCACAGTCCGGAAAGACTGAATAACAGACACCGCATTCTGGATAGGCTTCTACCTGTGGTAGTCAGCACCTCATCTGGACCAGGATTGCTAAAATAGATTCCACCTCCAAAAAGCTTCTCCAATGAAAACAAGGTTTCCAAAATCTAGGAGAGGGCCAGCATCACTGCCACCCTCCTGCCATAAGGCATAGATGCCATCACACCTAGTGGGTTCCAGGGCCCCGGTAGTCCTCCATTTTGATGTGGGTTACACACAAACCTCCCTGGTCTGGAGCCTGCTCTCAACTGATGCTGGGTTGAAAGTGTCTGTTTCTGAAATCACCTTTGTAGATTCTCAGTTTGGTAATTCCTTATTGATTGGCTTATTTTTGTACCAGGGATAAAACCAGAGGCACTTAAGCACTGAGACCATTCCCAGGCCTTTTTACTTGGGTACAGGCTCTCCCTAAATTTCTGAGGCTGTTTGGAAATCCCCATCCTCCTGCGCTGCCTCCCAAGTCCCTGAGATTCGCAGACACTGCCCTTTGCCCAGCTCCTTGCACCTCAGTCTTCCTCATGTGTAAGACAGAGCCAACCCAAATGAGGCGGTGTGTGAAAATGGGAAAACTCACTTACGTGTCCGACAGATGGTGGGTTCTATTGTGGACAGGCTGGGATGGTGGAGGCTAGGAGTGTTGGGCTCACAAGAAAGGAAAGAGCACTGGCATTGTGGACAGCTCAGCATTGTGGCCTATGTTCTTCAGATGCCCTCCTTTGTTGCTGGAAGGAATAATAACCTGGCCATTCTGATATCTTCAGGAGATGGGCACCCAGGCACAGAGGACTTGGAATTGTTCCAAAAAGAACCCAAACAGGCTGTCCCCTGGCCTTGACTTCCTCTTCACTGAGTCCTGTTCCCAGTTGCTGCAATCCTGACATTCTTGACTTCTCATATCCTGGCCATGGATTGGGACCTGTGCTGCTTCCGTCCATAGCAATGCTGATCCAATCAGGACCCATGTTCTCCTCCTCTTCATTTGAAGGCATCCTTATCAGTGAGCCATAAACCAAACTGCTGATGGATTGAGCCTCTCTCTTCCTTGCCCCTCATCGATATTAGCTTTGCATTGCCAGACCAGGTCCAGGTGGGAACACATTTAGGGAGGTCCAGCAGCCCCCTGGGGGCCTCATTGAGCACTTCCACATTGGACACGCTCATCACTGCACTTGGTTTCCTGCACCAGGCCCACCACACTCTGGCTATTTTGGGGCCAAGGCCCACTTTCTCTTGTGAGTTATCCTGAGCCCACTGTGGATCATGTCTCCCCACTGTCTGATTGTCTACTTACTCTCATTCTCAGACATCATTCTCAGCAGCTCAAAGTTGTCTGGATCCTCCTGCTGCAACAAATTTTGGTCCAAGGCCCTGCGGATGAGGCTCGTTACCGTATCCACACAGGTCACCTGGATCAGGGTGGGACAAATGTCATCAGAGAATGGCTTTTAGAGGAGCTACCCAGAAGACTGTGGTCAAACATTCAGGAGAAACCTCAGCTACATATACAAGGGCACAAGCTTGTTATCCTGCTACCTGAGTATGGCCTCCATATACCCCCTGGGTTCTTGCAATGTGCTACTAGAACAATCCTGGTACAAATATCTGCCTGTACCTGCCATCCCCCCTCCCCCTGGGGAGCCACATTCCACTCAGCTCAAAGGACCAAACTGCCTATGCACAGACACACTCTCATCTCACTGAGACGAGAGCAATGGGCCAGGGACCTGCGCACCAAGTGTGCTCTGGGATGCAGGCTGCCTTTGTGGGTGGAAGAGGCAGATGCACTGAAAATGTTGGTCCTGACTGCCACTACACAAAACAGACTCAGATACAAGAGTGTGCACTTGAGTGCTTCATGATAGCCTTGAGAGGCCCTGGCCTCTGGAAGCTCGGTGCGGGTCTGGTTGGAATGATGTACTTGACTCAGCACTGGCCGTCACTGAGCATGTCTCCTCTGCAGCTGGACACCTACAGCATTAGCGTGTCTACTGCACATCCATAGAAATACTGCCAAGAACCCCTTTAGCTCGTATTTACATACATGCAAAGGCTGACATTCTGAAGCTTTGGCATAAACCCCCAGGTGATCCTGACCCCAAATTCCCACACCTAGCCATGCTAAGGAGGTTCCCTTCCCTGCCACCAGGAACACATCCCCTCCTACACATGGGACAAGTCACTGCCACCTCCTCTGCTCCAACCTCACTCATTGAGAATACCAAGTTCTAGGCACTGCAGCCTGCACCCTGGACATATCTCTGCCTTCATCTGTACACAGCACTTCCGTCTGCACTTCTGGCCTGCAAAACCCATAATACACAGGCCCACTCACCGCTGGAGCTGGGCATGCTGATGCTCTCCCTCCTCAGGTCAAGCCCTTAAGACGGACCTCTCTCTTCTTTATTTCCCACCATAGCCCTGGGGTTGGCTGTGTCTCCTGCCTTCCACTGTGTGGACACCCAGGAGGCAGCCCTGCTGTCGGGCTTACCAGGATGCGCTTTGTCTCCCTCAGGCTCTGTCCCTCTAGGAGGACGTGAACAAAGCGGCTGTCTTCCACCTGCTCGCTGGAGTGAAGCAGTGAGGAGCTGCTACTGGTGACTTTTCTCAGGCACCACTCATTGCTTTGGGTGGCCTGGGGCAATGATCCTGCAGCCACTGCAGAGCTGCTGCTCACAGCTGCTGGGATCCTGGATGCCACTGCCACAGAAGGCTCCAAGAACTGTGGGGGATGACAACATCAGCAAAGCCCCGCACCTGCACCCCACCCAGCCTGGCAGTTGGCTCTGTGGGCATTCTACAACATCCATCCAGAACCTGAGGTTCTTGTCCCCTTGGAGGATGTGGAGTGGCACCAGGAGTGAAGAGTGAAGAAGGTGGCTGTTTACCTCCTTTGGCTTGACCTTCAACGACTTGCTGGCAGCTGTTTCCCGAAGAAGAAAGTTATAATCCACTCCTCCATCCAGGGCGTAATATACGTTCCCATCAGCAGGGGTCCTCAGCTCTGGAGAGGCAGGGGCAGAGGCGTGGTAGGTGACACTCAAGGAATACACTACCCAACATCCCCCACAACTGAGGGCCTCTGCCAGCTCAGGTCTCACACACAGACCTGAGAGCCCCCGAATCCAGCTACTGTTCCACCAAAGACTCCCCACTGATTCCTCCCTGAGGACCCTCTATGCACAGGAGGTCCACTACAGGAACACCTTTCAAGGAAATAGCCCCTTGTACCCCAAAACCTCTTAGTTCACGTTGGACCCACCAAAGAGAAACAGCTAGACTTTGTATCTGGATTGGTCCCCAAAGACTCATGTGTTGAAGGTTTTCTCCCCACTGCAGCAATGATCACAGGTGGGTTTGGGGGAAGCACTTGATGGTGGTGCCTCCACCTTGCCAGTGGATTCATCCACTCATACAGGGCTATAGTAAATGAGGGGTATGGTTTGGAGGTGTGTTGAGCGTGGGTGGAGGATGTCCACAGCCAGCAGGGCTATGCCATCCAGAGCAATACATTTCTCTTGAGTTCCCCACTTCTGCATTTCCTGCTCATGAATATAATTCTCATTCACATTTTTAATCAATTTATTGTTATACTTCTTGTTTGGCTTGTTTTTCTCCTTCTTGTTCTTGTTCTTCTTCATCTTCTCCACATGCTTCTTCTTAGAGTCATCTTGACCTTCTTATTCATGGTCTCCTCCTTCAACTTATTTTCATTTTTCTTCTCCTCCTCCTCGTCCTCCTCCTCCTCCTTCTCCTTTTTCTTCTTCTTCCTTCTCCTCCTCCTCTTCTTCTTCTTCTTCTTCTTCTTCTGCTTCTTCTTCTTCTTCTTCTTCTTCTTCTTCTTCTTCTTCTTCTTCTTCTTTCTCTCTCTCTCTCTCTCTCTCTCTCTCTCTCTCTCTCTCTCTCTCTCTCTCTCTCCAAGAGTTTACAAGCTGTGAAGGGTTCTATTCTACCACACTCTTCTCTCTAGAAATGGCCTCTGGTCCGAAGTGGACTCAGTTTGCAATGAATAGAAAGATTGGAAGCCAGAAATGATTCGTCATTGAACTGCTTTTCTCACGTACTCATCTAGGTCAGGAAAGGCTGCCAAAGTAGGCACCCTGTGGTTGTCTGTCTTCTTTGACACAAGACAAAGAAGCCTCTCTTCTTGGCCCCTCGTGGATAATAGCTTTGCAATGCCTCCTCAGGCCAAGGAAAGAACACATGATAGGCAGGTCCACAGCCCCTGGGGAACATGAAGAACCTGCAGATTTATGCCCCATCATTACACTTTGTTTTGTGCACAAGTCCCACGAGACTCTTCCTGGGCATTGGGTCAATGCACACTGTGTTTTGGCTCCCAGTTATCCCGAGCCCACTGTGACTCACTGCTCCCTACCCTCTGATGGTTCCACTGATGGCCGTGGGGAGTACCTAGTGGAGACCCCTGATGTCCTGGACTCCGGCTCTGCCCCTTCCCAGGGAGAAGGCTCTGGCTCTGGGGTTGGCTTAGGAGCCGTGACAAGAACTAAGCTTGTAGCTAGAGAAAAGATGCCAACATGACTGCCTTGCCCTGACCTTCGCACAGACACACAATACCCCTGCTGCCAGGAAGAACTCAGGCCCTTAGCCCACACAGGACCTCTTTGCAGACTGGGGTCACTTCCTGAATGGACAAAGGCTTATCCTAATTTCCAGCCCAACACCAGGCATACAGACTCCCTGCAGTGGGACAACAGTCGCACCTTTCCTCATATACCCTTAGGTACTCACCCCAGTCCGCCTGGCTCTCAGGCTCTGCCTGGCTTGATATGCCATCTTCAGTTAGGGCCAGGAGGCGGTGTGCTTGGGGCTGTGGGTACAAGCCAACCAGCAAGAGCCCCATGTACGGCAGCAGCAGCTGCAGACTCAGAGAGCCTGGAGGCTGATGGGAAGCCTCGGTGTAGAAGTTCACCCAGGTCCCCAGGAAGGAAGGTGAGGCACTGTGGGGAGGCAGGTGTGGAGTCAGCAAAACCCAGGCCTTGCCTTCGCCACGGCCTCCAGAGCAAACCTCTGACCCTACACTCCTGAACCGTCCCTGGTTCTGAACACACCAGTCCACCTCAGACCAGACACAGTGGCTGTACAGGCAGGGACAGGACAGGTGGCTAGGCAAAGAGCCTTCAAGGAAGGAGCGTTAGATCCATGGTATGACCAGCTCTCCCCTCCTCTGGCCAGGCCTGACACTCTTCTTCCCCTTGGCTACATGCTCTCCAACCTGGAATGCACCTTCCAGGAGTGTATGTCCTCCTGCCCACTCTTCTCAGGGCTCAAGAGACACCTCCTCCCCTGGCGTGGGCTGCAATGCTACCTCATTCTCTGTGAGCTCTCACTGAGTCCCCCTGAGTAGCGGTGGACCTCTCTTTTCCCATGAGTGCAGACCACATCTCTGTGGCCCTGGGGGAGGACAGGGAGGTGTAGTGTGGGGGATCCACTGTCCCAGGGGCTTCCCCAGAGGACCATGACTCCACCTACAACTCCCTGCCTTACCCCTCCTACTGTTGAAGCCCCACACCTTACACTGCAGGCAGAAAACAGAATTGGGGAGAGCAGTCTTTCTTCAGCCTTCCCAAGTCAAATCACCTTGCAGGTCCCTATTCTGGAAACAGGAGCCCACCCTCTTGACCCCAAGCCCATTCCATGTGGAAGTAGGTCCAGGGGTCCACCATAGTCACTGAAGAGGACAACGTGCAGTTATGCCTCATGGAGTCAGGGATGCAGTCACATGTAGGATAGGTACTCATGGCACCTGCGGTTTTAGGCTGACCCCCATGAAAAGGGACACAATGGCAGTCATTTGCACCCCATTTTTCACTGAGTTATGAAACGTGTCTTCACACAGTGGGTGCTTTCTCCATGTTCATCAGTGAATGAGCCCAAACTGCTGATTCCCACATATCTCTGGGTGTGGTAGCTGCCATGTCCAAAGCCCCTGTCCAGCTATGTCCCAGCTAGGACACTCTGTCCCACTATGTATACTAACATGTCTTTATTAACCCAAAAGTGCTTTTCCCAAGGCCCGAGTTTTGAGACGCCTCTGGCACAGATCTACGTTCTTCACAAAGCCACCATCAACCAGAAAGACCACCTGGCCTCACTGAGTCCACCTGGGAATGAGCTCAGCGCACACCATTGAGCTGTGGTGCCCAGTGTGTGGGGACTGCTCCACGGACCTCTGTGGGTCAGCTGGAGTCAGGATGGTTTCTCTGCCTGAGAGGGGAGTTCACTCCCCTTGCTAGGCTGTGGCAGGCACCTCCAGGACTCGTCCCATTCGGGGCTGACATTCCACTATGAGTGTGGTCCTCTATCTCATTAGGTATCACAAACCTTTGGGTCCCTGAGAGGTACATGGCAGCCCCAAGACCCAGGCATGAGGGGGCTACACACTTGGGCTTGGTGGTCTGGTGCTTACCTTGGGAACAAGAGATCCAGCACCTGCTGGGTGGGGATGGAATCCCAGGAGATGAACCCCATGTTGCTGCTGAAATCTAGGTTCCTCCCACAAATGACAGGCAGGAGCTCATTCCTAAGCTGGTCCTGCCTGTAAGGTTCAAGGCTCTGTACCCTGAAGGGCTCCTCCGTGTTCTGATCATTTTCACCCTGGGTTGGGACCAAGAATGGTGGGTTCAAAATGGAAATGGTGACAAACAGAAAAATGACTTGTGCCAATACACTAGAGTCAAAGCACAATGGGACAGTTCCCATCAGTACAAACACACACACACACACACACACACACACACACACACACACACACAGTCAGAATAGGAGTCCTGGGCCATTCATCAGGGATCAGACTAGAGGGCCTGCTGGGCTCACCTGCCCTGTGCTACTCACTGTTACTCTTGAGCTCCTCTGCGACAATCGCCAGAGGCTCTGGCGTCTAAGATGAAGCCTCACCCAGTGCATCCACAAAAGGGCTAGTTGGCCCTCCTGAGATTCCTGGGAGCCTGAGGCTCGGCATTGTTTGCGACCACAGGAGAACATCCTTCTCACTCCAGTGTCTCCAAACAAATGAGCTCGGATGGCTTGGTCAGTGAAGTGGGTGCCTGGATACCAGGGTTCCATGTTCTGTTTGATCCATTGTCAAGGCAATGATGTCATTTCCTGTGCCCATACCTGAGCCTCTTTTCACATAAGACCACTTTCAAAAGCCCTATGGGCTGCTGATTTCTCCTCCATGCCTACCCATCTCAGGTGCGCAGGTGTTCACCAACAACTACCCAAATACCCCCACCAGCATCTGCCCTGCTTGGTGCCAACAGAATTCCAGCTTGGAGCCTTCACAAATGCATTCACAACCAGTCCTTCCCTCTCAGCAGCTTTTGGACCCTGGTCCCATCATTGTGCCACTCATGGTGTGCCCAGTCTTTTCTGGAAAGTAGGGTAGCATCTAATCTCTAGGGTTTATTGTGTCTATTGGCCCATAACACCCTCTATTCTCTCTGAAACCAGAGATGGGACTCACAGGTGGCTAAAGCACAAACGTAGAGATGGGACAATCACAAGAAGGGGAGAGACAAAGAATGCACCCCAACTCAATCAGGCCTGTGTCCCACACAGGGACGTGGCCCATGTCTGTCCCATCGTGGCTGCAGTTCCCATTCTACATCATGGCAAGTTGGAGGTGACTGAGATGCAGAGGCTGCTCCCCTCTGCCATACAACTTCCCAAGGCTTCTCCTAAGATTTCAAAAGGGCCAAGTGTGTCTAGTGTTGGGTCTCACAGAGACTCCGAGGTACCACAGCATCCTGCTGCCCAGAACCACTTCACCCCTCACCTCAAGGGGGCTCAACCTCTGGATTCATGGGAAATGAAGTGGGTACAGGTGATGGGATATCACCTCCAAGACTGAGTTATGCCAAGTCCATGACCCCTGTCTGCATCCCTGTCTCCAGCACCACTCCCCCCTCTCTCTTTCCTCCTCAGAGCAAACAAGTCCATTTAACAAGTGTGTCCTGTGATAAAGACATGACACTCACCCGTCCTCTCATCACACAAACACTGAGGCTCAGCCAACATGGATCCCACCAGGAACACAGCCTTAAACTCAGACTCCGATCCTCCCAGCTGAGCCTCAGTGGAGCCTGGACTCCCAGCCTCCTGAGTCAAGGAAACAGAGGTGCCTAGCCGAGCCACCTTGCATGCAGCCACACACAAACTGAACTTATCAATGCCCCTTGCTCTCAGTTGTGAGTAAGAGGGGAGGTGGTGTTCCACAACCCTGGACATCAAGTGCAGTCTCCAGGCTTTGGGGTGTGCCCTGGCCTCTCTCTATCTGCCCAGGCCCTCCAACCCACACTGGCCTTTTACCCAACCTCCTCCTAGGGCCAAACTCAATCCCGCCTCTCAATTTCTGCTGCCTTCCCCAACACACTGCTCCCAAAAATGAGCAGGGCTGGCTCTCGGTTATCATGCTGGTGCCAGCAGCAGTGCCACCCCACTGACATAATTCTGAGTCCCCACCTAGGCACTCCAGCTGTCTTTGCCACACCTGGCCTGTTTGGGCTCTGGCTCTTGCTCTTTTCTTTCATGTGCATGTGTTTTTAGGTTTTGAGTTTCTCCCACTGCAGAACTGCACCTGTAGCAGGGTAGAGCTCATGAGCGTGACATCTGAGCCACATCCAATCCCATCAGGACTGTTAACTGGGGTGACTGCTGGAACACAGTGATGAGTGAACACATGGGAGGTGGTTGGACCCACCTTGCCTCTCAGGGGCTTCCTTTCAGGACAGGAATGTAGGGATGGGGGACCCCTGGCGTGGGATGCTTTGGACAAGGTGTGACCATGGGCTCTCTTTCCTGGCAAAACTGGCTCCACTCAGCATGGAGAGCACCGTCATTCCTGGTGGCTAACAACAGCGCTGGACCCCAGAAAGGAACCCACACTCAAGACCTACACCTGAGTGTGCGTGTCCTCGAGGAAATGAGGTCTCCCGATCCCAGGTGCAAAGGGGTAAGTCCTCTAACTCCAGGGGCCATGAAGGGACATCTGAGTTTCCCCTGTCCTTCTTTCCCTCTCTGAACCCAGGGTGTCCTCACACTAACCACAGTTAGGACCCTGGCCTCATTCCCCAATGAGGATCATTAGGCTCCATAAAGGACAGTCTCTAAGATGTTCAGTGGACCAACACCCTCTGCACAATGCATAACCCTATTCACCCAAGATGCAAGAGGATTTCTATTCAGGAAAACCAGGAAAGGGAGAGCCTTTCTCAGGGACACAAGGACATTAGTGAGTGAGGGAGTGATTAATGGATGGAGAACTGTTTCCACCACCAACTTCCAGGAGCATATATGGCCCTTTGGGCACAGGTCCGTACCCTTTTTTTCCAATCAAGTTTTTCAGAGAAGTGAGGCTGCCTTCTAGATGGCACATCCACACTTAGGGGGCCTCCTACTTCTTCCACAGGTACGTAGTGAGCAATGGGCCTCCCACTATGTGCATCCGAGAACACTCTGTGGGCATCTGTAGCCTTTCAAGACCCTGGGAACCATGGGGGCACCCCAGCACCAGCAGAGCATTTGTGCACATCACAACAATCACCCCGGGTGAGAACTCTCCATTCCACTCTGTACTCTGCCCTGCCATCTGCACTGATCAGTCCAACCCCTCTCCTTGCTGTCTCTTGATTATACTACCATGGTTCCCACACATGGAGGCCAGGGTGCTTGTGGCCCAACCATTTGGGTTCCAGGAACAAATGACACAGTGGAATGTGTTTGGGAACTTCTGGATGACGGGAAGTCCCACCCTCCAGGTTTTCATCTTCAACGCAATGAGTACAGAGGGAGCCAGGAGGGCTCTGTCAGGTAGAGAGAAGTAGGAGCTGACTGAGCCTCAACTAAGTGCCCAGGACTCTGGGTTCAGAGCTGGTGTTATGTGGAATTGCTGAGAGACGTGAAGAAAACCCAGCTCACTGTATGCAGACAGCAGATGCCCTCACGTGGTCAGGCTGCTGTGCTTCTCAGAGCCCCAAGATGTTCCACAGGTGTGGAGGTGGGGAACCCACGTGCCAGCCCAGGCTGCTCCTGAGCACCTCTACCTGGATTCGAAGCACGTGACTCTGCATCAGAGACATCACATCAATGTATCCCGGCCCCCCACCCCAAAAGTTCTCTCAGAGACACTGAGGTTCCACTGGCTCTGGACTTGCCCTTTTCTCTGGGATTCTGGGGGCCCATTAATTAGGAAGTCACAACAATTCTCAGCACACAGGCTGAGCCCACTGAGATCCCAGGAGTATCCAGGCATTGCTTCTATTTATAGTCCATGATGACCCACGGCACTGTGGACACGTATTGCACTCACCTAAAGAAACCACCAGGCCCAGGGCCTTCGTGCCACTGGCCTGCAGAGACCTGGAGGAGGAGGCAACCTACAGGCTGCGTGGAACCAAAGACCCTAGATCCTGGGATCTGAGCTGGACACACAGCTCATGTGCACACAGTCACCACTGTCACTGAGAGTGCACTGAAACACCCGCAGAGTTGGCAGTGGACCTGGTATGCCCACGAGTGGGGGTGATCTGCATCCCTTGAAAATGATCCTGTCCAGAGAAAGGCAAATTTTGTAGGACTTCACTTATCTCAGATTCTCAATTATCAGGTTCATAAAAAGATAAAGTACAATGTTCTTTTCCTGGGCCTCAAGGGCACTAGAATTCAGCATTGATGGCAAGAGTTAGTTCTGGAGATGCATGGTGGTGACGCCTATACCAACATAAACATGGTTAATGCCACTCAACTGTGTCCTCCAAAATGGTTTAATTACAAAAACGGATGTTTGGTGTCAATTACCACAATGTAAACACTTGGGAGACTGCTGATTGACTTATCTTAGCATAGTTCGTGTTGTGATGGCAGAATACAAGACACTGGGTAATTCATAGCACAGATTTTATTTCTCAAACTTGGGAGGCTGGAAGACCAAGACCGGGGGCCAACTTGTAAGAACGTTCTTATTGTGTCCTCCTGGGGAAGCAGGTGAAACAGGGACAAGGGCTGCTTTGAGAAGCCCCTTCCCAGGGAAGGAGAATCCATGGCCTAAGCACATCTTCAAGTTCCCACCTGCTAACACATCAGAATGCAGAGACAGAATAGAATGACAGCCCATGCTCCCCAGAACATCCCAACTTTTGGCATGACTCCATTTCTGCAACATTTCACAAGTCATGATTTTGGATAAGACAAGAGTTAAGCTGAACACATGGGGAGAGGACTCCCTTGTCGGCTCCTGCTTGCAGTGTTGCATGTGGACTTACAAGCCATCACTGAGGTTCTGCACAACAGCTCCGACTGCCCCCCTATCACATCCCCATGAGGCTGACTCACACACAAGTCCTGAACACTTCCAAGTCCAGAAACCAGAAACATTACAAGAAATCCAAGGGAGATTTGTTCAAAGTCCGCCCAAAACACCAGTCCACACAGGCTCAAGTCTCTTACAAAAATGCCCGAGTATTTGCATCTAAAGGCTGCATATCTTCTTCCTGTAGCACTTCCATTATCTCCAGATGACTTCTGACACCTAATACAATGAAAGGACAGTGTCATTCTCTGTAACACTGTAAGATCCAGGAAACAATGAGGAGAGAAGAATCTGTCCAGAGAGCACAACTCCTTTCCTGATAGTTTGGATTTCCAGCTGGTGGGGACCATGGATGCAGAAGAATGGGTGCAGGGCCAACTGCAGATGCAGAAGAATGGGTGCAGGGCCAACTGCACTTTCTTGCTTTGCATTGAGGGGAGGAAACACTGCAGCCAGGATGAGGGCTTCTAGGAGCTGATATCCTTCAAGTCAACATCTGGACACATCTGACCTTCAGGCCAGAAGACTTTCTAGCAGGGGATCCAAGGACTTGCCTACTGTGGGAGAAACCCAAAAAAATAACTTACTTCAAAGGGCATCAAAGAGGTTCAGGAGGGAGGGAGCCAACCCAATTGTCCAGACCACTTTTAGAGGTCAGGGGGTGGGTTCTAATGCAAAACACCGCAGTCCCATGGAGAATTCTGCAGTGTGTTAGTGATTAAAGACAATGTGTGAATCCAGGGGTCACTAGGTCCTCTCAGCCATAAGGAGGGAACCTGCCATAAAGGAACTAGGACAAGGGTGCGAGGAATGCTCACTGGGGGGAGATCTGAAGGAAGGAAAGTGTACTCATTAGAAAAGTGTCCCCTGAAAATTCTTAGCCAAAAGTCGTGCGAACTTGTGTGGAAAAAGAGTCTTTGCACAGGGATGAAGCTAAGAGCTCACATGATGGAATAAAGCATCAACTGGGCACAAATCCAATATCTGATATTCTTGTAGGAAGAGGGGAGTCTGCACCCAGAGACCAGGGAGACTTGGGGATATAGCCTAAGTGAGGATGGAGTCAGGAGGGGATGCCCATACGGGAACCACAGATCATGGACAGCAGTAGGAGAGTGGGAAGGGCTGGGAGAGTTGGGGGGACAGTCCCCTAGAAACCTGGGAGGAGTTATGGCACTGGGACAGCCCAACACCTAACGTGTTGAGCTTCTGGAGCTCAACGGAAGACACTTCCTCTGTTGTCGGCCACCCAGTTACAGGGTTTGGTTGCAGAGGCCTAGGACCCAGCTGAAGGTCTGAGCATGTTGGCCATGCAGGTTGGATCTGGACCGCAGACACCCTCATCAGAGACTGTAGGGTCTCAGCCCTGAAGCAAGACAAGCGCCAGGCCAGGCCAGGTGGGGAAAGGGCTAGGCACACACTGTGGGGGTGGTGCCTGTGTTACTGGGAGCACTTCTGACCCCAATTCCCTGATCTGCTGCCAACACAGGCTACAGAGGAGGGTAGAGGGACACAGACCACGGATCTGCCCCACTCAGCGGGCCCAGGCCAACACCACACCCAGCAGCCTCGTGCCATGCCCGTTGAGTCCCGAAGCGGCCCCTCTTCCCATCCTGAGAGCTGTTCCCTTCCTCGTGTGCCACTAGCTCCCACTGTCTCTGGCAATATCTACTCTGTGAGATGACAACATCCCTGGGTACTGCTCTCTCATCCCAGGACAGTGTGGTCCCACACACCCTGGTGGAATGGGCCACCTGGAGCCTGGACCTGGAGGTTGTTGAGGCTGAATGGCAGGTGTGGTCCTCTGGCACTGTATTATTTAAGTTAAAAAAACAAAAACAAAAACAAAAAACGGGTCTTGGTGCTCAAAAATGTTTGATTTGCATATTCTCATCCCCTAACCCCAATATTTTCATTATTTCCTCACATATGAAACCTTACTAGCAGAAAGTTAATTTCGTATTATACAAAGTTGATTGAAATAACATTGGTATAAATAATCAATCACCATGCTTTCAATTTTTGTTCTGCTTTCCTGTTAGAAACTGCTTGGATACAAGAGAACAGAGGACAGACTCATGGAAATGCTTGAAATGACAAGAAGCTCCCACTCAAGCTCAGCATTCAGTCCTGGACAGGGTAAGATCAGGCCACTTTGATATCTGCTCCAAAGAGTCTACCAGACAGAATCCTCTGACTGATCCCTGACTGAGCCACAGGAACTGGCTAGAAAAGCCTTCACATCCTCAATACATTCCTCACTTCAGAATACTGGACAAGCATTGATATCCATCTCTCGTCACCTTGCTCCCCAGCCAACCATTCTTCAACAAATTCAAAGGAGCAACTCATGCAAGCACACAGAAAGGGGTGTTCACTACACACATCCATGTGTGAAAAAGACAACTGGTATTTCTTGTTTGGGCTATTTCAAATGAAATCCCTTCTGCATGACCTCCACAAACCAAAGGAAAATATCTGTGAAATTCCCACGTAGAAGACAAGATACACTTGCCAAGGAGGCAGTGCCAAGAATTTTGACACTCCAAATGTAGAGTATGTGTTTAGGAGGCAGTCCCAGTTTCCATGAGAGAGTCCCATGAAATCAATGAGGAAGATCCATGCTCTAGCCCTACCATGCAAGTGATGTGACTTGAAAGAGTCACTTAGTCTTAGCAACCGTCACCACTAACCACTAAGTCGATGAATAAAGGTCCTCAGGTGTCAAGCTACACAATGTGGGATGAGCATGGATGAGGATGGTGGGAGAAGTCTCCCCCTCTAACACAATTAGGGAAGGATGTGCTGCCTTCAAGTGGTAGGGGGCCTGGGATCCTGCGACAGAGGGGAGATTCCAAACCTCACATCCCCTGACCCAGGCCAGAAGACCAGGTAAAGTCCAAGGACCCTGGGGTGGCCCAATGGCAATAAAGGTCCAAAGGAACTAGGGATCTGCCTGGACCCTCAATCCCCTACTCTGAGCAGGGCTGCATGACCAGGCCAGAGGCCATCCACAGCAATCTGCCTTTACAGGAAAACAGGGACTGCAGGCTGCCTCTGGCTCACTGAATCAGGGTGGTGTTTTCATAAAGCAAGACCACTTCCTCACATTTGACCAGCAGCTCATGCGCTGACAGCACAATGGCTGGCTTGACTCAGGCCCTGAGAAATGAAATAGAAAATTCATAGCAAACACATCTTTAGCTCTTCCACATCATCAGGGGCTCTGATTCAATTCCGTCAACAAAGGGGTCTGAAATGGTGCTAAACATGCTGGGAACTCACCTCTGTGTGGAACTCTTCAGGAAAAAGGGGATCAAATCTCATGAAGCAACTCTTCTCTCTTCTAGCCCATGGGCAATGCAAGGAACCTGCATGATACCAGAGGCTCACTCTCTCTTCTCGTGTCTTCTGGAAAGGATTCATTAACGCTTCCTTCAAGGTGAAGCAGAAGCCTGCATTCCCAGCTGCACAGAGTGTCTGAGGGCACTGTCTCCCTTAAAACCCAAGAAGAAAAACAGGTCATTAAAGAGGCACATGGAGTAGAGTACATGATCAATGATCCCTCCTGCCTGGAGCCTTCCACATTCCCATCTTCCACATTCACAGAGCAATGCTTGGCCATTCTCAAAGACCAGGAGACCATGATGCTCATCACCAGGAAGTCATTAAAGGACTCGAACAGAGCAGCATGGATTGCAGAAGGTGGCACACCAAGGATCTTCAGCTCTGCTGCTACAACACAAGAGCTTAACTTCAGTATTGACTTTCTGCCACCTGCCAAGTACGATATTAGTGTCAATCACAACATGCAGACATGCAAGTAGCAGGTGACACCCCGCATCCATTTACAGAAGTGGGCAACATCTGCATTGGAACAAGGAACTATCTTATCCCTACTCATAAAAATCATCACAAAGAATAAAATGGATGCAAGACTTCTCATTTCACTATTACGTAGCTGTTGGAATTCCCTATTAAATAATACCTCCTCCAAAATAAAAAGTACCTCAGACATGTGTCAACTATTCAATGGATGACATTTTAAAAACTACTGCCTTTACTTAATATTTATGTATGCTATAGCCCTGCCTAAGGCTCTTTGAGAAAGGAGCACATAGAATTGGAGCTTTGAAAATCTCACATTTGCTGATAAATATTACTGCCGATCTCAGGCATGGCGAAGTGAAAAGTGGGACTTTGGATACTCAAAGAACACAATGTTGTGGGATTGGTGTCTCTGATTCATAGACATTATGTGGTTTCTATGAAAGCCAGTGAGGGAGCAGGAGTAAGGAAGCTCATTGAACAGATGACCTCAGGGGATACTGACGGATAGGCCAAACTGGAGAACATGTTCCAGCTAACATTGGTATTTGGGCTCCTGAGCCCAGTCCTGTTTTTAAAAAAGTTGCAGACAGGCAGTGTTCATTAAAAAATGTCTACCATTTAAAAGTGGGTAATTTAAATGTCATCTAGGTACACATCTGATAGACTGGTCTGCCAACCTATGAATTTCATTCTAACAAAAAACAAAAGAAAAACACAGACATGAGACATAAAGATAAAACCTTGTCTTCACCAGGATGCCTAAAAATAGGTTTTATTTGCCTCATGCAAATATCTTTCAATAGAACTTCTGATTTCTGAATGAACCCATTCAATTTTATAATGCACAGATCATAAGGTTTTCTTTACAGAATATTCTCTTCTTCTTAAAGCCTCACATAGAAAATGTCTCACAGGACATAGGAGGGGAATGACCCAAAGAATGAGAGAATGGCTGGAACTGTTCTCAAATGTGCCCATGTAGCCTAAAGTTTGAAGGCACCTAATTGTAGTCTAAAACAATGATGAACCTATTTGATCCATTATTAATAAATATCACCACTTTACCACTTGGACCAAATCACAGAAAAATGGAAACAGATGATCGAATTCCTCTTCTCCCATCACCCCCTGGCCCAGACTCTCCCCAGAAGTGGCTCTGGTCATCTGTTTGTGAGGGAGTCACCAATGGTCCCCTACCTCCCAGAAGAGAGGATCACCTCAGCTACTGTACTTAAAGCCAAGTGATGGCTGCGGTTTCCACACTGTGTGGATCTGGAGACACACAGTGCCGCTGGACCAGCCTATGTTCAGGGCTGTGTCTGTGTCCCACAGCTGAAACACGTGGTCCAGGGTCTTCTTTCCACCCACAGGTCCTAAGAACGTGCAGTCAGCACCTGCCTCCTTATTCACTGTGGCCTCAGACTTCCTGCCAGTGGCCATTTCATTGTACATGTCTTATAATTTAACACAGCATTGAAACGAATTTCCTTCTGGGAGCTTCCCAGGGCACGTACCAAGACCTAAATTTCTGTGTTGTAGGCAGCATAGCATTCGTGCATTTTTTAAGTTTCATGGATAATGTTAAATGTGCCTCCAAAGTGTATGAAAAAAGCTTATCTTCCTATCCCCTCCCAGCACATATTATCAACATCCTTAGATTTTGTAAATAAATAAATAAATAAAATACGTCATTTGAGCCTGTGATCATCTGCTTGCTTGCCAGCTGTGTTCCAGTGACCTCCTCCCGTGCATAGTGCTCATCTGTGTTTCTCCTCGTGCCTCCTGTTCTACTGGGTTGCCATTTCCTCCCAATCGGTTTCTGTATTTTGACAATGTTTGGGGCATATTTCGTTGGAGAGTAGTTTCTAATGTGGATGGTCAATTGAACCATCTTGACAGCTTTGGGTTTTGAGGATTAAAGCCAACCCTCCCCATTTCTAGGCCACAGCCTCTTCTCCTAGATTTCTACCAATATTCCAGTAAATATTTCATGTATATTTGATTTGGTTGGTCTCTGTGTCTGGGTTCAAGACTTAGGTCCTGCACTTGCTAGCAGGGACATTGTGCTTTCTGGTTTGTTGTGTTGGCTTCTTGGGGACACTGTGAGGATCAGGTAGGCAAGGCAGGTAGAGTGGATGGCCCAGAATATGGCCCAGAGGGAGCGTCTGAATGACATTATTTGTAAAGTGACAGCTGTCAATTATCACACCCAGCATGAAAGGCCATCATAATAATCATCATTACAATATTGTTTTCTACTTCTATGGTACAAGTGTATTATACTCTCCATGAGTGAGGTCACAGGCCATGTGTCATTGTGTGCCTGCTTCTGTCACTTAGCCTGGAGGCCCCTGGGATACTTTGCGCTTCAGGACTGGAAGCTCTTTTACGATACAGTTTTGAAGTGGCCATTGATCGCCTGATGGTACTCCATGGGGTCATCTGAGCCTGGCCTGCAGCCGGCTCCTGCAACCAACATCCTGTTTTGCTAGAAACTCCATCGACAGAGGCTTGGAACTCCTGCTCTCTTGTTCATCTCTGAAGTTCTGCCATTTGTTCTCAGATGGCTCCATCTCCAAACCTTTAACCCCCTCCCCTGCTCCAGGGCTTTGAAGCAGTTTCTTTGGAAGCTTCTGCACAGGGTTAAGGACAAGCCATTCCTCACATGCTCCTTCAACAGGAGGAAGGGAGGGACCAGAGGGGCCACGGGGAGCAACCTCCTGCTCTGTTCCAGGCAGCCACTTCCAGGCTGGGGCTGCAGCCTGGGGCTGTCAGGACAGCTCTGGCTAGGGGGGAGCCCTACCCAAGCCTGGGTCACAGCCTCCCATGCCCCAGGGCAGCTGGTGAGCACTGGTGGAGGGTGGAGGGGAAGGCTTGCCCCCCAGGAGTCGGCTCTGGACAGCATTCAGGTGGGAAGAGACCACTGGTCACCAAGGGGATGTGAAGCAGGGGTGACCCAGGGCAGCCATGAGATCTCCTCTAAAGACCACTGTGGTCCCAGCAGTACAAAGGGACTGAGTGACATTATTACTCTTCCCTGTTTTAAGGACAGAGGTGTGGAAGGGATTCCTGAGAGTCACGGAAAACATGGCTCACAGGTTTCAGTTTGCCATCAAGGAGTGACCTTGGCCGCACTGGTGGCAATTCCCCGGACCCTTGATGAGCCCCCTGGCATCTTCCCAGTGAGTCCTCCCAGGCCCAGTCTCAGGGGGCAGGCGGCTGCTCTGACCGCTCTCCCTGGACCTGAGGATGACATGGGGTTTTGAAATTCTTTTTGTTGCCGCACTGGGCACTGAACCCAGGGCCTTGAACAGGCTAGGCAAGTGCTCTACCACGCAGCTCACCCAGCCCTTAGGGTGACAGGTTTTGAGAGCATTGGCTACCTGAGTGTTGGTGAGGTGACTCCCCATAGCCCTGAAGTCAGCACGTTTCTCTACCAGCTGCGTTTGCAGGGTTAAGGTCTTAGCCTGAGTTTTCCCTTATTTCTGCACTATTTCTCTCTCTCTCTCTCTCTCTCTCTCTCTCTCTCTCTCTCTCTCTCTCTCTCTTTTGGTACTAGGGGTTGAACCAAGGGGCGCTTTACCACTGAGCCACATCCCCAGCCCTTTATAAAATACTTCATTAGAGACAGAGTCTCACTGAGTTGCTCAGAGCCTCACTAAATGGCTAAGGTTGGCTTCAAACATGCCATCCTCCAGCCTCAGCCTCAGCCTCCAGCGTTGCTGGGGTTTCAGGCATGCACCACTGCCCCCCAGCTCTGCACTATTCTTAATCAGAGAACCTGTGGGGCTATGTTTACTAGGTATGAATTGAGTTGCTCTCCAGAGAAAAGAAAAAGTGGCACAGCCCTGCTGTGTGGGCAAATCGGGGATGACCCCAGGACAGGGTCAGCTTTCTCGCCAAGGAAACCCCACTGCCAAAAATGAGCCTCTTGGCCAACGCAGTGGTGCACTCCTGTAATCCCTGCACCTCGGGAGGCTGAGGCAGGAGGATCAAAAGTTCAAAACCAGCTTCAGCAATGGCAAGGCACTAAGCAACTCAGCGAGACCCTGACTCTAAATACAAAATTGGGCTGGGGATGTGGCTCAGTGGTCAAGCACCAATGAGACTAAACACCGGTACCTCCACCCCACCCCCCAAAAAAAGAGCCTCTGCTAAAGACTTCCATGTTGGCTGAGGCAGCTGCCTGCAGTGGGTAGCCTGCAGATGGCAATCAATCTCCCCAGGCCTGGGCTGTGGGTAGGGGTTGGCCGGGTGACCAGGGGTTAGCCCCCAGTTAATGATCACTTGGTATTGTGGTTTGGATGTCAAATGTCCCCATTGCCCATGTGCTAAAGGCTTGGTCACCAGCCTGTGGCCCTTGGGACATAATGGAACCTTTAGGAGGTGGGGCCTAATGGAGGGAATGAGGTCATTAGGGGTGTGCCCTTGAGGGGATATTGGGACCCAGCCCAGTCCTACCCCCATCCCCACCCCCACCCTGCTTCCCAGAGGTGAGCAGCCTCCTCTGTCACATGCTCCAGCTGCCAGGATGTCCTACTGTGCTGCCACAGGCCCAAAGCAACAGGGCTAAGGTGCCATGGACTGAGACCTATGCAGCCATGAGCCAAAAGAAACCCTGTTTCCTTTTAAGGGGATTCTCTCAGATGCTTTGTCACAGCAACAGAAAGCTGACAGCACCCTTGGTCTGTGCCCTTGCTTTATAGATGGGGATGCTGAGGGCCCACAGGAAGCCGAGCAGCCCCAGTCACATGGTCCTGTAAAAACAACTATTATCCATTCAGTCACTGACTACATGGCAGGAGCTGGACTCCAGATCTCAGTGTTTGAAAAAGTTGTGTTTCCTTCCTGCCCCTTAATCCCTCGCTCTCTCTTTGTGTATGCATCCAAGAAGGACCTTCAGGGGATTGCAATGCCACCCAGTCATCCTAGCCCACTTTGTACTTGGACATGAAGTTCATGGGATTGGGCAAAAGGGGAGAGTGGGAAGGCTTATGGGAGCTAGCAAAGATGGTGAAATCAGATGGACATCATTACCCTAGGTACATGTATGACTGCACAAATGGTGCCTCTCTACAATGTGTACAACCAGAAAATTGAAATGTTGCACTCCGTTTTTGGTACGGTGAATTGAAATGCATTCTGCTGTCATGTACAACTAAGTAGAACAAGTAAAAATAATAATAAAAAAAAGAAATAAGAAAAGAAATTCCACTTGTGCAAATTTTTTCTATATACTTCTAAAAGATAAAGACTTACAACAGGTAGCCACAGTACCATCATCACATGCACACTGACTGTTCCTTAGTGTTGCTCACAGCCATCTCATGATTCTAGTGAGTGGCCATGGGTCTGACCAACAGTGGGGGTCTGAATGGAGTCTCACGAGATACACAGGCTCTGAGCACAAGGACCAGGAGAGGGTTCTGGGACATGTGACTGTCTGCCTGTGGTGCCCCGGTGACGAACACAGAGCTCATCATCATCTACTGAGTGACAACAAGGAAAAAAATTCACCCACATGATGGCCTAACCAATAGCAAAAGCATCAAAGAAAAATCCAAACTATGAAAAGCAAAAAAACTGGCCCAGCCTGTGCCTCTCCCCAGCTCACAGTTTGGGCTCCTACAACCTTTCACGCACTTCTCCTTTCAACTGCCCACAGAACACCTGCATACACAACCAGCCATGAAGAAAGCCAGAGACCTGCTCATCTGTTCTGAGGCAATCTGGAGACATTACATTTGGATGTATTTATGAAACCCAAGTTTAGATGCATAACATTATCTTTTATAAATCTCTAATGTAATGATATATATACTCAACTTTTAAAATTAAGTATGCTCTATATTTACAAGAGGCAAATGGTTTTGGACACTTGTGGAAAGATTCAAATGTCCAGAGGGATGGGGAAAAAATACATTGCCATAGAGTAAAACTATGATATCAATGGAACTTCTGAGTGGAATTTAGATTTTAATTTACCAGGAAAATAAAACCAACAATTTTTCAATTTGTAAATGCTGAATCCCAAGAAATGAGGTTCATCACAAGTTTCAGAAATGCTTCCATTATTTGCTGCCATCAGTTATTATTTAATTTGGGAAAAGCACTGTGTTTTTAAGTTATATACAGGAAAATAAAATACGCAAGACATCTGAGGCCTGGGATGAAAGGGGCTTGAATTCCAGTTCCTAATTTAAACAGAACAAAGTAAACCATGGAAGTCCTAGAGGGAAATATATAACCTTCAAAAGGAGGCTTTCTAAGCAAAACACAAGCCAGAAGTGATCTAGGACTGATAAATTTGCTATATTAAGGTTTAAAACTTCTGTGGATTTTAAAACTTTACTGTGAAAAAAAATTAAGAATGAAATCAAAATATCTGATAGACAGAAGGCTCATGTCCTTAACTTATAAGAAGCTTATCCCAATCAACAAGGAAAAGAAACCACCCAATTAAAAAATGGGCAAAGCACCTCAACTGACAGATGTCCAAAGTGAAAGCGCAACGGCCAATGAACACAAAAATGGAGTCTGCACTCTCCTAACTTAGAAAGTGCAGGTGAAACTAGGAGAGATGTCTCAGGGACCCGATGACAATCAGTAAAGTCTGATAATACTCAGGGCAAGGATGGGATGGCACAGAGGGATAAAGTGCTGCAACCTTTGAGGAGGTGATCTGGCAATACTTGACATTTACATCTAATGCGGCATCAATTTCAAGGTATTTCAAGCAATTTCAAGACATTTCCCCTATTGCTATACTTGCAAAAGTTCAACAATCTATGTACAAAAAGTTCAGTTTTTTTAAATAAATGACACAAATTTGCAAACAAAAATATTCAGCAATAGGGAGCAGGTAACAAAAATCAGGTCTGTGCATACACAGGGACACTAGGCAACCAGTACCAGAACAGAGGGGAATCTGCTGATGCTAACCCAGGATCACTGAGGGCAAAACCAAGCAAGAAGGGCAAGGTGCAAACTCACGGCTGTAACATGATGTCTTGGTGAAGCTTTTTACAAGGTTAAGGGTGATAGCTGGACACAAAATTACTGAAAAGATATTTTTGGAAAGAGACAACAGTAACTGCTAATCATGATGTCTTACACCAACGCACTATCATGTGTATTACTTTTGCTTTGAAAGTGTCAGTATGAAGCAACTGATGGTTTTTCTGTTCTATGTGAATATATATCACAAACTAGATGTTCACTAGGGAAACTTTAAAGAAAAGTCTAAAGAAGAAAATTTAAATGACTGGCAAACCTACTAACCCACATAAACACTTAACAGTGTATAGTCTTCTAGATTTTTCTTAACATACAAATGACTTTTAAAAAATCAACATTACTGACACATTAATTACTGACACAGTAATTATGTAAGTGATTTTTCACAAGCTAGAGAATATTACATTGGACAGCTATCCTGTAACTAGGCCAGATTGGACTTGCTCTTCTAATTTTTCACTATTACACAATACAATGGTGACTTGACCCTTTTAAAATACCCACTGTCCTCAGATGTAGGCCTTGGAGCTCTTCTTTCTTTATGCTGAGAAGCTTTGTGGTTTACCACAAGGTTTGTGAGCCCAGACCTCTAGACGCTCAGTGAGGGGGAAAGTGAGGCCAGCAGCAGGGCCCCGGGCTCCCAGCGGGGCAGCCAGTCCCCTGCACACCACCACCTCCGTGTCCAGAGTCACCCCACTCACCTGCAGCTCCCTGCCCATCCCCCACAGCCACCAGGACATGGACCCATCTCTTCCTTCCCTCTTTGGCTGTCATATTGAAAAGATTTCTTACCTAAAAGACAAAATGGCTCACCAATAAGACAGCTGAAGAAAACTCTGAGGTAGAGGACGAGGACCTGCTGGCTCAGCCACACAGGCTTGGTGAGGGGCACAGAAGCAAACTCCCCGAATGAAACCTCCCTCCAGAGCATTTCCTCAAGAACGGCAGGGAAATAAGACTCTCTCCTCCTATTTCACAGGGTTATTAGGAGAGTTAACTGAGGTCACCTTGAAAAGAATTTGCAACTATACCTCAATATACCCCATCGTAATCAATGTACCACAGGAAAGAAAACACTGTGGGTTGAAGTTTGAAATAGTTTAATGCTGACTGCAAGACACATTCCAGGGTCAGAGACACTAAAGTGTCTTAGAAATGGTGAAATAAAACATAAGAAGTTACTTGGCTGGACTGGCTCGCTACCTTAAGGATGAGGCTGAAACGAGGATACAAACTTTGGAAATACCTGCTGATTATGAACTTCAGGAAAATCTCCAATTTTTTGGGCCTCTTTTAAAGGCCAGGAACTATGAAAGTATCAACTAAATTGCTTCAAAGCTAGCTGACTCTGGCTCATGGTGGCCCCTTTCTTAGGAAATGGCGTTGAAGGAAAAGGGAGGCTGAGTCCACTCTTGTGGATGATCTAATAGGAAACAACCTACATATGAAAGACTCTTTCAATGGGATCAACTTTCCAAAGCTATGAACTGGGCTGGATGCAGTGGGGGAGGCTGAGGCAGGAGGAGGGCAAGGTCAAGACCAGCCTGGGTAACTTAGCAAGACCCTTCTCAAAATAAAAAGTAAGAAGGGCTGGGGATGTGGCTCAGTGGTAGAGTGCTTGCCCAGCATGCACAAGGCCCTGAGTTCAATACCTTGTGTTGATGGGGGCATGCCAACATAAAATGCTTCTAAACATACTTTAAATTCCATGATATAACTGATATTTAAGAAACAATATACATATTCAGAGAGGCTTTGTCACAAATTTGATATATAGATTGTTCCACTTTTATTTTTTTATGGTAATGGGGACTGAACTCACGGATACTCAAACCACTGAACCACATCCCCAGCCCTATTTTGTATTTTATTTAGAGACAGGGTCTCACTGAGTTGCTTAGAGCCTCACTTTTGCTGAGACTGGCTTTGAACTCAAAATCCTCCTGACTCAGCTCCCGACCCTCTGGGATTACAGGCATGTGCCACTGCACCCCACAAGGTAACAGTTTTAATCATTCATTTAAATTAAAAAGTGGCATTGAAATTCTATGGAACTCCTATGCAATTCCCCTGCACAGAAGATGTAAGGAGACCCTCATCATTATACAAAATACATATATGTTGGTGTGAGGTGGAAAGAAAGAAAAAAGAGTGAGAGAGAGAAATGTATCACAGTAGATTGGGTAGAGAGAGGTGATATGGGGGAGGGGAGGGGAGGGGGGATAGGGAGGGCAGCAGAATACAACAGCCACTAGTATTACTGTATGTATATATGTGGCTGTATAACCAATGTGATCCTGCAAGATATACATGTGGAAAAATGAGAATTCATACCCCATTTGAATCAAATGTATGATATGTCAAGATCATTGTATTGTCTTGAGCAACTAATAAAAAATAAAAATAAAAAAAACAAAAAAAAAGAAATTCTATGGAACTTATGATTCACTAGATAAAACTAAAATTTTGTATTATTATTCATTGTATTATCATTCAATTTATCAATTTAAGTGGTAATATTTTTGTTATTTTAATTTTTATGTTTATCACAAATTTTTTTATTGTATCACTTTTGTTTTCTTTATATAGGTCCTGCATAGGCATAATTTTATTTACCTGTTACACTGTGAATATTTTCCCACATTCATAAATATTATTCACAACTATGATTTTTTAACGCCTACATGCATTTTACTATTTTAATTTCAAGTATAAGACTGTTGAACTTCAAAGGCTATTTAGATTTACTATGATTTCAACTCTTTCTGACACTTTCTGGAGGGACAATGAGGTTAACTAATACACCTGTTAACTTACACTTATGTGAGTGAAGTTCATGTTTGAAACACATGTGTGCATGTGCACACACACCACATGCACAATCCATTGTAGCATCCACGTTGATAGAGTGAACTCTTTCTACTCTTTGCCGTGCTGGGGATTGAACTCGGGGCCTTGTGCAAGCTGGACCAATGCTCTACCACTAAGCCACAGCCCCAACCCAAGTTCTTTCTTAATCATGCAAGTAACACCACTTACTAAATGGGACCCATGGCATTTAAGTGAGGACTCTACAACAGGGGACAGTTTCAACAAGTGCAAGGTTACATCCTCTTCAGTAAGTTTGGAAAACCCATGATTTTTTGTGTCTTGGAGATCTAGAATTTCAAAGGCCATTTCCTCATTGTCGCGAGGGGCAAAGTTGCAACATATGCAGTCGAGGGGGAGAAATAAAGAATGGCCTGCACTTCTGCCCTTTTCAATGCTTTATTCACTAGAATCACTCAATAAAATTTCACTCTATAGGTTCTTAACCAAGAAGAGGACCATCGTTCATGCTAGGCACTGCAACAGACATAATCAATTCACAGCAAATGATTCTAGATTAATTCTAAGCACTGCAAACACACTTAATCATGACAGGCTAATGACAGACATTCCCTCTGCGTGCTAAGTTCAAAAGTCTCAAGCCTTAGGCTTTATGTCCAGCAGATGCACACTCACTCAGACCCCGGTGATCAGGTCAGGAACCAAGGCAGGCTTCTCCTGGAATGGAACTGACGGCCGGCTGAGGAGAGGGTCACAGGGAGAAGTTGCGGCTCTCACCAGGGTCAAGATGTGGCTGTAGAGTTGGAGAGCGGTAAGGATCAGGCCCAAGATGACAAGTGATGAGATGTCAGTCCAGGTCCTCATCAGACTCTCCAGCTTGGGTGCATCCTTGTTTTGGCTGGCTGAATGTCTGTTCATTTGCTCTATTATTTATACTAAATTTTGGGGCTTTTGACCCCCCCTTTCAATTCTTATCAGTTACCACCAGATTTCTCAGTGACAACATTCACCCTGGGGTTAAAACATCTGGTCTGGTGGTCCCTCCCTGATTTTCTCACCTTTCCATTTTTTCAGGGGAGAACAGCCTGACAGAGGCTTCACTCTGTATCTCAGGATGGGGAGAAGTGACTTGACTGTGTCTGAGGCCATATACTGGAGGGCTCCCTTAGGCATGCCAGGTGAGACTGCAGCTTTCAAACTGAAGTTTTTAAAATGGAGTAGCTTAGGCTCAGGCCTAAGGCCGTCCTTACACTCCTGAAATAGAAAAGCACAGTGGCTTCCACAGAGGGTCTCCCACTGCAGCCCAGCTCAGCAGGACTCAGGAGCAATGACCTCAGTAGTCCACATAACTGAGGACAAGGAGGGCTGGTGGAGAGTCAGAGGCAGATGTGGGTCAACAGTGCAGGTGTGCGAGGATGAGGGGCACGCTCGAACAAGAAGAGTTGGAGAAGAGCCTTTTTCGAGCAGGGAAAAGATGATCAGAAATAAAATTCCCAAGGCCTCTGGGTCTAAAATACTCCTCTAAGGGTCAAAGTCAACTCAGAAAAAAATGAGGCTGTGGGCATGAGGGGGAGAGACCAGCGGGCCCAGCTCTAGCCACCTCTCTTCTCCTTGAACCTAAATCCACAGGTACAACCAAGCCTGTGGTACCCAGCCCCATGACCTGACCCTTGTTTCTGGGTCACTATGCCACTAATCCAGGTGCCACGAGACTACCACACTAAAATGATCCGAATCTTTACAGTGGAAAATTCCACGGTCACCACACAGCCCGGGGAAGCACAGGACATGGTGCTGTGTGAAAAGAGTGGCAGTCCATTGTTGGAGCAGCAGATCACTAGCCAGCTAATCCCTTCTGATTTTTCCATATCTGCTGAACATTCTAGAATGATCATGAATTGCCTTGGTTATCCAAAATTTAACCTACTGCTAAACTGTGAACTCCATCTCCATTGATTGCCTGACAAGCTAATTTAGTCCAGATCACACTTTCAAACACTATCACAAAGAGGAAGCATAGGTTGAACTTTTCAAGATGAGATGTCCTATCTCCTCAGCTAAGGCCCAGCTAAAAACAGTGTGTGCCTTCTTGATGTGATTCTAAATCAGCAGGGTATCTGGGGCACAATTCAATACCTTTAGGCCTCAGGTGCCCCAAATAAGGGGCTCCAAGTAAACTAGCACTCTCCAAATACAGCTGTGGTGTGTGAGATAATTCTAGGTGCTACTTGAACAAGATCATGCATTTTTAGTTTAACAATCACTAAAATGTTAATTCTTTAAAAATCAAGTCAGGAAAGCACCCCTACTTTCCTGTTGCAGGAGGTGGAAGTGTGTGCCAGTCTACCTACATTTAGTGAAGAAGCTGTAGGGTCTGTACTGCTGGCCTGACCAGCTGCTGGCAGGAGAGATACAGCACTGTGTCTGCAGCGCATGGCTCAAGCTGGTGAAGTGTCTGCTGTCTCTGGTTCCCCGCAGTGACAAAGGGCCTACAGAGAGATGAAACAAAACCAAGTTAGACATCCCTGGCTGTGGCGCTGCCAGCACCAAATAACTGTCACTAAAGTCACTAAAAATTCTAATCTTTTGAGAATCATATTTGAGGACAATTGTTTTTTAAACCAAATTTTTGGCTGATAGCCAGCTAAATGCCCATCCTCATTAGAGAGGTTACAGTTGCTTCACCCAGTGGATGTCCCAGTCTCAAGAAAGCTCTGTACAGCCAGGGTTTCTGCCCTGCATTACCCAACCTAAGCTCCTGGGCTGCTCTGGGCAAATGGCGCCCTCTGCTGTATGCAGCTGGGCAGTGGACAGATGAGGAAAGACCTTCAAGTGAAATGTTCAGAAGAACAAGACTCAATGTGTAGAGGGTGCCCTGCCCTTTATGTTCAAAACACAGGGAGGCAGGGAAGGCATGTTGTAGACAACTCCAGAAGATCACGCAAGAAACTGAAGAGCGGCTGCCTCTGTGGAAGAAAACAGGGGCATTTAGGGCTGGATGTGAAAGACCCGCATTTTTGTATTTTGAGGGATTTTTAATTTTTTTTAACCACATGCATCTATTACTTGAGAAAAGGTTTTAGAACAGCCATGTCTGAGAGGAAGCCATCTGACCAGTCCCAGGGATGGCAGTGTCAGGTGAGGAAGAAGGCAGAGGTGACAGGAACAGGTACAGTGCTGGCAAGATCAGTGCATGCACAGATTCTTGAGCTCTGTGCTTCACTAGAGAAGTGACAGGGTTAAAACAGCCCTGGAGGGAAAGTGGCCTTTAGGGTATTGGCTTGATAAACAGAAAAAAAAAAACCTGACAACAGCTGTTTTCAAGTCTGAGTGAAGCCATGCAGAGGACAGTCACTGCGGCTTCATCAGCAGCACCAACCATGGCTCACAGGGCCAGAGAAAGAAGGTGGGTAGGGACAGGGAGAGCGACATCTAAGGGTGGTAGGAAGCCGTCACAATATCTCCACTGCATACAAACAATGAAACAAAGGGATAATCTTTAATTACCAGAGAGCATTTAATAACAACCCTTTTGTTTCATAAAATAAGAAATGTAGGCCTATGAGACTTCAGAACTTTGTCATTACAAATCTCATTCTGCTGTACACATTTTCGCTGTTCTTGTGAAGCCCTTCCTCTTCAACACAATATCTTAATTAATAATAACATTTCATCTTGCCCTGTGCACCATTATGACCTCTGATATATTTCAAGAAGAGTAAAAATCACTATCAGATTTTTTTTCACACTGAGAATGTGTCCAAGTTTATTTTTTATGTAAATATTTTTAATTTATATGACGGCAGAATGCATTACAATTCTTATTACATATATAGAGCACAATTTTCCATATCTCTGGTTGTATTACATAGTATATTCACACCAATCCGTGTCTTCATACATGTACTTTGGATAGTAATGATCATCACATTCCACTATCATTAATTGCCCCATGCCCCCTCCCTTCCCCAGATTTTTTTTGAAAGACAGAAATATCATTCATAGCTAATAATGTATCCAGCCTAAAAGAGTTCAACTGTCAAACACAGAAAGAAATAAACTTTACAATTTAGAAATAGCCACTAATTTTTAATGGGGGGAAGAGACAAACTGGGGATTGAACCCAGGGCCTTGTGTACATTAGAAACAGTCATGTTTGCTGGGTGCGATGGCACATGGCTGTAATCACAGTGACTCAAGAGGCTGAGGCAGGGGGATCACAAGTTTGAAGCAGTCTCAGCAACTTAGAGAGACCCTGTTTCAAAATAAAACATAAGAAGGGCCAGTGAAAGGGCTCAGTGATAGGGTGTCCCTGAGTTCAATCCTCAATCCCACCAAAAACAGCAGTCTACAACTGGCTGTGCTAACATTGTATCATAATATTTTTTTAATATTTATTTTTCAATTGTAGTTGGACGTGGATACCTTTATTTTACTTATTTATTTTATGTAGTGCTGAGGATTGAACCCAGGGCCTCACACATGCTAGGTGAGCGCCCTACCGCTGATCCCCAGCTCCTGCCCTGTATCATAAGATTTTAAAGAAGAAATCCCAGAAGGTCACCCTGAGTCACGTTCTGAAGCTCAGTTACAGGTTACCATCATCTCACTTATCGACTCTGCTCTGATTCTTTGAGTTCTTATTAATTTCAGGCCATGAGACCTGAGAATCAGGAAGCAACACCTTGCATCCCCAAGTCGGAAGCCCCTCAGGTGGGGACACAAGGGCCCCCAGGATTCTACCTCAGCACACATCACTTTCCACACCAAGAACTCCTTCCTTCTCATTTGGGTGTCTTGTATGAAAACAAATTGGTTGGTGAGAGATTTTAGATTACTGTTTCTGACTGATCTGTTGCAGCGTTTAGAAAAATACAGTGACAGGTACTAAGAAAAGCAACCGGCTTCTTAAAAGTCAGGCAATTATTAATTCCAGGAAAAAGAAACTGTAACAGTAGAATACTACCTAGCTCAGCTCTGAATGTGCACATAAATTAATAACAAACAATGTACAGAGATACAGTCCAAACTGTGCTTCTACCTATATTGGAAGAAAGTAGGGGTAAGGATAGACTGTTACATCTCCAATTAGCATAACAATGTTGATTAAAGAACAGCAGACACAACAGATTTAGAAATATAACCAGAGGAAGGTGAAAGAATTGAAAGTGTCCCTAGATGGTGGGAAGGAGCAGGAAAGGACTAGGAGTGAAAGCTCTGACTCTTTCACTACCTTATGGAAGCTGGATATATATATTTTTTTAATCCTGGTGTGGTGCTGGGGATTGAACTGCGGGCCTTGGGCACCCTAGGCAAGGCTCAACCTCTAAGCCACACCCCCAGCCTGGAAGTTAATATTTTAAGGAATAGCACAGCAACCTGCAGTGGGGACAGCTCTCCCTATTTACAGAGGAGGAAACCCAGGTGTCTGTGCACCTGGAAGCAGAGGTGGGAAGTGTCACTCCAAATCAGTGCTCCTTCCCAAAGCCCATCCTGGGCCACCCCTCAGCCAACAGTGGTCTTCGCTGGTCTTCCTCCCAGAAGCCTTTCCCAGGCCCCTACCAGCTCAGGTCAGGGCAGTGCCTGGCACATGTTAAGGGGCAAATGAGTTGTTTATAAATCAGTGAGTGAATCAACCAAGCCACAAATCAAACTGGTTGATTCACAGTGGGTGTGACAGGTCCTAGGAAATCTGCCACTATGCAGAAAGCCCTGTCAGCTGGACTTCTCCCAGGATCTCCAAGGCATCTCATAGGCCGGTCTCCAAGAGGAAAAGGCAGGAGACCCACAGGGAAGCCCAGCACTCAGGAGTCCCAGAAGCTCAGGGCACAGCAGGTCTTCAGCTCTGCCCCACACAGCCCAGGTGAAAGGGCCTGGCTTCCCTGCACAGCAAGGTTGGCCTGGCCTCCACTTCCCAGAGGGTGGCAGAAGAGAGGCCCTGCAGTATGTCAAGGGAAGTCTGTGTCCACAGGAGGGGGCATCAGAGCAGCCACACAGCTCCTTGACCAGCCCTGCCATCACTGGTGTGGGATTTTTTTTTTTTTTTTTTTTTTTTTTTGGTACCGGGGATTAAATTCAGAGGTGCTTAACCACAGAGCCACATCCTTACTCCTTTTTATTTTTTATTTTAAGACAGGGTCTTGCTAAGTGGCTGAGGCTATTCTTGAACTTGTGATCCTCCTGCCTCAGCCTCCTGAGTCGCTGGGATTACAAGTGTGCACCACTGCGCCTGGCCTGGCTGTGTGACCCTGAACAAGTCACTACGCTCCTCAGAGACTCACCTTATCATCTCTAAATGGGAATAATCTCATGAAAGCCACTGTGCGGGCTGAACGAGGTGACATGTTTAAGCCCAGTGCACAGCACCTGCTCAACCATGGAGACCATTATGTTTTAAAGCCTTGAACTACATCAACTGCACTCATAAGAAATTTGAAAAATACTCAAGACTGTACATTACCATCATCAAGGACATGCTTTGTCCATTTACATTTGAAAATCTACAGAAACTATTATTAAATCTACGGGAAAAGGTAGTTCCCAAATGAATCTCACCATTGCTGGGCGCCGACACAGAAACTGTGGAAAGGTGTTCAGGAAAGCTGCCTCCGCCAGAAACGACCTGTCAACCAAAAGTAAATAAATAAATAAATGTTTCTTTCTTCCAGTGCTGGGCTTGAACCCAGGGCCTGGAAACTGGAGTCCCGGTGCTTCGCCACTGAGCACATCCCCCACTACTTTTTTGAGACAGGGTCTCCCTAAGTGGCCCAGACTGGTCCTCAACTTCTAATTCTCCTGCCTCAGCCTCCCAATTTGCTGGGATTACAGCCAAGGACTACTGCCCTCAGCAAAAACTGGTTTTGTTTTCTGGTGCTGGGATAGAACCCAGAGCTCAGGCATGCTGGGCAGGTGCTCTTCCACTGCGCCACATCCCCAGGCCCCCAGGCAAAACAACATTTTTAAAGATGCGTTCCCACATGAAGAGGAACATTGAAATATAACCTGAGCAGCTATTGTGGCTCACACCCACAAGCCCAGATACCCAGGAGGCTTAGGCAAGAGGAACCCAAGTTCAGGTCTCAAAGATAAAAGGGCTGGGGATGGGGCTCTGTGCTGAAGCACCCCTGGGTGCAATTCCCCAGACCCCCTAAAATAAATAAAACAATAAACACCCACAGATTATACTTTCCACAGAATTAAAGAACTGAGACATGTGGACGAGTGATTTCCAGGCTCAGTGGCCACTGGCCAAGCAGCTGCCCCAAGGCTTCACCTTCTCTTCACCCTCCCATCCAACCAGGCACCATGCCTGGCTGTCTCCTTAAAAATTCTTCTGCCTGGCGGCCACACTTCTGCTCTCATCCTGCTGCCACTTCTTTGTTCAGGGCTCTGCATCCCTGGGCCACAGGGTAAGGGTCTCCTAGTGGGTCTCTCACCTCTCCCCTGGAAATTACCACCTTTCTACACTAGGTGGCTTTGTCACTTCACAGCCCTGAGATGTCCTTTCCTGGGTCCCTGCTGCCAGTTAGGAATTCTGGGCACAGCCTGCAGGACTGCCACGTGGCCCCAGCCTTCCACACCAGCCTCCTGCTGCCCTTGCCTCACCCTCCCCACAGCCATCCAGACCTGCAGTTAGTCGTGAGCTCACTCTGATACACTTGTGTGTCTCCACCAGTCCTCCTGGTTTGCAGCACAGCAGCTCTTACAAAACCTCCCTGACCCTCTGCCCTCTGGAGCCCCACGCACCAGGCTCTGGCTGCACTGCCCTGTGCAACCTTCACACAGCGTCGTCCTCCAGAAAGGCCGGGACAGCACTTATGGGAAACTGGCTTTTGGCAAAGGGGCCATGACCACTCAATGGGGAAAAAAATGGGTTCAATAAATGGTGTTGGAACAACAGGGTTCAAACCTACAGGAGAATGAAGTTGGAGCCCCACCTCACACTCTAGGCACAACTTAACTCAAAGTGCACCTATGACCTAAAGGTAAGAGATGAAAAGTGATCAGTGGTGACTTGGGCCTGGGCACCACTTGGGCAGCTGAGGGCCACTGGGCAGCTGGGGGCAATAACTAAAAAGTTGCCTTCTTGGAGTGATAAACTGTTCTAACTAGTTTACAATGGTGAGTGCACAGGTTTGTGAAAATATTAAAAACCAGTGAATTGTGTGCTTCAAATGGATGAACTTTATGGTATGTGAGTTGTATTTCAATGTGGCTGAAAAAACAACTTGAAAAATGGTTATACACAAGAAGGAAAAAGAGGGGGAAAGCCAGACTTTGGTGCCAGGCATTTTGGGTGAAAAAACCTTATGTCCCTTGCTCAATTTGTGTGCCTCCCTCCACCATGGTAACAGTGTAATAATAAAATCTACTCCGTGTAGGGATTGGGAAGACAGGGAAAATGCGTGAACAGACGAAGTGAGTCCTGGCACACAATTTAGGGCTCATGAAGTCAACCAGCTATTTAAATGGGGCCTTGAAATAGGAGAAGGGGGAAGGAAAAAAGTGGGGGGATAGGAGGAGACCATCACAAGGACAAAAGAAGAATATCAAGACCAGACATTCTGCCAAAGATCCCTGGTCAGGTTTGGGTTTTTTTTGTTTTTTTGTTTTTTTGTTTTTTTGTTTTTTTGTTTTTTTTTTTTTTTTTTTTTTTTTTTGCTGCAAAATGAGTTACTAAGAAAAAACTCTGTGGGTTTTAGGGGGCTTTGGGTTTCAGAATTAGAAAAGCAGGACTGTGGACCTAACAACAAAATAATGCAGAGAAGGCAGGTGGCCGCCACACAGTGGCCCTGAAGCCAACCTTAAGTGGCAGAGCAGCAGGGCGCCTTCCTCAGGTACATGCAAGGTGGGGGAGGGGGGAGGCGACACCACGTGCTGACATCAGAGTCATCTCTGTACTGAGTCTCTGCACTGAGGCAACTGGTCAGCCGAAATTAAACTGACTGAGGCCAGTGCTCTCCCACTCCACCTGGAGAATGACCATCGCCCTTCAGAGCTTCACAAGCGCCTCTCAGCCTTGAACCCCGGTGGGCATCACCATGTGACCCCGGGGTCGTGCCTGCCTGCTAGGAAGGTGATGCTCGCCAGTTCTCTTCCCTTCACAGAGCATGCAGGAGCCATTTGGTAAACTGTGCACCTGGCGGTCATTTTACAGCCAAGGAACACACGCAGGGCACCCAGTGGCCAGGGACTGGATGGGAGAGCCACGGGAGGCTGATTGCCTCCCTCTTCCCGGAAACCCGCAGGCTCCATTGAGCCCTGGCTCCCTGGCACTCCAAGCCCTGTCCCTGCGCTCACACAAAAATACACCGCCAAGAGCAGGCAGGGGGCCCACAGTGCGCAGTGCATGCTGCCTCCATCTCCTCCCTCCAGGGCATCTTTCCCTCCTCCTGCCAGGACATTCCTTGACAAAGAGCTTCCCCAGCCTGCAACAGGAGGTTGGAGACCCGAGGACCACACCACAGCCCATACCTGGTTGGAGGGAATGTCCGAAAAGGCCAGGCATAGGCTGGTCAGGCATAGCCGAGGACAGCTCCGCGCTGGGGCCAGCCCCAGGTGTCCTGCGTGCCCCTGAGGCGGTTGGGTCAGTTGGAGATGGAAGCTCCTGCAGATCAGTGAGGTCGGGCAACCGCTGAGGATCCTGGCTCACAAGGTACCCATGGCTGGGATAAGCCAAGTGTAGGGAGGATCCACAGGTGGATAAGACAGAGAAAGTGTGGAGAAATTGAAACCCGCTCCAGGAAAGCCCTGGAGTTTTGGAGATGAAGTACTTTGCTGGGATCTCACATGTGTCTCTGCATTAGGTCTGATTCCAACATGTGGTTGTCACACACGCATATCCCAGCCCTAGGCCTTGTTTTCTTCCCTCATCTCAGGCTCCACTTTATGAAGTCTGTTTTGGAACAAATGATGCACAAACCTGCCACAGAGAAACGAAGAATATGTTGTAAGAAATCCTGCTCAAATGGTCTCTGACGCTTCAGATCAGGATTAGAACATCCAAATATACAGAAAAGTAAAAATACTGGCAAACTAGAGCCAGAGCCTATCGAGACTGGCACAGTTGGGCACTGCTGAGCTTTGTGGCAGAGTAATGAGACAAGGCCAGTTCATTATGGGCAGCCCAGCTCACCGGGCACCTCGCTGGTCTGTGTTGAGGTCAAGCCTTCAAATGCTGTAATGTCAGTAGCAAGTTTGGTTTTCATTTTGGTTGGCTTGTTTGCCTTTAACTTTTAACTTCGAAAAAATTATAGATTCATAGGAAGTTCCAAAATTAATACAAAAATATCCCATGCACCCTTCACCCAGTTTCCCGCAATGCTAATGTTTTACAGAACTGTAATGTGAAAACCAATAAGTTGGCATTGGTGTAAGCCACTGAGTTTGATCAGATTTCAGCAGTTTTTCATGTACTCATGTGTGAAAGTGTGTGTGTGTGTGTGTGTGTAGTTCCATGCAATTGTAGCAAAGGTAGATTTCTGTAACCACCACCATAATCAAGACACATAACCTCTATTTCCGCAAGGATGCCTGCTTTCACCTACACAGACACTCATCCCTCTTCTCTCCTCCCTCCCACCATCCTGAAGCCTTGGCAACCACCAATCTTTTTTCATATCTATAATTTTGTAAACTTGAGGACATTAGCTAAACGGACTTATAGGATGTGATGGCTTGAGTCTGCCTTGAGACAGTTGATGTCTGTTCAAGTTGTTCTGTAGTTTCTTACATTTATTACTAAGGACTTATTCTTACCACCATTTGTCTAACCACTTACCCTTCTAGATATTTGGTTTGTTCCCAGTTTGGGGCTATTTCAAACAAAGCTATCATAAACACTCATGAACACTTTTTAGGCACTTAAACTGTAAAAATTGTGGTAAAACACATATGAACTTTTTTAGTGTGAAGCCTGGTGGCATTAAATAAATTCATATTGTTTTGCTACTAAAACCACCTTCTATCCATAGTATTTGTTTCCTCTGTGCTGGGTGTGGTGACACATGCCTGTAATCCCAGCTGCTTAGGAAGCTAAGACAGGAGCATCACAAATTCAAGGCCAGCCTCAGCAACTTTAGTGAGACCCTGCTTTGAAATAAAAACAATAAAAAGCTAGTGATACAGGTCAGTGGCAGATCATCCCTGGATTCATCCCTAATGTAACTTTTTCCCTGGGGAAGAAGTTTTTCACATCCTGAAAAACTGAAACTGTACCTATTAAATGCTAACTCCCCCTCCCTGTCTCTCAGCCCTACCATTCCCCTTTATGTCTCAAGAAGTATGCCTACTCTGAGTACCTCATGCAAGTAGAATCACACAGTATTTTTCCTATTTCTGGTTTATTTCACTTAGTATTATGTCCTAAACTTTCATTCTTTTGTAGCACTTGGCAGAATCATCCTCTTTAAGGCGGAATAACATTGCATACACATGTGTGCACACACACATGACTCCATACATGTGTCATGTATGCAACTGGTACACATATATCACTCCATCTCCTGGGCATTTATCCTGTCAACTGTCAATGGACAGTTGGGTTATTTCCACCTTTTGTCTATTGTGAATAATGCTGCTATGAACATGGGTGTTAGGAACATATCCTGAGTCCCTGCTTTCCATTCTTTGGGATACATACCCATCCCACAGATGTTTTTGCAAAGGAATAAGATTTCATTTCTCTGGAATAAATGCCAAGTACTAAGATTGCTAGATGTGCGATCAGTATCTGCTCAGTTAAAGAAACTGCCAAACTGTTTTTCAAAGTCATCTTAGCATTTCATATACCCACCAGCAATGTGTAAGAGATACACTTTCTCTGCATGCTCACTAGCATGTAGAATTGTCACCATTTTTAAAGCTGCTCAATGGGTATATAGTGACATCTCGTTATGGCTTTAATTTATATAGTTAATGACACTGACCTCCTTTCCATATATGTTTTTTTCTTAACCATCTGCATATCCTTTTTGCTGAAATGTCTGTTCATGTGTTTTGCTCATTTTCTAGTTGGATTGTTTGGCTTTGCTTTTCTTTTTCCCACAGTACTGAGGATTGAACTCAGGACCACAAACATGCTAGGCAAGAGCGTAACCACTGAAAGACATTCCCAGCCCTGTTTGGTTTCTTCTACTGTTCAGTTAGAAGAGTTCTTTATTTATTCTAGGTGTGAGTCCATTTTCAGGTCACCCCCTCCAAATTGATCTCAGGACACATATTCAGAACTCATTTCCTTCCAAAAATACAAACTGTCCTTGCAAGAGAGCAATCTTACCTAGGATCACCAATATTGACGAGGAATGTGGGTCTGCTGAGAAGATGAATGGCACTCAATTTCATTGAAATCCATTTGTCAAACTTTTTCAGAAAATACATTTGGAGTGCAGGTGCCTATATGAGCCAACTGTTGTTTACTAATGGCACAGAAAAACCAATGTGAAAGCTTCTCTGTCACCTCTCAGAAGCAGTTCTGCTTCATTCTAGTTCAGCCAGGAAGAAAACAAACAAAAAAACAAACAAACAAACAAAACACCAGTGTGCTCACAACAAGACTAGTTCCTGCAAGTTGAAGGTGATTGCAAAATATGCTTCATTTCTGCACTTCCAAGCAGTTCTCAGAAAGCATATTCCGAGTGCAATTGCTGCCAGATAGAAAAAGGATGCTACCGAGGGAGCTGTTGTCCCTTAGCTCACAAATTTGAGGAAGGAAGTGGAATAATGAGAAAATCAATTTTCAAAAGTTTCTTTGAAATTCATAACTCATACTTTTCAGAATAAATTGCAGGGCCCCACATCTGATGACAGATGGTACAGATGCTTCAATATGAAAATGTGAATGCCAATTAATACAAGTGTTCTGCCACACTCCAGTTCAACCAGGGACAGCCCCAAAGTGCCCACTGAGAACACACACACACACACATTGTTCCTGCAAGTTGAAGCTCCTTGCTTGAACTGCTTCTGTTCTGAAATTCCAAGCTCTTCTCAGCAAGCACCTTCACAGCACAGTTCTGGCCCAATACAAAAAGTGCCTTGCAAGAGGGTCCTGTACCTAGGATCACCTTCATAAGGTAGCTTCCCTTCTTCTGTGTGGAAGTGTGTTTCTCCTTGGCCCTTATGCTGTGGTGGACACTTCTAGGAGCTCAGGTTTGTGCAGGACCATCTGAACTAGACTTTGGACCAAACCTGTGCAGCCCTTACACCTGGATTTTCTTTTTGCAAGCCCTGTGTAGCATGCCAGATGCCACAGGATTCTGCAGAACAGTCCAGGCAACAGTAGGCATTCATTCATTGTTTATGGTCTACAGATTCCTAGATGGATGGCATTCATTATCATTCAATGCAGAAATTTTAGAAACCATATATATGCTATATATGGCATATATCATGCCAATCTGAAAAACTAAAATCAGTAATATTCCCAAATCAAAACAATGGATCCTAGGAGTTTAAACATGGCAGCGGGTGCAGAGAGATCAAGTCTCTGACCTCTTCAGCTGTGCAGGCATAGGGAGTCGTAAACAACCTAAATCTGTTTGCTCAGGATCACTAGGCAATGCTGAGCTGACGTGGATCTGGGGCGAACAGTCTGGGCCTCTCAGAACACACACTGAGCCCGGATCGGCTGAATTCAAGCTCCCCTTCGCCTGCTTCCCGCAGACGAACAGCTGTGACTCAGCACTAATCCATCCGGCTGAAACAACTGGTCAGCCCTTCTGATCCTACGGAGGTAAATGCCAACCGAGCCTTCATAGGTAGTGGCCACAGGTTTGAAACGGGGCTTGGGAGAGACAGTAAGGACCCACCCGTTGCATTGGTCGCCCGGCAAAGGGAAACGAACTGTCGCCATTTGCAAGAGATACCACCATGGCAGAGAACTGACGTCATCAGACTGCGGCGGAGGAGATAACTTCATTGAAACCTTCAGCTACAGGTGTGTAATTCCCTAGCCTTGCCTCTCCACACATCGGGGAAACCTTAAGGGCCCCTCCCAGCTCTCCCTTAAGGGCCCCTACCAGCTCTCCCGTGATCGCGATAGCCAGACGGGGGAATCAGAGGTGGCGCGGGACCCCCAACGCGGAACTACCGCTCCCACCAGTGCTGACAGCTGAGGTCTCTTGCACCAGCTACCGGGGGCGTGGCTACCGGAGGGCAAGTAAAATTCACTGAGGATTCTCAGTCCCAAGCTCTACAAACTTAGGGTCTGAGGGAATGGCAAACTGGAAGAGTGTGCCCAGTCGTTCATGAAAACAGGGCTCCCGGGAACAGCAGACCTGGCGTGTAGCCAGTATTGTGGTGAGCGGCACCCGTGAGAGGGGCCTGGCTAGAGGAAAAGTGGGAAGTGACTAGACACAAGAGGAGGCCCTAGGCACTCAGGATTGGAGACTCGCCCAGTCTGGGAGGAGCTGCTGCACAGTGATTGGTTCCCGCATATTGACAGGAGAAGCTTGGCCTGGTGGGCACAGCGCCACCTACTGAAAGAGAAGTTAATCAAACTCTAAGACTGCATTTATTAGTTTTTTCTTTTTTTTTCTTTTAATTCTTTTCTCTTTTTTTTTTAATTTGGGTTTTTCTTTCATTTTCATTTTTCTTTCTTGTTGATTTTTTAAATTTTTTTTACAATTTTTTAAAATTTTTTTCTTCTAATTTTAATTTTAATTTTTTATTATTTTTTTAAAATTTTTTTTCTTGGGCTGGGGATGTGGCTCAAGCGGTAGCACGATCGCCTGGCATGCGTGAGACCCGGGTTCGATCCTCAGCACCACATACAAACAAAGATGTTGTGTCCGCCGAGAACTAAAAAATAAATATTAAAAATTCTCTCTCTCTCTCTCTCTCCTCTCTCACTCTCTCTTTAAAAAAAAAAATTTTTTTCTTTTTTTATTTCCTATTTTTTTTCCTCTTTTGTCTTTTCATTTCTTTTCAATTATCTTATCCCCCCTTTCTTCAATTCTACCTGCTTACTCTCATTCTCTTTAGTGACTTCTTCCCTTTCCTTCTAATACCTTTCCTCCCAAGCATCTAATAAATTTATAGGAGTAAACAGTAACTCGTCAGTCAAACAGAACAAGAAGTAACATGAGCAGCTTCAAAAAGCAAGGAAGAAAAGGAGTACAAACAATGCAGGACAGCCTAAATATTCAGGAGGACCTAGAGTCATCAGAAAAATGGTCATATAAAGAACTCAAGGAACACCTTAGACAGATGGAATGGAACCTTAAAGAGGATACAAGACAGCAAATTCAAGCAGCAAAAGAACACATTGAGAATGAATTTCATAAACAGATAAAAGAAGAAGTTAAGCATCTTTATCAGGAGATAGAGATTATAAAAAATAATCAAACAATAATTCTAGAAATGAAGGAAACGATAAACAAAATTAAAAACTCAATTGAGAGTATCACTAACAGAGTGGAGCAAGTAGAAGCCAGAATGTCAGATAATGAAGACAAAATATATCATCTTGAAAACAGTCTAGCCAACTCAGAAAGGCTGGTAAAAAATCATGAGAAAAACATCCAAGAGTTATGGGATAACATAAAAAAAAAACAAAATTACGAGTCATCGGGATAGAAGAAGGTACAGAGATTCAAACCAAGGGAATGAGTAACCTGCTGAATGAAATAATTACAGAAAACTTTCCAGAAATAAAAAAGGAAACAGATATACAAATTGAAGATGCATACAGGACACCGAGCACACAAAATCACAGTAGACCAACGCCAAGACACATTGTTATGAAGATATCCAATATACAGAACAAAGAGAAAATATTAAAAGCTACAAGAGAAAGGAGACAGATTACATTCAGGGGTAAACCAATAAGGTTAACAACGGATTTTTTATCACAGACACTGAAAGCAAGAAGGTCATGGAACAATGTATTTCAAACTCTGAAAGACAATGGATGCCAACCAAGAATTCTGTATCCAGCAAAATTAAGCTTCAGGTACGACAACGAAATAAAAATCATTCATGATAAACAAAAGTTAAAAGAATTTGCAGCCAGAAAACCAGCATTGCAAAGCATTTTGAGCAAAACACTACACGAGGAAGAAATGAAAAACAATAACCAAAACCATCAGCAGGAAGTGCCTCGGTAAAGACAGAGGGCAAGGGGAAAGATAATCATGGAGAAACAAACTAAATTTTTTTAAAAAATTATAAATAATCAAACATGGATGGAAGTACAAACCATATATCAATAGTAACTCTGAATGTTAATGGCTTAAACTCTCCAATAAAGCGACATAGGCTGGTATCATGGATTAAAAAACACATCCAACAATATGCTGCCTCCAGGAGACACATCTGATTGGAAAAGACATACACAGGCTGAAGGTGAAAGGATGGGAAAAAATATACCATGCACACGGTCCTCGTAAGCAAGCAGGGGTGGCCATCCTCATATCGAATAAAATCGACTTCAAGACTAAGTTAATCAAAAGGGATAAAGAAGGACATTATATAATGTTAAAAGGAACCATTCACCAACAAGACATAACAATTATCAATATTTATGCAACAAATAATGGTGCTGCGACATTCATAAAACAAATTCTCCTCAAGTTCAAGAATCAAATAGACCACAACACAATAATTATGGGTGACTTCAACACACCTCTCTCACCATTGGACATATCCTCCAAACAAAAGTTGAATAAAGAAATTATAGAACTCAATACCACAATCAATAACCTAGACTTAACTGACATATATAGAATATATCAACCATCATCAAATGGATATACTTTTTTTTCAGCAACACATGGATCCTTCTCAAAAACAGACCATATATTATGCCATAGGGCAACCCTCAGTAAATATAAAGGGGTGGAGATAATACCTTCATTTTATCTGATCATAATGGAATGAAACTGGAAATCAATGATAAAAGAAGGAAGTAAAAATCCTACATCACATGGAAAATGAACAATATGTTACTGAATGATCAATGGTTACAGAAGACATAAAGGAGGAAATCAAAAAATTCTAGAGATAAATGAAAATACAGACACAACATATCGGAATCTATGGGACACAATGAAAGCAGTTTTAAGAGGAAAATTCATCACCTGGTGGTCATTCCTCAAAAAAAGAAAAAAACCAATGAATAAATGAGCACACACTTCATCTCAAAGCCCTAGAAAAGGAAGAGCAAAACAACAGCAAATGTAGCAGAAGGCAAGAAATAATTAAAATCAGAGCGGAAATCAATGAAATTGAAACAAAAGAAACTATTGAAAAAAAATTAACAAAACTAAAAGTTGGTTCTTCGAAAAAATAAATAAGATCGACAGACCTTTAGCCATGCTAACGAAGAGAAGAAGAGAGAGAACTCAAAATACTAACATACGGGATGAAAAAGGCAATATCACAACAGATGCTACAGAAATACAGAAGACAATTAGAAATTATTTTGAAAACCTATATTCCAATAAAATAGAAGATAGTGAAGACATCGATAAATTTCTTAAGTCATATAATTTGCCCAGACTGAGTCAGGAGGATACACACAATTTGAACAGACCAATATCAATCGATGAAATAGAAGAAGCCATTGAAAGACTACCAACCAAGAAAAGCCCAGAACCGGATGGGTATACAGCGGAGTTTTACAAAACCTTTAAAGAAGAATTAATACCAATACTTTTCAAGTTATTTCAGGAAATAGAAAAAGAGGGAGCTCTGCCAAATTCATTCTATGAGGCCAACATCACCCTGATTCCGAAACCAGACAAAGACACCTCAAAGAAAGAAAACTACAGACCAATATCTCTGATGAACCTAGATGCAAAAATCCTCAAGAAAATTCTGGCAAATCGGATACAAAGGCACATCAAAAAAATTGTGCACCGCGATCAAGTAGGATTCATCCCTGGGATGCAAGGATGGTTCAATATACGGAAATCAATAAATGTTATTCACCACATCAATAGACTTAAAGATAAGAACCATATGATCATCTCGATAGACGCAGAGAAAGCATTCGACAAAGTACAGCATCCCTTTATGTTCAAAACGTTAGAAAAACTAGGGATAACAGGAACTTACCTTGACATTGTAAAAGCTATCTATGCTAAGCCTCAGGCTAGCATCATTCTGAATGGACAAAAGTTAAAGGCATTCCCTCTAAAATCTGGAACAAGACAGGGATGCCCTCTATCACCACTTCTATTCAATATAGTTCTCGAAACACTGGCCAGAGCAATTACACAGAGGAAAGAAATTAAAGGCATAAAAATAGGAAAAGAAGAACTTAAATTATCACTATTTGCAGATGACATGATTCTATACCTAGAAGACCCAAAAGGGTCTACAAAGAAACTACTAGAACTAATAAATGAATTCAGCAAAGTGGCAGGATATAAAATCAACACGCATAAATCAAAGGCATTCCTGTATATCAGCAACAAAACCTCTGAAACGGAAACGAGGAAAAACACTCCATTCACAATATCCTCAAAAAAAAAATAAAATACTTGGGAATCAACCTAACAAAAGAGGTGAAAGATTTATACAATGAAAACTACAGAACCCTAAAGAGAGAAGTAGAAGAAGATCTTAGAAGATGGAAAAATATACCCTGTTCATGGATAGGCAGAACTAACATCATCAAAATGGCGATATTACCAAAAGTTCTCTATAGGTTTAATGCAATGCCAATCAAAATCCCAATGGCATTTCTTGTAGAAATAGATAAAGCAATCATGAAATTCATATGGAAAAATAAAAGACCCAGAATAGCAAAAGCAATTCTAAACAGGAAGTGTGAATCAGGCGGTATAGCAATACCAGATTTCAAACTATATTACAGAGCAATAGTGACAAAAACAGCATGGTACTGGTACCAAAACAGGCGGGTGGACCAATGGTATATAATAGAGGACACAGAGAATAATCCACAAAATTACAACTATCTTATATTTGATAAAGGGGCTAAAAGCATGCAATGGAGGAAGGATAGCATCTTCAACAAATGGTGTTGGGAAAACTGGAAATCCATATGCAACAAAATGAAACTGAATCCCTTTCTCTCGCCATGCACAAAAGTTAACTCAAAATGGATCAAGGAGCTTAATATCAAATCAGAGACTCTGCATCTGATAGAAGAAAAAGTTGGCTCCGTTCTACATATTGTTGGGTCGGGCTCCAAATTCCTTAATAGGACACCCATAGCACAAGAATTAATAACAAGAATCAACAAATGGGACTTACTTAAACTAAAAAGTTTTTTCTCAGCAAGAGAAACAATAAGAGAGGTAAATAGGGAGCCTACATCCTGGGAACAAATTTTTACTCCTCACACTTCAGATAGAGCCCTAATATCCAGAGTATACAAAGAACTCAAAAAATTAGACAATAAGATAACAAATAACCCAATCAACAAATGGGCCAAGGACCTGAACAGACACTTCTCAGAGGAGGATATACAATCAATCAACAAGTACATGAAAAAATGCTCACCATCTCTAGCAGTCAGAGAAATGCAAATCAAAACCACCCTAAGATACCATCTCACTCCAGTAAGATTGGCAGCCACTATGAAGTCAAACAACAACAAGTGCTGGCGAGGATGTGGAGAAAAGGGTACTCTTGTACATTGCTGGTGGGACTGCAAATTGGTGCGGCCAATTTGGAAAGCAGTTTGGAGATTCCTGGGAAAGATGGGAATGGAACCACCATTTGACCCTGCTATTGCCCTTCTCGGACTATTCCCTGAAGACCTTAAAAGAGCATGCTACAGGGATACTGCCACATCGATGTTCATAGCAGCACAATTCACAGTAGCTAGACTGTGGAACCAACCCAGATGCCCTTCAATAGATGAATGGATTAAAAAATGTGGCATCTATACACAATGGAGTACTATGCAGCAATAAAAAATGACAAAATCATAGAATTTACAGGGAAATGGATGGCACTAGAGCAGATTATGCTTAGTGAAGCTAGCCAATCCCTAAAAAACAAATACCAAATGTCTTCTTTGATATAATGAGAGCAACTATGAACAGAGCAGGGAGGAAGAGCAGGAAGAAAAGATTAACATTAAACAGAGACATGAGATGGGAGGGAAAGGGAGAGAAAAGGGAAATTGCATGGAAATGAAGGGAGACCCTCATTGCTATACAAAATTACATATAAGAGGTTGTGAGGGGAATGGGAAAATAAAGAAGGAGAGAAATGAATTACAGTAGATGGGGTAGAGAGAGAAGATGGGAGGGGAGGGGAGGGGGAATAGTAGGGGATAGGAAAGGTAGCAGAACACAACAATTACTAATGGGGCATTATGTAAAATTGTGGATTTGTAACCGACGTGATTCTGCAATCTGCATTTGGGGTAAAATTGGGGGTTCATAACCCACTTCAATCTAATGTATGAAATATGATATGTCAAGAGCTTTGTAATTTTGTGAACAACCAATAAAAAAAAACAATGGATCCTCATTATGAGGCTACAAGTAGAAAATTCCATACCTGAACTCAGGGGACAGTTACAGTCAAAACTAGGGGCACTAAATATATCAGATAAAATTGCCTTCACATTATGTGTACAGCTGCATGTGAAGCACACATATATGCCATCTTTAGACTTGGGTTTCATTCACAGGACATCTTATGGAATTGAAAATATTCCAAAATTGGAGAAGTATTTCAGCATAGACCAACTCACACTGTCTATCTCTCAATGAGTTTATGTGCTCTTGTGTGTGTCTTTGTGTGTCTTTGTGTCACAGTATATACAATATTGCATTGCTCCCATTGCAAAACTGACCCATACTCCTAAAAACAAAACTTATTCTGAACAAATGAAACATTTCTTCCTTTTGGTTTTTATGTTTCCTCTAGGAATCACTGCTACAATCAATATACTCAAATCATCAAAGTAGATCAGAAAACCAAAAGATGATATTTTAAACAGTACTTGGTTTAAACGACAAATAATATAGTAATGAATGTGTTACTAAAGGGAATAAATAACAAAGAACTAATGTCAAATTAAGATTGGCAACTTGAAAAGTTTGAAGCAAATACTTAAAGAAGTGAATGTCAATGATCATGTGATGTTCAGCACTGCCAAGCCAGACAGTAGCAAATTGTTCTTCGAAGGATCCTGTGGAGAGCTTGAGCCTCCATTGCATCATAAGGGGGAGGTTGGCCTGGATCCACTCATCCTTCTCCTTTGGGATGGTCCTCTTCCTCAGCACAAAGTCATATTGAATGCGAGAGTTTATGACATAGAAAACATTTATGTCATGAGGAATCTTCAGCTCTGGGGAGAGGGGTATCAGGACGGAAAGTGGCACTCAACAGGTGCACCACAAGAACCCCCAACATGGGAGAACCTATGTCAGGAAGGACCTGAGCCACAGACCTGAGAGCTCTCCAATTCAGCTCCAATATCAACAAAGACATCCACAGTAGTCTTCCCTGAGGAAAAACTATGCAGAGCACTTCAACAGAACTAAGGTCTGTTGCTTCCAAAGGTTTTAGACTGCAGAACCTTCCAGTTCCTCCTGGATCTGCAAAAGCACACCACTAGGTTGGCATCTGGAATCTCCCATGAAAGGTTTGTTGCTGAAGATTCAGACCCCACATCAGCCAAATTCACAGGTGAGTTTGGAGGGAAGCATTCGATTGTGAGTGCTCTGATGTCATCAAGAAATTCTCATTCAAGATGAATCCACTACTAGGAGGTGGGAGGGACTGGAAGAAAGGTTGGGCATGGGTGGAGTAAGACCTGAATTAGGTTTTGCCTTTGGTAACTATCTTGGCCCTGTTGGATCCTCTCAATGCTCAATCTCCTGGTAGTATTCATCCTTTACCTACTATCTGTCTTTCTCTCTCTCCCAGCCTCATTCTCTCTCGCTCCCAGTCTATGCCTGTTTGGCCAGGGCTGAGGGGCTCTCCACTGCCACACACTAGAGCTTTATGGACAGCCTCAGTGCACAACTAAAGAGAAAGCTATGAAACCCGGAGAAAAGGCCTAGGATTCCTCCTCTGAGTTATTTTCCTCAAGTATGGCCACAGCGAGGACAGGCTGACCAGAACAGATACCACATTTGAGCCATGCTTCTGCCATTGTTGGTGCCTGCCTCCATGTATACCAGGCTTCCCAGAATGGTGGCCACATCCCAAATGCTGCCCTACTGTGAACAATGGCTCCAAAGACCAGCAAAGGGACTGCTTCCCTCCAACATGGTGCTATGGTTCAGCGGTGCTATGGTCCAGTGGGGGAATACAACAGCCAGCTTCTCCTTCCTCTGAACATCTGTTTCCTGTCGGCCTCCTCTATCCTAGAGCCTGTTCTCCATCCCTTCTGGGTTGGATGTTTGGATCTCTGCTATCAATTTCTTAGGCTACCAAGGCCACAGACTTCCTCTTCCATAAGACTCTACTAACCCAACAGACTTAGTAGGTTAAGATAGGAGAAAATTTAACCTAGAACTCACATAGAGTTGGTAGTTTTCAGTGTAGATAGGCTGGGATCATGGCTGCTGTGGGTGTTTGTCTCAAAAAAAAAAAAAGCACTGGCATTAACAGATGAACTTTGTGACAGACGTGCTCAGCAAGCCCTCATCTGACTGTAGTTAGGGGTCATAACCTGGCTATTATGATCACTCCTTGGCAAGTGGACTCAGGTACGGAAGACCATGGATATGTCCAAACACAGATGATTCAGGCTGTCTCCCAGGCTGTGTTTTCTTCCCAATTTCATCCTGTTACTGCTTGCTAGAATCCTGGCAATGCTCTGCCCAGGCAGTGGTTTTCTGATCACACACAAGGCTTTCAATCCTACTGCTTCAGTCCACAAAATGCCAGTTCCATCTTTAGCCCATGCATTCCCATGTTCCTCTGAAATCACTCCTATCCCAGACCATGAAAGCATACTGCTCCTGGAAAGAGGCTTTCCTCCTCACTCCTCAATGATGTCAGCTTTGGATGCCTGTTCATGTCCAGGGGAGGTACCTGGTGGGGAGCCGCATTAGCCACTGGGGTATACCATAGAACCTCGAGACCTTACACCTGCAGAAGTGCAGTTTGCTTTGTGCACGAGCCCCAACACACCCTGTTGGAGTGTTCTTGGGGGTCAGAGACTACTCTTTGGGGATAAGAGTCGACCTAAGTTCACATCCTGATCTCTGCTCCCTGCTGATTGTCCCACTTACAACAATAGTTGGAGATGATTTAGGAAGTTCAGTTCGAGGGCCCTGCTCCTGGCAGGCTACCTGGAGCAGCATGGGAGACAGGCATGCTGGAAATTGGTTTTGAAGTGGCTACTCAAGGACAGTGGACAGAGACACTCAGGAGGCACCTCAGCTCTAAATACAAGGGCAACATCCATGACCTACATCCTGAGGTTGGCCTCCTGGTAATCGTGTGAACTCGACCAATGGGCTGCTAGCCCAATCCTTGGACAAAGGACTGCCTGGACCTACCGTTGATCTTTTTGTGGGGCCATATTTCACTCAAGATGAAAGGACCACACAACCTGTGTACAGACATAATCTCATCCCGCCAAGATGGGAGGAATGGGACAGTAGCCTCCAAGATCCCAGGTCTGCCCGAGGATGCAGGCTGCATTGGGAATGGCCCAGGCACAAAACCTAGAGGCTTTGGTCTGGATTGCCAGGGCCAAAAACAGACCCAGGAACATGACCACACACAGGAGTGCTGAAAGATAGCCACAAGAGCTCCTGGCCTCCAGAGGCTCAGTGCTGGCTGGAGTGTAGGAGGACACCTCATCCGGCAAGGGTGGTCATTGGGTTACCTGGACATTTGGTGTGCTTGCTCCACATCCAATCGACTCTGCAGAGAGACACTCTTAGCTCCTTGTTCAAGAAACATGCAGAACCTCATACTGCTATCCTCCTTCATGGATGCCAGCATCCTCCATTTCATACAGGGAACCTGCAACCTAGATACTGTCCTGTTCTCTTCGGCCACCAATACCTGCCACCCGACATACAGAGTCCTTCATACATGGTGGTGGACATGCTGCTGCTCTCCCGCATCTCAGGTCAAGCTCTTCACACTGACCTCTTCCTTCTTGATTCCCATCTATCCCCCTGATCATCCAGAAGTTCAATTCAAGAGGGCATGAGTAGTCATGGTATTGGACCAGTGTCTATTCCCCACCCGGGTGTAAGCACCAGGGGACACCCCTGCTCCCAGGCTTACCAGGACAGCCTTGGCCTTCTTTTTGATCTGCTTCTCTAACCAGGAGCGAATCAAGCAGGTTTCACCCACCTCCTTGTTGAACAGTGGCCTTGAGGAATTGGAAGTTGATTCTGAGAACTGTTGGGGATGGAATATCAGCAAAGCCTAAAAACGGAAAGTCACCCAGCCTGGCAGTTGGCTCTCTGGGCATTCTAGAACATATGTCCTGGTGATGAGGCTTCTTGCCTCCTTGTGTGGTTCTGGAATGGCAGCAGGAGTGAAGCATGCATAAGGTAGGGTTTTACATCCTTTTCCGTGACCTGGGCCCACTTGTTGGTGGTTCATTTTCTAATACATGGAAAAATAGATGATTCCATGGCCAGGGACCTTTACTTCTGCAGAGAGAGGTAGAGAGGATTGTTAGGTGACACCCAAGGATTATTCCACAAGAAACCCCCAACCCCTGAGAGTCTCCGCCAGGGCAGGCCTACCCACACACTTGAGAGCCCTCCGATCCAGCTACAGTGCCACCAAAGACTCCCTCAATGATTCTTCCCGGGAGAAGATGATGCACAGCATCTAAACCAAAAGAGCACCTGAGATGTCCACAGCGGGGCTGTGTCTTCAAGAACAATATTTTTCTTTTAGTTACCTACGATCTCCATTTCCTCCTCCGCATTATAATTGTGATTCACATTTTAAATCTGCTCATTGTTATACTTCTTTTTCTTCTTCTGTTTCTCCTTTTTTTCTTTTTCTTCCAGTTCTTGTTTTTTCTTCTAGTTCTTCCTCATCTTCTCCTAATTCTTCTTCTTCTAGTCTTCTTTATGTTCGTATTCATCATCTCTTCCCTCAATTCATTTTCCATTTTCTTCTCCTTCTCCTCCTCTTCCTCCCCCCTTCTTATTTTCCTATCCAAGATGAGCTCACTAAGCTCTGAGTAGTTCTATTCCACCACACACTTCTCCCTAGATGTGGCCTCTACTCTTAAATGGAGTCAGTTTGCAATGAAGGGAAAGTTGTTGGAAACCAGGTGCCTAAAGGAATGATTCTTCATTGAGCTGCTTTTCTCATGTACTTGTCTCAGGCATGATAGGCTGCCAAAATAGACACCTCTGGTTGTCTGTACTTTGACAGAACACACAGAAGCCTCTCTAATCTGCCCCTCATGGACATTAACTTTGCAATGCCCGATCAGGTCGAGGTGAGGACACACATTAGGAAGGTCCAGCAGCTCCTGGTGCAACATTAAGAACCTGCAGATTTATGTCCCCATTGTTGCAGTTTGTTTTGTACACCAGGCCCAAAACATCCTGCCTGTTTTTTGTTCCTAGGCACACTGTTTGAGCTGCAAGTTATCCTGAGCCCACTGTGACTCACTGCTCCCTACCCTCTGATGGTTCCACTTACTCTGATGGTTCGAGACAATTTGCAGAAGCTCAAAGTTTTCTGGATCCTCCTGCTGGAGCAAGTGTTCATCTAAAGCCCTGTGGATGATGGTCAGGGCCCTGTCCTGGCATGTCACCCGAGCAGGATTGGAGAAAGCTCATCAGAGAAGGAGTTTGCTCAAGAACAATCAGAGACAACTGAGCTCTCAACACAAGGGCACCATCTTGTTACCCTGCTACCTGAGAACTTCATGTGACTATATGGGGCCTTCCTATGTGCTTCTAGCCCAATTTTGGTACAAGAGTCTGCTTGAACCTGCTATGCCCTACAGGGAGAAGGGAACAAGGACCAAACAGGCTTTGCACAGACACACGCTAGTCCCATCAAGATGGGAGGAATGATCCAGTGGTCTCATATCCCTGCTCTGGTCTGGGATGCGGCTGCATTTGTGTGCAGATCAGGCACAAACCTAAACCAGAGCTTGCTCGTGACTCTTTAATGATAGCCATGAGAGCTGCTGGCCTCTAGAGTCTCAGTGCGTGCTGGGATATAAGAAGGTACAGACCCAGCAGGGGCAGTGTTTGAACATGGCTCCTCTGTAGCTGGACACCTGAGGCCACTGCGGATAATCCACACCCATAAATATTCTGCAAGAGAGCCTCTATCTCCCCATATATGTACATGCAAACTTTGAAACTAGTGGCCTTGTATGAGGCTCCCAGTTTTCTGTGACCCACAGCTACCTAATCAAATCATGCTAAGAAGGCTCCTTTCCCTTAACCAGAAACATATCCTCTCCCCCACACAAGAAAAATGACTGCCACCTCCTCTGCTCCAACCTCCTAGGTCCAACACACTCATCAACAATACCAAGGCCAATAGAGGACAGCCTGTACCCTAGTTATTTCTCTGACCTCCTCTGAACTCAGCACTTGCTTCTGCACTTTTGGCCTACACACCCCAAAACATGCAGGCCCACTCCCACCCAGACCTGGCATGCTGCTGCTCTCCCACCTCTAAGGTCAAGCTCTGGCCTCTCTCTTCCTCATTTTCTGCTCTCCTTATTGACCTTACAGCAGCTCTAATTCAAAAAGACATGCCTCATCCAAGATGTTTGCAGTGGACTGGGTCTTCCCCACTGTGGGCTCCCAGGAGACTCCCCTGCTCGAAGACTCACCAGGATGCTCTTATACTTTGTTGTCCTTTCGTTTTCCATGTAGACAAGAATGAGGCAGCTGCCTCCCACCCACTTGTTGTACAGGGGCCGTGAGGAGTACCTAGTGGAGACACCTGGTCTCCTGGACTCCAGCTCTGGATGACATGCTGTTGCTGCCCCTTCCCAGGGCACCGGAGCCATTCCTGGAGAAGGCTCTAGCTCTGGGGTTGGCTTAGGAGCCTTCATTGGAACTGAGCTTGTAGCTAGAGGAGAAAAGATGCCAACATGACTGCCTTGCCCTGAGCTTCATACAAACAGACAATACCCCTGTCTGCCAGGAAGAACTCAGCCCCTGAGCCCACACAGGACCTCTTACACACAGCAGCCATCACCTGAGTGGACAAAGCCTAATCCTTTTTCCCAGCCCAACACCATCCATACAGACTCCCCGCAGTGGGACAACACTCGGACCTTTCCTCACATACCCTTAGATACACACCCCAGTCCGCTTGGTACTCAGGCTCTGCCTCGCTTGACTTCCCATCTTGAATCTGGGACAGCAGGTGGTATGCTAGGTGCTCCATGTTCAAGCCACCCAGGAGCAGGTGCATGTATGGCAGCAGCATCTGGAGAATCAGAGAGCCTGGAGGCTGATGGAAAGCCTCAGTGTACAAGACCACCCAAATACCGAGAAGGAAGGTGAGGCACTGTGGGGAGGCAGGTGCAGAGTGGGCAAAACCCTGGCCTCACCTTCGCCACGGCCTTCAGTAGCAAACCTCCGACCCTATACTCCTAAACCTTCCCTGGCTCTGCACACACCAGTCCACCCCAGACAAGTCACAATGGCTGTACAGGCAGGGACAAGACAGGTCACGAAGCAAAGAACCTTTAATCAAGGAGCGCTAGATCCTTGGTTTGACCAGCTCTCCCCTCCTCTGGGCAGGCCTGACACTCTTCTTCCTCTTGGCTACGTGCTCTCCAACCTGGAATGCACCTTCCAGGAGTGTCTGTCCTCCTGCCCACTCTTCTCAGGGCTCAAGAGACACCTCCTCCCCTGGCGTGGGCTGCAATGCTACCTCATTCTCTGTGAGCTCTCACTGAGTCCCCCTGAGTATCAGGGGACCTCTCTTTTCCCATGAGTGCAGACCACATCTCTGTGGCCCTGGGGGAGGACCAGGATCCATTGTCCCAAGAGCTTCCCCAGAGGACCATGACTCTACCTACAGCTCTCGGCCTTACCCCTCCTACTGTTGAAGCCCCACAGCTTACACCGCATGCAGGAAACAGAATTGGGGAGAGCAGTCTTTCTTCAGCCTTCCCAAGTCAGATCACCTTGCAGGTTCCTATTCTGGAAACAGGAGCCCACCCTCTTGACCCCAAGCCCTTTGTACCTGCAGTTTCAGGCTGACCCCCATTAAAAGGGACACAATGACAGTCATTTGTACCCCCATTTTTCACTGAATTATGTAATGTGCCTGGAAACGTGTCTTCACACACTGGGTGCTTTCTCCATGTCCATAAGTGAATGAGCCCAAACTGATGATTCCCACATATCTCTCTGGACATGGGAGCTGCCATCTCTAAAGCCCCTGTCCAGCTATATCTCATATAGGAAGCTCTGTCCCACTAAGGAACCTGACGTCTTTTATTAACACAAACGTGCTTTGCCCAAGGCCTGAGTTATGAGATGCCCCTGGCACAGAACTTCTTTCTTCATGAAGAAAACATCACACCAAATAACCCCCAGGCCTCACTGAGTCCACCTGGGAGTGAGCTCAGAGCACACCATTGAGCAGCAATGCCCTGTGTGTGAGGAGCAGATGGACACAGGATGGATTAGTTGGCCCAAGAAGGGGACTTCACTCAAGTTGCAAGATTGGGGCAGACACTTCTAGGACTCATCCCACTTGGTGCTCACACTTCCCTATGTGTGTGGTCCTCTATCTTCCTAGATTTCACAAAGCATTTGGGTCTCTGAGAGGTACATGGCAGCCCCAAGACCCAGGCATGAAGGGGATGCACACTTGGGCTTGGTGGTATGGTGCTTACCTTGGGAACAGCAGGTCCAGGACCTGCTGGGTGGGGATGAAATCCGAGTAGATGGACCCAAAGGTGCTGCCAAAATTTGAGTTCCTGCCACAAACGATGTGCACAAGCTGATTCATGAGCTGGTTCTGCTTATAAGCTTTAAGAGTCTCTACCCTGCAGGGCTCATCCATGTTCTGATCTAGCTCATTTTTGCACTGGTATCAAAAATGATGGGTTCAAATGGGAAATAGTAGCAAACAGGAAAAGGACTTATTAGAATACTGTGAAGCAAAAGCACAATGGGACAGTTCACATCATTTTACACACACACACACACACACACACACACACACACACACAGAATGAGTCCTGGGCCATTCAGACAAAAGGGCCTGCTTGGCCTACCTGCCCTGTGCTACTCACTCTTGAGTTTCTCTGGGATCATCGCCAGAGGCTCTAGCATCTAACATGAATCCTCTCCCAGTCTTCCCCCAGAAAGGAAAGGCTGCACAATCTACCCTGGAGACTCCCGGGGACCACAGGAGAACATCCTTCTCACTCCAGAGTCTGAAACAAAGTGAGCTGGGATGGCTTCCTTAGTGAAGTGTGTGTCTGGTTACCAGGGTTCCATGTTCTGTTTGATCCATCAAGGCGACGATGTCATTAGTTGTGATGTCCATTTCGGAGTCTCCTATTCATGAGACGACTTCCAAAAGCCAATTTCTCCCCCCTCGTACACCAACATCAGTCGCAATTTCCACGAGAAAGTCCCATGAAATCACAAAGATCCATGCTCTAGCCCTACCTTGAAAGAGTCACTTAGTCTTAGCAACCATCATCACTAACCACTAAGTCAGTGAATAAAGGTCATCAGGTGTCAAGCGACAAAATGCGGGATGAGCAAGGATGAGGATGGGTGGGAGAAGTCTCCCTCTCCAACACAATTAGGGCAGGATGTGCTGCCCTCAAGGGGCTGAGGGGCCTGGGATCCTGCCACAGAGTGGGGATTCCAAATCTCACATCCCCTGACCCAGGCCAGAAGACCAGGTAGAGTCCAAGGACCCTGGGGTGGCCCAATGGCAATAAAGGTCCAAAGGAACTAGGGATCTGCCTGGACCCTCAATCCCCTACTGTGAGCAGGGCTGCATGACCAGGCCAGAGGCCATCCACAGCAATCTGCCTTTACAGGAAAACAGGGACTGCAGGCTGCCTCTGGCTCACTGAATCAGGGTGGTGTTTTCATAAAGCAAGACCACTTCCTCACATTTGACCAGCAGCTCATGCGCTGACAGCACAATGGCTGGCTTGACTCAGGCCCTGAGAAATGAAATAGAAAATTCATAGCAAACACATCTTTAGCTCTTCCACATCATCAGGGGGTGTGATTCATTTCCGTCAACAAAGGTGTCTGAAATGATTTCTAAACATGCTGGGGACTCACCTCTGTGTGGAACTCTTCAGGAAAAAGGGGGTCAAATCTCATGAAGCAACTCTTCTCTCTTCTAGCCCATGGGCAAAGCAAGGAACCTGCATGATACCAGAGGCTCACTCTCTCTTCTCATGTCTTCTGGAAATGAACCATTAATGCTTCCTTCAAGGTGAAGCAGAAGCCTGCATTCCCAGCTGCACAGAAGTGTCTGAGGGCACTGTCTCCCTTAAAACCCAAGAAGAAAAACCAGGTCATTAAACAGGCACATGGAGTAGAGTACATGATCAATGATCCCTCCTCCCTGGAGCCTTCCACATGCCCATCTTCCACATTCACAGAGCAATGCTTGGCCCTTCTCAAAGACCAGGAGACCATGATGCTCATCACCAGGAAGTCAATAAGGAATATGAACAGAGCAGCATGGATTGCAGAAGGTGGCACACCACGGATCTTCAGCACAGCTGCTAGAACACAAGAGCTTAACTTCAGTATTGACTTTCTGTCACCTACCAAGTACGATATTAGTGTCAACCAGAACATGCAGACATCCAAGTAGCAGGTTGTAAGGGACCGGCAAAAGATCGGAGGAAGAGACCACCAAGAGACTGCCTCATGCAACAGCAAAGGGTTTATTTGGGGACCAGCATGCTGGGGCTCAGTGCTCACTTGAATAGAGCAAAGAGAGATAGAGCTCTGAGAACAGCTTAAGCAGAGCTTATATACTTTCCTTGGAGAGAGCAGGGAGAAAAGTTACATTTTGTAGTTTGGCAGTTGGGGACAGCTCATTCTGGGAACAAGATTAGCAAACAGTTCACAGTTGGGGACAGCACATTCTGGGAACAAGATTAGCAAACAGTTCTTAAGATTTCAACAGTGTTTTGTTAAGCATATAGAAAAACGGAGTGACAAGTACCTATTTTCTTAACCTTTCAAGGTGACACCCCGCATCCATTCACAGAAGTGGGCAACATCTGCACTGGAACAAGAAAGTATCTTATCCTTAGTCATAAAATCATCAGAAACAAAATAAAATGGATGCAAGACTTCTCATTTCACTATTACGTAGATGTTGGAATTCCTGATTAAATAATACCTCCTCCAAAATAAAAAGTATCTCAGACATGTGTCAACTATCAATGGATGACATTTTAAAAACTACGGCCTTTACTTAATATTTATGTATGCTATAGCCCTGCCTAAGGCTCTTTGGGAAAGGAGCACATAGAATTGGATCTTTGAAAATCTCACATTTGCTGATAAATATTACTGCTGATGTCAGGCATGGCGAAGTAAAAAGTGGGACTTTGGGTACTCAAAGGACGTCATGTGTGGGATTGGTGTCCCTGATTCATACATAGCATATGGTTTCTATGAAAGCTGGTGAGGGAGCAGGAGTAACAAAGCTGAACAGGTGACCTCAGGGGATAATGGCGGATAGGCCAAACTGAAGAACATGTTCCAGCTAACATTGGTATTTGGGCTCCTGAGCCCAGACCTGTTTTTAAAAAAGGTGCAGACAGGCAGTGTTCATGTACAAAATGTCTACCGTTTAAAAGTAATTTCAATGGCATCTAGTTACACATCTTATACAATGAAATTCATAAATTGGCAGACCATTTTAACGAAAAAACATGATACATACAAAGATAAAACCTTGTCTTTATCAGGACCTCTAGAAATATGTTTTATTTGGCTTAGATGCAAATATCTTTCAATAGAATTTCTGATACCTGAATGACCTTATTCAATATTATACTGTACAGATCACAAGGCTTTCTTCATAGAATATTCTCTTCTTAAAGCCTCACATAGAAAATGTCTCACAGGACATAGGAGAGGAATGCCCCAAAGGATGAGAGAATGGCTGGAACCGTTCTCAAATGAGCACATATACCCTGAAGTTTGAAGGCACCTAGTTGTACTCCAAGACAATTATAAACCTCTTTGATCCATTAATTAATAAATATCACCACTTTACCATTTAAGCCAAATCACAGAAAATTGGTAACACATGATCACTGGCTTTGATACCTTTACTTCCATTTCATTACCCAGAGATGATCTCTATACTTCAAGTGATGCAGATTTATTACAGAATGCCTAAGATCCTAAGGATCTATTTTAGCTCAGCCCATGGTATTGCTCCATTATTTTATGATTTTGTAAGTACTAAAATGTAATCTCATGTTGGATGATATATTCATGGTTTGAATATACGAATATATCATATACTCATCCAAAATTGTTCTTCCCAAAACAATAGCCCAATTTCTGTGCTTCCTCACTTACTGTTCAGGAATTGTACTAATTGTTTGAAGGTTCTAGAGGACCTGTTAGACTCAATGGACAAACAATCCAACATACTCCAGGGTATGTAAGGGTGCCATAAGAAAATAAGGTCAGCCTACAGCAATGGGCAGCTGCCTGCCCTTGGCTGGGAGAAGCCCTGGCCATGGCACCAGGGCTGCTGGGCAGCAGAGGCCTCCACAGCCCTGCAGGGAGCCTGGAGCACAGCTCTGCAGAACCATGCTCAGCCCTGGACAGATGCACATGAGTTCCCATCACAGGCTAGAGTGTGGCAGTCCCAGGTGCATGCCTGTCATGCCAGCCACCAGGGAGGCTGAGGCAAGAGCAACCTTCGAGGTCAGCCTTGGCAACTTGTCCCTGTGGCAGAGGGGAAAAAGTTTACAGGGGTCTCTGAGGGTGGAGCTCAGGTAGGTGCTTGCCTAACAGGCTCAGGCCCTGGGTTCAATCCCCAGAACCACACATACACCAAAAAGTGACCTTGGAACACGGTTTAAAACGGTGGGTCAGGTACACAGAAGGGAACAGGAGAGGGTTTTTAAAGCGAGGCCTTGAAACAGAATCCACAGGTGCCACAGGAAAACAAAAGGACACAGAGTCAGTGAGACCTGACACACCTGGGCGGGTCCCCTTCTAAACCGCCTCCTGCTCCCCAGGTCACCTGGGCTCCTCCATCGCCCTCCCCTCTCCAGGGGACCTGCGGGTCAGGCCACCTCTTCTCCTCTGAGGTCCATGGTGCAGGCCACACGGCCGAGGCCACCGCGTCCTGAACAGGACCCTGCAGATCCAAACCCACCCGCTATGACCCGCAGCTCCGTGAGGAGAGCCCTCAGGTGAGAACCGGGACCGCGGGGTCCGCGCTGGGCGCTGTGGGGACCGCCCCGGCGGCTCCAGGGGACAGGCAGCCGGGACCCAGGCTCCAGGGCGGCGGCAGAGTCCTCCCGGGTCCCCGCTCGTGTGGGCGCCTAGACCGGGCCGCTCCCGGCGGCTCACCTCCCGTCACGGACCCCGCGAGCCGGACCCGCCACCCGGGAACCACAGCCTCCCTCTCCTCCTCCAAGCTCCCCGCGACCCGGCTCCAAGTTCCCGCCCTGGCGTAGGCCCCGCCCCCGTCTCCCTGGCGACAGCCCCGCCGCACTTCTGCGACCCACTCTGCGTGCTGCGGCGGGGCTCTTGGCGCCCCCACTGCCTGGCTGTCAGATAGGCTGCTGAGCCAACGTGAGACAGCAACTGACTAGCCTCCTCACCTGTCCCCGACTCCCTAGGGGTGAGGCCTGCGGCTGCCCCTTGTAACTGTGGGGCCCTGTGGACGCGGCCCTGGATGCTGGGCTTTCCCATGCGAAATGCTCCTCAGCCAGGGGGATGGGACTGCTGCCCAGGAGGACAGAGCCCCTGAAAAGGCCCTGCCACTCCTCTTGCTTGCAAGGGGACTCTGTCACATAGGCCAGGCAGGGAGAGTGGTGGCCCAGAGCAAGGCCCACACAGAGCGCTGGATGGGCATTGCTTGTAAAATGACTGCTGTGGGTCAGGACACCAACAACCAATCGCCATCTGCATTAATAGTCATTAGGAAAATATCGCTCACAACCATTTTTCTACCTCTAATATGTGACTGTATTCCCTTCCCCATGAGTAAGGTCACAGGCACGTGTCATTCTGTCTTGCTTCTGTCTCTCATCCCAGAGGCCCCTGGTACTCTTTGGGCTCCAGGACTGGAAGCTCTCTTACCATAGGGGTTTTTGGTAAATTGATTTTTTAAATTCAGTATATGTGTCAGCAGAATGCATTTGGATTCATTGTACACTACTGCAAAAAAAACCTTTTCATTTACCTAATTGGACACGATGCAGCATTGCACCCTATGTTACTCATCCATGTACCTGGGGGAATAAGGTCCATCTCATTCCACCATCTATCCTGCCCCATACGTCCTCCCCTCCCCTCCCTCCCATTAGGTCAAAATTTCTCCATTTCTCACATTCCCCCCATTTGGGATCAGCTTCCAGTTCTTACAGAGAACATTCAGCCTCTGGGTTTATGGGATTGGCTTACTTCACTTAGCATGATAGTCTCCAACTCCATCCATTTACCTGCAAATGCTATCATTATATTTTCTTTGAATGCTGAGTAGTAGTGCATTGTGTTTATATAGGACAATTTTTTTGTATCCACAGCATAACATCTAGGTTGCTTCCACAGTTTAGCTATTGTGAATTGAGTTGCTATAAACATTGGTGTGGCTGCGTACTACAGTATGCTGATATTAAGTCCTTTGTGTATAGACCGAGGAGTGGGGTAGCTGGGCCAAATGGTGGTTCCATTCCAAGTTTTCTAAGGAACAATAGAGTTTTGAACTGGCTGTTGGTCACCTGATGGTACTCCATGGGTTCCTCCAAGCCTGGCTTGCATCTGCCTCCCCCCATCCTCTGGGATGAGCCAGATGCTCAGTTGTGTCATCTGCAGTAAGATGGCTTTCCTATGTCCTGTCCCTCATCAGCTTGCAGTGCTGGGTCCGCCCCCAAGATGGAACTGAGCAGTGGATGCACAGGCATTGCTCCAATGTCCTGCTACCTCCTGAGATGGAAAGAACATCTCTGAGGTCTGTTGTATATCCACCCTCACCCCTGCTTTTGCTGTCTCTCCTTGAAGTCTTAAGTGACCTCATTCCACTCATTTTAACAAGACTTTAGACATTCCGCTTCTCCAAAACAATGGATTTTCTCCTCTGATGGATACCCCTTATTCAACACCTGTCGCGACCCCCTTGCCCGCAAGGAAGACGCAACACCGGGAATCTTCTTACAGCTGTTTATTCAAGCTCTCGAGAGTTCTTCTAATCTCCCAGAAGTCCCTCCCAGCCTTAATAAAGTATCCAAACACCCAATGCGAAGCTGCCACGTGGAGCTTTCTCGTAGGGTGTCAAAGAACCATGTGCCAACTCTCCCAAAGAAGGAGTTGTTTATCACAGACCACCACAAGGCCAGCGCCATCTTGTAATGGCGACCACAGTCCGCAGAAGCGGCTCGCCACAGTTCCCCCTTTCGTTTACTAAAAACAAAACAGGCAAGAGTAGAGGTGAATCGCCATTACTCATACGAAGCCTTCAACCAGGAACCTCATCAGACCCAAGCAGGTCAGGACGTTCCCACATGACCGTTATTGGCTGAATATGAAAACAGACACCACAAAGCTGTTGAGGCCCTGTGAGCTGGCCTCCTTGACGTGCATACAAATCAGGGCTGGATCCAAGCCCTGGGGGCCGGGGGGAATCCACTGCCAGCAGTTTTTTCCTTCTGTTTATAGCACGTCAAAGGGAATCAAGTAGCCCCTGTCTTAGGTCGTTTACTGCCCTTACATTGCTTACCCGTCTTTGGGGAGGCCCCATTCCCCTGTCTTAGGTTGCAGTGCAAGCGTGAAAGTTGCCCGTCTCTGGGTACTACAAGATCAGCTCGTTGTTGCCAAGGCGTTTAATGGTATCTACTCAGCCAGTCATGATTAGGTCTCTGAGGCTGAACTGTGGCTGTATAGAAATACAACGACAAACAAGTTGGCAACACCCTAAAAGAAAGGCACGGGTCATAGAGCGATAGAAAAGTACTAGCGTGGAAACCCATCTGTGTGCAATGGCAGTAAAGCCGGCAGAGTGCAAGGGCTTTCCAACACTAGGAGAATAACAAGGAAGGACATGTCGTTCCCAGTGCAATGTCCGTAAAACTTGGGGTGCAACGACCATGTCAAAGGTTTACTGTTTAATTTGTGCAAGCCAAACTTGAGGTGAGTTGCCAGTTTCCAAAGCTGCAAGTGCTTGTATAATCATAGCTTTATCGCGAGCATTGCGGGCCTTAAGGCGGCAGAGAAACCACAAGCAGAGAACCATACCGAAGCAACACATTGCGCCAAAAATGCCTACCCCCACCCACTCTTTAAAAAAGGAAAAGGCAGAAGATATCCAATCAGTGAATTGACCCAACGTTATGGGATCAACGTGGGTACTATTCAAGACAGCTATCTGGGTTAGTTGAGACTGGATCATGTCTTCCGCTGTCATGGACCAATTTCCGGCCAAGTATTCTCCGATGATACGGGAGGCATTCCTGGAATCATTAAATCTGACAGAGGTTATGCATAAATGTGCACGTTGATCAACACAGCCCAAAAGCACCAAATCAGCCAATTCTTCTACCTGAGCTTGGAGTAAATCTATTCTTTGGTTGGCAGCTAAGATCCCTGACAAAATATGTTGATTAATTGCATTTTGGGACTCAAGTATCATAGAAGTTTGTTGAACAACTTGATTAACGGAGGCAGCAGTCTGCACTTGATTGGCCATGGCCACTCCGGCCGCGACCGCTGCAGCAGCAGATACCGCCACGGCTGTCACTATAGCAGCTGTGATTCCAAAATCCCTGCGAACTCTAAGTAGCTCAACAATGGGGAATTTATCAGGGTCCGCAATAACTGGGATTGGAACAAAGGTTGGAATTTTCATAACCACTGCTACAGCCGAAGAACCATCCCAACATTCAGATAAGAAACAATTAACATTAAAACAATCCAGCATTTCTGACGAGGTGTCATTAGCCAAAAGGAGTAAGAACGGAGATTGAACACAAACCGCTGCAGGGGGCAATGTGGCATTATCCAACAGAGAGTTGAACGAAACAGATGTGAGTCTACTACCTCGCTCACTCTTGTAAACAGTGCCAAAAACATTAGCCAACCAACTTTTGGCTCCCAGCAATTGAGCCAGTGCAGAAATATCAGCTGAAGCCCCCTTTGTGTTGGAAATCAGCCATTGAAACCAGGACCAACCCACTCCTGTAGAGGAGTTGGCACTGTTGCTAAAGTCATAAACATACCTCTTAAGAGAGGGGGAAAGGGAGAAACCTTTAGCAACTTGACGTTTCTCCCAAGAATAATCCTGACAAGGCGTGAATGTTGGGGGGAAACCAAGATTAGGGGTACAGTAAGGAGAAGCCTTAAAATGAGTGGCATAAGGAAGTCCACTAGAATATGGGGGCATTGGAATTAGTACCTCGGAGATACTAGCCAAGGTAGTTGTGGTTAAAGCAGAGCTATTTACGGAGGTTCCTGAGCCTGATTGTTCCCCTGAGACTACTTGGCCCAATACAGTACTGAGAATGCTCCCTGAGACTTGACTGGACTGCAATGGATTGTCCCAGTTAGTCAAATTCTTGGTCTTAAGACGGATACAATGAGCGTTCCCAAGGCTAAAACAAAACACTCCTGTGAGATTAACTTGAGATTGATTGTAAATGCGTTCCACGTCCCCTCTAGGAGAGGCACAGGGCGCAGACATCTCACACGAGGTAGAGAAAAGAGTGGGAAGGACACTGGAATTACCGTGAACCGGCATCGGCATTGGCCAAGCCCGTGCCACCGCCCACCATTGCATTGGTGTCGTCTGTGTCATCGGCATCAGCACCAGAGCCAGAGCACTCAGCAGAATGAAGATCCTCATCACGGGATTGCTGTGGTAATTCTTGTTGCTGAGTAGCTGGCGTCAGGACTCTTCTTGTCAGGCGTTCAGGGACCCACAATGGTTCCGTGCGATCCTGGGGAAAAACACATACGGATCCTCGTGCCCATGTCAGCACGGGGTCGGGGCCGTTCCATTGGCCCGTAAGAACATCTTTCCACTTAACATAGCCAATCACAGAGGGCTGAGGGAACACATGTCTATCGGCCGCAGAGCGACCATGAATATCCAAATTCAAAAAATTAATAGTAAAGAGAGCTAAGGACAAGCATTCTTTAGGAGTATGTCCAGCTCCTATTCCCCCTTTTTGTTTTTGTAAAGTTTCCTTTAAGGTGCGATGAGCACGCTCAACAATGCCTTGTCCTTGAGGATTGTAAGGCAGACCATGAGTAAGTTGCACTCCCATAGTAGAACAAAAGGACGTGAATTGTCTGCCAGTATAAGCAGGTCCATTGTCAGTCTTAAGGGACGTGGGCGCACCCCACGCCGCCCAGGCTTCCAGGCAATGAGTGATGACATTACGTGCCTTTTCTCCTGATAACGCAGAAGCATGAATAACTCCAGAGTACGTATCAACAGAAACATGGACATACTTGAGGTTACCAAAGTCAGGTATATGTGTCACATCCATTTGCCAGACAACCAGTGGCTTCAACCCCCGTGGGTTCACTCCATAAGTAGGGGGATGAAGAAATGTGACACAATGGGGACAGTGCAATACTATCTGCCAAGCATCTGCTCTAGAAATGGAAAAACGCCTGCGCAGTGTTAAAGCATTAACATGGAAATTTTGGTGAAACAATTTAGCCTCTTCTAAGGAGGAAGCCAAACAGATCAATTGACCTCGAGTGGCTGAGTCCGCACAGGCATTACCCTGTGATAATGGACCAGGGAGAGAGGTGTGAGCCCGGATGTGCATTGGATAAAAGGGAGCAGTGCGGCTACAGATAAGCCGTCGAAGCTGATTAAAGTAAGCAGATACATTACGGGCATCACTAATAGCTCCCACAGCCTCTAGGATTTTTAGTGCTTGCACCACATAGATGGAGTCCGAAATGAGATTAAAAGGAAAAGAACACTGTTTAAACACCTCAATAACAATTTGCAGTTCTACCCATTGTGGATTTCCAGGAGCAAATTGATGCTGGACAGGGGGAGAATCATTAATGACATAAGCTCCCATTCCAGACTTGGAACCATCAGTAAAAATATTAACAGCCCCCGGAATTGGACTGGATGAAGTTACTTTAGGGAAAATAATAGGATGTTCCTTAACAAAATGGAGTAACGGATGAGAAGGGTAATGATTATCAATATCCCCTTGAAACGAACAACATAGAATAGTCCAGTTATCTAGAGTAGCACACAAAACATTAAGTTGAGCTTTAGTATAGGGTATAATAAGAGAAGAAGGTGATTGTCCGAAAAATTGAATGCTTTGTTGAATCCCTTTAAGTGCTAATGCTGCAACAGCATCAGGATAATATTCTAAGGATTTTCCTGGGGATACATGTGGGTGTATCCATAGCAAAGGTCCATCTTGCCATAGTACTCCAGTAGGCTGCCGCATAGTGGCAAGCACACATAATTGAAAAGGGTTTATCACTCTGGAGCCTGCATAAAGTGGCATGTTGTATAGCTTCTTCTACTGTCATAAGGGCCGCTCTAGCCTCTTTGGTGAGGCTACGAGGGGAAGTAAGATCTGGATCACCTTTAAGAGTAGCATACAAAGGCTGTAGTACAACATTAGAAATATGTAAATATCCTCGTATCCAATTAATATCTCCCAGCAGTTTTTGAAAATCATTTAGAGTTTGAAGATCCTGAGTTCGTATGGTGATTTTTTGTGGTTGTAATTTGTCATACCCAATTGTTGCTCCCAAATACTTAATAGAATCTCCTGTTTGAACCTTTTCAGGTGCTATATGCAACCCACATTGTGCTAACAACTTCACGAGGTCGTCATAGGCCTCATGAACTGTTTGTTCTGATTTAGCAGCCAATAATACATCATCCATATAATGAATGATCTTGATGGAGGAGTACTTTTGTCTGAGGGGCACAAGTGTCTTCCCTACATACATCTGACACATTGTGGGACTATTAGCCATTCCCTGCGGCAACACTATCCACTCAAACCTTTGATCTGGTTCCTCGTGGTTACACGAGGGAAGGGTAAAGGCAAAACGCTGCGAGTCTTTAGGATGTAAAGGAATAGAAAAGAAACAGTCTTTAATGTCAATAACAATAATGTGCCAGCCTTGAGGAACAGAAGAGAGCAGAGGCAGCCCTCTCTGAATGGGCCCCATAGGTTGCATTTGAGCATTAACCGCTCGTAGATCATGCAGTAGGCGCCACTTCCCTGATTTTTTCCTAATGACAAATATGGGAGTATTCCATGGAGAAGTAGAGGGTTGGATGTGACCCAAGTCAAGTTGTTTTTTAACTAGAGCATGGGCTGCTGCCAGTTTAACCGAGGGAAGAGGCCACTGAGGCACCCAAACAGGCTCCTCGGTGAGCCATGTTATGGGTATTTGAGCCTCAGCGGCCCCTAGGAAAAACCCAGACCAAATCTGTCAAGCTTTTGATGACCTTGTACAGGATGCTTACGTCCCTGTAAATGTTTTCCTAGTCCTAAACCTGGCCTATACCCCATATTGTGCATAATTTGTTGGGACACTGGGGAATAGTCATTACTAAGAGTGAACCCCATGTCTTTCATCAGGTCACGGCCCCATAAAGAGATAGGTAAATTAAGTACATAAGGCTGAAAAGTACCATGATGTCCTTCCGGGTCCTTCCAGGAAAGATGTCTACAGCTAACCTGAGGAGCCTGGGCATATCCAAGTCCTCTCAGAGATTGATCAGAAGTCTGCACTGGCCATCCCTTAGACCAGTCCTTAAGTGCAATGATGCTACGATCTGCACCTGTATCAAGTAAGCCCACAATTGATTTACCTTCTATGCTTAATTTCAAAGTAGGGCGATTACTCATATCTAGTGACAAATAAGCACAATTCCCTCCGGTGGTACCAATCTCATTCCCTGTCCGTGACTTTGAGTCTGCAGGGAAATGATCATGTAAACTAGGCAAAACCAGTAATTGAGCAATCCGATCTCCTGGGGAGATGGACACAATGCCTTTTGGAGCTTCCACCATAACCTTTACTATCCCTACAGTATCAGGACTTATGACTCCAGGGAAAACATGAAGACCTTGTAAAATGGAAGATGCACGTCCAATTAGCAAACCTACAGTGCCAGGTGGTAGAGGCCCTTTGAACTCAGTTTCCACCAATTGGACTCCCATCTTAGGTGTTAACACGAGTCTGGAGGTGGAACAGAGGTCCAATCCCGCGGCACCTGTAGTGGCTCTCCGCGTTTCATGGGATGGCGTAGAGATGGCCATGTCTCGGGTTCGGGTGTGACATTCTCCACTGCCCCATATATTTGCGGGCCCTGGGGTCGGGGGCCCCGTCGGCCGTTTTTTGGCCCAGCTGAAATAAGCTGTCCATGGATGTCCCTCACTGATGTACACTCTTTTGCCCAATGCTTCCCCCTTTTGCACCTTGGACACAATCCCGGTGATCGAAGGCCAGTGGAAGGGCCACCGTGAGGAGGTCCAGTAAAATTGACATTTTTGGGACACTCACGTCTGATATGACCGGGTTGACCACAATGGAAGCATGTTCTGGCGGCAGGATTGCCCCCTTTTGCAATCCGAAGGACAGCAGCTGCAAGACCTGCATTAGTTAAAGGCCCTCCAATCTCTCTACACACTTTCATCCATACTTCTATGCCTTTGTTCTTATAAGGAGCGATTGCTGCTTTACATTCCTTGGTGCATTGTTCAAAGACCAATTGCTTAACAAGGGGCATGGCTCTATCAGGATCCCCAAAAATCTTTCCAGCAGCATCCACCATCCTTGCTACGAAATCTGAAAAGGGTTCTGTAGGGCCTTGTAAAATCTTGGTCAAATTACCAGACACTTCTCCTCTATTTGGAAGTGACTTCCATGCCCGAATGCAAATGTTATTAATTTGATCATATACCTCAGGAGGGAATCCTGTCTGTTGATTAGCAAATCTACCTTGCCCCAAAAGCATGTCCTTATCCCAATGAGGATGTCCTGCTGCATGGTTTTGGGCGGCCTGCTCTATTGCGCCCTCTAGCATAAATGCTCTCCAGTCCAAATACTTGCCCGGAGAAACACAAGCCCGAACAAGGCTAGCCCAATCAGAGGGAGTCATACAGAATCTAGACAGACTCTCCACCTGAGTTAATGTGAAGGCGGCATCCACCCCATAAGTGCGTACAGACTCTGCCAGGGTCTTCACAATTTTGAAATCTAAAGGCTCCGAAAATCTTCCCCTATTCTCATCCTGAAAAACTGGATAAGCAAGACCCATCTCAGCGTTAACAGCCTTCCATGTTTGAGCATGGAAAGCCCTCCCCGAAACACCCCCACCATACGGCGGTGGGTCCGGAGGATCACATTTCTTGAGCCCCGGTCTATCTTCGTTCCCTTCTCCAGCAGCTAAACTCCCTAGCTGGCGAGACAGCCTCCCAAGCTCCTCCTCCTCATCCTCCTCTTCTTCTGACCCGCTTCCACATGGGGGTGTGCGCAGCGCACTGAGATCTGGATACAAGCGTTTCCTCCCCTGCTTCTCGCTCCGCACGCTCCCATCCTCCCGAGATACCTCACCTCTTGTCAGAGATAATCGTCTCCTCCCCTGTTTCACGCTCCGCACACTCCCATCCTCCTGAGATATCGCACTGCCTGCTGTCTCCGATTTCTCCTCATGTAACTTTTCTAAAACCTCCTGTCCTTCAGCAAGTGCGTCATGACATCTGCCATCTGTGAGGCAACTACGGACTATCTTCCAAAGGGGAATCACCCCACCCTCCAATATGCCCTGCTCACAAGCAAAGTCAAGATCCTTGCCCAATTTATCCCAACAAGGCATAGTAAGGCTGCCCGAATATGCAAACCACGGTGCAGCAACATCTACTTTCTGCAAAAATCTCTGTAAGATACTATGTTTCACTTTCAGGCCTTTGGAACGTAACAGGCCGTCTAGTGCCAGAAGAAGCGGGCTTGAAGATGTGACACCCATGACACAGCAACAGAACAGATACAGAGGACAAAACGAAAGTACACAGAAACAAAAGAAAAGTACACAGTGCAGCTGCAATAAAATATGAGGCTCTCTCTGTCTTTGTAGAGGAGCTGACTCCGCTTTGATTGCGGGTCCCACTAACCGGGACTATCAGGTCCCGCCCACCGGGACTGTCGTGTCCCACCCACGGGGACTGTCGGGTCCCACCCACGGGGACTGTGGGGTCCCACTTACCGGGACTGTTCAGTGCACCACCTCTGACGACTTGCAAGTTTTGATTTTCCCGGGTCTCGGCACCACTTGTCGCGACCCCCTTGCCCGCAAGGAAGACGCAACACCGGGAATCTTCTTACAGCTGTTTATTCAAGCTCTCGAGAGTTCTTCTAATCTCCCAGAAGTCCCTCCCAGCCTTAATAAAGTATCCAAACACCCAATGCGAAGCTGCCACGTGGAGCTTTCTCGTAGGGTGTCAAAGAACCATGTGCCAACTCTCCCAAAGAAGGAGTTGTTTATCACAGACCACCACAAGGCCAGCGCCATCTTGTAATGGCGACCACAGTCCGCAGAAGCGGCTCGCCACAAACACCCACATTTGCAAGTTGCTGAAAAGATAAAAAAAATTAGGTGCTATACTAAAATTCTCAGAACAGATGCTCTAGCATTGAAAATACTGCAGAGACACTTGGCTACACCACGAACAAGCTCTGCCATTGACTTCAGGTCCTTCCCTGCTAGGAAAGGAGGCCAAGGGCTATCCAGATGCAGCTAATAGAATTATCTCTGTTCTCTGGCTTTGATTCTTCAGAATCAAACTAACTCTCTCTCTCTCTCTCTCTCTCTCTCTCTCTCTCTCTCTCTCTCTCTCAATGAAATAAAATTTGGACCACGGCACACATATCAATATGGTAAATACTAATTATTTACAGAAGAAGGTTCTAGATCATGTGTTTGCTTGATGCTATATTTTTTATTATTGTCTCAAGAGGCTAGGAGCAAAGAGGATCCTGTGGCTGTCCTCCTTAAAGTCTTCCATGGCTCTTCCTTTCTGGCAAGTCTCATGGGTTGTACAGCCAGGAAGGGGAATGAATTTGGAGACCAGAGCTAAGGACAGCCCAGCCTGTGAAATCAGATTTGGTGTTTTCTGGCACAGTTTGGAACACTGACACCTGAGCACAAAGATCTGTCCAGAGAGTCAATTTTGAAAACACTTGTCTTTACACATGAAAGGCACATCTTCACGGAAAGATTAAAGGAAGGAAATGTGACTTATAATTACTGCTAAGCATGTGTAAGCAGTTGTGTATACTAACATGGCCCATGAAGAAGGCCAAATTTATGCCCTGTTTCCAAACCTCATACACACACACACACACACAAATTCTAACAATTAAAACATTCATGACACCTATCAAATAATTGTGAAAATGGGTAAAATTATATATATACAAAGGAATTTCAGAATACGCTGCTGAATTTGTAAAATGAATCAATTTTTAAAACTCTGGGTAAGGTACATCAAATATATGTTTCTTCAGTGCAAAGTGTTTGTTTCCTTCAAGAAAATGTTTCATGATACATATAGGCCAGGAGCCAAAACCTGGAGACTTTCTCAGTTGAGAGAAGCCAGGAACTTTGTGTTTCATTGGAGAGTTTCCTGCCTAAATCTCAGAAGCTGGACCTCAATGACAAAACCTGATAATGGGTTTATTGGAGAATGTCCCCCATTCCTAAAATGATAGTATGGACCATAGCCCACTAGGCCAAGGGTAGTTATGGCTTCTGCCTTCTACTTGATGCCATTTTTTCCCCTTCTGCTCCCCTACCCCCACCCCAGCTCACTCTTGAAAGGCCTTCTGTTCTGCCAGCCATAGTGACATCTGCTGGCGGAAATGGGAAGTCACAAATCTGTGGGGACCCTCTCAAGCAAACCTTGTTAATGCTGCCATTTATCACAGGGGCAGGGGTGCCGGCTCTGGAGGGCTGGGCGTCCTGTCATTTCTCCCATACCCTCTCCCAAGAGAGCAACCATGTCTCAAGCAGCCAGTTCCCACCTTCCATTCACAGAACTAAAAGTCAGGCAGATGCAAACCCCAATGCTAGCGCGGGCCCTGGAAAAGAAGCCACCACTCCAGGTGACAATAGACTTGACTGGATGCTTGGGGACTGAAGTAAGGTAGTTCTCACCCACCTCTGCTCCCTCCTCATTTTCAGCAGGCCTCTGCCTGCGGCTAGGAGAGGAGTGGAGCTTTCTTCCCCACCTGGCCCTGCTGTCTCAGCGCTGCTTTAGGGGCAAACATGCAACTAGGTGAGTCCAAAGAGGATTATTCCAACTCAGAGTTTCTTTCCTTCTGAACCAATGCAGGAGATGTCCACTTTGCGTTTCTGAGGAGTTCATGGTGTCCTAAGAACTCCATGTCACTTTGGCTACTCAAAGTGGGGTCGCTTGGTCTGCAGCACCAACATCCCTGCTCAGAGCTTGTCAGAAACGCTGCCACTCAGAGGTGCTGGAGTTTTGCACTGAAAGAAGCCACGTTTGAAACAAGCCCCGAGGCCATACCTGCACACACCCAAGTTCATGTGCTTGTACTCCACACTGGGTTCCTCACCTTGGCGCCCCTGGCCCATCAGGCCAGATCCTTCTTAGTCTGTAGAGGTCTTCCCCATGCAGTATAGACATTCAGCAGCACCCAGGGCCTCTACCTGAGTTTTGCACCAGCACCCCTGACTTGTGATAACTCAAAAGGTCTCCAGGCATTGTCAAATGACCCCAGGGGAGGGGGACAGTCACCTGTGTTGAGACCCATCACCTTCAGGGTCACCTGGGACCTTGTTACAAACACATTCTCAGACCCCGCCCCAGATTGGCAAAACCAGGAACTCCAGTGGGGCCCAGGAAACTGGTTAACTCTCTGTGAGACACAGGCACTCTGAGGTGGAAGAGGACTCGGGAAAGGCCCTGCAGTGAACCACTATTTGGTGACAGACAAGTCACAGGGGCCACAGCATGACCAAGAGGTTGCAGGCCGTGGGGGATAAAGAGCCCAAAGCTGGAGCCACCTGGGAGGGTTTGTAGCCACACTTCCCCCTGTGCTATCTCCATGACCTTGGCCAAGTGACCTGATCTTTCAGTGCCTCAGTTGTCACCTATGGAAAATGGGGACAACCAAAGCACTGTTCCTCCTGCAACTATTGAGGGATGAGGAAGCTTTTATGATAAGGTGCTTAGAAGAGTGCTTGGCTCCAAGACCTTCAGACAAGTCAACTAACTGGTCTTGTCTTCATCACTGGCCTGTCTTGCTCCCGATTGTTGAGTCCCCTACAAGCCAGCCAGGCAGGTGCTTCATTCTCTGCCACATCCTCAGCAGGGAGCCCTGCCTGGCCTGGACCAGGCTCTCAATGAACATCGGTGGAGAAAGGCATTGCAGTGCCCACGAGGACATGAGGACACCAGCAGAAGCCCTCTGTCTCAGGGGCTTGAACTTTGCTGTGGATCCTGTATGTTCTCCAAAGGGACCCCAGCTTCCTAGATCCGATTCTATTAGAAGGTATCCTTGCGAATGTGGCAACGGGGCAAAAGTGAGCTTCTCCATCCATGTGGATTAGACAGGACCTCAGGTAGATCTACAGGCATGCTGTAACCAACAGTCAATCAACATACGCTTAGAAAATCATGGAAAGACTAAAGATGGGGGCGGGGTGCTTCACAGATGCTGTGTGTTTTCTTCCTCTACTTCTAGGATTCTCTCTACCCACCTCCTGAAGACAGGCATACAATTATCCCCATTTCAGATATGCAAACACTGAGGCCACGAGAGGTTACAGAACATTCCCAAGGTCATTGTCTAGTAAGCAGTGAAAGTGTTCTTCTCATGCTGGTCTCTGATTCCAAACCCACACCTGCCTTTCTTCCCAGGGAACTTCCTGGTCTGCACACAGGGATGACATGCCTTAAGATTGGGGGACAATCCTAATTTCAAACCTTCTACCTCACGTTATGCTGAAGACAATCCTAAGCAGCAGAGCACGTGTCTTATTTGGTTTAAAAACTCCATCTCTGGTAGTAATGAGATCTCTCTGCCACAGCCCCGCCAGACAGCCATTTGGGACCACAGGAGTGTGGAGAAAGAGTGACCACAGGAGTGTGGAGAAAGAGAACACAATTCAGGAAAGTGAAATACAAAGAAGCAAGAGCTGAATATACTAGAACAGACAGGACCAACAGAGAGAGCCCAGCTGAGAGAGGCCTGGAGCAGGGCTGGGGCGAGCCAGCGCATTCCACGGGTATTGATGAAGTTCTGCTGTGTGCCTGGCACTATGCTGAGAAGTAGACGCTGCATTGAGTACAGTCTCTGACTTTGCCCTGCTAAAGATCCCAGTGTGGGGATTTAAAGCTGGATGACATTGTCCAGCACTATGCCATTTCTTCACACCCCAGCTGACCTAGAGCCCCCAGCACCATGGCCCATTTGCCTACAGTGCAGGCCAGCAGCAGCTTCCCGTCATGGCTGGCAGGAGTGGGTGGAGAACCCCCCAGCTCTCTCACCCTGTAGGAGGGCTTCTATTGGTAGCATGATCTACATGGACCCCCAGCACTCCTTAGCAAGACTGTGCTTAGTCACTCAGTGACAACAACTGGCTGGTACACCCTGTCTTCCAGTTCCTAATCACTTGTGTTCCCACCTGGAGTTTTCTAGCATCACCTGCCAAGAAAACTACTTGCTAACAAATCTGGATCACAGAGTCCCCACACTTTACCTCAGGGAAGCCAGAGCATGAAAGAAGGTTCTAGAAAGATGTACAGTGATCCCAGTCTATCTGGCCATTTTATGCCTGAATTTATAGTACTCCTTGGCTGCTCTGACTGCCCTGATAGGTTTAGGAGAAAAGACAAGCCATATTTTGGCATGTAAAATGCATTCAGGCCAAGTCTCTTTCACACAACCTATGAAGTAGGGGTAGAATCTCATGAAATTTTAAGTACAACAGAATGCCAAATGACTACTCATTCCAGTGAAGACATGCTGCAAATAAGACTTAGAAGATGTGCTGCAAACAAGACTTAGAAAAGTGTCCTCAGAGAAGATTCTATCATTCTGCATTTGCTTCTGAAAGTTGAAGCACACAGTTCTAATGAGCCCAGGAAGAGGTTGATACACAGTTGAGTTGGCATATGATGTGCCAGAGCTCAGGACTTCAGGGCTGCTGTCAGGTGGTTCCCGGGCTCTTCTGGTCCTCACCTTCACTCAGTGTCTTTTTGTTGGTGATGTAGTTCAGCAATGGATTACTGGCCCAGAGACTTGTTCAGTATTGCTCAGCAGTAGCAAAACACTGTCACCAGTTGTAGGTAGCCAACTCCAGGTGAGAAACTTGATAGATGTTAATGCTCACGGCTTCACACCAGCAACCTGCCCCTCAGTGATCATGCTCTCTAAAATATACACCATGCTAAATTGTGTGGAAGAATTCTACATCTAGCCAAACCACAGGAGCTCTCAAAAGCCAGCCCAATAACATTTAGAAGATTCACTCTCCAAAGCAAGCTTGCCAATGCCTGAGTGCCCACACACTCTATTGGCGCCAACCTCACCTCCTTTTACAATGCACACATCCACCAAGATATCACTGCCTGTGGTGGTTGGGCGGCCTTTCCAATGGACGAGGTGGATGTGAATGTAACATGTGAATGAATTAGGATTTACCAACAACTGGAAGAAACAAATTCACTCTCTATGATATGATGACGCAGCTGCTCTGTGATCTAGACCATCCCCCTCTCCTGCGTCCTCTCTCTTTTCCTCTGCCTCGATGGACCTCCAACTCAGCCCAGAAGGATGTGTCCTTTCTAGCTAGAAGCCCTATCATGGCTTCCATTTCCAGGCCCTGATTCCTGGTTATCTGCAGCCAGGTCTCGGTTTCAAGGTAGTCTCTTCAGATCCCTTCCCTACCCTAACCACAGTGTGGGCTCTGGCCCCACCCCTTACTCTCTACACCACCATCCCACATTATGGTCTTCCTGTCCCTCTCTGTGACCCAGGACTGCCCATGACCGACCCCACCCAACAACAAGCTGTTGAACCAGGTGCCATCAGGGGTAGAAATGACCAGAGATGTCTAACTTGAAGATTTCACAGATAGTTAATGAACCAGTGAAATGACATAAGAGGAAGTCAATGAATTCTAACCTCAAGGATAAATCCTATGGTACACTGGCTGTCAAATTCAGCTGTACACTGGAGCCACCTGGGAGCTGGGCATAGTAGTGACCACTGGACCACCCACTGGCCCTGGGCTGATGGAATGGCTCTGGGCTAAGATGGGACACTGGGGTTTGTAAATTACCAGTTGAGTATAATATAAAGCAAACTTTGAGAACATTGCTTTTTCCCCACTTGAAGAACTGTGTGCATACAGATGCAGAAGTACACAAATGTGCAGCATAAGGCTCCTTGAGATCCATAGATGAAAAGCACTGCAGTGACCAGCACCCTGGCTAGGCACACCACCAGCCCCCTGGAAGCCTCCTATTTCCACCTTCCAGGTGATCACAGCCCTGCCATCCAAGCATGGAGGAGTCCTCCCTGCTGAGAGACATCAATGTGGAGAAGGGAGAGGCCTGGATGAGGCCCTATTGAAGGGAGGATGGGATCTGAGGAGCGGACCAGAGAGAGGAAAGATGGGAAAGGGAGGGAGGCTGGTGAGGGCAGGGCGACAGCATCACTGGAAAAGAGGCCCCAGGAGGAACTGCTACAGACTCTCAGCTGAAGACACCCGTGCGGGCCTGAGGAGTTCTCAAGCACAGCCTTCCTTGCCTATGTGTGAGCTTTGTGTTCAATAGACACTTTGCAATTCTTTTTTTTTTTTGATTCCAGGAACCACTACCGTGCTGGACTTGGATGAGTTGAGTGATAAAGGACATGCAGGGACCCACATGCAACAAACAGGTTCACTGATGGCACAAGGGCTTCAAAGTGAAACTGTGTCTGCCCGTTATTACAAGTCATTCTGCGGCACTCTAGTTCAAACAGGGACAGCCACAAATTCCTCACTGGGAACACGCTTTACTGCTGCAAGTGGAAGCTGCTGGATGAACCCACTTCACTTCTGAACTTCTCAGCTCTCCTGAGCAAGCACATTCAGAACCCACTTCAGGCCCAATAGGAAAAGTGTACCTATAAGAGAGCCCTTGTAGCTCCGATCACCAACGTTAAAGAGGAAAGCTGCTCTTTGAAGAAAATCCATTTGCCAATGTTTCACTGAAATCAATGGTTCCCCCTTACTCAGAAAACAAACTGGAAACGCAGGAGCCTTCATGCAGGGAATCTGAATTTCCAATGGAACAGATGCTTCAGAGAGAAACTGAGAGTGCCGGCTCTGAGAAGCGGTTCCACTTCATGCAGCTTCAACCAGAAACAAACCTCAATGTGCTTACAGAGAACAAGACCGTTCCTTCAATTGGAAGCGGCCTGCACAAAATGCTTCTGTTCTGCACTTCCAAGCTTTTCTCAGCCAGCACGTTCAGACGACATTTACACCCAAAGTGCAAATTGTGCTACCCAGAGAGCCCTTGGGACATCACCAATATTCACATGGAACATTGGATGGTTGACAAGATCAATGGCCCAGAGTTTCATTGAAATATTTTTCTCAATTTTTCCTGAAAACTCACTGGAAATGAAGGTACCCACGAGCAACAAACTCTGCTTTATACAAGACGCAGAAACTTCTAAGTAAAGCCCGTGACTGCTGGCTCTGAGAAGGGGTTCCAATTCCTACTAGTTCAACCAGGCCCAAATCCCAATGTACTCTCTAGAAACACTTTTACATCCTGCAATTGAAGCTGTTGCACACCCTGCTTCTCTTCTGCACTTCACACTCTTCTCACCGAGTATATTCAGAGAACAGTGCAGGCTCAATATCCGAAGTGTGCTAGCAGGAGAGCCCTTGTACCTTGCAGCACTTGCTCAGATAGGAAGCGATGGGACTGCTGGGTGGATCAATTCCTCAAAGATTCTTTGGAATCCATTCCTCAAGCAGATTCTGAAAACTATCTTGAAATTGCATGAGCCTGTCTGCAATGATCTGTGCTTTACTGAGTGCATAGATGGTTCCAAGTGAAACGGTACCATCAGCTCTGACAAGAGGTTCTGCTTCCTGCATGTTCAACCAGGGAAAACCACCACGTGTTCACTGAGAACAAAGCTACTTTGTGCACAAAATTTTTCTGTTTGCCCCCTACAAATGCATCTCAGGATGCACATTCAGAACACATTTCCTGCAAAATCATGACAAAGTATCATTGCAAAAGTCCACTGTGGTCTAGCATCACCAACATTAATTAGGAAATGAATTGCACAAGGTTTCATTGTATTCCCTTGGTCTCCTTCTTCTAAAAACTCATTGAAACTGCAGGTGCCTGACAACAACCAACTTACCATTGACCAAGAGCACAGTTGTTTCCAATGGAAACTGTGCCTGCTAACTCTCAGAAGCCATTGGATTTAAGGCTACTTCAGCCAGGTACAAAGCTCAATGGGCACGTGAGAAAAATGTCATTTCCCAATGTGGAAGCTGCTTGACGAAATTCTTCTGTGCTGCACTTCCAAAATATTTTCGGGAAGCACACTCAGAGCACAATTTCAGCCCATATGCAAAGAGTGCTAGCAAGAGAGCCCTTGGACCTGGGTTCAGCAACTTGGAGGAGAACTGTGGGCCCACTGGGAAGAGCAATTCCCCAAGGTGGATTGAAATCTATTGCTCAATTGTTTGTCACAGAATTCACTTGAAATCCAAGTGCCTGCCTGCATTGAACTCGCATTGACCAATTGTACAGACGCTTCAGAGGGAAACTGCCACCTCTGAGAAGCGGTGGTTCTTCATGCTAGTTTAAGTAGTGACAAACCCCAATGTGCTCACTGAGAACAAAATGAGCTCCTGAATGTTGAAGCTGCTGAGAGACTGCTTTACTTTTGCACTCCCAAACTACTCTCAACAAGCACATTCAGAGCCGAGGTCAGGCCCAAAATACAATGTTGGCTGACAAGAGAGTCCTTGCACCCAGGATCACCAATTTTGAGAAGGCAATGAGGACTGCTGAAAAGAACAATTCCACAAAATTCCATGGAAACCCACTCATCAGACCTTCCTGAAAACACTGGAAATGCAGGTTTCATGCAAGGAACTCTGGGTGACAGATGGCAAAGTGTGCCAAATGCAAACATGCCTACCAGCTCTGAGAAGCCGTTCTCATTCACACTGCTTCAACCAGGGAAAAATCCCCATGTGCTCACTGAGAACAAGTTAGCTTGTGCCACTTGAAGCTGCTTCCACAAACAGCTTCACTTCTGCACTTCTAAGCTGTTCTCCTCAAGCCCTTTCAGAGCACAGTTCAGGCATGAAACACAAAGGGTGCCAGAAAGAGATCTCTTGAATCTAGCATCACCAACTTGCAGGGGGAAAGAGTACCAGCTGAGAAGATCAGTTCTCCAAAGTCTCACTGACATCCATTTGTCACACTTGTTTACAACATTCACTTGAAGTGCAGGTGCCCACATGAGTGAACTGTTTTTGTTCAATGGCACAGAGGCTTCAATGTGAAAGCATGCCTGTCACCTGTAAGAAGCAGTTTTGCTTTCTTCTAGGTCACACAGAAAAAACAGCATGTGCCCACTTACAAGAAAGTTAATCAACAAAGCAAATTGAAACTGCTTGCAGCAAACAGCTTCCATTCTCCCACTCCCCAGCTTTTTTCAGCAATCACATCCAGAGTCCAATTCCAGCCCAATATAAAATGTGTGCTCCCAAGGAAGCATGTATACTTGACATCACCCCACTTGGGGAGGCAAGGAAAATGCTGAGAAGATCAGTTCTCCAAAGGTTCATTGAAATCCAAAACTCCTATTTTTTCATAAAACTCATTGAAAGGCAGGGGCCTCACCTGCAGCCATCAGTGGTTGAACGATGGCACAGAGGCTTCAATGTGAAACCATGAATGTCAATCATTACAAGTGCTTCTGACACACTCTAGTTCAACCAGGGACAAACCAAAGTGCTCAAGGACAACAAACTTTGTTCCTGCAAGTGGAAGCAGCTTGCATGAACTGCTTCAGTCAGGAAATTCCAAGCTCTTCTCAGCAAGCACATTCAGAGCACAGTTCTGGCCCAATAGAAAAAGGGACCTAGCAAAAGGGTCTCACACCTACAATCACCTTCATAAGGTAGCATCCCATCTTCTGTGTGGAAGTGGGTTTCTTCTTGGCTCTTATGCTGTGGAAGAGACCACTAGGAGCTTAGCTTCATGCAGGACCATCTGACCTGGACATTTTGCAAGCCCTATGAAGCTCTCACACATGCTCAAATGCTACAGGACTTTGCAGACTAGTCCAGGCAACAGTAGACATTCATTCATTGTCTAGAGTCTACAGATTCCTAGATGCATGGCATTCATTATCATCAAATGCACAATTTTGATCAAAAATCATATATATATATATATAGAGAGAGAGAGCGAGAGAGAGAGAGAGAGAGAGATATATATAGATATATATAGATATAGACAGATAGATAGATAGATAGAAATAGAGATAGATATATCATTCCAATCTGAATCAAACAAATCAGAAATATCCCCAAATCCAAAGAGTGGATCCCCATTGTGATGCTACCAGTGGAAAATTCCACAGCTGACCTCATGGGATGGTTCACAGTCAAAACACAGCTGCATGAAAAATATTCCATGACATGACCTTCTGGTTATGTGGAAAGTGGCATGTGAAGTACACATGCATGTCTTCTTCAGACATGGGATTCATTTGCAGGACACCTTATGCAATTGAAAATACTCCAAAATGGGAGAAATCAGAACCACGTCTCCAAAGTATTTCAGAAGAGACCAACTCCATCTCTGTATGTATCTCTCAGTGAGAGTGTGTGCTCTAGTGTGTGTGTGTGTGCTCTAGTGTGTGTTTGTGTATGTGTGTGCTCTAGTGTGTGTTTGTGTGTGTGTGTGCTCTAGTGTGTGTTTGTGTGTGTGTGTGCTCTAGTGTGTGTGTATGTGTGTGCTCTAGTGTGTGTTTGTGTGTCTTTGTTTCTGTTTGTACCATGATAGCCGATACTTCATTGCCCCCATTGGAAAACTGACTCAGATACTGCCATCTGCCAAACTCCTAAAAACCAAACTTCTTGCTGATAGAATGAAACATTCCTTCCTGTTGGTTTGGATGTGTCCTTTAGGAATCACTGCTACATTTAGTATACTCAAATCATCACAGTAGATCAGGTAACAAAAACATATATATTTTAAAATAATAATATATTAATGGAAACAACAAATACAGGATAGAGTAACAACTGTGTTACTAAACAAGGTCAAGGACAATGGCAAACTACAGATTCAAACTTTCCAAGCCAATAGTAATCAATGTAAATATTCCTGGGCTGCCTCAGCCCCGCCCAGGCACACAGCAGCAGAATGGTTTTGCAAGCATCCTCAGGAGGGCTGGAGCCTTTGCAGGACGAGTGGGAGGTTGAGGCTGGATCCAGTCATCATTCTTTTGGGGGAGGCTCCTTTTCCTCAGCACGAAGTTGGATTTTGTGTGAGGGTTCTTGGCATAAAATACATTGGCCTGCGCTGGAATCCTCAGCTCTGAGGAGAGAGGGGTGTACAAAATAAGGTGGCTCAGGAGGTGCTCCCTAGGACATCCCAAGATCTGAGAGCCTGTGCCAGAAAAGGCCAGAGCCACACACCTGAGAGCTCCCCAATTCAGCACCAATACCAACAAAGACAGCCTCCACAGTCCTCCCTGAGGAACTAGGCAGAGCACTTCAACAGACCTAATGTCTGTTCCTACCAAAGGCTTTGGACTCCAGAACATCTCAGGTCCTCTTGCATCTGCCAAAGCACACCACTAGGGTTTGCATCTGAAATCTCCCACAAAAGGCTCCTGTGCCGAAGATTCAGTCCCCACATGAGCCATCTTCATAGGTGGGTTTGGAGGGAAGCATTGGATGGTGAGTGCTCTGATGTCATCATGAAATTCTCATTCAAGATGAATACTCTACTGGGAGGTGGGAGGGACTGGAAGAAAAGTGGAGCATGGGTGGAGGAAGACCTAAACAGGGGTGCGCCCTGGGCAACAGTACCTTGTTCCTGTTGGCTCCACTGAATCCTCATTCTCCAAGTAGAGGTCCTCCTTCTCCTCTCCATCTTTCTCTCTCTCCCTCTCTGCCAGCCTCGTTCTCTCTCTCCCAGTCTATGCCTTTGTGGCAAGGGCTGAGGAGCTCTCCACTGCCACACACTAGAGCTTTATGAACAGCCTCAGTGCACAACCAAAGAGAAAGTTGTGAAACCCGGAGAAAAGGCCTAGGATTCCTCCTCTGAGTTATTTTCCTCAAGTATGGCCACAGTGAGGACAGGCTGACCAGCATGGATACCACAATAGAGCCATGCTTCTGTGTTGGTGGAGCCTGCCTCCATGTGAACCAGGCTTCTGAGAATGGAGGCCACATTACAAATGCTGCCCTACTGAGAACAATGGTTCCAAAGACCAGCAAAGGGAATGCTTCCTCCAACATGGTGTATGGCTCAGTGGTACCATGACCCCGAGTGGGGGAATACAACAGCCTGCTTCTCCTTCCTCTGAACACCTGTTTCCTGTCGCCCTCCTCTAACCTAGAGCCTGTTCTCCATCCCTTCTGGGTTGGATGTAGGGATCTCTGCTATGAATTTCTTAGGCTACCAAGGCCCCACACAGACTTCCTCTTCCATAGATTCTACTAACCTAACAGAAGGTTAAGATAGGAGACAAGTGATCCTAGAACTCATAGGGATGGTGGTCTTCAGCGTACATAGGCTGGGATAATGGCTGCTGAGGTGTTTGGCTCACAAAAACCAACCAACCAACCAACGAAAAAGCACTGGCATTATTATCAGATGACCTCTGTGGCCGACATGCTCAGGAAACCCTCATCTGACTTTAGTTAGGGGTCATAACCTGGCTATTGTGATCACTCCTTGGCAAGTGGACTCAGGTGCGGAAGACCATGGAATTTATGCAAACACAGATGATTCAAGCTGTCTCCCAGGCTGTGTTTTATTCCCAATTTCATCCTGTTACTGCTTGCTAGAATCCTGGCAATGCTCTGCCCAGGCAGTGGTTTTCTGGTCACACACAAGGCTTTCAATCCTACTGCTTCAGTCCACAAAATGCCAGTTCCCTCTTTAGCCCATGCATTCCCCTGTTCCTCTGAAACCACTCCTATCCCAGGCCATGAAAGCATACTGCTCCTGGACAGAGGCTTTCCTTCTCACTCCTCACTGATGTCAGCTTTGGATGCCTGTTCATGTCCAGGGGAGGCACCTGGTGGGGAGCCGCAATATCCACTGGGGTACACCATTGGACCTCGAGACCTTCCACCAGCAGAAGTGCACTTGTCTTTGTGCACGAACCCAACACACCCTGTTGGAGTGTTCTTGGGGGTCAGAGACTACTCTTTGGTGCTAAGAGTTGACCTGAGTCCACATCCTGACCCTTGCTCTCTGCCATCTGACTGTCCCACTTACTCTGACGGTGAGAGATGATTTGGCCCAGCTCATATTCCTCCGGCTTCTCCTCAGTGAGCAAGTGTAGCTCCAGGGCCCTGCGGATGACGGCAGGAGCCCTATCGTGGCAGGTCACCTGGAGCAGCATGGGAGACAGGCCTTCAGGAAATGGGCCTTGAAGTGACTACTCAAGGACAGTGGGCAGGGGCATTCTGGAGGCACCTCCACTCTAAATACAGGGCAACATCCATGACCCTACTACCTGAGGCTGGCCTCCTGCTCATCGCGTGGGCTCTTCCCACAGGCTACTCGCCCAATCCTTGTACATAGGACTTCCTGGACCTGCCATTGCTCTTTGTGGAGCTGCACTCCTCTCGAAGTGAAAGGACCCCACTACCTGCATACAGATGCAATCTCATCCCACAAGTTGGGAGGAATGGGACAATAGCCTCCGAGATCCCAGGTCTGCCCGAGGATGCAGGCGGCATTGGGAATGGCCTAGGCACAAAGCCTAGAGGCTTTGGTCTGGATTGTCAGGGCCAAAAACAGACCCAGGAACATGACCACACACAGGAGTGACGAAAGATAGCCACGAGAGCTCCTGGCCTCCAGAGGCTCAGTGCTGGCTGGGGTGTAGGAGGGCACCTCAACCGGCAAGGGTGGTCATTGGAAAGAACTCCTATCCTGCAGGTTACCTGGACATTTAGTGTGCTTGCTCCATATCCTTATCAAGACCGCAGAGAGACCCTCTCAGCTCCTTGTTCAAGGAACATGCAGAACCTCACACTGCTGTCCTCCTCCATAGACGTCAGCATCCCATACACGGGAACCTGCAACCTAGGTCTTGTCCTATTCTCATCTGTCACCCATACCTGCCCCTGCCCTTCTGGACTGCATGCTGCCACCTGACACACAGACTCCCTCAGACATGGCGGTGGACAAGCTGCTGCTCTCCCTCATCTCAGCTCCAGCCTTTCCTCTCCCTTCTTGATTCCCATCTATCCTCCTGATCATCCAGAAGCTCCAATGCAAGAGGGCATGAGTAGTCCATGGTATTGGACCAGTGTCTGCTCCCCACCCAGGTGTAAGCACCAGGGGACACCCCTGCTCCCAGGCTTACCAGGACTTTCTTGGCCATCTTTGGACTTTGTGTTTCCAAGTGGACACGAATTAAGCAGGTGTCTCCCACCTGCTTGTGGGAAAGCGGCCTGGAGGACTTGCAGGTTGATTCTGAGAACTGTGGGGGATGGAACATCAGCAAACCCAGAAACAGAAAGCCACCCCAGCCTGTCAGTTGGCTCTATGGGCTTCTAGCACATATGTCCAGGTGATGAGGCCTCTTATTTCCCCAGGTGGAAGTGGAATGGAAGCACAAGTATAGCTTGAATAAGGTAGGTGTTTACCTCCTTTCCCTTGACCTGGGGGCGTTTCCTCACGATGAAATGATATTTTATCCGCGGATTCATGGACAGATACATGAGTGAATGGTCAGGGACCTTGATTTCTGCAGAGTGAAGTGGAGAGAATTGTTAGGTGGCACTCAAGGATTATACCACAAAACACCCACAACCCCTGAGAGTCTCCGCCAGGGCGAGCCTGCACCAGACTTGAGAGCCCTCCTATCCAGCTACAGTGCCACCAGAGACTCCCTCAGTGATTCTTCCCTGGAGAAGATGATGGACAGGATTCTAAACCAAAAGAGCATCTGACAATGGAAACAGCACCTGGGGCCCCAGAACTTCTCAGTGCAGGTTGGATCTGCCACAGAGACACTGCTAGGCTTTGCATCAGGATTGGCAAAGGCTCCTGTGCTTAGGCGTTTCTCCCCAGTGCAGCCATGTTCACACATGGGCATTCAGGGAAGCGTTGGATGGTGGGTGAATTCATCCACTTGCCCTTGATGAATCCACTCATGGATGAATACGCGGAGGGGAGGTGGTATCCATCAGAGGTGTGTTGGGCATGGACGTGGGAGGACTTCAGCAGGGTGGTGCCCTGGAGAACTCTATTGTTTTCTAGGTTCGCTCTCCTTCCCCTTGTTTCTCATCATGAGCTGTCTGCTTGGTACTTTTATTCTGGTTCTTGTTCTACTTCTGGCTCTTCTTTCTGTCCTGCATCTTCTTGTAGTTCTTTCTGGGTCTTTTTCTTGTTCTTACATGATTCCTTCTTGTTCTTCTTGTGTATCTCCCTCCACCCTTCCTTCTGTTCACCTCCTTCTTTTTCTTCTTCTTCCTCTTGCTCTTCATCGTGTGATCCTCTCCCGACTCAGGCTTGTCCTCTTTCTCCTCCTCCTCCTTCTCCTTCTTTCTCTGGCAACGGTGGGGGGTCCTGAGGAGTTCAAATCTATCACACTCTTCTGCCCAGATGCAGCCTGTGTTCAGTAGGCCAAGATGAAATCAGTTCTCAATCAATGGCCAGGAGTGAAACCAAGACCAAAGACAAGTGACTTCTTTCTTTGTCATTGTCACAGTCCGGAAAGACTGAATAACAGACACCGCATTCTGGATAGGCTTCTACCTGTGGTAGTCAGCACCTCATCTGGACCAGGATTGCTAAAATAGATTCCACCTCCAAAAAGCTTCCCCAATGAAAACAAGGTTTCCAAAATCTAGGAGAGGGCCAGCATCACTGCCACCCTCCTGCCATAAGGCATAGATGCCATCACACCTAGTGGGTTCCAGGGCCCCGGTAGTCCTCCATTTTGATGTCGGTTACACACAAACCTCCCTGGTCTGGAGCCTGCTCTCAACTGATGCTGGGTTGAAAGTGTCTGTTTCTGAAATCACCTTTGTAGATTCTCAGTTTGGTAATTCCTTATTGATTGGCTTATTTTTGTACCAGGGATAAAACCAGAGGCACTTAAGCACTGAGACCATTCCCAGGCCTTTTTACTTGGGTACAGGCTCTCCCTAAATTTCTGAGGCTGTTTGGAAATCCCCATCCTCCTGCGCTGCCTCCCAAGTCCCTGAGATTCGCAGACACTGCCCTTTGCCCAGCTCCTTGCACCTCAGTCTTCCTCATGTGTAAGACAGAGCCAACCCAAATGAGGCGGTGTGTGAAAATGGGAAAACTCACTTACGTGTCCGACAGATGGTGGGTTCTATTGTGGACAGGCTGGGATGGTGGAGGCTAGGAGTGTTGGGCTCACAAGAAAGGAAAGAGCACTGGCATTGTGGACAGCTCAGCATTGTGGCCTATGATCTTCAGATGCCCTCCTTTGTTGCTGGAAGGAATAATAACCTGGCCATTCTGATATCTTCAGGAGATGGGCACCCAGGCACAGAGGACTTGGAATTGTTCCAAAAAGAACCCAAACAGGCTGTCCCCTGGCCTTGACTTCCTCTTCACTGAGTCCTGTTCCCAGTTGCTGCAATCCTGACATTCTTGACTTCTCATATCCTGGCCATGGATTGGGACCTGTGCTGCTTCCGTCCATAGCAATGCTGATCCAATCAGGACCCATGTTCTCCTCCTCTTCATTTGAAGGCATCCTTATCAGTGAGCCATAAACCAAACTGCTGATGGATTGAGCCTCTCTCTTCCTTGCCCCTCATCGATATTAGCTTTGCATTGCCAGACCAGGTCCAGGTGGGAACACATTTAGGGAGGTCCAGCAGCCCCCTGGGGGCCTCATTGAGCACTTCCACATTGGACACGCTCATCACTGCACTTGGTTTCCTGCACCAGGCCCACCACATTCTGGCTATTTTGGGGCCAAGGCCCACTTTCTCTTGTGAGTTATCCTGAGCCCACTGTGGATCATGTCTCCCCACTGTCTGATTGTCTACTTACTCTCATTCTCAGACATCATTCTCAGCAGCTCAAAGTTGTCTGGATCCTCCTGCTGCAACAAATTTTGGTCCAAGGCCCTGCGGATGAGGCTCGTTACCGTATCCACACAGGTCACCTGGATCAGGGTGGGACAAATGTCATCAGAGAATGGCTTTTAGAGGAGCTACCCAGAAGACTGTGGTCAAACATTCAGGAGAAACCTCAGCTACATATACAAGGGCACAAGCTTGTTATCCTGCTACCTGAGTATGGCCTCCATATACCCCCTGGGTTCTTGCAATGTGCTACTAGAACAATCCTGGTACAAATATCTGCCTGTACCTGCCATCCCCCCTCCCCCTGGGGAGCCACATTCCACTCAGCTCAAAGGACCAAACTGCCTATGCACAGACACACTCTCATCTCACTGAGACGAGAGCAATGGGCCAGGGACCTGCGCACCAAGTGTGCTCTGGGATGCAGGCTGCCTTTGTGGGTGGAAGAGGCAGATGCACTGAAAATGTTGGTCCTGACTGCCACTACACAAAACAGACTCAGATACAAGAGTGTGCACTTGAGTGCTTCATGATAGCCTTGAGAGGCCCTGGCCTCTGGAAGCTCGGTGCGGGTCTGGTTGGAATGATGTACTTGACTCAGCACTGGCCGTCACTGAGCATGTCTCCTCTGCAGCTGGACACCTACAGCATTAGCGTGTCTACTGCACATCCATAGAAATACTGCCAAGAACCCCTTTAGCTCGTATTTACATACATGCAAAGGCTGACATTCTGAAGCTTTGGCATAAACCCCCAGGTGATCCTGACCCCAAATTCCCACACCTAGCCATGCTAAGGAGGTTCCCTTCCCTGCCACCAGGAACACATCCCCTCCTACACATGGGACAAGTCACTGCCACCTCCTCTGCTCCAACCTCACTCATTGAGAATACCAAGTTCTAGGCACTGCAGCCTGCACCCTGGACATATCTCTGCCTTCATCTGTACACAGCACTTCCGTCTGCACTTCTGGCCTGCAAAACCCATAATACACAGGCCCACTCACCGCTGGAGCTGGGCATGCTGATGCTCTCCCTCCTCAGGTCAAGCCCTTAAGACGGACCTCTCTCTTCTTTATTTCCCACCATAGCCCTGGGGTTGGCTGTGTCTCCTGCCTTCCACTGTGTGGACACCCAAGAGGCAGCCCTGCTGTCGGGCTTACCAGGATGCGCTTTGTCTCCCTCAGGCTCTGTCCCTCTAGGAGGACGTGAACAAAGCGGCTGTCTTCCACCTGCTCGCTGGAGTGAAGCAGTGAGGAGCTGCTACTGGTGACTTTTCTCAGGCACCACTCATTGCTTTGGGTGGCCTGGGGCAATGATCCTGCAGCCACTGCAGAGCTGCTGCTCACAGCTGCTGGGATCCTGGATGCCACTGCCACAGAAGGCTCCAAGAACTGTGGGGGATGACAACATCAGCAAAGCCCCGCACCTGCACCCCACCCAGCCTGGCAGTTGGCTCTGTGGGCATTCTACAACATCCATCCAGAACCTGAGGTTCTTGTCCCCTTGGAGGATGTGGAGTGGCACCAGGAGTGAAGAGTGAAGAAGGTGGCTGTTTACCTCCTTTGGCTTGACCTTCAACGACTTGCTGGCAGCTGTTTCCCGAAGAAGAAAGTTATAATCCACTCCTCCATCCAGGGCGTAATATACGTTCCCATCAGCAGGGGTCCTCAGCTCTGGAGAGGCAGGGGCAGAGGCGTGGTAGGTGACACTCAAGGAATACACTACCCAACATCCCCCACAACTGAGGGCCTCTGCCAGCTCAGGTCTCACACACAGACCTGAGAGCCCCCGAATCCAGCTACTGTTCCACCAAAGACTCCCCACTGATTCCTCCCTGAGGACCCTCTATGCACAGGAGGTCCACTACAGGAACACCTTTCAAGGAAATAGCCCCTTGTACCCCAAAACCTCTTAGTTCACGTTGGACCCACCAAAGAGAAACAGCTAGACTTTGTATCTGGATTGGTCCCCAAAGACTCATGTGTTGAAGGTTTTCTCCCCACTGCAGCAATGATCACAGGTGGGTTTGGGGGAAGCACTTGATGGTGGTGCCTCCACCTTGCCAGTGGATTCATCCACTCATACAGGGCTATAGTAAATGAGGGGTATGGTTTGGAGGTGTGTTGAGCGTGGGTGGAGGATGTCCACAGCCAGCAGGGCTATGCCATCCAGAGCAATACATTTCTCTTGAGTTCCCCACTTCTGCATTTCCTGCTCATGAATATAATTCTCATTCACATTTTTAATCAATTTATTGTTATACTTCTTGTTTGGCTTGTTTTTCTCCTTCTTGTTCTTGTTCTTCTTCATCTTCTCCACATGCTTCTTCTTAGAGTCATCTTGACCTTCTTATTCATGGTCTCCTCCTTCAACTTATTTTCATTTTTCTTCTCCTCCTCCTCGTCCTCCTCCTCCTCCTTCTCCTTTTTCTTCTTCTTCCTTCTCCTCCTCCTCCTCCTCTTCTTCTTCTTCTTCTTCTTCTTCTTCTTCTTCTTCTTCTTCTTCTTCTTCTTCTTCTTCTCTCTCTCTCTCTCTCTCTCTCTCTCTCTCTCTCTCTCTCTCTCTCTCTCTCCAAGAGTTTACAAGCTGTGAAGGGTTCTATTCTACCACACTCTTCTCTCTAGAAATGGCCTCTGGTCCGAAGTGGACTCAGTTTGCAATGAATAGAAAGATTGGAAGCCAGAAATGATTCGTCATTGAACTGCTTTTCTCACGTACTCATCTAGGTCAGGAAAGGCTGCCAAAGTAGGCACCCTGTGGTTGTCTGTCTTCTTTGACACAAGACAAAGAAGCCTCTCTTCTTGGCCCCTCGTGGATAATAGCTTTGCAATGCCTCCTCAGGCCAAGGAAAGAACACATGATAGGCAGGTCCACAGCCCCTGGGGAACATGAAGAACCTGCAGATTTATGCCCCATCATTACACTTTGTTTTGTGCACAAGTCCCACCAGACTCTTCCTGGGCATTGGGTCAATGCACACTGTGTTTTGGCTCCCAGTTATCCCGAGCCCACTGTGACTCACTGCTCCCTACCCTCTGATGGTTCCACTGATGGCCGTGGGGAGTACCTAGTGGAGACCCCTGATGTCCTGGACTCCGGCTCTGCCCCTTCCCAGGGAGAAGGCTCTGGCTCTGGGGTTGGCTTAGGAGCCGTGACAAGAACTAAGCTTGTAGCTAGAGAAAAGATGCCAACATGACTGCCTTGCCCTGACCTTCGCACAGACACACAATACCCCTGCTGCCAGGAAGACCTCAGGCCCTTAGCCCACACAGGACCTCTTTGCAGACTGGGGTCACTTCCTGAATGGACAAAGGCTTATCCTAATTTCCAGCCCAACACCAGGCATACAGACTCCCTGCAGTGGGACAACAGTCGCACCTTTCCTCATATACCCTTAGGTACTCACCCCAGTCCGCCTGGCTCTCAGGCTCTGCCTGGCTTGATATGCCATCTTCAGTTAGGGCCAGGAGGCGGTGTGCTTGGGGCTGCGGGTACAAGCCAACCAGCAAGAGCCCCATGTACGGCAGCAGCAGCTGCAGACTCAGAGAGCCTGGAGGCTGATGGGAAGCCTCGGTGTAGAAGTTCACCCAGGTCCCCAGGAAGGAAGGTGAGGCACTGTGGGGAGGCAGGTGTGGAGTCAGCAAAACCCAGGCCTTGCCTTCGCCACGGCCTCCAGAGCAAACCTCTGACCCTACACTCCTGAACCGTCCCTGGTTCTGAACACACCAGTCCACCTCAGACCAGACACAGTGGCTGTACAGGCAGGGACAGGACAGGTGGCTAGGCAAAGAGCCTTCAAGGAAGGAGCGTTAGATCCATGGTATGACCAGCTCTCCCCTCCTCTGGGCAGGCCTGACACTCTTCTTCCCCTTGGCTACATGCTCTCCAACCTGGAATGCACCTTCCAGGAGTGTATGTCCTCCTGCCCACTCTTCTCAGGGCTCAAGAGACACCTCCTCCCCTGGCGTGGGCTGCAATGCTACCTCATTCTCTGTGAGCTCTCACTGAGTCCCCCTGAGTAGCGGTGGACCTCTCTTTTCCCATGAGTGCAGACCACATCTCTGTGGCCCTGGGGGAGGACAGGGAGGTGTAGTGTGGGGGATCCATTGTCCCAGGGGCTTCCCCAGAGGACCATGACTCCACCTACAACTCCCTGCCTTACCCCTCCTACTGTTGAAGCCCCACACCTTACACTGCAGGCAGAAAACAGAATTGGGGAGAGCAGTCTTTCCTCAGCCTTCCCAAGTCAAATCACCTTGCAGGTCCCTATTCTGGAAACAGGAGCCCACCCTCTTGACCCCAAGCCCATTCCATGTGGAAGTAGGTCCAGGGGTCCACCATAGTCACTGAAGAGGACAATGTGCAGTTATGCCTCATGGAGTCAGGGATGCAGTCACATGTAGGATAGGTACTCATGGCACCTGCGGTTTTAGGCTGACCCCCATGAAAAGGGACACAATGGCAGTCATTTGCACCCCATTTTTCACTGAGTTATGAAACGTGACTGGAAACGTGTCTTCACACAGTGGGTGCTTTCTCCATGTTCATCAGTGAATGAGCCCAAACTGCTGATTCCCACATATCTCTGGGTGTGGGAGCTGCCATGTCCAAAGCCCCTGTCCAGCTATGTCCCAGCTAGGACACTCTGTCCCACTATGTATACTAACATGTCTTTATTAACCCAAAAGTGCTTTTCCCAAGGCCCGAGTTTTGAGACGCCTCTGGCACAGATCTACGTTCTTCACAAAGCCAACATCAACCAGAAAGACCACCTGGCCTCACTGAGTCCACCTGGGAATGAGCTCAGCGCACACCATTGAGCTGTGGTGCCCAGTGTGTGGGGACTGCTCCACGGACCTCTGTGGGTCAGCTGGAGTCAGGATGGTTTCTCTGCCTGAGAGGGGAGTTCACTCCCCTTGCAAGGCTGCGGCAGGCACCTCCAGGACTCGTCCCATTCGGGGCTGACATTCCACTATGAGTGTGGTCCTCTATCTCATTAGGTATCACAAACCTTTGGGTCCCTGAGAGGTACATGGCAGCCCCAAGACCCAGGCATGAGGGGGCTACACACTTGGGCTTGGTGGTCTGGTGCTTACCTTGGGAACAAGAGATCCAGCACCTGCTGGGTGGGGATGGAATCCCAGGAGATGAACCCCATGTTGCTGCTGAAATCTAGGTTCCTCCCACAAATGACAGGCAGGAGCTCATTCCTAAGCTGGTCCTGCCTGTAAGGTTCAAGGCTCTGTACCCTGAAGGGCTCCTCCGTGTTCTGATCATTTTCACCCTGGGTTGGGACCAAGAATGGTGGGTTCAAAATGGAAATGGTGACAAACAGAAAAATGACTTGTGCCAATACACTAGAGTCAAAGCACAATGGGACAGTTCCCATCAGTACAAACACACACACACACACACACACACACACACACACACACACACACAGTCAGAATAGGAGTCCTGGGCCATTCATCAGGGATCAGACTAGAGGGCCTGCTGGGCTCACCTGCCCTGTGCTACTCACTGTTACTCTTGAGCTCCTCTGCGACAATCGCCAGAGGCTCTGGCGTCTAAGATGAAGCCTCACCCAGTGCATCCACAAAAGGGCTAGTTGGCCCTCCTGAGATTCCTGGGAGCCTGAGGCTCGGCATTGTTTGCGACCACAGGAGAACATCCTTCTCACTCCAGTGTCTCCAAACAAATGAGCTCGGATGGCTTGGTCAGTGAAGTGGGTGCCTGGATACCAGGGTTCCATGTTCTGTTTGATCCATTGTCAAGGCAATGATGTCATTTCCTGTGCCCATACCTGAGCCTCTTTTCACATAAGACCACTTTCAAAAGCCCTATGGGCTGCTGATTTCTCCTCCATGCCTACCCATCTCAGGTGCGCAGGTGTTCACCAACAACTACCCAAATACCCCCACCAGCATCTGCCCTGCTTGGTGCCAACAGAATTCCAGCTTGGAGCCTTCACAAATGCATTCACAACCAGTCCTTCCCTCTCAGCAGCTTTTGGACCCTGGTCCCATCATTGTGCCACTCATGGTGTGCCCAGTCTTTTCTGGAAAGTAGGGTAGCATCTAATCTCTAGGGTTTATTGTGTCTATTGGCCCATAACACCCTCTATTCTCTCTGAAACCAGAGATGGGACTCACAGGTGGCTAAAGCACAAACGTAGAGATGGGACAATCACAAGAAGGGGAGAGACAAAGAATGCACCCCAACTCAATCAGGCCTGTGTCCCACACAGGGACGTGGCCCATGTCCGTCCCATCGTGGCTGCAGTTCCCATTCTACATCATGGCAAGTTGGAGGTGACTGAGATGCAGAGGCTGCTCCCCTCTGCCATACAACTTCCCAAGGCTTCTCCTAAGATTTCAAAAGGGCCAAGTGTGTCTAGTGTTGGGTCTCACAGAGACTCCGAGGTACCACAGCATCCTGCTGCCCAGAACCACTTCACCCCTCACCTCAAGGGGGCTCAACCTCTGGATTCATGGGAAATGAAGTGGGTACAGGTGATGGGATATCACCTCCAAGACTGAGTTATGCCAAGTCCATGACCCCTGTCTGCATCCCTGTCTCCAGCACCACTCCCCCCTCTCTCTTTCCTCCTCAGAGCAAACAAGTCCATTTAACAAGTGTGTCCTGTGATAAAGACATGACACTCACCCGTCCTCTCATCACAAAAACACTGAGGCTCAGCCAACATGGATCCCACCAGGAACACAGCCTTAAACTCAGACTCCGATCCTCCCAGCTGAGCCTCAGTGGAGCCTGGACTCCCAGCCTCCTGAGTCAAGGAAACAGAGGTGCCTAGCCGAGCCACCTTGCATGCAGCCACACACAAACTGAACTTATCAATGCCCCTTGCTCTCAGTTGTGAGTAAGAGGGGAGGTGGTGTTCCACAACCCTGGACATCAAGTGCAGTCTCCAGGCTTTGGGGTGTGCCCTGGCCTCTCTCTATCTGCCCAGGCCCTCCAACCCACACTGGCCTTTTACCCAACCTCCTCCTAGGGCCAAACTCAATCCCGCCTCTCAATTTCTGCTGCCTTCCCCAACACACTGCTCCCAAAAATGAGCAGGGCTGGCTCTCGGTTATCATGCTGGTGCCAGCAGCAGTGCCACCCCACTGACATAATTCTGAGTCCCCACCTAGGCACTCCAGCTGTCTTTGCCACACCTGGCCTGTTTGGGCTCTGGCTCTTGCTCTTTTCTTTCATGTGCATGTGTTTTTAGGTTTTGAGTTTCTCCCACTGCAGAACTGCACCTGTAGCAGGGTAGAGCTCATGAGCGTGACATCTGAGCCACATCCAATCCCATCAGGACTGTTAACTGGGGTGACTGCTGGAACACAGTGATGAGTGAACACATGGGAGGTGGTTGGACCCACCTTGCCTCTCAGGGGCTTCCTTTCCGGACAGGAATGTAGGGATGGGAGCCCCTGGCGTGGGATGCTTTGGACAAGGTGTGACCATGGGCTCTCTTTCCTGGCAAAACTGGCTCCACTGAGCATGGAGAGCACCGTCATTCCTGGTGGCTAACAACAGCCCTGGACCCCAGAAAGGAACCCACACTCCAGACCTACACCTGAGTGTGCGTGTCCTCGAGGAAATGAGGTCTCCCGATCCCAGGTGCAAAGGGGTAAGTCCTCTAACTCCAGGGGCCATGAAGGACATCTGAGTTTCCCCTGTCCTTCTTTCCCTCTCTGAACCCAGGGTGTCCTCACACTAACCACAGTTAGGACCCTGGCCTCATTCCCCAATGAGGATCATTAGGCTCCATAAAGGACAGTCTCTAAGATGTTCAGTGGACCAACACCCTCTGCTCAACCCATAACCCTATTCACCCAAGATGCAAGAGGATTTCTATTCAGGAAAACCAGGAAAGGGAGAGCCTTTCTCAGGGACACAAGGACATTAGTGAGTGAGGGAGTGATTAATGGATGGAGAACTGTTTCCACCACCAACTTCCAGGAGCATATATGGCCCTTTGGGCACAGGTCCGTACCCTTTTTTTCCAATCAAGTTTTTCAGAGAAGTGAGGCTGCCTTCTAGATGGCACCTCCACACTAAGGGGGCCTCCTACTTCTTCCACAGGTACGTAGTGAGCAATGGGCCTCCCACTATGTGCATCTGAGAACACTCTGTGGGCATCTGTAGCCTTTCAAGACCCCAGAAAACATGAGGGCACCCCAGCACCAGCAGAGCATTTGTGCACATCACAACAATCACCCCGGGTGAGAACTCTCCATTCCACTCTGTACTCTGCCCTGCCATCTGCACTGATCAGTCCAACCCCTCTCCTTGCTGTCTCTTGATTATACTACCATGGTTCCCACACATGGAGGCCAGGGTGCTTGTGGCCCACCCCAACCATTTGGGTTCCAGGAACAAATGACACAGTGGAATGTGTTTGGGAACTTCTGGATGATGGGAAGTCCCACCCTCCAGGTTTTCATCTTCAACGCAATGAGTACAGAGGGAGCCAGGAGGGCTCTGTCAGGTAGAGAGAAGTAGGAGCTGACTGAGCCTCAACTAAGTGCCCAGGACTCTGGGTTCAGAGCTGGTGTTATGTGGAATTGCTGAGAGACGTGAAGAAAACCCAGCTCACTGTATGCAGACAGCAGATGCCCTCACGTGGTCAGGCTGCTGTGCTTCTCAGAGCCCCAAGATGTTCCACAGGTGTGGAGGTGGGGAACCCACGTGCCAGCCCAGGCTGCTCTGAGCACCTCTACCTGGATTCGAAGCACGTGACTCTGCATCAGAGACATCACATCAATGTATCCCGGCCCCCCACCCCAAAAGTTCTCTCAGAGACACTGAGTTTCCACTGGCTCTGGACTTGCCCTTTTCTCTGGGATTCTGGGGGCCCATTAATTAGGAAGTCACAACAATTCTCAGCACACAGGCTGAGCCCACTGAGATCCCAGGAGTATCCAGGCATTGCTTCTATTTATAGTCCATGATGACCCACGGCACTGTGGACACGTATTGCACTCACCTAAAGAAACCACCAGGCCCAGGGCCTTCGTGCCACTGGCCTGCAGAGACCTGGAGGAGGAGGCAACCTACAGGCTGCGTGGAACCAAAGACCCTAGATCCTGGGATCTGAGCTGGACACACAGCTCATGTGCACACAGTCACCACTGTCACTGAGAGTGCACTGAAACACCCGCAGAGTTGGCAGTGGACCTGGTATGCCCATGAGTGGGGGTGATCTGCATCCCTTGAAAATGATCCTGTCCAGAGAAAGGCAAATTTTGTAGGACTTCACTTATCTCAGATTCTCAATTATCAGGTTCATAAAAAGATAAAGTACAATGTTCTTTTCCTGGGCCTCAAGGGCACTAGAATTCAGCATTGATGGCAAGAGTTAGTTCTGGAGATGCATGGTGGTGACGCCTATACCAACATAAACATGGTTAATGCCACTCAACTGTGTCCTCCAAAATGGTTTAATTACAAAAACGGATGTTTGGTGTCAATTACCACAATGTAAACACTTGGGAGACTGCTGATTGACTTATCTTAGCATAGTTCGTGTTGTGATGGCAGAATACAAGACACTGGGTAATTCATAGCACAGATTTTATTTCTCAAACTTGGGAGGCTGGAAGACCAAGACCGGGGGCCAACTTGTAAGAACGTTCTTATTGTGTCCTCCTGGGGAAGCAGGTGAAACAGGGACAAGGGCTGCTTTGAGAAGCCCCTTCCCAGGGAAGGAGAATCCATGGCCTAAGCACATCTTCAAGTTCCCACCTGCTAACACATCAGAATGCAGAGACAGAATAGAATGACAGCCCATGCTCCCCAGAACATCCCAACTTTTGGCATGACTCCATTTCTGCAACATTTCACAAGTCATGATTTTGGATAAGACAAGAGTTAAGCTGAACACATGGGGAGAGGACTCCCTTGTCGGCTCCTGCTTGCAGTGTTGCATGTGGACTTACAAGCCATCACTGAGGTTCTGCACAACAGCTCCGACTGCCCCCCTATCACATCCCCATGAGGCTGACTCACACACAAGTCCTGAACACTTCCAAGTCCAGAAACCAGAAACATTACAAGAAATCCAAGGGAGATTTGTTCAAAGTCCGCCCAAAACACCAGTCCACACAGGCTCAAGTCTCTTACAAAAATGCCCGAGTATTTGCATCTAAAGGCTGCATATCTTCTTCCTGTAGCACTTCCATTATCTCCAGATGACTTCTGACACCTAATACAATGAAAGGACAGTGTCATTCTCTGTAACACTGTAAGATCCAGGAAACAATGAGGAGAGAAGAATCTGTCCAGAGAGCACAACTCCTTTCCTGATAGTTTGGATTTCCAGCTGGTGGGGACCATGGATGCAGAAGAATGGGTGCAGGGCCAACTGCAGATGCAGAAGAATGGGTGCAGGGCCAACTGCACTTTCTTGCTTTGCATTGAGGGGAGGAAACACTGCAGCCAGGATGAGGGCTTCTAGGAGCTGATATCCTTCAAGTCAACATCTGGACACATCTGACCTTCAGGCCAGAAGACTTTCTAGCAGGGGATCCAAGGACTTGCCTACTGTGGGAGAAACCCAAAAAAATAACTTACTTCAAAGGGCATCAAAGAGGTTCAGGAGGGAGGGAGCCAACCCAATTGTCCAGACCACTTTTAGAGGTCAGGGGGTGGGTTCTAATGCAAAACACCGCAGTCCCATGGAGAATTCTGCAGTGTGTTAGTGATTAAAGACAATGTGTGAATCCAGGGGTCACTAGGTCCTCTCAGCCATAAGGAGGGAACCTGCCATAAAGGAACTAGGACAAGGGTGCGAGGAATGCTCACTGGGGGGAGATCTGAAGGAAGGAAAGTGTACTCATTAGAAAAGTGTCCCCTGAAAATTCTTAGCCAAAAGTCGTGCGAACTTGTGTGGAAAAAGAGTCTTTGCACAGGGATGAAGCTAAGAGCTCACATGATGGAATAAAGCATCAACTGGGCACAAATCCAATATCTGATATTCTTGTAGGAAGAGGGGAGTCTGCACCCAGAGACCAGGGAGACTTGGGGATATAGCCTAAGTGAGGATGGAGTCAGGAGGGGATGCCCATACGGGAACCACAGATCATGGACAGCAGTAGGAGAGTGGGAAGGGCTGGGAGAGTTGGGGGGACAGTCCCCTAGAAACCTGGGAGGAGTTATGGCACTGGGACAGCCCAACACCTAACGTGTTGAGCTTCTGGAGCTCAACGGAAGACACTTCCTCTGTTGTCGGCCACCCAGTTACAGGGTTTGGTTGCAGAGGCCTAGGACCCAGCTGAAGGTCTGAGCATGTTGGCCATGCAGGTTGGATCTGGACCGCAGACACCCTCATCAGAGACTGTAGGGTCTCAGCCCTGAAGCAAGACAAGCGCCAGGCCAGGCCAGGTGGGGAAAGGGCTAGGCACACACTGTGGGGGTGGTGCCTGTGTTACTGGGAGCACTTCTGACCCCAATTCCCTGATCTGCTGCCAACACAGGCTACAGAGGAGGGTAGAGGGACACAGACCACGGATCTGCCCCACTCAGCGGGCCCAGGCCAACACCACACCCAGCAGCCTCGTGCCATGCCCGTTGAGTCCCGAAGCGGCCCCTCTTCCCATCCTGAGAGCTGTTCCCTTCCTCGTGTGCCACTAGCTCCCACTGTCTCTGGCAATATCTACTCTGTGAGATGACAACATCCCTGGGTACTGCTCTCTCATCCCAGGACAGTGTGGTCCCACACACCCTGGTGGAATGGGCCACCTGGAGCCTGGACCTGGAGGTTGTTGAGGCTGAATGGCAGGTGTGGTCCTCTGGCACTGTATTATTTAAGTTAAAAAAACAAAAACAAAAACAAAAAACGGGTCTTGGTGCTCAAAAATGTTTGATTTGCATATTCTCATCCCCTAACCCCAATATTTTCATTATTTCCTCACATATGAAACCTTACTAGCAGAAAGTTAATTTCGTATTATACAAAGTTGATTGAAATAACATTGGTATAAATAATCAATCACCATGCTTTCAATTTTTGTTCTGCTTTCCTGTTAGAAACTGCTTGGATACAAGAGAACAGAGGACAGACTCATGGAAATGCTTGAAATGACAAGAAGCTCCCACTCAAGCTCAGCATTCAGTCCTGGACAGGGTAAGATCAGGCCACTTTGATATCTGCTCCAAAGAGTCTACCAGACAGAATCCTCTGACTGATCCCTGACTGAGCCACAGGAACTGGCTAGAAAAGCCTTCACATCCTCAATACATTCCTCACTTCAGAATACTGGACAAGCATTGATATCCATCTCTCGTCACCTTGCTCCCCAGCCAACCATTCTTCAACAAATTCAAAGGAGCAACTCATGCAAGCACACAGAAAGGGGTGTTCACTACACACATCCATGTGTGAAAAAGACAACTGGTATTTCTTGTTTGGGCTATTTCAAATGAAATCCCTTCTGCATGACCTCCACAAACCAAAGGAAAATATCTGTGAAATTCCCACGTAGAAGACAAGATACACTTGCCAAGGAGGCAGTGCCAAGAATTTTGACACTCCAAATGTAGAGTATGTGTTTAGGAGGCAGTCCCAGTTTCCATGAGAGAGTCCCATGAAATCAATGAGGAAGATCCATGCTCTAGCCCTACCATGCAAGTGATGTGACTTGAAAGAGTCACTTAGTCTTAGCAACCGTCACCACTAACCACTAAGTCGATGAATAAAGGTCCTCAGGTGTCAAGCTACACAATGTGGGATGAGCATGGATGAGGATGGTGGGAGAAGTCTCCCCCTCTAACACAATTAGGGAAGGATGTGCTGCCTTCAAGTGGCTGTGGGGCCTGGGGTCCTTCCACAGAGAGGAATTCCAAACCTCACATCCCCTGACCCAGGCCAGAAGACCAGGTAAAGTCCAAGGACCCTGGGGTGGCCCAATGGCAATAAAGGTCCAAAGGAACTAGGGATCTGCCTGGACCCTCAATCCCCTACTCTGAGCAGGGCTGCATGACCAGGCCAGAGGCCATCCACAGCAATCTGCCTTTACAGGAAAACAGGGACTGCAGGCTGCCTCTGGCTCACTGAATCAGGGTGGTGTTTTCATAAAGCAAGACCACTTCCTCACATTTGACCAGCAGCTCATGCGCTGACAGCACAATGGCTAGCTTGACTCAGGCCCTGAGAAATGAAATAGAAAATTCATAGCAAACACATCTTTAGCTCTTCCACATCATCAGGGGCTCTGATTCAATTCCGTCAACAAAGGGGTCTGAAATGGTGCTAAACATGCTGGGAACTCACCTCTGTGTGGAACTCTTCAGGAAAAAGGGGATCAAATCTCATGAAGCAACTCTTCTCTCTTCTAGCCCATGGGCAATGCAAGGAACCTGCATGATACCAGAGGCTCACTCTCTCTTCTCGTGTCTTCTGGAAATGAACCATTAATGCTTCCTTCAAGGTGGAGCAGAAGCCTGCATTCCCAGCTGCACAGAGTGTCTGAGGGCACTGTCTCCCTTAAAACCCAAGAAGAAAAACAGGTCATTAAAGAGGCACATGGAGTAGAGTACATGATCAATGATCCCTCCTGCCTGGAGCCTTCCACACGCCCATCTTCCACATTCACAGAGCAATGCTTGGCCATTCTCAAAGACCAGGAGACCATGATGCTCATCACCAGGAAGTCATTAAAGGACTCGAACAGAGCAGCATGGATTGCAGAAGGTGGCACACCAAGGATCTTCAGCTCTGCTGCTACAACACAAGACCTTAACTTCAGTATTGACTTTCTGCCACCTGCCAAGTACGATATTAGTGTCAATCACAACATGCAGACATGCAAGTAGCAGGTGACACCCCGCATCCATTTACAGAAGTGGGCAACATCTGCATTGGAACAAGGAACTATCTTATCCCTACTCATAAAAATCATCACAAAGAATAAAATGGATGCAAGACTTCTCATTTCACTATTACGTAGCTGTTGGAATTCCCTATTAAATAATACCTCCTCCAAAATAAAAAGTACCTCAGACATGTGTCAACTATTCAATGGATGACATTTTAAAAACTACTGCCTTTACTTAATATTTATGTATGCTATAGCCCTGCCTAAGGCTCTTTGAGAAAGGAGCACATAGAATTGGAGCTTTGAAAATCTCACATTTGCTGATAAATATTACTGCCGATCTCAGGCATGGCGAAGTGAAAAGTGGGACTTTGGATACTCAAAGAACACAATGTTGTGGGATTGGTGTCTCTGATTCATAGACATTATGTGGTTTCTATGAAAGCCAGTGAGGGAGCAGGAGTAAGGAAGCTCATTGAACAGATGACCTCAGGGGATACTGACGGATAGGCCAAACTGGAGAACATGTTCCAGCTAACATTGGTATTTGGGCTCCTGAGCCCAGTCCTGTTTTTAAAAAAGTTGCAGACAGGCAGTGTTCATTAAAAAATGTCTACCATTTAAAAGTGGGTAATTTAAATGTCATCTAGGTACACATCTGATAGACTGGTCTGCCAACCTATGAATTTCATTCTAACAAAAAACAAAAGAAAAACACAGACATGAGACATAAAGATAAAACCTTGTCTTCACCAGGATGCCTAAAAATAGGTTTTATTTGCCTCATGCAAATATCTTTCAATAGAACTTCTGATTTCTGAATGAACCCATTCAATTTTATAATGCACAGATCATAAGGTTTTCTTTACAGAATATTCTCTTCTTCTTAAAGCCTCACATAGAAAATGTCTCACAGGACATAGGAGGGGAATGACCCAAAGAATGAGAGAATGGCTGGAACTGTTCTCAAATGTGCCCATGTAGCCTAAAGTTTGAAGGCACCTAATTGTAGTCTAAAACAATGATGAACCTATTTGATCCATTATTAATAAATATCACCACTTTACCACTTGGACCAAATCACAGAAAAATGGAAACAGATGATCGAATTCCTCTTCTCCCATCACCCCCTGGCCCAGACTCTCCCCAGAAGTGGCTCTGGTCATCTGTTTGTGAGGGAGTCACCAATGGTCCCCTACCTCCCAGAAGAGAGGATCACCTCAGCTACTGTACTTAAAGCCAAGTGATGGCTGCGGTTTCCACACTGTGTGGATCTGGAGACACACAGTGCCGCTGGACCAGCCTATGTTCAGGGCTGTGTCTGTGTCCCACAGCTGAAACACGTGGTCCAGGGTCTTCTTTCCACCCACAGGTCCTAAGAACGTGCAGTCAGCACCTGCCTCCTTATTCACTGTGGCCTCAGACTTCCTGCCAGTGGCCATTTCATTGTACATGTCTTATAATTTAACACAGCATTGAAACGAATTTCCTTCTGGGAGCTTCCCAGGGCACGTACCAAGACCTAAATTTCTGTGTTGTAGGCAGCATAGCATTCGTGCATTTTTTAAGTTTCATGGATAATGTTAAATGTGCCTCCAAAGTGTATGAAAAAAGCTTATCTTCCTATCCCCTCCCAGCACATATTATCAACATCCTTAGATTTTGTAAATAAATAAATAAATAAAATACGTCATTTGAGCCTGTGATCATCTGCTTGCTTGCCAGCTGTGTTCCAGTGACCTCCTCCCGTGCATAGTGCTCATCTGTGTTTCTCCTCGTGCCTCCTGTTCTACTGGGTTGCCATTTCCTCCCAATCGGTTTCTGTATTTTGACAATGTTTGGGGCATATTTCGTTGGAGAGTAGTTTCTAATGTGGATGGTCAATTGAACCATCTTGACAGCTTTGGGTTTTGAGGATTAAAGCCAACCCTCCCCATTTCTAGGCCACAGCCTCTTCTCCTAGATTTCTACCAATATTCCAGTAAATATTTCATGTATATTTGATTTGGTTGGTCTCTGTGTCTGGGTTCAAGACTTAGGTCCTGCACTTGCTAGCAGGGACATTGTGCTTTCTGGTTTGTTGTGTTGGCTTCTTGGGGACACTGTGAGGATCAGGTAGGCAAGGCAGGTAGAGTGGATGGCCCAGAATATGGCCCAGAGGGAGCGTCTGAATGACATTATTTGTAAAGTGACAGCTGTCAATTATCACACCCAGCATGAAAGGCCATCATAATAATCATCATTACAATATTGTTTTCTACTTCTATGGTACAAGTGTATTATACTCTCCATGAGTGAGGTCACAGGCCATGTGTCATTGTGTGCCTGCTTCTGTCACTTAGCCTGGAGGCCCCTGGGATACTTTGCGCTTCAGGACTGGAAGCTCTTTTACGATACAGTTTTGAAGTGGCCATTGATCGCCTGATGGTACTCCATGGGGTCATCTGAGCCTGGCCTGCAGCCGGCTCCTGCAACCAACATCCTGTTTTGCTAGAAACTCCATCGACAGAGGCTTGGAACTCCTGCTCTCTTGTTCATCTCTGAAGTTCTGCCATTTGTTCTCAGATGGCTCCATCTCCAAACCTTTAACCCCCTCCCCTGCTCCAGGGCTTTGAAGCAGTTTCTTTGGAAGCTTCTGCACAGGGTTAAGGACAAGCCATTCCTCACATGCTCCTTCAACAGGAGGAAGGGAGGGACCAGAGGGGCCACGGGGAGCAACCTCCTGCTCTGTTCCAGGCAGCCACTTCCAGGCTGGGGCTGCAGCCTGGGGCTGTCAGGACAGCTCTGGCTAGGGGGGAGCCCTACCCAAGCCTGGGTCACAGCCTCCCATGCCCCAGGGCAGCTGGTGAGCACTGGTGGAGGGTGGAGGGGAAGGCTTGCCCCCCAGGAGTCGGCTCTGGACAGCATTCAGGTGGGAAGAGACCACTGGTCACCAAGGGGATGTGAAGCAGGGGTGACCCAGGGCAGCCATGAGATCTCCTCTAAAGACCACTGTGGTCCCAGCAGTACAAAGGGACTGAGTGACATTATTACTCTTCCCTGTTTTAAGGACAGAGGTGTGGAAGGGATTCCTGAGAGTCACGGAAAACATGGCTCACAGGTTTCAGTTTGCCATCAAGGAGTGACCTTGGCCGCACTGGTGGCAATTCCCCGGACCCTTGATGAGCCCCCTGGCATCTTCCCAGTGAGTCCTCCCAGGCCCAGTCTCAGGGGGCAGGCGGCTGCTCTGACCGCTCTCCCTGGACCTGAGGATGACATGGGGTTTTGAAATTCTTTTTGTTGCCGCACTGGGCACTGAACCCAGGGCCTTGAACAGGCTAGGCAAGTGCTCTACCACGCAGCTCACCCAGCCCTTAGGGTGACAGGTTTTGAGAGCATTGGCTACCTGAGTGTTGGTGAGGTGACTCCTCATAGCCCTGAAGTCAGCACGTTTCTCTACCAGCTGCGTTTGCAGGGTTAAGGTCTTAGCCTGAGTTTTCCCTTATTTCTGCACTATTTCTCTCTCTCTCTCTCTCTCTCTCTCTCTCTCTCTCTCTCTCTCTCTCTCTCTCTCTTTTGGTACTAGGGGTTGAACCAAGGGGCGCTTTACCACTGAGCCACATCCCCAGCCCTTTATAAAATACTTCATTAGAGACAGAGTCTCACTGAGTTGCTCAGAGCCTCACTAAATGGCTAAGGTTGGCTTCAAACATGCCATCCTCCAGCCTCAGCCTCAGCCTCCAGCGTTGCTGGGGTTTCAGGCATGCACCACTGCCCCCCAGCTCTGCACTATTCTTAATCAGAGAACCTGTGGGGCTATGTTTACTAGGTATGAATTGAGTTGCTCTCCAGAGAAAAGAAAAAGTGGCACAGCCCTGCTGTGTGGGCAAATCGGGGATGACCCCAGGACAGGGTCAGCTTTCTCGCCAAGGAAACCCCACTGCCAAAAATGAGCCTCTTGGCCAACGCAGTGGTGCACTCCTGTAATCCCTGCACCTCGGGAGGCTGAGGCAGGAGGATCAAAAGTTCAAAACCAGCTTCAGCAATGGCAAGGCACTAAGCAACTCAGCGAGACCCTGACTCTAAATACAAAATTGGGCTGGGGATGTGGCTCAGTGGTCAAGCACCAATGAGACTAAACACCGGTACCTCCACCCCACCCCCCAAAAAAAGAGCCTCTGCTAAAGACTTCCATGTTGGCTGAGGCAGCTGCCTGCAGTGGGTAGCCTGCAGATGGCAATCAATCTCCCCAGGCCTGGGCTGTGGGTAGGGGTTGGCCGGGTGACCAGGGGTTAGCCCCCAGTTAATGATCACTTGGTATTGTGGTTTGGATGTCAAATGTCCCCATTGCCCATGTGCTAAAGGCTTGGTCACCAGCCTGTGGCCCTTGGGACATAATGGAACCTTTAGGAGGTGGGGCCTAATGGAGGGAATGAGGTCATTAGGGGTGTGCCCTTGAGGGGATATTGGGACCCAGCCCAGTCCTACCCCCATCCCCACCCCCACCCTGCTTCCCAGAGGTGAGCAGCCTCCTCTGTCACATGCTCCAGCTGCCAGGATGTCCTACTGTGCTGCCACAGGCCCAAAGCAACAGGGCTAAGGTGCCATGGACTGAGACCTATGCAGCCATGAGCCAAAAGAAACCCTGTTTCCTTTTAAGGGGATTCTCTCAGATGCTTTGTCACAGCAACAGAAAGCTGACAGCACCCTTGGTCTGTGCCCTTGCTTTATAGATGGGGATGCTGAGGGCCCACAGGAAGCCGAGCAGCCCCAGTCACATGGTCCTGTAAAAACAACTATTATCCATTCAGTCACTGACTACATGGCAGGAGCTGGACTCCAGATCTCAGTGTTTGAAAAAGTTGTGTTTCCTTCCTGCCCCTTAATCCCTCGCTCTCTCTTTGTGTATGCATCCAAGAAGGACCTTCAGGGGATTGCAATGCCACCCAGTCATCCTAGCCCACTTTGTACTTGGACATGAAGTTCATGGGATTGGGCAAAAGGGGAGAGTGGGAAGGCTTATGGGAGCTAGCAAAGATGGTGAAATCAGATGGACATCATTACCCTAGGTACATGTATGACTGCACAAATGGTGCCTCTCTACAATGTGTACAACCAGAAAATTGAAATGTTGCACTCCGTTTTTGGTACGGTGAATTGAAATGCATTCTGCTGTCATGTACAACTAAGTAGAACAAGTAAAAATAATAATAAAAAAAAGAAATAAGAAAAGAAATTCCACTTGTGCAAATTTTTTCTATATACTTCTAAAAGATAAAGACTTACAACAGGTAGCCACAGTACCATCATCACATGCACACTGACTGTTCCTTAGTGTTGCTCACAGCCATCTCATGATTCTAGTGAGTGGCCATGGGTCTGACCAACAGTGGGGGTCTGAATGGAGTCTCACGAGATACACAGGCTCTGAGCACAAGGACCAGGAGAGGGTTCTGGGACATGTGACTGTCTGCCTGTGGTGCCCCGGTGACGAACACAGAGCTCATCATCATCTACTGAGTGACAACAAGGAAAAAAATTCACCCACATGATGGCCTAACCAATAGCAAAAGCATCAAAGAAAAATCCAAACTATGAAAAGCAAAAAAACTGGCCCAGCCTGTGCCTCTCCCCAGCTCACAGTTTGGGCTCCTACAACCTTTCACGCACTTCTCCTTTCAACTGCCCACAGAACACCTGCATACACAACCAGCCATGAAGAAAGCCAGAGACCTGCTCATCTGTTCTGAGGCAATCTGGAGACATTACATTTGGATGTATTTATGAAACCCAAGTTTAGATGCATAACATTATCTTTTATAAATCTCTAATGTAATGATATATATACTCAACTTTTAAAATTAAGTATGCTCTATATTTACAAGAGGCAAATGGTTTTGGACACTTGTGGAAAGATTCAAATGTCCAGAGGGATGGGGAAAAAATACATTGCCATAGAGTAAAACTATGATATCAATGGAACTTCTGAGTGGAATTTAGATTTTAATTTACCAGGAAAATAAAACCAACAATTTTTCAATTTGTAAATGCTGAATCCCAAGAAATGAGGTTCATCACAAGTTTCAGAAATGCTTCCATTATTTGCTGCCATCAGTTATTATTTAATTTGGGAAAAGCACTGTGTTTTTAAGTTATATACAGGAAAATAAAATACGCAAGACATCTGAGGCCTGGGATGAAAGGGGCTTGAATTCCAGTTCCTAATTTAAACAGAACAAAGTAAACCATGGAAGTCCTAGAGGGAAATATATAACCTTCAAAAGGAGGCTTTCTAAGCAAAACACAAGCCAGAAGTGATCTAGGACTGATAAATTTGCTATATTAAGGTTTAAAACTTCTGTGGATTTTAAAACTTTACTGTGAAAAAAAATTAAGAATGAAATCAAAATATCTGATAGACAGAAGGCTCATGTCCTTAACTTATAAGAAGCTTATCCCAATCAACAAGGAAAAGAAACCACCCAATTAAAAAATGGGCAAAGCACCTCAACTGACAGATGTCCAAAGTGAAAGCGCAACGGCCAATGAACACAAAAATGGAGTCTGCACTCTCCTAACTTAGAAAGTGCAGGTGAAACTAGGAGAGATGTCTCAGGGACCCGATGACAATCAGTAAAGTCTGATAATACTCAGGGCAAGGATGGGATGGCACAGAGGGATAAAGTGCTGCAACCTTTGAGGAGGTGATCTGGCAATACTTGACATTTACATCTAATGCGGCATCAATTTCAAGGTATTTCAAGCAATTTCAAGACATTTCCCCTATTGCTATACTTGCAAAAGTTCAACAATCTATGTACAAAAAGTTCAGTTTTTTTAAATAAATGACACAAATTTGCAAACAAAAATATTCAGCAATAGGGAGCAGGTAACAAAAATCAGGTCTGTGCATACACAGGGACACTAGGCAACCAGTACCAGAACAGAGGGGAATCTGCTGATGCTAACCCAGGATCACTGAGGGCAAAACCAAGCAAGAAGGGCAAGGTACAAACTCACGGCTGTAACATGATGTCTTGGTGAAGCTTTTTACAAGGTTAAGGGTGATAGCTGGACACAAAATTACTGAAAAGATATTTTTGGAAAGAGACAACAGTAACTGCTAATCATGATGTCTTACACCAACGCACTATCATGTGTATTACTTTTGCTTTGAAAGTGTCAGTATGAAGCAACTGATGGTTTTTCTGTTCTATGTGAATATATATCACAAACTAGATGTTCACTAGGGAAACTTTAAAGAAAAGTCTAAAGAAGAAAATTTAAATGACTGGCAAACCTACTAACCCACATAAACACTTAACAGTGTATAGTCTTCTAGATTTTTCTTAACATACAAATGACTTTTAAAAAATCAACATTACTGACACATTAATTACTGACACAGTAATTATGTAAGTGATTTTTCACAAGCTAGAGAATATTACATTGGACAGCTATCCTGTAACTAGGCCAGATTGGACTTGCTCTTCTAATTTTTCACTATTACACAATACAATGGTGACTTGACCCTTTTAAAATACCCACTGTCCTCAGATGTAGGCCTTGGAGCTCTTCTTTCTTTATGCTGAGAAGCTTTGTGGTTTACCACAAGGTTTGTGAGCCCAGACCTCTAGACGCTCAGTGAGGGGGAAAGTGAGGCCAGCAGCAGGGCCCCGGGCTCCCAGCGGGGCAGCCAGTCCCCTGCACACCACCACCTCCGTGTCCAGAGTCACCCCACTCACCTGCAGCTCCCTGCCCATCCCCCACAGCCACCAGGACATGGACCCATCTCTTCCTTCCCTCTTTGGCTGTCATATTGAAAAGATTTCTTACCTAAAAGACAAAATGGCTCACCAATAAGACAGCTGAAGAAAACTCTGAGGTAGAGGACGAGGACCTGCTGGCTCAGCCACACAGGCTTGGTGAGGGGCACAGAAGCAAACTCCCCGAATGAAACCTCCCTCCAGAGCATTTCCTCAAGAACGGCAGGGAAATAAGACTCTCTCCTCCTATTTCACAGGGTTATTAGGAGAGTTAACTGAGGTCACCTTGAAAAGAATTTGCAACTATACCTCAATATACCCCATCGTAATCAATGTACCACAGGAAAGAAAACACTGTGGGTTGAAGTTTGAAATAGTTTAATGCTGACTGCAAGACACATTCCAGGGTCAGAGACACTAAAGTGTCTTAGAAATGGTGAAATAAAACATAAGAAGTTACTTGGCTGGACTGGCTCGCTACCTTAAGGATGAGGCTGAAACGAGGATACAAACTTTGGAAATACCTGCTGATTATGAACTTCAGGAAAATCTCCAATTTTTTGGGCCTCTTTTAAAGGCCAGGAACTATGAAAGTATCAACTAAATTGCTTCAAAGCTAGCTGACTCTGGCTCATGGTGGCCCCTTTCTTAGGAAATGGCGTTGAAGGAAAAGGGAGGCTGAGTCCACTCTTGTGGATGATCTAATAGGAAACAACCTACATATGAAAGACTCTTTCAATGGGATCAACTTTCCAAAGCTATGAACTGGGCTGGATGCAGTGGGGGAGGCTGAGGCAGGAGGAGGGCAAGGTCAAGACCAGCCTGGGTAACTTAGCAAGACCCTTCTCAAAATAAAAAGTAAGAAGGGCTGGGGATGTGGCTCAGTGGTAGAGTGCTTGCCCAGCATGCACAAGGCCCTGAGTTCAATACCTTGTGTTGATGGGGGCATGCCAACATAAAATGCTTCTAAACATACTTTAAATTCCATGATATAACTGATATTTAAGAAACAATATACATATTCAGAGAGGCTTTGTCACAAATTTGATATATAGATTGTTCCACTTTTATTTTTTTATGGTAATGGGGACTGAACTCACGGATACTCAAACCACTGAACCACATCCCCAGCCCTATTTTGTATTTTATTTAGAGACAGGGTCTCACTGAGTTGCTTAGAGCCTCACTTTTGCTGAGACTGGCTTTGAACTCAAAATCCTCCTGACTCAGCTCCCGACCCTCTGGGATTACAGGCATGTGCCACTGCACCCCACAAGGTAACAGTTTTAATCATTCATTTAAATTAAAAAGTGGCATTGAAATTCTATGGAACTCCTATGCAATTCCCCTGCACAGAAGATGTAAGGAGACCCTCATCATTATACAAAATACATATATGTTGGTGTGAGGTGGAAAGAAAGAAAAAAGAGTGAGAGAGAGAAATGTATCACAGTAGATTGGGTAGAGAGAGGTGATATGGGGGAGGGGAGGGGAGGGGGGATAGGGAGGGCAGCAGAATACAACAGCCACTAGTATTACTGTATGTATATATGTGGCTGTATAACCAATGTGATCCTGCAAGATATACATGTGGAAAAATGAGAATTCATACCCCATTTGAATCAAATGTATGATATGTCAAGATCATTGTATTGTCTTGAGCAACTAATAAAAAATAAAAATAAAAAAAACAAAAAAAAAGAAATTCTATGGAACTTATGATTCACTAGATAAAACTAAAATTTTGTATTATTATTCATTGTATTATCATTCAATTTATCAATTTAAGTGGTAATATTTTTGTTATTTTAATTTTTATGTTTATCACAAATTTTTTTATTGTATCACTTTTGTTTTCTTTATATAGGTCCTGCATAGGCATAATTTTATTTACCTGTTACACTGTGAATATTTTCCCACATTCATAAATATTATTCACAACTATGATTTTTTAACGCCTACCGTTGAATTAAGTTCTTTATTAACATGCATTTTACTATTTTAATTTCAAGTATAAGACTGTTGAACTTCAAAGGCTATTTAGATTTACTATGATTTCAACTCTTTCTGACACTTTCTGGAGGGACAATGAGGTTAACTAATACACCTGTTAACTTACACTTATGTGAGTGAAGTTCATGTTTGAAACACATGTGTGCATGTGCACACACACCACATGCACAATCCATTGTAGCATCCACGTTGATAGAGTGAACTCTTTCTACTCTTTGCCGTGCTGGGGATTGAACTCGGGGCCTTGTGCAAGCTGGACCAATGCTCTACCACTAAGCCACAGCCCCAACCCAAGTTCTTTCTTAATCATGCAAGTAACACCACTTACTAAATGGGACCCATGGCATTTAAGTGAGGACTCTACAACAGGGGACAGTTTCAACAAGTGCAAGGTTACATCCTCTTCAGTAAGTTTGGAAAACCCATGATTTTTTGTGTCTTGGAGATCTAGAATTTCAAAGGCCATTTCCTCATTGTCGCGAGGGGCAAAGTTGCAACATATGCAGTCGAGGGGGAGAAATAAAGAATGGCCTGCACTTCTGCCCTTTTCAATGCTTTATTCACTAGAATCACTCAATAAAATTTCACTCTATAGGTTCTTAACCAAGAAGAGGACCATCGTTCATGCTAGGCACTGCAACAGACATAATCAATTCACAGCAAACGATTCTAGATTAATTCTAAGCACTGCAAACACACTTAATCATGACAGGCTAATGACAGACATTCCCTCTGCGTGCTAAGTTCAAAAGTCTCAAGCCTTAGGCTTTATGTCCAGCAGATGCACACTCACTCAGACCGCGGTGATCAGGTCAGGAACCAAGGCAGGCTTCTCCTGGAATGGAACTGACGGCCGGCTGAGGAGAGGGTCACAGGGAGAAGTTGCGGCTCTCACCAGGGTCAAGATGTGGCTGTAGAGTTGGAGAGCGGTAAGGATCAGGCCCAAGATGACAAGTGATGAGATGTCAGTCCAGGTCCTCATCAGACTCTCCAGCTTGGGTGCATCCTTGTTTTGGCTGGCTGAATGTCTGTTCATTTGCTCTATTATTTATACTAAATTTTGGGGCTTTTGACCCCCCCTTTCAATTCTTATCAGTTACCACCAGATTTCTCAGTGACAACATTCACCCTGGGGTTAAAACATCTGGTCTGGTGGTCCCTCCCTGATTTTCTCACCTTTCCATTTTTTCAGGGGAGAACAGCCTGACAGAGGCTTCACTCTGTATCTCAGGATGGGGAGAAGTGACTTGACTGTGTCTGAGGCCATATACTGGAGGGCTCCCTTAGGCATGCCAGGTGAGACTGCAGCTTTCAAACTGAAGTTTTTAAAATGGAGTAGCTTAGGCTCAGGCCTAAGGCCGTCCTTACACTCCTGAAATAGAAAAGCACAGTGGCTTCCACAGAGGGTCTCCCACTGCAGCCCAGCTCAGCAGGACTCAGGAGCAATGACCTCAGTAGTCCACATAACTGAGGACAAGGAGGGCTGGTGGAGAGTCAGAGGCAGATGTGGGTCAACAGTGCAGGTGTGCGAGGATGAGGGGCACGCTCGAACAAGAAGAGTTGGAGAAGAGCCTTTTTCGAGCAGGGAAAAGATGATCAGAAATAAAATTCCCAAGGCCTCTGGGTCTAAAATACTCCTCTAAGGGTCAAAGTCAACTCAGAAAAAAATGAGGCTGTGGGCATGAGGGGGAGAGACCAGCGGGCCCAGCTCTAGCCACCTCTCTTCTCCTTGAACCTAAATCCACAGGTACAACCAAGCCTGTGGTACCCAGCCCCATGACCTGACCCTTGTTTCTGGGTCACTATGCCACTAATCCAGGTGCCACGAGACTACCACACTAAAATGATCCGAATCTTTACAGTGGAAAATTCCACGGTCACCACACAGCCCGGGGAAGCACAGGACATGGTGCTGTGTGAAAAGAGTGGCAGTCCATTGTTGGAGCAGCAGATCACTAGCCAGCTAATCCCTTCTGATTTTTCCATATCTGCTGAACATTCTAGAATGATCATGAATTGCCTTGGTTATCCAAAATTTAACCTACTGCTAAACTGTGAACTCCATCTCCATTGATTGCCTGACAAGCTAATTTAGTCCAGATCACACTTTCAAACACTATCACAAAGAGGAAGCATAGGTTGAACTTTTCAAGATGAGATGTCCTATCTCCTCAGCTAAGGCCCAGCTAAAAACAGTGTGTGCCTTCTTGATGTGATTCTAAATCAGCAGGGTATCTGGGGCACAATTCAATACCTTTAGGCCTCAGGTGCCCCAAATAAGGGGCTCCAAGTAAACTAGCACTCTCCAAATACAGCTGTGGTGTGTGAGATAATTCTAGGTGCTACTTGAACAAGATCATGCATTTTTAGTTTAACAATCACTAAAATGTTAATTCTTTAAAAATCAAGTCAGGAAAGCACCCTACTTTCCTGTTGCAGGAGGTGGAAGTGTGTGCCAGTCTACCTACATTTAGTGAAGAAGCTGTAGGGTCTGTACTGCTGGCCTGACCAGCTGCTGGCAGGAGAGATACAGCACTGTGTCTGCAGCGCATGGCTCAAGCTGGTGAAGTGTCTGCTGTCTCTGGTTCCCCGCAGTGACAAAGGGCCTACAGAGAGATGAAACAAAACCAAGTTAGACATCCCTGGCTGTGGCGCTGCCAGCACCAAATAACTGTCACTAAAGTCACTAAAAATTCTAATCTTTTGAGAATCATATTTGAGGACAATTGTTTTTTAAACCAAATTTTTGGCTGATAGCCAGCTAAATGCCCATCCTCATTAGAGAGGTTACAGTTGCTTCACCCAGTGGATGTCCCAGTCTCAAGAAAGCTCTGTACAGCCAGGGTTTCTGCCCCGCATTACCCAGCCCAAGCTCCTGGGCTGCTCTGGGCAAATGGCGCCCTCTGCTGTATGCAGCTGGGCAGTGGACAGATGAGGAAAGACCTTCAAGTGAAATGTTCAGAAGAACAAGACTCAATGTGTAGAGGGTGCCCTGCCCTTTATGTTCAAAACACAGGGAGGCAGGGAAGGCATGTTGTAGACAACTCCAGAAGATCACGCAAGAAACTGAAGAGCGGCTGCCTCTGTGGAAGAAAACAGGGGCATTTAGGGCTGGATGTGAAAGACCCGCATTTTTGTATTTTGAGGGATTTTTAATTTTTTTTAACCACATGCATCTATTACTTGAGAAAAGGTTTTAGAACAGCCATGTCTGAGAGGAAGCCATCTGACCAGTCCCAGGGATGGCAGTGTCAGGTGAGGAAGAAGGCAGAGGTGACAGGAACAGGTACAGTGCTGGCAAGATCAGTGCATGCACAGATTCTTGAGCTCTGTGCTTCACTAGAGAAGTGACAGGGTTAAAACAGCCCTGGAGGGAAAGTGGCCTTTAGGGTATTGGCTTGATAAACAGAAAACAAAAACCTGACAACAGCTGTTTTCAAGTCTGAGTGAAGCCATGCAGAGGACAGTCACTGCGGCTTCATCAGCAGCACCAACCATGGCTCACAGGGCCAGAGAAAGAAGGTGGGTAAGGACAGGGAGAGCGACATCTAAGGGTGGTAGGAAGCCGTCACAATATCTCCACTGCATACAAACAATGAAACAAAGGGATAATCTTTAATTACCAGAGAGCATTTAATAACAACCCTTTTGTTTCATAAAATAAGAAATGTAGGCCTATGAGACTTCAGAACTTTGTCATTACAAATCTCATTCTGCTGTACACATTTTCGCTGTTCTTGTGAAGCCCTTCCTCTTCAACACAATATCTTAATTAATAATAACATTTCATCTTGCCCTGTGCACCATTATGACCTCTGATATATTTCAAGAAGAGTAAAAATCACTATCAGATTTTTTTTCACACTGAGAATGTGTCCAAGTTTATTTTTTATGTAAATATTTTTAATTTATATGACGGCAGAATGCATTACAATTCTTATTACATATATAGAGCACAATTTTCCATATCTCTGGTTGTATTACATAGTATATTCACACCAATCCGTGTCTTCATACATGTACTTTGGATAGTAATGATCATCACATTCCACTATCATTAATTGCCCCATGCCCCCTCCCTTCCCCAGATTTTTTTTGAAAGACAGAAATATCATTCATAGCTAATAATGTATCCAGCCTAAAAGAGTTCAACTGTCAAACACAGAAAGAAATAAACTTTACAATTTAGAAATAGCCACTAATTTTTAATGGGGGGAAGAGACAAACTGGGGATTGAACCCAGGGCCTTGTGTACATTAGAAACAGTCATGTTTGCTGGGTGCGATGGCACATGGCTGTAATCACAGTGACTCAAGAGGCTGAGGCAGGGGGATCACAAGTTTGAAGCAGTCTCAGCAACTTAGAGAGACCCTGTTTCAAAATAAAACATAAGAAGGGCCAGTGAAAGGGCTCAGTGATAGGGTGTCCCTGAGTTCAATCCTCAATCCCACCAAAAACAGCAGTCTACAACTGGCTGTGCTAACATTGTATCATAATATTTTTTTAATATTTATTTTTCAATTGTAGTTGGACGTGGATACCTTTATTTTACTTATTTATTTTATGTAGTGCTGAGGATTGAACCCAGGGCCTCACACATGCTAGGTGAGCGCCCTACCGCTGATCCCCAGCTCCTGCCCTGTATCATAAGATTTTAAAGAAGAAATCCCAGAAGGTCACCCTGAGTCACGTTCTGAAGCTCAGTTACAGGTTACCATCATCTCACTTATCGACTCTGCTCTGATTCTTTGAGTTCTTATTAATTTCAGGCCATGAGACCTGAGAATCAGGAAGCAACACCTTGCATCCCCAAGTCGGAAGCCCCTCAGGTGGGGACACAAGGGCCCCCAGGATTCTACCTCAGCACACATCACTTTCCACACCAAGAACTCCTTCCTTCTCATTTGGGTGTCTTGTATGAAAACAAATTGGTTGGTGAGAGATTTTAGATTACTGTTTCTGACTGATCTGTTGCAGCGTTTAGAAAAATACAGTGACAGGTACTAAGGAAAGCAACCGACTTCTTAAAAGTCAGGCAATTATTAATTCCAGGAAAAAGAAACTGTAACAGTAGAATACTACCTAGCTCAGCTCTGAATGTGCACATAAATTAATAACAAACAATGTACAGAGATACAGTCCAAACTGTGCTTCTACCTATATTGGAAGAAAGTAGGGGTAAGGATAGACTGTTACATCTCCAATTAGCATAACAATGTTGATTAAAGAACAGCAGACACAACAGATTTAGAAATATAACCAGAGGAAGGTGAAAGAATTGAAAGTGTCCCTAGATGGTGGGAAGGAGCAGGAAAGGACTAGGAGTGAAAGCTCTGACTCTTTCACTACCTTATGGAAGCTGGATATATATATTTTTTTAATCCTGGTGTGGTGCTGGGGATTGAACTTCGGGCCTTGGGCACCCTAGGCAAGGCTCAACCTCTAAGCCACACCCCCAGCCTGGAAGTTAATATTTTAAGGAATAGCACAGCAACCTGCAGTGGGGACAGCTCTCCCTATTTACAGAGGAGGAAACCCAGGTGTCCGTGCACCTGGAAGCAGAGGTGGGAAGTGTCACTCCAAATCAGTGCTCCTTCCCAAAGCCCATCCTGGGCCACCCCTCAGCCAACAGTGGTCTTCGCTGGTCTTCCTCCCAGAAGCCTTTCCCAGGCCCCTACCAGCTCAGGTCAGGGCAGTGCCTGGCACATGTTAAGGGGCAAATGAGTTGTTTATAAATCAGTGAGTGAATCAACCAAGCCACAAATCAAACTGGTTGATTCACAGTGGGTGTGACAGGTCCTAGGAAATCTGCCACTATGCAGAAAGCCCTGTCAGCTGGACTTCTCCCAGGATCTCCAAGGCATCTCATAGGCCGGTCTCCAAGAGGAAAAGGCAGGAGACCCACAGGGAAGCCCAGCACTCAGGAGTCCCAGAAGCTCAGGGCACAGCAGGTCTTCAGCTCTGCCCCACACAGCCCAGGTGAAAGGGCCTGGCTTCCCTGCACAGCAAGGTTGGCCTGGCCTCCACTTCCCAGAGGGTGGCAGAAGAGAGGCCCTGCAGTATGTCAAGGGAAGTCTGTGTCCACAGGAGGGGGCATCAGAGCAGCCACACAGCTCCTTGACCAGCCCTGCCATCACTGGTGTGGGATTTTTTTTTTTTTTTTTTTTTTTTTTTTTGGTACCGGGGATTAAATTCAGAGGTGCTTAACCACAGAGCCACATCCTTACTCCTTTTTATTTTTTATTTTAAGACAGGGTCTTGCTAAGTGGCTGAGGCTATTCTTGAACTTGTGATCCTCCTGCCTCAGCCTCCTGAGTCGCTGGGATTACAAGTGTGCACCACTGCGCCTGGCCTGGCTGTGTGACCCTGAACAAGTCACTACGCCCCTCAGAGACTCACCTTATCATCTCTAAATGGGAATAATCTCATGAAAGCCACTGTGCGGGCTGAACGAGGTGACATGTTTAAGCCCAGTGCACAGCACCTGCTCAACCATGGAGACCATTATGTTTTAAAGCCTTGAACTACATCAACTGCACTCATAAGAAATTTGAAAAATACTCAAGACTGTACATTACCATCATCAAGGACATGCTTTGTCCATTTACATTTGAAAATCTACAGAAACTATTATTAAATCTACGGGAAAAGGTAGTTCCCAAATGAATCTCACCATTGCTGGGCGCCGACACAGAAACTGTGGAAAGGTGTTCAGGAAAGCTGCCTCCGCCAGAAACGACCTGTCAACCAAAAGTAAATAAATAAATAAATGTTTCTTTCTTCCAGTGCTGGGCTTGAACCCAGGGCCTGGAAACTGGAGTCCCGGTGCTTCGCCACTGAGCACATCCCCCACTACTTTTTTGAGACAGGGTCTCCCTAAGTGGCCCAGACTGGTCCTCAACTTCTAATTCTCCTGCCTCAGCCTCCCAATTTGCTGGGATTACAGCCAAGGACTACTGCCCTCAGCAAAAACTGGTTTTGTTTTCTGGTGCTGGGATAGAACCCAGAGCTCAGGCATGCTGGGCAGGTGCTCTTCCACTGCGCCACATCCCCAGGCCCCCAGGCAAAACAACATTTTTAAAGATGCGTTCCCACATGAAGAGGAACATTGAAATATAACCTGAGCAGCTATTGTGGCTCACACCCACAAGCCCAGATACCCAGGAGGCTTAGGCAAGAGGAACCCAAGTTCAGGTCTCAAAGATAAAAGGGCTGGGGATGGGGCTCTGTGCTGAAGCACCCCTGGGTGCAATTCCCCAGACCCCCTAAAATAAATAAAACAATAAACACCCACAGATTATACTTTCCACAGAATTAAAGAACTGAGACATGTGGACGAGTGATTTCCAGGCTCAGTGGCCACTGGCCAAGCAGCTGCCCCAAGGCTTCACCTTCTCTTCACCCTCCCATCCAACCAGGCACCATGCCTGGCTGTCTCCTTAAAAATTCTTCTGCCTGGCGGCCACACTTCTGCTCTCATCCTGCTGCCACTTCTTTGTTCAGGGCTCTGCATCCCTGGGCCACAGGGTAAGGGTCTCCTAGTGGGTCTCTCACCTCTCCCCTGGAAATTACCACCTTTCTACACTAGGTGGCTTTGTCACTTCACAGCCCTGAGATGTCCTTTCCTGGGTCCCTGCTGCCAGTTAGGAATTCTGGGCACAGCCTGCAGGACTGCCACGTGGCCCCAGCCTTCCACACCAGCCTCCTGCTGCCCTTGCCTCACCCTCCCCACAGCCATCCAGACCTGCAGTTAGTCGTGAGCTCACTCTGATACACTTGTGTGTCTCCACCAGTCCTCCTGGTTTGCAGCACAGCAGCTCTTACAAAACCTCCCTGACCCTCTGCCCTCTGGAGCCCCACGCACCAGGCTCTGGCTGCACTGCCCTGTGCAACCTTCACACAGCGTCGTCCTCCAGAAAGGCCGGGACAGCACTTATGGGAAACTGGCTTTTGGCAAAGGGGCCATGACCACTCAATGGGGAAAAAATGGGTTCAATAAATGGTGTTGGAACAACAGGGTTCAAACCCACAGGAGAATGAAGTTGGAGCCCCACCTCACACTCTAGGCACAACTTAACTCAAAGTGCTCTAATGACCTAAAGGTAAGAGATGAAAAGTGATCAGTGGTGACTTGGGCCTGGGCACCACTTGGGCAGCTGAGGGCCACTGGGCAGCTGGGGGAAATAACTAAAAAGTTGCCTTCTTGGAGTGATAAACTGTTCTAACTAGTTTACAATGGTGAGTGCACAGGTTTGTGAAAATATTAAAAACCAGTGAATTGTGTGCTTCAAATGGATGAACTTTATGGTATGTGAGTTGTATTTCAATGTGGCTGAAAAAACAACTTGAAAAATGGTTATACACAAGAAGGAAAAAGAGGGGGAAAGCCAGACTTTGGTGCCAGGCATTTTGGGTGAAAAAACCTTATGTCCCTTGCTCAATTTGTGTGCCTCCCTCCACCATGGTAACAGTGTAATAATAAAATCTACTCCGTGTAGGGATTGGGAAGACAGGGAAAATGCGTGAACAGACGAAGTGAGTCCTGGCACACAATTTAGGGCTCATGAAGTCAACCAGCTATTTAAATGGGGCCTTGAAATAGGAGAAGGGGGAAGGAAAAAAGTGGGGGGATAGGAGGAGACCATCACAAGGACAAAAGAAGAATATCAAGACCAGACATTCTGCCAAAGATCCCTGGTCAGGTTTGGGTTTTTTTTGTTTTTTTGTTTTTTTGTTTTTTTGTTTTTTTTTTTTTTGCTGCAAAATGAGTTACTAAGAAAAAACTCTGTGGGTTTTAGGGGGCTTTGGGTTTCAGAATTAGAAAAGCAGGACTGTGGACCTAACAACAAAATAATGCAGAGAAGGCAGGTGGCCGCCACACAGTGGCCCTGAAGCCAACCTTAAGTGGCAGAGCAGCAGGGCGCCTTCCTCAGGTACATGCAAGGTGGGGGAGGGGGGAGGCGACACCACGTGCTGACATCAGAGTCATCTCTGTACTGAGTCTCTGCACTGAGGCAACTGGTCAGCCGAAATTAAACTGACTGAGGCCAGTGCTCTCCCACTCCACCTGGAGAATGACCATCGCCCTTCAGAGCTTCACAAGCGCCTCTCAGCCTTGAACCCCGGTGGGCATCACCATGTGACCCCGGGGTCGTGCCTGCCTGCTAGGAAGGTGATGCTCGCCAGTTCCCTTCCCTTCACAGAGCATGCAGGAGCCATTTGGTAAACTGTGCACCTGGCGGTCATTTTACAGCCAAGGAACACACGCAGGGCACCCAGTGGCCAGGGACTGGATGGGAGAGCCACGGGAGGCTGATTGCCTCCCTCTTCCCGGAAACCCGCAGGCTCCATTGAGCCCTGGCTCCCTGGCACTCCAAGCCCTGTCCCTGCGCTCACACAAAAATACACCGCCAAGAGCAGGCAGGGGGCCCACAGTGCGCAGTGCATGCTGCCTCCATCTCCTCCCTCCAGGGCATCTTTCCCTCCTCCTGCCAGGACATTCCTTGACAAAGAGCTTCCCCAGCCTGCAACAGGAGGTTGGAGACCCGAGGACCACACCACAGCCCATACCTGGTTGGAGGGAATGTCCGAAAAGGCCAGGCATAGGCTGGTCAGGCATAGCCGAGGACAGCTCCGCGCTGGGGCCAGCCCCAGGTGTCCTGCGTGCCCCTGAGGCGGTTGGGTCAGTTGGAGATGGAAGCTCCTGCAGATCAGTGAGGTCGGGCAACCGCTGAGGATCCTGGCTCACAAGGTACCCATGGCTGGGATAAGCCAAGTGTAGGGAGGATCCACAGGTGGATAAGACAGAGAAAGTGTGGAGAAATTGAAACCCGCTCCAGGAAAGCCCTGGAGTTTTGGAGATGAAGTACTTTGCTGGGATCTCACATGTGTCTCTGCATTAGGTCTGATTCCAACATGTGGTTGTCACACACGCATATCCCAGCCCTAGGCCTTGTTTTCTTCCCTCATCTCAGGCTCCACTTTATGAAGTCTGTTTTGGAACAAATGATGCACAAACCTGCCACAGAGAAACGAAGAATATGTTGTAAGAAATCCTGCTCAAATGGTCTCTGACGCTTCAGATCAGGATTAGAACATCCAAATATACAGAAAAGTAAAAATACTGGCAAACTAGAGCCAGAGCCTATCGAGACTGGCACAGTTGGGCACTGCTGAGCTTTGTGGCAGAGTAATGAGACAAGGCCAGTTCATTATGGGCAGCCCAGCTCACCGGGCACCTCGCTGGTCTGTGTTGAGGTCAAGCCTTCAAATGCTGTAATGTCAGTAGCAAGTTTGGTTTTCATTTTGGTTGGCTTGTTTGCCTTTAACTTTTAACTTCGAAAAAATTATAGATTCATAGGAAGTTCCAAAATTAATACAAAAATATCCCATGCACCCTTCACCCAGTTTCCCGCAATGCTAATGTTTTACAGAACTGTAATGTGAAAACCAATAAGTTGGCATTGGTGTAAGCCACTGAGTTTGATCAGATTTCAGCAGTTTTTCATGTACTCATGTGTGAAAGTGTGTGTGTGTGTGTGTGTGTGTGTAGTTCCATGCAATTGTAGCAAAGGTAGATTTCTGTAACCACCACCATAATCAAGACACATAACCTCTATTTCCGCAAGGATGCCTGCTTTCACCTACACAGACACTCATCCCTCTTCTCTCCTCCCTCCCACCATCCTGAAGCCTTGGCAACCACCAATCTTTTTTCATATCTATAATTTTGTAAACTTGAGGACATTAGCTAAACGGACTTATAGGATGTGATGGCTTGAGTCTGCCTTGAGACAGTTGATGTCTGTTCAAGTTGTTCTGTAGTTTCTTACATTTATTACTAAGGACTTATTCTTACCACCATTTGTCTAACCACTTACCCTTCTAGATATTTGGTTTGTTCCCAGTTTGGGGCTATTTCAAACAAAGCTATCATAAACACTCATGAACACTTTTTAGGCACTTAAACTGTAAAAATTGTGGTAAAACACATATGAACTTTTTTAGTGTGAAGCCTGGTGGCATTAAATAAATTCATATTGTTTTGCTACTAAAACCACCTTCTATCCATAGTATTTGTTTCCTCTGTGCTGGGTGTGGTGGCACATGCCTGTAATCCCAGCTGCTTAGGAAGCTAAGACAGGAGCATCACAAATTCAAGGCCAGCCTCAGCAACTTTAGTGAGACCCTGCTTTGAAATAAAAACAATAAAAAGCTAGTGATACAGGTCAGTGGCAGATCATCCCTGGATTCATCCCTAATGTAACTTTTTCCCTGGGGAAGAAGTTTTTCACATCCTGAAAAACTGAAACTGTACCTATTAAATGCTAACTCCCCCTCCCTGTCTCTCAGCCCTACCATTCCCCTTTATGTCTCAAGAAGTATGCCTACTCTGAGTACCTCATGCAAGTAGAATCACACAGTATTTTTCCTATTTCTGGTTTATTTCACTTAGTATTATGTCCTAAACTTTCATTCTTTTGTAGCACTTGGCAGAATCATCCTCTTTAAGGCGGAATAACATTGCATACACATGTGTGCACACACACATGACTCCATACATGTGTCATGTATGCAACTGGTACACATATATCACTCCATCTCCTGGGCATTTATCCTGTCAACTGTCAATGGACAGTTGGGTTATTTCCACCTTTTGTCTATTGTGAATAATGCTGCTATGAACATGGGTGTTAGGAACATATCCTGAGTCCCTGCTTTCCATTCTTTGGGATACATACCCATCCCACAGATGTTTTTGCAAAGGAATAAGATTTCATTTCTCTGGAATAAATGCCAAGTACTAAGATTGCTAGATGTGCGATCAGTATCTGCTCAGTTAAAGAAACTGCCAAACTGTTTTTCAAAGTCATCTTAGCATTTCATATTCCCACCAGCGATGTGTAAGAGATACACTTTCTCTGCATGCTCACTAGCATGTAGAATTGTCACCATTTTTAAAGCTGCTCAATGGGTATATAGTGACATCTCGTTATGGCTTTAATTTATATAGTTAATGACACTGACCTCCTTTCCATATATGTTTTTTTCTTAACCATCTGCATATCCTTTTTGCTGAAATGTCTGTTCATGTGTTTCACTCATTTTCTAGTTGGATTGTTTGGCTTTGCTTTGCTTTTTCCCACAGTACTGAGGATTGAACTCAGGACCACAAACATGCTAGGCAAGACTGTAACCACTGAACGACATGCCCAGCCTTGTTTGGTTTCTTCTACTGTTCAGTTAGAAGAGTTCTTTATTTATTCTAGGTGTGAGTCCATTTTCAGGTCACCCCCTCCAAATTGATCTCAGGTCACATATTCAGAACTCATTTCCTTCCAAAAATACAAACTGTCCTTGCAAGAGAGCAATCTTACCTAGGAGCACCAATATTGACGAGGAATGTGGGTCTGCTGAGAAGATGAATGGCACTCAATTTCATTGAAATCCATTTGTCAAACTTTTTCAGAAAATACATTTGGAGTGCAGGTGCCTATATGAGCCAACTGTTGTTTACTAATGGCACAGAAAAACCAATGTGAAAGCTTCTCTGTCACCTCTCAGAAGCAGTTCTGCTTCATTCTAGTTCAGCCAGGAAGAAAACAAACAAAAAAACAAACAAACAAACAAAACACCAGTGTGCTCACAACAAGACTAGTTCCTGCAAGTTGAAGGTGATTGCAAAATATGCTTCATTTCTGCACTTCCAAGCAGTTCTCAGAAAGCATATTCCGAGTGCAATTGCTGCCAGATAGAAAAAGGATGCTACCGAGGGAGCTGTTGTCCCTTAGCTCACAAATTTGAGGAAGGAAGTGGAATAATGAGAAAATCAATTTTCAAAAGTTTCTTTGAAATTCATAACTCATACTTTTCAGAATAAATTGCAGGGCCCCACATCTGATGACAGATGGTACAGATGCTTCAATATGAAAATGTGAATGCCAATTAATACAAGTGTTCTGCCACACTCCAGTTCAACCAGGGACAGCCCCAAAGTGCCCACTGAGAACACACACACACACACATTGTTCCTGCAAGTTGAAGCTCCTTGCTTGAACTGCTTTTGTTCTGAAATTCCAAGCTCTTCTCAGCAAGCACCTTCACAGCACAGTTCTGGCCCAATACAAAAAGTGCCTTGCAAGAGGGTCCTGTACCTAGGATCACCTTCATAAGGTAGCTTCCCTTCTTCTGTGTGGAAGTGTGTTTCTCCTTGGCCCTTATGCTGTGGTGGACACTTCTAGGAGCTCAGGTTTGTGCAGGACCATCTGAACTAGACTTTGGACCAAACCTGTGCAGCCCTTACACCTGGATTTTCTTTTTGCAAGCCCTGTGTAGCATGCCAGATGCCACAGGATTCTGCAGAACAGTCCAGGCAACAGTAGGCATTCATTCATTGTTTATGGTCTACAGATTCCTAGATGGATGGCATTCATTATCATTCAATGCAGAAATTTTAGAAACCATATATATGCTATATATGGCATATATCATGCCAATCTGAAAAACTAAAATCAGTAATATTCCCAAATCAAAACAATGGATCCTAGGAGTTTAAACATGGCAGCGGGTGCAGAGAGATCAAGTCTCTGACCTCTTCAGCTGTGCAGGCATAGGGAGTCGTAAACAACCTAAATCTGTTTGCTCAGGATCACTAGGCAATGCTGAGCTGACGTGGATCTGGGGCGAACAGTCTGGGCCTCTCAGAACACACACTGAGCCCGGATCGGCTGAATTCAAGCTCCCCTTCGCCTGCTTCCCGCAGACGAACAGCTGTGACTCAGCACTAATCCATCCAGCTGAAACAACTGGTCAGCCCTTCTGATCCTACGGAGGTAAATGCCAACCGAGCCTTCATAGGTAGTGGCCACAGGTTTGAAACGGGGCTTGGGAGAGACAGTAAGGACCCACCCGTTGCATTGGTCGCCCGGCAAAGGGAAACGAACTGTCGCCATTTGCAAGAGATACCACCATGGCAGAGAACTGACGTCATCAGACTGCGGCGGAGGAGATAACTTCATTGAAACCTTCGGCTACAGGTGTGTAATTCCCTAGCCTTGCCTCTCCACACATCGGGGAAACCTTAAGGGCCCCTCCCAGCTCTCCCTTAAGGGCCCCTACCAGCTCTCCCGTGATCGCGATAGCCAGACGGGGGAATCAGAGGTGGCGCGGGACCCCCGATGCGGAACTACCGCTCCCACCAGTGCTGACAGCTGAGGTCTCTTGCACCAGCTACCGGGGGCGTGGCTACCGGAGGGCAAGTAAAATTCACTGAGGATTCTCAGTCCCAAGCTCTACAAACTTAGGGTCTGAGGGAATGGCAAACTGGAAGAGTGTGCCCAGTCGTTCATGAAAACAGGGCTCCCGGGAACAGCAGACCTGGCGTGTAGTCAGTATTGTGGTGAGCGGCACCCGTGAGAGGGGCCTGGCTAGAGGAAAAGTGGGAAGTGACTAGACACAAGAGGAGGCCCTAGGCACTCAGGATTGGAGACTCGCCCAGTCTGGGAGGAGCTGCTGCACAGTGATTGGTTCCCGCGTATTGACAGGAGAAGCTTGGCCTGGTGGGCACAGCGCCACCTACTGAAAGAGAAGTTAATCAAACTCTAAGACTGTATTTATTAGTTTTTTCTTTTTTTTTCTTTTAATTCTTTTCTCTTTTTTTTTTAATTTGGGTTTTTCTTTCATTTTCATTTTTCTTTCTTGTTGATTTTTTAAATTTTTTTTACAATTTTTTAAAATTTTTTTCTTCTAATTTTAATTTTAATTTTTTATTATTTTTTTAAAATTTTTTTTCTTGGGCTGGGGATGTGGCTCAAGCGGTAGCACGATCGCCTGGCATGCGTGAGACCCGGGTTCGATCCTCAGCACCACATACAAACAAAGATGTTGTGTCCGCCGAGAACTAAAAAATAAATATTAAAAATTCTCTCTCTCTCTCTCTCTCCTCTCTCACTCTCTCTTTAAAAAAAAAAAATTTTTTCTTTTTTTATTTCCTATTTTTTTTCCTCTTTTGTCTTTTCATTTCTTTTCAATTATCTTATCCCCCCTTTCTTCAATTCTACCTGCTTACTCTCATTCTCTTTAGTGACTTCTTCCCTTTCCTTCTAATACCTTTCCTCCCAAGCATCTAATAAATTTATAGGAGTAAACAGTAACTCGTCAGTCAAACAGAACAAGAAGTAACATGAGCAGCTTCAAAAAGCAAGGAAGAAAAGGAGTACAAACAATGCAGGACAGCCTAAATATTCAGGAGGACCTAGAGTCATCAGAAAAATGGTCATATAAAGAACTCAAGGAACACCTTAGACAGATGGAATGGAACCTTAAAGAGGATACAAGACAGCAAATTCAAGCAGCAAAAGAACACATTGAGAATGAATTTCATAAACAGATAAAAGAAGAAGTTAAGCATCTTTATCAGGAGATAGAGATTATAAAAAATAATCAAACAATAATTCTAGAAATGAAGGAAACGATAAACAAAATTAAAAACTCAATTGAGAGTATCACTAACAGAGTGGAGCAAGTAGAAGCCAGAATGTCAGATAATGAAGACAAAATATATCATCTTGAAAACAGTCTAGCCAACTCAGAAAGGCTGGTAAAAAATCATGAGAAAAACATCCAAGAGTTATGGGATAACATAAAAAAAAAACAAAATTACGAGTCATCGGGATAGAAGAAGGTACAGAGATTCAAACCAAGGGAATGAGTAACCTGCTGAATGAAATAATTACAGAAAACTTTCCAGAAATAAAAAAGGAAACAGATATACAAATTGAAGATGCATACAGGACACCGAGCACACAAAATCACAGTAGACCAACGCCAAGACACATTGTTATGAAGATATCCAATATACAGAACAAAGAGAAAATATTAAAAGCTACAAGAGAAAGGAGACAGATTACATTCAGGGGTAAACCAATAAGGTTAACAACGGATTTTTTATCACAGACACTGAAAGCAAGAAGGTCATGGAACAATGTATTTCAAACTCTGAAAGACAATGGATGCCAACCAAGAATTCTGTATCCAGCAAAATTAAGCTTCAGGTACGACAACGAAATAAAAATCTTTCATGATAAACAAAAGTTAAAAGAATTTGTAGCCAGAAAACCAGCATTGCAAAGCATTTTGAGCAAAACACTACACGAGGAAGAAATGAAAAACAATAACCAAAACCATCAGCAGGAAGTGCCTCGGTAAAGACAGAGGGCGAGGGGAAAGATAATCATGGAGAAACAAACTAAATTTTTTTAAAAAATTATAAATAATCAAACATGGATGGAAGTACAAACCATATATCAATAGTAACTCTGAATGTTAATGGCTCTCCAATAAAGCGACATAGGCTGGTATCATGGATTAAAAAACACATCCAACAATATGCTGCCTCCAGGAGACACATCTGATTGGAAAAGACATACACAGGCTGAAGGTGAAAGGATGGGAAAAAATATACCATGCACACGGTCCTCGTAAGCAAGCAGGGGTGGCCATCCTCATATCGAATAAAATCGACTTCAAGACTAAGTTAATCAAAAGGGATAAAGAAGGACATTATATACTGTTAAAAGGAACCATTCACCAACAAGACATAACAATTATCAATATTTATGCAACAAATAATGGTGCTGCGACATTCATAAAACAAATTCTCCTCAAGTTCAAGAATCAAATAGACCACAACACAATAATTATGGGTGACTTCAACACACCTCTCTCACCATTGGACATATCCTCCAAACAAAAGTTGAATAAAGAAACTATAGAACTCAATACCACAATCAATAACCTAGACTTAACTGACATATATAGAATATATCAACCATCATCAAATGGATATACTTTTTTTTCAGCAACACATGGATCCTTCTCAAAAACAGACCATATATTATGCCATAGGGCAACCCTCAGTAAATATAAAGGGGTGGAGATAATACCTTCATTTTATCTGATCATAATGGAATGAAACTGGAAATCAATGATAAAAGAAGGAAGTAAAAATCCTACATCACATGGAAAATGAACAATATGTTACTGAATGATCAATGGTTACAGAAGACATAAAGGAGGAAATCAAAAAATTCTAGAGATAAATGAAAATACAGACACAACATATCGGAATCTATGGGACACAATGAAAGCAGTTTTAAGAGGAAAATTCATCACCTGGTGGTCATTCCTCAAAAAAAGAAAAAACCAATGAATAAATGAGCACACACTTCATCTCAAAGCCCTAGAAAAGGAAGAGCAAAACAACAGCAAATGTAGCAGAAGGCAAGAAATAATTAAAATCAGAGCGGAAATCAATGAAATTGAAACAAAAGAAACTATTGAAAAAAAATTAACAAAACTAAAAGTTGGTTCTTCGAAAAAATAAATAAGATCGACAGACCTTTAGCCATGCTAACGAAGAGAAGAAGAGAGAGAACTCAAAATACTAACATACGGGATGAAAAAGGCAATATCACAACAGATGCTACAGAAATACAGAAGACAATTAGAAATTATTTTGAAAACCTATATTCCAATAAAATAGAAGATAGTGAAGACATCGATAAATTTCTTAAGTCATATAATTTGCCCAGACAGAGTCAGGAGGATACACACAATTTGAACAGACCAATATCAATCGATGAAATAGAAGAAGCCATTGAAAGACTACCAACCAAGAAAAGCCCAGAACCGGATGGGTATACAGCGGAGTTTTACAAAACCTTTAAAGAAGAATTAATACCAATACTTTTCAAGTTATTTCAGGAAATAGAAAAAGAGGGAGCTCTGCCAAATTCATTCTATGAGGCCAACATCACCCTGATTCCGAAACCAGACAAAGACACCTCAAAGAAAGAAAACTACAGACCAATATCTCTGATGAACCTAGATGCAAAAATCCTCAATAAAATTCTGGCAAATCGGATACAAAGGCACATCAAAAAAATTGTGCACCACGATCAAGTAGGATTCATCCCTGGGATGCAAGGATGGTTCAATATACGGAAATCAATAAATGTTATTCACCACATCAATAGACTTAAAGATAAGAACCATATGATCATCTCGATAGACGCAGAGAAAGCATTCGACAAAGTACAGCATCCCTTTATGTTCAAAACGTTAGAAAAACTAGGGATAACAGGAACTTACCTTGACATTGTAAAAGCTATCTATGCTAAGCCTCAGGCTAGCATCATTCTGAATGGACAAAAGTTAAAGGCATTCCCTCTAAAATCTGGAACAAGACAGGGATGCCCTCTATCACCACTTCTATTCAATATAGTTCTCGAAACACTGGCCAGAGCAATTAGACAGAGGAAAGAAATTAAAGGCATAAAAATAGGAAAAGAAGAACTTAAATTATCACTATTTGCAGATGACATGATTCTATACCTAGAAGACCCAAAAGGGTCTACAAAGAAACTACTAGAACTAATAAATGAATTCAGCAAAGTGGCAGGATATAAAATCAACACGCATAAATCAAAGGCATTCCTGTATATCAGCAACAAAACCTCTGAAACGGAAACGAGGAAAAACACTCCATTCACAATATCCTCAAAAAAAAAAATAAAATACTTGGGAATCAACCTAACAAAAGAGGTGAAAGATTTATACAATGAAAACTACAGAACCCTAAAGAGAGAAGTAGAAGAAGATCTTAGAAGATGGAAAAATATACCCTGTTCATGGATAGGCAGAACTAACATCATCAAAATGGCGATATTACCAAAAGTTCTCTATAGGTTTAATGCAATGCCAATCAAAATCCCAATGGCATTTCTTGTAGAAATAGATAAAGCAATCATGAAATTCATATGGAAAAATAAAAGACCCAGAATAGCAAAAGCAATTCTAAACAGGAAGTGTGAATCAGGCGGTATAGCAATACCAGATTTCAAACTATATTACAGAGCAATAGTGACAAAAACAGCATGGTACTGGTACCAAAACAGGCGGGTGGACCAATGGTATATAATAGAGGACACAGAGAATAATCCACAAAATTACAACTATCTTATATTTGATAAAGGGGCTAAAAGCATGCAATGGAGGAAGGATAGCATCTTCAACAAATGGTGTTGGGAAAACTGGAAATCCATATGCAACAAAATGAAACTGAATCCCTTTCTCTCGCCATGCACAAAAGTTAACTCAAAATGGATCAAGGAGCTTAATATCAAATCAGAGACTCTGCATCTGATAGAAGAAAAAGTTGGCTCCGTTCTACATATTGTTGGGTCGGGCTCCAAATTCCTTAATAGGACACCCATAGCACAAGAATTAATAACAAGAATCAACAAATGGGACTTACTTAAACTAAAAAGTTTTTTCTCAGCAAGAGAAACAATAAGAGAGGTAAATAGGGAGCCTACATCCTGGGAACAAATTTTTACTCCTCACACTTCAGATAGAGCCCTAATATCCAGAGTATACAAAGAACTCAAAAAATTAGACAATAAGATAACAAATAACCCAATCAACAAATGGGCCAAGGACCTGAACAGACACTTCTCAGAGGAGGATATACAATCAATCAACAAGTACATGAAAAAATGCTCACCATCTCTAGCAGTCAGAGAAATGCAAATCAAAACCACCCTAAGATACCATCTCACTCCAGTAAGATTGGCAGCCACTATGAAGTCAAACAACAACAAGTGCTGGCGAGGATGTGGAGAAAAGGGTACTCTTGTACATTGCTGGTGGGACTGCAAATTGGTGCGGCCAATTTGGAAAGCAGTTTGGAGATTCCTGGGAAAGATGGGAATGGAACCACCATTTGACCCTGCTATTGCCCTTCTCGGACTATTCCCTGAAGACCTTAAAAGAGCATGCTACAGGGATACTGCCACATCGATGTTCATAGCAGCACAATTCACAATAGCTAGACTGTGGAACCAACCCAGATGCCCTTCAATAGATGAATGGATTAAAAAATGTGGCATCTATACACAATGGAGTACTATGCAGCAATAAAAAATGACAAAATCATAGAATTTACAGGGAAATGGATGGCACTAGAGCAGATTATGCTTAGTGAAGCTAGCCAATCCCTAAAAAACAAATACCAAATGTCTTCTTTGATATAATGAGAGCAACTATGAACAGAGCAGGGAGGAAGAGCAGGAAGAAAAGATTAACATTAAACAGAGACATGAGATGGGAGGGAAAGGGAGAGAAAAGGGAAATTGCATGGAAATGAAGGGAGACCCTCATTGCTATACAAAATTACATATAAGAGGTTGTGAGGGGAATGGGAAAATAAAGAAGGAGAGAAATGAATTACAGTAGATGGGGTAGAGAGAGAAGATGGGAGGGGAGGGGAGGGGGAATAGTAGGGGATAGGAAAGGTAGCAGAACACAACAATTACTAATGGGGCATTATGTAAAATTGTGGATTTGTAACCGACGTGATTCTGCAATCTGCATTTGGGGTAAAATTGGGGGTTCATAACCCACTTCAATCTAATGTATGAAATATGATATGTCAAGAGCTTTGTAATTTTGTGAACAACCAATAAAAAAAAAACAATGGATCCTCATTATGAGGCTACAAGTAGAAAATTCCATACCTGAACTCAGGGGACAGTTACAGTCAAAACTAGGGGCACTAAATATATCAGATAAAATTGCCTTCACATTATGTGTACAGCTGCATGTGAAGCACACATATATGCCATCTTTAGACTTGGGTTTCATTCACAGGACATCTTATGGAATTGAAAATATTCCAAAATTGGAGAAGTATTTCAGCATAGACCAACTCACACTGTCTATCTCTCAATGAGTTTATGTGCTCTTGTGTGTGTCTTTGTGTGTCTTTGTGTCACAGTATATACAATATTGCATTGCTCCCATTGCAAAACTGACCCATACTCCTAAAAACAAAACTTATTCTGAACAAATGAAACATTTCTTCCTTTTGGTTTTTATGTTTCCTCTAGGAATCACTGCTACAATCAATATACTCAAATCATCAAAGTAGATCAGAAAACCAAAAGATGATATTTTAAACAGTACTTGGTTTAAACGACAAATAATATAGTAATGAATGTGTTACTAAAGGGAATAAATAACAAAGAACTAATGTCAAATTAAGATTGGCAACTTGAAAAGTTTGAAGCAAATACTTAAAGAAGTGAATGTCAATGATCATGTGATGTTCAGCACCGCCAAGCCAGACAGTAGCAAATTGTTCTTCGAAGGATCCTGTGGAGAGCTTGAGCCTCCATTGCATCATAAGGGGGAGGTTGGCCTGGATCCACTCATCCTTCTCCTTTGGGATGGTCCTCTTCCTCAGCACAAAGTCATATTGAATGCGAGAGTTTATGACATAGAAAACATTTATGTCATGAGGAATCTTCAGCTCTGGGGAGAGGGGTATCAGGACGGAAAGTGGCACTCAACAGGTGCACCACAAGAACCCCCAACATGGGAGAACCTATGTCAGGAAGGACCTGAGCCACAGACCTGAGAGCTCTCCAATTCAGCTCCAATATCAACAAAGACATCCACAGTAGTCTTCCCTGAGGAAAAACTATGCAGAGCACTTCAACAGAACTAAGGTCTGTTGCTTCCAAAGGTTTTAGACTGCAGAACCTTCCAGTTCCTCCTGGATCTGCAAAAGCACACCACTAGGTTGGCATCTGGAATCTCCCATGAAAGGTTTGTTGCTGAAGATTCAGACCCCACATCAGCCAAATTCACAGGTGAGTTTGGAGGGAAGCATTCGATTGTGAGTGCTCTGATGTCATCAAGAAATTCTCATTCAAGATGAATCCACTACTAGGAGGTGGGAGGGACTGGAAGAAAGGTTGGGCATGGGTGGAGTAAGACCTGAATTAGGTTTTGCCTTTGGTAACTATCTTGGCCCTGTTGGATCCTCTCAATGCTCAATCTCCTGGTAGTATTCATCCTTTACCTACTATCTGTCTTTCTCTCTCTCCCAGCCTCATTCTCTCTCGCTCCCAGTCTATGCCTGTTTGGCCAGGGCTGAGGGGCTCTCCACTGCCACACACTAGAGCTTTATGGACAGCCTCAGTGCACAACTAAAGAGAAAGCTATGAAACCCGGAGAAAAGGCCTAGGATTCCTCCTCTGAGTTATTTTCCTCAAGTATGGCCACAGCGAGGACAGGCTGACCAGAACAGATACCACATTTGAGCCATGCTTCTGCCATTGTTGGTGCCTGCCTCCATGTATACCAGGCTTCCCAGAATGGTGGCCACATCCCAAATGCTGCCCTACTGTGAACAATGGCTCCAAAGACCAGCAAAGGGACTGCTTCCCTCCAACATGGTGCTATGGTTCAGCGGTGCTATGGTCCAGTGGGGGAATACAACAGCCAGCTTCTCCTTCCTCTGAACATCTGTTTCCTGTCGGCCTCCTCTATCCTAGAGCCTGTTCTCCATCCCTTCTGGGTTGGATGTTTGGATCTCTGCTATCAATTTCTTAGGCTACCAAGGCCACAGACTTCCTCTTCCATAAGACTCTACTAACCCAACAGACTTAGTAGGTTAAGATAGGAGAAAATTTAACCTAGAACTCACATAGAGTTGGTAGTTTTCAGTGTAGATAGGCTGGGATCATGGCTGCTGTGGGTGTTTGTCTCAAAAAAAAAAAAAGCACTGGCATTAACAGATGAACTTTGTGACAGACGTGCTCAGCAAGCCCTCATCTGACTGTAGTTAGGGGTCATAACCTGGCTATTATGATCACTCCTTGGCAAGTGGACTCAGGTACGGAAGACCATGGATATGTCCAAACACAGATGATTCAGGCTGTCTCCCAGGCTGTGTTTTCTTCCCAATTTCATCCTGTTACTGCTTGCTAGAATCCTGGCAATGCTCTGCCCAGGCAGTGGTTTTCTGATCACACACAAGGCTTTCAATCCTACTGCTTCAGTCCACAAAATGCCAGTTCCCTCTTTAGCCCATGCATTCCCATGTTCCTCTGAAATCACTCCTATCCCAGACCATGAAAGCATACTGCTCCTGGACAGAGGCTTTCCTCCTCACTCCTCACTGATGTCAGCTTTGGATGCCTGTTCATGTCCAGGGGAGGTACCTGGTGGGGAGCCGCATTAGCCACTGGGGTATACCATAGAACCTCGAGACCTTACACCTGCAGAAGTGCAGTTTGCTTTGTGCACGAGCCCCAACACACCCTATTGGAGTGTTCTTGGGGGTCAGAGACTACTCTTTGGGGATAAGAGTCGACCTAAGTTCACATCCTGATCTCTGCTCCCTGCTGATTGTCCCACTTACAACAATAGTTGGAGATGATTTAGGAAGTTCAGTTCGAGGGCCCTGCTCCTGGCAGGCTACCTGGAGCAGCATGGGAGACAGGCATGCTGGAAATTGGTTTTGAAGTGGCTACTCAAGGACAGTGGACAGAGACACTCAGGAGGCACCTCAGCTCTAAATACAAGGGCAACATCCATGACCTACATCCTGAGGTTGGCCTCCTGGTAATCGTGTGAACTCGACCAATGGGCTGCTAGCCCAATCCTTGGACAAAGGACTGCCTGGACCTACCGTTGATCTTTTTGTGGGGCCATATTTCACTCAAGATGAAAGGACCACACAACCTGTGTACAGACATAATCTCATCCCGCCAAGATGGGAGGAATGGGACAGTAGCCTCCAAGATCCCAGGTCTGCCCGAGGATGCAGGCTGCATTGGGAATGGCCCAGGCACAAAACCTAGAGGCTTTGGTCTGGATCGCCAGGGCCAAAAACAGACCCAGGAACATGACCACACACAGGAGTGCTGAAAGATAGCCACAAGAGCTCCTGGCCTCCAGAGGCTCAGTGCTGGCTGGGGTGTAGGAGGACACCTCATCCGGCAAGGGTGGTCATTGGGTTACCTGGACATTTGGTGTGCTTGCTCCACATCCAATCGACTCTGCAGAGAGACACTCTTAGCTCCTTGTTCAAGAAACATGCAGAACCTCATACTGCTATCCTCCTTCATGGATGCCAGCATCCTCCATTTCATACAGGGAACCTGCAACCTAGATACTGTCCTGTTCTCTTCGGCCACCAATACCTGCCACCCGACATACAGAGTCCTTCATACATGGTGGTGGACATGCTGCTGCTCTCCCGCATCTCAGGTCAAGCTCTTCACACTGACCTCTTCCTTCTTGATTCCCATCTATCCCCCTGATCATCCAGAAGTTCAATTCAAGAGGGCATGAGTAGTCATGGTATTGGACCAGTGTCTATTCCCCACCCGGGTGTAAGCACCAGGGGACACCCCTGCTCCCAGGCTTACCAGGACAGCCTTGGCCTTCTTTTTGATCTGCTTCTCTAACCAGGAGCGAATCAAGCAGGTTTCACCCACCTCCTTGTTGAACAGTGGCCTTGAGGAATTGGAAGTTGATTCTGAGAACTGTTGGGGATGGAATATCAGCAAAGCCTAAAAACGGAAAGTCACCCAGCCTGGCAGTTGGCTCTCTGGGCATTCTAGAACATATGTCCTGGTGATGAGGCTTCTTGCCTCCTTGTGTGGTTCTGGAATGGCAGCAGGAGTGAAGCATGCATAAGGTAGGGTTTTACATCCTTTTCCGTGACCTGGGCCCACTTGTTGGTGGTTCATCTTCTAATACATGGAAAAATAGATGATTCCATGGCCAGGGACCTTTACTTCTGCAGAGAGAGGTAGAGAGGATTGTTAGGTGACACCCAAGGATTATTCCACAAGAAACCCCCAACCCCTGAGAGTCTCCGCCAGGGCAGGCCTACCCACACACTTGAGAGCCCTCCGATCCAGCTACAGTGCCACCAAAGACTCCCTCAATGATTCTTCCCGGGAGAAGATGATGCACAGCATCTAAACCAAAAGAGCACCTGAGATGTCCACAGCGGGGCTGTGTCTTCAAGAACAATATTTTTCTTTTAGTTACCTACGATCTCCATTTCCTCCTCCGCATTATAATTGTGATTCACATTTTAAATCTGCTCATTGTTATACTTCTTTTTCTTCTTCTGTTTCTCCTTTTTTTCTTTTTCTTCCAGTTCTTGTTTTTTCTTCTAGTTCTTCCTCATCTTCTCCTAATTCTTCTTCTTCTAGTCTTCTTTATGTTCGTATTCATCATCTCTTCCCTCAATTCATTTTCCATTTTCTTCTCCTTCTCCTCCTCTTCCTCCCCCCTTCTTATTTTCCTATCCAAGATGAGCTCACTAAGCTCTGAGTAGTTCTATTCCACCACACACTTCTCCCTAGATGTGGCCTCTACTCTTAAATGGAGTCAGTTTGCAATGAAGGGAAAGTTGTTGGAAACCAGGTGCCTAAAGGAATGATTCTTCATTGAGCTGCTTTTCTCATGTACTTGTCTCAGGCATGATAGGCTGCCAAAATAGACACCTCTGGTTGTCTGTACTTTGACAGAACACACAGAAGCCTCTCTAATCTGCCCCTCATGGACATTAACTTTGCAATGCCCGATCAGGTCGAGGTGAGGACACACATTAGGAAGGTCCAGCAGCTCCTGGTGCAACATTAAGAACCTGCAGATTTATGTCCCCATTGTTGCAGTTTGTTTTGTACACCAGGCCCAAAACATCCTGCCTGTTTTTTGTTCCTAGGCACACTGTTTGAGCTGCAAGTTATCCTGAGCCCACTGTGACTCACTGCTCCCTACCCTCTGATGGTTCCACTTACTCTGATGGTTCGAGACAATTTGCAGAAGCTCAAAGTTTTCTGGATCCTCCTGCTGGAGCAAGTGTTCATCTAAAGCCCTGTGGATGATGGTCAGGGCCCTGTCCTGGCATGTCACCCGAGCAGGATTGGAGAAAGCTCATCAGAGAAGGAGTTTGCTCAAGAACAATCAGAGACAACTGAGCTCTCAACACAAGGGCACCATCTTGTTACCCTGCTACCTGAGAACTTCATGTGACTATATGGGGCCTTCCTATGTGCTTCTAGCCCAATTTTGGTACAAGAGTCTGCTTGAACCTGCTATGCCCTACAGGGAGAAGGGAACAAGGACCAAACAGGCTTTGCACAGACACACGCTAGTCCCATCAAGATGGGAGGAATGATCCAGTGGTCTCATATCCCTGCTCTGGTCTGGGATGCGGCTGCATTTGTGTGCAGATCAGGCACAAACCTAAACCAGAGCTTGCTCGTGACTCTTTAATGATAGCCATGAGAGCTGCTGGCCTCTAGAGTCTCAGTGCGTGCTGGGATATAAGAAGGTACAGACCCAGCAGGGGCAGTGTTTGAACATGGCTCCTCTGTAGCTGGACACCTGAGGCCACTGCGGATAATCCACACCCATAAATATTCTGCAAGAGAGCCTCTATCTCCCCATATATGTACATGCAAACTTTGAAACTAGTGGCCTTGTATGAGGCTCCCAGTTTTCTGTGACCCACAGCTACCTAATCAAATCATGCTAAGAAGGCTCCTTTCCCTTAACCAGAAACATATCCTCTCCCCCACACAAGAAAAATGACTGCCACCTCCTCTGCTCCAACCTCCTAGGTCCAACACACTCATCAACAATACCAAGGCCAATAGAGGACAGCCTGTACCCTAGTTATTTCTCTGACCTCCTCTGAACTCAGCACTTGCTTCTGCACTTTTGGCCTACACACCCCAAAACATGCAGGCCCACTCCCACCCAGACCTGGCATGCTGCTGCTCTCCCACCTCTAAGGTCAAGCTCTGGCCTCTCTCTTCCTCATTTTCTGCTCTCCTTATTGACCTTACAGCAGCTCTAATTCAAAAAGACATGCCTCATCCAAGATGTTTGCAGTGGACTGGGTCTTCCCCACTGTGGGCTCCCAGGAGACTCCCCTGCTCGAAGACTCACCAGGATGCTCTTATACTTTGTTGTCCTTTCGTTTTCCATGTAGACAAGAATGAGGCAGCTGCCTCCCACCCACTTGTTGTACAGGGGCCGTGAGGAGTACCTAGTGGAGACACCTGGTCTCCTGGACTCCAGCTCTGGATGACATGCTGTTGCTGCCCCTTCCCAGGGCACCGGAGCCATTCCTGGAGAAGGCTCTAGCTCTGGGGTTGGCTTAGGAGCCTTCATTGGAACTGAGCTTGTAGCTAGAGGAGAAAAGATGCCAACATGACTGCCTTGCCCTGAGCTTCATACAAACAGACAATACCCCTGTCTGCCAGGAAGAACTCAGCCCCTGAGCCCACACAGGACCTCTTACACACAGCAGCCATCACCTGAGTGGACAAAGCCTAATCCTTTTTCCCAGCCCAACACCATCCATACAGACTCCCCGCAGTGGGACAACACTCGGACCTTTCCTCACATACCCTTAGATACACACCCCAGTCCGCTTGGTACTCAGGCTCTGCCTCGCTTGACTTCCCATCTTGAATCTGGGACAGCAGGTGGTATGCTAGGTGCTCCATGTTCAAGCCACCCAGGAGCAGGTGCATGTATGGCAGCAGCATCTGGAGAATCAGAGAGCCTGGAGGCTGATGGAAAGCCTCAGTGTACAAGACCACCCAAATACCGAGAAGGAAGGTGAGGCACTGTGGGGAGGCAGGTGCAGAGTGGGCAAAACCCTGGCCTCACCTTCGCCACGGCCTTCAGTAGCAAACCTCCGACCCTATACTCCTAAACCTTCCCTGGCTCTGCACACACCAGTCCACCCCAGACAAGTCACAATGGCTGTACAGGCAGGGACAAGACAGGTCACGAAGCAAAGAACCTTTAATCAAGGAGCGCTAGATCCTTGGTTTGACCAGCTCTCCCCTCCTCTGGGCAGGCCTGACACTCTTCTTCCTCTTGGCTACGTGCTCTCCAACCTGGAATGCACCTTCCAGGAGTGTCTGTCCTCCTGCCCACTCTTCTCAGGGCTCAAGAGACACCTCCTCCCCTGGCGTGGGCTGCAATGCTACCTCATTCTCTGTGAGCTCTCACTGAGTCCCCCTGAGTATCAGGGGACCTCTCTTTTCCCATGAGTGCAGACCACATCTCTGTGGCCCTGGGGGAGGACCAGGATCCATTGTCCCAAGAGCTTCCCCAGAGGACCATGACTCTACCTACAGCTCTCGGCCTTACCCCTCCTACTGTTGAAGCCCCACAGCTTACACCGCATGCAGGAAACAGAATTGGGGAGAGCAGTCTTTCTTCAGCCTTCCCAAGTCAGATCACCTTGCAGGTTCCTATTCTGGAAACAGGAGCCCACCCTCTTGACCCCAAGCCCTTTGTACCTGCAGTTTCAGGCTGACCCCCATTAAAAGGGACACAATGACAGTCATTTGTACCCCCATTTTTCACTGAATTATGTAATGTGCCTGGAAACGTGTCTTCACACACTGGGTGCTTTCTCCATGTCCATAAGTGAATGAGCCCAAACTGATGATTCCCACATATCTCTCTGGACATGGGAGCTGCCATCTCTAAAGCCCCTGTCCAGCTATATCTCATATAGGAAGCTCTGTCCCACTAAGGAACCTGACGTCTTTTATTAACACAAACGTGCTTTGCCCAAGGCCTGAGTTATGAGATGCCCCTGGCACAGAACTTCTTTCTTCATGAAGAAAACATCACACCAAATAACCCCCAGGCCTCACTGAGTCCACCTGGGAGTGAGCTCAGAGCACACCATTGAGCAGCAATGCCCTGTGTGTGAGGAGCAGATGGACACAGGATGGATTAGTTGGCCCAAGAAGGGGACTTCACTCAAGTTGCAAGATTGGGGCAGACACTTCTAGGACTCATCCCACTTGGTGCTCACACTTCCCTATGTGTGTGGTCCTCTATCTTCCTAGATTTCACAAAGCATTTGGGTCTCTGAGAGGTACATGGCAGCCCCAAGACCCAGGCATGAAGGGGATGCACACTTGGGCTTGGTGGTATGGTGCTTACCTTGGGAACAGCAGGTCCAGGACCTGCTGGGTGGGGATGAAATCCGAGTAGATGGACCCAAAGGTGCTGCCAAAATTTGAGTTCCTGCCACAAACGATGTGCACAAGCTGATTCATGAGCTGGTTCTGCTTATAAGCTTTAAGAGTCTCTACCCTGCAGGGCTCATCCATGTTCTGATCTAGCTCATTTTTGCACTGGTATCAAAAATGATGGGTTCAAATGGGAAATAGTAGCAAACAGGAAAAGGACTTATTAGAATACTGTGAAGCAAAAGCACAATGGGACAGTTCACATCATTTTACACACACACACACACACACACACACACACACACACAGAATGAGTCCTGGGCCATTCAGACAAAAGGGCCTGCTTGGCCTACCTGCCCTGTGCTACTCACTCTTGAGTTTCTCTGGGATCATCGCCAGAGGCTCTAGCATCTAACATGAATCCTCTCCCAGTCTTCCCCCAGAAAGGAAAGGCTGCACAATCTACCCTGGAGACTCCCGGGGACCACAGGAGAACATCCTTCTCACTCCAGAGTCTGAAACAAAGTGAGCTGGGATGGCTTCCTTAGTGAAGTGTGTGTCTGGTTACCAGGGTTCCATGTTCTGTTTGATCCATCAAGGCGACGATGTCATTAGTTGTGATGTCCATTTCGGAGTCTCCTATTCATGAGACGACTTCCAAAAGCCAATTTCTCCCCCCTCGTACACCAACATCAGTCGCAATTTCCACGAGAAAGTCCCATGAAATCACAAAGATCCATGCTCTAGCCCTACCTTGAAAGAGTCACTTAGTCTTAGCAACCATCATCACTAACCACTAAGTCAGTGAATAAAGGTCATCAGGTGTCAAGCGACAAAATGCGGGATGAGCAAGGATGAGGATGGGTGGGAGAAGTCTCCCTCTCCAACACAATTAGGGCAGGATGTGCTGCCCTCAAGGGGCTGAGGGGCCTGGGATCCTGCCACAGAGTGGGGATTCCAAATCTCACATCCCCTGACCCAGGCCAGAAGACCAGGTAGAGTCCAAGGACCCTGGGGTGGCCCAATGGCAATAAAGGTCCAAAGGAACTAGGGATCTGCCTGGACCCTCAATCCCCTACTGTGCGCAGGGCTGCATGACCAGGCCAGAGGCCATCCACAGCAATCTGCCTTTACAGGAAAACAGGGACTGCAGGCTGCCTCTGGCTCACTGAATCAGGGTGGTGTTTTCATAAAGCAAGACCACTTCCTCACATTGGACCAGCAGCTCATGCGCTGACAGCACAATGGCTGGCTTGACTCAGGCCCTGAGAAATGAAATAGAAAATTCATAGCAAACACATCTTTAGCTCTTCCACATCATCAGGGGGTGTGATTCAATTCAGTCCAGAAAGGTGTCTGAAATGATTTCTAAACATGCTGGGGACTCACCTCTGTGTGGAACTCTTCAGGAAAAAGGGGGTCAAATCTCATGAAGCAACTCTTCTCTCTTCTAGCCCATGGGCAAAGCAAGGAACCTGCATGATACCAGAGGCTCACTCTCTCTTCTCATGTCTTCTGGAAATGAACCATTAATGCTTCCTTCAAGGTGAAGCAGAAGCCTGCATTCCCAGCTGCACAGAAGTGTCTGAGGGCACTGTCTCCCTTAAAACCCAAGAAGAAAAACCAGGTCATTAAACAGGCACATGGAGTAGAGTACATGATCAATGATCCCTCCTCCCTGGAGCCTTCCACATGCCCATCTTCCACATTCACAGAGCAATGCTTGGCCCTTCTCAAAGACCAGGAGACCATGATGCTCATCACCAGGAAGTCAATAAGGAATATGAACAGAGCAGCATGGATTGCAGAAGGTGGCACACCACGGATCTTCAGCACAGCTGCTAGAACACAAGAGCTTAACTTCAGTATTGACTTTCTGTCACCTACCAAGTACGATATTAGTGTCAACCAGAACATGCAGACATCCAAGTAGCAGGTTGTAAGGGACCGGCAAAAGATCGGAGGAAGAGACCACCAAGAGACTGCCTCATGCAACAGCAAAGGGTTTATTTGGGGACCAGCATGCTGGGGCTCAGTGCTCACTTGAATAGAGCAAAGAGAGATAGAGCTCTGAGAACAGCTTAAGCAGAGCTTATATACTTTCCTTGGAGAGAGCAGGGAGAAAAGTTACATTTTGTAGTTTGGCAGTTGGGGACAGCTCATTCTGGGAACAAGATTAGCAAACAGTTCACAGTTGGGGACAGCACATTCTGGGAACAAGATTAGCAAACAGTTCTTAAGATTTCAACAGTGTTTTGTTAAGCATATAGAAAAACGGAGTGACAAGTACCTATTTTCTTAACCTTTCAAGGTGACACCCCGCATCCATTCACAGAAGTGGGCAACATCTGCACTGGAACAAGAAAGTATCTTATCCTTAGTCATAAAATCATCAGAAACAAAATAAAATGGATGCAAGACTTCTCATTTCACTATTACGTAGATGTTGGAATTCCTGATTAAATAATACCTCCTCCAAAATAAAAAGTATCTCAGACATGTGTCAACTATCAATGGATGACATTTTAAAAACTACGGCCTTTACTTAATATTTATGTATGCTATAGCCCTGCCTAAGGCTCTTTGGGAAAGGAGCACATAGAATTGGATCTTTGAAAATCTCACATTTGCTGATAAATATTACTGCTGATGTCAGGCATGGCGAAGTAAAAAGTGGGACTTTGGGTACTCAAAGGACGTCATGTGTGGGATTGGTGTCCCTGATTCATACATAGCATATGGTTTCTATGAAAGCTGGTGAGGGAGCAGGAGTAACAAAGCTGAACAGGTGACCTCAGGGGATAATGGCGGATAGGCCAAACTGAAGAACATGTTCCAGCTAACATTGGTATTTGGGCTCCTGAGCCCAGACCTGTTTTTAAAAAAGGTGCAGACAGGCAGTGTTCATGTACAAAATGTCTACCGTTTAAAAGTAATTTCAATGGCATCTAGTTACACATCTTATACAATGAAATTCATAAATTGGCAGACCATTTTAACGAAAAAACATGATACATACAAAGATAAAACCTTGTCTTTATCAGGACCTCTAGAAATATGTTTTATTTGGCTTAGATGCAAATATCTTTCAATAGAATTTCTGATACCTGAATGACCTTATTCAATATTATACTGTACAGATCACAAGGCTTTCTTTATAGAATATTCTCTTCTTAAAGCCTCACATAGAAAATGTCTCACAGGACATAGGAGAGGAATGCCCCAAAGGATGAGAGAATGGCTGGAACCGTTCTCAAATGAGCACATATACCCTGAAGTTTGAAGGCACCTAGTTGTACTCCAAGACAATTATAAACCTCTTTGATCCATTAATTAATAAATATCACCACTTTACCATTTAAGCCAAATCACAGAAAATTGGTAACACATGATCACTGGCTTTGATACCTTTACTTCCATTTCATTACCCAGAGATGATCTCTATACTTCAAGTGATGCAGATTTATTACAGAATGCCTAAGATCCTAAGGATCTATTTTAGCTCAGCCCATGGTATTGCTCCATTATTTTATGATTTTGTAAGTACTAAAATGTAATCTCATGTTGGATGATATATTCATGGTTTGAATATACGAATATATCATATACTCATCCAAAATTGTTCTTCCCAAAACAATAGCCCAATTTCTGTGCTTCCTCACTTACTGTTCAGGAATTGTACTAATTGTTTGAAGGTTCTAGAGGACCTGTTAGACTCAATGGACAAACAATCCAACATACTCCAGGGTATGTAAGGGTGCCATAAGAAAATAAGGTCAGCCTACAGCAATGGGCAGCTGCCTGCCCTTGGCTGGGAGAAGCCCTGGCCATGGCACCAGGGCTGCTGGGCAGCAGAGGCCTCCACAGCCCTGCAGGGAGCCTGGAGCACAGCTCTGCAGAACCATGCTCAGCCCTGGACAGATGCACATGAGTTCCCATCACAGGCTAGAGTGTGGCAGTCCCAGGTGCATGCCTGTCATGCCAGCCACCAGGGAAGCTGAGGAAGAGCAACCTTCGAGGTCAGCCTTGGCAACTTGTCCCTGTGGCAGAGGGGAAAAAGTTTACAGGGGTCTCTGAGGGTGGAGCTCAGGTAGGTGCTTGCCTAACAGGCTCAGGCCCTGGGTTCAATCCCCAGAACCACACATACACCAAAAAGTGACCTTGGAACACGGTTTAAAACGGTGGGTCAGGTACACAGAAGGGAACAGGAGAGGGTTTTTAAAGCGAGGCCTTGAAACAGAATCCACAGGTGCCACAGGAAAACAAAAGGACACAGAGTCAGTGAGACCTGACACACCTGGGCGGGTCCCCTTCTAAACCGCCTCCTGCTCCCCAGGTCACCTGGGCTCCTCCATTGCCCTCCCCTCTCCAGGGGACCTGCGGGTCAGGCCACCTCTTCTCCTCTGAGGTCCATGGTGCAGGCCACACGGCCGAGGCCACCGCGTCCTGAACAGGACCCTGCAGATCAAAACCCACCCGCTGTGACCCGCAGCTCCGTGAGGAGAGCCCTCAGGTGAGAACCGGGACCGCGGGGTCCGCGCTGGGCGCTGTGGGGACCGCCCCGGCGGCTCCAGGGGACAGGCAGCCGGGACCCAGGCTCCAGGGCGGCGGCAGAGTCCTCCCGGGTCCCCGCTCGTGTGGGCGCCTAGACCGGGCCGCTCCCGGCGGCTCACCTCCTCCTGTCACGGACCCCGCGAGCCGGACCCGCCACCCGGGAACCACAGCCTCCCTCTCCTCCTCCAAGCTCCCCGCGACCCGGCTCCAAGTTCCCGCCCTGGCGTAGGCCCCGCCCCCGTCTCCCTGGCGTAGGCCCCGCCCCCGTCTCCCTGGCGTAGGCCCCGCCCCCGTCTCCCTGGCGACAGCCCCGCCGCACTTCTGCGACGCACTTCTGCGACCCACTCTGCGAGCTGCGGCGGGGCTCTTGGCGCCCCCACTGCCTGGCTGTCAGATAGGCTGCTGAGCCAACGTGAGACAGCAACTGACTAGCCTCCTCACCTGTCCCCGACTTCCTGGGGGAGGCCTGCGGCTGCCCCTTGTAACTGTGGGGCCCTGTGGACGCGGCCCTGGATGCTGGGCTTTCCCATGCGAAATGCTCCTCAGCCAGGGGGATGGGACTGCTGCCCAGGAGGACAGAGCCCCTGAAAAGGCCCTGCCACTCCTCTTGCTTGCAAGGGGACTCTGTCACATAGGCCAGGCAGGGAGAGTGGTGGCCCAGAGCAAGGCCCACACAGAGCGCTGGATGGGCATTGCTTGTAAAATGACTGCTGTGGGTCAGGACACCAACAACCAATCGCCATCTGCATTAATAGTCATTAGGAAAATATCGCTCACAACCATTTTTCTACCTCTAATATGTGACTGTATTCCCTTCCCCATGAGTAAGGTCACAGGCACGTGTCGTTCTGTCTTGCTTCTGTCTCTCATCCCAGAGGCCCCTGGTACTCTTTGGGCTCCAGGACTGGAAGCTCTCTTACCATAGGGGTTTTTGGTAAATTGATTTTTTAAATTCAGTATATGTGTCAGCAGAATGCATTTGGATTCATTGTACACTACTGCAAAAAAAACCTTTTCATTTACCTAATTGGACACGATGCAGCATTGCACCCTATGTTACTCATCCATGTACCTGGGGGAATAAGGTCCATCTCATTCCACCATCTATCCTGCCCCATACGTCCTCCCCTCCCCTCCCTCCCATTAGGTCAAAATTTCTCCATTTCTCACATTCCCCCCATTTGGGATCAGCTTCCAGTTCTTACAGAGAACATTCAGCCTCTGGGTTTATGGGATTGGCTTACTTCACTTAGCATGATAGTCTCCAACTCCATCCATTTACCTGCAAATGCTATCATTATATTTTCTTTGAATGCTGAGTAGTAGTGCATTGTGTTTATATAGGACAATTTTTTTGTATCCACAGCATAACATCTAGGTTGCTTCCACAGTTTAGCTATTGTGAATTGAGTTGCTATAAACATTGGTGTGGCTGCGTACTACAGTATGCTGATATTAAGTCCTTTGTGTATAGACCGAGGAGTGGGGTAGCTGGGCCAAATGGTGGTTCCATTCCAAGTTTTCTAAGGAACAATAGAGTTTTGAACTGGCTGTTGGTCACCTGATGGTACTCCATGGGTTCCTCCAAGCCTGGCTTGCATCTTCCTCCCCTCATCCTCTGGGATGAGCCAGATGCTCAGTTGTGTCATCTGCAGTAAGATGGCTTTCCTATGTCCTGTCCCTCATCAGCTTGCAGTGCTGGGTCCGCCCCCAAGATGGAACTGAGCAGTGGATGCACAGGCATTGCTCCAATGTCCTGCTACCTCCTGAGATGGAAAGAACATCTCTGAGGTCTGTTGTATATCCACCCTCACCCCTGCTTTTGCTGTCTCTCCTTGAAGTCTTAAGTGACCTCATTCCACTCATTTTAACAAGACTTTAGACATTCCGCTTCTCCAAAACAATGGATTTTCTCCTCTGATGGATACCCCTTATTCAACACCCACATTTGCAAGTTGCTGAAAAGATAAAAAAAATTAGGTGCTATACTAAAATTCTCAGAACAGATGCTCTAGCACTGAAAATACTGCAGAGACACTTGGCTACACCACGAACAAGCTCTGCCATTGACTTCAGGTCCTTCCCTGCTAGGAAAGGAGGCCAAGGGCTATCCAGATGCAGCTAATAGAATTATCTCTGTTCTCTGGCTTTGATTCTTCAGAATCAAACTAACTCTCTCTCTCTCTCTCTCTCTCTCTCTCTCTCTCTCTCTCTCAATGAAATAAAATTTGGACCACGGCACACATATCAATATGGTAAATACTAATTATTTACAGAAGAAGGTTCTAGACCATGTGTTTGCTTGATGCTATATTTTTTATTATTGTCTCAAGAGGCTAGGAGCAAAGAGGATCGTGTGGCTGTCCTCCTTAAAGTCTTCCATGGCTCTTCCTTTCTGGCAAGTCTCATGGGTTGTGCAGCCAGGAAGGGGAATGACTTTGGAGGCCAGAGCTAAGGACAGCCCAGCCTGTGAAATCAGATTTGGTGTTTTCTGGCACAGTTTGGAACACTGACACCTGAGCACAAAGATCTGTCCAGAGAGTCAATTTTGAAAACACTTGTCTTTACACATGAAAGGCACATCTTCACGGAAAGATTAAAGGAAGGAAATGTGACTTATAATTACTGCTAAGCATGTGTAAGCAGTTGTGTATACTAACATGGCCCATGAAGAAGGCCAAATTTATGCCCTGTTTCCAAACCTCATACACACACACACACACACAAATTCTAACAATTAAAACATTCATGACACCTATCAAATAATTGTGAAAATGGGTAAAATTATATATATACAAAGGAATTTCAGAATACGCTGCTGAATTTGTAAAATGAATCAATTTTTAAAACTCTGGGTAAGGTACATCAAATATATGTTTCTTCAGTGCAAAGTGTTTGTTTCCTTCAAGAAAATGTTTCATGATACATATAGGCCAGGAGCCAAAACCTGGAGACTTTCTCAGTTGAGAGAAGCCAGGAACTTTGTGTTTCATTGGAGAGTTTCCTGCCTAAATCTCAGAAGCTGGACCTCAATGACAAAACCTGATAATGGGTTTATTGGAGAATGTCCCCCATTCCTAAAATGATAGTATGGACCATAGCCCACTAGGCCAAGGGTAGTTATGGCTTCTGCCTTCTACTTGATGCCATTTTTTCCCCTTCTGCTCCCCCACCCCCACCCCAGCTCACTCTTGAAAGGCCTTCTGTTCTGCCAGCCATAGTGACATCTGCTGGCAGACATGGGAAGTCACAAATCTGTGGAAACCCTCTCAAGCAAACCTTGTTAATGCTGCCATTTATCACAGGGGCAGGGGTGCGGGCTCTGGAGGGCTGGGCGTCCTGTCATTTCTCCCATACCCTCTCCCAAGAGAGCAACCATGTCTCAAGCAGCCAGTTCCCACCTTCCATTCACAGAACTAAAAGTCAGGCAGATGCAAACCCCAATGCTAGCGCGGGCCCTGGAAAAGAAGCCACCACTCCAGGTGACAATAGACTTGACTGGATGCTTGGGGACTGAAGTAAGGTAGTTCTCACCCACCTCTGCTCCCTCCTCATTTTCAGCAGGCCTCTGCCTGCGGCTAGGAGAGGAGTGGAGCTTTCTTCCCCACCTGGCCCCGCTGTCTCAGCGCTGCTTTAGGGGCAAACATGCAACTAGGTGAGTTGAAAGGGGATTATTCCAACTCAGAGATTCTTTCCTTCTGAACCAATGCAGGAGATGTCCACTTTGCGTTTCTGAGGAGTTCATGGTGTCCTAAGAACTCCATGTCACTTTGGCTACTCAAAGTGGGGTCCCTTGGTCAGCAGCACCAACATCCCTGCTCAGAGCTTGTCAGAAACGCTGCCACTCAGAGGTGCTGGAGTTTTGCACTGAAAGAAGCCACGTTTGAAACAAGCCCCGAGGCCATACCTGCACACACCCAAGTTCATGTGCTTGTACTCCACACTGGGTTCCTCACCTTGGCGCCCCTGGCCCATCAGGCCATATCCTTCTTAGTCTGTAGAGGTCTTCCCCATGCAGTATAGACATTCAGCAGCACCCAGGGCCTCTACCTGAGTTTTGCACCAGCACCCCTGACTTGTGATAACTCAAAAGGTCTCCAGGCATTGTCAAATGACCCCAGGGGAGGGGGACAGTCACCTGTGTTGAGACCCATCACCTTCAGGGTCATCTGGGACCTTGTTACAAACACACATTCTCAGACCCCACCCCAGATTGGCAAAACCAGGAACTCCAGTGGGGCCCAGGAAACTGGTTAACTCTCTGTGAGACACAGGCACTCTGAGGTGGAAGAGGACTCGGGAAAGGCCCTGCAGTGAACCACTATTTGGTGACAGACAAGTCACAGGGGCCACAGCATGACCAAGAGGTTGCAGGCCATGGGGGATAAAGAGCCCAAAGCTGGAGCCACCTGGGAGGGTTTGTAGCCACACTTCCCCCTGTGCTATCTCCATGACCTTGGCCAAGTGACCTGATCTTTCAGTGCCTCAGTTGTCACCTATGGAAAATGGGGACAACCAAAGCACTGTTCCTCCTGCAACTATTGAGAAATGAGGAAGCTTTTATGATAAGGTGCTTAGAAGAGTGCTTGGCTCCAAGACCTTCAGACAAGTCAACTAACTGGTCTTGTCTTCATCACTGGCCTGTCTTGCTCCCGATTGTTGAGTCCCCTACAAGCCAGCCAGGCAGGTGCTTCATTCCCTGCCACATCCTCAGCAGGGAGCCCTGCCTGGCCTGGACCAGGCTCTCAATGAACATCGGTGGAGAAAGGCATTGCAGTGCCCATGAGGACATGAGGACACCAGCAGAAGCCCTCTGTCTCAGGGGCTTGAACTTTGCTGTGGATCCTGTATGTTCTCCAAAGGGACCCCAGCTTCCTAGATCCGATTCTATTAGAAGGTATCCTTGCAAATGTGGCAACGGGGCAAAAGTGAGCTTCTCCATCCATGTGGATTAGACGGGACCTCAGGTAGATCTACAGGCATGTTGTAACCAACAGTCAATCAACATACGCTTAGAAAATCATGGAAAGACTAAAGATGGGGGCGGGGTGCTTCACAGATGCTGTGTGTTTTCTTCCTCTACTTCTAGGATTCTCTCTACCCACCTCCTGAAGACAGGCATACAATTATCCCCATTTCAGATATGCAAACACTGAGGCCACGAGAGGTTACAGAACATTCCCAAGGTCATTGTCTAGTAAGCAGTGAAAGTGTTCTTCTCATGCTGGTCTCTGATTCCAAACCCACACCTGCCTTTCTTCCCAGGGAACTTCCTGGTCTGCACACAGGGATGACATGCCTTAAGATTGGGGGACAATCCTAATTTCAAACCTTCTACCTCACGTTATGCTGAAGACAATCCTAAGCAGCAGAGCACGTGTCTTATTTGGTTTAAAAACTCCATCTCTGGTAGTAATGAGATCTCTCTGCCACAGCCCCGCCAGACAGCCATTTGGGACCACAGGAGTGTGGAGAAAGAGTGACCACAGGAGTGTGGAGAAAGAGAACACAATTCAGGAAAGTGAAATACAAAGAAGCAAGAGCTGAATATACTAGAACAGACAGGACCAACAGAGAGAGCCCAGCTGAGAGAGGCCTGGAGCAGGGCTGGGGCGAGCCAGCGCATTCCATGGGTATTGATGAAGGTCTGCTGTGTGCCTGGCACTATGCTGAGAAGTAGACGCTGCATTGAGTACAGTCTCTGACTTTGCCCTGCTAAAGATCCCAGTGTGGGGATTTAAAGCTGGATGACATTGTCCAGCACTATGCCATTTCTTCACACCCCAGCTGACCTAGAGCCCCCAGCACCATGGCCCATTTGCCTACAGTGAAGGCCAGCAGCAGCTTCCTGCTATGGCTGGCAGGAGTGGGTGGAGAACCCCCCAGCTCTCTCACCCTGTAGGAGGGCTTCTATTGGTAGCATGATCTACATGGACCCCCAGCACTCCTTAGCAAGACTGTGCTTAGTCACTCAGTGACAACAACTGGCTGGTACACCTTGTCTTCCAGTTCCTAATCACTTCCTGTTCCCACCTGGAGTTTTATACCATCACCTGCCAAGAAAACTACTTGCTAACAAATCTGGATCACAGAGTCCCCACACTTTACCTTAGGGAAGCCAGAGCATGAAAGAAGGTTCTAGAAAGATGTACAGTGATCCCAGTCTATCTGGCCATTTTATGCCTGAATTTATAGTACTCCTTGGCTGCTCTGACTGCCCTGATAGGTTTAGGAGAAAAGACAAGCCATATTTTGGCATGTAAAATGCATTCAGGCCAAGTCTCTTTCACACAACCTATGAAGTAGGGGTAGAATCTCATGAAATTTTAAGTACAACAGAATGCCAAATGACTACTCATTCCAGTGAAGACATGCTGCAAATAAGACTTAGAAGATGTGCTGCAAACAAGACTTAGAAAAGTGTCCTCAGAGAAGATTCTATCATTCTGCATTTGCTTCTGAAAGTTGAAGCACACAGTTCTAATGAGCCCAGGAAGAGGTTGATACACAGTTGAGTTGGCATATGATGTGCCAGAGCTCAGGACTTCAGGGCTGCTGTCAGGTGGTTCCCGGGCTCTTCTGGTCCTCACCTTCACTCAGTGTCTTTTTGTTGGTGATGTAGTTCAGCAATGGATTACTGGCCCAGAGACTTGTTCAGTATTGCTCAGCAGTAGCAAAACACTGTCACCAGTTGTAGGTAGCCAACTCCAGGTGAGAAACTTGATAGATGTTAATGCTCACGGCTTCACACTGGCAACCTGCCCCTCAGTGATCATGCTCTCTAAAATATACACCATGCTAAATTGTGTGGAAGAATTCTACATCTAGCCAAACCACAGGAGCTTTCAAAAGCCAGCCCAATAACATTTAGAAGATTCACTCTCCAAAGCAAGCTTGCCAATGCCTGAGTGCCCACACACTCTATTAGCGCCAACCTCACCTCCTTTTACAATGCACACATCCACCAAGATATCACTGCCTGTGGTGGTTGAGCGGCCTTTCCAATGGACGAGGTGGATGTGAATGTAACACGTGAATGAATTAGCATTTACCAACAACTGGAAGAAACAAATTCACTCTCTATGATATGATGACGCAGCTGCTCTGTGATCTAGACCATCCCCCTCTCCTGTGTCCTCTCTCTTTCCCTCTGCCTCGATGGACCTCCAACTCAGCCCAGAAGGATGTGTCCTTTCTAGCCAGAAGCCCTATCATGGCTTCCATTTCCAGGCCCTGATTCCTGGTTATCTGCAGCCAGGTCTCGGTTTCAAGGTAGTCTCTTCAGATCCCTTCCCTACCCGAACCACAGTGTGGGCTCTGGCCCCACCCCTTACTCTCTACACCACCATCCCACATTATGGTCTTCCTGTCCCTCTCTGTGACCCAGGACTGCCCATGACCGACCCCACCCAACAACAAGCTGTTGAACCAGGTGCCATCAGGGGTAGAAATGACCAGAGATGTCTAACTTGAAGATTTCACAGATAGTTAATGAACCAGTGAAATGACATAAGAGGAAGTCAATGAATTCTAACCTCAAGGATAAATCCTATGGTACACTGGCTCTCAAATTCAGCTGTACACTGGAGCCACCTGGGAGCTGGGCATAGTAGTGACCACTGGACCACCCACTGGTCCTGGGCTGATGGAATGGCTCTGGGCTAAAATGGGACACTGAGGTTTGTAAATTACCAGTTGAGTATAATATAAAGCAAACTTTGAGAACACTGTTTTCCCCCCCACTTGAAGAACTGTGTGCATACAGATGCAGAAGTACACAAATCTGCAGCACAAGGCTCCTTGAGATCCATAGATTAAAAGCACTGCAGCCACCAGCACCCTGGCTAGGCACACCACCAGCCCCCTGGAAGCCTCCTATTTCCACCTTCCAGATGATCACAGCCCTGCCATCCAAGCATGGAGGAGTCCTCCCTGCTGAGAGACATCAATGTGGAGAATGGAGAGGCCTGGATGAGGCCCTATTGAAGGGAGGATGGGATCTGAGGAGCGGACCAGAGAGAGGAAAGATGGGAAAGGGAGGGAGGCTGGCGAGGGCAGGGCGACAGCATCACTGGAAAAGAGGCCCCAGGAGGAACTGCTACAGACTCTCAGCTGAAGACACCCGTGCGGGCCTGAGGAGTTCTCAAGCACAGCCTTCCTTGCCTATGCGGGAGCTTTGTGTTCAATAGACACTTTGCAATTCTTTTTTTTTTTTTGATTCCGGGAACCACTACCGTGCTGGACTTGGATAAGTTGAGTGATAAAGGACATGCAGGGACCCACATGCAACAAACAGGTTCACTGATGGCACAAGGGCTTCAAAGTGAAACTGTGTCTGCCCGTTATTACAAGTCATTCTGCGGCACTCTAGTTCAAACAGGGACAGCCACAAATTCCTCACTGGGAACACGCTTTACTGCTGCAAGTGGAAGCTGCTGGATGAACCCACTTCACTTCTGAACTTCTCAGCTCTCCTGAGCAAGCACATTCAGAACCCACTTCAGGCCCAATAGGAAAAGTGTACCTATAAGAGAGCCCTTGTAGCTCCGATCACCAACGTTAAAGAGGAAAGCTGCTCTTTGAAGAAAATCCATTTGCCAATGTTTCACTGAAATCAATGGTTCCCCCTTACTCAGAAGACAAACTGGAAATGCAGGAGCCTTCATGCAGGGAATCTGAATTTCCAATGGAACAGTGCTTCAGAGAGAAACTGAGAGTGCCGGCTCTGAGAAGCGGTTCCACTTCATGCAGCTTCAACCAGAAACAAACCTCAATGTGCTTACAGAGCACAAGACCGTTCCTTCAATTGGAAGCGGCCTGCACAAAATGCTTCTGTTCTGCACTTCCAAGCTTTTCTCAGCCAGCACGTTCAGACGACATTTACACCCAAAGTGCAAATTGTGCTACCCAGAGATCCCTTGGGACATCACCAATATTCACATGGAACATTGGATGGTTGACAAGATCAATGGCCCAGAGTTTCATTGAAATATTTTTCTCAATTTTTCCTGAAAACTCACTGGAAATGAAGGTACCCACGAGCAACAAACTCTGCTTTATACAAGACACAGAAACTTCTAAGTAAAGCCCGTGACTGCTGGCTCTGAGAAGGGGTTCCAATTCCTACTAGTTCAACCAGGCCCAAATCCCAATATGCTCTCTAGAAACACTTTTACATCCTGCAATTGAAGCTGTTGCACACCCTGCTTCTCTTCTGCACTTCACACTCTTCTCACCGAGCACATTCAGAGAACAGTGCAGGCTCAATATCCGAAGTGTGCTAGCTGGAGAGCCCTTGTACCTCGCAGCACTTGCTCAGATAGGAAGCGATGGGACTGCTGGGTGGATCAATTCCTCAAAGATTCTTTGGAATCCATTCCTCAAGCAGATTCTGAAAACTATCTTGAAATTGCATGAGCCTGTCTGCAATGATCTGTGCTTTACTGAGTGCATAGATGGTTCCAAGTGAAACGGTGCCATCAGCTCTGACAAGAGGTTCTGCTTCCTGCATGTTCAACCAGGGAAAAACCACCACGTGTTCACTGAGAACAAAGCTACTTTGTGCACAAAATTTTTCTGTTTGCCCCCTACAAATGCATCTCAGGATGCACATTCAGAACACATTTCCTGCAAAATCATGACAAAGTATCATTGCAAAAGTCCACTGTGGTCTCGCATCACCAACATTAATTAGGAAATGAATTGCACAAGGTTTCATTGTATTCCCTTGGTCTCCTTCTTCTAAAAACTCATTGAAACTGCAGGTGCGTGACAGCAACCAACTTACCATTGACCAAGAGCACAGTTGTTTCCAATGGAAACTGTGCCTGCTAACTCTCAGAAGCCATTGGATTTAAGGCTACTTCAGCCAGGTACAAAGCTCAATGGGCACGTGAGAAAAATGTCATTTCCTAATGTGGAAGCTGCTTGCCAAAATTCTTCTGTGCTGCACTTCCAAAATATTTTCAGGAAGCACACTCAGAGCACAGTTTCAGCCCATATGCAAAGAGTGCTAGCAAGAGAGCCCTTGGACCTAGGTTCAGCAACTTGGAGGAGAACTGTGGGCCCACTGGGAAGAGCAATTCCCCAAGGTGGATTGAAATCCATTGCTCAATTGTTTGTCACAGAATTCACTTGAAATGCAAGTGCCTGCCTGCATTGAACTCGCATTGACCAATTGTACAGATGCTTCAGAGGGAAACTGCCACCTCAGAGAAGCGGTGGTTCTTCATGCTAGTTTAAGTAGTGACAAACCCCAATGTGCTCACTGAGAACAAAATGAGCTCCTGAATGTTGAAGCTGCTGAGAGACTGCTTTACTTTTGCACTCCCAAACTACTCTCAACAAGCACATTCAGAGCCGAGGTCAGGCCCAAAATACAATGTTGGCTGACAAGAGAGTCCTTGCACCCAGGATCACCAATTTTGAGAAGGCAATGAGGACTGCTGAAAAGAACAATTCCACAAAATTCCATGGAAACCCACTCATCAGACCTTCCTGAAAACACTGGAAATGCAGGTTTCATGCAAGGAACTCTGTGTGACAGATGGCAAAGTTTGCCAAATGCAAACATGCCTACCAGCTCTGAGAAGCCATTCTCATTCACACTTCTTCAACCTGGGAAAAATCCCCATGAGCTCACTGAGAACAAGTTAGCTTGTGCCACTTGAAGCTGCTTCCACAAACAGTTTCACTTCTGCACTTCTAAACTGTTCTCATCAAGCACATTCAGAGCACAGTTCAGGCATGAAACACAAAGTGTGCCAGAAAGAGATCACCAACTTGCAGGAGGAAAGAGGACCAGCTGAGAAGATCAGTTCTCCAAAGTCTCATTGACATCCACTTGTCACATTTGCTTACAACATACACTCATACCCAATCATACAATCATACCCAAATGAGTGAACTGTTTTGGATCAATGGCACAGAGGCTTCAATGTGAAAGCATGCCTGTCAGCTGTAAGGAGCAATTTTTCTTTCTTCTAGCTCACACAGAAAAAAACACCATGTGCCTACTTACAACAAAGTTAGTCCTGCAAGTTGAAACTGCTTGCGGCAAATGGCTTCCATTCCCCACTTGCAGCCATCAGTGGTTGACAGATGGCACAGAGGCTTCCATGTGAAACAGTGAATGCCAATCATTACAAGTGCTTCTGACACACTCTAGTTGAACCAGGGACAGCCCAAAGTGCTCAACGAGAACACACTTTGTTCCTGCAAGTGGAAGCAGCTTGCACAAACTGCTTCAGTTAGAAAATTCCAAGCTCTTCTCAGCAAGCACATTCAGAAAACAGTTCTGGCCCAATGGAAAAAGGGTCCTAGCAAGAGGATCCCATACCTATGATTACCTTCATAAGGTAGCTTCCCAACTTCTGTGTGGAAGTGTGTTTCTCCTTGGCCCTTATGCTGTTTTGGAGACCACTAGCTCAGCTTTGTGCAGGATCATCTGACCTGGACTTTTTGCAAGACCTGTACAGCCCTCACACATGCTCAAATGCTACAGGACTTTGCAGACCAGTCCAGGCAACAGTAGGCATCCATTCATTGTCTGCAGTCTACAGATTCCTAGATGCATGGCATTCATTACCATCAAACGCAGAATTTTGATCAATAGCATATATATATATATATATATATATATATATATATATATATATATATATATATATCATTCCAATCTGAATCAAACAAATCAGAAATATCCCCAAATCCAAAGAGTGGATCCCCATTGTGATGCTACCAGTGGAAAATTCCACAGCTGACCTCATGGGATGGTTCACAGTCAAAACACAGCTGCATGAAAAATATTCCATGACATGACCTTCTGGTTATGTGGAAAGTGGCATGTGAAGTACACATGCATGTCTTCTTCAGACATGGGATTCATTTGCAGGACACCTTATGCAATTGAAAATACTCCAAAATGGGAGAAATCAGAACCACGTCTCCAAAGTATTTCAGAAGAGACCAACTCCATCTGTGTATGTATCTCTCAGTGAGTGTGTGTGCTCTAGTGTGCGTGTGTGTGCTCTAGTGTGTGTTTGTGTATGTGTGTGCTCATGTGTGTGTGTGTGTGCTCTAGTGTGTGTTTGTGTATGTGTGTGCTCTAGTGTGTGTTTGTGTGTGTGTGTGCTCTAGTGTGTGTTTGTGTATGTGTGTGCTCTAGTGTGTGTTTGTGTGTGTGTGTGCTCTAGTGTGTGTTTGTGTGTGTGTGTGTGCTCTAGTGTGTGTGTATGTGTGTGCTCTAGAGTGTGTTTGTGTGTCTTTGTTTCTGTTTGTACCATGATAGCCGATACTTCATTGTCCCCATTGGAAAACTGACTCAGATACTGCCATCTGCCAAACTCCTAAAAACCAAACTTCTTGCTGATAGAATGAAACATTCCTTCCTGTTGGTTTGGATGTGTCCTTTAGGAATCACTGCTACATTTAGTACACTCAAATCATCACAGTAGATCAGGTAACAAAAACATATATATTTTAAAATAATAATATATTAATGGAAACAACAAATACAGGATAGAGTAACAACTGTGTTACTAAACAAGGTCAAGGACAATGGCAAACTACAGATTCAAACTTTCCAAGCCAATAGTAATCAATGTAAATATTCCTGGGCTGCCTCAGCCCCGCCCAGGCACACAGCAGCAGAATGGTTTTGCAAGCATCCTCAGGAGGGCTGGAGCCTTCTTTGCAGGACGAGTGGGAGGTTGAGGCTGGATCCACTCATCATTCTTTTGGGGGAGGCTCCTTTTCCTCAGCACGAAGTTGGATTTTGTGTGAGGGTTCTTGGCATAAAATACGTTGGCCTGCGCTGGAATCCTCAGCTCTGAGGAGAGAGGGGTGTACAAAACAAGGTGGCTCAGGAGGTGCTCCCTAGGACACCCCAACATCTGAGAGCCTGTGCCAGAAAAGGCCAGAGCCACACACCTGAGAGCTCCCCAATTCAGCACCAATACCAACAAAGACAGCCTCCACAGTCCTCCCTGAGGAACTAGGCAGAGCACTTCAACAGACCTAATGTCTGTTCCTACCAAAGGCTTTGGACTCCAGAACATCTCAGGTCCTCTTGCATCTGCCAAAGCACACCACTAGGGTTTGCATCTGAAATCTCCCACAAAAGGCTCCTGTGCCGAAGATTCAGTCCCCACATGAGCCATCTTCATAGGTGGGTTTGGAGGGAAGCATTGGATGGTGAGTGCTCTGATGTCATCATGAAATTCTCATTCAAGATGAATACTCTACTGGGAGGTGGGAGGGACTGGAAGAAAAGTGGAGCATGGGTGGAGGAAGACCTAAACAGGGGTGCGCCCTGGGCAACAGTACCTTGTTCCTGTTGGCTCCACTGAATCCTCATTCTCCAAGTAGAGGTCCTCCTTCTCCTCTCCGTCTTTCTCTCTCTCCCTCTCTGCCAGCCTCGTTCTCTCTCTCCCAGTCTATGCCTTTGTGGCAAGGGCTGAGGAGCTCTCCACTGCCACACACTAGAGCTTTATGGACAGCCCAGTGCACAACCAAAGAGAAAGTTGTGAAACCCGGAGAAAAGGCCTAGGATTCCTCCTCTGAGTTATTTTCCTCAAGTATGGCCACAGTGAGGACAGGCTGACCAGAACAGACACCACATTAGAGCCATGCTTCTGCGTTGGTGGAGCCCGCCTCCATGTGAATCAGGCTTCTGAGAATGGAGGCCACATTCCAAATGCTGCCCTACTGAGAACAATGGTTCCAAAGACCAGCAAAGGGAATGCTTCCCTCCAACATGGTGTATGGCCCAGTGGTGCCATGACCCTGAGTGGGGGAATACAACAGCCCGCTTCTCCTTCCTCTGAACACCTGTTTCCTGTCGCCCTCCTCTAACCTAGAGCCTGTTCTCCATCCCTTCTGGGTTGGATGTAGGGATCTCTGCTATGAATTTCTTAGGCTACCAAGGCCCCAGACAGACTTCCTCTTCCATAGACTCTACTAACCTAACAGAAGTTTAAGATAGGAGACAAGTGATCCTAGAACTCATAGGGATGGTGGTCTTCAGCGTACATAGGCTGGGATAATGGCTGCTGAGGTGTTTGGCTCACAAAAACCAACCAACCAACCAACGAAAAAGCACTGGCATTATTATCAGATGACCTCTGTGGCCGACGTGCTCAGGAAACCCTCATCTGACTTTAGTTAGGGGTCATAACCTGGCTATTGTGATCACTCCTTGGCAAGTGGACTCAGGTGCGGAAGACCATGGAATTTATGCAAAGACAGATGATTCAAGCTGTCTCCCAGGCTGTGTTTTCTTCCCAATTTCATCCTGTTACTGCTTGCTAGAATCCTGGCCATGCTCTGCCCAGGCAGTGGTTTTCTGATCACACAGAAGGCTTTCAATCCTACTGCTTCAGTCCACAAAATGCCAGTTCCCTCTTTAGCCCATGCATTCCCCTGTTCCTCTGAAACCACTCCTATCCCAGGCCATGAAAGCATACTGCTCCTGGACAGAGGCTTTCCTTCTCACTCCTCACTGATGTCAGCTTTGGATGCCTGTTCATGTCCAGGGGAGGCACCTGGTGGGGAGCCGCAATATCCACTGGGGTATACCATTGGACCTCGAGACCTTGCACCAGCAGAAGTGCAGATTGCTTTGTGCACGAACCCAACACATCTGTTGGAGTGTTCTTGGGGGTCAGAGACTACTCTTTGGTGCTAAGAGTTGACCTGAGTCCACATCCTGACCCTTGCTCTCTGCCATCTGACTGTCCCACTTACTCTGACGGTGAGAGATGATTTGGCCCAGCTCATATTCCTCCGGCTTCTCCTCAGTGAGCAAGTGTAGCTCCAGGGCCCTGCGGATGACGGCAGGAGCCCTATCGTGGCAGGTCACCTGGAGCAGCATGGGAGACAGGCCTTCAGGAAATGGGCCTTGAAGTGACTACTCAAGGACAGTGGGCAGGGGCATTCTGGAGGCACCTCCACTCTAAATACAGGGCAACATCCATGACCCTACTACCTGAGGCTGGCCTCCTGCTCATTGCGTGGGCTCTTCCCACAGGCTACTCGCCCAATCCTTGTACATAGGACTTCCTGGACCTGCCATTGCTCTTTGTGGAGCTGCACTCCTCTCGAAGTGAAAGGACCCCACTACCTGCATACAGATGCAATCTCATCCCACAAGTTGGGAGGAATGGGACAATAGCCTCCGAGATCCCAGGTCTGCCCGAGGATGCAGGCGGCATTGGGAATGGCCTGGGCACAAAGCCTAGAGGCTTTGGTCTGGATCGCCAGGGCCAAAAACAGACCCAGGAACATGACCACACACAGGAGTGTTGAAAGATAGCCACGAGAGCTCCTGGCCTCCAGAGGCTCAGTGCTGGCTGGGGTGTAGGAGGGCACCTCATCCGGCAAGGGTGGTCATTGGAAAGAACTCCTATCCTGCAGGTTACCTGGACATTTAGTGTGCTTGCTCCATATCCTTATCAAGACCGCAGAGAGACCCTCTCAGCTCCTTGTTCAAGGAACATGCAGAACCTCACACTGCTGTCCTCCTCCATAGACGTCAGCATCCCATACACGGGAACCTGCAACCTAGGTCTTGTCCTATTCTCATCTGTCACCCATACCTGCCCCTGCCCTTCTGGACTGCATGCTGCCACCTGACACACAGACTCCCTCAGACATGGCGGTGGACAAGCTGCTGCTCTCCCTCATCTCAGCTCCAGCCCTTCCTCTCCCTTCTTGATTCCCATCTATCCTCCTGATCATCCAGAAGCTCCAATGCAAGAGGGCATGAGTAGTCCATGGTATTGGACCAGTGTCTGCTCCCCACCCAGGTGTAAGCACCAGGGGACACCCCTGCTCCCAGGCTTACCAGGACTTTCTTGGCCATCTTTGGACTTTGTGTTTCCAAGTGGACACGAATTAAGCAGGTGTCTCCCACCTGCTTGTGGGAAAGCGGCCTGGAGGACTTGCAGGTTGATTCTGAGAACTGTGGGGGATGGAACATCAGCAAACCCAGAAACAGAAAGCCACCCCAGCCTGTCAGTTGGCTCTATGGGCTTCTAGCACATATGTCCAGGTGATGAGGCCTCTTATTTCCCAGGTGGAAGTGGAATGGAAGCACAAGTACAGCTTGAATAAGGTAGGTGCTTACCTCCTTTCCCTTGACCTGGGGGCGTTTCCTCACGATGAAATGATATTTTATCCGCGGATTCATGGACAGATACATGAGTGAATGGTCAGGGACCTTGATTTCTGCAGAGCGAAGTGGAGAGAATTGTTAGGTGGCACTCAAGGATTATACCACAAAACACCCACAACCCCTGAGAGTCTCCGCCAGGGCGAGCCTGCACCAGACTTGAGAGCCCTCCTATCCAGCTACAGTGCCACCAGAGACTCCCTCAGTGATTCTTCCCTGGAGAAGATGATGGACAGGATTCTAAACCAAAAGAGCATCTGACAATGGAAACAGCACCTGGGGCCCCAGAACTTCTCAGTGCAGGTTGGATCTGCCACAGAGACACTGCTAGGCTTTGCATCAGGATTGGCACAGGCTCCTGTGCTTAGGCCTTTCTCCCCAGTGCAGCCATGTTCACACATGGGCATTCAGGGAAGCGTTGGATGGTGGGTGAATTCATCCACTTGCCCTTGATGAATCCACTCATGGATGAATACGCGGAGGGGAGGTGGTATCCATCAGAGGTGTGTTGGGCATGGACGTGGGAGGACTTCAGCAGAGTGGTGCCCTGGAGAACTCTATTGTTTTCTAGGTTCGCTCTCCTTCCCCTTGTTTCTCATCATGAGCTGTCTGCTTGGTACTTTTATTCTGGTTCTTGTTCTACTTCTGGCTCTTCTTTCTGTCCTGCATCTTCTTGTAGTTCTTTCTGGGTCTTTTTCTTGTTCTTACATGATTCCTTCTTGTTCTTCTGGTGTATCTCCCTCCACCCTTCCTTCTGTTCACCTCCTTCTTTTTCTTCTTCTTCCTCTTGCTCTTCATCGTGTGATCCTCTCCCGACTCAGGCTTGTCCTCTTTCTCCTCCTCCTCCTTCTCCTTCTTTCTCTGGCAACGGTGGGGGGTCCTGAGGAGTTCAAATCTATCACACTCTTCTGCCCAGATGCAGCCTGTGTTCAGTAGGCCAAGATGAAATCAGTTCTCAATCAATGGCCAGGAGTGAAACCAAGACCAAAGACAAGTGACTTCTTTCTTTGTCATTGTCACTGTCCGGAAAGACTGAATAACAGACACCGCATTCTGGATAGGCTTCTACCTGTGGTAGTCAGCACCTCATCTGGACCAGGATTGCTAAAATAGATTCCACCTCCAAAAAGCTTCCCCAATGAAAACAAGGTTTCCAAAATCTAGGAGAGGGCCAGCATCACTGCCACCCTCCTGCCATAAGGCATAGATGCCATCACACCTAGTGGGTTCCAGGGCCCCGGTAGTCCTCCATTTTGATGTCGGTTACACACAAACCTCCCTGGTCTGGAGCCTGCTCTCAACTGATGCTGGGTTGAAAGTGTCTGTTTCTGAAATCACCTTTGTAGATTCTCAGTTTGGTAATTCCTTATTGATTGGCTTATTTTTGTACCAGGGATAAAACCAGAGGCACTTAAGCACTGAGACCATTCCCAGGCCTTTTTACTTGGGTACAGGCTCTCCCTAAATTTCTGAGGCTGTTTGGAAATCCCCATCCTCCTGCGCTGCCTCCCAAGTCCCTGAGATTCGCAGACACTGCCCTTTGCCCAGCTCCTTGCACCTCAGTCTTCCTCATGTGTAAGACAGAGCCAACCCAAATGAGGCGGTGTGTGAAAATGGGAAAACTCACTTACGTGTCCGACAGATGGTGGGTTCTATTGTGGACAGGCTGGGATGGTGGAGGCTAGGAGTGTTGGGCTCACAAGAAAGGAAAGAGCACTGGCATTGTGGACAGCTCAGCATTGTGGCCTATGTTCTTCAGATGCCCTCCTTTGTTGCTGGAAGGAATAATAACCTGGCCATTCTGATATCTTCAGGAGATGGGCACCCAGGCACAGAGGACTTGGAATTGTTCCAAAAAGAACCCAAACAGGCTGTCCCCTGGCCTTGACTTCCTCTTCACTGAGTCCTGTTCCCAGTTGCTGCAATCCTGACATTCTTGACTTCTCATATCCTGGCCATGGATTGGGACCTGTGCTGCTTCCGTCCATAGCAATGCTGATCCAATCAGGACCCATGTTCTCCTCCTCTTCATTTGAAGGCATCCTTATCAGTGAGCCATAAACCAAACTGCTGATGGATTGAGCCTCTCTCTTCCTTGCCCCTCATCGATATTAGCTTTGCATTGCCAGACCAGGTCCAGGTGGGAACACATTTAGGGAGGTCCAGCAGCCCCCTGGGGGCCTCATTGAGCACTTCCACATTGGACATGCTCATCACTGCACTTGGTTTCCTGCACCAGGCCCACCACACTCTGGCTATTTTGGGGCCAAGGCCCACTTTCTCTTGTGAGTTATCCTGAGCCCACTGTGGATCATGTCTCCCCACTGTCTGATTGTCTACTTACTCTCATTCTCAGACATCATTCTCAGCAGCTCAAAGTTGTCTGGATCCTCCTGCTGCAACAAATTTTGGTCCAAGGCCCTGCGGATGAGGCTCGTTACCGTATCCACACAGGTCACCTGGATCAGGGTGGGACAAATGTCATCAGAGAATGGCTTTTAGAGGAGCTACCCAGAAGACTGTGGTCAAACATTCAGGAGAAACCTCAGCTACATATACAAGGGCACAAGCTTGTTATCCTGCTACCTGAGTATGGCCTCCATATACCCCCTGGGTTCTTGCAATGTGCTACTAGAACAATCCTGGTACAAATATCTGCCTGTACCTGCCATCCCCCCTCCCCCTGGGGAGCCACATTCCACTCAGCTCAAAGGACCAAACTGCCTATGCACAGACACACTCTCATCTCACTGAGACGAGAGCAATGGGCCAGGGACCTGCGCACCAAGTGTGCTCTGGGATGCAGGCTGCCTTTGTGGGTGGAAGAGGCAGATGCACTGAAAATGTTGGTCCTGACTGCCACTACACAAAACAGACTCAGATACAAGAGTGTGCACTTGAGTGCTTCATGATAGCCTTGAGAGGCCCTGGCCTCTGGAAGCTCGGTGCGGGTCTGGTTGGAATGATGTACTTGACTCAGCACTGGCCGTCACTGAGCATGTCTCCTCTGCAGCTGGACACCTACAGCATTAGCGTGTCTACTGCACATCCATAGAAATACTGCCAAGAACCCCTTTAGCTCGTATTTACATACATGCAAAGGCTGACATTCTGAAGCTTTGGCATAAACCCCCAGGTGATCCTGACCCCAAATTCCCACACCTAGCCATGCTAAGGAGGTTCCCTTCCCTGCCACCAGGAACACATCCCCTCCTACACATGGGACAAGTCACTGCCACCTCCTCTGCTCCAACCTCACTCATTGAGAATACCAAGTTCTAGGCACTGCAGCCTGCACCCTGGACATATCTCTGCCTTCATCTGTACACAGCACTTCCGTCTGCACTTCTGGCCTGCAAAACCCATAATACACAGGCCCACTCACCGCTGGAGCTGGGCATGCTGATGCTCTCCCTCCTCAGGTCAAGCCCTTAAGACGGACCTCTCTCTTCTTTATTTCCCACCATAGCCCTGGGGTTGGCTGTGTCTCCTGCCTTCCACTGTGTGGACACCCAGGAGGCAGCCCTGCTGTCGGGCTTACCAGGATGCGCTTTGTCTCCCTCAGGCTCTGTCCCTCTAGGAGGACGTGAACAAAGCGGCTGTCTTCCACCTGCTCGCTGGAGTGAAGCAGTGAGGAGCTGCTACTGGTGACTTTTCTCAGGCACCACTCACTGCTTTGGGTGGCCTGGGGCAATGATCCTGCAGCCACTGCAGAGCTGCTGCTCACAGCTGCTGGGATCCTGGATGCCACTGCCACAGAAGGCTCCAAGAACTGTGGGGGATGACAACATCAGCAAAGCCCCGCACCTGCACCCCACCCAGCCTGGCAGTTGGCTCTGTGGGCATTCTACAACATCCATCCAGAACCTGAGGTTCTTGTCCCCTTGGAGGATGTGGAGTGGCACCAGGAGTGAAGAGTGAAGAAGGTGGCTGTTTACCTCCTTTGGCTTGACCTTCAACGACTTGCTGGCAGCTGTTTCCCGAAGAAGAAAGTTATAATCCACTCCTCCATCCAGGGCGTAATATACGTTCCCATCAGCAGGTATCCTCAGCTCTGGAGAGGCAGGGGCAGAGGCGTGGTAGGTGACACTCAAGGAATACACTACCCAACATCCCCCACAACTGAGGGCCTCTGCCAGCTCAGGTCTCACACACAGACCTGAGAGCCCCCGAATCCAGCTACTGTTCCACCAAAGACTCCCCACTGATTCCTCCCTGAGGACCCTCTATGCACAGGAGGTCCACTACAGGAACACCTTTCAAGGAAATAGCCCCTTGTACCCCAAAACCTCTTAGTTCACGTTGGACCCACCAAAGAGAAACAGCTAGACTTTGTATCTGGATTGGTCCCCAAAGACTCATGTGTTGAAGGTTTTCTCCCCACTGCAGCAATGATCACAGGTGGGTTTGGGGGAAGCACTTGATGGTGGTGCCTCCACCTTGCCAGTGGATTCATCCACTCATACAGGGCTATAGTAAATGAGGGGTATGGTTTGGAGGTGTGTTGAGCGTGGGTGGAGGATGTCCACAGCCAGCAGGGCTATGCCATCCAGAGCAATACATTTCTCTTGAGTTCCCCACTTCTGCATTTCCTGCTCATGAATATAATTCTCATTCACATTTTTAATCAATTTATTGTTATACTTCTTGTTTGGCTTGTTTTTCTCCTTCTTGTTCTTGTTCTTCTTCATCTTCTCCACATGCTTCTTCTTAGAGTCATCTTGACCTTCTTATTCATGGTCTCCTCCTTCAACTTATTTTCATTTTTCTTCTCCTCCTCCTCGTCCTCCTCCTCCTCCTTCTCCTTTTTCTTCTTCTTCCTTCTCCTCCTCCTCCTCTTCTTCTTCTTCTTCTTCTTCTTCTTCTTCTTCTTCTTCTTCTTCTTCTTCTTCTTTCTCTCTCTCTCTCTCTCTCTCTCTCTCTCTCTCTCTCTCTCTCTCTCTCTCTCTCTCCAAGAGTTTACAAGCTGTGAAGGGTTCTATTCTACCACACTCTTCTCTCTAGAAATGGCCTCTGGTCCGAAGTGGACTCAGTTTGCAATGAATAGAAAGATTGGAAGCCAGAAATGATTCGTCATTGAACTGCTTTTCTCACGTACTCATCTAGGTCAGGAAAGGCTGCCAAAGTAGGCACCCTGTGGTTGTCTGTCTTCTTTGACACAAGACAAAGAAGCCTCTCTTCTTGGCCCCTCGTGGATAATAGCTTTGCAATGCCTCCTCAGGCCAAGGAAAGAACACATGATAGGCAGGTCCACAGCCCCTGGGGAACATGAAGAACCTGCAGATTTATGCCCCATCATTACACTTTGTTTTGTGCACAAGTCCCACCAGACTCTTCCTGGGCATTGGGTCAATGCACACTGTGTTTTGGCTCCCAGTTATCCCGAGCCCACTGTGACTCACTGCTCCCTACCCTCTGATGGTTCCACTGATGGCCGTGGGGAGTACCTAGTGGAGACCCCTGATGTCCTGGACTCCGGCTCTGCCCCTTCCCAGGGAGAAGGCTCTGGCTCTGGGGTTGGCTTAGGAGCCGTGACAAGAACTAAGCTTGTAGCTAGAGAAAAGATGCCAACATGACTGCCTTGCCCTGACCTTCGCACAGACACACAATACCCCTGCTGCCAGGAAGACCTCAGGCCCTTAGCCCACACAGGACCTCTTTGCAGACTGGGGTCACTTCCTGAATGGACAAAGGCTTATCCTAATTTCCAGCCCAACACCAGGCATACAGACTCCCTGCAGTGGGACAACAGTCGCACCTTTCCTCATATACCCTTAGGTACTCACCCCAGTCCGCCTGGCTCTCAGGCTCTGCCTGGCTTGATATGCCATCTTCAGTTAGGGCCAGGAGGCGGTGTGCTTGGGGCTGCGGGTACAAGCCAACCAGCAAGAGCCCCATGTACGGCAGCAGCAGCTGCAGACTCAGAGAGCCTGGAGGCTGATGGGAAGCCTCGGTGTAGAAGTTCACCCAGGTCCCCAGGAAGGAAGGTGAGGCACTGTGGGGAGGCAGGTGTGGAGTCAGCAAAACCCAGGCCTTGCCTTCGCCACGGCCTCCAGAGCAAACCTCTGACCCTACACTCCTGAACCGTCCCTGGTTCTGAACACACCAGTCCACCTCAGACCAGACACAGTGGCTGTACAGGCAGGGACAGGACAGGTGGCTAGGCAAAGAGCCTTCAAGGAAGGAGCGTTAGATCCATGGTATGACCAGCTCTCCCCTCCTCTGGGCAGGCTTGACACTCTTCTTCCCCTTGGCTACATGCTCTCCAACCTGGAATGCACCTTCCAGGAGTGTATGTCCTCCTGCCCACTCTTCTCAGGGCTCAAGAGACACCTCCTCCCCTGGCGTGGGCTGCAATGCTACCTCATTGTCTGTGAGCTCTCACTGAGTCCCCCTGAGTAGCGGTGGACCTCTCTTTTCCCATGAGTGCAGACCACATCTCTGTGGCCCTGGGGGAGGACAGGGAGGTGTAGTGTGGGGGATCCACTGTCCCAGGGGCTTCCCCAGAGGACCATGACTCCACCTACAACTCCCTGCCTTACCCCTCCTACTGTTGAAGCCCCACACCTTACACTGCAGGCAGAAAACAGAATTGGGGAGAGCAGTCTTTCCTCAGCCTTCCCAAGTCAAATCACCTTGCAGGTCCCTATTCTGGAAACAGGAGCCCACCCTCTTGACCCCAAGCCCATTCCATGTGGAAGTAGGTCCAGGGGTCCACCATAGTCACTGAAGAGGACAACGTGCAGTTATGCCTCATGGAGTCAGGGATGCAGTCACATGTAGGATAGGTACTCATGGCACCTGCGGTTTTAGGCTGACCCCCATGAAAAGGGACACAATGGCAGTCATTTGCACCCCATTTTTCACTGAGTTATGAAACGTGACTGGAAACGTGTCTTCACACAGTGGGTGCTTTCTCCATGTTCATCAGTGAATGAGCCCAAACTGCTGATTCCCACATATCTCTGGGTGTGGGAGCTGCCATGTCCAAAGCCCCTGTCCAGCTATGTCCCAGCTAGGACACTCTGTCCCACTATGTATACTAACATGTCTTTATTAACCCAAAAGTGCTTTTCCCAAGGCCCGAGTTTTGAGACGCCTCTGGCACAGATCTACGTTCTTCACAAAGCCACCATCAACCAGAAAGACCACCTGGCCTCACTGAGTCCACCTGGGAATGAGCTCAGCGCACACCATTGAGCTGTGGTGCCCAGTGTGTGGGGACTGCTCCACGGACCTCTGTGGGTCAGCTGGAGTCAGGATGGTTTCTCTGCCTGAGAGGGGAGTTCACTCCCCTTGCAAGGCTGTGGCAGGCACCTCCAGGACTCGTCCCATTCGGGGCTGACATTCCACTATGAGTGTGGTCCTCTATCTCATTAGGTATCACAAACCTTTGGGTCCCTGAGAGGTACATGGCAGCCCCAAGACCCAGGCATGAGGGGGCTACACACTTGGGCTTGGTGGTCTGGTGCTTACCTTGGGAACAAGAGATCCAGCACCTGCTGGGTGGGGATGGAATCCCAGGAGATGAACCCCATGTTGCTGCTGAAATCTAGGTTCCTCCCACAAATGACAGGCAGGAGCTCATTCCTAAGCTGGTCCTGCCTGTAAGGTTCAAGGCTCTGTACCCTGAAGGGCTCCTCCGTGTTCTGATCATTTTCACCCTGGGTTGGGACCAAGAATGGTGGGTTCAAAATGGAAATGGTGACAAACAGAAAAATGACTTGTGCCAATACACTAGAGTCAAAGCACAATGGGACAGTACCCATCAGTACAAACACACACACACACACACACACACACACACACACACACACAGTCAGAATAGGAGTCCTGGGCCATTCATCAGGGATCAGACTAGAGGGCCTGCTGGGCTCACCTGCCCTGTGCTACTCACTGTTACTCTTGAGCTCCTCTGCGACAATTGCCAGAGGCTCTGGCGTCTAAGATGAAGCCTCACCCAGTGCATCCACAAAAGGGCTAGTTGGCCCTCCTGAGATTCCTGGGAGCCTGAGGCTCGGCATTGTTTGCGACCACAGGAGAACATCCTTCTCACTCCAGTGTCTCCAAACAAATGAGCTCGGATGGCTTGGTCAGTGAAGTGGGTGCCTGGATACCAGGGTTCCATGTTCTGTTTGATCCATTGTCAAGGCAATGATGTCATTTCCTGTGCCCATACCTGAGCCTCTTTTCACATAAGACCACTTTCAAAAACCCTATGGGCTGCTGATTTCTCCTCCATGCCTACCCATCTCAGGTGCGCAGGTGTTCACCAACAACTACCCAAATACCCCCACCAGCATCTGCCCTGCTTGGTGCCAACAGAATTCCAGCTTGGAGCCTTCACAAATGCATTCACAACCAGTCCTTCCCTCTCAGCAGCTTTTGGACCCTGGTCCCATCATTGTGCCACTCATGGTGTGCCCAGTCTTTTCTGGAAAGTAGGGTAGCATCTAATCTCTAGGGTTTATTGTGTCTATTGGCCCATAACACCCTCTATTCTCTCTGAAACCAGAGATGGGACTCACAGGTGGCTAAAGCACAAACGTAGAGATGGGACAATCACAAGAAGGGGAGAGACAAAGAATGCACCCCAACTCAATCAGGCCTGTGTCCCACACAGGGACGTGGCCCATGTCCGTCCCATCGTGGCTGCAGTTCCCATTCTACATCATGGCAAGTTGGAGGTGACTGAGATGCAGAGGCTGCTCCCCTCTGCCATACAACTTCCCAAGGCTTCTCCTAAGATTTCAAAAGGGCCAAGTGTGTCTAGTGTTGGGTCTCACAGAGACTCCGAGGTACCACAGCATCCTGCTGCCCAGAACCACTTCACCCCTCACCTCAAGGGGGCTCAACCTCTGGATTCATGGGAAATGAAGTGGGTACAGGTGATGGGATATCACCTCCAAGACTGAGTTATGCCAAGTCCATGACCCCTGTCTGCATCCCTGTCTCCAGCACCACTCCCCCCTCTCTCTTTCCTCCTCAGAGCAAACAAGTCCATTTAACAAGTGTGTCCTGTGATAAAGACATGACACTCACCCGTCCTCTCATCACAAAAACACTGAGGCTCAGCCAACATGGATCCCACCAGGAACACAGCCTTAAACTCAGACTCCGATCCTCCCAGCTGAGCCTCAGTGGAGCCTGGACTCCCAGCCTCCTGAGTCAAGGAAACAGAGGTGCCTAGCCGAGCCACCTTGGATGCAGCCACACACAACCTGAACTTATCAATGCCCCTTGCTCTCAGTTGTGAGTAAGAGGGGAGGTGGTGTTCCACAACCCTGGACATCAAGTGCAGTCTCCAGGCTTTGGGGTGTGCCCTGGCCTCTCTCTATCTGCCCAGGCCCTCCAACCCACACTGGCCTTTTACCCAACCTCCTCCTAGGGCCAAACTCAATCCCGCCTCTCAATTTCTGCTGCCTTCCCCAACACACTGCTCCCAAAAATGAGCAGGGCTGGCTCTCGGTTATCATGCTGGTGCCAGCAGCAGTGCCACCCCACTGACATAATTCTGAGTCCCCACCTAGGCACTCCAGCTGTCTTTGCCACACCTGGCCTGTTTGGGCTCTGGCTCTTGCTCTTTTCTTTCATGTGCATGTGTTTTTAGGTTTTGAGTTTCTCCCACTGCAGAACTGCACCTGTAGCAGGGTAGAGCTCATGAGCGTGACATCTGAGCCACATCCAATCCCATCAGGACTGTTAACTGGGGTGACTGCTGGAACACAGTGATGAGTGAACACATGGGAGGTGGTTGGACCCACCTTGCCTCTCAGGGGCTTCCTTTCAGGACAGGAATGTAGGGATGGGGGACCCCTGGCGTGGGATGCTTTGGACAAGGTGTGACCATGGGCTCTCTTTCCTGGCAAAACTGGCTCCACTCAGCATGGAGAGCACCGTCATTCCTGGTGGCTAACAACAGCCCTGGACCCCAGAAAGGAACCCACACTCAAGACCTACACCTGAGTGTGCGTGTCCTCGAGGAAATGAGGTCTCCCGATCCCAGGTGCAAAGGGGTAAGTCCTCTAACTCCAGGGGCCATGAAGGGACATCTGAGTTTCCCCTGTCCTTCTTTCCCTCTCTGAACCCAGGGTGTCCTCACACTAACCACAGTTAGGACCCTGGCCTCATTCCCCAATGAGGATCATTAGGCTCCATAAAGGACAGTCTCTAAGATGTTCAGTGGACCAACACCCTCTGCACAATGCATAACCCTATTCACCCAAGATGCAAGAGGATTTCTATTCAGGAAAACCAGGAAAGGGAGAGCCTTTCTCAGGGACACAAGGACATTAGTGAGTGAGGGAGTGATTAATGGATGGAGAACTGTTTCCACCACCAACTTCCAGGAGCATATATGGCCCTTTGGGCACAGGTCCGTACCCTTTTTTTCCAATCAAGTTTTTCAGAGAAGTGAGGCTGCCTTCTAGATGGCACCTCCACACTAAGGGGGCCTCCTACTTCTTCCACAGGCACGTAGTGAGCAATGGGCCTCCCACTATGTGCATCCGAGAACACTCTGTGGGCATCTGTAGCCTTTCAAGACCCTGGGAACCATGGGGGCACCCCAGCACCAGCAGAGCATTTGTGCACATCACAACAATCACCCCGGGTGAGAACTCTCCATTCCACTCTGTACTCTGCCCTGCCATCTGCACTGATCAGTCCAACCCCTCTCCTTGCTGTCTCTTGATTATACTACCATGGTTCCCACACATGGAGGCCAGGGTGCTTGTGGCCCACCCCAACCATTTGGGTTCCAGGAACAAATGACACAGTGGAATGTGTTTGGGAACTTCTGGATGACGGGAAGTCCCACCCTCCAGGTTTTCATCTTCAACGCAATGAGTACAGAGGGAGCCAGGAGGGCTCTGTCAGGTAGAGAGAAGTAGGAGCTGACTGAGCCTCAACTAAGTGCCCAGGACTCTGGGTTCAGAGCTGGTGTTATGTGGAATTGCTGAGAGACGTGAAGAAAACCCAGCTCACTGTATGCAGACAGCAGATGCCCTCACGTGGTCAGGCTGCTGTGCTTCTCAGAGCCCCAAGATGTTCCACAGGTGTGGAGGTGGGGAACCCACGTGCCAGCCCAGGCTGCTCCTGAGCACCTCTACCTGGATTCGAAGCACGTGACTCTGCATCAGAGACATCACATCAATGTATCCCGGCCCCCCACCCCAAAAGTTCTCTCAGAGACACTGAGGTTCCACTGGCTCTGGACTTGCCCTTTTCTCTGGGATTCTGGGGGCCCATTAATTAGGAAGTCACAACAATTCTCAGCACACAGGCTGAGCCCACTGAGATCCCAGGAGTATCCAGGCATTGCTTCTATTTATAGTCCATGATGACCCACGGCACTGTGGACACGTATTGCACTCACCTAAAGAAACCACCAGGCCCAGGGCCTTCGTGCCACTGGCCTGCAGAGACCTGGAGGAGGAGGCAACCTACAGGCTGCGTGGAACCAAAGACCCTAGATCCTGGGATCTGAGCTGGACACACAGCTCATGTGCACACAGTCACCACTGTCACTGAGAGTGCACTGAAACACCCGCAGAGTTGGCAGTGGACCTGGTATGCCCACGAGTGGGGGTGATCTGCATCCCTTGAAAATGATCCTGTCCAGAGAAAGGCAAATTTTGTAGGACTTCACTTATCTCAGATTCTCAATTATCAGGTTCATAAAAAGATAAAGTACAATGTTCTTTTCCTGGGCCTCAAGGGCACTAGAATTCAGCATTGATGGCAAGAGTTAGTTCTGGAGATGCATGGTGGTGACGCCTATACCAACATAAACATGGTTAATGCCACTCAACTGTGTCCTCCAAAATGGTTTAATTACAAAAACGGATGTTTGGTGTCAATTACCACAATGTAAACACTTGGGAGACTGCTGATTGACTTATCTTAGCATAGTTCGTGTTGTGATGGCAGAATACAAGACACTGGGTAATTCATAGCACAGATTTTATTTCTCAAACTTGGGAGGCTGGAAGACCAAGACCGGGGGCCAACTTGTAAGAACGTTCTTATTGTGTCCTCCTGGGGAAGCAGGTGAAACAGGGACAAGGGCTGCTTTGAGAAGCCCCTTCCCAGGGAAGGAGAATCCATGGCCTAAGCACATCTTCAAGTTCCCACCTGCTAACACATCAGAATGCAGAGACAGAATAGAATGACAGCCCATGCTCCCCAGAACATCCCAACTTTTGGCATGACTCCATTTCTGCAACATTTCACAAGTCATGATTTTGGATAAGACAAGAGTTAAGCTGAACACATGGGGAGAGGACTCCCTTGTCGGCTCCTGCTTGCAGTGTTGCATGTGGACTTACAAGCCATCACTGAGGTTCTGCACAACAGCTCCGACTGCCCCCCTATCACATCCCCATGAGGCTGACTCACACACAAGTCCTGAACACTTCCAAGTCCAGAAACCAGAAACATTACAAGAAATCCAAGGGAGATTTGTTCAAAGTCCGCCCAAAACACCAGTCCACACAGGCTCAAGTCTCTTACAAAAATGCCCGAGTATTTGCATCTAAAGGCTGCATATCTTCTTCCTGTAGCACTTCCATTATCTCCAGATGACTTCTGACACCTAATACAATGAAAGGACAGTGTCATTCTCTGTAACACTGTAAGATCCAGGAAACAATGAGGAGAGAAGAATCTGTCCAGAGAGCACAACTCCTTTCCTGATAGTTTGGATTTCCAGCTGGTGGGGACCATGGATGCAGAAGAATGGGTGCAGGGCCAACTGCAGATGCAGAAGAATGGGTGCAGGGCCAACTGCACTTTCTTGCTTTGCATTGAGGGGAGGAAACACTGCAGCCAGGATGAGGGCTTCTAGGAGCTGATATCCTTCAAGTCAACATCTGGACACATCTGACCTTCAGGCCAGAAGACTTTCTAGCAGGGGATCCAAGGACTTGCCTACTGTGGGAGAAACCCAAAAAAATAACTTACTTCAAAGGGCATCAAAGAGGTTCAGGAGGGAGGGAGCCAACCCAATTGTCCAGACCACTTTTAGAGGTCAGGGGGTGGGTTCTAATGCAAAACACCGCAGTCCCATGGAGAATTCTGCAGTGTGTTAGTGATTAAAGACAATGTGTGAATCCAGGGGTCACTAGGTCCTCTCAGCCATAAGGAGGGAACCTGCCATAAAGGAACTAGGACAAGGGTGCGAGGAATGCTCACTGGGGGGAGATCTGAAGGAAGGAAAGTGTACTCATTAGAAAAGTGTCCCCTGAAAATTCTTAGCCAAAAGTCGTGCGAACTTGTGTGGAAAAAGAGTCTTTGCACAGGGATGAAGCTAAGAGCTCACATGATGGAATAAAGCATCAACTGGGCACAAATCCAATATCTGATATTCTTGTAGGAAGAGGGGAGTCTGCACCCAGAGACCAGGGAGACTTGGGGATATAGCCTAAGTGAGGATGGAGTCAGGAGGGGATGCCCATACGGGAACCACAGATCATGGACAGCAGTAGGAGAGTGGGAAGGGCTGGGAGAGTTGGGGGGACAGTCCCCTAGAAACCTGGGAGGAGTTATGGCACTGGGACAGCCCAACACCTAACGTGTTGAGCTTCTGGAGCTCAACGGAAGACACTTCCTCTGTTGTCGGCCACCCAGTTACAGGGTTTGGTTGCAGCGGCCTAGGACCCAGCTGAAGGTCTGAGCATGTTGGCCATGCAGGTTGGATCTGGACCGCAGACACCCTCATCAGAGACTGTAGGGTCTCAGCCCTGAAGCAAGACAAGCGCCAGGCCAGGCCAGGTGGGGAAAGGGCTAGGCACACACTGTGGGGGTGGTGCCTGTGTTACTGGGAGCACTTCTGACCCCAATTCCCTGATCTGCTGCCAACACAGGCTACAGAGGAGGGTAGAGGGACACAGACCACGGATCTGCCCCACTCAGCGGGCCCAGGCCAACACCACACCCAGCAGCCTCGTGCCATGCCCGTTGAGTCCCGAAGCGGCCCCTCTTCCCATCCTGAGAGCTGTTCCCTTCCTCGTGTGCCACTAGCTCCCACTGTCTCTGGCAATATCTACTCTGTGAGATGACAACATCCCTGGGTACTGCTCTCTCATCCCAGGACAGTGTGGTCCCACACACCCTGGTGGAATGGGCCACCTGGAGCCTGGACCTGGAGGTTGTTGAGGCTGAATGGCAGGTGTGGTCCTCTGGCACTGTATTATTTAAGTTAAAAAAACAAAAACAAAAACAAAAAACGGGTCTTGGTGCTCAAAAATGTTTGATTTGCATATTCTCATCCCCTAACCCCAATATTTTCATTATTTCCTCACATATGAAACCTTACTAGCAGAAAGTTAATTTCGTATTATACAAAGTTGATTGAAATAACATTGGTATAAATAATCAATCACCATGCTTTCAATTTTTGTTCTGCTTTCCTGTTAGAAACTGCTTGGATACAAGAGAACAGAGGACAGACTCATGGAAATGCTTGAAATGACAAGAAGCTCCCACTCAAGCTCAGCATTCAGTCCTGGACAGGGTAAGATCAGGCCACTTTGATATCTGCTCCAAAGAGTCTACCAGACAGAATCCTCTGACTGATCCCTGACTGAGCCACAGGAACTGGCTAGAAAAGCCTTCACATCCTCAATACATTCCTCACTTCAGAATACTGGACAAGCATTGATATCCATCTCTCGTCACCTTGCTCCCCAGCCAACCATTCTTCAACAAATTCAAAGGAGCAACTCATGCAAGCACACAGAAAGGGGTGTTCACTACACACATCCATGTGTGAAAAAGACAACTGGTATTTCTTGTTTGGGCTATTTCAAATGAAATCCCTTCTGCATGACCTCCACAAACCAAAGGAAAATATCTGTGAAATTCCCACGTAGAAGACAAGATACACTTGCCAAGGAGGCAGTGCCAAGAATTTTGACACTCCAAATGTAGAGTATGTGTTTAGGAGGCAGTCCCAGTTTCCATGAGAGAGTCCCATGAAATCAATGAGGAAGATCCATGCTCTAGCCCTACCATGCAAGTGATGTGACTTGAAAGAGTCACTTAGTCTTAGCAACCGTCACCACTAACCACTAAGTCGATGAATAAAGGTCCTCAGGTGTCAAGCTACACAATGTGGGATGAGCATGGATGAGGATGGTGGGAGAAGTCTCCCCCTCTAACACAATTAGGGAAGGATGTGCTGCCTTCAAGTGGTAGGGGGCCTGGGATCCTGCGACAGAGGGGAGATTCCAAACCTCACATCCCCTGACCCAGGCCAGAAGACCAGGTAGAGTCCAAGGACCCTGGGGCGGCCCAATGGCAATAAAGGTCCAAAGGAACTAGGGATCTGCCTGGACCCTCAATCCCCTACTCTGAGCAGGGCTGCATGACCAGGCCAGAGGCCATCCACAGCAATCTGCCTTTACAGGAAAACAGGGACTGCAGGCTGCCTCTGGCTCACTGAATCAGGGTGGTGTTTTCATAAAGCAAGACCACTTCCTCACATTTGACCAGCAGCTCATGCGCTGACAGCACAATGGCTAGCTTGACTCAGGCCCTGAGAAATGAAATAGAAAATTCATAGCAAACACATCTTTAGCTCTTCCACATCATCAGGGGCTCTGATTCAATTCCGTCAACAAAGGGGTCTGAAATGGTGCTAAACATGCTGGGGACTCACCTCTGTGTGGAACTCTTCAGGAAAAAGGGGATCAAATCTCATGAAGCAACTCTTCTCTCTTCTAGCCCATGGGCAATGCAAGGAACCTGCATGATACCAGAGGCTCACTCTCTCTTCTCATGTCTTCTGGAAATGAACCATTAATGCTTCCTTCAAGGTGAAGCAGAAGCCTGCATTCCCAGCTGCACAGAGTGTCTGAGGGCACTGTCTCCCTTAAAACCCAAGAAGAAAAACAGGTCATTAAAGAGGCACATGGAGTAGAGTACATGATCAATGATCCCTCCTGCCTGGAGCCTTCCACATTCCCATCTTCCACATTCACAGAGCAATGCTTGGCCATTCTCAAAGACCAGGAGACCATGATGCTCATCACCAGGAAGTCATTAAAGGACTCGAACAGAGCAGCATGGATTGCAGAAGGTGGCACACCAAGGATCTTCAGCTCTGCTGCTACAACACAAGAGCTTAACTTCAGTATTGACTTTCTGCCACCTGCCAAGTACGATATTAGTGTCAATCACAACATGCAGACATGCAAGTAGCAGGTGACACCCCGCATCCATTTACAGAAGTGGGCAACATCTGCATTGGAACAAGGAACTATCTTATCCCTACTCATAAAAATCATCACAAAGAATAAAATGGATGCAAGACTTCTCATTTCACTATTACGTAGCTGTTGGAATTCCCTATTAAATAATACCTCCTCCAAAATAAAAAGTACCTCAGACATGTGTCAACTATTCAATGGATGACATTTTAAAAACTACTGCCTTTACTTAATATTTATGTATGCTATAGCCCTGCCTAAGGCTCTTTGAGAAAGGAGCACATAGAATTGGAGCTTTGAAAATCTCACATTTGCTGATAAATATTACTGCCGATCTCAGGCATGGCGAAGTGAAAAGTGGGACTTTGGATACTCAAAGAACACAATGTTGTGGGATTGGTGTCTCTGATTCATAGACATTATGTGGTTTCTATGAAAGCCAGTGAGGGAGCAGGAGTAAGGAAGCTCATTGAACAGATGACCTCAGGGGATACTGACGGATAGGCCAAACTGGAGAACATGTTCCAGCTAACATTGGTATTTGGGCTCCTGAGCCCAGTCCTGTTTTTAAAAAAGTTGCAGACAGGCAGTGTTCATTAAAAAATGTCTACCATTTAAAAGTGGGTAATTTAAATGTCATCTAGGTACACATCTGATAGACTGGTCTGCCAACCTATGAATTTCATTCTAACAAAAAACAAAAGAAAAACACAGACATGAGACATAAAGATAAAACCTTGTCTTCACCAGGATGCCTAAAAATAGGTTTTATTTGCCTCATGCAAATATCTTTCAATAGAACTTCTGATTTCTGAATGAACCCATTCAATTTTATAATGCACAGATCATAAGGTTTTCTTTACAGAATATTCTCTTCTTCTTAAAGCCTCACATAGAAAATGTCTCACAGGACATAGGAGGGGAATGACCCAAAGAATGAGAGAATGGCTGGAACTGTTCTCAAATGTGCCCATGTAGCCTAAAGTTTGAAGGCACCTAATTGTAGTCTAAAACAATGATGAACCTATTTGATCCATTATTAATAAATATCACCACTTTACCACTTGGACCAAATCACAGAAAAATGGAAACAGATGATCGAATTCCTCTTCTCCCATCACCCCCTGGCCCAGACTCTCCCCAGAAGTGGCTCTGGTCATCTGTTTGTGAGGGAGTCACCAATGGTCCCCTACCTCCCAGAAGAGAGGATCACCTCAGCTACTGTACTTAAAGCCAAGTGATGGCTGCGGTTTCCACACTGTGTGGATCTGGAGACACACAGTGCCGCTGGACCAGCCTATGTTCAGGGCTGTGTCTGTGTCCCACAGCTGAAACACGTGGTCCAGGGTCTTCTTTCCACCCACAGGTCCTAAGAACGTGCAGTCAGCACCTGCCTCCTTATTCACTGTGGCCTCAGACTTCCTGCCAGTGGCCATTTCATTGTACATGTCTTATAATTTAACACAGCATTGAAACGAATTTCCTTCTGGGAGCTTCCCAGGGCACGTACCAAGACCTAAATTTCTGTGTTGTAGGCAGCATAGCATTCGTGCATTTTTTAAGTTTCATGGATAATGTTAAATGTGCCTCCAAAGTGTATGAAAAAAGCTTATCTTCCTATCCCCTCCCAGCACATATTATCAACATCCTTAGATTTTGTAAATAAATAAATAAATAAAATACGTCATTTGAGCCTGTGATCATCTGCTTGCTTGCCAGCTGTGTTCCAGTGACCTCCTCCCGTGCATAGTGCTCATCTGTGTTTCTCCTCGTGCCTCCTGTTCTACTGGGTTGCCATTTCCTCCCAATCGGTTTCTGTATTTTGACAATGTTTGGGGCATATTTCGTTGGAGAGTAGTTTCTAATGTGGATGGTCAATTGAACCATCTTGACAGCTTTGGGTTTTGAGGATTAAAGCCAACCCTCCCCATTTCTAGGCCACAGCCTCTTCTCCTAGATTTCTACCAATATTCCAGTAAATATTTCATGTATATTTGATTTGGTTGGTCTCTGTGTCTGGGTTCAAGACTTAGGTCCTGCACTTGCTAGCAGGGACATTGTGCTTTCTGGTTTGTTGTGTTGGCTTCTTGGGGACACTGTGAGGATCAGGTAGGCAAGGCAGGTAGAGTGGATGGCCCAGAATATGGCCCAGAGGGAGCGTCTGAATGACATTATTTGTAAAGTGACAGCTGTCAATTATCACACCCAGCATGAAAGGCCATCATAATAATCATCATTACAATATTGTTTTCTACTTCTATGGTACAAGTGTATTATACTCTCCATGAGTGAGGTCACAGGCCATGTGTCATTGTGTGCCTGCTTCTGTCACTTAGCCTGGAGGCCCCTGGGATACTTTGCGCTTCAGGACTGGAAGCTCTTTTACGATACAGTTTTGAAGTGGCCATTGATCGCCTGATGGTACTCCATGGGGTCATCTGAGCCTGGCCTGCAGCCGGCTCCTGCAACCAACATCCTGTTTTGCTAGAAACTCCATCGACAGAGGCTTGGAACTCCTGCTCTCTTGTTCATCTCTGAAGTTCTGCCATTTGTTCTCAGATGGCTCCATCTCCAAACCTTTAACCCCCTCCCCTGCTCCAGGGCTTTGAAGCAGTTTCTTTGGAAGCTTCTGCACAGGGTTAAGGACAAGCCATTCCTCACATGCTCCTTCAACAGGAGGAAGGGAGGGACCAGAGGGGCCACGGGGAGCAACCTCCTGCTCTGTTCCAGGCAGCCACTTCCAGGCTGGGGCTGCAGCCTGGGGCTGTCAGGACAGCTCTGGCTAGGGGGGAGCCCTACCCAAGCCTGGGTCACAGCCTCCCATGCCCCAGGGCAGCTGGTGAGCACTGGTGGAGGGTGGAGGGGAAGGCTTGCCCCCCAGGAGTCGGCTCTGGACAGCATTCAGGTGGGAAGAGACCACTGGTCACCAAGGGGATGTGAAGCAGGGGTGACCCAGGGCAGCCATGAGATCTCCTCTAAAGACCACTGTGGTCCCAGCAGTACAAAGGGACTGAGTGACATTATTACTCTTCCCTGTTTTAAGGACAGAGGTGTGGAAGGGATTCCTGAGAGTCACGGAAAACATGGCTCACAGGTTTCAGTTTGCCATCAAGGAGTGACCTTGGCCGCACTGGTGGCAATTCCCCGGACCCTTGATGAGCCCCCTGGCATCTTCCCAGTGAGTCCTCCCAGGCCCAGTCTCAGGGGGCAGGCGGCTGCTCTGACCGCTCTCCCTGGACCTGAGGATGACATGGGGTTTTGAAATTCTTTTTGTTGCCGCACTGGGCACTGAACCCAGGGCCTTGAACAGGCTAGGCAAGTGCTCTACCACGCAGCTCACCCAGCCCTTAGGGTGACAGGTTTTGAGAGCATTGGCTACCTGAGTGTTGGTGAGGTGACTCCCCATAGCCCTGAAGTCAGCACGTTTCTCTACCAGCTGCGTTTGCAGGGTTAAGGTCTTAGCCTGAGTTTTCCCTTATTTCTGCACTATTCTCTCTCTCTCTCTCTCTCTCTCTCTCTCTCTCTCTCTCTCTCTCTCTCTCTCTTTTGGTACTAGGGGTTGAACCAAGGGGCGCTTTACCACTGAGCCACATCCCCAGCCCTTTATAAAATACTTCATTAGAGACAGAGTCTCACTGAGTTGCTCAGAGCCTCACTAAATGGCTAAGGTTGGCTTCAAACATGCCATCCTCCAGCCTCAGCCTCAGCCTCCAGCGTTGCTGGGGTTTCAGGCATGCACCACTGCCCCCCAGCTCTGCACTATTCTTAATCAGAGAACCTGTGGGGCTATGTTTACTAGGTATGAATTGAGTTGCTCTCCAGAGAAAAGAAAAAGTGGCACAGCCCTGCTGTGTGGGCAAATCGGGGATGACCCCAGGACAGGGTCAGCTTTCTCGCCAAGGAAACCCCACTGCCAAAAATGAGCCTCTTGGCCAACGCAGTGGTGCACTCCTGTAATCCCTGCACCTCGGGAGGCTGAGGCAGGAGGATCAAAAGTTCAAAACCAGCTTCAGCAATGGCAAGGCACTAAGCAACTCAGCGAGACCCTGACTCTAAATACAAAATTGGGCTGGGGATGTGGCTCAGTGGTCAAGCACCAATGAGACTAAACACCGGTACCTCCACCCCACCCCCCAAAAAAAGAGCCTCTGCTAAAGACTTCCATGTTGGCTGAGGCAGCTGCCTGCAGTGGGTAGCCTGCAGATGGCAATCAATCTCCCCAGGCCTGGGCTGTGGGTAGGGGTTGGCCGGGTGACCAGGGGTTAGCCCCCAGTTAATGATCACTTGGTATTGTGGTTTGGATGTCAAATGTCCCCATTGCCCATGTGCTAAAGGCTTGGTCACCAGCCTGTGGCCCTTGGGACATAATGGAACCTTTAGGAGGTGGGGCCTAATGGAGGGAATGAGGTCATTAGGGGTGTGCCCTTGAGGGGATATTGGGACCCAGCCCAGTCCTACCCCCATCCCCACCCCCACCCTGCTTCCCAGAGGTGAGCAGCCTCCTCTGTCACATGCTCCAGCTGCCAGGATGTCCTACTGTGCTGCCACAGGCCCAAAGCAACAGGGCTAAGGTGCCATGGACTGAGACCTATGCAGCCATGAGCCAAAAGAAACCCTGTTTCCTTTTAAGGGGATTCTCTCAGATGCTTTGTCACAGCAACAGAAAGCTGACAGCACCCTTGGTCTGTGCCCTTGCTTTATAGATGGGGATGCTGAGGGCCCACAGGAAGCCGAGCAGCCCCAGTCACATGGTCCTGTAAAAACAACTATTATCCATTCAGTCACTGACTACATGGCAGGAGCTGGACTCCAGATCTCAGTGTTTGAAAAAGTTGTGTTTCCTTCCTGCCCCTTAATCCCTCGCTCTCTCTTTGTGTATGCATCCAAGAAGGACCTTCAGGGGATTGCAATGCCACCCAGTCATCCTAGCCCACTTTGTACTTGGACATGAAGTTCATGGGATTGGGCAAAAGGGGAGAGTGGGAAGGCTTATGGGAGCTAGCAAAGATGGTGAAATCAGATGGACATCATTACCCTAGGTACATGTATGACTGCACAAATGGTGCCTCTCTACAATGTGTACAACCAGAAAATTGAAATGTTGCACTCCGTTTTTGGTACGGTGAATTGAAATGCATTCTGCTGTCATGTACAACTAAGTAGAACAAGTAAAAATAATAATAAAAAAAAGAAATAAGAAAAGAAATTCCACTTGTGCAAATTTTTTCTATATACTTCTAAAAGATAAAGACTTACAACAGGTAGCCACAGTACCATCATCACATGCACACTGACTGTTCCTTAGTGTTGCTCACAGCCATCTCATGATTCTAGTGAGTGGCCATGGGTCTGACCAACAGTGGGGGTCTGAATGGAGTCTCATGAGATACACAGGCTCTGAGCACAAGGACCAGGAGAGGGTTCTGGGACATGTGACTGTCTGCCTGTGGTGCCCCGGTGACGAACACAGAGCTCATCATCATCTACTGAGTGACAACAAGGAAAAAAATTCACCCACATGATGGCCTAACCAATAGCAAAAGCATCAAAGAAAAATCCAAACTATGAAAAGCAAAAAAACTGGCCCAGCCTGTGCCTCTCCCCAGCTCACAGTTTGGGCTCCTACAACCTTTCACGCACTTCTCCTTTCAACTGCCCACAGAACACCTGCATACACAACCAGCCATGAAGAAAGCCAGAGACCTGCTCATCTGTTCTGAGGCAATCTGGAGACATTACATTTGGATGTATTTATGAAACCCAAGTTTAGATGCATAACATTATCTTTTATAAATCTCTAATGTAATGATATATATACTCAACTTTTAAAATTAAGTATGCTCTATATTTACAAGAGGCAAATGGTTTTGGACACTTGTGGAAAGATTCAAATGTCCAGAGGGATGGGGAAAAAATACATTGCCATAGAGTAAAACTATGATATCAATGGAACTTCTGAGTGGAATTTAGATTTTAATTTACCAGGAAAATAAAACCAACAATTTTTCAATTTGTAAATGCTGAATCCCAAGAAATGAGGTTCATCACAAGTTTCAGAAATGCTTCCATTATTTGCTGCCATCAGTTATTATTTAATTTGGGAAAAGCACTGTGTTTTTAAGTTATATACAGGAAAATAAAATACGCAAGACATCTGAGGCCTGGGATGAAAGGGGCTTGAATTCCAGTTCCTAATTTAAACAGAACAAAGTAAACCATGGAAGTCCTAGAGGGAAATATATAACCTTCAAAAGGAGGCTTTCTAAGCAAAACACAAGCCAGAAGTGATCTAGGACTGATAAATTTGCTATATTAAGGTTTAAAACTTCTGTGGATTTTAAAACTTTACTGTGAAAAAAAATTAAGAATGAAATCAAAATATCTGATAGACAGAAGGCTCATGTCCTTAACTTACAAGAAGCTTATCCCAATCAACAAGGAAAAGAAACCACCCAATTAAAAAATGGGCAAAGCACCTCAACTGACAGATGTCCAAAGTGAAAGCGCAACGGCCAATGAACACAAAAATGGAGTCTGCACTCTCCTAACTTAGAAAGTGCAGGTGAAACTAGGAGAGATGTCTCAGGGACCCGATGACAATCAGTAAAGTCTGATAATACTCAGGGCAAGGATGGGATGGCACAGAGGGATAAAGTGCTGCAACCTTTGAGGAGGTGATCTGGCAATACTTGACATTTACATCTAATGCGGCATCAATTTCAAGGTATTTCAAGCAATTTCAAGACATTTCCCCTATTGCTATACTTGCAAAAGTTCAACAATCTATGTACAAAAAGTTCAGTTTTTTTAAATAAATGACACAAATTTGCAAACAAAAATATTCAGCAATAGGGAGCAGGTAACAAAAATCAGGTCTGTGCATACACAGGGACACTAGGCAACCAGTACCAGAACAGAGGGGAATCTGCTGATGCTAACCCAGGATCACTGAGGGCAAAACCAAGCAAGAAGGGCAAGGTGCAAACTCACGGCTGTAACATGATGTCTTGGTGAAGCTTTTTACAAGGTTAAGGGTGATAGCTGGACACAAAATTACTGAAAAGATATTTTTGGAAAGAGACAACAGTAACTGCTAATCATGATGTCTTACACCAACGCACTATCATGTGTATTACTTTTGCTTTGAAAGTGTCAGTATGAAGCAACTGATGGTTTTTCTGTTCTATGTGAATATATATCACAAACTAGATGTTCACTAGGGAAACTTTAAAGAAAAGTCTAAAGAAGAAAATTTAAATGACTGGCAAACCTACTAACCCACATAAACACTTAACAGTGTATAGTCTTCTAGATTTTTCTTAACATACAAATGACTTTTAAAAAATCAACATTACTGACACATTAATTACTGACACAGTAATTATGTAAGTGATTTTTCACAAGCTAGAGAATATTACATTGGACAGCTATCCTGTAACTAGGCCAGATTGGACTTGCTCTTCTAATTTTTCACTATTACACAATACAATGGTGACTTGACCCTTTTAAAATACCCACTGTCCTCAGATGTAGGCCTTGGAGCTCTTCTTTCTTTATGCTGAGAAGCTTTGTGGTTTACCACAAGGTTTGTGAGCCCAGACCTCTAGACGCTCAGTGAGGGGGAAAGTGAGGCCAGCAGCAGGGCCCCGGGCTCCCAGCGGGGCAGCCAGTCCCCTGCACACCACCACCTCCGTGTCCAGAGTCACCCCACTCACCTGCAGCTCCCTGCCCATCCCCCACAGCCACCAGGACATGGACCCATCTCTTCCTTCCCTCTTTGGCTGTCATATTGAAAAGATTTCTTACCTAAAAGACAAAATGGCTCACCAATAAGACAGCTGAAGAAAACTCTGAGGTAGAGGACGAGGACCTGCTGGCTCAGCCACACAGGCTTGGTGAGGGGCACAGAAGCAAACTCCCCGAATGAAACCTCCCTCCAGAGCATTTCCTCAAGAACGGCAGGGAAATAAGACTCTCTCCTCCTATTTCACAGGGTTATTAGGAGAGTTAACTGAGGTCACCTTGAAAAGAATTTGCAACTATACCTCAATATACCCCATCGTAATCAATGTACCACAGGAAAGAAAACACTGTGGGTTGAAGTTTGAAATAGTTTAATGCTGACTGCAAGACACATTCCAGGGTCAGAGACACTAAAGTGTCTTAGAAATGGTGAAATAAAACATAAGAAGTTACTTGGCTGGACTGGCTCGCTACCTTAAGGATGAGGCTGAAACGAGGATACAAACTTTGGAAATACCTGCTGATTATGAACTTCAGGAAAATCTCCAATTTTTTGGGCCTCTTTTAAAGGCCAGGAACTATGAAAGTATCAACTAAATTGCTTCAAAGCTAGCTGACTCTGGCTCATGGTGGCCCCTTTCTTAGGAAATGGCGTTGAAGGAAAAGGGAGGCTGAGTCCACTCTTGTGGATGATCTAATAGGAAACAACCTACATATGAAAGACTCTTTCAATGGGATCAACTTTCCAAAGCTATGAACTGGGCTGGATGCAGTGGGGGAGGCTGAGGCAGGAGGAGGGCAAGGTCAAGACCAGCCTGGGTAACTTAGCAAGACCCTTCTCAAAATAAAAAGTAAGAAGGGCTGGGGATGTGGCTCAGTGGTAGAGTGCTTGCCCAGCATGCACAAGGCCCTGAGTTCAATACCTTGTGTTGATGGGGGCATGCCAACATAAAATGCTTCTAAACATACTTTAAATTCCATGATATAACTGATATTTAAGAAACAATATACATATTCAGAGAGGCTTTGTCACAAATTTGATATATAGATTGTTCCACTTTTATTTTTTTATGGTAATGGGGACTGAACTCACGGATACTCAAACCACTGAACCACATCCCCAGCCCTATTTTGTATTTTATTTAGAGACAGGGTCTCACTGAGTTGCTTAGAGCCTCACTTTTGCTGAGACTGGCTTTGAACTCAAAATCCTCCTGACTCAGCTCCCGACCCTCTGGGATTACAGGCATGTGCCACTGCACCCCACAAGGTAACAGTTTTAATCATTCATTTAAATTAAAAAGTGGCATTGAAATTCTATGGAACTCCTATGCAATTCCCCTGCACAGAAGATGTAAGGAAACCCTCATCATTATACAAAATACATATATGTTGGTGTGAGGTGGAAAGAAAGAAAAAAGAGTGAGAGAGAGAAATGTATCACAGTAGATTGGGTAGAGAGAGGTGATATGGGGGAGGGGAGGGGAGGAGGGATAGGGAGGGCAGCAGAATACAACAGCCACTAGTATTACTGTATGTATATATGTGGCTGTATAACCAATGTGATCCTGCAAGATATACATGTGGAAAAATGAGAATTCATACCCCATTTGAATCAAATGTATGATATGTCAAGATCATTGTATTGTCTTGAGCAACTAATAAAAAATAAAAATAAAAAAAACAAAAAAAAAGAAATTCTATGGAACTTATGATTCACTAGATAAAACTAAAATTTTGTATTATTATTCATTGTATTATCATTCAATTTATCAATTTAAGTGGTAATATTTTTGTTATTTTAATTTTTATGTTTATCACAAATTTTTTTATTGTATCACTTTTGTTTTCTTTATATAGGTCCTGCATAGGCATAATTTTATTTACCTGTTACACTGTGAATATTTTCCCACATTCATAAATATTATTCACAACTATGATTTTTTAACGCCTACCGTTGAATTAAGTTCTTTATTAACATGCATTTTACTATTTTAATTTCAAGTATAAGACTGTTGAACTTCAAAGGCTATTTAGATTTACTATGATTTCAACTCTTTCTGACACTTTCTGGAGGGACAATGAGGTTAACTAATACACCTGTTAACTTACACTTATGTGAGTGAAGTTCATGTTTGAAACACATGTGTGCATGTGCACACACACCACATGCACAATCCATTGTAGCATCCACGTTGATAGAGTGAACTCTTTCTACTCTTTGCCGTGCTGGGGATTGAACTCGGGGCCTTGTGCAAGCTGGACCAATGCTCTACCACTAAGCCACAGCCCCAACCCAAGTTCTTTCTTAATCATGCAAGTAACACCACTTACTAAATGGGACCCATGGCATTTAAGTGAGGACTCTACAACAGGGGACAGTTTCAACAAGTGCAAGGTTACATCCTCTTCAGTAAGTTTGGAAAACCCATGATTTTTTGTGTCTTGGAGATCTAGAATTTCAAAGGCCATTTCCTCATTGTCGCGAGGGGCAAAGTTGCAACATATGCAGTCGAGGGGGAGAAATAAAGAATGGCCTGCACTTCTGCCCTTTTCAATGCTTTATTCACTAGAATCACTCAATAAAATTTCACTCTATAGGTTCTTAACCAAGAAGAGGACCATCGTTCATGCTAGGCACTGCAACAGACATAATCAATTCACAGCAAACGATTCTAGATTAATTCTAAGCACTGCAAACACACTTAATCATGACAGGCTAATGACAGACATTCCCTCTGCGTGCTAAGTTCAAAAGTCTCAAGCCTTAGGCTTTATGTCCAGCAGATGCACACTCACTCAGACCGCGGTGATCAGGTCAGGAACCAAGGCAGGCTTCTCCTGGAATGGAACTGACGGCCGGCTGAGGAGAGGGTCACAGGGAGAAGTTGCGGCTCTCACCAGGGTCAAGATGTGGCTGTAGAGTTGGAGAGCGGTAAGGATCAGGCCCAAGATGACAAGTGATGAGATGTCAGTCCAGGTCCTCATCAGACTCTCCAGCTTGGGTGCATCCTTGTTTTGGCTGGCTGAATGTCTGTTCATTTGCTCTATTATTTATACTAAATTTTGGGGCTTTTGACCCCCCCTTTCAATTCTTATCAGTTACCACCAGATTTCTCAGTGACAACATTCACCCTGGGGTTAAAACATCTGGTCTGGTGGTCCCTCCCTGATTTTCTCACCTTTCCATTTTTTCAGGGGAGAACAGCCTGACAGAGGCTTCACTCTGTATCTCAGGATGGGGAGAAGTGACTTGACTGTGTCTGAGGCCATATACTGGAGGGCTCCCTTAGGCATGCCAGGTGAGACTGCAGCTTTCAAACTGAAGTTTTTAAAATGGAGTAGCTTAGGCTCAGGCCTAAGGCCGTCCTTACACTCCTGAAATAGAAAAGCACAGTGGCTTCCACAGAGGGTCTCCCACTGCAGCCCAGCTCAGCAGGACTCAGGAGCAATGACCTCAGTAGTCCACATAACTGAGGACAAGGAGGGCTGGTGGAGAGTCAGAGGCAGATGTGGGTCAACAGTGCAGGTGTGCGAGGATGAGGGGCACGCTCGAACAAGAAGAGTTGGAGAAGAGCCTTTTTCGAGCAGGGAAAAGATGATCAGAAATAAAATTCCCAAGGCCTCTGGGTCTAAAATACTCCTCTAAGGGTCAAAGTCAACTCAGAAAAAAATGAGGCTGTGGGCATGAGGGGGAGAGACCAGCGGGCCCAGCTCTAGCCACCTCTCTTCTCCTTGAACCTAAATCCACAGGTACAACCAAGCCTGTGGTACCCAGCCCCATGACCTGACCCTTGTTTCTGGGTCACTATGCCACTAATCCAGGTGCCACGAGACTACCACACTAAAATGATCCGAATCTTTACAGTGGAAAATTCCACGGTCACCACACAGCCCGGGGAAGCACAGAACATGGTGCTGTGTGAAAAGAGTGGCAGTCCATTGTTGGAGCAGCAGATCACTAGCCAGCTAATCCCTTCTGATTTTTCCATATCTGCTGAACATTCTAGAATGATCATGAATTGCCTTGGTTATCCAAAATTTAACCTACTGCTAAACTGTGAACTCCATCTCCATTGATTGCCTGACAAGCTAATTTAGTCCAGATCACACTTTCAAACACTATCACAAAGAGGAAGCATAGGTTGAACTTTTCAAGATGAGATGTCCTATCTCCTCAGCTAAGGCCCAGCTAAAAACAGTGTGTGCCTTCTTGATGTGATTCTAAATCAGCAGGGTATCTGGGGCACAATTCAATACCTTTAGGCCTCAGGTGCCCCAAATAAGGGGCTCCAAGTAAACTAGCACTCTCCAAATACAGCTGTGGTGTGTGAGATAATTCTAGGTGCTACTTGAACAAGATCATGCATTTTTAGTTTAACAATCACTAAAATGTTAATTCTTTAAAAATCAAGTCAGGAAAGCACCCCTACTTTCCTGTTGCAGGAGGTGGAAGTGTGTGCCAGTCTACCTACATTTAGTGAAGAAGCTGTAGGGTCTGTACTGCTGGCCTGACCAGCTGCTGGCAGGAGAGATACAGCACTGTGTCTGCAGCGCATGGCTCAAGCTGGTGAAGTGTCTGCTGTCTCTGGTTCCCCGCAGTGACAAAGGGCCTACAGAGAGATGAAACAAAACCAAGTTAGACATCCCTGGCTGTGGCGCTGCCAGCACCAAATAACTGTCACTAAAGTCACTAAAAATTCTAATCTTTTGAGAATCATATTTGAGGACAATTGTTTTTTAAACCAAATTTTTGGCTGATAGCCAGCTAAATGCCCATCCTCATTAGAGAGGTTACAGTTGCTTCACCCAGTGGATGTCCCAGTCTCAAGAAAGCTCTGTACAGCCAGGGTTTCTGCCCCGCATTACCCAGCCCAAGCTCCTGGGCTGCTCTGGGCAAATGGCGCCCTCTGCTGTATGCAGCTGGGCAGTGGACAGATGAGGAAAGACCTTCAAGTGAAATGTTCAGAAGAACAAGACTCAATGTGTAGAGGGTGCCCTGCCCTTTATGTTCAAAACACAGGGAGGCAGGGAAGGCATGTTGTAGACAACTCCAGAAGATCACGCAAGAAACTGAAGAGCGGCTGCCTCTGTGGAAGAAAACAGGGGCATTTAGGGCTGGATGTGAAAGACCCGCATTTTTGTATTTTGAGGGATTTTTAATTTTTTTTAACCACATGCATCTATTACTTGAGAAAAGGTTTTAGAACAGCCATGTCTGAGAGGAAGCCATCTGACCAGTCCCAGGGATGGCAGTGTCAGGTGAGGAAGAAGGCAGAGGTGACAGGAACAGGTACAGTGCTGGCAAGATCAGTGCATGCACAGATTCTTGAGCTCTGTGCTTCACTAGAGAAGTGACAGGGTTAAAACAGCCCTGGAGGGAAAGTGGCCTTTAGGGTATTGGCTTGATAAACAGAAAAAAAAAAACCTGACAACAGCTGTTTTCAAGTCTGAGTGAAGCCATGCAGAGGACAGTCACTGCGGCTTCATCAGCAGCACCAACCATGGCTCACAGGGCCAGAGAAAGAAGGTGGGTAAGGACAGGGAGAGCGACATCTAAGGGTGGTAGGAAGCCGTCACAATATCTCCACTGCATACAAACAATGAAACAAAGGGATAATCTTTAATTACCAGAGAGCATTTAATAACAACCCTTTTGTTTCATAAAATAAGAAATGTAGGCCTATGAGACTTCAGAACTTTGTCATTACAAATCTCATTCTGCTGTACACATTTTCGCTGTTCTTGTGAAGCCCTTCCTCTTCAACACAATATCTTAATTAATAATAACATTTCATCTTGCCCTGTGCACCATTATGACCTCTGATATATTTCAAGAAGAGTAAAAATCACTATCAGATTTTTTTTCACACTGAGAATGTGTCCAAGTTTATTTTTTATGTAAATATTTTTAATTTATATGACGGCAGAATGCATTACAATTCTTATTACATATATAGAGCACAATTTTCCATATCTCTGGTTGTATTACATAGTATATTCACACCAATTCGTGTCTTCATACATGTACTTTGGATAGTAATGATCATCACATTCCACTATCATTAATTGCCCCATGCCCCCTCCCTTCCCCAGATTTTTTTTGAAAGACAGAAATATCATTCATAGCTAATAATGTATCCAGCCTAAAAGAGTTCAACTGTCAAACACAGAAAGAAATAAACTTTACAATTTAGAAATAGCCACTAATTTTTAATGGGGGGAAGAGACAAACTGGGGATTGAACCCAGGGCCTTGTGTACATTAGAAACAGTCATGTTTGCTGGGTGCGATGGCACATGGCTGTAATCACAGTGACTCAAGAGGCTGAGGCAGGGGGATCACAAGTTTGAAGCAGTCTCAGCAACTTAGAGAGACCCTGTTTCAAAATAAAACATAAGAAGGGCCAGTGAAAGGGCTCAGTGATAGGGTGTCCCTGAGTTCAATCCTCAATCCCACCAAAAACAGCAGTCTACAACTGGCTGTGCTAACATTGTATCATAATATTTTTTTAATATTTATTTTTCAATTGTAGTTGGACGTGGATACCTTTATTTTACTTATTTATTTTATGTAGTGCTGAGGATTGAACCCAGGGCCTCACACATGCTAGGTGAGCGCCCTACCGCTGATCCCCAGCTCCTGCCCTGTATCATAAGATTTTAAAGAAGAAATCCCAGAAGGTCACCCTGAGTCACGTTCTGAAGCTCAGTTACAGGTTACCATCATCTCACTTATCGACTCTGCTCTGATTCTTTGAGTTCTTATTAATTTCAGGCCATGAGACCTGAGAATCAGGAAGCAACACCTTGCATCCCCAAGTCGGAAGCCCCTCAGGTGGGGACACAAGGGCCCCCAGGATTCTACCTCAGCACACATCACTTTCCACACCAAGAACTCCTTCCTTCTCATTTGGGTGTCTTGTATGAAAACAAATTGGTTGGTGAGAGATTTTAGATTACTGTTTCTGACTGATCTGTTGCAGCGTTTAGAAAAATACAGTGACAGGTACTAAGGAAAGCAACCGGCTTCTTAAAAGTCAGGCAATTATTAATTCCAGGAAAAAGAAACTGTAACAGTAGAATACTACCTAGCTCAGCTCTGAATGTGCACATAAATTAATAACAAACAATGTACAGAGATACAGTCCAAACTGTGCTTCTACCTATATTGGAAGAAAGTAGGGGTAAGGATAGACTGTTACATCTCCAATTAGCATAACAATGTTGATTAAAGAACAGCAGACACAACAGATTTAGAAATATAACCAGAGGAAGGTGAAAGAATTGAAAGTGTCCCTAGATGGTGGGAAGGAGCAGGAAAGGACTAGGAGTGAAAGCTCTGACTCTTTCACTACCTTATGGAAGCTGGATATATATATTTTTTTAATCCCGGTGTGGTGCTGGGGATTGAACTGCGGGCCTTGGGCACCCTAGGCAAGGCTCAACCTCTAAGCCACACCCCCAGCCTGGAAGTTAATATTTTAAGGAATAGCACAGCAACCTGCAGTGGGGACAGCTCTCCCTATTTACAGAGGAGGAAACCCAGGTGTCCGTGCACCTGGAAGCAGAGGTGGGAAGTGTCACTCCAAATCAGTGCTCCTTCCCAAAGCCCATCCTGGGCCACCCCTCAGCCAACAGTGGTCTTCGCTGGTCTTCCTCCCAGAAGCCTTTCCCAGGCCCCTACCAGCTCAGGTCAGGGCAGTGCCTGGCACATGTTAAGGGGCAAATGAGTTGTTTATAAATCAGTGAGTGAATCAACCAAGCCACAAATCAAACTGGTTGATTCACAGTGGGTGTGACAGGTCCTAGGAAATCTGCCACTATGCAGAAAGCCCTGTCAGCTGGACTTCTCCCAGGATCTCCAAGGCATCTCATAGGCCGGTCTCCAAGAGGAAAAGGCAGGAGACCCACAGGGAAGCCCAGCACTCAGGAGTCCCAGAAGCTCAGGGCACAGCAGGTCTTCAGCTCTGCCCCACACAGCCCAGGTGAAAGGGCCTGGCTTCCCTGCACAGCAAGGTTGGCCTGGCCTCCACTTCCCAGAGGGTGGCAGAAGAGAGGCCCTGCAGTATGTCAAGGGAAGTCTGTGTCCACAGGAGGGGGCATCAGAGCAGCCACACAGCTCCTTGACCAGCCCTGCCATCACTGGTGTGGGATTTTTTTTTTTTTTTTTTTTTTTTTTGGTACCGGGGATTAAATTCAGAGGTGCTTAACCACAGAGCCACATCCTTACTCCTTTTTATTTTTTATTTTAAGACAGGGTCTTGCTAAGTGGCTGAGGCTATTCTTGAACTTGTGATCCTCCTGCCTCAGCCTCCTGAGTCGCTGGGATTACAAGTGTGCACCACTGCGCCTGGCCTGGCTGTGTGACCCTGAACAAGTCACTACGCTCCTCAGAGACTCACCTTATCATCTCTAAATGGGAATAATCTCATGAAAGCCAGTGTGCGGGCTGAACGAGGTGACATGTTTAAGCCCAGTGCACAGCACCTGCTCAACCATGGAGACCATTATGTTTTAAAGCCTTGAACTACATCAACTGCACTCATAAGAAATTTGAAAAATACTCAAGACTGTACATTACCATCATCAAGGACATGCTTTGTCCATTTACATTTGAAAATCTACAGAAACTATTATTAAATCTACGGGAAAAGGTAGTTCCCAAATGAATCTCACCATTGCTGGGCGCCGACACAGAAACTGTGGAAAGGTGTTCAGGAAAGCTGCCTCCGCCAGAAACGACCTGTCAACCAAAAGTAAATAAATAAATAAATGTTTCTTTCTTCCAGTGCTGGGCTTGAACCCAGGGCCTGGAAACTGGAGTCCCGGTGCTTCGCCACTGAGCACATCCCCCACTACTTTTTTGAGACAGGGTCTCCCTAAGTGGCCCAGACTGGTCCTCAACTTCTAATTCTCCTGCCTCAGCCTCCCAATTTGCTGGGATTACAGCCAAGGACTACTGCCCTCAGCAAAAACTGGTTTTGTTTTCTGGTGCTGGGATAGAACCCAGAGCTCAGGCATGCTGGGCAGGTGCTCTTCCACTGCGCCACATCCCCAGGCCCCCAGGCAAAACAACATTTTTAAAGATGCGTTCCCACATGAAGAGGAACATTGAAATATAACCTGAGCAGCTATTGTGGCTCACACCCACAAGCCCAGATACCCAGGAGGCTTAGGCAAGAGGAACCCAAGTTCAGGTCTCAAAGATAAAAGGGCTGGGGATGGGGCTCTGTGCTGAAGCACCCCTGGGTGCAATTCCCCAGACCCCCTAAAATAAATAAAACAATAAACACCCACAGATTATACTTTCCACAGAATTAAAGAACTGAGACATGTGGACGAGTGATTTCCAGGCTCAGTGGCCACTGGCCAAGCAGCTGCCCCAAGGCTTCACCTTCTCTTCACCCTCCCATCCAACCAGGCACCATGCCTGGCTGTCTCCTTAAAAATTCTTCTGCCTGGCGGCCACACTTCTGCTCTCATCCTGCTGCCACTTCTTTGTTCAGGGCTCTGCATCCCTGGGCCACAGGGTAAGGGTCTCCTAGTGGGTCTCTCACCTCTCCCCTGGAAATTACCACCTTTCTACACTAGGTGGCTTTGTCACTTCACAGCCCTGAGATGTCCTTTCCTGGGTCCCTGCTGCCAGTTAGGAATTCTGGGCACAGCCTGCAGGACTGCCACGTGGCCCCAGCCTTCCACACCAGCCTCCTGCTGCCCTTGCCTCACCCTCCCCACAGCCGTCCAGACCTGCAGTTAGTCGTGAGCTCACTCTGATACACTTGTGTGTCTCCACCAGTCCTCCTGGTTTGCAGCACAGCAGCTCTTACAAAACCTCCCTGACCCTCTGCCCTCTGGAGCCCCACGCACCAGGCTCTGGCTGCACTGCCCTGTGCAACCTTCACACAGCGTCGTCCTCCAGAAAGGCCGGGACAGCACTTATGGGAAACTGGCTTTTGGCAAAGGGGCCATGACCACTCAATGGGGAAAAAATGGGTTCAATAAATGGTGTTGGAACAACAGGGTTCAAACCCACAGGAGAATGAAGTTGGAGCCCCACCTCACACTCTAGGCACAACTTAACTCAAAGTGCTCTAATGACCTAAAGGTAAGAGATGAAAAGTGATCAGTGGTGACTTGGGCCTGGGCACCACTTGGGCAGCTGAGGGCCACTGGGCAGCTGGGGGAAATAACTAAAAAGTTGCCTTCTTGGAGTGATAAACTGTTCTAACTAGTTTACAATGGTGAGTGCACAGGTTTGTGAAAATATTAAAAACCAGTGAATTGTGTGCTTCAAATGGATGAACTTTATGGTATGTGAGTTGTATTTCAATGTGGCTGAAAAAACAACTTGAAAAATGGTTATACACAAGAAGGAAAAAGAGGGGGAAAGCCAGACTTTGGTGCCAGGCATTTTGGGTGAAAAAACCTTATGTCCCTTGCTCAATTTGTGTGCCTTCCTCCACCATGGTAACAGTGTAATAATAAAATCTACTCCGTGTAGGGATTGGGAAGACAGGGAAAATGCGTGAACAGACGAAGTGAGTCCTGGCACACAATTTAGGGCTCATGAAGTCAACCAGCTATTTAAATGGGGCCTTGAAATAGGAGAAGGGGGAAGGAAAAAAGTGGGGGGATAGGAGGAGACCATCACAAGGACAAAAGAAGAATATCAAGACCAGACATTCTGCCAAAGATCCCTGGTCAGGTTTGGGGTTTTTTTGTTTTTTTGTTTTTTTGTTTTTTTTTTTTTTTTTTTTTTTTGCTGCAAAATGAGTTACTAAGAAAAAACTCTGTGGGTTTTAGGGGGCTTTGGGTTTCAGAATTAGAAAAGCAGGACTGTGGACCTAACAACAAAATAATGCAGAGAAGGCAGGTGGCCGCCACACAGTGGCCCTGAAGCCAACCTTAAGTGGCAGAGCAGCAGGGCGCCTTCCTCAGGTACATGCAAGGTGGGGGAGGGGGGAGGCGACACCACGTGCTGACATCAGAGTCATCTCTGTACTGAGTCTCTGCACTGAGGCAACTGGTCAGCCGAAATTAAACTGACTGAGGCCAGTGCTCTCCCACTCCACCTGGAGAATGACCATCGCCCTTCAGAGCTTCACAAGCGCCTCTCAGCCTTGAACCCCGGTGGGCATCACCATGTGACCCCGGGGTCGTGCCTGCCTGCTAGGAAGGTGATGCTCGCCAGTTCCCTTCCCTTCACAGAGCATGCAGGAGCCATTTGGTAAACTGTGCACCTGGCGGTCATTTTACAGCCAAGGAACACACGCAGGGCACCCAGTGGCCAGGGACTGGATGGGAGAGCCACGGGAGGCTGATTGCCTCCCTCTTCCCGGAAACCCGCAGGCTCCATTGAGCCCTGGCTCCCTGGCACTCCAAGCCCTGTCCCTGCGCTCACACAAAAATACACCGCCAAGAGCAGGCAGGGGGCCCACAGTGCGCAGTGCATGCTGCCTCCATCTCCTCCCTCCAGGGCATCTTTCCCTCCTCCTGCCAGGACATTCCTTGACAAAGAGCTTCCCCAGCCTGCAACAGGAGGTTGGAGACCCGAGGACCACACCACAGCCCATACCTGGTTGGAGGGAATGTCCGAAAAGGCCAGGCATAGGCTGGTCAGGCATAGCCGAGGACAGCTCCGCGCTGGGGCCAGCCCCAGGTGTCCTGCGTGCCCCTGAGGCGGTTGGGTCAGTTGGAGATGGAAGCTCCTGCAGATCAGTGAGGTCGGGCAACCGCTGAGGATCCTGGCTCACAAGGTACCCATGGCTGGGATAAGCCAAGTGTAGGGAGGATCCACAGGTGGATAAGACAGAGAAAGTGTGGAGAAATTGAAACCCGCTCCAGGAAAGCCCTGGAGTTTTGGAGATGAAGTACTTTGCTGGGATCTCACATGTGTCTCTGCATTAGGTCTGATTCCAACATGTGGTTGTCACACACGCATATCCCAGCCCTAGGCCTTGTTTTCTTCCCTCATCTCAGGCTCCACTTTATGAAGTCTGTTTTGGAACAAATGATGCACAAACCTGCCACAGAGAAACGAAGAATATGTTGTAAGAAATCCTGCTCAAATGGTCTCTGACGCTTCAGATCAGGATTAGAACATCCAAATATACAGAAAAGTAAAAATACTGGCAAACTAGAGCCAGAGCCTATCGAGACTGGCACAGTTGGGCACTGCTGAGCTTTGTGGCAGAGTAATGAGACAAGGCCAGTTCATTATGGGCAGCCCAGCTCACCGGGCACCTCGCTGGTCTGTGTTGAGGTCAAGCCTTCAAATGCTGTAATGTCAGTAGCAAGTTTGGTTTTCATTTTGGTTGGCTTGTTTGCCTTTAACTTTTAACTTCGAAAAAATTATAGATTCATAGGAAGTTCCAAAATTAATACAAAAATATCCCATGCACCCTTCACCCAGTTTCCCGCAATGCTAATGTTTTACAGAACTGTAATGTGAAAACCAATAAGTTGGCATTGGTGTAAGCCACTGAGTTTGATCAGATTTCAGCAGTTTTTCATGTACTCATGTGTGAAAGTGTGTGTGTGTGTGTGTGTGTGTGTAGTTCCATGCAATTGTAGCAAAGGTAGATTTCTGTAACCACCACCATAATCAAGACACATAACCTCTATTTCCGCAAGGATGCCTGCTTTCACCTACACAGACACTCATCCCTCTTCTCTCCTCCCTCCCACCATCCTGAAGCCTTGGCAACCACCAATCTTTTTTCATATCTATAATTTTGTAAACTTGAGGACATTAGCTAAACGGACTTATAGGATGTGATGGCTTGAGTCTGCCTTGAGACAGTTGATGTCTGTTCAAGTTGTTCTGTAGTTTCTTACATTTATTACTAAGGACTTATTCTTACCACCATTTGTCTAACCACTTACCCTTCTAGATATTTGGTTTGTTCCCAGTTTGGGGCTATTTCAAACAAAGCTATCATAAACACTCATGAACACTTTTTAGGCACTTAAACTGTAAAAATTGTGGTAAAACACATATGAACTTTTTTAGTGTGAAGCCTGGTGGCATTAAATAAATTCATATTGTTTTGCTACTAAAACCACCTTCTATCCATAGTATTTGTTTCCTCTGTGCTGGGTGTGGTGACACATGCCTGTAATCCCAGCTGCTTAGGAAGCTAAGACAGGAGCATCACAAATTCAAGGCCAGCCTCAGCAACTTTAGTGAGACCCTGCTTTGAAATAAAAACAATAAAAAGCTAGTGATACAGGTCAGTGGCAGATCATCCCTGGATTCATCCCTAATGTAACTTTTTCCCTGGGGAAGAAGTTTTTCACATCCTGAAAAACTGAAACTGTACCTATTAAATGCTAACTCCCCCTCCCTGTCTCTCAGCCCTACCATTCCCCTTTATGTCTCAAGAAGTATGCCTACTCTGAGTACCTCATGCAAGTAGAATCACACAGTATTTTTCCTATTTCTGGTTTATTTCACTTAGTATTATGTCCTAAACTTTCATTCTTTTGTAGCACTTGGCAGAATCATCCTCTTTAAGGCGGAATAACATTGCATACACATGTGTGCACACACACATGACTCCATACATGTGTCATGTATGCAACTGGTACACATATATCACTCCATCTCCTGGGCATTTATCCTGTCAACTGTCAATGGACAGTTGGGTTATTTCCACCTTTTGTCTATTGTGAATAATGCTGCTATGAACATGGGTGTTAGGAACATATCCTGAGTCCCTGCTTTCCATTCTTTGGGATACATACCCATCCCACAGATGTTTTTGCAAAGGAATAAGATTTCATTTCTCTGGAATAAATGCCAAGTACTAAGATTGCTAGATGTGCGATCAGTATCTGCTCAGTTAAAGAAACTGCCAAACTGTTTTTCAAAGTCATCTTAGCATTTCATATACCCACCAGCAATGTGTAAGAGATACACTTTCTCTGCATGCTCACTAGCATGTAGAATTGTCACAATTTTTAAAGCTGCTCAATGGGTATATAGTGACATCTCGTTATGGCTTTAATTTATATAGTTAATGACACTGACCTCCTTTCCATATATGTTTTTTTCTTAACCATCTGCATATCCTTTTTGCTGAAATGTCTGTTCATGTGTTTTGCTCATTTTCTAGTTGGATTGTTTGGCTTTGCTTTTCTTTTTCCCACAGTACTGAGGATTGAACTCAGGACCACAAACATGCTAGGCAAGAGCGTAACCACTGAAAGACATTCCCAGCCCTGTTTGGTTTCTTCTACTGTTCAGTTAGAAGAGTTCTTTATTTATTCTAGGTGTGAGTCCATTTTCAGGTCACCCCCTCCAAATTGATCTCAGGACACATATTCAGAACTCATTTCCTTCCAAAAATACAAACTGTCCTTGCAAGAGAGCAATCTTACCTAGGATCACCAATATTGACGAGGAATGTGGGTCTGCTGAGAAGATGAATGGCACTCAATTTCATTGAAATCCATTTGTCAAACTTTTTCAGAAAATACATTTGGAGTGCAGGTGCCTATATGAGCCAACTGTTGTTTACTAATGGCACAGAAAAACCAATGTGAAAGCTTCTCTGTCACCTCTCAGAAGCAGTTCTGCTTCATTCTAGTTCAGCCAGGAAGAAAACAAACAAAAAAACAAACAAACAAACAAAACACCAGTGTGCTCACAACAAGACTAGTTCCTGCAAGTTGAAGGTGATTGCAAAATATGCTTCATTTCTGCACTTCCAAGCAGTTCTCAGAAAGCATATTCCGAGTGCAATTGCTGCCAGATAGAAAAAGGATGCTACCGAGGGAGCTGTTGTCCCTTAGCTCACAAATTTGAGGAAGGAAGTGGAATAATGAGAAAATCAATTTTCAAAAGTTTCTTTGAAATTCATAACTCATACTTTTCAGAATAAATTGCAGGGCCCCACATCTGATGACAGATGGTACAGATGCTTCAATATGAAAATGTGAATGCCAATTAATACAAGTGTTCTGCCACACTCCAGTTCAACCAGGGACAGCCCCAAAGTGCCCACTGAGAACACACACACACACACATTGTTCCTGCAAGTTGAAGCTCCTTGCTTGAACTGCTTCTGTTCTGAAATTCCAAGCTCTTCTCAGCAAGCACCTTCACAGCACAGTTCTGGCCCAATACAAAAAGTGCCTTGCAAGAGGGTCCTGTACCTAGGATCACCTTCATAAGGTAGCTTCCCTTCTTCTGTGTGGAAGTGTGTTTCTCCTTGGCCCTTATGCTGTGGTGGACACTTCTAGGAGCTCAGGTTTGTGCAGGACCATCTGAACTAGACTTTGGACCAAACCTGTGCAGCCCTTACACCTGGATTTTCTTTTTGCAAGCCCTGTGTAGCATGCCAGATGCCACAGGATTCTGCAGAACAGTCCAGGCAACAGTAGGCATTCATTCATTGTTTATGGTCTACAGATTCCTAGATGGATGGCATTCATTATCATTCAATGCAGAAATTTTAGAAACCATATATATGCTATATATGGCATATATCATGCCAATCTGAAAAACTAAAATCAGTAATATTCCCAAATCAAAACAATGGATCCTAGGAGTTTAAACATGGCAGCGGGTGCAGAGAGATCAAGTCTCTGACCTCTTCAGCTGTGCAGGCATAGGGAGTCGTAAACAACCTAAATCTGTTTGCTCAGGATCACTAGGCAATGCTGAGCTGACGTGGATCTGGGGCGAACAGTCTGGGCCTCTCAGAACACACACTGAGCCTGGATCGGCTGAATTCAAGCTCCCCTTCGCCTGCTTCCCGCAGACGAACAGCTGTGACTCAGCACTAATCCATCCGGCTGAAACAACTGGTCAGCCCTTCTGATCCTACGGAGGTAAATGCCAACCGAGCCTTCATAGGTAGTGGCCACAGGTTTGAAACGGGGCTTGGGAGAGACAGTAAGGACCCACCCGTTGCATTGGTCGCCCGGCAAAGGGAAACGAACTGTCGCCATTTGCAAGAGATACCACCATGGCAGAGAACTGACGTCATCAGACTGCGGCGGAGGAGATAACTTCATTGAAACCTTCGGCTACAGGTGTGTAATTCCCTAGCCTTGCCTCTCCACACATCGGGGAAACCTTAAGGGCCCCTCCCAGCTCTCCCTTAAGGGCCCCTACCAGCTCTCCCGTGATCGCGATAGCCAGACGGGGGAATCAGAGGTGGCGCGGGACCCCCGACGCGGAACTACCGCTCCCACCAGTGCTGACAGCTGAGGTCTCTTGCACCAGCTACCGGGGGCGTGGCTACCGGAGGGCAAGTAAAATTCACTGAGGATTCTCAGTCCCAAGCTCTACAAACTTAGGGTCTGAGGGAATGGCAAACTGGAAGAGTGTGCCCAGTCGTTCATGAAAACAGGGCTCCCGGGAACAGCAGACCTGGCGTGTAGCCAGTATTGTGGTGAGCGGCACCCGTGAGAGGGGCCTGGCTAGAGGAAAAGTGGGAAGTGACTAGACACAAGAGGAGGCCCTAGGCACTCAGGATTGGAGACTCGCCCAGTCTGGGAGGAGCTGCTGCACAGTGATTGGTTCCCGCATATTGACAGGAGAAGCTTGGCCTGGTGGGCACAGCGCCACCTACTGAAAGAGAAGTTAATCAAACTCTAAGACTGCATTTATTAGTTTTTTCTTTTTTTTTCTTTTAATTCTTTTCTCTTTTTTTTTTTTATTTGGGTTTTTCTTTCATTTTCATTTTTCTTTCTTGTTGATTTTTTAAATTTTTTTTACAATTTTTTAAAATTTTTTTCTTCTAATTTTAATTTTAATTTTTTATTATTTTTTTAAAATTTTTTTTCTTGGGCTGGGGATGTGGCTCAAGCGGTAGCACGATCGCCTGGCATGCGTGAGACCCGGGTTCGATTCTCAGCACCACATACAAACAAAGATGTTGTGTCCGCCGAGAACTAAAAAATAAATATTAAAAATTCTCTCTCTCTCTCTCTCTCCTCTCTCACTCTCTCTTTAAAAAAAAAAATTTTTTTTCTTTTTTTATTTCCTATTTTTTTTCCTCTTTTGTCTTTTCATTTCTTTTCAATTATCTTATCCCCCCTTTCTTCAATTCTACCTGCTTACTCTCATTCTCTTTAGTGACTTCTTCCCTTTCCTTCTAATACCTTTCCTCCCAAGCATCTAATAAATTTATAGGAGTAAACAGTAACTCGTCAGTCAAACAGAACAAGAAGTAACATGAGCAGCTTCAAAAAGCAAGGAAGAAAAGGAGTACAAACAATGCAGGACAGCCTAAATATTCAGGAGGACCTAGAGTCATCAGAAAAATGGTCATATAAAGAACTCAAGGAACACCTTAGACAGATGGAATGGAACCTTAAAGAGGATACAAGACAGCAAATTCAAGCAGCAAAAGAACACATTGAGAATGAATTTCATAAACAGATAAAAGAAGAAGTTAAGCATCTTTATCAGGAGATAGAGATTATAAAAAATAATCAAACAATAATTCTAGAAATGAAGGAAACGATAAACAAAATTAAAAACTCAATTGAGAGTATCACTAACAGAGTGGAGCAAGTAGAAGCCAGAATGTCAGATAATGAAGACAAAATATATCATCTTGAAAACAGTCTAGCCAACTCAGAAAGGCTGGTTAAAAAATCATGAGAAAAACATCCAAGAGTTATGGGATAACATAAAAAAAAAACAAAATTACGAGTCATCGGGATAGAAGAAGGTACAGAGATTCAAACCAAGGGAATGAGTAACCTGCTGAATGAAATAATTACAGAAAACTTTCCAGAAATAAAAAAGGAAACAGATATACAAATTGAAGATGCATACAGGACACCGAGCACACAAAATCACAGTAGACCAACGCCAAGACACATTGTTATGAAGATATCCAATATACAGAACAAAGAGAAAATATTAAAAGCTACAAGAGAAAGGAGACAGATTACATTCAGGGGTAAACCAATAAGGTTAACAACGGATTTTTTATCACAGACACTGAAAGCAAGAAGGTCATGGAACAATGTATTTCAAACTCTGAAAGACAATGGATGCCAACCAAGAATTCTGTATCCAGCAAAATTAAGCTTCAGGTACGACAACGAAATAAAAATCTTTCATGATAAACAAAAGTTAAAAGAATTTGCAGCCAGAAAACCAGCATTGCAAAGCATTTTGAGCAAAACACGACACGAGGAAGAAATGAAAAACAATAACCAAAACCATCAGCAGGAAGTGCCTCGGTAAAGACAGAGGGCAAGGGGAAAGATAATCATGGAGAAACAAACTAAATTTTTTTAAAAAATTATAAATAATCAAACATGGATGGAAGTACAAACCATATATCAATAGTAACTCTGAATGTTAATGGCTTAAACTCTCCAATAAAGCGACATAGGCTGGTATCATGGATTAAAAAACACATCCAACAATATGCTGCCTCCAGGAGACACATCTGATTGGAAAAGACATACACAGGCTGAAGGTGAAAGGATGGGAAAAAATATACCATGCACACGGTCCTCGTAAGCAAGCAGGGGTGGCCATCCTCATATCGAATAAAATCGACTTCAAGACTAAGTTAATCAAAAGGGATAAAGAAGGACATTATATAATGTTAAAAGGAACCATTCACCAACAAGACATAACAATTATCAATATTTATGCAACAAATAATGGTGCTGCGACATTCATAAAACAAATTCTCCTCAAGTTCAAGAATCAAATAGACCACAACACAATAATTATGGGTGACTTCAACACACCTCTCTCACCATTGGACATATCCTCCAAACAAAAGTTGAATAAAGAAATTATAGAACTCAATACCACAATCAATAACCTAGACTTAACTGACATATATAGAATATATCAACCATCATCAAATGGATATACTTTTTTTTCAGCAACACATGGATCCTTCTCAAAAACAGACCATATATTATGCCATAGGGCAACCCTCAGTAAATATAAAGGGGTGGAGATAATACCTTCATTTTATCTGATCATAATGGAATGAAACTGGAAATCAATGATAAAAGAAGGAAGTAAAAATCCTACATCACATGGAAAATGAACAATATGTTACTGAATGATCAATGGTTACAGAAGACATAAAGGAGGAAATCAAAAAATTCTAGAGATAAATGAAAATACAGACACAACATATCGGAATCTATGGGACACAATGAAAGCAGTTTTAAGAGGAAAATTCATCACCTGGTGGTCATTCCTCAAAAAAAGAAAAAAACCAATGAATAAATGAGCACACACTTCATCTCAAAGCCCTAGAAAAGGAAGAGCAAAACAACAGCAAATGTAGCAGAAGGCAAGAAATAATTAAAATCAGAGCGGAAATCAATGAAATTGAAACAAAAGAAACTATTGAAAAAAAATTAACAAAACTAAAAGTTGGTTCTTCGAAAAAATAAATAAGATCGACAGGCCTTTAGCCATGCTAACGAAGAGAAGAAGAGAGAGAACTCAAAATACTAACATACGGGATGAAAAAGGCAATATCACAACAGATGCTACAGAAATACAGAAGACAATTAGAAATTATTTTGAAAACCTATATTCCAATAAAATAGAAGATAGTGAAGACATCGATAAATTTCTTAAGTCATATAATTTGCCCAGACTGAGTCAGGAGGATACACACAATTTGAACAAACCAATATCAATCGATGAAATAGAAGAAGCCATTGAAAGACTACCAACCAAGAAAAGCCCAGGACCGGATGGGTATACAGCAGAGTTTTACAAAACCTTTAAAGAAGAATTAATACCAATACTTTTCAAGTTATTTCAGGAAATAGAAAAAGAGGGAGCTCTGCCAAATTCATTCTATGAGGCCAACATCACCCTGATTCCGAAACCAGACAAAGACACCTCAAAGAAAGAAAACTACAGACCAATATCTCTGATGAACCTAGATGCAAAAATCCTCAATAAAATTCTGGCAAATCGGATACAAAGGCACATCAAAAAAATTGTGCACCGCGATCAAGTAGGATTCATCCCTGGGATGCAAGGATGGTTCAATATACGGAAATCAATAAATGTTATTCACCACATCAATAGACTTAAAGATAAGAACCATATGATCATCTCGATAGACGCAGAGAAAGCATTCGACAAAGTACAGCATCCCTTTATGTTCAAAACGTTAGAAAAACTAGGGATAACAGGAACTTACCTTGACATTGTAAAAGCTATCTATGCTAAGCCTCAGGCTAGCATCATTCTGAATGGACAAAAGTTAAAGGCATTCCCTCTAAAATCTGGAACAAGACAGGGATGCCCTCTATCACCACTTCTATTCAATATAGTTCTCGAAACACTGGCCAGAGCAATTAGACAGAGGAAAGAAATTAAAGGCATAAAAATAGGAAAAGAAGAACTTAAATTATCACTATTTGCAGATGACATGATTCTATACCTAGAAGACCCAAAAGGGTCTACAAAGAAACTACTAGAACTAATAAATGAATTCAGCAAAGTGGCAGGATATAAAATCAACACGCATAAATCAAAGGCATTCCTGTATATCAGCAACAAAACCTCTGAAACGGAAACGAGGAAAAACACTCCATTCACAATATCCTCAAAAAAAAAATAAAATACTTGGGAATCAACCTAACAAAAGAGGTGAAAGACCTATATAATGAAAACTACAGAACCCTAAAGAGAGAAGTAGAAGAAGATCTTAGAAGATGGAAAAATATACCCTGTTCATGGATAGGCAGAACTAACATCATCAAAATGGCGATATTACCAAAAGTTCTCTATAGGTTTAATGCAATGCCAATCAAAATCCCAATGGCATTTCTTGTAGAAATAGATAAAGCAATCATGAAATTCATATGGAAAAATAAAAGACCCAGAATAGCAAAAGCAATTCTAAACAGGAAGTGTGAATCAGGCGGTATAGCAATACCAGATTTCAAACTATATTACAGAGCAATAGTGACAAAAACAGCATGGTACTGGTACCAAAACAGGCGGGTGGACCAATGGTATATAATAGAGGACACAGAGAATAATCCACAAAATTACAACTATCTTATATTTGATAAAGGGGCTAAAAGCATGCAATGGAGGAAGGATAGCATCTTCAACAAATGGTGTTGGGAAAACTGGAAATCCATATGCAACAAAATGAAACTGAATCCCTTTCTCTCGCCATGCACAAAAGTTAACTCAAAATGGATCAAGGAGCTTAATATCAAATCAGAGACTCTGCATCTGATAGAAGAAAAAGTTGGCTCCGTTCTACATATTGTTGGGTCGGGCTCCAAATTCCTTAATAGGACACCCATAGCACAAGAATTAATAACAAGAATCAACAAATGGGACTTACTTAAACTAAAAAGTTTTTTCTCAGCAAGAGAAACAATAAGAGAGGTAAATAGGGAGCCTACATCCTGGGAACAAATTTTTACTCCTCACACTTCAGATAGAGCCCTAATATCCAGAGTATACAAAGAACTCAAAAAATTAGACAATAAGATAACAAATAACCCAATCAACAAATGGGCCAAGGACATGAACAGACACTTCCCAGAGGAGGATATACAATCAATCAACAAGTACATGAAAAAATGCTCACCATCTCTAGCAGTCAGAGAAATGCAAATCAAAACCACCCTAAGATACCATCTCACTCCAGTAAGATTGGCAGCCACTATGAAGTCAAACAACAACAAGTGCTGGCGAGGATGTGGAGAAAAGGGTACTCTTGTACATTGCTGGTGGGACTGCAAATTGGTGCGGCCAATTTGGAAAGCAGTTTGGAGATTCCTGGGAAAGATGGGAATGGAACCACCATTTGACCCTGCTATTGCCCTTCTCGGACTATTCCCTGAAGACCTTAAAAGAGCATGCTACAGGGATACTGCCACATCGATGTTCATAGCAGCACAATTCACAATAGCTAGACTGTGGAACCAACCCAGATGCCCTTCAATAGATGAATGGATTAAAAAATGTGGCATCTATACACAATGGAGTACTATGCAGCAATAAAAAATGACAAAATCATAGAATTTACAGGGAAATGGATGGCACTAGAGCAGATTATGCTTAGTGAAGCTAGCCAATCCCTAAAAAACAAATACCAAATGTCTTCTTTGATATAATGAGAGCAACTATGAACAGAGCAGGGAGGAAGAGCAGGAAGAAAAGATTAACATTAAACAGAGACATGAGATGGGAGGGAAAGGGAGAGAAAAGGGAAATTGCATGGAAATGAAGGGAGACCCTCATTGCTATACAAAATTACATATAAGAGGTTGTGAGGGGAATGGGAAAATAAAGAAGGAGAGAAATGAATTACAGTAGATGGGGTAGAGAGAGAAGATGGGAGGGGAGGGGAGGGGGAATAGTAGGGGATAGGAAAGGTAGCAGAACACAACAATTACTAATGGGGCATTATGTAAAATTGTGGATTTGTAACCGACGTGATTCTGCAATCTGCATTTGGGGTAAAATTGGGGGTTCATAACCCACTTCAATCTAATGTATGAAATATGATATGTCAAGAGCTTTGTAATTTTGTGAACAACCAATAAAAAAAAAACAATGGATCCTCATTATGAGGCTACAAGTAGAAAATTCCATACCTGAACTCAGGGGACAGTTACAGTCAAAACTAGGGGCACTAAATATATCAGATAAAATTGCCTTCACATTATGTGTACAGCTGCATGTGAAGCACACATATATGCCATCTTTAGACTTGGTTTCATTCACAGGACATCTTATGGAATTGAAAATATTCCAAAATTGGAGAAGTATTTCAGCATAGACCAACTCACACTGTCTATCTCTCAATGAGTTTATGTGCTCTTGTGTGTGTCTTTGTGTGTCTTTGTGTCACAGTATATACAATATTGCATTGCTCCCATTGCAAAACTGACCCATACTCCTAAAAACAAAACTTATTCTGAACAAATGAAACATTTCTTCCTTTTGGTTTTTATGTTTCCTCTAGGAATCACTGCTACAATCAATATACTCAAATCATCAAAGTAGATCAGAAAACCAAAAGATGATATTTTAAACAGTACTTGGTTTAAACGACAAATAATATAGTAATGAATGTGTTACTAAAGGGAATAAATAACAAAGAACTAATGTCAAATTAAGATTGGCAACTTGAAAAGTTTGAAGCAAATACTTAAAGAAGTGAATGTCAATGATCATGTGATGTTCAGCACTGCCAAGCCAGACAGTAGCAAATTGTTCTTCGAAGGATCCTGTGGAGAGCTTGAGCCTCCATTGCATCATAAGGGGGAGGTTGGCCTGGATCCACTCATCCTTCTCCTTTGGGATGGTCCTCTTCCTCAGCACAAAGTCATATTGAATGCGAGAGTTTATGACATAGAAAACATTTATGTCATGAGGAATCTTCAGCTCTGGGGAGAGGGGTATCAGGACGGAAAGTGGCACTCAACAGGTGCACCACAAGAACCCCCAACATGGGAGAACCTATGTCAGGAAGGACCTGAGCCACAGACCTGAGAGCTCTCCAATTCAGCTCCAATATCAACAAAGACATCCACAGTAGTCTTCCCTGAGGAAAAACTATGCAGAGCACTTCAACAGAACTAAGGTCTGTTGCTTCCAAAGGTTTTAGACTGCAGAACCTTCCAGTTCCTCCTGGATCTGCAAAAGCACACCACTAGGTTGGCATCTGGAATCTCCCATGAAAGGTTTGTTGCTGAAGATTCAGACCCCACATCAGCCAAATTCACAGGTGAGTTTGGAGGGAAGCATTCGATTGTGAGTGCTCTGATGTCATCAAGAAATTCTCATTCAAGATGAATCCACTACTAGGAGGTGGGAGGGACTGGAAGAAAGGTTGGGCATGGGTGGAGTAAGACCTGAATTAGGTTTTGCCTTTGGTAACTATCTTGGCCCTGTTGGATCCTCTCAATGCTCAATCTCCTGGTAGTATTCATCCTTTACCTACTATCTGTCTTTCTCTCTCTCCCAGCCTCATTCTCTCTCGCTCCCAGTCTATGCCTGTTTGGCCAGGGCTGAGGGGCTCTCCACTGCCACACACTAGAGCTTTATGGACAGCCTCAGTGCACAACTAAAGAGAAAGCTATGAAACCCGGAGAAAAGGCCTAGGATTCCTCCTCTGAGTTATTTTCCTCAAGTATGGCCACAGCGAGGACAGGCTGACCAGAACAGATACCACATTTGAGCCATGCTTCTGCCATTGTTGGTGCCTGCCTCCATGTATACCAGGCTTCCCAGAATGGTGGCCACATCCCAAATGCTGCCCTACTGTGAACAATGGCTCCAAAGACCAGCAAAGGGACTGCTTCCCTCCAACATGGTGCTATGGTTCAGCGGTGCTATGGTCCAGTGGGGGAATACAACAGCCAGCTTCTCCTTCCTCTGAACATCTGTTTCCTGTCGGCCTCCTCTATCCTAGAGCCTGTTCTCCATCCCTTCTGGGTTGGATGTTTGGATCTCTGCTATCAATTTCTTAGGCTACCAAGGCCACAGACTTCCTCTTCCATAAGACTCTACTAACCCAACAGACTTAGTAGGTTAAGATAGGAGAAAATTTAACCTAGAACTCACATAGAGTTGGTAGTTTTCAGTGTAGATAGGCTGGGATCATGGCTGCTGTGGGTGTTTGTCTCAAAAAAAAAAAAAGCACTGGCATTAACAGATGAACTTTGTGACAGACGTGCTCAGCAAGCCCTCATCTGACTGTAGTTAGGGGTCATAACCTGGCTATTATGATCACTCCTTGGCAAGTGGACTCAGGTACGGAAGACCATGGATATGTCCAAACACAGATGATTCAGGCTGTCTCCCAGGCTGTGTTTTCTTCCCAATTTCATCCTGTTACTGCTTGCTAGAATCCTGGCAATGCTCTGCCCAGGCAGTGGTTTTCTGATCACACACAAGGCTTTCAATCCTACTGCTTCAGTCCACAAAATGCCAGTTCCATCTTTAGCCCATGCATTCCCATGTTCCTCTGAAATCACTCCTATCCCAGACCATGAAAGCATACTGCTCCTGGAAAGAGGCTTTCCTCCTCACTCCTCAATGATGTCAGCTTTGGATGCCTGTTCATGTCCAGGGGAGGTACCTGGTGGGGAGCCGCATTAGCCACTGGGGTATACCATAGAACCTCGAGACCTTACACCTGCAGAAGTGCAGTTTGCTTTGTGCACGAGCCCCAACACACCCTGTTGGAGTGTTCTTGGGGGTCAGAGACTACTCTTTGGGGATAAGAGTCGACCTAAGTTCACATCCTGATCTCTGCTCCCTGCTGATTGTCCCACTTACAATAGTTGGAGATGATTTAGGAAGTTCAGTTCGAGGGCCCTGCTCCTGGCAGGCTACCTGGAGCAGCATGGGAGACAGGCATGCTGGAAATTGGTTTTGAAGTGGCTACTCAAGGACAGTGGACAGAGACACTCAGGAGGCACCTCAGCTCTAAATACAAGGGCAACATCCATGACCTACATCCTGAGGTTGGCCTCCTGGTAATCGTGTGAACTCGACCAATGGGCTGCTAGCCCAATCCTTGGACAAAGGACTGCCTGGACCTACCGTTGATCTTTTTGTGGGGCCATATTTCACTCAAGATGAAAGGACCACACAACCTGTGTACAGACATAATCTCATCCCGCCAAGATGGGAGGAATGGGACAGTAGCCTCCAAGATCCCAGGTCTGCCCGAGGATGCAGGCTGCATTGGGAATGGCCCAGGCACAAAACCTAGAGGCTTTGGTCTGGATTGCCAGGGCCAAAAACAGACCCAGGAACATGACCACACACAGGAGTGCTGAAAGATAGCCACAAGAGCTCCTGGCCTCCAGAGGCTCAGTGCTGGCTGGAGTGTAGGAGGACACCTCATCCGGCAAGGGTGGTCATTGGGTTACCTGGACATTTGGTGTGCTTGCTCCACATCCAATCGACTCTGCAGAGAGACACTCTTAGCTCCTTGTTCAAGAAACATGCAGAACCTCATACTGCTATCCTCCTTCATGGATGCCAGCATCCTCCATTTCATACAGGGAACCTGCAACCTAGATACTGTCCTGTTCTCTTCGGCCACCAATACCTGCCACCCGACATACAGAGTCCTTCATACATGGTGGTGGACATGCTGCTGCTCTCCCGCATCTCAGGTCAAGCTCTTCACACTGACCTCTTCCTTCTTGATTCCCATCTATCCCCCTGATCATCCAGAAGTTCAATTCAAGAGGGCATGAGTAGTCATGGTATTGGACCAGTGTCTATTCCCCACCCGGGTGTAAGCACCAGGGGACACCCCTGCTCCCAGGCTTACCAGGACAGCCTTGGCCTTCTTTTTGATCTGCTTCTCTAACCAGGAGCGAATCAAGCAGGTTTCACCCACCTCCTTGTTGAACAGTGGCCTTGAGGAATTGGAAGTTGATTCTGAGAACTGTTGGGGATGGAATATCAGCAAAGCCTAAAAACGGAAAGTCACCCAGCCTGGCAGTTGGCTCTCTGGGCATTCTAGAACATATGTCCTGGTGATGAGGCTTCTTGCCTCCTTGTGTGGTTCTGGAATGGCAGCAGGAGTGAAGCATGCATAAGGTAGGGTTTTACATCCTTTTCCGTGACCTGGGCCCACTTGTTGGTGGTTCATCTTCTAATACATGGAAAAATAGATGATTCCATGGCCAGGGACCTTTACTTCTGCAGAGAGAGGTAGAGAGGATTGTTAGGTGACACCCAAGGATTATTCCACAAGAAACCCCCAACCCCTGAGAGTCTCCGCCAGGGCAGGCCTACCCACACACTTGAGAGCCCTCCGATCCAGCTACAGTGCCACCAAAGACTCCCTCAATGATTCTTCCCGGGAGAAGATGATGCACAGCATCTAAACCAAAAGAGCACCTGAGATGTCCACAGCGGGGCTGTGTCTTCAAGAACAATATTTTTCTTTTAGTTACCTACGATCTCCATTTCCTCCTCCGCATTATAATTGTGATTCACATTTTAAATCTGCTCATTGTTATACTTCTTTTTCTTCTTCTGTTTCTCCTTTTTTTCTTTTTCTTCCAGTTCTTGTTTTTTCTTCTAGTTCTTCCTCATCTTCTCCTAATTCTTCTTCTTCTAGTCTTCTTTATGTTCGTATTCATCATCTCTTCCCTCAATTCATTTTCCATTTTCTTCTCCTTCTCCTCCTCTTCCTCCCCCCTTCTTATTTTCCTATCCAAGATGAGCTCACTAAGCTCTGAGTAGTTCTATTCCACCACACACTTCTCCCTAGATGTGGCCTCTACTCTTAAATGGAGTCAGTTTGCAATGAAGGGAAAGTTGTTGGAAACCAGGTGCCTAAAGGAATGATTCTTCATTGAGCTGCTTTTCTCATGTACTTGTCTCAGGCATGATAGGCTGCCAAAATAGACACCTCTGGTTGTCTGTACTTTGACAGAACACACAGAAGCCTCTCTAATCTGCCCCTCATGGACATTAACTTTGCAATGCCCGATCAGGTCGAGGTGAGGACACACATTAGGAAGGTCCAGCAGCTCCTGGTGCAACATTAAGAACCTGCAGATTTATGTCCCCATTGTTGCAGTTTGTTTTGTACACCAGGCCCAAAACATCCTGCCTGTTTTTTGTTCCTAGGCACACTGTTTGAGCTGCAAGTTATCCTGAGCCCACTGTGACTCACTGCTCCCTACCCTCTGATGGTTCCACTTACTCTGATGGTTCGAGACAATTTGCAGAAGCTCAAAGTTTTCTGGATCCTCCTGCTGGAGCAAGTGTTCATCTAAAGCCCTGTGGATGATGGTCAGGGCCCTGTCCTGGCATGTCACCCGAGCAGGATTGGAGAAAGCTCATCAGAGAAGGAGTTTGCTCAAGAACAATCAGAGACAACTGAGCTCTCAACACAAGGGCACCATCTTGTTACCCTGCTACCTGAGAACTTCATGTGACTATATGGGGCCTTCCTATGTGCTTCTAGCCCAATTTTGGTACAAGAGTCTGCTTGAACCTGCTATGCCCTACAGGGAGAAGGGAACAAGGACCAAACAGGCTTTGCACAGACACACGCTAGTCCCATCAAGATGGGAGGAATGATCCAGTGGTCTCATATCCCTGCTCTGGTCTGGGATGCGGCTGCATTTGTGTGCAGATCAGGCACAAACCTAAACCAGAGCTTGCTCGTGACTCTTTAATGATAGCCATGAGAGCTGCTGGCCTCTAGAGTCTCAGTGCGTGCTGGGATATAAGAAGGTACAGACCCAGCAGGGGCAGTGTTTGAACATGGCTCCTCTGTAGCTGGACACCTGAGGCCACTGCGGATAATCCACACCCATAAATATTCTGCAAGAGAGCCTCTATCTCCCCATATATGTACATGCAAACTTTGAAACTAGTGGCCTTGTATGAGGCTCCCAGTTTTCTGTGACCCACAGCTACCTAATCAAATCATGCTAAGAAGGCTCCTTTCCCTTAACCAGAAACATATCCTCTCCCCCACACAAGAAAAATGACTGCCACCTCCTCTGCTCCAACCTCCTAGGTCCAACACACTCATCAACAATACCAAGGCCAATAGAGGACAGCCTGTACCCTAGTTATTTCTCTGACCTCCTCTGAACTCAGCACTTGCTTCTGCACTTTTGGCCTACACACCCCAAAACATGCAGGCCCACTCCCACCCAGACCTGGCATGCTGCTGCTCTCCCACCTCTAAGGTCAAGCTCTGGCCTCTCTCTTCCTCATTTTCTGCTCTCCTTATTGACCTTACAGCAGCTCTAATTCAAAAAGACATGCCTCATCCAAGATGTTTGCAGTGGACTGGGTCTTCCCCACTGTGGGCTCCCAGGAGACTCCCCTGCTCGAAGACTCACCAGGATGCTCTTATACTTTGTTGTCCTTTCGTTTTCCATGTAGACAAGAATGAGGCAGCTGCCTCCCACCCACTTGTTGTACAGGGGCCGTGAGGAGTACCTAGTGGAGACACCTGGTCTCCTGGACTCCAGCTCTGGATGACATGCTGTTGCTGCCCCTTCCCAGGGCACCGGAGCCATTCCTGGAGAAGGCTCTAGCTCTGGGGTTGGCTTAGGAGCCTTCATTGGAACTGAGCTTGTAGCTAGAGGAGAAAAGATGCCAACATGACTGCCTTGCCCTGAGCTTCATACAAACAGACAATACCCCTGTCTGCCAGGAAGAACTCAGCCCCTGAGCCCACACAGGACCTCTTACACACAGCAGCCATCACCTGAGTGGACAAAGCCTAATCCTTTTTCCCAGCCCAACACCATCCATACAGACTCCCCGCAGTGGGACAACACTCGGACCTTTCCTCACATACCCTTAGATACACACCCCAGTCCGCTTGGTACTCAGGCTCTGCCTCGCTTGACTTCCCATCTTGAATCTGGGACAGCAGGTGGTATGCTAGGTGCTCCATGTTCAAGCCACCCAGGAGCAGGTGCATGTATGGCAGCAGCATCTGGAGAATCAGAGAGCCTGGAGGCTGATGGAAAGCCTCAGTGTACAAGACCACCCAAATACCGAGAAGGAAGGTGAGGCACTGTGGGGAGGCAGGTGCAGAGTGGGCAAAACCCTGGCCTCACCTTCGCCACGGCCTTCAGTAGCAAACCTCCGACCCTATACTCCTAAACCTTCCCTGGCTCTGCACACACCAGTCCACCCCAGACAAGTCACAATGGCTGTACAGGCAGGGACAAGACAGGTCACGAAGCAAAGAACCTTTAATCAAGGAGCGCTAGATCCTTGGTTTGACCAGCTCTCCCCTCCTCTGGGCAGGCCTGACACTCTTCTTCCTCTTGGCTACGTGCTCTCCAACCTGGAATGCACCTTCCAGGAGTGTCTGTCCTCCTGCCCACTCTTCTCAGGGCTCAAGAGACACCTCCTCCCCTGGCGTGGGCTGCAATGCTACCTCATTCTCTGTGAGCTCTCACTGAGTCCCCCTGAGTATCAGGGGACCTCTCTTTTCCCATGAGTGCAGACCACATCTCTGTGGCCCTGGGGGAGGACCAGGATCCATTGTCCCAAGAGCTTCCCCAGAGGACCATGACTCTACCTACAGCTCTCGGCCTTACCCCTCCTACTGTTGAAGCCCCACAGCTTACACCGCATGCAGGAAACAGAATTGGGGAGAGCAGTCTTTCTTCAGCCTTCCCAAGTCAGATCACCTTGCAGGTTCCTATTCTGGAAACAGGAGCCCACCCTCTTGACCCCAAGCCCTTTGTACCTGCAGTTTCAGGCTGACCCCCATTAAAAGGGACACAATGACAGTCATTTGTACCCCCATTTTTCACTGAATTATGTAATGTGCCTGGAAACGTGTCTTCACACACTGGGTGCTTTCTCCATGTCCATAAGTGAATGAGCCCAAACTGATGATTCCCACATATCTCTCTGGACATGGGAGCTGCCATCTCTAAAGCCCCTGTCCAGCTATATCTCATATAGGAAGCTCTGTCCCACTAAGGAACCTGACGTCTTTTATTAACACAAACGTGCTTTGCCCAAGGCCTGAGTTATGAGATGCCCCTGGCACAGAACTTCTTTCTTCATGAAGAAAACATCACACCAAATAACCCCCAGGCCTCACTGAGTCCACCTGGGAGTGAGCTCAGAGCACACCATTGAGCAGCAATGCCCTGTGTGTGAGGAGCAGATGGACACAGGATGGATTAGTTGGCCCAAGAAGGGGACTTCACTCAAGTTGCAAGATTGGGGCAGACACTTCTAGGACTCATCTCACTTGGTGCTCACACTTCCCTATGTGTGTGGTCCTCTATCTTCCTAGATTTCACAAAGCATTTGGGTCTCTGAGAGGTACATGGCAGCCCCAAGACCCAGGCATGAAGGGGATGCACACTTGGGCTTGGTGGTATGGTGCTTACCTTGGGAACAGCAGGTCCAGGACCTGCTGGGTGGGGATGAAATCCGAGTAGATGGACCCAAAGGTGCTGCCAAAATTTGAGTTCCTGCCACAAACGATGTGCACAAGCTGATTCATGAGCTGGTTCTGCTTATAAGCTTTAAGAGTCTCTACCCTGCAGGGCTCATCCATGTTCTGATCTAGCTCATTTTTGCACTGGTATCAAAAATGATGGGTTCAAATGGGAAATAGTAGCAAACAGGAAAAGGACTTATTAGAATACTGTGAAGCAAAAGCACAATGGGACAGTTCACATCATTTTACACACACACACACACACACACACACACACACACACACACACAGAATGAGTCCTGGGCCATTCAGACAAAAGGGCCTGCTTGGCCTACCTGCCCTGTGCTACTCACTCTTGAGTTTCTCTGGGATCATCGCCAGAGGCTCTAGCATCTAACATGAATCCTCTCCCAGTCTTCCCCCAGAAAGGAAAGGCTGCACAATCTACCCTGGAGACTCCCGGGGACCACAGGAGAACATCCTTCTCACTCCAGAGTCTGAAACAAAGTGAGCTGGGATGGCTTCCTTAGTGAAGTGTGTGTCTGGTTACCAGGGTTCCATGTTCTGTTTGATCCATCAAGGCGACGATGTCATTAGTTGTGATGTCCATTTCGGAGTCTCCTATTCATGAGACGACTTCCAAAAGCCAATTTCTCCCCCCTCGTACACCAACATCAGTCGCAATTTCCACGAGAAAGTCCCATGAAATCACAAAGATCCATGCTCTAGCCCTACCTTGAAAGAGTCACTTAGTCTTAGCAACCATCATCACTAACCACTAAGTCAGTGAATAAAGGTCATCAGGTGTCAAGCGACAAAATGCGGGATGAGCAAGGATGAGGATGGGTGGGAGAAGTCTCCCTCTCCAACACAATTAGGGCAGGATGTGCTGCCCTCAAGGGGCTGAGGGGCCTGGGATCCTGCCACAGAGTGGGGATTCCAAATCTCACATCCCCTGACCCAGGCCAGAAGACCAGGTAGAGTCCAAGGACCCTGGGGTGGCCCAATGGCAATAAAGGTCCAAAGGAACTAGGGATCTGCCTGGACCCTCAATCCCCTACTGTGAGCAGGGCTGCATGACCAGGCCAGAGGCCATCCACAGCAATCTGCCTTTACAGGAAAACAGGGACTGCAGGCTGCCTCTGGCTCACTGAATCAGGGTGGTGTTTTCATAAAGCAAGACCACTTCCTCACATTTGACCAGCAGCTCATGCGCTGACAGCACAATGGCTGGCTTGACTCAGGCCCTGAGAAATGAAATAGAAAATTCATAGCAAACCCATCTTTAGCTCTTCCACATCATCAGGGGGTGTGATTCATTTCCGTCAACAAAGGTGTCTGAAATGATTTCTAAACATGCTGGGGACTCACCTCTGTGTGGAACTCTTCAGGAAAAAGGGGGTCAAATCTCATGAAGCAACTCTTCTCTCTTCTAGCCCATGGGCAAAGCAAGGAACCTGCATGATACCAGAGGCTCACTCTCTCTTCTCATGTCTTCTGGAAATGAACCATTAATGCTTCCTTCAAGGTGAAGCAGAAGCCTGCATTCCCAGCTGCACAGAAGTGTCTGAGGGCACTGTCTCCCTTAAAACCCAAGAAGAAAAACCAGGTCATTAAACAGGCACATGGAGTAGAGTACATGATCAATGATCCCTCCTCCCTGGAGCCTTCCACATGCCCATCTTCCACATTCACAGAGCAATGCTTGGCCCTTCTCAAAGACCAGGAGACCATGATGCTCATCACCAGGAAGTCAGTAAGGAATATGAACAGAGCAGCATGGATTGCAGAAGGTGGCACACCACGGATCTTCAGCACAGCTGCTAGAACACAAGAGCTTAACTTCAGTATTGACTTTCTGTCACCTACCAAGTACGATATTAGTGTCAACCAGAACATGCAGACATCCAAGTAGCAGGTTGTAAGGGACCGGCAAAAGATCGGAGGAAGAGACCACCAAGAGACTGCCTCATGCAACAGCAAAGGGTTTATTTGGGGACCAGCATGCTGGGGCTCAGTGCTCACTTGAATAGAGCAAAGAGAGATAGAGCTCTGAGAACAGCTTAAGCAGAGCTTATATACTTTCCTTGGAGAGAGCAGGGAGAAAAGTTACATTTTGTAGTTTGGCAGTTGGGGACAGCTCATTCTGGGAACAAGATTAGCAAACAGTTCACAGTTGGGGACAGCACATTCTGGGAACAAGATTAGCAAACAGTTCTTAAGATTTCAACAGTGTTTTGTTAAGCATATAGAAAAACGGAGTGACAAGTACCTATTTTCTTAACCTTTCAAGGTGACACCCCGCATCCATTCACAGAAGTGGGCAACATCTGCACTGGAACAAGAAAGTATCTTATCCTTAGTCATAAAATCATCAGAAACAAAATAAAATGGATGCAAGACTTCTCATTTCACTATTACGTAGATGTTGGAATTCCTGATTAAATAATACCTCCTCCAAAATAAAAAGTATCTCAGACATGTGTCAACTATCAATGGATGACATTTTAAAAACTACGGCCTTTACTTAATATTTATGTATGCTATAGCCCTGCCTAAGGCTCTTTGGGAAAGGAGCACATAGAATTGGATCTTTGAAAATCTCACATTTGCTGATAAATATTACTGCTGATGTCAGGCATGGCGAAGTAAAAAGTGGGACTTTGGGTACTCAAAGGACGTCATGTGTGGGATTGGTGTCCCTGATTCATACATAGCATATGGTTTCTATGAAAGCTGGTGAGGGAGCAGGAGTAACAAAGCTGAACAGGTGACCTCAGGGGATAATGGCGGATAGGCCAAACTGAAGAACATGTTCCAGCTAACATTGGTATTTGGGCTCCTGAGCCCAGACCTGTTTTTAAAAAAGGTGCAGACAGGCAGTGTTCATGTACAAAATGTCTACCGTTTAAAAGTAATTTCAATGGCATCTAGTTACACATCTTATACAATGAAATTCATAAATTGGCAGACCATTTTAACGAAAAAACATGATACATACAAAGATAAAACCTTGTCTTTATCAGGACCTCTAGAAATATGTTTTATTTGGCTTAGATGCAAATATCTTTCAATAGAATTTCTGATACCTGAATGACCTTATTCAATATTATACTGTACAGATCACAAGGCTTTCTTCATAGAATATTCTCTTCTTAAAGCCTCACATAGAAAATGTCTCACAGGACATAGGAGAGGAATGCCCCAAAGGATGAGAGAATGGCTGGAACCGTTCTCAAATGAGCACATATACCCTGAAGTTTGAAGGCACCTAGTTGTACTCCAAGACAATTATAAACCTCTTTGATCCATTAATTAATAAATATCACCACTTTACCATTTAAGCCAAATCACAGAAAATTGGTAACACATGATCACTGGCTTTGATACCTTTACTTCCATTTCATTACCCAGAGATGATCTCTATACTTCAAGTGATGCAGATTTATTACAGAATGCCTAAGATCCTAAGGATCTATTTTAGCTCAGCCCATGGTATTGCTCCATTATTTTATGATTTTGTAAGTACTAAAATGTAATCTCATGTTGGATGATATATTCATGGTTTGAATATACGAATATATCATATACTCATCCAAAATTGTTCTTCCCAAAACAATAGCCCAATTTCTGTGCTTCCTCACTTACTGTTCAGGAATTGTACTAATTGTTTGAAGGTTCTAGAGGACCTGTTAGACTCAATGGACAAACAATCCAACATACTCCAGGGTATGTAAGGGTGCCATAAGAAAATAAGGTCAGCCTACAGCAATGGGCAGCTGCCTGCCCTTGGCTGGGAGAAGCCCTGGCCATGGCACCAGGGCTGCTGGGCAGCAGAGGCCTCCACAGCCCTGCAGGGAGCCTGGAGCACAGCTCTGCAGAACCATGCTCAGCCCTGGACAGATGCACATGAGTTCCCATCACAGGCTAGAGTGTGGCAGTCCCAGGTGCATGCCTGTCATGCCAGCCACCAGGGAGGCTGAGGCAAGAGCAACCTTCGAGGTCAGCCTTGGCAACTTGTCCCTGTGGCAGAGGGGAAAAAGTTTACAGGGGTCTCTGAGGGTGGAGCTCAGGTAGGTGCTTGCCTAACAGGCTCAGGCCCTGGGTTCAATCCCCAGAACCACACATACACCAAAAAGTGACCTTGGAACACGGTTTAAAACGGTGGGTCAGGTACACAGAAGGGAACAGGAGAGGGTTTTTAAAGCGAGGCCTTGAAACAGAATCCACAGGTGCCACAGGAAAACAAAAGGACACAGAGTCAGTGAGACCTGACACACCTGGGCGGGTCCCCTTCTAAACCGCCTCCTGCTCCCCAGGTCACCTGGGCTCCTCCATCGCCCTCCCCTCTCCAGGGGACCTGCGGGTCAGGCCACCTCTTCTCCTCTGAGGTCCATGGTGCAGGCCACACGGCCGAGGCCACCGCGTCCTGAACAGGACCCTGCAGATCCAAACCCACCCGCTATGACCCGCAGCTCCGTGAGGAGAGCCCTCAGGTGAGAACCGGGACCGCGGGGTCCGCGCTGGGCGCTGTGGGGACCGCCCCGGCGGCTCCAGGGGACAGGCAGCCGGGACCCAGGCTCCAGGGCGGCGGCAGAGTCCTCCCGGGTCCCCGCTCGTGTGGGCGCCTAGACCGGGCCGCTCCCGGCGGCTCACCTCCCGTCACGGACCCCGCGAGCCGGACCCGCCACCCGGGAACCACAGCCTCCCTCTCCTCCTCCAAGCTCCCCGCGACCGGGCTCCAAGTTCCCGCCCTGGCGTAGGCCCCGCCCCCGTCTCCCTGGCGACAGCCCCGCCGCACTTCTGCGACCCACTCTGCGTGCTGCGGCGGGGCTCTTGGCGCCCCCACTGCCTGGCTGTCAGATAGGCTGCTGAGCCAACGTGAGACAGCAACTGACTAGCCTCCTCACCTGTCCCCGACTCCCTAGGGGTGAGGCCTGCGGCTGCCCCTTGTAACTGTGGGGCCCTGTGGACGCGGCCCTGGATGCTGGGCTTTCCCATGCGAAATGCTCCTCAGCCAGGGGGATGGGACTGCTGCCCAGGAGGACAGAGCCCCTGAAAAGGCCCTGCCACTCCTCTTGCTTGCAAGGGGACTCTGTCACATAGGCCAGGCAGGGAGAGTGGTGGCCCAGAGCAAGGCCCACACAGAGCGCTGGATGGGCATTGCTTGTAAAATGACTGCTGTGGGTCAGGACACCAACAACCAATCGCCATCTGCATTAATAGTCATTAGGAAAATATCGCTCACAACCATTTTTCTACCTCTAATATGTGACTGTATTCCCTTCCCCATGAGTAAGGTCACAGGCACGTGTCATTCTGTCTTGCTTCTGTCTCTCATCCCAGAGGCCCCTGGTACTCTTTGGGCTCCAGGACTGGAAGCTCTCTTACCATAGGGGTTTTTGGTAAATTGATTTTTTAAATTCAGTATATGTGTCAGCAGAATGCATTTGGATTCATTGTACACTACTGCAAAAAAAACCTTTTCATTTACCTAATTGGACACGATGCAGCATTGCACCCTATGTTACTCATCCATGTACCTGGGGGAATAAGGTCCATCTCATTCCACCATCTATCCTGCCCCATACGTCCTCCCCTCCCCTCCCTCCCATTAGGTCAAAATTTCTCCATTTCTCACATTCCCCCCATTTGGGATCAGCTTCCAGTTCTTACAGAGAACATTCAGCCTCTGGGTTTATGGGATTGGCTTACTTCACTTAGCATGATAGTCTCCAACTCCATCCATTTACCTGCAAATGCTATCATTATATTTTCTTTGAATGCTGAGTAGTAGTGCATTGTGTTTATATAGGACAATTTTTTTGTATCCACAGCATAACATCTAGGTTGCTTCCACAGTTTAGCTATTGTGAATTGAGTTGCTATAAACATTGGTGTGGCTGCGTACTACAGTATGCTGATATTAAGTCCTTTGTGTATAGACCGAGGAGTGGGGTAGCTGGGCCAAATGGTGGTTCCATTCCAAGTTTTCTAAGGAACAATAGAGTTTTGAACTGGCTGTTGGTCACCTGATGGTACTCCATGGGTTCCTCCAAGCCTGGCTTGCATCTGCCTCCCCCCATCCTCTGGGATGAGCCAGATGCTCAGTTGTGTCATCTGCAGTAAGATGGCTTTCCTATGTCCTGTCCCTCATCAGCTTGCAGTGCTGGGTCCGCCCCCAAGATGGAACTGAGCAGTGGATGCACAGGCATTGCTCCAATGTCCTGCTACCTCCTGAGATGGAAAGAACATCTCTGAGGTCTGTTGTATATCCACCCTCACCCCTGCTTTTGCTGTCTCTCCTTGAAGTCTTAAGTGACCTCATTCCACTCATTTTAACAAGACTTTAGACATTCCGCTTCTCCAAAACAATGGATTTTCTCCTCTGATGGATACCCCTTATTCAACACCTGTCGCGACCCCCTTGCCCGCAAGGAAGACGCAACACCGGGAATCTTCTTACAGCTGTTTATTCAAGCTCTCGAGAGTTCTTCTAATCTCCCAGAAGTCCCTCCCAGCCTTAATAAAGTATCCAAACACCCAATGCGAAGCTGCCACGTGGAGCTTTCTCGTAGGGTGTCAAAGAACCATGTGCCAACTCTCCCAAAGAAGGAGTTGTTTATCACAGACCACCACAAGGCCAGCGCCATCTTGTAATGGCGACCACAGTCCGCAGAAGCGGCTCGCCACAGTTCCCCCTTTCGTTTACTAAAAACAAAACAGGCAAGAGTAGAGGTGAATCGCCATTACTCATACGAAGCCTTCAACCAGGAACCTCATCAGACCCAAGCAGGTCAGGACGTTCCCACATGACCGTTATTGGCTGAATATGAAAACAGACACCACAAAGCTGTTGAGGCCCTGTGAGCTGGCCTCCTTGACGTGCATACAAATCAGGGCTGGATCCAAGCCCTGGGGGCCGGGGGGAATCCACTGCCAGCAGTTTTTTCCTTCTGTTTATAGCACGTCAAAGGGAATCAAGTAGCCCCTGTCTTAGGTCGTTTACTGCCCTTACATTGCTTACCCGTCTTTGGGGAGGCCCCATTCCCCTGTCTTAGGTTGCAGTGCAAGCGTGAAAGTTGCCCGTCTCTGGGTACTACAAGATCAGCTCGTTGTTGCCAAGGCGTTTAATGGTATCTACTCAGCCAGTCATGATTAGGTCTCTGAGGCTGAACTGTGGCTGTATAGAAATACAACGACAAACAAGTTGGCAACACCCTAAAAGAAAGGCACGGGTCATAGAGCGATAGAAAAGTACTAGCGTGGAAACCCATCTGTGTGCAATGGCAGTAAAGCCGGCAGAGTGCAAGGGCTTTCCAACACTAGGAGAATAACAAGGAAGGACATGTCGTTCCCAGTGCAATGTCCGTAAAACTTGGGGTGCAACGACCATGTCAAAGGTTTACTGTTTAATTTGTGCAAGCCAAACTTGAGGTGAGTTGCCAGTTTCCAAAGCTGCAAGTGCTTGTATAATCATAGCTTTATCGCGAGCATTGCGGGCCTTAAGGCGGCAGAGAAACCACAAGCAGAGAACCATACCGAAGCAACACATTGCGCCAAAAATGCCTACCCCCACCCACTCTTTAAAAAAGGAAAAGGCAGAAGATATCCAATCAGTGAATTGACCCAACGTTATGGGATCAACGTGGGTACTATTCAAGACAGCTATCTGGGTTAGTTGAGACTGGATCATGTCTTCCGCTGTCATGGACCAATTTCCGGCCAAGTATTCTCCGATGATACGGGAGGCATTCCTGGAATCATTAAATCTGACAGAGGTTATGCATAAATGTGCACGTTGATCAACACAGCCCAAAAGCACCAAATCAGCCAATTCTTCTACCTGAGCTTGGAGTAAATCTATTCTTTGGTTGGCAGCTAAGATCCCTGACAAAATATGTTGATTAATTGCATTTTGGGACTCAAGTATCATAGAAGTTTGTTGAACAACTTGATTAACGGAGGCAGCAGTCTGCACTTGATTGGCCATGGCCACTCCGGCCGCGACCGCTGCAGCAGCAGATACCGCCACGGCTGTCACTATAGCAGCTGTGATTCCAAAATCCCTGCGAACTCTAAGTAGCTCAACAATGGGGAATTTATCAGGGTCCGCAATAACTGGGATTGGAACAAAGGTTGGAATTTTCATAACCACTGCTACAGCCGAAGAACCATCCCAACATTCAGATAAGAAACAATTAACATTAAAACAATCCAGCATTTCTGACGAGGTGTCATTAGCCAAAAGGAGTAAGAACGGAGATTGAACACAAACCGCTGCAGGGGGCAATGTGGCATTATCCAACAGAGAGTTGAACGAAACAGATGTGAGTCTACTACCTCGCTCACTCTTGTAAACAGTGCCAAAAACATTAGCCAACCAACTTTTGGCTCCCAGCAATTGAGCCAGTGCAGAAATATCAGCTGAAGCCCCCTTTGTGTTGGAAATCAGCCATTGAAACCAGGACCAACCCACTCCTGTAGAGGAGTTGGCACTGTTGCTAAAGTCATAAACATACCTCTTAAGAGAGGGGGAAAGGGAGAAACCTTTAGCAACTTGACGTTTCTCCCAAGAATAATCCTGACAAGGCGTGAATGTTGGGGGGAAACCAAGATTAGGGGTACAGTAAGGAGAAGCCTTAAAATGAGTGGCATAAGGAAGTCCACTAGAATATGGGGGCATTGGAATTAGTACCTCGGAGATACTAGCCAAGGTAGTTGTGGTTAAAGCAGAGCTATTTACGGAGGTTCCTGAGCCTGATTGTTCCCCTGAGACTACTTGGCCCAATACAGTACTGAGAATGCTCCCTGAGACTTGACTGGACTGCAATGGATTGTCCCAGTTAGTCAAATTCTTGGTCTTAAGACGGATACAATGAGCGTTCCCAAGGCTAAAACAAAACACTCCTGTGAGATTAACTTGAGATTGATTGTAAATGCGTTCCACGTCCCCTCTAGGAGAGGCACAGGGCGCAGACATCTCACACGAGGTAGAGAAAAGAGTGGGAAGGACACTGGAATTACCGTGAACCGGCATCGGCATTGGCCAAGCCCGTGCCACCGCCCACCATTGCATTGGTGTCGTCTGTGTCATCGGCATCAGCACCAGAGCCAGAGCACTCAGCAGAATGAAGATCCTCATCACGGGATTGCTGTGGTAATTCTTGTTGCTGAGTAGCTGGCGTCAGGACTCTTCTTGTCAGGCGTTCAGGGACCCACAATGGTTCCGTGCGATCCTGGGGAAAAACACATACGGATCCTCGTGCCCATGTCAGCACGGGGTCGGGGCCGTTCCATTGGCCCGTAAGAACATCTTTCCACTTAACATAGCCAATCACAGAGGGCTGAGGGAACACATGTCTATCGGCCGCAGAGCGACCATGAATATCCAAATTCAAAAAATTAATAGTAAAGAGAGCTAAGGACAAGCATTCTTTAGGAGTATGTCCAGCTCCTATTCCCCCTTTTTGTTTTTGTAAAGTTTCCTTTAAGGTGCGATGAGCACGCTCAACAATGCCTTGTCCTTGAGGATTGTAAGGCAGACCATGAGTAAGTTGCACTCCCATAGTAGAACAAAAGGACGTGAATTGTCTGCCAGTATAAGCAGGTCCATTGTCAGTCTTAAGGGACGTGGGCGCACCCCACGCCGCCCAGGCTTCCAGGCAATGAGTGATGACATTACGTGCCTTTTCTCCTGATAACGCAGAAGCATGAATAACTCCAGAGTACGTATCAACAGAAACATGGACATACTTGAGGTTACCAAAGTCAGGTATATGTGTCACATCCATTTGCCAGACAACCAGTGGCTTCAACCCCCGTGGGTTCACTCCATAAGTAGGGGGATGAAGAAATGTGACACAATGGGGACAGTGCAATACTATCTGCCGAGCATCTGCTCTAGAAATGGAAAAACGCCTGCGCAGTGTTAAAGCATTAACATGGAAATTTTGGTGAAACAATTTAGCCTCTTCTAAGGAGGAAGCCAAACAGATCAATTGACCTCGAGTGGCTGAGTCCGCACAGGCATTACCCTGTGATAATGGACCAGGGAGAGAGGTGTGAGCCCGGATGTGCATTGGATAAAAGGGAGCAGTGCGGCTACAGATAAGCCGTCGAAGCTGATTAAAGTAAGCAGATACATTACGGGCATCACTAATAGCTCCCACAGCCTCTAGGATTTTTAGTGCTTGCACCACATAGATGGAGTCCGAAATGAGATTAAAAGGAAAAGAACACTGTTTAAACACCTCAATAACAATTTGCAGTTCTACCCATTGTGGATTTCCAGGAGCAAATTGATGCTGGACAGGGGGAGAATCATTAATGACATAAGCTCCCATTCCAGACTTGGAACCATCAGTAAAAATATTAACAGCCCCCGGAATTGGACTGGATGAAGTTACTTTAGGGAAAATAATAGGATGTTCCTTAACAAAATGGAGTAACGGATGAGAAGGGTAATGATTATCAATATCCCCTTGAAACGAACAACATAGAATAGTCCAGTTATCTAGAGTAGCACACAAAACATTAAGTTGAGCTTTAGTATAGGGTATAATAAGAGAAGAAGGTGATTGTCCGAAAAATTGAATGCTTTGTTGAATCCCTTTAAGTGCTAATGCTGCAACAGCATCAGGATAATATTCTAAGGATTTTCCTGGGGATACATGTGGGTGTATCCATAGCAAAGGTCCATCTTGCCATAGTACTCCAGTAGGCTGCCGCATAGTGGCAAGCACACATAATTGAAAAGGGTTTATCACTCTGGAGCCTGCATAAAGTGGCATGTTGTATAGCTTCTTCTACTGTCATAAGGGCCGCTCTAGCCTCTTTGGTGAGGCTACGAGGGGAAGTAAGATCTGGATCACCTTTAAGAGTAGCATACAAAGGCTGTAGTACAACATTAGAAATATGTAAATATCCTCGTATCCAATTAATATCTCCCAGCAGTTTTTGAAAATCATTTAGAGTTTGAAGATCCTGAGTTCGTATGGTGATTTTTTGTGGTTGTAATTTGTCATACCCAATTGTTGCTCCCAAATACTTAATAGAATCTCCTGTTTGAACCTTTTCAGGTGCTATATGCAACCCACATTGTGCTAACAACTTCACGAGGTCGTCATAGGCCTCATGAACTGTTTGTTCTGATTTAGCAGCCAATAATACATCATCCATATAATGAATGATCTTGATGGAGGAGTACTTTTGTCTGAGGGGCACAAGTGTCTTCCCTACATACATCTGACACATTGTGGGACTATTAGCCATTCCCTGCGGCAACACTATCCACTCAAACCTTTGATCTGGTTCCTCGTGGTTACACGAGGGAAGGGTAAAGGCAAAACGCTGCGAGTCTTTAGGATGTAAAGGAATAGAAAAGAAACAGTCTTTAATGTCAATAACAATAATGTGCCAGCCTTGAGGAACAGAAGAGAGCAGAGGCAGCCCTCTCTGAATGGGCCCCATAGGTTGCATTTGAGCATTAACCGCTCGTAGATCATGCAGTAGGCGCCACTTCCCTGATTTTTTCCTAATGACAAATATGGGAGTATTCCATGGAGAAGTAGAGGGTTGGATGTGACCCAAGTCAAGTTGTTTTTTAACTAGAGCATGGGCTGCTGCCAGTTTAACCGAGGGAAGAGGCCACTGAGGCACCCAAACAGGCTCCTCGGTGAGCCATGTTATGGGTATTTGAGCCTCAGCGGCCCCTAGGAAAAACCCAGACCAAATCTGTCAAGCTTTTGATGACCTTGTACAGGATGCTTACGTCCCTGTAAATGTTTTCCTAGTCCTAAACCTGGCCTATACCCCATATTGTGCATAATTTGTTGGGACACTGGGGAATAGTCATTACTAAGAGTGAACCCCATGTCTTTCATCAGGTCACGGCCCCATAAAGAGATAGGTAAATTAAGTACATAAGGCTGAAAAGTACCATGATGTCCTTCCGGGTCCTTCCAGGAAAGATGTCTACAGCTAACCTGAGGAGCCTGGGCATATCCAAGTCCTCTCAGAGATTGATCAGAAGTCTGCACTGGCCATCCCTTAGACCAGTCCTTAAGTGCAATGATGCTACGATCTGCACCTGTATCAAGTAAGCCCACAATTGATTTACCTTCTATGCTTAATTTCAAAGTAGGGCGATTACTCATATCTAGTGACAAATAAGCACAATTCCCTCCGGTGGTACCAATCTCATTCCCTGTCCGTGACTTTGAGTCTGCAGGGAAATGATCATGTAAACTAGGCAAAACCAGTAATTGAGCAATCCGATCTCCTGGGGAGATGGACACAATGCCTTTTGGAGCTTCCACCATAACCTTTACTATCCCTACAGTATCAGGACTTATGACTCCAGGGAAAACATGAAGACCTTGTAAAATGGAAGATGCACGTCCAATTAGCAAACCTACAGTGCCAGGTGGTAGAGGCCCTTTGAACTCAGTTTCCACCAATTGGACTCCCATCTTAGGTGTTAACACGAGTCTGGAGGTGGAACAGAGGTCCAATCCCGCGGCACCTGTAGTGGCTCTCCGCGTTTCATGGGATGGCGTAGAGATGGCCATGTCTCGGGTTCGGGTGTGACATTCTCCACTGCCCCATATATTTGCGGGCCCTGGGGTCGGGGGCCCCGTCGGCCGTTTTTTGGCCCAGCTGAAATAAGCTGTCCATGGATGTCCCTCACTGATGTACACTCTTTTGCCCAATGCTTCCCCCTTTTGCACCTTGGACACAATCCCGGTGATCGAAGGCCAGTGGAAGGGCCACCGTGAGGAGGTCCAGTAAAATTGACATTTTTGGGACACTCACGTCTGATATGACCGGGTTGACCACAATGGAAGCATGTTCTGGCGGCAGGATTGCCCCCTTTTGCAATCCGAAGGACAGCAGCTGCAAGACCTGCATTAGTTAAAGGCCCTCCAATCTCTCTACACACTTTCATCCATACTTCTATGCCTTTGTTCTTATAAGGAGCGATTGCTGCTTTACATTCCTTGGTGCATTGTTCAAAGACCAATTGCTTAACAAGGGGCATGGCTCTATCAGGATCCCCAAAAATCTTTCCAGCAGCATCCACCATCCTTGCTACGAAATCTGAAAAGGGTTCTGTAGGGCCTTGTAAAATCTTGGTCAAATTACCAGACACTTCTCCTCTATTTGGAAGTGACTTCCATGCCCGAATGCAAATGTTATTAATTTGATCATATACCTCAGGAGGGAATCCTGTCTGTTGATTAGCAAATCTACCTTGCCCCAAAAGCATGTCCTTATCCCAATGAGGATGTCCTGCTGCATGGTTTTGGGCGGCCTGCTCTATTGCGCCCTCTAGCATAAATGCTCTCCAGTCCAAATACTTGCCCGGAGAAACACAAGCCCGAACAAGGCTAGCCCAATCAGAGGGAGTCATACAGAATCTAGACAGACTCTCCACCTGAGTTAATGTGAAGGCGGCATCCACCCCATAAGTGCGTACAGACTCTGCCAGGGTCTTCACAATTTTGAAATCTAAAGGCTCCGAAAATCTTCCCCTATTCTCATCCTGAAAAACTGGATAAGCAAGACCCATCTCAGCGTTAACAGCCTTCCATGTTTGAGCATGGAAAGCCCTCCCCGAAACACCCCCACCATACGGCGGTGGGTCCGGAGGATCACATTTCTTGAGCCCCGGTCTATCTTCGTTCCCTTCTCCAGCAGCTAAACTCCCTAGCTGGCGAGACAGCCTCCCAAGCTCCTCCTCCTCATCCTCCTCTTCTTCTGACCCGCTTCCACATGGGGGTGTGCGCAGCGCACTGAGATCTGGATACAAGCGTTTCCTCCCCTGCTTCTCGCTCCGCACGCTCCCATCCTCCCGAGATACCTCACCTCTTGTCAGAGATAATCGTCTCCTCCCCTGTTTCACGCTCCGCACACTCCCATCCTCCTGAGATATCGCACTGCCTGCTGTCTCCGATTTCTCCTCATGTAACTTTTCTAAAACCTCCTGTCCTTCAGCAAGTGCGTCATGACATCTGCCATCTGTGAGGCAACTACGGACTATCTTCCAAAGGGGAATCACCCCACCCTCCAATATGCCCTGCTCACAAGCAAAGTCAAGATCCTTGCCCAATTTATCCCAACAAGGCATAGTAAGGCTGCCCGAATATGCAAACCACGGTGCAGCAACATCTACTTTCTGCAAAAATCTCTGTAAGATACTATGTTTCACTTTCAGGCCTTTGGAACGTAACAGGCCGTCTAGTGCCAGAAGAAGCGGGCTTGAAGATGTGACACCCATGACACAGCAACAGAACAGATACAGAGGACAAAACGAAAGTACACAGAAACAAAAGAAAAGTACACAGTGCAGCTGCAATAAAATATGAGGCTCTCTCTGTCTTTGTAGAGGAGCTGACTCCGCTTTGATTGCGGGTCCCACTAACCGGGACTATCAGGTCCCGCCCACCGGGACTGTCGTGTCCCACCCACGGGGACTGTCGGGTCCCACCCACGGGGACTGTGGGGTCCCACTTACCGGGACTGTTCAGTGCACCACCTCTGACGACTTGCAAGTTTTGATTTTCCCGGGTCTCGGCACCACTTGTCGCGACCCCCTTGCCCGCAAGGAAGACGCAACACCGGGAATCTTCTTACAGCTGTTTATTCAAGCTCTCGAGAGTTCTTCTAATCTCCCAGAAGTCCCTCCCAGCCTTAATAAAGTATCCAAACACCCAATGCGAAGCTGCCACGTGGAGCTTTCTCGTAGGGTGTCAAAGAACCATGTGCCAACTCTCCCAAAGAAGGAGTTGTTTATCACAGACCACCACAAGGCCAGCGCCATCTTGTAATGGCGACCACAGTCCGCAGAAGCGGCTCGCCACAAACACCCACATTTGCAAGTTGCTGAAAAGATAAAAAAAATTAGGTGCTATACTAAAATTCTCAGAACAGATGCTCTAGCATTGAAAATACTGCAGAGACACTTGGCTACACCACGAACAAGCTCTGCCATTGACTTCAGGTCCTTCCCTGCTAGGAAAGGAGGCCAAGGGCTATCCAGATGCAGCTAATAGAATTATCTCTGTTCTCTGGCTTTGATTCTTCAGAATCAAACTAACTCTCTCTCTCTCTCTCTCTCTCTCTCTCTCTCTCTCTCTCTCTCAATGAAATAAAATTTGGACCACGGCACACATATCAATATGGTAAATACTAATTATTTACAGAAGAAGGTTCTAGACCATGTGTTTGCTTGATGCTATATTTTTTATTATTGTCTCAAGAGGCTAGGAGCAAAGAGGATCCTGTGGCTGTCCTCCTTAAAGTCTTCCATGGCTCTTCCTTTCTGGCAAGTCTCATGGGTTGTGCAGCCAGGAAGGGGAATGACTTTGGAGACCAGAGCTAAGGACAGCCCAGCCTGTGAAATCAGATTTGGTGTTTTCTGGCACAGTTTGGAACACTGACACCTGAGCACAAAGATCTGTCCAGAGAGTCAACTTTGAAAACACTTGTCTTTACACATGAAAGGCACATCTTCACGGAAAGATTAAAGGAAGGAAATGTGACTTATAATTACTGCTAAGCATGTGTAAGCAGTTGTGTATACTAACATGGCCCATGAAGAAGGCCAAATTTATGCCCTGTTTCCAAACCTCATACACACACACACACACAAATTCTAACAATTAAAACATTCATGACACCTATCAAATAATTGTGAAAATGGGTAAAATTATATATATACAAAGGAATTTCAGAATACGCTGCTGAATTTGTAAAATGAATCAATTTTTAAAACTCTGGGTAAGGTACATCAAATATATGTTTATTCAGTGCAAAGTGTTTGTTTCCTTCAAGAAAATGTTTCATGATACATATAGGCCAGGAGCCAAAACCTGGAGACTTTCTCAGTTGAGAGAAGCCAGGAACTTTGTGTTTCATTGGAGAGTTTCCTGCCTAAATCTCAGAAGCTGGACCTCAATGACAAAACCTGATAGTGGGTTTATTGGAGAATGTCCCCCATTCCTAAAATGATGTATGGACCATAGCCCGCTAGGCCAAGGGTAGTTATGGCTTCTGCCTTCTATTTGATGCCATTTTTCCCCCTCTGCTCCCCCGCACCTCAGCTCACTCTTGAAAGGCCTTCTGTTCTGCCAGCCATAGTGACATCTGCTGGCGGACATGGGAAGTCACAAATCTGTGGAAACCCTCTCAAGCAAACCTTGTTAATGCTGCCATTTATCACAGGGGCAGGGGTGCCGGCTCTGGAGGGCTGGGCGTCCTGTCATTTCTCCCATACCCTCTCCCAAGAGAGCAACCATGTCTCAAGCAGCCAGTTCCCACCTTCCATTCACAGAACTGAAAGTCAGGCAGATGCAAACCCCAATGCTAGCGCGGGCCCTGGAAAAGAAGCCACCACTCCAGGTGACAATTGACTTGACTGGATGCTTGGGGACTGAAGCAAGGTAGTTCTCACCCACCTCTGCTCCCTCCTCATTTTCAGCAGGCCTCTGCCTGCGGCTAGGAGAGGAGTGGAGCTTTCTTCCCCACCTGGCCCTGCTGTCTCAGCGCTGCTTTAGGGGCAAACATGCAAGTAGGTGAGTCCAAAGAGGATTATTCAAACTCAGAGTTTCTTTCCTTCTGAACCAATGCAGGAGATGTCCACTTTGCGTTTCTGAGGAGTTCATGGTGTCCTAAGAACTCCATGTCACTTTGGCTACTCAAAGTGGGGTCGCTTGGTCTGCAGCACCAACATCCCTGCTCAGAGCTTGTCAGAAACGCTGCCACTCAGAGGTGCTGGAGTTTTGCACTGAAAGAAGCCACGTTTGAAACAAGCCCCGAGGCCATACCTGCACACACCCAAGTTCATGTGCTTGTACTCCACACTGGGTTCCTCACCTTGGCGCCCCTGGCCCATCAGGCCAGATCCTTCTTAGTCTGTAGAGGTCTTCCCCATGCAGTATAGACATTCAGCAGCACCCAGGGCCTCTACCTGAGTTTTGCACCAGCACCCCTGACTTGTGATAACTCAAAAGGTCTCCAGGCATTGTCAAATGACCCCAGGGGAGGGGGACAGTCACCTGTGTTGAGACCCATCACCTTCAGGGTCATCTGGGACCTTGTTACAAACACACATTCTCAGACCCCACCCCAGATTGGCAAAACCAGGAACTCCAGTGGGGCCCAGGAAACTGGTTAACTCTCTGTGAGACACAGGCACTCTGAGGTGGAAGAGGACTCGGGAAAGGCCCTGCAGTGAACCACTATTTGGTGACAGACAAGTCACAGGGGCCACAGCATGACCAAGAGGTTGCAGGCCATGGGGGATAAAGAGCCCAAAGCTGGAGCCACCTGGGAGGGTTTGTAGCCACACTTCCCCCTGTGCTATCTCCATGACCTTGGCCAAGTGACCTGATCTTTCAGTGCCTCAGTTGTCACCTATGGAAAATGGGGACAACCAAAGCACTGTTCCTCCTGCAACTATTGAGAAATGAGGAAGCTTTTATGATAAGGTGCTTAGAAGAGTGCTTGGCTCCAAGACCTTCAGACAAGTCAACTAACTGGTCTTGTCTTCATCACTGGCCTGTCTTGCTCCCGATTGTTGAGTCCCCTACAAGCCAGCCAGGCAGGTGCTTCATTCTCTGCCACATCCTCAGCAGGGAGCCCTGCCTGGCCTGGACCAGGCTCTCAATGAACATCGGTGGAGAAAGGCATTGCAGTGCCCACGAGGACATGAGGACACCAGCAGAAGCCCTCTGTCTCAGGGGCTTGAACTTTGCTGTGGATCCTGTATGTTCTCCAAAGGGACCCCAGCTTCCTAGATCCGATTCTATTAGAAGGTATCCTTGCAAATGTGGCAACGGGGCAAAAGTGAGCTTCTCCATCCATGTGGATTAGACGGGACCTCAGGTAGATCTACAGGCATGTTGTAACCAACAGTCAATCAACATACGCTTAGAAAATCATGGAAAGACTAAAGATGGGGGCGGGGTGCTTCACAGATGCTGTGTGTTTTCTTCCTCTACTTCTAGGATTCTCTCTACCCACCTCCTGAAGACAGGCATACAATTATCCCCATTTCAGATATGCAAACACTGAGGCCACGAGAGGTTACAGAACATTCCCAAGGTCATTGTCTAGTAAGCAGTGAAAGTGTTCTTCTCATGCTGGTCTCTGATTCCAAACCCACACCTGCCTTTCTTCCCAGGGAACTTCCTGGTCTGCACACAGGGATGACATGCCTTAAGATTGGGGGACAATCCTAATTTCAAACCTTCTACCTCACGTTATGCTGAAGACAATCCTAAGCAGCAGAGCACGTGTCTTATTTGGTTTAAAAACTCCATCTCTGGTAGTAATGAGATCTCTCTGCCACAGCCCCGCCAGACAGCCATTTGGGACCACAGGAGTGTGGAGAAAGAGTGACCACAGGAGTGTGGAGAAAGAGAACACAATTCAGGAAAGTGAAATACAAAGAAGCAAGAGCTGAATATACTAGAACAGACAGGACCAACAGAGAGAGCCCAGCTGAGAGAGGCCTGGAGCAGGGCTGGGGCGAGCCAGCGCATTCCACGGGTATTGATGAAGGTCTGCTGTGTGCCTGGCACTATGCTGAGAAGTAGACGCTGCATTGAGTACAGTCTCTGACTTTGCCCTGCTAAAGATCCCAGTGTGGGGATTTAAAGCTGGATGACATTGTCCCGCACTATGCCATTTCTTCACACCCCAGCTGACCTAGAGCCCCCAGCACCATGGCCCATTTGCCTACAGTGCAGGCCAGCAGCAGCTTCCCGTCATGGCTGGCAGGAGTGGGTGGAGAACCCCCAGCTCTCTCACCCTGTAGGAGGGCTTCTATTGGTAGCATGATCTACATGGACCCCCAGCACTCCTTAGCAGGACTGTGCTTAGTCACTCAGTGACAACAACTGGCTGGTACACCTTTGTCTTCCAGTTCCTAATCACTTCCTGTTCCCACCTGGAGTTTTATACCATCACCTGCCAAGAAAACTACTTGCTAACAAATCTGGATCACAGAGTCCCCACACTTTACCTTAGGGAAGCCAGAGCATGAAAGAAGGTTCTAGAAAGATGTACAGTGATCCCAGTCTATCTGGCCATTTTATGCCTGAATTTATAGTACTCCTTGGCTGCTCTGACTGCCCTGATAGGTTTAGGAGAAAAGACAAGCCATATTTTGGCATGTAAAATGCATTCAGGCCAAGTCTCTTTCACACAACCTATGAAGTAGGGGTAGAATCTCATGAAATTTTAAGTACAACAGAATGCCAAATGACTACTCATTCCAGTGAAGACATGCTGCAAATAAGACTTAGAAGATGTGCTGCAAACAAGACTTAGAAAAGTGTCCTCAGAGAAGATTCTATCATTCTGCATTTGCTTCTGAAAGTTGAAGCACACAGTTCTAATGAGCCCAGGAAGAGGTTGATACACAGTTGAGTTGGCATATGATGTGCCAGAGCTCAGGACTTCAGGGCTGCTGTCAGGTGGTTCCCGGGCTCTTCTGGTCCTCACCTTCACTCAGTGTCTTTTTGTTGGTGATGTAGTTCAGCAATGGATTACTGGCCCAGAGACTTGTTCAGTATTGCTCAGCAGTAGCAAAACACTGTCACCAGTTGTAGGTAGCCAACTCCAGGTGAGAAACTTGATAGATGTTAATGCTCACGGCTTCACACTGGCAACCTGCCCCTCAGTGATCATGCTCTCTAAAATATACACCATGCTAAATTGTGTGGAAGAATTCTACATCTAGCCAAACCACAGGAGCTTTCAAAAGCCAGCCCAATAACATTTAGAAGATTCACTCTCCAAAGCAAGCTTGCCAATGCCTGAGTGCCCACACACTCTATTAGCGCCAACCTCACCTCCTTTTACAATGCACACATCCACCAAGATATCACTGCCTGTGGTGGTTGAGCGGCCTTTCCAATGGACGAGGTGGATGTGAATGTAACACGTGAATGAATTAGCATTTACCAACAACTGGAAGAAACAAATTCACTCTCTATGATATGATGACGCAGCTGCTCTGTGATCTAGACCATCCCCCTCTCCTGTGTCCTCTCTCTTTCCCTCTGCCTCGATGGACCTCCAACTCAGCCCAGAAGGATGTGTCCTTTCTAGCCAGAAGCCCTATCATGGCTTCCATTTCCAGGCCCTGATTCCTGGTTATCTGCAGCCAGGTCTCGGTTTCAAGGTAGTCTCTTCAGATCCCTTCCCTACCCGAACCACAGTGTGGGCTCTGGCCCCACCCCTTACTCTCTACACCACCATCCCACATTATGGTCTTCCTGTCCCTCTCTGTGACCCAGGACTGCCCATGACCGACCCCACCCAACAACAAGCTGTTGAACCAGGTGCCATCAGGGGTAGAAATGACCAGAGATGTCTAACTTGAAGATTTCACAGATAGTTAATGAACCAGTGAAATGACATAAGAGGAAGTCAATGAATTCTAACCTCAAGGATAAATCCTATGGTACACTGGCTCTCAAATTCAGCTGTACACTGGAGCCACCTGGGAGCTGGGCATAGTAGTGACCACTGGACCACCCACTGGTCCTGGGCTGATGGAATGGCTCTGGGCTAAAATGGGACACTGAGGTTTGTAAATTACCAGTTGAGTATAATATAAAGCAAACTTTGAGAACACTGTTTTCCCCCCCACTTGAAGAACTGTGTGCATACAGATGCAGAAGTACACAAATCTGCAGCACAAGGCTCCTTGAGATCCATAGATTAAAAGCACTGCAGCCACCAGCACCCTGGCTAGGCACACCACCAGCCCCCTGGAAGCCTCCTATTTCCACCTTCCCAGGTGATCACAGCCCTGCCATCCAAGCATGGAGGAGTCCTCCCTGCTGAGAGACATCAATGTGGAGAATGGAGAGGCCTGGATGAGGCCCTATTGAAGGGAGGATGGGATCTGAGGAGTGCACCAGAGAGAGGAAAGATGGGAAAGGGAGGGAGGCTGGCGAGGGCAGGGTGACAGCATCACTGGAAAAGAGGCCCCAGGAGGAACTGCTACAGACTCTCAGCTGAAGACACCCGTGCGGGCCTGAGGAGTTCTCAAGCACAGCCTTCCTTGCCTATGCGGGAGCTTTGTGTTCAATAGACACTTTGCAATTCTTTTTTTTTGATTCCGGGAACCACTACCGTGCTGGACTTGGATGAGTTGAGTGATAAAGGACATGCAGGGACCCACATGCAACAAACAGGTTCACTGATGGCACAAAGGTTCAAAGTGAAACTGTGTCTGCCCGTTATTACAAGTCATTCTGCGGCACTCTAGTTCAAACAGGGACAGCCACAAATTCCTCACTGGGAACACGCTTTACTGCCACAAGTGGAAGCTGCTGGATGAACCCACTTCACTTCTGAACTTCTCAGCTCTCCTGAGCAAGCACATTCAGAACCCACTTCAGGCCCAATAGGAAAAGTGTACCTATAAGAGAGCCCTTGTAGCTCCGATCACCAACGTTAAAGAGGAAAGCTGCTCTTTGAAGAAAATCCATTTGCCAATGTTTCACTGAAATCAATGGTTCCCCCTTACTCAGAAGACAAACTGGAAATGCAGGAGCCTTCATGCAGGGAATCTGAATTTCCAATGGAACAGTGCTTCAGAGAGAAACTGAGAGTGCCGGCTCTGAGAAGCGGTTCCACTTCATGCAGCTTCAACCAGAAACAAACCTCAATGTGCTTACAGAGCACAAGACCGTTCCTTCAATTGGAAGCGGCCTGCACAAAATGCTTCTGTTCTGCACTTCCAAGCTTTTCTCAGCCAGCACGTTCAGACGACATTTACACCCAAAGTGCAAATTGTGCTACCCAGAGATCCCTTGGGACATCACCAATATTCACATGGAACATTGGATGGTTGACAAGATCAATGGCCCAGAGTTTCATTGAAATATTTTTCTCAATTTTTCCTGAAAACTCACTGGAAATGAAGGTACCCACGAGCAACAAACTCTGCTTTATACAAGACACAGAAACTTCTAAGTAAAGCCCGTGACTGCTGGCTCTGAGAAGGGGTTCCAATTCCTACTAGTTCAACCAGGCCCAAATCCCAATATGCTCTCTAGAAACACTTTTACATCCTGCAATTGAAGCTGTTGCACACCCTGCTTCTCTTCTGCACTTCACACTCTTCTCACCGAGCACATTCAGAGAACAGTGCAGGCTCAATATCCGAAGTGTGCTAGCTGGAGAGCCCTTGTACCTCGCAGCACTTGCTCAGATAGGAAGCGATGGGACTGCTGGGTGGATCAATTCCTCAAAGATTCTTTGGAATCCATTCCTCAAGCAGATTCTGAAAACTATCTTGAAATTGCATGAGCCTGTCTGCAATGATCTGTGCTTTACTGAGTGCATAGATGGTTCCAAGTGAAACGGTGCCATCAGCTCTGACAAGAGGTTCTGCTTCCTGCATGTTCAACCAGGGAAAAACCACCACGTGTTCACTGAGAACAAAGCTACTTTGTGCACAAAATTTTTCTGTTTGCCCCCTACAAATGCATCTCAGGATGCACATTCAGAACACATTTCCTGCAAAATCATGACAAAGTATCATTGCAAAAGTCCACTGTGGTCTCGCATCACCAACATTAATTAGGAAATTAATTGCACAAGGTTTCATTGTATTCCCTTGGTCTCCTTCTTCTAAAAACTCATTGAAACTGCAGGTGCGTGACAGCAACCAACTTACCATTGACCAAGAGCACAGTTGTTTCCAATGGAAACTGTGCCTGCTAACTCTCAGAAGCCATTGGATTTAAGGCTACTTCAGCCAGGTACAAAGCTCAATGGGCACGTGAGAAAAATGTCATTTCCTAATGTGGAAGCTGCTTGCCAAAATTCTTCTGTGCTGCACTTCCAAAATATTTTCAGGAAGCACACTCAGAGCACAGTTTCAGCCCATATGCAAAGAGTGCTAGCAAGAGAGCCCTTGGACCTAGGTTCAGCAACTTGGAGGAGAACTGTGGGCCCACTGGGAAGAGCAATTCCCCAAGGTGGATTGAAATCCATTGCTCAATTGTTTGTCACAGAATTCACTTGAAATGCAAGTGCCTGCCTGCATTGAACTCGCATTGACCAATTGTACAGATGCTTCAGAGGGAAACTGCCACCTCAGAGAAGCGGTGGTTCTTCATGCTAGTTTAAGTAGTGACAAACCCCAATGTGCTCACTGAGAACAAAATGAGCTCCTGAATGTTGAAGCTGCTGAGAGACTGCTTTACTTTTGCACTCCCAAACTACTCTCAACAAGCACATTCAGAGCCGAGGTCAGGCCCAAAATACAATGTTGGCTGACAAGAGAGTCCTTGCACCCAGGATCACCAATTTTGAGAAGGCAATGAGGACTGCTGAAAAGAACAATTCCACAAAATTCCATGGAAACCCACTCATCAGACCTTCCTGAAAACACTGGAAATGCAGGTTTCATGCAAGGAACTCTGTGTGACAGATGGCAAAGTTTGCCAAATGCAAACATGCCTACCAGCTCTGAGAAGCCATTCTCATTCACACTTCTTCAACCTGGGAAAAATCCCCATGAGCTCACTGAGAACAAGTTAGCTTGTGCCACTTGAAGCTGCTTCCACAAACAGTTTCACTTCTGCACTTCTAAACTGTTCTCATCAAGCACATTCAGAGCACAGTTCAGGCATGAAACACAAAGTGTGCCAGAAAGAGATCACCAACTTGCAGGAGGAAAGAGGACCAGCTGAGAAGATCAGTTCTCCAAAGTCTCATTGACATCCACTTGTCACATTTGCTTACAACATACACTTGAAGTGCAGGTACCCAAATGAGTGAACTGTTTTGGATCAATGGCACAGAGGCTTCAATGTGAAAGCATGCCTGTCAGCTGTAAGGAGCAATTTTTCTTTCTTCTAGCTCACACAGAAAAAAACACCATGTGCCTACTTACAACAAAGTTAGTCCTGCAAGTTGAAACTGCTTGCGGCAAATGGCTTCCATTCCCCACTTGCAGCCATCAGTGGTTGACAGATGGCACAGAGGCTTCCATGTGAAACAGTGAATGCCAATCATTACAAGTGCTTCTGACACACTCTAGTTGAACCAGGGACAGCCCAAAGTGCTCAACGAGAACACACTTTGTTCCTGCAAGTGGAAGCAGCTTGCACAAACTGCTTCAGTTAGAAAATTCCAAGCTCTTCTCAGCAAGCACATTCAGAAAACAGTTCTGGCCCAATGGAAAAAGGGTCCTAGCAAGAGGATCCCATACCTATGATTACCTTCATAAGGTAGCTTCCCAACTTCTGTGTGGAAGTGTGTTTCTCCTTGGCCCTTATGCTGTTTTGGAGACCACTAGCTCAGCTTTGTGCAGGATCATCTGACCTGGACTTTTTGCAAGACCTGTACAGCCCTCACACATGCTCAAATGCTACAGGACTTTGCAGACCAGTCCAGGCAACAGTAGGCATCCATTCATTGTCTGCAGTCTACAGATTCCTAGATGCATGGCATTCATTACCATCAAACGCAGAATTTTGATCAATAGCATATATATATATATATATATATATATATATATATATATATATATATATATATATATATCATTCCAATCTGAATCAAACAAATCAGAAATATCCCCAAATCCAAAGAGTGGATCCCCATTGTGATGCTACCAGTGGAAAATTCCACAGCTGACCTCATGGGATGGTTCACAGTCAAAACACAGCTGCATGAAAAATATTCCATGACATGACCTTCTGGTTATGTGGAAAGTGGCATGTGAAGTACACATGCATGTCTTCTTCAGACATGGGATTCATTTGCAGGACACCTTATGCAATTGAAAATACTCCAAAATGGGAGAAATCAGAACCACGTCTCCAAAGTATTTCAGAAGAGACCAACTCCATCTGTGTATGTATCTCTCAGTGAGTGTGTGTGCTCTAGTGTGCGTGTGTGTGCTCTAGTGTGTGTTTGTGTATGTGTGTGCTCGTGTGTGTGTGTGTGTGCTCTAGTGTGTGTTTGTGTATGTGTGTGCTCTAGTGTGTGTTTGTGTGTGTGTGTGCTCTAGTGTGTGTTTGTGTATGTGTGTGCTCTAGTGTGTGTTTGTGTGTGTGTGTGCTCTAGTGTGTGTTTGTGTGTGTGTGTGTGCTCTAGTGTGTGTGTATGTGTGTGCTCTAGAGTGTGTTTGTGTGTCTTTGTTTCTGTTTGTACCATGATAGCCGATACTTCATTGTCCCCATTGGAAAACTGACTCAGATACTGCCATCTGCCAAACTCCTAAAAACCAAACTTCTTGCTGATAGAATGAAACATTCCTTCCTGTTGGTTTGGATGTGTCCTTTAGGAATCACTGCTACATTTAGTACACTCAAATCATCACAGTAGATCAGGTAACAAAAACATATATATTTTAAAATAATAATATATTAATGGAAACAACAAATACAGGATAGAGTAACAACTGTGTTACTAAACAAGGTCAAGGACAATGGCAAACTACAGATTCAAACTTTCCAAGCCAATAGTAATCAATGTAAATATTCCTGGGCTGCCTCAGCCCCGCCCAGGCACACAGCAGCAGAATGGTTTTGCAAGCATCCTCAGGAGGGCTGCAGCCTTCTTTGCAGGACGAGTGGGAGGTTGAGGCTGGATCCACTCATCATTCTTTTGGGGGAGGCTCCTTTTCCTCAGCACGAAGTTGGATTTTGTGTGAGGGTTCTTGGCATAAAATACGTTGGCCTGCGCTGGAATCCTCAGCTCTGAGGAGAGAGGGGTGTACAAAACAAGGTGGCTCAGGAGGTGCTCCCTAGGACACCCCAACATCTGAGAGCCTGTGCCAGAAAAGGCCAGAGCCACACACCTGAGAGCTCCCCAATTCAGCACCAATACCAACAAAGACAGCCTCCACAGTCCTCCCTGAGGAACTAGGCAGAGCACTTCAACAGACCTAATGTCTGTTCCTACCAAAGGCTTTGGACTCCAGAACATCTCAGGTCCTCTTGCACCTGCCAAAGCACACCACTAGGGTTTGCATCTGAAATCTCCCACAAAAGGCTCCTGTGCCGAAGATTCAGTCCCCACATGAGCCATCTTCATAGGTGGGTTTGGAGGGAAGCATTGGATGGTGAGTGCTCTGATGTCATCATGAAATTCTCATTCAAGATGAATACTCTACTGGGAGGTGGGAGGGACTGGAAGAAAAGTGGAGCATGGGTGGAGGAAGACCTAAACAGGGGTGCGCCCTGGGCAACAGTACCTTGTTCCTGTTGGCTCCACTGAATCCTCATTCTCCAAGTAGAGGTCCTCCTTCTCCTCTCCGTCTTTCTCTCTCTCCCTCTCTGCCAGCCTCGTTCTCTCTCTCCCAGTCTATGCCTTTGTGGCAAGGGCTGAGGAGCTCTCCACTGCCACACACTAGAGCTTTATGGACAGCCCAGTGCACAACCAAAGAGAAAGTTGTGAAACCCGGAGAAAAGGCCTAGGATTCCTCCTCTGAGTTATTTTCCTCAAGTATGGCCACAGTGAGGACAGGCTGACCAGAACAGACACCACATTAGAGCCATGCTTCTGCGTTGGTGGAGCCCGCCTCCATGTGAATCAGGCTTCTGAGAATGGAGGCCACATTCCAAATGCTGCCCTACTGAGAACAATGGTTCCAAAGACCAGCAAAGGGAATGCTTCCCTCCAACATGGTGTATGGCCCAGTGGTGCCATGACCCCGAGTGGGGGAATACAACAGCCCGCTTCTCCTTCCTCTGAACACCTGTTTCCTGTCGCCCTCCTCTAACCTAGAGCCTGTTCTCCATCCCTTCTGGGTTGGATGTGGGGATCTCTGCTATGAATTTCTTAGGCTACCAAGGCCCCAGACAGACTTCCTCTTCCATAGACTCTACTAACCTAACAGTTGGTTAAGATAGGAGACAAGTGATCCTAGAACTCATAGGGATGGTGGTCTTCAGCGCACATAGGCTGGGATAATGGCTGCTGAGGTGTTTGGCTCACAAAAACCAACCAACCAACCAACGAAAAAGCACTGGCATTATTATCAGATGACCTCTGTGGCCGACGTGCTCAGGAAACCCTCATCTGACTTTAGTTAGGGGTCATAACCTGGCTATTGTGATCACTCCTTGGCAAGTGGACTCAGGTGCGGAAGACCATGGAATTTATGCAAAGACAGATGATTCAAGCTGTCTCCCAGGCTGTGTTTTATTCCCAATTTCATCCTGTTACTGCTTGCTAGAATCCTGGCCATGCTCTGCCCAGGCAGTGGTTTTCTGATCACACAGAAGGCTTTCAATCCTACTGCTTCAGTCCACAAAATGCCAGTTCCCTCTTTAGCCCATGCATTCCCCTGTTCCTCTGAAACCACTCCTATCCCAGGCCATGAAAGCATACTGCTCCTGGACAGAGGCTTTCCTTCTCACTCCTCACTGATGTCAGCTTTGGATGCCTGTTCATGTCCAGGGGAGGCACCTGGTGGGGAGCCGCAATATCCACTGGGGTACACCATTGGACCTCGAGACCTTGCACCAGCAGAAGTGCAGATTGCTTTGTGCACGAACCCAACACATCTGTTGGAGTGTTCTTGGGGGTCAGAGACTACTCTTTGGTGCTAAGAGTTGACCTGAGTCCACATCCTGACCCTTGCTCTCTGCCATCTGACTGTCCCACTTACTCTGACGGTGAGAGATGATTTGGCCCAGCTCATATTCCTCCGGCTTCTCCTCAGTGAGCAAGTGTAGCTCCAGGGCCCTGCGGATGACGGCAGGAGCCCTATCGTGGCAGGTCACCTGGAGCAGCATGGGAGACAGACCTTCAGGAAATGGGCCTTGAAGTGACTACTCAAGGACAGTGGGCAGGGGCATTCTGGAGGCACCTCCACTCTAAATACAGGGCAACATCCATGACCCTACTACCTGAGGCTGGCCTCCTGCTCATCGCGTGGGCTCTTCCCACAGGCTACTCGCCCAATCCTTGTACATAGGACTTCCTGGGCCTGCCATTGCTCTTTGTGGAGCTGCACTCCTCTCGAGGTGAAAGGACCCCACTACCTGCATACAGATGCAATCTCATCCCACAAGTTGGGAGGAATGGGACAATAGCCTCCGAGATCCCAGGTCTGCCCGAGGATGCAGGCGGCATTGGGAATGGCCTGGGCACAAAGCCTAGAGGCTTTGGTCTGGATTGCCAGGGCCAAAAACAGACCCAGGAACATGACCACACACAGGAGTGTTGAAAGATAGCCACGAGAGCTCCTGGCCTCCAGAGGCTCAGTGCTGGCTGGGGTGTAGGAGGACACCTCATCCGGCAAGGGTGGTCATTGGAAAGAACTCCTATCCTGCAGGTTACCTGGACATTTAGTGTGCTTGCTCCATATCCTTATCAAGACCGCAGAGAGACCCTCTCAGCTCCTTGTTCAAGGAACATGCAGAACCTCACACTGCTGTCCTCCTCCATAGACGTCAGCATCCCATACAAGGGAACCTGCCACCTAGGTCCTGTCCTATTCTCATCTGTCACCCATACCTGCCCCTGCCCTTCTGGACTGCATGCTGCCACCTGACACACAGACTCCCTCAGACATGGCGGTGGACAAGCTGCTGCTCTCCCTCATCTCAGCTCCAGCCCTTCCTCTCCCTTCTTGATTCCCATCTATCCTCCTGATCATCCAGAAGCTCCAATGCAAGAGGGCATGAGTAGTCCATGGTATTGGACCAGTGTCTGCTCCCCACCCAGGTGTAAGCACCAGGGGACACCCCTGCTCCCAGGCTTACCAGGACTTTCTTGGCCATCTTTGGACTTTGTGTTTCCAAGTGGACACGAATTAAGCAGGTGTCTCCCACCTGCTTGTGGGAAAGCGGCCTGGAGGACTTGCAGGTTGATTCTGAGAACTGTGGGGGATGGAACATCAGCAAACCCAGAAACAGAAAGCCACCCCAGCCTGTCAGTTGGCTCTATGGGCTTCTAGCACATATGTCCAGGTGATGAGGCCTCTTATTTCCCAGGTGGAAGTGGAATGGCAGCACAAGTACAGCTTGAATAAGGTAGGTGCTTACCTCCTTTCCCTTGACCTGGGGGCGTTTCCTCACGATGAAACGATATTTTATCCGCGGATTCATGGACAGATACATGAGTGAATGGTCAGGGACCTTGATTTCTGCAGAGCGAAGTGGAGAGAATTGTTAGGTGGCACTCAAGGATTATACCACAAAACACCCACAACCCCTGAGAGTCTCCGCCAGGGCGAGCCTGCACCAGACTTGAGAGCCCTCCTATCCAGCTACAGTGCCACCAGAGACTCCCTCAGTGATTCTTCCCTGGAGAAGATGATGGACAGGATTCTAAACCAAAAGAGCATCTGACAATGGAAACAGCACCTGGGGCCCCAGAACTTCTCAGTGCAGGTTGGATCTGCCAAAGAGACACTGCTAGGCTTTGCATCAGGATTGGCAAAGGCTCCTGTGCTTAGGCCTTTCTCCCCAGTGCAGCCATGTTCACACATGGGCATTCAGGGAAGCGTTGGATGGTGGGTGAATTCATCCACTTGCCCTTGATGAATCCACTCATGGATGAATACGCGGAGGGGAGGTGGTATCCATCAGAGGTGTGTTGGGCATGGACGTGGGAGGACTTCAGCAGGGTGGTGCCCTGGAGAACTCTATTGTTTTCTAGGTTCGCTCTCCTTCCCCTTGTTTCTCATCATGAGCTGTCTGCTTGGTACTTTTATTCTGGTTCTTGTTCTACTTCTGGCTCTTCTTTCTGTCCTGCATCTTCTTGTAGTTCTTTCTGGGTCTTTTTCTTGTTCTTACATGATTCCTTCTTGTTCTTCTTGTGTATCTCCCTCCACCCTTCCTTCTGTTCACCTCCTTCTTTTTCTTCTTCTTCCTCTTGCTCTTCATCGTGTGATCCTCTCCCGACTCAGGCTTGTCCTCTTTCTCCTCCTCCTCCTTCTCCTTCTTTCTCTGGCAACGGTGGGGGGTCCTGAGGAGTTCAAATCTATCACACTCTTCTGCCCAGATGCAGCCTGTGTTCAGTAGGCCAAGATGAAATCAGTTCTCAATCAATGGCCAGGAGTGAAACCAAGACCAAAGACAAGTGACTTCTTTCTTTGTCATTGTCACAGTCCGGAAAGACTGAATAACAGACACCGCATTCTGGATAGGCTTCTACCTGTGGTAGTCAGCACCTCATCTGGACCAGGATTGCTAAAATAGATTCCACCTCCAAAAAGCTTCCCCAATGGAAACAAGGTTTCCAAAATCTAGGAGAGAGCCAGCATCACTGCCACCCTCCTGCCATAAGGCATAGATGCCATCACACCTAGTGGGTTCCAGGCCCCCGGTAGTCCTCCATTTTGATGTCGGTTACACACAAACCTCCCTGGTCTGGAGCCTGCTCTCAACTGATGCTGGGTTGAAAGTGTCGGTTTCTGAAATCACCTTTGTAGATTCTCAGTTTGGTAATTCCTTATTGATTGGCTTATTTTTGTACCAGGGATAAAACCAGAGGCACTTAAGCACTGAGACCATTCCCAGGCCTTTTTACTTGGGTACAGGCTCTCCCTAAGTTTCTGAGGCTGTTTGGAAATCCCCATCCTCCTGCGCTGCCTCCCAAGTCCCTGAGATTCGCAGACACTGCCCCTTGCCCAGCTCCTTGCACCTCAGTCTTCCTCATGTGTAAGACAGAGCCAACCCAAATGAGGCGGTGTGTGAAAATGGGAAAACTCACTTACGTGCCCGACAGATGGTGGGTTCTATTGTGGACAGGCTGGGATGGTGGAGGCTAGGAGTGTTGGGCTCACAAGAAAGGAAAGAGCACTGGCATTGTGGACAGCTCAGCATTGTGGCCTATGTTCTTCAGATGCCCTCCTTTGTTGCTGGAAGGAATAATAACCTGGCCATTCTGATATCTTCAGGAGATGGGCACCCAGGCACAGAGGACTTGGAATTGTTCCAAAAAGAACCCAAACAGGCTGTCCCCTGGCCTTGACTTCCTCTTCACTGAGTCCTGTTCCCAGTTGCTGCAATCCTGACATTCTTGACTTCTCATATCCTGGCCATGGATTGGGACCTGTGCTGCTTCCATCCATAGCAATGCTGATCCAATCAGGACCCATGTTCTCCTCCTCTTCATTTGAAGGCATCCTTATCAGTGAGCCATAAACCAAACTGCTGATGGATTGAGCCTCTCTCTTCCTTGCCCCTCATCGATATTAGCTTTGCATTGCCAGACCAGGTCCAGGTGGGAACACATTTAGGGAGGTCCAGCAGCCCCCTGGGGGCCTCATTGAGCACTTCCACATTGGACACGCTCATCACTGCACTTGGTTTCCTGCACCAGGCCCACCACACTCTGGCTATTTTGGGGCCAAGGCCCACTTTCTCTTGTGAGTTATCCTGAGCCCACTGTGGATCATGTCTCCCCACTGTCTGATTGTCCTACTTACTCTCATTCTCAGACATCATTCTCAGCAGCTCAAAGTTGTCCACATCCTCATGCTGCAACAAATTTTGGTCCAAGGCCCTGCGGATGAGGCTCGTCACCGTATCCACACAGGTCACCTGGATCAGGGTGGGACAAATGTCATCAGAGAATGGCTTTTAGAGGAGCTACCCAGAAGACTGTGGTCAAACATTCAGGAGAAACCTCAGCTACATATACAAGGGCACAAGCTTGTTATCCTGCTACCTGAGTGTGGCCTCCATATACCCCCTGGGTTCTTGCAATGTGCTACTAGAACAATCCTGGTACAAATATCTGCCTGTACCTGCCATCCCCCCTCCCCCTGGGGAGCCACATTCCACTCAGCTCAAAGGACCAAACTGCCTATGCACAGACACACTCTCATCTCACTGAGACGAGAGCAATGGGCCAGGGACCTGCGCGCCAAGTGTGCTCTGGGATGCAGGCTGCCTTTGTGGGTGGAAGAGGCAGATGCACTGAAAATGTTGGTCCTGACTGCCACTACACAAAACAGACTCAGATACAAGAGTGTGCACTTGAGTGCTTCATGATAACCTTGAGAGGCCCTGGCCTCTGGAAGCTCGGTGCGGGTCTGGTTGGAATGAGGTACTTGACTCAGCACTGGCAGTCACTGAGCATGTCTCCTCTATAGCTGGACACCTGCAGCATTAGCGTATCTACTGCACATCCATAGAAATACTGCCAAGAACCCCTTTAGCTCGTATTTACATACATGCAAAGGCTGACATTCTGAAGCTTTGGCATAAACCCCCAGGTGATCCTGACCCCAAATTCCCACACCTAGCCATGCTAAGGAGGTTCCCTTCCCTGCCACCAGGAACACATCCCCTCCTACACATGGGACAAGTCACTGCCACCTCCTCTGCTCCAACCTCACTCATTGAGAATACCAAGTTCTAGGCACTGCAGCCTGCACCCTGGACATATCTCTGCCTTCATCTGTACACAGCACTTCCCTCTGCACTTCTGGCCTGCAAAACCCACAATACACAGGCCCACTCACCGCTGGAGCTGGGCATGCTGATGCTCTCCCTCCTCAGGTCAAGCCCTTAAGACGGACCTCTCTCTTTATTTCCCACCACAGCCCCGGGGTTGGCTGTGTCTCCTGCCTTCCACTCTGTGGACACCCAGGAGGTAGCCCTGCTGTCGGGCTTACCAGGATGCGCTTTGTCTCCCTCAGGCTCTGTCCCTCTAGGAGGACGTGAACAAAGCGGCTGTCTTCCACCTGCTCGCTGGAGTGAAGCAGTGAGGAGCTGCTACTGGTGACTTTTCTCAGGCACCACTCACTGCTTTGGGTGGCCTGGGGCAATGATCCTGCAGCCACTGCAGAGCTGCTGCTCACAGCTGCTGGGATCCTGGATGCCACTGCCACAGAAGGCTCCAAGAACTGTGGGGGATGACAACATCAGCAAAGCCCAGCACCTGCACCCCACCCAGCCTGGCAGTTGGCTCTGTGGGCATTCTACAACATCCATCCAGAACCTGAGGTTCTTGTCCCCTTGGAGGATGTGGAGTGGCACCAGGAGTGAAGAGTGAAGAAGGTGGCTGTTTACCTCCTTTGGCTTGACCTTCAACGACTTGCTGGCAGCTGTTTCCCGAAGAAGAAAGTTATAATCCACTCCTCCATCCAGGGCGTAATATACGTTCCCATCAGCAGGGATCCTCAGCTCTGGAGAGGCAGGGGCAGAGGCGTGGTAGGTGACACTCAAGGAATACACTACCCAACATCCCCCACAACTGAGGGCCTCTGCCAGCTCAGGTCTCACACACAGACCTGAGAGCCCCCGAATCCAGCTACTGTTCCACCAAAGACTCCCCACTGATTCCTCCCTGAGGACCCTCTATGCACAGGAGGTCCACTACAGGAACACCTTTCAAGGAAATAGCCCCTTGTACCCCAGAACCTCTTAGTTCACGTTGGACCCACCAAAGAGAAACAGCTAGACTTTGTATCTGGATTGGTCCCCAAAGACTCATGTGTTGAAGGTTTTCTCCCCACTGCAGCAATGATCACAGGTGGGTTTGGGGGAAGCACTTGATGGTGGTGCCTCCACCTTGCCAGTGGATTCATCCACTCATACAGGGCTACACTAATTTGAGGAGTATGGTTTGGAGGTGTGTTGAGCGTGGGTGGAGGATGTCCACAGCCAGCAGGGCTGTGCCATCCAGAGCAATATATTTCTCTTGAGTTCCCCACTTCTGCATTTCCTGCTCATGAATATAATTCTCATTCACATTTTTAATCAATTTATTGTTATACTTCTTGTTTGGCTTGTTTTTCTCCTTCTTGTTCTTGTTCTTCTTCATCTTCTCCTCATGCTTCTTCTTAGAGTCATCTTGACCTTCTTATTCATGGTCTCCTCCTTCAACTTATTTTCATTTTTCTTCTCCTCCTCCTCGTCCTCCTCCTCCTTCTCCTTTTTCTTCTTCTTCCTTCTCCTCCTCCTCCTCCTCCTCCTCCTCCTCCTCCTCCTCTTCTTCTTCTTCTTCTTCTTCTTCTTCTTCTTCTTCTTCTTCTTCTTCTTCTTCTCTCTCTCTCTCTCTCTCTCTCTCTCTCTCTCTCTCTCTCTCTCTAAGAGTTTACAAGCTGTGAAGGGTTCTATTCTACCACACTCTTCTCTCTAGAAATGGCCTCTGGTCCGAAGTGGACTCAGTTTGCAATGAATAGAAAGATTGGAAGCCAGAAATGATTCTTCATTGAACTGCTTTTCTCATGTACTCATCTAGGTCAGAAAAGGCTGCCAAAGTAGGCACCCTGTGGTTGTCTGTCTTCTTTGACACAAGACAAAGAAGCCTCTCTTCTTGGCCCCTCATGGATAATAGCTTTGCAATGCCTCCTCAGGCCAAGGAAAGAACACATGATAGGCAGGTCCACAGCCCCTGGGGAACATGAAGAACCTGCAGATTTGTGCCCCATCATTACACTTTGTTTTGTGCACAAGTCCCACCAGACTCTTCCTAAGCATTGGGTCAATGCACACAGTGTTTTGGCTCCCAGTTATCCCGAGCCCACTGTGACTCACTGCTCCCTACCCTCTGATGGTTCCACTGATGGCCGTGGGGAGTACCTAGTGGAGACCCCTGATGTCCTGGACTCCGGCTCTGCCCCTTCCCAGGGAGAAGGCTCTGGCTCTGGGGTTGGCTTAGGAGCCGTGACAAGAACTAAGCTTGTAGCTAGAGAAAAGATGCCAACATGACTGCCTTGCCCTGACCTTCGCACAGACACACAATACCCCTGCTGCCAGGAAGAACTCAGGCCCTTAGCCCACACAGGACCTCTTTGCAGACTGGGGTCACTTCCTGAATGGACAAAGGCTTATCCTAATTTCCAGCCCAACACCAGGCATACAGACTCCCTGCAGTGGGACAACAGTCGCACCTTTCCTCATATACCCTTAGGTACTCACCCCAGTCCGCCTGGCTCTCAGGCTCTGCCTGGCTTGATATGCCATCTTCAGTTAGGGCCAGGAGGCGGTGTGCTTGGGGCTGCGGGTACAAGCCAACCAGCAAGAGCCCCATGTACGGCAGCAGCAGCTGCAGACTCAGAGAGCCTGGAGGCTGATGGGAAGCCTCGGTGTAGAAGTTCACCCAGGTCCCCAGGAAGGAAGGTGAGGCACTGTGGGGAGGCAGGTGTGGAGTCAGCAAAACCCTGGCCTTGCCTTCGCCACGGCCTCCAGAGCAAACCTCTGACCCTACACTCCTGAACCGTCCCTGGTTCTGAACACACCAGTCCACCTCAGACCAGACACAGTGGCTGTACAGGCAGGGACAGGACAAGTCGCTAGGCAAAGAGCCTTCAAGGAAGGAGCGTTAGATCCATGGTATGACCAGCTCTCCCCTCCTCTGGGCAGGCCTGACACTCTTCTTCCCCTTGGCTACGTGCTCTCCAACCTGGAATGCACCTTCCAGGAGTGTCTGTCCTCCTGCCCACTCTTCTCAGGGCTCAAGAGACACCTCCTCCCCTGGCGTGGGCTGCAATGCTACCTCATTCTCTGTGAGCTCTCACTGAGTCCCCCTGAGTAGCGGTGGACCTCTCTTTTCCCATGAGTGCAGACCACATCTCTGTGGCCCTGGGGGAGGACAGGGAGGTGTAGTGTGGGGGATCCATTGTCCCAGGGGCTTCCCCAGAGGACCATGACTCCACCTACAACTCCCTGCCTTACCCCTCCTACTGTTGAAGCCCCACACCTTACACTGCAGGCAGCAAACAGAATTGGGGAGAGCAGTCTTTCCTCAGCCTTCCCAAGTCAAATCACCTTGCAGGTCCCTATTCTGGAAACAGGAGCCCACCCTCTTGACCCCAAGCCCATTCCATGTGGAAGTTGGTCCAGGGGTCCACCATAGTCACTGAAGAGGACAACGTGGAGTTATGCCCCATGGAGTCAGGGATGCAGTCACATGTAGGATAGGTACTCATGGCACCTGCGGTTTTAGGCTGACCCCCATGAAAAGGGACACAATGGCAGTCATTTGCACCCCATTTTTCACTGAGTTATGAAACGTGACTGGAAACGTGTCTTCACACAGTGGGTGCTTTCTCCATGTTCATCAGTGAATGAGCCCAAACTGCCGATTCCCACATATCTCTGGGTGTGGGAGCTGCCATGTCCAAAGCCCCTGTCCAGCTATGTCCCAGCTAGGACACTCTGTCCCACTATATATACTAACACGTCTTTATTAACCCAAAAGTGCTTTCCCCAAGGCCCGAGTTTTGAGACGCCTCTGGCACAGATCTACGTTCTTCACAAAGCCAACATCAACCAGAAAGACCACCTGGCCTCACTGAGTCCACCTGGGAATGAGCTCAGCGCACACCATTGAGCTGTGGTGCCCAGTGTGTGGGGACTGCTCCACGGACCTCTGTGGATCAGCTGGAGTCAGGATGGTTTCTCTGCCTGAGAGGGGAGTTCACTCCCCTTGCAAGGCTGTGGCAGGCACCTCTAGGACTCGTCCCATTCGGGGCTGACATTCCACTATGAGTGTGGTCCTCTATCTCATTAGGTATCACAAACCTTTGGGTCCCTGAGAGGTACATGGCAGCCCCAAGACCCAGGCATGAGGGGGCTACACACTTGGGCTTGGTGGTCTGGTGCTTACCTTGGGAACAAGAGATCCAGCACCTGCTGGGTGGGGATGGAATCCCAGGAGATGAACCCCATGTTGCTGCTGAAATCTAGGTTCCTCCCACAAATGACAGGCAGGAGCTCATTCCTAAGCTGGTCCTGCCTGTAAGGTTCAAGGCTCTGTACCCTGAAGGGCTCCTCCGTGTTCTGATCATTTTCACCCTGGGTTGGGACCAAGAATGGTGGGTTCAAAATGGAAATGGTGACAAACAGAAAAATGACTTGTGCCAATACACTAGAGTCAAAGCACAATGGGACAGTTCCCATCAGTACAAACACACACACACACACACACACACACACACACACACACACCGAGTCAGAATAGGAGTCCTGGGCCATTCATCAGGGATCAGACTAGAGGGCCTGCTGGGCTCACCTGCCCTGTGCTACTCACTGTTACTCTTGAGCTCCTCTGCGACAATCGCCAGAGGCTCTGGCGTCTAAGATGAAGCCTCACCCAGTGCATCCACAAAAGGGCTAGTTGGCCCTCCTGAGATTCCTGGGAGCCTGAGGCTCGGCATTGTTTGCGACCACAGGAGAACATCCTTCTCACTCCAGTGTCTCCAAACAAATGAGCTCGGATGGCTTGGTCAGTGAAGTGGGTGCCTGGATACCAGGGTTCCATGTTCTGTTTGATCCATTGTCAAGGCAATGATGTCATTTCCTGTGCCCATACCTGAGCCTCTTTTCACATAAGACCACTTTCAAAAGCCCTATGGGCTGCTGATTTCTCCTCCATGCCTACCCATCTCAGGTGCGCAGGTGTTCACCAACAACTACCCAAATACCCCCACCAGCATCTGCCCTGCTTGGTGCCAACAGAATTCCAGCTTGGAGCCTTCACAAATGCATTCACAACCAGTCCTTCCCTCTCAGCAGCTTTTGAACTCTGGTCCCATCATTGTGCCACTCATGGTGTGCCCAGTCTTTTCTGGAAAGTAGGGTAGCATCTAATCTCTAGGGTTTATTGTGTCTATTGGCCCATAACACCCTCTATTCTCTCTGAAACCAGAGATGGGACTCACAGGTGGCTAAAGCACAAACGTAGAGATGGGACAATCACAAGAAGGGGAGAGACAAAGAATGCACCCCAACTCAATCAGGCCTGTGTCCCACACAGGGATGTGGCCCATGTCCGTCCCATCGTGGCTGCAGTTCCCACTCTACATCATGGCAAGTTGGAGGTGACTGAGATGCAGAGGCTGCTCCCCTCTGCCATACAACTTCCCAAGGCTTCTCCTAAGATTTCAAAAGGGCCAAGTGTGTCTAGTGTCGGGTCTCACAGAGACTCCGAGGTACCACAGCATCCTGCTGCCCAGAACCAGTTCACCCCTCACCTCAAGGGGGCTCAGCCTCTGGATTCATGGGAAATGAAGTGGGTACAGGTGATGGGACATCACCTCCAAGACTGAGTTATGCCAAGTCCATGACCCCTGTCTGCATCCCTGTCTCCAGCACCACTCCCCCCTCTCTCTTTCCTCCTCAGAGCAAACAAGTCCATTTAGCAAGTGTGTCCTGGGTTAAAGACATGACAGTCACCCATCCTCTCATCACAAAAACACTGAGGCTCAGCCAACATGGATCCCACCAGGAACACAGCCTTAAACTCAGACTCCGATCCTCCCAGCTGAGCCTCAGTGGAGCCTGGACTCCCAGCCTCCTGAGTCAAGGAAACAGAGGTGCCTAGCCGAGCCACCTTGCATGCAGCTGCACACAAACTGAACTTATCAATGCCCCTTGCTCTCAGTTGTGAGTAAGAGGGGAGGTGGTGTTCCACAACCCTGGACATCAAGTGCAGTCTCCAGGCTTTGGGGTGTGCCCTGGCCTCTCTCTATCTGCCCAGGCCCTCCAACCCACACTGGCCTTTTACCCAACCTCCTCCTAGGGCCAAACTCAATCCTGCCTCTCAATTTCTGCTGCCTTCCCCAACACACTGCTCCCAAAAATGAGCAGGGCTGGCTCTCGGTTATCATGCTGGTGCCAGCAGCAGTGCCACCCCACTGACATAATTCTGAGTCCCCACCTAGGCACTCCAGCTGTCTTTGCCACACCTGGCCTGTTTGGGCTCTGGCTCTTGCTCTTTTCTTTCATGTGCATGTGTTTTGAGGTTTTGAGTTTCTCCCACTGCAGAACTGCACCTGTAGCAGGGTAGAGCTCATGAGCGTGACATTCTGAGCCACATCCAATCCCATCAGGACTGTTAACTGGGGTGACTGCTGGAATACAGTGATGAGTGAACACATGGGAGGTGGTTGGACCCACCTTGTCTCCGAGTGGCTTCCTTTCAGGACAGGAATGTAGGGATGGGAGCCCCTGGCGTGGGATGCTTTGGACAAGGCGTGACCATGGGCTCTCTTTCCTGGCAAAAATGGCTCCACTCAGCATGGAGAGCACCGTCATTCCTGGTGGCTAACAACAGCCCTGGACCCCAGAAAGGAACCCACACTCAACACCTACACCTGAGTGTGCGTGTCCTCGAGGAAATGAGGTCTCCCGATCCCAGGTGCAAAGGGGTAAGTCCTCTAACTCCAGGGGCCATGAAGGGACATCTGAGTTTCCCTTGTCCTTCTTTCCCTCTCTGAACCCAGGGTGTCCTCACACTAACCACAGTTAGGACCCTGGCCTCATTCCCCAATGAGGATCATTATGCTCCATAAAGGACAGTCTCTAAGATGCTCAGTGGACCAACACCCTCTGCACAATGCATAACCCTATTCACCCAAGATGCAAGAGGATTTCTATTCAGGAAAACCAGGAAAGGGAGAGCCTTTCTCAAGGACACAAGGACATTAGTGAGTGAGGGAGTGATTAATGGATGGAGAACTGTTTCCACCACCAACTTCCAGGAGCATATATGGCCCAGGGCAGCTGATGAGCACTGGTGGAGGGTGGAGGGGAAGGCTTGCCCCCCAGGAGTCGGGTCTGGACAGCATTCAGGTGGGAAGAGACCACTGGTCACCAAGGGGATGTGAAGCAGGGGTGACCCAGGGCAGCCATGAGATCTCCTCTAAAGACCACTGTGGTCCCAGCAGTACAAAGGGACTGAGTGACATTATTACTCTTCCCTGTTTTAAGGACAGAGGTGTGGATGGGATTCCTGAGAGTCACGGAAAACATGGCTCACAGGTTTCAGTTTGCCATCAAGGAGTGACCTTGGCCGCACTGGTGGCAATTGCCCGGACCCTTGATGAGCCCCCTGGCATCTTCCCAGTGAGTCCTCCCAGGCCCAGTCTCAGGGGGCAGGCGGCTGCTCTGACCGCTCTCCCTGGACCTGAGGATGACATGGGGTTTTGAAATTCTTTTTGTTGCCGCACTGGGCACTGAACCCAGGGCCTTGAACAGGCTAGGCAAGTGCTCTACCACGCAGCTCACCCAGCCCTTAGGGTGACAGGTTTTGAGAGCATTGGCTACCTGAGACTTGGTGAGGTGACTCCCCAAAGCCCTGAAGTCAGCACGTTTCTCTACCAGCTGCGTTTGCAGGGTTAAGGTCTTAGCCTGAGTTTTCCCTTATTTCTGCACTATTTCTCTCTCTCTCTCTCTCTCTCTCTCTCTCTCTCTCTCTCTCTCTCTCTTTTGGTACTAGGGGTTGAACCAAGGGGCGCTTTACCACTGAGCCACATCCCCAGCCCTTTTTAAAATACTTCATTAGAGACAGAGTCTCACTGAGTTGCTCAGAGCCTCACTAAATGGCTAAGGTTGGCTTCAAACATGCCATCCTCCACTAGAGCAGATTATGCTTAGTGAAGCTAGCCAATCCCTAAAAAACAAATACCAAATGTCTTCTTTGATATAATGAGAGCAACTATGAACAGAGCAGGGAGGAAGAGCAGGAAGAAAAGATTAACTTTAAACAGAGACATGAGATGGGAGGGAAAGAGAGAGAAAAGGGAAATTGCATGGAAATGAAGGGAGACCCTCATTGCTATACAAAATTACATATAAGAGGTTGTGAGGGGAATGGGAAAATTAACAAGGAGAGAAATGAATTACAGTAGATGGGGTAGAGAGAGAAGATGGGAGGGAAGGGGAGGGGGGATAGTAGGGGATAGGAAAGGTAGCAGAATACAACAATTACTAATAGGGCATTATGTAAAATTGTGGATGTGTAACCGACGTGATTCTGCAATCTGCATTTGGGGTAAAATTGGGAGTTCATAACCCACTTCAATCTAATGTATGAAATATGATATGTCAAGAGCTTTGTAATGTTGTGAACAACCAATTAAAAAGAAAAAAAAACAAATGAGGAACAGCTTTGATGAGCTCATTAACATACTGGACTCCACTGAGCAAAGAATGTCTGAGCTTCCAAAACAGGAAAGCAAAGCAAGATAGGGAGAGGGATAGGGAGAGGGAGAGGGAGAGGGAGAGGGAGGGGGAGGGGGAGAGGGAGAGGGAGGGGGAGGGGGAGAGGGAGATGAGGGAGAGGGAGATGAGGGAGCAGGAGATGAGGGAGAGGGAGACCGGGAGAGGGAGAGGGAGACAGGGAGAGGGAGAGTGGTAGGGGGAGGGAGATGAAGAGGAGGAGGAGGGGGAGGGGAGGGGGAGAGGGAGAAGGAGGGGGTGGGGGAGAGGGAGAGGGAGAAAAAGAACCAAAGATAAGTGGTGTCATGTCAAGATGGGAATTCAAGAAGAGGAGAACTTCCCAAATTAATACCAAATCATTTCTCTCTCTCCTTTTTTTTCCCTTTCCCCTCACATCCTCTTATATGTAATTTTGTATAACAATTAGGGTCTCCTTCCATCTTCCGTGCAATTCCCCTTCTCTCTCCCTTTCTCTCCCACCTCTCGTCCCTGCTAAATTGTAATCTTCTTCTGATGCTCTTCCTCCCTGCTCTGTTTTGAGTTGCCCTCCTTATATCAAAGAAGACATTCGGCATTTGTTTTTTAGGGATTGGCTAACTTCACTTAGCATAATCTGCTCTAATGCCATCCATTTCCCTGCAAATGCCATGATTTTGTTATGTTTCAGTGCTGAGTAATATTCCGTTGTGTATAAATGCCACATTTTTTTATCCATTCATCTATTGACGGGTATCTGGGTTGGTTCCACAGTCTAGCTATTGTGAATTATGCTGCTATGAACATGGATGTAGCTGTATCCCTGTAGTGTGTTCTTTTTAGGTCTTTGGGGAATAGTCTGAGAAGGGGAATAGCTGGGTCGAATGGTGGTTCCATTCCCAGCTTTCGAAGGAATCTCCATACTGCTTTCCAAATTGGCCGGACCAATTTGCAGTCCCACCAGCAATGTACAAGTGTACCCTTTTCCCCACATCCTCTCCAGCACTTGTTTGACTTTATAATGGCTACCATTCTTACTGGAGTGAGATGGTATCTTAGGGTGGTTTTAATTTGCATTTCTCTGGTTGCTAGAGATGGTGAGTTACAGTAGATGGGGTAGAGAGAGTTGATGGGAGGGAAGGGGAGCGGAGGGGGATAGGAAGGGGATAGGAAAGGCAGTAGAATACAACAGACACTAGTATGGCAGTATGTATAAACCTGGAAGTATAACCAATGTGACCCTGCAATTTGTACACGTGGTAAAAATAAGAATTCATACCCCCATTTGAATCAAATGTATGATATATGATATGTCAAGATCATTGTAAAGTTTTGAGCAACCAATAAAAAAATAAATTAAAAAAAAATACCAAATCAAAGTGGCTCAGAGAACTCCAAGCAGAAGGAACAACAAAGGAACCCCACCTGGCCTCGGGGAATCCAAACTGCAGCACCAAGAGAAAGCCAAGCCAACACCAAAGCAGAACCACCATCAAACACACCCACCTTAAAGGGGCCAGAGGAAGAAGCCCGCCCTCTGGGAACAGAGACACATTATATCCAACTTCTCAGAAAGTATTCAAGGAAGAGCGTGGAGCAAAACACTTAGAAGTGTTGAGGTGGAAGCCCCCCAACCTCAGCCATGTCCTGAAAACTCAGCCTTCAAAGTGAAGAGAAATAGAGACTCTCAGACACACCACGGAGGGACTGTTTCACCAGGAAGCTGTCCCCCAAGAAATGCTAAAAGAAGTCCTTTAAAGACAAGGACGATGATCCCGGCCAGAAAGAGACTTACATAAAAAAGAATAACAACTTAATTTTTCTTGGATAAGTTTGTTCAAAACAAAATTAACAAATGTCCCCGATGAGAACTGTATATGTACATGTGAGATGACAGTGTGACACGGGGTGGCAGGAGCACCAGGAATGCTTTGTTGCTGTGAGGTACTGACACCAGTCTCGACCCAGCAGTGTCATCCGAAAGTGGACCTGGGTTAGTTGTCAATGTACATTGCAACCACTAAAGAAAGGTTTTTAAAAAGAAGTATAACAGGTGTGCTCAGAAATGAGAGTAGATGGAATCAAAAGGCAGGAAAGAAGTGACAGACAAAAACAGGCACAAAGAACCAGGGCAATTACACAGAACGGTACCAAGCACAGCAGATACTAATTCAACTGGATCAATCATCACATTATACGTCAGGGGCCTAAATGTACCAATTAACAGGTTATCAGGGGGTTCAGAAAACAAGATCCAACCGTATGGTGTCTAGAATTCCACTTGAAATATACAGTAGTACCCCCACCCAGGGATACATCTCGAGACCCCCAATGGATGCCTGAGCTGCAGATGGCACTGAACCCTATATACACTGGGTTTTCCCCCTATGTTTTCATACTTAGTTAATTTATAAATTAAGAGAATGACAATGATTACTAATAGTTAAATAGAATAACCATAATATACTACAATAAATATGCCACCATCACTCCTCTTATGCTTTGGGACTATTAAGTAAAATCAAGGGTATGTGAATGTAAGCACTGAGGTAGTGCAACAGTCCCATCTGATAACCAAGATGGCTACCAAGAGTGAATAATGGGCAGGTAGTATATACATTGTTGATACTCTGGACAAACAGTATTCATACCTCAGGAGGGACAGCACAAGACTTCACAGCATTATACAGAATGATATATAATTTTAAGCTTAGGAAATTTTTTATTTCTGGAATTTTCCACTTGATATTTTTGGACTGCATTTGACCACAAGTAAATGAAACTATGGAAAGCTAAACCATGGTTAAGAGGGGACTGCCGTAGATTAAAAGTAAAGTATTGAAGAGAGAAATGCCATGCTAACTCTAGTGAAAAGAAAGCCATAGTCACTGTATCAATGTCAGACTATATTAACTAAGTGCAAGGAAAACTGCCAATTACAAAGAAGGGTATTACAGCACTGTAATATCATGAACAGAGAGTGTGCAGGGAAACTAATGCTTGGAGATTTGTTACTGTTGCTGACTGAAGTGTAGATAACACACATTATGACTTGTGGTCCATCAGATCAGTATAGTTAATGGTCACCCAAACTCCCTGCACAGGCTCAGGTCTGGTCACATATTCTGCCTGGATAGACATTTCAGTCTCTTTTATATATAAAAGACACACACACACGTGTCATGTCATACATACATGTAAAATAGGCTGCAAGGACACACACAGAATAAACAAGCATTACATTCCTCCAGTTATTTTATTAGCTATATATACATACACTTTTTTTGCATTTTGCTTTTTTTTTAAACTGGGGATTGAACCCAGGGGTGGTTAACTGCTGAGCCACATCTCCAGACTTTTTTTTTTTTTTTTTGTAGTTGTAGATGGACAGCATGCCTTTGTTTTATTTGTTTATTTTTATGTGGTGCTGAGGATTGGACCTACTGCCTCCCATGTGCAAGGCAAGCACTCTGCCACTGAGCCCCAGCCCCAGCATTTTGCTTTTTTGTACTAAATTTCTATATTAAGTAGTAACTTGTAAAAGCACAATGTTTTCATTTGATACAAAATGTCTCTAAAGACTTGTTATGTTTGGACTTTAATCAAAGCAATATGTATGATCAACAAATCAAGAGCATTGTATGTTTGCCCAGCCCTTTCTGAGACAGGGTCCTGCTAAGTTGCTGAGGCTGGCCTTGAACTTGCAAACCTCCTGTACAGCCTCCAGAGCAGCTAGGATTACACGTGTGTGCCACTGCACCCAGCACAAAGAGCTATTTTTAAGATTGCACCTCATTCTCTTTGTTGGCTTAATAGCTACAGCTCCTTTACAATAGGGTTTTAGTGCACATCTTTACCTTAACCAGTGCACCTTCAAATGATCCTGTTACTTCACGTGCAAGAATCATGTGACCCACTTATTTCCACATCTCCTACCTGGTCTCTGTGTTGTTATCAAACATTGCACATCTACATGTGTTAAAAAAAATGTTGCATAATTTTTGCTTTAACCACTCCTAAATATGATAAAACCAGGGGGAAACAGGTACATGCAATCCTTCTAGCATGCAGGTGCACCTGCCTAGTTACCACCTCGAGTTCTTCTTTCCTTTGTGCAAATCAAGGTTTCTACCTGTAACCATCTTTCTTCTGCTTGAAGAATTTCCCTCACTGACTCCTATGATAGAGGTCTGCTGATTCTTTCTGATTTTATGATTTCTGGGAAATCCTTCATTTTGCCTTTGTTTTTGAATATTGTCACCAGGCGAAGAATTGTAGGGTGGCTGGTGTGATGGTGCATGCCTATAATCCCAACAGCTCAGGAGGCTGAGGCAGGAGGATCCCAAGTTCAAGGACAGCCTCAGCAGTTTAGCAAGGCCCTAGGCAACTCAGCAAGACCCTCAGAATAAAATATAAAAGGGGCTAGGGATGTGGCTCAGTGATTAAGCACCCCTGGGTTCAATCCCTGATACCAACAAAGAAAAGAGAAAAAAAGAATTGAGGGTGGCATTGTTTTCTTTCAGTATCTTAAACATGTTGGTCCACCGTCTCCTAGTCTCCATTTTTTTGGATAGGAAATCTGCTGTGCTCTGTATCCTCGCTTCTTTGTACTCAATCTTTTATTTTATTTCCTGCTCACTTTTGAGACTTCCTCTTTATTGCTGGTTAAAGAAACCTGATCAACTCTGGTTACCTTTGACAGCCCTCAGTTACCAGACCCATGTCCTCGGCTCAGGGAAGGCACCTGGTCGTGAGGGAGTGACCCCTCCTGCAGCCCCATTTTCTAGTAGTACACAGGATTGCTTCATTCCCCACATCTAAAATATCTTTTTGTTAGATACTGGAGGGGGGGTGACCCAACAAGACAGAAACTTTCAATCGATAACTGCCTCCATCCAGACAAATATTGCAAGAAAAACAAATGCGGCCTTGCCCACACCCCATGAAGCCACAGAAGAACTCAGCAGTGCCAGGCCAGGGTGGCTCTCTCCTGGTCCTGCAGGTACAGTCAGAGGCCTGGGGTAAACCGCAGCAGGGCCTGCACATCCTCTGCAGTTGGTGGTCATGGTCATGTTCCCAAGGTGACCATTCCACCACCAGGGTGGCAGAGGAGGCTGCTGGGAAAGCCGCATCAACCCCAGGGTTTCAGAACACAGTAACGAAAATGTGTGAGATACCACTACTGATTATGCCAAAACCCAGGAAGTGCAACTCTACCCAGGGGACAATGGAAACCAACACTGAGGTGACACAGATGTTGGAGCTACATGACAAGGATTCTGAACAGCCATCGTGGAAATGCTTCAGCGCAAATCACAAACAACACCAAACAGCAAAAAACTGGAAAGTCTCAGCAAAGAAATAGAAGATATCAGGAAGAATCAAATGGAAATTTAGAACTGGAACATACAACAGCCAAAATAAAAATACTGGGTGGATAGTCTGAGAGCAGAAGAGAGGAAAGAGGAACTAATCCTGGACAGTAATGGGAACCACCCAATCTGAATCACAGAGAAAGCGCCGGGCTGGGGGACTGTAACAAGGGCCTACCTGGGTCAGCAGTGGATCAGAGGAGGAACATGGTGGGTCACACACCTTACCGGGGCCTGTGTCCACAATACTAAAGCGTCATTACAACTCAATGATAAAAACACAAATAACCCAATTTTTCAAACAGGCAAAAAGAGGTGAAGAGACATTTCTCCAGATACCACACAAGTGGTGTCAAGCATGTGACAAGAGGTTCCCGCTGCTGGCACTTGATGTACAAGTCGGAACAACAAGGCACTTCCTGCCACCAGGGCAGCCTGGGCCCTGCTGGAGGTGGGTGCAGCTGTGAGGGACAGGGCGGGAGGTTACCTCCCAGGGATGGGTCAGCCCGAGTGGGCGTCGGGCACAGCCACCACAGCCCTTCACGTCCCTGTGCACATTACCCCTGGGTGGGTCTTTTCCTGTCTCCCTGCTCTATTTACTTTTGGTGGTTTCAGCGAGTATTTAAAGTAGTCTTGAACAAGGTCTGTGTGTAACGTCCCTAACACACTGCCTGGCACAGATCATGTGATCAATAAATCAAAACTAGAATTATTTATTTGTAAATAAAGAAGGTTGAAATTTCCTCAAAAAAAAAAAAAAAAAAAAAAGAGGTGACATGGCAAGATGTGAGGGGGGAGTCCCCAGGCGCCTAGGGCAGCAGGCACGGTGTTGCAGTGGGGGAGCCAGGTGGCAGGAAGATCGGTGGCAGGAAGGTCAGGTGGCGGCCCTCTTGAGACCTGACCAAATAGAGCGCTTCATTCCCTGTGCAGCCTTCACCTCTTCCCAGTCCAGCCTGATGTCGGGAACCTCCTCTTCTGGCTCAGGATCCTTCCTCAAGGCCCCCCGGGGGGAGGCGACCACAATGGGCAGGGGGCCACATTCCTCCCGGAATTCTACCACATGGAGACCCTTCTTGTCGGCCAGCTGTTGGTGGGTTTCCTGGGCAAGACCAAAGTGAGAACAGCAGTTAGGTCTCCAAGGGTCCCTGTGGCTACAGGAGCGAGAGGCGCCACCACAGGGGTGGGGTGGGGTGGGGGTGGGGGTGCGGTACCCACCAGAGAGCTTGGGGGAAAGAGCAGTGCCAGCTGATTCTGGGTGTTTAAACCACAGTGGCTGTCACAGGGGGATGCCTCAGCCCACCTTCCCACCCCAAACTGGGTACGCCAGGCCTCGCCTTCCAAACTCCCTAAGCACGTGCCTGCTGGGCCAAGCACCATGTCTGAACCTGGTGGAGCCCTGAGATCTAACAACCAACTCACAGGAGGTCCAGGGGGGGAAAGGACATCAAGGACCCCACGGGTGCTCAACCCTGGAAACACTATGGGACAAAACACCTGACTTCTTCAACACGACAGCAGCAAGTGTGGAAGAGAGAGGGACAGACCAAGAGAGACTTAAAAGACACAGGAGAAACTTTAGAAGTGCTGACATCTTCTCAACTGGATTGAATCAAATCAACGGGATTGAATCAAGCTGTGTAAAAAAATGTTTTTAAATCGGACGAATGGATAGATTTGAATGAACAGATTCGATACTTGATAATACTGAGTCATGATATTTAGGAATGGTAAGGGTACCATGACATTTTTTTTTTCCCAGTGCTGGGGATCAAACCTGGGCCTTAAGTGTTCCTAGCAAGCGCTCTACCATAGAAGTAAATGGATCCTTTAGATCCTCTAAAGGATCAGAATCAGAAACCTGAGAAGTGGTTTCTGATTCTGATCATTTAGAGATACACTGAAATATTTACGAATGAAATAAAATGGGACCTGAGATTTGGTTCAAAACAACTTGGTGAGGTGATGTTGAGAAACAAGATTAGCTCTGGTTGGGCAGCAGAGCCCTGGGGTCACTGCAGCAGGTGGCCATGGGAGCCCCTAGGAGACCCTCAGCACCTTGGTCTGCAGCACAGCCAGACCTGCTCAAACCCCAGGGAAGGTTACCTGGCGGGAGAGCCCATGGAAGAGGCCCCGGGTGAGGTTGAGCATGTTGACGGACCCAGAGACCTTGGCATACATGTCCTTGATGCCAATGAGCCGGCAGATGGTAATGATGGCCCTGTGGCAGCGAAGGCCGTATCCTAGGAGACAGGAAATGGACTGAGCACCTGCCAGCATGCTGTCTTTCGTGTGGCTCTGGGTTTAGGGAATGACATTTTGGCTTCACCACCCCCAGCTGGTGTGACTTCTAGGACGACATTTATTCAATGGTATGTACAAAAATTAAACAGAACATCTACCTTAAACGTAGTGGGGGGGAAACCAGGATATTACTTAGATTAAGACTTAAGTGCCTGAAAACTCTTGGCCCTCTGCCCAGGCCAGCTCCCGTGTCCATGCCTGGTTACCATCAAGGGAGACGCCTGTCCACACCCTCCTAGAGCACTCAGCTGCCCTGGCAGCGACACCACTTCCCTCTCCTGGGAACACCTTCTGGCCTAAGTGGCAGCGTCTCCTGAATTGGTGGCTCCTGGAGTGCTTTCTCACCTCCCTGATGGCCTTCAGTGCTGGGGTGGTCTCCTCCCCTCTAGCCATGTGCCCTGCTCTTGGCCACCGGCAATCCGTCCTCCAGAAGAGCTTCAAAAACACAAGCCAGGGCTGGGGCTATAGAGCAGAGCGCATGCCCGGCATGTGTGAGGCACTGGGTTTGATCCTCAGCAACACAAGGCTCCCGGGCACAACCTCTCACTTGCCACTGCTCTCTGAATTAAACAAAGACATCTGCAGGATCTTCCCCCACAATATCATTATCACACACAAACACACTGTGCCTGACCCCGCCTACTGCACTGTCCTCACATGGCCTGTGCACGAGGGCACACTGCACCTGGAGCATGGCCCAGCCTGGAACGTTCTCCCAGGCCTGCCCCCTCTGCTCCTCTTCCTTCAGGATCTCACTCACACTGCTCCTGCTCAGAGGCCACCTCTGGCCACCCTGATGAAGGTGGCCCTCCTCCTCCTCTTGACAGCATTGAGGAAGGCACAAGGCAGTAGCTCAGTTGCTTAGGGCCTCACTAAGTTGCTGAGGCTGGCCTGGAACTTGCAATCCTCCTGTCTCAACATTCTGAGTGTCACTGGGATTACAGGTGTGCACCACTGCGCCCAGCTCCTGACCTGAACTCCTGAGATTTAAAAAACTACAGTCAAATGAAACAGGTTCTTACTACAGAACTGCAAGCAAAATGCAAATCCAAATGTTTAAGAATTCTGCACCAAGAGTGCACTGGGTGTGACTATCCCCATAACCAACACTGCCTGTGGCCTGTCCACAAGACAGGAAAGGCCATTTCTGCTCACCCAGTGCCTCAATGAATAGAGATCATAGAAGTTCAACAGTACTCAATGGTGAGGGGCTGGGGGGAGCTCCGTGACAGCGCGTGCTTCACAGGTGTGGGGCTCTGGTTTAATCCCCAGCACCAAATAACAAGCCTAACACCAGGACACTTGTAGAGGAACAGCACGTGACTGGCAGGAAGGAACACCGTCCAACTGGGTGAAGGCTCCAGGAGGAACCACGTGCCCACTCATCCAACCCGACCACCACCACCTGCTCCGCCCGCCTCAGCCACTCCAGGAACCTTGGCTTCTTCCCCAGGAGCCTCGCCTTCCTCAGCCTAATTCAGGCCTTCCCATCTGTCACTCTCAGGATGAGTTCAAGGAGAGGCGAACAACCCCAGGGGGGAGGGTGGGACTGTGGTGGGTTCTCTGCTTTATGTTCAACAGAGAGTCAGAGCTTTCCAGTTACCTCTGGGCTGTTTCTTCATCTTGATGTGCGTCCTCTTATATCTCAACGAGATGTCATGGAATACTGGGGGGTAAAGCAGACACAGGAGGGTCAGGCATGTGGCTTTAATGTATGCAAAAGCCACAGAGCACTGGGTGCTGCCCTAAGCAGCCAGCCCACAGGACACACAGACGCTGACCCCACTCATTCTCCTGCCACCCCCCCAGGCCAGGCTGTTTCCTCATTTTGCACATTTGTAAGAATGCAGTCAGAGCAACACAAAGACACCCACTGGGCATGTCACAGACACACCATGACACAGTGGCATTCTGCAAATCTTACAAGAAAAGACCCACACTCACTTGTATGGTCCTCATACCGCTCTATGTAATGCAAATAGTGGATGGCTTTGTTCTTTGCCTGAAGAAAAGAAGAAACAAATTCTCCTAAATCTCTCGCTGGGTTTCAAAACTATTTTATAAAGTATTTTATTATAAAAAATTCCACCTATGCACCTTAAAAGATAAGGACTTAGCCACAATATCATTATCACACATACACTGACAATTCCTTCCTGATACGTGACTGTGTGCCTGCAGTGCCCCCATGTGAACACAGAGCTTTTCATCTTCTACTAAATGTTAACAAAGAAAAACATGCACGTACTTTCCTGAAAGCATCCACCCGCTCAGTGGCCTTCCCAATGGCAAAACCTTCAAAAGAAAAAGCAAAACTTATGAAAAGGAAAGCTACTCTGACCCAGCCTGTGCCTCTCCCCAGCTCCCAGTTTGGGCTCTACAGCATTTCACACCCTTCTTTCAACTGCCCACAGAACACCTGCTATGCACAACCAGCCATGAAGAAAGCCAGAGATGTGCTCATCTGTTCTGAGGCATTCTACAGACTTTACATTTAGATACATAACATTACCTTTTATAAATCTCTAATAAAATGAAATATACTCAATTTTTAAAATTAAGTATGCTCTATATTTATAAAAGGCAAATGTTTTGGGGCACTTGTGCAAAGAGATTAAAATGACCAGAAGGGATAGGAAAAAATACATTGTTATAGAGTAAAACTATGATTTCAGTAGAATTTCAATTTTAATTAACCAGAAAAATAAACCTAATAGTTTCCAATTTGTAAATGCTTTACCCTAAGAAATGAGGTTTATCACAAGTTGCAGAAATGCTTCCATTATTTGCTGCCACCATTTATTATTTAATTTGAAAAAAGTACTTTGTTTTAAAATTATACACAGGAAAGTAAAATAGGCAAGACATCTGAGGCCTGGGATGAAAGGGGCTTGAATTCCAGTTCCTAGTTTAAACAGAACAAAGTAAACCATGGAAGTCCTAGAGGGAAATATGAGTGGACTTACTTATAATCTTCAAAAAGAGGCTTTCTAAGCAAAACACAAACCAGAAGTGATCTAGGACTGATAAATTTGCTATGTTAAGGTTTAAAACTTCTGTGGATTTTAAAGCTTCGATGTGGAAAAAAATTCAAAACTAAGTCAAAATATCTGATAGACAAAAAGGGCTCATGTCCTTAACTTACAAGAAGCTAATCCCAATAAAGACAAGAAAACCACCCAATTAAAAAAACAGGCAAAGCACCTGAACTGACAGATGTCCAAAGTGAAAGCGCAACGGCCAATGAACATGCAAAATGGCGTCGGCACTCTCCTAACTTAGAAAGTACAGGTGTAAACTAGGAGAGACGTTTCAGGGATCATACTGACAATCAGTAAAGTCTGATACTACTCAGGGCAAGGATGGGTGGTACAGAGGGACATAAACTGATGCAACCTTTGAGGAGGAGATCTGGCAATACTTGACATTTACACCTAGTGCGGCAGCAATTTCAAGACATTTCTCCTATTTCTATATTTCCAAAAGTTCAACAAACTCCATGTACAAAAAGGTCAATGTTATTGTTGCTGTTTTTAATAAATGATACAAATTTGGAAACAATAGGGATTGGGTCAAAAATCATGTCTATGCACACACTGGAACACTATGAAATCAATACCAGAAATCTGCTTATGCTAACAGAAGACCTCTGAGGGCAAAACCAAGCAAGAAGAGCAAGGTGCAAATTCATGGCTATAATAAGATCTCTGCTAAGCTTTTTATAAAAAGGTAAAGGGAGGTAACATGGACACAAAATTTCAGAAAAGATATTTTTGAAAAGAGACAACAGTAACTGCTAACCATGGTCTCTTACAGCAACGCACTATCATGTATTTTGCTTTTGCTTTGAAATTTTCAAAAGGAAGCAACTAACAGTTTTTCAGTTCTATGTGAACACATTTCAAAAAAAAGATGTTCAGTAGGGAAACTTTAAAAGTCTAAAGAAGAAAATTTAAATGATTGACAAACCTGCTAACCCAAGTGAACACTTATCAGTGTATAGTCTTCTAGTTTTTTTCCTTGCATATAAATGACTTTTTAAAAAATCATGATTACATGACAAATTTTTAACAAAAATTACTTATTGTGTAAGTAATTTTTCACAACTCTTTAATGGCTATAGAATATTACTTTGGAGGCCTGTGGTTGTGGCTCAGAGGGAGAGCACTCGCCTGGCATGCGTGAGGCACTGGGTTCGATCCTTAGCACCACATAAAAAATAAAGATATTGGGTCCACCTATAACTAAAAATAAATATTAAAAAAAAGAATATTACATTGGACAGCTATCCTGTAACTAGGCCCGATTGAACTTGTTCTAATTTTTCACTATTATGCACAATACAATGGTGTCTTAAGCCCTTTAAAATACCCAGTCCTCAGATGTAGGCCTTAAGAACTTTCTTTCTCTGAGAAGCTTCGTGGTTTACCACCAGGTTTGTGAGCCCAGACCTCTAGACGGCTCTATTAGTAGAAAAAGTGAGACTGGCAGCAGGGCCCTGGCTTCCAGCCGGGCAGCCAGGCCTCTTTGTGTCCAGCGTCACCCCACTCACCTGCAGCTCCCTGCCCATTCCCCACAGCCACCAGGACACGGACTGATCTCTTCCTTCCCTCTTTGGCTGTCATATTGAAAACATTTCTTACCTAAAAGACAAAATGGTTCATCAATAGGACAGCTGAAGAAAACTCTGAGGTAGAGGACGAGGACCTGCTGGCTCAGCCACACAAGGCTGAGAAGCAAACTTCCCAAACAAACCCTCCCTCTGGAGCATTTCGGGAACAGAATGGAAATAAGACTTTCTCTTCCTATTTCATTGGGTTATTAGGAGAGTTAACTAAGATAATCTTTAAAGGAATTTACAACTACACAACTCAATATACCCCATCTTAATAAATGTACACAGGAAAGAAAACACTGTGGATTAAACTTTGAAATAGTTTAACACTGATTATAAGACAAATTCCAGTATCAAAGGTACTAAAATATCTTAGAAATGATGAAATGCAACGTAAAGAAAAAATTTCCAGGACTGGATTGCTATGTTAAGGATCAGGCTTAAACAAGAATACAGAATTTGGAAACACCTATTTATTATAAACTTCAGGAAAATCTCCCATTTTTTCAGCCTATTTTAAAGGCCAGGAATTATGAAACTATTAACTAAACTGCTTAAATGACAGTTGTCCCCTTTCCTTCCTAGGAAGAAGTTTAAGGAAAAGGGAGGCTAAGTCCACACTTTTGAATGATCTTATAGGAAACAACCTACATATGAAAGACTCTTTCAGTGGGATTAACTTTCAAAAGCTATGAACTGGGGTGTGTGTAGGGGCACACACCTATAATCCATGTGACTCAGAAGACTGAAGCAGGAAGAAGGCAGGGTCAAGGCCAGCCTGGGCAACTTAGCGAGACCCTTCTCAAAATAAAAAGTAAAAAGGGCTGGGGATGTGGTTTGGTGGCAGAGTGCTTGCCTAGCATGCACAAAGCCCTGGGTTCAATCTCTAGAATTGGGGTGGGGGGAATAACACACAACGGGATACCAACATAAAATACTTGTAAACATATTTTTAAAATTCCATAATATAGCTGATATTGAAGAAATAATATATTCAGAGAGGCTTTGTCACAAATTTGATACATAAATTATTCCACAATTTGGGGAGGTACCGGGAATTGAACTCAGGGGCACTTGACCACTGAGCCACATCCCCATCCCTTTTTTGTATTTTATTTAGAGACAGGGTGTCACTGAGTTGCTTAGGGCCTTGCTTTTGCTGAGGCTGTTGAACTCACAATCCTCCCGCCTTAGCCTCCCAAACCACTGGGATTACAGCTGTGCACCACCGCGCCCGGCTCTATTCCACATTATTAAACACTGATTAAATGCACAGTGCCAGCTCAAAGGAACACTGGCCATTAGAGAACCACCCTGGAAGGGTGGTTCAAGTACACCTGATACAGGATCTGTGAGCAGCCCAGAGACCACTGCCCTAGTCAAACTGGACACTGGCCATAACCTGAGGCTTTCTGCCCCTGCCCCTGCTCATCCCAACCTGTTCTCTGATTGTGTCCTAGATACAACTGGTGTACAGCTCCACAAGAGGCCACCAGATAGCACACTCTAGCTCCAGGAAGAAGGAACTTAACATAATCTCCAAATTCTGCTCCTGAATTTGCCCCTCACAAACCTCAATTTCATAGTCCCCTAAAAGCCAAGGCAGCAGTGGGGACCACCAACATGAAGGAACTGAACTTCAACTTGTGTTAATTCCTCCCTGAACTTGAGTCTGTGTCCGAGAGATCACTGTGACCACAGCTTTGCTCAGCTCCTCCTGCCCACCCCACCCCACCCCGGCAACCTCTCCAGAGGACCCTGGGAGTTGAGCTTGGCAGGCCTACCTCGAGTATCCTGGTATCAAAGTCCTCATAGGTCTCTACAAGGAGAGAAGAAAAAGCACACAGATAAGAGCATCCAAGCTGCTCACGTGTGACAGCCTTTCCCAGGTGCCATCAGACTTCTAATGGGAAGAACCTGAGCTCTCTGGTGCCGCTCTCCAGGCTGCGCCCCAGTGCCCATCATCCACGGGGACTGCCTGGCCTGACTTCATGAGCTTCATGGTTCTCTGACTACAGCCTCCCTCTCCAGCTCCCTGCCGCCGGCTCCTGAGGCACAGGTTCCTGGAGCGCCGACACCTCCAGAGCCTTCATCACTGCTTTCCCATCTGGTCTCCTGGGGTCTTCACAGCCTCTCTCACCAAAGTCCCTCAAAGACACCTAAGTCCCTCACTCCTCATAGATCTCGCCAACGTCCTCAATCCCTACACTTTTGTCTCTACCGCCCTCTCCAGGCCAGAACCCAGGCAGCTGTCTGGTGTGGCCTGCTGGTGCTGCCGGGAGAGATCAGAGCCTGGCCTACGCTCACCACTCTCAACTGCGGGTCTGACCCGCTCGGGAACTCCCGGCTCCTCAGCTTTCAGTTCTCTTAATTCAGCCTCTGCTCACCACCACAGCTGTTTCAAACACTCCCCAATTCTCTTGCTTTTACTTATTACAGAAAATCTCAATTACATAATAAAATAGGAGAACAGAATAAAAGCTTCTGTACCCAGCAGTCGGCTTTGAAAGCGGTCAGCTCAAGAGTCAATCTTCTTTCCTGGACACTGCCCGGGTCCCACCCACTGGGTGATAGTGAAGCCAGTGCCAAGTGCCACCTTCTCATCAAGAAATATTCTGGTGGCCATGTTCACCAATGCCACTATCTGGCTTGATGACTCCTGACCAAAGCTACCAGATACCAGGTGACCTCCCCGCATTTCCACCCCCATTGCACAGGCTCACCCAAACCCGCACCCTGCCCCTGCTGGCTAACAGCAGCCTGTCTGTCTAAACTCTGGATCTGGTTACTGGGGACTTGGCTCGTGGGCAGGTCCTCTCCCTCCCAGACCTCCACCCTCCTGCACGCTCGCCCCATCCTCTCCAGCCCAACCATTCCTCTACTTTGAGCCAAACTCCTGTTTGCTTCCTCCTCTCCCACTCACTGGCAAGAGCAAGATTTTCAGGTGAATTTGCCTTTTTGGGGAAGGGGAGGCTTTGTTTTATAATTCAGCCTAAGTGTCGTCAGTTTTTGTTTCATGTTTGCTTTTACGAAGGCTTAGTGACAGCTCTCTGGGGTCTCTCAACTCTGCTGTTAAACAGCACTCCAAGCCTGAGGCCACGTGTTTGGGAAACACTGTGCCCTACAGATCTACAATGCACACCACCATGTCTAAGGCACCTGCAAGGCACTGGGACCCAGGGCTTTCCATCCTGTTGGAGGAACACTTCCTGGTTACAGGCCTCTAGTGTCCCACAAATGCAACTGGGATAACAATGTGGAAAGTTAGTCAAAGAGGTCAAATTCTTTTTTCAAAAAGGATAATCTAAACAGACAAGTAAACAATAAAATTATTTTCAGAAACACTGTAGGACGACACGTCCTCTACCCAAAGGCAAGCAAACCAGGCCTCCACTACCTCCATTGGGACCAGGGTCCGGGGGACCGAGACTGAGGCCACCCCACGTGTTCCCGCTCCAGCCTCGCTCCCGCTTCACTTTCATCCTCCGCTTCCGGTCCCACTCTTCCCTCTGCTGGAGCATGTCAGCCGCCACCTGCTCCTGCTCCTCCTTGCTCCTCTGGGCAATGGTCTGCACGGCTCCATTTCTCATGAGAGGGGCATTCAGACCCGGCCACAAGAAGCCGTAGCGCCCTGAAGGGTTAAAATTATAGGTAAGTGACAACTTCTAAAAGGTGCTCACTCTTCATGTTGCTAATGTCAGGGAACGTGTGTACAGACACCAGCACAGAATTGTGGAGTTGGAGCTGATGCGATCACTTGGCAGGTGACCTTGCACTGTCACAGTTTTATGCACATCTACCCTACAGGCATGTGACCGCATTTTCACTTTTACCAAGAGAAACACCCATGAGGCCTGTGAGCGCTAAGATGTCTGCTGAAACACGACCTGTAATGCACGTAAGCCGAGTCGGCAACAGAGGAACAGCTGAACGCACAGCCAGCAGGTGCCATATCCTGCACAAAATCAAAAGCCGTTGCTCTCGGGCTGGGGATGTGGCTCTCAAGCAGTAGTGCGCTTGCCTGGCATGCACGCGGCACGGGGTTTAATCCTCAGCACCACATACAAATAAAGATGTTGTGTCCACCGAAAACTAAAAAATAAAATATTAAATTCTCTCTCTCTCTCTCTCTCTCTCTCTCTTAAAAAAAAAAAAAAAAAAAAACGTTGCTCTCCAGGTTCTGATGTGGAATGATTTCTAAGACATGTTATTATTATTACTTTTGGTTCTGGAAATTGAACCCAGTGGCGTTCTACCACTGAGCCACATCCCCAACCCTTTTTATTTATTTTGAGACAGGTTCTCACTAAATTCTTGAGGCGGGCCTTGAACTTGTCATCCTCCTGCCTCAGCTTCCCCAGTCGCTGCGGTTAAGGGGTTTGCCACCATGTCCAGCCCTGAGACCTCTTATTGGGTTAAAAAAAAAAAAGCAGATTATACAATTGCATGTACCATATAGTATAATTATCTTTTTCTTTTCTTTTCTTTTCTTTTTAAAGACAATATCTATTTCTTTTAGGGAATTTATACAACAGCGCGCACGCGCACACACAAAAACAAATGAAGGAAATACCAATATGAGACCAGTGGCCCCTCAGGGGAGACAATGGGAAGGTGGACGGCAGGAAGGACATCAGGGGCTTTTAGTTTTCTCTACAATCTGCATTTTTACTGAGAAGGTATGCATATGATTTTTATAATTTGAAAAAATAAATTATAGCCAGACACAGTGGTGCATGTCAGCAGTCCCAGCTAGGTGGGAGGCTGAGACAGGAGGGAGGTTTTAACCTGCAAGTTCAAGACCAGCCTGGCAAGACCAGATGGCAAGACCTGTCTCAAAAATAATAATAATAATTATTATTATTATTATTATTATTATTATTAACATTATTAAAAATAAATAACAAATGCTTAAAAACTAAAACAAGATACAAGTAGTAAAAGCACCCAAGCAGATGTGCAATCTTAGAAGTGCAGCACAAGGTGCTTCCTTTATTTCTGAAAGGTTGTTAGTATCAAAAGCGATGAGTCTGCACAACAGTAAAAATAAGCCAGTTCAAGTTCACCCATCCTATTTTTGCTTTCAAAAGCACAAGTATAAACAATCACATGAGCACGTGAAGGACCAAGGCCAAGTGCGGCCCACCAGCTGATTTGTAAATAAAGTTTTACTGGAACACAGCTGGGCCTGTCCAACCATGCGCTGTCCAGGGCAGTTTCTGTGTGACAGCAGCCCAGTTGAGTAGCTGCAACAGGCCCTGTGACTACAGATCTGCTCTTGGTCACTGTCTTCTCTGGGCAGGGGAAGCCTGCCAGCTCTCTGCGAGCTCCACCTGCCTGCACTGGGCTGTGTGCAGCACAGGACCTATTACAGCTGTGCCCCACAGAGTACGTGACACTCTGGGGCAGCTGGTAAGCCCCCTGGTTGGACTCTAAACCATGGATTCTTATGCACTTAATGAGAATGTTTCCAGTTTGCCAAATATCCATAAAATCTGGGGAAAACACTTTAAAAGCACATAGACTCTTTGAAGTTTGCTGTTGGGCCCCCCCAGGCCTCCCTCAGACCCAGCTTGCTTCCTATTTCTCCCCTTCCCAAGATCATCAGTTTCCCACCCCAAGTTCAGGACCAAATCTGAAAACTGTCAAAATAACCAAACACATTTACCTTCACCAATGACCTGACCCCTGTTCAGATCCTTCCTTCTCTTTTTTTTGCTTCTTTTGCCTCTTCCTTTTCTTGCCCCAGCACCAGTCTCTGCTAAAGCACCTTTCCAGAGCTCATCTGCTGTCACTGTAAGGAAACGGGGTTTTTAAAAACTCTGTAGTTGTAAAGCAAAGATCTACACTCTCCTAAGAATAAGAAAGGCCAGAAAGCCCAGCTTCACCCATGTCACTGAGGTAATGAAAATAAAATAAAATCATACAGTGAACATAAAACATGATTACATTTGGAAAACACAAGAGGAGACAATTCTACTTTTTTTCCACAAAAGATGGCTAACATTAAATCCCAGTAAGTCCCTGACCAGTAGACTTGCTTCCCTGATGTCTGCCAATCACAACTCAGGTCTCAGTAGTGACGTCTCTTGAACTTCTCCAAATGATATGTCCTAGCAAAGGCCCAGCTAAAAACAGTAAGGGCCTTCTTGGTGTGACTCTAAATCAGGAGGGTATCTGGGGCACAATTCAATACTTTTAGGCCTTGGGTGCCCCAAATGAGGGGCTCAGATAAACTAGCGCTCTCCAAATACAGCTGTGGCACATGAGATAATTCTAGTTGCATTTTTAGTTTAATAATCACTAAAATGTTAATTCGTTTATGACAGAAGAAAAATTAAGATAGGAAAGCACCCCTACTTTCCTGTTGCAGGAGGTGGAAGTGTGTGCCAGTCTACCTACATTTAGTGAAGAAGCTGTAGGGTCTGTACTGCTGGCCTGACCGGCTGGTGGGAGGAGAGATATAGCACTGTGTCTGTAGCGCATGGCTCAAGCTGGTGAAGTGTCGGCTGTCTCTGGCTCCCCGCAGTGACAAAGGGCCTACAGAGAGATGAAACAAAACCAAGTTAGACATCCCTGGCTGTGGAGCTGCCAGCACCAAATAACTGTGACTTGATAAAAATAAGTCACTAAAAATTCTAATCTTTTAAGAATCATATTTTGAGGACAATTATTATTTAAAAAATAAAACCAAACTTTTAGGAATGAAAGCCACCTAAATGCCCATCCTAGAGAGGTCATGGTTCATTTGCACAGTGGATGTCCCAGTCTCAAGAAAGCTCTGTACAGCCAGGGTTTCTGCCCTGCATTACCCAACCTAAGCTCCTGGGCTGCTCTGGGCAAATGGCGCCCTCTGCTGTATGCAGCTGGGCAGTGGACAGATGAGGAAAGACCTTCAAGTGAAATGTTCAGAAAAACAAGACTCAATGTGTAGAGGGTGCCCTGTCCTTTATGTTCAAAACACAGGGAGGCAGGGAAGGCATGTTGTAGACAACTCCAGGAGATCACGCAAGAAACTGAAGAGCGGCTGCCTCTGTGGAAGAAAACAGGGGCATTTAGGGCTGGATGTGAAAGAACCCCATTTTTGTATTTTGGGGGAAATTTTTTTTTTTAACCACATGCATCTATTACTTGAGAAAAGGTTTTAGAACAGCCATGTCCGAGAGGAAGCCATCTGACCAGTCCCAGGGATGGCAGTGTCAGGTGAGGAAGAAGGCAGAGGTGACAGGAACAGGTACAGTGCTGGCAAGATCAGTGCATGCAGAGATTCTTGAGCTCTGTGCTTCACTAGAGAAGTGACAGGGTTAAAACAGCCCTGGAGGGAAAGTGGACTTTAGGGTATTGGCTTGATAAACAGAAAACAAAAACCTGACAACAGCTGTTTTCAAGTCTGAGTGAAGCCATGCAGAGGACAGTAACTGCGGCTTCATCAACAGCACCAACCATGGCTCACAGGGCCAGAGAAAGAAAGCAGGTAAGGACAGGGAGAGTGACATCTAAGGGTGGTAGGAAGCCATCGAAATAGTTCCACTGAATACAGAGACCCAAACACAAAGGGATAATCTTTGATTACTGGACAGCATTTAATACGACCATTTTGTTTCAAATGTAGGCCTATGAGATAGATTTGCCAATGTCACAAGGTACTGGATGACTGGATGAGATTTCAACACTAATTTCAATTCCAGATGATTTGCTCACATGTGGGGAGGGAGATCGCACCTAGCACACAGATGTCCTCTAGACCTGTAACCCACCTGATGAACTACCAAATAAAATGTAGCTAGAAAACACTGGGTCTTCATTTTTTTTTTAAGTTGTTGATGGATCTTTATTTACATGTGGTGCTGAGGATCAAACCTAGTGCCTCACATGCTAGGCAAGCACTCTGCTACTGAGCTACAACCCCAGCCCTGGGTCTTCACTGTTTAACAAACCAGAACTTTATCATTCCAAATCTCATTCTGCTATACACAGCCTTTCTTGTAAACACCTTCATCTTCAACACATATCTAATATTAAAAAATTTCATCTTGCTCTGTTCAGCATTATAATCTTTGATGTAGTTCAAGAAGTGTGAAAATTATTAACAGATTTTTTTTGAAAGACTGAAATATCACTCATAGCTAATAATGTACCCAGCCTAAAAGAAACCAAATGTCAAAAATAAAAAGAAATCAACTTTAGAATTTAGAAATAGCCACTTGTTTTTTGTTTGTTTGTTTTAATGGGAGGCAGGGAAGAACTGGGGATTGAACCCAGGGCTTTGTATACATTAGAAATAGTCACTTTTTCTGGGTGCATGGCACAGGGCTGTAATCCCAGTGACTTAGGAGACTGAGGCAAAGGATTGCAAGTTCGAAGCCAGCCTTAGCAACTTAGCAAGAACCTGTTTCAAAAAAAAACATAGGTCTGGGGATATAGCTCAGTTGGTAGAGTGCTTGCCTTGCATGCACAAGGCCCTGGATTCAATCCCCAGCACCACAAAAACAAATAAACAAAGAAAAAATATATAAAAAGGGCTGGTGATGTGGCTTAGTGATAGGGTGCCCCTCAGTTCAATCCTCAGTACCACCAAAACAACAGTCAATTTTCATGCACACTTGTATAAATGGTTTTGCTTACATTGTGTTACGATTTTTTTTAATATTTTATTTACATTTTAGTTTTCGGCAGACACAACATCTTTGTTTGTATGTGGTGCTGAGGATTGAACCCGGGCCACACCCATGCCAGGGGAGTGCACTACTGCTTGAGCCACATCCCCAGCCCCGTGTTATGATTTTTTAAAGAAGAAAGTTCAGTAGTTCAGGCTGAGTCATGTTCTGACGCTCAGTTACAGATCACAATCCACCTCACTTATCAACTCTGTTCTGATCCTTTGAGTTCTTATTAAGTTTAGGTCATGAGACCCCAGACTCAGGAAGCAACAACTCTGCAGCCTAAAGTGGGATAGGCCAGAACCCTTCAGGTGGGGATGGAGAGGCCTCCAGGGTTCTACCTCAGCACACATCACTTTCCACACCAAGAACTCCTTCCTTCTCACTTGGGTCTCTTCTATGAAAACTGGTTGGTGAGAGATTTTAGAAAATTTATTACTATGTTTCTGACTGATTTGTTGCAGCATTTAGAAAAATATAGTGATAAGGAAAGCAATCAACTTCTTAAAAGTCAGGCAATTATTAATTTCAGGAAAAATTGTAACAGTAGAATACTACCTAGCTCAGCTCTGAATGTGAACATAATTTAATAACAAAAACAATGCCCAGAGATTCAGTCCAAACTGTGCTTCTACCTATACTGGAAGAAAGTAAGGGTAAGGATAGACTGTTACATCTCCAATTAGCATAACAATGTTGTTTAAAGAACGGCAGACACAACGCATTTAGAAATATAACCAGAGGAAGGTGAAAGAATTAAAAGTGTCCCTAGATGATGGGAAGGAGCAGAAAAGGACTAGGAGTGAAAGCTCTGAGCCTTTTACGACCTTTTGGAAACTCAATTTTTTTTTTGTTTTACTTCCGGTGTGGTGCTGGGGATTCAATTGCGGGCCTTGGGCACCCTAGGCAAGGCTCAACCTCTGAGCCGCACCCCCAGCCTGGAAGTTAATATTTTAAGGAATAGCACAGCAACCTGCAGTGAGGACAGCTCTCCCTATCAGGCCCTATACCAGCTCAGGTCAGGGCAGTGCCTGGCACATGTTAAGGGGTAAATAAACTGTTTATAAATCAGTGAGTGAATCAACCAAGCAACAAATCAAACTGGTTGATTCACAGTGGGTGTGACAGGTCGTAGGAAATCTGCCACTAGGGAGAAAGCCCTGTCAGCTGGACTTCTCCCAGGATCTCCAAGGCATCTCACAGGCGGGTTTCCAAGAGGAAAAGGCAGGAGACCCACAGGGAAGCCCAGCACTCAGGAGTCCCAGAAGCTCAAGGTGAAAGGGCCAGGCTTCCTTGCACAGCAAGGGTGGCCTGGACTTCCCAGAAGGCAGCTGAAGAGAGGCCCTGCACTATGTCAAGGAAGTCTGTGTCCACAGGAGGGGGCATCACAGCATCCAGAAAGCTCTGGGACCAGCCCTGCTTCACTGGCTGTGTGATTTCTTTCATTCTTTTTTGGGGGAAGGTACTGGGGATTGAATTCAGGGGTATTTAACCACTGAGCCCCATCCCTAGTCCTTTTTATTTTTATTTTAAGACAGAGCTGGCCTTGAACTTGCAACCTCCTGCCTCAGCCTCCGAAGTCACTGGGATTACAGGTGTGCACTACTGTGCCTGGCCTGGCTGTATGATCTTGAACAAGTCACTCGGCTTCTCAGAGATTCACCTTATCATCTCTAAAATGCGAATAAGCTCATGAAAGCCAGTGTAAGGGCTGAACAAGGTGACATGTTTCAAGCCTAGTGCACAATACCTACTCAAAAATGGCAACCATTATTTTTTAAAGCCTTGAACTACAACAACTGCAGTCATAAAAAATTTGAAAAATACTCAAGACTGTACAACACCATCATCAAGGACATGCCTTGTCCATTCACATTTTAAAATCTACAGAAACTCTTCTTAAATCTTATGAGAACAGATACTTCCCAAATGAATCTCACCATTGCTGAGAGTGGTCTTCAGCGCCAAAACAGAAGCTGTTGGAAAGGTGTTCAGGGAAAGCTGCCTGCACCAGAAATGACCTGTCAATTAAAAATAAGTAAATAAATATTTTTTGGTTCCAGTGCTGGGGTTGAACCCAGGGCCTGGAGCCTGCAGGCACGTACTTCACCACTGAGCCACATCCCCTCTTCGTTTTTTGAGACAGGGTCTCTCTAAGTTGCCCAGACTGGTTTCCAACTTGCAATTCTCCTGTCTCAGGCTCCCAAGTTGCTGGGATTACAGATGAAGGCCTCTGCACTCAGCAAAAAGTGGAGTTGTTTTGTGGTGTGGGCAATAGAACCCAGAGCCTCACATATGCTGGGCAAGTGCTTTACCACTGAGCTATGTCCACAGGCCTCCAACAAGAATAAATAAATAAATAAATTTTAAAGATACATTCCTACATGAAGAGGGACATTTAAAATAATAAGGTGAGCCAGCTACTGTGGCACAAACCCGCAACCCCAGATACCAAGGAGGCTAAGGCAGGGGAAGTGCAAATTCAGGTCTCGAGATATAAAGGGCTGAGGATGTGGCTCTGTAAAGCACAATAGGGTGCAATGCCCAGTACCCCAAAAATAAATAAAACAGTAACATTCACAGAATAATACCATCCACAGAATTAAAGAACTAAGAGAAGTGGGCGAGTGATTTCCAGGCTTAGTGACCACTGGCCAAGTAGCTGCCATCATGCTGCACCTTCTCTTCACCCTCCCATCAACCAGGCATCATGCTTGGCAGTCACCTTAAAAATCCCTCTGCCGTGGGCCACACCTCTGCTGTGGTCCTGCTGCCACTTCTTTGTTCAGGCCTTAGCATCACTCAGACACAGGTTAAAGGTTTCTTAATGGGTCTCCCACCTCTCCCCTTGTATTTACCACCTTTCTACAGTAAGAGGCTTCATCAATTAACAGCCCTGACATGTCCTTCCCTGGCTTCCTGCTGCCAAGTTACAAATTCTGGGCACAGCCTGCAGGACTGCCACATGGCCCCAGGCTTCCACACCAGCCTCCTGCTGCCCCTGCCCCACCCTCCCCACAGCCCTGCAAACACACAGTTAGTCTTGAATTCGCTCTCAAACACTTTTGTATATGAGATCCTGGATCCACCAGATCCTGGAGGCTCAGCAGCTCTTGTGAAACCTCCACTCTCTGGAGCCCCCACAGCACCAGGCTGACTGTACCTCCCTGTGCAACCCTTCATACAGTGTGGTTCTCCAGAACAGACTTAGACAGCATTTATGGGCAACTGGTTTTTGGCAGAGGGACCATGACCATTCAATAGGGAAAAAGGAATGTGTTCAATAAATGGTGTTGGAATAACAGGGTGTCGACCCATAGAAGAATGAAGTTGGAGCCCTACCTCACACCTTATGTACAACTTAATTCAAAATGGACTAAAGACCTGAAGGTAAGAGCTAAAACTATAAAACTCCTAGAAGAAAAACAGAGGTAAATTATCATGACCTCGGGTCTAGCAATGTTTCTTAAACATAACTCCAAAAGTTCAAGTGATAAAAAGAAAAAAAAGAAAAAACCCATAAACCAGACTTCACCAAAATTTAAAACCTGTGTTTTGGGGATGGGGATAAAGCTCAGATCAGCGGTAGAAGAACCAGCATGCCTGGGTTCAGTCTCTAGCACTACAAAAACAAATAAACAAAAACCTTGTATGCCTCAAAAAAACACTATCAAGCCAGGCTTAGTGGTGCACGCCTATATTCCCAGCAGCTCTAGGGGCTGAGGCAGGAGGATTGTTGAGTTCAAAGCCAGCCTTAGCAAAGCCCTAAGCAACTCAGTGAGACCCTGTCTCTAAAAATATATATAAAAAAAAAGGGTTGGGGATGTGTCTCAGTGATTAAGCACCCCTGGGTTCAATCCCCAGTACAAAAAAAAAAAAAAAAAAAAAAAAAAACCCACAAACTATCAAGAAAGTTAAAAAACAACATATGGAATAAAATTCTGCAAATCATACATCTGATTAGACACCTATAGACTCCTTACAATTCAATAATAAAATGAAAACCCATTTCTCAAAAAAACATGTAAAAATAGCTAATAAGCACATGAAAATACATTCATTATCCATCAGGGAAATGCAAATCAAAATTTCAAATTAATACCATTTCATACTCACTAGGATGGCTATAATCAAAAGAACAGATAATAAGAAATGTTGCTAAAGAAAAATCAAAACCCTCACTGTACCCTCAGGTACTTCGAAAACATTCTGGCCGTCCCTCAAGTGTGGAATTACCATTTTATCCAGCAACTCCATTCCCAGGCACATACTCAAGAGAAAAGAAAATAGACACACATGTAAAAACATGGCATGCTAATGTTTACAGCAACATTAGGCATTATAGCCAAAAGATGGAAAACAACCCAAGTGTCCCTCAACTGATGAGCAGATAAAGTGTAGTGATGGATACATTACAATTCAGCCCTAAGAAACTCAGGATGATACATGTTACAATGTGGATGAATCTTGATGACCTTGCACTAAATAAGCCAGCCATGTATGTGGTTCTACTTATATGAAATGTCTAGAACAGGAGAGCTAAGAAGAGTGGAAAATAGATCAGTGGTGGCTACAGCTAAAAAGCTTCCTTCTTGGAGTGATAAAAATGTTCTAATTAGATTATAATGATAAATGCACAGGTTTGTGCAAATATTGTGCACTTCAAATAGATGAACTGTATGGTATGTGAATTATAGTTCAATAAAGCTGAAAAAAAACAAAAAAAAATAGTTATACACAAGAAGACAAAAAAAGGGGAGGAAAAAAACACACTTTGGTGTCAGGAATTTTGGGTGCAAAAACCTATGTCCCTTGCTCAATCTGTGTGGCTCCCTCCACCACCTGTATAAAGAGTGTAATAACAGAATCTACTCCATAAAGGGATTGGGAAGACAGTGAGGGAAAACGCATGAACAGAAGAAGACAGTGGCTGGCACACAGTTTAGACTCATGAAGGAAGACAGCCTTGAAATAGTAGGAGATGGGGGAAGAAAAATAAAAGGGAAGAGACAATCATAAAGACAAAAGAAAAGAATATTAAGGTCAGATTTTCTGCCAAGATTGCTGGTGAAATTTTTTGCTGCAAAATGAGTTACCAAAAAAAAAAAATGAACTTTGAGGGTTTTAGGGGGCTTTGAGTTCCAGAATTAGAAATGCTGAACTGTGGACTTAACAACAAAATAGGGCAGAGAAGGCAGGTGGCGGCCACGCAGCGGCCCTGGAGCCAACCTTACGCAACACAGCAGCAGGGCGCTTTCCTAGGGTGCACACAACCCACCAGGGCCCGGGGGGACAGGAAAGGCGACACTGCGGGCTGACGTCCGAGTCTTCCGTCTCTGCACTGAGGCCACTCGCCAGCTGGAATTAAGCTGACGGAGGCCAGTGCTCTCCGACTGCACCCTGGAGAACCACCATCACCTTCAGAGCCCCGCGGGCGCCTCTCAGCCTCGAACCCGGTGGGCATCACCATGTGACACCGGGGGTCGCGCCTGCCCGCCGGGAAAGCAAGGCTCGCCAGTTCCCTCCTCTTCACCGAAACGAACCGTGAAGAACCGAGTACGCTTCACGGTCATTTTACAGCCAAGCGCCCCGACGCCCAGAGAGGCAAGGAACGCGCGCAAGGTCACCCAGCGGTCCCGGGCTGGATGGGAGAGCCGCGGGAGGCTGCTCACTTCCCTCCGCCCGGACTCCCGCAGGCCCTGGCGACCCCCGGCTCCCGCGCCCCCTCCCCGCGCTCACCCGTCGACACACCGCACAGCGCAGGCAGGCGGCCCGCAGCGCGCACCGCCGCCGCCATGCTGAAGCGCGAGCCGCGCCTCCTCCCTCCGGGGCAGCCGGTCCTTCGCCTGCCGCGAGGCTCCTCGTCAAACGGCGGGCCCCAGCCCTCGGCTGGAGGTGCGAGACCCGAGGACCACGCCGTAGCCCATATCGGGTTGGAAGGATTATCCGGATGGGCCACACGGTAGGTTGGGTCAGGCGTAGCCGCGGACAGCTCCGCGGGGTCCTCGCGCTAGGGCCCTGGGGCGGGGCCAGCCCGGGGCGCGGGTCGGCGGGTTGGAGGTGGCTGGTGAGGGCCGGGGAGGTCGGGCTGGCCCAGCGAACTCTCCAAGGTACCCACGGCCGGGACACGCTAAGTGTAGGGAGGATCCACAGGGTGGATAAGACAGAGGAAGTGTGGAGAAATTGAAACCCGCTCCAGGAAAGCCCTGGAGTTTTGGAGATGAAGCACTTTGCTCGAGTTTCACAGGCATTTCTGCATTTATTCTGATTCCAACGTGTGGTCGTCACACGCGCATATCCCGTGGTTTTTCCGTTCATCTCAGGCTCCGCTTTATGCAGTCTGTTCTTGCACAAATGATGCACAAACCTGCCACAAAGGACGGCAGGAATGTGTTGTACAGACTCCTGCTCAGATAGTCTTTAACGACCGATCGGATCAGGGTTAGAATGTTCAGATATACAGAAAAGTAAAAATCGTGGCAGAGCCTACCGAGACTGACATAGTTGGGTTGGGGTTGTGGCTCAGCGGTAGAGCACATGCAAGGCCCTGGGTTCGATCTTCAGCACCACATAAAAATGAATAAATAAAACAAAGGTATTGTGCCCAACTACAACTAAAAAATAAATATTAAAAAAAAAAAAAGTGACACAGTTGTTGTGCACTGCTGACCTTTGTGGCTAAGTGAGACAAAAGCCAGTTCAGTATGGACAGCCCAGGTCAGATCGGTGGCAACTTTCTGGTCTGTGTTGTGGTCAAGCCTTCAAATGCTGTAAGGTCAGTAGCAAGTTTGTTTTTTATTTTGGTTGGCATGTTGTTTTTACCTAAATAATTATACATTTGAAATAATTATACATTCACAGGAAGTTGCAAAATTAGTACAAAAAGATACCCATGCACCATTCACCCAGTTTCCTGAAATGGTAATATTTTACAGAACTATAATGTGAAAACCAGGAAGTTGGCATTGATGTAACCCACTGAGTTTGTTCAGATTAATCAGTTTTGCATGGACTCATCTGTGAAAGTGTGTGTGTGGAGTTCTATGCAATTGTAGCATAAGTAGACTTATGTAACCACCACCACAATCAATGTACAAAACTTCTGTCTCCACAAATATCCCTCCTTTCACCTGTAGAGACACTCATCCACCCTCCCACCATCTGGAAGATGGCAACCACCAATCTATTCTTCATATCTATAATTTTGTAAACTTGAGAACATTTAGTTATTACCATCCTACTCACAAAAGAAGAAATTCATGTGTTGACATAAGATGAATAAAATTTATTTATAGATACCATTCAAATGTAGAGAGAAAAAATTGAAATAAAATATGTATTTCATTAAAGATTAAACTGAAACAAATACAAAAATAAAAAATAAAATAAATAAATGGAGTCACATAGTGTGTGATGTTTTGAGTTGGCTTTTAGACTGTTGATGTCTATTCAAGTTGTTTTATAGTTTCTCACTTTTATTACTAAGTACTTATTATTACTGCCATTTGTTTAACCATTTGCCCTTTCTAGCATATTTGGCTTGTTCCCAGTTTGGGGCTATTCCAACCAAAGCTATCATAAACACTCATGTACATATTTTAGACATTTAAACTTTAAAGATTGTAGCAAATACATGTAAACTTTACCATCTTAACCATTTTAAGTGTGCAGAACAGTGGCATTAAATAAATTCATATTGTTGTGCTATCATAATCACCTTCTGTTCATAGTATTCATTTCATCTGTGCTGGGTGTGGTGGCGCACACCTGTAATCCCAGCTGCTTAGGAAGCTAAGGCAGGAGCATCACAAATTCAAGGCCAGCCTTAGCAACTTAGTGAGACCCCATCTTGAAATAAAAACAATAAAAAGAGCTAGTGATACAGCTCAGTGGTAGATCACCCTGGATTCAATCCCTAGCACTGGGGGAAAAATTCTTTACATTTTGAAAAACTGAAACTGTACTTACCAAATGCTAACTCCCCCTTCCTGTCTCTCAGCCCTACCTTTCCCCTTTATGTCTCAAGAAGTATGCCTACTCTGAGTACCTCATACAAGTAGAGTCACACAGTATTTCTCCTTTTTCTGGTTGATTTCACTTTAGTAGCATTTGGCAGAATCGTCCTTTAGAGATCAATAACATTTGCATGCACATGCATGTGCACACACATATAACTCCATATATATGTCATGTATACAGCTGTTGCATATATATAATTCCATCCCTGTGGTGTTTATATAGTCACTTGTCAAGGGACAATTGGGTTATTTCCACCTTTTGTCTATTGTGAATAATGCTGCCATGAACATGGGTGTATGAGCATGTCTTTGAGTCCCTGCTTTCAATTCTCTGAAGTGTATACCAACCCCATACCTATTTCTGCATGGTCATAAGATTTCATTTCTCTGGAATATGCCAAGTTCTAAGATTCCTAGATGTATGGTCAGTATATGCTCTGTTTTTAAAGAAACTGCCAGCTGGGTGCCGTGACACATGCCTGTTATCCCAGTGGCTTGGGAGGCTGAGGCAGGACAATTATGAGTTCAAAGCCAGCTCAGCAACTTAGCAAGGCCCTAAGCAACTCGGTGAGATCCTGTCTCTAAATAAAATATTAAAAAGGGCTGGGGATATGACTCAGTGGTTAAATACCCATGGGTTCAATCCCTGGTACCAAACAACAAACAAAAAAACTGCCAAACTGTTTTTTCAAGGTGGTCTTAGCATTTTATATTCCCATCAATAACGTGTAAGAGATAGATGCTCTCTGCATGCTCACTAGCATGTAGTATTATCACCATTTTAAAAGCTGTTCTAACGGGTATATAGTGACATCTCCTTATGGCTTTAATTTATATTTCCCTAATAGTTAATAACACTGAACTCCTTCCATGTGTGTGTGTTTTTTTCTTAACCATCTATCTGCATATCCTTTTTGGTGAAATGTCTGTTTGTATGTTTTGCTCATTTTCTAGTTGGATTATTTGGTTTTTTTTTCTTTCTTTCCCCCCCAGTACTGGGGATTGAACTCAGGACCACACACATGCTAGGCAAGAGCTTAACCACTGAGCTACAGCTCCAACCCTGATGATTTCTTTTACTGTTCAGTTACTGTTCATTTCTTTATTTATTCTAGGCGATTCCATTTTCAAATAGATAATTTGCGAATATTTTCTCACAATCCACAGTTTGTCCTTTCATTCTTTTAGCAAGGCCACTTGGCCATTCACCAAGCAACAGGTTTTTATTTTGATAGTCCAGTTTATTAATTTCCCTTCATGCATTGTGCTTCTGGTGTTGTGTCTAAGAACCATATCCCTAATTCATGGTCTAAAGCTTGTCTCCTGTTAATTTATAAAAGTTTTGTAGTTTGGGGCTTTAGATTTAAGTCTTTAATCCATTTTATTTTGTTTTGCTTTATTTTTGTAAGATGTGTGAGGTTGAAGTCGGCTTGCAGAAGTGTTCAGACAAGCTAGTCACTTCCTCCCCCAGGAGCCAGGGGTCCCCTTATCCTCATTTCTACAAAACTGCCTCCCACAGCCACTGCTAGTCCACTCTGCACCCACATGCATCCCCATGTTGCCCAGTGGGACATTCTGTGTCTTCCTTTTATAAACTACTGTTGAGCTCATCTGTCATTGTGTGGTCAGCTATCCACATGGCCCTGGAGCCATTTTTAGTGTATTCCCAGAGCTGTGCAACATCATCACTGTCAATTTTAGATCACATTCATCACTCCAAAGAGAAACCCCCATACCCTCTGCCACTCCCCTGATCCCCATCTGCTACCCCAGCCTGAAGCAATAGCTAGTCTACTTTCTATCTCTATAGATTTGCCTCTTCTAGAAAATTCCTATCAATGCAGTCACACATGGTCCATTGTGGCTGGCTTCTTTCACTTAGTATAACATTGTTGCGGTTTACCCATGTTGTCACAGGTATCTGTACTTCCTTACATTTTATGGCTGAGTAACATTCTGTTTGCCTGGATATACTACATCTTATCCATTCCTCAGTTGATGTACATTTGGGTTACTTTTGCATTTTGTCCATTATAAATAATGCTGCCATAAACATGCATGTACAACTTTTGTGTTAACATGCTTTTGTTCTTTTAGATATGTACCTAAGAGCAGAATTGCTAGGTCACATGGTAACTCTGCCAGACTGTTTTTCAAAGTGGCAGCAATATTTTACAGTCCTACCAGCAGTGCTTAGGATTCTGATTTCTCGCCAATAGTTTTGGAGTTCAAGCATTGCTGTTTTAATCTGGTTGTCTTTTATTATCCAGTTTTATTGGTTCTTTGAATATTTTGGATATAAGCCCCTTATTGGTACATGATTTGTAATTATTTTCTTCCATTCTGTAGGTTTTATTTCCATTTCTTAATAAGTATCCTTTGAAGCACAAAGACTTGAGTTTCAATTGTGTTTTTCTATTTTATTGCCATTGCTTATGCATTTGGTGTCATGTCTAAGAATTTACTGTCAAATCTGAGGTTGTGAAGATTTGATCCATGTTTTCTTCTAAGAGTTCTTACATTTAGGTCTTTAATCTATTTTGTGTTCATATTGGTGAGATGTGGTCCAACTTTATTCTTGTGCATAGGCCCTCCAAGTGTTACATCATCATTGGTTAAGGGAAGGGAAAAAAGAAAGAAAAAACTAAGGAGAAGAAAGGAAAGAGTATTTTTTCCCTATTGAATGGTCTTGTCACGCTTGTTGAAAATTAGCCGTCCATAGACATGTAGATTTACTTCTGAGCTCTCGATTCTATTCCATTGATCTACCACATCTGTACCACACTATCTTAACTGCTGTTGCTTTGTAGTAGGTTTCAAAGTTGTGAAGTATGGGTTTTTCTACTGTGTTCTTCTTTTTAAAAGTTATTTTGGCTATTCTTGATATCTAGCAATTCCATGTAAATATTAGAATCAACATGTCAATTTCCGCAGATAATACAGCTGGGATTCTGATAGAGAGTGCTTTACTGTATAGATCAGTCATCTTGACAATAGCATGTCTTCTGACCATGAACATGGGATGTTTTTCCACTTCTTTTTTATAACTTCTTTAATTTTTTTCAACCAGTGTGTTTAGCTTTCAGAATATAAATGTTGCACTTCCTTTTTTATTTTATTCCTAAGTATTTTGTTCTTTTTGGTGACATTATACATGGAATTGTTTTCTCAATTTCATTTTTGGATTGCCTGTTGTGCATGTACAGAAGTAGTAGTGATTTTTGTATATTGATCTTGTTTCTAGCAATGTTGTGGGACTCTTGTATTCTAATAGGTTTTAGTGGATGCTTAGGATTCTCTGTGTACAAAATCATGTCATCTGTGAACAAAGAGGTTTTCACTTTCAGCTAGCTAATTCGCCTCTTAGGACATGTGTTGTTCTCTCCCTCTCACATTTCTTTTTACCACTCTAGTGCTCTGGATCCTGACATTCTCTAGCTTTTAACAGAAGGGGATACTCACAGTTGTCTTTCCTTAATCACAGAATCTCTGTAGCTCACTTGGATTTATTAGAAGCTCCAATTAAGAAACCTGTCTTATTATTTGTTGATGAATCCTCTCTCAGAACTGAAACTGGAGGTTATCAAGCAGAATACGTGATCACTAATTTGAATTCTCTTTAGAATATAGTCGACCTGAGGGGATGTCAGACCAGATGGCAAAATGTACTGCATTTACTACACAGAGTTTGTCAACTCATGTGCACTGAGAGTAGGTTTGCGTGGCAGCATCATGTGACTTTAGGATGCTTTGAAAACAAGGAGGGTTTCCTAACCTCTGCTAGAACCCCCATAAAAATGAACAAATTAAGGAACATGTAGATGCAGCTTCCTTCCTTCTTAGAGGAGCGGCTATCATAAGGGCTGTGGCCCATGCAAAGTCAGAATGAGAAATGGCACCATGGATGTGAAAGGAAATGCTCTAGCAAGCAGTTATGCCAAAGTAGCAGCCTCAGCCAAAGTTCCTAAATGAACCCCAAAGAGTAAATCTAGAGTGATTCAAAGAGAGTATTACACATTATCAATGTGAAGACCCTGGTTCTGAAAAAAGAATAATATTAAAAATTATAACCTTCACTTGGATAATCTCTAGTGCTCCCAAAATGGCTGCTTTCTGGTATCAGATTATTTCAGATGGATATTATCTAAATTTCTCCATGTAGTTGCCCATCATAATACAGACAACTTGTCACTATCTTAAATTAGTATTGGAGAAGGAACTTTTAAAAGGGAGCTTTTTAACAGGTTATTTTCAGGTTATGGATCACCTGTCAGCATAATTCTGGAAATCCTTTAAAGGTGGGGCATGGCCAGGAGCCAAAGCCTCCGGGGCCACCCTGCACACCTTCAGGTGGGTCTTACCCAGCTTCCATTCTTAAAGAGTTGGAATATTTATGCATCAATGTATATCTGTTTTCAGGATGAGCTGAAGCATTTCCTTGCTAAACATGCACAGTCCTTACAACCACTAGCAGCTGCTTGGTTTTTTCCCCCAACCTGAGGCTCCTAACTTTCATATCAAGTGATCAAGGCACATATTTTACAGGAATCATTAGAACTCCATAAGGCATTACCCCATGTTTAAAAATGACACTGTTTTTACCATACATAATATCCCAGAAAGCTTGAAAGAACCAACATTATTCTTAAATTAAAATGAGCAAATTTTTCAGAAACCCTTGAACTCCTAGCTAAAGGTTTTACTCACAGAATTCCTTATGGCCATAAGATTCACTCACTTGGGACACATCAATTCTTCCCCTGAGAGCTGGTACAGTAAGGCCCACTTACTTAGGGGTTTTGCCTCCAATGATAAATCTACACTGCTATTCTCAGGCATGGAAAAGTACTGCAAAGGACTTGGGTCTAGATCCTTCCCACAGCATCTTCCTAAAGACCCTCTTTGTTACATTAAACCACAAGATTTTGTCTATTAAGAGTCACCCGGGAAAGGTTGAACCTCCTTGCAAAGGACCTTTCAAGGAACCACTAACAAAACTATCACTAACTCTGGAATAAGTTATTGACAGCAGCTCTCCCTGGGATACAGATCTGTGTCTGTGTGTTGGCACAGGAAGTGATGGGCTGCTGCATTGCTCTGGATTTCTCATTGGCTTGACATGGTGGCATCTGCGCTTCTTTCTGAACTTGGATCAATGAACAGGCTAGACGTCACATTAAAGAGAACAATTTGCTCCATTCTTCTGCACGGCTACCATTTCTTATCAGATATTATGAAGATGATATAACAAGATCACGTGCTACGGTGTACATGAACAATGGAACATTCCCCCCACGTGGTGAAGATAGCATCTCTAGTGGTCCCTGAATTGGCCAGCCTCTCTCCAGCAAGAGAATGAGCAGAAGGGGGATCCATAAGCACACAAGCGGAAGATGGCCACACCACTGAGCCACAGGTCTGGCTTACACTTCTTCAGCAACCATCCTGGAAGCCAGAAGGTGACCTGTGCAGCAGTCATCTCAGACATGGCCTGAACTTGGTCAATCACTGCAGCTCCTCTGTCTTTTGCCCCCACTACCAACTCAGGACCAACCATGGAAAGTCACATATCTCCCTGAAGCAGCCACATGAGATGTCCTGCTCCCAGCTAGGTCAGCCCAGTTTTCCACGCCAACAGCTCTCAACCTGGGGCACACCTGAGCTTCCTTTTATTATTATTTTTTTCCATTGAAAAGGTGTCTCACTCCCTGCATGCATTTGGATGTCTGCTGCAGGTGGAGGTGGCTGATGACTTGGTTATAGGAACCTCTGAATCATCTCTGACTGCTCTTATTTGAAAGGCCTTTATTTCCACATGGGCAAAGCCCTTCCTCTTCTAGAGAAGAAAACCAAGTCCCAGAGAAGGTCATTGAGGTGACCTCCAAATGTCTTGGAGTATTTGGCACAGATTCCTGTCCCCCTCTTCTTCCTTAGTAATTGTAGCTGAGCTCACTCCTGCTGTGTTAGACAAAGACTTTGGTTTCCAGTCTCCTCAACAGGGAGTCTATAAGCGGGAGTGATACACTGCAGTTGTTTATTGAGGAATGTCTGTAATCTTCATGTTTGTTACATGTTTTTTGGGGACCGCAAATCAAGATGGCGCCTGGCAGTTTGCCAGGAGGAGTGGTTTGTAAGACAACGCCACCGAGCTATTAAGTTGGTGGGGATTCCTTATTGGCTGACTGTTGTATCTAGATAATGCTAATTGAGTCGAGCTGTGTGTAATCAGTTAGGTATATATACCTCTGCTGTTCTGCAATAAAGCGGCTCTTGCTACCTTGGGTGCCCACTACCTTGAGTTCCCGCTGAGTTTCCCCACAATAAAGCAGTTCCCGCTTCAACCTTCAAGTTGCTTGTCACCTCCCAGTTATTTGGCCCAGACAGACTTTGGTACATGTTTAATTGAATAATAAATGAAGAAGGATTTTTGACTGATTTGTTTTAAGGTGGGTGCTATGTAATAAAGTATTTGGCCGATCCTTGTTGCTGGTTCCTTGGAATTTCCTGAGCAACAAGAGAGCCCTTGGACCATGCATGATATGCAGAGTAATTCTGGCAACCAAATGATTAGAGGGTTGGGGCTTTGAGCCATGTGGTATCAGTCCATCCTCTAGGGAAAGGAAGGGGGCTGGTGACTGGGTTCAACTGTGGGGTCAAGGATAGAATCCACTATATCTGTGTAATGAAAGTCCAATTAAAACCCTGGACACTGATGCTCAGGTGAGCCTCCCTGGTTGGCAGTACTCTGTGTATTGTCACACATAAGTGTGCAGGTAGCCTAATGTGTTCCTGGGAAATGACAGGAGCTTTGCATTTGGAAGTTCCTAGACCTTGCCCAATCTACATCTCTTTCTTAGGCTGGTTCTACTGGGTCTCTTTTAGCTATCATTAAATTTATGATGACAATGTAATATTGTAGGGTGGTGCATATCCATGATCCAGTGACTCCAGAGGCTGAGGAAGGAGGTTCTCAAGTTCAAAGCCAGACTCAGCATCTTAGAAAGGCCCTAAGCAGCTTAGAGAGATTCGGTCTCTGATAAAAAATAAAAAAGGGTTGGGTTGGGGATGTGACTCAGTGGTTAAGCACACCTGGGTTCAATCCCTGGTACCAAAAACAAGCAACAAAAACATAGCCCTTTGTCCTGAGTTCTGAGAGTCATTCTAGTGAGTTATCTAACATACAGGGGTAGTGGGGACCCCTGAATTTGTAGCCAGCTGTCAGAAGTGAAGGTGATCTGGGGACTCCTCAATCTGTGAGGGCAGCCTTGTAAACCACCATGTTTTTAACCCATGAAGTTTATCCCAATTCTGAGCAGTTGGCATCAGAAACTATTACAGTGCAAAATCTAAAAGCACTCAATTTCTATTACACACACACACACAAACACACCACACTATCCTAAAGATGAAACTATGCTAGTCTATTTCTGAATTTGAAAAACAGGAGGCACCATTACATTTTTCTAAGGAAATATTTAATTGGCAGTTTTCTAGAAGGAAAGCTTTTCAACTAGTACAAAAATATGAAATCAGCCAGGTGCACTGAGAAAACGTGGGAAAGTCAAATTCTTTTTCAAAGTAACTCCCAACTGGTGAGAACCTACTGGAAGCTCCCTTCTCAGAGGAAGCATGAGCCATGACCTTCAGCAACTGATAAGAGTGGTGAGATGATGAACAGAAAATTACTTAAATGGTTATCACAAGACCAGAGACCCTCTGGAAGGTGTGGTCGTTCATTGTGGCTCTCCACACATTAGAGATTTAGTAATTTACCAAAACATTGAATCATCTCTGTAATTCAATTTTAGAACACCCCTCCCCCTGTCCCCATAACATTGTGGCCACTCTCATTTGCCATTCTCAGGACACCACTAAATCTCATTTGTCTCTGAAAAATGTCCTTTTCTGGATATTTCCTAGGGATAAAACCATATAATATGGACTCTGATATCTGCCGTCTTTCATTTAGAATAATGTTTTTAAAACAAATACCAAATGTCTTCTTTGATATAAGGAGAGCAACAAAGAACAGAGCAGGGAGGAAGAGCAAGAAGAAAAGATTAACATTAAACAGAGACATGAGATGGGAGGGAAAGGGAGAGAGAAGGGAAATTGCATGGAAATGAAGGGAGACCCTCATTGCTATACAAAATTACATATAAGAGGTTGTGAGGGGAAAGGGAAAACAAACAAGGAGAGAAATGAATTACAGTAGATGGGGTAGAGAGAGAAGATGGGAGGGGAGGGGAGGGGGGATAGTAGAGGATAGGAAAGGTAGCAGAATACAACAGACACTAGTATGGCAATATGTAAAAATGTGGATGTGTCACCGATGTGATTCTGCAATCTTGTATACGGGGTAAAAATGGGAGTTCATAACCCACTTGAATCAAATGTATGAAATATGATATGTCAAGAGCTTTGTAATGTTTTGAACAACCAATAATAAAAAAATTTTGAAAAATCAAAAAAAATAGAATAATGTTTTTGAGGTTTTTATTTTTTATGACAACCATATTTTAGAGGTTTTAATCTTAAAAGATTTCATTCCAAAAATTCCAAATCTAGTAGCATGCAGTTGCAATGGGAATTGCTTCTTGCTCATATACAGACTACTTGTGGCCTCACAGAGAAGGTAATGTGCTACAGAGAAACAAGGACACAGGGTGTCCTATAGCAAGGGCCTTCAGTCTCATCCCCAAACTACAACTGAACCCCCGGGAGGAGGCCAACCCAGGAAGGTCTGCAGGGCAATGCTCTCTAAAGATCCATCTCCTTAGCCTAATCATGGCTGGGCTAGGTCACTGATGGCTGTCCACCTGCTCAGCCTTGTCACTCTGGCCCCTGTGACACCCCTCCCCGTGATCCACAGGATGTGGTGACCAAGGACAGGCATAGTTAAACATTGGCCTCCGCAGGTAGAAGGCACCGGGCAGGCCATTTTCAGCTTCCTTTCAGCTCATGTGGTGGATTTCAAATCTGAAAGGAATTTTCCTCACATTCCTTCAGCTCCCGGGGTTTTTCTCTGGGGTGAAGAATTGATGTGTGCTGAGTTCTGAGTTATACTAGTGGGTTTTCTCAGTTTTACCAAATTTAAAGAGTTGCTCTAGAGCTAGGCACAACGGCATGCACCTGTAGTCCCACACACTGAGGCAGGAGGATTGCTGGGATTCAAGACCAGCATGGGCAAAACAGCAGGATCCCATCTCAAAAAAAAAAAAAATCTTAATAATACTAACTTCTAGCATGGTAGACTAGGAGCTTGATAGACCCACTTGCCTAAAAGGTGACTGTTCTACAAATTATCCAGTATAACAAAGAGCAGAAGAGCCAGCAGAGGCTCCCCACATGGTCCACATTCCAGGGTTGTAACCAGCAGGGGGAGCTCTCCGGCTTCTGAAGGGATGGCTCCACCCCCGACACACACACACCCCAAGGTTCTCTCCAGTATGAATTCTCTGATGTGTAATAAGGGGTGAGCCCTGATGAAGGCTTGCCACATCCACACCTCCATCTTTCAAAGGGTTTGTGGTTTTGGGATTTTTATTTTATTTGTTTTGATACTGGGGATGGAACCTAGGGCCTCACACATGCTGGGCAAGTGTTCTTCCACTGAGCTACCTTCTGAGCCCTTTTGATTTTTTATTTTGAGACCGGGTCTCACTAAGTTGTCTAGGCTGGCCTTGAACTTGGAATCCTCCTGCCTCAGCCTCCCAGGTCATTGGGATAACTGCCATGTGCCACATGCTGAGCTTTCTGTGTGTTCTCTGGTGCTCACAAAGGGAGCGCACCACGGGAGGTTCCTCCACAATTCCTACACTGGCAGCATCCCTCTCCACCAGGAGTTGTCTGATTTTTTTTTTAATGAACAGGATGTGACCAAAGCCTGTATCACACATTACCCTGGCAAGACTCCCCCACTATAAATGTCTGCTGTTGAGTAATGTGTGTCTTCTAGCTGACGCGTCCCTCCTCCACTGCAGTCACATGGCTTCTCCTTAGCACCAGCTCCTGGTGTTTGATAAGAGAGAGGTGTGACTCGAGGCCTGCTCCACAGTGTGTACTGCTGATAGCAGACAAGATGTCCTCCAGAAGACGGACCTTACACTCCCAGGGTCTCTGCACTCTGCCTGTCCAGCTCAAAGCTGTCCTGCATTCACGGAACTCATGGTGGGGGTTTTCCAGCATGACTCTTCCAGTGTTTAATGAGGGATGCAGGGTGGGCAAAGGCCTTCCCACATGTATTGCACTTGTAGGGCTTCTCCCCAATATGAAACCTGTAATGCTGAGTAAGGTATGCACTCTGGCTGAAGGCCCTCCCACACGCGTTGCATCTGTAGGGCTTCTCCTCTGTGTGGAACCTGTTATGTGCGATGAGGGAGGAGCTCTCGCTGAAGGTTTTCCCACATTCCCTGCACTCATAGGGCTTTTCTCCAGTATGAGTTCTCTGGTGTTTGATCAGGGATGCGCTCTGTCTAAAGGCCCTCCCACACTTGTTACATTTGTAGGGCTTCTCCTGGGTGTGGAACTTGTAATGCAGGACAAGGGAGGGGCTCTGACTGAAGGCGTGCCCACACTCCCGGCACTCGTAGGGTTTTTGTCCAATGTGAGTTCTGTGGTGTTTAATCAGGGATGAGATATGACCAAAGGCTCGTCCACACTCACTGCACTCATAGGGCTTTTCTCCGGTGTGGCATCTCTGATGACGCCTTAGTTCTGACTGGAAGTGGAAGGACTTCCCACATTCATTACACCTGCAAGATTTTCTCTCTGGGTGGCTTCCCTGAAAGTTACTTCTCTTTGAAAACTGTCTCAGTTCTGTGTCACATTTATAGGATCTTTCTCTCATGGCAACACTGTGTTGGTTAAGGTTGGACTAAAGGACTGGTCTCAAGCCTACACTTCTTCCAAGTCCACTCCATTCTTGTTCTGTCCTAAGGATGGGAGTAGATTTGTGAGTCACTGGCGTCTCCTTCAGATGTCTCTGTTTGACCTGATGCATCTCTAACCTGTGGTCACTGCAAGCACAAGTGATTTTCAGTTTGGAGGATGAGAGCTCATCTTGAATGTGCTTTTCCACTGCTGCTATCTGGAATAATTCTTTGGAAATTCCCTGACTTGACATTGATTCCTTGGCTTTAGGCCTTCTTTTCCAGTCTGTAAGAGGAAAAAACATTTTACTATTACCTGTTCCATGTGCCAAGAGGACATAAACAACAATGAGTGCAAGATGATGGGCCTTTAACGATATCTAAAGGGGCCTGCAGATTCTTTCCTCCCTTGACACCTCGGTGCACACTGTGCTGTTCCACCAGAGAACATTCCCTGGGTAGGTACAGGTACCGTGGGAGGAGGACTCTGCCCACACTGCAGGCTTGGAAGGTGAAGGAAGGACACCATGACCCAGGAAATGTGGCAGTCTCCAGCAGGCGGAATAACCCCCAGTTTACAGCCAGCAAGAGACCAAGAACCTCAGGTTGACAACTGCCAGGAAGTGGCTCTGCCCACACCCAACAAAAATAAATCAAGTGGCCTTACAATGAATCAGTAAGTTTTGTGAGTTTGATTAGAATGAATCCTTCCCCTCAAAGCCTACTCATTATGCAGTTCTGGAGCCTACAAACCTGTGCATGGGGCCCTTGATCCCAGGTCCCCACTACAAGATAGACCATCCCATAGGTCTTGGCCAGAATTATGCTATCACCTCAGTAATTACAGTACCTCTCATTTGACTCATACTATATGGTAATACATATAATATGAACTAAAATGCAGAACTGGTGAAAGTAGTATAAGTTCTTATTACTTTTACCCTGAAGTACTTAAAAATTAAATCTCTCTCTCTCTCTCTCTCTCTCTCTCTCTATATATATATATATATATATATATATATATATATATATCCAATAATGAGTTAAAATAGTAATTTTAACTTAACTCTTGGTCTTGTTACCCATGGTGGTTTGGTAATGAACTGTTTGGTAAAACCGTGACATCAATAATTTGATATAAGTATGAGCCTGTGATGTTACAAGCAGAGGCTGGAAACAAAATTAGTAGTAAGAGCTGCTGTTACTGGTTATGTTTGACAAAGTATTATAGGGAAAAATAAGAGCTCAAGAGCATCCTGGTGTGTAAAACAAACCGGAGAGCACCTGGAAGTATCCAGAAATATGAGGACTTATAGGGTGGGAGACTTAACCAATTTTCCTTCCCAGTTGGCCAAAGACAATACACACAGTGGCTTTTGCATGCAAAAGGATAATAAAAAGCCTAATCTGAAGGGCCATCTCATGGTGTGGCTGTCAAACATTTCCTTTCAGCCTCTGAGTCATTGCAGATGGCTCCCAGGAAATCCTCAGTGGGAACAAATTGCTCAGAGTGAAAAAGAAAAAAAGCATGTCTTCCTGGGGGAAACCCAAGAAGCTCCTCAATTAAGTCCAAAAGACAGGCATATTTAAAAAGAACTGTGAGTGAAGCTACTGCCACAGGAAGCCCACTGGAAACAAAGACCTAAAAACCCGCTGAAGGTGCTGAGAGATGCACTAGGTATTCATAACCCGAAACCATCCCTGGGCCCTCACCCTGCTCAAGCAGGATGAAAAACTGCTTAGTCCCAAGAGAGCTTGTTGTCCACTGTCATCTTCACATGTGAGATGTGACTATGGAGAATACTACCAAAGAGACTTTCTGAGGGCACGGCCAGCAGCCCAGGAGAATCACCAGCTAGAAGCGCCACCCAGAGGAGAAGCAGGTCACAACCCAGATACTTTCCCTTCAGGATCAGAGGCCTGCCAGCACCTGCCCAGTGGAATTTCATCTCTGTGGTCCTAGGCTGCTGGGATTCTCCCATGCTTCCCCTTTCTGACCAAGTGTTCATTGTGGTCTTCATGTCGCCCTTGTTAATGTGTTGGAAATACTCATTCAGATAGCTTATCCTTTTATTAAGAGGGCTCCTGAGCCAGGGGAGAAACATCTGGACTCAATGCAGACACTATCACACCATTGAGGACTTTAATCATGATTCTCAGATTAGATGGGACTTTGGAGTACTCTCCCCCAGGGAGGCATTTTGTGTGCAGAAGAGACAGAAGTGAACAACTATGAGTAACAAAACAGACAGGAGTATCAGCCTTCTCCCACTACTGTGGCCAGGCCTCTGCTGTAATACCTGTCAGTCATCACAGTACCCATTAGAGAAATGAGCCAGAGGAAGCCTGAAGGATCCAAGTGAGTGAGGGATGGTGCAGAACAGTGGAGAGGAGAGGGCCCTGACAAGGCCATCCTCCACCTGCCCGGATCAGCTCCCGAAGAGCAGGAAACTGGGGTCAGTTCCCTTTAGTGAACAAAGAGGTTCTAGAAAGAAGGAGGCAAAGCAACCTGTAGTTCAAGAATTTGAGGAAAATTTAAGAAAACCCCAACTCACCTGAGGCCTACCTTTCAGAAATAAACTGGCTGCTCCCTTTTCTGCCAGGAGTCTCTCAGGGGGAAGAGCAGGATCCTGGGAAGTGAAAGCTGGGAAAATAAAAGCAGCCACAGGGAAGTCTGAGCATTCTGGAATGTTCATCTCCCAGACTCCCCAGGCAGGAGATCCCCTACACAGCACCTCAGGGGTTTGGGGGCCACAGGTGGAAACACAAAGTGAACTGAGAGGCAGCCATTAGCCTGTGCACCTCAGAAGTGCTCCTGAACACAGCTGTGTGAGGCTCCACCACACCTGTCCAGGGCCCACAACAGGCTGCAGGAAGTTGGAGTGTGACTCCAGGCTGGCCACCCCACTGCATTCCCTCAGTGGCTTCTCATGCAGTCCTCTACTAGGCATTTTGGAAATATAACCAGGGGGAGGGCTTCAAGGAATCTTGAATCCAGCCAGTTAGTATAAGCAGATTGACAACTGCAGAACAAGGCCCAGGGCAAGACCACAGAAAGTATGAGGCCTCAGGGGAAGACATGATCCTGTCCCCTCATCCTTGGGACCCCAGCTCTCAGAGGCCAGCTTCCCAAGGAGCCACCTCAGTGTCACCAGGCACCATTAGGACTCTGCAGCAAACCTTCAGAGTCCCTCTATTATAGAGCTTTCTGACTTTATAAAGGCCTTAAAACAAATACTAACTGAAATCACGCCAGAGAAGTGGTTAAGGCTAAATCAACATGGGGGCGGCAGCAGCACAGGTCAGCACTCTGAAAGCTTCACAGTGTGTGTGGCTCCCGCGCTCCCATAACTCTGGTGAGACTTGTTAAGGTTGGTTCAGCAGGGCCTGAGGACTTGAATTTCTAGAGGGCTTCCAGGGGATGCTTGTGCTGCTAGTCTGTGGGCCTCACTGAGAAGCACGGGCATGAAGAAAATGGGTGGGAGGTTCAGGGATTTGCCCAGATTTTCCATTGGCCATTTCTGTGACCTTGAGCAAGTGTGATGAAGAAAGAACAAATTTAAATGTGCCCTGGTAAAGCATAGGGTGTTCTAAACTTAGAAAAGATGAATCAAAACCTCTAGGGGGTTTTAATCCTGGGGGTGTGTCTCACAGGAGGCACCCACTGCATGCCCTGCTGATCTCATACACAGCTGAACCAACCTAATTAGTGAAGTGCTTGAGTAGGTGGGTGACAAGGCTCCCAATGGCCCTATCTGTCCTCTGATCCCTGCCCAAGGGTCACTCCCTCACTTTCCCGGCCACATCGGGAAGAGAGCAGGTCCTCTCCTGCCCTATCCATCTGCTCTTGCCTTTGGGACAGTCTTCCACAGCCTCTGGATGCCAGGACTTCAGCCTCCTGAGTCTGACAGGTTAGGTAGGAATCACCACAGGCAGGCTGTGACCCTTCGGCGGGATTCCCCAGCCTCTTCCTAGGTTCCGCCTTTTGCTAGGCCCAGTACTAACTCCCCAGGCGAACTTCTGGCCCCCTGCACTCCAGAGCCAAACCTGATGCTGCGGAGTCCATAGCTGGGTCTGAGGCGCAGCCCCAAGGTCCTCCGGAAGGCTCAGGGATCAGGGACCGCCGGGAGCCAGGAGGCATCCCCACTGCACGTGGCGAGGCCCAGCAGAAGGATTCGGGGCGCAAAGTGCCGCTGCCCAGTCCGTGCTCTTCTTCTGCCCTGGCGCAAACTCAGACTCCTTCCAAACCCGGTCTCCTCCCCCTGTTCCGCTCTGCGGTCCCAGCCTCAGGACTGGGCTCCGGAACTCAGTTCCCACGCGGATCCACACTCGCAGTGGACTCACACCAGTAGGAGGCACGGCCGCGGCCACACCTGCGACCCCTGCCCTGCGCTCCTCCGCTGACCTGAGACAGCGGAGGTTCGGCCCTGCCAACTGTCCCCAGCTTGCCCAAGCACTCGCCGGGGCCCTAGGCGGGGTGCCTAGCGCACACGGAGGAGCGCAACCTTCAAAGAACAAAGCCCGGCTCCGGTGCCTGCCCGCCCCAGGCCCATCTGAGCCTGCGCAGAGCAAGCCGAGAGGGGGCCGGTAGGCCTGGTGAGCGGCGCCTGCGCGCGGGCCTCAGCAGGGCATGCATCAGCCCGCTCGCACCTGCTGAGGGAGTCTGAGGATGCAGGCAGTGGCGCCAGCTCCGGAGGGGCCATGGCTCGGCTCTGCCCCACCAGCTGGGACCTAGGGGCCTCTCCTTTCTCTCAAGTTCTTTTGGAAGCGGAGCCCCATAGCCCACTTTGAGACTGTCTTATCAGAAGCTGCTGGAAATTTGTTGAAAAGGAACAAACGCGAGCTCTACCCTGAGTCTGCGGATCAGATCAGGATTTCCAGGACGCTGTCCTGTTTCTTCTAAGTGTCCAGGCCTGGTGGAGATCCTGGTTGGTGCAATATCAGATAACACTATTCTGTAGGCTGTCCCGTGCCTCTCTGCCTTTCTTCCAGTCCCAGTTTTGAGTTCAACAGAGGGTGATGGAGAAGAATGGAGGACTTTGGGTGCCCAGGTGCTCTAGAAGTATCATTTTGAACCGTAAAAGAAATGGGTCTAGGATGCGCTGAATGCGTGAAATTCCAAAATTCTTTTTGAAACCTAACCCTCAAGGTGATGGTACCGAACTGTTGTTGCTTTGCTTTTGTTTTTAGACCAAAAGGTCACGGAGACAGATCTTCACAAAGGGATTAGTGCCCACAAGAGGCTTGAGAGAGCTTATTAGTTCCTTTTGTCCCTTCCTGCTGTGGGTAGGTGTAGAAGGGGCCCCTCACAATACCTTTAAGCTAGTGGCATTTTGTTCTTGGATTTTCCAGCCTTTGGAACTGGGAGCAAAAAATGCTGTGTTGTTTATCAATTACCTGGTCTAAGGTGTTTTCTTAGCAGCTGCAACAGCCTAAAACAAACTGAGCATGAAAAGTGTGTTTTCTGAAGGAAGCCCTCAGCCAAAGAGGGGAGGCTTGTGAGGACAGGGCAGTTGCTTTATCAGTTCTATTTAGGGGTTCAAGATAAATAATTCACAAAACCAGGGAAGAAAGGCCATTCCCCCTCCTTGTTGTTTCAGTGTGCTTCATTCTTCTGCCAGCACTTCCAGTGGCACAGATGGCCAGGATTTGCCCAGTAAGCAAATCATCTTCCTCCCAAGCAGGGGGCACTGCCTGGGAACCATGGGTGGCACAGGAGTTTCTGCTCCCATCTCCTGGGCCCTGGAGCCAAAAAGGCAAAGGGATAGACAAATGAGATTTTCATCTCCACATAATTAGGAAGAGCTGGAACTGCTTCAGATGAACTTAAGGGGATCTGCCTGTCCCTGATATCTCTTCTAATGGCCTGCTGCAGTGTCCGAAAGTGCCCCCCCTCCATTTTAAGACCAGATCTTGCTAAATTATCCAGGCTGGCCTCGAATTTGAAATCCTGGTGCTTATCCTTCCTTCAAAGTAGCTGGGATTGCAGATGTGAGCCACTACACCCCACTGAAACTTTCCACTCTTAAATTCAGTCCCTTGAGACAAATCTTGACCCAGAGGCCTTTGCTACAATGTACATTTCTTGCCCAGTGCTAATCAGTGCTAACAGGAATGTTCTCTCCCTGGCTCAGTGCTCTAGATGGGCCATTTGATCTCAAAACACTTTTAGGGGAATTCCAGTTCCCTCCAGCCTATAGGTTCCCCATCACCTCAACATTCTCTTTGTGTTCTTTTATAGTCAAGTGCTTCTCCCACTCAATCCCTTATGACCACTGGTCTGTTCTCTGTCCTACAGTTTTGCCTTTTCCAGAACATGTTATAAATGGAATCACCAGGTATGTAAAACCTTGTAAGACTAGCTTCTGTCACTTGGTATAAAGCCCTGAGTCATTCTTGTAGTCATGTGAATAACAGTTCCTTTTTAGTTGTCTTTTAAGGCAGGTTGTTAGAAGATGCTATACAATATATCCACTTACATCCCATTTAGTAACATACATAAGCACATATAGTTGTAGGGAAATGGAGTCATAAACTTCCACTTTGACAGTTACTTGGGACAATAAAACCTAGGATGTAGGCCCTGCCAGTGGATGAGGAACTCTAGGAGGAAACTCATTTAGGACCTCCAAAGTTTCCTGTCAATATAAGGCTAAATGTATACTAAAAACCACCATCAAAATAGCAAGAAAATATATCTTAGATGTCATGACTTTAATCAAGTTCTACTCCTAGGAAAGCCGGGACAGTACAACTATGTCTGCTTCAGCCTGACCCCAGGATACTATAATCAGCCCTTGAACCTTATCCACCAGCTGTTCATCTTGCTGTTAATTCTTTGAATTTTCATCCTCTAGTCTATACCTTGCATGTGCTATTCTCTGCATAGATTGCACTTTCTTAACAAATATTCATTATTCAAGTGCACTAGATAACACCTTTCTGAGCCATAGTTAGTTGCTTCCTCGCTTGTGCTTCCCCTATTGAACATACTTCATTGTATTGTAATTTCAAATATTAATTTTATCACTGGGTCATGAGCTCATTTTGGGCAGCAACTTTTTTTACAATAAGCAATTTAGGGTTTTTTGTTGTTGGTGGTGGTGGTTTTTTTTTTTTTTTTTTTTTAGTGAAAAAGTAGACTTGTTCCTGAAGTAAGAGTTTCACCTTCTTTGTGTAATTTTTAGTCTTCTCTGAAGCTCCATGTAGCTCGGTGGCTCTTTAGCTGCGCAGTAGAGTCACCTCTGGATCTTTTCATACTCTTCCACGGTTAAGGATCGGCCACGTCTCCAGTCTGGGCCTCTCCAGCAGCACCACGAGAGGCAGGTTGGTGTGTTCAAGCCGTTGGGCGTTCAGTTCCCGCTGCCCAGTTAAGTACACGTACTACCGTGGGCCCTTCTTTTCTTCCGCTACAAATATGCGCGCAGACCCTCCCTCAGCCATAGCGCAGTCTTCAGAACCAAACTCCAAACCTCTCTCCCCAAATCTCAGAATCAAATTCCTGCAAATGGACAGGCGGAAGCCGAGCCAGAAGACTGGATATCGCCTTCGTTGTGCCCAAGGTTAGGGACGCATTTCCTTCGGACAACTCTATAAATGGAGGGCTGGAGGAATGTGGCATCACACGTGGGCATACTTCAGGGCGACCCTAAGCCTCCCAGGCATCCGCAGCTGCACCTCTGCCGCTAGGGAGACCACTAAGCGGGTGGGGTCGTGTCAGCCTCGTAGCCTTTCTCCGGCGCGTGCGCTTGCGCGGTCCTATACGTCATCTCTAGGCGCGCCGGCCGCCGGGGCTTCTGGGAATTGGAGTCCCGCGAAGACAGCGCCTTGGTTGGGAGCGCGGCCGCCAGGGCCTTCGCACAGGCGCACTGCCGTCCGACCTGAAGTGGTGCCGTCTTCCCGGGTCCCCAGCACTCTGTGCCGGAGGTGAGGGTTGCGGGTCTGTATGTTCCAGGAGCCAAGTGAGCGCAGCGGCCGAGAGAAGGGGACGCTGGGGGTTTGGGGGAGGCGCTGTAGGAGAGGACGGGGTGGCGCGTGCGGAGCCAGTCTGCAGATGTGTGTGGCCGCGTCCCCGCTGGAAAGGTGCGGACGAAGTTGTCCCCTGCCGTGTGTGCCGTGGCACTGTTGCCAGCGGTCCTGCGGTGCGCACCCACTGCGCGCCAGATCCTGGACTAATGACCATGGGTGGGCTTGACACCCAGTCTAGAGTGCCGCCCACCTAGCCCTGCCTCTTTCCCAAAAAGCGCCTTACATTCGTCATTAAATCTCCTGTCCTGAGTTTGTGCCCGAGGGCGCGATCGAGGGGCTGGATTCATGTAGGAGGTAGGAATTGTTGGGGGGGGGGGTGTAAAAGGAGTACCAAAGTGTTAGGCAGACTTGAGAGAGATGAATTTTACTGGAGGGCAAATTTGGAGGAATAGCAGGAGACAGGGTGAAGAAGCGTACACCGAGGCCAGAGCACAGGGTGTCCCCCGAGACCCAATAATCAGACCAGATTTATGGGTCTGACCAGAAGACTGACAGAGATAGTCACTCTAGTGGTCACATTCAGGATTAGAGTGGAAGAGAATAATGGCAGGGTTCCGTTCTGAAGCAAGCAGTTATGGACTTGAATTCTCATGGTGTTAGTGGTAGGGAAAGGGTACGAATGACATTGCAAAAGAGTCTAAAGGGCCTGGTGACTTGATTTGGGAGAAAAGAGAGCGAGGTGTAAGAGTTTGGATTTGGGACATCTGGGAGGATAATAGAACATCTGATAGAAAAAGCAGGGAGAGGAGTTAATGGGAACTGTGTAGAGGAAGGTGGTTTTCAGCTGATGCCTAATTCAAAACTTGTCACCATTTGGAAATAAAAGATGAGTCCGGAAAAGGAGTTGATTGGAATTTGGAACTATCTTTGTAGAGGTGGAAAATAGAGCCCTGGATGTGGGTGAATATCCCCAGGATAGAAAGAAAAACATTGCATAAAGACCAACCTATGGGAATCATCCTTGTTTCTAGGGCAAAGATGGGACAAAGGAGCCAGGAAGACAAAAGTTTCAGAGGTAGGAATAAAAGTGAGACCCAAGCAGCATCAAGGCAGCTACTGTAACTGGTTGAAGAGGCAGAAACTTATCCAGTCAGAAGTTGTAGAGAAGTAAAGAAAAGAAGGAAAAGATCTTTGGAATTCATGCCAGAGTTTTCATTTTGAAGCATGTGGTTTCAGATGTGTGAGAGGCAAGAGTGACTGACAGGGATTTGAGTGGAGTCAATGGTGAAGACATGGAGTCAGAAGGTGAGTTACTCACCCAGGAAGTTGGATCGTGAAGGAAAACCTAAATGAGAACTGTTTTGCTGGAGGGAGGCCATGGGATTCAACTAGAGGAGGTTTTTATATGCTTGAAGGGGTGAGAAGAAACTTCTAGAGAGCTGAGAAATGCTGGGAAAAGAGAGCCTGCATTAGCAGGTAGCAGATTCTGAGAAGGAAAGTTGGACAGTGGGGGGTAGTACATAAACTCAAGTCCAGGAGACAGATCTGTCTTGCTGGCCTCACGCACCTTACAGCCCAGCACATGGCAGATACTTGTTAATAGTTGTTGATAGTGATATGAATGAATGAATGGGTTGGTGATGGGCAGTAGCAGGGTAGAGAACTTTCATTTATTGGAAAAACTGTGATAAGTACTTTATATTGTCTCATTTCCTATTTATAACTATTCTGGAGTTAGATAGTAAACATCTGGGCCAATGGTTGCTTAAGTAACTTGCCCAAGGCTTCATGGTTAATACTACTAAACCTGCCTGCCAAGTACTTTCTACCACATGGTCCTGCCTCCCTGGAAATTCGCTCTTGCACATCTTCAGTGTAGTAGAAGACAAAGTTGTGCTGAAGTCGAATGGTAACCGTGGAGGTTTGGAATAGGTATGTAGAAGAGAAGACGGGTTTGGAATAGGTACATGGCCAAGATGGGAGTGTTAAAAAGCTTTTTAGGCAACGACAAGGGCCACTTAAAGATATAGAGTGTGGATTTGAATTTGATACATTTGATACTCCAAAATCCAGGAATAGGAAAAGAGAAAGCAGTAGAGGTGACCCTTTGCTGACAGTGACTCTACATGAGCTTGGTGTGCTGTGGAGTCCCGAGTTTTCAGCAGGAGCCTACTGAAGCAACTGCTGCTGTGGTCCAGACCTGTGGGGAATGAAGTCTGCCTGGCATGATGAGCGCTTTGGGAAGACCTGCTACTTTAACACTTGGGGAGATTTCATGTTGGACACCATTTGTGATTTGTTCAATGCTCAGCTTATTAAAGTCAGTCTAATAAAATCTTGAAAATTGTCTTTAAGCATTTAAGCATTGAGCAACTCCAACTATAACTTCAGATGTAGTTTATTTGTTACAAAAAGTTTCAGTGCTTTGGACAACATATACAAATAACTTGTCTTCCAAAATTCTTAATATACTTACACTTAGACCTAAAGCAACAACATAATATAATTAATATTTTTCATTTTAATTTTTTCTGCCTTCCCAGATGGTCACATCACTTTTACCTAGTGCTAACATTTACTTAGCACATTATTCTCAATACTTTTTAGGTATCATCCTACTTAAGCATCAAGATAGCTACACACATTGTATCATTAATCCACTGTTGCAGATTGACAAGCTGAAACAGAAGGTAGGAAACTTTTCTAAGGTCACAGAGGTAGGATGAAGCACAGCTGGACTTTGATTTCAGGCAATCTGGCACCAGAGCCTGGGCTCCTAATGACTGTACTCATCTGTATTTCTAAATATTAATTGAGATGTCGTCGTAGGGCTCAAGAGTCAATATCTGAACACCCTCCTGGACATGGAAGACTCTTAACAGACTAGAAAGGAAAAGAAAACTGTCTTAGTTATAGGCTCTGATTATCATCTGAGGATATATCTTTGTTTATATTTGCATTTATATCACTCTCTGCCTCCTCCTAAGGAGATTCAAACTCCAATCTCTCTTAGGTTCAGATTTTGTTGTTGTTGTTGTTACACTAAACTCTAAGTTAGATTTTTTTTCTTTAAGATTTTGCTTGCCACATAGGTTTCAGTTTCTGCAAACCAGTGTCCACCCTTGAGGTGGCCATTGTTTAACACATTATTAATAATCCCTGTCTGTCTTGCATCTTTTAACTGTATATCATAATGAGGTATTTTTCCCAAAAGGATATCTGCTTAGATTATAGACCGATAAACCAGAAAAATCCCCAAACTTATCCAACAATATAATAGAGCCATTTTAGAGTTAGAAGCTAACAGACCAGTAATTTATACATATTGGTCTTGAGTTTTGGCAGTTTTTAAAACTTCATGGTTTCTTGTGAATATCTGATAATTAGTCATCAAGCTGGAGGGCCCATCTCAGGGAGGGAGGATTAAGTCTCTACAATTACTTGGCATGTTTGGAGTTGGATTGGCTTGTGGACAGGAGCATAGCTTCCTCTGCCTCACTCTTCTGAGTGGCCCATGTTCTGATCTGTCCTCCCTTTGTGGGACAAGCAATTTCTGTTTCTGGAATTACTTGGCTTATCCTTGCCACCTGGGTTCCTTTCTTTCTGCTTACATGAATGAATATGTGTGTACCACAAGGGTACATCTAATCTCTATGAAAAGTTTTGTAATTGATAGAAAGTACTTTTGATATAACTGAAGACTTAAGCATTGCTTTGTATTATGTCCACTTTTGGTACACTTTATATTAACTTTTCTATACTGAGCTATTTCATTTAGCAATTCCAATATTTGTAATTTGGCCAAGGGGAGCCAAATTACAAATATTAAGTGTTGTTATTTCAGGATGTGGGATTGATCCCCAACTGTCCTCAATAGCCATCCCTTCAGCCTACTTCCCTATTGCTCACCTGCACGAATGGCATCATTTTCTGCACCGCTGTTCAGATCAGTGACCCAGAAAGCATCACCTTGCTTCCAGGCTATTACCTATTGTTCTTGGTATCTTGACAATGGTGTCCCTTCTCTCCATTTCTGCTGCCACTGCTTTTGCTCAGCTGCTGATCACTTTTCCTTAATTATTAGTCTCCTCACTTGTCTCCGCCATTCTTGCCTCCTCTAATTCCATCCTGCCACAGCTACTCAGAGTGCAGTGTCCACAAGATCACCCCACATTCACAGATTCACAAGGACTGGGGACTCAGCCTGTAGCTGTGCTTGTGGCTCAGACTGTGACTGCAACCCTGCATGGACACACAGCCCATCATAAGGGAGGACACCAGCAGCATCTGGAGGAATACATGTGTGGCTTTGCTTGCGTTCCCTCCCTCCCATGAGAGGTGACACAAAGCACATCCCTCCCTGACAACAAAACACAGCAGCTCATTGGAAGCTCAGGGTCCAAGGTTTTTATCAAAGGTTGCTCACAGTGCCCTCTGCCTAACACACACCAGGATTCTAGATCTTCAGCAGGAAAGCAGATGTTACCATAAACCAGGTCGTTTGCACACATGGTTTAGGCAGAGCTGACTGTCCTGGGTTCTTAGGGAACTGGGGGACCCTTTCAAAATCAAAGTTCCTCGAGGCTGGCCAGGGACTAGCGTTGTAGGCAGAGCCTTCCAGGGGTAGCACTCCCGGGCTGCTGTCACGGCTGCATACCCCTCTTCCTTCCTGTTGTTTTCTTGTGCACCAAAGTGAATAAAAAAATCAGGAAACATGAAGAATTGTTAAAGTAAAATAAAAATCCCTCATAATTCCACTTCTCAAATTCTACTTCCATTTTAATGTGTTCTTCCTTTTTCTATACACATGTGCATGCACAAATATCTAATCTCAAGGTTGTGCATTCTTTGCTTAATATTTTGTGTATGTTCTTTCCTTCAGTTTTGTTTTGTTTGTACCAGGGGGTTGAACCTAGGGGAAGTTTATCACTGACTTACATCTTCAGTTCCTTTTATTTATTTTGGGGGGTGCCAGGGATCATCTCAGAGGCACTCGACCACTGAGCCCCATCCCCAGCCCTATTTTTTGTATTTTATTTACAGACAGGTCTACATGGAGTTGTTTAGTGCCTTGCTTTTTGCTGAGGCTGGCTTTGAACTCGCGATCCTCCTTTCTCAGCTTCCCGAGCCACTGGGATTACAGGCATGTGCCACTGCACCTGGCTTCAGTTTTTTCTTTAAGAAAAAAAAATTTTTTTCAGGGGCAGGGGTTGTGGCTCAGGGGTAGGGAGCTCGCCTCACATGTGCTAGACCCTGGGTTCGATCCTCAGCAAAACATAAAAATAAATAAGGGAAATAAAGGTATTGTGTCCAACTACAACTAAAAAATAAATATTAAAAAAAATTGCAAGTAAAGTTGACATTTCCTAGAAATCCCTGTGTGTGTGTAGTGCTGGGGTGCGCATGCTAGGCAAGTGCTCTACCACTAAGCTATATTCTCAGGCCCAACCCCAAATTTTACATGAAGCACTTGAGCATCCCTTTTTGGGGGTGGGGGTGGGATTTATTTTTGGTATTTTGGGAGGTCTTAGAACCAACCCTACAGATACTGAGAGCCAGTGTGTTTCAGGTCTTCACTACAAGTCAGTGATCTTTCTGAAGCATGGTCTGACGATGGTGCACCCAGGCTAAAGTCCCTCCAGGACCCCTGCCTATGGGGTAGGGGTTGTGCAAAGCCCTTGATGTAGGTGGCCTTTGCTTCTCTGTCTTTTCCTAGCCCTGCTCACAGCTTAGACTTTTGCTCTTCCAAATGGATTTCAGTTCTTAATCCTTTCCACGTGAAGATCTGCCTCTTTAGTGTTCAATAACTGGAGTTTTTTTTCCTGCTCCCTCCCCACCTCAAAACTGCATAAATTCTGGTTCTACCAGGAGAGCTGCAGTGTCCCCACCCACTCTCGGGGCTGGTCAGGGGAGCCCTGTGGGGCCTTCACAGTTTTACAGCACTTACCTATCCTGCAGGGAAATGCCTTTTTGTTTCCCTGACCTGAGTCCAGGGCTCTTGGCTCCTGGAGGCAAGGAATGCTCCTTGCACATGTTTTACTTACGATAAACAGTTGGTGCCAAATAACTGCTGGTTGAGTGGATGAATGAATGACTCACAGGGAGCAGTGACCCTTTCCCTTGACTGCAGGAAAGCTATTGGTGAGCCACAAGCCCACCTTCCCCCATCTTCCCTGGCCTACTGTCTCCCTATTCACCCACCAACCCCAGAAACACTTCCCAGGGACCCTCAGGGCCTGGTTCAGTCTCCATGAGAGGGTCAGGCTGTCCTTCCCCCCTGCTCCTCGTCCCACTGACATGAACTTTACTCTGCTTGTGCCTCCCACTGCCCGTGGGTGGTTCTTCCTCTGGTTCCATGGCTACTTGGGGACCTTGAGACTCCTTCAACTCATTGCCACATGCTGTCTTGACACTCCCTGGTCACGTTCCCATGCAAGGATGTCATCTTTTCAGGCTGGATCACTCAGTAGTTTGATACTTGTGTCACCCACCCAGTCACTGTGGCTCCAGGAATGAGATGCAGGGTCACGTGGATCAATGAGGGCTGCTCCTTCAGCAGGAACTGGAGTGGAGTGTGTTTTCCTTTGGGGAGGCTGTGGGTTTTGATGGGTGTGTTTCCTCCATATAGTCACTTACAGAATTGTTTATGGTTTTTGTCCAGTGAACACTCAGGGCAGTATTGGATAAATAACCTCTGAACTTTAATGCTTATTTTTCTCCTTCCACTTTTTTTATTGGTGCATTATAGTTATACATATTGATGGGATTTGTTGTTACATATTTGCACACACACACAATATAACAATGTCATTTGACCAATATCCCCCTTGCCCCAGCACTTCCCTCTTCCTCCCCACCTGCCATCTCTTGGTCCTCTGCTGATCTCCTTTTGATTTTCACTAGATCTCTGCTCCCCCACTTTTCTTTACCTTTTTTCCTCTTCAGCTTTTGTGTGTGAAGGAGAACATATGGCGCTTGACTTTCTGAATTTGGCCTAATGGTTTCTAGTTTCATTCATTTTCCTGCAAATGACATAATTTCATTTTTCTTACTTACGGCTCAGTAAAACTCCATGGTGTATATACATACCATATTTTGTTCATCCATCTGTTGATGGACACCCCGATGGTTCCATATTTGGCTGTTGGCCATGCATGTATCTCTATAATAAGATGATTTTAATTTTTCAGGATAAATACCAAGGAACAGTACACCTGGGTCATATGGCGGGGTAGCTGGGTCCGTGCCTAATCTTTTGAGGGACCTCCATACTGATTTCCATTGGTTGTGCTAATGAACAGTCCCCCACAGAGTGAAGTGTTCTTCTTGTACCCCTCCTCCCCAGTGTTTATTATTTCTGGGATTCTTGCCATTCTGACTGCAAGCTTTACCGCTCTCTTGACTCCGGGTACCGATCTCTTTCCCAAGGAACTTGTGAAAACAAGCACTGCATGTAGCGTAACTCACAGCACCCATGGCCTGGCTTCCACCCAGGGGTTGGCCAGGGCTGCTCCTGGCCTAGCTCTACCTTGGCTGCCCTTCTGTGGGAGTTGGGAAGGGGGTGGGGACATGGAGAGTCCTTCTCTGCGAGTCGGGAGGTGACATATCAGGACAGACCTTTCTCATGGCTGCCTTCTCCCCACACCCTGCCTTGTCAGGACTCTGCCCTTTGCTTCTGGGAGCGCACACAGGAGGGAATGGCTGCTGCAGTGCCACCTGCCGCGTGCCAGGTAAGGAGGACCTCATGTTTCTTTTCCCAGTGCTGGGATGAGCCCAGGCTTACACAAGCGCTGTACTCCTGAGCTACTTCCTTCGCCGGGGACTTTTGTGTTTCTGGAGTACACTAATGAGTCTCCAGAATGTCACCACTTGTCTTTCTCTCTCCTGGAACTTTTGGTCAGCCCCCACCAGGTGCACCAAGCACTCCACAGGGAGGACTTCCCTTTGACCTGAGGTGTTTTTCAGTGTCCATCTCGTCTCAAGCCTGGCCCCCCTTGCTCGTCACCAGGCACCCAACCCCTGCAGCTGTTGCTCTGAGTGGTCTGTCTAGCAGCTGACAGCGCAGGGCTAAGGGGAAGATTGGGAGCAGTTCTGGCTCCACCCTGCCCATCCAGGAGTGCATCCACGCATTCACTGAGTGTGGGCCCCCTGGTCCACAGCACCCAGCCCACCCAGCACCCCCTAGAACACTGGGGGCACCTCAGCAAGGCCTCCAGGGTCCCAAAGAGAGTCTTACTGGGTGGAGACATGCAGCTCCCCTTTCAAGGGTGGAGAACTGAATTCCCACTCTGTCCCAGGACTTACAGACACTCATCCAGGCTTCTAAAACCAGGGTAAAGATGCAGGCTTGGGTGACTGGATTGCAACTGGGAACTCTTGTCATGGGTGCCTTTTCCAGATATTTCAGAGCCTTTCTTTGTCAGAGCCATGGCCCGGTGCCCTGCCACATCCTCCAGGGCTGTCACCTTTATGCCATTTCAGTCTGGCCCAAGTGACAAGAAGGCTCATGAGTAAGGGGGTATGTGATTGTGTTTCAGGGATCTGTAACATTCGAGGACGTGGCTGTGATTTTCACAGACGAAGAGTGGAGGCATCTGGTCCCCGTTCAGAGAGCCCTCTACAAGGCGGTGATGCTGGAGAACTATGAGAGCATCGTCTCACTGGGTAAGGGGAGCTGCTCACGCTGTTGTGGGGCCGAGGAATCAGAGCCTCCCACACCTGCGTTCTGAGTCACTTGAAGAAGATGGAAGAGCTGGAGGAAGATGGATAGGTCTGCTGACAGGAATTGATCCTAGGGAAATAATAGGCTTATGGGTTCGCTTATCATCCTGCCCATTCGCACTCTGATATTCCTGTTGGTCCCCGTCCTCTCCACTCGGCCTACTCTCCTAGTTATCCTGGCAGTGCTCTCAGTGGACACTGAAAATACCTGCTTCCCCACATTCTGCTTTGTTCCCAGGTGGCTTAGGTGTATGGCAGTAGTGGGCTTCACACTGAGCCCAGCACTGGACAGATGTGCTAGTCAACCACAGGGCCCTTGCTCAGCAACCTGCCCCCACAAAACAGGGAGGGCCAGGGGACAAAGTAGAGTGGGGCAGGGAGCTGGGGACAGGGAGCTGGGGGCAGGGAGCTGGCTCTCCAGAGGGTTGAGTATAGAAGAGTTACATGTGCCTGAGTCTTCTCCCAGCTTGCCAGCCAGGGGACACCTTCAACTCTGTTTTGAGGACTAAGCGGTAGGGAAAGGACCATCTTGCTAATTGGAGATTTCCCCCCTCACAAAAACCAGTGGGAGGAAAAGAAGTGTCTCCCTTCAAAAAGAGGGGATGTAGAGTGAGAACACAGTGGTTGTGTGTCTGTAGGTCACCAGAGATGTGTTTGATTTTGAGCATTTGCCTTGAGCATTGTCTTAGAGATATGCCCACGGGAGGCACTCTGGAATTATAAAGACTTGTGTGACAGGGACAATTAAAAGCTATTGCTGATGTCAGGTGTTAATGAGAAGTAAAGTGGGGACCCTGTAGATAAAGAGAACCTCTTAGCAGTTTCACAAATGTACTGTGTATACTGTGCACAGTGGCACACGCCTGTCATCCTAGCTACTCAAGAGGCTGAGGCAGGAGGATCACTTGAGCCAGAAGTTCAAGACCAGCCTGGGCAACATAGCAAGACTCCATCCAAATAAAAAAAAGAATAAGATGCTGAAAAAGTACACAGCTTAGAAGCTGACTTAAAATAAGTGCAAGAGGACAGTAAAGGCCTTGCAGATTTCACATAAAGCAGGTCAAAAAGGCAAGCATACACATCCCTCAATTAGCTTCAGCAGGCCATACAGTGTCCCAACAGAATAAGATGTCCAGGAGACACCAAGGGAGACTGCTGAGTCTCTGCCTCAGGCTGTGGCAGGGTGAAGTGTGGAGACCGTAGAATTCCTTAGGTCAGAGTCAAGGAGCCACAGAGGTGGGGCATGGCCATGTTGTCAGCAGAGAATCAGCACCTCGCCAGGTAAAGGGTGCTTGGGACCAGTAAGAAAGCACTCTCTTTCCTGCGGTGGGGCCTTCCCGTGCAAGGAAAGCCTGGAGCTCAAGCCTATTTTCACAAGGGGATCTGTTTGTTTGTTTTAATATAACTAAAAATGGATAGGTCTGCTGGCAGGAATTGATCCTAGGGAAATAATAGGCTTATGGATTCAGTTATCAGCATGCAGGTGTTCATTGTGCCATTGTGTGTTAGTAACAAAACATTAAAACAGTCTGAAATGTCTGTTAGCAGGTGATTCATCAGATAAGTTAGATTAAGCCATACAGTGCCGTATTATAACCATTAAAAGGGCTAGTTAAAGCCATTTAGCCATCAAAATGCTAATTGAAATAATTTCATTATTAAGTGAAAAAAATCCAGTTTACAAATCAGTATTATTCCATTGTCCAATTTTATCTGTGGGTATTTTATTTTATTTCTCTATGGGTACCTTTCGGAATCAAAATGAATAGGAAGAAAATATGAATACAAAGTATAAAAGGTGATTTTTCTTTTTACTTGTACTTACCTCTGATTTTCCTACAATTAACAATTGTTTTTAAAAAGCATAATAATAAACGTAGATAAACAAAACGAGCATCTTCCTTACGCTTTTCTACCCAAGATGATCCTTCTTTGTTCTCACTTCCCCGAGCCAAGCACCTTCACCCTCAGTGCCCATGCAGGAAGCTTCCCACTCACTCCACATGAACTCAAGGTGATTGCCAATCCCTCCTTTCTACAGACTTAGGCCTGACCTCCCCTTGGAGATTCCTCTGCATTGTGCTCTGCATTCTGGCCTTTTGCATCGTCTCTGTGAAAGACCTGGAGGCCAGGAACCAGCTTGGGAGCAGCTGCATGTTCTCATCACATACAACCACCTGGCTTGTTTCTTTCTCCTTGAGCAGGACTTCCAGTTCCTCAGCCCGATGTGCTTTTTCAGTTGAAGAGAGGGATTGAGCCATGGACAGAGGGTCTTCATGGATCTGAGGACAGAAAGTGTCCAGAGAATGTCTCTCTAGGTAACTGAGTAGGGACGGGTCAGGGCAGTTTTGTTTTCTGTGTTTGTTATTCAGGTGGGTGGGAGGAACATTGGGTATCATCTTTGCTCCAAGGTCAGGTCTTCTGCTGCAGTGCTTATTTTGTACCACCTGTCTGCTCTCCCTAGTCTCCTCTACACCTTAGTATTATTCATCTGTATTCACCAGTCACTAGTTTTCTCAGCTCTATCACCTTGCCCATTCACACTCTGATATTCCTGTTGGTCCCCGTCCTCTCCACTTGGCTACTCTCCTAGTTATCCTAGCAGTGCTCTCAGTGGACATTCTCCTCTATTCTCCATGCCTGCTTCCCCACATTATGCTTCATTCCCAAGTCTCAGGCCTGAAGCATGAGACTCTTTGTGGGAGCAAGCAATGCTGTGCCTATGTGTTACTTTCAGAATCATCAGAGTTCCTCTTCTTTCCCCTGGAACATTTTCTACCCCAGGGAAGAAACCACATCTGTGTCTTCTCTTTGTTCCAGGCTGGGGGACCAAGCCCAAGATTCAAGATGCTTCAGAAGAAGAGAAACCAGAAGGAACACGGAGGGGAAGCATTGACAGGCAAAGTCCTCTGTGTCCTAAACTTGAAGTTCAAGCACTGGTTGGTAGGTTGGAAGTGGAGAAGGAAAGACCCACAGTAGAACCTTGCAAGAAACTGCTGTCCCGGGATCCAAGCTCGCAGCAAGGGTCAGCCCCACCCAAGAAAGCCCTCACTAGAGAGAGAGACCATGAGTGCAGAGACTGTGGGAAGACCTTCTTCGACCACTCCTCACTTGTGCGCCACCAGAGGACTCACACTGGAGAGAAGCCCTACGACTGTCAGGAGTGTGGGAAAGCCTTCAGTCACAGAAGCAGCCTCAGCAGACACCTGATGTCTCACACTGGGGAGAGCCCCTTCGAGTGCAGTGCATGTGGCAAGGCCTTCTTTGACCGGTCATCCCTCACCGTGCACCAGCGGATTCACACGGGAGAGAAGCCCTTCAAATGCAGCGAGTGTGGGAAAGCCTTCTTTGACCGCTCATCCCTCACTCGACACCAGAGAATTCATACTGGAGAAAGCCCTTATGAGTGTCGTCAGTGTGGGAAGGCCTTTAGCCAGAAAAGCATTCTTACTCGCCATCAGCTCATCCACACAGGCAGGAAGCCCTATGAATGTAATGAGTGTGGAAAAGCCTTCTACGGCGTCTCATCCCTGAACAGACATCAAAAAGCTCACGCAGGGGAGCCGCGCTATCAGTGCAGTGAATGTGGGAAAGCCTTCTTTGACCGTTCCTCCCTTACGCAACATCAGAAGATCCACACTGGAGACAAGCCATACGAATGCAGTGAGTGTGGGAAAGCCTTCAGCCAGAGGTGCCGGCTCACGCGGCATCAGAGAGTTCACACTGGGGAGAAGCCCTTTGAGTGCAGCGTGTGTGGGAAAGTCTTCAGCTCAAAATCTTCAGTTATTCAGCATCAGCGGCGTTACGCAAAACAGGGAATAGATTGAGTTGGGTGGAAGCTTGAGTCTGGCGAAGGAGCACCATAGAAATACAAGATAGGCTTCCCCTGTCACACGCAAACCCACATTTGCTCACTCTGCCCACTCCAGATACTGTTCTTCTGCCCTGCCTCTGCCCCCCAGTGTTTGAGTAGCACTCTGTGTCTACTGTGTGATAGGACTGATGTGGGATGCAGACATCAGGAAATGATGCTGCAGATTCAAATGATGCTGTAGCTCATGGGTAGAGCACTTGCCTAGCAGGCAGAAGACCAGCCATGGATTTGGATTTGATCTCAGCGCTACAAACAAAAAGACTTTAAATACCTAGAGGCTGCAACAGGGGAGGAAGGCACAGTTATACCAGAGCAGCACTGTTCTTTCAGAGCAGTTTTTATAGCTGTTAGTCCCTCTCTTAGAGCTTTTTTGGGCCCTGACCTTGTTCTCTTCTGCCCCAGATTTTAGATCTCTCAATACTACTACTCGTAGGTAGCACTTATTGAGCACCTATTATGGGGCAAACACTCAGCTAAGAGTTTTACAAGGACTGGATTGATGGATCCTCTCACAGCTCTGTGAAACAGGTGCTGTGGCTGTGTGCATTTTACAGATGAGCACACTGAAGTTCAGGGAGATTAAATCACATGTCCAAAGTGACACGGCTCCGAAAGGTGAGGCCAGGTCTGCTTTCAGAGTCTGTTTTCTTTACCATTATGCTCTAAGGTTTGTTTTATTATTTACGTACATGTGTTATATCCCCAATTATTTTGTAAGCACTTGGAAATGTGACTTACATGCATTTCATGCAGTGCCTTGCGAATAATAGGAGCTCAGTAAGTATTTAACTGAACAAATATCAAGTTCTCTCCATTCAAAACCCCTCTTGGATTCATATCCTTTTTCTCAGTTTTCACAGTCCAGCCCATACCTTTATCATCCCAGGCTCCCATGACAACAATAGGCACTTCCTAATTCTAGTTTTTCCCTCTACATGACTGAAGAGGGATATGCTAAGCTGTGCTGCAGTAACAAACAACTCCTAAATGAACAAAGATCTGTGTCACATCCAATCTGAAGTGGGTCAGTCGGTCTCATCCCATCCTCATCATTTAGAATATTCAACCTCCAAAGTCACCATGAAGAGAAGCTAGAAGAACTTAGGAGGTATTTTTAAGCACTAGCATCCAGCACCTGGCAGCTCAGAATGTAAATGGGAATCTTAGTATTTGACTAACTCTAGGGACCACTATCATAATTGCCCATAATTGCCTATTCATGACCTAAAATAGCTCTCTATTTAATGGAAACTTCTTTGAACTTTAAGATCTGCCTTAATTCAGTCCCCATCACCAAACTTCATATACTTACTCCAAAACTCTTCTACTCCCTGGGCCCAGCCCTTTATTTCTGTTTTACTGAAGATCAGGTACTAGGCACACTGGATTTGGGGTATCTGTATTCCCTGTTAGGGAGAAGTCTGGGAAAGGATGTGTTTCTGAAAAGCTGTGGACTCAGATCCTATGAATCCCAGGGAGCAAGGTGGTTTTCCCCAGAAGTGAAAGATTCAAGAAATTGAATTGCCAAACATACCCCTCCCAACCTACTAACACACTAGTTAATGTTGATCCTCCTTAGAGCAGGTAGGTGGCAAGGAAGACTTCATGTGTGGACTTCTGAAACAACTTGAAGAAAAATGTGTCACAGAATCTGTAGATGTGGATAATAGCTGATAAAATTTAACAGTGTCAATCAGAAAATAAAAGGAACAATTAACAAACTTGGCATCTGACTGTCTCAGTGTTCTGAGTCTTTCTTTTACTGTCTTATTCAAAACACATTGGAAATCATGTACTTCCCAAGATGTTCTGCCACTATCAACAAGATGAGATTGGAACAGATTCAGAATTTGTTCTGTACTATGTTTCCCCATTCATAGTACAGACCAGGAACAGAGCCTGGCTGAGGTGTATGTGGTGTAGACTTACTCCACCTCCTCTTTCTATATAGCCCGTGTAAGAATTCAGCCTGTGGAGAGCATCAGGAGGCCTCTCATGACTTTAGAGTGCAGTAATAACTAAAACAGTGGGGCTATACATTCAATAGTTTGCCCTGTGTTCCATTTTTATCCACTTTTTTTTAATGTATATCTGGTGTTGGGGATTAGAACCTAGGGCCTTGTGCATGTAGTCTACCAGCTAAGCTATATCCCCAGCTCCCTATGTTCCATTTTAAATGAGGTGAGGTGCACAGTGTTTTCTAAAATGTGGCCTAGTATTCCATCTGTTGCTAAAAATTGAGGAAAGAGCCATTTTGCTTTTCCATTTATATTCCCCAGTATGACTTATAGTGTTGGAGGCCTTACATTTTAGCTTCACCTACTGGCCATTAGTAGAATCAAATCTTGGAATCAGAAATTGATCAATTGGAAGTAGGTCAGCATTCTTAGATTTTAAAATGAAAAGATTGGGTAATGTTTGTAGGGTTTGAACCTAAGATTTTAAAATGGTTTAAAAAAAAAAAACAAAATAATTATCTCTGGTACCAAACAGGCCTTTCCTAAATTTTAAGAGGGAATTGAGTACTTTACCAAATGAAACAGAGGCATTGTATGCATTAACTCCTCAAATTGAAGGGTTGGCAAAGCTAGAGAAGTTGGAGATGTGTCACTCAGCTTTCTGTCACTTTAACAAATGCCTGAGCTAACACCTTAGAAAAGGTTTATTTTGTCTCATGGTTTTAGAGGCTTTAGTCTATGATCAATTGGTCCCATCACTTTGGGCCTGTGGCAGGTCAGCACACCAGGGCAGAAGGGCATGGTGGAACAAAACCACTCACTTCCTGTCTGGGATAAGAGAGAGGGAGGATGGGATCCCACAGTGCCCCTTGAAGGAATGCCCCAATGACCTGAAGACCTTCCACTGGGCCCCACCTCTTGCAATTTCCAGCACCTCCCAACAGGACCAAGCATTTAATACATGAGCTTTTGGGACAACCCAGATTCAAACCGTAGCAGAATATGGTAGATGGAGAAAACCTGGGACCTGCAGCCTGGGACAGGCAATTGGTAGAACCACCAGCTGCAGAAATTGATCTGGGGTTCAGGATGACAGGATGATCGGCAAGAGGGTTGGCAGCCCAGACGCACCCACCCTCTCATTCTACCTAGGCCTAGGCATCTAAGAATAAGTTAACCCCCTCTGCAAGTCTTACATATTAAATAGCACAGAGCTAAAGAAGGCTGCCAGGTACCAGTCATCAGACAATGTCAGTATGTTCATTTTCAATAAGAAGTCAGAACAAAGACTCCCGAGGAAGCCTATGAGATTGACTGCAATGAATGTCAAGGTCCTAAGTGGTTTGTGTTAGTGAGACGAGATTCCTGTGTAAGCAGGTAGAAGTCAAAGTGGAGTGTAATAGGGTAAAAGGGAGCCTCAGGAGAGATCTAGCATGAAATGTGTTTATAAGAGAGGGAATGTTCTGGGGAGATAGATATCTAGCTCATACTGATGGCAGGAGAATGAAGATCACATGGTACCCATGTGGGCAGTTAAAGGCCCAGCCCTGGCCCTGGAAAATTAGGCACCCTCACCCTCCAGAACTCAATCCCAGCTCAGTGTGCAGAGACTCAGAGCTCTATTCCCCAGGTTTTAGGTCACTGCTGTCCAATGGTAATAAAGTACTGTCACATTTTACAAAGTGAAGTTGATGATAATCTTATTCATATTTTATTTCATTTGATATTTGAATTCCAAGTGAAATTTCAAAAATTTTGATTGCAATTTCAACATGAAATCAATATAAAAATATCTTAGCCTTTTAAATCCCTTATTTTAAAAAAGAAAATGTAAATTATCTTACCTTTCTTTTCTTCCTTTAAACTGTTCTTGAAATCTGGTGAATATTTTACACTTATAGCCTGTCTCAGATTTGGATTAGCCACATTCCAAATGCTCATTAGCCACACATGGGTAGTGTGGGTTCCATCCAACTTAACATGGGAAGTGGCTACTCTATTGGACAGTACCATTTTGGATAATCTCAGGGAATTTTAGAAGTAAAAGGCGAAGGGGTTATTTTGGCCACTGGAGATGTTAACATGGCAAGCACTGTGCACCTGCCTGAGGCAGTTTTCTGCTTCCAGGAGGACAAGTGACAGTGGAGTTTAGGCCTGGCAAGCCTGCTGTCACCATCCATCCCTCCTTGTCATCCAGCCACATGCCTGATTCCTTTGTTCTCTCTGAGCTGGATCAGGACTCAAGGGGGAAAGAGATTATACTTAATGAACTTCTGACACCCTAACAGGGATGTGGAGGAGGAAGTCCATACAGTTGCCAGTTGGTGACAACCAGAAAGATGTCATGTGACCGTTTCACCTTCTTCCAAGCAGGATATTAGGGTCCATTTATGATGATTCCAGGGAGAAGGGAAGACGCTCTATCAGAATGGGTAAATTGTGAAGAGTGAAGAATGCTGGCTAAATGTGCCCAAGGGAAGCCCACAGCTCTCCCCAATCCCAGAACTGTAAATATAAATCAGTGAGGATGACTATGGCCATGATGATGGAATTGGAGGGCAGGAGGATGATTTTTCCATGATTTATGATTCTTTGGGTTAGCTAGTCAAAAATCCATATCCTGGAAGTAAAACTGCCATAAATATTACATAAAAGCTAACAAAGGGGTCCATTGTAGCTGCTTCTGAGCTTCCCCTTGTTTCTGCCTTGGAAGATCCTCATAAGTTGCTTCTTGATGGATGGGCCATCACTTTTCTAGCCAATACATTCTCTATGCCCCTGCAGTCCATCCACTAGAAGTAGTGTTAATTTAACTTCCCTTATTGTTTTTACTCTTCTGAAACTCAGATTTTTGTATTATATTATAATCTGATAAATCAAGATTTAAATAATTAAAATACTGATATTGTTCATTACATTAATAAGTTAGTGTCAGTCAAAAAAAGAAAAAAAAAACAAGAAAAAACCAAGCTCACATATAAGGTTGCCAGGTTGGCCACGGCTGTGGAAAACCAAACCTCTGTCCCACTGGGACCTGGGGAGTCAGACTAATGAGCCTCAGAATTGTCTGCTTTGATATGGAAGAGGGGGGCATTTGTCTGCCAGCTCCATTCCCCACTTGTCATAAACACCAAAGATTCTGTCACCACTCTTTGCTGAAGAGTTGGAGAAACTCCAGAGCAGAAAGGACTCTAGGGTGCAGCTGAGATGAGGTGTCATCTGACCACACCTGTGCAAGTTGCTTACTTCAGCACATATGGGGTAAAATTTCGATCAAGAGGATTTGTGCATGCACCATGGTGTCCTATGTGAGGATATAAAGGAAATCTATCTGGATATACTGAGCTCCAGATGCTTGTGAAATGTCAAAGGATAAGTGGAGATGCAGAGTGAGCAGACTAAAGATGAAAAGATGACCTGTCTACCTAGATGATGTCTGAAGCCATGTGAGTGTGGGGGAATAGCTTGGGGAAGAGGGGTAATAAGGAAGAGACAAAGGTCTAGGCAGGTCCATGAGAATCACCAAGAGTTAAGAACCACAAAATAAGGAAGAGTCATCAAAGGAGAATGAGTAGGAGACAGGGAGGCAAGAGAAGCACCAAGGGACAGCTCTGTCACAGAAGTCAAAAGAAAAGACTTTTAATAAAAAAAGAGGAACTAGTCAAAAAGCCCTTGATGATGCCAAGAGACTAAAGAGGACGAAGCCCAAGAAGTGTCCACTGGGGTTTATCAGTGACTTGGATGGTGGTGCCAAAGTTGAGTTGGAATGGATTTGGTTAAGAACTGAGTGGGGAGGGATTGGGGCTGTGGCTCTGCAGTAGAGCACTCTCCTAGCATGTGGTGAGGTGAAAGGTTTGATCCTCAGCACCACATAAAAATAAATAAATAAAACAAAGATATTGTGTCCAACTACAACTAAAAAACAAAAAATAGTAACTGAGTGGGGAGTGGAAGGTATAAATGGCACATGTCTATGGTACACTGTCTTCTAGTTTTGTTGAGAGCCACAGCCAAAGGGGCCCCAGCAAACTTCCAGCTGCCAGCAAACTTCCAGCTGCCGGCTGATGATTGGTTCACAGTGGCCCCAGCAACATCTAGCTGATTGGCTCCTCCACGGAGCTGCTCATTGGGGGACTTCTTTGGCTCTGCCCACGCAACCCAGCCAATCGGCCTCAAGAGCAGGAGGATTGTGGGAGGTGGTGAGGCTTGTGTGGGTGAGAGGCTTGTGGGAAGCCGGTGGTGGCAGTTGGGCTTTGAGGGTTTTTTCCTGAGGAGCTGTTTTGTTTGGCGTTTGTAGTTCTAAAAATAAAGTTAGTTTCTTTTGACAAGTGGCTCCTGAATTGTGCCCAGCCAGACTGCGGCAAGTTTTGATGGGAAGGAGAGGTATTTGGAGGGTATGAGACTGAAGGAAGGTTTCCCTAAAAAATGGAAGAGCTGTGTGGTCCAGTGGAATGTGATAGAGAGCCCAGAAATAAACCCTCCACACACGGTCAAATATTTTTGACAAAGGCTCCAAAACCATTTAATGGGGAAAAGACAGTCTTTTCGACACACTATGTTGGGAAAACTGGATATCCACATGTGAAAGAATGACATTGGACCCTTTCTTTATAATTGTATGCAAAAAATAACTCAAAATGGTTGAAAGATCTAAATATAAGAGATATAACTGTAAATCTCTTAGAAGAAAACAGAAAAAGCTTCATGATGTAGGATTTGGCTATAATTTCTTCAATACGGCACTGAAAGCCCGGGGTACAAGAAAAAAATAAATTGTATTACATCAAAATTATAACTTCCATTCATCAAAGGACACCATCTATACAGTGAAAACCAAACCTCAGAGTAAGTAAAACTAATTGCAAAGTATCTCATAAGGAGTTAATGCACAAAATATGGAAATCTTACAACTCAACAACAAAATAACCCCAGGGGGTTTTCAAGATGGTGGAATAGAAAGGGTCACCTTCTTGGCTCCTCAGTGGTATGAAACCAAGAAAACAGTCTGGCCGATTCTCAGGAAGGTGGGTCAACAACAACAACAATTAAAAAAAGTCAGAGGACTTACTGGAATTTAATACTGAACATTCAGAGCAGATTGGGGACCGAGGAGGTCGGATATAATAATATAAGGAAGAGATCTCCATTGCCAGAGCAGTCTCTCCACAGGCAAAGTGCAGGGATAAGGAAATTAAAGGAACCCTCATTTTTAGGACGCCTAAAACTCTCCGGGTAAGGGGAGTTTAGAGAACAAAAACACTACCTGACTAAACTGAAAGGTGTGCTGCACAACATCCTTGTTTAGGAAGGAAGTCCCATCTCAGCTGCAGCATGGGAACTGGCAGCTGGGGAGCCCATTCCCAGCTAACTTGAGTTTGGCCTGAAATCCAGGCCTGACAAACCCACACTGCACAACATGCAGTGTGCCTAAGTGACCAGGAGGATATCAAATGTGGAGCAAGATTTGCACAGGGGACTACTGGTCATGGAAACCCACCTGGTTTTTCCCCTCCTCCTACAATCTGGCTACTTGCATGACCAGCTGGGACAGATGTGACTGGCTGGGAATTCAAAAGGGTAGGGAAAGGAGAGATTGAGTTTGGAGACTGACCCCGAGACCAGGAAACATGGAGTTCACAGATGATGTAGTGGACTAAGAATTGGCTCCTCTACCACAGGAGTGGAACCCAGGGGAGATCTTCCAGTGTGGACCAGCAATTGCTGGGCCTGGAGGTGTGCTGATTTAAAATCTCCAGACCAATTGGCGTTCAGTGAAGAATGTGAAATATACCTAAGCCCAAACCCCATTGCCAGGAGTTCCACCTGCAGGATTACCTCTCTCCCTCCAGCAGCCCCACCCTGACAGTGGAGCAAGCATTACACTCCAGATGATCCCACCTAACACGGGATCAGAAGGGAAGTTGAGAATCTTTTGAATTCTGACGGAAATAATTAACTTCTTTACCTTTTCACCAAGATCTTTTTTTTCTCTGTTTATTTGTGACCTTAATAGTTCATGGACCTTTATACATATTCATATTTTTTCTAATTTTTAGCATTTTGAAGTCATCTATTTTTTATGGCTCAGTATTTTGAGAACTATGATGTTTGATTGGTATATTTCAGTTTTGTATTCTTTTTTTAAAATTTTTACTTTATTCTCTCACTTATCTGTTTTCCTTGATTCTCTCTCTTTTGTTCTGCTAACAGCAAATCTCTACTGTTCTTTCACTCTTCCTTTAATTTTTTACTTCTATCTTCTCTCCTCCTCTCTCATAATCATCACATCCTATATCACTTCTATTTTCTCTCTGTCCACCATTTGAAATTGTAAACCCTTTTGCACACTTACTTGTAGACAATAATTGATCATATCATTTATGTTTATTGTCACAATTAACATTGTACATGCCATAGTATAAACTATTTGGTTCAATGCTCTATATTGCTTGCATTGGTTGTTGTTATTATTTGTCTCTCCCTAAACAGTGAGGTACTGTAAACCTTCAGGAACACTATTTAAAGTTCACAGAGTAGAACTCTACTGCCTCAGATCCATACAGTTAAATAGGCAGACACACACACCAAAAAAAAACATGATAAAGCAAGGGAAAAAATCACCCCAAACAAACCAAGACACTTCAATAACAGAATCCATCAACACCACAGTGGAAGCAATATCAGAGAAGGAGTTTAGAATGTACATAAACTGATCTGAAAGGTAAAGGATGATGTAAGGAGTGAAATCAGAGAGAAAATATAGGAAGTGAAATATCACCTCAATAAAGAGATAGAGATTCTGAAAAAAAATCACACAGAAATCCTTAAAATGAAGGAATCAGTAAACCAAATTAAAAAATCAATAGAAAGCATCACCATCAGACTAGACCACTTGGAATACAGTTTCAGGCAATGAAGACAAAATATATAATCTTTTTAAAAAAACTTTTGTAGTTGTAGATGGACAGAATGCCTTTATTTTATTTGTTTATTTTTATGTAGTGTTGAGGATCAAACCCAGAACCTCATGCATGCTAGTCAAGCACTCTGCTGCTGAGCTGCAGCCCCAGCCCCAAAATATATAATCTTGAAAATAAAGTTTACATGGAGAAAAGATGTTAAGAGACCACGAATATAACTTCCAAGCAGTATGAGATAACCTGAAAAGACCAAATTTCAGATTTATCGGGATAGATGAAGGCTCAGAGATACAAATGAAAGGAATGCACAATCTTTTCAATAAAATAATATCAGAAAATTTCCCAAAGAATGAAGTGGAAAATCAAATACAGGAGGCATTATTGACCCCAAATGTACAAAATTACAATAGATCCACACCAAGGCACATTATTATGAAAATGCCTAACATACAGGATAAGGATAGAATTTGAAAGGCTGCCAGAGAAAAACAACTGGTCACATTTAGAGGGTAAGCAATCCAGACCTCAGTTGACTTCTCAACCCAGGCCCTCCAAGCTAGAAGGTCTTGGAATAATATATACCAAGCTCTGAGAGAAAATGGATGCCAACCAAGAATACTATACCCAGCAAAACTAAGCTTCAGAATTAACGATGAAATAAAAACCTTTTATGATAAACAAAAGTTAAAAGAATTCACAATTAGAAAGCCTGCACTAGAAAAACATACTCAATACAATATTTTATGAAGAATAAATGAAAAATAACTAAAAACTAGCAAAGGGAGGAACTATATTAAAAGAATAGTCATCAAAGGAGAAACTAATTCAAGTTAAAAACCAGAAATCAAAATAATGGGGGGAGTGGCAAAGGAGGAGGAGGAAGAAGAGGGGAGGTATTATTTTGTTCATCAAAAGACATTAAGAGTGAAAAGGCAAGTGACTTTGAGTGTAGTAACTACATAAAGAATGCCTCTAAATCACTAAGAAGGGTGAAAACTCTCACAGAAAAAAGGATCCCCCTCTAAAACCTTGAATATGTATGCACTTCACAAAAGGTAGTCCAAATAGTCAACAGATCTGCCCAACCTATTAGTAATCAAGGAAATACAACTTAATGTATTTTCACATTATACAAAAAACAGAACAACCGCTATGTCCGTGAACTATAGAGTGGATAAATAAGGTGAAGTCACACAAGACAATACTATCCAAACAGTAAAAATAAGTGGACACAGTAATATGAATGAATCTCAAAATCATAATGTTGAGTAAAAAAAAAAAGAAGAAAAGAAAAAGAAACTGGTGCGAATTAGTACTTACTGTATGGCTCCATTTACAGAAAGTTCAAAATCAGGCAAGAGAAAATTACATGTTTAGGGATTCATACCAAGTTAATAAACCCATAAAAATCAAAGCAAAAAAAGGTTTGCAAAGAGTCAAGAGAGGCCTTACCTGGTTGGTGAGGAGCCAGGTGTTGGGAGAGATATAGGATTAGTAGAAAAATTGTGTTTTCTGGAGCTGCTGCTGATCAATATGTTTACCTGTGGTAATCACACAGCAGTTACACTTTTTTTTATAAATGTGTTATAATTCATAATAAAACATTTTAAATTATAAAAAAACTCAATTTAAAAATTAGTTAAAGCTTGAATAGACATTTCTCCAAAGAACATACACAAATAGCCAATAAGCACATGAACACATGCTCCACATTACTGATCATTAGGGAATGCAGCTCCCCACAATGAGAATCCCCCAAACATACCTTATGATGGCTATCATCAAAAGCAAAACCAAACTAGCTGGTGTTGGTGAGGATGTGGAGAAACCGGAACCCTTGCACAGTGTCGTGGGAATGTGAAATGGAGCAGTGCAAATGGAAAATAGCCCATCAGTTTCTTGATATTAAAGAGACTTACCATAGGATCTAGCAATTCTACTTCTTGGTATTTATCAAAAATCATTGAAAGCAGGGAATTGAACAGACACATGTACATCCACTTTCAAAGCAGCATTATTCACAATAATCAAAAGGTGAGAGCAACCCAAGAAGCCATTGATAGATGGATGAGTAAACTAAATGTGGCACACACCTACAATCACATAATATCCTGCCTTCAAAAGGATGGAAACTGGGGGGCAAGAGGCTTTACCTCTTGTCCCACTCCACAAAACCTAGGGAAACAGGTTGGTAAGGAAATGGGTTTATTCTTTTTTAAATATTTTTTAGTTGTATATGGACTCAATGCCTTTATTTGTTTTTATGTGGTGCTAGGATCAAACCCAGTGCCTCACACTTGGGAGGCAAGTGCTCTACCACTGAGCCACAACTCCAGCTTGAAAGTGGGTTTATTCAAAGCCAGTTTTCAGGAAGACAGAAGAGTCCCTTCTGTCTCAAAGTCCATCTTCAGGGACTCAAGGATGTGGACAGCTTTTTATAAGAGAAGTAGAGCCACTGTGGGACACAAGGTAGGAAATACAGATTTAGCTAGGCTGTGTTTAGTCAGAGAATATGTCAGTCTTCATTTCCTTGATGTCTGTCCTCAGAATGAGGAAGTATCAACAGTTATCAGGAAGTTGCATTTGATTTCAAAGGGTGTCTGCCTCAGAAGGAAATTCTGACACAGTTTACAACATAGATGAGCCTTAAAGATGTTATGCCATGTGAAATAAACCAGTCCCAAAAGGAAATTACAGATATATAAGTATACATACTATTATACATGGAAACTTCTGGGGTTAAATTCATGAGAGAAAGGGATAGTTTGCAGCAACAGGAGAGAAAGGAATAGGAAATTAATGTTTAATGGGCAGAGTTTGAGTTTGGCAAAAGGACAAGCATTCTGGAGATGAGTGATGGTGATGTTTATACAACAAAGTGAATACACATAATTCACTGGATTGTGAAGTTAACATGGTTAAAATAATGAGTGTTATGTTATCTATACTTCACCAAAATAATTTAAAAAAACAGCTATTGGCATTTTTATTCAGACACTTTCACATGCAGGAGACAGAAAATGCCACCTCAACTTGCTTAAGCCTAATGGGACTTTCTGACTCATATCACTGCAAATCCCAGTCGAGGGGGAAGGTGAATGAAGTAGCAGGTGCAAGTGACTACAAGGTCTTAAAATATCCTTTAGGAGAACTGGGTCCAAAGCTACCTGGGAAACAGGCATCAGTGGTAGGGTGGTAGGTCCATCTGGGACAGGAGAAGGTGGCTGAGTTGGCATCCACTCCTTGCTCGTGGACTTAAGACTGCAATGCCTTTGCTATAGTTGTGCCATTAGCTCTTAATCCACTCTCCTGGAGCTCTGGTTTTGGTTACACTGCGTGCTCTCATTCTTCACTTACACTTTCACTTGGATTCCCTGAATAGTTCTTCTGGTATCCATACCAGATCTCTGGTAGACTAACCCATTGCCCAGTTTTTCTGATTTCTAGGGTAGTGCTTCTTGCTTTTACCTTTGTTCAATCTCACTGATGACCAGGATTCCTTAGTCTGGCTCTGTATTCCATGAACACCCTGATATACCTTCTTTGTTTTCTCGTCATCTACTCACCTGTAGCTGTTGAAGGGGGAAAATATCCATACCAGGACTGGGGGCTGTAGCTCAATGGCAGAGCAATTGCCTAATATGTGTGAGGCTCTGGGTACGATCCTCAGCACCATATAAAAATAAATAAATAAAATAAAGGTATTGTGTCCATCTACAACTAAAAAATTATTTTGAAAATATACATACCAGAGAGTTCAAAGTCCAACTATAGCATCCAACTGCAGTTCTAGACTGAAGACATTGGTCATAGTCAGAAATGGGGCACTGTCTAATCTCAGAGAATACGACCATACTGAAGGTAGCTCTCGACATAGTTCACTCATGAGTAGTCATACTTTTTTGTTTTGTTTTGTTTTCTGTAGTGCTGGTGATGAACCCAGGGCCTTGAGTATGCTGTGCAAGTGCTTTACCACTGAGCCACACTGGAACCCTTCAAGTACCAAAGCAAAAGACATGAGGATGACTATAAGCCAGGCCATAAAGTCCTGTTAGACATGGTGTCCTCCTTCTTGCCCTCAAGTCAGTATCTATGAAACCAAGATTCAGACTGTCCTGTAGACACTGTCACCATAGAGGCAAAGATTGGCTTCTTTGCAGCTGTACCTTTGAGAATTCCTGCTGAGCAATGAAGCAATAATTCCAGAGAGTAGCTCAGAGGGCATGAGCACCAGACTGAGGAGGAGGATGGGGTCTTAATGTTTAGGTGTTTTTAAAAATTACAATCATGGGGCTGGGGATGTGGCTCAAGCGGTAGTGCGCTCGCCTGGTATGTGTGCGGCCCGGGTTCGATCCTCAGCACCACATACCAACAAAGATGTTGTGTCCGCCGAGAACTAAAAAATAAATATTAAAAAAAATTACAATCATTTTAATTTTGGGCATTCCTGTGGATGAAGGTTAGAGAATTAGCATGGACCTCTTCTTTCATCCTGTTGATGAGCAAGAACCTGGAATGTTAGGCAGGACAAATGGGATAATGGTGAATCTCAGTAGCAGAGACCACAAAAAAGTTCCATGACTATCATGGGTCTGACCCCATGTAAGGGCATGGACTCCGTTCCATCCTGCATATGTAGGAAATCTATGCAAAGTTTGCAAAAGAGGTGAAGCCAAATACCCCAGTGTCAGCAGTCTAGCTCATTGAGCCACTCTGTAGGCCCTCATAAGCAACATGCAGTAGCCAGAATGTTCACATTGAGCATTGAGTAACATTTACTGTGACTGAGGCTGTTATTTGTCTAAACAGAATAATTCCTCACCTCTTCTTTAACAATAGGGACTCTGATTCTGTTCTGCATTTAGTTTAGTAGAGTGCCCAACTATATTTCTTAGCATCTCTTACAGTCAGGTCTAGCTAATCAGGCCAAAGAAATGATATATCAAATATAGGACCAATGTTATCCTGATATAACTGGAATTTGTTGGATGGGGCTTTCAGACAGGAACTTTAAAACAGTGAGAGCTAGGAAACTACTTTTTGGACTGGCTCTTCTCTTTCTACTTTGTATGTGGAGTTAATGGCTGGAATACCAGCAGCTTTTCTTGTGATGCTGAGGATATAAGCCATGCCTCTGGACTGTCAGAGGAAAAATAAATAAATAAATAAAAGAACCCGATTCCCTGGTAATTTTATGGAGTTTTCACACAAGCCCTGACTTCCTACTTCTGGACTTGGATGTGAGAGAATAAAATCTTATGAAACTAACCTCTGTATTCACAGCCAAAGAAGATTTCCTTGGGACTTTCAAAAGCAGTACCTAGATCCAGCAGAAAAGGGGCCTCAGAGCAAAGGTGAGCAGTACCTCATGGTAAGGCTGCCCTGACCTCAGAAGCTCTGGGTTTTAGCTAATTAACAGGTTGATGGTGACAGAAGAGAAGGAGGTGTGGATCATCCCCGTACCCATAGGGTAGCATAATTCTTTGCAAATCCTTCAACAGCTACCCTGAGAGGACCCAGCAGTTTTCCATAACTCCCTTGAAAAGCCTTATCAGTACGTCTATTTGACAGAAGCCTAAGTTGAAGTAAGATGCCCCTCAGTTGAATAAGTAATTTTATGAATTTTATAAAATCATAAGATTCTTTTAGCTCTTGTGAGTGAAAATACCACGTGTAAACTGGCAAGCCAGGGTCAGGCTGAACGGACCCTGAAAGTTCCATGTCTGAGCAAAGTTGCTATAGACAACTATGTCACCTGGCTGGATAGAAATGGCCGAGGTAGACCTCCACATCTCAGATACCTTTGCCTTCTTCAGTCTTCACGGTTGCTGTTTCCAAATACTAGGTAATGTTTCAGATGGGCATCTATGAGATTCCAGAAATCCACCATGGCTGTTCTTGTGAGGTTGGCAGCCACCTCAACAGCTCTCTGGGCTCTTTTCTGGACTCTATTTGCAATGGCTTCTCTGCCATTAGCATTCTGATGAATGGTAGGAAACTTTACAACTAAATTCCTGCTGCTCTGTATTAGATTTTTTTTAAGGATTTGGCCACAGACTCTTAGGTCCCTTGGGCAATTGCTTCCTTGAAACTCCAGGTGCTAGGTCCAGAGAACCTCTGTCTCTCCCAGTGGCTTGTCTTCAGAGTCTTCTTACCTGATCCAGGCCTGTCCCCTCCTTCTTCCCCTGGTCCTGACCACTGCTCCAGGCTTCACTGTGAATCCCTGCTCATGACCATAGTTCTTCCTTGAAACATTGCTGCAACTAGAGGGACCAAGGGTCATAGATGGCCAGGATCCCAGTCTTTGCCTAGATTCCCTAGGAAACAAAGCCTGAGGCAAGAACTGTACCTCCTTCTTGAGGGACATACCCAAGGCAGCAAGAGTGAGAAAAAGGAAGTGGAGCAGGAAGAAAGGGAAGAAAAGCAAGTGATCTGTTCCCATTGGCCTCTACTTCACATGCTGAGGAGCGAGATGAGTCAGAAAGTGCATCCACTTGGTTCCACAAGAATTCTCCAAATACTGCAGAAACCACATGTGGAGGAATTGGTGGGTGAAGGTGAACAGAAGGAATTTATCTGATCAGCTCCCTCTGTCTTCAGGTTGCATCATTCAGCCACTCCTAAGGAAGCCAGGGCCCATAGCCCACTGGGTGGCACTTTGACAAGCCTGGAATTGATGTGAGGAGGAGGATATAAGAAACCTCAGAAAACCTCAGAAACCTGAGGTCTGCAGCTGTGGCCTGAGGCAAGAGGGACGGCCCCCGCACCCCTGTGCTGGTAGCTGTACAGCCACAGTTGGTGCAGTCAATGGCTGAGAAAGCTCTGGCCGCTGAGGTAAAGCAGGTGCTTGGCAACCCAGGGTAACGGGACTAGGCCCAGGGTACAGGCCTTGTTAACTCCCTGTGTGATTTGTTCCAAGCCCAACTTTCTGCCGCCAGTCTGACTTTCTCCTCACGGCCTGGGACCTTTAGCACCTCTCTCCTAAACCTTCACCTCCTTGCCACAGAAATCCATCCTTTGTGTTTTTGGTTTTGCCTTCTTCCATGTTAACAGATTCCTCATTCCTTTCTCTTAATATCAACTTTCATATAAAAGTAAATGACCAATCAGATGAACATCATTACCCTAAGTACATGTATGAAGACACAAATGATGTGACTCTACTTTGTGTACAAGCCGAGACATGAAGAATTGTGCTCTATATGTGTAATGTGAATTGAATCGCATTCTGTTGTCATATTTAACAAACTGGAATAAATAAAATAAAATTTAAAAAACATAAGTGACCACTTATAACTTTTTATAGCTTCTTGAGGAAGGAAAGAATTCTTTTCTGATAGGATGTGTGGCAAATTCAAAGAGACACTAGACCAAAAGGAGGCCTTCAATAAATTTAGAAGAACTCAAGGACAATCCACCTGCAACAGGCAAGGGGAACTCACTGGATACCAGTGGCTTTTTATTCCAAAGTGTTCTTCCAACTGTACTCTACTGCCAGGTGACACCAGTTTTTGTGCTTGGGGGACTGCTATTGCTCAGGATCACATTATTCTAAAGTAGAGCCTATATAAACAAAAATAGGGTTATGAGGGAAGTCCAAATTTTTCCAGAAGAACATAAATGAAAGCCAAGAAAACCAACATGGACCATATTAGCTTCAGGCATTTTTGCCTTCTCTACACACTACATAGAAGGGTATGCTCTCAGTTATTGATCATCTACATACCAGTGAATATTCTGAAGATAATCCTTGATCTATGGAGCTTAATCTCTAATGTTTGTATGTTAGGGCTGAAGCCAAGCCCTTGTCCCAGAACTGTGGAATGGTGACCCAGGCAGACTGGAGCACAGGTGGCAAGCTTGGGGCCACAGTCCTGCAGAGCCCACCATGTGGAGGCAAGCCAGGTGCCCTGACCTGTCCTGCCCCAGTAGCCTGACCCAGGGCTGGGTGTGGTCATCTGCTGCAGAAGCCTGTCCCACACAGTGCTACTGCAGAAACTCACACAGTGCTGCAGCCCAAACCTTGAGGTCCAGGATCTCAGGATCTCACTTCCCTCCTGGAATGGCAGAAAAATTGGATTAGGGCAGTCCCAAATGGGATTGCAGGGCTTACTGGGGGCATTAATACTTTTCCAAACTCTGATTAGCATAAGTGTGGACCAACAGCATTCACTCAAGTGCTAATATAAACCCTAGATCAGCACACTCAGACAGCAACCCCTGTCAGGTCCCCATTGCCCACTTGAATAAATCCTACGTTTACACTCACCCTTGTGGATTTCTTTCTTTGAATTCATGAGACAAGAACGCCAAAAGAGGAAACTGGTGGTGAGCTGCTGGGGTCTGCTGCAACACTGGAGGGTGTAGCCTGCCCTTCAGAGCAGCAACATGTTTCTCAGCTGCAGAGACCTGCGGCATAAACAGACCCCATGTGCCAGGAGAAGTAGAGAACTCCAGTTTCAGGATCACCTAATAAACAAAATAAACAAGTATATATTAGAAAAAGCAAAATACTGTTGGAAAAAGAAGTGTTGTCAGGGCAGGCTTCAGAGGTAAACAAAGGCTTGGAGGTGAAACAGCAAGGCGTGTAGCCACGAGAGGGAAGGAGACCCAGATGGAACTAACACAGAGGCTGCCCAGTGAAAGCATTCTTCACTTGAATGAAGGGTGAAAAAGAGGACAGTTTATCTGCAGCAGAACAAGTGAGGGGGAATCATAGAAGATGAGTTCAAAGAACTAGTGGGGGTAAATGGTTCAGATTATGAAGGGATGTGGGCCATTGTAAGGACTTTGGCTTTTACCCTGACATGGAGGAGCCACGGTGCTGAGAATAGAATGTTTAGGGCAAGAGTACAAGTGGGAGTAGTTAGCAGCTGTTTGCAGTGATTCTGGCAAAAGATGATGTAGACTTGGATCAGGGTGGTAGTAATGCACTCTGAAATGTGATCAGGTTCTGCATATATTTTAAGAATGTAGCCAGAAGGGTCTGCTGAGGAACTGAAAGTAGAGTGTGAGATAAAGAGAAAGACAATGGCTCAGTTTGAACTGAGCAACTGTGAGGATGGAGTTGCCATTTACTGAGGTGGGTAAACTGCAGTGGAAGAGGTATGGCAATGGGAGAGACACAGAAGTTCAGTTTTGAATATGCCACGTTAGACATTTATTAAACATCAACTAAAGAAAGCTGAGGAGATAGCTCAAGTTCAAGGAAGAAACCCAGGCTAGAGATATAAATTGAGAGTTGACCACAACTGAATGGCATTTAGAGCATCTAGGCTGAAAAAGATCACCTAAATGTTGACAGAAAAAGAAAAGACCCAAAGTTTGAGCTCTGGGGCATTTGGACATTTAGTTGATTCCCAGATGTGCAGCTTCAGCTTTACCTAGGAACTTGATGAAGATGCAAATTCTCAGGCAGCACACCAGACCAGCTGAATGAAGGTGGTACCCAGCACTGCTTTAAGACTCCAAGTAATTCTGATTATGGCAGTTTGAAAACCACAGGTTCAGAGACTGGGCAGAAGAGGAGGACATAACTAAAAAGACTGAGGAGTGACTAGTCAGGGAGGAAGAAAACCAGAGAGTGTTTCCAGGAGCAAGATAGTAGTCAACTTTTCTCATTGTTGTTCATAAGTAAAATGAGATAAGGACTGAGGACTGGTGTAGTAACAAAAAAAAAATGAATTTATGTGAAGATATTTAACAAGAAAAAAGGCATTCCCTGGTGTTTTAGACAGGTCAGCTGGGGGTGCCCTTCAAATATATTTTCTGAAGGAAACAGCCCATCCCTTATCTCCTGCTGATGGAAAGGGAGAGACTCTCTCCCACTGCTGTTTGAGCTGACAGAGGTCACGCAGGCTCCTTCTTCCTCTGCCTTTAGTTGACTAGACTACACTAAATCCACAGATCAATTAGGAGATAAGTGTGTCCTTGTAGGAGAAACCCTAAATAGCAGTGGCTTATACAAAATATTTTATATCTCTTTCAAGTTCTATTTGAACAAACTGTCTGGGGCTCATTCCTTCTATCTCGTTGGTGTGCCTTTCCTAGGGTGTTAACCTTGTCCACACTGTCCACGAGGATATCTCCAGCCAGCATGGAGAAAAACTCATCTCCTTAAGAAACAATTTTCCTCTCTGTCCCTAGCAAAAGGCAGGAATATTTACCCTGAGGAGGCTTAGTCTAGCTAAAAGTTATGGCACTCTATTAGAGAAAGGACCATTGAACACAGTGCTTGTACACAGAGATCAGCTAAGCAAATTGGATTTTCCTCCTTAGGACGATGATCTGGATAGCAAGCCGGCTACTTAATTACGGGATGATAAAAGAGAGCATGCAGTAGCTGAAGATCCGCTGACTCCGGGAGCTCGAGGGGGTCTAGAAGCTGGTATTTTCGGGCTGGTCTGCCTGAGGTCAGCGGTCCCAGTTACTGGTGGTTCTTGGGAACTCTTTCCGGGTTTTTCCAGGACTGATATTCCATTTCTCCTCATGAAGCAGGGCAACTTGGACCCAGCATCGCCGGTTACTGGAAGTAAACTGAAGCCATCTCTGTTGCAACACAACGGTCCCAATTAACACAGCCTCCGGGCATTTCCCCTCGGAGGGCTCACAGCCATGAGACGGGAAGTCTGCGGGGATGAGAAACACCGCGCTTGCAAGCCACAGCTGCTCGCTGTCAACGTCCCACGCGAGATGGGGCCTGTCGCGCGCAGCATCCCACCCACAGCCCCTGGGGAGCGCTCCTACGCTGCGAGGGGCGAGGCGCCGGGCGCGACCGCAGGCGCGGGGCCCTCTGGGAAGCGCGACGCCACGGCGCCCGCGGAGCATGCTGGGAGTTGTAGTTCCGCCTCGCTGTCGGCCGGCGCCACTTGGCCGGGCTGCTTTTACCTGCCGGATCCCGGCTTCCTCCGTGTCGGGCTAGAGGCCCGACCCAGGCTGGAGGAGGGCTGAGAGCGGGTCCTTCTGAGTCCGCGTGCCCGAAAGGAGGGTGGAGGGAGGCCCGGAGGGGAGGCGGCGGACCCCCGACCCTGCCCCCGACGTGGGCCGCGGGAGGCAGTCGCCATGGAGCCGGAGGGCAGAGGTGAGAATCGAGCGATGCGGGCGCGGTGCCCGTTGGGGACAAGGGACCAGAGAAGGACTGCCCTCCGGCTGGGGCAGGCGGGAGCACCGGGAAGCGTCATGTCCTCCCCGGAGCGCCGCTGCCCACCCGCTGGCCTCGCGACGCGGAGCAGGGAGACCGGTTCCCTCGGTTTCCTGCGGGTCTGTTGGGTGTCTCCCTGCCCCAGGTCTGCAGATCGACTGCACAGTGTGTCTTGACTTTCTTTTGTTCTCGCAGCAGCCCTACAAGGCAGTAGAAAGGAGACGGACTCTTGACAGACGGGGAAAGCGAGGCTGTCGGATAGTCTAGAATCCTGTTCTGTTGTTGTTTTTCCTCGAGTTCCATTGCTTTTCCAAGACAGCCAGGAGTGTATCCGAAAAGCTAGTGTTCAAAAAGAATTAGTTTAGTCTTCATCCGTTGAGCCTGGAACACAACAGAGACTTGTCACTGATTGAGGCAGGGATTAACAGTACAAGGACCGAGAGTGTTATTTTAACAACCCAACAGATGAGAGAGAGAAATATGTATTTAGTGTCCACTTTCTCACAGGTGCGTTTACTGGGGCTTAAGATTAGAGAAGGCAGTAGTGACCCTGTTGTTTGTGTCTAGGGTGTTGTGGGATCTCCTTTGGTTCCCTGTGTTGACTCTTAGTGAATTAGCTGCTGCATGGCAGTTTCTGCTACTTCACTGCAAGGCCAGAATAATTGTCATGACTTCTCTCTCCACTTGCAGGGTCATTTTCTGAGGACTCAAACCTTCCCAGTACTGCAAAGCCAAAAGAAAATGGAGTAACTGATATACTGCTGACTTCTGGGTCGCAGGTAAGTTTAGGTTTCTTCTTTTTTCCTTTGTTCTTAACATGGTTATATTTTCCATTGTTAAGAAATTGCTCCACCTTGAATCCTAGACCTCTGAATTCCTCCTGGAACGGACGAGTGATGAACTTCACGGGGAATGCTCCTGACCTGCACAAAATTTTCCTTCCCACTACTGCTTCTTCTCCTCTAAGGGCTTGTTGGCATCTGCTAGCCACTCAGTAGTGTAATTGGCCTTGCAGTGAGATATAAGGTAATAACACACACTTGCCCTGCCTTGTGGAGTTTCCTGAGGAGTAAGACATAAATAAGTAAAATAAACAGTGTGAAGGGAAAAAATACACACACACACACACACACACACACACACACACACGTGGGCTTTCTCTTGTCCAACGAGGAGGTCCACAGAACAGGGTACAGGAGAGTGTGGCTGCAGAGTCACTAATCAAGACCTCCAGAGACCAAGCAGGAAGCAGGTCTGATTTTATTGTGCAGTTACCATGTATATATACTCAGGCAGCAGCTAAGCAGATTACAAGCAGCCACCAATGAAATTGCTGGCCAACTGTCCCTGCAGCTACCAGTCTAGGGGTGGACCATGGAGCAAGCGCAGGGACTACAACACAAGGTCTCACACCCAGGGCTGTGCCTACGGCGTAAGCGGTTTGCCACTTACATGCCTAGCGCTGGGGAGTGGTTTGCCACTCAAACGCCCTTAACGTATGTCATGTATGCAGTACTCCATGCAGTTGTACACACACACACACACACACACACACACACACACACACATTAAATGTAGAAATGACTGCTGCAAGTCAAACTTGGCCCTGGAACTTTCCCATTATCTACAGTATTTGGAGAAGGTTTGGAATAAAAGCTACACTTTAGAAAGCAAGAGAGTGTGCATAGTTGAAGAGCAGAATAATACAGGAATATGCTAAGAAAAAAAATGTCTTTGGCAAAACAAACCCACACATCAAGTGATGAGAGAGTTGGAGGTCATCAAGGGTTGTCACTGTGGGGGTGAAGGAATTATAGATGCATTATGGCCAGATCACAAGAAAATCTCTGCTGAGTTTGATTCCAAAGGCAGATAAGCCCATGGAGGTTTTTAGAGACAAAGCAAGATGAGCCCAGCCCAGCCAGGTGCAGTGATGCTTGCCTGCAATCAGGCGAGACTTGGGAGACTGAGGCAGGAGAATCCCAAGTTCCAGGCCGCAACTTAGTGAGATGGTGTCTCAAAATAAAAAATAAAAAAGACTTTGGGGAGTAGTTCAATGGCAGAGCACTCCTGAGTTCAATCCCTAGTAAATCCACGCCCCCGCCCAACATACACAGAAAGATGAAACGTAATAACTGAAGAGAGACAATGAGTGAAGGTGCCTCTGTAGAATCTGGCTAGGATACTAGGAGATCTGCAGCTCCTTCAGTACAGAACCTGGGACAACATGTCTCTATCAAGTCTGGCCTCAGGGCATCCAGGTGGTCGTGATCCATGCACAATGGTGGGAGAAGATGCCAGTATGGATTTGATCTCTGAGTTTGTAGATTACTTTCAGAAGGAATAGGGGTGAGGAGGTCAGCAGTATCTGCTAGGCAGTGTCTGGTTGGGCTGCCTGTGAGCCCCAGTGCATGCTCTTAAAGGAGTTTGCTTGGGCTGGGGATGTGGCTCAAGCGGTAGCGCGCTCGCGGCCCGGGTTCGATCCTCAGCACCACATACCAACAAAGATGTTGTGTCCCCCGAGAACTAAAAGATAAATATTAAAAATTCTCTCTCTCTCTAAAAAAAAAAAAAAAAAAAAAAAAAAGGAGTTTGCTTGAGGATGTTTTCTTGGAGAGCTAGGTTAGCATTGGCAATGTTTGTGAAGGATGAAAACTACAAATTATATTGTTCGTATTGATCACTTCTGAGTAATATTCCCTTAAAAAGTGTAGTGCTTCATAGTTCAAGTGTAACAATAAGAGTTTATTTTAGCCAAGTGGTCTTCAAAGTAGGTAATTCTTTTAACTTTATTTCATTTTGTTCATTGCTTTATCAGTTGTTTTTGGAGAGAGAGCTATGTCATACACATTAGAATGCTGAATATAAACAGAAATAACTGTTGAGGTGCAGTCATACGCCACATAGGATGTTTCAGTCAGCAATGGGCCACATATCGAGGCCTGCCCTGTAGGATTGTGTCCCCCAGTGTTGGCACAGTTGTCTTAGTGTTCTTTAATTACCCTCTATGATGTTTGCGCCAGTGTGGGATTGCCTCACTACGCATTTCTCAGACTGTGTATCCATTGTGAAAGGTGCATGGCAATTTATGTTCTGGGGCCTGTGGCAAAAGTGGTAATTCAAAGCAGGGAAAGACTTATTTTGCTAGCAACTCAGGGGCTGGTCTGTCTTATAGTGTATCTCAGGTTAGTGTGTGTAGTTGTATAGAAGTTCCCTTTCTAGATTAGAAAAATGATCAGGCATTTGTCTTATTAGCAATAAACAGATTCAAAGGAGCATATTACCTGTCTTGCTCCCTTTTCCCACACTTTAGTAGACACACTAAACTTGGTGCCTGTCATCTAGATAAAGATTAGGGTAAAATTTCTGCAGCGTTTTCAGTGTTAGATATGCTTCTGTTCCCTCCCCTCCTTTGTTCCTATGCACATTTTTATAGAGTACCCTTTTTAAACTTGTTTCTGCTAATTCTTATTCATTTGTTTCTCCCTTCATTCAACTCTTCAACAAATGTTTTTGGAGTTCCTGCTCTGTGACAGTTCCTAGGGCTGTTTTGATAAGCAAAACCAGACCTAGCCTCTGCTCTGTGGAGCTTACGTCTAGTGGGCCAGACAGACGTTAATCACAAAGTCCCTTCAGCACGTGTACCCAAAAGAAAGGAAGGAGCATGGTGCTATAGCCAGAGAGGAGGAAGGCTTCCTTGATGAGGTGACCCTGAGCTGAGATCTGAAATGTTGGGATTCAAGTAGCTGAAAAGATGGTGGAGAGGAGAGAACATTCAGAACAGGAAGCATCAGGGAGGGTTAATAGGGACTGGCACACATTTTAGAAAGCTGAAAGGTGGCATTCAGCTGGAGCACAGAGAGCGTTAGAAGAGCATGAGGAGCTAGAGAGCAAGGGGCCGGGCCATCAGGCCCTTGTGGGCAATGACAAGACCACCATGGGGACTTCCATAATAATTTGAGTTTGAATGCATCCATATTTGTGGCAATGAAGCAAACATCTTAATTTTTAATATATTGGACTGAGTTTATTCTAAAAACTAGAGAGAAAATAGTTATACTTTGTGAACTTCTTGTATTTAAAAAGCCATACTATGAATAAAATATTTAATTCATAATTACATTTTCTTCCCTTACCCTAATAGTAAGGAATTCTCCAGTTCTTAATTTAACTCAATGATAGGGAACTAAGAACTCTGTCCCTCAGGTTTCACACTGAAGGTGCTCTCCTTCCTGCCTGTAAGTGACACGAGGTCTGGTATATGATGGAGACAGTGACTCTGTGGACTGTATGCGTGCCTGAGGACCTTGGTGTTGGAAGGTGTGGCAGAATAGTTTTTCTCGCCTTCCTAGCATTCCTGTCTCCTCCTCCTGTGCTGTCAGTTTGGGTCCTTCCCAGAAGCCTCTGGAAGGAGGCCCACTGGTAAGCACCGATGTGTTTGTTTTTTCAGGAATCGTTGATGATCAGGGATGTGGCTGAGGCTCTCCACCAGTGGGGACAGCTGAACACTCCTTCAGGAGTTAAGCCTGAAAAGCATCGCAATCTGGTCCTGCTGGGTAAGGAGGGCTTCCCAGCCCCTTTTGCATTTAACTCTAGTGCTTGGGCTTCCCTGGTTCCTAGGAGCTTCTTAATTTCTATAAGGCCTGTCTTTTTGTTTTTTTGTTTTCATTTTGTTTCAGGATATAGTTCTAACTCTCCAGAGTTAGAAATGGGCACCTTCACCATCTGGACCTATAGCATCCTCCTCTGCTCCTTGACCAAGAATGTCAGGACAGAGTTCTAGTGAAAACTACTCTTAAGATAAAAAACAAGTGACTGGATTGTTCCAAACTTAACCCCCTTCTCAGTCTCTCGACCTTCTGAGCACTGCAGGGAGGAAGTGCAGAGCTGACCTCCCGCTCTTGTGCTGTCTTCCCTTAAGACCAAGGAGCTAAGCTGGCCTCCTCACCAGACTCCCCTTCCTTTCCCATGAACAGGACTTCCAATTTCCAAGCCTGATGTGATCTCTCAGTTGGAATGTAGGGAGGAGCTGGAGAGAGAAGTCTCAAAAGCAGACAGTCCAGGTGAGTCATGGATTTGACCCTATTATCTCTCTTAAACTAGATCATTGCAATAGCCTATCAGCTAATTGTAGTTTCTTTAATCTTATCCTTGTGTACTTGAGGAAGCATACCATTGCTAGATTTCCCAAGCGGGTTACTTACCGTGCCAGTGCTGTATTCCTCTACCCATTTTCAAGGCCTTTGTTAGTCCACCTGCCTAAATTATTTGCCTTCTCTATTCTCCAGCTTGAATCTTTAATACCACTGAGAAAGTTCCTCAGCATCCTCCACTCACATATGTTCTCCACAGATATTTGGGGTTTAAATTTTTCCACTTTGCTTAGCTTAAAGTCCATTTGTCTAAATTTTTCTTCCATTTATTCTTTAAAATACCAAGCATTTCCCTGAGTATAATATGAAGTTAATAATATTGCATTGCATTGATTGATTTCATTTAGAAACATGGATGGATAGTAAAAACCATCCATATTAGTTCATTTTGTGTTGCCACAACAAAGTACCTGAGGCTGGGTACTTTATAAAGAAATGTGGTTCTTTTAGTTCATAGTTCTAGAGATTTGAGAGCATGGCAAGGGCCCCCTTGGCTGCATTATAACATGGTAGAGAGATGGAAAGGATCAAAGCTTGTGCCAAGCATGTCGCTGGCCTCACTTTATAACAACCAGCACCTGCAGTTATACGCGCATTCCTGATACCAGCATTAATCCCCTTCTGAGGGAGGTGCCTGTGATCTGTTTACCTTCCATCAGGCCCCACCTCTTAGGCGTTCCACCACCTCAACACTGCTGTGTTGGGAACCAGGTTCCAGCATGTGAACCCTTGGGGACCCTCACACCATATCTAAACAGTAGCACCACCTAAGCCTGGAAGGCTTTAAACATTTTCAACAGTGAAGATTCTCACTCTTACTTGGAAGCCCAGGACCTTGGGGCACGTAACCCGACAGGTCAGGGGCCAATCTGAGCACAGGGGCTTTGACCTCTTCTCCACACCCTGCTCTTTTGCTGCTCCTTCTCTTCCTCCCATCCCCTACCTCTCCTCTTCTTTCCCAGCCACCTGTTCCTCCTGTCCTCAAGATCCGAAGGCTTCTTTTAGAGCTTTGAAGTTCATTTGTTTCCTGAAAGCATTGTTTGTTGGTTTTATTATTTTTTGACCATAGCAGGTATTTTTCTCAGAATAGGAAATGATGCCTGTATAATTTTGCTTCTTTCAGACTGGAAGACGATACCAGAAAGCAAGGAACTAACTCCAGAGAAGGACTTTGCTGCAGAGGAATCAGCCCCTGGAGTGTTAATAGAAAGATTTCCAAAGGAAGGTTCCAGTGAATGTGAAGACTCTTTAGAGAGTCAGCAGGAGAATCACAAGAAACATTCAATTCAAGAAGTCGTCACCCAGAAGAAACTTTCTGGGGAGAGAAGTTACCAGTGTGATGAATTTAGAAGAAATCTGAGCCGGCGGTCATTACTGGTCCAACAACAAGGAGAGAGACTTCATAACTTTGATTCGGTTAAAAAGAACTTGAAACAAAATTCAGATATAATCAAGCATGAGAGGATGTGTGAAGGGAAGAAACCGTGGAAGTGCGACGAGTGTGACAAAGCCTTCAGTTACTACTCGGCTTTTGTCCTGCATCAGAGAATTCACACGGGAGAAAAGCCCTACGAGTGTAAGGACTGTGGCAAAGCCTTCAGCCAGAGCATTCACCTCACTCTGCACCAGAGAGTCCACACTGGAGAGAAGCCCTACGCCTGCCACGAGTGTGGGAAGGCCTTCAGCCACCGCTCCGCCCTCATTCGCCATCACATCATCCACACCGGGGAGAGGCCCTATGAGTGCAGTGAGTGCGGCAAGGCCTTCAACCAGAGCTCCTACCTCACCCAGCACCAGCGCATCCACACCGGGGAGAGGCCCTACGAGTGCAGCCAGTGTGGCAAGGCCTTTAGTCAGAGCACCTTCCTCACCCAGCACCAGGTCATCCACACAGGGGAAAAGCCCTACAAGTGCAACGAGTGCGGCAAGGCCTTCAGTGACCGTTCAGGCCTGATCCAGCACCAGAGGACTCACACCGGGGAGAGGCCCTATGAGTGCAGCCAGTGCGGCAAGGCCTTTGGCTACTGTTCTGCCCTGACCCAGCACCAGAGGACTCACACTGGGGAGAAGCCCTACAAATGCACCGACTGCGCCAAAGCCTTCAGTGACCGCTCAGCGCTCATTCGTCATCAGAGGACACACACTGGAGAGAAACCCTACAAGTGTAAGGACTGCGGGAAGGCCTTCAGCCAGAGCTCATCTCTCACAAAACATCAGAAAACACACACTGGAGAACGACCCTACAAGTGCCAGGCCTGTGGGAAGGCCTTTAGCCAGAGTTCCTCCCTTTCTCAGCACCAAAAAACACACGGGGGAGGGAAAAACAAGGAACACGCAGTGGCCCTTAATAAGCATCCAGCCTTTGGCCAACAGAGAGGATCCATACTGGGTGAATGCACATAAGGGTGTATTTACTGGGTTTACCAAACATGCTGTGAGGACCATAAAGAATAAAAAAGTCGTTGTTGATGTGGCTGTAGCTTACCTAGACTGCTAAAGAGAGGTTTTACATGTTTTAAGGTGTCCTAATGGAGGGCACTGTGACTTCCCCTGGGGAAAGAGGAAATTTATTTCTTGTGTATGTAAACTACCAGATCCTTGAGGGAGAAATAGGGTATGCCACGGGGAAAAGGGGCATCTGGCTGGGTTGTCTCATAAGGCTAAAGAGATCAGTGGTGAGCTGCAGGGGTAGAAATTAGAGATGGGAATTCACAGTTTGTCCAGGGTCAGGATGGTGGAGGAACAGAAGTTTTCCTTCAGCCTGAAGTTCAAGGATACAAAGGAGGGAGATGGAAAAAAAGAGAGAAAGACCCGGGGAGAGAGCCCAAGCAGTACTGATGGAGACAACGGCTCAACTAAGTGTTCACAGCCAGGAACACCATTGCCCCTGCTTGTTGGTGGGTCCCAGAGTTTCTGTGAGGGCACCTTTACCCTGAAACGAAGGAATTCTGGCCTGGGGGCCCTGCAGCTCCATCTGTCCTTTAGACCTTACTTATTGAGATGTCCCCGACTGAGAATCAAGTCCACTCCAAGAATCATGGCCTATAGCTCGAAAGGGAGAGAACAGAAGAGACCTTTGATGTGTTCAGTCTGTTTTAACATATCTGAGTTACCTGAGAATGTTTATTTATGAAGATTTACCTCAGTTGTTGGTAGTTTGTACCTTAGAATTTTTTTTTATACCATAGTAAAGCTTAATTGTAAACTTGCACTGACATTGCATATTAGATTGTGAAAACTTGAGAAGACTATGAAATACTTGTCCTTTACTGTTTTTCTCTTGATTAGAGCCAAATGACATCTTTGTGTAAAACATATTTAATTGAAATTTTGAAGGTTATTATTGAAAACATTTTGAGACCAGTGTCTTTAATTTCTAGAAGCTTCATCGTGTTGTGGTTTTGGTGTGGTTTTTTGAGTGGACCTTTGGAGTTTGTTGTGCTGCTTTAATGTGTATGTTTATGCTTTTTGCAAAATTTAGGGAATTTTCAGCCATCATTTCTTCAGAATACATTTTCAGACCACTGCCCCGACTCTTCTCTTTTCTGATCTCTTGATGACAGAACTATTAGATCTTTGGTTGCAATCCCACAGTTTCAGAGCTCTGAGCTCTGTTCTTTTTCTTTTTCCTTTTTAAATATATTTTTGCCTCAGTCTGCCATAACAAAACTCCACCAACTGGGCGGCTCAAGAAGTTTATTTCCTGCAGTTTGCATCTTGGGGAGGCTCGATCAGGGTGCCATGTGACTCTGCTGCTAGCTGGGGTTCTCTTTCTGGCTTACAGGTGGATGCCTTTGTGTTCTGTCTTTACATGAACTTTCTTCAGTGCGTGGACTGGGAGAGAGAGAGAGTCTCTTCCTCTTCTTATAAGGCTTCCAGTTCCCTTAGGTTAGGACCCCATATTTAGGTCCTCACCTAGTCATAATTACCTCCCAAAAGCCCTCTCCAATTACAGTCACGCTGGGAGTAAGGACTTTAACAAATGGATTCTAGGGAAGACACAGCTCAGTCTATAGCACCCCCCCCCCCACACACACACACACAGTTCTTGTCCATGCATGAAAAATACACCCAAAATTTTAACTCATTCTGTCAACCTTAAAATCTAAAATTCAAACTTTAATCTAAATATCACCTAAGTCAGGTATGAGTGAGATTTGAGATTCATCCTCAGGCAAAATTCCTCCCCAGCTGTGAACCTATGAAACCAAATAAGTTACTGCTTCCAAAATACAACTGTGGGCTGGGCATAGAGGCACCATTTCTGTACCAAAGGGAAGAAACGGAAGAGGGAATGGGTAATGGACTCCAAGCAAGTCCTAAACCTAGCAAGGCAAACCCCATTAGATCCTTAGACTTGAAGATAGTCCTCTGTTGGCTTAATGCACTGTCTCTGGACCCACTGAAGTGTCAGTCCTGCCCCTGCAGCTCTGCCAGATGGCCGCACCCCCCAAGGCTCTGCAGGGCAGTCTTGCCTCAGGCTTCAGCTAAAGATTTCTGCCTGTTGAAACCAAGAGGAATTCTGTCAAATGGTTGTTCAGCCACATCCTTGGTACTTCTTCCTAACAAACTTTCTCATTCTTTGCTGTATGAATACAATTTTGCAAACTTTCAAGTTCAGATTCCTTTTTGCTTAGCATTTCATTCTTCAATTCATCTTTCCTGTTACTTCTTCCTAGAAGCAGCAAGGACTTAAGCTGTACCTTCAATACTTTGCTTAGGAATCTGATAAATATCTAATTTCATCACTCCCAAATTTTGCCTCCCACAAAACACTAACATACAGTTCAGATAAGTTATTTGCAACTTTATAACAAGGATCATCTTTCCTCTAGTTCTGTTAACACGTTCCATCGCCGTCTAACCATCGAGCCACACCAGCACAGCCTTTAAATCCCATGCATCTAGGATGTACCTCAAAATTCTTCCAGTCTCTACCCAGCTCCCAGTTCTAAAGCCACCTCCACATTTTTAGGTATTTGTTAGTTGCATCCCACTTTGGGGTACCAAAATCAGTCTGCTCAGGTGGCCATAGACTGGTTGGCCCAAATGAGAGATTTATGGTTCTGGAGGCTGGAAGTTCAAAAGCAAGGCCCAGCAGGATTTGGTTCCCTGTGAGGGCTCTCTTCCTTGTTTGAAGATGGGGCCTTTTCACTCACTGTGTGCTCATGTAGCCTTACCTCAATACATGTGTGTGGAGAGAGAGCCGCCAAAACTATTGGACCAGGACCCCACATATGACCTCTTTTAACCTTGGTTACCTCCTGAGAGCCTCTGTCCATATACAGTCACCTTGGAGATGGGGTCTCAGTGTAATGAACTGTGGCGGCGGGGAGTGCACAGTTCAGTCCCAGTAATCCTGTCTATTGTTAACATTGGACGTTTTTCTGTTCTTCAGGTCCACAGAGAGTTCTTCCATTGTGCTTTAGAGCCTATCACTGAATTTTATTTCAGTGTATTTTTTCAGTTTCATTTTATTATTCACTTTCTTTCCTGAAACTTTTTTTTTTAATTTGAGCCCTAAAATCTGGGCCAGGCAATTCTAACACCTGTGTCATCTCTTTGTGTTGGCATCTGTGGATAATTTTTCCACTCAAATCAGGATTTCCTTGGCTCTTGGTGTGATGAGGAGTTTTGTATTGGAACCTGGACATTTTGAGGTTCATTAGACTCCGTGTCTATTTGAGCCTTCTGTTTCCATGGGCTTCCTCTGCCTCCACGAGTGGAGAAGCTGGGGTGCTGCTTCATTACCTCAAGCTGGTGTTACAACTCCAGTTTTATCATGGGCCTCTGTTTATGGGGGTCAGGGTCCTCAAGGTTGCTGGGCTTGAAGTGGGGTTCACAGCTCCCCACCCGGCCTCTGCAGATCACCCTGGCTGGGGAGGCCATGGATGCCTAGGTCTGTCCCCTGTGGGGTGGGGTGGGGTGAGCTCCTCACTGCTGGGCGCTGGCCTAAGTCCTGACTTCACTAGGCCCACTGACACCAGCAAGGACAAGGAGAGGCATCTTGTCCTGGGGTAGAGATGGAAGCCTTGTCTCTCCATGTGGTCTCCACTGAGACTGCAAGTGGGAGGATGGACAGAAAACATGTCCCCTTGACCTTTCCCAACACCACCCCAGAGTGGGATGGAGGGTTGGGGAGCTTGTTAAAGTGTGGAGAGGCTGGAGGGCATGCTCCCACTCGGTCTGTTGGTGGGGATAGGGCTTCAGATGTCTCCCGTGTACTTTAAGAATAGGGCCTCAAAGTCTTCTGTCTTGCTGGGCTGCTTCTTTTGCTAGAAAGGGTAGCCTTTTCTTGGTCTTTAACAAAGCCATACCTGTTGGCATTCCTGGTTTGCCAGCTTCTCCACAATGCAATTTGGCAAAGAAGAGATGTGAAGAGTCCCAAGAGCTCACTGCTGTGGTGTCCTTGGGCTCCTGGTCCCTAGCCAGTCCATTCTTGTTCCCCTTTTAGAAACTTCTTGTGTTTGTTTTGTATGGAATATCCAGGATATTTGGCTGTGTTTAGGGAGAGGGCGAGGGGGAAGCACCACTCCATCTTTCCCTCGCAGCCTTGCTGGGGACACTGAAATGGCATGTCAGGTTATGTCGAGTGCAACCCCAAAGTCCAGGGTACACAGAGGCCATGCACAGAGAATTAGAGATGAGCCTCGAGAGCAGTGCTCCCCAGTTCCCCACGACCAGCTGCCCACTGGGAAGATGGAAACAGGCTGCGTCATCTGCCCTGGGGGGAGACATGCTTTTGAGTTGGGGAAACACCAGTGTTTAATTGTAGATGACAAGTTTGAGAAGGAAAAATAGATATGGCTAAGAATATTCACCACTGTGGTGTTCAAATTTTTCATTTGTATCTTTGTCCTAAGAGCATGTGAGAATCACTGGAAAACTGAGTTAACAATTTTGGACTTTTCCCCATTATGTATTACCTATATGTGGCTATCTTTATTTTAATTTGATACATGGTATCATAGAGAACCAACAAAAGAATGAAAGTAACTGAGATTTGAGTCAAGTCACTTCACCCTTTGAGATCTGTCTCATATATGTGTGTGTGTGTTAATGTAGCCACCTGAGAGTGGTTAGAATTAGGTAGGAAATGGATACAAAAGGATTTGTAAGCTATCAAGTGCTGCATAACTTATTATTGGTGTCATTATTTATATCATGTGTGCTTTTTGATGGTGTAGTGCAATAAAAATGACTACAGATACAATGGAATGGGTCTTCTTATATCTTAGTAAAATAAGTTTTCTTAAACAGTAGTAAAATCTGCATCTTTGTTTTTCTCTACTAACATGATAAGTTACCTTGACATATTTTTTCAGTGTTAAAGAATCGTGCATTCCTCAGACTCCCTCACATAGTCTTTTCCCCACCCCTGGAGGAGTTTGTATTCCTTGAATGTTTGGGGGCATTCCCCTGCTAAAATGGAATCATTGTGTTTACAGGATGTGTTTCAGCTGTTTTTAGGAGCTCCTCCGATTTTCTATTCTTCTTGAATGTTTCATTAGCTGTTCCTAAAAGCATATCCTTTGTCACTAAGTCCATTGTGCCTTGACTTTCGATTTTGTTGTTCTGTCTGCTGTGTTCCTTTGTTCGTTCCTGGTGTGGTGGTTCACATCCTTTTAATCTTGACTCTGCTTGCAGATGTTTGTCAGTTTTACTAGTCTTTTTAAAATAGTTGTTTTGGCTTTTGCAGACTCAACTTTAACGACGTATACTTACAGCACGTGCACGGGCCCTCACCCAAAGTTTCTGAGCCTAATTCTGAGAATGGTGGACGAGGCGGAGTCACAGCACCTGGTGGCCGCTGAACAGCAGGAAGGGCAGCTCACTGCACAGGTGCTTCACTTCATGGAGCTGGGTTGGGATAAATGCGTGCAAAAGCCCTGGGATCGCCTAACTCTCCATTTGAAAACTGTCTCTCCAGCTGTGGGGACCGCTTCATTGACACTCCATTGACACTTCATTGTCACCATTTGGTTTGCCCAGACTGTACAGAAAGGAGGGCAGTAGGCCACCCCCTGAGCAAATGACAAAAGCAGTGAAGGACTTGTTGTTAAGCAGACTGAAGCGCAGGTAGGGGAAGAATTGTCAACCCATTGTCAATCAGCATCAGGCTGTTACCAAGTTTGTTGGTGTTAAGAAGTAACAGATCAAATGTTCCAAAAGTGAAATTTTATTTATTTTGGAATTCATAAATTCCAGATTGTATCACAGCAGTTATTCCATAAACATGAATTCTCAAACAAACAAGCAAAGTAAACATACAATAAACTCCCGCTTCGTGTTCAGTGAGCGCACAAAGCGGATGCCTGTGCACCCACCCCTGCAGTCTGGCCTGATAGCTGCTGCTTCTCTCCTCTTCCTCCTCTTCCTCCTCTTCCTCCTTTCTCTTCTCTCTACATCTCTGTAGTTTTTCTGTGTCACTGTGAACAAAATACCTAACAAGAACAACTTAGAGGAGAAAAGATTTATTTTGGCTCCTGGTTTCAGAAGTTTCAGTCCATGGGTGGCTGATCTGGTGCTTTGGACCTTTCTTTATCCACTCATCTGTCAATGGCCATTTGCGTTCTTCTATCTCTTGGCTATTTAAACAATGAATACGGATGGGCTAATGTCTCTTTGAGATCCTGTTTTCCATTCTTTTAGATACATAATTGTGTCAGCTTTCTCTTACTATAACAGAGTGCCAGGGATAATTAACTTAAGAAGAAAGGCTTACTTTGGCTCATAGATTTGGAGATTTCAGGCCATGATTGATTGTCCTCATTGCTTTTGGGCCTGTGGCCAGGCAGTATATTTGGTGTGAGCACCTAGTAGAGGAAGCACATTCATCTCGTGGCCAGGAATGAAAGAGGAAGGGGCTAGGGTCCCAATGTCCCCTACACAGGCACACCCCTAAGGAGCAGGAGACCTCCCACTTGGTACCACCTCCCAGTAAGGCCACAGGCTTAGAACCAAGCCTTTGGGGGACACTTACCCAAGCCATAGAAATCCCCAAAGAGGATCTGCAGATTATGTGGTAATTCTATTTTTAATTTTTTGAGGAATCTCTATGATGTTTTATTGTTCCTTTGCACATGACCTTATCAGCAGGTGTCTTTTAGGAGAGTGAATACTGTCTTCCACATTACCTGCTATACCTGACCTGAGAAAGCTAATGCTGATACAAGAATACTACCTGACCTACTCAGTTTTAATTATCCACAGTGATCCCCAGATGCCATTGCAGTTCCCCTGTCCAGTTGCCAATCAATGGTGACATGTTGCACTTATTAGTCCTGCCTCTTCAGTCCCCTTCAGTGAAGAATGATCTGTCTTCCAGGTGCAGAGGAGCCCATCAGTGGCTTGGGAGGCTGAGGTGGAAGGATCACAAGTTCAAGACCAGCCTCAGCAACTTAGTGAGGCCCTGAGCAACTTAGCGAGACCCTGTCTCTAAATAAAATATAAAAAAGGGCTGGGGATGGGGCTCAGTGGGTAAGGGCCCCTAGGCTCATCCCTAATACTAAAAATATAATAATAATAACAATAATAATAATAATAATAATAAAATAATCTTTCCACCTTGTTTTGTCTTTCATGACACAAATATTTTGGGGAGTCCAGGGCAGTTATTTTGTAGAAAAAAAAAGATAATCAACATTAACATAAACAATATTATCAACAGTGTTATTACACTGTGTTTTTTGTCCTTTCTTGTGATTAGGTCCAGATTAAGCATTTTTGGCAAAAAAAAAAAAAATCTACACAGCTGTTATATGACTCTCATTAAATCTCACCAAGAGGGCTGGGGCTGTGGCTCAGAGGGCAGAGCCCCCCTCTAGCACGTTCGAGGGTTCAATCCTCAGCACCACATAAAAATAAGTAAATCAAATAAGGGTATTGTGTCCAACTACAACTAAAAATATATATATTTTTTAAATTTCACCAAGAGGCTCAAGATACCAGCTGGTCCTGTTCCTAAGGCTGAATGTGACCACTGCACTGATAGCTGCCCAAGTTCCCTCCCTTCATACTTAATAAGCAGCCTAAGGAAATCTTGATGGCAGCCTCGGTTCACCTGGTGTCTGTGGTCACCGCCGATCACCCTTGCCTGAGCTGGCCGTTGCCTCAGTGCTTGTCAGTGGGGTTCCCAGTTCCCTTATTCCTTCCACACGAAGTAGCTGCTATTCTTAGGAAAGAGCTTTCCATCTGCACCTCCTGCCCTTGCTTCAGTATCACTAAGCGTTCATGGATTCTTTTTAAAATATGCTTTAATTGAGGCTGAACATTCCTAACAGGACAGAGCTTCAGCATCCAGCCTGGTAAATCCTTTTGTATGCAGAAGCCTGGGAGCCACCCCCCGCTTTAGGTCAAGACAGGCCATTGCTTCTCATCTCCCAAATGATAATCATTTTTAAAATGTTTATTGGGTGTTTGGATAGCTTCAGTTTCAAAGTGGCTCTCTAAATCTTTGGGTTGGGTGAGTCTGCTGGGGATTGAACCCAGGGCTTTATACATGCCGAGCACACACTGTACTCTCAGCCTCTGCTGGAGTCTTTCATCCATTTCTTTAAATTATATTTTTATTACTTTGTGAAAGTTCTGTATGTATATTCTTGACACAAGTCCTTTGTTCCAACACAATAGTCCTTATTTATCCAAAACTCCCAGTAGGTGCTTGAAACCCAAAGTAGTGCCGAAGTCTCTCTATATTATTTTTTTAAAGCTTTTGTTTGGCATATCTGAATTCCTGGCATCACTGCGTTTGCACTGTAGAGTCATTGTTAAATAAAATAAGGGTTATTTGAGCACAAGTACTGTGATACCTCAACAGTCACTCTGATAACCATGACAGCTACTGACTGACAGGTGACTACAGTGTGGATGAACTGGACAAAGGGAAGATGCATATTCTCGAGCAGATAAAGAACGATGCTACTCAGATAGGAGCACAATTTAAAAAGTATGAATTGTTTATTTCCAGAATTTTCCATCTAACAATTCCAGATTGTAGTTGTCTATGTAATATAAACTGCCACAGAAAGTAGAACTGTGGATAGGGGGGTTACTGTATCTGTCCTGGAACTATTACCTCCGCCATTCAACTGTAACAAAGTGTGCAAGGTGGGAGCCCTTCCTGCTGGCTCTGCGCTTTTCTTTGGACATCTCCTTATTTCCTGATACAATGGAAGCTCTCTTTGTCTATTCCTTATACCAAATCTGGGATCCCCATCCTCCAAGAATCCCCTGGGCCTTTTAGTGAGGAATGACCTTGTTTTGTTTTGACCTCTGGGGGTAACTCTTATGACTTCTTGAGCTGGTTTATTACGTTTCCACCCAGCATGCCCACTTCAAAGTGTGAAGAGTTTTACAGAATACTTCACCCAACACTGTTGATAACATTGTTTATGTTAACGTTGATTATCTTTTTTTTTTTTTTTTTTTTTTTTTGCTCATGTAGAATTAGATTCTTCCCAACGTTCAAAATGAAAGGAATCTCTGCTGGTGGGAAGGTAAAAAAGTTCCTGCCACTTTAGAAAACAGCTTGGCAGTGTCTTATAAAGTTACCCATTGACCAGGAGTCTGAGTCCTGGAAGTTTGTTCAAAAGAAATGAAAACATGTCCACATAAAGACTTGGGCAAGTGTGTTCTTAGCTGTGCCATTCATAGTCGCCCAAACCGGAAATATCCCGACACACATGTCCCTCAGCAGTATAATAGAAAACAAATTGCAGTATGTTTGCACAATGACCTGCCACTCAACAAGAAAAAGAAGGTGCTACCGGTACATGGGAGGTTACAAAACATGATGTTGGGTGCGAGAAGTCAGAAAGCTATGGTACGACATCATGTGATTCCTTTTATGTGAAGCTCTAAAAAAATCAAGAGTAAGATAGAATGACATAAAGTCAGAGGGTCATCACCTCGCAGGGCAGGGCTGCCTGGGAAGGGCATAGGGGTCTTTCTAGGGTGATGACAGTGTTTTTTGTTTTGTTTTGTTTTTTGTCTTGCTTGGGATTACACAAGTGTGAATGTTCATCAAAAATGTACAGTGAAGACTTGTGCATGCAATGTATATGAAAATGTCCTAACGTCTGGATAAATATATGTGAAAGTGCATGTCACGTCTCTGAGTTTTAAAAGAAATTAAAAAGGATGAAAATACTGATTCCTAGCAAAAGATTAGAGTTAGCTGAGTAGATCGAATGAATTTAATTTCAAAAGGTACCCTTGAAAAGGTTCAGGGGAACCCTTTGGCCAAGAGGAGAACTAGGAGCTCTTTGCCCTTTACAGATTCCAGGGCTGCTGTCCTGAGACTTGGCTTTGATTTTGCTTTTTTTTTAGGGGTTCATTTACCTATCACGAGCTGCTCTGTAATTTCCACCATCGTCACCAGGGGGCAGTGTTCGCACGTCAGTCTGGAGCCCGCGGGGGGTCAGATGCTTCGGAATCGCGCTTTCTGCAGCCTCCCAAGAAGATGTCAGCCACCTTTGAGTGGAGAGTGTCACCACGATTACCTACTTAATGCACCAGGGGGTGGAAACAACTCTTACCTGTTTCCAAAAATGGTATCTAGGGAGCATATATGTGCCACCATCGCAGATGTCCATGGCCTGTAGTCCCAATAGCTGCTGAAATGTCACTTCTCCCCGAGGTGCGTGAACTGGGTGCTGCAGCAGGCTCGGGGCCGGCCCGGCGGAGGCGTTTGGAAAGGTTGGCGGCTCCTCCCCAGAAGCTGCCTTCACGCCTTCTGCCCCGGCTTCACGCAGAACGCCTCACCTGCGATGCCCACCCATGCACCGTTTCCATTCCTGCTTTAAGAAAATGTTTCTTTTTCAGGAAAACAAAAAGACAGCAAGGGGCTCTGAGAGGAGGCAGCTGGCCTTGACCTTGCAGTGGACTTCAGGCAGAAGTCCAGGGTCTCTCCTGGCCCAGGACCGAGCAAAACGATGGCTATTGCTTTCCCTCAGCCCCAAGTTCATCTCCCTTAGACGTTCGGTGTACTTGCTCCCGTGTGAGCTTGGACTTCCAGCCTACCTGCTGCTGCTGGCCTCGTCTAGGAGAGAAACGAGCAGAGCAAGAAAATAACTCTACCTCCTGCGCTCAACGCGTCTTCACACCTGACTCAACGGCTGCTGCTGACCTCTGGCTGCTGTTTCATTTTCAGGAAACAGACTTGCACAAATATCCCTAGTGGTGGCTGTTCCCTGGGAGCCAGATGAAGGCCTGTGGACCCAACGGCCTGTTGAATCCATGGCAAAACACTCCTGAAATTATTTTTAGTATCATTGACCTTCTTACCTTCTCTGTTTGAAGAATTGTTTTTGAAAGATCACTTTCCAAGGGAGGACTTCAAGTCACATTTTTGGTTTCTGGGATTTTTGTTGTTGAACTCCAAATTATAGCTCTTTATTTAGCTACACACACACACACACACACACACACACACACTCATCACATGGGACTTTATTTCTTTTCCTTTCCAACACACACAGAGCAGGGCACTGTGTCCCCAGCTGATCCTGTGGCCCTGCATCCCTCATCCCATGTCTGGGCAGGACCAGTGGCCAGCATGCCCGCTCATCACCTGGTTTCCCATCGTATCAACTCAGTAAAGTTGTTGCCATGGAAACCACCAGGGCCTCGGGATGCAAAGGCAGATCAGGGCCCATGGTGGGGAGGTGGTCCCAACCCCTGCTTATCAAAGGGAGGAGAGACCAGCCCCCAGGAGGTGGGAAGACTCGGGACTCTCGGATCAGAGGCTTTGTGTGAGGGTGAGACCTTAGACCTCTTGCCTGGAAATGAACTGAGAGAGTTCAGATCTTGAATGTCATCCAGAGGTCCACGTGCTGGCAGCTTGGTCCCCAGCCCTTGGAGCCAGTAGGAGGTGGGGGAACCTTCAGGAGCCGAGTACTAGTGAGAGGAAGTTGGCAACGGGGTCCTTGGAGGGGATATTGGATCCTGGCACCTCCTCTGCCCCCTCCCTTTGCTTTCCGGCCACCATGAGGTGAGCAGCTTCCTCTGCCACATGTTCCTGCCGGGGTGTGCTCCTTCACCACAGCCCCGAAGCAACAGGCCCAACCGGTCCTGCACTGAAACCCACAAAATTGAGCCCAAATGAACCTTTTCTCTTATAAGTTGGCTTAGCTCTGGAATTTGTTATAGTAACAGAAAGCTGACTAACACATACATGTTCCCTCCAGGTGGTCCTGCCCCAAGTGAGGCCTTCATAGGGGAAAACTGTCCTGAGCCACATCCAGTCCAGCCTGCTCCAAGTGCTTCCAGTGACGTAGGCTCATTGCTCAGAAACACATGGTCAAGTGGATGGCACTACCAGAGGAGAGGTGTGGCCAAGGAGATAGGTATTCAGGCCCTCTGGGACCCCCATCTGATGATTCAGCTGGAAGCTTAGCTGATGGGAAATGAGGGAAAGACTTTTGGGTCAGGAAGGAAGAGACATGAAAGACTGGAAAGACTGGCAGTTGGGGACAGAGACAGCCTCAGCATGGCTGTGTCCTGGGGTCAGAGTGATATGTCAGATGTCACTGGGGACAGTAGTGAATGCCGTATTGTGAGAGGGTTGGCCAGCGGGTGAAGAAACCTAAAGGGATGCATACGGTGGTCACAGTTAGCTAGGATAGTCTGGGTTGTGCTTCAGTAACAGGTAGCTCCAGACCTCAGCGTCTCCATTCAATTAGGGTTCATTTTTCAGTCTGGTCAATGTCTGATGCTGGCTGGTATAGGGGACGCCTCCCTTCTTAGGGTCCCAGCTGAGCCTGAGAATTATATTGATATAGGGCAGATGCACTGCAAGAAAAATAGATGCCAGGAATAGAGCATGCCAATTTAATGTAAGCTTTATGTGACACAGGAGCCTTTATGAGGAAATAAAGATCCGACAAACTGGGCAAACCTGCGCGTTTTGTATCGGGTTGAACAGACAGACCTTTGTGGAAAGAGACAACTTCACGTGGGGAAGACCAAGGGAGGTAAGAGTCATGTTAACAAGGTTTGCTTGTAGAGGATGCTCTTGGCTGATTCCTCGCTGGAGAACGTCCCTTTCTCCTAGAACAAGGAGAGCATCCTTCACGTGGGAGTCTTCTCTGTTCTCAGGAAGAGAAAGGTGGACCAGAAAGCCCTCCTTGCACCTGACATCTTTCAAGGTGCCTTTAGCTTGAGGTGGTCCTTACGTCAACCTGCCATATTTGGGGTCTGTATTCTGCTACCTCCACTGGGACTGGGGTGTGTATTTTGGTATATACGGGGGAGTTGTTGGGCTTGGTGTCTCTCCCAAGACTCAGGAGCCCAGTCACTGCCATCTCAATATGCAGCTTTGGGATCCCCACTCAGGGGGAAGGAAACCATGGGACCTTGCTCCAAAGGTCATGTCCTAGAAGCTTGGTCCCCAGCATGGCCATGTTAGGAAAGTGGTGGGTCTTTTAAGAGGTGGGGCATAGAGGAAGGTCATTACTGGCTCCTTCCTGCTCTCTGGCTTCCTGTCTCACCATGTGATTTCTCTCTTCCCCACTGATGGCATCTGCCATGATGTGATACAGCCAAGGGGGACCTCACCAGAGCCGGTACAGTGCTACTTGAACCTCCAAAACCATGAGTGAAATAAACTTATTTTCTTTATAAAGTACCCAGCCTCAGGTATTTTGTTACAGTAACAGAAAATGGACTAATGCAGCCCTCACACCTGCTTTGCTAAGCTTTAGCCAGGAAATCACCCACCTAACTTCTACTTATAGTCTGTTCACCAGAACTGGTCACATGGCCTCAACCTAACCACCAAGGAGGTTGTAATGGGCAGCTTTCCCCAGCATCCGGGAGAGGAAAATGCAACATTGGTGACCATGAGCATTTTCTTGGTTGTAGTAGTCACCCAATGTTTTGGACAGAACTTTCTTGTGTGGCACTGGGTGGTCCTGAGGTATTTTAGTGGGGAGGGAGTATGAGCATATGGCTTTCAGTGGGCCATTCTTCATGACGGCACAGGAAGAACATGAATGTTTGTGTTCCGGAAAAGGCAGGTCACTGCCTTTGGCTGCCTTGGAAGTGCTCTTATACCCAGGGTCTTCCTGGCCAGAGAGAGAGAGAGAGAGAGAGAGAAACCAAGACACTGGCTTCAAGGTCAGGGCTTGGTGGAGGGCATATGGGTCTGCCGTGCTCAGTGGGGCACCTGTGAGTCTTCAATGGGTGAGACTCCCTGTGAGCTGGTGGAATAGATTGCCCCAGGGTACCAGGAACCCGCTTGATGAGGGAGGGCTGGACCTGGATAAGCAGGTCAGCAAAGTGGGTACTGTGGGGAGTGTGCTGAGTCCAGGGACTTTCCGCCAGAGAGAGTCATAAGAGGGGGTTCCAGCCATGTCCCTCCCCTATGTGAAACCAAGGCCATCTGCCAGGAGCCCCTGGGGAGCCCAACAGGCACCCAGCAGCAGCAGCAGCACTGGACCCCAGTTTGGTGGCCTGATCCATACTTTGGTAGATCTAGAATCCTCAAGCTGATTCTGGAAGCTTCTGCCTCCTGGGTAATGCCCAGCTCCGGGGCCCCAGCATCACACAGAGCTGCACCTCCCACCGGCTGCCCTGGCTCTGCCTGGCTGCCCTGCCTCTGGGCTTGTCCAGGCTGCGGGGGGACGGGAGGGCCTGCCGAGATGTTCCAGAAGGCCTGCTTGTCTAGATCCTTCTCTGGTCAGCCGGCTGCTGACTTTGAAATGACGTGTGTCTCTGTGTGTTTTTCCTCACTGTGACCGGAAGACCCGACAAACAACTTAGAGGAGGGAAATCTTATTTTGGCTCCTGGTTTCCGAGGTTCAGCCTGTGGCTCAGCTTCTGTGGCTCTGAGTCTGAGATGAGGCAGAACGGCAGGGTGGTTGGGTGTGGCGGAGGAGAGCAGCTCAGTCCAGGAACCAGGAAGCAGAACCAGCGCCACTCACCAGGGACAAAATACAAACCCTGAGGGCAGAGACCTGCTTCCTCCAGCCACACCCACCTGCCTACAGTCATCACCCAGCTAATCTGTATCAGGGATTAATCTGCTGATTAGAATGTCACTCTCTAATCTAATCAGTTCACCTCTGGACCTTCTTGGTGGCCTCACACCTGAGCTTTGGAGGACACCACAAGAGCCTGAGTGCTGAGTGCCCAGCCACTCCCTGGCAGACCCTCAGCCACCCCTCCAGGCCCCGCTGACACCCACAAGCCCCACTCACCGAGTGTCAGCCTGCTGATCAAGGCCCGCGCCTCCCCAGACAAGGGCCTTCCTGGACAACCTGGGACAATGTGCTTCACCACACCAGGTCACATCCAGTCACACCCACTGAGGACTCACAGGTCTCCCACTGAGCACGGGCCTCTACCTTGAAGTCAGTGTCTCATCTCTCCTCTCCCCTCCGTCTGTCCCTCTGTGGGAGCAAAGGGTCCACCTCATCTCCTCCATCCCTGGCAACCCAGGGCCCGTCTCACGCCTCTCCAGTGCAGGAAGCTGCCTTTCTTCTTTATTTTTATTGATTTTTTTAAAACACATGACAGTGGAATGCATTACAATTCCTTTTCCACATATAGAGCACCATTTTTCATATCTCTGGTTGTATATAAAACAGATTCACACCAGTTCGTGTCTTCATACTTGTACTTTGGATAATGATGTCCATCACATTCCACCATCCTTGCTAACTCCCTGCCTGCTCCCTTCCCCTCCCACCCCTCTGCCCTATCTAGAGTTCATCTATTCCTCCCATGCTCCCTCTCCCTACCCCACTATGAGTCAACCTGCTTATATCAGAGAAAACATTCGGCATTTGTTTTTTGGGGATTGGCTAATTTGACTTAGCATTACCTTCTCTAACGCCATCCATTTACCTACAAATGCCATGACTTTATTCTTTTAATGCTGAGTAATATTCCATTGTGTATATATACCACACTTTTTTTTTTTATTATCCATTCATCCACTGAAGGGCATCTAGGTTGGCTCCACAGTTTAGCTATTGTGAATTGTGCTGCTATAAACATCGATATGGCTGCGTCCCTGTAGTATGCTGATTTTTTTTAAGAGAGAGAGAGAGAGAGAGAGAAGATAGAGAATTTTTTTAATATTTATTTTTCAGTTTTCGGTGGACACAACATCTTTATTTTATTTTTATGTGGTGCTGAGGATCGAACCCAGCACCCCACGCCTGCCAGGCGAGCGCGCTACCGCTTGAGCCACATCCCCAGCCCTAGTATGCTGTTTTTAAGTCCTTTTGGGTATAGACCGAGGAGAGGGATAGCTGGGTCAAATGGTGGTTCCATTCCCAGATTTCCAAGGAATCTCCATACTGCTTTCCAGATTGGCTGCACCAATTTGCAGTCCCACCAGCAACGTATGAGTGTACCTTTTCCCCCCACATCCTCACCAACACTTACTGTTGTTTGTCTTCATAAGTGCTGCCATTCTGACTGCAGTGAGATGAAATCTTAGAGTGGTTTTGATTTGCATTTCTCTAATGGCTAGAGATGACAAACATTTTTTTTCATATATTTGTTGGTAGATTGTATATCCGGAATCTGGCCTTTCTACTCAGTCCAGGACACTGGCATGTGTGGGGTCAGCAGGAAAAGAGGGCTCACAGATGGACAGAGCTTGGGGACACTCCCCTCTGCAGAGCACTGTGACGGGGTTTTGAAGAACAAGGTGATTGGCATTTGATTTGAAGCCCCTTCCTCCCTCTGTGGCAATGACCTTCCCTTGTCCCTAACCATGTGTCAGAGACCCTTCCAGGTTCCTCCAGCAGAGACTGGAGCATGAAGGATCAGGATGGCCCCAGCCACATGCAAGGAGGTGGGGGTGGTGACAGAGGTGGCATTGAGCTGTTGACAGGGACACAGAAGCAAAGGAACTGGGGGCCTCCAGGCAGAAATGCCTGGAATTGCTGCCGTGGGTTGGCTGACCCGTCCTGCTTTAAGGACACCCAGGGACATGGCAGGTGGCAGTGGCCCAGCAGGGCCTGGGGCGCCCCTCCCCATTGCAGTTACAGGGAGGTGACACGCCTGCTCCACCACACGCCACACCAATGCTCCGTGATTTGCTGTTAGGACACTTTCAGACACTGGGGATGAGGAGAGCAAGACACAGACCTGCTGGGCGGCCAGAATGTGACACACACGCAACCCGCGGCCCGCTGTCCTGCCTGGGAAGGGACAGATGACTTTTTCCCTGTGCTCAGAGGGGCAAGCACCTCCTCTGGGAACAAAGGCAGCTGCGTCAGATACGCTTGGGACTCCCAGGGTGGCCTCCCAGGGCTCGGCCACACCATGTCCGTGCTGCCCTCCTCCAGGGGCCTGGAACAGTGCCTGTATTCCAGGCAGCAGACTACCCAGCTCAGAGGCAGTGCTTCCCTGACTACATGAAACCCTGTTAACACCAAGTTCTGGCCAATGAGATAAAAGCTCAAGGTCTGGGCTGACTTCTGGGAAGGCTGTTTAAAGAAAGATACCTCAGCCTGGAGGTATAGCAGCCCAGCATGGAATGTAGATGTGACCGCTGGACTCTCAACAGCCATTTTCCTCCTTGAATCCATCTCAAGTTAGAAACTGCTTTAGGATGATAGACTAGAAAGAGAAGGTCACAGGTAGGTCATGACGCTTTCTGGTATTGTCAAGTCAGTCTTAGAGGACCAACCTCCAGTCTCGTTTTGTGTGAGAGTGAATACGTTTCTGTTTTGTTTTACCCAGTGTTAAATTTTGAGTTTTCTGGCATGTTCAACTGAACCTAATTCTAAGAGACACCTGACAAGGGGAAATCACCTCTTGGGGAGTCAGAGTTCACATTAGCAAAGGACCGGCGAGAAGCTTCACCATAGAGACACACTTCATAGGCAGAACTCTGAAGATGTCCCTTAAAGATTCCTATCCCTTGGTTATTCAAACTTTATTCCATCTACTTATTATGCTGGAGCTTTGAGGATATAATGAAATTTCCTCACCGTCAGACTTTCAGATAGTACCACGGTTTGGATATGGTTTAATGGTGACCCCCACCAAAGGTTGAACGTGTTGGGTGCTTGGGCCCCAGATGGTGGTATTGAGACGTGGAGCCTTTAAGAGGTGGAGCCTAGTGGGAGGTCCCTAGGTCCATGGGGGTGTGCCCTCAGAAGGGATATGGACCCCCCCTTTTCTCGGGCTTCCTGTTTTGAGATGCACTTTCTCACACGCAGGCACACCCACCATGATGTGACAAGGCCAAGAAGGCCCTCACTAGGGCTGTCAATGTCAGAGTCAGGCCTTCCCCTTAACTGGTACTGGGGTTGAACCCAGCGGTGCTTTACCCCTGAGCTGTATCACTGGACTTTTTTATTTTGAGATAGGGTCTCTCTAAGATGTTGAGGCTGTCCTCAAAGTCGTGATCATCCTGCCTCAGCCTCCTGAGTCTGGGATTACAGACGTGCACCACCATGCCCATCTACATCATGCCCTGAATCACTGAACTGTAAGCTAAGTAAACTTTTTTTCTTTATAAGGCCAGTCTGCCTTGAGTATTTCATTATAGTAATGAAGAAAGGGCCAATACAGACAGGGATCCCATCCTGGAATACCCAAATGGGTCCACGGTTCCTCCTTAAATACAGACTAGGAATCAGAGGAGTCAGAGAGATGAGGCGGAAGAGGAAAAAAAAAATACTAAACATCTAAGAGATTCCAAGGGCAAGAAGGACCTAGCGCTCCACTGCTGGTTATGAGAGGCAGGGGCCTCCTTGCAGGGACCAGAGGACTGCAGGAACTGAGGGCAGCTCAGGGTTGACAGACCACAGGGAAACAGGGACAGCCTGGAGGAGCCTGAAGGTGGTTCTACCTGACCCACAGGGTGGTGTCCTAAGAAATTGTTTTGTCTGAGGACATAAAGCTTGTGGTCATTTGTTTCAGCAACAATAAAAAATTGTTACTGAGACCTGATTCTTTTCACTCAAAATATTAAATGAATGGCAAAATATCCCATGCATATGGTTAAAGATAAAACAGCAGGAAAATAATGATCCTGACGGTGAGCAAACCCCACCCCACCCTCCCTGCCCACAACCAACTTCCTTCTCTTGATTATTTGCTCATATTTTCTGTGCATTTCTTTTTTTTTTTTTCTTTTTTCTTTCTTTTTGGTACCAAGGATTGAACCCAGGGGCACTCGACCACTGAGCCACATTCCCAGCCCTTTTTGTATTTTATTTAGAGACAGGATCTCACTGAGTTCCCTAAGGCCTCACTGAGTTGCCTCGGGCCTCACTAAGTTGCTGAGGCTGGCTTTGAAGCTCGATCCTCCTGCCTCAGCCTCCTTAGACACTCTGTATTTCTAAGTACTATGCTCACGTTGCTGGACCACATGCTGAACGTGGAGGTTGCTCATTCACTTTCTATCTGAGAGATTGAAATGCAGGTCTTTTCTCATCAAACCAAAAGAGCTCGCAGTGAGTGAATTCCACCCTCAGGAATGTCACTGGGAGCAGAAGCTTGCGTCACATTTCCCCATTCCCGCGTGTCCTGGGGATTGAACCCAGAGGGGCTTCACCTCTGAGCCACACCCCCAGGCGTTTTTATTTCCTATTTTGAGACAGGGTCTTGCTAAGTTGCTGAGGCTGGCTTCAAACTTGTAAGTCACCACTCCACTGTCACATGACTGAAGTCCTTCCTCCACTGTCCTCTGCACTTGGCATAACCATTGGCCTAAGCAGGAGGCCCGCACCGCAGTGAACCGCTTGGGTCAGTGACCTCGCCTGTTCCCTGCTGGCACGTGAGCCCCTCCCTAGGAGCTCCACGGTGTGTCACTGGCCCTCAGCGGTCCCCCAGAGCACCACAGGCCATCCAGAAGCAGGCAGGGAGTTTTCTGCATCTACACCCATGCAGGGGACAACGGGTGTCCCCAGGGCCCAGCTGGCCCAAAGCTCACTGAAGGCTTCCCGAGAAGAGCTGGGGCCACCACAGCCAGCCTGCTCCTGGCCACCCAGCTGCCCCGGCCCCTCGCTGCCTGCTGTGGGGGCTGGGAAGGTGGGGTACAGATGGCCACAGGCAGGAATAGAAACCTGACACCCCCCTTTCCCAAGAAGCTGCAGGCCTGAGGGAGGTGAGTGGGCCTAGCCCTCTGGGGCTGTTCCTGTGACAGGGACCTGGGGTGCCCTGGCCCTCGGTCCTCCTGGCCCACCTGAACCCCCACGGAGCTCACAACCCACAAATGCCCGAACCCCACCCCTGAAGGTTTCATGCGGGGACTCTGGGATGCCACCCTGCGTCTTGAGGTGGTTCAAGGGCAGCAGGCTGGGAGCCCTGGGCCCCTTCCTCGGCCTCTGCTCTGCTCTTGCCCTGTCCTACCCTGCTGGCTGGTGGCCATGTCCTGCTCAGGGGACCTTTCCCTTGCATCTCTCCAACCCCAAAAGATCATCCCCAAAGTGAAGCCACAGGGGACTTGCATGTTACCAGGAAGAGGAGTCCCCAGGGGAATAAGTAGCTTTGCCATCACCCCGTCCTTGACAGCTGGCATGCCTTTGGAGGAAGGCATGAGATCCAGCAGCCCCTCACAACTTTATGTCACTCCCTTGGGTTTGGGGGACACCGTACACTCACACACCGTTGCTTGTAGGGGACATGTCCACAGTTTACATTTTGTGATGTTTGTATTTAAATGAGCAGGAATGCCTGGCCCCCCGGCTCAGGTGTCACTTTCCTACAGTCCCGGTGACCCAGGCATTTGCAGCCCCATCCTCAGCCTGCAGGGGGCACCAGAGGCATGGGAGAGGGGATGCCATGGGGAGAGGACCCTGAGAGGGCTGGGTGTGTCCTGTCCTGCTCTGGCCATGAGCCAGGCTCAGGTGGCCAGTTCTGTACAGGGACAGAGAACAGAAGGAGGAGACGGGGGGGGGGGGGGGACAAGTCTCCCGGCTCCCTCTAGTGTGGGAGACCAGATCACGATGGCTGTTTCCCCAACCTACCTGTTCCCCTGCTGGCCCTGGGTGGCCCCTCAAGGCCGGGCACCCTTGGTCCTGCCTGGAGGCCCCCTGCCCTGCCTCAGCTGGCTGAGGCTTCTCTGGAGAGAGCCCACTGTGGTCAGCAGGGCAGGGCGCTGCAGGACAATGGCACCGGGCTCTGCCACCAGACCTCCGACCTCTCGGCCGCCGGGCATTACCAAGCGCCTTAGGAGTCTGCACTAGTGACTGGCGTCACCTGTGGTCGGCTCACCCATGACAGTCTCTTTGCTTCCACGAGCGGTTATGAACCCGCAGTTCCTGAACTGGCTGCCACCTTCTGGGGCCACCTTCCCCAGTTGTGGTCTGGGCCCAGCCTTCTGGTCGGTCAGGATTCTTTCTGCCACAGGACCTCGCGCCCTTCCACCGGTTCCATGTAGTTGGCCGTTCTGATAAGATGATTTCTGGGTGCTGAGCAGAAACGGGCTCCAACCCAGAGCAGGTGGCGCCACCAGAAGCTTCCGCCAGACTCCAGGTCTCGCCTGGCCAGCCCGCTGCCCTGCTCGCCCAGTCTCCCAAGGCTGGATGGGCCACCTTCAGGCCTAGCCCCCCCCCCCCAGCCACTGTTGCCAGGTCCTGTGTCCTCCCAGGACACGCCAAGACTCGGGAGTGGACTACTTCCTCCTAGCCACCTGGTAAGATCTGTCTTTCCGACACTTGGTGGGGAGCTCCTGGGCACCGGGGTGTTAGGGTCAGACAGGGCTCGAGTCCTGGGAGGTGCCTGCTGCCGTGAGCCCCCAGGGGAAACAGACCCGTGGCACCTCAAAAGGGGACCACCAACCACTTTCCTGGCCCTAACAGGAGGGGAAGAGACTGGGTCAGAGATGCGGCTCTGGTTTGGAAGGCTTGAGTGAACCCTAGGGGTTCATGGGCGCTTGGTCCCCAGCATGGTGATGTTGTAGGGGAAGAAGGTTTAAGAGGTGACTAGTGGAAAGTGACTAGGTCGTTGGGGATATTGCCCTCGGAAGAGTTTAATGCTGGTCTGGTGGAGGAAGTTAGTTGAGGGCATGTTGTTATAAAGGAGCAAGACCAGCCCCTCCCGCTCTCTGGCTTCCTGTCTCGACATACAATCCCTTACCCACACACGCCCACCATTGTGGCTCCATCCGCCATGAGAAGCCAGTACCATGCTCTTGGACCTAAATAAACTTCTTTTCTTTATAAATTATCCAGCCTCAGGTAATTCATTACACCAACTGAAATGGAACTGGGACTATATTGGAAGAGCACCGATGACTCATCTTCAACAGGTGTCCATTATCTGTCTAAGTCAGATTCCCGGAGGGAGTCCCCACAATGCTTCTGGGAAGTTTGAGGTTCTGCAAACCAGGTTACCTGGCTCTGGCCAGAAAATGCTGTCCTCCCATTCGATACAGAGACAAACAAGTCTTGTGGACATGGAGACTATCTGGTCCCTAGGGACTCGCCAGGCTACACAGAGGGTGCAGGGCCCACCCAGTAGGCTGGGCTGTGACACCTGAAGCTTCCTACAGCAAGTCTTTCTGGAGGATCTCTCTAGTTGGTGCTAGGCTGCTGCCCCAGGGAACCAGAGCACAGTCATCTCTGTCTGCCTAGGTCCTGCCTCCCAACTCCGACCACTTCTATGCTGCCTGAGGTCCCCACACCCTGGACCACACCCAGCAGCCCCGCGGAGCCTCTTGAGGCCTGCAGTGGTTGGCACAGGAACTTTCAGCACTTTGCTGGAAACCTTACGGGCTCTCTTTGGGCCTCACCCCATCCTTACTGCTTGGTGAGGCTCAGGAGGACATTCCCAGGGACAGGCCACTCACTGAAGAGTCTTTTCCCTTTCCATCCCACCCGAGGCCACCCATTCCTCACCTGGCTCACCCAGCATGCACAGAACTTTCGTTTGGGGACTTTCCTATCTATTCTTGACCTACATGCACTTTTCCATTCTCCAACCAGGATAAAATATCTCTGTGCAGATGGTCTCTTACTTACAGTGGCCAGACTTAATGGACTTAATGGTTTTCCAATTTCACGGCGATGTGCAAGTATACCTAGGACACCGTTGTATAGATTCCAAGAAATTGCTGGAAACTTCCAGCACTGTTATAAGATAGGCTTTTGTTGGATGATCTTTGTTCAACTTCAGGCTAATGTAACATTCAATTATAGCAGCCTCACCATCGTTGGGCCTGAGCCCACCTGCTCTCCCAGGCTGGGGATGGAGGAGGCGGGGCTGACCAGTGAATCTGATGATGGGTTGTTCCATCAGGATCCAGCTCAAGAAGGAGACCTAGGGCGTTGACTCCTGGCCTGGCCCCTGACTCAGGAAAACCTCTTTATCCAGGCCTCAATTTCTCCACCTGTCAAACAGGTGAATTTGGTGTCTTCATCAACCTTAGTGCCCCCAGGCCGGGGAAGAGGCTTGGTGTGATTGTGATTCTTCTTTGGGCAATCTTACCTTCCAAGTACAATTAGAGACATTCTATGAAAACAGTAGCAACAGCCGGTGACAGGGTTAATTATAATAATGAGGGGAGACAGTAAATAGTGAGGATCTGCTTATTTCCCAGGTCCTTGAGGATTTTGGTCCTCCCCCCGATTTTGGTCCTCTGGGCCACTAGTGTGCAGAAAGTACAGAGAGCCTCAATGGCAGTTACTAATTTCCCCATAGGTGGATTATATCCAGCCGGGCAGGAGCTATTTCCATCCTGCTGGTGACGGGGCTAAAGTTAGAAAGTGATCGCCAGGGAGACATTCTTTCTAACTGATTGAACTGGAGCGGGAGGGAGTCAGGAGGAGCAGACCGGCCCTGGAGAGGCCGGGCAGCCTCCGCAAGGCAGGAGCCCCTAGCACAGATGCTGTGAGTCTTGGGAGAAGGCTGCGGGGCAGGGGCAAGGTGGCTAGGGCCTCCCTCTACCCACCAGGGTGAGGCCTGCAGGGGAAGAGTGGGGACAGGAACCTCCCCAGCCCACAGCCTGCTCCCACTCTACCAGGTGCCAGGGCACCCCAGTGTGTGACCACAGAGCTGATCTTCATCTCTGAATCACCCTTTGATGAGGTCCCATTTCCCATCTGCACCCCATTATTAAGTGGACTCCATGCCTGGTCACCCTTGTTCCCCAGCTCTGAGAAAACTGCAATGGGAAGCAACAGCAAGGCTCCAGAACTCGAAGCCGGCCCAGCCCTACACCAAACTTAAGTCCCCTCTTCGTCACTAGCTCCATCAAGGGCGGTCCCCAGTCCCCATGCCTCTTACCCACCTCATAGAACAGTACTGAGCTACTGCCAGGGACTGAACTTGGGGGGGGGGAGCCCAAGGTCACCCAAACCACCAAGCCATCCCCTCCCCCTAGGGCTCCTGACAGGGGAGGGACTTGCATGAAACCTCACAAACCCCTATTACTTCTCTAAACACAAGTCACATGCATTCAGTGCACAGAAATGAGGACACACGGATGAGCAAGATCCGCTCGTGATTCTCCCAGAGACGATCATGTTCTATGGCCCTATGCCCTGTCCTGTTCCGGAACCTGCTATTTGTTATGTATTAACGCTTCGGGTTTCGTGTCAACAGGGACATCTGTACGTGGTTGACTTTGAAGAGTGCCCAGTGTGTCGTGGGAGATGCTCCTCTTGTCAGCTCCTCAGGGTGGCCTTTGGGACTGATTCTGGTGTGAACATTGCCATCAGGACATCCTCCATCCATTCAGCAAGATTTCCCCAGGACCTGATCAGCCACTGGCAACTTTCTGGGCACCAGGCATAAGCCGTGTACAAAACGGAGACCTGTGGAGACACATCCCTGGGCATCTCCCGGATCAGTTCTTTCTGTGACTGGGTGGGGCAAGGCTGGGCAGAAGGGCACACCCTTACTAGGTTTGCCCCCCACACACACACACTGGGACTACCCTGCCTGTCAGGTGCCCCTCTGTTCCAGGTTGGCCTGGCAGTGATGTCTGGGCATGACCCATGCGGACAGAGCAGGCCCCAGGGGAATCAGGGAGAGTGAGCCGGTTCCCTGGCCTGTGCCTCTGGTCTTGTGACCCCCTGGGGCAGGCTGCACTGGGTGGCTGTGTTATACCAGATTGAAATTGGGCCACCCCAGATAGTCCAGAGGCACCCACCTGCTGCCTGAACCTGCTCCCACGGAACCCTGGCCTAGCATCTGGGGAGGGAGGGGAACCCAGGTTTCCCTCCCACCGCCCAAGGCGTCAGGCTCAGGCCCTGCCCCCTACCCCCGGCCTCCGCCCCTGCCGTCCTACGCTCCAGCTCCGGGTGCCCAGGTAGCTCCGGAGCCCAAACCTGTCGGGCCGGTTTGAGAGCTGCAGGGACAGAGGGAGGAAGGCTGCCGAAGGATGCACAGCCTGCCCCGGGGTCGCCTGCACACTCCGCCGCTTGAGACGGACCTGCCTACACCGCTGCCCGCCTGCCCGACCCCATGATGCGCGCGCCAGGCCTCCTGGCGCCCCTGCTGGGGCTGGGCCTGGGGCTGGCGCTGAGTCTGCCGCCCCCGGTGGCCACAGACTGCACATCGCTCGGCCCCTCGGAGCGCCTGGCATTCTCCCCAGCGGCCAGGACCCGTTGGCTGGCCCCCCGAGTCAGGGCGCCCGGGCCCCTGGACCCCCTTTACGGCCTGGTGCGCCGCTTCCTGTCCGTGGTGCAGCTCAACCCCTTCCCTTCGGGTGAGTGCGCTCCTCCCCTCCCCTCCCCTGGTGCACCTCTGGCCGCTGGTCCCCAGCAGCCTCCCTGTCCATGGGCACGTGGAGGGGAGGGCAGGGTCCCCAGCATCCCGTCAGCTTTCTTCCTCCCAGAAGTCCTGGGGGGGGTGGTGCGGGGTACCCTAGAAAAAAGTTCCAGAACCTTCTGGTGTGACCTTGGGCAAGTCCCTTTCCCTCTCCGAACCTGTCTCTCCTCTAACTGGAGGACCTTCAGTTAGAAGCACATGACATTAACCTGGCTCATTCTCTGAGTCTGGGGGCACCTGGGGTTGAGAGGGCCGGGGGGGGGGGGGGACCTGGAGGGGAGGGCTGCTAGGCCAGGCCCCTTCTGGCCTTCGGCCCCCCCTCGAGGTCCAGAGCCTGCCCGGACAGACTCCCCTGGGGCAGCGCTGAGGCCCAGCAGGATGGCCTCAAAGAGCCCACTGGGCCTGGCAGTGGGGAGGGGTGACGCAGGGCCAGGGCAGTGGCTGTCCCCGAACTTTCAGCTTGGCTCTTTCCCCACAGAGTTGGTAAAGGCCCTGCTCAACGAGCCGTCCTCCTTGAAGGTGGATGAGGTGAGAACCAAGGCGGACCTGCTGGAGTGGGGCCTGGGACTGAGCAGGAGGGGTCGTCTGGCAGCTCAGTCCCCTCTGCTCGGTGCTTGCCAAGGTGGGGTCTCGGTCATCCCTCCCCCTCTCCAGGGGTGCTGCAGTGGCAGGCCTGGGTTCCAGCTGCAGCTCTGCCGCGAGACGGAACCTCCCTGAACTTCAGTTTTCTCATCTGTAAGATGGTAGCCGGGAGGGACACCGTGTCCTCCTTGCATTGACCACCAAGAAGAGAGGCACACCCTCCACCCTCGCTTCCCTCTGCATCCGGGGAAGCCAGGCTGGGAGGGGGGTCGGGACCTCCTGACACGTTGCTGCCCTGCCAGGTGGTGCGGTACGAGGCGGGCTACGTGGTGTGCGCAGTGACCGCGGGCCTCTACCTCGTGGCAGTGCCCACGACCGGCCTCTGCTTCTGCTGTTGCCGCTGTCGCCGGCGCTGTGGTGGCCGTGTGAAAACTGAGCACAAGGCGATGGCCTGTGAGCGTGGCACACTCATGGCCTTCCTGCTGCTGACCACCATCGTATTGCTGTGAGGAGCGGCCCTGGCTGGGCGGGAGGGAGGGCCGGCCGTGGCCCAGACCCTCGGATGCCCCGCGAACCTTTCCTCCTCGCCTTCCTCCCACAGGGCTGGTGTGGTCTGTGCTTTTGTCACCAACCAACGCACACATGAGCAGATGGGGCCCAGTGTTGAAGCTGTGCCTGAGACACTGCGCAGCCTCCGGGGCCTGGTCTCTGATATTCCTGGGGTGAGCACCAAGTAATGCCCCTGTCCCCAGGTGCCTCCTGAGCACCAGGCCCAGGCAGGACAGAGCAGAGGGGGTGCCCTGTGTTCATAGCCTACAAAGGGGAAAAGGTGCCCTTCCTCGCACACGTGGCCACCCCCTGCTGGGGAGTCGCTGACATGAGTAACTGCCCCTGTGCTGTCCCCAGGAGAGAAGGGGCTGCCAAGGGACAGGAAAGATGGCTTACAGCCTTGTGTTTGTCTAGGAGCTCGAGGCCGTAGCTAAGCAGTTCTCTGTGCCCCAGGAGCAAGTCTTGAAGGAGCTGGACGGTGAGAGTGGCGTCAGCAGGCCCCAGGGCCCTAATCTTGGCCTTCTCCTGGTACACCGTGTCACAGCGGGATGGCCCAGCTGGCTTCCCAGCACAGCAGGCCCCCTGCTGTGGGGTGGAGAAGCCAGCAGCACCCTGCAGAGCCAGGGCTGGGACCTGGGGAGCAGGATTGGGGTGGGGGTCGGGTCACCCTCAGCTCCTGGGGGCCAGCTCTGAGAATGCCCCATGCCCTGTGTTCCCCAGGGATTGGTGAGAGCATCGGCCCCACCATTCACAGCCAGCTCAGGAGCACCATGTACTCGGTGCTGGCCTCAATACACAACCTGGGCCAGGGTGAGCTGGGCCAGTGTCTTGCATGGGGTGGGGCCCAGCAGATGACCACGCGAGCAGGACCACCCTCACCCGGCCCTGGATTTCCAGCTGCCTACCCCACCCATGATGTCCCCATCCCATCATCCCGGATCCCCGTGTCCTTGGGCATCTCTGCCCACTTCCTGGTTTAACGTGCCCTGGGGCAGTTTCCACTGTGACCTTACAGGTCAATGACCACAGGTCCCTTTGGCCAGAGGGGAGGATTGTCCTTCCTCTTGCAGAGCTGCTGCGGAGGCCAGGAGCTGTGGCGTCAGCTCAGGCCAGGTGTGGGTCTCAGCCCTGCAGGTCTCCATGGACCGGCTCCGTGCCCTGAACAGCACCTTGGTGGAGCTGCAGGAGGGACAGCAGCAGCTGGTGCTGGCTCTTGAGAAGCACCGAGACCGCCTGCTCACCCTGCTGCAGCAGCCTGGGTGCGGGAAGGACTGCACAGACACCCAGGACCGGGCCAGAGCCCTGGAGCTGGCCGCTGACTTCACCCAGGTGCAGGCCAGGGGCAGAGGCTTGGGGCTCTGAAGGGACCCTCCAGCATCCTCATGGCCTAGGGTTTCCTGAGGCCCACTGCCCGGGTTCCCTCCCAGGCTGCTCCTTCCCCTCCTGAGCACTAGAGCCCAAGGCCAATGACCTTCACCTTGGCAGCGAGTCAGAGCTCTCCCCAGGACACACATGGTGCCTTGGACTGCATGCACACCGGCTCTGGCAGCTGGGCTGAAGCAGTCCCCACTTGACACCTGAGGGCTCAGAAAGGCACCCACCCCTCCCTCCCACTGTTCCCTAGACATCTCGCCCCTTTGCAGGTGCCCCCTCTGGATAATGTCTTGCATCACCTGAAGGGTGTCCCCGAGGCCAACTTCTCCAACATGGTCCAGGAGGTGAGCGCCCACTTGGGCCCCCTGACTCCTCTTCCTGCCTGGGCACTCACAGACGGGGACCTCAGTTTACCTGTTTTGAAGTGGGAATCCAGTTGAACCTGAGACTTGAGGCCACACCTGTCGCTTCGGGCTGGGGGCTCATGACGCCGGTCCTTGGCGGAGGCCGGCCTGGGGTGGGGTGGGCTGGGGGTCAGTGAGCCAGCCCCTGGCTGAGCTCTGCCAGGCAGGCGGGCTCTCCTGGGTGGAGACAGCCCTGGGGGAGGGTGCCGGTGAGTCAGCACCTGTGACCTAGAACCTGGAGTTGGGGAAACAGTGAGTCAGCCATACAGGTGGCTGGAGCGGGAGGTTCTGGGAAGAAGGAAGTGGGAGCTGAGGTGGAATGGCAGATGGGAGCTGAACTTCTGGAGACAGGGCTGGCAGTCATGTGCAGGATGGACGGGACAGGAGGGGAGAGCTCAGGTGACCTGTTGTCTGGGAAGGGACTGGGAGTTGGAAGGACGGGGTCTCTGAGGAAGAAGGGTGATACGTCAGACCGGGCTTTGCCAGACGAAAGCAGAGACCAAGAGAACCAAGGGACTGTGACCCGAGCAGAGAGCAGCCAGGAGGGATGCCCGCCCTCTGAGGCCTGGAGACTTGGGACCCCCGAGCTGGGACCCCAGCTGGAGGGTCGGAGGCACAACCCCCCTGGTTCCTGCAGGAGAACACGACCTTCAACAGCCTCCCTTTCCTGGTGGCCATGCAGATGGAGCTTGTGATCAAAGGTGCGCCCTGGGAGCCAGGCTCTTCCAGGGGAGAGGGGTGGGGCAGTGGTGCTCAGGGCTGTCCTCCCTGGCGGGCCCTCGGTAGGTCCCAGGGGTTCTTCCCTGGCCCCTAGGTGCCCTCTGCATCCCCTGAGACCTGTGGTTTCGGGCAGATCTGAAGGAGGCGGTGGCCCAGAAGCCAGAAGGCATGGGGACACTGGCTGAAGCGTTCCCCGAATTGGAAGCAGCTCCCCGCTGGAGCCAGGCCCTGGAGGAGTTGGAAGAAAACAGCCGTCCCTACCTGCAGGAGGTGCAGAGATACGAGACCTACAGGTACCCAGGGGCCCTGAGGCTGGGCAGGGTGGGTGTCCAGCCTCTCTGTGGCTGGAGCCCCACCTCTAGCCCCCGCCACCCCTGACTGCCCTGCACCTCTGCCTGTTTTAAGTCAGGACCCCTGATTCCTCGGGCCTCCGAGTCTCTACCTCGCTGTGTGCCGGGACCTGAGTAGCAGGGCTTCAGGAAGCATCCACACCTGCTCCTCTACACTCTAGCCTTGGGTCCCATACCAGCCCCTCCAGAGTTCCAACCCCTCTGTGACAGGTGGACGGTGGGCTGCGTGCTGTGCTCCGTGGTCCTGCTCGTGGTGGCCTGTAACCTGCTGGGCCTCAGCCTGGGCATCTGGGGACTGTCTGCCAGAGAGGACCCCAGCCAATCGGAAGCCAAGGGCGAGGCTGGAGCCCGCTTCCTCATGGTGTAAGAAGCCCCTACTTCCTGGGAGACCCTGGGCAAATGACCAGCCATGGGCCTTGGTGTCCTCATCTGCATCAGGGGGTTGGACCAGAGCAGGAAGGATGGACAGAAAACTTGCCCGCACACACACACCAGGGACAACTGTGGTCCTCAGGGGGCATGCTTCCCACTGGGTTCAGACCAGCACCTCGGGATCCAGGCAGCAGCACCGGCACCAGAAGGCAGAGTCCTATTTCTCCACCTTCCCTACACTAGCTGTTGTCTAAGAGGGTGCTACTGCTTACAGTCGGGCAGGCTGTTCACTGCACAAGGGTGACAGCCCTTGGGAGCATGGGGGCTGACTTCACCGCATGTTTCAATATCCAAGCCTTAGAGCCTGGATGGGGCTGTGGCAGTCTCACAAAAGAGCCTACAAGTCAATGGCACCTGGCCTAAGGTCCTTTCTGCCCATTGGGGTGCTGCTCCTGCTGGCCAGCCATGCCTGGTGACCCCTTTTGAAGGCTGGGTTCTGGATCAGGCCACCTCCACAGGCACTAGGTGCCAGGCAAACCTGGCTCTGTGCACACAACAGCTGTCCCCTTCTCTAGGCTTCCAGGGCCAGCAGGACCCCAACAACAAGGTGGGGTGCAGTGGGACCAGGAGGGACCTCCCAGGAGGCCCAGTCCCCCGTCCCGCTCCCCACCAGGCTCTGCCCTGCAGTCCACTCAGACCATGCTGGCCCTGGGGTGTGGCTGGGGACGGAGGGCTGGCCTGGGCAGCCACCCTGACCCCTCAGCCTGCCTCTCGCCCTCCCCAGGGGGGTGGGCTTCAGCTTCCTCTTCGCCGCGCCCCTCATCCTCCTGGTCTTCCTCACCTTCCTGGTGGGCGGCAACGTGCAGACCCTGGTGTGCCGGAGCTGGGAGAGCGGGGAGCTCTACCAGGTGGGCCTGTCACCGCTCCGGGGACCCAGAGCCGGCGGAGGGAGGCGTGGGCAGAGAAGAAGGGGCAAGAGGGAGAGAGGGGGGCAGAGTGGGCACAGAGACAGGAAGGCCCAGGGGACAGGACAGGGGAGAACCCGTGCGCCCCCAGACAAGGACCTCATGGTTCCACTCACACCTGGCCCCCTCCCTCCTCCCATTCTGAGCCTGGGGCCTGGGGCCCTGGGGCCCTGGTTGCATTCTGGTGGTGAGCTGGGGGCTGGCCTGGGCTCTCTCCGAGGGTCAGGCCAACCGACCACCCTCCCAGAGAGTCATGGGAATCGCCCCAGCCAGGAGGGGCCTGGGGCTCATTCAGGTTATAGGCTAGACCTGGTTCTAGAGTCCCCGAGAGGCTCCCCCCTGGCCTGCTCTGCCAGGGTGGGCTCAGGGGAGCGGGCAGCCTGGCCACCACACTCACCTCCGTCTCTCCCTGCCCATGCCCAGTTTGCAGACACCCTGGGGAACCTGCCCCCGTCCCTGAACCTGTCCCACCTTCTCGGCACGAGGAAGAATGTCAGCGTCCTCCTGACCTATCAGTGAGTGGGAGCCTGGGCTGAGGGCAGGAGGGCCTGCGGGGAGGGCAGAGTGGCTGTCCCCTGAGGGTGAGGTGGGCCACCATCCCCCTTCCTCTGTGTTCACCCTCCCCCCAGGCAGTGCAGGGAAGGGGCTGCCCTCTGGAAAGTCCTGCAGCTGGATGACTCCTACAACCTCGAGAAGCACCTGGATATCAGCCAGGTAGGAGAACATTCCAGAAGGCTGTGAGGACCTCTCCTGCAGATACTCCTCCTCAGGTCCTGCTTCTGTGGAGGCGCCGATTTTGGGAACCCAGGGAGTCTGGTTGAGGTGCTTGGGGCCTGGCCCAGGACTAGAGCCGGGCCCCTGCCCAGCACCCAAGGCCAGCCTGACCCCCAGGACTCTCCCTGTGCCTCCTGGAACTTGGGGCATTCGCTTGCCAGAGGTCACACAGGAAGCTGGTGGAGATGCTGGCCCATGCTGGCCAGGGGCAGCTCTAGAACAAACCAAGATGCCACCTCACGAGAGAGGGGACGTACTTTGAGAACATGGCTCTAAATGTGTGGAGGCTGTGAACCTCCCCTCCTGCCTCCCTTGGTGCCTAGTTGAGGTGGGAGGTGGAGCCATTTCTGAGCGTGTCCTAGGAAACCCCCACCCCTCCCTGGCCTGCCCCTGCTGCCCTGGGAAGCAGCAGGCTGACTTCTGATTCTGCTTCCTCCCGGGAACGCCCCCAACTCCTCTCAGGTCCACCCGGGTCTTGGTCCACGGGGCCCAGTCCCAACTCCAAGTCTTAAGCTGTGTGACCTGGGTCAGCTGGCTTAAGACCTCAGCTCACTCCTGTCCGCTTCTTGACCCAGAAAGGAGGTCCACTGAGCTGGCGTACCCTAGTGAGAGGCCAGGGACACTGCCCCAGGGTGAAGGCTGCTGGCTGGGGGTCCCGGCTCCAGGGAGAGAGGTCTCAGGCCTGGTCCTGGGAAGGGAAAGGGTCCAGCTCAGGGAAGAGTCTGGACAGATAGAACTTAAGGTCCTCAGAGTCCATCCGCCAACTGACCCTGGGGACCTTAGAAATGTCGTCCTCAAGTAAGAAAGCGACAGCTGATTATGCAGGGATCAGTGAGGCAGGCGAGCCTTCTGGGGCCCACTGCGTTGACCCCCCATACTGAGACCCCCTCCTAGGACGTGAGGGCTTTTCTGTCACAGTGGTGGTGGTGGGGAAGCAGCCTGGGGGAAGTAGTGAGCAGAGATGGGCTGCATTTTCTAATTTGCTGAGCATCGTCCAGCAGATGAACCCCCCTGTCTGGTTTCAGTTTCTCTCTGTTAAACTCTGAGACTGAACTTTCATGAGCCCTAAATCTCTTGCCGTGATGGTAGGAAAATGCCAAGGATCTTTCCTGGAAATGCAGTTGTGTCCTTCCTTCCTTCCTTCCTTCCTTCCTTCCTTCCTTCCTTCCTTCCTTCCTGTAGTCCACAAACTTGGGCCTCAGCCACTACGTGGGAGTCTCCGCTCTAATGCCCGGGGCTTGTGTCTAGAATAGGTAGACGAGGTCCCACGGTCACGGGGGCTGATGGCAGTTGACAAGTAGACAAATGAAAAAAAGATGATCTCAGAACCTGGGGCCCTGGAAAGACCTCAACTCTGCAGATGTGAAAAAAGAGGGGCCAGACAGGGAGGCCCGTGCTGGCAGCCTGGTGGCCAGTAGATGCAGTGCAGAGGCTGGGTCCTGGAGGGTGTGCAAGGAGGCTGGCAGGGGGTGGGGTGCGTCTGGGTGGTCCTGCATACCCAGCACGGAGGTCCTGAGGGCTGGTGACCGCTGACCGCCGGCCTGGGGAGCGTCTGGGACCCTGGCTTGCCATCTGGGCGTGCTCCCCATCCTCCCCCTCCTCCCCCAGTACACCCACAACCTGCAGCAGAACTTGCAGAACTTCAAGCCCAATGTGCAGAATCTGGAGCTGTTGAGCCCGGAGGCCCACCGGGACCTGGAGGCGCTGCAGAGCAGTGGGCTGGAGAAAGTCAACTACCAGGCCTTCCGCGTGCAGGTGGACATGGCCCCTCAGGTCCCCGCAGGGTGGAGGGGCCTCAGAGAGGCTCTCACCTCCCAACCCTCCCAGCCGGTCCGGGGTCCTCCCTGCTGGGAGCCGCCACGCCCTCGGCCCACCCCCAGCGCTGTTCCTGGTGCTGAGCCCCCTGCAGCCCGCGCTGGGCAGCTCCTCCTGGGCTCCACCAGAGGGCGCCTCCTTTTGTTGTTGTCTTGGGAAATGTCTGAAATGTGGCCAGGGGCCTCAGCACTCACCCCTCGTGGCCTCTCCCGTCTGCCCTCAGATCCAGAGGCCTGTGGTGAAGACTGACCTGGAGCTGCTGGCCCAGGAGCTGGAGGGGCTGGCCCAGGCCCAGGTGAGAAGCAGGCAGAGGAGGCCCCGGGGGTGCGGGAGGCCAGGATGCTTGCATGGGAGAGGGGATGAGGGCAGAGGCAGGGGACCAAGGGTCCCCTCACCAGTGACAGCTGAGGCTCCTAGTCCCCAAACTGGGCTGGAGGCTTTGCACCATCTGTTCCAACTCAAGCTCCGCCACCAATGGGCTGTGTGGCCTTGGATGAGTCGTTCAGCCTCTCTGAGCCTCAGTTTCTTTATCCATAAAAAGGACTGACGTCACCTCAGATCAAATGAGGTAACTGGCCTGATATCATGTGTATCCTATGCACACGCCCGTCATGGAACATGCAGGGACAGGTGTCGTGGGGACACCATGACAGATGCCCTCCAGGGGAAGAAATGGCATTTTGTATTCACAGATATTTAGAGTTTGGGAAGTTCTCTCTGAGACATCTCTGAGACCCTGCAGCAACCTAGCTTGGTGGGCAGGCAAGGAGCATCCCTTGGTGTCTGCAGATGCTACCGTAGCTGATAAGGGTCCCGTGGCTGACTAGGGGCAGACCTAAAACTCTCCCTGGAGCTGAGAAGTCTCCTCTTCTGCCTCTGATCCTAGCACTCCCACCTCCCCTCCTTGGAGAGTCTGGGTCAAGGATTCTCAGGCAGAGCCTGTCTTGCGGGGCGTGGGGGACATTCTGGTCTCTGTCCACTCTCAGGGCAATTCTTCATTGGGGCAGCAGCTGAGAATGGAGGCCCTTGGGATTGGAGATCTCTATCAGGAGAAGGTTGTCCCCCGGCAGAACCTGGTGGTGAGTCCTGAGGCCCAGGGGCCTGCGGCCTGCCGGGGAGAGGGCAGTGAGAGCAGGGAGGCCCTGGGGGCCACATGCACCCCTCGCACCCTCCCCCACCAGCATGGTCTCTCCCCCACAGGCAGAGCTCAACCTCAGCGTCAGGGCCCTGGAATCTGCTGCCCCGCGTCTTCAGGTGGCCGCAGGGGGTGGGGCAGTGGGCTGCAGACGGAGGGAGGGCCGCGGTGAGGTGGGAAGGAGGTGGGGTGGGGGCCTTGGGGACCACCACTCAGTCTCAAGGTCCTCAGCGCTGACCCCACCCTGCTAAGGTGAGCGGTGACTTGTGGGGAGAGGCTGGCTGCTGTCCTGCTCCCTGAGGGGGACAGAGCTGAGGCTCCTCTCCCTCCAGCTGCAGACCGCGGACGTCCTGAGCCATGTCGCTGACCTCGAAAGGGAGCTGCCTGCCAGGGCCGCCCGCATCCTGATGAACGTGAGTGGGGCTGGGGACCGGGCTCCACCCCAGCCTCTCCTTTAACCCTGACCCTCACGGTGGCTCCCAGGGAGGCCCATCCTGCCCTGAGGGTGTCAGGCCTGGGGCAGGGGCCTCCTGGCCTCCTGGGCCTCCTGGCCTCCTGCCAGCCTGGGCCTCCTCTTTCTTGCAGGAAAGTGCCTGCTTCCTGAGCCGGGAGTTGAGCTACTTCTCGCAGTACTTGGCCTGGGTGAGAGAGGAGGTGAGTGGGGGCTTGGACCTAGCCTGGCCTCAGAGCAGCTGAGGATCACCCACGCCCAGGGGAGCAGCTGGTCACCCTGTCCTTTGGAGGTGCCCCAGGCTTTCAGGGTTGAACCCAAACTCCCAAACCTGGCATCGGCATGCCTGGTTTTGCTGGCTGATCTCTGCCCGCCCACCTCTGCCCAGCGCCAGTGTGAGCTGGGAGGGCCCTGGCCGTCTAGATCGTGCCGTCCACGCCGTGCCCCTGCCCTTCTGTGGTCAAAGCCCACCTCCTCTTCCAGGCGCCCGCTGGCCACAGCCTCTGAGAGCTGTCCTGGCTCTGCACTGGCCACAGGGGGCTGGCCTGGTCTGAGTGTGTCTGTGCACATGCATGTGTGTACAAGCACATAAGGCCATGTGGGCAAGCACGTGCACATGTATGTGTTGCTGTCCAGTGAGGGTCACTCAGAGCTCAGTGCTGGGCACAGGGTGGGCCTAGCACGGGCCGAGCCACCAGAGCCAAGGGCAGGAGCTGAGCAGGAGCGGGAGTGTCTCCATCTCTGGGCCTGCACCCTGTGCCTGCCCAGGACCACTGCCCGCATCTGTGTACAGTGTGCAGGGCCCCAGCCATGTCCTGTCCACCTCTTGCTGAATGTGAGGCGCACACCTGAGGGGCAGGGGTATCCCCATGTGCCTGCCTCCTTTTCCAACACAGGTGACTCAGCGCATCGCCACCTGCCAGCCCCTCTCCACAGCCCTGGACAATGGCCGTGTGATCCTGTGTGACATGGTGGCCGACCCCTGGGTGAGTGCCCTGGCTCATCAGGGCCTGTGGACATGGAGGCCCATGGATGGGCAGTGTGAGCAGGCCATGAGGTGGCCCCAGCCCAGGGCCTGCTCCCAGCCCTCCCAGCGCTGGTCACAGCTGTCCCCGTCCCTTGCTGAGCCAGTGCGGAGGCTACAGAGCAGCAGGGAAGGCCACCTGGCCAGCTGACTGACCTCACACCCCTTCCAGAATGCCTTCTGGTTCTGCCTGGCCTGGTGCACCTTCTTCCTCATCCCCAGTATCATCTTTGCTGTGAAGACCTCCAAATACTTCCGTCCCATCCGGAAACGCCTCAGGTGAGGGGCTGCCAGGATCTCAGGGGACAAAGAGGACACTGGAGGCCCAGGAAGGAGTCTTTATAGACACTGGACCCTCATCCCCTGCCCTACCTACTCCTGAAACCTGGCAGAGAAGAATCATAGTCTAGGCCTGAAGAGACACATGCACTAAGGAGTTCCATGGCCTGGAAGTCCTCCCCTATGTCTGCCCCACATCCTTCTTACTGTAACACATCCACCCAAGCATAGCATCTTAAAACTCTTCCTCTCTCTTGGAGGGCCTCAGAGGCAGGAACATCAGGACTTGGGTTTGTCCCTGTGTGGGAGCTGGGGTTCTGTTCTGGGGACACTTTCCTTTTGCTGTGCCGCAGCTCTACCAGCTCTGAGGAGACTCAGCTCTTCCACATCCCCCGGGTCACCTCCCTGAAGCTGTAGGACCCAGTAGGTGAGCTGCTGCACCCCTCAATTCCTCCATGCTGGGGGCTCAGGGTGGGGAGCAAAGGGGCTGGGACCAGGGGTCTCCGAGAGGGCAGGGAGGCTTGGGGACCTGGTGGCGTCTGGGTCCGGCTGTGGCCATTTGGCAGTGGATCTGACAGGCGGGAGCCCTGGTCCCTGCCCCCCAGCACTCTTTCCTTCCTAACAGGGCAAGGTGCCCCCTGGGACTGCCTGTCCCCCCACTTTGTTTCAGCCTGGACTAGAGGACTTCTGTAGCTCTTGCCCTAGAGCCCAACCTGGCCCCAGATCTGGGCTATCCCCCAATTCCACCTTCCCTGGCCCCATCCTGCCTGTTCCCCTTCCACCCTTCTCTGCTCATAACCCCCTTCATTCACCTCCCAAATCATACAGCGCCTGCAGGTTCCTCCAGGTGTCTCGCCCTTATCCTCCTTGCTGCAATACATCAGCACCAAGAAGCACCTGCTCTTCACCTATTGGAACCCCTTCCCCAGCCCCTTGGGTGGGACAGAAGCCCTGCCCAGCCCTGCCCTGTCCCCACCTGGGCCCCCCCTCTGTTCCTCTCCAAGCTCCTGCCTCTTGCCCTCACCTCCCATCAGCCCAGATTCCCTCCTGCTCCCTCCCCAGCCCTCTCCCTCCTCCTCCAGGGAAGTCCTTCTCTCCCTTTGTCCCCTCTTTATCTTGTCCCCACTATTATCTTGCTGGCCCCAGAGACTCCTCTACTCAACCAAACTCATCAGGCCACCAGGCCCAGGTCTGGGCTTGGGCTCTGCCTGGTGTCCCCTGAGCCCTCCACTGCCCTGGGCCCCAGCCTGGACTTAAGGGACCTCAGTGGGGTGAGTGGCCTCTACGGCCCGAGCCTCTGCCTGCACCGGGTTAGGAGTCCTTGTGTCGGCCCGTCCCCTCCCTGCGTCCCCTCCCTGCGTCCCCTCCCAGCACTGCCCCTTCTCTCCTGTGTACATGGCTGAGGCCATCCCAGCCCGTCCCCGTCATCACCGCCATGCTGAACCGAGTTCCACAAGGGAGAGAAGAGATGGCAGCTCTCCGTTCCCTGGAAGCCTCGGCTTGGGGTCCCAGAAGCCAGGTCTCTCAGGCTGGGTCCCTGAACACAGCTGGGGTTTAATGAGGGTTGTGGAGTCAAGAGTGCCGAGGCCTCTTCTGCCTTCAGGCATCCAGGGATGATTCCAGCCACCAGCAGGGGAGCAGCACCCATCTGGGAGCCTGCCCAGGAGCAGCCAGACCTGGCCCCCAGCCTGGCTCTGGTGCTGGCTGGCTGGGCACCAGGAACATGCACTGCAGGTCCCTCACCTCGGTGTCTCCTTTCATAGCATAGAGGCACCGTAGCCCCATGGAGGGTTGTGACAATTAAACGTGATTTGTGGAATGCCCTTGGCCGAGGGCTGCTGTTTTCCATCACGACTTAGCTGGACCAAAGGCAGAGCCAGGGTCTGGGTGGGCACAAGGGAAAGGGGAGATGGGTCCGTGTTCGAAGGCCAAAGCCCATGACAGCGGTGGTCTTCTGAATTTCTGGGAGTGTCTGTGTTTAATTGCATCTTACAAACCAGCAACAGATTTTCCACTGGGAATCAGGGTGGTGCCTATGTGACATCTCCAACAAGCATCCTCAAATTCAGCACAGTCGCTCTTCTTGGCTTTCCCCAGAGGGTTTTATTTGTTTGTTTTGATGTTTGCTCGCAGGCCGGCTTGTGCAGAGGAAGTGGCACCCTACATATTAAAAATGCAATGGGTGCCATGGCACACACCTGTACTCCCAGCAACTCAGGAGGCTGAGGAAGGAGGGTCACAGGTTCAAGGCCAGCCTCAACAACTTAGTGAGACCCTAAGCAATTTAGCAAGACTCTGTCTCCAAATAAAAATAGAAAAGGTCTGGGGATGTAGCTCAGTGGTAGAGCTCTCCAGCACCATAAAAAAAATGAAGTAGAAATAATGTAAAAGTCATGTCCAGTTCTCTATTATAATTGCCTCTTGTCATCAATATATTTAAGCATAGTTTTGCCTTTTTGTTTTGTTTGTGGTGAGAGGGATTGAGCACAGGGCCTTGTGCGTGCTAGGCAAGCTCTCTACTGCTGAGCTCCATCCCAGCAGCAGAGTTATTTAAAGTTGAGTAATTCCCTTGTATGGAGACCCATGGGTCTGTTTCTAGCGGCTGTTTTTCCCCTGGGTTTTGTTCAATTTCTCGTATCCCTCTTTGGGTACTTGGTGGATTTTGACTGAGTTGGGTACTCACTGTATCTGAAACCAGTAGGAGGCCTAGGATGAAGTTCTCTTCCTCCAGGAAACCTATGTTTACATCTGCAGGTGTCTGGGGACCTGGCAAACCAGGTCGCTTGAGTCCACTTGTGGGAAAGAGATGATTTTTCCGTCCCTGGGCGGAATTCTTCATTTTCACTTGATTCATTCCTAGCATGAGGGTCTCTGGGATCCCAGCCCAGAGTACAAAAGACTTGCCGGGCACACTCCTCTCGTGGGCCTGGTTTGTCGCCCCAGAAGTTGTTCAAAACTCTGCACCTTTGCGGTATCTTCTGGAATCAGCAGACCCTCTAGGGAGAAAGTAGCCCCGGTGCTGGGCACAGGTCTCTGGATGTCCTTCTTTCCCAGGTCTTGGCACTATGATCCGTGGCTGTCTGGTTAGCTTCTTGGCGCCCTCAATCACCCTTAAATAGACCTACATAAGTATACATTGTAAATATTAAATGTATACATTATGTATATTAAATAAATCAGTAGGTTAAAAAGCTGCTGGCTGCTGTGCAGGTGCTTCTGTGTGTGTGCACGGAGGTGTGTACATGTATACATGCAGTCATCTGAGCAACTTTTAAAGTTGTCCTCGGCTGGGAATTTGGAACAAATCACCTTTCCACCATTATCAGAAGTAATGGTCCTAAAAGTCGATTTTGATATTCCTCCTGAGAACTGGCCAGTGGCCGCTACACTTCAAATCTAGTAACCAGAAGTCCAGCCCAGCCCCGCTGAATGCTGGTTTTGCACCGGAGCTTGTTCAGAGAGCACCAGTCGTTCAGGGCTGGGGACGGCAATCAGCAGTTGACAAAGAGGTGGAAATGATGTGGGAAGGTCGCCTCATGATCTGGTTTTAGAATGTTGGGATTCTGCCAGGCAAATTCTACTTCATAGGTGAAATAAAGTCCCCATGATCACAGTCTCGTCTGTCACTCCAACAGGAGCAGACGTCAGGGGTCCTGAAGGGGGCAGTTGACATATGTGCTTGAGCAGATGAAGCTCCATGATGTCTCTGTCTGGTTCAAGTTCACATAAGTGGACTCGGGTTCTCTGGAGCTGAGCCTGGGGGTTTCCTGTTGGATGAGCTGCTGTTTCCATTCCCTGCGGGAGCACGGGAAGGAGGCTGTGTCTCCAGGGAGATCTGATTCAGATGACCTTGATGTCCCTGTGGCAGAAGAGATGACAGATTGGGGGCCCTGGGAGTTCTGCCAGGTGCTCCACCTGGCTGCCCAGCACAAAGCCCTGTGGCAGATTTTGCCCAAGAAATGCCACATGGGCTAGGACATCTGAGGTCCCTAGCAGTGGCTGGGTGTGCAGAAGGAGGGCCACGTGATGGGGCTGGGACAATGTGACTTCACCTGTATTCACTGAGCTGAGTATCCATTAGGGAGTGTGCTACACACTTACCTGAACTAATGACCAGGTGGCCAGCGCTACTCAGCTACTTGGTTGAGAAAACCAGAGCATGGACCCTGAACAGGGGCTGAATACCAAGGGCGCCACCTACCCAAAGGGACCCACGGTGATGGCGGCCTTCCAAATCCTCCGCGCCCAGCCTGACAGTCTGTGGCCCTGCTCAGAATGACAGTGTCCCTGTTCCCACCTGCTAGAGCCACGGCCCTCTGCTTAGCGCCTAGGGCCTGCCTTTCCCTGGGCCCTGCCTCTCCAGGCTGGAATGCCAGGGACTGACCCGGGAGGCTGGTGGCCAGCCTGCTCCCCACACTATGTGCTGCTGGAACCAAGCCCCTTCGGAGGTCCCCAGTCCTCCCTTGGCTGTCCTGGAGTGCCATCCTGGAGCACCTGACAGTCCTCTGTCCTACACATGGTGACTGAGTTTCAGAGCCCTGGGTGAGGAGGGAGGTGGGGTATGCCCGGGGAGAAGACCCCCACCCAGCCTTGACCTGCGCCTGAGTGACACACGTGGTAGGGGATATGGGGAGGGTCATGGGGTCCTGCCCACACGGAGGGGGCTGGCAACCAGGGGCTGGGGTTAGTGGAGGGGTACTAGAGGATGTGAACTGGGCCCTAGGGGGATGGTGAGGAGTGCCCTTCAAGCCACAAGGAAGGTGGGCCTGAGAGCCTGAGGTCGTGTCCCGGGCCCGTGTAGTTTAACAAATCCAGTGGCTGATGTGTCAAGGCCCTTCCCCTGCACAGTCCAGCAGGTGGGAGATAAGCTGGTGGCTGGTGGCAGAGCTACGGAAAGGATGGGTGGCCTCCATGAAGGCCCTTATGACAGTCGGCATGGGGTCTTTTAGCTCAGTCCCAGGAAGCCACGGGGAGAAGGGACAGAACTTAGCCAAGAGAAGGCAAGTCTGCCATTGGGCACCGCGGGTTCCTTGGTCCCTGAGAATCCAGGCAGGGGGGCCGGGCTCTGGAGACCCTTGGATGCGCCCCCAAAGAGAAAGAGATGGAGTCTGCGACCTCGCCGAGCTGAGGTCAGCTGGAGGCTGAGCACAGCCCTGCGGGCAGCGCACCTCCCACCACTCCCACCTTGGACAGGAGAGTGGACGGGAGGGGCCAAGCTGTGTGATGTGACGCGAGAGCAAGAAGTGTCCTCGGCCTCAACTGTCCCTAGGGCTCTGGGAGGGCAGTGGGCAGAGAAGATTTCAAGGAGATACCCCTAAGGTGCTTCTGGTAGGTTCCAAAGCCTCAGCTGCACCAGCTCAAGTCATGTGACACTCCTGAGTTTGCAGCGCCCCGACAGGGGCCTTTGGGGGCCTCAGACATTCTCAGTGCTCCCATGAAGACGGGCTCCATGTGCACAGTGAGCCCCCCTCCAGCCCCTGGGCCTTGCTGACAGGCAGGGGCTTCCGGGGGAGGAGCAGCCCACTCTGACCCAGCACTTCTCTCTTTCCTCCACCTCCTCGGCCAGGGCCCAGCAGAAGCAAGGGCTGAGGAAAGGACAGGGGCAGGGGGCTCCACAGATCAGGGGTCCTGGGGAGGAGGGACTTGAACTGGGGCCTAAGGCAGAGGGGTTATGGACAGACATTGAGGAAGGGCCAGAAGACCCCAAGACTTGTGGGCAGAGGTAGGGAAGTCCCTCACCTGGACAGGGCTGATGCAGCCACTCTGAGAGTCTTGGGGGGAGTCTGTGAGGCCCAGGTGGGGAGCCCCACTTTGGTCTTTTCTGGTTCTTATTCTCCAGAGGCCCAGCAGAGAGACCCCAGGGGCAGTGCCTGGAGACCATGAGGGCCAGAGGAGGAAGAGAGTGTGGTGACACAAGGACCCTGAAAGGGCACATGCACCCACTTCCGTATCCCATGGGGGACGCCCACCTCAGGGGGCTGCAGGGCAAGTTCCCAGAGCACTGCCACCTCCACCACCCCCATCCCCCTGCCCCTGCCCCATGGCCCAGCGGAGAGAGGGGAGTCCCAGCCTGTTCTGTGCAGGTCGCAAATCCCCAGGAAGGGCCTCTGAGCAGGGGAAGTTCAGTGACTTGGGGACTGCAGAGGGCCTGGCCCTGGTTCTGCAGCCTGTGTGTAGGTGAGGAAGTGTCCAGGCGGATGGTGGGACTTGGCGCCTGGTGGGCCAGGCAGGTCTTGCCCACCGCGCTCCATGGGGTAAAGGAGTAACCTTTACTCACGGGCCCCGCCACTGACCAGCCCGGGACTGGCCGACCTTTTAACTCTTCCGGGTCTTCCTGTCATTATCATAGAGTGGGACAAAGACAACATGCTCATCAGACCCAGCTTCTGGAAGTTGGCTGGGAGGAGTGGCAGGGCTGTCCCTGTCCCTGAGGCAGGGAGCTTGGTCCCTACCCCAGCTGCCGAGGGGCTCCCCTCTGTCAGGCAGTGCTGCTCTGGGACTGGAAGTCTGGGGTCTGCCCAGCTTATAATCCTCAGGGAGCTTCTGGCAGACACCTGGACTGTCATCCCCCCTCTGGGGACAGTCCTCCTTGCTTCAGTGGGTCAACAGCTCCAGGCTGTTTTCTTCCCTGGAGCATCTGAACACTGAAGCTAATTGGCTGGCTCAAAAGAGGGGGTGGGGAGGGCTGCGAGCTCCTGAGCACACTGCAAAGGAGGGGGCGGCCAGGGCTCTGTTGCCATGGGAACCACAGGCACTGCACAGGCGGGCTCCTCCGGGCACCCAGAGGGGAAAGTTGGCAGAGCTTTCAGGCATCCGGCTCCTGGGTGCTTTCCCCAGGGCTGAGAAGAAGCTAGGGAGCCCGCCCCCCTCAAACGGCAGTAAGACCCCCTCTCCCAGGGATCCCCGGGGCCCTCACCTCTCCTCTGCCGCTGCCATCCTCCCAGAGCATCTGGTGAGGTCCCTCTGCTGCCCTGAATGTTCTCCGAACCTCAGAGCCAGGCAGCCAGGACAATGGTATTTGGGAAATAGGAAAAGTCCACGCTCCGGGGAGACTCCCACTCTGCAAGGATTACCAGGGTGACAGGGAGGTGATTCAGGGTCCTGAGGGACAGAGGAAAGAGACGGAAGGACCCCTGAGTGTCACCCTGATGATTTTGCCCCGGGCTGTTAATCTGTCCTGGTGGCAAGCCCCCCTACAGAGCCACAGCAGCCAGGGCGAGCTTCTCCACATTTGTGTCCCAGGGGAGGGGCGCAGGACAGGGAGGGGCCGGCCTGGAAAATGCCACCAAGAGGCTCCTAGAGCTCCCCTGGCAGGACAGGACCCCTGTCCCGGGAACAGCTCCCACCAGTTGCTGCTCCTTGACCCAGGGCACCCCCTGCACCCTGTGCACCCCCAGTTGCAACCTCCCCTGGTAACAAAGAAGAGGGGTCATGAGAGAGAGAGAGAGAGTGAGTGAGTCAGGGACAGACACCTGAGGGGACATGACCTGGAGGACAGGACAAGGGGCCAGGATTTGAAGCCGTGTACAGAGAGAGCCTGGGAGGGGACCAGAAAGATGCAAGACAGACTCGTGCACATGTGCGTGAGAGGGAGAGAGAGGGAGGGGGAGAGGGAGAGGGAGGGGGAGCAGGAGGGCGGAGCGCTGGGAGGCAGGGAGGGAGGGTGGGGTAGGGGTGTGGGCAGGGGGCGGGGGAGAAGCCACCGGTGACAATTACGTCTGGGTCCAAGCAAACATGAGGCAGCTGCCAGCCGCGCCGCCGGGCAGTCCTGGTTGCCTGGGCTGGGGAGCGGGGCGGCCAGCAGCAGTTCCCGCCAGCACCTGGGATGCAGCGGGACAAGGTAGGCGCTGGCCAGCTAGGGCTCTCCTGGGATGTGGAGGGGACGTGGGGCTTCTGGGGACTGCTCGGGACCGGGGATCCTCTTAGAGGTTCCTTCTATGACCCCATCCTCTGCTGTCCCCTTTAAGGTGACGTTGAGACCAGGGCTGGAGGGCAGCCCTGTGGCTGGTCCTGCCCAGTTAGGTCCCGGGGACAGGGGTCAGGCGGCCGGGAGCTGGCTTCCACTGTCCTGAGGGTCAGGGGAGGCAGGACACAGGAGGGGTGTCTGGTGCTTGGAGGAGGGCCAATGAGTGCATCTTCCGGTTAACTGCTCAGTAGCTAACGAGTGCCCTCTTCTACCAAGGACCCAGAGCAGCTGTCCCTTCTGGTGGGGCTGCTGGGAGGTTGGAGAGGAGGTGAGGGAAACCCCTGACACAGGGGTCAAGAAATAAAGGTAGAGGAGGGCAAGGAGGAAGAATTAACTGTAGGCAAGAAAAGTGAGCCAGCCCCCAGCCCAGAGTTAACCCTCAGAAAATGCGGTCCAGTGCCCTGCAGCTGCTCAAAGGTGCGGGACAGTTTTGCTCTGAAGGAAAGAAGAAGCACCAGAATTAGGTCTGGCTGCTCAGATCACCCCCAAATAACAGTGGTTAGAAAAAGGTTGATTGCAATTTTTCTCATGCTGATGTCGAGAGGGAGGTGATACAGGGCTGACACAGACCGCCCCCCCCCCACCCGTCAGCAGGGACCCAGACTCCATCTGTCTCCCTGCCCAACATGGCTGCTGGCGCTCCAGCCAGCACATGCAGGTAGAAGTAAGGATAAAGAAGGAAGGACAAAAGGACCCAAATAAAATCAAGGTCTTGTGAGTAAGAAAGAATGAATACTGGGCTGGCATCTCTTAATCTCGCCTCCCAAGAGAGGGCTTCCTGCCTTTCCCACCCATGAAGACAAGCAGCCCAGAGAGGGCTCGAGGCTGGCTTCAGATCACACCGTCCCAAAGCCCAGGCTGCCCCGGCCCTGTCTAGTCTGTTTCTCAGGGACACCAGGAGGATCAGCAGAGGTGATGATACGAAGCTTTTGAGCATGGTGACAATGAACGTTGAAAAGTTGCTTTCTCTCCTGTCACCTCAAGTGTCCCCAGTATCTGCGAGGAGGGCAGAGCAGACGCGGAGAAACCTCAGGCTTTACCAAGGCTCCCTGTCCACCCATGCTGTGGGTAGCCCAGGTCATGTGACCCGCGGTTGGCGTGAATGCTGGCCTGGTGCGGACTACAGCCTCACCAGCAGCCCCAGGACAGAGTCCCCGGGAGATCATGCAATGCAGTGTCCACAGGCAGGGACTCCTACCATCCAGCGGCACCCAGATGTGCATTCCAGCTCTGTCCACCCACAGAGGATGGTCCCCCTCCCCTTGCCTCTACTGCTGGAGATCACCCCTGGAGCTTGGCCACCAGTGTCCCTGCTACATGGGCAGAGTGAGTGCCCTGAGTCCTGCAGGTGCATCTGGCCCTTCTCCTGGCCATTGTGGCCCCCTCTCCCGCCCTACACCCGCCCCACAACCAGTTCGTGGGTCTCACTGTCCTTCTGCCCACAAGAGGCCTTCCTGTGTAGGCCTGGCCAGGGACAGGAGTGGAGCCCACACCCCTGGGTGCGGGGCCAGGCAGGGTCAGTAGATCCCGGGGAAGCCGCCCCTGGAGATGGGGAACTACACCTTCCTCTCCAGGGGCGGCGGGGTCTGCCGTCAGCACAGGCAGGGGATTGGCTCCTCTGGTCACTCTCGCCAGCCCCTGCCCCCAGCCCTGCCCTGCCCTGCTCCCTGCTCTCCCCAGCTGCCCGTTCACGAACCCTGGTTCAGCCTTGGGGGTAGGCACTGCCGCTCCCAGCCCACAGACACTGAGGCCCAGAAGGGGGATCACATGTGGCAGCACCAGGTCCCCATGAGCATGAACTCCACCAGCTCTTAGGAGAAGGCAGGGAGCCTGGGCTGGGCTCACCGTGATGGGCGCGAGCGCCGTCCTGGGGCTCTGGGGGGCTATGTCCTGGAGGCCCAGCTCAGCCTAGGAACCTCTCCTGCCCGGCTCCAGCCTTCTTGCAGGAACTTGTGCAAAATGGGTCCTAAATTGCTCCCTGGTTTCCAAAGCCACTGAGAGCGCAGGTCAGGAAGTGGCCCTGCTGTCCAGGTGGAGTCGAGGAGAAGGCCAGGGTCGAGGGGCAGGAGCCCTGAAGTTCCCCCCTCCCTTCTGCTCCCATTTTACAGATGAGGAAGCAGAGGCCCGTGCTGGCTGGCAAGCACTGTTGTCGCTGGGATTTGAACCCCGCTCTGCCTCATTCTAAGGCTTGGGTCCCAGGGCTCCAGCTCCAGGGGAAGACTTCAGGGGGCCAGGGCATGCCCCTACCCAGGTGACCGGGAAGCTGCCCGCTCCCAGTCCTGGGGCCTGGCTCCTGCCTCCCCTTTCCGGGCTGAGGATTCAGGAGCGTGACGGAGAGGACCCCAGGGTTTTAAACTCCACCGCCCTTTTCTCTCCAAAACCATCCCCGAGAGTGGAGAGCTGCCTTTCTGACTCCGAGGCTGAGGCTGGAGCCCCCTGCTCCCACGGACCACCACCAGGCTTCTCTGGGGGTTCCAGAAATGGCCTCTTCGAGGGGGAAGGGTACCCCTGCCTTCCAAAGCAGAGAAAGAGGGGACCAGAGAGGCTGGGCACAGCCCCTTTCCTGGTGGCCCAGCCCCCGGGCAGGAGGGAGGCACCTGACTCACTGTGGTGCCCACCCCCGCCCCAGCAAGCTGATGTGCCCTAGAACAGGTGCGTCTGTCAGCTGTGCTCAGCCTACGTCCTGGAGCCCACAGAGCCACGTGACAGGGAGGAACCGAGGGACCCGCAGGTGCCAGCTTGGTGGGGGGGACAGAGCTCAGCTGAGATAGGAGGACCTCAGAAGGGGCCCTGTCCCTCCCCTCGGTTGGCTCTGTCTCCCCTCTCGGATCTGCGGCCTCAGCTCTCTGCCCAGCTGTCCCCTCTGCCAGAGGGGACGAAGCACTGCTGGCCTTGTCTCCAGCTCTGCCTGTCACCCTTGCCTCCAGCAATGGGCAGTGGGTGGCCACCAGAGTAGATCCAAGTCCCTCTGCCACTGATGGCACACCCCACGCTCAGCGCTGTTGGACAGGCACTCAGGGCAGCCAGATGCTAGCCAAGACTCTGCCCCCGTTTCTCTGGACTCAGCCCTGCTCCCTACACCCTTTAGCTGTGTGTCCACAGACAAGTTGCTCAGCTTCTCTGTGCCAAGCGCTTTTTATTTTCCTGAGGAGATATCACCCACCTGGATGAATGAGATCATCTGCCAGCTTGCTCAGCTGAGGGCTGCGTAGAGGTGGGGTGTTGACGCCATTGCTTTCTGGTGGCTGGGTACCGCCTGGGAAGGCCAGCCAGCCCCACTGGTCAACTCTGGGTCAATGCGATGCCCCCTTCTCAGGGTGAGGGAGCCTGTGCCTTGGAAAAGTTGGCAGCCGTCAGTCTCAGGCCAGGACGGCAGGTCTTGCCTCTTCTGCTCCAGCGCTCTGAGAGGGCCGAGGCCGGGGCGTGCAGCACGTGGGTGGGTGTGCAAATGTGCCTGCGGCTGTGGGGACCCGGCCGGCTCAGCCCCCTGCTGACAAAACAAGCCACCTGGCCCACATCTGTCTGTGCCCAGGGTGGGTGACGAGCTCGGGCTCCCAAAGCCTCCCCATCCCAAACCCGGGAGCCCGCACGACACAACGCCCACCACTGCTTCCCGCCATCTGTCCCGCATGATGGAAATAGAGCCAACCACAGTGGGCGCCAGGCGAGACGGCCCCACTGCTGCAGCCCCTGAGGATGGGGAGACAGGTGGGCAGGCCCAGGTCCTGGCCTCGGGCAGCACCCCGGGAGGAAGTGGGTTGAGACCTTGGACCTCCTTACTCGATGGGCAGGACCAGGGTTTTCTTTGTGTAGGATAAGCCCTGGAAACCTTAGCTGCACTTCCAAATAGGATGAAGAGCTTTATAGAGTGGCCCAGGCTCCCCTGAATCTAACCACGAAGCCCCCGAAGGGGTGGAAATCTCCCAGCAGATCCCAGCAAGCACCTGCTGAGGGCAGCAAGTCTGTTACTGGCCATGCACTTGACCTCTCCCCCTTGTCCTGGGCAGCGGCCTGATGCAGGACCAGAGGGTGAAGACCGGTGGTGGTCTCCCTCTGGGGCTCTGTGTTCACGCCTCTCCTAACCACTCAGAAACCAGCCAGGGAGGCCCTGAGCAGTCGGACTCTTTGTCCAGGCAACCGAGCTGGGTCGTGAGGGTCCCAGGTTCAAGGTCCCCTGAGGTCAGCCCTCCAGTCTGACTGACCACAGACCTCTTCCCTCTGCGCTCGGCGGTCTGACACTATGCCAACTGGCCTGAAGCCCACCCCCAGCCAGGTTAATTAACTTCAAACCAGTGTAAACACTGTCTTTTCAACAGGTAATCTCTTTAGATATTATTAATGAGCTATTTTTGCTTCCGGTACACAAATATTTGAAACCCAGTGCGTGTTTACACAGAATATCACTTCTCAGTTTGGACTAGGTCCACACCACCTGTTCAATAATCCTATGTGGCTGTGGCCACTGTGTGGGGTAGCTCAGACCTTCAGGGGTCACTGCTGGGCCAGGTTCAGCTGGGATGAGAAACACAAGCTTCTTAGCCTGTTTGTCCTCCCCTGTTATAGTCCATTTTCACTTACTATTACAAAATACCTCAGGCAGGCTGCCTTTTTAAAACAAGAGGTTCACTTAGCTCACAGTTTTGGAGCTGGAAGTCAGAGAAGCATAGTGCAGGCTCTGACGAGGGTCCCTTAGGCTGCATCACACCATGGTGGGAGTGCATGTGTTTTTCTGAGTCTGGGGTCTCTCCCTGTCCTTATAAAGCCACAAAAATTCAATCATATCCCCACACCACTGACCTCATCTAACCTAACCATTTGTCAAAGGCCCCACCTCTAAACATACACAGTCCTGTTAAGTTCCCACCCTTAATTAACGTCAGGCTCTGGGGACTCAACTGCTACATGGGTTTGGGGATGAATCATAGTCAAGCCACAACATCTGCCTTTGCTGTTTGTGCCTTACATGCTTCACCATGTGCTAGTTATTTTTTCTTAATTAACTGGCATTTCAAATTCTAATACACTCCCTGGAAGGGGCATTTTTTTTTTCATACCAGGGATTGAACCCAGTGGTACTTAACCACTGAGCCACGGCCCCCAGCCTTTTTTTTTTTAGTTTTATTTTGAGACAGAACTTTGCTAAATTGCTGAAGCTGGCCTGGAACTTGCAATCCCCCTGCCCCAGCCTCCCAAGCTGGGTGGGTACCTCTGTGCCAGCTGAAGGGGCATCTTTCAGTCAGTGCTGTAAAGGGAAAGCTGACAGCTGTCATGGAAACAGGTGGCCCAGCAACGCCACAGACACAAATCAACTGCGTCCCGTTTCCACCTGCGTGGCCTGAGGGGGCCAGGCCCTCTCTTTGTACAGAGGTGGTGAGGGGGAGCTGGAGGGGTACTAAGTCACCTCTCATGCCATGCAGGGGCATCTCCTGGGAGCCTGTGACCTCGGGGCATTAAACAGGTCGGGGGGTGCTCCTGTCAAGCCAGGGAGAGCACATACCTGGGGTCCTGGTGGGCTTGGTAAGAGGGTGTGCAGAGGAGCCTTTTCAGGATTTGGGCTTCAGGCGGGGACTTGGGTAATTCTGAGGAACCTCACTGTGTTGGAATGAGCTTTCAGTGAGTGACCTCTCCTGACACGTAACCCAGTGCCAGCACACAGCAGTGTGCCACCCTGCTCTGGGGAGCCCAGGTCCTTCCCCCACCCCCTCAGGCCAGGGGGACTTGGAAGGAAGCTTAGACTTGCCCTGGCCTACCTGTGAGTCTTGGCTCTGGGGTGACCGGCAGAGAGTTGCCCAGCTACCTGCAGCCTCTACCTTTGAGGAAATGTATTTATTTATTTTTTTGTATCAGGGATTGAACCCAGGGGCACTTAACCACTGAGCCATATCCCCAGCTCTTTTTGGTATTGTATTTAGAGACAGGGTCTCACTGAGGTGCTCAGGGCCTTGCTAAGTTGCTGAGGCTGGCTTTGAACTCGCGATCCTCCTGCCTCAGCCTCCCAAGCCCTTAGGATTACAGGTGTGTGCCACCTTGAGGAAATCTTGTAAGCCTTGCTGGGCACTGTCTCTGGGACATGGTCTTGAACTCTGTGGATCCCCTGGACCCAAGTCTTCTGGCTTCATCAATCTCTGCCACCCTGCCCTGGCCATCCTGGGGCCTGTGGACAATGACAACTCTGTCACCAGTTAAAATGAGGCAGAATCAGGCAGGAGCCAATGGAGTGAAGGTCACTCCGGTGGATTCAGGAGAACATCAGGGTCATCACCTTGCCATTCATGGGTATTTATCAAAGGCCTTATTTCTGTTTGTATTTTTAATACTCTTTTTTTAATGAGAGTATTTGCAATTTGAATTTTTTATTGATCTGATTGTGGTAAAAAATAAACAGAGTCCTGCAACCTCTTTACCTGATTTCCATCTTACAAAGCTAGTACAATATGGCAGCTGGAGTATCCACGGGGATGCAGTCCCAGATCTTATTCAGATTCCCCCGGTTTTGCATGTACTCATTTGTACGTGCGCACGCGCACTGCACAGGTTCCCAAGTCCGAGACACAGTCAAGGAACACAGTGTTGCCCCCCAGGACCCCTCCTCTTGCCCTCTGACAGCCACCCTTTCTCCCGCCTGCCTCTCCCTGTCCCAAACCCCTGGCCTTCTAATCGGTTCCCCATTTCTAAAATGTCATTTCAAAATGTCACATAACTAGAATCACACAGCACGTGACCTTCAGGATTGGCCTCCTTCATCCAGCCTGGCAACCTAGAGATTCACCCAGGCTGTTTGCTCTCATGCTGAGCCCGTGACCTGGACGCACCACTGTGTATTTAACCTTCCCCCACGGAAGGACACCTGGGATGTTTCCAGTTCAGGGCTCTTACAGATAAAACTGCTGCAAACTTTCGTGTGTAAGTGCTGGAGCATGTATTTTCAGCTGTCTTGGACCAGTGCCCCGGAGTGTGATGGGCGGGTTGGGCGGTCGATGCGTCTTCAGTTTTCTAAGAATCTGCAGAGCCGTTGTTCAGAGTAGCCACAGGGTCCTGCATGCCACCAGCGAGGAAGGAGTGGTCCAGGGTCCCTGCATCCACATTGACCTTCGATGCTGTCACTATTTTTTATCTTGGCCATTGAGAAGAGATGGTTCTCTGGGTGGCTCTGCTCGCAGATCCCAGAGTCTAATGGAGCTGCCCATGTGGTCAGGGGCTCATCGCCATCTCCATGTCCCCTTCTCCTGGAGGGCTGTCTGCATGTCTTTTACCCACGTTCTTGCTGGATGGATGGGGTTTTTTCCTGTGGAGTTTGGGGAGTGAGGGTCTCATGGGTGCCAGGGTCTATGACATGAGGAGCTGTGGACACATGGCAGGACCCACCCTCTTTTGGAAGAAGAAAATAAATGCACCTGAAAACAGAAAAAAAAAAATAGGATAAGTTCCAAGAGGACAAGGTTCCCAAGTCCAAGACACAGCAGTGCTGGGACAGGGACCCAGGGGTTCTCCTAGGCTGAGGGAGTGCTCCCAGAACCAGACTCCTGAGCCAGGCCCTGAGCATCCACAGGACAAGTGTCCAGTGCAGGGGCATCAGTGCCCCCTCAGTGGAGGGACAAGCCCAGCGCAGGAGGAGCAGAGGAGGCAGGTGGGGCAGGCCGATGGCCTTTCTTGAAACTCCGCAGGAAGCCACGGGGGAGGGGATGTGACTTATGGGCTCCTCCTGCCCCAGCTCTCCTCCGGTCACCTCTCAGCGCTGGGCAAGGAGCAACGGGGTGGCCTCCCAGAGCTCCCGCTCTTCAGAGCCCACAGCCTCCGGGGCCAAGAGGAGGGCGGCTAGGGCGGCTGTTTAACACTCCTGACAGCTCCGCCAGACCCTCTCCCAGACAGACAAGTGTCAAATATTCATGAGAGTGACCTGGTGGTCACTCCCCCTCCTCCTCCCCTTCTCCCACAGCCTGACGTGCCTAGTCCCAGGCCTTGGCTCCTCTCTGAGGCTGTGTGGATAGCTGGGCCTCCCCCCTCCAGCCTCCTAGGAACCTACTCCTACCTCACAAGGAGGCGGTCACAGGCCCTGCCTTGGGTCTCACAGGTGGGATCCCGGCCCCTCAGGCAGGCAGCCCAACATCCCAGCCCCGCCCAGGCCTCCCAACACCACCCCTCCTGGACTCCCCACCAGGGCCCCTTACCCCGGGACATGTCAGAACATCTGCTACTTTTGAAAGACTGTTGACTTGGTTGCGGGGGCAAAACTTCTGTGAGCTCTCCAGGGTCCTGGCCCTATGACCAGTCACTCTGGCAAAGCCTGTGGCCAAGGCCACCTGAACTTTGGCATCAGAAGGCCTTGGCATTTCCAGTGTAGTCCTGGGATGTCCCAAATTGTCTCAGGGAGGTCATTTCCTGGTCTATATAATTGCGTGGTGTTCCTACCTTGTAGGTGGCAAGGAGACGACTTGAGGCTCAGAACAGACATGCACTAGGGGGCTCGGCCTGCCCATGGGCCTCCCAACCTTCCCAGGTGGATAGAACCACCATGGGGTGGAAGCCAGGGACACCACAGGCCTCTCCCAGCCTGGCCCCCGCGAGACAGAATCCCTGTGACCGAGCTGCGCCTGGCCAGGGTGGCCCTCGCCTGCCCTCACCAATGCTGTCCTGGGGTGTGAACTCACAGAGGTGACCTGAGGACCACCTTGGCCTCTCCTTCCCACGCTTTCACCAACCCATGTGCAGATCCTTCAGCAAGGAACCTGGGAGCTGAGAGGCAGCAGCTGCCCGCCTCCCTGCCCCCTCCTTGACTGAAGTGAAGCCTTTATTCATTGAGGCCATTTCTCTCCTGAATAAGATCTTTAATAATGGAGAAGGTGCCTCTCCGACCAGCCAGGGTAGGGTCCCTGTGTGTGTGCCTCCCTGGGCATCCCTGGGCCCTCTACCCGCATCTCGCCCCCTTTCTGCCCATCAGCACCATCGGCCCTACCCAGGCTGCAGCTCTGGGCACCACTGATGCCCCTCACAGTGGGGCCAGGCATGGAGAAAGGGGGCCTGTGGGGTATTGCTGAGGAGGTGTGTCGGGGAGGTGGGGACAGCTGTGGACAGGGGAACTGACAGCTGGGACCCGGCTGAGGGGGCCTGAGAGCCAGCATAAGGGGTTTGGACACTGGCCAGCCAAGGGGTCACTTCATCCAAATCTGACCAGGAGTCACTGTGGGGCCATGAGCCATGAAGCCACTGGAGGGTTGTCCTCTACCTGGAGCCTCCAGAACGCAGCAAGCCCCTCAGCAATTCAGGGATCATGGTTGGGCCTCTTCCAGTGTTCAGACGGTTCCTACAGAATGCAAGCAAGACAGAATGGAGGCCAGGGGCTTGCTTCCTGTGTCCCGCAGCCAGGGAGTGGGTCTCCAGCCAGGGCTTTGGCTTTGACCCCGGAGCCAGTGTCTGCACTGAGCTGGCCCTGCATAGCCTCTGGTTCCAGGGGCAGCAAGGCCATGAGGTCACTGAGGGTCCTAGGCCTGGTGCCCTTGGGACAGGGGCCAGCATCACCCAGCCTCACAGAGAGGCCTCACTGGCCTCTGGCTGTCCTGATCCGACTCCTAAGCCTGGCTTCCTGTCCCTCCGTGGAGACTGTGACAGGACTGGCTCCCTGCCTCCCTCCCCCACCGACTGCACATCTGCCTGTCAGTCACACTAAGCCACAAATGTAACACCCGTAAAGCCTCCCGGTCCTAGAGGGACCGCAGACACCTAAATGGCCCTGGCTCTGAATGGCTGACAACCTGGCCATTCAGAATAGTCCCGTGAGCCCCAAGACTAGCACATGGATACAATGAGCCCAGGGCTGCTTGGGGGCCGTGACCCAATCACAGGGGCCGAACCTGTCCCATGGCTACAGGTACCAGACACAAAGGCACAGCAATGCCCAGAGGGACCACTGCGGCTGACTGCAGCTGGCCGGAAGGGGCCACGCTGCTGCCCCTGGGGAACTGAAGACCCGGATGGTCTGGAAACCAGGATGATTGAGGGGCCTCAAATATTGTTACAGGAAATCAAGTCCCACTGCTCTGGGGCTGTCCTTTCTCAGTTCACACCAACTCCGATTCAGGCCCCTCCGTCTCTTAACCACCCACTCTCTCCTCCGGGATCCCTCCCGTTAGCCATTTGAGTTGCTTCTTCAGGTCACTGCACAGCTGGGTGGTGGGATCCATCCGTGTGCCCCTCCTGTGGTGACCATCAGCCACTCACCCATCCTCAGCTTGCCATAGGTGAAAAAAAAAAAAAAGGCAGGCAGAGCAAAGGCTCCGGGGCACAGGGACACCCACTGCTGTCCACGGGTTTTAGTGAAGAGAGAGGGGCTTGGACTGGGACCTCTGAGTGACCACCAGCTCTGGCAATCTGGTCTTTTCTCAGGCGGGGGCTTCAGTCAGCGGGTCTAGGCTCACCCTCATCCCCCCCCCCCGGGAATCCTCACCACCTTCTTTTGGGGGGCCCCATCGTACGCTAGAGCAGGGTGCAGAGAGGAAGAAACCCTTAGAGATGGGGCAGAGAACACATGGAAGGGGCAACGGAGGCCCGTGGGGCAGCAGAGCTTGGGGCCTCTCCAGATATGACTAGCACGCAAGCCCGGGGTGAGGTGAAGGCCGACCTCACCCCGATGTCAGGTGGCCCAGCAATGCCCCGGAGGCCCCTCTGGGATCAGCGGCTCAGGATGCTCTGCCTGTTCTGCTGCAGGAGGCCATGAAGGCGTCGGATGGCAGTCTCCTGGGGGACCCTGGGCGCACACCGCTGAGCAAGAAGGACAGTGTCAAGTGGCAGCGGCCACGGCTCACCCGCCAGGCCCTGATGCGGTGCTGCTTGGTCAAGTGGATTCTGTCCAGCGCAGCCCCGCAGGGCTCAGGTAGGGCTGGGGCTGAGGGCAGGGGATCTGCTTGGAGCTCTGTCCTTTCTGAGGCCTCAGCCTCGCCCCGGGTCTCATCAGGGCAGTGAGCTCCGGGCAGGACTCAGGGAGCGTGGGGACAGAAGGCTGAGGCCATGCTGGGAGTGGGTGGCTGCGAGGACGGAGCCGCGGTCTCAGAAGCCAGGTTCCTCCCGACCCAGCACCCACCTGCCAGGTCTCCTTGGGCATCTCTCTTGTCCTTTCCAAGTCCTCTGTAAAAAGAGGGTCTGGTACCCCTGACACAAGGCACATATGTGGATGGGCATGAGGGCCTGGAGAGGGGAGGCTTGCCCTCAGCCCTCCAGTGTGCCCCAGTGTGCCCCAGTGTGCAGAGCTGGCATCCTAGGGGTTCACAGAGGAACTAGCAGAAATGGCTGTCCTGTGCTTGCTGACGGCCATATTTGGTGTTTGGTGAGTGTGACAGAGAGGGAGATGCAGAGGCAGCCCCCACGATCTCACACACATGCACACACCTCACTTAACCTGTGCACGCATGCCCGTGTTCCCCACACACAGGTGGGTACAACCACCTTGCACACATGGGCACACAGCCCTCACGCCTGCATGCCATGCACAGTTGCCCTTCCCACGCACACACTCCGAACACTCGTGATGTCACACACGGGTGAGAGTCTGCCTCTGAGGTACACACTTGTCCTTCAGACCTGCGCCTTGCTCACTGTCTTGGACGTCCTCTAGCTGTGTGGTTTCCAGGGAGCCTCAGGCTGGAGAATGGGCACGATCAAGGTCCCAGCCTCTCAGGCTTGATGGGGTCACATGTGGAGAGGGCCCCCTGAGGGGCCTAGGATAGGCAGCAAACATAGCGACAAGCAGCCACTCCCAGTGTCCTGAGTGTGCATGAGGGGACAGGGCTGCTACCCGCCAAGTCCCCATCCTGCCTACACCATTCCAGCCCACAGGAGCCCTTGCCCATCTGTGCTGCTCTCACCCTTAGCTGGCATTTGTCCCCCAGCCTCTCCCATGGAAGTGCTAGCTCACTTGAATACACTCTTAGGGCCCTTGTGAACCCCATATTTATTGTGGGGGAGGATAGGTTTTGCAGGTGGTAGAAACGGGCTGATCACATGTTCACCGGGCTGCGTGTCCTGCAGCAAGATAAAAACACTCTATTTTCCGTCTGCTAGGGAAGGGAGAGCAGGGGGGCAGGTGCAGCCTCTGTATATCCAGGGGACTCTGGGTCACTTTAACAGGCACGGCTCTGTACCCCTGAAACCCAGAGTCCCTCCTGGCCTCTGGGTCTCCCAGTCTTCCTGGTGGATCCAAGGGGGGTGACGGAGCTGAGGCTTCCTTCTCCTCCTGTAGGTCCCATGTCACCCACCCTCACCTCTGCGTCTCCCGCTGGCAGGCAGTGGTGGCTCAGGATGGGGCTGAGGCTGGTGTGTCCTTGGCCAAGCAGCAGCCCCGCAGAGTGCGGATGATGGGAGAGAAGGTGGGAAATGGAAGAGATGGGAAAGCCACGCCCACGGCCACGCCCAACTCAGGGCTTTTCCTAATGGGCGGGGCCTCTTGCCTGGGGCTCTTGACATGGCATGAGTGGAGGGCAGGGCCTCAACGTGGATGGGTCCCCGAGTTTGGTGCACTTCCCTAGGAGGACACATTTACTGGACCCCATACCAGGCAGTGAGAAGAGATACTAAAGCAAAAAATGAGATTCTATGTAATTATGGAAGCAGGCATTTCAAATCTGTCACCCTCCTTTACATAAAAGTCCATGGGTGCTTGGAGTGGTCACATGGCTCAGCAGGTCACCAGCATTGGGGCCCTGGGAAGTGTGGAACCTGGAGCACCTTGGCGTGCTCTGAGCAGGGTGCCCACCCTGACATGGGTCTCCTGGGGACCCCACAGACTGAGGAACCCAGACCTTGATAAGCCCACATTCCCCAGTCCAAACAGATCTTGTACATCCTTGTGTCCTCAAGGACGACTCCACAGTGTGGCGACACCAGGGGCTTTGTGCACATGTGTGCAGGTGAGGCGCCTCTGCTCCCTGTGGGCTCTGGGTACGGGGGACAATGGGTGCCTTTCAGTGCTGTCTGTCCATGTGCTCAGAGAGGCCGGGCACGCAGTCCTGAGCACTCCAGGGTCTGTGGAAGTCGGGCGACCCAGACACTTGGCCCTCCTGGCCGGGTTTTTCCATTCTGCAGGCGCATGGCCAGAGAGATGGGTGCTGAGAGCAGAAGCCCAGGTCCAGTGCGGTGTCCTCAGGGCTCCGGTAGGTTGGGACCTTGGCAAAGAGTGAGAGGGACTGAGGGACCTGGAGAAGAAAGGACAAGGGTTGGACCAGCTTCAGCTGTGCCCTGGGCAGTCACTCCTGGGCTGAAGACCCCAGAGTTGCAGCTGGGAGGTGGGCAAAGGTGGTGGCCTCTGTGGCAGGGGGGTGGGGCCTCAGCCAGCAGAAGCACCCCAGCCTCAGCCCACAAGCTCCAGGGAGCTCTTCTTGATAACCCAGAAGCTGGGACCAACCTGTTATGTGTACTCCCCAGCAAGGTCCTTCCTAAGGTTCTTCCTGGCAGGACACCTCTCGGAGAGTGGCTTAGGCAGCCAACCCGATAAACCTGCTTCTCAAGTCTGACTCCTCGTTAGGGCTGTGGGCCTTAGGTTTCTTGGATTGTTTAGCCAGAATGATACCCGCTTAACCTGGGTCTTGACTGTGGACAGCCGGATCCAGGCTGTTAAGCAGGGCAGCACTGGCTCCAGGCCTGGACAGGTTTGTAGAAATTCTGGAGGGTCAACGAACAAGGATGTGACTAAGCCCTGCCACTGTGGGAAGCGTCTCCCCCACCCCTTGGGCTATTCCTGAAGCAGCCCTGGAGCACCAGCCACGTGCTTCTGTGTGACAGTGCGACTGCTGACCAAAGGACATAGCCCCACCCCTCCCAGAGTGGAGCCCTGCAGTCTCCTCAGCCCCTGAGCCCCTCTGTGTCTGGGACATACTCCTCCCAGGCTCCCATCATAGCTGCAGGAAAAACCAGGAGACCACCACCAGCATCCTCCTGGAAAGGGGACAGCAGAGAGATCTGGGAACAAAAAGTCAAATTAACTTGCCTCTAAACTGTGAGAATATATCAATATATACTGCCAGCATTTTACCGTGTCTGAAGCACCAAGATTCAACTGATATTATATTTCCAAATGTAATATCAGATTGGATGCAGATTTTTCTGGAAACTGGTTCTGTGATTTGGAAAGCTGCCATCTTTACCAAAAGTAGAGGCAGAGGTCAGGTGGAGCCAGGGGAGAGGTGATTTGTGAAGAGGATTTCTACACAGAGGGGAGTTGTTTGAGCCCACCACCCTCGAAGTTGAGGGGCAAGTTTTGGTTTCTTCTTGTTACTTAACAACATATTCTATAGTGTCTTAAAGTAACAGCTATTTTGTTTCTCTCTATCCTGTGGGTCAGGAATTTGGGCAGGGCTCCTCCTAGATGGTTCTTCTACTTGGCATGTTACCGGTTGTGATAATTTGCCTTTCGCTGGTGGCTGGGATGGGCGTGAAGCTCCTGGGAATTGCCTTGTGGTGCATCAGTGTGGGTCTCTGTCCACGTGGCTGCTTGGGCTTCCTCACAGCATGGCAGCCTCAGGGTAAGCCAGCTTCTTACTTGGTGGACGCTTCCAACAGGGAAGTTAAGGGAAAAATCAATCAAGATAAGTGCAGGGGCAGCCCAGATTCAAGGGGAAGACAAATAGGTTCCGCCTCTGTGTGGAGCTGTGGTACGAAACTTTGGCCATCTTTAACCCACCACAGGGGCCTCAGCTAAGAGTCCCTAGTGGAGAGATCCAAAACCCCCTCCTTAGAGATCTGAGCCCTCTGTGGTCCACCTCTGAGGGATCGCTATGAGCCCCACTGTTTTATTTATTTTCTTTTCTTTTCTTTTTTTTTTTTGTACAATTAAGATATATTAATAACTTTGATTTCTATTTTATTTTCTTGAGACAGGGACTTATTTGGTTGTCTGGGCTGGCATCAAACTTGCAATCTGTCGGGGGCCATTCTGACGCGTGATTGGGTGACTCCCGTTAAGGGCCTGAGGCGCTTTGGCTGTGTCGAAGCTTTCCCAACCCTTTCCTGATGAGAGAGCCCATCCGTGTGGGGTGTGCCTGACCACTGACCCCGGAGACCCAATCACTGACCCTGACCTTGGAGTGCAGCCCCCCCTCAACCTTCATTGGATGGAATTCTCCCCTGAATCTCTTGTTCCCCAAATAAAAGGCTACTCCCAGGCGTGTTCGCTCTCTCTCTCTCCTGCTAGCCCAGAGTAATCCTCGCTGCCCTGCTGGGCGGCTAGAGGCGGGAACCAGGGAGGTGAGCCGTCTCGGACCTAGCAATATAAATAAGGTTCCTTTTGCCTCAGCCTCCCGCATAGTGGGCATAACAGGTGTGTGCCACTGTGCCCACCTGACACTAACCTTAATCACTGTGTCTGGCACTGTCCCAGGGTTCCCTGGAGAACCTGCTAGATGTCGTCTGGGTCCTATGGATCCCTCGCTGTGTAGCTGCAGCGTCTTCATCCCTTGACCATCAGGACCGTCCACCTGGCCAATGCTCTGTTACATCCATTAATCTAAGTGATACAAGGAGCCCATGATGGCCAGGTGGCTTCTCAGCCTGTGCTTCCGCAGAGCCATGGCATCTCACCTTCAGAGATGGCTTCTTCCTTTGGAATCTGATATCTCTAATCCAGAGCCCAGAGCACTGGAGACACAGGCCAAATGCTAGGCATGGGATGGGGACAGCCTCACCTCATCCCTTGGTTCCTGGACCGTCCTTTGGGCGGGAGAAGCTGCATGTCCAGCATCTAACAGGACGGTCTCAACCTCGCAGCAGTAGACCTCTCCACCTCTGGGCAAGGCCATCCAGGGGTGGGACACGTAAGGACAGTGGGGTTTGAAAGCACTTTGTTGCAGTGAGCCCCTTGGTCAGTAACAATGACATGTGGGACCCCAGCAGCAGGACAGCCATACAGGCAGGTCCACGTCTAGATATGTGTGAGGGGAGACCGGGAGGGGAATGGTGGCCCTTTCTGTGATGCGTGGCATACACTTGGCTGACCTGCCACCTGGTGGCTGGTTGGGCACTCAGCAGTCAGGCCAGACAGCGGGAGGGATTCTTGTGCTGAATCTGTGGAACCTTAGGCAACTACGATAAGGGCACTTTGTTTCTGAGCAGGCACTCAAGTGGGCAGGGGAGGCCCCCCACTGCACAGAGCAGGTCCTCGAGTCTCCCTGGTTCCCAGGCCCCTGCCCATCCCTGGGCACCTTTCCAAGAGTTCACCAAGGACTCTGATAGCCTCCCTCTGGGTTCTTCCCCAGACTTCCTTGCCACCACTGCCCCAGTCCTGTCCCCTCCGCCTCCCTGAGCCCTGAACAAATGGTTAACACCTTCCCATGGTCAAGGTAAATCTGTGCCTCGGCCATCTCTCCTTCCAGACAACAGGGGTAAGTAGATGTCCACAAAGTTCTGCCCCCCGGGAACATGTCCCATTTTTCCTATCCCCAAGTGGGCCCTAATATCTGCTCGGACTTGGTGCTAACAGTTCCTCCAGTTCTGTCTGCAAATCAGATGTGAATTTTGTCCTCTTTGAGAAGTCTTAGGGACTTACCAGGTGTGGGTTCAGGGGACGGTGGCCATGTAGCAGACACACCACAAGAGTACAAGCCACCTGCTTGCACAACCGGCCTGTGCCCTCAGTCCCCACACTGCCCAGGCTCTGAACTCGTGTTGCAGCACCTTTACATCATCGTGGAGCGTTACACACCAGATCCTGCAAGCTGGGGGAGAGGGCGAGGTGGAGGGCAGCTCAGGACTCAGGCAACCTGGTGTCCCATCAGCCCTTTCACCTCTGGCACAGCCCAGCAGCAAGCAATGGCTGCTTGCTTAGAAGGAGATTTTTGCCAAAAAAAGTAGACTTTGCTTAGAACCCGAGATTCTCCCACTCACACACACACACACACACACACACACACCTGTGGCACCACAGGTATCCTAACCAGCCTCAGGCACACTGTGCCATGGAATGTGTGGTTGACTAAGCCCCAGGGCAGTGCTGCTTGCCCTGGCCAGGCCTGCTGCCCAGCCACTTCTTGAGCCAAGTGACCAGCTCAGAGCAGCATGCCAACCCATGACACACAAGCCAGCCCATGAAACTCTGCATCTTCTTTGATCAGCAGAAGCTACAAGGTGAAGCATTCTTCCTTGACACTGGAGAGGATCTTGTGACTTGCCTGCACTTGTATATAGCAGAAGTACCAAGTAGCAATGGCTTTATCTAAGATAGGAGGTGGCGGGCACGCACTGTTAGTTGAGGATGTGAGTCAACGTCTGTTCTTTTGCCCTCACGGTTGCAAAATAGTTGCTTTGGCTTCCACCATCATGGCCTCATTCCAGGCAAGAGGTAGAAGAAATCTGGTGGAAGGGGAAACTGGTGATGCTTCCATCAGGAAAGCAACACTTTCGGAAACCTCTGGAAGATTTAGGCTTACATTTCATGGGCCATAACTAAGCCATGCTGTCTGCAAGGAAGGTGGGGGGAATGGTAATTTGGGGGGCTGGGCCTATCTCCATCTTCAATAGAAGCTAATTCCATAGACAAAGAAGCAGGGAGAATAGATGTGGAGCTGGCGTTCTCAGCCACACGCAGCACAACAGCTCACAGGGTCACACTGAGGGCTGAAGGTGCTCACTGGGGCTCAGAAGGCATGGGGGTGGGCGGGGTTAGCAGTTCCTGCTCCAGGTACATCTTCCCCTAATCTCATCGGAGGGACCCCTTCCCACCTCTTCATGCTGCACCAGTAAGGCTGCGGGGTGGGATCCGTGAGTAGAGGTCAGAGGCCAAGAAAAAGCCAAAGACCAGGGTCCCCTGCCCCAGCTCTGCCTGGGCCCTGGCACTGAGCCTCCTAGGTGACTGCGGAGAGATGGGGGCCTGGCGGGGCCCTCTGCAGTGAGATCACACCCTTAGTGAGAGTCACACTGGTGGCAGCTCCTCCCTGGGTGCTGGGAGCTCGGGAGCCCTGCCCACCCTCACCAGTCCCCTCCCGTACAACCGCGGGGACAGGGAGCTCCTGGGTTGGGAGGCTGAGGAGCCAAGTGCAAGGTGGAGGGTCCTGAGGCAGGGGTTGGGCTGGTGGAGAGACACGTCCAGGGCAGGGGCTGTGGGGCTCTGGCTGCCCAGGGCCTCTGGGCCTCTGGGCTGCGGGGTAGCTTGTCTTTGGAAAGACCAAGAGAGCAGGCAACAGGGACAGAGATAGGGGCCAAGAGAAGAGACGCCGGTATTGAGAGGCCAGAAGTGGGTGGGGGAAGAGAAAGTTCTAGAAAAAGAAAGGCACTCAGCATCAGGTTGGGAGAGGCAGGCAGAGGAGGTGGAGAGCAGGGGGCGGCGGCCTGCCCTGTGGCCTGTGGTGCAGAGCCTGGGACAGGCCCTGGGCCTGGGGCCCCCAGGCGGGGCATGGCGGGGCACGGCGAGGGACCCCGCCTGAGGCTGCAGGAGTGCCAGCATGGCTGCAAAAAACACCTGGGCGACATCATCAGCTTCTTCTTCCGCTTCATCTCTGGGAACCTGGCTCGAGGTGAGGGCTGCTCGGTGGGACCAGGGGTGCGAGGTGGAGGGCAGAGAGAGGCAGCCCCTGGGGCTGAGGACCCAGCCTGCCTCCTGCACAGCACTGTCCAGGGGCAGCGGCCCTGGGGACAAGCCTGGAAAGAACCGGCTCTGAGCTCTGCCCCTCTTGCTGTGAGCTGTGGGCAGTGGAGGCCAAGCCAGGGCTGCCCAGGAGGAAGAGCAGGAGGGGAGGGGACAAGTCTCCTCCCTGGTGTGCACAGACCCTGGGCCCCTAGGCTGGCCCTCCCTCCCTCCCCCCCCCTTCCTCCATCTGTGGTGATGATAAGGGAGATGAGCTAGTGGGTGACAGATACCCACCTTTCAAAATTCATGAAACCCAACATCCCTGGAGGTGTGGCAGGAGTGCAGGGGGTCCCCTGAGAATCCCTGAGTTCTCTCAGGCTCGGTTCTGGGCTGGAGCTCAGGATGGGGGTGACTCCAAGCAGGCTGCGTCCCGTCCCCTCTTCCTCTCTGCCTCCTCCGCCCCCCACCCAGAGCTGAGCAGGACCAAGACCCAGACTCAGTCCTGGGGACAGCGAGGAGGGTGGAGGGGAGGGATCCATGCACATGGGGACCCAGAGTCTCCTTGGCAGGATGCCCGGGAAGGGGTGGTGACAGGAGTTTCAGACCCAGAAACAGGGTGGCCATCTGCAGCTTGGGGACCCAGCAAGGACTTCCTGGCTCTTTTGTCCTGTCCTGCTACTGATGGGCTAAAGCAGTCATGTGACTTCCTGGGTATAAATCAAAACCCCTAAAAATCCTGCATGAGTCGGTGTGGGCGTGCGAGGCTCACTTCCCAAGAGCCAAAGCAACAGGCTGAGAGTGATGCCCACAGACCTGCCTGCCGACTGTGAGTCAAGGGCAGGGCTGGAGTCCCTGACCTTGTCCCCTCCCCAGAGGCAGGGCCTTTAGCCCAGGTTATTCCCTGCCTCATCTGGAGCACCCAGCACAGAGCCTCTGTCACGTTAAATGCCTGTCAGACTCACAGATGACATTTTAAGAATAAAAACACCAAATTGAGCACAGAATCAAACCTCTGGAAATCAGTGGAAAATACTGGAAAGCAGAACTTAATCTCTAGGGACAAGAGGAGAGGATTCTGCTGTTGTGACGGTTTGCAGATGGGGGCCAAGTCTGGAGCCACGTGGCAAGCTCAGGGGGCTCTGGTGGGGACCCAGGCCCTTACCTTGAGGTGCTCCTGCCACCCTTGGCCTTGCCTGCAGGGGCAGAGCACGCCCCTCTCCAGGAAGGGGGAGGAGGGGATTTGAGGTGGGGCCGCTGGCCGCGTCTTTGTGAGGAGAGACCCCTGGAGAGGCCCAGTCGAGGGCAGAGAGGTGCAGCCAGGGTCACCAGCCCACCGGCCATGACCCCACTAGCTGCTCCTACAGCTGCCCCTACATGCTCACTGATGAGTAACCTTGAGGGTCTCTCCTGACCATGGCCCCTCATCTGTCCAGTGGGATATGTAACAGAACCTGCTCTGTAGGAGGCGGAAGGGTCAGTTCCTGCCACGGTGCTGTGATAAACAGAGGTCCTCGTGACCAGGTAGCTTCACGTGTTTTTCAGACCTTCCACCTGCAGGGCCTGGTACCCTCTCCCCCACCCCCGCATGTACGTGTGTGTGTGTGTGTGTGTGTGTGTGTGTGTGTGTGTGTCTCTCTCTCTCTCAATAATTTCTCCATCCTATCCTTAGGGAGAATGAGACAAAGCCTGATTAGGAGCCTAATAGGGTTGTCCCCAAGGTGGACAATGAACACTGATTCAGAACCAGGGGAGGGAAGGGTAAGGACTGCAGGTTTGTGTCTCCTGAGGTACACCCTGCCTCCCCAGGACAAGGTAGGGCGTGTGGATGGCGAAGGCTTGGGCCTGCTGGTCGACCTCCATGCTCCTATGGGCTCTGCAGGCCACTGGCTCTGGGCCTCTTGCCATGTGGGGAAGAGCTACCTGGGCACAGAAAAAGCCGAGGCCAGCCAGGCCTGGGGAGCCCCGTGGTGTCCTGAGAACCATTGGGGCAGCTGCTAAAACCACAAATGCCCAATGCTTACCTATAGGACCACCTGGGGGAGACCCTGGTCATTGTCATTTCTGACCCTTCAGTCCGCTCTGTGGGATGGCTCTGGCCTGCCCTCTGGATGAACTCTATGCAGACCTGCAGACACTAGGTGTTAGCCATGCCCAGGGAGGCCTTTCATGCTGTTCCCACGGCCAGGTGCCCTTGGCCCTGACTCTCAGGTGCTGAGCCATCTCCTGTCCACGCCTTCTCTAGGATGGAACCAGGCAGAGGGATGCCCCTGCCCCTCCTTGGGGTCTGCAGGTGGTCCCAGGGCAGCATATGCAGGTCACTGCCCTCCTCCTGGCTGCCTCTGGCCAATGTATCCCCAGCCACCAACACACCTCTTCCATGGGTGGGTCAGAACCCCCTAGTCCTGTACCTCCCAAACTCCAGGGGACACACTCAGATACCCACAGGCTTCTGAGAAGCCCCTTACTTGGATGGGGTATGAATGGAGGCTCCTTGGGTGGGGGACGGAGGGAAACACCCCAACACACCTGCCTTTTCCAGCATATTCTCTCCCTCTGAGTCACCAACCTCCACTTGCTCTGCCCTTCAGGGAGTGAGGAGGAGCAAGTCACAGAGCAGACTTCCCAGTCCCAAAATGTGACCTGCCTAGCTGGTCACCATCATTTGTGTTGGCCTTGGCTGCTGGGACTTCTGCCCAAATGCTACAGGAAAAGTCCCATCTGACACCCAGACAGGAGATGTGGGGCCCCATGGCCAGCAGAGAATCCCTGCCATCACAGAGCAGGCCCAGGGCTCCCAGAAACAAGCATCTGTGGGGCAGAGGCAGGGAGGGGCCAGGGATGAGGCTGGGACAGCAGGGACAAAGCTGAGCACATCTGGCTTGAGTTGTCAAAGCAACGTGCCAAAGCGTTAAAAATATCGTGCGCCTACAAATAGACTCGAGAGAGTGTCAAGGTTCTGGTGAACCCTAAATGCGGAAAGCAGAAACGTGACGAGGCTGATTCACAAGCGAAATACAGGCAGCTTGACAGGGGGTGGCAATGCAGGGGACAGAGAGAGGATGCTCCCATGGACACTTGGGTTGGGAAACCAAGAAAGATCCAGGACAGCAAAGCCACTGCCTGCAGGTTCTTTGCCAGAGAGAAGAGGAATCCATTGCATCTTATCAGCTTGACAGGTCTGTGTGTGCCAGCCCCAGTCCATGAACCACTTAGTTCTGTCCCCAGGAGTGGACGATGTCCTGGCAGGACCTCAAAGGTTACTCAGTGGTCGCTAGCTTTATTCCCAAGTTATAAAAACAGAATCTCATGGCTCTGTGCAAAGCAAATTCTCACCTCTCTGAGCCTATTTCTCATCTGTGAAGTGGCCATAAGAGGTCATGGAGAGGGGCTGTCAGGTGACATATGTCCATCAGTCTGACATAACAGGGTACTCTTGAGGATTGTACCGGTGTCAGTTAAGGACAGAGCAGTGCTACCCCTCACAGCCAGTGTCTGGGATGATGCTGATGGGGTCTTTGTGGCCCTGAGCTGGGGCATCTCCCTTTCTGGGCCTCAGTTTCCTTGTCCGTGAAACAAAGGCTAAAAACAGAGACTAAAGATGGCGACTTTCAAGGTCAAGGGCCAGCTGTAAATCCTGTGATTTCTCCCGGCTCCACTTACCCAGGTCTAGGGGATGCCCAGTCCTGCCTCTATGTAACTCTTTTCCCCGCCCCTCCTTTCTGCATCCTGGGATGTCCTGGGCCCTTTCACAGCTCTGAGCATCTCCTAAACCTCTCCCTAGGGCCTCACTAACGAGGCGGAGTTCATTAAGAGCCAACTGTGAGCAGTTTGGCATTTTTCCTTAGCCAGTGGTTGGGTTCTGTGGACAGAGCAGGCAGCTGTGGTCCAGGCCCCCACTCCAGCCTCTGCCCACCCAGCCTCCCTCATGGCCTGCCTCCATACAGACAGAGCCAATGGGCAGGGTGACCAGGAAGGGTGGGCCTGGCCAGCTGATGAGGTGGGCAGGGGAGTTTCCACAAAGCATTGAGGAGCCACCCGCCTGGATATGGGGACTTCCCAGCCCCATAACCACCTCCCTGGCACCAGACCCCTCCCCTAGCATGGTGTGCGTATGTGGGGGTCCCTGTGCTCTGAAGGGGAGGGCTTTGGAGGGTCTTTGGGGTGAGGGAAGGGAGGCTGGGAAAGTGTGCACATGTCCAGGATGGGAGGAACACTTAGGACAACTCAAGGGAAAGGGAGAACCACGCTGGGTGGCTGAGGGCTTGGAGCTCCCAGGCCGACCCTCACAGGCTGGGGATCCTGGAGTCCCGCCCTGGGAAGGCCCAACCTGCCCTCCCTGCCTCCCTGCAGGAGTTCTCCTGCTAGTCATTCCCCATCTTCCCACCAGGGGGCAGCATGTGCCAACGTGGCCATCTCCCTGCACCAATTTAACATTTTGTCACAGGCTGTTTTCTGACCACGCCCTTCACACCTTTGGGGCTTTGGGACAAAGAGAGCTAGCATTCTCAGGCTGCCACCTCTCACCCAGGATGCATCCTGGCTCTCAATTCCCTGAGTTTAGTCCTTGCTGCCCATGAGATCTCTGCTCTTGTCACTAGTGTTCCATGTGGTTTAGAGTGACAAGAGCCTCATTCCATGTCACCTCCAGAGGCTTCAGGAAGGTGGGTGGGTCCAAGGATGCTGCTTAAGAAGGTCTTTTGCTGTCCTCTGCATTCGTGTGTGGATGAAGGGACGGGTTCAAGGCAGGGCCTCCTGATTGGCACCTGACAGGGCTGGGGGAGGGAAGCCCACAATGATCTCATTTAGGATGCTTCCCCGGACACAGACCAGGGCTCCCACCTACAGCCCACAGGCTGGGGGGTCTCTGGGGTGAAATGGTGGAAAACAGGCCATGAATAGACTTTGCCAGTTTACTAGATAGATGAACGAGTGGATGGATGATGGATGATGGATGGATAGGGGAATGGGTGGATGGATGGATGAATAGGTAGATGGGTGGGTGGATGGATGGGTGGATGGATGGATAGGTGGATGGGTGGATGGATGGATAGGTGGATGGGTGGATGGATGGATGGATGGATGGATGGATGGATGGATAGGTAGATGGGTGGGTGGATGGATGGATGGATGGATGGATAGGTGGATGGGTGGATGGATGGGTGGGTGGATGGATGGATAGGTGGATGGGTGGATGGATGGATAGGTGGATGGGTGGGTGGATGGATAGGTGGATGGGTGGATAGGTGGATGGGTGGATGGGTGGATGGATGGATGGATGGATGGATAGGTGGATGGGTGGATAGGTGGATGGGTGGATGGATGGATGGATAGGTGGATGGATGGATAGGTGGATGGGTGGGTGGATGGATGGATGGATGGATGGATAGGTGGATGGGTGGATGGATGGATGAATAGGTAGATGGGTGGGTGGATGGATAGGTGGATGGGTGGATGGATGGATGAATAGGTAGATGGGTGGATGGATGGATAGGTGGATGGGTGGATGGATGGATGAATAGGTAGATGGGTGGATGGATGGATAGGTGGATGGGTGGGTGGATGGATGGATGGATGGATGGATAGGTGGATGGGTGGATGGATGGATGAATAGGTAGATGGGTGGGTGGATGGATAGGTGGATGGGTGGATGGGTGGATGGATGGATAGGTGGATGGGTGGATGGATGGATAGGTGGATGGGTGGATGGATGGATGGATGGATGGATGGATGGATAGGTAGATGGGTGGGTGGATGGATGGATGGATGGATGGATAGGTGGATGGGTGGATGGATGGGTGGGTGGATGGATGGATAGGTGGATGGGTGGATGGATGGATAGGTGGATGGGTGGGTGGATGGATAGGTGGATGGGTGGATAGGTGGATGGGTGGATGGGTGGATGGATAGGTAGATGGGTGGATGGATGGATAGGTGGATGGGTGGGTGGATGGATGGATGGATGGATGGATAGGTGGATGGGTGGATGGATGGATGAATAGGTAGATGGGTGGGTGGATGGATGGATGGATGGATGGATAGGTGGATAGGTGGATGGATGGATAGGTGGGTGGGTGGATGGATGGATGGATGGATGGATAGGTGGATAGGTGGATGGATGGATAGGTGGGTGGGTGGATGGATGGATGGATGGATGGATAGGTGGATGGGTGGATGGATGGATGGATGGATGGATGGATGGATGGATAGGTGGATGGGTGGATGGATGGATAGGTGGATGGGTGGATGGATGGATGGATAGGTGGATGGATGGATAGGTGGATGGGTGGATGGATGGATGGGTGGATGGATGGATAGGTGGATGGGTGGATGGATGGATAGGTGGATGGGTGGGTGGGTGGATGGATGGATGGATAGGTGGATGGGTGGATGGATGGATAGGTGGATGGGTGGATGGATGGATAGGTGGATGGATGGATGGATGAATAGGTAGATGGGTGGGTGGATGGATGGATGGATGGATGGATAGGTGGATGGGTGGATGGATGGATAGGTGGATAGGTGGATGGGTGGGTGGGTGGATGGATGGATGGATAGGTGGATGGGTGGGTGGGTGGATGGATGGATGGATAGGTGGATGGGTGGATGGATGGATAGGTGGATGGGTGGATGGATGGATAGGTGGATGGGTGGATGGATGGATGGAGTCAAGTCTTCATTCTCTTTTGAAATAATGGTGAAGATGGTGAGAAGTTGGGTTTATTTTAAAAATATATATTCAGTGTCCCTACATTATAAGTGAAAGATGGTGCTTTGTGGATTTTTCCAATTTGGGGGAAAAGGTAAGAGGGTTTATAAAAGCCTGGGACCACAGCCTGGCAGACCCCTGGTCTGGAGTCTGGATGAGGGCTCTAGTCACAGGCTGGCTGAGTGACAGGCAGTGCCTGGGGCAAGCTGTGGGGAAGGTGTCCTGGCTGGGGCCCAAGGAGACATGCTCCCTGCCTCCTTTCAGGGAAAGATACAGCCATGCTGGTGAGGTCATGCCTCCACCCCTGGGGCTGGCATCTGGTCCCCAGAGGAGGGTGCACTGAGGAATAGAACCTAAGTAGTGGCCAAAATGTTAGGGGAAAAGCAGGGAGTGGCAGAGATCATACAGGAGCTCAGTCAGGTCCATGAGTCAGGATCACGGGAGTGAGCAAGAGGAAGAAGGAACCAGCCATGATGGTGGGAGTACTGACCACAGCGCCACCCAGCAGGCTGAAAGCTCACGAGACTGTCTCACCACTGTCACCAAACTCAGCTCAGAGCCCATTCCACAGGAAAACCAATGTCCCAGGGATGAGTTTGAGGAGAGAGACATTTTTTAGTGGAAGAATGGAGAAGTACGGGCTGTGCTCAAAGATCAGTTTCTCATCTTCAGGGGGCTTCGAGGGGTCAGTTCAGGATAGGAACAGTGAGGGGGCGGCTAACAAAAGGGAGGAATAGTCATGTCTTTCCTTGGAACAGGGAAAGAGCTTCCAGGAACTTGGAGGCCACCTCGTTCACTCTTTCGTGGTTGGTGGCTCTGGTCCTGGAGGGTCTGTGTCCTTGGCCTGGAAAGGAGTGAGAGAGAGCAGGCATACTCATCTTGTATTATAGGTTTGGACAAAACACTTCTAGGATGGTCAACAAAGGAGTCAGACAACATGAAAGCAGGGAGGTCAAGCCTTTCATTCTGTCCCAGTCACATTCAGTCGTCTCCAGGCCTGAGGGAAGAGTCAGTGTTTTCAGAAAGAGTGGACTTCAGTCCCTGTAAAGTAACCTAGGCAACTGTTAGCCCCATAACCCACACAGCAGAGGTACCGCAGGCTAGTGGGAGACTAATAATGTATAGCCCAGCTCTGTGACCTCAAAAATAAGTGATTTTTAAGTCAACTAAGAGGAAGGAAAGGTAGAGGATTTATTTTGTTTTTATCATAGTAACACCACCTCTAAATTTTTAGAAGGAAAACAAGAAGAGCCCTGTAAGAGGAGGCATTTGCAGAAACTGGGGAGCTCCCTGCAGCCTTGGGATCTGACCAAGAGTGTGGCTACTGTCTGTTAAGGTTGCCTGGATCAGGTGAGAGGCTCAGGGGTCCAAGGAAGCAATTGTCTCCTGCTCCCAACACAGAGGGGTTGCCCCAGAGCAGAGGGAGATGTGCAGCTTGTGAGCACCCCTGTGGCCAGAGCAAAAGGAGGGAACTAGAGTGAGCAGAGTGTGCTGTGGGTGGGGCAGGTTTGGAACTCATGACCATGCCCCTGGCTAACCCTGCCAAGTGGATAGCACTGTCATCCCCCACCTTTGTTGGGGGAGAGCTGGGGGATGACAGAGGGAATGATCCATCCTTCCATCCTCCCACCCATCCAGCCAGCCATCCATTCATTCATCCATCCACTCATCATAATCCATCCACACATCCACTTATTAACTCATCCATCCATCCATGCATCCACCATCCACCTATCCATCCAGCCATCTACCCATCCATCCACTCATCCATTCATCCATCTACCATCCATTCACCCATTAATCCACTCATCCACCCATCCACCCACCCATCCATCCATCCACTCATCCACCCATCCATCCATTAATCCATCCATTCACTCATCCACCCATCCATCTACCCAGGACACATTTAGGAAGCACCTACACAGGGAGGAAAGAGTCAGGAAAGGTAGGAAGGAGTCAGGAAAGCCTCCCTCTGCCCTCTCTTGCCTGCAGAGCCCTTCTAATCTCCTCACCCCAAACATGGCTGGAAACCTGCTGTGGTTGATGTGTCAGGGCCAAGCCTGAACTGGGCATATCTGGGGACCTGATGCCAGCCTGTACCAGACAGGGGCTCCATGTCCCCAGCGCCTTCTAAAGGCAAGAGGGCAGAGGCAAAGACCTAGGCACAGTTTACCCCTGGGGCTCCCCCAAGAGGATCTCAAGTCCATGCCTGTGCACTGGGGGGGAGGGGGGATGAGGAAACACCTGACACAAGGGCAGTCTCCATCCCTCCCCCAGCTCCTCCATGCTTCATCTCAGACCTTCTGAGTTCTCATGGCACAGATGGGGAAACTGAGCCCTGGAAAGAAAACGTGAGCTGCACGTGGCTTCTATAGCCCTGGGAACCCCCAGGACAGAGCTCTTTCCTCTGCTCAGTCTCAGGCTTGGTGTCCTAGCTTGCAAAATACGAGGGGCACAGGCCAGGGGCTCTGTCTCAGCACCTGGAGGAGGGTGACAGGCACTCAGTGGGCGACTGAGCTATTTCCAAGCACTGATTTCACAGGGATGTGGCTGAGGTGGGTCTGTGTGGAGGCGGAAGCCACAGGGCGCTGGCTGAGCTGTGCGCATGCGTTTGCGTACGCTTTCATCACCTTCGAGTCCCCTGTGATCCGTGTGTCTGCGTGTTGGACAAGAGACAAGGTGCTGTTCTTGCAGTAGCATCTCAGACCACACTCAGAGGTCTGTACCCTGACCACAGGGACAGCCTGCTGCTCGAGCCCTTCCATAGCAGAACTAGGGGGTGGGGGTCTGCTGGGCAGAGCGTGCTCTGACTCCCACCTTGCAGGAATAACAGCCCAGCCCTCAAGCCTGCGGCTGCGATGGAAGGGGTGAGCACCTGTGGAAGGAAGAGGAAGAAGGCAGAGGGTGGCTCCTAGACATGGCCTGGACTGAGGTCATCCACCGCCACGTACCAGCTGTGTGACCTAGGGAAAGTCACTTCTCTGAGCCTCAGTTTCACCATCTTTAAAATAGAGAGTAATGACAGAGGAACTTAATTTTCTGGGGCTGCAAGGATTAAATAAGACCCAGCAATCAGTTTAGGCATACTTGGCTGATAGTAGGTGCCCAGATAACACTGCAGTCAGGCTCAGTGGGTGCTTAGGCTGAGTGGCTCACCCCAGCCTTCTCGTGCTTCCGGGGCTGGTACTAAGACAGCCCTCTCCTGAGATGCAAATGGAGCCTGTGTTTTAACTAAGCCAAGGATCTGGGGTAAGATCAGAGCTTCAGGTGTCTGCCTCTGCCTTTGTTCCTGCCACGTCAAGGCCAATTTTGCTTCGTATTGGCCCTGGGTGCTGCCCTGCACTCGCCTGTACCAAGGTGGACCTTACCAGCCCATTCTACAGATGAGGCGTGGGGGCACGCAGGGAGGGGCTGCAGCGGTGCACCTCCGCCCACTTTGGGAGGGTGTGTCGGGCATAGGCTCTGGTGTCAAGTCCGCAGCTGGTGTACACATTCACAATCAGACCGGGTAAATATTTACAGGCATTATGGCAATTGATCGCTTTCGATCCTGATCCCGCGCCCTGCTGTGAGCGAGCCCTGCTTACTCATGCTTTCTTAAAAACAGCCTCTTCCCTGGAGCATCTTGAATAATTCAGTTGCTAATTGTCTCCAAACTGCAAACTTGAAAATGCCAACTCAGGGCTTCTCCCACCTCGGTTCTCCTCAAACCCCCACCCATCTCCTGCCACAGACCTGACCTCCTGCCCCTGCCTGTGGCCGCTCTGGGGAGGGGCCTGGGAGCTGGGGTTCCGGTGTCCCTCCCATCTGACCACAAGCAGGGCCATGTCCACTGGTGGGGGAGGAGAGCCAGAGTAATTGAGCTGAAGAGCTGATCTAGCCGCTGCTCCCCAGGGTCCCTTGAAGTGCTGCAGATGGGAGGGGAGGGGAGGGCATGGGGATCGTGAGGCAACAGGGAAAGCCGATGCTGAAATGGGTGTGTGGACAGGCCTCGGGCCAGAGACCACCATAGCTGTGGCAGGCACAGGGGTGAAGCCAAATTTGTGTGGGTAGTTCCCCTGCAGCCCATTTCCTGGCTGGCAATGCTTCCCGGCACCCTCCGAGAGCCATCTCTGTGTGGGGTGAGGTCCTGCCTGCCTGTGTGGTAGGATGACCCAGCCATCATCAATAGCACCACTCTGAGCTCTCCTTTCTGTCCTGTAAGACCCCACAGGGTGCTAGGAAGATTTGCCGGTGTCCCAGTACAGTAGGCATCTGCCAGTGTGAAATCTCACAACCACAGGACCAGGCCTGGCTGAGGCCAACCCTAAGGACAGAGCCAAGCCTGGCCAAAGTTGGTGGCTGCTGCTACAGGACTTTTGCACCAAGGCACTGGGGTCGTGAGGCCCAGTCCTGGGGAGCTTGCTGGACTGGCCTGGTCTCTCCTGCGCTCCATGCCTGAGGCCAGGCCCAGGATATCCACCTGGACACTCACTCAACAAGTCACGGAACTCCTTGTTCAGCAGGGGCTGTCCTGGCCTTGGGGACAGCAGGGAACTCAGAGCTCAGAATCCCTCTAGAGTTTAGAGGCTATAAAACGAAACTGATAAATAAAAGATGTATTAAAAGGAGACAGAGTGATAGAAACCAATACTGAACAGGGAGGAAGGGATGGGGGCACCCAGGGCTGGGCCTGGAGGGAATATTGCCATTGAATAAAGATCCAACGGCGAGAGGAGAGCCCAAGGGACAGTGGTCTAGGCAAGAGCCAAAGTCCAGAGTCAGATACAGCAAGAGCTGTGTCCCGAGCACCCAGGAGAACAGAACATTATTTGTTATGGTGGAAAACAAGCCCACCTGTCCTGGGGGACAGTGAGAGTTGGGGTGCGTCGAAGTTTAACACATCCGGGGGAAGTATGGGGGGATAGGGCATGTGAAAGGCTGGGACTAGAGACAGGACATTGGTGGGTTTTGGCACAGAGATGGGATTTGGTGCCCAAATCCCAGGCAAAAGCAGTCAGGACCAGTGTTCAAAGGCCTCTTTGGTTTGCTTGCCTGCGACCAGCTTCTGAGCCTGGTCTTGATTGATGTACACTGAAGGCTTCTATGGTCAGTTCTAGCCAGCAAAGCACCAACTCCCTTCCCCTCGGTGACCCTGGGCCTGTTCTGACCATGGGCAGCTATGAGAGAGAGTTCCGGCCAGTCAAGGCCAAAATACCCACTGCCCAGACCTGAGCTGGGCTGGGCAATGGATCCCTTTGGACAGTGAGTGGCCCCTTGTCTGAGACACTGAGGCTGTAACGTGTACTCCTGGTGACTTCTGGTGGCCCAGTATCCAGTGGCATGGAAGAAGCCCTCTGGGAAGAGTGAAGCTGAGGTGCAAGAAGTCAACATGTGACAGGTGGAGATGTTGAAGGCCACATTCCTGGTCACCTTCCCTTCCCTTCTTGTGGGTGAAGGGCTATAAGTGCCCTTGCCTGAGCAAGGTCGACTGGAGCCCTCACTCGGCCCTTGGCAGTCAGATGGAGAGAGGAGGCATGCACAGAGAACTGGGGAGGGGTAGCATGAGGGACTGACTCTCCTAACCCCTAGACCAGATTGCCTGAGCCAGGCTCAGGATGAGTGGGTGACACTCGAGTGGCTCCTGACACCAGGGCCAGATGCGAACTGCTTGGGGCAACTTGAGGGTGATCCAACCCTTCAAAGATCCAACTGCTTTAAAATGCATCCGAGGCCAGCCCAGCTCCTCTGGGTTCTGGATGGAAGTTGTACTGTTTGCTTCCTGATCCCCCCACCCCCCACCTCCCACCGCCACCAAGAGTCTCAGGTTGAGCCTGGGATTCAGGTAGACAGTGAATATATGGGCTGGGTTCCTGCTGTAACCCAGGGGTGTGATTTTGGGGTTCATGGCACAGGGGCTGTCCCTTTCCATGGGATTCAGGGACAGGCTTCCACAAGGTCCCTGGGTTGGTGTGAGCAGCCTCCCTACCCACGGATAAGCCAGCTGTGGGCAACCATCAGGCAGCGTCCAGGTGGGCATCTGGGCTCAGGGCCCGGGTCCAGCACCTGTCACCTGTGAGTATTTAAGGCGCAACTACCAGAGGGGAATTACCAAGAAGGCGTGTCCTCGGGCCCTTGACCTCAGGCAAAGGAGATGGGTCAAGGCAGCGTGGGCCAGTCCTCCGCTTTCCTAGGAAAGACGAAAAGATAACTAGGAAGGAATGAGGAAGGGGCCTCTGCGGCCAGAATCAGGAGGACCCTCTCAAAGGCACGGCACCCCTAGGGTCACACTGAAGGGCAGCAGGATCCACAGCACAGAGTGCTCAGAGACATGTGGGTAGGAAATACCCCGTTCCACCCTAGTTCTGCCACCAGATCCTCTGCCCGCTGGCTGCCCTGGCTGGGGTGGCAGCCGTACGGACTCTCCTTTCTGTGCATGATTCCTAAGTCTGGGCCCGGAGTCTGCGCCTGTGGTAGGTGTGGGTCTTGAGAAGCTCAAAGGGGGAAGCCCTGTGCCTCTCTGCCCTCCACGCACCTGGGGGACAGCTTGTGGTGGTCAGAGCCCCTCTTCCTGCTGTGGGGTGGGGACAGGGTCATGCAGGCTCCTCCCCTGTCACCTCATGTTGCCACCAGGTGTCATTTAGATGCCTAAGCAGAATGAGGTGAGGCCCAGGGAAGGAAGAGGCCAGCCAAGGAGTGGAGATCCCTGTGTTCTTGTCCCCATGTGACCCCACTGCCCCCGTTGGGCCTCAGTGGTCTCCTCTGTGCACTGGGAGCCTCTAGCACCCACCTGTGGCCATGCTACAGTTCAGGGTGTTAAAAAGGACAGGAATGCCCCTGGGGATCAAGCCCTCCACCTCTGAGCTTGGCCTTGTGGCCCTGCCTCCCCTTGTTCTCACTGTACTGGCCACCTCCAGTCCCCACCCCAACCCCTGCTCCTGTCCCATCTGCCTACATCTCCTCACACCTTCCACTCTAGGGTGGAGACGTGCAGGTCCCTCTGGGAAACCTCTGGTGCTCGGTTGAGATGGGAGCTCCTTCTGGCACATCTCGCCATGCCCAGTTCTAAGTGGCTAATGGCCTACCTCCTCTGGACCAGAGGCCCCTTGAGCCCAGGCGCCCAGGCAGCCTTGTGAAGGCTGTGTGGCAGGCCTGGTGCAGACGGCAGAGAAGAGCTAAAGTACCCAGGCCCCTTCTAACTCTGACGTCTCTCTGGATTGAGGGAAGAACCCAGAACCACGCCCCTGCTCTGGGTCTAGCTAACGGTCTCCATGATGACTCCACCAGTCCTGCCCACAACTGATCTGCCCCAAGGAACAGGCGTGCGAGGCATATGCAAGGGTGGGTGTCCCAAAGCTTCTGGAAAGTAGAGGAGTGGGTCCTCCAGCCTCCTGTGGCTGTGACTGTGACAGAAGCCTGGCTAGGCCTGCCTCCAGGGCATTGTGAGGATCAGTGATGTTTGTATGTGGTACTGGAGACTCAGTAAGCACTCAACATACGAGGCTGCCCCCTCCTCACGAGGGCCTGGCCGAGACCTCCCAGCTTCCTGGAGGCGAAGGTGGGCTCACATCCAAAACCTGCAAATTCTGCCTCCAGTCCTGAGTTCCGACCCTTGAGTCATTCATTGGCCTCAGGGGACATGGGGCTTCTGTGATAAACACCTCTCTGATCTGTCAGAAGACACTGCAGGAGCTGAGATCTGGCACCAAGCGACCCAGATGGAAATTCCCCGAGACACCCCTGGGCCCTCGGCTAGAGTTCAGATAAAGAAATGCTTTGTCCAAATGTCTGCCCAGATCAGCAGCGGGATGTGACTTGAGAGCACTTTGCATCAGTGTCTTGGAACCTGAGGACTGATGGACCCATGTGACTGGGGCGAGCGCCAGGGGAAACCGGCAGACGCTGGGCAGCCAGCGATGCTCCCAGGTGCCTCAGGCCCTGGCTCCAGCCTAGGTTCAGGGGGTTAAAATGACACCAATGACACCGCACCAGTCAGCAAGTGCCCAGAGCCCCTCCAGCTGCAGGCACCATCAGAGATGGGTGCGCACGAGTCTCCCAGTGACAATACCCAGGGGCAGGTCTGGGGTTCCAGAATGTTCCCTGGCTTTGGAGAAGAGGAAACTGAGACTTGAGGATATGAGGGGCATAGGGCACCCTGCTTTGTGTCTCCTGACTGATTCTTACCCTGTCCTTTTGCCAACCCAATCGCCCAAGAGACAGAAATGCACCCAAAGAAACTCACAGACCCAAGTGACAGATGTTGTAGAAACTCCAAGGTCTAAAGTGTGGAGCTGGCCCTATCCACCTGGCAGGTTGGGGCTGCTTAGTTCCCCTGGACAGGATCAGGATGGCCATTCCCAAGTGAAACGGGGACTAGAGAACAAACTGCCCTCAAAGGTCCCGTACCATCACTTGTTCAATATTACTAGACTGCGGGGATTTGGGTATGTCCCACTGGGGACAGAGACCTGGGGGAAAGAAGCCTTCCTGCTGGCCAAGGGGTGCCAGCAACTAAAGGGAGGTTTCCCTTAAGGCAGCAGTAAGGGGCCCACCATGGTGACACTCAGGGACGTGCCCACGTGGCGACATAGCTGGGTCCTCTCATGCCTCCCAAGTCTTTCCTGACCATAAGAACTGTGGAAACCAGAACCATTTAATTACGGAGCATAAAGTTCCTTTCCTTCAAGAGATCACTGGCCCTGATGGTGGCCTGGGTGCTGGAGATGTCATACTTCCTGTGATGGGCAAGGACTTATTCCCAGAATCGGTTCCCACAGGAGGAATTTCACCTCAGTACTTGTTGAGGAACGTGTCTGTGTCTCCTAGTGTCTTAATTCACTCTTCATTTTGGAAAGACATTTTGCTGGGTATCAAATTCTAGGTTGACCATTCATTTTTTTTTTTTTTGAGCACTTTGAAAAAGCCCCCCCCACACTGCAGTCTGGCCTCTGTGGTTTTTGTGGCAAGGTCCACCATCACTGGGATTGTTATTCCCCTGCACATAATGTGTGTCTTTTCCTCTGGATGCTTTTAAGGTTTTTCCTTTAACTCTGGTTTCCATCAATTTGATGATGTTCTGGCCAGCTGTGGTTTCCTTGCATTATCCTGATTAGGGTTTGTTGAGCTTATTGAATCTTTTTGATTTCTTTTGTTCATGTTGGAAATTATTTTAAATTTTATTATTCAAGCTATTTTGAATATTTATTATTCAAACTATTTTTTATTTTCCTATTACTTTCTATTATTCTGTGTTCTTCAAATTATTTTTCTAATTATTATTACAATTTCTCCAAATTAGAATTCTAGACTTTTCTCCTCCTCTGTCCTTTTCTTTTGGAATCCCAACTACACATTGTTTTTACTTTGTCCCTTATTTTCCTTGTATTCTTTTCTAATTTTTTTCCACATTCACCTTTAGTCCACTCACATTTAACATAATCATTTATATGGTCAGAATAATGTCTACCACTTGACTATTTTTTTTTCTATTTGTCTCATGTCTTTTTGTTCCTCTTTCTCCTTTACTTGTGTTTGCTCCCTTTCTTGTTTCCTGGCATGCCTTGTAGTGTTTGTTGAGTACAGCTCTGTAACAGATGTCAACTCCTTTGGCAGGTGACCTTGATGTCAGGGTTGGATGCACTGAGAGACTGTGATAGTCAGTTTTCCATTGCTGTAACAAAATACCTGAGATAATCTAATAAGGGAAAAAGTTTGTTTTGACTTGCAGCTTTGAAGGTTTTAGCCTATGGTCATGGTTACTTGGCCCTGTCACTTTGGACCTGTGGGAACCCACCTGGTGGGAACATGGAGCAGAGGAGACCTTTTCACCTTATACCTGCTGGAAAGGAAGAGGAGGGAACTAGGGTCCAAATGTTCCCCTCAAGGACACACTCAATGACCTCTTAAAGGCCCACCACTCCCAATAAAGCCATGGGGTAGGTTTGGGGGGATCAAGTCTTCAATACACAGGCCTTTGGGGGACATTCAAGATCCAAACAACATCTGAGATATACTCAGATTCCAGTTTGTCCCTTGAGCTCCAGCATGCTCTGACTTCTCTCACTTCCCACCCAAGCTTTCTTCCACCTCCTGCTCCTATTGAACGTCAGCAACCCCATGCATACACAGAGGAAACCTTCAGCAGACATTGTCCCTGGATCTCACAATGGGTCTCGTTCTTAAAATAAAACCTGGATCCCATGTCCTCCAAAGTGGGTCTACTTCCCCAAACATTAAGTGACACAAGATCCCAATTCTACTAAAATTTAAACTCGATCTTTCATTCATTTTGCCCATTTCTTTTTCTATTTTTAAAAACACATTGACCAGAGTTATTTTGAAGTCCTTATCTGCTAACTCCCACATCTGGGTCATCTGTGGATTCTCTTTTTGTAGATCTCATAATTATCTACTTTTTCTGTCTTCTTGTGTCTAGCAATTTTCAATTACATGCTCGAAATTGAAAATGTATTGTAGAGGCTCTGACTCAATTTCTCTTCCAGTAAAAAATTTTGGCAAGCAGTTAAATTCTTGAAAAAAAAATCACACCAATCCCATCAAAGTTTGCTTTAACTTTGTTAGAGCAGGTCTATTTCAGTTTTTCCTTATTCATAGGCTGTAGCGTGGTTCCCTTCTCTCAAGGGTTATTATCCCTTGTTAATTGCTCTCCAATGCCTTCAGACAGTGGCTTTGTTCTGTCCAGGTTTTATAGCTGTGGTTTCCAGGAGTAAGATAAGTCTGGGCAGCTGTTCTATCATGGTGGAAACTGTGATTCTGTAGATTGAAGAGAGTGGGGAGGGAAAGGTGCTGCTACAGTGAAAAATGTAGATTTATTCAGACTCCTCTTGCTCCTGCTTGGTCTCTGAGTGTGCCATTAGGATGCACGAGGAGCCTTTTCTCTGTAATAACAGCAGAGGGTGCAGCCCTTATGGAGATCCTCAAATGGACCAAGGCATTTTTCTAAAGTACTTTACACAGTGATCTATTTCTACTTCACACTCACTCTGAGGCATGGAAGCTGCTGTCCTTCCCATTTTATAGTTGCAGAAACTGAGTCTATCAAGGCTGAGTTGACTGGCCAAAGTAACAGAGCTAGTAAGTAGAAAAGCCAAGTTTTGAATTTGGGCAGTCTGACTTCCAGGCCTGCACTTGGACCCACTTCTCGTGCTGTCATTGAAAAACAATCTCAACTGTGTAGGGCTTTGTTACAGACAGAAGAGATGAGAAACATCACTGTATCAGCCGAGGCCTGGAAGCTCAGTCTTCCTCTCAGGTTGCATCCCGGGAAGTCCCAGAGTTGTGAGCTTCACCCATCTCTCTTGATGATGTCCGTCCTCTCCAGTCTCTCTGCCTCCATCTTCCCCCAATTCCGTCCTGACCACGGGCTTTTCTGCCTGCAGACAGCTTGCACGAGCAATAGCCCAGAGAGGAAGGCAGACAACTTGGCCCAGAGCTGCTGAGGACGACTGGGGCCAAGGAAGTGCAGCCTGGCCACAGGGCTTCCGGGAGGAGCCATCTGAGGTGGGGAGAAAAGCAGCAGAACAGACAACTGGAGTGCCTCATATGGGGACTGAGCCTGTAGGAGAAAGTCCGATTCCTGAGACGGGCCACCTGCCTCTGGCCAGTGGTGCACACGTGGACACATCTCTCAAGCCTCCGTTTCTCCACCTTCGAATCTGTGTAAGATGGACTTTAGCCTCGCGGAACAGAAAACCTAAGAGTGAACCAAATGAGACAGGCTTTCTCAAGCAGCGGAGCAGCGGCCGTCCAGAGGCAGGTGGCCGTGACGTTTAGCTTGGCCTCTCAAGTCATCAGAGACCTCCTTTCATGGCTCCAGGGACAGCCGTCATAAGTCCGCCCCAGAAAGGAGAATGGGCGGAAGCGGAAGCGGAAGCGCTGGCGAAGCCCGCCCACTCCCTCCCACGTGATTTCCCAGAAGCCCCACCCGGAGCCCTCTCTTTCCATCCCAGGGGCCAGCTCCATCCACAAAGGAAGCCGGGAAATGCAGTTTCATAGTGGAGCACGTCATCGCCCCAGCCTCCTTGGGATTCTGGTAGGGAGCCAGAGAGAAGAGCACGTCTTGGCCACCGGTGCGCGCGGGGTGATTTCCTTCGGGGGGACTCTGGACAAGAGGGTGCGATCAGGTCGTTCCTGTCAAGGCCTCACAGGACTGGGCCACCAGGGACGGCCGTTATTCAAGAATTTGAGGAGCTTCTCTAATGACCCGCGTCAGCCAGGTCCTTCAGAGAGACTGGTGCCCCTGGAGAATCCACAGGACCCCACTGGGTCCTCGCAGCGCGAACTTCTCTCAGCCCCACCCACGGAGAGACCCAGGCACACAGCTGCCGCCCCACCCACCCACCTCTTTCCTCCTCTCTCTTCAGAGAGCTCTGCTTCCCCGCCAGTTTCAAGGCTCTCCCTTTAGCCGTGAGAGGTACCCGGCCTGCTTGATCTGACCATCATGCTTGTGTTCATGAAGCTAGACCAGGTGGGAAAACGATGGCACCTCAAAACCCAGTGTCCCAAGGACAAAGAAGTTAATTTTTCTCTGCTGTAACCTCCTTGAAGGGCATGCTCAGGCTGGTGGGCAGCTCGGCTCCACACAGTCACTCAGGGCCCAGGTGCCTTCCACATGTGGCTCTGCCACCCCCAAGAGCTGTGTCACCACCAATGCATATTATGATGGGGCACTTCTGTGTCAGGGCTCCAGATGTGGAAATGAGGAGGCAAGGCCATGCCCAATGCCTAAGGGCTCTACCTGTTGCCAGTGCTCACATTCTGCTGGAGAAAACTTATTCACAATTCTAGGCCATAGAAGGTTTGGAAATGTGGTCCCAAGCTACATGTGTTCAGTAACAACTACATCACCAGAGAAGAAGAGTAAAATGTATTTTTGTGGATGACTGGTGGTCTCTTGTCTCTGTCCACCCTAATATGTATCCTTTGTGTTCATCCATTTTCCATTACTATAAAAAAAAACTGAGGCTGAGTACTTTATAAAGAAAAGAGGTTTGTATAACTCATAGTTTTAGAGACTGAAAGTACAAAGAGCATGGCGCCAGCTCTGTGTCACCTTATGGTGAAAGCCATCATGGCGGGACCCCAAGCAAGAGGAAGAGATCACAAAGCGAGACAGGAAGCCAGGGGGCGGGGAGGGGGCTGACGTTTTATTCTTTCCATAACAAGTCACTCCTAAGAACTAACTCAGATCTCACAAGAACTACTTAATCCCTTCTCAGTGCCCCACTGAACTTCCAGTAGGCTCTACCTCTTAAAGAGCCCACCACCTCAGCACTGCCACACTGAAGACCATGCCTCCAACACAAGACCTGTGGGGGACAAACCACGTGCACACCCTAGCATCTTCTTCGTTTTTCAGATACTTCCTCCCCTCCTAAAGGAGGTAGGCTAAGGATGGGGGACACAGCAGGCAGTGGTCCACAGCAAGGAAAACATCACTGCTATCAGAACTCTTCCTACCAAACCCAGGAACCGAATAGACTTGGAGTTACCTGTCATTCCTGAGCTCTCACGGCTTGCCAACCCAAATCCAGGAACCTAACATCTTTGGATCATGCAAACCACATGGCCCACCAATAACTGCACCCCCCTGGAATCAGGAGATATGTGCTGAGGAATCCTGGGGTCCCTGCAGTGGGGTGGGAGAGTCCCCTCTGCTCTGCCCCCCGGGAACAGCCCCTATCCACTGTCCTCCATGGCCTGGCCTTGCCCTCTGGAGAGCCATTCTTGTCCATCACTTGCTTGGCCACCTGTGCAGTAGGTGGAGGTGCCCTGGTTTTCTGCAAGGGCAACTTGGAAGATCTAAGAGTTATTTTAAGTCTTGATTAGCCACAGGGTTTTTAAAGCCAGGCTTCCGGTTTCTGTCACAATAACTCCTCAAAGACATGCTCAGTCTTTGGTCCATTTGTGTCCAGTTAGTTCTACATCCTGCAACCACTACCTAAGTACTCATCTGGGTATGAAAGTCTTGGCTTCCTCCCTCCTTCTCTCTCTCTCTCTCTCTCTCTCTCTCTCTCTCTCTCTCTCTCGTACCTTTGTTTGACAATGATTGAGAAATCTTAAAAAAATCTTTTGAGGGGCTGGGGCTGAGCAATAGATCACTTGCCTGGCATGTGTGAGGCATTGAGTTCTATTTTTAGAACCATGTATAAATAAATAAAATAAAAATCTATAAACAACTAAATTTTTTTTTAAAAAAATCTTTGAAAAATTATTTTTGCTACCATCTTATTTCTTCTGTTTGGTCCAAAAGCCTTTTTTTCCTAACGCTGTGAAACAGCTTTCAATATCCACTATTTCCCCCTCCTGCCACATCTATTTTCAAAATCGATAGTTCTCACCTCATCTCATCTCTTTCCTTGAGGCATTAAAAGAACAAGGCTTATTTCTTTTCCTCTTTGGATCATGCAAACCACATGGTCCACCCCTGGCCCACCCCATGGCCCACCAATAACTGCACCCCCCTGGAATCAGGAGACATGTGCTGAGGAATCCTGGGGTCCCTGCAGTGGGGTGGGAGAGTTTTCCTCTTAACACTTGAGGGATTGTCCCAGAGCCAATCCATGGAGGGATCTCCTGGTCTGGCTCCCATCCAGTGCCCATCCATGAGCTGATCATGGTGGCAGTATGGGGTGGCATGGAGCAGCCTGGCAGGGGCTCTACAAGAGAAATCAGGTGCAATTACCAAATCCGGGATGGTCTTGAGGAAGGCTGAGCAGCCAGCATTGAGTCAGAGGCCACTGGAGGTCAAACAGGAGGGACAAGATCTGATGTGCATCTTGAGATGAGGGCTTTAGTTGCTGAATGCAGAGAGATAGGAGGACAGGAGTGAGGTGGACAGGAAATTGGTCATCAATGTTGGGAGTCCAGGAGATGATGTGGCCACGCTCGTGGGCATGGGAGAGTGGTCAAGGGGACACGATGCCAGAGCTTCATGATAGACTGGGTACAATGGGGGACAGGTGGATTCTAGGGTATGAGCCGGCACTAGGGCCTGAGCCACAGAGCTGGAGAGGCTGGGGGAGCTACACTATTGAGGAAGCCAGCTTGGCTCTTGGTGTGCCGAGTCTGAGGTGCCTGGGGACATCAGGGGGAAGGTCCTAGAGGCATTTCTTGGGGATGTGAAATTCCACTCTTGGGCATTCTTGTCTGGTTTCTATGAAAAATGAGAAGGATAAACAAATTGGATAATATCTGCTTTGCCCAGTAGAATGTACTAGAACTGGGGGAGGGGCTGTTCCCCACCCCAGGAGAGCTTGGAGGGGATGGGCTTACTGGGCTGTTTTCAGGGATGGGTCCCTTGAACAGCATGGGTCCAGGCTGTCCCTCAGTCCCTCCTGTGAGAGTCAAAAGACCTCTTGAAGCCCTCAAGCAGTGAGGCCCTCAGGACCAAGAAGGAGCGTGGAGGGAACAGTGAATGTCGGTTGGCTGCCTCCTGCCTCAAGGGGCGGACACCACTGCTGTGGTGAGACAGAGGCTACACGGGACAACATGGGAGGAGGTGTCGCACGCAGATGGCCAAAGTGCTGGGGGGAATGGCGGCCCAGGCAGCAGAGGCCGTGGGCGCTCAGAGACAGGGCTGAGCTGGGCTGCTATAACCTGGGTGGGTTCGTGGAGGCAGCACTGGCCTGGCTACCTCAGCGTCCCAGGAAAAAAGACCATGACCTTAGGGATGGGGTGTAAGCGCCTTCCAGTGACAACTTCCTGAAGGAGACCAGGATGCAGAGCACCCCTGAGGTCTTCAAGGGAGGGCTCCCAGCCCTGGCCTTCCCTGACCCCCCATTGCCCCTTATCTGTCTCCACCTCCAAGGCAGCCCTTAACCCCATCCCCACCCGACCCTTCCCTCAAGACAGTGGAACCATCAGCTCTGAGCCTGCGCCCAGGAAGGCACAGAAGCATGCTGGGAAGGGGCGGATGCCTGCCAGGACAGACAGTCCCCCGGGGCATGGCAGAGGCTGCTGGGGAGGGCTTGGCCTGGCACTTCATGGTGGGTCAAGGAAGCACGGGGCTTGGGACCTGTCTGCGGCACTTTCTCCAGGTTCTGGGGCAGGGGAATGTGGCAGGAGCATCAGTGGGACTGGGTGAGCCCCAGAGCCGATGGGCCCTGAGCTAGGAGTGAGCAGGGATCAGCCCATCCATTAGGCCTGTAGCCCAGGCTGCTGATACCAAGCGGACGTTCTGCTCTCGGGCCTGCTATCCACTTAGGCGTCGTTAATATTTTACACCATAGAGCAGGGGATCGATGTCTTGTTTATAGCTCAGTGTTTATGGACCGTCATTGAGCTTTTGCTGCGACTGGGAAGATGCTCAGAGCACAAGGGAAACTGAGGCAGGGGAGGTGGATGGGTGCCAGACTTGGAAGAACCCCAAGATGGTTTCCTTTGCATGTTGGGTTCTCTCCCTCACTTGGCACACGCATCACCCTGCACAGCTGAGCACATCCAGCTCTGAGGGTACATTATGAAGGGCCATCAGAGCCCCTGTCCCATGCTAGTTGTCACATTCAATCCTTTACAAGCCCCTGGAGAGGTGGATTCTTGTTCCCATTTTTATGGATGAGGAAACTGAGGTTTGGGGACATTAAGTACTATTGGGCTGTCAACCAAGTCATTGACTTAGGGTCCATGGTAACTAGCTGGGACATGGGCTACATTTTGCTCTGCACTCCAGTATGTAAATTAGATTGCAAAAGATCCTTTAATCTTCCTAGAATTTTAAATATGTTAGCAAGTTGGATGCTCAAACAGTCCCGTCTTCTCTGTGATCCTTAGCCTCTCTGCTTAGACCCCTTGCCTTGGTCAGTGGAGACTCACTGCATCCAATTAACTGGAAATAAAAGCTGTGCATTAATAGTTCTTTAAAAATATCACCCAACCCGGGCTTTTAAGCCATGTGAAGTAGTGGGTTGGACTGCTGCAGCGCCTCTCTGCGTCATTTTCAACCGGGAAAGACTTGGCTCCAGAATCCTGCAGGACTTGGGCATACCCGCGCCCCCCTAGGTATTTCACCCTGGGGGTCTCAGTTCTCTCATCTGTACAATGGGGAAAAAGGAATGCCCTCTAGGGGAATCCTGAAGGATTACAAGTAAACCCAAAAGTTTGGACCAGATACACTGGTTCCAAGAGGGCCCTCAGCAGCCTCAGGAAACAGTTGTCACCCAACCAGGGATCCCCAGATCAGCACCTGGGACAAAGTACATCTCACTGTTGAGTGAATGGCCGAATAGGTAGCAAAAACTCCGAAATGCAGCTGAGATTGTTCAGGCCGTGGGTCCAAATGGGTTCACACCATATGCGTGAACCGATGTTGAAATTTCTCCTGCGCTAAGAGAGCAAGCAAGAAGGACTTGGTGTGCTTCCTTGTGCGCCTCAGCTGGCGCTTCCCGCTCTCCAAATCCGTCTGGCAAAGACAGCCGCGGTGCGCGGTGCGCGTTGCGCGGCGCCCGCTAGAGGGCAGCAGAGTCGAGGGTCCAGCCCTCCAGCCCCGCTGCTTCCCCGCCCCAAGCATCCCGGGCTCCGCCCTGCCACGCCCCGTCCTCTCCGCGTTTCTCGGTCCTTTGCGCGGCTACCCTTCTGCCCCGAGCCCGGGTCAGGGAGGAAGCCTTCCACAAACTAATTAGCACGCCCTTGCGCTGCCGGCGCGTAGCACTCTTCAGACTCCTAGCGCTTCCGCACAGCAGGAAAGGCAGATCGGTCCCTTACGGAGCGAGAGTCTGCGAGTCCTGGACTCGACCAAGGTCACATGGCAATGTCAGAACTTGAACTCAGTTCCTTAGAATCTAGTGCCAAGCCTGCGCTTCCTTCTAAACCCTTGAGCGCACGCAGGTTTCCAGAACTGAAGAACTTTGGATATCAACTTCTCCGTTTTCAAAGGGTCCAAATCATGGCCAAGTTCAATCTCCGGCCGGGGGCTGAGGGTTGCGGGAAATAACCCCTGGAGAGAGGGCTTCCCGCATCCTCCGCAGGCCACCTGCGTGGGCCGGCGGGGCGGGGCAGGCCGGGCCGGCGGTGGCCAGGCTCAGCACCCCTCCCGGAGGAGCACGGAGCCCCGACTCCTTGCAGAGAGCCTGGCCGCCGCTCCCTTCCTCTCGGGCACCCGGCTTCCCCAGTCCCCCGGCCACTCGGCCCCGACCCGGCGCGGGCGGGTGGGTGAAACCGCAGACCGCGTGGCCTCCCGGGGGCTGGCCGGGTGGCGGTGGCTAGGCGCCAGGCTCGGCCCGGGGCTGGACCCTGCGGGGCGGGGCCGCCTCCCTCCGCCCCTTCCCGGGCTGGCGGGGGAGGGGGCGGCCGGGGACGCCTCCCCTAGTGGTCGCCGCGCTTAGGCCAATGAGCGCGCGGGGAGCCGCGATGAAGGCTGGGGCGGCCGGGAGCGCCCGGGACCCCCGCTGCTGCCACCGTGGCCCCGCGCCCTCAGGGCAGGAGAGGGGGCGACAGAGGCGCGGCGCCCGCCCCGGGCATGGAGGCGCCGCTGGCCCGCGCTGGCCTCCGGAGCTGCGCTCCGCGCCGCCGCCGCCGCGCCTCGAAGTTTGCCGGCTGATTGGGAAAGTTGCGCTCGGGTTCGGCCGCCCCGCGGTGTCCAGCCTCCAGGCCGGTGCAGCTCATCGCCGCCGCCGCCGCCCTCCGCGGGGTCCCGGCCCCGCCAGCGCCGCAGCCCCGCCTGCCGGGGGCATGTAAGCCGCCGCCACCCCGAGAGGCCGGGCGGGCTGCACGGGCCCCGGCGCGCGCGGGCGAGGGGTGCGCCCTGGCCCCAGGAAGCCTAGGCGCCATGGGCATCCAGGGCATGGAGCTGTGCGCCATGGCCGTGGTTGTGCTACTGTTCATCGCCGTCCTCAAGCAGTTCGGCATCCTGGAGCCCATGTCCATGGAAGGTAATGCGGGGCCACCTGCCCATCCGCTGCCCTTCGCCAGGGGGCACCGGGCTGTGGGGAGGCAACTGCACCGCTTCTTAGCGGGTCTGGCGAGGAGCGGCCCTGGAGGTCTCAGTCGCCGCCGCCCCCTCCTGGCTCTGGAGGGCTGGGCCTGGGACTAAAGGAGCAGAGAAAGCTAGGGCTCTGAGGAGTCCCAGAAGGGACAGGGCTGCGGCGCTCGGGGTGGATATGAGCTAAGTGCCCAGTGACACCTTGACTGTACATGCATGGCTGTCCTAGGCCCGCTGGTCCCAGCCGCCCCTGGCCTGGGACACCCGGCGGCAGGAGGTAGCACAGGGTGGATATGACCGGAAGGACCCTCGTTCCCAGGCGCCTAGCAGAGGGCAAGTGATTTGAGCCCTCTGCGGCAGGAGGGGCGGCCCCTTTCAGTCCTCCAGCCGGTATCCAGTTCCCCCTCCTCAAGCAAAGCTCAGGCCCAGGGGATCAGTAACCAAATCTGCAAGTGCCACATTTCTGTCCCAATAAAATATTAACTGAGGAGACAGACCTACTCTGAAACCAGAGGCCGAGGCTTTCCTGGACCCCTGACAGGCCCCTGGGAGCAGCTGCTTCCCAAGCCATGGTTAAGCGCCCTGTCTTTGCAGGGTAGGAGGAGGGGCCCCTCCAGGGCACAGCTGGTTAGGAAGGAGACCCTGACACAGGGATGGGAACTGCCCCTCCAATCTGTCCCTAGATACAGGTGCAGCTCTGGTGGGTGGGAAAGGGGCTGGAGGGGCGTCCTGCCTGCCTCAGCATTCTGCTGACCTTGCCAGGCTCCAGCCCTTGCCACTGGAAGCCAGAGGCCTGAGGGGAGGGAGCAGGACTGCCCAGCAGTCTCCTGGAGAGCCCCTGGGAAGGGCACACGGCCAGGAAGAAGGCCCTGCCTCCATTCTGCCTCCAGAGCCAGGCAGGATTGGGCAGGATCCTTGCCTGACTTCCGGTCCCAGGCCTCCGAGAAGCCCCCGAGTTCCATCACACCTCTTTCCTAGGTGAGTTCATGAGGCTCAGAGAGAAGGAGCTCTCAGAGTGGTTCAGAGAGCCGCCACCTTGAGCCTAGGTGGGAGCTGGGGAGGAAATTGGCCCCAGCCGAGCCTTCGCTGGCTGGAGGCTGACCCTGGCAGCGTCATCTGTGACTGGGTCTTGGTGGGAAATGCTGTACAGGTGCCTGGGATCGGAGCAGGGGCCGGCATTCTCCACTGCTGTGTCCTGCCTCCTGCAGGGCATCTCTGTCCCCTGTCCCCTCCTATCCATTTTCTACCAGGACCAGCTAGCCTGGCTTTACCTAGTAACTGGGCCCACTGGCTCTCAGCTCTGGGAGGGTTGAGGTTTGCCTCTGTGATTGCTGAGGACAGGGGCTGATTTACAAGGTGCAAGGGCTGTGCAAGACAGCACGGGCTTTCTGCCACCTGCTGAAAACCTGCTTCAAGCTCTGATAAGTTTCTCTTCTGTGGTCTAAGTGCCCACGTGTGCTCCTCGGAGTTCTGGGGTTTTGAAACAATTGGGAGAGTCCAGAGCCTAACAGAGCCAGGCCTGAGCTGGGGTCCTATTATCCTCAAAGACTTGGTGTGGTGTCCCTTCACCATGCTGAGCCTCAGTTGCACCATCTGTAAAATGGGCCAACAATGCTTCCTGCCTGCGGGAACCACAACAGGCGTGAGTCGGCGCACAGACTTTGTGAACCATTACTCTCAGCCGTAACTAGCAAGGAGTGATTGATTGCTTGTAATAATAGAACGGATTCGCGGTTGAAAACATGCTCTTGCTCAGCCAGCCGCCCCCCGCTTAGGTCACAGAGGGGGAGTTGTGAGTTCTAGATGTTCTGTGTTGATGGGGAACAGTGCCAGCCAGGGGCCTGGAAGCACCCAATGGCTGGGCAGTGTCTAAGGGACTGTCAGATGAGCTGCAAGGAGCCTGGGCTGTCCCATCCACCTGGCCATGAACTGGTCTCAGTGCCACTGGGGGCAGGAAGGGGGCTGGTCCCCCAGGACCACTGCAAGCTTGCGCCTGTGTGGTTCCCTGGGTCCCTTGTCCTCTCTCAGCCTCTGTGGTTCTCGTCTGCAAGAAATCAGAGCCATGAGTCCCTGGGGATGTTCAGAACCAAAGAGCCTGGAGCTAGCAGGACAGCCAGAGGGCCATCGAGGAGATCCCTCCCAAGCTTTGGGACCCACAGGGCTGAGGGGCTCGGGATTCTCGGGGTGTCCGAGCTTAACAGTGGAGTCTGGGCCCGGGAGGCCCACGGAGGTCCTGAGGCCAGGGAAGTTGTAGACATGGTGTGGTGTGGTTTGTCTGTCTGTCTTCCTGAGTGTTGAAGTAGGGTTCTCGGAGGGCTCGTGTTCCCACAGGGTGTGAGTGTCGCCCCTGAGCCATGGAAGCCTGCTTGAGACCATGGCAGAGGGTGTGGGCCCCAGCCACTCTGACATGCTGGTGACATCCCGCTCTCCTGCAGAAACCTAAATTCTCCTCCCAGCCCCGACCCACCTTACGGTACTGGATACTCAGTTTATTTGTCAGTCTGTGGACAGCCACGTGGGGACAGGGACTCTGTCCTGCTCACTGTACTTCCCGGGCCTGCAACAGAGACTGGTACCAGGCAGCAGCTTGATGCAGCTCCGTGAATTCAGGAGGGACTCTTCCTATAAGGGAGGAGGACTGGAACCTTCTCTGTCCCAGTGCCTCAGCCCCTGCCCATGAACCTGGGGCCAGGTGTGTGAGAGCTGCTGGCCAGAGGGGCACAGGAGGCCTCTGAGTGCAGGAGAGGATCTGCTGCAGAGAGCGCAGAGGCTGGGAAGTGGGGGGCACTGGGTGTCCACAGGGTTCTGTGTGGCCAGAGCAGGGAGTGGGGACCCTCAGCAAGGGAGATGGCGGAGGCTGCCCGGGACCTGTGGGCCTCGCTTCTTAATGGGTCACTCATCATAATCACCTGGTGACCTTAAATAAATACTGTGGGGCATTGAGCCCCGAGTCTCTGGCTGGAGCCCAGACACTGGGATTGTATAAGCTTCTTGGGAGACGCACTTGGAGCCAGAGGGGCCAGGCCCTCCAGGGTAGTGTTTCTCAAAGTGTGTTCCCCAGTGCAACAGCAGCAGCACCCAGGGGCTTGTTGGGAAGTTGCCCCTAGGCCTCCACCCGAAACCTCTGGGGTCCAGGTGTGGGGCCAGCGGCTGTCTTTTACCCAAGAGTCACTGGGACACACCCAAGGTTGATGACCCCTGCTCTGTCTGGACATGAGCCTCCTTAAGGACACTGGCTTTTATTCTTAGAGAAAACTAGAGCTCTTGGAAGGTCCCAAGCACAGGAGGGAGGTGATCTTGAATTTTAACGGGGCTCCCTGGCCACCCTGTTGCAGGGTAGCAGAGGTTGGGTTGGAAGCCCCAGTGGAAGCCATGTGCAGCCCTCCAGGAGGGGGTGGAGACGGCTTTTGGCTGCATTGCTGAGGCAGCGCTGGTGGGTTTCCATGGGACACGAGGAAGAGGGGATTTCCTCCTTCAGTTTATTTTTGGGGGGTGAAATATTGGAGATTGAGCCCGGGATACTTTACCATTGAGCTCCATCCCAGCCTATTTATTTATTTATTTAGGATACGGGGTCTCACTAAGTTATTTAGGACCTTATGGAATTGTTGAGGCCAGCCTTGAACTTGCAGTCCTCCTGCCTCTGCCTCCTGAGTCGCTGGGATTACAGGTGGGCACCACACCTGGTTCCTCCTCTGCTATCGAGGGCCCGTGTGATTTTGCTGGGCCCACCTGGACACCCAGGATTCTTCCCTGTTTTAAAGCCAGCTGGTTGGCAACTTTAATTCCATTGGCACCCTTAACACCCCTTCACCCTGTGACCCAACACACCCACAGGTTCCAGGAATCATGGCACTCGGGGACGGGCCTGCAGAGCTGTCCCTCTGCCTAGCACCGGGTCTGTTAAACACAAAACTCCAAGTGGGGCATCAAGGAGGTGGTGGAAGACACTCTCTCTCTTCAGGGGAGCTGATGGACTAGAAAGAGAAGTTCACAAGCCAACAGCCTCCCGTGGGGACGGCACCATGAGACTGGGGACGGGGGTCACCACGGGGGTGTGTGAGATGGAAAAGAGACCGTGTCAGGGGCTGAACCCTGGGGCCCCCAGGGCTAATGGAGGAATAAAGAGGCCCAAAGGTCATAGGAATGCCATGGAGAGCCATGTTCTGGGAGCCGAGAGGAGGAAGGGAGGCCAGGGGAGGAAGGGGTGTCCTCCAACCCCAGGTCAGGTGCTGCTGATGAGGTGCTTGTTGCCCCCAAAACCAACATCTAAGGCCCCAGGTCATCTGGAGACAGGAGCCACCAGCAGACCTAGTAGACCCTCCCTGGAATCCTGGAGCCCATCAGCCCTCCGTCCCCTGCCCTCCAAGTCAGGTCATCCTGCTCCTAATTGGCTGGTCAGGGCCTCCCCAGACCCCGACCCTCCACAGGGTCAAGACCACCACAGGGAGGCAAGGCCATAGGGAGAGGGAGAAGAGGAGACGATTCCCACCTGGAGGGGTGGTGGGGGTCAGAGACACAGCCGGCCTCTCTGCGGGTGGCCTTGGGGACCACCAGCAGACTCACGCCCAGAGCTGGCTGGAACTGAGTCCCCATAGGGTCCACCGGGCTCACCCACTAGGCCCCCCCACCACAGGGAAGCTTCCGGCCCAAAAGACGGTAGTGTCCAGGTTGAGGAGCAGGCGGAAAGGCTGGGCAGCAGCTTCCCTGGGCCAGTCACTGCTCCCTGAGCTCCGCTTCCTCCTGCGTGAGGCCCCGGCCACTCAGGGACTTTCCCTGATCCCCCACCACCCGCCCCTTGAGGTTGTGTTAGGTGGCACTGCCCTCGAATTTTCCACCATCCCGTCCCCACCGCCTGTGGCCTCTGAGGGCAGCTGGGACTGTGTCTATACACTGATGGCCTCTGAGCATGCCCAGCGTGGCCTGGCCAGCGGCCAGCATTGAGCGTATGGGTCCGTCCTCTGCTGCCAATAACAATACCACAGACTGGGCAAGTCACACAGGTTTATTTTGGCTCACGGTTATGAAACTACAAGGTCAAGGGCCCACATCTAGTGATGGCCTTCTTGCTGGCAGAGTCCCAAGGTGGCACAAGATGGCAAGAGACAGGGAGCCCATGTGTGTATGTGTCCCTTCCAGTCTCTCCCTCTTCTTTTAAAGCCACCAGGATTCAATCCTGGGACAACATCCTGGTGACCTTAACTAATCCTGCCCACCTCCCCAAGGCCCTATTCCGAACACCAGAGTCGGATACAGGCTCCACCTCTCCCTGTCTCACAGTGGACATTGATTTCAACACGCAAAGGCTTGGGGGTCACATTCGGGCCACCTCCAAACCATGGCATTGAGTAAATGGAAATTGAATGCTGCTCTTGGCACAGACATTCCAGGCACTCACTGTGTGCCCAGAGGGCAAGGCCACCAGGAGGGCAAGTGACTGCTGGGAAGAGACCTCTGGGAAGGTGGCCTCTGAGAGGAGGGTCCCTCCAGCTGGCGTGGAGACAGGAGGGTGGTCCCTGCAAAGATTGCGTGCCTGAGGCTTGGTCCTGTGTGTTGACGTGGAGGTGGTGGGACCTTCGGGGGGGGGGGGGCTAATGGAAGAGGGTTAGGTCATGGGGTCACCATCCTCAGCAGGGTTAGTGAGTTCTCCCAGGAACCTGGTCAGTTCCCACAAGAGTGTAAGAGCAAGCCTGGCCCTGAGACCCTCTAGCTTCCTGTCTGACCATGTAATCTCGTCCCTATGGGGCCAGTCTCCTTTCTGCTTCTCGGCCATGTTGTGACACAGCCAGGAGGACCCTCACCAGGACACTGGCACCATGCCGTTTGGATCCTCCAGAATCACAAACCAAACAAACCTCTTCATATATTACCCAGCCTCGAGTATTTTGTTACAGCAACAGAAAAGAGCCTAAGTCACCAGTGGTGCTGCTCGGAGCGCCCTGGATGCCCTCTCCGTGCAGAATCCACCACCATTTGTAAACTGCAAGGCCCTCAGGACTCCGGCAGCTCCTCAGGCTGAGTTTCCAGGACTGGCTTGCTGACGTCAATGATGGAGTGTCTAGTGAATACCTCTCTGTGTCTGACACTTTGGGCCTGTCTGAACTTTGTGCTCATCAGCAGGCCTATTTTATAGATGAGAAAACCGAGGCTCAATGATAATGAGGGACTCTCCTGAGGTTGCCCAGCCAGAGAATGGCAGAGCCAGGACCTTCCAAAATGCTGGGGCACCTGCCCTGGATGTCGCTCTAACTGAGGGCCAGGGAACCACTGGACACATGTCCCAGTCTTTCTAGAACAGTCTAGAACAGCAGTCAGGAGCCCAAAGTGGAGCCAGCTACCTGGGTTCAAATCCAGAGTGGGAGAAGTCTCCCTGTGGAGTCCCTGTGAGGACCCACAGTGGCAATCATGTGCTGAGCTCGCAGGACGGGGCTGGGGAGAGCCAGTGCATGGGGTGCAAGCTCTCCTCCTTTCTTGTCCAGACTGTCCCAGCTCAAGTCCTCCACAGCCTAGTGCCATGGACTACAATTGAAGGCAGCGGGAGGGAGGAGGCCCTTGCAGGCCGTCCTCAGGTCAGGGGGCTTCCTTTCTCTCTGTGGGGTCAGGTCCCTGGAGGAGAGGGCTCTGTCTTGAGGTGATATCTAGAAGACGGTGTGGGCCTCATGCTGCTGGAGGCTGGGGGTCATGGCAAGGCCCCCTACTTCCCCATATCAGGCTCTACTGTCCAGTACCTTGACCCCGGTTGTGGATTCAAGGCATTTAGCCACAGATTTTCAAAGGAGGTTGCTACAGTTGGGTCTGGAATGTTCCCCAAAGGCCAGATGTTAAAGGCCTTGTCTTAGCCTGTGGCACTACTGAGAGGCCGTGGAACATTTAGGGGGTGGGGCCTCATGAGAGGAAGTTAGGTCATTGGGATGTGTCTTTGAGGGGAAGATGGGGACCCTGCCCTTTCTCTTCCTCTCTTTTCACTTCCTGGCTATCATGAGGTGAGCAGCCTCCTCAGTTGTGTGCTCTGACCATGTTGTAGTGCTGCCACAGGCCCGGAGCAACAAGGGCCCGTGTCCATGGACTGAAACCTCTGAAACCATGAACCAAGATTTTAAACGTTTCCTGCTTATATGTTGTTTGTCTCAGGTAGTTTGTCACAGTAATGGAAAGCTGACTAACACAGAATCCTTACTTAGAAGTCCAGGGCCTCTGGACTGGTAAGGGGCAACCTAGTCTGAAAAGGGAGTTTTGTCCCAGTCTCCCCTCATCCCATAGCAGTTCTGGGACTTCTCTGTGGGACCACAGGTCCAGGAGTCACCTGACTAGCAAAATCAAAGTGAGGGCTGAGGCCCAGGCAGGAGTGGGGAGCCCCCTTCAGTGCATGCTCCTTCTCTTCCCCAAACCCTTATGAACTGTTATCACCCAGAGGTCCCAGTGGGGTGGGCCCAAACCCACTCAGCCCTAAGAGGCTGGGTTCCTGGGGTGGCAGTCAGGTCCCCAGAGGACTTACAAAGTAACCCAGCCCTCCTCCTCAATGCACGGTCACTGGGAAAGGTATGGTGTTAAGTCACCAACATAGGGACCACATTAAGGCCCTCAGAGGCCCCAAGATTGCAAGGATTCTGAGGCCTCCCATCAGTAAATCAGATTAAACCTGACACTGAAAGGTAAAATGGCTGTAAGGAAGTTGGTGGGTCTTCCCTCGGTTATCACATGGACACTTTCTGAAATGCCAGGTTCACCTGCACACGCCTGGCCCTGCCTTGCTGGCCCCTGCTTCCCTGGAGACCCTGGCAGAGCTGCACACAGGTGACTGTGAATGTGCTGCTGTGCTCCTGCGGGACTGTGCCCAGCAGCTCTGGGGAGGGGTAGGGAGGGGACCATGTGAACAGCCGGGCTCCAGAGGGCTGAGGGCAGTGAGTGCAGAGGGTGCTTGGAGTTTGTCTCAGAGGGCGAGGATGGGCGGGGATGGCGGGCTCACGAGGAGGCTGGGGGAGTCTGCAGTCTGTGCTTTCTCCCTGCTGGGGACAAGCTGCAGGAGGCCCACAGGACAGCCCAGAGAAGCTTTGCTGAGCTCAGCCATGGGGGGGGGGGGGGGCGGCAGAACACCCAGGCCCAGCACCGTGCCTCTCAGCTCACTGAATCAAAGATGGGGATCCACCTTTGCCGAGCCCCTGATGGCAGGTCTTGCATAGAGGGGGTGATGGGGTACAGGACAGGAACTGGGCTGGGACTTTTACATCCTGAAAGAAAGCCCAGCTTATCATCTGTCAGTCTATTATATGACTTTGGGACACTGAACTTTAAAATATCAAGAAAAGGCTAGGCACGGTGGTGCACGCCGGCCCTCCCAGCGACTCAGGAGGCCAGAGTAGGAGGACTGCAAGGTCAAGGCCAGCCTCAGAAACTCAGCAAGACCCCTGTCTCAAAATAAAAAAATTAAAAAGGAAAGGACTGGGGATGTAGCTCAGTGGTAAAGGCCGTCTGGGTCCAGTCTAGTACCAAAGAAGAAAGAAAACCCTCAAGCATTCACTCCTTGGTGGAGGGACGAGCACTCCCGCTAACCCTCTGTTACCAGTGGACACTCTGATGGGAGGGGTGGCCCAGGACTAGCCCCTGGAGAGGGACAGGAGGGCCACGCTTAGGGAGAGGTCGAGTGGGAGACCATGGGCACATGTCACAGTTGCGTCCCAGCAACCTCTACAGGCTGAATGTACAGAGCCCGAGGCCTGATTGACAGTGGTTCCCACAGACAGCACTCTAAAGTGACACTGAGGACCCGGGCAGCTGTCCTCCTGCCTTGTCCTCCACCGGTGGGTGCTTCCAACCAGCCTTGGTGGACAGCACCAGCCATCACCAGTGGCAGGGTGAGGTACCACCTGGCCCAGCGACACTCTCCCCATTCTCTGCAAGTCCCCTTCACTCCATCTCTGCGTCACTTCATTGTGACACCTGTGGCCAAGGAGGCCGTTCTGGAAAGAAGGCCAGACAGACCTTCCCAGCTTTGGGGACTTGGTGGCTCCCATACCACATCCACTTGGCTCACCTTAGACCCTCTTCCCAGACTGCCCTTTGACCCTCCTGCCTGCCGTCAGAGGCCTGGGTCTTACAGCCCCACCTCTCTGGAACCCCGCCATGCCCAACGGGGGCAAGCCACAGGGAGGGCTGGGGCCTGGGACATCTGCAGGCTCTGCCCAGAGACTCTACAGTTGAGTCCCAAGGCAGTGACCCGTGTACCCGCCTGGGAGGCTCCACCCACCCAGCATGGCCCCCGAGTGCCTCCAGGTGCAGGCCTACAGTTTCTGAAGGTTCAAGTTCAGGACGAGGCAAGACGTTGGTTGGGGCCTCTGGTGAGGGTGGCCCATCTTGGCAGGAGCATGCCATGAGCTCCAGCCAGGGAGCAGAGAGCAAGAGGACAGGCAGGGTCCCACAGTCCCTATGGAAGACACTCCTCTAGTGACTAAGGACCTCCCGCTAGGCCCCATCTCTTAAAAGTCCACAGCACCTCCCAGTACACCCCTCTAGGGACCAAGCTTTTGGGGGACACTCATCCAAACCTTACCAATGACCTCCTGAAGACCCCGTCCCCAGACACAGTCACATTGAGCATGAGGGCTTTAACTGAGACTCTGGGGGCAGGGGACAAAATTCAGAATTCAGTCTACAGGACGAGTGATCAGAGACTGAAGGGGTTGAAGGGAAGGGAGTAGGGACCGAGACAGGGCAGATGAGGTCAAGCCGGGGGACACTTATTGGCCTTAGAGATTTGTCAGCTTGGGGCCGCTGAGGAGCAAAGGGGGCCTGGTGTGTATTCAATGGCTCCTCCAGTGTCCCCGAAGTCTCCTCCAGTGTCCCAGGAAGAGGCTGGTGGGATCCAGGCAGAAGAGGTGGTGCTGGAGCTGGGCCTGGGTGGGGCTGTGGACACAGGAGAAGGGGTCAGGGGCAAGCCGTGGCAGGATGAGCTGGAAGGCCCCGGGGAGCAGGCTGGGGGAGGACCCGAGGTGGACAGGTTCCCTAAGTCACTCGCAGACATCCAAGTGCAGATGACCCCCGCTACCAAGGAGGGGATTCCTATCATCATTTCTCGGCCACTTCGGAGGCGTGGCCTTGTCAGCCTCATCTGCACTGTCCTGCTGTTACTGACTAGGAGTGTCTTTCGGGCGTCTGATCGTCTCCATTTCCTTCTCAGAAGTCGCCTGCTCTGGACATCTGTAAACTCCATGCGTTTCAAACTCTATGTTTTGTTGAACAGAAACCTCTCATTTTTATGTAACTGGGTTCATCAATTATTTTTTTTTCCTTTATGGTTTGAGCTTTTGAAGTTTTTTAAGAATTTTGTCTATACCTGTAGGTAACAAGAGACCCTTTGATTTTATTTTAACCCTATAGCTTACCTTTCGCATGGGGATCTTTAAGTCATCTTTTTTTTTCTTTTTTCTTTTTTTGCATGTGCTCTAAGGAAGAAATCTAGATTTACTTTCTTTATTTGGTGCTATCATGTTCCTAACACCATCTACTAAACAATCTGAACTTTTATAAAATTCCCCTCAATATTTGAGTCTCAAGACAGTAGAATGAATTGGACATAATTTTCCTAGTTCATATAAGAACACACGAACAGTGTAACTCCACGTCATGTGCAACCACAAGAATGGGAAGCTATACTCCATGTGTGTAATATGTCAGCATACATTCTACTGTTTTGTATATCTAAAAAGAACAAATAAAATTTTTTTAAAAAAAAAATACCTGAATCTCTTTGACCTCCCTAGTCTTTTTATTGGTGTGTTCCAACCAATTTTTAATTACAGTGACTGTGCAATATACATTATTATCTGATAGGGAAAACTCCTTCTTTTTTTCCAGGGATTGAACTCAGGGGTACTCAATCACTGAGCCACATCCCCAGCTCAATTTTGTATTTTATTTAGAGACAGGGTCTCCCTGAGTTACTTAGTGTCTCGCTTTTCCTGAGTCTGGCTTTGAACTCGAGATCCTTCTGTCTCAGCCTCTGGGATTACAGGCATGCACCACTGTACCCAGAGGGAAAAACTCCTTTATTCTTGCTTTTTAGGTTTTTGTGGGTTTGCTATTTTAAATTTTAATTTAATTTTTAATTTTAAAAAATTCTTCCATATACATTTCAGAGTTTATTTGCCAAAGTTCTCAAAAAATCCAACTGGACTTTTTTTTTTTTTTTAAGCAGTGCCAGGGCCTTGCACACGCAGGGGAGACCATCCAGGTGGTGATGGAGGCTTGGGCCTGGGTGGGCAGTCTGGAGGCAGGAGAAGGGTCAGAGGTGAGCACTTTACACCAAGCAACACCCCTGCCCTGGATTTGGGGATGGGGTGAATTGAATTTGCTTACAAAATACTTTAGGGGAGAAATGACATCTTTATAAAATTATATGACCTTATCTAAGGTGGGATGTCTAATTTATTCAGATTATCCTTCTATATAGAGGTCCTTTGATTTTTGGTTAATACTTAGATCCTTTTTTTGTTGCTAAGTGTTATCTTTTTTAGTTATTTTTTTCTAGGTGGTTATTACTGATGTAGAGAACTATTGAGTTTAGTAAATTTCTTTTGCATCGGACAACTCTACTGAACTCTCACATCTGTTGATTCTTTGGGTCATTGTAGGAACCCTATCACTGAAAATCATGTCAGATTTATTCTTTCCTTCCCAGTTCTTACACCATGCATTCCTTTCTCTAAGTTTCCTATTAGCATTGGCAGGACATTGTTTAGTGGTGATCATAGCCAATCTTGTCTTGTCCTAGATCTTCAAGAGAATGATCTAAGCTTTTGCCATTAAATGTAATACTTTCTGTACATTTTTTTTGACAATGTGATTTGTAAATATAAACTTCACAAGTTAGAAGTTCCCTTTGACCTCTAGATTGCTAGAGTTCTTGCTTGTTTGTTTTATTATAAATAGGTGTAGAGTTTATCCAATGCCTTTTCTGAGTTAAGATTTCCATGCAGTTCCCCCTTACCCTCTTCCAGGGGACACCTTCTTGATCACTGTGTACCTGTGCAGTTGGGCTCAGTGAGTCAGCATCTGGTTTAGGGTTTGCGTCTGTCTTTCAGAGTATGATGGGCATATTGCCCTCAGATGATTTTAAAATCAAAATTTCTGTATTGACCAGCAGATTCATAATTGGAGATCACTGATCATCCTTTTAAGAGCCATTGGAGTTAGTTCAAGGGAGAAAAGTAACAAAAGAAGTGAAGATGGAGAGATAAATATCAGAAAAAGATCGGAAGATGGATAGATAAAGATCGGAAAGTGAATCAAGGTAGTTTTGTCATCCTCACTTTTTTAATAGAGAAAAGAGCAGGTTTGGGATGTTTGTCTTGGTTTTTGCTTTTTGACTCTCAGAAGAGAGATTTTCTCTTCTGTTGTTCATAGGACATCCTCAACTTTGACTCATTTAAAACATCTTTCTTGTAGATTCTGTGTCGAAGGAACCGCTGAGCTAGAGCCAGTCCAGGGGCTGGGATTGTGGCTCAGTGGTAGAGCGCTCCCCTAGCACGGGCAGGACCCGGGTTCGATTCTCAGCACCACATAAAAATAAAGGCATTGTGTTGTGTCCATCTACAAAAAAAGATTCATTCTCTCTCTCTCTTTAAAAAAATAAATAAAACATCTTTCTTGATTCCTTTTTTACCCTTTATTCCTCCATTTCCTTCTCTTCTATAGGCACTTTTTCTCATTTTTATTTCATTTTAATTTTATCCAGTGTAGAATTCACCTTTTCTGGTGTTCAGTTCCATGAGTTTTGACAAATGCACAGTTGTGTGGCCAGGCCCACAGACAGGATGGAGAATAACCCTCCCATTCTTCCTTTGATGGTCAGCCCCTCTCTTGCCCTCCCCCACACACACCCCGCCAGGTCCCAGCAGCCACTGGACTTTTGCTTTAATTTTCTATGATTTTATCTTTTCCAGAATGTCATATAAATGGAGCCCTAAACTATTTAGCCTCATGTGCCTGGAATCTTTCTCTGATTTCTGCATTTGAAATTCGTTCCTGTTCTTGTGTGTCTCGGGAATTTGTCCTTCTCATCACAGTGTGCCACACTCTATTGGTGTGCTAGTTGGAGGACATTGGGCCACTTCCAGTTTGGGGCAATTATGAATAAAATCACCATAGATGAGGGCCTAAACGTGGTTGTGGAAATATCATAGGTTTTATTTCATTTGGATAAGTAACCGGGAGTGGATGGCTGGGTCTTATGGTAAGTGTGTATTTATAAGAAATTGGCAAGCTGGTTTCCAGAGGGACGGTGCCATTTTTCACCCCTGTCAGCAGAATGCACTGCAGTCGTTCTGCATCTGTACCACCCCGACACTATCAGTACTTGTTATTTAAACAATTCTAATAGGTGCATAGTAGTAATTCACTGTGGGCTTAATCTGTATATCTCTAATGGAAAGGGGTGCTAAGCATCTTCATATACTGTCCATATATCCTTTATAGCAAAGCGTTTGATCACGTCTTTTGCCCATTTATTAATTTGGGCTCTTTGTCCTCTGCTGAGTTTTGAGGGTTCTTTAATATAATCTGGATATCCTTTGTCGTATATGTGATTTGCAAATGTTTTCTCTCAGTCTGTGTTTACCTTTTTATTTAGCAATATATTTATTCTTCTCTTGCAAAATTGTTTTAACTATTCTAGTTCCTTTGTCTATGTAAATTTTAGAATACTCTATATGTACCAGAAAACTTGCTGGGATTTTAATAGGAATTGTGTTGAATCTGTAGGTCATTTGGAAGATAATTTACATCTTTATGACACTGAATCTTCCAATCCATGAACATAGTATACCTCTTCATTTAGTTAGATCTTCTGTGATTTCTTTCATCAGATCTTCAGTTTTACATACATGCACATGTTTTGCTAGATGTATTTTATTGGTGGGGAATGTGATTGTTCGTAGTGTCATTTTTAAAATTTGGTTACTTATTTTTTACATCAGTGGAAGAGTTTTATTCCAATTTACTTTGCAGTCAAAGAGAATTATAAGCTGTATTTAGTTCCTTACTTTTTAAAAATGAATTAAAATTTTAATAGAAATTATAATACATAATGAATTTGCAGATCAAAGTTGGGCTAATTGCTTGGAGAAAAAAAAATTTAAATTACAAACTTCTCACCTCCACACCAAGGATAACCTTGTAATTAATTAGTCATCATTCATGCTGTTGTGCAAGATACCACTGAGACTTGAATAAACAGGAAAACTGAAGAGTCCTCCAGTCACAGACCAGGGACCTTTATATGGCTTCTCATAGTGGTGGACGGCAGCATCATGGAAGAGTCATGATCATTTTCCATCTTTAATTTCTCTTACAAAATTTGTTTCTTAGCCATCCCACATCTGTTCATAAACAGGTTTGTCTCTATCCTAGCTAGCAATAGATTTACAGTTTCTGTCACCTAAAGTCATCTCCTCCAGCTCCTCTCCCAGCTGGAAACTAATCTCCATATCCTTAATCGTGCTTCATCTCCTTCCTGACTTAAAATTGCTGCCTAGTGGCAAAACCCACACCTAGAGCTTCCTGTCTGTACTCATCAAAGTTCAAGTGCCCTGGAGCTTCTAAGCAGCACAGAAAGACTCCATCATCCTTCCCCCTCCCCTCTTTAGCTTCAAAAACAGATAAAAGAGACATTATCACCACTACAATTCAGAAGACCCCTGGCATGGCTTGAATTTCCCCACCAAATCTCATGTTGAAATTTAATACTCCTGGTGAAGTTTTAGGAAGTACCCACTGGTACCATGAAGTGGCGATTGAGTCATCAGGGCTGTGCCCTCATAAATGGATTAATCTATTCATGGATCAGTGCATTAGTGGGTTAATGGGTTATCGAATGAATGGCTTCGTTATGAAAGTAGCTCTCTCTAGCTTGCTTGCTCTGTCTCACCTATGCCACCTTAAGACTCTGCAGAGTCCCCACCAAAAAGAAGGGTCTCACTTGATGTGTCCCTTGACCTTGAACCTCCCCGCCTCCACATCCATGAGATGAATAAATCTTTATTCTTTGTAAATTACCCAGTCTGCGGCTCAGGAGGCTGACGCAGGAGGATCGTGAGTTTAAAGCCAGCCTTAGTAACTCAGTGAGGCCCTAAGCAAATCAGTGAGATCCTGTCTCTAAATAAGATATAATAAAAGAACTGAGGATGTTGCTCAGTGGTTAAGCAGCTCTGGGTTCAATCACTGGTGCCAAAAATAAAAATAAAATATAAATTACCCAGTTTGTGGTACTTAGCTATAGCACTACAGTGCCATACAGCTTAGGGATTAAGACAACCCTTTTGCCTAAATTTTTTTTTCTGATTGTGCATTGCTCATGTGATTGATTTTTGTATGTAGACTTTATTGTGATCTTGTTAAAATCATTTATTAAGTTTTTTTTTTAATTTGGTTTGTAGATTTCTTGGGATTATCTACATAGGCAATCATGTCCATGTAGATAGACATCATCTGCAAGTAGGAGTGGTTTGGCTTTTTCTTTCTCTTTAGCTTCAAAAACAGATAAAAGAGACAAGAAAGGGGACCTTCAGTTTTATCACCCCTGCAATTCACTACACTTCCTTCCTCCCTCCTTCCCTCTTATTCTTTTTCTTTATTGCACTAGCTGGACTTTCAGTGAGTGAGAAGGACAGATATTCTTGCCTTTCATCTAATCTTAGGGGACAGACATTCAGTGTTTCACTATTAAGTTTGGTGTTAAATATAGTGAAATATAGATTTTTTTTTTTTTTTTTTGGTAGATGCCCTTTATCAAATTGAGAAAATTCCCTTCCAGGTCTAATTCACTGAAGTTTTTTTTTCCCCACATTATGGATGATCATGTCACATCAATTGATGTCTCCTTTAGACTATTAATATGGTGAATCCTATTGATTTGTTTTCAAATATTAAATCAGCCCCACATTCCTGGAAGACACTACTTGGTATGATGTATTGTTATTTTTATGCACACAAGGATTCAGGTTGCTGATATTTTGTTCAGAATCTTTGCACCTGTGTTCATAAGGAGGATCGACTGGGGCAGTTCATGTTATCTTTTCCATCTTGGGCAAACATGGGTAGTTTGTGCTTTTTTTATTCTTTATTTTTTTTATTTACTTATTTTTTTTACCTTTTTCTTTGACCAGGTCTGAGACGGCTCCCCCTCTGGCTTCTGCCTCAAGCCACCCGGTGGGGTATCGAGGTTTACACAATTATTCTTTATTTTTTTAGTTGTAGATGGACACAATATCTTTATTTTATTTATTTATTTATTTATTTTGCTCATTCTAGGTGAGCACTCTACCCCTGAGCCACAACCCCAGCCCCTAGTTTGTGCTTTTTGTGGTCTATTTTATCAAAATTGTTGAATTTGTATGCAAAGACTTGTTCACTATATTTTATTTGTATCCTTTCAATGTCTTGAAAATCTGCACTTATTTTCCTTGTTTAAATCCTGATATCAGTATTTTGTGTATTTTCTTTCTTTTTTATTCTTCCCAGAACAGCATCAGTTTTGTCAATGTTTTCATATTTTGGGTGCCTTGATATTCTCTATTTTTTATTTTTAGTTTCATTGATTTCTTTCTTCTATTTTCCTATTTTCATCTTTCTGCTTACCTTGTGTGTGTATTTCTCCTCTAGTTTTAGTTTCTTAGGTGGAAGTTTATATTCTTTGTTGGAAAATTTTCTCCATTTCTAAAATAGGCATGTAATGTTTTACATTTTCCTCAAAATACTGAGTTAGCTGCACTCACCAAATCCTGGATCTACCCTCCGCATAGATTCAGTTCAAAATATTCCTGTTAGTTTCCCTTTACTTCCTGCAGATGTGGATTTTCATTTCACATCATTTTCCTCTATCTCAACATGCTTCATTGAGCATTATTATAGTGAAGTTCTTCTGACAACAAATTCTCTATGATTCATTTATCTGAAAATGACTTTATTTCACTTTAAGTTGACCGACATTTTTTTCTTTCAGTAATTTAAAAGTTTGTTCCATTGATTTGACCTCCATCATTTCTCATGAGAAGTCACCTGTCTTTCTCGTTGCTGTTCTAGGTGGTCCCCCTCCTCACTGGCCACTTTTATTTATTATTTGATTATTTATTTTTAGGCTCCAGCAGACTTTATTAACTGAGTGCTCACAATGAATCAATTGCTATTCCAACTTTTCTCCACTCTTAATCCCTTTTAACCCTCACAGAAACCCAATGAAGTTCTTCCCATAAAAGTCTGGATTGTAATTTTTTCAGGAATAAATACTGAATAATATTTTAAGGTACTCAGTATGGTAGAGGACATTTGTGTTCTGTGCAGTATGTTTATGAGACTCCACCAAAAGAAGGTCGCTACTGGGACGGGGGAAGGTAGAGAGAACATTTGTGATTTTAGAATCAAAATTCAAGCATGATCACTAGCTACTTTAAAATTGCCCTTTTTTGTCCTTAATTTTCATCAGTTTAAGCATGGTGTTTCTTTTGATTTGTGTTTCTTGAGTTTCATTGAATTTCTTGGATTTGTAAATTGATATTTTTCAACAAATTCAGGGAAACTTTGGCCACCATTTCTGCAAACGTTTTTTACATCCTAGTTTCTTCTTCCTCTGCTCATGTTTTTTTGGGGTTTTTGTTTTTTGTTTTTTGTTTTTTGTTTTTTTAAGATCAGTCCTGTTATTTATGCGGTCTGGGCTGTCCTCAACTCTTGATCCTCCTGCCTCAGTCTCTCTAATAGATGGGATCACAGGTGTGCACCACCTCACCCAACCTGCTTGCCATTGAGACTCTGCATGATGTTCAAGTCTCTTTGACTTCAGTTTGGATGATATCTATTTCCTTGTAAGCTTACTGACTTTGTCTTCTGTCATGTGCATCCTAAATTAATCAAATGAATTTTTATTTTAGATTTTATTGTTCAGATTTAAAACTTATGTTTCATTCTTTTTTAAATAATTTTCCCACCAAGATCCCCATCTGTTGCTCTTTTCTTTCCTTTAGATCTTTCAACATGGTGGTAATGTTTGTTTTAAAGCTCATTTTAGTAATTCTAATAATAAGTCCAATTATGAAAATCTACTAATTTTGCTCACTCCTTTACCTTTTGATTATTATCACATTTCCATCTGCTTCTCATGTCTTTTTAATTTTTTTATTCTATGTTGGACATTATGAATGTTATGTCCTATGAAATTATGTTGTCTAAATTATATATCTTGATATAAATCTATTGAATTTTGGCTGACACTTAAGAAGTTACTGACAGATTTCTTGATTTTTTTTTTTTTTTTTTTTTTTTTTGGAACTGGGATTGAACCCAGGAACGCTTAACCACTAAGCCACATCCCTTAGCCCCTTTTTGTGTCTTTTTTTGAGACAGGGTCTGGCTAAGTTGTTTAGGGCCTCACTAAGTTGCTGAGGCTGGCTTTGAACTTGTGATCCTCCTGCTTCAGCCTCCTGAGACACTGGGATGACAGGTGTGCACCATGTGCCTGGCAGATTGCTTGATTTTTGTAGAATTTATTTTATGCTTCCTCCCCAGAGGAGGTTCGTATTTATTTTGTCCTTAGGTGTAAAGCAGGCTCTTCCTCAGGCAGGGTCCTCACTCCCAAAGCACAGCCTTTCTGGAATTTCATCTTGACCCCTGAGGTGTGGCATCGACATTCTGCCTGAGCCAGTTCCCCAGTTGGTCCCACCACTGCATGACTTCCCATGTGTCCCTGTGCCCCTCATCCCACCTTCCCCGGTCCCAGTAGCCACCTTCTCCTGGCCTGGTGGAGTCTCATCCTGCAGCCCAGCCTGTGGTCAAGACCCCAGGGGAAGTCCCACCCAGACTCCTGTGGCCACTCCTCCCCAGGACGCTGCTCGGAACACTCCACCTGCCTCAGTAGCCCCAGCTCCCCTCTCAGCCTTACCAGCTGCGCCTTAGCTCACGTCCCACTCCCTGTGCCACGGTCTGGAGAGTGTCTCCGGGCAGACATCCCAGGGGACTGCGGCCAGCCCTGTGCCGTCATCCAGCCCCGAGAACACTCTCGTCTCATATTTCCCCCAGTTCTGAAGTCGGTTGCGGTGGGAAGGTAAGTCTGCGCTCACGTCCTGTCACCACCGAAAGCAGGAGTCGCCTCAGTCTTTTCGCTTGTCTTTGTTTGTCAATTTGGGTCTGATTTGCATACCACAAGATGCACAGAGGCCTCAGTTCAGTCCCTGAGTTCGGACGAGCGTGCCCCCCACCGTCCCCTGCTGCGCTGCTTTCCATCACAGTGCCATTAGCGCCGCCTGTCCTAGGCCTTTGTATACACGGAGTCACGACGTGTAAACGCTTCCACGTCTGGTATCTTTCCCCCGGCACGATATTTTTGAGCGGCATCCACATTGTGACATGTATCAATGGTCCCTTCTTTTTTAAATGGAGACTAGTGTTCCATCACAATAAATGTGCCACACTTCCCTGCTTCTGTTGATTGGGTCAGTTCCAGTTAGGGACTGTTGGGAATAAAGCTGGGCTGGGGCTGGGGCTCAGTGGTAGAGAGCTTGCCTAGCATGTGTGAGGCACGGGGTTCCATCCTCAGCATAAATAAAATAAATAATAAATAAATAAATAAATAAAAGTAAAGGTCCATCAACGACCAAAAAAAAAAAAAAAAGAATAGGGCTGGGATTGTGGCTCAGCAGTATCAGCAGTAGAGCACTTGCCTAGCACCGGTGGGACCCAGGTTCAATCCTCAGCACCACATTAAAAAAAAAAAAGGTATTGTGTTGTGTCCATCTACACCTAAAAATAAATATTAAAAAAAAAAAAAAGAAGAAAGGAGGCTGAGGCAGAAGGATGGCAAGTTCAAGATCAGCCTGGGCAACTTAGTGAGACCCCGTCTCAAAATGAAAAACAGAAATGGCTAAGGATGCAGATCAGGAGGGTTTAAACCTCAGTACCACCAAAAAGTATAATAAAGACAAAATATAAAAAAGAATAGAGCTATTATCAGTATTCTTGAACAAGTCTTTTTGTGGAAGAATATTTTCACTTTATCTTTGCTTACCTTGTGTAAGTAGGTCAAGGATGATATGTGTTATAACTTTGTAAGAAACCACCAGGTAGCTCTCCAGAGGGTTGTGCCATCTCACACTGCCATCGACATCATGCGAGAGTTCCAGTTGCTTCACATGCTCACAGGGTGTTTTTAGAATTGTAGATGACTGGGCATTTTTGTGTTTTGAATTGGTTTAATTTATTCCTTTGACTGACACTGTCAGCACTTTTCTTGTGCTAATTGGCCTTTATATATCTTCTTTTGTGAAGTTCCTAGTCTTTTGCCTCTTTAAAAAATGGGAGGAAGTTCATTATATATTTTGGAAATGAGTCCTTTATGATCTGGCATCTGTGACCTGCCCACTGCATTTCTTGATGACTTGATTGGTTTCTCTCTGAGTGTGCCTGTTTTCTTTTCTTTTCTTTTTTAAGAGAGAGAGAGATTTTTTAATATTTATTTCTTAGTTTTCGGTGGACGCAACATCTTTATTTTATTTGTATGAGGTGCTGAGGATCGAATCCAGCGCCCCATGCCTGCCAGGCGAGCTCACTACCACTTGAGCCACATCCCCAGTCCTTTCTTCATTGTTTTCTAACCTTATTGTTACTATGTTCTTTATTCTACTTACTTTGAATTTTATTTGCTCTGGTTTTTCTAGATTTTAAAGCTTAGCTCTGGAAGCTCAAGGCATAGGGAGAATTGCTGGAGCCCCAAGATTGTGCCAATCTTCTTTTCCAGGGAAGGAATTTAAAACTATGCCATTTCCTCTAAGCACAGCTTTAGCTTCACCCAGCAAATTTTGATATGCTGTGTTTTTATGATCATTCAACTCAAAGTTCACCTTGCAGTTTTTCTTATGAGTTAGTTAGAAGTATATATTTTTTTTAATTTCCAAATATTTGAGATAGTCTGAATATCTTGTTTTGAACTTAACTTGTTGCCATTGTGGTCAGAGTCTGTTTTATTTCCCTGCATCTGGTGTACCTTGATGACCACAGAATGTGCTCTCAAAAAGAATGTGTATTTTACGTTTGTTCTATAAATATCAATTAGGCCAAATTGGTTGATAATAGCTTCTAAATCTTTCATATATTTACTTGTGCCCTTTACTGAAAAAGGATGTTAAAGTCTGCAGCTATGGTTAGGGTGTAATCTGTTTCTCCTTTTAGTTCTGAGTTTTTTGCTTCAGGTATTTTAAAGCTCTGTTACTGGGCGACTATATTATATTTCAGATTATTCCATCTTCTGGATGAAATGAATTTTGTATATCAGGAAATGTCCAGCTTTTGATTCTTTTCTCCACAGTCTGACTCTCAACCAGTCTGCATCTTCGTATTAAGGGCATCCTTTTTGTAGATAGCATGTAGCAGGATTTTGTTTTTTGATGCAATCTGAAGACTCTGCCTGTTAATGGAAGGATACACCTTATTTTTGGCATCCACCCACATGTTGCTCTGTGCTCATGGGATCACCTGTTCTCCCTGGCCTGGGTCCTCTGCATTTTGATCTTGCTCTGATAGACCACTGAGCTGTCTCCAACCTGCCCCCCGCCAAGACTGTTGCTGTGAGCTTCCTGTACAGACCCCCTTAGCTGGGGAAGAGCCTCTGGGGTGTGTCTACCCACAGTGGACTTGCTGACTACACGGTTTGCCTAGGCTCCCTTTGACTAGGGATTGCCAGACTTATCAACATGTCCATCTGGTAATGGGGATGATCTGGAAAGGAGGAGGGAAAGACGATGGGGAAGTGGGGAGAATTTCTGGAGCCCTATGGTTGAGTGGGTCAGGAGCCGAGACCCATTGCCCAGGCAGGAGGGTTTGCCTTCGCAGGGACAGAGGAAGGAGAGCAGAGTCTGGGCCCTGTGCAGGTAGGTGGGCAGGTGTGCTGGTAAGAGCTTGGGGAAATTCCTTCTGTGGTTTTTGTTTTCTTGATGAAGTAGGAATCAACCTGAGAGTAAAGATGGGGCGGAGGATGGAGACCTAAAGAGAAGGAAGACAGGAAGTAGTTGCCTTAGAGACTGGACTGTGCATGGACCAGGGAAATGGAGCAGGGTACTTTCCTGCTCAGGAGCCCAGCCCAGGGAGGCATCCTGGGCTCTGGTCCAACAGTGTGGGAAGTCCCTGAAGAGCGCCCCCTGCAGGGCACAGCAGGATGGGCTCTGCAGACAAACCTGGCTCACCATTCTGCATGGTGCAGGGGAAGCAGACGCTTTGCTTGGGGGGCCGTACCTCCCTGGCAGTGGGACAGTGACATTCCCATGTGAACCTGCTGCCCAACAAGGCATGGGGGCACGATGCTCTTTTGTTCACAGCTTTATTTTATTGTAAAAGTGACCATACCAAAAGAAATCAGGAAGATGTTAAAAAAAAAAAAAAAACCACGAATAGTAAAGACTGCTCAGAATTCCCTCTCCCCACTAAGGTAGTAGCCATTGTTCGTGTTTTCTTGTGGTTTCTTTTTTTAAGGAAAGGTCTGGTCCCTGCCCCATGGGTCTGGAGTTCTGGCCCCCTCCCCAAATGAGAATAACACCCCTGTGCAGATGTGGCCAAATAGCAGCATGTGAGCTCGCAGTGGGCCATGAGCAGCACCCCGACTCCTGCGCAAGTCGGGAGGGCCTCAAGGAAGGGTGGTCTAAGAAGAGGGTCTTGAAGGTCGAGGGTTCCTCGTGCCTAGTCTGCTGTCTTTTTCCTCCTGTCTCCCTTGATTAGTGCCTCTCCCACTGTGTGGCTGAGGGGGGGGGACACCCTGAGGGTGAGGCAGGCGGGGAGGCCCTGTCAGTGAGCAGGGAAGCTGTGAGGCACAACCCCCAAGCATGCCATTCTATCACGGTCCCTCCATTTGTTCAGTGCACAGCCTGCGTGACCATATATGTCATTCAAGGAGAGTCCCTCAATGCCCTGTTTCAGCTCATGCCCTGGCACCTGCCCATAGCACATGTCTCTCCCTCCTGGGTCTGTGTCCCTTCCAGATAGCAGTGACAGTGAGCTGGAACTGTCCACGGTACGCCACCAGCCAGAGGGGCTGGACCAGCTGCAGGCACAGACCAAGTTCACCAAGAAGGAGCTGCAGTCACTCTACCGGGGCTTCAAGAACGTGAGTGCTTCCTGTGCACCCGGGAGAGGCCCTAGGAGCCTGGCTGCTCAGCCCCATCCAAGCAGGAGGCACCCTGGCCCAGGGAACCTCCTAGAAACTTCTGCAAAGCATAGGGATACTACAGGGGCATTCTGGAACTCAGGTGTTGTGGATAGCTGCCTGGGGTGGGTAGGCCCCAGAGTGGGCGCTGTGACGGCCACTGTGCTCCTCAGCAGAACATGTGGAGCAGCTTGGCATGATGGGGCAGCCCCCACCCAGGGCCAGCAGGGCCTCAGCAGCGTGCAGCCCTCCAGGGGAGGAAGAGGCCAGGCGCTGTGGAATTGGCCCGGAGCAGGGATTGTCCAGGATGGCTGAGGGGGTGACTTCCCATTGCAGGAGTGTCCCACAGGCCTGGTGGACGAGGACACCTTCAAACTCATCTACTCACAGTTCTTCCCTCAGGGAGGTGAGTCCGGGGCGAGGTGGGCGGGGCTGCTCCAAAGCCCCGCCCCCACCCCATTCGCGGGGAGGAGACCCAGCTGCCACCCACACCCTGGTGCCACCGCTTGCCTTCTGGCGGCCTGGCACTGCTTCTGTCCCTTTTGAAGGGTCTCCTGCCCCAGGCAAAGCTGGGACCCCCTCCCAGGTGGGGCGGCCAGGGTGCGGGTGGGCCTGCAGGCATCCCATGTCCCCACCTAGCCTCACCCTTGCTCTCCCCAGATGCCACCACCTACGCACACTTTCTCTTCAACGCCTTCGATGCCGATGGGAACGGGGCCATCCGCTTCGAGGTAGGTCCCTGCTGGCCCATGCCACACACAGAGAAGGTCAGGGAGCTGGACCTTGCTGCCCAGGTCCCCTGTTCTGAGTCTTCTCCTCCATTCCAGGAGTTGGCTGCCAGCTCTGCCCAGCTGCTCCTACCTGGGCAGTGGCTGTGATGCATGTGAACGTGCATGTTAAGGGGTCAAGTGTGACGAGTCCTGGTGCTGGGTGTGCCCTGCTCCTAGTTACTGCCCAAGCAGGCCAGAAACATCTGGAGGACAGCCTGAGTGGGCCCCAAGCCATCCTCCCAGCTGGAGGCTGAGAGCAAGGCCCAGGGTTCCCCAGTGTGACAAGGGGAAGCCAGGCCCCGCCACTGACAGACAGTGTCCCCCAAGGGGCCTTGCCTGCTCTGCACCAGGGGCTCCTCCCAGGCCTGGCCACCAGGGCATCATTTGAGAGAGATCTCAGCTGTGGAGCCTGAGCCCCTAAAAATAGCTGCAGGCGAAACACTGAAACCTCTTCAGAGAGGAGCACCTTGCTGGAGGCAGCCTGATCGATCCCAGCCAGCTCGGCTTCCAGGGCCACAGACGCCACTGCCAGCAGCAGAGGAGCTCGGGGTAATAATAACCCCACGATAGCACCACCTGGTTTATTTTTACACTGTGTGCCGGCCACACACTGACACACAGGACAGATGGGCTGGGGCAGCCCCAGGCCTGGGCCTTGCTCTGTGACCACAGCCCCCCCCCACCTCCGGACTTGCAGGGCTTCCGGCCTGTGTGGCACCCGGCGTTGGCATCTCCTTTATTTTCAGCATCACCCAAATACCACTGCCACAGCACAGGGAGGATCCAGTCAGCCTCAGAGTGATGGGGGTCCCTGGTCTCCTCCTGCCCGTCCCTGGTGGCCAGTTTCCCATGTGGCCTCTCAGAGGCAGCGGGGACCTCTGGAGGAAAAGCAGAGGAGGAGAGAGCCCAGAGCCAGGGCCCAGCCAGGCGTGGCAGGACGCAGTTTTCTTGTTCAGAAGTGGAACGGCTTAGCAGGGCCCTGTGCTGGGGAACGCTCAGGAGGGTCATGGCCACACTCCCCCCAGGGAGGTCTGGGGTCCTTGGAGGCAGTCTTTGTGGGAGGTCTGTCAGAGGCTGAGACGGAGCTGGTGCGGAAGCCGCCCTGCTGGGCACTGTAGAAGGCCGTCCTCCTGGTGTCTTTTTGAGGGCTCCATGCACGTCTCTGCGGATGAAACCATTTCCCTGGCTTCATGTGGAACTCCCCAGGAGTCTCCTGACATCAATGCTCACCCCCGGGAAGCCATGCTCAGGGAAGGAGAGGGCACGCGGCCCTCCTCACTTCCAGGCTTCCAGAACCTTCCATGCACCCCTAAAATGGAAAGTCAAGTTGGCTTATCAATACTTACGATGACCCCCGTCCTTTCTGAGTGTACTTGGGGACAAGACACACATTCATTACAGTTTACTGGGATAATGAAATAGTGTAACTTCTCTGCCTTCCCCAAAATGAACACCAAAAAAGGAAAGAAACCTCAGAGCCAGCAAACCTCAGATGCAGTCCCCTTCCCTGCCTCGGGGTCTGGCACCTGCTCCGGTCCCAGCAGCAGGGAGCCTGGTGTGGGCCTCCCTTCCACCCCCCCGCATCATCAGGGCCTTTCTAACTCAGCTGGTTCACCTGGCCAGAAAGGCACAGAGCTTTCTAAACAGTTCTTCTTGGCTGGTGCGTCTCGGTACCCAGGATACGGGCGGGCCACCGAGGGTGGATGTGTCCTTGGCTGAGCTGTGCCTTTGGAAAGTGCTGGCCAGGACCAGCCTGGAAGGCATGGGCACCTCTCTGTTCCCACCCCTGCAGTAAACCCAGCCAGGCTGGGCATCCCTGGTCATGATGAGTGTCATTGATGAGGGCAGCCAGCCACCCCGATAGTCACCCTTGGCCCCCCACTGCCAGCCAAGCACCTGCCCTGGGCTCTGCCACGCACCCTCCTGTGTCCCCTGGGTCTAGGGGACACCATAGGAGCCCTGTACCTCCCTGGACACGGCCTCAGAGATAGTGGCAGAGCAGGGGCTGTGATATGACAGGATTCCTGGGTGTTGGTGACCAGAACAAGGAGTTATAACTGATGATGGTCACACGAGAAACTGTGCTGTGTGGCCCTGAACTTTAGAACAGCAATGCACTCTGAGTCAGCTTTTTCCGCTGCTGTGACTAAAGGACCCGACCAGCTCGACTGTAGAGGAGGAAGAGTTTATTTAAGGGCTCACAGCTTCAGAGGTCTCAGTCCATAGAAGCCTGGCTCCATTCCTCAGGGCTGGCGTGAGGTTGAACATCATGGCGGAAGAGCTTGGCAGAGGGAAGAGGCTCACGTGGTGATCAGGAAACAGAGAGACTCCACCCGCCAGATACAAATATATACCCCGAAGCCACACCCCAATGCCACCTCCTCCAGCCACACCCCACCTGCCTTCAGTTACCACTCAGCTAATCCCTATCAGAATTGATTCACAGATTGGGTGAAGACTCTCACAACCCAGTCACTCCTCCTCTGGACCTTCTTGCATTGTGTCACACATGAGCTTTTGGGGGACACTTCACATCCAAACCATAACACCCCCAGACCTGGGCTAGCCACACTCAGGGTCACCTGCGTATTTCCTTTACAAATGAGGCCCGCCAGTGGCCTGGCAAAGGACATTGCCACCTCCATCTCCTAGTACTGTCACCCCTAAGGGACACAAGTAGGCACACTTCTTGGTTGTTAGCAGCGGGCCATGGCAGAAGGTGGTGCTGGAGCCCCCAGGGCCCACCTTAGAAGCATGGCTGCTAAGCAGGCCCCACACCGTGGCCTCCCATGGCAGAGCTTGTGGGCCCCGGGAGGGTGTGTGCTGGGAATTCCTCGTCCTGTTTGAGCCTGTCGTCCACCGTGGCATGCTGGGCAGCTCCTCCTGACCCTCTGGTTCAGAGGTGCATCCTGGTCCTCTGTGGGGGGTGGGCAGCCGGGCCTCCCCAGGCCACGCACCCCACTCTCTACTCTCCAGCAGGCTGCAGCTGGCACTGGGTGCCCAGCGGAGCCTCACAGGGACCCACAGACTTTCTCCTGGCCACTCTTTCTTCCTGATCTCTGACCCGCGTCCCTCTTTCCTTTTGTTACAGAGCTGGGGCCTTTGGAGAAACTGAGGCACCACGAAGACCCCCACTGCAAACCCCAAGTCTTGCAACCAAGTCAGAGAAATTTCAGATATGTCACTCAGAGTGACAGGCATGAGTTTACTAAAGGGGTAGGAAAAGCGAAAGGGGACACCCTCAAGGGAGAGAGTGGGTGGGTCCTCTCAGAGAGGAGAAGGTCAGTGTGCCTCTCCCAAACTCCAGTTTTATTGGGGATCCCAGAGAAGTTTCCAGAGAGTTCCACCCAGGTCCACCTCTTGACTTTTGACTGACAGCAGGGTGACATCAGGCTTTCAAGTCCCCACTGTCATGGCAAGTCTAGGTCACCTTGGCCCATGCTGAGCGGCTCTAATTGGATTCTTAACCATACATTCTTACAGATTTTATGGTTAGGGGGAACTCTCTTTATTCCCCAGAGTTTCAGGATCTGGTCACAAAAGTCCCCCCTTCAGGGTAAGGTGGATTCCTCTTGAGGTCAGGCAGAGCTTCAGGTGAATTGCTTCTTGGAAAAGAAATCATGTAGGGGTCAGCACAGTGGGGCCACTGTACGGAATTATTCTTGTAACCTCAGGTTCCACCACTCACATCTAACAAGAGGACCCACCCTCTCCCTTCAGGGGGTCCCTTGCCCTTTTCCCTATCTCATCCATAAACTCATGCCTGTCACTCTGAGTGACACGTCTGAAATCTTTCTGACTTGGCTACAAGACTTGGGGTTTGAAGGGGGGTCCCCATGGTGCTTCGGTTCCTCGGAAGCCCCCAGCTCTGGACCCTCTGGTTCTCCCTGGAACGCCCGCAGGCCTGGCACCAGAGGGGCCCTCGCAGTCCTCCTTTCTGTTTTCCAGCTCCTTCTGGAAGGCCCCACTGGCCCTTCCAACCTCCTTCTGAGTCTGCCATCTTGCTTTCTTATTTTTAATTCCCAAGAGCTCTTTCTTGTTTCCAATTATACCTCTTTTTTTTTTCCCAATAGCCTCCTGTTCTTATTTTAGGGAGACAAGATTTCTATTCTCTTTTGCTAATTTTTTCTCCTATAATCATCATTGTCCATCCAAATTCTTTTCCTCTGTTCCCCTTAGTTTTTCCCTCTGGTGGAACAGGCTTTCTCAGACCCAGAAAATCTGACACTTGAGTGGAGACTGAGTCCTCTGATGTGCTGCAATTAGCCACCTGCACCCCCACTCCCCAGGCAGAACCCCTTTCTTTTGAGCAGCCCCAGAGGGGCAGGGGGCTCAGCCTTCTAACCTTGCAGAAGGTGGGCGCAAAGACGTGCCCCCGTCAACTGCCATAACCAGTTGGTGTTTGCACATGGAAGCCGTGTGAACAGCCATGTCTGTCACCTTAGTAATGCTTCCTGGGTCTGCCCCACAGGCGATGGCAGCACCCAGGCGGGGGACACAGGCCCCGCTGGTATAGGCACATGTGCTCACACATGTCAACCAAGAGGGACGGCGTCCTCCCCATTCTCATGGAGACACCACCTCTGCAGGAGAGCTTCCCAGTGAACAGGAGAAGGAATGGGGTTTGGGTGGTCACTCCTGGCCCTCCTCTCCTCTGCAGGACTTCGTGGTCGGGCTCTCCATCCTGCTGCGAGGGACGGTACACGAGAAGCTCAAGTGGGCCTTCAACCTCTATGACATTAACAAGGATGGCTACATCACCAAGGAGGTACCTGGTGGCGGGCCAGGCCCTCTGCCCTCGTCCCCATCACCACTCCCCTCCAGACTGCTCTTTCCACCCTTTCTCCTGGTGGCTCTCTGTGGGTGGCCCTCCTGTCCCCCATTCAGTCCTGGATGCCTGGGCATACAGTGCGGCTTCTACCACACTTCTTGATCCAGCCCATTACGCGTTCTTGGTCATCTCTGCTACAGAGAGGGTCAGGGCAGACGTAGGGGACGTGGCCTTGGCCCCTCCCAAGAGAGACGGTCAGTGTGGTCTCTTAAGGCAGAAGTGTAGACAGGACCAGACCTTAAAAAAAAATAATTGCAATACCTTTTTTTTTTTTTTTTTTTGTATCTGAAGTAGTTGGTACAATGTCTAGCTTCCAGAGTGGCAAATGACAATCTCTGTCAAACCTCTCAGAGAGTCAGGAGCTGGTGCTGGGTGACCATGAGGGTAGGCTGGTCTCTCTGTGGCTCTCGGGGCCTCTCTTGCTCCTTCACCACCCGCTAGAGGTGGTAACTGTCCTATGAAACAGCCCCTTCTCCTGGGGTCCTCAGATCCTCTAGGTACCCCCGCCGGCTCATGCCAGCCCTTCTATGCCCTGCCTTCCAGGAAATGCTGGCCATCATGAAGTCCATCTATGACATGATGGGCCGCCACACCTACCCCATCCTGCGGGAAGACGCGCCTCTGGAGCACGTGGAGAGGTTCTTCCAGGTGGGCGGCGCCTGCCCTGGCACCAGGGGAGGGAGCCCAGCGGAGGGAGCCCAACTTGCCCCAGGGCATCCCTGGGCCACCCACCTGCCCTTGCTGGGCCTTCCCACTCCCCCAGGGGTGTCCAGCTTGACGCCCCAGTTGGCTAGTGGTCACTGTTCCCTGAGGAATGGCCCCACAGAACCTCATCTCAGGCAGGCTGGGCTGGGGCTTGTGGGGCAGCCGACGTGCCCACCATGCTCTGGCACCTTGTGGGAGCACTTCCAGCAACTTCCGAAGGGACCTGGAAGACGGGTGACCTTGGGGCCCACGTGGCAAAAGGCGCTGCAGGCCCTGGCTCCCACTCACAGGGGCTTCTAGACCCTCGCCATTCTGGGTCCTGTCGCTTGCTTCCTCTGCCCTGGGTGCACCGGGGGGTGAGGCCCAGATGAGTAGGGAGAATGAGGGAGGCAGAAGCCCAGATGGGTCTTCCGGAAGCAGTGGAGCACGCAGGTGTCAGACACTGGAAAGGCCAGCCCTGGGGTGGACAACAGACACACCCAGGGCAGGGGAACAAGAACACACTGGGGTGCAGGGGGCTTCCACCCCCCTGCCATGGCTCCCTCAGGCTGGAATCAAGGGCTGTCCCTGGTGAGGGACAGAGTCACCTCGGATATGACTTGGGTTTCAGAAAATGGACCGGAACCAGGATGGGGTGGTGACCATTGACGAGTTCCTAGAGAGCTGCCAGAAGGTAGGTGGGCTGGGGACCAGGCATCCGGGGAAGAAGGTAGGTGGGCTGGGGACCAGATGCCAGGGGGAGGGTGACCTGGGCTCTCACCTCATACATGTCCTGGTCCTGCCCCTGTGGGGGCCCAGGGAGAATGCCATCAGCATCCTGGGGACCCTCCCAATCACTGGCCTGCTCCTGCCAGCCCATCGCCCACCTGTGAAGACCCTCCCTCAGCCCTCCCTCCTTGAACCTCAAATCAGAGTGGGCAGAGGTAGACCAGCAGGAGGGTGATCAGCCCAGCAACCCTTGGGACAGGGCCGATGGGGAAATGAACCCAGAGCCCTTCCAAACCAGCAGCCAGCCTCCCTCAGAGACCCCCCACCCGGGCAGGATGCTGGGTCCCCACCAGCTCACAGCAGCTCTGCTCCTCGAGTGGCTGGCCTCTTGGTCACCCAGCCTCTTCAGGATGTGCAGCCAGGGACTTCTCTGTGAGTCTGTCGGGCCTGAGAGCTGCAGACAGGCTGTGCCGGGACAGCAGGGGTCTCCGCTGCCCTGTCTTTGCTCCTCAGCACCCCACCCACCCAGCGAGATAGCATCGCTGGCTTGACTCCACCTGGGTGGGTGGGCTTGGGGACCCCTCTCCCCTGCCCTGTCCACCCAGTGCCTGACCAGGTCACTGCTCTCTCCACGCAGGATGAGAACATCATGAGCTCCATGCAGCTGTTTGAGAACGTCATCTAGGAAGTGTGGGGGGAAACCTGGGTGGCTGCTGCCACTTCACCCCCAGGAAACTCAATCCTGCCAGGAGCAGCCTCCATGACAAAGTTTTTTGTAATATATTTGCAAAAAGTGAACAGTGTACTCCTGACACACACACACACACACACACACACACACACACACACACACACACGGTTCCTTTGGGCTGGCAGAGGGTGGTGGAGTCAGGAGGGGCTCAGCCCCCACCAGCCAGTGTCCTTAAGAGCCTTGGGGGTGGGCAGTCTGGTCTCCAAAGCAAAAACCCCTGTGAGCCCCTGAGACCTCCCCCATCCCGCCTCCCAGGGGCCTGGCCGCAGCACTCCTCTGGCCTCCCCCAGACACTCCTGGCCTCCCAGAAAGCCTCACTGCAGGACCCTGGAGGGCCAGCTGGTGGGGAGGGGCTCTAGCTAGGGAAGAGATGGTCAGGGGGCGGAGCCTGCAGCTTTCTAGAACCACTTCCCTGAGATCCTGAGACCCTGTCATTCCACCCACCTGGAGGAGCTGGGGCTGTGCCAGGCCACCCACTGTGAGGCTAGCTCGGTGAGGGTCCTGGCCTCGCTCTCTTTCATGCCAGGAAGCAGCTGGGGCTCTTGCCTGGGGGTTGCTTCTTGGAGTGTCAGAGGGGGGAACTGTCTGTCCCTCCGCCAGGCAGGAAGAAGCTTCCCTGAACCCGTTCCTGTCTGGATGGGAATGCAGTGGGTGCCCATCGTCCCCGCACCAGGCTGTTCTCACCTCGGTCCTCACGTCCTGGGGGAGTCATGTGGCAGCCAGGGAGTGGGCGTGCTGGGAGAGGTTGGGCAGGGACTTCCCTCCTCTCCTGCTGCCCCTGCCCCCTGGCCCGGCAGCTTGGCTGCGCGCCCCACTGGAGCTCTGTGGCCACCCTCACCCAGCCCTGTACACAAAGCACAAGCTCCCTGCGGCTCAGGCCACCCCAAGGGGAGCCAAAGACACTCTGCTTTTGGAGGCCAGGCGCTCCTGGCACGCTGAGCTCTGGGTCCCAGCAGCCTGGATGAGGGCGGCTCTGGGGAACCAACTCAGGGGTCCCCTCTGTGCCTCAGAGCCATGGGGTCTTGAAGCCCATTCCCAGCACAGCTCACCAACACTCACAAGCACAAACCCAGGGACTCCGCTGGGCTGGGCTGGGCTCCGCCCTGGGGATGAGGCTTGTCAGCAAGGCAGGGGCCAGCCTGGAGCACTGGGAGTCGGTGGCTGGTTGACAGAACCTTCAGGAAGAGAGAGGCTGCTCCCACCTGCCCAGGCCTCCCTGAGTAAGAGCCCTGTCCTGGGCAGCACGGGCCTCCAGGGACATTCCCACACAATACATTCCATCCAACGGCTGCTGCCCCCTTGGCTCAGGCCTGGCTCCAGGAGTCCCTGGGTGTCCCCAGGAGGCTGGCCCAGGGTGAGCAGGGCCCTCAGAGGAAAAGTGGGCCTCGCCCTCAGAGTTGCACTGACACCCTGTCTCCCGTCTGACTGGGGTCCCCTCCCCTCCAGGAGGGCATCTGCTTCCCTGGCTCAGGGATCCCTCCCCTCCCAGGCCCGGCCCTTCTAGCTGGTGTGGCTGTGCGTGTGGGGGCCGAGGCCACAGGAGAGGGTCACCGCAGTACCCTTGCCCCTTTGGCCTCGTGGCTGCACGTCCGCCAGGAGGGGTCTGTCTCCCACGCTGGGACGCAGGCTGCGGCATGTCTGCATGGCAGAAGCGCCTCCCTTGGGCACGGCCTGGTGGCCCCTGTTCCCAGCACCCACCCACATTCTGTCCTGTCTATTTTAATAAAATAAACCTGAGAAAGGACAGGGACTCTCGCTGGCTCTATCTATCTCGACTCTGAATGTGGGCCGTTTCTGCTGCTCCCAGCCATGGTTCACGCTGTGCTGATGAATGTTGGCAGCTGGCTCAGTGGGAGGGACACCCCTGAAATCCCCAGTTCCCAGGGTGATGTCACCAAGGCCCAGTCTGGAAGAGACAGGTGTCCTTGGTGGGCCTGGGGACCCTGTTGCAGAGCCAGCCCCAGAGCCTATACGCGAAGCCAGAGGAGTAGAGTGATTTCTGGAGGCTTCATCCCCAGGATTCCTTTGTTTCCAGGAAAGTCAGTTGTGGGTGTCCCCGTGGCTGGAGGGTGCAGGTCACAGGGCAGATGGGAGCAAAGGAGCCCCAAGACACCTTCCTTTCCTGATGTTTATTTTCGAGAGTAAACTCAAGGGTTCTGCCAGGGGACAAGACAGAAATGAGGGGAGAGAGGGGACTGAGCCAGGCCCCGGCGTCAGATGGATAGCCAAACCAATGTCCCTGCTGTTGTTTGAAGCCACTACCTTTGGGATCAGTTTTGACATATAAGTAGATACTGGAATAACAAATCCAAAAACAAAAAAACTTTACACTCATTTTATGAGATGCACAGAAGGCATGGATACGTTCGCCCCTCCCCTGTCCATGGTCACATTGGGAATGGGAAGGAGGTCACCTTACTAACAAAGGGTCCCCGGCAAAGCACGCAGCACACAGCCCTGGGTGTACAGGGTTCATCCCTGAGGGCAGACGCTGGTCAGCAGACACAACTGAGGCCAGGCGCTGGGGTAGACTGCCTTGACCCAGACCAGTGAGGACAGAATGGGGACTCAGCTCTGGCTGACCCCAAGCCTGTGCTCTTTCTGTACCAAGCAGGTGGGGGCGGGTTCAGAGTGACAGACAGGATGTGGACTTAAGTAGCTGTGACAAACACAGGCTATCTCTGGTCTCAGGGGCTCAGAGATGGTGGTGGCTGAGTACCCAGCTGGACCAGGTGCCAGGGGCAGGTGTGACAGGTGGACTTGGCCCCTAGTAAGTGGTCCCACTGGGAAGAGGGACTAGAATGAGGGCTGTGGGGCAGTTCTAATGACCCTGCATCAGCTCTGAGTGCACAGGGCCTCCAGCAGCTCACACACGTCCTTGTGACATGGTCATCAAGGGTAGTGACTCTGAGGCCAGTCTGCTAGGACTCAAACCCCAGCTCAGCAGGCACTCACTGTGTGACCCTGGGCTATTTGCACAATCTCTCTGTGCCTCAGTTTCCTCCTCTGCGAGATAGACATACATAGAACAAGTGCTAAATGAGGACATGTTCCGGTACCAAATTCAGCTCCCACAGAGGGCTTGGGCCACCTGGGTCCTGGACACGCTCTGCTCCGGGCGCTGCTTCTGTGCAACTTGTCTGCTGTCTGCTTCGGCCTTTCTGGTGCCGTGTGCAGAGTCTTCCTGCTCCACAGATGCTCTTTCTCTCTGGAGGGCAAGCTCCCCTTGACCCCCAGGACCCTGATGACCTGAAGACTGCCCTTCCTGCTGGGCCCAGCTTTCCCTCTGGCCAGCCAATGGACTGACTGTCCTGTGTCAGGGCTGGTCTAATCAGTTCAAGGGCCAGGATGCTGCTCCCCACCCCCGCCTTGCTTGCCCCAACACAGAAGTGCAGGTTAGACGTGGGTGGAGGGATGCCCTGGAGTGGCAGAGGTGGGGCTGTAGAGGGACCCCTCCCCGACTCTGCCCTGAGGATATGGAAGAATTAAGTCCCTGATAACACCACCCCCAGGGAAACTTCCTCAGCACGTGCCAGGCCACATCTAGGGCATAGGGCCCTTGCTTCCATTCTAGAATTTTCTGTTATCTTGAGCATATCAGTTTACTAGCCTCAGTTTCCTTATTTGTAAACAGAAAAATCCTCTGATCATAACCACTCTGGTAGAGTTGTTGTTATGATAATTTAACATGTGTCTTAATTAATTCTTAATCTAGCCCCTTTATAAATGGGATTCTCTGCCCCCCCCCACTGAAGTTTTTGTGTTTTACCCTTCCTAGAGAAGGGTGACTCCCATCAATAAGCCATCAGAAAAAGGACATTTTAGAAGCTTCCTGGTCTTAAAAATAAGTCTGAGAGGGTCCTCAGTTTCCATGGTTCTTCCAAAGCCTCCATGGGGACCAGCCAGCTATTGAGGGGCAGTCACACCAATCAGGCCACAGCAGGTAATTCACTGTCCACATGCTCAACCACCTGCTGCCGGTCCCTGCGTGGCTAGGCGGGCAGCCACAGAGGGCCCAGGGTAAGGGCGGAGCATCCTGTGGCATGGCCCTCTTCCTTCATCCTCACTGTGGCCCATGGGGCTCCTTGCTACCTTGACATCGCAGAATGGGAACACTGAGGGCCCCCGCCCTTCCCTAATGCTTCCCAGAGAAGTGGCTGGTCTGCAGTGCAGAGGGTCCGGCTTCTCCTCCCTGTGCAGCTGTTCCGAGAGTTGTGTCCCCATCTGACCATCAGGTGGTGACTGTACCCCACATCTCTACCTCACCCTCAGGTCTGGTGTCCCCCAGGGAGGCTGTATGGAAGGGAAGCTATTTGTCATCTCCTTCACAGTCCCCTATTTCTGCTCATTCTCCACATGCCTCCCCCTAGAACACTTACGAGAATCGAGGGACACTTCACAAGCCGGGTGTTGGGTGAGGGGATGCGGCAACTCTGCCCATGGTTTTCTTAAACAGGACGCACATGGCCACTCATACACCTGACTAGGACACATAACTCCTCGTACCCAGAACCTGCCAGGCCTTTCTAAGTCCCCAAGAGAGCTTGCAAACCCCACTGAGACCCTGCACAGGCCCTGGTCAGGTCTTGATGGCTTGTCAGGGACCCCAGGGGAAGAGGTCCCCTGGACTCTGGGTCTCAAGCAGCTGAGGGTGCGTTCTCCTAGGACTGAACTTGAAAACGACCAGCCCCTCCCCGGTGCAGGTCATTTCTCGGCAGTCACAGGTCTCCTGTGTCTCTGACCTTCATCCAGCGGCCTGGGGTAGTCAGGAACAACGTTAGTCCAAGTTCACAGTGGCCAAGGAGGCTCATGAGGCTGCAGAGCTCTTTGCCCACCCTGAGCATCTGGTAACTGCAAGTCTACTTCTTGTGGAATCCTGCCTCCTCCACGCCAGGCACAACACCACACAGTCCCCTCCCCACCCCTCCAAGCTCTCAGCTCCCAGGGCTAAACCAAGAGAGGCCCCATCAGTTCCTCAGGCGCCTGCTAGACACAGCCAGGTGCTGCACCTGAGACCACAATGAGCTTGCCACCATCTCTGCTGTGGGGAATTCAAGTCCCATGGGGACAGACACAGAAGGCACAGAGAGAGATCCAAGGCAGTGTCAGTGACACGGGAAGTTACTGTGGACCTAGGATGAAGACCGAGCTTGCCAGGAAATGAAGCAGAGGACATGGATTCCCGCAGAACTATGAATAAAACCAAAGAGAGCTGGCTCCAAGTCAGGGGCTGCGGGTGCTCCTCAGGGTAGGAAGCAGTGGGGGTGTGCCCAGAGTGCTGGGGAGCCCTCCTTGCTACCGGGCACACTCCACTGAGACCTCCTGCTGAGGACCTCCTTCGTCCTGAGCAGAGGTCCTTGTTCTCTATCCCCATGGACCTGTTCTATCCCAGATACTCCCCAAAGTCCAATGACAGTCCAAAGCAGGTACCGGGCCCTCCCAGCACCCTCACCCACTGGGCCCAACTCTTCAGATTAGGGGAGTACCAAAGGCCAGCTGTTCCCAAAGAGGAAACTGCTGGTACACAAGGGTGAGTTTCAATCACCTGGGTGTGTCCAAGCCAGCTGCTATAAGGGAATGCAGTCCTGTGGGGGTCAGGGATTGGAAAAGTGAGGGGGACAGTCTGCACAAGGAATGGTGCCTTTGGCCCTGGTCCAGAGCCAGCATGGCCAGAAGTACTGACTGAGTGGGACCAAGATGAGGGTGTGTGGAGGAGGTCTCCCACCCCACCTGCTCATCACCACGTGCAGTTAGAGCAGGGAGACGGACTCATGCTCGGCCAGCACAGTGATGTGGCAGGAGGAGCCCTGCACTGGAGTGGCCTTGAGAGAAGGTCCCTATGGTCCCAGAAAGCAGCCAGGTTCCTCATGAGCAGGTCCCTGAGGACAGGTTCACCCACCCCCTGCCACTGGCTGACCACCAAGCTCCTCAGGGCTGGACCCAGGCTCCCTGCCTCTGCTGGGCACCTGTTTGTTCTGTCTATTCCTCAACAGGATCCTGGCTTCCTGTCACTCAGGGCCCAGCCATACTGCCTTTGTCCCTACACTCTGAGGTGTAAACAGAGTCCCCTCTGTTCAGCTTGCTCAGCCTGCTCTGAGTATTGTCCACCTCACTGTCCTGTCTTTATCTGATGCAGCTCGGCCCTCACTCTGACAGGAGGAGGCCGGGGCTACATCTATGAGATCGGCTCATTTTAAAATCAGGGCCTGTGAAGGGAAGGACTGTAGTCGAAATGGCTACAGCTGGATACAGGTTGGGAAGCTCAAAGCGGCTATGATTGGATCTTACGATGGGATCCCGATTTTATGTTTAAGGCTAAATACTATATTCTGAAAATGGACCACCAGATTTTCTATTTCTCACACTGACGCAGGACCCCTGTGCCCAAGATGGCCCCTCTGCTCCCCTTTCAATAAGAGGACTTTAGGAACGCCTCTCTCACCTAGGTCCCTGGGCAACCTGAAGGCAATGAGGAATGTCACCTGATGGGCACGGTCTTTCCCAGGTCACCATGACTGATCAAGGGGTGGGCACACACCCAATCACAGATGATGAGGCCCAGGGAGCCCTTTGCCAGGAATGCCGGGAAAAGCTCCCTCTAAGCCGAGGTGTGCGAGTCCTGGAGCCGACCTTGCTTTTCCTCACTTCAAGAAGCCAAGAGACTCGAGTCAGAGCAGGAGTCCTGGCGAGGGTGCCAGGCCCAGGAGGCAGAGGGACGTGGGCCCCGGAACTCAAAATCAAACTGTACCTTAAGCAACTCCCCACCACCCTCTCCTTATCACTTACAGGAACGCTGGAAGTGCCCAGACCTCCCTCCCTTAAGCCAGTGGGAATTGGATGTTCAGTACTTTTAGCTGGAAAATGCCCAATAGCTAGGGTCAAGGTCAGCCGTAGAGAGGTGAACCTCCTTCCCATCCAATCCTGCCCTGTCACCCTGCCAGACTGTGAGTGCCTTGCAAGCAGGAGCCATGGCATTCACACCTCGTCCCCAGAGCTGGCCTAGGGTAGGGGAGTGGTCAGTAAGTGCTGCTGAAGCTCAGAAGGACAGAGGCCACTGCAGTTGGCCAGGAGGCCAGGCAGGGTTCCCTGGTAAGGCTAGGCCACAGGGCCCCGACAGCACAAAAGGACTGGGCTGGATGCAAAGTTCATGAGTCAGCTCAGCTCTTTTATTCTGGAACAAAGTTTCACACAGGAACAGGGGATGCAGGGACGGGTGACGCCAGTGAGTACTCTCCTGCTCCCGAACAAAGAAAGGGACTGGGCTTATGTGGGTCATCCTGAGAGGTGATCTAGTGGGCACATCAGTTTTCTTGGGCACTCAGGAATTTGGACTTTTGGGTCGGGGGTCCCTATTCCCCATGTGGAGAGGATTTACTCTGAGGACGATCAATGCAGCCCAGAGAGGATCACGTTGGGTGTGATGAGACCCCTTCCCCCACCTACAGCCAGCATCTGGAAAGGATTTGTCTTGGGAGAGGAAAGCTGTCCATGCATGGCTTTCTTTCTCATTCCCTTCCCGGTTTTTCATTGTCCCTACCTATTAGCCCCCGGTGTGCCAGGTCGTGGGGCCAGCTCCAGGCTGCCCAGGATCAAAGTCTCTTTGAAACATCTCCTCTGGGGGCTCTCTGCCCTGCGGGGCACCCTGGCCTGAGCAGGCTCCCACACACACTCCAGCCCTGCCCAGCCTGCTGCCACTTCCCTTTCCACGCCCCTTCTGGACCTGTCCCCACCCGAGAGCACACAAGTGAAGCCAGGCAGCAGTTTTCCAGTTTTTTAAAAAATCACCAAATACAGTAAAACATCCAGAAACTAAAAATAAGGCCCCAAAGAACAGGTCATCAGTTCCTGACAGCCAGCTAAGATTGCGAAACTTTCCAATTCCTTACTTTGTTGACAAACTTTCCCAGCCCCCAAGTACAAGTTTCTCCGGGGCAGACCAAATGGGGCCCACGAGGAAGAGATGTGGTCTCACACCTGATTCCTTACTCACCTCCTTGCTCCTGAGTAACTGGAAAAAGCAACATGAGGAAGGCACGCAGGCAGGCAGGAGGCACCTTCGCTCCAGGTCCCTCACCCAGGCCCTGCCCCGGGCCCTTACTTCCTTCATTTGTTCATTTTTTTTTCTAAAAAAAAAAGATTACCAGGAAGGGGTGATAAAATAGCAGAATATCTGCAAACCCTTCCCTTATGGAGCCTAGAGTTTCTTAGAGACAAGATATTGATAAAGTAAATCATACAAAACAGTGTAAATTTATACTCAATGTCATGGCAATGAAGATGAGACCTCAGAGCAGGGTACATGACACGGGGCTCCCCAAGGGCAGCAGCATTTTTGCAGAGCCTGGAGGATGACAAGGAGCCAAGTGAAGCATGATAGCGGGGAGGCAACACTGCCTGGGGCCTGGGGCTACACTTCGAGGGCTGAAACCAGAGCGCTGGGTGCTAACTGAGGGCTAACACCAAAGGAATGGGAGAGGGCAGCAGAGCAGAGCCATAGGTGGGAGTAAGACCCAAAGGGTTTGAGTAGCAGGAAGCTACTGATGAGGTGTCATTGTCTGCTTTCTGTTGCTACAACGGAATCCCGGCTGGGAAGTGCCAGACTGGGCAGCCCTACCTCACAAGGGCGTCAAGCTGTTTCCTAACATGGCAGAATTCAGAAGAGTAAACAGGCACATGCAGAAGACAGGCAAGCAAGAGGGCCTGGGCTCACTTCATAACATCCCACTCTCATGGTAACTTAAGCCAATCCCATGAGGATCCCTCTTAATGACCTCCTCACTCTGTGGCAAATTTCCATATAAGATTCAGAGGGGACCAACCATACCCAAATCATAACATGGGTGTTATGTCAAATTAGTGCTTTGGAAATCTCCCCCAGAAATAAGGACACGATTGGAGGTGACCAGCGTGGATGCAGGGGAACCACTGAGGATGTTGTTCTATTGTTCTATTCAGCCAATGCTGAACAACAATCATCGATCAATATTATCTCATCATATTGCAAGTCACCCACGTCCACCTAGATGACTCTTGTTCAAGGCTACTCATGAAGCTGCAATTAGATGATGTCAATTAATAGCTAATAGCTAGTAGCTCTGCAATATGGAAACTCAAGAAAGCATCCATAGAAGGATCATCAGAGGCCAGACTGCTGGGATTTTAGGGATAATCTATACCTGCCCCTGCAGATAACAACTCTCCTTTAAAGAAATAGCTGGGTTGCTATTTGGCTTTGCTAGAGTCTGAACATCAAACCATAAAATATCTGATGATCATCTGATTGAGCTTCCCAGAATAACCTGAATGTTGTCAGACCCACCTTGTCATAATGATGGACATGGGCAGCAGCAATTTATCATCAAGTGGAAATGGGAGATAAGAAAAAGAGCTCTGGTTAGGGGTGGGAGGTACAGTAAAGCTGCAAGAGCAGGTGTCTCAGATTCCTTTAACACCTAAGCCAGTAGTGTTCACTCCTCTCCCTCAACCCACACCTGTGGCTTCCAGGTATGTTTTTAGGGTCAGTACTGAAGAAGCGAAAACTCAAGCATGACTGCACAATATACTTTATAACACCCAAAAAGTTATCTATTGGCAGTATGATGGCCCTCTCAAGGACAACTCCAAGGGTCAGTGGTGAATAGTCCTCCCAGATAAACTTTGAGCACTATATTTGTCTGTCTACAGAGAGGTGGCCCTAGATATGGTTCAACCTCAATTCGCGTGTAGTTGCTAGTGGTCTGGCTGGATGGTCAAAGGCTGGGAAGGACAGGAAAGTCACCCAGGGCTGCGAGTTCTTCCTCCTAACCATCCCTGAACACTCAAAACCAAATCCCAATGGCTCGCATCCACACCACTCTGGGAAGAGTGACCTGGGTCAGATTTCCGGAAGTTTGGACATTGCACCCTGGTTAGAAGCTTCCAATGGCGGCCTATGCACTCAGATAAGATTCAGGCTTTTTCACGGGACAAGTCCAGCCCTTGAGATCCACTTGGTCTTTGATTAACTTTGGAGCCTCTCGCCCGGTCTCATGAAACCGCCTCTCCACTGCAATGTTCTCTGCGCTGAAGGCTAAGCCTCGGTCTCCCACTGCCTCGCCCTGAGCCCCGCACAGGGCACATGGGTGGGAATGGCTGGCCTCGGGGGTCTGGAAGTCCCCGCTCCGCTCATCATTCCCACTCGGGCCTCGGGCAAAACACTTCCGGCTTCAGGTTACGCAGAAGTAAAACAGATAACAACCATCCCTCCCTTTCTAGTATGTCAATCAGAAGACAAAAATATCCGTCCCTCGCCGCGCTAGGACTAGGTCTCCTCCACCACTTTGCCCATCTATCGGAACGATGGCGGCCGGGCGGCCACAGAGGTAGCCTGGAGGAGGCCACCGAGGTGGCCGGAAAGAGCAGGCCGGAAAGCATTGGGTCGCCCTGAGAGTGCGCGTCCCTTAAAAAGTCCGGCCTACGCGCCTCGATGCCCCGAGGTCAGAAGGTACGTTCCGGGGAAGACCGGCGCTCGACACTGCGCTCGCCCTGCGCGATTCAGCTTCCGGAAAAAAACGGGCGCCTTCTATTGCCCGTCGCTCCGTGACGACAGCGGAGCGCGCCTGCTTTCTGAGGTCCGCTATAGGTGTAGTGCGGGGCTGGCGAGTTGGCTGGCTCCTTCTGCCTTGAACCTCCGTTGGGCTCTAACCCCACAGCGCAGGGCGCCGGGCCGGACCGGCAGCCGCGGCCAGGTAGGTTCGGTCTGCAGCAGACCGGGAGGGTGTCTCCCGCGGAGGGCCGGTTAGACCTGACCGCTTCCGAGCCCACGGGCGGCGGGGCCGACCCCGGTGAGCGCCTAGAGCTGGGGATCCAGCAAAGTGAGGGAGCGACTTCAATTCCAGGAGAGCAGGCGGTGGGGCCGGTCCGCCTGCAAACCCGCGTCTCAGGCCGCCTAGCTTGAGCGGTTTCCAACTCCTGTTGCAGTCTCTTTGCTGAAGGACTCTTTGGCAGACTTGGCTTGAGCTCGGGCTCTGGGGCATGCCTGTTACTGCAGAAGCATCGGGGTCACCTTGGCAGGTGACTTTACCTCATTAAGACTCAATGCCCCCTTTTGTTCAATCGGGCGTCAATGTCCCAGGTGATTGTTGGAGGGGTGAAACGAACCAGCATGTGGCTCTCATGTGGGAAGAGCAAAGTCTGGAAACCTGGGGTTATCTAGAAAAGCAGATGATTAGTCCTATCTGTGAGGCAGCAGGCCCCTGGGCACCAGTAGTCATGACCAATGGCAAATAGGGCTGATAACAGGGCCTCTGGAGGATCTCCTATTGGAGGCATTGCCCTGGGAGGAGTGGAAGGGTTGTCCATAGATTATCTTGCTTGCACAACACTCGATTCCAATGTCATGGATTAAGTACTGGCTCTTTCTCTTAACTGTGTGACACTTGGACGTTGGACATATTCTTTAACTTCTCTAAGCCCTAACTTTGCCGTCTGTAAAATGGGGTTAACAATGCCTACCATATACAGTTGTCAAGAGAATTAAATGAGACATTTTAAGTGGAACTTTTGATACAGTATCTGGTGTTCAGTGGAAGCCATTACTATTATTTTAGTGTGTTGACTTTCTTAGTGGATGTGTTTTGACTGGGACAGCCTTTTGACAGTGGCATGGTTGGTGCTTGTGTAAGAAAACAGGGAAAGAGACACAAAGCCCCTGATTTTCTAGCTAAACTTGGAGGTCAGCACAGTGGTAACCTAAGTCTAATGAGTCTTTGACTGGACAGGATAGATTGACTTCAGGGGGTGAGGACCAAGAGTTTGGAGCTCAAAGAGCTACCTGCACATTTTTCAGCATCAAGTACTATTTTTAAAAGCAAGACACCATGCAGGAGAGGGACATGGTGGTAAGGGTAGAGACCCTACCTGGATTAAGAACAAAATAAAGAGAATGGGAGGGGATAGGAATGTAGCTCTGGGTAGACCACTTGCCTACCACGTGGGAAGCCCTGGGTTCAATTTCCCACTGGGGAAAAAAAAGAATTAGAGGATGGGATTTGTCTTTAAGTGGAGCATGGAATTCAAACTGGTTTCTGAACCATGTTGATATTTTCTAGATGATCTGAGGGAAGGCACAGTCATCTGTTTCAAGGTTGACAGTCAACAATGTCTCCCAAGAAGTGAGGTCAAGGCCTTGCTTCTGTCATGTGTTCCTTGAAGTCGCTGAGAGCCTTCTGTATGGCAGGCACAGAGCTCAGCTCCATGAACTCAGCAGGAAAGCCCTGCCTTTCAGAGACAACAGAGCACTGCTGTAAGTCAGATGCCCCACTGACTGTAGTAACCCCAGCAGTGGAAACTACATAATGGCTGTCTGAAGAGGCAGGGTGGGGGCTGCTCTGCAAGTCAGGGGCTTGCACATGTGAGCACTAAGAAGCATGTCAAGTTGAAGGGCAACAGAATCAAATTAGTATTTAAGGAATCGCATGAGGCCAGTGTTGGCAGTGGGGCTGCCACTGTCAAGATTCCTAGTCCCACTCAGTTCAAGGCACTTCCTATAGCAGCTGGACAAAGGTCAAGGCTGTGATCATCTTCATAGTACTGGGCCCAATAGCTGATTCTTGTTTTTGTTTTTTTGTTTTTTTTTTTTTTCAGTTTTCACCTGTCTCCCAGTAAGCGGGATGGCAGGGCTGAGTTTGTGGGACCTACATTGTTGCCTCAGTGCCCAAAGCATTGCCAGGCGCATCGTAAACTTTCAAAAAATAGTGGTTGAAGGAACACTGGGATCTCTGGGAAAGCCTAGAGCCTGCCATGAAGGAGTCACTCCCCAATAAGTTTTCTTTTTTTTTTTTTTTTTTTTAAATCTAGGGGTGCTCTACCACTGATATACCTCCCCATTGCTTTTTATTTTGAGACAGGGTCTAAGTTGCTGAGATTGGCTTTGAACTTGAGATCCTCTTGCCTTAGCCTCCAGAGCAGGCCCAAGCATGCTCCACCATGCTGGGCCTCAATCTCTTTTTTTTTTTTTTAAAGAGATAGTGAGAGAGGAGAGAGAGAGAGAGAGAGAGAGAGAGAGAGAGAATTTTTAATATTTATTTTTTAGTTCTCGGCGGACACAACATCTTTGTTGGTATGTGGTGCTGAGGATCGAACCCGGGCTGCACGCATGCCAGGAGAGCGTGCTACCGCTTGAGCCACATCCCCAGCCCCCCAATAAGTTTTCATTGCATGAAATATAGCAGGTGAAATAACATAAACAGCACTTCCCACGGAGTGTGCCAACAAAGATGGGGCCTGGGGATCCTGATGGTGGTTCTGAAATCCTGTCTCTTGATTTTTTTCCTTCTGTAGGCTCTGATGCTGGTCACTGTTAGGAGGTTACTCACAGCTCTGCTGCAGGCTCGGAAGCAGCCCTTTCAGCCCTCCAGAGACATGAGACTGGTGCAGTTCCAGGCACCCCACCTGGAGGGGCCTCACCTGGGCCTGGAGGCTGGGAATGATCGGGGGGTCATTGACCTCAATGCATTTGACCCCACACTCCCCAGGACGATGTTGCAGTTCCTGGAGCAGGGAGAGGCCACCTTGTCAGTGGCAAGAAGGTGAGTCAGCCAGCAGCACCGCCCTACAGCCACTGCCCCAGTCCCCCTCTCCACACTCCCCCACCTGGGGAACACCAGCAGGTGGCCTTTCCCTACAGGAGCAAGGGAAGGGAAGCATTTTAGACTCCTGGCTCCTTATAGGAAAGGGGACTGCAAAAAGATTTTCTCTTGAGATTATTGTTTCCCAAGTTGGGGTCGGGGAGTGGGGCGTTCTGAAGCCAGAAGCTCTGTGAAATCTGGTTCAAGGATTGGTGACCCGAAAATTAAAACCACTTGAAGATGTTTTCACCTACTAAATTGGCAAAACCAGAAATGCTTGGCAGCATGTGGTGTTGATGATAACATTTTCCCATACTGTCGCTTTCTCCACAGGGTGGAAACAGTGTCTTGCCCCTCACTAGGGAGTTGTGTGCATCTCTGAAGTGCAGTGATATGCAGGGGCAGAGGGGACAAATAAAACTATTTGTTGTGATGGAGGGATCTTCAAAAAATTTTTTAAATATATATATCTGTGTGTGTGTGTGTGTGTGTGTGTGTGTGTGTGTATTTGAGGGCATACAGTACACTATTTTGGGTAAAGAAGGATGAGAGGAAAGGTCATCAGTGAGTTGTTCTTAAGAACTGCTCAGGACATAGAGGGTGTCTCCAGGGAGGGACATCATGTGACTGGAAGGGGTCAAAGAGACCTTGCCACGTATTCCCATTTGTGCCTTTTGGATTCTCCAGCATGGACATGAGTTTCCTAATGGGAGAAAGGAAACAAACACTGTATGAATACAGTGCTCGAAGTATTCTCGAAGGACACCTACTCTGATGGTTGATAGAGCTAGGAAATATATTTTAAAAAGCAGCCATCTGCCCTGTTGCCCCCCGTCATGGGGCAGCCAAGGATTGCAAACCTGTTCCCAACCAGCCTCTTGCTGCTTGGTCTCTACAGAGCCCTGACAGCCCAGTTGCCCATCCTCCCACGGTCAGAGGTGACCTTCCTAGCCCCAGTCACACGGCCAGACAAGGTGGTATGTGTGGGCATGAATTATGTGGACCACTGCAAAGAACAGAACGTGCCTGTGCCCAAGGAACCCATCATCTTCAGCAAGTTTGCCAGCTCCATCGTGGGGCCCTACGATGCGGTGGTCCTCCCACCAGAGAGCCAGGTCTGTGCCTCCCCACCACCTTTGTGTCAATGGGCCAGTCACAAGGGTACATTCAACTTGCAAGAATTCTGTTACTTGATAATGCATTAGGCAGAATCTGCAGGAGATAATACTGGCCTCAGGGGGAAAAATGACATCTTTTCCTGATTGTGAAAGTAATTAAAACTAGAAAACTGTTAAAACATAGATAATATTAAAAATTAAGTCAGCATATTCCCACTGCCCAGGGCTTTTTCTATTAGTGTTTGGCTGTATTACCCCCCCAGTGTCCTTTTACTCCTGAATGTGTTTACACTGTACATATATGCATGTTCTACTTAAGACTCCACCAAGGACATTTTTCATAAATACTATTAAATATTCTCCTTGGCATATTTTAGGTTACCACATCGTTTTCTATTGTACCAGGGCCATAATTTCTTCACTGGTCACCTACTATTGGACTTGTTTCCAACTTTTAGATTTTTTGTTGTTGTTTTACACTGGGAATTGAACCCAGGGGCACTTGACCACTGAGCCACATCCCCCATCATTTTTATTTTGAGAGAGGGTCTTGTTAAGTTACCCAGGCTGCCTTGCTTGAACTTGCAGTTCTCCTGCCTCAGCCTCCTGGTTGCTGGAATTACAGGTATATGCCACTGTGCCCAACTCTTGACACTTTTCCAAGAATCCAGTCAGGTTTTGTCAAGGTACATCCCACATTCTAGTTCTGTGTTTTCCTCATTAAGCACTTTCTATAAATTCTACAGAGGAATTCTGTACTTCCTGTCAGGAGGCTCACATGAGGTGGTCCTACAGTGTGACCTCTTGGTTTCCTTGACATTCACTAGCTCTCTCCCCTGTGAAATGTGTTTTCCTTGTTGTAGTTCCTAAGTGATCTGTGGGTGGCAGTGTGGGACGAATGGTAAGGGACTGAGGACCTGCCGCCCAACTGTCCTGGAGTCCTGGGGTCCTTACCTGCTTCATTGTAGCACATGGTTCTTGGACACCTTCTGCCTTCACTCGCTGGTGTTCTTCTCTGCAGAGGCAAAGTTGCCTCCATGCCTTTAACATCACCGTGACTTCCTGTTCTTGAGTTCTGTCCAGTTGGTTGTACTCCCTGGCTCAGATGTTCATTTTACAACCTCCTCTGGGCAGAGAGGGCCACTGTGTTGGTTCCCAGGCCCCTCATTTTTCCTTGCTTTCTGGCTGTCATTCCAGGCCCCTCTGTACTTCCTGCACCTGGAATTAACCACGTTCTCAAGGGACTGGTCCTTTTTAGTGGGGACTAGTGTTAGAGAACAGCACCTGGGAGTCGTGCATACTGACACTAGCTTTGGTTATCACCATGAGAAATAGCAGACAATTCAGAAGGCTAAGTCCTATCTACTTTGTAATTGTATTTTGCTAATTTGGGCCATGTGGAGCATTTGTTCCTATTTTATAACTCTGTATTTCTTTTTGTGCTTATTGAAGCACTTTTCCCAAGATGCTGACCTTTTTCTTATTAAATTGAGTTAATACATCACAGCGTTTAGAACAAGCTAGGGTCATATATTGTCAGCTATTGTTACTTGGTATCCTCTGCTACAGGCATTAAGAGTGACTTTATGCTCAGTCCTCCAGACACTCATTGTTCTTCCTTTACACTGGGGAGTTGTGCCCATGGCCTTCAGTGCTACCTCCGCTGCCGGAGCCTCTGTGGGTCCACAAGGCAGTTCTTCCCCAGCACTTCCTGGCTCTGGTTTGTGGGGACTGTAGATATGGACTGGCAACCAAGGCCACTGTTAGGGACCTGGGGCCTGAGGCCCAGGGCCCCTGCAGCTAGAGAGAACCATCGTACTGATTCCCATCCCCCTCGCTACTTCTCTTCCACTCTACAGGAGGTGGACTGGGAGGTGGAGCTGGCCGTGGTCATTGGAAAGAAAGGCAAACATATCAAGGTGAAGTGGAAGAGGGGACTCACAGGCCCGAGTGGAGCAGAGGCCCCAGCTTCTGTCCCTGCTAATACTGACCACACTCCCCAAAACAAAGGTGCCTGCTGTCCCCAGTAGTGGGACAAGGTCAGCACCTACTTGCTTGCTGACACTGCCTTACCTACCACCTAACTTGGGATGACTGTTTTGAGATTTTTTGTTCTAGGGGGTTGGTGTCACCTATGATGTAACCTCCTATCTGGCCAAATCCCCTGCCTCCATAGGCCACAGATGCCATGGCTCACGTGGCTGGCTTCACTGTGGCCCATGATGTGAGTGCTCGGGACTGGCAAATGAGACGCAATGGGAAGCAGTGGCTGCTGGGAAAAACCTTCGATACCTTCTGCCCCTTGGGCCCTGCCTTGGTTACCAAGGACAGTATAGCAGGTAGGTCCCTGGTCTTTGTACTTGGCATCAGGAGAAAGCAGCACTCTTTGGAGGAGTGCAGGTGCAGCCACAAGCGAGCCTACTTCCCTGGCCGCTACAGAGGGCAAGTGCACAGTTTCAGCCGAGGTCCCCATGGGCGTACTTCTGAGCCCCCAGAGGGAGCACACTGTAGTGCTTGCAAAACTACATTCATAAAGTGAATCACAAAGAATAGCCCTGCAGCAATAGTGGGCCAGGCTTCCTCCAGCTGCCCCTGTCTGGACTAGAAGCAAAGCTGGCCCTTCCGCATGGAAAATCACTATGGCAAAGGCTGTTCAGCTGGGCATGATGGTGCACATCTGTAATTCCAGTGACTCAGGAGGCCAAGGCACAAGGATTGGAAGACCAAACTTAGCAACTTAGCAAGGTCCTAAGGACTCTGTGAGACCCTGTCTCAAAATCAAAAAAAGGTCTGGGGATGTGGCTCAGTGGTTAGGCAACCTTGGGTTCAGTCCTGGTACCAAAAAATCCTGTTCACTTTCACAATAGAGAAGGAGAGGTAGGAGCACCAACTGGACCTCAGCCAGCCACTGTGTACACAGAGCAGCGCCAGCAGGTGGCATAGCCACGTGCGTGAGCCACTCCCAGGGCAGCAGAGCCTGCCAGCACTAGTGCAGAATCCCCAGTAAAGCTCAATTGTGTTCCAGCTGCTCTGCCTGTGGAGGGCGGAGGGGATGCAGCACAGAGAGCCACCAAGAAAAATACAGGTGTGTGCTAATCAGGTGGAGTAGGCCGCTGCCAGCCAGCATCAGGTGACAGCACCACAGGGCTTTACTGTCCCTGCTTGAGCCATCACCCTGCTGTTCTGTAGATGCTGAGTCATTTTTATAGCTACAGTTGTCAGCCTCTGCTGTGGACAGATGTCCATTTAAGGCAAAAAAAAAAAAAAAAAAAAAACCCAGCTGCTTTTCTCCCCCACCCCTTCACTCACCCAAGTGCCTCCTGCTTGGTGCCTGGAGTGATGGGGATGCAGGGAGCCATTTCTGCACAGGAAGTCTCAGGGTACAGTACAAGCTAGGCACACAGGGCCCTTCACCTGGCAGGTTGAAGCCTCTGTACAGTTTCATCTTTTTGAATGTGGGAGCAAGTGACCTCACGGTGTTTTCATTTCAGATCCCCACAACTTAAAGATCTGCTGCCGCGTGAACGGGGAGGTGGTCCAGAGCAGCAACACTAGCCAGATGGTGTTCAAGACAGAGGAGCTGATAGCCTGGGTCTCCCAGTAAGTGGGTGGGCCTCCTATCCACACACTTGGAGGCTTAGTCGAGCCCTCCAATGCTCCTCGTCTCACCAGGCCCTTTTGCTTTTGCCCTAGGTTTGTCACTCTTTACCCAGGGGATGTCATCCTTACCGGGACCCCCCCAGGTGTTGGTGTGTTCAGGAAGCCACCTGTCTTTCTCAAGGTGAGTTAGCTAAAAGGAAGAAAGGGGGCAAGGACTGAGAAGGCTGCACAGGGTTGGCACAGACTTGAGGACTGCAGGCTGTGTAGGTGCGTGTGCCAGAGCTGAAACCCTGGTGGCCTGCTGTTGCAGAAGGGTGACGAAGTCCAGTGTGAGATTGAAGAACTTGGCAGCATCATCAACAAGGTGGTGTGACAGCTTCCTCCCTCGAGCTCCAGCTAAGGTGGAGCCTCTGCTGTGCCACTTGGCCCAATGCTGCTCCTCTAGGTAGGAGGAAGGAAGGTGGAGCTCCACAATAAATTCAAGTTGAAGCTTAGCTTAGCTTCTGTTGTTTTGTCTTCTTTTCGGGCTTTTATGAGGGCAAGATGGGAATTTTCACAGAACTGGGGAAGGAGGACATAAAAACACAATACCCAAAGGATACTCTGGGATTTGGAGAATGAGGACTCATCTATTCCCCTTGTTTATTACACCAAATGATAGAGAAGCCAAGACACTGTCAGTTTTTCTTAGTCCAGCCAGGGGTCTACAGCCTCCTGTCTTCTGTCTCGAGGACACAGCTGAGTTGAGGCACTTTGAGATCAGGCTCTGCCTCATGGCTCTAACTGCAGATGAATTGTCGGATGAATTGCTCCAATTTGTCCTGATTGTCCCGGCTGGCAAATGTAGGGGACAGGTGAAGCTGGGGGCCTGCAGGGCTGGGCGTCTGCTGCAGCACCTAGGCCATGAGATGGGACTATGAGTACTCCCACACAGGACCGTGCTCACAGAGCCAACAGCCACACCTGGTCCTCAGAAATCTGCAGTGAGACCTCTGGCCCCTCAGGCCTCTGTCTGGATGTAAACACTGCCTCTGTCTCTCCAATTGCCCTCAGCACCCCACCTGGGAGTAGGGGAAGCCAGTGGTTTAGGATACCAAGCTGGATAAGAAAACTGCCTCATCCTTCATCATGTCTATTCCTAGGTAAATCCCAGTGTCTACAGTGTCATCAGGGCCAGCCCTGTCAGGTGGGGGACACAGCTGGTTTCCTTGAGCAGTTCTATCAGAGGTTGAAAGCAGGAGGATGGTGACACTGGCCCTCTCACCCCCAGGTCTCTGAAGGTCCAGACAGCACTGATGGCGAGGTTTGGGTCCACATACTCTAGAGAGAGGAGAAGTGAAGGCTCAGGGGGAGCGACAGGACACAGCTTTCCTCCTCTTGTTTAAGTTTAAAGAGGGAATAATAGCCCAGGGATAGGGCTTCGATTGGACTGAGGGGCCCTCCAAACAACAGGAGCTAAGGCCCTCTCTGTAGTCAGTTCTTGGAGTTGGGCTGCCACTGCCAGCAGGGGGCAGCAGCCACCAGCTAATCCACCCCACTAGAGGAACCTGCGCTGGCTGCTTGGACTCACCAAAGATTCCCTCTTCCTGGGCCGTGACCTGAAAGAACTGGAACAACTGCTCTGTATAGCCTGCCTCTGCAGAAGGAAGACCTAGATCCAAGTCCTGCATGGGCAGAAACCTGCCCTGAGCATGGCAAGCACAGGGGGAGCCTTACCGGTATCTGGCAGTTGTCCCTGGTGGAGGAAGACGGCAGCCTGTGCAAAGGCCTTGAGCAGTGGACTGAGCAGGCGGCAGAGGAAAAGGAAGAAGTCGGGGCAGCGTGACTGCTGGCTGAGCTGAAGGGGAAGAGCCCAGGGTGAGGGGAGCTCCCCATGCCCCCTGCTGCCTCCCTCCTGGAGTGACTTCTCCCAACACACCCTGAAGTACCGGCCCTCTGCCTCCTCAAAGTCATCACTGTCACTGTCAGTAAAGTCCCCACTCGGTTTCCACAGCAGCTTTGCACTCAAACGCTGACGCCCCATGTCACAGGCTGGCCGAGAGCCTGGGGTCTGGAAGCCATGAGAGCCATTAGTCCCTGACAGGCTGGCCAGGGAGGGAGCCCCAAAGCACGCACAGGCCAGGGCAGGAGGTGTGAAGGGGACCCCAACAGTACACACATGTTCTGTCATGACACTCGTGGGCCCAGGGCAGCTGCAGTGGAGTCAGGCTCCCTTGTGCGCTGGGCCATTGGGCAGCCCACTCCCACAGCACAGAGGAGTCTGGGGCAACTGGTACTTGGAGAGGCAGGAGCAAGCTAGGCCCCACACAGGGACTCTGCCTCCAGCTGCCACACCTACCTCCTCAGCGACCAGGAGCCCACACTGAATGAGCCGGTCCAGCACTTCCTGACAGTAACAGTAGGAAGACTGGCAGGGCTGAGGAGAGACGGACACCTGTGTGAACCCAGGAAAGCCAGGGGCCTAGCCAGAGGTAGGGCAAGGCCACAACTACTACCACAGGAGGGTGCAGGATAGGGCTGGGCCACCTCCAACAAACCAGGAGGGGCCCAGGACCCTGTGGGCGGGTCTGACCTGCAGCAGCAACAGGTCCTGCGGCAACAGGTGCAGCAGCAGCAGGATCTGGCGGTGGAGTTCACTCTGGCTTAGCAGCTCTATGCCCTGAAGTTCCCAGGGCCCCTCAGGTGGCACTCTGCCTGCCAGCAGCCCACGCACAGCACAGGCTGGTGGAAGCAGGGGAGAGTGAATGGGCAGGTCCCCTCTCCCTGCACTCACACCCTACCCACTCGCACCCTTGGGACTCACCACCCACAGCCTCGCTCAGAAAGGCAGGCAGCAGCTCTGCACTCAGGCGAGCCAGGTGTGTGAGGCCTGGGCCAGGCCGTGGCACCACCACCAAATCCCCGCGGTGGATGCGCAGCAGGATCACGTCTGCCCGAAGCAGGCTCAGCGTGTGTTGCACCAAGCACCGCAGCTGCCCTGAGAAGCCCACGTCAAAGCCACGCAGCAGTGTCTCCTCTGTCAGCCAGGAGAACTCCCCCAGGAGTTGTGACAGGACCACACCCTATGGAACACAACAGAGCTGAGCAGGAGAGCTGGCCACCAGGCCTCACCACCCAGCTCCTACCTTCTGGTGCTTGAACAGCAGCAGCGTCGCCATGATGGCTGTGCTCATCACTGCCGAGCTGGCCACACTGGCTGGGGACAGAGGCAGGTGCTGGTCAGGGGCCTGATCTCCCTGTCACCTGGCAAGTCTTCCCAGCCACACAACACAGCTCCACCCCAGCAGGGGAACAGGACTGGAGAACTGGCCCTGGTCACACATATGCAAAGCCAGGCCTTGGGCTCGGGGCCTGCCTGGGTCTGTAAGGCCTGGTGGGGGTGGGGGTAACAAGGGACCTCTGCAAGTGTGTGACTCTGTAGGCACTGGTAAGCCCCTTACATGCACCACTCCATTCAGCTGTCCTTACCATTTGTAGCTAAAGGCTATAAGGTAAGGGGACACTATGAGTCCAAGGCAGGCTGGTAGGACTTGATGTAGTGGCCACAGCTGGGCATGTGCCTTTGTGCTGCACATGCTTAGTGCAGGTGGCAGCCTGTGTGCACTCAGCTACTGCCCAGCTACCCTGCACCTTGGGCAGGGGCAGGGTCCATTCTTCTTCACGTGTCCCAAGTATGCCACCAAGGGTTGGTGGGTCAGATGCAGACATGAATTTGAAACAGGAGTCCCTAATGACTGGTCAACCCAGAGAGAAGGGACTGTGTAGGACCTTCCCCAAAGGCCGGCACCCAGTTCCCCTCACCATGCAGGATGTGCCGGCTCAGTTGCCTAACAAGGAGCTGGTCCTCTTCCTTGAAGGCCAGGAGGGGCCCAGTTGTTGGGGTCCACTCCTGTTCCTTCTCTGTGTCTGGGACAACAGTGCTGGACAGACACACAAACCGAATGAAGGGACCAAATCTAAAAACAGGCATGTTTGGGAAGCCCAGAGCATTCACCTAAGGTGTTTACTCAGCGCACCCCAGGCGACGGCTCCTGTAACCCCCACCCCTTCCAGGCCTGTGGGCCATGTTCCTCACTCAGACCATAGGCAAGTATCTGGAATTATCCATGACCCCATGCTGCATGTGAGGCAGGGGTGCTGACATGCCTGTGTGAGTGAGGTGAGAGGGTTCCACTTCAAAAGCTGGACGGTTGCCTGTGGGGCCCTGAAACACCCACACCCCTGTCCTACCACTGGCCCAGCACAACGGGCTGCAGCAGGTGCTCCAGGGTCTGCCTGCCGCTCCAACAGCTCCTGGCATTGATGGTGTACTCCTGCCAGGACAAGACTCTCAGGTGACCTGCTCTAGCCACAAACCTGCACAGACCACTGAGGCAGGAGAGGCTCTCCCTCAGTGGCTTTGAGGGCCAGGGTGCCAGAGGACGTAGTAGACTTTCATCCTTGCCCAGTTAGCTACATACCTGCAGGGAGAAGGGCTGGGCAAGGTGCACCCGGACACAGACCCTATGGAGGCAGCCCCAGGAGCTGCGCAGTCTCTGCAGGACAGCCAAAGCTCCCCTCCACAGCCCCAGGGGACTGGAGGCCTGTGGGGAGGAAAGGCTGAGCACCTGGCTTGCTGGGGACACTACTCTCAGGCAGGTCTCAGGGCTGCCTACCCTATCCTGCTCTCCAGAGATGCCCTCTGCTCCCAGCCTGTAACTTTATCTCAAGTCCAACCTCATGCAGGCATGACCTTGCCCTCTCCACGCTCCCGTTTTCTCATCCATGAAACAACCCTAAGAGGGTTTTTCAAGAATGAAATGAGATAATGATATAACAGCTATGAAACCTGCTACAGAACGATACACCTCACACCCTACTTGGACCCCAGCCCTAAGGGGGACTCAGCCATGGGACACAACATTATGCCTGTCTGAAGATGGTGTCCACTTGGAATCCCAAAGGGCAGGAGGGTCTCACTTGATGCATGTCACAGGATATATCTGGAACCAGGTCGTAGGTAATGGCCACTGGCACTAGCATAGCATCTGGGACAGTACCCACGTGGACTGCCTGCACCACTAGTCCTAGCCAGGCCTGGCCTAGGGCTGACAGCCGTGGCCCTGGAGCTCCAGGGGGCTCCTCCAGGAAGATGAGCAAGGGCTGCCCACTGACCAGCAGTTGCTCCATGGCCTGGGAAAGGAGGGAGGGGGAGGCAGGTGTCAGGGCAAGAGCAGAAACAAAGCCCTATTCCCTTGGCCTGGCTTACATATGACCAATGGGAGCACTTACCGCATGGATCACAGCCCTTGCAAGGACCCCTTTGGAACTGTCTAGAGAGAGGCTGGCCTCTGGGGGCAAGAAAAGCCCCCCAAGATTCCTCAGCAGGGCTCTGTGGGGCACAGAAGAGTTGATGATAGAAGGGGCTCCAGAGATGGGACTAAGCTGGAGGCTAGTGAGAGCCTGTCTCACCCAGAGCCAGCCTATGCCCTGTCTGAACATACTGAGGCAGCCATGGCCCTGAAGCCCATAGCTGACCCTCCATCTGTGACCCACAGGATGGACTGCCATATGGCTGGGAACAAGGGTCCTGGAAGGGGGCCTTTGGGGAGCTGCTGTCAGCATATGCCTCCTCACAAATACCCTTCCCCAGCCTGGAACTTCTCCCATATGTGACTGGGGACACATGGCTCTTACCTGAGAGCAGGAGAGCAGGCACGGGAGTCCCAAGCCACACGGAGCACACCCAGGCCCTGGGAGAGCAGCACAAAAGGCAGCAAGATTCCATCCAGGATCGACTTGTGAGTAGAGAGGAAGACCAGCGGAGACCCCTGCTCCAGGGAGAACCAGAGGGAAATGCCCACCCGCTCCCACCCTGACTTCACAGGAAGCCAAACCCCATCACCTGCAAATTCAAGGATCCCCAGTGGGAGAGGAATCAGCGGAAGAGCTCCTCCCCGAGTACATTTCCAAAACTTTTAAGGTAATGAATGCACTGATGTCATGGTTGTTAAGACCATGATGAAAAGACGTTAGGAGCGGCCCCCTGGGAGCAGGACCGTGAGACTACAAGGGAAGGTCGCTGGAGAGCAGTGGATTTTTCCCACCACATGATGGGGCTGGTCTGGACTTCAGGGCTCTGCCTCTCAGGGCTCTGCCTCGCTCCTGCCCCTGCATCTCACCCCAGTGTGGGCTGGGCCTTACCGCCTGGGCGGCCTTATGGACCATCTTCATCTGGCCCTTGTGGAGCTGCACGTTCAGGAAGAGGCAGTTCAGGACCCGCAGCAGCAACCAGCTGAACAGCCTGGGAAGGGCTTGTCAAGGTCACCAACGGGCCTCTGCTTACTCAGCACTTAAGACAAAGCCTGACATACACAACCCTAAGCCCTTTCCCTCAGGGACTCACTCATCCCCTGGCTTTAAACACCAATTGTATGTTAAGCTCTGCACACGTGGGTCCCTAGCCCCAGACTTTCTTCTGAGCTCTAGACCCATCTATGCAACTGCATCCTCAGTCAGGAGCTGGAACTTTTTAATTCTAAAATATCCTTCCTGGGCCAACTCCCTTCTCCCCAAGCCTATCCCACTCTGTACGTACCACCAGGTTCTAGGGTACAGGTGGCTCCCCTAAGATTTCTCCCTTTTCCCCTTCCCTGCCCACAGTCCCACCACCCAATCCATCAGTGAGTCCCATTATTAGCACCTTGATCTCCTGAAACCAACCTCATCACGCTGCCACTCCTTGCTTAATACCTTTGAACTGGTTTCGCTGCACTTAGAGATCTGGTTATTTCTGCCTTTCAAAGTCATCTCTAGCTACTCTTCCCCTTTATTTGCTGGCTTCTAACCACATCAGCTTCTTGAGCAACACAACCCTTTCCTGGTCAGGGTCTTGCTAGTGCTATTCCCTCAGCAAAACTGTCTCCCCCAACTTCACTTCTGTACCCTAATAGTCAGCTTCCTTTTCCCCTTTTTTGTCCTGCCATACAAGGCTCCTCCTGCTCTGAGCAGTCTCTGTCTCACCCCTTCCTTTTTACAGCTGTGTCTCTGTTCACCCCTCCAGTGAACAGAGTGGTGGTGACTGAGCCAGAACAGAAAACAGAGACCACCAGTGACCTTGACAAACCCTGCACTGTGACAGTTCCTAGACATGACCACCTTGACTCTGGCCACCTCCCTCTTGGCCCAGCTTAGATTCCACCCCTATCATGATAATAATGACTTTGTGAAAGAGTCTCTGGGCACAGCCCTGCTGCCCACCTTCCCTCTGCCCCTGAGCAGTCGGATGGTGCTGGGGAAACACCTGGGGACTGGTTCCTCCATCTCACTCCTTCCTTCTTACAGTTGTGTCTCTATTCACCCCTCTAGTCCCAGTGTCCTGCATCTAACAGGCACACAGAACTGCACTGCATGAGGGTGGGGCAGGGAGGCACCTGGTGACAGCAGGCTGCAGCCCACTCAGAAAAATATCATCCAGCTCTTGCCCACTGTCCAGAAGGGCAGAAGCCCCAGCCCAGGGACCAGTGCCCTTCAGTTCAGAGTTACCTGAGTAGGAAGGGGCGGGGTGGAGCCTGGATATGGCCCAGGATGCGCTGAACCTCCTTCTCCATAAGGTCTGGCGCCTGGCCTTCCCCGGCCCCTCCCGGTGCCCTCCCTGAGAGGAGGTTCTGTACCCTGTGGGTGCAGGGCAATGGTGCTAGGGTGAGGCAGGCAGCAGACTGCCTCCCCAGGACTTGGCTACAGGCTTCACTCTCCCTCCTTGAGAAGAGGCCCAGGCAAAGACAGCACTCTAGAAGCCTTGCCCCAGCCAGTCCTCTCAACCAGCCCTCTCAGCCTCCCCTTTACGGATCCAGAAGTGCCAGGCCACGCCCACCCTGTCTCCTCACCCACTGCTTTCCATGATCTTCTGTGAGGCATCCTGGCAGGGGGGGATGTGCTGCTCTAGGGACCACAGGAAATAGCAGAGCCTGCGAACCAGCCAGCCTCGAAACCTGGGCACAGACCCCAGAGCAAGGGAGACTGTGATTCAGAGAGGGCCACCCACAGGGCCCACAAGGGGCTATGCCTCAGGAAGCCATCACACCAAGCCAGTCCCTTGTTCCCAAGATACTGAGCATGGCTTATCGCAAAGCAGGGAGAACAGACCACCTCTCTGTACCTTAGTCCCAGCCCTCTCCCCACCAAGAGGGACACAAGTTCAAAGCCTGATGCCCAGTGGGCAATCCATACATGCTCACAAGAGGAGCTGCGAGAGTGCTCACCTGCCTCTCCCTACTATGGGTATGAGGCGCTGGACAGGGACCATTCTTTTTCCATCACAGGAACAAAATGGCACTTTATAACAAAGCAGGACCCAGCAACCCTCCACCAAAAGAACCCTGGCCACCCCCAGCTCTGACCTGGTGTTCTCCTCCTTCACTAGGATCACGTTGCAGAAGCCCAAATCCATTATGCTTCTGTGGAAGAGGGACTCCTGCCCAAGGGGGCAGGGACAGCATGTACTGGAGGGCCTTTTCATGGGCCAAGGAGTTCCTGCCCAGCCCCTTTAAGTGGCCCTTCAATTCTACCAGGAGAAAGAATTACAGCACAGCATCTTCCAGAAGACATTTGACCCAGATCTAGATGCTGGCTCAGGAAGAAGGGTTCTATGCTCAAAACAGAAGCGCTGTATCCTATATGGAATTGCTGTCCTAGAGAGCAGCATATCAAAGTCTGGGAGAGCCGGGTACGCTCCTGCACACCTGTAATGCCTGCAGCTTGGGAGGCTGAGGCAGGAGGATCATGAGTTCAGAGCCAGCCTCAGCAACAGCAAGGCGCTAAGCAACTCAGTGAGACCCTGTCTCTAGATAAAATACAAATAGGGCTGGGGATGTGACTCAGTGGACAAGTGCCCCTGGGGTCAATCCCCAGTGCCCCCACCCCCAAAAATGTCTGGGACAAGTTCTCTCATCAACATCAGAGGGACATGTACCCTGGATCTTTGTTGGATTGCAGGCCCCTCAGCACCAGCACATAGCATGGGTGCACAAGAGGGCTTCAACCATGTGCCTGAGCCTGGGGAAGTCTGAGTTAACGGTGTCCCCACAGTACTCATGCAGATGTGGCTAGAAACCAACCATATAGGCACACCCTGTATTCCCTTTGGCCCCTCTGGCCTGGGAACCAACCATAGCCCAACAACACACCCAATACCAGTGCCTCCATTCCCTGAAAGACAAAAGCAGAGGTGTGGGGCAGAGAAGGGCCATGCTTGGAAAGGCATAAAGAAAGCAGCTTCCCAGGACCACAGCTCCCAGAACCAAGCTAACCTGAGCTTCCTAGAGTGGGGTCCAACCTGACCAACACTTACCCAGCTCTTGGGGGTGCAGGTCTGGCAGCAGCGACCCACAAAAGGACGATACTTCCCTAGAAATGGGGTGACAGCCTCCAGCTTCATCCCAAAGCCTGAGGACCACAGGCTGGTCTGGAAAAGGGCCACAGGGAGAGGTGAAAGGACTTAAGATCCTTGGCAGGGGAAGGAAGGCACTAGGAATTAGGGACACAGGAGGGGAAGTAGGAGGGCAGAGGGTATCATGAGAATGAGAGGGACCACACTACCTCCTGGCCATTATGGCTGCTCCTCTGCTGGACTGGGGATCTGGATTTCAACATGGTGGACATGAGGGTCTACAAGATCTGAGAACCAGCCACCTTTCTTCCCGCAGGAACCTGACCTATGGGAAGGTGAGAAGACAGAACCATATGGAATCTGAGCCATAACCCAGGAGCTCCTGGGGTGACTCCAAGGTCCTACCCCAGAACAGAGAGACAACATCCAGGAGAGCAGCAGTGAGGAGGAACCAGACTGGAAGCTAGGAGTTCGCTCAGTTCAAAGACCCATCTGTCTTTTAAACCTCTCCCAGTGTCCAGATCAGGTCCCTCTCAGATCAATACGAGAGGCATTGATTGTCTTACCATCAACACCTACCCTGCCATCACCTAGAACTGACCAGGCCTGTACTGGAGATGGAGACTGCTACTGTGCAGAGGGAAAGTGCAGGACTGGATTGGCAGGACAGGGCATGGGACTGCCAATAGGAACATAATCATCACCACAAGGGCACCAGGTCCTGCTTTCCTGCTCTTCCCCTCTCTGCCAGAAGACAGCTCTTTATCTACTCAATCATTACAGGAACGTGACTGGCTACTAGATGACGGACAGCAGTGGACTTTAGAACAAAGAAATGGTGCACAGACCCATTCACAAGGAAAACTCATCCAGCTGGGTAGGAAACAGATATTTCCACAATCAAACCTGTCTCATATGGCACAGAAGACATCAAATGGTAGACAACAGACCCCTCATACTAGCAAATGTCTACGTTGCATAATATAGCACCGAACCACTCCTGGCTCAAAAACTGGACCCTAAAATTCCCTCTACCCTTGGGACCAGGGTTGTGGCTCAGGGGTAGAGTGCTTGCCTGGTATACATCAAGCACTGTGTTAAGTCCCTGGCACCACATAAAAAAGATAAAAACAAATAAAATAAAGGCATCGTGTCCATCTACAACTTAAAAAAAAATCCCTCTATCCTGATCTCTCACTATGCCCCTAATTATCTATACTCCTCACCCTAAAATACTATGAACATGCCAGTGTGGGAGTGCCCTCCCCTTCCTGCCACCCACAGAATTCTTCCCATGGCTTAAGTTCATGATGCCTTAGAAATACTCTAGATCTCCCTTTCCTCCTTGAGTTGCCCAGTCCAAGCTTGCTGGTCAAAGAGCCATGTCAAGCCCTCTTCCAAGGCTCAGGTTTCACTTCTCATCATCTCCAAGTGTTCTGAGGCAAGGGCTGAAACTATGTCATCGGTGCGGCCACCATCACTCTGCAGGAAGGAGAAGCTCAATGACCATGCCTTCCTCTCGAGGGATTCCTCTCAAGCTGTCCCCTTCTCTGACCAGTTATACAACTTAGAGAAACAAAGCCAAGCAACAGGGTCATGCTTCCCACAGTGCACAGGTTCTGGGGGACCCATCTCAAATGCACTCCATTTCAAAACTGTACTCACAGCCCCATTTACAGACAGCTGGCACAGTGAGACTGCAAGCCAAAGCTGCACTTTGGGAAGTCCTGACTCCTTGCAAGGAGGATACCTACATCCCCCCAGCCTCAAACTACTCCCATTCTCAAAATCTAACCACTACACCTGTGCTAATCCTAAAAGGGCGTGTAAAAGACAAGGGCAAGGGGTAACTTCCATCTGCCAATTCAGCTCACACAATCCAGGGCAATTCTGGGATATATCTTTCTAGGACCCAAGGTCTCAAAATGGGAACTATGGGTTGGGCACAGGAGCCCGCCCCTATAATCCCTGATACTCAAGATGCTGAAGCAAGAAGATCCAAAGTTTGAGGTCAGCCTGAGCCTATCTAGCTAGGCTCTGACACAAAATAAGATTAAGGAAAAAAATTGGGTCTGGCATGGGGGAAAACACCTGTAATTCCAGAGGCTGGGGTGGCTGAGGCAGGAGGATCGCAAGTTCAAAGCCAGCCTCAGCAACTTAACAAGACCCTGTCTCAAAACTTAAATTTTAAAAAGCTGAGGACATGATTCAGTGGTTAAAAGCCTGTGGGTTCAATCCCTAGTACAAAAAAAAAAAAAAAAAAAAAAAAAGGAAAAGAAAGAAATTGGAGCCTTCTGCAGCTCCTGCCCTATGCCCCCTCCCCAGGACACCCACAGCAGAGGTTGCAAGCTGCATCCCAAGGGGCAAAGGCAGTTCTCTCATATCTATTTCCTCTAGCTACATAATGCTCTAAACCATTATGAATTAGGGCCAACGTTTGAAACAAGAGAGCTTGTTATATAAAAATCAGGGTTTCCAGCCGCTGCTGCTGTAAAAATAATGTTCAATTAGACCTCTCTGAGCATGTACCCCACTGGGCCTCGGCTGGAGGCAGCCCAGAGGCCACTGTCTCTTCCGCTCAGCAGCCCAAGCCCACTCGCCCGCCACCACATGTATCCTGCGCACATCTGAGAACGCAGACCGGGACCAAAGCAGAGTCCAGGACGTTCGCGCCCTTCCAAGTACCGCGAGAGAGCTGATTTCGCGAGGCAAGGCTCCGAGCGTCTCGCAGACCCACGGCGACGCTCCCTGAGCTGCCCCAAGGACACCCGGTCGTCCTGGGGTGCCACAGGCCGAGGAGGGAGAAACCAGCCCTCTGGCGCCACCCGCTGCCACAATTACCCTGAGGGGCTCCTCTGCGCCTCAGGCCCCACCTGGCCTGCGCTCCACTCAGTCCTCCGCCCCACTCCGTCCTCCGCCCCGCTGCTGCCAGGCCCAATTCCCGGCCTAGAGCCAGATCTGAGTGGCCCAGACCGGAAACAGCCCCCCTACCCTCACCTCACACCCTCCACCAACTCCCGCCAAAGCAGCAGTGCGGCGAGGCAGCCGAAGGCGACCACGCGACGACGTGCAGTCTTATAGGCAGTCCTGGGAGCCAATTGGGACGCGCGCCGGGCCTGAAGCCCCGCCTCACCCGTGGATCCCCTCCCCCCACGCGCTGCACTGGGCGCGGCCACGTGCTGACGCTCTGGGCGGGGCCTGCAGACGCTGGCGGCAGTCAAGTGTCTGTGCGGCTGCGGTGCCTGGCACTGGTTGCCCTCCCAGACATGCCGCACCAGCCCCTACGGACCCCCAAGATGTATGCGAGACCCGAGGCACCCAAAGATAGGACGAGGACTCAAGAGTGGAAAGAGGTTCTCGGGTTGTACCCCCCACCAAGCTGGAGCTCAGGCTCTAGCGAAATCCGAAGCTGGGGACACATAGGAGAGCGCCGGGCACGGTGGGCACACTGTGACCCCCCGGCTCAGGAGGCTGGGCAGGACTGCAAGTTCAGGACCAGCCCTGGCAACTTACAGAGATCCTGTCTCCAAATACAAAAGGAAAGGGCTGCGGATGGAGCTCCATGGAGAGCACAGAAAGTACCTGGCGTGCTGGAGGCCCAGGTGGAATCGCAAATCCCACAGAAAATAAAGAGTTGCGAAGTAGCTCCTTGGTTAGGCACCCTGGATTCAACTCCCGGTACCTGCCCTCCCCTCCCCGCCAAGAAACAAGAGAGAGGCCAACAAGTCAGGCCTGCCACATCTTCTCCTCTGTTAATCGGAACTCCAGACCATACTCAGGGACCTTCTGCAACCACAGAAGGTTTCTTAGTTAACACCCCGTTCTGTGTCAGCCCTGAGCCCCGTGTGAATGAAGACCTGATGGGCTCACTGATCTTTTGACTGTTCCCAGAAGTCACCTGGAGAGCAGCAAGTGGTAGACATGCAATATAGAATAAGGAGGGGACGACTATGCTTTCTTCCTGCACCGCCGGCCCTTCCCCGAGAGCCCACTGGACTTGCAGAAGATTGCACAGTTTCAGAACATTGTGACCCTACAGGAACCAAGACACGTGGGAGTCTGGCCCGGCCCCAGATACAGGAACCAGCACCCATCCCACCACTGCTGAAGGGACTGCCCAGCCTTCCCTCCAGGAAGCCACCTCTCCCCGTTTTTGCGCCATGAATGTGATGTAGGCCTTTTGCTGTACATCATCTGGAGAAAAGGACCTCACCTAGCATTAGACTGTGCAGAGGGACTCTTGCCCCTATCTCTGGGGACAACCAGGGGGTGAGAAAAATGAGATGTCATGGTTATTTTTAGGTGTCAACTTGACTGGGTTAAGGATGCCCAGATAGCTGGTAAAGCATGATTTCTGGTATCTATGAGGGTGTTTCTGAAAGAGACTGGCATTTGAATTAGTGGACTAAGGAAGACCAACCCCTTACCCAATCTGGGCAGGCACTATCCAGTCAGTTGAAGGCCCAGACAGAACAAAAAGGCAGAGAAAAGGCAAATCCATGCTCCCTCTGTTCTGGGGTTGGGACACCCATTTTTTCTTGAACAACACAGGAGACATGCTCAAGGGCCCCTTTTGGAAATACCCCTTCTAGCCACCCCCAGGAGCTCTGAGCACAGCCTTCCAGTGGTCCTCTGGTTCCCTCTCATGTGTCTACTGCTTGTATCTGCTTGATCTTGCTCTTCTGTAAGGTAACTGTTGGTGATGCTCCATGTTGCTATCCCTTCCATTATTCCAGAATTTTCCATAAAGTCTTTTTAAACATTGCAGGAAACCACAGCTAAGAACACAGGGGTAGAGTTTGGGTGCTGATGGCAGGAGAAATCAATGCTAGATGCTGCCCACAAATGCCCAGTACACAGGCCATCTTCCCCTGGACAGGACGAGCTCCTAGAGGAGACACTGGAATAGGAGGCAGGGTCTGAAGCCCTTCTATAAAACTGGGATCCTATGAAGACCAGGGATGGGGTGGAAAAATTGATGGGTTGGTGACCTGAAGGAGGAAGCCACCAGGCTCTGAGCTCTAGCTTCCATGCCCACATCTTTATCAACAACTTCCATGATGGCCTAGAGGTTAGATTTAGCCTGATAACAAATGTCACAAAACAATAAACAAGAGCACAGCAATAAAGGGGGATCCGCCTTCTAGCAGATGTCAATGAACAGAGTTAGTATTCCAAGAGATTTTGAGAAAAGAAGAATATGACCCAAGTGAGGCCCAATCTAAGAGTCTCTGATACCTGGGGGCAGTTTAGTAGAGTGGGCAGAGAACTTCTTGTTGGGGTCTCTGTCCAATGAGACTCTTTACTTTTGCAATGATTTCAACTCAAAGAAGCAGAAGTCAAAAGGTGATGTAATGGCTGTCAGCTTCAGGCATGGTGTTTTCAAGCAGTGGTGGTCCTCTGGTTCCCTCTCGTGCATTTACTGCTTGTATCTGCTTGATCTTGCTCTTCCTGAAGACACTCTCCAATAAAAAGAGAACTGACAGCAGCCCAAACTCACCCCCACCCTTCTTAGTAGCCTCAGCAGAAAGAAATTTCTATCCCTGAACATCCAAATGAAAGCCCCAGGGAAGACTCTGATTGGTCCTGCTAAGATGATCTGCCACCTTCTGGACCAATCATGTTTCTAGGGGGTGTGGTATTTGGAGCCATGTTGGTTGTCTTGGCCCAGACCACTGCCACCTCTCCTGAGTTCAGCAAGCGGGTACTATGACTGACCACCCCAGCAGGAGTGGAGTATGGAAGCCTTGGTTCCCTCGGGAAAGGGACAAACACCAGGTTTGCTACAGCGTCTGATACTGACTTTTCAACTCTAGACTGGGGCTGATGACCTGCTTCTTGCTATGTCCCAGGGCCCAGCAGAGAAGATGCCACACTGTGGACTCTTGATAAGTGTTTGTCAAGAGGTAACTGCCTTCTGGCTGGACTCCGGTTCTCCATTTCTTTTTGTCCAGGGGTGATAATTGGCCCGCTTACTTCACAAATTGAGTGGGGCTCAGTATGGTCACGGAGTGGGCAGGCTTGCTCATGGTCGCACAACAATGTGAATGTACTTACACGACTGAACTATGTACTTAACAATAGCTAAGGCAGTTAAATTTTATGTCATATGTGTTTTACCACAATTTAAATGGCAAGCCACGCATGGTAGCGCATGCCTGTAATCCCAGCGACTTGAGAGGCTGAGGCAGAAGGATGGCAAGTTTGAGGCTAGCCTGGGCAACTTAGTGAGACCCTGTCTCAAAATAAAAAATAAAATAAAGGGACTGTGGATGTTGTTCAATGGGAGAGCAGCCCTGGCTTCAATCCCCAGTATCGCTGCATAAATACATATCACAAGGTATGACCTTCCACCTAACCAGTAGGCAGAATCCTGAGATGAGCCCCAATTATTAAACCTTTATATATTCCCCACCATTGAGTGTGGGCAGGTCCTATAACTTGTTTCTGATCCATAGAGAATGTCAAAGGTGACACTTATACTACATAGAAAAGGTGAATGGAATTTGCTGATGTCATTAAAGCCCCTAGTCGGTTGACTTTAAGTTAATCAAAAGAGAGATCATCCCAGGTGGGTCCAACCAATCAGAAGAGCCCATTAAAAAAAAAAAATATGGGCTGGGGATGTGGCTCAAGCGGTAGTGCGCTCGCCTGGCATGCGTGCGGCCCGGGTTCGATCCTCAGCACCACATACAAACAAAGATGTTGTGTCCGCCGAGAACTAAAAATAAATAAATAAATAAATATTGAAAATTCTCTCTCTCTCTCTCTCTCTCTCTCCCCCCCTCTCTCTAAAAAAAAAAATATATATATATATATATATATATATATATATATATATATATATATATATATATATAAATGAAGAGGCAGAGATAGGAGGATCACAAGTTCAAATCCAGTGTGCACAATTTAGCAAGACCCTGTCTCAAAATAAAAATGGTAGAATGCCAGTGGGTTCAGTCCCTAGGACCACACACAGAGACGCATGAAACAAATATAACACACAAAACAATGTCTGTCCTGCAAGAACCCGTCAGAAGGAGAGGGGCTCAGCCCTGCAGGCAAAGAAACAGAGCATGCTCCGAAGGTGAGTTTGGGGGGAAGCAGAGGCCCACGGAAGGAGAGGCTGAGTGGGCCTGATGAGGGGTGTGCCTTTGTGTTACTAAGGACTCCCAGACTCTGCTCAGGGCGCATGTGCGTGAATGCCTGCTGGGGATGGAACTGTGGTCTCCTGCATGCCTGGCAAGCGCTGCACCACTGAGCTAACACTCAGCACCCCCCGCCCCCCATACACCTTTTTCAATACTGGGAATTGAACTTCAGGGCACTTGACCACATCCCTATTCCTTTTTGTTTTTCATTTTGAGACAGGGTCTTGCTAAATTGCTGAGGCTGGCCTTGAACTTGCAATCCTCCTGCCTCAGCCTCCCGGTTGCTAGGATTACAGGCATGCACCATGGCGCCCACCCACCCCAAAAAATTTTTTTAAACAATACTGATTTACTGACTTAAGTGACTGAAAAGTTCAGGGGTAGGTTTCAGGCATCAGTGCATTCAGGTGCTCAGATGATGTCACCAAGAAGGTCCTTGATAACTTCCCAAATCGGTTTTACTCTATGTGGATTTTGCTCTTGGGCTGATTACTTTGAGTAGCAAATGTCACTGTGGCACTGAACTAACCAGACTTGGGCTGTCCTACCTCTGGGCTTCTTGGCATAGGAAATGCATCTTATCATTTAAGCCCTTTTGTGTTCAGCTTTCTTGCAGCTGAAAGGATTCTAACCAATCCACCCATTTCTGCTCTGCCCACTTTCTGGCTCCAGGGCCAGGTACAGACAGCACTGAGCAGCAGTCCCACTCTTGGAATGTCACTACATAGTCTTTGCCCAGGGGATGTCCTGACAGGTTCTGCAATTTCCAGGCTGTACTTGGGAGCCAGTGGCAGGGGGCACAGAGACACTCAGGCCCCTGAGCCTTTCCTCAAAGAATTGCTTCTTTCTAGATCTTTCTCCTGACAGAGTTCCTTTCCCAGAGAGCAGGGCTCAGGGTGGTGGGGGTTTTGGTGGTTGTGGTTTTTCTCCGGATGGGGAGGATAAAGCAGAGTGTTTCAAGCACAAATGACTGTGGGTGGGCCCTGGGGTCCTGCGCCATTGCAAAAGAGCCCTTATGGGAAGCAAATCTATATAATCAGTTACCAGCGAAGCCCTGAGCGGGCCTGTATTCATTCCGCACCCCACACAGCAGCAGGGGAAATGGTCACACTCCCTCAACAAAAACTCATTCTGGCCCAGCCCCAGGACCTGCAGATCCACCAGCTCTTAACCACCACCCTCTCTGCCTCTCCGGTCCACAGGTAGCTAGTGGGTGGCTGCTGCATTGTCTCTGGGAGCACTGGGGGCGATGGCGGGCTGGCACTGCTGGGGGCAGGGGAAGGGCCTTCCTTTGTGCAGCCCCCAGAGCCCCTCCCTAAGCCACCCCTCCCCGCCCACAGACTTTTCATGGCTGTAGCAGGCAGCGTGGTTGTGTAATAAGCAGCCAGCCATACAAAGCTGAGCTCCAATTGGGTGGGCAAAGACCATGTAGTGCCCCTTTTCCCAGAGTGGGACTGCTGTTCCGTGCTGGTCTGTACCTGGCCCTGGAGCCAGAAAGTGGGCAGAGCAGAAATGGGTGGATTGGTTAGAATCCTTTCAGCTGCAAGAAAGCTGAACACAAAAGGGCTTAAATGATAAGATGCATTTCCTATGCCAAGAAGCCCAGAGGTAGGACAGCCCAAGTCTGGTTAGTTTTGCATGCTGCCCACCTCAGAAGGCCACCTTTGTTCTCAAGCCAGTTTCCCTCGTGATCACAATATAGCTGCCATGGTTCCAGGCATCCCATCTAGACACGATAGCACACAGCACAGGAGACTACCTCTTCCCAGATACTTCTTTTAAGAGTGAGAGAATTTTTCCTAGAACCACCACCCAGCTAACAGCTTTTCTGCCGTGTTTCCGTGGGACCAGAACTGCATTTTAGCCAGCCTCTGGCAGGGGGAACAGGCAAACTATGCCTGACCTGAAGAATGCAGACCACTCCAATAGCACAAGATCCTAACACTGTAGCAGATGGCCCAGGTGTGTCTGCTGCACAGGACACAGAGGCTCTTCCCATGCAGAGGTCAGTAGAGGGGAGTGGAATTCTGGTCCTGCTTTCTCCACCAGTTGTTGATCCGGAACAAGACATGGTCCCCTGCCAGTTGCCTGCCCGTTGTCACCTTGTCAACACAACCCGGACTTGACATGGAGGCAGTCACCAGCCAGGGGAGGGATCATGACAATGGTGTGGCAGCCCTCTGCCTTTTGATGGCTGGCGAGTAGAGAGCCAGTCGTGGGCGCCATGTCTCTCTACAAACACCGGGATTCAGCCCAGCACTGCTTCCTCCTGCCTTCATAACTCTGGGTAGCTCAGTTCATGCCTCCAGCCTCAGTGTTCCCATCGTCTGGCACATGAGGAAGAGAGAGGACTGCTTCCACAGGGCCCCTGAGGCTGGCCATTTCTCGGTCACCATAACAAATGGCTGAGATCAAAGTACTCATGGCTAGGATGAGAAAGAGGAAAAGGAAGAGCCTGAGGTCTCAGAAGCCTCCTCCAGGGCACACACCCCAGTGACCCAGAGACCTCCCCCTGCAGCCACCTCTTAAAGGTGTCACCACCTCCCAGTAGGGCCAAGCTGGGGAGCAGGCTTTACCTCATGGACCTCTGGAGGGCATTAAAGGTCCTCCAAGTGGGACAGGGACCTCAGGCTGGCATGGGATTGGGACTGTGGCCCCTACAGGCCTGCTATGATTTCAGGTGATAGGAACTGTCACTTGACTTAGGTCCAATAGGCAAGAGCAGAGACAGACCTCAGGAAGGACTGGTCCCCAGGCTGGGGAGCCCTCGGTCAGGATGGACTGCTCTCCCTGCCCCCTGCTCCTGGCCTCTGGGGTCTCCCCATTCCTGCCAGCACCTCCTTTCCGTTTACATGGGGAGGGGTGCTTTCTCTGCCCCTGCTGTGGGGTCCCATGGATAACAGCCTCCTGGCCTCTCTGAAATTGTTCCAGATCCCTAGGAGGCAGTCCCTCCTGCTGTCTATCTCCTGGCCAATCAGTTCTGCTGTAGAGCTCTGGCAGAATTAGCCAAGGCAGACACCTAAATAGCTGCTCCAGGGGAGGGAAAGAGCCAGGACGAGGGTCCTCTCTGGGATCCAGGAGAGGGGTGGGTGTTCCTTTGAGGACCTAGTGCTTCGGGGACCGGGGGGAAGGACAGACTTTAGGTGTTCTTCTGATGTCCCAATCAGGTACTACTATACTCTCACTCTGAGTCACTGCAAATCTTTATTTTGTAAGTAGCAAAAATTCTAATTCAAATGACTCAGGCACAGTTTGATCCAGAGGTCCAAGATGGCATTATATCTTTGCAATATTTTCTCTGAACATTCACTTTCACTTCTATTTGTATTTCTCTGCCAGACAGTTTCATTTTCGACTGGCTTTTCCTCTACAGAGGAAAAAAAAAAAAAACAGCTGTCTCCAGAGTTTTCATCTGGTCTCAACCCCAACCTATAGGAACGCTTTATACCCCAGGTTTCAGAGAGGCACTGAGACTTTCTCTGATCGGCCTGGCTGTGGTCGGGTGCATCCGAACGAACCAGCTCCTGTGTGTGAGGGCAAGAGGGTGCCTGTGGATCAACTCACGTGGTTCCTTCTCCACACCCCCTCCAGGATGCAGTCACCTTCCTTGGGGTCACAGGGACCTCAAACAGATTGTAGGAGACTGTAGAGAATGGGGGGGGTGGTGAAGCAAGTGTCCCCACATCTCATCTCCAAGATCTGGATAGTTTGAACAGGACAAGAAATCAGATGTACAGGGTGCTGACCCACAAGAGGCGGAACGATGGTCCCCACAGTGTGCATGTCCTGGCCCCCAACCCGGGATGTCTGGGCCACATGGTGAGAGGGAATCGTGGGTGCTAATCAGCTCACTTTAGAGAGATTATCAGCCAGGCTTGGTGGCACTCCTGTAGTCCCAGCAGCTTGGAAGGCTGAGACGGGAGGATCCTTAGAGTCCAGGAGTTCAAGACCAGACTGGAAAAATACAGCACAAGCCCATCTCAAATAAGTAAGTGAACAAATGAAGAGATGGCCCTGGATTATCCAGGTGGTCCCAAGGCGATCTCCAGAGGGCTTTTGGTGTGGAAGACAGGGGTGGAAGGGGAGTGTCAGAGTGTGCCCTGGGAGTTCAACCCACCAGCTGCTGCTGGCTTTGGACTTACTTGCAAGGGAGTCAGAAGCCAAGAATTAGGGGTAGTTCAGAGAAGCTGGGGCAGTCAACAGACTCCTCTGGAAGGAACAGTCCTGATCTTAACCTAGTGACACCCAGAAGTGTAAGATAATAAATGTGGGTCACTTTAAGCCAGTGAGTTGGTGGTGATTTGTTACAGCAGTGATAGGAAACTAATACATTGCACGAGGGGGGGAGAGAGCTGTGCATTGACGGCGACTCAGGCTGTGTACGTAATCTTCAATTTTTGATATACACATTTTAAAAGTCCCAATATAGGTAGAATTCAGTCATACAGTTAACCCAGTATGCTCAAAACACTTTCATTTCAACATATAGTCACGATAAAAGCACAAATGACCTATTTGACCTGATCTGCCCCGAGCCTTCTGAATCTAGTGTTTTATGCTCCCAGCCGATCTGTTTCCTGATCCCATTTGAAGTGCCCCAGAATCACATGTGGCCAGGGGTTAGTGCTCTGCAGGGCACAGGCCTCGTAGCTACCTCTGATTGCAAGAGTGGCCACAGATGGCCTCGGCCAGAGCATTTGTGACAGAGACGGTGAAAACCACCCACCCTGCTGGTGTGTGCGAATGAGTTCTTTCCTAATCAGTGATTGATGGACCGAAGGCCACTGTGTCTGTACCTCTCAAAGCCCCAAGCTGTGGGCTCCACCATGGGGGGCAAGAGGCGCCCAGCCCAGAGGACTGAAGGCCACCAGCCTCGTGGGGAGGGGATACCATGTGGAGTTGAGGGCGGAGGAGTCCCCATGGAGCATGCACAGGCCAAGAAGGGAATTTTAAAAGGTGTTCCTGGAATATTCCTCCTCTAAGGACTCCGTGAGCTCAGAGAGGAGGCCAGTTACAAAGAGAGGGGGCGTGAGAGGGCTTCGTCTTTGGAAAGGGAATAGAAGGCGGTCAGCGGCCCAGGCTTTGGACACAGAGCACAGAAACTCCAGGAGGAATGAGATCAGCTGAAAGAACCGGGTTTGATCTTGCAGGCTGAACAGGAGGAGCAGGGGACAGGCCAGCAGAGCAGTGGAGGACAGAGGCTGCTTCCAGGGCAGTGTCCCTGAGGCCGCGCTTATGGAGGACAGCCAGGCCAGCTCAGGGAACTGGCTGACGGTTCGTGACTCAGTGGTGGGTGAGGGGCAGCCAGGAGAGCAAGCAGAGCAGGGGCTGTGTGTGCTCCCATGTCCCCACCAACAGGTAGAGAGGGTGGAGATTCAATCCAGCTATGGCATTTGGAGGTGGGACCCCTGGGGAGGGAAGATTAAGTGAGGCCACCGGGGTGGGTCCCTGGTCTAGTGGGACTGTAGCTTTATAGGAGGAGAGACCTGAGCTAGACGTGCTGTTTCCCTGTGTGATGTCCTGTGCCATACTGGGACTCTGAAGAATCCCCACCAATGAGAAGACCTTCACCCGAAATGCCACCTTCAGAACCTTCACAGCCTTCAGAACCATAAGTAGGATAAACCTTTATTCTATAAATTACCCAGCCTGTGGTATTCAGTTATAGCAACAGAGAAAAGTCTAAGACAGACTGCTATAGAACATGGTAGGGGAAGTTTGTGCATCACAATATTCTGACCGGGAACCTGGAAGGTTCCAAGTGAGGCCTTCCAGAGCCCAGCAAGACCAGGAGAAACACACAGGCCCGGCCAGGTAAGATGGGGAGCAGCCTCAGCCTCTCCCCACATGCTGACAAAAGAGCACTGGAAAAGCCAGAGAGAGAAGGAGCTGGACAACCTTCCTGGAAGGGCCAAGTCCAGGCCCCAGCCTTCCCCAGGCCTTGCCCCTCCCCCGTAGGCTGAACCCTGAAGCCCTTTGCTCAGCCATATAAGAGCTCCACCCACTCACAGTGGCCAATTGCAGGTGCCTGGCCTTTGACCTTGGCCCAGGACAACAACATTTCTTTTCTTTGGAGGCACGTGGGCTCCAGAAGCTGAGACTACCATTCAGCCACCTTTCACCATCTTACCTAACCTTATAATAACCATTCAAAAAGGGACCATATTTACCCACTTCACAGGAAGGGATGAGGAAACAGAGGTTCAGGGAGAAGGGCCCTTGTGTAGCAAGACAGGCTTGGCGATGCTGCTCTAACAAACAGCTCTGAAATCTCAATAGTTTGCTTCTCCCACCTGGCCCATGTCTTCCGCCCCTGCAATCTGCTGGTACTGGGACTTCAGGCCAGTTAACCAATCTGGGCCAGTGGTCTTCCAAGATGGTAGATGGCAGCCTGGGAACGCAACTGGAAGTCCCATGAGCCCTACCCAGTTAGGAAGTGGGGGCAAGATTTTAGCTCTGGAGCCTAACATCACAGTTCTTGCTCGGACTTCTGCAGCATACAGCTTCTTCTCCCCAAAACAACTGCAAAAACGCCTTGCAAGCTGCGTGGGTGAGACGCACACCACGGGTGTCAACACCCTGACCCCCTGTTACTCCCACCAACTGCCTTCTCCACCCAGGCTCAGGCAAAGAGGGCTCTTCTAAGCAGGGACAGTCAGGTCACATAGCCCCAACCCTTGGCTTGCATGCTGGGTCCCTGCTGAGTCCCATGACCTCCTCCACTGCCCTCAGGTTCGCTCAGGTGCCTCCCACAGAGATTCCTTCTCATTCCAGTGGAGTCTGGATGAATCTGGAGCCGCCTGCAATCCTGGCTGGCAGCTAACAGCCCTGCTAATCTGTTAATTATCTGCTTCTAGCTGAGGAGCCCGTTCACTGAAAACTCAGCCCCTCCTTGAAGGGCTCACCTGCCTCTGGCTGACTCTGGTGGCTCGGGCGTGGTCCCAGCATGCTCAGGGTCACTGTGGACAGAGGCGTTCAAGGCCACCTCCTGCAGAGCTCACCTCCTGCAGGTGTCAGGGTGGGGCATCACCCCCACCCACAGCTGAGACACCTCTGCCGGCTCTGCTGTGGGAGGCAGGAGCAATTGCCTCAGAAATTATTGGGGAGGTGGCAGCCGTGGGAGGAGGACACAGGGAGCAGATTTCTAAAGGCCTGCTGGGGGGCTGGTCCGAGGCTCGCTGCCTGGAAGTCTAGGAAGGGCCTCCCCCCCAAGGTTCGGCCTCAAGCCCTCGAGGCTCAACCCTCCTGGAGGACTTCCTGAGCGCAGCATTCTGAGGCTGGAGACACCAGGGCTCCAGGGGACCCCTGCCCTCCTTTGTCCCTCCTCTCCTGGTGTGTGGTCTGGCTGGCCAGGCAGAGATACAGAATGGCAGTGTCAAAAATACTGATGAGTGAACAAAGCAAACCTGAGGAAAACGGTATAACCGTGATCCCATTTTTCTAATAAAACTCATGAGTGGTATGTGTGTGTGTGTGTGTGCGCGTGTGCGTGTACGTAGTGTACATTAGTGTATATGTTGATGGGGATCAACCCAGGGCCTTGAGCCCCCAGCCCACTGTCTTAGTCCGTTTTTGCAGTGGATAATTTACAAACAACAGAATGTATAGCTCACAGAGCTGGAGGCTGGGAGGTGGGAGAGCTGCTGGTATCTGGTGAGGATTTGCCCCCTGCTCTGTAGCACCCCCTAGCTGCATCCTCCTGTGGCACAGAGACAAACATGCTCTCTCAGGCTTCTTTTAGGAGGGCACTTAATGCCATCCAAGAGGACAGTGCCCTTCAAAGTTCTCCCCTCTTAACACCACCAGCTAGAGGGTTACAAGGCAGCCCACCCTACAGGAATCCCACCTTGTAAATGAAATGTCCTAAGGAGAGGAGGCAGCAACCACGGGGGGTGGGGTTCTGCTGCTAGCCATTGTTAGCTGACTGCTTCTCCACGGAGGAAGAAAATCCCAGCAGAGAACCAGGAGCCAACAGGTTCCAACGAACCCCAGAGTAGTCAAGCCCACCCCTAGGGCTTGGAGTCTGGGAAAGCAACCATCTCCCTAGGCCAACCTGCATGAAAGACACACTTTTTTTTTTTTTTTTTTTTTGGTACCAAGGATTGAACTCAGGGGTGCTTAACCACTGAGCCACATCCCCAGCCCTTTCTATGTTTTATTTAGAGACAGGATCTCACTAAGTTGCTAGGGCCTCACTCAATTGCTGAGGTTGGCTTTGATTCTCCTGCCTCAGCCTCCCAAGCCACTGGAAATACAGGTGTGCGCCTCCGCATCTGTCTGAAAGAAACACTTTTGAGGGAAAAGCCTGGGAGAGAAAAAGGCGGAAAGTGAGGACTTTGGCCAATTCCACTTGGAAATCCAGAATTCTCTATCTAGAATCCAGAATCTGGAAACTGCAGCTACCATTGGTTTTGGTGGTCCCTCCCTGGCTTGGCCTTCAGGGACATGACCTCCACGTGGTCATTTCGGAGATGTGGACTTTGGGATCCCCAGGCCTGGGTTTAAGACCTGACTGTCACTAACCATCTGGCTCTGTGACCTGGGAAGTCCAGCTGCCCCCTCAGAGCTCCGTGCCTCATCTGCAAGCTGGGGTGACTGCAATGACTCCTACCTGGTAGCCCCTCTGGATTCTCACTAGGACTGGCTGGTGTGGGGTGTGTCACCATTCTCTGTACAAGACGACACCTGGGCAAGCATCAAGATGATCCCAGCGCTGTAGCAGCCTTCCTAGGACCCTCAGGGTACCCGCCTTGCCCTGCCTGGCTCCTGCGCCTGGGAATGGTCCACCCTCTCTCCTGCTCCCCAGACATGCAGCATCACTCTGTCAGCTTTGGAGAACATCTTGGAGATTTTAGACAGAATAATTTCCCTCTCTCTCTTGCACCTGTCTGTCCCAGAAAATTACACAAACCACGGGCTCCCCCCACGTGCACCCAGGCAGCCCGCCCACGCGCACCCACACCTTCTCCCTGCAGCACCCTCACGTGCCCACAGCCAATGTGTCCCTCATCAGCCAGCAAAACAGTAGATGGAGGCATGGGAGGAAGTGGGGCAGCTGACGTCCCCAACCTGAGCGATGCCACCACCAGGCCACGGGCCCCAGCTGAACTTTCTCACTGCGAGGCTCCAGCTGGGGCTAGCTCAGGAGCTGGGCCTGGGTGGTTGGCCACCCTCGGCCGGCCCTGGTGAGGCCTGGACCTAAGTCTCTGCATGAGGTGGCAGGTGGCAGTGACCCTGTGTTCCAGCTGAGGACTGAGGGCCACGTGCCTGTTGGAGGCAGAAACTAGATGACAGCTCCCAGATTCTGTGTTCCTTCTGTTCTGCCTCCTGGACTTCTGGCCACTAGTGACCTAGAAGGCGAGAGAGCCAGGGGACAGGGACAGAGAGCTCCTGCTGCAGAGACCCACCTGGGGACCACAGGCTCCTCCTCCACAGCACCAGTGCCCCTGCAGCCCCTGCCCGTCACTGCTGGCCGCTGCTGGGCGGGGCTCAGCCTGCTCCCCTTTCCCAGGGCTCAGCCCTACACAGCACACAACTCCAAGGTGGGCTACAGCCTTGCAGTGCCCAGAAGATGCAGGCGAACTCTGAGCACTCCAACCCCCAGAGTGTGAATCAATGTCCCAGGATGAGAGGCTTACCTGGGACAGGGCGCCCTGGCCTCCAGCAAAAGCCAGGCTCATTGGCACACGCCTGTAATTCCAGTGGCCAGGGAGGCTGAGGCAGGAGGATCTTGAGTCCAAAGCCAGCCTCAGCAACTTAGCAAAGCCCTAAACAACTTAGCAAAACCCTGTCTCAAGGGGCTGGGGATGTGGCTCAAGCGGTAGCGCGCTCGCCTGGCATGCGTGCGGCCCGGGTTTGATCCTCAGCACCACATACCAACAAAGATGTTGTGTCCACCGATAACTAAAAAATAAATATTAAAATTCTCTCTCTCTCTCTCTCTCTTTAAAAAAAATTTAAAAAAAAAACCCTGTCTCAAAATAAAATATAAATAGGGTCAGGGGTGTGGCTCAGTGGTTAAGCACTCCTGGGTTCAATTCCTGGTACCAAGAAAGAAAAAAAGAGCCAAGTTCTGCAAGAGGCCCCAAGGGACCCACATGGACCCCTCCTCCCACCACCACATAGGGCTGATGATGGGGAAGCAGGGAAATGAGGACTGAGGGGCAATGGCCGAGGACAGGCAGGGCTCCGACCCGTTGTCTAGGATGATGGACTTTTCGTTCAGCATTTGCTTTCCAGGGCTGCTCCTGGGGGCCCTGGGGTAGGCTGAGATCCGGTGCCCTCCCCCTCAACATACCCACCGACCCACTGACTGCAACCTGCTTCCCTCTCGGAGACGGAGGGGCGGAGGCTTCCCGGGAGCAGGTGCAGCTGCAGGACCACAGAGCCCTCCTGGAGGAGGCAGGGCCGTGGGAGGGAAGAGCGCGCCAGCCCCTTCTGCATGGTTCCCACAGCGCCCTGGTCCTGGCTCTCCCACTGTCCCCTCCCTTGCGTCTGCCCTGCAGCCCCGCAGGAGCCAGAGAGAGCATTCTAGGCAGCAGGGGGCTGGCCTCAGGCGCCAAAGAGAAGGGACGTCTGTGGGCAGTCACCCAGAGATGGGGCTTGGGGGACCCGGGGCCAGCCTGGGGGCTGAGCTTGTCCTATCCCGTCCAGGGCCATAAATATGCTGTGCTCTTTGACCCAGTCATCCCACTGTTTGGAATTCCTCCCAGAGACATAACTGCAAAGGGGGAAATAGCTATACGTGCACAGTTGTTTATAGCAACGTTATTTATAAGAGTAAAAGAGCGGAGCCGGCCAAAGCACTCTGCACGCTGAAGCAAGGAGTGTCGACAGGAAGAATATTTATTATACAGCCGAGAAAAATGGTCAACTTGGAAGATCCTTTGTACATGGACGTGAAGGCAAGTGAGAACCCAAACCTGAACCTTCTTGCAGGGGCAGAAGGTGACGACTGGGGGCCCCTCCCGGCCACGCAGCAGCCCCAGTACTGGAGAAGAGCAGGGTGAAAGGGACCAAGACCTGCCCTTGGGGAGGACAGGAGGGAACATCCCAGAGACCAGCCTCAGGGTAAACCATGAACAGTAGATAAAACAGCAGGTAAGAACTTCCCAGAGGAGGGGATAGGATGACGAGTTTCTGGGCCGCCTCTGTCTCTTACTGCCCACGGAGCTTGGGCTCTGGTCACCGGGAAGAGGCCCAGCAGAGGTCCACGGGCTCCTGAGGCAGGAGTAAGACCCAAGAGTCTGGCCAGAGCTGCTGTAGGGCATCGAGCCCCCGCCACAGGGGGAGAATCTGTCCGGCTGCCCTCAGGAAGCCCACTACCCTGGGGGCCTACGGGTGAGCTGGGGAGAAGCGGTCACCTGGGGAGTGAGCTGCGGTCTCTGCTAACCTGCGAGGTAGGGGCCGGAGAGTGACTGCTTCTGAGGGCTGGAGGTCTACCCTGCCCAGCAAGGCCAGATCTGCAGGGGGAGACCTCCTACGGTGGGCTGGAGGGAGGAGTTGGAGACAGAGGTGGCAGTGTGACTGCTGGCCCTCATCCTGCCCATCCATGAGGTCCTTAATACAAGAGGCAGCCACTGGGAAGCAGTGCCTTCCCAGCTTGGTCCTGGTAGGAGGCTCTCTGGAGGCCCATCCATGGTCCCAGAGCCTAGAGGGAGCGTCCTGGGGAGGGGGACACAGAGGGAGCGTCCTGGGGTCGGGGGCACTGCAGGAGGCCCCGCGTGCAAGTCCTGGGGAAGCCAGGCTGTGGCCAGTGCAGGGAGCAGGGAGGCCGCTCTGCCCCAGGCAGCTAAGAGACTCCCAGCTCCCGGCCGTGGGAGGCACCAGGCAAACACAGGAGCCGGGGAGCTAAACAGCCATTAGCAGCGATGGAGAAGCCGATTATGTGCACGGCTGGCAGAGGCATCTCCCGCCCCCTCGCCCCACAGCTGGGGGAGCCCAGCTCACATGCCTTCCCAGAGTCACTGCCTGCCCAGGGACGCCCCAACCGGGAAAGGAAGCAACAGGCTGGACATCTGGGCTGCTCTGTCCGGCTTTAGCCTTGGGGACCTGGCTCTCCACCTAGGGACAGGGACCTGGAGGCCTGGACCTGGCTCTCCACCTAGGAACAGGGACCTGGAGGCCTAGAGGCTAAGCCACTTCTGCACCTGCGCCGCCCCTGAGCTGGGGGTGAAAGTACAACCAGCGTGCAGGGACATTGGAGGGGTCCCATGAGACAGCTTGTCTGAAAGCACTTGGCAAGTGATAAGGGAGGACGGGACACTGCAGTGAGGATCTTTGTGTCACAGATCCAGCCCTCAGGGACTTGGCTATCTTTTCCTTCACACAGGGAGGGCCGAGGGGCGACTCAGGGAGGCTCTGCCACCTGACCCCGCGCACACAGCTGCCCACAGACGTGGTTCCCTCCGCCGGAGCCGGAAGGAAGGTCAGAGGGCCCCAGCTCTGCCGTGACGGGGGTCTCCAGGCCCAGGGACAGCACTGCAGACCAGCTCTGCGGCTCTGAGGGATCACGCCCAGGCCGCTGGGGACCTGGTCCTGTCCCCGGCTGGGGCTGCTGTCCGAGCAGCCTGAGAAATGAAGGTCTCCAGCCAAAGTCGGCCTCTTCACCTCTGGGGGCTGTACCCCTGGCGAGGGAAATGGGGGCCGTAGCCAGCTAACAGGGGTGTGCCTACAGAGGGGGAAGGCACGTGGCAGGCCACAGCCCTGGCCAAGCAGAGGCGGAGGCCCAGGTCCAGGGAAGGGGCTTGACCCCGGCCACCTAGTGAGGGAGGGGCAGGGCCAGGCCCCCTGCCTGGGGTCTTCTCCCCACTCACTACTGAGAGCCTAGAGGCCAGGGAGGAGCCAGGAGCCCCAGCCAGACTGTCCGGGGCCACACAGGAGCCCTGCCTCAGCAGGGTGTGGAGGTGACAGCGTGAGGAGAAGGCAGGCCAGTGGTCTCCTCGGGAGTCATGGCCCTGGCCACAGGGCAGGACAGACAGACTCTGCCCTTTAGTACACCATCCGCGCTGCTCTCCAAACCAGCCACGACCCTAGGCCCTCACAGCCGCCTCCTCCAGCCCTGGGACGTTCCCAGGAGCAAATTCCCACTCCCACTCCAGCCAGCATGGTCGGGGAACCAGGCCAACCTCAGTTCTGATCTCAGCTCCAGCCAGCTGTGTGACCTTCGGTAAGTCACTTTCCCTCTCTGTGTCAGGCTAGCTCTGGTCTTCAGAATCACCCGGGACTGAAGAAAACGCATGTTCTTGGCACGTCCATAGCAGTTCTGGGTCGATGTGTGTGTTTACAAACGCCTGCTGCTCACCCTTTGGGGACATGGCCATGAAGGATGGTGTGTGGCTGGAAGCACCCTGAGGGGTCCTTGGATGGACCATATCACTCTGGACCTCCATCTTCTTCCCTGTGAAGAACCCTCAGAGATCCCGTGGGCGTTGACAGGTCCCATGGGGGTGACATGGTGACGGTGCCTGGCCACATGGCCAAGGACTCCAAAGGGACAGGGCTCAGGGGTTCAGCTCTGCCATGAGCAACAGCTGGACAAGACGGAAGTCCGCTTTCCCCTGGTCTGTCTGCGGGCAGCGTGGGGCACTGGGTGCCCTGACCCACGAGGGAAGGCCTCTCAGCGGTGGACAGAGCCCCCGCCCTGGGGAAGGGGAGGCTCCAGCAGAAGCCTGGCCTCCCTTCCTGCTGCTCAGTCCAGAAGAAGCCCAGGAGTAGCTGGCATGGCCGTCCCCAGGGACCCTCCTCTCCCTTCCTCCCTGTTGGTGCAGGCAACCTTCCATGAGAGAAGGTGCCCAGTGTTGGCCGCTCCAGCCTTTCCACAGCGAAGGCATTCCCCTGGGCCTCAATCCTAGATGAGGTAAGCTGGGAGGAAGAGACTTCCAGGGTATGTTGTCCAGTGCTGTGGCAGCCCTCTTGTGACCTTGAGGAGGCAAACCTAAGGAAGAAATTGTTCTTGATCCTAACGTTAAGCTGCTAAATTAGCCATCCCTGGCAGCCCCCTGGCTCTGCTAATAACAACATAAGACATTATATGCCTTTGCACACTTTGGCTGGTGACTTACAGTCAAGCATCCTAACTGACACAAAGGCTCAGCATTATTGGGTACTCACCTGCCTGGCCAGCCTCATTTTCCACCACTGCCCTGCTGAAGTATCTCTGAGTGATGCTTTGCTTTCCCTTTGTTTGAACTGCTTCCTGCGAGGCCACCTTGGCCTCTTCTAATTGGGTGAACTCCTGTCCTGGGAACAGGAGTCCACAGATCCTCACCCAGACACCGGAGAGGACGCCTGAGGTCCGCGGCTGCTGGGGACAGAGCTGGGCTCGGCACCCCATAGGGAAGCTGGGTGCACTCCAGAGCCTTAGACAGCTGCCCAGATCGACATGACTGGAGGGAGGCAGGGAGCCGGAGGTGCGGCACAATGCCACCGGCAGCCACGAAGGAGGGGGTGGCGTAGAGCGGGGAGCGGCAGGATCCCGCCCCCAATCACGAGGATCACCCCGGCACACGTCCCTCCGCCTGGGGACCTGGGGAGGTGAAGGGGACGTGCTAGGGAGGGAGGTCTGGCCTCAGCCTGGGCAGAGGCGAGGCCCCTGGCGCTGGGGCTCAAGTTCACCCAGCTCCTGAGAGCCCCGTGAGAAAGGGGCTTGAGGGCGGGGAGCCTGGGGTGGGGGCGGTCCTCTGCCCGTGGGGGGCGGGGATCAGGGTTGAATAGAGGTGGCTGGGCTCTGGGTGCCCCTGGAGCCCCGCTGTCCTGGCTGCCGGCCTCCCTGGGCCCAGCCCTGCTGGAAGCCAGCAAGAGAGCTCTCTGCAGGACTGCGCCCGCTGCCCACCGGGCTTGCCTTCCCCAGGCCAGCGGAGCCCCGGGCAGGGGGGCCGGCAGGCCAGGAGCCACAGCCACAGTTGCAGGCTTGTTTTTTATTTTATTTTATTTTTTTAGTTGTAGTTGGACACAATACCTTTATTTTGTTTATTTTTTAAAGATTTTTTTAATTGCCCAAGAACGTCTCTTTGTTACAAATTTAAAAAAAAAAAAATTCCAGACAATGCTAATATATCTCTTACCCTCCCCCAAATAAATTTCTCCCCAAAGGTAACTCCTTCAGGTAGCAATTTTTTTTAGTATTTTTTATTTTTTTAATAAAGATGATACATAACTCTCCAAGTCTCCTACACACACACACACACACACACACACACACACACACTTAAGCAATATCGAATGTCTAAGATGAAATGTTTACTTCTCTCAAATCATCAATGATTTCTTGGCTCTTGCCCTGCATCTTTTGAACTTCCTATTCAGGCGTAGATATGGGCTGTTTCTGGGTCCCCAGATGTGTCATCCTAACTCTCGGGGTTCTTAATGACTTCCCCAGCATTGACACCACACCAGCCAGTCCTACGGAGGTGCCCATGGTGGGTTCAGTCTCCTCCAAGAGGGCTGATACCTGGGGTTTCTTCTCAGCCAGGGGACAGTGCAGACCCTCAGTCTGGGGTACACTGGGGTATCTGCCCACCCCGTCTACCCCGTGTGTTCAGCAGGGCTGGGCAACTCCTGCAGGGACCCTGCCCCGGGCTCCTCCCCAGAACTGGGGGGTTGGACCTGGTCCTTCCGACCTCCCCAGGAATGCATCCTGGTGGCTGACCTGGTGGCTGTCCTGTGGACGTTCCAATCTGCACACTTGCCTTGCACCTTGTCCCATGGCCCTATTCCCTCCCAGTACCCTGAGTCAGTCCCCAGGCAAAGACTCAGCTCAGGGGACCAGACAGGAGAAAGCCTCCAGGTCTCATCCCCCTGTCCTGCTGCTGCTGCTGCTGGTTCAAAAAACAAAATGAACACCAAAATATAAAAAAATAAAAGATAATAAAAAAATTAATATTTCTAGGATGCGAGTCTCCAAAGAGCAAATAGCAAGAAGCTTTGGTGGAGCCAAGTTTGGCAGAGGCAGGGGTGGTTTTGTTGCTGGGAGGGGCCTCTAGTTCAAGCACATTCCTGAGGGACCTGGGACCGGGCTGGAGCTCCCTGGTGGAGCTGCCCAGCATGGAGGCCCTGGGTCCTGTCCCCAGCACATAAACACAATTTCCAGAATGTGACCCCATGTGCTTTGTTGGTAATTAAAGTGGCCATTCATTAGTGTTTCCTCTGCCTGTTTCCCTTGTTTGTTTGTTTGCAGCGATCGAGGAAGCTGCCCAGCCCCAGGAAGCCTAGAGGGTCAACCAGCCAGGAAGCCAGATCCTCCCGGCTCCCGGGGCGATCTGCTGCTCAGATCCTATGGGTCAATGTGGGGACACCAAAGGCATGATCAGATGTGCCTTTCTCTATTGCTCCTTACCCAGGACACATGTAGAAACAGTATCCCACCCAAAACAGAGGCGAGAGTCACCCTTGCACCGTGCCCAGTCCTGTCACCAGGTGGTTTCATAAAAGCTGTCAAGGCTCCACACGCAGCTGTAGGCTGAGGAACACCAGGGAGGAACTGGGTCAGAGAATGGGGGACACTGAGTGGTCCCCAAGGAGAGGAAAGAGCATAGGGGTGAGGCCAGGATTCAGGTCTCTGTGTTGGAGTGTGGTCAGGGTCTGTTGTGCAGGTTGGCCACTGCTCTCTTTGCTTCTTGTCTCTGTCCCTCTTCTCCTGCTATGCCAGTGGGAGGTCAGTCACCCCCTCTGGTAAGCAGAACCATCACGTGGGGTGGGAGAGGGCAGCTTCCCTAAATGCAGGCCCAGCCTCCTGCAGCCCCTCCACTACACTTCCAGCTCAGCCCCCGTCCCCTCCTGCACATACATCCATCTTCTCTGCACCCCGCCCCAACCCCGGGGTGTTCACAACACACCTGTTCAGTTCGACTCCATACCGGTGGCCGCTACCATGCATGAGAGAGGCCGACAACCCTCCACACTCTTGAGCCTGCGATCCACCGGGAAAGACAATACCAAAGAAAGAAAGAAGTGTGGGCGCTCAGCTGTCCAGGGCGGCCAGGGCAGCAGGCACCCGGACTTGCACCATCTTCCAGAGAACTGAGGCCCCATGCCTGCCCCTGGCCGAGCTGCCTGCCCAAGGTCCCCGCCGCACCTGAGCCCCTGCTTATTCCCCAGTATCCAGGCTCGCTGCCGTGCTGGAGATCAGGATCTGCCTGCAGCTTCCCCCCAGGTCACCCCCTTCCTGGGCTGCAGGGATGAATGGAACAGACCGGATCAGGACTAGAGTCAGTCTCCACCCACAGCCCAGGAGAGCACTGTGTCAAGAAGGATCCTGAGGGGTGGGTTTGGATTTAGGGGGGTTCCCCTGGACCACTCATAGGGTCCCATACAGGAGCAAACTGTGGCCCTGAACCTTTGCCTGGCCTCTGTACCTGCAGGCTGCTGGCCCTGAAGTGGGTCATACAGTGGAAGAAACGGGGGGGGGGGGGGAGGGGTGGTTATTCTAAGGCTGTCCCTGGGCTCTGGAAGGACAAAGGTGATCTGGACACATGGGGTCAAATGTGGCCAAAGATTGTCCTGACCAGGCCTTGATGGTCCTTTGCTGGCACAAGTGAGCTCTTTGCTTCTGGAGGGGACAGCAAACCCAGCATGCAGCTGCAGACCATTGGAGGCCGCTGGGGCCAGGTGGGGCTCTGGAGGCCACGGAGCTCTGCGGTCAGCCTCTCTCCTGGGAAGCCTTTCCCAGGTGGAGCAACACAGCCCAGGGCCAGGAGAGAAGGTGGGTGCCTCCCAGGCAGGCCCTGCGGCCCTGCACCCCTCCCACCCGCTGGTCCTTTAGGGAGCTGTGTGTCCCCTGTGGCTCTGTGTCCCCCGTGGCTCTGTGTCAGTCAGCTTGCTGTCAGAGCCATGTCCTTCCCCCCAATGGGCTTTGTTCTATTTAATTGGGAAATAAAACCACTTGCAACCCCCCCAAGCTGGAGAGGAGAGGGGGGCTTGGGACTCTCACTGGGGATGGCTGGAAAGCCAGGGTGAGGTTCTTCTAGGGCTCTCAGGACCCCAGCCTGCTGTCACTATGTCACTGGGCAATGTCCAGTGCTTCTGCAGTGAGGGGACAGTGCAACAGGTCCCCATGGCTGTGGGAAGTGGCCACGGGGCCGCGCTGGGTTCTTCTGCTTCTCCAGGCCCAGGCAACAATCATCACCCACAACTGCAACCTCGGCACCGGGAGCCAGGCACTGCCAGGTGTGGGGTGCCGGGGAGCCCACGGACTGGCCTGTTCTTTCTTTTCCCTTTTTTTTTGTGGAACCCCGTGCTTACAGCATGTTAGGCAAGTGCTAAACACTGACCCATTAATCTTCTTGACAGTGGAAAAGGGAATGCTGAGTGCCTTGCGCAGGATCTCTCAGGTGAAGTAAGAGCATTAACAGTAAGAATAAGAGTTGCCAAGCCGGGCGTGGGTGGTGCCCACCTCTAATCCAGTGACTCGGGAGGCCGAGGCAGGAGGATTCCAAGTTCCAGCCCAGCCTCAGCCACTTAGCAAGGCCCTAAGCAACTCAGCGAGACCCTGTCTACAAATTAATAAATAAAAATAAAAAGGGCCGGGGGATGTGACTCACTGGTTAAGCACCCCTAGGTTCAATCCCTGGTACCAAAAAAAGAAGACTCCTCATTAACTGAGCATTTTCTGTGTCTCGGGCTGTGTGTTCTAAACCTTCACATGCACAAACTCACTTACCCTGCTCTGCAGCTCAAATGCCCAGGTCCCCACCTCCTATATGACCTGGGATTCCTCTGCCTCTGTAACTTCTCAGCCCTCAAAATATGCACTAGAAGGTACTAGAAGGATCTAGATGGAAAGGGCTAGGACACTCAGCCTTTGTTTTAAAAGCAGCCCAAAGGTCAGATAATGTATCCAAGAGGAGCCAGTGAGTTAGGGCCACAGCAGGGCCCTCCTTCTCCCCTGGACCCTGCTCCCTCTAGTCTACCACCCGTTGCTCACCATTGCCTGCCCTGGCCCACAAGTATGTCTCTTCAGCCTGCTGTGCTGAGATCTCACCGTTACAATGGCTTCTGGGTGGTAGATAATATGCAAACCCTCTTAACCAGGATTTAAGTGAGTATCGGTCCCTCACACCTTAGTATGAATTAGCTCCCTCCGTTGCTTTCCTCAGGGCTAACAAGGCCAGGGCACTGGTGGGATGGGAATTTTTAAGAAAAGAGCAGAGAGTGATAGCTGTGGGATCTTCTAGCTTTGTCCAGGGAGGCAGAGGTCCCAGGCAATTGCCATGGTACAAGAAGGAAGCCTGAAATCAAGTCTAGTTTCTGGAGTTCACTTGCTCTGAGCTCCAGGTCCCATCCCTGTGAAATGGCAGCAGAGAACGGGCTGACTCGGGAGTCCCTTCCAGACGGATGTTCTGGTTTTCCTCTCCTCAGGAGAGGGGTCCAGGCAGCCGGTGGACAGCCTGCCAGCACCCCAGCCCCAGGCCCAGGATGGGAAGGCCTGGCTTCTGGGCCCCTCCTCTGACTGACGGAGGCTGCAGCAGACATCTGAGTACAAGGCCATCCCTGCCTTGTCCCACCATCTCTTCTCCACCTCTGCCAGGAGGAGGACCCACCTGACTCCTGGGTGGCCAGTGACAGGCGTGAATCTCTGCTCCATTTGTGAGCCCTGGATCTCCCACAGAGATGGACTGAGTCCCTCTGTCCGTCACTGACAGGCGTAACGTGACAACATTCAACAAGTCGCACAGGTCTTAGGTATGAGCCTGATGGTTCCTACAGATGTACAAACCCCACACTGCGGTTCGGATATAATTTGGGTGTGGCCCCAGGACTTCATGTGTTCCAACTTAAACCCCTTTGGGCTGGGGATACAGCTCAGTTGGTAGAGTCTGGCCTCGTGTGCACTGGACAAGGCCTGGGTTCAATCCCCAGCTCCACAGGAACAACAAAAAAACCTTAAACCCCTGAGGTGAGTTAGACGGCGTACACTTGCCAGGTGTGGAGGCTGCTGAGAGGAAAGTGACCATGGCACTTGGAGTGACCAAGAGATCTTTATTGCAGCCATGTCTGATTAACAGGGAAGGAAGAGAAAGAGAGAGAGAGAGAGAGAGAGAGAGAGAGAGAGAGAGAGAGGAAAGAGAGAGGGGGAGAGCAAAGAGAGAGAGAAAGTGAGAGAAGAAAGAGAGAGCAAGAGAGAGGGGCCCGGCAGGAGGGAGTTTTTATAGCCCAAATCTAATGGGGTCTCTGGGTCTGCAAGCTGCCTTGTTGGCGGACAGTGACTGGATCATACAGTAGTTGCTAAAGATGTCATCTTGTGCCTTCAGGCAGATGGGGCAGGGGCTAGATTTGGGTTTCTGTTACACCAGACAGGTGGGGTCAAGTGCCCAGCCTTGAGTGGGGTCAAGTGTTCAGACTTGAGGCAAACAAGCAATAAGGAACCAAACGGGTGAGGGTGAGGGTGGAGTGTTCAGCCCAACCCTGCAGCTAACATTGGTTTAGCCTGCTCCGCAACTAACACTCCCACCTATAATCCTGGCTGCTTGGGCAGCTGAGGCAGGAGGATCTCAAGGTCCAGGCCAGCCTGGGCAATTTAGCAAGACCCTGTCTCAAAACACAAATTTTAAAAAGAGGCTGGCGATATGAATATACCTAGTATATTCAAGGTCTTGAGTTCAAGTCCCAGTACTGGGGGCCCTGGGGGGGATGAAGTTTCAGAGCAGTGAGTTAAAATAAACCTCTTTTCTTCATAACTCACTCAATCTGCAGCATTGTGTTTTAGCAACAGAAAATGGGTTAATACATCATAATCACCATTCACATCTAGACGATGTCTTACACCAGTATATTATCATATAATTTTATCTCTGCCTTTGTCTAGTACCTCCATGTATTTCTATTATTTATGCCTAAACATTTTTTTAAGTAAAAAATACAGTCTCCTATTTGTTCACATCTTTACAATTTCTGGTCTTCTCTATTCCTTTCAGCACGGTAGAAGATATTGTTGCATTCCATCCTCCTCCTCCACGTGGTCCCAGCTGCCCCTGCAGCAGGGAGCTTCCTGTCCCTGGTTGGACATGAGTGAATGGGAGGGGATGTCCCTGGGGTGCCCTGTGACAGGTATGGATGGAATGCCAGACCAGAGTGAACAGGACAAGGCGGGGCTCCAGGTGCTGGCTCAACAGGAGTCCCTTGGGACAGGGCACCTGGAAGGGATGCTGTGCTCCCTGTCACCGACACAAGTCCCTCTCAGAATTGCCAACTGGGCTGCTACAGAACCAGGCTTCTCACAAGCATGTTTTCTGGGAGGGGCCACAAAGCCAGGGCCATTTGCTGGTCATTCCTGTGACCTTGTGCAGGGGGCCTCCCTACTGGCAAGGATGCTGGCCTAGGCTGGCCTGTGTCTCTGGGTCCCTCCAAGAAAGGACTGTGAGTGCTGGCCCTCACCATGAGAAGGCGTCCCAGTGACACCACTGACATCATGTTCCCACCCTGTGCCTGATCTCAGTAGGGAGACTGGCAGCTCATTTGTTGCTGATTTGCTTCCCAGAGCTATCAGACCCAACTTGTCATAGTAATAAGCATCTCATGAGGACATCCTTTCCAGTTTGCAAAATCCAAACTGACAGCCTACATCCTGGCCAGGGTGGGGGCCAGGCTCAGATGCACACTCTCGCCCCAGGGGGCTACTGGCCTGAGAGAGAGAGAGAGACAAAGAGAGAGGGCCCAGGCTGCAGCCCAGACACCTGCCTGTCCCCTGGGACCTCTCTGCTTGCCCAGCTGAGGTCATCAGATCATTGGTTGGAAGCTCTTCCCTTACCTTCCAGTCCAGCAGCACTTTACAGTTTACAAATTCTCCACTCCCAGCAGTGTGTCTGAGCTCAGAACTTCTTTAGGGAGGAGGGAAGCAGCCTGCCCAAGGCCACACCACTGGCAAGAGACAGGCAGGGATGGGGACCCACACCTTGTCTGTTGGAGCCAGTTCTTGGGCTGCCTCGAGTAGACAATAAGCCTATTACCTCTGCCCCCAGCCTGGCAAGTACACCCACCCTGAGGTCAACACACCCAGTGACTCTGGCAGGCCCTGCACAGTGTCACTTTAATCAGGAGGCAAACAAGACATTCACAATGACCCCTCCCTTCATCCCTGAAGCCCCTCCTTGCCTCTGCTCAGTCCTCCGCGCAGCCTGGTCGTCTATGGGCCTCCAGGAGCCGGGTGGGAGGAGGGGGATGTCAGGCTTGGCACCAGGGCTGGCCAGTCAAAGGCCAGTGACCACAGAGCTGCTCACGTCTGCACATATTTGAGCATCCACATGCTCCAGGGCCAGAGCCCTCTGTCCCTCCGCTGGAGGCCTTCTGTGCTCAGCCAGTAGTGACCCAAGAACTCTGGCTGGCCTACCCTTGCACCAGACCTCAGCAGAGAGGCATGCAGAAGCCCATGTCTCCCAAGCCTCCCAGGCCCTGCCCTGCCCCAGGCATGCGCAGGCAGAGGACACACACAGTCCAGACTTGACCTCTTGAGGCTGTTGCCCCGCCTGGGCTCCCTGCCACCCCTGCAGCCTGCAAGGCCTGAGCGCTGGACTCTTCCCCACACCCCTCCTCCGTCCTCTGCATGTGCCTCTTTTGTGGCCCAGTCTCACCTGCAGACCCTGTGATGCCCCATGAAGCTCCCCTGATGGAGGTTGCTAGGAGGAAATACCCAACAGTGGGATCCAGGCACAGGGTTATGCTTACTTAATGTGGCAGGGACTGTCCAGTTGTTCCCAGAGGGAGGGGACAGTCTTTACTTGGTACTAGTAGCTAAAGAGATTTTTTTTTTTTTTTTGCATCTTTCCACATCTTTAACAACCCGCGGCTTCCTCTATTCTAACGGGCAGAGGGGCTTTAGTCAGTTTCTTCCTAAATGCACAGAGGGGGCTGTCACCACCCTCCTAGCCAGGAACTGCGGAATGGGACTGCGTTTGGACATCGGGTTTTTAAAAGAAGCCTGGGTTAAAATGAGGTCATTAGGGGGGCCTCAAACCAACACCGCTCGGATGCCCATGAGAAGAGATGAGGATGCAGACTCCGAGGGAGACCCAACGCCCAGCCTCAGACTTGCCGCCTCCAGAACCTGGAGAAATAAACGCGAAGCCACCAGCCGGGGAGCTTGGTTAGGGGAGCCCCAGCCAGAGAACAGAGCTACTCACAATATTGACCTGGATGCCGACCAATCGGGAGACAGGGGCGGGGCTCCCTGTGATTATGCCGACCAATCAGAAGAGCTGGGGCGGAGCTCCCCATGATTATGCCGACCAATCAGAAGAGTGGAGGCCTTGCTCCTGTAAGCCAGTCTCCACCCTCCAGCTGCCCAGCCCAGGAATTCTTCTGACAGGTCCTGGGTCCTCCGTGGCCTCAGGGATGTAGCCATCTGCCACTTTCTAGATGGCTCTCCAGGAACCAGGGCCTGAGGCGAGGTGTAAGGCCTAAACTGTACTTGGGGGCTGCAAGTCGTGAGAGAGAGAAGGGAAGACGAAGTGTGATGGGAAGGGAGGGCAGTCTGTGGCTTACCGCTCACACAGGTGCTCCCCAGGGGTGTGCACTCTGCTGGGGAGAGAGAGAATCCAGGCCCTAACTCCTCCACCCCATCCGATGGGCCACCTGGGTACTCGAGGGCCACTTAGGAAGCTGATCCGTGGCCTCTGGGTGGTGTTTCACCAAGGTCCCAAAGTGTGGAAGGGTGCTGTCTTGGCCTATTTTTCTGTTGCTATAACTGAATGCCACAGACTGGCTAATTTATTAGGAAAAGAGGTTCACTTGGTTCATGGTTCTGAAGGCTGAGAAGCTCAAGATCTGGTGGCCACATCTGGTGAGTTCTTCCTGATAGTGGGGCCTCTTTGTAGGCCACAGGGCACCACAAGACAAGATAGACTGGCCAACCAGGTCTCTTCCCTTCTCATAAATGCATAATCCCATTGGGTCAGGGTCCCACCCAGGTGGCCTCGTTTAATATTAATCACCCCTCTTAATGTCTACAGTGCAGATTGAATTCCAACATGAGTTCAGGTGAGGCTACTTAAACTGTAATAGGTGGGATGTTGACCACCACAGAGGCCAACCCACAGGGGAGAATTTCAGCATGGCCCCACCCAGATGGCCCATGCACCCTTTAGGTTTCTTCAACAAGTCTCCTGATTGTCCTGGGTTGAATAGCTTGCCCTCAAGTCCAGGTCCTCCTGGGACCTCAGAGTGTGGCATTATCTGGCTAAAGACTCTTTGCAGGTAAAATTGGTCAAGTTAAGAAGAGGTGGTACTGGCCAGGTGGGGTGGCACAGGCCTGTTACCCTAGCAACTCAGGAGGCTGAGGCAGGAGAGTCTCAAGTTGGTATCCCTCAAGGGTGGCTTGTGGCTAGAGGCCAGCTTGCCAGGGTGACACTATGGGGAGTATGAGCCCTCTGGGAGGTGGGGCCCCCATGGCAGGTCCTCAGGTCATTGGGGCCACAAGACAGTTCTTGTGCAAGCCCTTGAGTTCTCCCGGGAAGATGTTATAGAAGGAGCAAGCCTGCCAGACACGATGGGGCACACCTGTCATCCCAGCAACTCAGGAGGCTGAGGCAGGAGGATCTTGAGTTCAAGGCCAGCCTCAGCAACTTAGCGAGACCTTCAGCAATTTAGCAAGACCCTTCTCAAAACTGAAAGGACTGGGGTTATAGCTCAGTGGTAAAGTGCCCCTGGGTGCCCAAGTACCAAAAATAAATACATAAATAAAAAGGAATAAGCCCGCCCTCACCCATCCTCTTTCTCCCTGCTCCTGGCATGGGACTGCTTACTCCTCCACATGCTCCTACCATGATGCGCTGCCATCCACCACCCTCCCCAGGGGTCAAACAAGGGCTGCCTGATCTTGGACTTAGAGCTTCCCAAACTGTGGGCTAAATGAAACTTTTCTCTTTATAAAGTTAACTGCTACTGGCATTTTAATACAGTCTCACAAAGCAGATGCACCAGGAATCACTGTCTTAACAGCTTTGGACAGGTCTCTTTCCAGCCTGTTTCCTAATGTTTCCTTTGGGGATCCTCTATTACTAGAAATGCTTACTTTTCACACAGTCATATCATCAATGTTTTGTCCATGATTCGTGCTTTGGGTTCTGGTTAAACATCTTCTGCTTTTGGCATTGGTTTTGGAGATTCTCCCTTTACATTCACGTGCCTGGCCCAAGAGGGGCGCAGTTTTCTTTTTCAAGAGAAGGGTGACTCCCTGGCTGCCCTGAAACTCTCCCCCCAAAGCCATGTCCCCCCTCGGTGCTGACCTGCAGGATCTCGTCACAGAGCATCCTGAACAGCCTGTCATGGTTATGGTGGCCCAGAGCCGAGGACCAGCCCAGCACAGCCTGGGTCTCAACGTATGTCCTCGGCTGAGCTGCTCTGAAGGGCCAAGGAGTGAGCCCTGAGGGCCAGCAGTGGCAGCAGCCTGGGGACCTCTGCTGTGGCTGTGTCTCCAGAGAGGAGGAGAGGAAGGAGGGAGAAGGAGGAAAGGACAGATCCTGTGGGCTGGGCTGCTGCGGGGGGGGGGGGGGGGGCAAGGGAGAAGCGCTTGGGCAAATTCAGGCTCATTTTTAAGCTACTTACTCTGCGGAGCCTGGAGAGACCCTCCTCAGTAACTCGGATGCCCAGCTGCCTCCATGGATCCCACGATGCTTTGGAGGAGGAAGGCCCTTGGGGGTCCATGGAGGGCTGTGGTATGGACCAGACACCTGTGCAGTGCCCAAGCTGTGGGGACGAGGGTCCATGAGCTCCACCCCAGTAGTTCCAGGTCAGCCTCAGGCATCCACGAGCCAAGAGACGCAGGGCTCCTGGCCACTGCATCTAGGTCTGAGGGCCAGAAGGTGCCCCTGACATCCAGGTGACCCTGCCACAGGTGCGGGTGTTGTGGACGGTGTTGCCCAGATGTCACAGTGCCCACAGGGAGCACCAGCCCTCCACCCCTGGCTACCCATGCCTTTTCTGAGTTTAGCTCTTTTGGGAAATAAGACCAAATCATGTCCCTGAGCAGGCTTCTGTGGTCACCCTCAAGCCATCTGTCCTGAGCCTGCAGGATGCCCCTGGTTCCATCCAGTTGTCCCATCCTGGCCTCTCTCTGTGGACGTTGCTCCGTGTATGTGTGCATGCGTGTGTGCGTTTGTGTGTGTAGGGGTGTGTGTGTGTGTGTGTGTGTGTGTGTGTGTGTGCATGCTTGTGTGTGCATATGTGCATGTGCGTGTGTGTGTGTATGTGTGTGTGCTTCTTCCCCCCTTGGTGTGTACCTGGACAAGGCCTCAGGTGCTTTCTGGAACCAGGTGGATTCTGATGAATTCCCTGAACCATTCCTGCCATGCACCTTCCTAGGGCCACCCCCTTTCCACTTGTCTGGATGCACCTGGGCCTCCCTTGATGACTGGAATGAAGAGCAAGGGAGGATGGACAGACCCTGAGAAGGGCTGGACCAGCCCCCTGCTGGAGCAGGCCCCTCTGGGCATTCCTGAGGAGTGGGCACCTCCTCCAGGCTGGGCCTGCTGCTCCCTGGGGAGCTTGAGCCACCTGCGTTTCTTTGGTTCACTCAGCAAATCCTGAACAAGTCCCAAAGACAGAGCACTGACAAGAGAGGACCCTGTCTAAAGGAGCTTCCTCTCTGGTTGACAACTTCGCACTGACCAGCCAGAGGAGGGAGAGACCCTCTGAGATGAGTAAAAGCTCCTGAAGGATGAGGGACATGGAGGGGACTGTGAAGGGCAGGCATGGGTTTGACTGCGGGATGTATGGATGGGGAGAGTCGAGGGAGAATGTTCCAGACAGGTCATTGCATGCAAAGCCCGCATTAGGGAAGCTCACGCAAAATTCTAGTTTGAGGATGTCTGGGTATGAGAAGAAGAGGGTGGTGCTGAAGCTGAACAGACAGGGGGTCCTCAGAGGGCAGCATGGGCCCCTAGCCAGGCTGGGCCAGCTGACCCTTGCTGCCATGAGGCCACATTTCTCTGAGGCCATGATTCTCTGGGGTAGAAAGCCCAGGAAGAGGGCTGTGACGGTGCAGGTTGTTTACAAGCCCCTGAGCTCAGGCGCCTGCAGGAGACTCTCCTAGGAGAGGAGGCTTCCCTGAGGTGTATCACTCAGGCCTGACCACACTGGAGGTCAGGGTTCAGGGTGTAGAGTAACAGCAGGAGCCCAGAAGAGGACTTGATTGGCCAGGGAGAGGGTAAAGTGGACACAAGAGAGCATCCAAGGAGAGACCCCAAACCCATCATTTCAGATGCAGATGGTGGGTGGGAGAGACAGACGTGATCAAGATTCTTCAACAAATGTATGAAAAAATGTTCAATATCTCTAGCAATTAGAGAAATGCAAATTAAAACTACACTGAGATTCCATCTCACTCCAGTCAGAATGGCAATTATCAAGAATCCAGGTAACAATAAAATCTGGCAAAGATGTGGGGAAAATTACATTCATACATTGCTGGTGGGACTGCAAATTGGTGCAACCACTCTGGAAAGCAGTATGGAGATTCCTCAGAAAACTTGGAATGGAATCACCATTTGACCCAACTGTCCCATTCTTCGGCTTATACCCAAAGGACTTAAAAATCAGCATACTACAGTGACGCAGCCACATCAATGTTTACAGCAGCTCAATTCACAATAGTAAAGCTATGGAATCAATCTAGGAGCCCTTCAATAGATGAATGGATAAAGAAAATGTGCTACATATACACAATGGAATACTACTCAGCCATAAAAAAAACAATGAAATCATGGCATTTTCTGATACATGGGTGGAACTGGAGACTATTGTACTAAGTCAAATAAGCCAATCTCCCCAAACCAATGACTGAATGTTCTCTCTGATATGCAGATGCTAACACACAATGTGGGGAGGGATAGAAGTTCAGTGGATCAGACAAAGGGGAATGAAGGGAAGGGAGTGGGGTGGGAATAGGAAAGACAGTAGAATGAATCGGACATCACTTCCTAGTTCGTGTATGCATCCACAACCAGTGTAACTCTACACCTTGTACGATCCCAAGAATGGGAAGTTACACTCCATGTATGTGTCAGGTGTCAAGAGTCACTCCACTGTCATGCATATCTAAAAAGTAGCCAAGAGGCAAGAGGAGGAGGCAGGGTGCCAAGTGGAGGTGGGAGCAGCATCTCCGAGGGGCTGCAGAGATGCCCAGGGGCCTCTTTCTGCAGGCCTTCCTCTCCCCAGGTCCTGGTTCACCTCCTCCTCTCACCTTCTCCCCGGGACCTTCTCTTCCAAAAGCTTCAAGGAAGTGCCAGGAACCTGCCCCTCGTGCCTCCATTTCCCTGAGTGGGGCGGAGGGAACTGGGCAGAAGTGACCTGAGGGAAGGAGCAGGACAGATCTGGGGCGCAGCAGTAGGCCTAGGTCAGAGCTCCAAGAGCAGCTGCCCCCATCCCCAAGCCCAGGACAGCACTGACCCTTTAGTAAGTCTGTGTACTCATCTGTCACTTGCTGGTTCCCCATCCCATAGAACTTGCCCTGTATACTGGGCTCTGAGCTAGGTGGGGTCTTAGAGCCGCCGTCTGGTGGAGGTACATGCCGCAGTCCAGCTGGGCTGGGCAAGCGGGGGGGGGGGGGGGGGGGGGGGGGACAAGGAACTTGTGAAGATTGATACATTGGGAGCCGCTTTATTGTAGGAGAGCAAGGGTGTCTATACATAACTGAATACACAGCTTGTTTCAATCAACATCATCCAGATACACCAATCAGTCATCAAGGAATCCTCATCATCTTAATTACACACAGCTTAACTCAATTAACATTATCTTGACACAGCAGTCATTAAGGAATCTCTATCATCTTAATGGCTCGCTGGCCTTACTTCTCAAACCACTCCTCTTGGCAAAGTGCCAGGCGCCATCTTGACTTGTCTGTGGCTCTCAACAGGCACAGGTCTGCAGAGCTCCTCTGCTTGCGCTGACAGGTGGGTGCTGCATAAGCTGCAGACCTCCTCTGCAGCTTGGAAGTGTTGCAGATCTTAATGGTGGACCGCGCCCTCCAGGGTTGCCGCAGACCCCGGCAGCTCTCCGCCCATCTTTCTTCTGGATTCTTGTCTCCTGCATTCGAAAAATGAAATCTACAGAAGAGGATTTATTCGTATGTGAAGAATCCCCACAGGGCGAGAGGGGACCCCACAGGGGTTGCCATCTGAGCGTGTTAGTCCAGGGGTTTACAGAGCTCTTGGGTCAAGGCTGTGGTCCAAACTTACGCTAATCAGGGTTGGGAAAGTACGAATGCTATTGCACCAAGTGTATGCTAATCAGGATTTGGAAAAACACTAGTTATTGGTCCAAATGTCCACTAACGGGGTTTGGAAAAGTACTAGCTATTGATTAACCCTTGAGCCCAGCTTCCATTCGGGTCTGCCTTATTTCCGAGTTCTCCCAGCCTCCCGGGAGGTGGAGGTCAGTGAGTCTGGCATGCTCAGGGGTCCAAAGCTTCAGCGCTGCATGGAGCAGGTGTCTGCACCAGGCCTGGATATCACCACGGTATGAGAATCAGATCACAGTAGGTGTTTGTTTTAGGAGACACTTGGAGAGCCACTTGCAGCAATAGCACAAAGCCCAGAGCCCCGTGGCACCATCTGCCCACAAAGTAACCAACCCTCTGGGCCACTGGAGCCCGTCACCCGCCCCCTCTGACCTCAGTCTCCTTCTCTGACATGTAACGATTCACACATTCAAGCCCTTGGAGCTGAAGGCCCAGGTCCGGAAGTCTGACCGGGAGCTGTCAGCATGGAGGAGAAAGCACTGTTGGGTGCAGTGTTCAGTGTCACGGTGGAAACAGAAGCCACCTGCCTTTTCAACAGCAACAGGAGGGCCGTGTAAATGACGGGACGCAGCTGTGCTTTCTGAACAGGGTCTGGAATCGCAGACGACGCAGGACACACGGCTGCTGGGATGTTGGCCGAGGCAGGGCAAGGAACGGAGCAGGACAGTGGCTATGACCACGACCACATCACCAGCAAGCAAGGGTCAGTGGGACATGGAAGTAATGAGACTGCCAGGTCTCCCTCTGCCACCCAGAAGCCCATCAATGTCACCCTAATGGCATAAGGGCCTTCGTGTGCACCTAACTGTAGGTTGGAAATGGTGTGCGTGAGCTGTGGGGACAGGTGACCCGCGGCCCACAGCTGCCTGGGGGCAAGGAAGCCAGGAGCCTTGTGGCAGCTCCCCAAGCTGCACCTGAGGTGAGGTCCCCAGTGGGCAGAGCCCCCCAGGGGCAGCTTCCATGGACCCTAGTGAGCTCCCGGGAGCGAATCCTGCCTACATACAGGCTACTGAAAGGGACCAACGTGGATTAGCCCCCATTAAAGAAATGGGGTCCTTTGAGGTGAATCACTGTCCCACAGATGGGAAAGGGGTCCTCTTCACTCAGGCCAGGCCTCCTTCTCTCCGTCCTTGTCCCTCTGGGGGCAGCTCCCTCAGGTTCCCCACCCCCACACCACAGTTCTCAGGGACCAAGGAGGGGAAACCCCAGCTCCTGATCCCTCTGCACCTGGGAGGAAGTGGGAGTGGGGGAAGGGCTACAGGAGGCTGAGGGCTGCAGGAGTCCCCAGGTCAGCTTGCACTCGGGCTCTGGTCCTGAGAGCCCCTGCTGTCCTGTGGCCTCACAGCTGGGTTTGTCACACCCAGCTGTCCTCAGCTGCGTCTGGCCAGCAGTTCGCAGGGCCTGGAGAGAGAGAGGCTGAGAAACAGGACAAGGCCTCACACCAAAGTGAGGGGTGAATCTCGCTCAGGGACCCAGGCTCCTTTTGTCCTCTCGTCCAGGTCCCAGGCCACACCTGAGTCCCACTCAGTGCCCTATGCCTCAGCACCTGCTGTCCTTGGGCCTCAGAGGCAGGCAGGCCGAGGAGCTTCCGCAGACAGGCTGAAGAACCCGTCCCTGAGGGTCTGTGCCTTTCTCCAACGCAGGTCCTCAATCCACCTCACGCCACCAGTCCCCGCACGTGAGACGAACCTCACTGCACAGACAAAAACGTCCTCTGTGGGTCCTGTTGGGGTGAGGCTCTGCACCAGCTGCTGGTGGTTCCCAGTGTGGGAGAGACAGAGAGACCGAGAGACAGCTGAGAAGGGGCAGGATGGAGTGTGAACCCAGGCCCAGGAGTGGAACCCGGGGGCCAGCAAAGGCCTCCCAGAGCGAGAAACCTGGAAGGGCCCAATACAGACCAGGCAGGGAGGAAGGGCCCAGCAGGGGACCCGCAGGACTGGCTTCAAGTCCCCAGGCTTGCTGTGCCCTGGCCCCTGCTTTCCCTTCACTCTGTGAGGTCTGTGTGGTCATCAGTTCGTGGATGAGAAAACCGAGTGTCCCCGACAGGCGTCTGTACCCTGCAGCTGACCTCCCTCTTTCTTGTGCTCATCACAGTCCAGCTGAGTCCAGGGGGTGACTCAGGGACCCAGGCTCCATCTGTCCTCTGGTGCCACGGTCTTTGCCCTGTGGCCTTCAAGGTGGCTGCAAAAGGGAAACTGAGGGGAGATCACGCCTGGGAGACATTCTGGGCCGGGTGGCAGTGGGGGTGACTCTCTTCCCCCCATTTCTACCAGCTGGCTCCTCCCTGGGCCAGGGGGCTGGGAACGGGGTCCAATAGGTGGTCCTGACCGAGACCCTGGGAATATCAGGGGCTGCTGGCTGGCCCATCCCTGGGCCTGTGTCCTCAGTCTGAGGCCACCGCCTGCCACACACCAGCTTGGGGACCTGGCAAGGAACGTTGGTGGCATCTGGGCTTTGTCCTGTGGGCAGTCAGGAGCCGCTAACCGGCCTTAATCAGGGAAGTGCCTCGGGCTAGTCTGGGCTGCAGAGAGATAAGCCTGCCTCCCAGGGCACCAGGGGCCAAGGCGGTGGGGGGCAGCCAAGAAAAGCAGCCTTGGAGCTTGTCCCCATGACTCAGAGCTGAGCCCTGGACCCTCCAGGGCTGTCCCCCTCTGTCCCAGCCCATCGTGAAAGCTCAGCCACCTGCACTGTCCCTGCAGGGACACTAGGCAGAACACGCCCACCCCACCCCAGGGGACAGCTGAGGAAAGCCACCCCGACTCTGGGTGGCTGTCTGCAGGGCAGACGTGGGGCCTTGCCTGCAGGGACAGGGGACCCACAACCCCGTTCTGCAGGCACCAAGAGCATGGGTCAGGCCCAGCAGGAGCCATTAGCCCAGGTGGGACAGGCTCTGCAGGGAGGCTGTCCCCAGCAGGCTTCTCAGGGCAGGGCCCTGCCTGGTAGAGCCATCTGGGAGGCCAGGAGGCCAGTGGCTTCTGAAAATCTGCCCACGTGCCTGCAGGGCCCAGGCCCCGGAGCTGGGTCCGGACTCTCCACCTCCTCTTCAGGGGCCAGCATGGCAGGTGCCCAGGGGTGGGCCAGGAGCAGGGCGAGGGCAGCCCTTCCCCAGGGTAGAGCGTGGCAGGCAGGTGGGGATGAGGCCCTGGGTCTTGGCTCTTCCCTGGCTGGAGAGCACAGGCGTCCAGAGGCCCATGAGCCCACGTGCGCGGGCACCAGGCTTCCTGGATGCCTCCTGAGACCCCTCTCCGTCTCCTCCAGGCCCTTCCACACTTGGCAAGGGCACCTGGGGGTTCCCCCCACCCTCCTGACCCTGAAAGCTGCTGGCTTTCATCCTTGCTCCCCATCGAGGGCCCCCCAGGTAACTCCAGAGACCCCCAGGACAGTGGCCCCCTTCCTGGTGCTGGCTTAGGTGTCAGAGCTCACCTCGCTCCTTCCCCTCATTCTCATGAACCTGTGAGAACTGTGCCCACCCCAACCACAGAGGACGGACTGCTGCCCAGAGAGGGGAGGGAGCTTGCCTGACATCACACAGCAACTCCATGTAGGGTCAGACTACGAGAACTCACGAGAACTCACGGGTCTGTCATGCAAGAATTTCTGCCTCTTCCCTCCCCCTTGCTCACCTCCTTTCCACCCCCAGACTCCACTCCCCCTCCTGCAGCTTCCCCCTCCCCCCTTACCTGAGCAGGAGAGCTCAGGCCCAATAAGTTGCTGTAAATATCATGATGGGGCTCCTTGGGGGACATCCGTGTTTGTGGACAGAGCTGCCCCTCTGGCCGTGGTCCAGGGGAAGGAGCCTAGAGTAGCTTCAAGGACACCACACTTCCATCTAGGGGGGCTGCTCCCCTGAACCTGAAGACCCGACCACACCCCACCACCCCGTACACACCCTCCTGGCCCAGGCAGATGTGGCCAGAGACATCAGCAGGGGGGCTGGTGGCCAGGTGGGCCCTGAGGGAATGGCATTCGCAGGAAGTTGGGCAGGGGCTTTGACTAGGAAGGAGGCCTATAATCTCAGCAGCTCAGGAGGATCGTGAGTTCAAAGCCAGCATCAGCAAATTAGCAAGGCCCTGAGCAACTCAGTGAGACCCTGTCTCTAAAAACATTCAAAATAGGGCTAGGGTCCAGTGGTCAGTGGTCCAGTGCCCCTGAGTTCAATCCCTGGTACCAAAAAAAAAAAAAAAAAAAAAAAAACCCAACCAGGAGCAAGAGAGATGGGGGGCTGCTGGGAGGCCCGGGGAGCCTGAGTGAGACTCTGCTCACGTCGGGCACTGGGTCTAGTGCGGGCACTGCCGGCCAGCCTGTGCCTAGGTGAAGATTGCAAGTGTGTTATTCCTTGTTTTGTGTGTGCTGGTGGCGCAGCAGGGGAGGGGAGTACTGAGGATTGAAGTCGGTGCTCTACCCCGGGGGCTACATCCCCAGCCCTTCTTATTTTAAGACAGGGCCTCACTAAGTTGCCGAGGCTGGCCTCAAATTTGCAATCCTCCTGCCTCAGGCTCCCAAGCCACTGGGATTCCAGGCAGGCGCCACTGCACCTGGTCATATTTTATTCTTTCACAGACAGCTTCTGTCCCTCTCTCTGGGTGTCATCCTAGGGACAGAGGATCAGGCAGTTCTCTGGCAGAAATAGCCCCCGTCACACTAGTCCTGCGAGGGACAGTCCAGGGGAGGGGCAGGCAGCCTGTGGAGTCAGGGACCTGGGTGTCCCTGGGCCAGTGTCCCTCCTCTCTCAGCTTCCGTCTGTAAAGGGGTGGCCCGGGCAGCCTTGTGGGCTGGTTGAGGGTCTCACGCTTACAGCACACGCCTCCCCTGGGCGCCTGGCAACCTGGCATTCCCCTGCGCCTGCAGAGCCCGAGCGCCTTACGGGCATCTCCGCCTTCTACTTGCCATGGCCTCTCGGTTACTTTGGAAAGATGGGACTCATTGTCTTGGTTTCTACAGCGGATCCTCGATTAACCGCCACTTTTTTTTTTTTTTTTAATGGTGCTGGGGAATCTTGCACCTGCTGAGCGTGAACCTCACCACCGAGCCCCACCCAGGCCCCAGATGTCCACATTTCTTTTTTTTTTATACCAACTCTTAGCAAAGAAATAGAATAAACTTCTTGCCTTTATGCCCCCTCAAAAGTATTTTTCCCATAAGAAAGGGGGAATATATAAAATGTGCAAAGACAATCCAGAATCAGAACAAAATTACAACACACAAAGGCTCGTTTTCCATGGGCCTGTCAATCACAGAACACTTACACAATTATATAAAAACCTGCCTACAGTTAGAAATACATCTTACCTTGCCATGGGGCCAAAGCACTTGAAAATGGAGAGAGAAAAAATGTTACTAATTGACTTAAGAAAAAAAACACCACCTATCAAACTCAGGCGCTATTGCTTAACGAGTTCAGTCACCGCTCTGCATAATAATGTCTCAGTCAACAATGGACCCGTACACAATGGTGATCTCATAACATTGTAATGGAGTTAAAAATTCCTGTCACATAATAAACGCATAACTGAAGAAGAGGCAAGAGAGAAGAAATTGCAGAAGGAAAAGGAGAACGCCCCAAGAAAACTCGGTGAAAGGTTTAGTGGAAATTTTTGCAGACCTCAACAAGCTCCTTTAAAAGTTTGAGGGCTGGGGTTGTGGCTCAGTGGTAGAGCGCTCGCCTAGCACGTGCGAGGCCCTGGGTTCGATCCTCAGCACCACATAAAAATAAATAAATAAAGATATTGTGTCCAACTAAAAAATAAATATTAAAAAAAAAAGTTTGAAAATAGCACCAGGCTTGGTGGCACACACCTGTAATCCCAGCACCTTCAGAGGCCGAGGCAGGAGGATCACAAATTGGAGGCCAGCCACAGCAACTTGATGAGACTCTGTCTCAATATTAAAAATAAAGAGGGCTGGGGATGTGGCTCAGTGGTAAAACGCCCTGGGTTCAATCCTTGGTACCTAATAAGATAAAAGCTTGAAAACATGGACCCCAATTCCAAAAGGTTTGCATCAGTGGGATTGTTCATGCTGCCTTTTCTGCCTTCAAGCAAATCTATAATGAAAAAAGAAGAAGAAGAAGAAGAAGAAGCAAACCTCCGTGAATATATTTCTAAAAAGAGAGACCCCTTCTCCAGAAGAGCCTCTGGCAGTTCCTTCAGGAGAGTTCTAGAAGACGTCGGTGTCATGGAGACGATACTGCCCCGTTTGGTGCAGGCTGATGTGTGTTCGCATCTTGGTCTTTAATAAAACAAGTGAAAGAAAGAGCAGAGAAAGAAAATACTTTCACATAGTGCTGGGAGTACAGGAATTCCAGAATTCCATGCTTTTATACAGGGGTACAGCATTCAAATTTTTACATTTCTAAACCTGAGACCATCCTCAGATGCTGAGGCTAACAGCTGTAAAATCATCTTTCTTCTTTGGTTTTGGGGATTGAACCCAGGGACACGTAATCACTGACCCACATCCCAGCCCTCTTTAGTTTTTATTTTGAAACGGGATCTGGCTAAGTTGCTTGGGGCCTAAGTTGCTGAGTCTGGCCTTGAATCTGCCATCCTTCTGCCTCAGCCTCCCCAGCCTCAGCAGTTACAGGTGGGCCACCCCGCCTGGCCTATGAAGTCATCTTTGATGTGGTCTCGTGGCTAAAAGGCTCACCCAGCTCTGGCAAGTCCCTTACCCAGAGGTTCCTTCACCCCATCCTCTCTGTGCTTAGGGTCAGGACCAGAGCCTGCCCATGGCCAGTGTCCACTCTGTGTGAGCCACAGGGCATAGGGTGGGGTTCCTGCCCTCAGAGAGCTTCCACTCAAACACAAGAGGCTGACTTGGGGGACCCTCACCATGACAGGGGAGAGGACAGCCTCACTGCCAGGGGACAGGGAAGGAGTGACGCTGGCTGGGGGCCATCGAGTCCGAGTGGAAGTGAAGAAGGCGATGGCCAGCTGGTGTGCCATTCCGCGGCCTCCCAAGTCCCTCCGGCCAGAGCTGGGACACTGTGCCCTCCTGGTTCACAAACTCAAACCTGGTTAGTGACGTGGAGGTGAGGAGCCCAGCCCTGGGGTGAACAGGGGCAGGGAGAAGCCCTCCAGGGAGACGATTCCAGAAGACCTCAGTGATAAAAGGCTCCACGTGACGCTGAAGGGACAAGCAGGGGCAGGGAAGGAGGCCAGGCTTCTCCCGGGGAGAAAACGCACTGTCAGCCCAAACCAGGCCGAGTGGACAGACACACGGGCCCGGGAGGGAGTCGGGGGTCCAGAGAGACCCACGTGGGAGTCATCGATTTCCCACACACCACCGGGGCCCAGTGACCCAGGCCCAGGGAGGAGGGACGGTGCTGTGACCAGTGGCTGCAGAGCTGGGCGGCAGCCAGTCCCGGGCCTCCCCACCCAGAGCTCAGCAGCCTCCTCAGAAGGTGGCCCTGATGGGAGGTGACCGTGTCCTTTCAAAGTCCTAAAAGGACATCCCGCCTGGGGACCCAGGAGGGCAGGAGAGTCCACCTGAGGCCCACGGGGAGTGGGCAAGAGGGGTGGCAAGGACGCAGGTCGCACGCTCAGCTCGGAGGCACCTGAAGAAGCAGGGACTTGTTGGAGGACACACTCTGTCACCAGGATGCGGGGTCCAGTCCAGGCGGAGGAGGGTCTTGGAGAATGAGCTGCTGCCCTCCGAGGGAGCAGGAAGATCCAGAAGGAGAGGGGTCCAGGGTGGGCAGCCGGACAGAGCAGGTCCTGGCAGTTCTGTGTGGCCACGAGCCTTGATCAGCCCCCAGACCTGCAGCTGCTGGCAGGGGGACAGGGCTCACCTCCCAGATCCCTCCTGGGGGTCTTCACCTGCCACCAAGTCTGCAGGGCCCTCGGGAACCAGGGCAGGAGGAGGGAGGGCCGGGGAGCGCGGCAGGACCTGGTGCTGTGGTCCCCACCCTCCTTGTCCCCGCGGTCCCTTCCCCTGGCCTGAAGAGGCTTCCGTCCCTGAGTCTGAGTTGTTAAAAATAACCCGCCTCTTCATCATCCCGACAGCCACGCTCTGGGACAGTGTGTTCCAGGCCGGAGCCCATCTCTGGGGACCGAGCAGTGGGGCCAGAAGGGCTGCAGATGCGCCTGCCCCTGCAGAGCTCCGCGCCACACCTCAGTCCTGCTGCCCCTGAGAGCCTGGGAGCTGAGGCCAGGCACAAGCCGTACCGATTCCTGGGGGCTGTGGTGACCTGGAGACACCGGCCATAGGGTCCATGGGCCTCTCCTGGTAGCCTGGCACTCAAGAGGACCCTGTGGCTACCCAGGGCCACAAGGTTTCCTCTTCTGATTCCCAAAACTATCTCTGGCTGAGACTGCAGGGAGCTTGACAGGAGTCAGGAGAAGGAGGGACTTGGGTACACATGGAGCCTGTGTCCTTGTCCACTGTGGTCCCCTGCACATAGGAGAGAAAGAGGGCAGTGGCAGTGCTCAGGGAGGCAGAAAGACCTGGGTTCAAATCCTGGCACCGCCCTACTACAGTGTGACCCTGAGAAAGTTACTTAACCTCTCTGGACCTTCATTCTCTCATTGATAAAAATAAATAGATGCTCAGGGTCCCAATCTTGTAAGGTCGCAGTGTGGCCTAAATGAATTTAAGATGATCCTAAATGCAGTGTCTGAGGTAGAGTGAGAACTCAGTAAATAGTAGCATCATTATTTATAGCACCATGGTGGTGAGCCGTGGCTGTGGAGGGAAATTTCGGTTTCCCTGCCTCTCCTGGCCTGGAGCAGCTGCCTGACTTCTGATCCCTGATTTCCTGGACTGGAAAATGGACGGTGGCCACTCACCTCCTGGAGTTGTGGCAAGGCCCCTTGCGGTGGGTGCCCGTGGGAGGTGCAGGGCGGTGGGAGGGGAGGGAGGGCAGGCTGGAAGGGGCAGGGCCAGGGGAGGCCACCCTGGGGGCTGCAGGAGGCCCTGCCCAGCCCACGGCCCACCAGCAGGCCCTGCTTCCCCTCGGCTGTCCCACGGTCCCCAGGGCGAGGAAGGACGGAGGCAGGGCCAGAGAGTGACATGGGGCATCCAGAAAGGGGAGGCTGGAGACCCAGAGAGAAGGAAGAAGGGACAGGGACAGGGAGGGTGATGGGGGAGGAGGGGCCCAGGGACACGGAGCGGGACAGGAGAGAGAGCATCTCTGAGACCCGAGTGGACAGGAGGCAAGAAGGAGGGGCCAGCTGGGGACCCAGGGTCAGGAGCTCCACAGAGCCTGGGAGCTGGAGGCGCCCAACCCCACGGCACACGCTGGAGGCGCCCGACCCCACGGCACACGGCACACGGGGCTTTTATCTAAGGATGGCTGATAGTGTCGTCATGGCAACAAGGGAGCAGGGAAGAGGAGGGAAGAGGCGGAGGCCTCGGTGGGGCTGCGCCTGGGGTGGGGGTCTTGGAAGCCTCCCACCCCAGAGCCAGCCTCAGCCTCAGCCTCACTGGGGCCCCAGGGCTGACCTTGGGATCCACAGCTGCGTCCCCAGGTCTGCCTCCCCTCCCTCTTAACACCCCCAAGGCCCAGGGCTGGCAGCATTCCCAGGCACGACCAACAGCTCAACGCACCCCTCCCCACGACCCTCAGAGTGAGGTACAGCAGGAGCCTCTTGACAGACGGTCAAGAGTCAGAGAAGTCAAGTAACTTCTCTGAGGTAACATAGCATATCAGCCAGGATCTTCGCGCTGTTCTCTGCTCTGCATAGGCCCTCCCCAGGTGATTCCCAGGACCAAGAGACAGGCTCTTCTCGAAAACCTCGCCCTCCAGCACTGGCTGAAAAGGGTCAGAGAACACAACTGTGGAAGAGAGGAAAATGGGAGGCCCTGGCTCTACGGACATCATAGAGGCTCAGGCCATTTTGTCCCATGATTTCTATTGTAAATTCCTCCATGCCCCTCCCCCCCCGCATCTTGGGAGTCAGGGTGCTCATCTGCACAGTTGTGGGGCCCACACTCGGTTGGGCAGGGTCTCCTGAGTCTGAGGAAGTCAGAGGCCAAGGCTCTGATCCTGCCCCCCCCCCACCTGGACAAGCCCCAGCCACAAGCCTGGGGTGGTCACAGCTCTCCTCTGTGCCATCGGCCTCAGACCCTCAGAGCCTCTCGGACATTGGCCTCAGGGTGGACAGGCCAAGGAGGCAGTGGGACCTCCCAGCTCTCAAGAGCACACAGGCCAGGGATTCGGTGGCCTGGCCTCCCCCACAGAGTGCGGGCAGCCAGGAAGTGCCGGGCCTCAGCTGGAGGGGTGCTCCTTAGCGGATCCGGGTCTCTGGGAGGACAAGGCTCTGGCCTTTCACAGGCCGTGGGGCCCAGCCCTGAGCCCAGAGGCCTGGCTGGCTGGCGTCAGGCCAAGGGAGCTGGAGAAGGATAGGACCCAGACCCCTGGGCCTCCCCGAAATAACCCCAGGACTGCAGAAGCCCGGCAGGGTGGCCCTGCTGGAGAGGACAGAACCCAGGGCTGGGGCTTCCAGAGCTGCCAGGAGCAGGGCTGCTCAGGGAGGCTGAGGGAAGAGGCTGAGGGGAAGATTCCTGCAAAATCCAACTGCAGCCGGTAAGGCCAGGCGGAGGACTTTGAGCCCTTCTAGAACTTTGAACAAGAGGAGAGTTATGAAACAGGAAGAGGAGCCAGGGGCCCGAGGGCCACGCAGACTGGGCCCCTCAGCCCTGAACCTGAGAGTTGCCCCTCAGCCCCGGACCCCCTCAAGGGACCCCCTGGACAAGGCCTATCCCTGCAACTATGGTTGGTGTGAAGGGGCTCACTGCACTCTCCTGCTGCCCAGGCCAAGGGTGATCAGAGGGCACAGGCCCACAGGGGCAGGCACCCAGAGGAGAGGGCGCCAGTGGACAATGATGTCCAGGTGGTCAGGGCTCACCTGAGAGAGGCTCTTTGGAGTGAGGACGGAGAGAGAAGGACAGGAGGGAGGGAGGAAAATCAGTCGCTGGTCTTAGGTGCTCCCTAGCTGGGCCTGGGGCCAGGGGTGTGCTCAGGGGAGGCCAGAGGCCTAGGCAAGAGTACCTGGCACCTCCTGCGGCCCCCAGGCCAGGGTCAGCCCAGGGGGCCGTCTGCCTCCTCGGTGTGCTCCTCACGGGCCTGTCCCAGGGCCCGGGGCAGCTGCTTAGGCCTGCCAGGTGACCCCTGAGCCATGTCAGGAAGCCTGGTGGCAGCCCCCGGCACCCCCACCCCCACCACAGGCCTGTCACCACCGCACACCAGCCCTGCCCACCCTTCCTTCAAGGCCCTGCGGGCTGAGATGCTGCCAGGTCTGACTGTCACCAGGGCCCCAGCCATGGGACCCAAGACAAGTCCCTAAACTGCCCAGGGGCCACCTTCTGCATCTGCATGATGATTAGAAGGGCCAGAGGCGACCTTGGACACAGAAGGTTATTCTTATGCTCCAAAGCAGGCCTCCGACACCTGGTCCCTTTTGCCTTCACCCACAGAACCCCGGTCTCCCCTGCCAGTATCTCTGAGGGGTCCCCAGGAACTGGGCACGTAGGGAAGCTCCTGGGCACGCGGGGCCGCGGGGCCAGACCCAGGGAGCGGCAGCCCGAGAGATGTCAGCCGAGAGAAGAAAATAAACACACAGGTTTTTTGGACGCCTTCAGCTGTGATTTTGTCCCCTCCCGTACTCCTCCTCCCCGCCTGTCCTCCTCCCCCGTCCAGGCTGGCTTTGGACACTCAGCCCTCCTCCCTACTTCCTGGAGCAAAGGGACCCTGACATCCCAACTTATTTTTAGTCATCCACCTCTGGAGCTCCCCCGCCCCCTTGGCGGCCTCATTCTACCCTGTCCTCTGTCCCTAGGGGGCAGCCTGGAGCCAGAAGGCCGCTCAGGACCATCTGGTCCCCATATCCCACCCCCCAACCTGGACGGTATGCCCCAGCCCCCACCACGGTGGCCCTGTCCTGCCTGGGACACCTCCAGCCTCTGCAGGGCACCCCCAGCAGCCCCTTCTTCCTGCCTGGCCCAGGCCCACCCCGCTCAGTGCCTGGCGGGCCGCCTCCCCAGGTGCCACCCTCAGTGCTCCATAACCTCGGTGCGGCTGATCTTTCCTCACCGCTGGACGCCTGGCTCCTGCTGGGCCTGTGGAGCCAGCCACCAAGCTCAGCCACTGGAGACCTGGGGCAGGAAGGGACCCAGGGGTTCAGGCAGGTTCAACATGGAGCCCTCCAAATGGCTCCTCCTGGACCTACTGTCCACCTGTGTCAGGCAAGAGGAGTCCAGGGGCAGAGGACACCAACCCCTCCAGGGTCCCAGCTATGCCCCTCCAGCCCCAAACCTGCACCCCCACTCAGCCACACCAGAGCTGTGCTGTGCAAGTCAGCTGCTTGTCCCCCCCAGGGTGGCTCAGGAAATGTGTGACATCTGTTCTCCCTCACATCGGGACTGGAGCTTCAATAGTCCCCTCCCTGGGGACAGTTGTAGATGTGGCTTTCTGCACCTCACGACACTTCCTGGGAACATCCTGGCCCCCGCAGAGACGGCGTCGGGGCAGCGCTCACACGTTCACCACCTGCCAGGTGCTGTCAGATGGGGACACACTGAGAAGGAGACACACGGACACCTGGACGCCCACTGTGGGGACTCGAGATGGGCTACAAGTTTCACTCCTGGAACCTGGGGAGTGACAAGGTCCACCCTCAGCCTGGGGACGGAGGCACCAGCCGCAGAGGCTGGTCCACGTGTGGGTCAGGTGACTCTGAACCACCCTTCCCTCCTACCACCCTTGCTCCCTACCCTCCTGCCCATCTCTGGCTGGGGTCAAGGCAGGCCAGCCCGAGGAGCCCCCACCCATACCTGCCATGATGCCAGCCTGGGCCTGACCCAAACCTCTGCTCGCCAGCTGTGCCCAGATGTGGGGCTCTCCCCAGACTCCCAACACAGCCGTGCAAGAATCCTGGAGTCAACAGGTGACCCTCTTGACTGCCCACCATGGCTTTGCTCACATCACACTGCAATGGACAGCTCTGTCCCCTACCCGCCAGACAGGGCTGGGACTCTGCCCAGAACTGAGGGGCAAGGTGGTCTCACCTCAGGCCAGCAGCCATTTACAAAGGCCTGCCTGAGCTCGCTGCAGCCCCCTCTGCTCATGGAGAGCGCTCTGGGATCCATTGTTGATGTCTGTCATGGGCACAGCGATAGGAGGATATGGAGGCAGCGATCTGACACATTCGCCTGAGAACCTTCCTGCCCAGCTGAACAGGGAGAGAACCTGCTGCAGCTCCCCAGAGGCTTCGAGCCCAGAGAAGTATGGAGCACGGGAAGGTGGGTAGAGTAGGCCTAGAACAGAGCCATCTTCCAGGCCATGGAGTCCACTCTCCTCATATCAGGCCACTGAACAGTGTCAGGGGACATCTAGAACCAGAGACTGAGTCAGCTCACCTTAGAAAGAACCAGAGGTTCCAGAGTAGTCACAACGGCCTTGCCATGTACAGATGCCAAACTCTCACACTCCTGGGGACATCTAATCCGTCATCGCTACCTCCCAACCCTGTCCAGTCTTAAAGTAACCAATGTTATCCCACTTTAAATGTCAGGAAATGGAGCTCAGAAAGGTTGAGCAGTTGGTGTGAGGCTACACAGCCAATAAGCAGAGGCTGGGTAGACTGGCCCAACTCCTGAGCCAGGGTTCTTTTCCTGCTACCACCAGGATGACCCCAATTATGCCCTTTCTCTTCCTGTCACCTCTGTCCAGCCCCATCTCTACCTGCACTCTCAGGGCTGGACCCTCCCACCCCTCCATGTTCTGTGCTTCCTTGGATCTGTGGGATGGTTCCCCGGTTTCTAACTCAGCCAAGACCAGATGGAATCTCCCAGCAGAATTTCTCTAGGAAACTACAGAGAAAACAAAACAAAACAGAAAATGCAAAACCCCCATCAGAGCATGTCCCCAGAGCCCATGGTCCCCAGCCTTGGGTGACTGATGCCAAGCCGGTCCCCACATTGCTGGAAAACTCACCGATCCAATATGGCCCGTGGGGCGAGGCTGCCACGTCCCTGCTGGCTTGGGCTACCCTCTCCGGGGAGGCCCCCGGGCACACATCACAGCCCTGCCCCACTGGCCCCTCGGTGGCCAAGGCTGGGGTCGCACAGGTCATTCCAAGCCAGGGCGCCGGGGGAGCATGGCTTCCCGGAGCCCACCTCCCTCCCTGCCCTCCAGGGTCTCACTTCCTCCTCTCTGTCCCCTAGCTTCCCAGACTCGCTTTAGACACAATATCAAACCCAGGAAAGTGGCCTCTCCTTGTCCCTCCAGTTCCCACGGGCCCTGGTGACACCCTCCAGGATAGCCCTTTTGCAGCTCGACCACCTAGGGACACGTGTGCCCAAGGCAGGACCGGGAGGTGACCGAAGCATGTTCCTGGGGTCTGGAGGCTGAGTAGGCGCAGGGAGGACAGGGGAGGGGGCCTGGAGGGGGGGGCGGCCCAGTGGACGGGGCAGGGGACCTCAGTTACCCCTCCCTCCTCCTGCTCGGTGGCTCCTGGGCCAGCAACCGGGACATTATTTGAAGCCAGTCCCACGGCTTCACCTGACCTTGAAAATGTTGAAGCCCAGAGAGGTGAAGGGATTCGCCCTGGGTCACCCAGAAATGTGGTGGCCCCGCTGGGACGGCCACCAGAGCTTGTGATACAGCTAAGGGATCCTTCGAAGGCTGCTAGCTGGGTGCCCACTCTGATGCCAGCTGCCAGGCCAGCAGAGGAAAGGGGGCCACAGCCTGGACCTGCAGCTGGAGCCGCTGTTCCCAGACGACCTGACTCTGTGGTCACCCTGGGAGGGAACCCTGGGCTTCACCCTTGCCGTCCCTCCCTGCCAGCGTCCAGGGACTCCAGGCCCCAGCCCAGCAGCCTCTCACGCTCCCTCCTGCACAGCTGCAGCTGGGTCGGGTGGGAAAGGGACACCTGGGTCTCCCCAGGCCACAGCCCAGCCCTCTCCCCTCTTGAAGTGGCCCTGGGGAGTGGAGGGGTGGGCGGGGTGGGGGAGCTCCTGCCATCGCAGAATGGAAGCTCTGAGATGGAGGGACCCAGCCTTCAGCCCCAAAAGGGGCCTGCCCCTCCCTGGGGAAGTCAAGGTCAGGACCCTCACACCCGGGCCTGGCCTGGCACCTCCCCCACCTGCCCTGCCCAGAGCTGCCCCCCCCCCCAGGGCTGCACCAAGGACAGAAATAGCCCGACTTTCCGGGAGGAAGGCTCTTTTTCCATCTCCAGCCTGTTCCGGTCCCCTCACAGCCACCACTAGGCCACGAGCCTCTGGGGCCTGTGAAGATCCAAGCTCTGGGTGGGACAGAAGCCAGAGGGGCCACAGGAGGCAGTGGGGGACTCAGAGGAGGGGGAGCAGTCACCAAGGACGGAAGTGGGAAGGGCCAGGAGGAGGGAAGAGGGGGAGCCGCCATGGAGCAGGAGCCCAGGGTGCGGGGCTGCCGCAGGGGCCTCGGTGGAAGTCACCGCTCATCAATGGAGGGCTCCAAGGCCAAGCCAAGGGAGGAGCCCCGGCCAGGGCCAGGCTAGGGTGTGACACTATCAGAGCCCACAGGGAGGGAGCTGGGACTCCAGGCTCCCTCCGGACAGCAGCCTCCCCAGGCCAGATGGAAGGCCCCACGGTTGTGGAGCACCCAAGAATCCTGTGATCTAATTTTAGCCAGGCAGCACCCCCACCCCCGCCTCCCCTGCTGGCGGCAGAGCTGGAGGAAGAAGGCTGGAGCCTGGCCTCCCCAGCCTGGGCATCAGCCCACAGGGAGCTCTCCCAAGACCACACAGGGCCTCCACAGGAAAGACCCAGCAGCACCCACAGAGGCAGAGGGGTGTCCTGAGCCACACAGCTGGGATGAGGTTGGGTTGGGTGCACGGCTGGATTCAATGACCTCGGCTTGTTTTCTGGCCCCAAACAGGAATGACAGTCACACCACTAGGCCCTAAGACCCCAGAGCTGACCTTCTGTCCCCACCGCATGTCTCAGAAGGCCCCAAATAGACCGGTCACTCCAGACGTGGTGCCCAATTCTGCACTGAGGTACAGCTCTGTCCTGCCCAAGAACATGACTCAGAGGACAGCTGATGGGCTCCAGGAATCTCCATGTCTGTAGGGACTCCATAGGGACGGGGAACACTGGGAAGAGGAGAGAGGGAGTCCATGCTGGGGTCCCCGGGGACCCCAGGACCATCCTCCATGGGTAGTCAAGGACACTGAGGCCCAGGGAGAGACCAAGTCCTGACCAGGGCCAGCCCAACAGACGTGGCAGAGCAGGACCTGAACCCTGGGGTCCCCACCTACTGTGATTCCTAGGGGCAGAGCAGTCCCGGCCAGCTCTGCCACCTACAGCCACCAGGCCCCAAGAGCAGAATGGCCGGCCAGGGGGCCAGAAACCAGAGGTGGCTGGTGCCAACTGCAGCTGGGCAGATGCCTCTTCCCCAGCCACGAGGAGCCCTGTTCACGGGTGGAGCTGGGTAGGCAGGGTCCCAATCCAGGTCCAGCACCTGCAATGCATGCAGGTATGGACACGCACACGCACACTATATATATATATATATATATATATATATATATATATATACACACACACACACACACACACACACACACACACACACACACAAGATCATGCCGAGGAACAGGAGCGGGCAGGAGCTTGGCTACCCAGCTGTCCTCCACGTCGGGTCTCTGGAGCAGGCTCTCTGTGTCCAGTACCTTCTGAGTGGACGGTCAAGAGCTTCTCACACCAAATGCTCCAAAGAGAAATTCTCAGAGGTCCCCAATTTCTCAGTAGCTGTCTTGAAGCAGGGACTGAAGCGTATCCCTTGTGAACTGTGATTCTCCCAGAGCAGGGGTGGCTGGAGGGTCTCTACTCCCTCCCTCTTTTTTTTTTTCAATGTGTGTGTGTGTGTGTGTGTGTGTGCGCGCGCGCGCGTGCATACTAGGGCTGCCCTTTTATCAGGGATGTTTTTTTTTTTCCTGATCCCAGGAATTGAATATAAGGACACCTTGCATTGAAATACATCACCAGCCCCTTAAAAAAAAATGAGACCTTGTCTTATTAAGTTGCTTAGGGTATCGCTAAGTTGCTGAGGCTGGCCCTGAACATGTGATCCTCCTGCCTCAGCCTCCCGATTCACTGAGATTATAGGCCTGCTCCTCCACATCCCTCAGGGGCAGCTTATTAAGAAAGGGATCTACAGAAGGTCAATGTGCCAACCAAGGCATCTCACTGCCATCTGGTGAACTACCAAGGCTCCCTGCTCTCATCTCTTCGGTGTTTGGCAGGATTGGTCCCTAGGAAGAAAGGGCTGTCCCCACCCCACTTCCCCATCTCTGTCACTCTGGGCCCACTTCATCAATCCAGTCACCTTCAGATGGGCTGAGGGTGGAATCAAGAGCAGGTCTTACTAACAGAGAATTGCAGGAATGCAGCATGAGAGGAGGGAAAGCCACACTGGGAACCCAGGTTCCTTGATCCAGCTTTACCTGCAACCGTTTTTAGCTGTGTGACTCTGGACAAGTCTCTGGGATTCTGCCCCCCACCTTCCTCATCTGAGAACTGAATAAAGCAGCAAAATGAGAATAAGACTAGACCAGGACCTGACATAAGCAGGCTGCCAGCAGAAGTTTCCTGAATGCAGGAATGTTATTGCTTGAGTCTAGGTGCAATTCATTTCCTTCAGTAAGAAGGTGCAGTATGCTGGGCCACCAGGATTCTAGATCCAGTCCTGCCACCATGTGCCTGTGTGAGGCCACCTGAGGCACATCCTTTGTCTCTGGGATCCATCTCTTCTTCAATGAAATTCATGGATTGCGCTTAACTTTCAGAAATGGAAAACCTGAGACACACATACCATAGCTTACACCGTCTGTGGCCAGCACAGACATGAGCAATCGATCACAGCACTGATGCCTACTGACCCCAGCCTAATAGAGTCTCAGGACCTCCAGACAGAAGATGTCACTGAACGAGAGCTACTCACGAGATGGAACCACAGTTTTTCTGGACCTGAACTTTACAGTTTTATGGTTCGTCCATGACCCATCTGGGTGACCTTGAACCTCAGCTTCTTCTTTTGTAAAAACGACCACTCCAGCAAGGTTTTGAGGATTCAATGAGACAGTGTATTCAGAATGGGCTTCACACAGTCCTGTTCCAGCAAGGCTGACCTGCTGCTCCTGTCCAGAGTGGGACAGGGAGCCCACTCCCAAGCCCCAGGACCTACCCCTTCGGCCAAGGCACAGCAGAGGAGCCTGGGCTGACCTAAGACAGACTGAGATGTTCTGCTGTATGTGGCCTCAGGCCTCGGCACAGGGTGCCCTGGCCACTGGAAGGAGCTGGGAGCAGGGCAGGGCAGGTCTTTATCGTTAGACCTCAGCAAAGCCTATATCCACCAGGGTGGTGGGCACATTGGGGTCTCCGCTGGTCATTCCTAGCAGAGGCGTGGCCCCTACACCTCAGACGCTGGCCTCACGGCCCACCCCCTGGTCTCTCTCCCGGGGTCTGCCACGGGTGTCCCCCTGCCCATGGAGTCCTTGTAGCAGCTTGCCGTCACCTCCCCTGCTCATGGAGCCAGACCAGTCCGGTCGGGGCCCTGAGGCTGCCCTCCCTAAGGCCTAAGGACTGACTCTTACTCCCACTCACAGGACAGCATGAGGACCTCATATGTCCGTCAGGGAATGACCTCAGCAGGCCTTCCAGCTCCCAGGGTGGAGCTGAGTCTTAGCAGGGGACAGCGGAAGGGAAGCAGCTCCATTCCCCGCTCCTACCCCTTGCTGCAGAGAGCGGCTTAATGCCATTCCGCAAAAAATGGCCTTCCTGGCCAGGCGCCGGGGCACACGCCTGTCCTCCCAGCGGCTCTGGAGGCTGAGGCAGGAGGATTGTGAGTTCAAAGCCAGCCTCAGCAACTTGGCGAGGCCCTGAGTAACTCAGCAAGACCCTGTCTCTATAAAGGGCTAGGGAGGGGCTGGGGCTGGGGCTCCGTGGTAGAGCACCTGCCCAGCATGTGTGAGGCACTGGGTTCAGTCCTCAGCACTGCACATAAATAAATTTTAAAAAGGTCCATCAACAACTGAAAAAAAAAAAGGCTGTGTAAGTGTCCTGGGGTTCAGTCCCGGGGGAGTGGATGGCCTTCCTCTCTCCCTCCCTCTGTTCCTCCTACCCATGTGTGGTGGACCCTGGCCAGCTTGGGGCTGTCTCTCAAACCCTGTCACTCATCTAGCCAACCCCCACTTCCTACCTTGCCTCTTGGTGGACTCCTGCTCCTCACCCAGGACCTAACCCACAGGCCCCCTCTTCCAGGGAGCCTCCTTTCTCTCCCTTCCAGGCAGCCACAGTCAGCCCATTGCTTGTGACGATGAGGAAGGCTGCTGACAGGCAGGTGTTGGAGGGCGGGCGGGGGAGGAGAGGACGGTGGCCCTGGAAGAGAGCCCCAGCTCACTGGGCTAACACCCGGAGTGTGACGTCCCAGGGACAATGACGACACTGCTGGCTTATTACAAAATATCCTTTATTGATAAAATAGCTCAGACTCTTTAAAAATGCCTGCATGTCACAAGAGGGCCACAGGCCACATTACCAGGGGTCCCATGCAGCACACACAAGATGGGCCAGCAGATGGTCACATGTCAATCCCTCCCCTGGGCCCAGCCCACCAGCCACACCCCAAGCCCATGTCCTGGCCTCACAGCTGCAACTGGCCAAAGACCAAGCTCGGATCTTTTTGGTCCCCGCCATTCTCCCCCCGAAAACCTCTGCGGCACCTTCCGGATCTGGCAGGTTCGTCAGAGTGCCAACAACCTGTGCCACTCAGCCCACCCCAACCCCCACGCTGGCAGGCCACACGCCAAGCAGCCCTTGGGGAAGAAGGGGCACTGCGCTTTAGAGACTGTTCTGGGCACCAGGATCTCGGGTGGAGGAGAGGACCAAGAGGGACAGGCCCTCAGCCCAGGGCAGCGTGGTTGCCCGGTTCTCCATCAATAAGGCATGGGGTGAGTTACGCGCCACAGGAACCCAGCTGGAGGTCAGAAACCTGTCCACGCACGGCAGCTTGGGGCTCCCCCAGCGGTCCTCAAGGCCTCGCTGCCTGCTCCGGCCTCTGCACCCACTGGAGGCTCTGCCTTCCTCCTTGGGCTCTCAGCTCAGACTGCTTCCATGGTGTGGGTATTTTTAGCCATCTTTGGGGGGAAATCTGCCTGTTTGATGACAAAAGACTTATTCCCTCCTGGGGTGGGAGCCAAGCCATGCAAATCCTCTTGGTGTTGCAGGTGACACATCAAGAAGCTGTCACCGGTAATAATAACTCAAACCTTTGTGGGCCCAAGAACACGTTCTCAAAGAAATCCTGTGACTTCAAATAGCAGTACCGTGAGCTGCTCTCTGCTTCCAGTTTGGGGTAGGAATTCACACACCCCAGGGACAGAACAAAAGTCTACAGGAACTCGGGTGGCGGTAAGCACAGAGGAAAGGGGCTTTTACATCACCGGATAATCACATTTGACGGTTCTCTAGCATGTTCCCCGAGGAGCACAGAGCTTTCTGCAAAGCCTTTCATCTCCGGCAGCAAGTGGGCGGCGAGTTATTGTCACCCTGCGTTTTGCAGGGGTGAGTGCCAGTGATCGGGGATCTCCCATGAGGCAGAGGCCCGGCCTCCAAGCCTCCCCACAGAGGCATCCACGTGTCTACCTGCCTCCCAAAGGAGGGTCGGGTGGGGAAGCCAATGCACGGGTCTGGCCTTTAAAGGAGCCACAGATCCAAAAGCAGAGTCAAGGGGGAGAGATGGGCCCAGAGAATGCCATCCCATAACCCCATCCCAGCACCAGGGAGGACCATGGTGCCCATGTGGGTGAACAGACTTCACTTCTTCATCAGCCTCAGCATCAGGCCCTCCTGGGGGAAGTGGAAGGTGGACTTCCTGCTCTTTGGAGGGATCGGGGAATCAGGGGGTTCAAAAGAAACAAAAACACCCCAAGTGAATGACCTGCCAAGGCACCCAGGGTCCTCAAGAAAGGGAAGCCCATCCATCAGCCTGCAGGGGCCTGGCACAGAGGTTCTCTACTCTGACCTGGTCTCTGCCACATTCAGGAAGGTCCGAGCTTCACCCATCTGCCTGTGCCCGGGCAGGGGATGGAGAAGAGGTCCCCCCAGCAAAGCCAGCCAGGGGATGCCTCAGATGGACCCTCTCAACCGCACCTCTGCCCCTCCCCCTCCCCTCCAAGGGAACTCCTAGGATGAAACCTGTAGGAACTGCGCAGGGACCAGAGGGCCCCAGGGAGACAGCCACATAAAGGAGGGCAAGAGACAGGGTGGCGCTGGCACCAACCCCACACGGGCAGTGGCAGGCAGCTCACCAGGCCGTCTGGGTCCACTGGCGGCAAAGGATCCTTCGGAAGGCACGACGAAAGTCCTGGTTGAAGATGGTGTAGATGACAGGGTTCAGGGAGCTGTTACAGTAGCCAATCCAGAAGAAGAACTGGAAGAGGCCGTGGGGCACCTTGCAGTGCTGTGGGCAGATGGCACCCAGGCTGTAGCTGAAGAAGAAGGGGAACCAGCAGAGCACGAAGACCCCGATGACCACGGCCAGCACAAACGTGAACCGCTTCTCCCGGGTCAGCTGCGCCCGCCGGCGCCACCACTGCCCACCCACAGCACCCGCACCTCTGCCCAGGAGCACCTGTCCACGTAGGGTGGCCAGCACCCGGGAACCCTGTGGCTTCTGCAAGGGGGGACTGCAAACGGAGGCAGAAGATGCTGGCACTGACTGAGGGTCACACTCTTCCTCCTCTTCAGCGTCCTCCTCTGGAGATGCCCCACAAAGGTCCCTCTTCTGGCTCTGGTCTGCCTTGGGGAGGGCAGTCCAGCTGGGGGGCAAGGCCCTGCTCCCAGGCTCTTCAGGGGCCTCTCCTTCCTCTTTCTCCCCAGTGGGCTTGGGGTGTCCATTGGCCTCTCCAGTAGAAGACAGAGGAGAGGGCAGGGTTGGCACCTTGGCCGAGGCTGAAGTGCCCCCAGGGACAGGACCAGACGGCTTTGCCTCACCAGGGCCTGGCCCGCCTTTGGCCCCCGGCCCTCTGCGGTGGCTGCGTTTGGCAATCAGGTAGATGCGTAGGTAGACAAGGATCATGATGAGGCAGGGCGCAAAGAAAGAGCCGATGCTGGAGGCTAAGATGTACCAGGCCTCTTGGTTGAGCTTGCACTGGGGGCGCCCGTGGGGCTGGGGGCCCTGGTCGCCCTTGTAGATGAGGGGCGGCAGCGAGATGATGGCTGCGATGAGCCACACGGTAAGGATAATGCACTTGATGCGACGCGGTGTGCGCTTCGAGTTGTACTCCAGCGCGCGGCTCACCGCCCAGTAGCGGTCCAGGCTGATGGCGCACAGGTGCACGATGGACGAGGTACAGAAGAGCACGTCGAGCGCCAGGTACACCTCGCACCATGTGCGCCGAAAGTACCAGTAGCCCAGCAGCTCGTTGGCCAGTGAGAAAGGGATGATGAGCGTGGCCACGAGGATGTCAGCAGCAGCCAGGGACACCAAGAACAGGTTTTGCGGTGCGCGCAGCGAGCGGCTGGTCAACACGGCCAGGATGACCAGCGCGTTGCCGAAAATGGTGAAGAGGATGAGGAAGGTGATGGCTGCCGCGATGGCAGCTGTAGCCTGCACCGAGTAGGGCTCCTGGTGGTCCATGGTGGGGCCGGACATGGCCAGTGGCACCGCTGCTCTCCAGGCGGACGCACGGCGGGAGAGAGCACCACCTCGGCTCGGTTAGGCGAAGGGATGGTCCCCCCGGCGACGCTGAAGGCGCTGGAGCCCCATGGCCCGGACGAACGGTGCCTAGGAGGTCCGGGGACACCCGGGGCCAGCCACCGCCCTCCTACATCCTCTTCCACCAGCGCCCAGCGTCCCTGCCGTCTGCCCCAGAGAAGTTTTCCAAGTTGTCCCGCGGTCGTCCCCGTCCCGCCCGAGACTGCAGGAAAGTAGCGCTGTCGCACCGCAGGGTGGCCGGATGCACCGCTGGGCGCGGAGCCTGGAAGACCCGACTGGGTGTGCTCGGCGGTCCTGGGAGGAGGCGAAGAGCGAGGAGCTCGCTCCGCTGCCGGCTCTCGCCCGGAGCCGCGCCTGCAGGCACCCGCCGCGGCAGGGGAGTGGGGAGAAGGGCGGGAGCCGCGGGAGGAGGAGGAGACTGGAGGCGGGAGCGGGACGAGGGGCGGGGGCGGGCGGGCGGAGGAGGGTGGGTGGAAGATGCGCTTTGCAGGGGGGCGGACGAGTCCTGCGCTGCCTCCCCGCACCCTGGCCTCCGCCTGGCGCCCCTACCCCTTTTCCTCTCGGCCGCCACGCGGAGGGAGGTCAGAGGGGCCCAGCGTCTGGGACCTTCGGGACTCTGGGAAGGATGAGTGCCGAAGAGGAAGGGTCGGTACCTGCGGGGACCCAGGAGGCCGAGCTGCTCGTCAGCGGGCACTAGGAAGGAGACTGCGAGGCTGGGACCCGAGCAGCCAGATCAAGGGCGGAGGGTGCGAGCTGGTCTCCCCTCCTGTCGCCCAATAAGCCCAAAGGAGAGCGTGGGGGAGTGTTGGGGCGCTGGAGCATAACTAACCACACCCTAGCCATGAGGCAACCCAGCAGAGAGCGGGTGGGAGCGGGGAGACTGTCCCGAATCCCTCGCTCCACCCTGACTGGACTCCAGGGACCTGCAGAGTCCGAGGCGAGCGTCTCCGGGTTGCGAGCGCCCCCTGCTGCCGCCCGCGTGCTGGAACAGTCCGCGCTCCTGGAGGCCCTGAAAAGACCCAGCCCAAGTGGGAAGCTTGGGGGTTTACGATTTCAGTTTTCCTGTTGCTGCTTCACTTTGCTCCATTGCGGGCAAAGGTGGTAAGAAGGAAACTGGCGTGGACTCGAAGCAGCAGCTGAGACAGGCTAAGGTTTGCCAGGGGACATGGCGATCGCCAACATTTTGACCAATGGGAAGAGGAGGTCGCTGCCCTGGTGCACAGCGGGGAGATCCAGTGCCCATGAGGGATAGGGTCTTTTCCTGGCAGTTCAGAAAAAGCCGGTCTCAGGGACAACGGTGAAGGGAGGAGCTTCCCTGCTCCCCCATCCTGCACCCTTGGGGTGGCCGAGGACAGAGGAGTGGGTAAGAAGAAATTGCACACTAAGCCCCCGCCCCACGCCCGTCCTTAAAGAGCTGTTGAGCTACTGTCTGGCTCAGGTACCCTCCTCCCCGGGCACTGTCCCTGCAGCACCAGCACCAGCACCAGCCTGGGCAGCTCGGAGCGCTTGCTTTTTTGTAGCCCCGGAAGCCATAAACCCGGGCTGGACATAGTGATGTGCAGCTCATGGCCCTGCAGAGCATCGTCTGTGTGGGTAGGGATCAATCCATCTCTGAAAGTGGGGTCTCCCTCAAGCCCCCAACATGAGCCAGCCTACCCACCAGAGCTCCACCCCCCGGCCTGCCCACTTCCATGGGAACAAGATGTGTGGCCTCTGGGTGCCCACACAGTCTTGTCCCTACCCAGGCTCAGACAGGGAGCAGCCTAGACCAGTCACCTGGCCACATGCTGCCCGGAGGTTTCTCCTTGATCTCCCGCTGACCCACCCTCCTGCCCTGCTACCTTGCTGACTGCGCTGCTGCCTCGCCCCTGCCCACTCCAGGTCTCACCAGAGAGGTTTCAGGGGTGACTCACTAGTCACCACCCCTCCCAGGCAGAGGAAGGGCCCCTTGTCTCCAGGTTTCTTGATGCCATCACACAGCACGGCTTTCACATGAGCACATGGTATCCAGACAGGGTGCCACGGGGTCACTGCCTCTGCCCCCTCCATTAGAGCAAACGTCATTTCCCTGTCCTCACATCTGGCCCAAGGTTGTTGGGTGGTGTGGGACAGTGGCAGCAGGTATGATATACATGGGCACTGACAGGTCGTGCCCAAGGGATGGTGCCCAAGGGATGTCCTTGGAGAGAGGAGCCCCAGGGAAAAGGTGACCTAGCACATAAGCAATTGCACTTTTTCAAAGGATGATAAGACAGTTGCGGGGCATCTTAGGTGAAAGCCCTTCTCCAGGCCTGAGAGGCGAGGTGGTGGCCCAGATCTCCCCGGCAGCCCCAGCGGCTCCCAGGACTGACCCCCGTGGGGCTGCACACCCTACTTCCCCAGAGGTCCCAGCCTCTCCAGTCCCTGGGACCCCCTTCCCAGAACGCCCTGCGTGACCTTCCCCTTCCCAGCCCCTAGAGTCATCCTCTCCCTGTCATTAGTCACCTGGCGAAACCCCAACCCCCTCCGTCCGACCTCAGTCATCCTCCCGCATCCTGCTGTTGACCAGCATCTGCTTTTTCCGGAGTGAAACACACGGGCATCGACCGGCTTGGCTTGGAATCCACCACCAGCCTCTCCGGATTCCCCCAGGACGCTGCCCGCCCCCTCTAACCTCCCAGCCTCTCCCCACCCCCAAGGCATGCACAACCACCCCCTGCACCCACCTGCCCTGAGCTCAGACTCTTGCCTCTGTTAGAGGGGCAGGTCCTTTGGGGCCTCAGTCGCCCCCTCTCCTCTGTCACTGCCTCCCGTTCACAGGCCGGTCCTCCCGCCCCTGTGCCTCCAGGCTCGGTCCCTGATCCTCCTGCTCTCTCCAGAGCCTCCAGGGAGAAGCCCCTGCAGCTGGCCCTCCACATCCACTCCCGCTGGGTCACCACAGGCCAGGCCTGTTTCTGGCTTCTCTTGGTTTCTCAGCAGGACGGGATGCAGGGGACCACTCCCTTTTCTTGGAACACTCAGGGTTTTTTTTGTTGTTCTTTCTAGATATACATGACAGAGTGTTTTGACATATGGAGTATAACTTATCCTAATTAGGATCCCATTCCTGTGGTTGTGCATGATGTGCAGTTACACTGGTCACGTATTCACAGATGCACATGGCATAGTGATGTCCAGGTCATTCTACTGTCTCTCCTAGTCCTGTTCCCCTCCCTTCCCTTCATTCCCCTTAGTCCAATCAACTGAACTTCTATTTTTCCCTCCCAACTCCCTGACTGTGAGTTAGTATCCACCTATCAGAGAGAACATTCAGCTTTTTTTTTTTTTTCTGGGAGACTGGCTTATTTCACTTAGCACAATATTCTCCAGATCCATCCACTTACCTGCAAAAATCAGAAAGATCTTCTTTATGGCCAATATTCCATTGTGTATATGTACCACATTTTCTTTTTCCATCTGTTGAAGGGCATCTTGGTTGGTTCTATAGTTTTGCTACTGTGAATTGTGCTGCTATACACACAGATGTGCCTGCATCACTATAGTATGATGATTTTAAGTCCCTGGGGTATGTGCTGAGGAGTGGGACCCTGGGTCAAATGGTGGCTCCATTTCCAGTTTTCTGGGAATTCTCATGGTTCTATGTCTTCCTCAGAGCCCACTGCTTCTCAGCTCCCTCTCAGTGGTTCTGGGAATGACATTCCCGTCTCCCCACAAGGGACATTTGGCAACGCCTGGAGATGCCTTTGACTGTCCCAACTCCCTGGCGCAGGGAGGTGACCACTGGCTTCCAGCCAGTAGAAGCCAAAGACGTAGCTAAACATCCCAGGGTGCAGTGGACAGCCCGACGACAGGACCCTTGAGTGGTTTGTTCAGCCCGGTGACTCTGTGACTCCCATTTGCTGGAGGCTGACCACACTGCAGCCTGCTCTCCTGCCTGGCCTCCAGCCCAGCCTGCCCGCTGGGCCCACCTGCTCCCCACCCATCAAGGTCTTGCAGCCGACTCAGACCTAAGCACATCCGCTTCCCCATCCCTGCCATCCCTATGGCTCACAGGGCTGTGGCACTGCTGTCCCCGCAGGCTTGCGCCCTCACCCACTGCACACAGCTGCAAGTGCTTCTGCCTCCACCCACCACTACGCACGGCTTCTGTCCATCTCTGCAGCCCACGTCACTTATTTGCATGACTGCAGTGGCCAACTGCTCTGCTGCCCAACTGGTTTCCAAGGAGCTTCTGGAAGGACTTTGAAACCTCCTGCAGCGCCCCCTGCAGCTCTTGGAATAAAACCTTCCCCAGCTCCACCTGACCTGTCCTGTTCGCTCTCCACCCCTTTCGGAGGCCCAGCACACCTTGCATCTTCCTGCCCCAGGGCCTTTGTACCCGCAGCTCTTTCCTGAACCTTCACAAGTAGCCTCTTCCTGTCCTTCAGGTAATGGCTGAAATGTCACATCCTCAGAGGGCCCTTCCTGACCAACAACCTAAAGGAGGGCTCCTCCCCTGTCACTTGTCAATAGCAGATGCCTTACTTGCCAGATTATTCCCTCAGCCCTCTCTTCACCCTTGATGAGCTTCCTGAGAATATTAACACTTCCTTGTTAACATGGAACCCAAGAGAGCCTGCCTGGCCCCTAGCACTCAGTGTTTGCTGAATGAGTGAATGGACTGATGAGTCCACTAGCTCCATGGCTGGGGACTGTGGGAGGGGAAGCTAGCTCCTGGCTCGGTTAACCCCCCTGGGGCCTCTCATCACCCAGGCTGGGCCCAGAGCTGGCCGGCGCTCTGCAGTGGCAGGTGGCTTCCTGGAGGAGGGCATAATGGCAGCTTTTCCATGACTACCTCCAAAGAGGTAGGCCTCCAGCCTCCCCAGCCCCATCTTGTGGAGAATCCAGATGGAGACCAAGAGCCCCTTCCTACGGGGTCTCCCACCAGGCAGCCCGAGAGCTAGAGCAGGGGGCAAGAGGGCAGGGCTGGACATGGTACAAAGCACACCAACTCCTCTGAGCGGCTCCCAGTGTCTCCAGCCCCGTCTAGGGGCCTAGCGGCCACTCAGAGGCTAATAGATCGCCAAGCAGTCACACTTATTTCTGATCACTGGGGTGCTACCGCACTGCCTGTATCCTAGGGTGGCCCAGGGCCTCTACCTGGGGTCTCCTAGGGTGCTGCCACCTTCTAGGAGCACCCATTCTGATATCAACACTGACCCCTCACCCCAAGTCCAGAGACCTGAAAAGGGGCACCCCACCCTGCCGGGACCTTCCCTGAAGCTAACGCCCAAGACTGGGCCCCTGTTCCGTTTTAGGGAACTCTAGACTGAAACCCCCAAGATAGACTGGGGACAGAGGCTGCAAAGGCCCATGAACATGGCCCTATGTCCCCCGGTACAGCCTCAGCACTGACCACTCCAGGAGTCTGGCCACATCCAAGTTCTCCCCGGAACTGGAGGCCAGATGCTTCCTCTGTGCGCCTCCCTGAGCAGGTCCACAGCCTTCGGAAGATTCTTTCCTCTGGAAAGTGGGTCGACCCCACTCCGGTCCCTCCCAGGGCAGCCAGGAGGGTTGACGGTTCCCACACACGTGGGGTGATCAGCACAGCACGGCTTATGCAGCAAGCACCCAACTTTATTTCTGTTCCCCCCCCAAATAGCTGAGGCCCCCACTATCACTGGCTCCTGCTCCCCTCCCACCCCAACACGGACTTCTTTGACCTGACAGGCTCCAGAATGGCGCCCCTGGGCACTCCTGGCCCAGACCCACCCACTGGCACACAGACTTTCTCTGCTCCCGATGCAGACCTCCCAAGGAAGGCCCGGAGCTTGGGGAGGAGAGGGAAGCGTGGCTGGAGGTCAAGCAGCCCATGGCCACCAGGGCCTCCTCTGACCAAGCCCGTTAAGGGCGAGGCTCCCTGGAAACCATGATCTGGGTGATAAGCATCCAGTCCCCTCGGGTCTGGGTTCTAGCTGGGGTTCCCACTGTGTGGCCCTGGTGGGGCCTCACCTCTTCCTGGTCTTCCCACAGGTGGTGCCCCAAGGCCACTGTCCTCCTGCCCTTCAGGGGAGAGAACTGGGCTCTCGGAGCTTCCTGGAGAGCAGAGCTGGAGACCAGGGCTACATCCTCAGCCTCTGGACATCAGGGACGGGAGGCTGTTCCAGGGGCAGAGCCAGAGAACTCCCCACTGAGGCCTGACCAAGGCAGAAGGAGGGCAGCACCATCTGTCCATGGCGGGGGCCTCAGCTACAGGAGGCTCCCAGGGGCCTTCAGGGCTAGAACTTCCTCACCCCTCAGGATCCTGGCCCTGGAGAATGTCACCTCCCATTCTCTGCATCCTCCAGGACTAGAGCAAAAGTCGAGCAGAGCTAGGCCTGCCTTCCCCTATGACAGAACCTGAGGGTCACTCTGTCCCTAGGCCCTTGGGGAACACCATGGAGAGAGGACAGAGGGAGTAGCCTGGCCTCAGAGAGTGGCCAGGTTGGGGGATAAAAGACAGGGAGGGATGCTGCCCAGAGGGACAGAGGGTTGGTGAATCCATTCTTCCAGGCAGAACCTGTGCTCCCCATTTGGGGACAGAGGCCACAAGCTCAATCTCTGAACATTCCTCTGAAGGGACTTCTGGGGACATAGTCCCCTGGCAGAGCTGGGCTCCCCAGAGCAGACACTGGCTGGTCTCTGGCCTCTGGGAGTGGGTGTATGGTGGCCTCTGGGGCCAGCCAGGGCTGCTCTAGAGCAATGCCAGGCGCTCCTGCTGCGGGGCCTGGGGAAGCAGCCAAGGCTTCCACATGGAGCTGCCTCCAGGCAGGGAGCTGCCCACTGTGTGGGCTCTCCACAGACCCAGCAGCTACACGCTGTCCTCCAGGCCTCAGGCCGTGGGTATCAGGGCTCCTGGGTCCCGCCAACAGTGCCTCCAGAAGTCTTTGCAGGTGTGGCCTGGAATCGGGGGTGGGACTCCGACCATCGCTGTCCTCCTGGAACCCTGCAGAGGAGGGACAGGAGGTCAGGCCCAAGAATCAGAGCGAGAAAGTAGATGTTCAGCTGCAAAGAGCCAGAGTTGGCTCCAGCATGCTCCAGGGTGCCCAGGCCAGCTCACAGCTGGGCGATGACCAGCCAGTCCTGCTGAGCCGCTGCCTGATACCCTCAAGACCCACACTTCTGCAGTCCCAGGGACCAGGACAACAGAGCCACCCCTCCCTCCCCACACGGTCCCTGAAATCGCCACCAGGAGACCCCATTGTTCAGATCCACGACCTCCCCATTGTGCCCCAGGCCACCCTGACCATTAGCCCACCTGACTTATCACCAGAACCTTCGCCTTCCAGGCCCTTCCTTGGGCTGCTCTGTGTATGACCACCCCTGACCTCTTCCATCTGAAGGTGCCTCAAGAGCCATTATTGTAGCCATGGCCAAGCCCCAGGAGGACACCAGGAGGACATGGCTGAGTGCCCTCAGGTCTGGTCTGCACCAGGAGAGGGTCAGGTCCTCCTTGCTGCCCCATCCAGACAAGACCAGCTCCAGCCACTTGCTTCTGTTGGAGCTCTTCCCCACTCTAGGCCCTAGTGATGTGGCCTGTTCCTAGGCTTCTCTCCACCCTGTCACTCCTGCCCACACAAAGGCTCCCAGTCAGCCCACCCTGCCGTCCGTCCTTCAGCAACAGCCAATCCACACACACCAGCCACTCCTCCCACCCAGTCCTATTGTCCTCACAGCCCACACTGTCCCTCTGGACCTGGCCCAGCATCTGAATCCACTACCACCTCCTAGGCCCCCACTCCACTTCCATTTACATGGAAGTCTTGTACATAATGAAATTTGTACATGGTATGAGTTAGGAATTGATTTCTTTTCTTTAGGCAGAAACCTAGCTGTCCCAGAACCATCTAATGACCAAGATGTTATTTCCCTTGTGATCATCAATGTCCCTTATGGAGGTCCCACTTGAGTCAAAGTCATTTCTGACCTTTCCATTCTGTTCCCTGGGCAATTGTCTATCCTTGATCTCCATTTAAAGATACTTTATATGCTACGTATTCTATAACACATTTGGAAGCATATATATTTAAACATTTTGTATACTTTATATGAATACTTCATAAACTATGACAACATGTGTTAAGGCAAATGCCTCTGCTTATTTTTCTTCAGGACTGTCTTGGCTATTATTGGCCTTTCATATTGCTATATAAATTTTAGAATCACCCTGTCAATGTCATCAAAATTGTTGGAATTTTGAATGGGAATTTATTGAATCTATAGAGCTACTTGAAGAGATGTGAATTTTTGAAACATTTTCTTGGGCCGGGGATGTAGCTCAGTACTAGAGTTCTTTCTTGGCATGTGAAAGCCCTGGGTTCAATTCCCAGGAACACCAAAAAAAAAAAAAAATAGTTTGCTTATCAATAACTGATACTTACCTAAATTTGGGGGATTTTGTTTGTTTTGGTACTGGGGACTAAACCCAGGGGTACTGTACCACTGAGCTACATTCCCAGCCTTTTTTATCTTGAGATAGAAGGTCCTAAGCAATTTAGCAAGACCCTAAGTTGCTGAGGTTGACCTCAAACTTTCAACCTTCCCAACTCGGTCTCCCAGTTGCTGGGATTACAAGTGTGCACCATCAAACCAGTTTATGTATTTAAGTATTTTTAAAATGAGTGTTTTCCTCCATTAGAAGTTTTATATAGCTTGGTCACTTTTATTCCTCAGGGTCTTGTTTTTATTAGTAGTATCAATGCTATCTTTCTCGAAAGTTATGTTTTCTGAGGGTAAATAGAAGTATAATTGATTCTGATGTAATGATTACATTTACCTTTTAAAATTACCATAGTCACCAATGTAGATTTTTCTGTTTTTAATATAATTAGTATTAGTGACAATTTTTATTTCCCTTATAGTCCTCAAACTTCTTTTTCTTGCCATATTGCAATGGGATAAGACCACTATTCTCTATATATATTGTCCCACTAGATGGGACAATAGTGGGAAATTTTGTCTTGGTCCTGGTTTAATGTTTTAACATTAAAGATGGTTTTGCTCTAGGTTTTTGGTAGACTGCATTAAGTAGAATGTTTCTTCTATTTCCAGTTGCTAAAAGGTTTTAATCACAAGTGAGTGTTGACTTTTCCAAATGCTTTCCCTACATCAATTGTGATAGTCCCCTTGTCACCTCATCTTCTCCCCTCTGCAACCTCATCTTCTACCACTTTACCCTCCCTGACCCTACTTTAGGACCAGAGCCTTCTCCAGCCCAAGTCACCCTCCCGTGTCACTCACCTCTCCCTTGGGACTCAGGGAGACTTGGGCTGCAGTCATAGAGCCTGCGGACTCGTGTGATATCTGAGGCACTGAGGTTCCATCGCTGGCCAATGTGGACACTGGGGGCCCAGAGTGGTGTGATGGTAGGCTGCCCACGCCGGCTGAAGGCAAGCCTGGAACCCAGGGGTGGGGCAAAGCCAAGTCACACTAGGGCTGGGAGGACAGGGCAGGGGAAGGAGGTTCAGAAGAGGGATGCTCACCTCCCGTAGTGCAGCACCGACGAGTAGTCATAGGGCGCCAGCATGTTGCTGCTCCGAGATTTGATGAAGTTGATTTCAAAGCCTTATTTTTAAAAAAATGCAATCTGGAGATGTATAAAAAGAACCAGCGGCAGGCACTGACAACCCACTTAGCTGTGGTTTCAGACCTTCAGCTTAAGTGTGTAATTTCCTGTACTGGTTATGGCCTTCTGTACCCCTTCCTGCTCACCCCCAGCCCTGGGAGGGATCTAAACCCATACCAGGTGATGCAGAAGTAAGGGACATGTGGCTGGCCAGGGACATGCACCTACCAGTTCTCCCTACCTCTCCTTCTCAAAATCACCTTGTATGGGCCGAATCTTTGCAGACCCCCAGCTTCTATGAAGTCACATGCTGATCAGTGTCCTGGATGCCTTGCTCCATCTACTCCTTGACCCAGCGTTAAAGGTCTGCTATCCCACCCAGGGGTGGCCATGAAGCCCCATCCCAGCAGCAGCTCCACCTTGACCTCTGCCTCAGGTCACACACCCCTCACACCTGCTGGGCAAGTGTTCTACCGCTGAGCTACACCCAGCACCTCTCTATTTTTATGAATATGTTCACATACATCTACACATTTTCCCCAAGGTCGCCTGAGCCACAAACCTTTTAAAGGTTTCTATAATTTTGTTTTTGAGAATCCCCGAAGTTTAACTCCAGAGCCAAAAGGAAGACATTAAATGAAACACAACAACAACAAACCTAAGTGGGAGATGTTTCTGACTTTGATCTGCTATTGGTTTCTATTTTATGGTCATGACCGGAACCTTGTCTTAACAGCCTTTTCAAACGTGGCGTTTCTCAGGGCAAATGTTCACGAGTATTCCAGGAGCACGTGAAAGATGTGGTCTCAGATTGCTGGGTACAGAGTCATCTGTCACTGCCACCCCCCTACAGTGTCTCTCAATCCTGGTCCCTTTGTAAGGTGTTACCCATGTGCTTCTGTCTTGGACCTCAGGTACCTTCCCTGAGCCAACACCACAGCCCCAGGGGAGCTCCCACTTCTGGTCAGAACCCTCTGCCTTCAGGAAGCCCCCCCCCCCGACTCCTCCTGTAACCCCTTGGTACCCTTCTCATATCAGTCAGTTGTCCTTCATCCTACCTCCAGAATCAGGTCACCAAGCCACAAGAGCAGGGATTCCCCCATCCCTGGAACCAGATGCCCAGCTCGCAGCAGCTGCTCACGGGCAGAGCTGGGGCCCACTCCAACACCCGCCTCCTCAGTCCCCTGGGCTCCTGATGCACATCCCTGTCAACATCCACCTGCGGTACTGCCCTGGGCCCCCTCAGCTGGCACATGCACCCTGCCATCTCCCAGCTCCTCTCTTGCTCAGTTCACCCAGATGCCATGCTCTGACGGTGACTGACGGTACCAGTGAGGAGATGAAGATGGTGACACTCCTGCTCAGGCATGATTAGGGGGCAGGCGAAGGCTCAGAGCCCAAGGCAGAGGCAGCTGGACTACTCCTCAGGTATTAGAAGCAGGAACCCCATAGGGTCAGGTAGGTGGCCAGAGCTGCTGCCCTCCTCCCCCGGCACCCCACACCTCCAGGCCCAGCCTGCCTTACCTGGCAGGATCTCATTCCAGTTGACGCGGATGTAGTTATCCCTGTCGGCCCGCGAGTGCTCATGCCAGAAGCCCAGCACATGCATAAGCTCATGCAGGACGATCCCCCGGCCTCTCCGGAGACAGGCGGGCGCCAGGGACACCACCTGCATTCCTCCGCTGCGCCCCACACCCGAGAAGCACCTGCAAGACCAGAGAGACGGCTGCTGGGGCAGCCCCGACAGGGCCAGGGCAGGCCAGGCCCTCCCTCACACCCAGGCCCAGGACAGATGAGCAGATGGCCCTCTTCCTGGACCAGCCCCAGGTTTGCTGTCCTACTCCAGGTCCCTTGACTGCCTGGCCTTCTGTGAAATGGACACAATGAAGTCTCCTTAGCAGCCCAGGTGCCAGTAAGAGATGGGCACTGATGTCATGATGGAGAACACAGGCTGCACCCAGAGCCACTGGACCCAAGTCCAAAGCTTCCACATGCACCAAGGCCTGGTGAGCTAGGATGCAGGGTACCCTACCACCCCCATCTCAGAGGCTCAGAAGATAGGGGACTCAGTCCACCTGGATGCCCACAGCACATGTAACCCCAAGAAAGGACCCAAGACCTGCCCAGACTCACACCAGAGCCTCCGGCAGATGTGGGCTCTGCAGATGAGGGCCCAGCACCTACCCTATCACCAGCTTCAGTCCTGTGGGCCCAGAACCCCTGGGGCAAACCCCTGGGGTGCACAGGGGGAATCTGAGCCCAGGAAAAGGAGCCTGGAAACAGGCCATCAACCCCACCCAGGTCCTACTGTGCTGGCCACAAAAGAAAGCCGAGAGCCGCAACCCCAGAGCACTCACCCTGACATGGGGATGATGGAGATGAAGTCTCTCTGGCCCTGGTAGGTGACAAACCTGATGCAGGTGACACGTTCGAACTCCTCCAGTGCCTCCAGGATGACCTGGCGGCTGGGCTCATCTGGAGGAGACACGGCCTGACTAAAGCCCCAGCTGAGGTCCAGAGCCCTCCAGCCCTGTGACGTCCACATGGGGGCTGGGAGTGGTGCTTCCGGCTCACTCCCCCCAAGCTGTCAGACAGAAGCAGCCTCAGGGAAGAAGGCGGAGCTCCAGACAGACCCTAGCTGTGTGACCATGTGGCCCGCGGGGACCAGACAGTCCCATGTGGACCCTCTCCATCTCTCCCGGCTCAGGAGACCCTGGGAACAAAAGGACCCTCATAGAAGGGCCCTTTGGGGAGGAGAAAGGATGTGGCCACCCAAGGAAAGGGGGGGAAGCCAGACAGGAGCCCAGCGCACGAGGAAGGGGCTGGGCCAGCAAGGGGCACTACACCCCACCTACTCACCATACTTGCTGGAGAGCAGGAAGGGGACCTCCACAGCACCGCTGGCACTCTTGGGCCACTTGTTGCTGGTCACTGACAATAGTCGAAAGGGACTCTGAGGAGAGAGGACATCTCAGAGATGTCTAGGAACACAGGCCACCCAAGTTTTGTGCCCCAAGGGTACCTGACCCCCGGCCACCAGAACCCTAAAGATGTGACAGGTGGGTCATGGTGTGTGGATAGAGAGGCCATTGGAAGAGGGACAGAAGCACAGGAAGTGAACAGGCCAGCCATGTGGATTTTTTTTTTTTTTTGAGGGATTGGACCTGGGGCGCTTGACCACTGAGCCGCAGTCCTTTTTATTTTTTGAGACGGGGTCTTGCTAAGTTGCTGAGACTGGCCTTGAACTTGCCCTCCTCCTGCCTCAGCCTCCCTAGCTGCTGAGATGACAGGTGCCACCACCACACCTGGCACTAGCCATGTGAATTGTGATGCTCAACACCCAACCCTTGGTCCAGGAGGTCACAGAACTTGTAACTCATTCTATTAAGTAGATAAAAAGAAGATTGGTGCCCGAGATTGGCCAGGCGTCCCAGGGCTGTGAGCTCCAGCCAGCAGCCCCACCCTAGCACCCCAGCAGAGCACTCCGCCCTCAGAGCAGCCCTGACTGTGGAAAGCGGATGGGGACAGGGACATTCAGGGTAATGCTAAGGCAATACCCTGGCCCTGGCCATTCCCTCGTTTTCCCGCCAACCAGAACTCTTGCAAGTGTAGGCTCCACAGGTCCCAGCAGTCCTGCCCCAAAGGCCAAAGAAGGCTGCTTGATCTTGCTCGGGGTGGAGTGGGGTCACTTGACCAGCTCCCTGCCCCTGGGCTTCACGTAGCTGTGCTGGCCTCTGGCTCTCCAGCGCAGAGACCAGGTGGGCTTGCTTCCCACCCCACACTGCCCCACTCAGGAGCCTCCTGCTGAGTGGCTGAGAATACAGTGTCGCTCTCCTGAACCCTGTCCCCTCTCCCCCGCAGGCCAGCCCAGTTCCCACCAGCCCCTTCCCTTCTCACTTGGCCCCTCGTCCTGGCTGCCCCTCACCTGGGTCACCGTGGCCACCCAGCTCCTCCCACCCCAGTCTCTCAGCCTGTGCCCCGCCCCCCCCCTCCAGTGCTTCCCGAGTACCCCTCCCCGGCAGGGTACTGAGCAGGGCCCAAGGGCTCCAACCTCCTCCAGGAAGCCCTCTTGGGCTGAGGCTAGTGCCACTTGAGCTGTCACCTTCCCTCAGTTCAGGCTTCTTGTTCCCAATAGAGCAGTCACCCTGACCTTGGCAAAAAGAGGTGTCTCTCCAAGTATGAGAAACAAAGATGTCAAGCCCCCTGGACACCTCGGGGTGGGCACCGAGGGTGCTGTCCTCACATGGTCACACTCACCGGCCGGATGATGTCCCCCTCCACCAGGAAGCTGCTGTCTGGGGTCTCCTCCGGGATGAGCCCTGGGAGGAAGGGAGAAGGATGTGCGTTGGCCCAGGCGGCTCGGGACGGGCTCTGGCAGAGGCCTCCTTCAGCTTTGGAGCCAGAGTATCTCCGAGTGCTGAGACTGTGTGACCTCAGATTGGTCACACGGCCCCTGTGAGACTCAGTCTCCAGTCACACGTGTTGCCTCTTAGCCCGAGGCGTCCATCCCCTGCTCAAACACAACCCACAGCTCCCACAGTCCTTCGGGTCCAGACCCAATGCCAGGTCCTTTGCTGTTAAGAGGTGGCCCCCAGCTGTCTCCCCTCCCCCACTCCTGCCCAAGTCCCTCTCCTGAGGATCTGCTCCTCGTCTCCTGCTCACCTCATTTTCCTTGCTACCTCTACCCACCTGTCACACTCAGGCCCCCAGGTGACAGGGGGGGGAAATCCTGTTCACACCACCATGGATGGGGACCCGCGCCAGCTCCCATACGCCCCTCCCCACAGTGGCTGTCTGTGTTCCTCCTCAGACATGGTGGCTTCTGCAAGTGACCTAAGGAGGGAGCCATCTCCAGGGGACCACGAGGGAAGCAGGAAAGGGCTGAGAAGAACACAGGGGGCTGGTCCCCTGGCAGCGCTGGGCCACAGACGGCACCCCTGCCCTGTCCCAAAGTGGCTCCCTTTGGCCAACGTTATGCTCAGGAAACAGGGACAGCTGGGTGGCTCTGGTGGCCATCACTCACAGGTGCTGTCAGTAAGGGGTGCTGCCAGGGCGTGGGCAGCCATTAGCGAGGTGGCAGGTTCTCCATTAGCTGGTGCCACCAGCTCAGGAGAGTTCTCTCCACGGCCTCTGATAGTCAACGCCAAGAAAGACTCTTGGCGATGGTACCTCCAGACCACCCATGATGACAGAGCAGGAAAAGGTGCCAGGGCTCCTAGTTGGCTCCAAGATGGCGCCCACAGCCATCAGACTCCCACCCACCCCAGGGCCAGGTCACTAGTGCCTCCCCAATGCTTCAGCCCGCGACAGCTGTGACATGGGAACTCCGGTCTTCTTTTGTACCAGTTTTGTCCCAGGCTGCCTGTGTGCACTCAGTTTCAGCAGAGATCTCCAAATGGGGGGTCCTGAGTCTCAGTACCCCTAGCCTGGTTACGCCTGCAGCCTGTCCCTCACAGTGCTTGAGGCATTTTCCAACATGTGCTGATGATAAAGCTTAGCGCCCAGGTCAGAGAGCCCGGTAACCTTTACTTCCCTCAGGCCAATTTTTAAAAAGGCCTGTGGTGTTTACAACCCACTGGAAAAGACAGAGGAAAAGTCCATGTAAGAATTTGCCTTGAGCCAGGGGCAGTGGCACCTGCCTGTAATCCCAGCAGTTCAGGAGGCTGAGGCAGGAGGATCTCAAATTCAAAGTCAGCCTCAGCAATTTAGCAAGGCCTGAAGCAACTCAGTGAGACCCTGTCTCTAAATAAATTAAAAAGGGCTGGGGATGTGGCTCAGTGATTGGGTACCCCTGGGTTCATTCCTCAGTACCAAAAAAGTACCAGAACCTCTACCTACTTAGAGCCCACTCAGCCAGATTCTGCCCCTCGGCTCTTTCTGCAGATCCAAGTGTTGGGATCCAGGTGTTTTTATGTCACATGACCCATGCCATGCCCCTCCAGGCCAGAGAGGACAGTGTCCTTACCTTGGTTAATCGCAGGGATGTCCTTGACCCAGGACACCTGGGTCTCTTCAGAGGTGAGGCCTTCTGGGACCCCGGTGTCACAAGCTCCTGGACATCTGGAGGCTAAGGATGCTCCAAGGATCCAACCTGGTCCAGACAGAGGGATGCAACTGCTTAGCTTCCCAGAGTGCCCCATGAGTGAGGCAGAAGAGGTGACATAGGGTGACTCTGGGATGCCAAACTGTAAGACCCAGCCCTTCATGAAGGATAGGCCCCTGGTAGGAGTATCACCTGGCCTCCCCACTCAGCCCCAGTGGTGACAAGGCCTAGCCAACTTCAAGGAGGGAGGTCCCTTCCAGGACCAACACTTGGCTTAAAAATGCATGAGCTGCTATGTGGCAGAAGATGGCGGCAGGAGTGGGGCAGAACCGGGGCTCAGCTGCTAAGGACAGTGGCCAGGGCAGGGCTGGCCTCAGACCCGCTCTTCAGCTCCTTTTGTCAGCCCAGGCTTTCGGAAAATGGGCTCAGCATGGGTGATTCTTGCCCTGTCCAGGCTAGAGTGGGGACCCCTACCCCAAAATAAGTAGGTCTGTCTGCTGCCAGCTAGGGCCTCTGCTCCCAAGGCTTTCAGGAGGTCCCCACCACAGCCCCCAGGGGCTGACTTCCAGGAACACCCTGAAAGGTGCCATTAAGCTCAGTTAAGATCTCTGCAGCCGCCCTTACCAGCCTTCCCATGGAGCCCTACAGGCTGGGCCCATCAGGAGGGGGCAGGCAGCCAGCTTACCTGGCAAGGCCAGCAGAGCCAGCCCCCAAAGCCAGAGGCCTGCCATGCTCCCGGTGGTGGGTTCCTGCAGCCCCCACAAGCACACGGACTAACCCTCGTGGGATGAAACAGCCTGCTGGCAGGTCTTAGCCCACCGCCCCCATTAAATAGCTTTTCCAGCTCCCACCTGCAGCCCCTCCTCCATCTAGGGCCCCGCCTAGGCACCTCCAGCTGCAGCCCCTCCAACTACAGCCACCTTCACCTGTGGCCCTCCCCATAGCTTCCCCTGCAGCCCCTCCCACTCCTACCTGTGGCCCCCACCACCAGCCCAGGCCTGAGCCTCTGGACCCTGGCCCAACCCCTGATGGCTGAAGGGGATGAAGAGGCCTGGACGTAGACTTGGTGGACTTGGGAGATCCTCTGCCGCCAGCAGAGGGCAGAGAAATGCTGTGGGAAGGAGCTCCCTCGGGCACAGTGGAGGATCAGTGCTGGAAGGTCCTCCTCCTGCAGCTCCCCAGCCCCTTTCCTGTCCCACCCTGGGCTCAGACATGGAAAAGCCACCTGAGTCCCCAAGGTACCCCAGTGTATCTGTGGATGGAGGGAAAGGCCTCACAGGCTTTATAAGTTGTTTTTTTTTTTTTTTTTTTAATCATGAATGTAGAAAAGTGCACCATTCTAAGTGCGGGCTCTATGGATCAGCACACCTCAAACACCACATCACCAGCACCCAGAGAAGCCTGCATGCGGGAGGAAGGAAACTTCTAGGTACTCAGACCCTCATATGGACCCACAGCAGCCCCGCACAACCAGCCAGTGTTGCTATGTCACAGATTCAGAAAGTTCCTTACCTATCTTCCTCCTCTTCATCACTAGCAAGGTCACCCAGGGACCCCATCTGGATTGAAATCCTGCAACAAGTCAGCCCTGGTCAGGAACTGGTGGCACTCAGAACCACACTGATGCCCAAAGAAGGAAGTGACAGGCCTGAGGACCCTGGCTTGGTCCACTAGGGCTTCTCACATTCCCATTCTACCTGGAGTCCAGCGATTCTCAAGACAGAATGGGGATCCCAAGGAAGAGGAGAGAAGGCACCGCCCTGCTGCCCAGCAGGGAGCTGACAGGTGCCCACGCCCGGGATGGGTATGCTGACCGGTTTGTTGTGATCATCATTCACACTGAATCCATGTGGCAAAGCCCCGTGTTGTACACCTATAACAAATGTTGTCAATTACACCTCAATACTATTGGGGGAAAATAACATTAAAAAATGCATGGAGCTGACCGCTTCACCAGAGTGCTCAGAAAACGAAAAGAAGATTCACCCTGTTCGGGCAGAGAAACAGATTCTTGTAAGAAATGCAGCTCACCTGCAGGACATTCTGACAAATGAACTAAGCCAGTCACAACAAAACTGCAAGATCCACTTATTGATGGACCTAGAGTTGTCAAATCCATAGGCAGAAGTTGAAGAAGGGCCACCTGGGGCTGGGGTTGGGGACTTAGTGTGCAATCCGCAGATTTTCCATTTTGCAAGATGGGAAGTTCTAGAAGGCTGCACATGACACTGTCTGCACCCAACAACTACTCAACTCTTAAAAGGGTAATAATCAGTGGGATGACATGGACATCCTTACCCTAAATACATGTATGAAAATATGAATGGTGTAACTCTACTTTGTGTTCAATCAGAGACATGAAAAATTGTGTAATATGAATTGAATTGCATTCTGCTGTCACATATTGCTAATTAGAATAAATAAAATATGGGGCTGGGGATGTGGCTCAAGCGGTAGCGCGCTCGCCTGGCATGCGTGCGGCCCGGGTTCGATCCTCAGCACCACATACAAACAAAGATGTTGTGTCCGCCATAAACTAAAAAATAAATATTAAAAATTCTCTCTCTCTCTCTCACTCTCTCTTTAAAAAAAAAGAATAAATAAAATAAAGGTTAAAAATGGTAATAATGGTACACTGTTGTTTTTATCACCACTATTAAAAATAAGCCAGGTGCTGTGGTACTCACCTGTAATTTCAGCATCTCAGGAGGCTGAGGAAAGAGGATCGCAAGTTCAAAGCCAGCCTCAGCAACTTAACGAGGCCCTAAACAACTCAACAAGACCCCGTGTCTAAATAAAATACCAAAAAGGGCTGGGGATGTGGCTCAGTGGTTAAGTAGCCCTGAATTCAGCACAAAAAAATAAGAATAAAAAACTGGGTCCCTAACTATTGAACACAATGCCCCCCTCAAAAAAGCCAGACACTCAGAATGATGGAAGACAGTTTTGGGGGGAAGGGGCAGAGAGGTTGAGTGAGTCCTGGAGGAAAAAATGGAGTGGGCTGGGTGACACTTTGAGAGGCTTGAAGTGTCATGGTGAGGCTCCCGCATGGCCACCCCCTTGGGCTCAGCACTTCTGCTCCCTGGCAGATCACAGCACCGGCCCCAGCCTCAGCACGTACCCCTCTGCTTCTGGCTTGGGATGGTTCCCTGTTCCAGGTGTCCACAGACGCTATGTCCTGTGCTGGGCACTCACCTGATGTTCAGTGAGGACACGCTAGTGGGGTGGGTATGAAAGCTACTAATCCCTAGTGATATGTCCCCTCATCACACACCGGGCCACATCTCTTCTGGGGACAAGGAATGGCTCTGAAACGGGAGTTCCTATGAACCCCGGCCCGGGTGAGGCCTGGGGGCACAGCCCAGCCTGGACAAGCCCAGGTGAGGCCTGGGCCTGGCCAGGGCAGGGGGTGCGGTGAGAGTTGAGAGACTGCTGCTTCCTTCCAAGCCTTCCCCAAGAATGAACTTGAGACCAGACACTCGGGGAGTTGCTTTTTTTTTTTAACAAAACAATATTTTATTGACACATCCACAATGTTCTTATAAATATAAAGTGCTAAGTTTCCAACCCCCGCCCACAGGGCTGGGAGGAAGTGGGGGAGGGAGCCTTAAATGTCAGTTGAACACAAATAATTTTCCAGCACCAACATGGGCGGGCAAGAAACGCTCACGTATGCGTAAGCAAGAGGTCAGAGGTCCGGAACACGACACACGCCTCACTTTCCAAGTTCCTAGCTCCCCCAGGAGCTTGGCTTGGGCTCCAGGACCCAGAGTGGACACCCCTAGACAGGGCTCCCTGTTGTCACAGCTTGTTCCTTAGGGCTCTCGGGCTGCCAAGGGTTTCAACATGGTGAAGGGACCAGAGAGTCCATGAATGTAGAGTCCAGTCATTTCTACCACAGGAGTGGAGGGGAAAGCAGATGTGCCTCTGCTCTGTCCCCTCCTAAGGGCCAGCCCTTGAACTCCCAGCAGAAGAGCACCAGGTGGGAAGGCCAGTCCCCCAGGGGATGCAACAGGCCTCCAAAGACGAGGGGGATGCTCTAGGCCATCGGGAGCCCACCTGTCCCCACTCGGCTCCTCCTAGAAATTGTGAGGGCCAACGTGGTAGGGAGGCAGGCAGAGGGTCCCTGCCTCAGTGACACAGCACCTGAGTCTCAAACTGCAGCAACTGCCCCATGAAACTGAAGTTGGGGGAGATGACTCCGCGGCGTTGCTTAACAAAGTCGAAGGCCTCATCCAGCCGCACCCGGCGGCTCTGTATCAGGTACGCCAGGCAGATGGTGGCAGAGCGGGAAATGCCCGCTTGGCAGTGGACCAGCACCCGGCCTCCGCTGTTCTTCACCAGGTCTGCAAAGGAGATGGGGACGGGAGTCAGCTCGGAAGATGCCCAGGCGAGAAGGCGGCGCCCTCAATCTCCTCCCCTGAGGTTCCTCTTACCGATGAAGCCTATGGCCTCCTGGAACCAGGCACTGATGTCCACCATCTGGTTGTCCTCCACCGGGATGCTCTTGTAGAGGAAAAGGCCCTCAAAGTGGTTGGGGCAGCTAGCAGAGACGTTGAGGACGGCTGTGATGCCACAGGCCTGCAGCCCTTGTAGGTCAGAGGAGTGGCTGCAGCTGCCCAGGTACAGGTAGGGCAAGATCTCCACCGGTCCACCCTGGAGGAGAGAGGGGGTGGTGAGACCTCCTCAGCCTTAAGGGACAGTGTGAGCCCGACAGGCAGACACGGACTAGCCCCAGACAAGAGGAGCCCTTGGCCAGACCCTGACCAGAGACACATGTCAGGAATGTGAGAAGGACACAAGGGGACACCATACAGATACACACTCACAAATTAGCCCACCCACCTCATTCCCCAAAGCACCCATGAGAACATAACCCATGCCCTTTGCATGCGGCCACACACACACAGGCAGACTCCTCGCTCTCCCCAGAGGCTAGCCAGGGGAGGGAGGACAGTGACAAGAAGCCCTGATCTCAGCTCACCTGGTCATAGATGGGAACCCTGAGGTCGGAGCTACTGGTTTCGGTGGCTGTGGGGGCCAGCGCCGGGGCAGGGGATTCAGAGCACAGATCGGGACAGCAGGACTGGAAGCTGTCGAAGCCTCCTGCAGGAAGAGCGCGGGCAGGTTAGCCAGGAGGGCCGGGCAGGGCTGGCCAGGGCCGGGCGCGGGCAGGCGGGCGGGCTCGGGTCTCACCTCGCAGGAAGCATACGGCGGTGGCCCCGGCGCGGGTCTCGTGTAGCAGCGCCGAGAGCAGCAGGTGCGCGGGGCCATCGGGCCGGAGTTCTGCCACCGAGGCGCTGCCTTCGTCCAGCACCACCGCGCGCGCCAGTTCCCCGCGGGCCAGGCGCGCCAGCAGCGCACGATCCGGCAGCAGGCAGGCGAGGGCGGCAGCGGGCGGGCCGCGCGCGCGTCGCCGCAGCAGCGCGTTCCAGGGCACAGGCCGCGCGGCGCGCACGTGTCGCCGGCAGAAAGCTAGGAAGGGGCGGCAGTCGAGCAGCAGTGTGCGCTCGGCCTCCCGCGGCTCCCGCAGCAGCGCCCCCAGCGCCGCGCACTCCAGCTCCCGCGCCGCCTCCAGCCCCATGCCCAGCCGCTGCCCTTAGCCTCTGCCTCTCTCGCCTCTCGCTCGTCTTCCGGGCTCCGCGGCGCTCGCTCAGCCTGATCTATCGCCTCTGGGCACTCGCTGCCGCGCCCGGGCTTAAGTACTGGGGGGCCGGGCTCCCGGGTCACCATACAAGGGCAGAGCAGGAAGGCGCCGGCGCCGCCCCCGCGGCCTCTCGTGGGGCGCTGGCCGGGCGGCCTGGCGCCCCCGGGGCGGGCTGGGGAGGGGAGCCCCAGGGGAGGAAACCGGGGCCAGTTCCTAAGGCGGGGGTGTTCGCCGGAGTCTTGGGGTCCGAACGCGCCCCTCCCGGATCTTTGCACCCCAGCTCGGAAGATTGCTCCCGCCCTTTGACCGGCTTTAAGCCTTTCAGCCCTTGGGAACTCAGTTTCTCAGATGATGCCCTTCTGGCCTTTGGGGTTCCTTGGTCCCTGATGCCCTTCTGGCCATTGGGGTCCCTGGTCCCTGCTTCCTCTGCCTTTTCCTTTTCTCGGGGTTTTCTTCCTAGGAGTTTGTTAGAACAAAAATCTGTCGCAGATGATCCTACAAGGGAGAATGGGGCGTCCCTACTGGGAGACCTTAGGCAGGAGGGTCTTTCTCTCCCCTGCCCCTCTTACCCCCCACCCCAATTGCTTAGATGAGACCAATCTGCTTCTTGAGGCAGGTTAGTGGCCAGGCTAGCCAGAACATAGTCTCTTGACTCCAAACCCCTGGACTTTGGCATAGTGGGGGTGAGCTTGCTTTCAGAGGGGAAAGCAGGGGCCACTGATGAGTTTCCAGTTATGAGTGAGGCAGAGCTTCTTCCCCTGGGGCCCAGGGAAACCCCCAGGGGCCCAGAGAGAAGCATTTCCCCATGTCACAGGCTGGCTCTGAAGGGGAACTCTGCTGACGCTGCTGGGCTCTCCCTGGGCCTTGCCTGGTGGGAATTTCAAGGGGAAGAAGGAGAACCACTGACAGAGCCTGCCTCCTCCACAGCCCCCAGCCCATCAGCATGACACCCTCTCCCCAGATGGCAGGGGCCTGGGACCTTTGGCAGGAACACTCCAGCAATCAGAATGCAGAACCCAGTGATCGCACCCCTTCTGCCCTCCCCCACCCCAACGTTAGCGGATGTGGTGAGGCCAGGTGTGAAGGAGGATCTGAGCCCTGGGCTGGGGGCAAGAAATGCTGGTGGGTGGCTGAACTCCTAAGCAGAGGAGTTCAGGTAGGTGGGGACAGTGTGGAGCTGGAGCTGATCCAACCAGCCACCAGCTGCGTGGGATTTTAGAGCCCAATCCCCAGGTGCCTTTTATAAGACCCTTGCAGTTCCCCTGCAGGCCCCCATCTCCCCATTTTTCTTGGAGGGCTACATCTAGGACCTGTGTGGGTCCCCAGTCCCCTACGGAATTCCTCACCATGGTGTGTTGATGTGTCCCTGTGTCAGAGCATTATTTATGTGCAGTTCCTATGTGTTTGAGATGGAGCTTGAAACGTGTATGTGCTGGGGGGCACCAGGCATGCGGGGGAGAGAAGCCCGGAGTCGCCAAGGATTCCTGGGCTACCCGCCCTCTGGTGCCTCAGCATCAGATGGGAGCGCACAACAAACCAGCCCTTCTCCCACAGGAGCTCCGAGGCTGTGGGTGATGCAGCCGAGGCCCCTCGCCTCCCGGCTGGGCCAATCCGGAGGCTGATGCAGCAGGGCCCACAGCAGAGCCAGGGAGTCTGGGCCACAGATGCCAGTGGCTGATAGGGGCACTTATCCTTGCCATCGGCCAGCCAAATGACTTAATGCCCGCTTCCAGGGCAAATTACAGAGCGTGCAGGGGGAGCGTCAGGTCCAGTCTTGCTGACCTAGGGGGCCCGCGTCACCTGCCCTGCTGGAAGCCTCAGCCTTCCAGCTCTGTGGTGGGGGGGGGCGGGTGGGCAGCTGGGATCCCTGACACAGGAGTGAAATCTGCTCAGCCTGCTGGAGGCTCCAGAGCCAACTCCCACGCCTCTTACCTCCTGGGGCCTGGCGTGTCCCTTGCAGAGTGGGAGGGCATTGAAGAAGGCGATTTGCACCAATGGCACAGTCCCTGGGAGCCTGCCCAGGGCTGCGTCTATGAACTCTCTTTGAGACGGTCCCTCCTTCAGCTGTGGAACACAGGCTCAGGAGGCCTGATTAGCCATAGAGGAGGGGCTCCCCTTGGCTCTCTTCGCCTGTTTGCAAAGGGGAACCTCCCACCCCAACACCTGGGTGAAAGCCCAAGGCTGGGGTAGAAGAGCCCACGTCCCTTCCCACTTCTCTGACTAAAGATCCCCTGACCCTTGAGCAGGAGGTCTGCTCCCCACCTCCAAGACCCCTGTCACTTGGAGTTGACCTTTGGGAGCCCAGCAGAGAAGAGGCAGGGTCTGGGCACATGGTGGACAGCGGGAGGGGTTAGACTGGAGCCCCACAGGCTGCTGTTCTAGAGGGAGGACCCCACTCCTCATCCCCAGACGGTGAAGGGACCACCGCATGAGGTGGGGTGCCACACTCAATTTCTTCTGGTTTTGTTGGGTTTTTCCCAGCCTGAGTGTCACAGAGCATCTCTACCAAGTAAGTTTGAGGCACCACTTTTTTTTTTATTTTAAATTAAAAACCTGTGAGACACAGCTGGTCACTATGGTGGACGCCTGTAATCCCAGACTCGGGAAGCTGAGGCAGGAGGATTGCAAGTTCGAGACCAGCCTCAGTAACTTAGCAAGACCCTGTCTCAACCTAAAAATTCAAAAAGCTAATAAGTAAATAAAATTTAGATTCCCCTGAAAAAGAAAGAAAGAAAGAAAGAAAAGAAACCCGCGAGAGTCAACTGGACCTTGTGATGACGCTTTGTGATATCCTTTTGGTGACTGTCTGTTGAGAGTGCTTCATCGTCGCCCACCTCCTGCCTTTTGGATTCCCGGTATGTCCACCCAGCCCCACGCAAAGAGGGTTTCCCTTCCACAGTGGTGACGCTGAGAGTTCCCTGCTGATGTGGCCCGGAGGTTTCCTTCCTGCTCCTTCCTAACGCACCCCAAGCAGAGGCCAGGATGTGCGTGGCTTGGCCGAGGTGCCCGGGCAGAGCCGCCAAAGGTGAGAGGCAGGCGCTAGCCCCTCCTGAGGAGGGGTCAGGCCTCAGACGAGGATGCCAGCTCAGTGGCCACCCCCACAGGCTCCTGCCAGGCAGAGGCCCAGAGTCCCTGTGCCCTGCTCCCCAGCACATGAGGGGGACACAGAGGGTCACCAGCCTCCTCCTGGGGAAGGTGTAGAGGAAGCCTCCAAGGCTGGCTCAGAAGTGGACCTGCAGTGGCTGAGGCTGCTGTCACCTGCTGGGGACGAGCCCTGCAACTCCCCACCCACCATGCAAATGTCGGGAGAGGACCTCAGCACTTCCTATCCTGGCACAGCCACATCACTCATACCCATCTGCATTTATTCATTGACTTGGGCCTTCTTTCCAAACCTGGCACAGTGGTGCACACCTGTAATCCCAGCAGCTCTGGGAGGCTAAGGCAGGAGGATCGCAAGTTCAAGGCCAGCCTCAGCAACTTTGTGGAGCCCTGTCTCAAAAAGGTATGGGGATGTGGCTCAGGAAGAGTGCCCCTGGGTTCAGACCCCAGACAGGAAAAAAAAAATTGTATTCCAAGTCCCTTATGCCCTGGGATCTGTTCCGAATGCTGGAGGTGCAGGAGTAAGTCCCAAACCACCGCCTCTGGGGAGCTGAGCTCATCGTTTCCATCATATTTACTTTTGTGATTATGTTGTGTCCTGGCGAGTGATAGTAGTCATCCACTGAGAGTAATGATACCTTTTCCTTTTAAAATAAATTTTAGGTTTGTAAAAACTGAGTCGACTTCAGGAAGACCATTAGGGAATAATAACACAGAAGGTTCTGGAACACCTCGACAGGCTCAGATGCCGGCAGAAGACACCAAGTCGGAGCACCCTGCCCAGGACGGGCCCTGCTGCTCCTCCCGCCCTGGCATGGAGCAGCTCTGGGGTTGGGTGGGGTCTGCTGCTCCCTCCCACATTGGTCTCCTCTAAAGACAGGAACATGAGGCACCCAACGAGGAGGAAGCTGCGGCCGGGAAGGGACCCTGGAGGACAATCCCATTGGCAGGTGGCAAAGGGTCTTTAAGGTGCAAAGGAGCCAGAGATTGCTCCCTTCCACCTTAGGTAGCCACTGACCCATGCTGGGCCCTCTGACACTCCACTGAAGACCTGCGACAGCTACAGTGACAGTCACGGTGGCATGAAGAGGACAGCCAAGGCTCCTGCCCTCTGGGATGACCTTGCAATGGGAGCAGAGACCAGACAAAAAATAAATAAATGAGATCATGCCAGAGAGCGGCATCCCAGGGAGAAAAGCCATGGCTGGAGAGGGGACATGGGACACCCTCACCTTCTGCTGTAACTTGCAGGATGGCGAAGGGCCAGCCCGGGAGGAGGCAGGCAGGAGAGGGCCCCGTGGTGGAACACAGGACACAGCCCGGGTGGCTGGGTGAGAGTGAGCCTGCTGCAGGAACCCTCAGGTGCTGCTGTGTGGTTCAGGGACAGGGGACAGTGGCTTGGGCCAGAGAGCAAAAGAAAATGGAGGAGGGATCCAGGATCAGCAGGACTGTGGACAGCTTGGAGGGAGTCAAGGTGAGAGAGGAGAGGATGGGGCCTGGCCCTCCAGCCCCACCTCCTGGCCCGGCCTTGTGGCTCTGCTGTGCTCCCCCAGCCCCCACTGGGACTTGCAGGATCTGGGAGGGTCTCCCTTAGCACGGAGCAGAGGGCCAAGGCCAAGGTGGCTCCCAGCTCAGGCAGAGGCTTGGGATTAGAAGCACAGATGGGGGTGGGGGGGAGACGCTGAGGAGAGGATCAGGGTGGATCATGGTCCAAACCGGATTAGGCTTCCTTGAAGATGACAGCTCCCAAAAAAGCCACTGCAGCTCCCAGAGTTGTCCCTGGACGGGACGCCCAGAGAGAGTCACATGGGCACACGCACACCCAGGGGTGTGCACAGAGGCCCTCTGGCTCAGTGATCTCATCCTTGGCCCCATGGTACCACTCCAGACCCAAGCCCATCTCCATCACCCATTGGAACATGTTCACTGTGACGTGGCCTCCCAAGCGCCAGCACAGTCCACAAAAGCCCTCCACGAGTGGTCCTGCCATGACCCAAGCGCCCAGGAGCCAGTCCCCAGGTCCTCCGGCCCAACCCTCCTCACACACACCCTTCATCCCCTCTGCAGCCCACCGATCTTCACACCTGACCACTGGCCCCACAATGCCCATCTACAGCCTGTCCATCTTAACATGGAACAGGGCCCTGCCCAGGCACCTGCCTGCGTGTCAGGCCCTGCATCTGTTTCTCAGCTCAGAGTGACAGTCCCTTCTCTCCTCAGTGCTGCCCCATCTGTGCTCCCAGGGAGGAGCAGGCACTCTGTCTACAGGGCGTGTCCGGCAGGGCCATTCCCGAGGGCCTGGTCTCTGCCCTCTCCTCACACCCATACTGACACACGTACCAGACACACACACACCAGGTCACACCCACCACACATGTTCACACCCACCAGGCAAAGGGCGGGCCTCCAGCATCTGGGTCCTTCTATGGAGGGAATGTCACCCTGGGAGATCTCACAGCCACACACAACCGCCCATCACCTCAGTCTTTGATTCGGCAAATACAGCGGTGAGCCCCCAGCCCAGTGTTGGCCCTGTCCCCTACTCCAGGAACGGGTCACCATGAGCTGGCTTTGTTATCCCGGGGACGTACCCTGCTGCCCTTACTTGCTCTGGGAGACAGCCCTGCCGGAGTGCTGCAGCCCTTCCCAAGGACACTGCCAGGAACACCAGGAGTGGCTGTGCCTACTGTCCCCCACTCCTTGCTGACTAGAGGGGCATCAGACCCTATTTCCAGCCTGACTGGTCCACAAAGGGGCCTACCTAAGCAAGGGCAAGGAGTCCCTGCCTCAGTTTCCCCATGGGTTAGTCTGAAACAGAGAGGTCCCTGGAGAGGAGGCACCCAGTGCCCAGCAAGGGCCTCCCGGGCTAGGAGTGGGCTCAGTGGGAGCCGCAGGGTCAGCCCATGACAACAGTCACAGCCAAAGCCTCAGCCATCATGAGGCTCCTCCTGGCCTGGGTGCTGAGGCAAGGGAGGGACACAGGACATGGGGGGCTGGGTGCAGTGCCACCCCTATCCAGGCCCCGCAGGGGACCCCAGGGAAGGGGAGGTGGTGCCCCGGGCAGCCCTCTGGGCTTCAACTGGGAAGGCCTATGGCTGGGGCCACCCAGGCCGCCTCCCCTCATCCACCCACTCTTCTCCTCCCCACTGCCTCTCCCCTCCTCCTGGCCCCTCTCCCTCATGAAGCCCCCAGTCACCACGCACCCCAACTTAGGCTCCTTGGCTCTTGCACTCCCCACACCATTGGTGGCCTCTGCTGTGGAACTTCCCGGGTGCTCTAGTCCAGTCCTGCTGCCTTCTCCGCCCACCAGCAGTCCTCCAGGGGCCCCGCAGAGGAGCTCTGCACTGCTCCCCGACACTAGGTCTGCAGAGGGGCCTGTTTTTCCCCGGGCAGGCCTACCCTCAGCAGAGGCGCCTGTCCATTGGGGAAAGGGCTGAGAGCAAGCTGCCCAAGGAGGGGCCAAGGTCAAAATGCAGAGGAGCTTCTAGCCCTCCCTAGGGAAGGTGCCCAGAACTGGAGGAGTCTTCCCCCTCTGGGGAAGAAGCCCCTCCCTGAGGCAGAGGGATGGCCAAGATGACCTCAACAGTCCCTTCCAGCAGGGGGTGCTTACCAGGGAGCACAGGAGTTGGAGAAACTTCTCCAGGCAGCTCCCTGAACCCTTCTTCCCCCACCAGGCCTCCATGCCCAGGCCTCAGACCCAACCTAGAATGTCCAGGTGCTACTGGGTCCACCTAGGGGACTGCCCCACCTTGGGGACTGCCCCTGTCCCGCACTCCCCAGGCCCTAGAGGCCAGGCCAACCCTTACAAGAAGCCCCACGTGTGGGAGGCCAACCTTACGGGTGACTGAGTTACACTCCCCAGCTGGGTGCTGAGGCGCTCAGTCACAGAAATGGGTGTGTCTTGCTACAGCCCATGGGTGAAGCTATGCTCACCTGTTCCTTTGCAATCTAACCCCTTGCCCTGTTTAGGATAGAATCTTCCATGGAAGTGCCTTGTGTATGTCCCCTCCTCTTACTGTGCCCTTGGCTGTGGCCTACCCAGGTGTCAGTCAACCTGCTGACAGTGGACATCATGAAGATAGACTCAGCCCCCTGAAACCTGACCCCTGGCCTCATTTGAATAGCTTCTCCTCAATAAAAGGGGTCAGCGCGTGCTCTCTCTCTCTCTTCCTGCAGACCCTTAAGGTCAGAGGAGCCGTCACAGCAACCCCAGAGAAAAAGGTATTTGTGTCTCTTGTGTGGTTACTTCGTGCAGCCCAGTTAGCCCAGTTTAACTAGAGTGACCCCTGAGCCTTTTAGTCGCAAGAACAGAAACCCAGCACCCACGCCTGGCTGCAGCAGCCCACGCACAGCCCCCAGGTGTCCCTCGCTCCATTCCAGCAGCACCAGCGTGTGGAGGTCGGCTTGCTCTTGCCAAAATGAGAACCACCTGTCCCTGTGCCTAAAGCTCTCACAGCTGAGCACCTGCCAGGAGCCAGCGTACTCAGCACCTCCCGAGGTCCTCCTCGCTCTGAGAGAGGAGCTACCCATCCCGTTTGGCAGATGAGGAAACAGACTCAGAGACTGGCCCCAAGGTGGGCGGTGCAGAGCCCACCCTTCCTGGTGAGGTCCCTGTCCTCTTGGCAAGGATGCCCTTTCTCTGGCAGCCATAGCTCCTTCAAGGTGAGAGGGGCCAGACACCCCTGGCCCTGCATCCAGCACCTCCAGGGGGATGGTCAACATGACCTCATGGGTCATGGCAGGCAGCAGCCTCACTGGGCACCTGGCAGCCCCTGACGTTGGCTGGCATTCAGACCCCCACCCCACCCCACAGTGGCAGAGCAGAGGTGTGTGTCATTCTGGACCCCAGGTGACTAGAAATTAGGTGACCCAGACCCCACCTTCCAGAAGCGAAGCCAGACTCGGTTCTTCCCCCGCCCCCACAGCAGCCCTGTCTGTCCAATCTGCCCATCAGGCTGCCCCTCTCAAGCCTCAGACACCTTGCAGTCCCCTCCCCTCGCACTCCCCTCCCCTCGCTGTCCCCTCCCCTCGTGCTCCCCTCCCAGGGCCCAGGCCAGGTCAGCTTTCCTAGGAAACCCCCCCCCCCCCGTGGCCCTGGGGGAGCCACCTCCTTAGGGACCCCGCCTTGCTTCCACGGGGCCAGTGTGCTCAGGGCTGCCTCTGCCGGCCTCGGCCCTCTCTGGTGACCCCCTGTCTTTGCCCAGGGGCTGCCATCAGGCCTCCTTTACAGATGAGGGATCTGCAGCCCAGAGAGGGGAAGTGAGTCACGGCACAGGGCTGGCAGGGCAGAAGATGCATCCTGTTGGGGCTGCCCAGAGCAGCTGTCCCTCCCTCCCCCCCCCCCCGCCCCATCGCCATCACAGCCACCCAGGAGGGCCTGCGCTGGCCCAGGGGAGGCTCCTGCCAGAGCCATACCAGCAGCGGTGCCAGGGACAGGCTGGAAGAGCCACCAGGCCTGCCTCGGGGGCCTGAGGCCAGTGGCACCAGAGGGAGGGGGCTGTCATCGGGGCCACTGTAGGAATGGGACCAGGGGACAAGGCCGAGTCCAGGAGCCTGGAGGCCCTGCCCTGCAGGGATCAGAACAGCTGCCCTGGCAGGTGCTACAGCCGCCAGCGGAGGGAAGTAGAAACTCCTCCACAGCAAGAGCAGGACACGCAGAGCGCCTCCTCTTCCCGCCAGGAGGCCCTCTGTGCGGGTGGCAGGCAGGCATGAGTCATGTCACCCAGCCTGGGCCACCAGCACTCTGGGGAAGGGGCTGGAGCAGCCTCGCCTGTGGGAATCGAATGAGCCACCATCCGGGAAGGCATCTTGGAAAATGTGAGGGGCCATCGTGGGTACATCTTTTACATAACTAAGAAAAAACAGACACACGAGGGCAAGACAGTGGGCTGGCCTCCGGGACCTGGGCAGCCCCCACCTGGACAGAGACCCGGGAAGGGGCCTGTCTTTCAGGCCACCCCAGGCACAGGCTGCCTCCTGTCCATTGTGAGTTCCGGTCCCAGCCGAGGACAAACCTCTCCCTCAGGGCTCTCCTCTCAGAACCCCAGTCTCCTAGCCCCTGAATCCCCTCTTTTGGAGGCTCCAGGGTAAGACGAATCAGGGAGAAGCCCCCCATGGTCCACCTCAAGGCCATGGTCAGCAGAGGCTTGTTTTCCACAAAGACCAAAGGCTCCTTCTGTGGGCTCAGGCCCTGAAGGGGCCGGGACTAGGGAGAAATTGGGACTAGTCCATCCCCGTCACCTGTGGCAGAGAGAAGGCTCTCACGGACCCCACACAGCACATGACCGCCACAGGCTTGCTGGGCAGATCAGGGACCAGGCTGGCAAGACACAGGGAGGCCGGCCACAGGGAGGAACACAGGGAGGAGGGGTCACGGGGGAAGTGGTCCCACCCACCTCTGGCACCTCCCATGCACTTCTCTCTCATCCACCCTGAAGTTGTCCCAAGAAGAGCAGCGGACACCCAGGGCCCAGGCCCACGAGGTTCTTCTCCCAGGGGTACGTCTGGGGCAGCTCTTCAGTGCAGTGGCCTGTGGCTATCTGCCATCTGTCCCTCTCTCTTCCCAGACCATCTTCCTCTGCACCGGAATCTGGCTCAAGGCTGATCTGAGTGGACACATCGTCCACACTCCCTTGCCCTCTGCTTCCTGAGGGCTTGGCCAGGAGGCCCCTCAGGGCAAAGGGCAGAGAGAGTGTCTGGGTACTTCTGGCCCTTCCCTGTCCAGGTTTGGGCATGGGATGGGTTTCTCTTGGTCTCTGGATCCCACAGGAGAGCCACTCTGCATGTCCACAGATGTCACAGGGCTCTGATGACACTCTTCCCTCTCTTTATTCCTCTAGACCCCAAAGTAAGAATGCCTTGTGGTTCATTGCAAAACCAGCCTGATATTTTGCTATTTCCCACCTGAGGTGGAGTCCGATCCTCCACACCCTGTCAGACGAGCTGCAAGAACAGCCCCAATCCTGCGGCAGGTTCTTTCTCACACCCTCATGCTCTCGGTATCCTGTGCTGTGTGTTCTCTCCCGCTGCAAAGAAGCCCGACTTGCTCGGCTGCAGGTGTGTTCCCAGTGGTCTTTTGCTAGAAGGAATTGACAGACCAGACTTCACTATGGTTTTCTGCCTCATCCACTCTTTCTTAGCATCCAGAATGAGCTTGTGCTAATTTATGTACCACATCATCCCCCTGCTTGAAACCTGCATTAGTCCATTTTCTTGTTGCTATAAGAGAATACCTGAGACAGGATAATTTATAAAGAATAAAGGTTTATTTTGTCTCATGGTTCTGGAAGTACAAGAGCTTGGCACCTATGCTGCTGCACTTTGTGCTGCTTCAACTGATGGTGGAAAGCAGAAAAGCAAGCAGGTGTGTTCAAAAGTTGGGGACTCAACTCTTACACAAGAGCAAATCCACTACTCCACACCCACTTCCCCAGGCCCCGCCTCCCAACATTGCTGCACTGAGGAATTAAGTTTTCACACATGAACTTTTGGGTGACATGCAAATCATAGCAAAACCCTTCAATGGCACCCAGGTGTAAAGGGAGAGGATTGATTTGGTGGACAGAACAGTTGTTCCAGTTTAAATAAGGATGGAGGGACTCAGGGCTTTTTCCCTGGATGAGGAGCAAGACAAGGGAGTTCACCAGAATGGCTGCTGTGTCATGTTCTGGGTGTGCTGGCTTTTCACGGGGCAAGAAAAAGATGTAGGGGGAAAGTATAAACCCTCATAGTTTGGAGGAAATATAAGGAAAATCTAAGAAAGCCATCTGACAAATATCAGAACTAAAAAGAATTTGGCAAGATAACCAGGTACAAGATCATACAAAAATCATTGCTTTTCTACATGCCAGGAAAAAGAGAGAGAGAGAGAGAGAGAGAGAGAGAGAGAGAAATTGTAATAGAAAAAAATTTCATGCTTGTAATCCCAGCAGCTCAGGAGGCTGAGGCAGGATGTTTGCAAGTTTGAGGCCAGTCTCTGCCAATTAGCAAGGTCCTAAGCAACTTAACAAGATCCTGTCTCAAAATAAGACATTAAAAAGGGCTGGGGATGTGGCTCCGTGGTTAAGTGCCCCTGGTTTCAATCCCTTGTACAAAAAAAAAAAAAAAAAGAAGACCCAAACTATAGCAGGCCTGACAAGCTGGTTTTGGTATTCATCTGAAAGAGAAAATGCACAAAAATAGCAGAGAAATTTTTGGAAGTTAAGAACAAAGAGCAGGGAACATGTCCCACTTCATGCAAAAATAAATGATAAACGTGAGTGATTTTAAGAGGGTGGGGGCTGGGGATGTGGCTCAAGTGGTATCGCGCTCGCCTAGCAAGCGTGAGGCAGTGGGTTCAATTCTCAGCACCACATAAAAATAAAATAAAGATTTTAAGAGGGTGGTCCTGGAGTGGGAACAGACAAACGGACCCATGGAACCAATTAGAAAGTCCGCCACCACTTTCTTTTCTTTTGTTTTCTCTTTGGTGCTGAGGATCAAACCCAAGGCCTTGCATGTGCTAGGCGAGTGCTTCATCTGAGCTACACCCCAGCTGGGCTTCATCACTGTGAAAAAATGTTATCTACATCTCATATCATTTATAAAAATAGATTCTGTGGGCTGGGGTTGTGGCTCAGAGGAGGAGCGCTCGCCTAACACGCATGAGGCGCTGGGTTCAATCCTCAGCACCACATAAAAATAAAGGTATTGTGTCCACCTATAACAAAAAAAAAAATGTTTAAAAAATAGATTCTGGGGCTGAGGATGTGGCTCAAGCGGTAGCGCGCTCGCCTGGCATCGTGCGACCCGGGTTCGATCCTCAGCACCACATACCAACAAAGATGTTGTGTCCGCCGAGAACTAAAAAATAAATATTAAAAATTCTCTCTCTCTCTCTCTCTCCTCTCTCAAAAAAAAAAAATGCAAAATAGTGAATCAACATTCAGGTGTAATCTAATATTCTTTAAAAAAATAGATTCTGTGTGGATTAAATCACTTGAAATAACAAAATATACAAATATTAGGAAAATAGAATACATAATTTTGGGGTAGAGAAAGAAGGCCTTTGGCATAATGCAAGAACAGATAGATTTCACATAAATTAAAAGTTTCCATGCTGGGTGTGGTGGTGCACGCCTGTAATCCCAGCGGCTCAGGAAGCTGAGGCAGTTGGATCATGAGTTCGAGGGCAGCCTCAGCGACTTAGGCCCCAAGCACCTCAGTGAGACCCTGTCTCTTAATGAAATACAAAAAGGGCTGGGGATGTGGCTCAGTGGTTAGGTGTCCCTGGGTTCAATTCCTGGTATCAAAAAAAAAGAGAGGTTTCTGTCTGATCCCCTGCATTACAACCAAAGGTAAAAGACAACTGATGGGCATGGAGGAAATATTTGAAAAACGAAAGGCAGATGAAAGGTTATAATTCACTCATCCGTCAGTTCATTCATTCAACAATCAACTGGGAGGTGCCCACGACATGCCAGCCACCACCTCCCAGGTGCTGGAAACCTGAGCATGAGCAGATGTCAAAACTGCTGTCCTGCTGTTTCTCACAGTCTACCGAGGCAGGGAGGGACAGAAGTGAACACATGATACGTCAGATGGAGGTCAGGGGAAAAATCCAAAAGCAGGGACAGAAGTGACGTCCTCCAGGAGTGAGTGAGAAAGGGCCAGGTGCCGTAGAAAAGGAGGCACTGAAGGCCACAGAGAATTCACAGGACAAGGAATGCAAGTGTCCAGTACTCGTCCGGTAACTCAGTCTACCCACTAGGACAACGTGACACAGTGACGCCCCACCAGGCTGGCATGTTTGGGCACGGGCAGGGGCAGGCAAATGACAAGTGTGAGCCTCTTGGTGAGAGTGTACGTGGGGATCTGGGGATCACAATTCCCCAGAGGACAATTTGGCAGGACTGTCCCACGTTGGAAGCACATGCCCTTTGACCCTACGACCCCTTTTTTTCCTGGGCATCAACGCTGGAAAGACAGAAATTGGTACAAACATTTCCAAAGCAGTATTGGGAGCGGGGGACAAAGTGAAATAAGCCATCTTTACAGTTTTACCAAGTCTCTGCTAAAAATGAAAAGGAGGTCAGTCCAGGCGTGTTGATCTAAAAGGAGCTCCAGGCAAAGTGAAGAAAAGCCGCACAATAACACCCTCCCCCGACGCCCTTCAGGAAAAGCCAAACATGGAGGCTCTGTCGATGAGGTGGCCACACGCATGCACGATGTGCGCAGGAGGAATGACTCCGATGACAAGCCAAAGAAAAAGCACGGAACCCCTGGAGGTTGGCGGGGACTCCGTCAGCCTCCTGGGGTCCCTGGTTCCTTGGTGGAGGCTGGCACAACCCTCAGCTGAACGGTATGGGAATGGGCCACTTGCCCTGTCCCTCCTCCACATTCGGGTCCGCCCTGGAGCAGGAGGCCTCTCTCTGGAAGGCCACATCCTGACTTTCCTTCACCCCCCACCCCGCCCAGGACTCAGACTGTGCCCTGGTGGCAGCCAGGCAGCCGGGGAGGCCTGAAGCCGGATGTGAGGACTCCCACGCAGCCCGGTTCTTTTCCGTGGCTCAGAAGGCGCTGTACCAGGTGGCCGCCCGCCTCTGCTGGGAGACACCTTGCTTCTCACGGCCCCCTCTGTGCTCACATCCTGTTTCCACCCCTCTGACACCGCGGGGCCCCAGCCCGAGCCCCCCCCCACCTCCTGGGTTTCCACAGAGCCTGTCCTGGGGTACGCCAGGGCAGGTCCCAGCCTTCAGGACTTTAGGTTTCTTGGAGTCTGCCTTTCTGAGTGTTGAATTGGGGAGTCAAAACTGTTTTGTATGAGGTCAAATTAGAACAACAGAATAAACAGAAAAACCTATGTCGAAAGCTCTCCCAACAGTCCTAATTTTAAAATTTGAAAATACCATGACTAATAGGAAGTTTTCTTCAAGTTCTGTTGAGAGAGTCTCAAGTGTGTCCAGTGTGGACCCCTGGGCCGGCCTCCTCCTAGGCCAGGGCTGGGTGGGTGGTGGCTGGTCCTACCCTGCCACCTGCCAGGCACAGAGGCCCTCCTGAACAGGGGCTGAGCCATGCATGAGGACCTCCACCAGTGAGGCACCACTTCCCAGCTAAGGCCATCGGAACCCTGTGGGGTCTTCAGCTTGCTTCTAGGTCTACTGAATGTATTGAGTTGTGGCGACCAGCCATCACCATGCAGGCCTGACCCGCCCATCAATTATGGCAACTGTCACCCCAGCCCTGTGGACACAGCATAGCGAGGGCTCTCACCATCTGACTCAGGAACAACATCTCTGGGACAACCCAGCCTTTGCCCTGTGGAGAGGTGGATGCCGCCAGGCCTGACTCTGAGAGCCCCTGCCACTGTCATTCCAGCCAGAAGGGCAAGCTGTGCAGCGCCACAGCCGCACAGACTCCTGCTCCTGCCTCAACTCATAATAGTGTGAGCATGCCCCCATATTTCAAGCTGCTACTTTTTGATCTGGGGTCCCAAGACCCTTGCTTTATTGCGGGGGGACCTATGGATTGAACCCAGGGCCACATCCAGTGGCCACATCGCCACATCCCCAGCCCTTTTTATATTTTATTTAAAGACAGGGTCTCGCTAAATTGCTAGGGCCTCGCTCTGTTGCTGAGGCTGGTTTGAACCCACCATCCTCCTGCCTCAGCCTTGTGAGCCACTGGGACTACAGGTGTGTACCACTGTGCCTGGTCTGAGATCCTTGCTCTTTTTGTGTGTGTGTGGTGCTGGGGATTGGACCCAGGGCCTTGTACATGCGAGGCCAGCACCCTACCAACTGAGCTGCATCCCCAGCCCACGATCCTTGCTCTTGACCACAGCATGCCCATGGTCCATGTCACCTGATCCCCTGCCAAGTCCAGACCTTCCTTCCTTTCCTCCTTGCCCTTCTAACCACGTACTGGAACAACCCGAATACTGGCTCAACCCAGCTTTGTGCCAAGAAAGTTAAATGCTGCTGGAGAAAAGCACCCAACAGCTCAGTCCCCACCTCACCCTGGGGTCCTTGGGCCCCTCTCTTGCTCCTTGGCCGACATGTCACCGTGTGAGCTATGAGTAGTGGACAAAGCTGGCAAATCAGAATGGAAAAATTGCGTGGGACCCCACCTCACCACTCTTCCCTCGGGGAGTAAGATCCAACTGTAAAAAACAAAACAGAACCAGCAAGTCAGAGCCGAACACCGGAGGATGCCCTTTTTTTACCTTGAAGGAGCGAAGATTTTAAAAGCACAAATTATAGCTGAGAAAAATGATGATTGTAACCTCATAAAAATAAAAGATCTTTGTTCAATAAACACCAAAGTTAACAGGTAGGCAATGTATTGGGGAAAAAATGCTTGTAATGGCCAAAACTAGCAATGGTTATTGTATGTATATCAAATTTTATAAATAACAAACTATTATGGAATTCTGTTCTAGAACATACAAGGAATTTTATAAATCAAGAAAAAAACTAGAGGAATTATTAAAAAATAACAATATAAAAATAGACATAGCCAGGCAAGTGCTCTGCCCCTGAACCATACCTCAGCCCTCACTGTGGTTTTGATTTTGATTTTCCTAATGACTAATGCTGTTGATCACATAGTGGCACACACCTGTAATCCCAGCAGCTTGGGAGGCTGAGACAGGAGGATCAAAAGTTCAAAGCCAGCCTCAGCAATAGTGAGGCACTAAGCAATTCAGTGAGACACTGTCTCTAAATAAAATAAAAAATAGGGCTAGGGATGTGGCTCAGTCGTCAAGTCTCCTGAGTTCAACCCTGGTACCCAAAAAAAGAAAAAAAAAATGGACACAGCTATAACAGGTAATTCATATGAGAGAAGTCCAAAGGGTCAATGAATATGTGGAAAAACAAACTGTCTAATGATTAGAAAAAGCAAAATTAAAACTACAAGATATAGGGCTGGGTTGTGGCTCAGTGGTAGAGCACTTGCCTAGCATGTGTAAGGTTCAAGTCTCAGCACCACATATAAATAATGAATAAAATAAAGGTTCTTTTCTTTTGCTTAAAAAAAAAAAACTATCAGATACAGCCGGCACAGTAGTGCACGCCTGTAATCCCAGAGGCTTAGGAGGCTGAGGCAGGAGGATTTCTAGTTCAAAGTCAGCCTCAGCAACAGCAAGGCACTAAGCTACTCAGTGAGACCCTGTCTCTAAATAAAATACAAAAAGGGGCTGAGAATATTGCTCAGTGGTCGAGTGCTCCTGAGTTCAATCCCTAGAACTAAAAAAAAAAAAGAAAAAAAAAAAACTATGAGATATCTCTGGGCTCTCTGGGCTTGATGGCACACTCCTGCAATCCCAGAGACTTGGGAGGCTGAGGCAGGAGGATCAGATTCAAAGCCAGCCTCAGCAATTTAGCAAGGCCCTAAGCAATTTAGTAAAACTCTGTCTCAAAATAAATTATAAAAAGGGATGGGGATGTGGCTCAGTGTTGGAGCGCCCCGGGTTCAATCCCCAGGACTAAGAAGAAAAAACAAGCAAAGATTTGAACAGACAGTCCCTCAAAGAAGATTTTTTAAAAAGATCAATAAACACATAAGAAGATGATCAACAGCATTAGTCATTAGGAAAATCAAAATCAAAACCACAATGAGGGCTGAGGTATGGTTCAGGGGCAGAGCACTTGCCTACGGAGCTCAAGGCCCAGGGTTCAGTCCCCAGCACCCCCACAACGTGATCCCACAACCACAACAAAAACACAGGCAGTGTGAGGAGGTGGAAAAATTGGGACCCTCGGCCAGTTGCTGCTGTGAATGCAAGATGGTAGAAGGGGCTTTGGAAATACTCTGTTGCTTCCTCAAAAAGTAAACACAGAATCACCAACCATGTGACTCAGCAATTCCCCTCTGGTTAGAGTCAAGAGAATCAGAAACATGTGTCCACCAAAAAACCTGTGCCTGAGGGTCCATAATGGGATCATCCACTCCAACCTAAAGTGGAAGCAACCCCAGCAACTAATGAAGGGATAAGTGAAGGGTGGCCCATCCACAGAGCAGGAGAGGGGCCATTAGACAGTAGTAAGTATTGACACGCGCGACAACACAGACAGCCCTTGAGAACATGACGTCAAGTCAAAGAAAGCACAAATCCCACGGCAATGACCACTCACAGGACGTGACCAGGAGAGGCAGGGCTCCATCTAGACCTAGCCTGGGCTAGCCAGGCACGGTGCACAGGAAAGGGCACTAGCAGGCCCAGGGGAGGGAGGTAATAACATGTGTTGGAATTAGATAGTGGTGATGGCTCTACAACTTTCTGAATATGCTTCAAAAGACTGGATTTTATGGTATGTGAGTTACATCACTTTTTTTCCTTTTTTTTTTTTTTTTTGGTACTGAGGATTGGACTCAGGGGTGCTTAACCACTGAGTCACATCCTCAGCCCTTTTTATTTTGAAATAGGGTCTCACTAAGTTGCATGGGACTCACTAAGTTGCTGAGCTTTGAACATGAGATCCTCCTGCCTCAGCTTCCTGAGTCTCTGGGATTACAGGCGTGTGCCACCGTGCCCTGCTCTGAGCAAGAGATTTCAAATGGCACTTCACAGAAGATTTATGAATGCTTATTAGGACATAAAAAAGATGCTAAACATCATTAGTCATTAGGTAGGTGCACACTACAGCCATGATGAGAAGACTGAGCTTAGTAAGTCTGGGCAGGAAGATGGAGTAACTGTACTCTCACACACTGCCAGTGGGCACATAAAATGGCACAACACTTTGGAAATCAGTTTGGCAGTTCCTTAAAAATGCCTACACCGTCAGGTGTGGTAATCCCAGCCACTTGGGAGGCTGAGGCAGGAGCCTCAGCAACTCAGAGAGGCCCTGCCTCAAAATAAAAAGGGCTGGAGGCTGGGGATATAGCTCATAAGTAGAGTGCTTGCCTCTCACGCACAAGGCTCTGGGTCAGATCCCCAACACCACACCCACACACAAAGGGTTGGAGAAGTGGTTCAGTGGTTAAGCATCCCTAGGTTCAATCCCTGATACAAAAAAAAAAAAAAAATTAAACATACTCCTGCCATATGATCCAACCATTCAATTCCTAACTATTTACCTTTTCAAAAGAAACCCCAAATATATATTTACACAAAGGCTTGTCCATGAATGTTTATAGCAGCTCCCTTTGTAATAGCCCCAACTGGTAAATGCCCAAATGCCCCTCACCAGGCACGAGTGGACTGCATCACATCCACTCAAGGGAATGATACTCAGCAATAAAGAGGAATGAGCCACTGAGAAATGCAAGGTGGATGAATCACAAAATCAGGATGCTGAATGAAAGAAGCCATTAAAAAAAAAAAAACAGAGCCGGGCACAGTGGCACACACCTGTACCCCCAGCAGTTCCAGAGGCAGAGGCAGGAGGATCTCAAGTTCAAAGCCAGCGTCAGCAAAAGTGAGATCCTAAACAACTCGGTGAGACCCTGTCTCTAAATAAAAAGTAAAAGGGCTGGGGTGTGGCTCAGTGACTAAGTGCCTGAGTTCAATCCCTGGGAATGGAAAAAGAAAAAAAAAGGTATTTAAATTGTGAGTCTCGTGGTACTTTGATGACACCTCAGTTAAGTAGGGGGAATCAACTGCTTAAATAGAAAAGTGAGGCTGTAAGAGAGGACAGAATGAAAGCTGTTTGTGTTTGCTTTCTGTTTCCTGTGGTTTCGCAGTGCTGGAATCACAGCAGGCCAGCGCTCTGCCCCCGGCCACACCCCAGCCCCTCACACCTTTAACTTTCTCCCTCTGGAAACTCCACTTAACAGCACAATCATGGAGAAGGGACAACATCAGGGACAGTGTGGGAAATCAGAAGGCAGGAGGGCATACTGGCAGAGGGCTCAGATGTCTAGCCAGCAGTGGGGACGTCGGGAGCAATCCAGTGGCCGGCAGAGCGCCCGAAAGTCTCATGGGTGGGTCAAGGGCAGGGTCAGAATCAGAACCCCTGGGGCTGTGTGCAGCACTGGCCGGCCAGCCCGGGGGTGCTCGAAGCCAGTCATTGTCACTGACACTCCCAGTCTGGGTTTCTTAATAGGAACCAACAACCAGTGGCCTTCAGCCAGCAAGCAGGTGGGGCTGACGGGAAAGCAACCTGGAGAAGGCTCCCGCAGCCAGAGGACACTAGCGAACATCACTAGCACCTTAGAGAGGAGGCGCTGCACCCAGAGCCAAAGAGATCAAAGGGGAAACGGTCAGACAGTAGATCTGTGGGTATCAAAACAGCCAAGCCAAAATCAAAACCTCAATATCGCCAGGTGTGGTGGTGCACACCTGTAATCCCAGCAGCTCAGGAGGCTGAGGGAAGAGGATCACGAGTTCAAAGCCAGCCTCAGCAACTTAGTGAGGATCTAAGCAACTCAGTGGGACCCTGTCTCAAAGAAAAAGTAAAAAGGGCTGGGATGTGGCTCAGTGGTTAAGCACCTCTGGGTTCAATCCCCAGTACAAAAAAAAAAAAAAAAACCACACCTCAAACCAAGGTTAAAGATAGAGCTGAAGAATCTTCCAGAGAGGAGAACAAGTTAACAAAGGTTGAAAGAAAAAAAAAAAGGTAAAAAAATGAGAGGACACATTCAGGTGATTGAACCTGGTAATACAAAAGCCAAAGAGAGAAGAGGGAAGGTGAAATACTTGAAGAAAATTCTTCAGGACCCAGAGATGGGAATTACAAATGAGAGCCCAGTGACAGAGCCAGCAAGGAAAAGCCGCTCAGGGAAAACCAGAAATGATCTCCAGCCTTGGGGCTGGAGTGGGGTGGCTACTGATGATGATTGGCCGCAGTCTCGCTGTGCTGCCCAGGCTGGCCTCCAACTTCTGGGCTCAATAGGTCCTCCTTCCTGGGCCTCCCCGGGGGGCTGGGACCATAGCTGCTGCTGCGCCTGGTCTGAAGGAGGAGTGTTTCCACCTGGTATTTCTGTGCTTGGATCCAACATTTGAGGAGCTCAAAACTGTCCCTTCCAGTGGAGAGTTCTCCTTAGGCCACCAATGAGGAAATACACCAAAAAAAGAGGAAGATGGGGCCCAGAGAGCGCAGGAGACAGGGGAAGGAGTGGGGGGAGGGCGATCTCGGGCTGCCAGTGGCCCAGGCCTGCTCCTCCAGGGGGCGTTACACCCACCACCTCTGTACAGTGAGGATCCCAACCGGCAGCAGGGTGGGGTTGAACTAGTGACAAGCACACAACTAAACACACCAGAAGCCAAGTCTCGCTCTAGGAAGACAGGTGGCGCAGGAAGTGGTCACGGCGTGTCTTGTCTGTAGCATTCCCACTGCACGGTGACAACTAGGCTGGATCTCGGGGAGGCCAATGAGCCGTGACCAACGCCTCCTAACAACTCCAGTCTCCAGAAGGAAGGGGGGAAGGTGGGGTGGGGGAAAGGGAAACCTATCAAGCCAACAGAACAGCAGATGGTTTAGAGACCTGGAGGTGGTCACCCGAGGGTCCACCAGGAGAGATGGAACCAGCTGTCCCTGGGAGGGGACAGAGTGGGGTGGAGGGTTCATGGCCAACTCTGTAAGAACCATTCAAGTTTTTAAACTACGTGCACAGGTAAGCTCAAGGGAAAAAAAATAGGTTATGTATAGATTTAAGTATGGAAAAAGAGACATAAGGATAGTATTTTTCCCTTTTTTTTTTTTTTGATACCAGGCATTGAACCCAGGGGCACTTAACCCACGGAGCTACATCCCCAGCCCTTTTTATTTTGAGACAAGGTCTCGCTGAGTTGCTGAGGCTGGCCTTGAACTTGAGATCCTCCTGCCTCAGCCTCCCGAGCCACTAAGATTATAGGCATGAGCCATAATGCCAGTTTTTTCTTATATTTTTACATCTAAATGCATTGCCTTTGTAATTGCTTAATTATTGCTGTGGGAAACAAAGGCTAAGAAGGTAAAATCCAAAGGATTAAGAATGCTCTCAGGGAAGGGCTGGGGATGTGGCTCTCTGGTAGAGTGCTTGTCTAATCTGCATGCAACCTGGGTTTGATCCCCTGCACCACCCAAAATAAAATAAATTTTTAAAAAATTGCTGGTGGTGCACACATACCTGCATACCCACCTACTTGGGAGGCTGAGGCAGGAGGATCACAACTTCAAGGCCAGTCTCATCGACCTAGTTAGACCTTGTCTCAAAATAAAAAATAAGAAGGACCAGGGGATGTACCTCAATGATAGAGCGTTCCTGGTTTCAACCCCTAGTACCCGCCCCCCTCCCATAAAAAAAGTTCTTGGGATGAACTAGCAGGTGGCTGGTTTAAAGGTGCTGCTTCAAGCTTCCTTTGAAAGTCACCGGCCCTCAATGGCCGTGACTCAATGGCCCTCAGCAGACCCTTGTAGATCCTTTCCGGGCACCGAACACAGCTGACAGGCATGCGCTAACAGCAGGCTGCAAACAGCTGAGGAACAGCTGGCCCTCCCTCTAGGGTCCTGGCTCCTTCTGGGAGAGCCCACCCACACTCCTAGCTGGAAACCCACCAGACACCAGGAACAAAGAGGTGGTGACGAGGAGGCGGGTCCAAGCGGCTGTCTAGTTATCTCTGACAGTCTATCTGTCTGTCTCTCTCCTACCGTGAATAAACCCCTAGTCACCTGGCTGGAGCCTGTGAATCTCCCAGTTGCCCAAAGGGACAACCCCTCTTCAAACTACTTGACACACCCACGCACCCCTTAGTCGTCTGGCCCACTTCCTCTCATTTATTCAGAGGGCTTGATGCAAATCAAGGTGTTGAGGGGACGGTGGTGCCCAAAGAGACCCACAGTGACATTTCAGCTCTTAGAAGTTATCACATCCTTCCAGCAGCCGCAGGGCTGCCCAAGGAGGTGAGGTTCCCAGCAAGTGGCTCGGCCCTGCCCCCTGCTGTTCTGAACTGAAGCTGCAAGCCAGGTGGCCAGGCCAGGATGCCAGAGTAACACCAGCTATTTATTTTGAAAGGGTTTTGTTGTTTGGCGGTACTGGGGGATTGAACCTGGGGTCTCGTGGATGACAAGTACTGAGCTACATCCCCAGCTCTTTTTGAGACGGGATTTCACTAAATGACCCAGGATGGCCTCAAACCTGTAATCTTCCTGCCGGTCTCCTGAGTCGCTGGGAGTACGGGTCTATGCCTCCTCTGGCTGGAAAGTTTTTTCTTAAATTAGGTTCTCTGCAGATCTCTCCATGTTACGGGCTGAGTGGTGTGTCCCCAAAATTTGTATGTTCAAGGCCTAATCCCCAGAATCTCAGATTGGGTCTCACTGAGTTGCTTAGGGCCTCACTAAGTTGCTGAGGCTGGCTTTGAACTTGCGATCCTCTTGTCTCAGCCTCCAGAGCTGCTGGGATTACAGGTGTGTGCTTCATGCATGGCCTATACTTCTTTTTTTTTTTTTTAAATATTTTGTTTTAGTAGAAGTTGGACACCTTTATTTTATTTGTACATGGTGCTGAGGACCGAACCCAGCGCCCCGCGTGTGCTAGGTAAGCACTCTGCCCTGAGTCCCAGCCCCCGCCCCAGCCCACACTTCTTGATCATGAATGTCTTTCTCTTGGAGTCTGCTTGGCCCCCTGGGTTCAGACAACTCTGACACGATGGAGTTTCTGAACCCACAAATAGGTCAGCTCCCAGAACACAGCAGCGCCCAAGCCAGCCACTTGGAGCCACCTGAGAACAGCCACCTTGCTCCCAAATGCTACAGCCTGCCACTTCACTGTCTTCTGAGGGAAAGGGAAGACTGTGATATTTGAAAAGAGGAAATTAAGCCAGGCACAGTGAAGTACACATATGATCCCAACGGCTCCGGAGGCTGAGGCAGGAGGATTACGAGTTTCAAGCCTCAGCAATTTAGTGAGGCCCTAAGCAACTTAAATAAGAGCCTGTCTCAAATAAAAAGGTAAAAGGGCTGGGGATATGGCTAAGTGGTTAGCACACTTGGGTTCAGTGCCTGGGGCATTTGACCAAAAGAAGAGGAAGTTTCAAAGCAGCGCTTCTTCCTCTCCTCTCACCCACATTTTTCAAGTCAGTCCTGACCTCCAGATGTGGAGCCACCATGACCATAATCACTTGCACGTGGAACTGGAGATGCCTGAAGGACCTTGCGCTACAGAGAGCACTCAAAGCCCAGCCCTGCAGGACGTGGAGCTGGAGGATGGAAAAAGAAAGAGAAGCACAATGAACAAGAGCAGGGACGTAAACTGGAGCCAGGAAAGAGGGGAAGTGACAGCCCGCCCCACTGAGAGTCCTGTTCTGGACACCAAGACCAAAAAGGGACTTCTTCAAAGTCCTGGGTCAGCTGGAGGGGTCCTGAGGGCGGGGGAGACTGCAGATGGCCCAAGGTTCTTAGGGCCCCAGAATCCAGGCCAGCTGGCTCCATGTGGATGCCACATAAAATTCTAGACTGGTGAGCTCTAGGGTCATCGACTGAAACCTGAACTCTATAATAGCTACTGAAAGCTCTAGAATGTCTACTGGCCATTTTTGCCCTTCTCAAAGAACCACTGAGTCCTTTGAAACGATGATTTTGAAATTCTATCTGTACCTTGGCAAAGCCTGCCAGTTGACCCCATTTCCATCCACTCCTTCTTCCTCTGCAAAATCACATTTGAATTTTAGTTGTACATATCTTGTTCAAAATACAGAATATTTTCTAGTGGCTGGGTGGTATGCTGACTCAGTTCTGGCCATTAGACAGTGTGCAGAAATGGTGCGCATTCTGGGAAGTGTCCCTTTGTTCACCTCCACATGGAATACAGGCATAATGGCTAGTAGTGAAGCAGCCCCTCCGTAGGGCTGAGCCACAACCCCAGCCCTATTTTGTATTTTTTTATTTAGAGACAGGTCTTAACTGAATTGCTTAGCACCTCGCCATGGCTGAGGCTGGATTTGAACTAGAGATCCTCCTGTCTCAGCCTCCCGAGCTTCTGGGAGTACAGGCATGTGCCACGGCGCCTGGCTGGAGCAGCCCCACTGAGGCACTGAGAACACAGAGACCAGTGAGAGCCCAGCCCCCTCAGGTGCCCACCTTCCAGGGAACAAAGAGGTTCACATTTTACGAAGGGCATCGATAAACTACAGTGGGTCCAGAAATACAATCAAGAGAAAGTAAAAAAAATTAAAATTTATAAAAAATTACCTCAAATCTGACAGACCATAAATGGCAGTAGACAGGAATGTAAGTGAGGGTAAAGATGTAGTATTAAATCACAACCTCATAGAATTAGCTGTGGTGCATGCTGTCTGCTGTGGTGACTCCATAGCCACCTTCTGTCGTGCCAGGGCAGGCTCCGTGCTGCATCTGCCTCAAACACCCTTACACCATGAGCACTGTTTCTCTCCAGGAAACTGCCTAACAAAGTTTAAAAAAAAAAAAAAGTGATCTTTTGTAGCTTGTGGTCACGTTTCACCATAGATAGCACATATAACCTATGAACTGCATTACCTGTGTTACCAGGCTTCCAGGCAACAGCAGGCTACTTACTAGTCAAGTTTTGGGGGAGGCCCATGGATCTCCCATGTCAGCCACAGACTGGCTGCATTCAGAGGAGGCAACCAACAGTGGGCTTGTCCAAGCCATGTTCAGTTTCTATCCTTGAGGCTGAACATAATCCTCATGCACAGCTAAGGGGAAAAAATGCACTGTGAAAACACCCAATATTTCTATCACGCGTTTGCCCTGCCTCTTTAGCTGGGGTTATGCTTTTTAAAAGTAGATAATCAAGGGCTGGGGATATAGCTCAGTTGGTAGAGTGCTTGCCTCGCAATCCTCAGCACCACAAAAACAAAAAAGTAAAGATGAACCACAATGGAGCACACCTGTAATTCCACTGGCTTTGGAGGCTGAGGCAGGAGGATCACAAGTTCAAAGCCAGCCTCAGCAACTTAGCAAGGCCCTAAGTAACTGAGTGAGACCCTGTCTCTAAAAATAAAAAGGATGTGGCTCAGTGGTTAAGCACCCCTAGGTTCAATATCCAATACCAAAAAAAAAAAAAAAAAAAGTACACAATCAACATGTTGTTGAAAGGTTGGTCCTTGTCCCCAATGTCAATCCAATAACTAGGGCACAGTTTTGAGAAAAAGGAAGTTTATTGCTTTGCTACCAAAGGAGAAACGCTCCCAGAGGCTGTGATTCTGCTCAGCAGGGGGAATAGGGGGCTTTTAAAGAGGTCTCAAAGGCCACCTTCCACGTGTTGCATTAAAACTCTGCTGCAGTGGTAATTCACTTGTTAGTATAAGAGACAGTCATTTCTGAGATCTTCTGGTGCCATCCCCGAAGTCTGGATGACTTTGTTCTTATGGTGGGTGTGTGCTCAGGGACAGATAGCTCTGCCCAGAATGGAGAGAGAAGAAAGGGAGTAGATGAGAGCATGCAGCAGTGTCTGGTGTCTGGCACTCCAAGTGCTCAGAAATGACAGCCATTAGTGGCTGAGTCTAAGCTCCCTGAGTCAATAATGGAAGCCTGTCCCCTGAGACTGGTGAGGTTAGGGAGGAGCAGGGAGAGAGGAAGAGAAAGATACAGGTCCATCTTAAAAGTTAGATGCAGTGGCAGGGCCGCAAGGGCTCTATTCAAAGAAGGTGGACCCCTGCCACAAAGAAAAGACATTTATGATGTCTGAAAAAATTCCTTAGTTCCTGTGTGGGTGACAGTGCACAGCCCAAAACCTATCTGAGTGATGCTCCATCAAGCTCTCATGGAGGTTTGTGGAAACGTTTAGCATTAGGTCACTTTCATCCACACACTACTGTTCGATTTTTAAGAGACTTTTAAGTGGTATTTACTAGAAATAGACCTCAGATTTTATGACGAGCATTTTTAGACTTCTACCCTACCGTACTGGGTATGGAGACTGATCAAATACATCCTGAAGTTGAGTACTTTTAGAAAATTTAACTTCACGATGTCCCCAAAAGACTCCCCAGATAACTTTATGTTAAGCTGTTACTGGGAATGGTGTACATCCCGAGTTTTCAGGAGGAAAATGGCACTGATGATTCAGGTACTCACAGGAACAGCACAGGTGAAACAGAGCTGAGCCCTGAAGGGGCGTAGCATGAGCCACATAGAACCTGACACCGAGGGCGGGCCTCTGAGCCAGGCTGCAAAACAAGTCAGCGCCTAGGGCAGGGGCCTAGCACTGTGTTTGTGAGACATGAGCCTGTTTAAGCCTTACTAACTGGACTCTGCCGTCAAAGCTGGGTCGGCATCCTGGCTCTGACATCACACCCTGTGTGACCTTGAGTAACAAAATTGCTTAAGCCTCTGATGTCATTTCCTCTTCCACACAACAGAGCTGGCCCCGTGCTCACAGCTTGTGGGAGTAGATGAGAGCATGCAGCAGTGTCTGGTGTCTGGCACACCAAGTGCTCAGAAATGACAGCCATTAGTGGCTGAGTCTGAGCTCCCTGAGTCAATAATGGAAGCCTGCAGGCTGCAGCCTGCTTGTCTATGGTTACTTCAACATGCAACACTTCCACGTCAGGTGCAGACACCTGCGGTGTGGCCCAGGCTTTGGGGTTTGCAACCAAGTTTGAGAACTGCTCCATGACACTGTTTTGTATAAAGCACAGGGGCAGTGACATTACAAAGGACAGGCAACTAGATGGCAAGGGACAAATGCAATCAGAAACTGCACTGCAGTGAGGACTGAGGGGACTGCAAAAGTCATTTGGGAAGCAACTGGGTAAATTTTAATACAAACTGCATTATTAAATATTATAACACTGTCATTTATCTCATATGCTAATGGGACTGTTAACATCCTTATAAAAAGCACGCTCAAGGGGCTGGATATAGCTCAGTGGTAGAGTGCTTGCCTAGCATGTGGGAGGCACTGGGTTAGATTCTCAGCACCACATTAATAAATAAAATAAAGGTCTATGGAAAACTAAAAAAATTTTTAAAAAGCATGTTCAAGTGTTACAAAGTGGAATATATTTTGTTTGCAAGTTATTTTCAAATGATTGTGAAAAAAGGAGGCGCACACACCACGACCTGAACCAGTAAAGGTACAGATACAGGTGGTACAGGTAGTTTTGAAAACTGTCAACCTTTAATATATGAAACTTTTCTAAGTAGAAACTTCATGTTAATGCTCCATTCACAGATGCTCAATGAAGCACATGCTGGGTACAGCCATACTAGCTAGGAAAGCCTCACCAGATTCCTGTCAGGCACAAGCAGCAAGGTTATAATACATGTTCCCAAGTCCCTGCACTATTCAAGACCACATAAAAAGCCTATAGGAGCCAGGAGGGTTGGCAGATGCATGTGATCCCAGTGGCTCAGAAGACTGAGGCCAGAGGATCCCAAGTTCAAAGCCAGCCCCAGCAAAAGTGAGGCCCCAGCAACTCAGCCAGACCCTGTCTCTACATAAAATATAAAAAAGGGCTGGGGGTTTGTCTCAGTGGTTAAGCACCCCTGGACTTAATCCCGGTACCAAAAAAAAAAAAAAAAAAGAAAAGAAAAAAAAACCTCTAGGGCTTATAATAAATAAAATATACAAATAAAGCATTCGCCTTGAAAGGAACTTGCAGGTTGCTTGCAGAAGGTCTCAGCCTGCCACCCGGCTCCCACCTGCCACTGTGCAAGAAAACAGAAGAGGAGGGATAAAGGGAAAGAAAGGAAAAATGCAAAGGTGCCTCAAAGCAGTGAGGACAAGAAGTTGTGAGGGCCAGGGCCAGGTGACCACAGGAGGACTTCAGCTTGCAATTGTGAGATGAGGCCACAGGGTTCTCTGTGCAACCCCAGGGGGGTGAGACATGGGTGGAGCATGTGCCTCATTTGTGCCTGCGCAGCCGCAGCTCTAGCCAGACAGGTGGGATGCTTGTGCCTGTCCTCCTGGATTTTCCCACGGGAGAAACACACATAAACCCCAAATTCATGCTGTGCTCAAAGCTTTCAAAAACATATTGATCCTCCTGGAACAAAGCTGGGTTCTGGCAGAACCAGCTGCCTACATGCCAACCCACTTTCCAGCAGGCCTCCACCAAAGTTCCTGGACTGTCCTCAACTCAGCCTCGCACTTAAGACCATCCCAAGTTCCACCCTCTGCAAAGCCCCAACACACGACATGGCAGGGGAGGTTGTGCTCAACTGCTAGGCTGATCACCTACAAAGGGCAGGTGTAGCCAGCCACAACCGGACAGTTAAGACTAAGCCCTGCTGCTTCCCAGGTCAGCTCCTGGGGTCAGTTCACAGCTCTGTGATGTGGAAAGAAGGACAAGCCCAACATGCAGGCTTTCCTGCCACAGTCCATTCAGAGACAAACATTCCTTTGTACCAATCTTTATGTATTTATTCACACATTTGATAAAAATGTCACAGTTAGGAGTGAATTCATTACAATGACATAAGTAACTCTACAGAGTCAAACTGCTGTTAAATCAGAATATGGGGCAACCACAGCTGCTTAGCACCTGTGCACACGCACACAGGTACGCTCCCTCACACACACCCACTCACACTGGCAGGCACTAAGTTCGGACGTTAATAACCCAGGGACTCTTCCCTGGCTCCTCTGGGGAAGGAAAGAAATCCTCAATGCAAAGATGCTGGGACCACCCAGGACCTCTCTGCTCTGCCAGTGACTCAGGAGACATGAACGGGGACAGTTACTTTCTTGGCACAAAACTGGACAGGCAACAAGAAGGTCAGGAGGGGTTTAGGTTAGTTCCAGGTTTAGAGACCCTTTCCAACACAACAGGGTAGCAAGCAGGAAAAAAGGTAAAAATTTAGCCATTTGAACTCCAGAAAAGAAAGGAGGGAGGAGGATTTTAAAAATTTGATCCCTATTCTCCCAACACACTGTGACAGAACCATTGGCAAAACCAAGACCAAGCAGATACCATGTGGCTGTGACCTTATTAAATGGTACGGTTTGCCTTCATTTCAGCTCTCGAGAGAGGAGGAAAAACTTTTTAGAGGAACAAGAGGATCACATACACCACATCCCTATCATATTAGTATCTGGGACAAGATTACACCTGCTTGTCTAGACAGCAGCTGGTCTAAGTGCTGAGCACTCCAAGGGGGCGGCCCAGCCCCCTCCTCTGCCTTCTGAGGAGGACAAGTCAAACCTCGGGTGAGGAAAATAATGCCTGAACCAAAGAACTGTTTTCTATACTGTGTTACTATGGAGAAAACACCCCCAACTCCTTTTTGACATAAAGTTAAAAAAAAAATAAAATAAATTTAAATGTGATGTTTGAGCCTTTCTACTGACCCTGTCAAAACACTGATGATACAGAAACTCATCTCCAGTGCTCCCAGCGAAGTCTGGGAAGAGGAAAGGATTCGGTGACTACAGCACACGAGCATGGAGCTGGCCAGTTCCCATGAAAATGTCTGGGGTCAGGTGAGTGAGCCAAGGGAAGTATTTTGCAGGGAGAGAATTTCTTGGTACAAACTTCATGCCCCTAAAGATAAAAGCAAGGTGAGGACAAGGCACTTAACACGGCCAAGAGCTGTTTACACCCATTCACACCAAGACTGTTACCAAGAGCACTCCCAGTGACCCTCCTGAAGAAATAACTGGCCACCCAAACTTTCCAGGTGACCTTCAGAACTGGAGGAAATTCCAGCACTGCAAAACCCATGGCGGGATGTGGAATGTCAGCAAGGAACCATTCAGGGGAAGCCAATGGAGTCGTCCACTTCCAACCTGAGGTGAGAGGCTTGTTCCAGATCAGCTCAGTCAAATACTGAATTTCAAACTGGTCAGCCTGAGAACATGGCAGCGCCTCCATGGATCCCGCTTCCTCTCTGATCAAGAGCAGCACAGGGCTCGGAAGGAAATCAGACACTAGTCCTTGAATGATCTTGCACTGATGGTTACGCACATGCCTCCATGGCTCTTCCCCATTCTGTGGCAGAGGGAGGGACCAAGACAGGGCTGGAAGGACCTGTCCCATCTTCTCCTAAGGCCCTTTAGGCATACTCGATCCTAGCAGGGCTACAACTGCCCTCATTCTTCCGCTCCGATGACTGGGCGGTGGCCTTGGCCTCGCTGCTCATCTCCAGAGGCTTTGCCGGGATATAGTCCTTCACTTTGATTTCCATGTTCTTGGCTTTTAGAGTGGCCGTGTGCAGCTTCTCCAGGAAATCCGGCATGCCTGAGGGAGACGGGGGTCTAGTTAAGACGACCAGAAACCAACAAAAGACTCAAAGCTGCACGGCCCCCTCTTTGGTGGTGGGGAGCTGCTCTTCCTCATACCAAGGCAGCCTGAGTGGCAAACTACAAGTGACAGCTGCCACCAGAAGGTGTTCCCTCTGCACGGACTGCAAAAACACCCACAACCTACGATCCTTGCAGAAGGGGCAGTGATCAGGCCACTGAAATCCCAAAAGGCTCTTTGAGGTGATTAAAATACACATCAGTGGCATGTCAAAATAACTGCCAATTTAACTTAGATAAATGTCAAACAGAAACACTCAATCTTCTCTCCATTTCCCCCAAGGAATAAGCAAATGCCTATAGAAAACAATCACGAGGATGCTTTCTGAGACACGACGTTAGAAGGGGAAGGTGAAATTACAGCTGTGATGTGCAGCCTCTCTTACACGGGTGGTGGCCCTTTCCCTAGGTGACTGCCCAAAATCATATTTTCTAGGCCAGATCTTAAGAGTTTTCAACACTACTAAAGAAAAAATTTAAGCCTGGTGTGGTGGTGTATGCCTACAATCCCAGCGGCTCAGGAGGCTGAGGCAGGAGGATCAGGAATTCAAAGCCATTCAGCAAAAAGCAAGGCACTAAGCAACTGAGTGAGACCATCTCTAAATAAAATACAAAAAAAAGGAGGGTAGGGATGTGGCTCAGTGGCTGAGTGCCCCTGAGTACAATCCCCAGCTGCAAAAAAAAAAAAAAAAAAAAAAAAAATTAAATACATTAAAGTACACAGTCTATATTTAAGACATTGAAGCATATGTTTTAGAAACTCTCCTCTGGCCAGATGCAGTGGCACATGCCTTCAATCCTATCAACTCCGGAAGCTGGGCAGGAGAATTCCAAGTTCAAAGCTAGCCTCAGCAACTTAGTGAGACCCTGTCTCATTAAAAAAAAAAAAAAAAAAAAAAAAGGTTGTGATTGTGGCTCACTGATTAAGTGCCCCTGGGTTCAATCCCCAGTACTAAAAAAAAAATTAAAATAAAAAGTCTCGGGGCTGGGGATGTGGCTCAAGGAGTAGCGTGCTCGCATGGCATGCGTGCGGCCCGGGTTCTATCCTCAGCACCACATACAAACAAAGATGTTGTGTCTGCCGAAAACTAAAAATAAATATTAAAAATTCTCTCTCTCTCTCTCTCTCTCTCTTAAAAAAATAATAAAGATTGCTGGTGTAATGCTTTAGACCTGTTTCCCCATCTGAGAGCAGTGCTCTACCTGACCCCAGCTTTATCTTCAAGATCTGCGTATGTGACTCTTTATTTAAAAAATAAATAAATAAATAAATAAATAATAAAAAGTCTCCTCTGAGTACAAGTTCCTTTCTGAGACCCTGTAATTCTCATTCTTACAATCCCACCTGGAGACCAGAATGAACTGGGAAGGGCACTGAATCTCTGTAGCAGGGATTACAGAGATTCAGTGCTGCCATTAAGAAGACAGAGAAAAACAAAATGTTCACCCCAGTTCCCAGCCCTGACACACATCTCCACTCACCGCTGGAAACCATCCAGCTAACACAGTAGCGAGGAAACACAGTCTGGGGATTGTCACTGTATGTCAGCAAGTAGTCAAAGCCATTCTGGAAAAGAAACAGGGCAAAGATGAGGGCACCTGAGCACACACCACAGCCTCCACACCCAGCATCACCAACAGCCATGCCCATTCTGGAGTAAGGAGTGCCACCATTTTAACCTGTGAAGAACAGAGCTCACCTGATGCCTGAGACCAACTGTTCACAGCAAGGCCTGCCTACAGGGTGACCTCTAGCAAGCATGGCTCCTAGGGTGTCCTAGTCCCATTGGTAAGGGGGCTCCCTGTGCCCAGACAATGTAAACCGTTGTGACTTATGCCAAGCAGGTTTTCTTCCTGGGGGTCTGGAATGATGGTATTCACTAAGTAGAAGGTGCCATGAGACCAGCTCCCAATAAAACCTGTGGATGCTGAGCTCCGCAGGGCCTTCCCACACAGAAGCAAGGCGCACACACTCCTACACTCCTGCACTCCCTGCTGGAGAAGGAGGCCTCGGAGTCCGCAGACCATTCTTGTCTCTGTTATCACCGCCTGTGCAGACTTATTACATCATTGTCATAAAATCAGCTGAGAAAACAATTAAATGCTGAGTCCTATGAGTTCTTCAAATATAGGGCTATGTTTCAGCTTCAAGACCTTCATCTTCACCTGCACCTCCTACTGGTAATAATAGCAAACAACTATACAATAACTTACTGTGGGCCAGGAACTGCTGCAATTTCTCTCAACAATCCTACATTGTAGGTTCAACTATCCCCCATTTTACATGAGGAAATCAAGCAAAAAAAGCTTAAAGTAATGTTGCCCAACGTCACCCTCCTGCTCAGTGAGAAAACTGAGAATTCGGACCACTGAAATCACACACCCACTGTCTCTCTGGCTCAGCCTTCACACTAATACAGCAAAGGACGTGCAATTATTAAGAAAATCTGAAGTGCCTGACCCTGAGAAGCCTAGACTGATTACATTCCACCTGAAGGAGTAAAAGAGAGCACTTTTCCATCTGTACTTTGTCTGCTATATGTCTGGCCGTGTGTGAGGTGCTGCAGAGGAAACGATCTGCTCCAGTCTCTGACTCACAGAGAGAAAGGTGCTGAAAAGACACTGCGGTGCAGAGGGAAGGGAGGCAAAGGCTGTAAACAGGAACAGCGACAGAAGCCCCCAGAAGGGCTGGCGAGGGGACAGCATGAATCAGCACAAGCTTAAGACTTCAAATTATTCCACCCACAAAACACTTGGATGGGGACGTCAAGAGACCTGGACTTTCTTCCACTGCTACTGACATTATCAAAATGAAGCCAAAAATGCCATGGTTACTGTGGGGAAGGAAGAACGGGGTGGGGGGATGGGGGAAATCTAAATCACTTTGCTTATTATTTATAGATCTGACTTTGAACACAAATATTTCTCATTTATTAAAACTAAAATTTTCAGAGCAATACTAAAAATCCAAAGTAAATAAAGAACCTGTGGGGGAGTCTCTGGGGGCTGTGATGCAAGCTTGTGATCCCAGCTACTCAGAAGGTTGAGGCAGGAAGATCCCAAGTTCAAGGTAAGCCTAGGCAACTCAGCAAGACCCTGTCTTAAAATAAAATAAAAAGAGCTGGGGAGGCAGGCACTGTGGTGCATGTCTGTAATCCCAGCAGCTCCAGAGGAGGAGGCCCAAGGATCACAAGTTCAAAGCCAGCCTCAGCAAAAGCAAGGCACTAAGCAACTAAGTGAGACCCTGTCTCTAAATAAAATACAAACAAATAAAATGGCCTAAAACCAATAAATGACCCTGCAGCTGTGAGCCAAGCTGTGGTATTAAAAGGCCATTTTCCACTAAAGGAACCAGAACTCTAATTTCTAGGTTTAGAGCTAAAAATATAAAACATGATCCTGGAACATCTTTTAATACTAGAAAGCTCCTAAGGTCCTGAAGCCAACAAGAAGCCCCCATTACCCAAAACCAGGATTAATAAGATCATTAATATGATCATCAGTAAGAATAACTGTAATGTATAAAAACTAACCTAGTACATTTAAATTTGTGTTTCAAAAATGACACTTCCTGGGCTGGGGATGTGGCTCAAGCGGTAGCACGCTCGCCTGGCATGCGTGCGGCCCGGGTTCGATCCTCAGCACCACATACCAACAAAGATGTTGTGTCCGCCGAGAACTAAAAATAAATATTAAAAATTCTCTCTCTCTCTCCTCTCTCACTCTCTCTTTAAAAAAAAAAAAAATGACACTTCCTTAAGAAACAGAGGGCTGGGATTGTGGCTCTGTGGTAGAGTTCTCGCCTAGCATGCTTGAGGCACTAGGTTAGATCCACATAAATACAAAATAAAGATATTGCGTCTACTTAAAACTAAATAATAAAATAAAAATTAAAAAAAAAAAGAAACAGAACCTTGTCTTTGAGGATGTCTAATTGACAGAACAAACTTGTTTTATTTTGAAAACTAATAAATAAAGAAAACAAGTATTTCTCCTATCTCCCTTTCCTATGTGAACTATAGGAAACCAAGCAATTGATGAGGAACTGTGCCTATGAAGTATTCCACCCAATAAAGAAAGGAAGTAGGAAAGAACTACAATATCAGTATTCAGTAACCTCTAATGACACAATGGATAATCATTAACAACTTACAGGTTCACAAAGAAATTGCAAAGCAGACATTATCTGCCTCCCAATTAAAATGATCCTGCCCAAAATAACCTACCAACCTGAATCGCTCAAGCCTCCAGACCTAACTACCAGTATCCAGGAAAGACTATCTAACTGATATAAAGAGACACAAAAGGCAGCAGGGACAAATGTCAACACCTGATCTTATTCAAATTCTGATTCCAATAGCAAAATAGTTCACAATCAGGAAAATTTAAACACTGATTTAGACTTAAAATGGTTTGGTATTAGGGATTTCTGTCAATTGTTTTATGCATGATTATAACACAAGTTATGTTTTCAAGAATCCCTTTTTGAAATTTAAAAAAATGGGAAAAAAATCCCTTTTGAAATTACCAAAATATCTACACAAGAATTAGGCTCGGGCTGGGGATATAGCTGAGTTGGTAGAGTGCTTGCCTTGCATGCACGAGGCCCTGGGTTCACTCCCCAGCACACCACACACACACACACACACACAAAAAGAATTAGGCTCTTCTAATAATAAATTTAGAATATACTTCAAAATAACTAACGGAGTGGAAAAGGACATAGGAAGGTTACAGTCTGGGAGTGGGGTGGAGCTCAGTGGTACAGCACTTGCCCAGCAGTCAATCCCCACAGTGAAGGGAAAAAAACAAACCAACAAGCCTGGCCATGAGCTGGTAACTGTCGAAGTTGGGGACAGGTACATAGGATGTGTGTTACGCACTTCCAATTTTCCATTACAAAAAGTAAGACAAGCGGCTGGGTTGTGGCTCAGTGAAAGAGCACTTGCCTGACACATGTAAGGCACTGGGTTCGATCCTCTGCACCACATAAAAACAAATAAATAAGGCCTGTGTCCATCTACAACTAAAAAAATATTTTAAAAAATTTAAAATATAAGACAAACAAAATGTCCAACCTTGGCCAAAGGACCTACTTTCCATGTGCAAAGCCACTTCAGCTGCCTGGTTTCCAAATGCCCTCTGACTTACCGATACCTGTGATCAACCTGTGCTCCCTGGCCTCTGAGCACACAAGGGCTCATTTCTATCACTGTCTTTGCTCGAATCATGTCTCTGTCTCCAGTGCCCCTCCTAGACTCCTCTACTATCATCTGCCATTTTTACAAAGATCAACTCAAGCCAGGTGCAGTGGTACACGCCTATAATCCCAGCGGCTTGGGAGGTTGAGGCAGGAGGATCACGAGTTCAAAGCCAGCCTCAGCAAAAAAAAAAAAAAAGCGAGGTACTAAGCAATCTAGTGAAGCTCTATCTCTAAACAAAACACAAAACTACAAATTAGGGATGGGGATGTGGCTCAGTGGTCAAGTGCCCCCGAGTTCAATTCCCGGTACCCCCTCCCCCCATCCAAAATTGACTTGACTCAAGCCAGGGACAGCAGCACCTGCCTATAATCCCAGCTACTAGGAAGGCAGAGGCAGGAGAATTCAAATTCCAGGCCAGCCTCAAGAACTCAGTAAGACTTGTTTCAAAATTAAAAATTAAAAACTACACTAAGAAAAGTGCTGGGAATGTAACTAAGTAGTAGAGGGGCCCTGGGTTCAACCTTCAACACTATGCACACATACACAATAATTCGCACTATTCTCCCAATACAGCTAGAATATTTACTGGGTGCCTACTGGAGGCCACACTGTGCCACGTGCCAACTCTGCCTCAGCTATTTTGCAGTCATCATTTCTAAAGGCAGCAATGCTGGAACTCAAGCCTTTTTTTTCCCCCCCACACAGATAGCACAAAGTCATGATTCAAATTTCAAAAGCAATTTAAAAGGAATAAAGCAAGGTGCAGATCTCCTCCCCACATGGTTCCCAGCTGAGCCAGTCTCCCTGTCCTGGGGTAACTAGCCATCAACAGCAGCCTCACTGCTTTTCTGTCTTCTAAAGAAAGTGACTTTCAAATATTTTTAACTACAACTCGTTCTGTGTCTCACGCACATACTATACATACTTGGGTAACTAGACAAGTTCCATGAAATATGCTGACACTCATTTTCTACTTTTTCTTTTTAAAAAACTGATCATAATCCCCTAAATTAATTATGTCTCCCACTAATGGGTGGTGATCTGTGGGAGAATACCACTCTATAAATAGTATAGAGGAAAACACACAGATCCCCCAGGAAAAAACAAACATATTGACTGAGGTCAGCCACCATCTGTCATAGCCAAAGGCCTACTGCAGGTGGTAAAAATAGAACAACTTGGTAAATATACACACAATGGAATATTACTCAGCATTAAAAGAGAATAAAATCATGGCATTTCCAGGTAAATGGATGGAGTTGGAGAATATAATGCTAAGTGAAGTCAAGCAATCCCCAAAACCAAATGCTGATGTTTTCTCTGATATAAGGATGCTGATTTGTAACAGGGATTGGGAGGGGGACATGGGAAGATTAGACGAATTCTAGATAGGGCAAAGGGGAGAGAGGGCAAGGGAGGGGGCATGGGGATAGGAAAAGCAGTGGAATGAGACGGACATTATTACTCTAAGTACATGTATAAAGACATGAATGGTGTGACTCTACATTGTGTACAACCACAGACATGAAAAATTGTGCTATATATGTGTAATATGAATTGAAATGCATTCTGCTATCATATATAACAAATTTGAATAATTTTTTAAAATAAAAATAATAAACAACTTGATGACTAGTCCATGCCCTCTAAACCACACAAAGCAACAGGGAGACACAAAGCCATTATGAAGTAAAACAGAACTAAAAACAGAACCACTGTCACTAACAGGTACACTCAACAGATTAAGCTTTTTTTTTTTTTTTTTTGTGGGAGGGGAGCTCACTAAGCTAAAGAAAATACTCTTTCCTGATAAAAGTTACAGAATTGTAAAGAGAGACAGTGAGCAATAGTCTAAATCTCCGTTTTACAGATAAGAAAGGAGAAATCCAGAAGGGCGTGTGTGTTTTGCCCAACAGTGTCAAATGCTTTCAGAAGACTCGCTCTTGGCCCTGACAAAAGCTGCCAGGAGCCACGTCATCACTACTCTGTCTTTACGGATTTTCCAGGTATACGGCCCTATAGCAAGGGGTCCCAAAATACGGTCCCCAGACAAACAGCCTGAGACTCACCTAAGAACTTCTAAAAAATGTAAATTACCAATGGGCTCCCACCAGACACTGGATCTGTTGGTGCCTTGATCTTGGATTTCCCAGGCTCTAGAACTATGAGAAATGAATCTCTTGTTTATAAAGCCAAATTAAAAAAAAAAAGTGAACTTTCAAGCCACACCTCGGACCTGCTGAATCAGGTCTGAGGCTAGGGCCCAGCAACGTATTTTATTTTTTTTGTGGTGCTTGGAATTGAACCTAGGGCCTTGTGAATGCCTGGCAAGCGCTCTACCACTGAGCCACATCCCCAGCCCCCAGCAATGTATTTTAAAAGCTCCAGCTGGTCCAGGCATGGTGGCACAGCCTGGAATCCCAGTGGCTGGGGAGGCTGAGGCAGGAGGATCACGAGTTCAAAGCCAGCCTCAGTAACTTAGTGAGCAACTCAGTGAGCAACTCAGTGAGACTCTGTCTCTACATGAAATACAGAAATATAGGGGGCTGGGGTTGTGACTCAGTGGTAGAGTACTTGCCTAGCATGTATGAGACCCTGGGTTTGATTCTTAGCACTGCATATAAATAAAATTTAAAGGGGGCGGGGGCTGGGGATATGTCTCAGTGGTTAAGCACCCCCACCCCTGGGTTCAATCCACAATACCAAAAGAAAAAGATGTCTCCAGCTGGCCTGTAATCCCAGCCGCTCAGGAGGCTGAGACAGAAGACCACAAATTCAAAGGCAGTCTCTGCAACTCACAAAACCCTGTCTCAAAATAAAAAATAAAAAGACCTGGGGATGTGGCTCAGTGGTTAAGGGCCCCTGAGTTCAATCCCTGGGAGAAAACAAACAGGAAGCCTCCAGCCAATGTGACAGATGCCAGGTCTAAGAACCACTGCCCCCAATAACTCACTCAGCCTCTACCCCCAGTGCAGACTCTAGGCACTCCTCGAGAACATCCCAAAGCCATGACGCAGGGTCTCTTGGTCAAAGTGAAACTCACCTCATCAAATGACTTGTGGGGGCGGATGACCATCTGGGATTCATAGGATCTGACCCTGACGAACTCTGGAGACTCCGGCACGCTGGGGTGCTGCACAGCACTGGAGGGGGAGCGAAGGAAAACAGGTCAGTGACGCCTATCCACAGACCCCAGGGAGCGCAGCCAAGGCCAGGCCCTGAGGAGCCTGAAATAAACAGCATGCAGCTCACCAGGCCATGTCAAATCAACTATCTTCCCCTTTAATTACCAACAGTAAGGAACTGAAGAAATGTTTAATTAAAAGCTTGCATCCCTTCCATTTTCCTAGCCAGTCACAGCCCCTCCTCTTTCAGCTGGGAGGGCAGGACACTGGCTGTCCCTGGTAAGCCTGCAGGAGACTCGCCAGGGCACTAAGGGCAGGCTTACAGGTCTACACAAGCAACACTCGCGGCTGAAGAACTTGCCAAGGGCCACAGCAGCCATACATACCGTGACACCAACACCATCACATTGTTCTCCTGATCCACACTGTATCGCCGAACATACACGTAATCCCGAGAGTACATTGGGTACTAAAGAAGGGAGGGGTAGGATTAGCACTTGGTACCCCGCAGATTTGACAGAAGTAAAACCAGAAGGAAAATACTCACAGGAAAATGGGTTACCCAGTGGAGAACCTCAGAACCACTGACCACGTCCCTCTCGATCACCTCCAGCTTGATCACTAGGGCATCCCACTTCTTCCTGTACTCTGTGTCCAGCTGTGAAAGACAAGACCATGAAGACCCAAGACAATCCAAAGCAAAAATGCAGACGGCCTCTCCAGATGCCTGGACTGGACCTCTGACCCAAGGGCCCTATTATAAAACACAGACTTAACTGATGGGGCCTAAGCATGGGAGGCACGGCTCTGGTTAGTACATAGTCTTCCGAAGTCCTTTCACGTGTGTGAAAGGGAATCTTAAAAGGCAAGCCCCAGAAAAATATAAGAAAAAAAAAATATTGTAACAGACATGTCTGGGGAAAATATAGTATATGCAGTGACAGAAACATGAAGGGAAGAATTCTAAACAGGTTTAAACAGACAAAAACTCTCAGTATGAATAGACACCTCACACAAAGAAAACCAAAGTAGCATTTTTTTTTTTAATTTCTGGCATCACTAGTAACTAAGAAATTTCAAAGACAGACATATCCAAACTAACAAAAATGCAATACAAACTGACAAAATTCAGTGCTTAGGAGAAAATGCACTTGCATATGAACAGGGGGTATTATAATCAACAAACTAGCAACTGGTCTGGCAAAACAAGTGAAAATACCTATGTAGAACTCTTCTGTTTGAACACCCAAGGATAAAAGCAGTCCTTGAACATATTCTTTATTTTTATTAAGTAAATATATTCACGAGACTATTTCAGATTAAAGGAAGTTAAAGACACCTAACAACTAAATGGAATCCTAACTGGATCTATACTGAATGGACATGATTGGGTCAACTGATAAAACCAAAATACAAACACAGATTACATTGAAGTATGCTGCACCAATGCTGAATTTACTGACATGGTTAGTTAGAAGAATATGTCTAGTTTCAGGAAATACTCACTAAAGAATTTAGGGACAGAGGACCATGATATGTTTAATTTGCCCTCAAAGTGTTTAGGAAAAAAACAATAGGGCTGGGGATGTGGCTCAAGCGGTAGCGCGCTCGCCTGGCATGCGTGCGGCCCGGGTTCGATCCTCAGCACCACATACCAACAAAGATGTTGTGTCCGCCGAGAACTAAAAATAAATAAATAAATAAATGTTGAAAATTCTCTCTCTCTCTCTCTCTTTCTTCTCACTCTCTCTTAAAAAAAAATTCTAAAAAAAAAAAAAAACAATAAAGGCTTGTGAAATATTAGAATATCTTAATCAACCCTTCTATTTGATCTTCTCAAACAGTCTGAGGGTGGGTGGGCTTTAGGCAAAAATCAGTCCCACCCTCACAGGACAGATAGAGAAATTACAAGTCAAATGTTCCCCCAGATGCTATATGCCAAGGAACAAGAAGCACAGACACAGATGGATACCCCAAATCCAACATCATCAAATCAAAGAAATCATTCATGGGGACAGTAGTAAATGGCTTGTTAGGAAGCTCTGAAATCCACAGCAAAAAATTAACTCACCTGAACATTGAAGAACTGCCGGGGTGTCACATCTGTGTAGGTTCCAAAAACTAGAATGACAAGAAAGAATAAAGGATGCTTGCTGAGCTCCTGGCCCCATTCCTATCACTACCAGCATTTCAATTCTAGACTACTGAGAGCTCCTGAAGGCAGCTTCAGAAAGTAGAAGCAAGGCGGGGGCAGCAAAGCCAAAGATGCCATGTGTCAAGGAAGACACCGGGAGAGGAAAACCACCAACAGAAAGCCATGGTAAATTTCCTGAGAAACCACCAGAACAGAATAGTTTAGAAAAACATGAGGCCCCAAGTCCCAAGCACCTGGGCACCCAGGCACACACTTCAAAGGCAGCATGCCCAGCTCACCTCGGTACTGGTAAAGATGGCTGCCTTCAATTGGGCGCCGCCACAGTTTGAAGTGCTTCTTATCCATCACCATCTCCCATGGCTGTTCCTTGTCCTTCAACTCTTCATTCCCTTCTGTTTGGGATTTTGATTCTGGAGGGTGGCGCTCGACTCCTGAGCTCTGAAATACATTTGAGACTTCCTCCAACCGTTTCATCTCATTAATGGATCTGCAAAAAACAAAAACAGATCCGGTGCAGGTGGTCAGTCAGCCCTGTGAAATGAAATGTCCACAAAGAGACCTGCAAAGGAATGGTGTGGGTTTAATACAGTATAGTGTGGTGAATAAAAAAATCAGCTCCTGGGCTGGATGCCACTCATTAACCCAAATAACATAGTATTTAATCAGTACCCACTTCTACTTATATAAAATGGCAAGAATAGTACCTACCTCAAGATTGGGAATAAAGATTATCAACAAATTTATATATAAAGTGCTTAAGACCTAGTACATTATTAACCTTCAACATCCGCTATTAAAGTCTTTGACTACAGCTGGGAGTGGTGGCACTCACTGTAATCCCAGTGACTTGGGAGGCTGAGGCAGGAGGATTGTAAATTCAAGGCCAGCCCCAGAAACTTCACAAGATTCTCAGCAACTGAGAGAGAGCTTGTCCAAAAAAAAAGTGATGTGGCTCAGTGGTTAAGTGCCCACAGGCTCAATCCCCAGTACAAACTAAATAAATAAATAAAGTCCATGATTGTGAAATGTCATTTGGGACCTTTACAAAAGGCATCACCACTATCTAAGTGCAGAACATTTCCATCAGCCAAAAGAAACTGTACCATCACCAGTCCCTTCCCATTCCTGCCTCCCTTCACTTTCTGTACGGATTTGCTTATTCTGGGCATTTCAAATAAATGAGGTCACATAATAATGGGTTTTTGTATCTGGCTTCTTTCTCTTGGCATATTTTCAAGTTTCATCCATGAAAGTGTACTTTATTCCTTTTATGATTAAATAATGTTCCATCATAGGAATATATCACCTTTTGTTTATCAGGTAATAGAAACTTGGTTTCTACCTTCTGGCTATTACAAATAATGCTGCTAAGAACATTTATGTTTAAGTTTTTGTATAAACATGTTTTTAATTCTCTTGGGAAGATTCCTAGGAGTGAATGTGCTAAGTCATGGTAACTCAATGCTTCACTTTTTGAGGAGCTGCCAAACTATTTCCACAGCAGCTGCACCACTTTAGATTCCTACCACTATTGTATGAAGATCCCAACTGCTCCACACCCTTGCCAACATTTATTATCATCCTTTTTTTTTTTTTATTCCAGCCATACTGGTGGGCATGAAGTGATATCTCAGTGTGGTTTGAACTGATACAATTGCTAATGACTAATGATGTTGGTTACCTTTTCATAAGCTCACTGGCCACTTGTGCATTCCATGGAGAAATACCTCTATTGAAATTCTCTGTTTTATCAGATTGTCTTTTTTTTTTTTTTTTAGTACCTTTTTATTTTTTGAAACAGGGCCTCAGTAGGTTGCTGAGGCTGACAAACTTGCAAACTTCCTGCCTCGGACTCTCAAACCACTCGGCTTACAGGTGGACACTAATACCTTATCATAATAAATATAAATATTTTCTTTCTTCCTGTGGATCATCTTAACTTTCTTGTATCTTTTGATGATAAAGGTTTTTAATTTTTATGAAGTCTAACTTGTTTTTTCTTTGATTACTAATGTTTTGGTATTACATCCAAGAAATCACTGCCTACTCCAACATCACAAAGACTGATGCCTAAATTTTCATCTAAGAGTTTTAAAATTTTAGCTTACATTATGGTATTCGATCCATTTGAGTTAATTTTTGTGTACGGCATAAGGCAGGGGTCTAAATTCATTTTCTTGCATATGCCTCTTCAGTTAGCCCAGCCCTACTTCTTTCCCCATTGACCTGTCTTGATACCCTTGTTGAACCAACTGACCAAAAATATAAAGGTTCATTTCTGAACTTTCAATTTTATTCCAACACTCTACATGTCTATCCTAATACCAGTACCACAGTGTCTTCATTGTAGTAGCTCTGAAGTTTTGAAGTCAGGAGAGTGAGTCCCCCAAATTTTGCTCTTCTCCTTCAAAAGTGTTTAAGTTATTCTGAGTCCCTTTCATTTCCATGAGTATAACTGGCTTGCCAATTTCTGTAAAATATCCAACTACAATTTTGATAAGAACTATACTGAACATGTAGACTGATTCGGGATAGTAATTCCATCTTAATAATATCCATGAATACAGGCTGTCTTTCCACTTATTCATGTTTTTTCTTTTTTCTTTTTCTTTTTGAGAAGGCTCTTGCTATATTGCCCACGCGGGCCTTGAACTCCTGGGCTCAACCAATCCTTCTGTCCCAGCCTCCAGAGCAAATGGTTGGATTATAGGTGTACACCACTGTGACCAATCTATTTTATGTCTTTATAAAATTTCTTCCAAGGATGTTTTATAGTTTTCATTGTAAAAGCCTTATGTTTCTTTTGTTAAATTTATTCCTAAATATTTTCTTTTTGAAACTGTTGTAAATGGAATTTTCTTACTTTCATTTTCAGATTGCTCCTCTGAACAATGTATAAAAATGTGATTTGGGGGAGCTAGAGTTGTGGCTTGGCGGTATAGAGCTCACCTAGCACATGTGAGGTGATGGGTTCGATCCTCAGCACCACATAAAAATGGATAAATAAAATAAAGGTATGTATCCAACTACAACTAAAAATATATATATTTTTAAATGTGATTTTTGGGGCTGGGGATGTGGCTCAAGCGGTAGCGCGCTCGCCTGGCATGCATGCGGCCCGGGTTCGATCCTCAGCACCACATACAAACAAAGATGTTTTCCGGGGAGAACTAGAAAATAAATATAAAAAAAAAAAATTCTCTCTCTCTCTCTCTCTCCTCTCTCACTCTCTTAAAAAAAAAATGTGATTTTTGTGTACAGATCTTATATCCTGCAAACTTATTAGCTGTCATAGTCTATTAGCTTTAACAGTTTTTTGTGGATTCTTTAGTATTTTCTACACATAAAATCACATAAGAAAAAAAAGTAAAAACATTTTTTAAAATATAAGCTGCAAATAGTTTTAGTGCTTCCTTTCCAGTCGGGATGCCTGCTTTCTCCTTCTCTTGCCTAATTTCCATGGCTACAGCCTGTAACACTCTCCTGTAGCACTCTGTTGAAAAGAAAGGCTAGCACAGGTCTTGTTCCCCACCTTCCCACCATCAACTTGCTGCTGGCTAGTTTTTACTGATGCCCTTTATCAGTTTGAGGATACTCCCTTCTATTCCCAGGCTGAAAAGGGATTCTGTTTTTTTAAATCCTGAAGTGAGGTTGGATTTGTCAAATGCTTTTGCTACATCTATTCAGATGACCATGTGGCTTTTGTCCTTTCTTCTTTGCTTGGATAAATCCTACTTGTTCATGACTACAATCCTTTTTATATGTTAGGAGGCTTGGTTTGTCAGTATTTTGTCCAGGACTGCTTACATTTCTAAAATATACACAACAGTACCAGATATCACGCTATGAATCAATGTATTTTCCCTAGAGGCATATACACATGTACAATTTATACACATAAGGACAAAGATGGGGATGACACACAGCAAACTAAGACAATGGTTACATCTAGCGGAAAAAGGAGAGTATGTTAGAAAAAAGTACAGAAGATAATTTGTGGTATCTATGATATTTTGTTTCTTAAATGTAACATTTGTTTTATTTTTTAACACTTTTTATGTATCTGAGCCACTTTATAATAATAATTTTTTTAAGAGAGAATTTTTTAATATTTATTTTTTAGTTTTCGGCAGACACAACATCTTTGTTTGTATGTGGTGCTGAGGATCGAACCTGGGCTGCATGCATGCCAGGCGAGCGCGCTACCGCTTGAGCCACATCCCCAGCCCTATAATAATATTTTAAAAAAGTTTTGCTAGTATTTTAAGCAAATCACGGACAGGAAAGAAAAATTGGTGTGATTCAGACTGAGGAAGACCTCAAACACTGATACACTGAAATGACCTTCCATTCCTCTCCCAAGTATCAAATGAAACAAGGCTGAAGGGTAATTTTAAGGCAGAATTAACCATATAAATTTACTTTTGTTTTTAATGCCTTCATTTTATTTATTTATTTTTATAAAGCGCTGAGGGTCCAACCCAGTGCCTCAAAAGTGCCAGGCAAGCGCTCTACCACTGAGTCATAACCCCAGCCCCATATACGTTTACTTTTTATTCCCCTATAGAGACAATATCACATTGCACTATAGTTAATCTATCTTTATATCACCTTGTTGATAAAACTATGAATTTCCTAAGGGTAAGGAATCTTTTTCCTAACTGTAGTTCCAGCTCCTAGCATCTACTTTGTAAATAATAAACATTCAACAAATGCTTACTGAATAAATTAAGTAAATGAAGAAAAGACAGAAGTAGATCTCACTAATAAAAATTACATTAATATAGCTTGGGGGGGGATTTTGAAGCGGGATCTCACTATGTTGCCCACAGTGGCCTCAAACTCACAATCCTCTTGCCTCAGTCTCCCAAGCAGCTGGGATTACAAGCATGCACACCATGTCTGTAATAAATTGCTTTAAAAGCCAAAAATTACTGACAATCCAAGATTAAAACTTAGAGCAATCCAAAGTAATGCTGAGTCCATTTCTTTTCTTCTTTCTTTCTTTCCTTTTGGTACTGGAAATTGAACACAGGGGTGCATTACCACTGGGCTATACCTCTGTTGTTGTTGGTTTTTTGTTTGTTTGTTTGTTTTTTGGGAGAGAGAGTATCACTAAGTAGCTGAGGGTCTCATAAAATGCTGAGATTGGCCTTGAACTTGTGATTGTCCTGCCTCCACCTCCCAAGTCCTAGGATTACAGGCATGGACCACCACACCCAGTTGGACATTATTTCTTAAAATTCCAATTCACTTAATTTTAAACTTTGGACTTAGCTATTATCTTTTTTTGGGGGGAGGGAGGTGGGGCCAGTGGGCAGGGTACCAAGGATTGAACCCAGGGACAGAACCCAGGAACACTTATCCACTGAGCCACAGTCCCTTTTTTTTTATTTTGAGACCGGGTCTTGTTTAGAGCCTTGTTAATTTACTGAGACTGACTCTGAACTTGTGATCCTCCTGTCTCAGTGGCCAAGCAGCTGCGATTACAGGGGATTACAGTATGTGCCACCACGTTCAGCAGTATTTGTCATTTCTGACTGTCTGAAATCCCTCCATTTCTAGCCCCTAGCAGTTTAAGGGCAGCTCCTAATTTAAGTGAGGTTAATTAAAGACTTCTAGGGCTTTGGATCTTGAGGAAATAACCCAAAGGCACAAGATCTTTTGGAGATTATTCTTAGTAATCTTGAGGAGATCCAGCAGTGCAACCAATCTAGGGGAAAATCACCAGCAACACCAACATCTAAGGAGATGATTCCTGGAGCAAGCCTTGGTTGTTCTGATCAACTTGTACTTTCTGGCCTTCTTGTCACTGTTCTGAACAACCTGACAAGGAATCCACTAATGAATTCCTTTTGGTTTAAGTTAAACAAGATCAGTTTGTTTATTTACAACGAAGAATCCATGACATAAATTGAACCCAGTACAATTTATACTGATGTTCTGAAGAAAATTATTTTACTATTTGAAAAAACTTTTCAAGCTGCCAGGCTTGATGGTGCACGCCTGTAATCCCAGCAACTGAGGAGGAGGATCAGAAGTTCAAAGCCAGACTAGGCAATTTAGTGAGGCCCTAAGCAACTTAGTAAGACCATGTCTCTAAATTTAAAAAATAAAATAAAATGGGCTAGAGATGTGGCTCAGTGGTTAAGCAACCCTGGGTTCAATCCCCAGTACCAAAAAAAAAAAAAAAAAAAACCAACTTCTCAATTTAAATTAAAAGTTGAGCTTCGCGTAGTGGCACACACTTATAATCCCAATGGCGGAGGCAGGAGGATTGCAAGTTTGAGGCCATTCTCAGCAACTTAGTGAAACCCAAAGCAACTGAGAGATATCCTATCTCAAAATAAAAAATAAGGGCTGGGATTATGGCTCAGTGGAACAGAGCTTGCCTGACATGTGTGAGGCACTGGGTTCGATTCTCAACACCACATATAAAGAAAGAAAGAAAGAAAGAAAGAAAGAAAGAAAGAAAGAAAGAAAGAAAGAGAAGGTATATCGACAACTTAAAAATATTTTAGAAATAAATAAATAATAAAAAGGACTGGGGATGTGGCTCAGTGGTTAAGTACCCAGTGTCCAATCCCTGGTATGTATGTATAAATAAAAAGTTGAAATCTTGAGGCAAGTTTGAGGCCAGTCTGGGCAACTTAACAAGACGCTGTCTCAAAAAAATAAAAACAGCTGGCGATGCAGCTCAGTAGTAGAGTGCTCCTGGGTTCCATCCCCTGTACCAGGGGAGGAAAAATGCAAAATAAGATTAAAGACTGGCATTGCAAATGTCCAAGTACAGAAATAGGAAAGAAACCTTCTGGTAGATATTGCAGAAGAGAAAGCAAAAGCAAGGCAAAACCACAAGCCTGATTTGCTCAGAGAACAATTTAGACATCACATGGCACCAGTTAATAACATTTTTCAATAATAATTAAGCACCACTCCTAAATGTCACTCTTATCACTTAATAAAGAAGACAAGATCTGTTTCCATTGGTGGAATATTTTATCAAAACATCAGGGGCTCAGGCTGGGCTTATGGCTCAGTGATAGAGCACTTGCCTAGCATGTGTAAGGCACTAGGTTCAATCCTCAGCACCACATAAAAATAAGTAAATAAAACAAAGATATTGTGTCCATCTACAACTAAAAAAAAATTAAAACAACAAACAATCTCAGGGGCTCATAAAAGAATTATGTACCTAGAAAGGTTTTAAGAAAATTAATGACTGTAGGCAATATCTGTGTATATACACATAGATATGTGTGTATGTATATACACATACATATATTTATATATACTTGGGGGAGCACTACTAGGATTGAACTCAGGGGTACTTTACCACTGAGTGGCATCCCAAGCCCCCTTTTTGCCTAGACAGGGTCTCACTAAATTGCCCTAGCTGATCTCTAATTTGCCATCCTCCTGGCTCGCCTCCCAATTTGCTGGGATTATAAGTATGAGCCACTAAGTCCAGCTTCCCCCCCGCCTTTAGATAGCATCTTACTATGTTCCTAACTTCTAGGTTCAAGAAATCCTCTTGCCTCAGCCTCTCCAGTAACTGGGACTACAGGCCTGTGCCATCATGCCCAGAAGTAAGCAATGGCCTTTTAAGATGCAAGGTGGTATAGAGCTTCTAATCTATACTACTTAATCAGGTTCTCCTATATAATTAAAATTCCATGTAAATTGATTAAATTTGAGACTAAGTCCACCTGAAGAGGGATGAAACTGTCTTATGAAAACAAGACATTCCTCCGCCCACCCACCCCAGGTACTGGAAATTGAATCCAGAGGCCTGAACTACATTCCCGGTCCTTTTTTAAATTTTGAGACAGGGTTCTGCAAAACTGCCCAGGCTAACCTTGAACTTGATCCTCCTGCCACTGTGCCCAGCTGATGTTCTTTTTTATTTACTTTATTGTCATTTTTTAAAATGAGGTCTCACTCAGTTATCCAAGCTGGCCCCAAACTCCTGTGCTCAAGCAATCCTCCGACCTCAGCCCTCTGAGTAGCTGGGACTGCGGGAGATGTACAAGTGTGCCCAGCGCACCCAGCTGACATTCATTCTTTGAACAGCATAATACAAATGCTGGAGAAAGACTGCTGTGATGGAAATGTATGTGACCATACAATCTTCTGTAGGCAGGTGTAAAAGTTCTTGAAGGGTCCCACCTTCTAAATTGGACAGACATAATTAACAGAGGAGCACAAACGCTGTTATATGTACTAAGTGGAAAATGATAAACCCTCTCACCACGTATCTCTTTAGCCTGCTGTGCCAAATCCTGTTTGGGTAAGATAGGCTTCTAAACCTTCCTATCTAAGAGACTTAAATTAATAAGGACAGAAAAGGACAAAAGAGATTATTCCCCAAATAGTTACAAAACCAGCAGATTAGTCAAAGGATCAAGAAAAGATGGTCTATGCTTCCCTTTCTCCAAAGGAAAATCACCTGAATATTTGAGGAAGGCTGGAATGAAAGCAGTGGCAACTAAAGACTTTCAATGAAAACTAAGTAAGTATACAAATGCTTGACTCAGGGTCCTGTCCTCTGCATGAGGCAAGATAGTCTCTAAAATGATTCAAATGTATCCATCAGACAATTAGGAATTTCAACAAGACAACCTTCGCCTCACATCATCTCTTCCTTCACATTACAAACTTACTATTAAAGGGAGGGATTTTCAACTGATTTGGGACACATCTTGAAATAAAGGACATAAACTAGTTAATGCTAAAAGAATGAAAACTATATATATATGTGTGTATGTTCCTGTAAGCCAGAAAGTTCACACTGATCATTCATCCAGTTAATAACATACAGAAAACGTGAATGTATTCCGTTTTAGGGCTAAAGCACAGAATTGGGAAAATGGCCAATTTCCCTTTGAAACCTTACTGGCAATTATTTTATTTTACTCAAGTTTATAGAGCAATGAAGCGTTACAAAAAAAAAAAAAAAAGATAAGGTCAATGGAAAATTTTCCCCTAATTTTCATATTTCTTAATATCCTTCCTCTTTTTGTTCCTGTAATTTTTTTTTAACTGTTTCAAAGCCATAAAAAATTACTACTGTATTCTTCCAGAAAATTTGCCCTGGGCTCACAGAATGCCAGCTAACACCAAGAATAGTGAGCAAAATTATTTTGTTTGTTTAATTGAAACTAATTAGATAAGAACACTAGAGCAAGGATTAAAAAGATCTGATTTCTACATGAGGCCCCAGAAGCAAGTCAAAATCACTTTGTACAGGTTACTTCTTTGCTAAATAAGTTCAATTTCTTACTTGGTAAAATGTTCTCATACACAAAAGAATAGAAAGAAAAATTATTTTTATTCGGGAAAGAAACACACGTAAGAAAAACATGCCAATCTAAAGCTCGGGTTCTAAAAGATATATTTTGCACACTTCCCTGTGTAACCAAGATGGAAGGGTCAGAATTAGTTTACTTCAAGACAAGTGGGTACAGAAACAACACAGGAGAGACAAAGGCTGTAATTTAGGGGTTACTGGACAATCATTCTCTTCTTCCATTAACAATGAAAGAATTGTACCTGACCTGAGACAACTGTGTTCCATTCTGGAAACTACCCAATATCTCTCAACCACCTCACTAAAACAAATAAAATCCAAATGTTCTAAGCTAGGTGAAACAACCTCAGCAGTACTTATTCTAAAGCAAATACAATACCTAAACATCAAGCAAAAAAGTTAGACTGTATCCACATTTTATTCAATAAAAATGTAAACATTATAAGCTATTAGAACTGAGACAGAAGGAACCATTCTACAATCAATAATATATAATCTGTCTCCCTATCAAGGTAACAAACCTTGATCAAGATTAACAACTTGATCAAATTTTAATAAGAAAAGCAAAATCCAGGAGAGGGTTGTGGCTCAGTGGTAGAGTGCTTGCCTAGCATGCGTGAGGCAGTGGATTCAATCCTTAGCACCACATAAAAACAAACAAATAAAATAAAGGTATTGTGTCCATCTACAACTAAAAAAAGAAAAGAAAAGCAAAATCCAAGCATGAACTAGACAATGAAGTATTTAGCCAGGCTGGTGGTGTACACCTATAATCCCCCAACTCAGGAGGTTGAGGCAGCAGGATCACAAATCCAAGGCCAGCTCAGCAATTTAGACTCTAAGCAACTTAACAAGATCCTATCTCAGAATTTTAAAAAAATTTTTTAAATGTAAAGGGCGTGGCGTGAGGAGATGTAGCTCAGTGGTAAAGAAACCTCCCTGGATTCTATTCCCAATAACCCCACAACAAAAACAAAGGCAATGAAGTGTTAAATATGGTAGTAACTGGAGGAAGACCAAAACAAAAGGCAGCTCCCAAGTGCTCTGTAGACTGGGGTACTGCCCAGTGGAGAGTGATGGTTCAATTCCCAGCACCCAAACAAACAAAAAAGAAGTGGTCTGACTGGACTTCACCTAAACTCCTGAACTGCAAAGCAGACTAACCCTAAGCAATCCCTCTTTGGGAGCTGGATTAGAACCAAGAGTGTTTCAACAGATCCCGGTTTCAGAGACTGACTGAAGAGCAGGAAACAGGATGAACACCTGGGTCAGCAACTGGCCCAATCTCATGGTCAGAGTGGGACTGACTTATTACCTGAATGTTCAATACATCCATTTCTTAAATTGTTTTCCATTCCAGCTCCCCTAAATGGGAGAACTGCCATCCAGAGCTCCAGGATGTATCACCCATAAAAGTACATTAAGTAATCCAAACAATGTCATCTACCACTAAACCCCAACACTGTTCAACTCCCAGCGCCCCAAATTCCTTCCCTCCCTTTTGTACCAACTAACCCTTTCTCCTCCTTCCTGAACAGATCCACCTGAGGATTTTCTTTTCAAGGGTCACCAGTATGGAACACAGGAAATTCATCAAAAATAGAATGAAGAGCTGGAGTTGTGGCTCAGTAGTAGAACGCCTGCCTGGAATGTGTGATGCCCTGGGTTCAATCCTCAGCACTGCATATAAATAATTTAATTAAATAAAAGATTAGTTGACAACTAAAATAACAGTAATAAAAAAAATAGAATGAGGGCCGCTGGGCAAGGTGGCGCATATCTGTAATCCCAGGGGCTCAGGAGGCTAAGGCAGGAGGATTGAAAATTCAAAGCCAGCCCCAGCAACTTAGCGAGGCACTTAACTCAGTGAGAACCTGTCTCTAAATAAAATATAAAAAGAGCTGGGGATGGGCTGGGGTTGTGGCTCAATGGTAGAGCTCTGGCTAAGCACATGCAAGGCCCTGAGTTCGGTCCTCAGCACCACATAAAAATAAATAAATTAATTTATTAAAGGTATTATGTCCAATTACAACTGAAAAATTTTTAATATGTTTTAGTTGTTGATAGACCTTTAATTAATTATTTATTTACTTCTTTGTGGTGCTGAGAATCAAACCCTGTGCCTCACACATTCTAGGCAAGTGTTTGCCACTGAGCTACAACCCCAGCACAACTGAAAATTGATATTAAAAGGAGGGGGCTGGGGATATAGCTCAGTTGGTACAGTGCTTGGCTTGCATGCACAAGGCCCTGGATTTGATCCAGTACCAAAAAAAAAAAGGGGGGGGGGGGGCTGAGGGGAAGTGGCTCAGTAGTTGAGCACCCTTGGGTTCAATCCTTAGTACCCGCCCCCCTCCAAAAAAAAAAAAAAATAGAATCAGGGCCTGGCAAGATAGCACACACCTATAATTTCAGGAGGCTGAGACAAGAGGATTGTGAGTACAAAGTCAGCCTCAGCAAGGGCAAGGCACTAAGCAACTCAATGAGACCCTGTCTCTAAATAAAATACAATACAAAATACGGCTGGGATGTGGCTCAGTGCCCCTGAGTTCAATCCCCAGTACCAAAAAAAAAAAAAAAAAAAAAAGGAAAAAAGAAAATTAAACAGTTAATTGGCAATTTTCTTCTCATTTTTTTTATTTCTTGCAAGATTAGCACAAATATCCAAATAGCAAAAGAATGCTAACAGGAACTAGGCAAAATTGCTATCATGCTTTGATTCTTTAATTTTTTTGAACGGGGCTATGTGCAGTTATGATTTTAGTGTTTTTGTTGTTGTTGTTGTTGTTGTTATTGTTTGTTTTGGAGGAGGGTTGTTTAACAGCTCTGGGGATGGAATCCAGGGCCCTGTACATGCTAGGCAAGGGCTCTACCACTGAGCTACACCCTCAGCCCTGTGGTTCTGATTTTAAATTGCATTATAAAAGTCATCCTTCCTGCTAGGAAAAGCATTCCCAGTTCTTAAGATAGACTTGCATTTACCCACAATTCAGTGTTGCACAAATAGCTGCCTGGCATCTGGGTATTACACTTCCCACACAGGCCATGGTACAAACTTTACTGCTGTATTTCCATTTTCAATCTAACCAAAAATGTGGAATAACAGGTGGTCTCCCTGTTCAAGAAATATCTAGAATAAAGATACTCTGTGGGATCTATGAGGAGGAGGGAACTGTCCCTGGTTCCTGAAATCACAGTTTTAGAATTTAAAAGACTGCTTATGTAGAGGACACAGTCTAAAAATATCTGTCAAAAAATGAAAATCCAAGCCAGACTTGGTGGCACATGCCTTAATCCCAGCTCCTGACAAGGCTGAAGCAGGAGGATCACAAGTTCAGGGCCAGTCTTGGCAACTTAGAGAGACCCTATCTCAAAACAAAAACCACCACCACCAACAACAACAAAAAAGAGTAGCTGGGGATGTAGTTCAGTGGTAGAGTGATTGTCTAGCATGCATGAGGCCCTGGGTTTAAACTCCAGTAACAGTGGGGAAAAAATAAATAAAGTAAATAAAGAGACACTATAATTCAAGCGCTAAAACAAACCTTTTTTAAAAAATGTTTTTAGTTATACATGAACACAGTATCTTTATTTTATTTATTTTTATGTGGTGCTAAGGATCGAACCCAGTACCCCACATGTATGAGGCAAGTGCTCTGCCACTGAGCCATAACCCCAGCCCTAAAACAAATCTTTAGATTACATAAAATCTGAGATTTAGAACTACAGAGTAGCAAATACAATCAAGGATATTGGATTTTCACCCAGAAGTTTTAATGACAGCATGACTTCTGACCTTAATGATACCCAAAGTTCTCAAGTAGCAAAAATCTCACTTAATTCTTACAGGATAAAACGTCTGGGTTATTGGTTTGTGCAAGCAGGGCAAAATCCCTCCCAGCCTCTAAATTCCTTTCAGACGGGAGTCACAATGACAGAGCTCTCTCGGGGCACTTCTCCCAAGGCTTGAGTCCCATTTGGATGGCAGTCATTTTGTAAATGCAGAAATACAGCCTCAGGTCGAGTTTAAAGTCGTTTTGAATTTGCATTTTTTTTCTGGGAACGTTAAGATTTCGTGAAGAAGGGCCTGCACGCCTTCTGTATTCACTTTTACAATGTGGTTTTTCTTTTCTTTATCTCTAGGGCTGGGAATCCAGCGCAGACCTCGCGCTTGCCAAGCAGGTGCTCCAGCACTGAGCTACCCCTGTACTCCTAAGGTTGTCTTCAGGGTCATACTACCCATCCAAAGTCCCCCTCCTAGAAAAACACACACTTCCAGTTCTTGCTTCTAACGCAACAAACCGCAGAAACACACGGGCAGCAAGGTGAATTGCTAAATCTGCTCCAGTCTGCTGCACCGCTACTCACAGGAGCACGGGGTAAACGGGACCCCGAGGGTCGCAGGTCCGCACCTCCCGCCCGGGCCACCCCACCCCAAGCACAGGGGCGACTCGCTGCAAGGCCCACCTCTGCAGCTCCTCCTCCTGGATCCTCTCCTCGTCCCACACGAAGACTCCGGCGAGCGCCGCCATCAAAGCAGAGGCATGGCCCGGGCGGCCGCGCAGCCGGCGCCAGAGGCGTCCGAGCAGGACGCAGCGCGAGCTCTCGGAGTAGAGGCGGCCGTAGAGCTGCGCGATCTGCTGCGTGCGCCGCACACGCAGGCCCGTCACGAAGCGGCACTGATTGGCCAGCAAGCCCAGCAGGCCCCCGCCCCGCGCCCCCGCTAGCCAGGCGGCCAGGCCGGCCGGCGGCCTCCGCGGGAACATGCCGCCACCGCAGGCAGAGCAGCGGCCCCGGGAGGGCGTGGGCGGCCGTCAGCTAAGTCCCCTAACTGGCCGGCCCGGAGTCCGTCTCCCGTTGCCCAGGCCAGGCGCCGCCTCTCATGTCTCTGCAGCAGCCGCTGAGAAGAGCCCCCTCAGGGGAGAGCGCCGCTGCAGGAGACGCGCGGGCTCGGACCCCTCGCTCCCCCGAGTGTCCAGCTGGCGGCGGAATCGCGGTGCGGGGAACGCGGAAACTAGCGAAGCGGGCGACCCCGGCTCCGCAGGAGGAAAGGTCCCGGGAGCTCCGAATCCACCACACGCGCGGACTGCCCGCAACCTACCCGCGTCTCCGCTTCTCGGGCTCTGATTGGCCACGATCCCGACGGTCTGGCGCTCATTGGCGGCGCCAAATGCCCGTCACCGCTCTCTCCGCCCTTACGCGCCGCACGCCGCGGCCGCCTGTTAGCAAGATAGGTGGCACCGCGGCGTGAACCAGTCAAGGGCGCCTTGGAGAATGACCCTGGGACCCCGTAGCCGCCGCCATTGCTGGCCGCCGCGCCCCCGCCCCGCAGAGGGGCGCGGCCAGGGGCCGTGGAAGTCCTGCTCGGTGGGCAGATCCTGGAAGAGGCGAGGAACCGTTCCTCAGTTCCCTAGAGTCCGGGATGGGAGCGTCCCAGGCTGGGGGGGGGGGGGGGGGCGGCCCAGGAGCACCTGGCGAGGACCCTGCTCAGGCCTGGCGGCGCCTGCCCACCGAACCTTCCTCGGCCTCCCCGCTCGTTCTCCCGGATCCCTCCTGAACGTTCGCGGCGCGGAGGCGGTCCCCGAGGGTCGAGGTTCTGAGTGGGCATGAGACCGCAGGACTCAGTACAGAGCGAGCCACGTGGGCAGTGTCCTATCGCAATCTGACAACGCTTGGGTAAGCAGCCACATTTCCTAAAACCTGTGCATCACCCGTGGGCAACCTGGCTAAATGGCTTCCAAGGGCATTAAATTATTATTCTGTGTCCCAATTTCATTAAAACGAAACCGCTGGATGTCTGGTAGGAAACCCTTACTCTAAATTGCTTATTTTTTCTCTCTTTTTTTTAAGCTTATAATTAAGGATCCTACTGACAAAAAGGATTGTAAGCGAACACAGTGGGTCCGTTCGCCCCTTGGTGATCGAGGAGCCAGTGAGCACAATCAGAAAAGATCAGAGTGAAGAATGGTTTACTTATGAGTAAGTAAAGGAAAAACGAGAGGCAGAGGATGTCTTCCCAAAGCCGTGTCTCTCCGAACAAAGGTAGCAGGGACGCTTACTGAGGATACTTGTCACCCACAGAGGCACATTGCCGCACCAGGGTGGTAGAAGGCATGCTTCTTAATGCACATGTTTAAAAATGGTGGACAGTGCCGCCTGGGGGTTTTGACATTATAAAGAGCAGAGTTCATTCTAGATCATCTAGAAGAGGTGCTGGGCAACTTTGGTTAAATAAATTCTTGTGGTCGTTTTTGGAGGGCTGGATATGAAACAACAAAAAAAAATTTGAATATGTTAGCGATGCTGAGAGGTAGAATGCCATCACCACACCCCCAAAAGCACTGATGCTTAATGCTGAAAGTTTGTCTAATGGGCTGTCTTGGTGTGAAAGGGGCTCTGCTTCTTCCAAGGCAGTTAGGAATTTTACTGTAGCTAAATGTATGCAGTTTTAGGTAGTCTTAACAAAAGTAGACATTTCTCCAAAGAAAGAAAAAAAATTGCCTTGCCAGAAGGTAAAATGTAGATCTCTCCTGACCTGTCCAGCCTGTCTGATCTTACTTTGGAGATTGGTATTGACATTTATTTCCCTTTCAGAGTAGGTAAGGAGAAATGTGTAGGTAACAAAATAATATTTGACAGTTAATTGAGCCAGGTGTTTTTCAATGATTGTAGGATGACCCCGAGGTGGGGAAGGGGGAGTTGAACTTTACTGCTGTCCACTTACTTTAATTGAAAGGAAGCCATTGAGGCCAGCGCAGACCCCAACCCATTCATGGTTCGGGGTTGCTATCTGCCTCATAGAGCAACGTGGAGGATTTATCCTCTGGGAAGACAAGAGTTGTCTTCTCCTCTAAAAAAGCCTCCTACATAGTTGGCTTTGGCGTTTGCCAGGAATGTTGAGGTTATATGATCCTGGGTTTTCCATTGAGATCAAGAGAGAAAACAGGGCTGGGGATGTGGCTCAGGCGGTAGCGTGAGGCCCGAGTTCGATCCTCAGCACCACATACAAACAAAGATGTTGTGTTCACCGAAAACTAAAAAATGAATATAAAAAAAAGAGAGAGAGAAAACAGTGATTGTAACTAGGAAATCCAGAGCCAGGATAGTTACCTCCAAACTTATTCCTGCTAACTCACCCAGGGCTTCATGACAGTCATGGAAATGGATTCCTTAATTTTAGAGAAAAAAAAAATTTGTTGTTGTGTTGTTTGTTTTTATCAAAATAATTCCTCAGGCCGGCCTGGTAGTACATACCTGTAATCCCAGCAGTGGCTTGGGAGGCTGAGACAGGAGAATGGCGAGTTCAAAGCCAGCACCAGCTATGATGAGGCACTAAGCAACTCAGTGAGACCCTGTCTCTAAACAAAATAGGGCTGGGATGTGGCTCAGTGATGGAGTGCTCCTGAATTTAATCCTCGGTACCAAAATAATAATAAAATTATTATTATTATTATTATTCCTCAGGGTGGCACACACCTGTAATCCCAGCCACTCGGGAGCCTGAGGCAGGAGGATCACAGGCTCAAGGCCAGCCTGCACAATTTAGTGAGCCTATGTCTCAAAATAAAAAGGACTAGGGAAGTAGCTCAGTGATTCAATTCCCAGTACTTTTTGGGGTGGGGAGGGTACCGGGGATTGAACTCAGGGGTACTCGACCACTGAGCCACATCCCCAGCCCTATTTTGTATTTCATTTAGAGACAGGGTCTCACTGAGTTTGCTTAGGGCCTTTCCCTTGCTGAGGCTGGCTTTTAACTTGCAGTCCTCCTGTCTCAGCCTTCCGAGTCACTGCGATTACAGAGGTGCACCACCCGGCCTGGCTCCCAGTACTTTTTTTTTTTTCAGAAGCAGTGGGGCTTGAACCCAAGGCTTTGCACATGCTAAGCACATTAAACCACTGCCACTGAGCTGGGTCCCCATCCCCTAGCATAAGTTCTGGGTTTTGTTTTTTTTTAATAACTTTATTTATTTTGTGGTGCTGAGGATTGAACCCAGTTATTCACACATGCTAAGCAAATGCTGTACCACTGAGCCACAATCCCTGTTCCCTAGCATAAATTCTTTGTTAGTCATATGCCTTTGAAAACAAAATGGAAATTAAAATTTTAAAAAATTTCTTATGGGGGCTGGGGATGTGGCTCAAGCGGTAGCGCGCTCGCCTGGCATGCGTGCGGCCTGGGTTCGATCCTCAGCACCACGTACAAACTAAGATTGAAAGACCCCCGGACCCTCAAATCCCCCGTCCAAAAGAACTAGCGTCACACTGGCTGCAAAAGCAAGAGGCAAGTTTATTAATACACAGGCGCCTGCGGGTGCACAGCAAAACCTCAGCCGAAGCTTTGGTGAACTGGCACACCGGGCTTTGGGGTACAGATCTTTTATAGGGAAAAAGGAGTTGTTTTCCACCTAGCACAATAACAGGTATTTTTGAATCCAGCATACACGTCACTTAAAGGGTAAACTTGTTTTTCACTATGATAAACTTGTTTTTCACTATAGGTTCCCGAAAAACTCATCAATCTTACAGGTTTACATTGTGTTTCCTCCCTGTTCCCGCTTATGATCCCAGTTTGCTCAAGCATGTCCTGTGATGTGGTCAGGGTGCCCTTTCTAACAAGTCATGTGGTGAGCTCACCTGTTTACTACATACTTTCTACTTTTTATAATCAAGCCTTAGGTTATGGGGCTGGGGTCTTTCATTCCCCCCTTTTTCTGTTTCATGGATATAATCCTATATCCATTGTCCTGCCTGTTCAGATTCTTGGACTAAGTTTGTGGGTGACCCTGTCTGCTGTTGGTGTAGATGATATTGTTGAGTGAGAACCATAGTTTGAATTATAGAAAGCCTTTCTTTCATGAACTGTACTAGTCTGTTAAGTATGCAGGGCCCAAACGTCAGAATTAACAGTAAAATAACTAAAGGACCCACTAGGTGGATAGCAAAGTAGTCAGCCATGGGGATTTATTAAACCATCGTTCAAACCATCCTTGCTGTGCTTCAAATTCTTTCTGCCTTTTTGCCAACCTTTCAGTAACCTTTTTCATGGTTTCGCGGACCACCCCTGTATGGTCTGCATAGAAGCAACATTGTTCTTTTAAAACCACACAAAGACCTCCTTTCCTACTTATTAACATTAGTGTCACCAAAAATGAAAGACCCCCGGACCCTCAAATCCCCCGTCCAAAAGAACTAGCGTCACACTGGCTGCAAAAGCAAGAGGCAAGTTTATTAATACACAGGCGCCTGCGGGTGCACAGCAAAACCTCAGCCGAAGCTTTGGTGAACTGGCACACCGGGCTTTGGGGTACAGATCTTTTATAGGGAAAAAGGAGTTGTTTTCCACCTAGTACAATAACAGGTGTTTTTGAATCCAGCATACACGTCACTTAAAGGGTAAACTTGTTTTTCACTATGATAAACTTGTTTTTCACTATAGGTTCCCGAAAAACTCATCAATCTTACAGGTTTACATTGTGTTTCCTCCCTGTTCCCGCTTATGATCCCAGTTTGCTCAAGCATGTCCTGTGATGTGGTCAGGGTGCCCTTTCTAACAAGTCATGTGGTGAGCTCACCTGTTTACTACATACTTTCTACTTTTTATAAACAAGCCTTAGGTTATGGGGCTGGGGTCTTTCAAGATGTTGTGTCCGCCGAAAACTAAAAAATAAATATTAAAAATTCTCTCTCTCTCTCTCTCCTCTCACTCTATCTTTAAAAAAAAAAAAAGAGGACTGATAATTCTTTTCAATTAATATGATTGGTTATATAGCTAAACTAAAAAAAATAGAGTGTTAATCATCAAATCTATTATTTTTCATTTTTATTGAAAAAAAATCACATACATAATGTGATGAGAGAGTCTTTAAATTGTGTGTGTGCGTGTTGTATTGTATTATTGTCACCTTGGTCAAGCTGGGTATTACCTAAAATTCCCTTTCATATATTATAAGTCTAGTTACAGTTGGACAAGAAGAAACTTGTAGGCATTGTGAAAGGTAGAATTGAAGCAGGGCTATTACTTTCTGAAACTCTGCAGTCAGATGAGGTGATGGGCAGAAGTAACTGGTAGGTAGGTTCCAGCTTGCACTCACTCTCCTTTGCTCTACTTCCAGGGCTGCTTCCTGTTTTTGACCCTAATGACCTTCAAGGATCCCAGAGCCACCGCCCAGCCGCAGACCCACAGGGGTAGCAGCTTCTCAATCCTCTCTGACTTTATAACTCCATGTCTTCAACTCAGGGAGTCTGTGGGGCTCCACTTGGATTCCTCCTTCCTGTGCTGCACAACGGAACCTTTTTCTGGGCAGTAAACTAGGACAAGTACTGGGTTTGCAACCACAGTCATGCCATAAAACATTTCCATCATATCACCATCATTCTGAAAAACTCTGGGCTCCTTGCAGCCAATCCTGATCTTTAGCACACATTGATCTGCTTTCTATCATTGGAGGTTTGTCTTTTCTGGAATTTCATATGAATGAAAAAATTGACAGATATTTTCTTATGTTGTGTCTGGCTTCTGTCCTTTCCCATAAGGCTTTTCTGTGTCAGTACTTTGTTTCTTTTTGTTGCATAGTGTTCCATTGTATGGATACACTGAAATTTGTTTATCCATTTGATGGACATGTGGGTTGTTTCCATTATGGGCCACTCTGGATATTGGCATGCAAATCTTTGGGGTAAACACTTAGAAAAAGAATTGCTAGGTTGCACAGTGTTTGTTGAACCTTTTAAGAAACTGCTAAAATTGCTAAACTGTTTTCCAAAGCAGTTAAGGTGTTTGTGTTCCCACTCGCAGTGTAGAAGGTTCTGGCATTCCACATTCTTACCAGTGCACACATACCTTGTATCACTCTTTATTGTATTTCATTGGTGTTGTGTTATGTACAAATATGTATTATATAGTGTTAACTTTCTTGTGCACTGAAAAACAAAAAAAAATTCATGTGAGTCACTTCGTTGCCATATTTTATTGCGATGATCTGAAACCAAACCACAGTATCTCCAAGGTACACCTGTACTTGGTATTGACAATCTTTTAAATTTAGCTATTCTAATTTGCAGTATTGGGGATTGAATCCAGAGGCGCTCTACCACTGAGCTTCATCCCAGCCCTTTTAAAATTCTTTTGACTTTGAAACAGGGTCTCCCGTGAAGTTGCCCAGGCTGGCCTGGGACTTGCATTCCTGCCTCAGCCTCCAGTCGCTGTATTACGGCACATGCCTCTGTGCCCAGTTAGTGTTTGGTTTTGATAAGTCCAGTATATCGATTTTTCTTCTTTGTGTTCTTCATGTCCTAAGAAATCTTTGCTCACCCAAATGTCACAAAGGTCATCTATGTTTTCCTCTAAAAATGTTATGGTTTTTATTTTTATACTTATGTTAATGGTTTTTTGTTTGTTTGTTTGTTTGTTTTTAGCTTTTGATGAACCTTTATTTTATTTATTTATATGCAGTGCTGAGATTCAAACCCAGTGCCTCACACGTGCTAGGCAAGCACTCTGCCACTGAGCCACAACCCCAGCCCTAATGGTACATTTGGAGTTTATTTTTGGGTATAGTGTCAGGTAGATTGGGATTCTTCCCCTCCATCCATATAGATACTAAGTTATTCTAGCACCATTTGTTGAAAGACTATTTTTTCCCTGTTAAATGCCTTGGCATCTTTGTTGAATTTCAGCTATCCGTATGTATGTGACTCTATTTCTAGCCTCTGGATTCTGTTTCATAGGTTGTTACACTAATACCACACTGTCTTGATTAGTGTAGCTACAGAGTAAGTACAGAAATCAGTGTCAGTCCTCCAAACTTAGTTCTTATCTTACAGAATTATTTTGGCTACTTTCAGTACTCTGCTTTCTTATATAAATTGTCTTCAGTTTCTACCAAAAAAAAGAAAAGATTTGATGGAATTTTTCTTGGGACTTGGGATTGCATTGAATCTTTAGATTAATTTGGGAAGAATTAATATCTTAACATGGAGTCTTCCCAACCCACAAATATTTTATATATGTCCGTTCATTTATTTATTTATTTATGTCTCATTTAATTTCTCCTAGCAATTTTTTAAGTTTTTGGTATACAGATTATACAAATGTTTTGTTAAATTTATTCCTAAGGGGGCTGAGGATGTGGCTCAAGCTGTAGCGCGCTCGCCTGGCATGCATGCGGCCCGGGTTCAATCCTCAGCACCACATACAAACAAAGATGTTGTGTCCGCCAAAAAAACTAAAAAATAAATATTAAAATTCTCTCTCTCTCTCTCTCTCTTAAAGAAAAATATTTATAAAAAAAAATTTATTCCTATGGGGCTGGGGATGTGGCTCAAGCGGTAGCGCGCTCGCCTGGCATGCGTGCGGCCCAGGTTCGATCCTCAGCACCACATACCAACAAAGATGTTGTGTCCGCCGAGAACTAACTAAATAAATAAATAAATAAAATTTTTTAAAAAAAATTTATTCCTAAATAAATTTTTAGGAAAACAGGAAGTTTTAGTGCTATTGAAAATACTTTTAAATTTCAATTTTAATTCTTCATTTCTAGTATATAAATGCAATTGTTTTTATATTGACTTTGTATTCTGCAATCTTGCTGAACTAGTTTATTAGTTCTAATAGCTTATTTTTCTAGATTTTTAAGAATTTTTTACTTAATCATGTTTTCTGCAAGTAAAGACAGTTTTATTTCTCTTTCCAATCTGTGCTTGTTTCTTCCTTGCCTTATTGCACTGAGTAAAAACTCCAACACAATGTTGGGTGGAGGTGGTGAGAGCAAGCACCCTTATCGTGTTCCCAGATTTAAAGGGGAAACTTTCAGTCTTTTACCCATTTCCAGTCATGCTCCTTCTCTGTTTTGTTTTGTTTTGTTCTTTTTGGGGGAGTGGTGTTGGTGGAGGTACCAGGGATTGAACTGAGGGGCACTCGATCACTGAGCCACATCCCAGACCTATTTTGTATTTTATTTACAGACAGGGTCTCACTGAGTTGCTTAGCCCCTTGCTTTTGCTGAGGCTGGCTTTGAACTTGTGATTTTCCTGCCTCAGCCTTCTGAGCCACTGGGATTATAGACATGTGCTACTGTACCCATCTCACACTCCTTTAGTGTATAGATCTACAGCTCTGGCCAGCTCTCGTCCACAGCAAAATGAACAACCGGATGGACAGTTCAAAGTTCAACCCACAAGAAGGGAGGATTTCCTTTGAACACTGTCCTCAGGACCTCTTCACATAATTTTTTTTGTACCAGGGATTGAACCCAGAGGGCACTCCCACTAAGCCACATCCCCATCTGTTTATTTTTTTTTATTTTGAGACAGGGTCCAGCACAGTTGTTCAGGGCTTGCTGAGTCACTGAGGCTGGCTTTGAACTAGAGATCCTCTTGCCTCAGCATGCTGAGCTGCTGGAATTACTGGTTTGTGCCACCTCACCCAGCTCTCAGGACCACTTTCCCATTGGTGATACCAATATAACACTGAAACATCTGTAAGCAGGAACCTGACTTGAATTTTTCCTTAGATGATGAGCTGGTCATAGGGTACTCCCTAGGAGATTGTTGAGGCAGCAGGAGCCAATGCTCTTGGAACTTCCTGTTTTCTGCAAATAAAGACATGATTAAAATTTAAAGACATGATTATCATTAAAATTAAATTAAAATTAAAGACATGATTAAAACAGAAAAATCCAGTGAGTGTTCGTTACCTCCAAAATCCAGGTCATCTCTGTTTAGCCAGGCAGTTCAGAGTAAGGACCTAGTGGGCTGTCCCATCTATACCATTCTATATAATGATGGGGTGCTGCTCGAGACACACAATATATACCTTTTTTAAAAATATTTATTTTTTAGTTGTAGTTGAACACAACCCTTATTTTATTTATTTTTTATGTCGTGCTGAGGATTGAACCGAGGGCCACATGTGCTAGGCAAGTGCTCTACCGCTGAGCCACAACCCCAGCCCCACGATTTACACCTTGATGGATCAAATAATACTAGGTTTGTCTTGGGCAGCTAGTAATCTGTGGCCCTAAAACAAGTGTTCAGTCTCTGCTAGGGCCCGGTAATGTTCTAGAAGCTGTATCTCTAAAATACAGCAGTTCCCCCTTGCCTGCAAAGCATATGTTTCAAGACCCCCATGGATGCCTGAGATCACAGATGGTACCAACTATTCTGGAATTTTCTATTTAGCATTTTGGACCCCAGTTGAGCAAGAATAACAAACCATAGAAAGCACGAGAATGGAATAAGCTGGATGGGGGGAATTGCAGAGCTGTCTGTAAAGCATAGTGTTGTATTTTTCCTAACTTGGTCCTGATGTCTCTGGAGGGTGGCTGTACACTGTAGCCCACCCTGGCAGCTCCAGGGATTTGGTCATGGGTGTACACAGTGTGCCATTCACAGCATCCTTCTTTATCCTGGGACACAGTTCAATGCCTGTGTCTGGCCCGTGACCAGGCGTCTCTCCTACTGAAAACTTGTTTATGCTGGCAGATGCCCTTGTGACCAGTGTCCAGTTATTTCCACCAAAATTGCCCCTCTAGGGGTGGCCTGACTGGGAGGAGAGGTTTGGGTGTATTGGTCAGGTGAGACACAGAGGAGGCAACACAAGGCACATGGGATGACAGAAGAGTATGTTACTGTGGAAACCAGGGGCAAGAGAGCAGCATGCTTCAGAGGGCGAGCAGGGAGGGGACACTCTCCAGGTCATCTCCGTTTAGCCAGGCAGTTCAGAGCAAGAGACCAAGGTCCTGCGTCCTCAGGCCTCTCTTACGGTTCATGGTTTTGCCAGGGTGGTTCTAATTGGTGGACTCAGGGCAAGCAGATACAAATTCCATGGAGTCACACTGTGACGAACACATGGTCACTGCAGCAGACCTGGACAGTCTATGCAGAGTAAAGGTCAGCAGGCCAGTCAAGCAGGTTGCATCCAACTGTCCCATCAGGAGGTGGTTACATAAGGCAGATATCTACTTCTGGTAGGAGAGAATTTAATATAATATAATAATCTAATATAATCAAAATGGATCTACGGTGGCCACATATAAGAATTCACTGCAGGTGACATAACTCTGCTTCAAAGTGCTAAGTGTCTGCACAGTGATGCCCTCAGCATCATATCTATGCTGATATTTCCAGCACCATCACTTCCACTGGCTCATGGCCCAAGGGGCAGAGAAGATTGGTCAGCAGGCAGAACCGGTGACAATGCCTTCTTTGGTTCTGGGCCCTGCTCAAAACTGACAGCCTTTTCTTCAGAGAAGAATTCTACAGAGAAAAATCTAGTGAGTGTTCATTACCTCCAAAATCCAAACCCACTGGACATTGTGAAGTGCGTGCGTGTTGCTGGAAATTGAACCTGGGGCCTCACATTCCAGGCAAGTGCTCCACCACCAAGCTGTATCCTGAGCTCCTCCCTGGACACTACCTATTTCATAGTGTGCCTATTTCTAAGCACTGCCAGATGCAGCACCTTGAAAAAATAGCTCAACATGCCCCAGACCATTAGACCCCTAGAAATCTTAACTGAATTTTTGTGTGATCTCTTTCCCACCCTTTGGAACACATTTGTTTTCTCAAGGTGGCTAGAATAATTACTACTTACCATCAGCAAGATGCTGTGGATATATCTGCATTGTGTGGAGCACAGAGAACAAGTTCTCTGAAGACTAGATTATGACAGATAACTGAGGAGTTGATAGGTGAGTGAGTATTGCTCTGCCAGCTCAAAACAGCAAATTGCTTTTGATAGTCTTTAATAGAAGTTATTGAGGACAAAAGCCCTCATCAGATCAATACCTATATGCTTCATTCCAGGGAATGCATTGATTTGCTCTGGCAATGAAACCTCATCTGGAATAGCTGCTGCAATTAGAGTCACAATTTAATTAAGCTTATGATAACCCACTTCATTGTCTGAGATCCGTCTTGGGTCAGCACCAGCCAGACAGGCCAATTGAATGGGAATGCGGTAGGAGTCATCGGCTCTGCATTTCTCAGATTTTATTTGTGTAGTGGAGACATTAATTCTACCACGCGACCTGCGCAGTGGTTTCATTAATGAGGTTCTGGCATTAAGTTAGTTAGAAGAGATCAAAATAAAACACACAGACAGTACCTTATTTTATATTGCTAGGTCTGAGACGGCTCGCCTCCCTGATTCCCGCCTCTAGCCGCCCAGCAGGGCAGCGAGGATTACTCTGGGCTAGCAGGAGAGAGAGAGAGCGAACACGCCGGGGAGTAGCCTTTTATTTGGGGGGACAAGAGATTCAGGGGAGAATTCCATCCAATGAAGGTTGAGGGGGGGCTGTACTCCAAGGTCAGGGTCAGTGATTGGGTCTCCAGGGTCAGTGGTTACGCACACCCCCACACGGATGGGCTCTCTCATCAGGAAAGGGTCGGGATAACTCCGACACAGCCAGAGTGCCTCAGGCCCTTAATGGGAGTCACCCAATCACGTGTCAGCATGGCTCCCCACAATTAATCTCTGTGATCTCTTCAGGAATGCAGTTACCTTTGGGTTATGTTTTGGTAGTTAAAGGGTAATGTTTATATGGTTGGTCTTCTTCCATCATTTATTTTAAATTTTTCTTTTCCAATTGAGTGCAATTTATATGTTCTTTGAAACTTTACTTCCTCATCTGTAAAATTCAGATGGTGATGCCAGCTGTACCTGTGATCGTGGGTCATTTAAGGCTCAAATGAGATTATGTAAGTTACAGTTCGCTGGAAACTGTAGACCCTCTACAGGCTATAAGGAATAATGACTAACTGTCATTAACTCCTCCCCTCCCCACCTACATAGAAAAATTGAGATTATAGTCTTCATGTTAGTATTTCAACCAAGGTTCTTTGTTTGCTTGTTTTGTTTTTGGTTGTTGTTTTTGCAAATATTTGGAATGCACTCAAAGTGATTTATGCATAGATAGGAAACAGATTTGAAAGATACAACAGTGTTTCAAAGAACTCCAAATTTATGGACCATAAATATACTTCATGAGGTACTGGAACAAGGAATTGGAAAGGCACTGGGAACTGTAATGACCATGAGAAAACACTTCTCAGATCTCTTAAGAAGAGACCAGACATGGTGGTGCACACAAGCAATCCCAGCAACTCGGGAGGCTGAGACAGGAGGATCGCAAGTTCAAAGTCAGCCTCAGGAACTCAGTGAGGCCCTAAGCAACTCAGCAAGACCCTGATTCTAATAAAACATAAAAAAGGGCTGGGGATGTGGCTCAGTGGTTAAGCACCCCTGGATTCAATCCTCAGTACGAAAGACAGAGAGATAGAGATAGGGAGGGACAGAAAGATGCTCCCAGAACTTACACAAAGGAGTGGGTCAGGGTAAACTGGGGTGGTAGGAGTGTTGCTGCTGGGAGTATTGCAGACAACAGTTTTCAGCTCTCTTCAGTAGCCCCCAAGGGAAGAGCACACCCTTGCCCAAGGTTGCACCCCCCTCCCTGGGAACAGTATCCATATCTCATGCCTGGCTGAACCTGGGGTATTAGGACAACTCTGAAGTCCCTCCCAGTTCCAGAACTCTGCAGAGTCAGCTGAGGTCTTTGTCCTGACTATGCAATCCGACCCCCACACACCAAGCTCCTCTTCTCCTCCCTCCTAGGTGTTGCCTGGAGCGCATACCGAGTACCCTTCCTAGGTGCTGGTCTCCAGCTCCGCCTGCTGCCCAGGGAGATGACCCACCACACACTTCCAGCAGCCAGCAGCACAACCCGCCCTGTACACTGTTCTCTGGATGTCCCTCAGCATATGCCCTACCCGCCCTGGGCCCTTCCTCATAGCCTGCAGGTTCCAGATCCCAGACTAAAGACCATGGTTCCCACTTTGAGGCCATGGCAGACAGTTAGGAGAAGCACCTGTTCTTGTCTTAGCAGCATCATGTGTAGAGATCATCCCCCAGGACAAGCTGGAGGGCCCTGAGCAGCCGGTGGCTGTCAGCTTCCAGGTCTGTGTTCTGATCTCTTTCTCCCAAGTACTGTTTTTTTTTTTTTTTTCTCCCAAGTCTGATGCAATCCCTGGGCTCCAGTTACCAGCCAATGCACAGCAGTAAGTGCTTTTCTTTCCTTCAGAGTGTGCATTAGATCCAGGCATCTGTTATTCAGGATGGAAAGCGCTTCCAGTCTTCATCAAGCCCCTCAGTTTGGGAAGCCTCTTTCCTCAAGGCAGGCAGGGTCAGGGTCATCATGTTCCACTTTATGCTTTGATACAGCCCTTGCTGATCTGCCACTGCAACTTTTTTTTTTTTTTTTTTTTTTTTTTTTTTTTTGGTACGGGGACTGAACGCAGGCACTGAACCATTGAATCACATCCCCAGCCCTATTTTGTATTTTATTTAGAGACAGAGTCTCACTGAGTTGCTTCGTGCCTTTCTTTTGTTGAGGCTGGCTTGAACTTGCAATCCTCCTGCCTCAGCCTCCTGAGCTGCTGGGATGATAGGCATGTGCCATGGTGCCTGGCTGCAACTTACTTTTAAATGGTCATGCTTCTGTGGATCAAGGACCTAGGAATTAAACGAGACCTTGCACCTAATGGAAGAAAAAGTAGGTCCAAATCTCCATCATGTCAGATTAGGCCCCAACTTTCTTAATAAGACTCTTATAGTGCAAGAATTAAACCACGAATCATTAAATGGGATGGATTTAAACTAAAAAGCTTCTTCTCAGCAAAAGAAACACTCAGTGAGGTGAATAGAGAGCCTACAGAATGGGAGCACATCAGATAGAGCACTAATCTCTAGGATATATATAAAGCATTTAAACCTTAACACCAATAAAACAAATAACCCAGTCAATAAACGGGCCAAGGAACTGAACAGACACTTCTCAGAAGAGGATATACAATCAATCAACAAACATATGAAAAAAATGTTCAACATCTCTAGAAATTAGAGAAATGCAAATCAAAACTAAGATTTCATCTCACTCCAGTCAGAATGGCAGCTATCAAGAATACAAACAACAATAAATGTCGGCGAGGATGTGGGGGAAAAGGCACATTCATACATTGCCAGTAGAACTGCAAAATGGTGCAGCCAATCTGGAAAGCAGTATGGAGATTCCTTGGAAAACTGGGAACAGAACCACCGTTTGACCCAGCTATCCCACTCCTCGGTTTATACCCAAAGGACTTAAAAACAGCATATTACAGGGACACAGCCACATCAATGTTTATAGCAGTACAATCTACAATATCTAAATTATAGAACCAACCTAGATGCCCTCCAGTAGATGAATGGATAGGGAAACATTGGCATATATATACAATGGAACATTACTCAGCATTAAGAGAGAATAAAATCATGGCATTTGCAGGTAAATGGATAAAGTTGGAGAACATAATGCTAAGTGAAGCAAGCCAATCCCAAAAAAACAAAGGCTGAATGTTTTATTTGATAAGAGAATGCTGATCCATAATGGGGATGTGGGGTGGAGGAACTTTAGGGCTAAGGGGAGGGAGGGAGAGGAGGGGAAAGCAGGTAGGAATGATGGTGCAATGAGTCAGACATCATCACCCTAAGTACATGTTTGAAGACACGAATGGTGTGAAAATAGTTTGTGTACAATCAGTGACTTGAAAAAATGTGCTCTGTGTGTATAATATGAAATGAATTGCATTCTGCCATCATGTATAACAAATTGGAATAAATAAATAATTTAATTTTTAAAAATAGACATGTTCTTTGTCTTCCTCTCTCCTAGTTCCTTCTTAATCTCTCCCCTTTCCTAATCTCGGGGGAAACAGGATTGCCTTTTTTCCTCATCCTAGGCAGATTTATCTGTCCGTGAGTGCACATCCATCACAGGAACAAAGTAATCCAGACTTTGGAAATGGAACCAGATGATCTCAGAAATGACTCTCAAATTAACAAGTGAATCAAACTCCAACACAGAACAGTGGAATGTAGCCCTTGAGTCACCTCTTTAAAAGCCCCGTTTTCCTGCTGATGGGCAGAATCACAGCCTTAAGGACACAAGTCCCCTGTGTTTCTCCTTTGCTAGCAAAGCAATAAACCTTCTTTTTCCTCTTTCTCAAAATTGGACTTTTGGCAACACTCCCAGATAGCAGCTCAAAACAGTTCATGAGAACACCTGTCATTGTCATCAAGACCAGGCTGTATGTGAAGCCACAAGGCCAATGACATCCCGGGTCAACTTTTCCAGTCCTCAATCCTGCCAGCCATCAGACTAGAACGTCCCACTGCGGGCTTGCTCCTCTCACTTCCTGATCCTGCAGATCTGGGAGCTTGTCAACCTCCACCATTGTGTGAGCCCATTTCTTAGAATAAGTCTCTTTCTGAATGTATTCACATCTTAGTGGTTCTGTTTCTCTGGAGAAACCAAAGTAAAACAGCAACATCCCAAGATCAGCAGAAATTTCAGGAGTTCTGAGGAATTAATGCAAAAATGTACCCTAATGGAGGCACTCGATACCAACCCCACTGCCTGGAGTCTACTCCTGCCTTTTCCCTCCCCATCCCCTCAGGTTGACTTCAGGATGGAGATATGGAGTGGGGCTGGTGTTAGGTGGGTGGTTACCCCAAAAAGCCAGGATGTGTGCCAAGTTATGTCTTCAGGAATACCAAGCACTACTCCAACAAAGCACTGAGCTTAGAGAGAACAAGTCAGGAGAGTCAGAGCAGGAAGCAGGGGCTAGGGGAGGAGAGAAGCAAAAGAAACAGTTCCTGAGACAGGATTGGTGAAAGCAAGGCTCGGCTTGCCCACTGAGAGGGGTAGGCCTGACTTTAAGGTCCATTTCTATTCAAGGATAGGTCTTACAGGCCGTCATCTCCATTTCAAAGGCTCCTGCCAGCCAGGATTTCTGCTTCCTTGAGGCCTGGCCCTTGTGCTCACACATCCCAACCACAAACAGTGGTATTGAATCCAAGATCCCACAGGCAACCATCAACCAGGACACAGGATGATAGTCCAAGTCCTCAATCAGGGAAAGTTGGGCAGAGATCAGTCATTCCAGTACCTTAAATAAAGAGGTCAGTGTGAGCCTAGGGCCTCTGTCGGCCATGTTTGGGGAATTGGCTTAAGCAGAAAAATGGAGCAAAAGCATGTGAGAAGTCATGTCTCCTGTCATTGCTTGAGTCCCTGGACCCAGCCAAACCTCCTGAACCACGCTGAGCTTTGCAGTTATAGGAACCAATAAATCCCATTTACATGAAGGCCCATTTGAGTTCTGTGTCTTGCAGCTGTTAGTACCTGGCAGTAACTCTGCAGTTCCCAGCCCTCTGGGTCCTTCCACCTAATGACCTGTTCCACCTCTCCAGTGGATGTCACTACTGCTGAAGGGCAGCAGCTCAGTACTCCCCAAAGCCACACCCTTCCCTCTTCTACTTCCCCGCCATGAATCCCAGCATTCTCTCAACAAATCTCACCCATTCTTCAAGCCCCCATGAAGTTTCTTCTGCCTCAGGAAGCCCCTTCCTTGACTTTCAGGTTTCCTGCTGCCTGGCATCTGGATTGGAAAGCCCTCAAGGATGGGGCTGTGTGTTAATATCCTGCACCCTCCGCATTGGGTCCAGTATATTTGGTGAATGAATGTTGACCCTCTGGCCTAATGAACCTAAGGACAAGAAAGGCCTGTTAACATAATAGAAATTGTATATGTGTGCTCACATGTGCAAATTTCCCTTGCCCCAAGTCGATCATGAGGCAAACAAGTGGGAAAGAATAAGGAACACCCTCTTCCCACTACAACAAAGCCTACACCAACCACCCCAAGGTGATTCCGGAAGCTAACTCTCCACCAATAGGGGAGGCACTGGAAATCTGAACGACAGCGCCCCAAGACAGGTGGAACACAGCAGGCAGGTGGAACACAGCGGGCATCATCGGGGCCATCTCACCACAGAGAAGGTTCCTTACAGGGCCAGTTGCCATTTTCTAGAGACAAGGACAGGAACCTTTCAACAGGGCTGCCTACAGGCTCTGCACCCCTCAGGTCCCACTCTCAGGGACCTGTACAGCTCCTGAAACAAGCCGTAACACAATTAACCATTCCCACATGCTTAAGCTGACGAGTCTCTCCACCTGTCCTTCACCACCACATGTCCTGCGCAGTCAAATGTGCAGGCCAGTCCTCCATCACTGGGATCAGTGAACTCGTTGCTGAGGGAGCTGTCTTCTCCCACAGCAGTGAAGTCAAGCACTACAGTGAGGAACCCAGTAGTTCTTAGTTCCCAAACCTCTATCCCTAACAGAGTGCCTTCACGCCCGTGCACCCATCAAAAAGTGGTCACGTTCTTTCTTCCACACACTGCCCAACCTCCATCAAAGTGCTACTCCCACAAAAAACTGCACAAAGAGGAAGACTGCAGGCTATTTGAAAACAAGGGCCAGGAAGTTTATTAGTTCCTTTGTGTCTCCCTATAGAACCTTGTGTCTCATTAGCATAGTGACCCAGAGCATGTACAACTGTGGGTGAGATGCCAGCTGGAGATCCTCTGGGTGTGTGGTGAGGACATCCTTTCCCCTTGGCAACCACCACTTCCTGTTTCCCAAGGGCTTTTTAGTGCCCCACCGAGGTCCGCAGTTGACTCCACCTTCCAACTGTGGAGTATGAATGCTAGCGGATTTGCAAGGACTGGGGTTATTGGGTCCCTACCTAGCCCCTGGCTCTGACTGCTGCTTCCCCTCCTACTGGGGTGTCAGTCCCATCTATCCCACCTTCTCACATTTTACACCACGAGGCCCTCCTTCACACTGTCATGCCCAGGGAGCTGGGTGCCCCCCTTCCCTCTCCCTGTGGCTTTTAGGGCATTCCATGGGCCTTCGCCCCTTCTCCCACCAGATCCTGGTCCCCAGTGGGTGTTGTCCTTGCCATCCCCTTGGTGGGAATGTCCTCTCCCCCTGAAGCTGCCTGTCCTCTCCTCTGGAACGGCGCTGTTTCTAGCTGTCCAGCAGACACCTCATTTCCCTCCACAAGGCACAAGGCCATCTCCTGAACTAAGGACATCAAAATCCCGGGAGACAGGATCCTGCCAATCACCGTGTTTCTCAGGGAGGCTAATGGTGATTTGTGCATAACACAAGGGACCCTTCATATGAATGTCTGAGCAGGCAGAAGAGAACAAATTCCCAGCTCCTAATAAAGATGTGTACTCTTCGCAGAAAAAAAAAAAAAAAAGACCACCTAAATCGGTCGCTCCCCAAGGAAGCCCTAAGCCCTCTGACTGTCACATACACTGGGGCCCAGGCTGTGGGTGGAGAGAATGGAGTGTGAGCAACACTAGTTCCCAGCACCACCTGGAAACGCCTCCTGCAGGTCATCCTGGAACCACTTACTCCCAGGCCTCCGTCAGCATTGCATCCTATGGCATCAATGAAAGGGCGGCTCTTCTGCAGCCACAGCTGAAGCCTTCCTCCCCACAGTGAGGTTCAACAGCTCTCCTGCAGCACCCCAGGGGAGGCAGGGAGAAAGGGCTGGGGGGCCATCGACTGTGTCTAGCTGAAGGGCTTGGAAGTTCCCTGTGAGAAAGGTGTCAGGGCTAGGAGGCCCCTGGAGGTACAAATGTCATGAAGCAGGCACACGCCAAGTCCCTTCTCACTGTTTTAAATCACAAGCCTCATCTATGTCCTCTGCTTTTCCGAGAGGAAGGGAACAGATCAAATTGGGAAAATTGTGACAGAAAAATGACAGGCAGTCATTGGCACTTACATTCTTATCTGTAGTTTCTGTTTTTTGTTTTGCGTTTTAATTTTTTTTTTCCTAGAAAAGAAAAACACAACCAGAGGGCTTTTTATGACAAACTATCAGTGTCAGGATGGCAGGGAAAGAAAGGCCAGAGGCATGGGAAGCCAATAAAGAGTGGGTTCCAAATCATGTGGAACGGTCCATAGGGCCGTGCCCAGGCCTTACAAGATGACCGTTCACTTTGGCATGCGAGTTTGGTGCCTGGCCTTCTGGCCTGCTCGCTCAGACACCCACACTCAGAAAGAGCTGGCCACACCTCAGAAACCTGCCAATGACAAACTCAGGACTTGACAGACTTATTAATTTAGCTCCTTGGCTCTGTGCTCAGGCATCACTCGGCAGCCTCTCCTGCCTACGGGACGGGTGTGCAGGAGTGGGGGCATCACCTCAGGGCACGCTTTGGCATCACAGCAGTGAACTCCAAGCAGCCACTCACTCGTGTGCAGACATGGTCCTCACCCACACAAGCATTTGTCCAGACATCCCTGGTCATTCTGGCCAAAGGCGGCCAGGGGCATGACAGTCCCCTTCTGCCACAGCTCAATGGCAGCATCCATTCTGCATTCTTGCTCCAACTGCTTATCACCTCAAGGATGGGAGGAGACTGGAATATGTTCCCTTTTTAGCTCAGCACTGGACATGGCTCCAGAGAACTGAGTACGGAAGCTCAGTCGTCTGAATCCAGGCTGGGGGTGTCTCCCATTTTCCCCATGTGATACTCCAGGTCTCAGGCAGAAAATTCTGCTAGATCTAGAGCAAACAGCGTAGCCAGAGCGATGGAGGGCAACAAAGAGCCAGGAGCACACTGCGACCAGAGTACATTCAAGAAGGGGGCAGGGGCATGCAGCGAGCTGTAGCCCAAGTCACATTCTAGGGGACACACGGAGTCTGAAGGCTGTAGGCAGGCCTGTTGCCTGGTCGGAGTTCCTATGTGGAGACAGGAGGGTCCTGCCCTGCTGTGGCCCCTGTTCCTGAGCTGAGGCCAGGTTCCGTCTCAGTGCTGCAGTCCTGAGGAGCACCACGCTGGCCAGCCAGCCAGGCCACAGTCCTCAGCCCTCTGAGGCGTGCAGCAATGGTTCCACAGGAAGGCCCCAGGGAGCCGCCATTACTGGGAGGAGGGAGCCAGGAGAGAGGGGCTGCATTCTTCTGGGAGATACTCAGGGAGGGCCACCAGGGCTCAGAAGGAGCTGTGGTCCAAACTATTGCAGAGCCAAAAGGGATGGGATTCATTTCTGAAAAATGATAACAGCCTTGTCCCTATTTTAAAAACAGAATATGGTGGTTGTTGCTTGGTTTTGTTTTTTCCTTTCATTTTAAAAGGCGAAGGGGCTGGGAGATGGAGTCCCCTTCACGCTGGTCCTATACAGGCACCAGAAGGCGCGGGCTCCTGCCAGGTCCTGCTCTCCTTGCCTGGCTCCCACCACAGAAGCCAGGGTGGGCAGGGAGGGCGGCCCTCTACTCCCCGATGATGGTGGTTCCTTCTCCCACAAGGAGAAGTCCAAAGACTAAAGTGCAGAGAATCCAGGGAGTGGACAGCCTGGGACTAGGGCACTCCAAGGAGGAAGGAGGTGGTCAACAAGGAGCCACAGCTGCGGAACAAGCTCAGAGCCTGGTGACTCGAGTCTGCCAACATGGTCCCCTTTCTTTCTTGGGCCCTGTTGACAATTTCTCTCTCTGGGAATGTCCACTATTAGCAGCTCCCCAGGGAGTCCTGGTCCCAAAGATGTGGCCCACAATGGGGGAATACTTGTCTGACCATCCCTGGTTGGTAGTGACTAGTGAACGGAAGGGAACAGAGGGTGGCAGAAAGGAGAAGGCATTATATAAAGTTGCTGAATCCCAGCTTTTGGGAGGAGGGACACATGGACAACCCTAAAGGCAGAATCTCTCCTGGGGAAGGTTTGGTGAGGATGGTCAGGGTCCTACTGGTGAGGCCTATTGGGGAAGCAGGCCCTCTGGGTGTGAGAGGAGCTGCAGCACTGGGGGAGGGGCTGTGGAGGAAGAGCCCAGCTGGCATTAGGGTGTGTAGGCAGGGGGTGGCTGGAATTGGTTGATGACTTCATACTCTGCGGGATAGGGCTCGTTCTCCTCCATCTCAGACAGCAGCTCCAGAGCCTGCTCTTCTTCCTCTGTAGGGTAGTGGCGCAGAAGATTGGCTGCGGTGGCCAAGATTGAGGCTCCACCAGCTCCTGCCACCAGGTAGAAGCTAACTGCAAAGGTGACGTAGACCTGGGAGCCATGGTACTTCTTATGTTGCTGCTGCTGGGCCAGGATGAGTTCAGAAGCCCAGTAAGAAAATCCGATGACGGTGGCACACTGCAGGACTGGGGGACAGAGGGACAGCAAGAAGGGGGATTAGCAGATGCCCTGTGGCTAGGATGCTTGAGGACCAATCACAGCCTCTTGCTCCATTCTAAGTAGGAGCCTACCTGGCCCCAGGCCCTGCAAGGAGTTCTACGGCCCAGGGCTAGGAACAGCTATCTGACTCCGACTAGACCAGGCAGATTCTCTGTCTAAAGAATTTGCAGTTGGGATACTAAGGTGCCTGGGTATGCTGGGGACCTAAAAAGAATATATAAGAATATAAGGGCTGAGATTGTGGCTCAGTGGTAGAGTGCTTGCCTCGCATGTATGAGGCACTGGGTTCGATCCTCAGCACCACATAAAATAAATAAATAAATAAAATAAAGGTATTGTGTCCAACTAAAAAAAAAAAAAAAAAAAGAACATAAAATGTGGGAGCTACAGTTGGCTGGCACTACCATTAAACCAAACACACACACCAGCCCAGCCTCCTGCAAAGGCCGGCCTGCAGAGAAGGAGAGCCCGCTGTGCTCTCAGGGGAAGTACAGGGCTGTGGCCTGGTTCCTTCCTTGCTCTTTCCAGGTCCTAAGCTCGAGTCAGCTTCAGCTGCTATTTTTGGAGAGCTGAGGGGTTTCTCGCAGGATTCTAACACTATCCCCTGTCTCCAGCAGTGCCCAGCAGGCTCGTGCTCCCTGCAAGTCCATCTGCAAATGGCTGGAGCAAGCTGCTAACACCCAGTGAGTGCTCTGAGGGCAAGAGCTCGGCACTCTAGAGCACCTGGAGTGATGTCTGCTTGCAGAAGTGAGTCCCACCTGCCATTCCCACTCTGGGCCGGGTCCTCCCCTAGGACAGCAGGCCCTGGGCTTACCAGTGAGGATATGGGCAAAGGCATAGCGACGTGTGATCTTCAGGGCTGGATGTTTGGGTCCAAAGACATCCAGAAGGAAGGCGGAGAGGCTGCACAGAATGCCCAGGAAGCAGAAGGCAGCAATGACCCGCAGGAGCAGCACTGTCTGGGGGTTCATGCAGAAATCTGTGGGAGGAGAACCAAAGCTTCAGGCCCCAATCACACCCTGGCATGGGCAGCACCCCACCCCCACCATCCTGTGAAGCCAGGGAGCCCTAGAGGACACTGGCTTGGCTCTTGCATGAACTGGTCTGCAGAGGGACAACCTCCACAGCTGCAGACAGGAACCTTGGGTCCGTGTTCCCATGCACCTTTAAGACTCTTCGTGCAGCATTCCCCTGTACTTCTCAGTGTTTTTAAAGGTCCTGGCAATTAATGAATGTGGTATGTTAACCCATTCTGCTAAAGGATGCTTGGGGCTTGTGGGGAAAGCCCACTGTCACCTGAGCAGAGACAGAAAGGCTAAGGCCAGAGATCAGTCAATATTGACCCTCTACTTACTTATTCCTTCCCTTTTGTACCAAAAAGAAGTTGAACCTGAAGATAGTAAGTGAAATAAGCAAACCCAGGACAAATACTGTCTGAGTTCCCTTATATGAGACACCCGAAATAGTCAAATTCCTAAAGACAGAAAGTGGAATGCCAGGGAGAGTATCGTGTTTTATAATGTGTAGAGTTTCAATATGGGATGATGAGGAAATTCTGGAAAGAACAGTGGTGATGTTTGTACAACGTGTGAACATTCTTTATGTCATTGAACTGAACACCAAAAATGGTTAAAATAGTAAAAAAGAATTTTTTATTTCTTTTTTATTTTATTTTTTAAAATTTTTTTTAATATTTATTTTTTAGTTTTTCGGCGGACACAACATCTTTGTTTGTATGTGGTGCTGAGGATCGAACCCGGGCCGCAAGCACGCCAGGCGAGCGTGTTACCACTTGAGCCACATCCCCAACCCCAAAAAAGAATTTTTTATACCAGGGATTGAACCCAGGGTGCTTAACCTAACCACAACCCTAGCCCTTTTTTATATTTTATTTTGAGACAGGGACCCATTAAGTTGCTTAGGAGCCTTGCTAAGTTGCTGAGGCTGGCTTTGAATTTGCAATCCTCCTGCCTCAGCCTCCTGAGCTGCTGGGATTACAGGTGTGCAACACCATGCCCAGCTAAAATGGTAAATTTTGTTCTTTTAAAATTTTACCACAATGAAAAATAAATAAAATGAAAAGGGGGAAAAGTTGAAGGTGTTTAGAGAAATCAGTAACTAAAAGAAAGTATTAAATGATGCAGAAAGACAGTAGACAGCACTGGCCCATTTGCTTTCACTCCCTCCCTGAACCCTACAGAACAAGACTTTTTAACAAAGCATAGACCCAAAGAGAAGGGGGCTGGGAAATGAAATTATGAAACTAGATTCACACCACAAAGCCCCAAAAGGCTCAGAAATTAATAGACGTCGCCAAGGTGCACGCATGCTCCCCCTAAATGAGAGAGAACAAAGGAAAGAGAAGATGGGGAGGCAGAGCAATATTCAGAGCCATGGTGAAGGCAGGTCCCAGGGTGACGACAACCAGGCGTCCGAAACAGGGATTTACTCTTCCTCACAGAACTTTAGCATCATTTGTTAACTACACAACACTGTTCTGATAGCCATGCAAACTTCCAAAGCTTCTAGAAGCACAGAATAAAATACAGTCTGATCCCAAAAGAAGTCAGATCTTTATTAAGTATTTTAAGTATTAATAAAAGTTGAAAATGACCAGGCATAGTGGCACATGTCTGTCATTCCAGCTTCTTGGGAAGTTGGGGGCAGGAGAATCCCAAGTCTAATGCCAGTCTCAGTCAGTGAGAACCCATCTCAAAATAAAAAGGGCTGTGGATGTACACCAGTGGTAGAGCACTTGCCTACCACATGAGGCCCTGGGTTCCATCCTAAGTACTGGGGGTGGGGGGAAGAAAATGGATTTTGCTGACCTATCTGTAATCCCAGCTACTTGGGAGGAGGATTGCATGTCTGAGGCCAGCCTGGGCAATTTAGCAAGACCCTGTGGGAAGCCATTCTAACACGTGATTGGGTGACTCCCGTTAAGGGTCTGAGGCGCTTTGGCTGTGTCGAAGCTTTCCCAGCCCTTTCCTGATGAGAGAGCCCATCCGTGTGGGGGTGTGCCTGACCACTGACCCCGGAGACCCAATCACTGACCCTGACCTTGGAGTGCAGCCCCCCCCTCAACCTTCATTGGATGGAATTCTCCCCTGAATCTCTTGTTCCCCAATAAAAGGCTACTCCCAGGCATATTCAAACTCTCTCTCTCCTGCTAGCCCTGAGTAATCCTTGCTGCCCTGCTGGGCGGTTAGAGGAGGGAACCAGAGAGGGGAGCAATAGAAATAAGGTAACTGAGTCTGTGTGTTTTATTTCGATCTCTTCTAACTAACTTTATGCCTAGAACCTCATTAATGAAACCACTGCGCAGGCCGCGTGGTAGAAGACCCTGTCTCAAAATTTTAAAAATAAAAATAAAAAAATAAATTAAAAAAAAAAAAGGTTAGGGAGCCAGGTGCAGTGGCCCATGTCTGTAATCCCAGCAGCTCAGGAGGCTGAGGCAGGAAGATTGCAAGTTCAAAGCCAGCCTCAGCAATTTAGCAAGGCCCTAAGTGACAGCAAGACCCTGTCTCAATATTTTAAAAAACTAAAAAGTGCTAGGGGGGCTGGGGATATAGCTCAGTTGGTAAAGTACTTGCCTCGAATGCACAAGGCCATGGGTTCAATCCCCAGCACCACATACAAAAAAAAAGTGCTGGGGATGTGGCTCAATGGTTAAGCACTCTTAGATTCAATCCCTGGTACCAAAAAAAAAAAAAAAAAGGTTGGGGTGTATGGATGTACCTTAGTGGTCGAGCCCCACTGAGTTTAATACCCAGTACAGCAAAACTAAAGAAAGTCATGGGCCTTAATTTCCCCTCCCCACTCTTCCAGGTGTTGGCCAGCTCTTTCATTCAGGCCACAGGTCAACAAACGATTTAAAAAACCTGGAAAAGGCTGGCCAGACTCAGGGTACAGGATCTCTTCCCAAATCTTGGTCAGGATGAGTCTATGGGTGGTGATAATCAAGCCCTCATACACATCGATGTATCTTGGGTGCTGGTTGAAAGCATGTTTCCAGGCCCCCAGAGGTCTGATTTCTACGTCTGGAACAGGGCTGAGAAATCTGGATTTTGACAAGCAGTGCAGGTAACCCTTGAGCACATGGTCCAAGCCTTCTCTCCAAGAAATACTGTCCCAGATCCCAGAGGAAGGTGGAAGGATGAAAGAAAAGTCCAGGAGTGAGGGGCAGGGGACCCAAACCCAAGAAAGCCGACTCAACCCAGCAGTTGCCCCATCATGGGGTCTTGGGCAGAGGGAGGCGCTGGACCTTTGTGACTGACAGGTATACCCTACCTCAGGCTCAGAATTCTTCATTCAAATGCTAGCTGGACCAGGACAAGGTTCATGTGCTTCCATCTGGCTTTGGGTCACTCATTGAGCTGCCTTTAGGGATGTCATGATCTCATCTGCTGACCATCTGTTTGGGGCCTGAACAGCCAGCCCCAGTGACGGCGGCACACTGCCAGGGAGCGAGAGCTCTGCCCATAGCTGGACCAGCCTGTAGTGCATCCAGCCCCTGCACAGCTGAGACAGCGTGGCAGGGCTGCAGGAGTCCCAAACCCCACAGCCCTCCATGAAAGAAATGCCTAGGAGGCAGGGGCTGCCCCTGCTTTGCTCTGATTACTGCTAGTAGCTGAGATGGCTCTCCTCAGGGTCTGTGCAGTACTTGGGGGGATGTGGCCGGACGCGAATGTCCTCTGCTGCTTCCAGGAATGCCCTGGAAGAGGTAGGCTGCTCTACAGCAGGTCTCATTGGGTTCTACTTGCCGTTACTCAATGCAGCCAGGCAACGAGTGAAGAAAGGGATCTGCGGGGCTTCAAAAAGACTGCTTTGCTGCTTCTGCTCACTGGTGAGCATAGGATGCTCATTTTATTATCCTCAAAAATGTGCACCTATTGGGGTTGGGGATGTGGCTCAAGTGATAGTGCACTCACCTAGCATGTGTGAGGCACTGGGTTTGATTCTCAGTACCACATAAAAACAAAATAAAGATTAAAAATAAAGGTCCTTTGACAACTAAAAAAATTAAAAAATGTGCACCTATTATATACATTTCTATATGCCTGGGGTTCAAAATACATTTATTTTAGTAATAAGGAAAATATGCACGTGATTAAAGCTTCACAGAGGATTCCCCCCCTTCCAGATATCCACCAGCCCCTGGCCAGAGACAAACACGGAGGGAGGTGCCCCGCATACCCCTGAGGGAAGAGCCAGCACACCCAGAGTCTAATGTTTTCTTAGTTCATCCTGCCACCACCTGGGGGTGGTTCATCACCCAGCTCAGATGAGGAGTCAGGGCCCCAGGAATTAAGTGATTTTCTCCAGGTCAGAGTGACTTCACACCCTGCCCTGTGCTGCTTGGAATCACTGAGCCCCAGTCAGCTACTTTATTTTCCCTAACGGAGATAATCAATCAAATCCTAAAGAGGCGCCTGGAGTGAAGGGGTCAGGGGCTGACAAATGCTGCCAGAGCGTCCTCAGCAGCAGCTTGCTGGGCTGCTAAAGGAATAGCTTGCAGCAGGAAAACTCAAGGAAAAAAGAAAGGCAAGAAAGGTTAGGGTCATTAAATAACCGGAAGTGCTCATATGGGGACGTACTGGGCAGAATCTGCTTCATGTGGTGTTTGAGCCTCTGCAGCACTGTGGGCCAGGAGTCCAGTTCTGGGTAATGGTCAGGACACCAGGAAGATTCTGGACCTGCAGGTTACCTTGAGCAAGTACTTGACTGCCCTCAGCCTCTTTCTCTCATGGATCAAATGAAAGCAATAATATCTGCTTCTGTCCCAGTCACAGGGTGCAATGAAGGGCCAGCTGATTCCTTGCCAATGACAGAGCAGCCACCTGTTCTGTTATTGTCAGGGGCTGTTACAACTGGGCCACAGCAACATCACCCAGTGTGTTTTTCTTACACCAACTTTTTGGACCACACAGTTGTCATGTGTGGGTCAGAAGAGGTGTCCACTAAAATCAGACAGAGGGCTCACTCATCAGAACCACAGCGTGGCTCAGAGAAGGGGCTTTCCATCTGAACCTCAGGCAGATTTGCCAGCTGCCTTTCTACACCCCAAAGCTGTGAGGAAGCCCTAAGATTTCATGTACATGCTTATCTCCACTGGATAGCCTCCTAAATTTCCTTAGTTTTTTTTTTTTTTTTTTTTTTTTGCAGTGCTGGGGATCGAACCCAGGGTCTTGTGCATGTGAGGCAAACACTCTACCAACTAAGCTATATCCCCAGCCCATGCCCTAAGATTTCAGAAGAAAGAAATTGTGAACTTCCTTTTGCATGACAATAATGGATGATCCAGGAGCCTGCTGCCATGTCTCTGATGGGACTTTCATTGAGAGGTCTCGGCACACAGAAAGGCAGCAGAGTTATCCCAGACCATTGAGGACTCAGTTCAGAGTTTTCCCTGGGGACACGGCCTTACTGTGTCTTGCTTCCCTTTCTACACAGCAGCAGGCAAGGCAGGCAACTGTACCTGCTCTCTCTCCAGAGGAGGACTAGAGACACAGGCCCCAAGGGTTATGTAGGTGTGACTTTATTTGTGGAAGAGGAAGGCACGTGGGGCAAGGCCCTGACTTTAAATCCAAGCAGTGGTTAGGTCCACCATACTCTGGTGAAACACACACCCCGTCTTCCAGTTGTGCTCTAGCCTGTTTATTTTGTTAAACACTGCTTGACTGTCCCCTCGAATCACCAGGAAAGAAGGCAGCTGCTATGTAATAGGATCCCAGGGAGCTGACTTTGCCCAAGGTCACTGGTGAGTCACAGGGCTGGATTTGTTTTGAAGGCCCTGGCTCTTCCTGTCTACCTGCCCATTACTCTAACCCCCTCCTGACCCATGTGGGCTGTAGGCAGGAAGGCTATAGTGGCTTCTGACCAGCTTCCTGCTGTTGTCCCACCTCCCTCCTCCTCCTCAGGTCCCTGTGAGTTAGAGGCACTTCCCCACTGTCCCAGTCCCTCTCTGTGTGCATGGTCCTACCTGCCAGCCTCTCCTCACTGACTTTCTTAGCTTCTAGACACATCTCAGACAGGCCTCCAACAGGGCCCTCTAGTGTCCAGCCAGGTCTTTCCCGTAGACAGCAATGATGCTAGTCCAGATGACTAAGGTCAGGCCCTGCAGGGCCTTGCAGTGCCAGCTGCCTCATTACCACCCGCAGGTACACAGGCCCTCTCAGGAAAGCCCTGGATCCTCCAGTGGCTGCTGTCAATCGTGAGTCACCTGATTCCAAATTCCAAACTTCCTCATTCTCCAAAGATGCTTCCTGAGGCTCTTCATGGAGCTGTCCTTGCTGGCCTCACTGGGGAGACAGAAAGGGGGTATGGGTCACCCCTTCCCCAGGTCTGAATATTGCTCTGAACCCAGAGCCGAGTTCAAGAGCTATGTGTTGAGCAGGCAGCCCTTGGGGGATGGAAGAATTTAGGACAGAACCTTCTGAGCTGGGCTGCACTTGGTAAAGCCTCTTTGGTCGAGTGGAGGATGAGTGGCTTTGCCTTGGGATCACCAACCTGAGCCTGATCACTGAGGCAGAGGGGGACAAAGAGCACAGCTCTGGCTGGGCTTTTGATCAAAATTCAACCAGAACTGGGAAATGATAAGCCTTGGGCATCTCTGACTGAAAGAAACAAAACTGAACACACTAAGGCGGGTGGTAATAGAGAATGGATTTCGGCATTAATGCCACCCAGGTTAGCTGTGTGTTCCTGAGCAGATTACCCAATGTACCTGAGCTGAGACGGTTGTGAAGTGGGGCTGATGACCGTACCTACCAAAAAAGATGTTTAGCAGAAACCGAAAGGTGACACAGAGTGTACTTAACATAATGCCAACACTGGCGCTGGTGCGGCCAGCTGGCCTGCCCCACTCCTCATGGCACGAGGAAGCCTGGCAGGTCTGTTCTTCCCCTGGAAGCATCTATCCATCTGTGCCCAGCAGCTCTGCTCCTCTTGAGATGGGAAATATCCCCAGGTCAAGTTTCGCTATCTGTCAGGTCCTGAGGATCAGCATGGTCGCCCAGGATGCGACATGTCTGAAAGCTCACTGGATACCAAAACCAACAGGTAAAGAAAAGGGAGAAGAGGAGCAATCAGGGACTTCCTGATTCTTTGCCTTCTCCTGTTTCTATGACAGCTCACAAAGCACCACTGCCAACTCTCCTGTGAACAGACACCATGTGTTCCTGCTTGCACTGGACAAGGAGACAGCCTCGGGCAAGCCACAGGGGCAAGCCACAGAAACAAGCCATGGGCTAAGACCTCTAAACACACAGCAGAAGTAATGTAAAGGTTAAGGTAACAGATTTTATGTAAGATGAAATCTGTTCTGCATAATTTCTTAGAAAGGGTAAATACATATGTGAACATAGGAGAACATACACCAAGAACTTCTTTTTATTTTTCACATGCCTTTGACAAGGATGCACACTAAGGCAAGGTCATTCTTTTTTTTTTTTTTTTTTGGGGGGGAGGGGTGTGCCAAGAATTAAACTTTGGGCACTTGGCCACTAAGCCACACCCCAGCCCTATTTTGTATTTTACTTAGAGACAGGGTCTCACTGAGTTGTTTAGCGCCTCGAATTTTCTGAGGCTGACTTTGAACTTGTGAGCCTCCTAAGTGATCTTCTTATCTCAGCCTACCCAGCCACTGGGACTACAGGCGTGTGCAACCACGCCTGGTTTGTGAGATTATTCTTTGACAGTTACAGTAAAACAGAATAAAAACCTTAAATGAGAGACAGAATCACTGTACATTGGTGTCACAGATCGGAGGGAGTCTCGGCTAGGCACCCAGCTGGGTCGCCTTGAGGCCACTGTTTTGAGGCACAGCTTCCTGGATTTCTGAAATAAGGATGTGGGACCAGACTGCCTCTCCCTGGGTCATGTGAATTTTATGAACTCCCACACCCAGGATGATCTTCAAAGAGGAAGCACCATGAACTCTCCCTGTTTGTAGGTGACACAGAACCCCTGAAACCCCATGGGGTGAAGTGCAAAAGGCCTGGAGGAAGTGGTAGGAAGGTGGCAACTGTACTTCCCAGAAGGCAGATGCAGGGGGAATGTGCTGAGGGGAAGATCATGCAGATTCACTTAAATTTGACTGCCCTTGTGCCATCAGCTACACGACATGGAAAAAGCTGCACACCCCAGGCCTCCATTGGTTTTAAAGAGCCAACCCAGGCCAGGGCACCATTCAGGGTGAAATCTGGAAGCAAACCAGAAGTCCCCAGCCTGTTCTCTATAAAACCATCCAAAAGCCTCTAAAACTCAAGAGAAGCAAAACATTAAGAGAATGATCAGAGGGCTGGGGTTGTGGCTCAGTGGTAGCGTGCGAGGCCCTGGGTTCGATCCTCAGCACTACATAAAAATAAATAAATAAAATAAAGATGATTCATGTCCAACTAAAAAATAAATATTAAAGAGAGAGAGAATGATCAGAGAAAGACAGCATTAGGCTACTACAGAATAAGATTTCTCAGCATAGATCTGCAGATATGATATATGACCCTATGCACAGAGGGGAAATAGGACCTTTTCACCAAATTCCAGGGCTTGAATCCTTCAGGAGACAACATACAGATATCTAACAGGAAGGGCTTCTAATACCGGGGCAGCAGATATCTGGAATACATCACAACCAGGGAGAGGCACAGAAGGAAACAGGAAGACTTTTAAGAATGGTTGATAAATGGGGTGATAAACTGTGATATTTATAAGGGATGTTTGGGGGTTCACTGACCATTTTTAGCTTAGAAATCAGATAGTATAGTCCTACCCTCAGACTACACAGCCTTTACTCCCATTATAATGGAGGTAGGACAGGGCAGGATGAGCCACAGAGCTTCTTGAGACAGGCCCTTCTGTGGGCTCTGAACTCCTGCCTTGCCAAGTAAAGAGAACAGTCACTTTCTTCTGCCTACCTGAATGAGAAAACAACAAAGCAACTTTACCTCAGTTAGGCTACTTATAAGAGTTTCAGGAGCCAAATTCCAACTGTTTATTGGCAATGGAACTGACTTCTGATGACCCAAAATGCCATGGACCCCCTTTTTCTTTGAGAAAAGTACAAATACCATAGAATTAAAATATTTTTAAAAACCTAGTCATATTAAAAGTTCCTTTTTTTCTCCATCAATCAGGCTGACCTAAAGCTGCTTTCCTGTATCTCATAGGTTCCTTAGAAGAGTATGGCTAATCATGACCCTTAGCACCCTTATCTTTTCTCCACATATAGCGCCCTTCCATGGGCAGAATCCTAAAATAACAAGGAGTCCGGATTAGCATGGCTGTGAGGAGTAGGTGCTTAGCTGAAGAACATTAGAATTAATTAGAGGTCGGACCCCATACAGAGCCACCTGGTGGGCATGGACACCAAGTAGGAACGGGTTGTTTCCTTCAACCAAGTGCTACCCCCTCCCCCCAATTATCTCTGCTTCAGCTAGTCCCAAATACTGCACGCCCCTTGGCCCGGAGGGCAGGAGCACGGCGCCCTCACCTTTCAGCAGGTCCGGGTGCACGTAGCCCAGCACGTCCGAGACCCCCAGCTCCTGGCGGGAACAGGTGCCTCCGTGGATGTGCAACCAGGCGGGCTCGGCGAGGGCAGTGCACAGCGCAGTGATAGACAGGGCGCCAGGCAGGGCAGAGGCCAGGCTACGCTCCGGCTGCTTGGGCAGAGCGCTGCCTCCCGGACTCCTCCGCCGGCGCCCGCCGGGCAGCCCTGCGCCTCCAGGGGCATACATGCCCGGGGCCGCCCACCGTCGCTCTGCGGTCGCTGCTGGTCGCCGCCGACCTCCGCGGGGCGCGCAGAGCCTGCCTGTCCCTGTCCCGGGAAGGAGAGCGATGCACTGGGTTACCGGCGCGAGGCTGTAAGAGCCGACACCAGGGGGTGGGGGGTGGGACCCAGGGCGGAGCGGAGGCTGGAGGACTGCGGGATTCGGGGGGCGGGGACGGGGGACTCTGGATTAGAGATGCGGGACCCAGGCAGAGAGACGGTCGGGGACCAGATGGGGTCTGGGCACACCGGGACAGGGAGGGCGGAGGTACTGGGGATCGACCACTGGTGATGGGATGTCTGCACCCCGCAGTCGGGGCCAGAAGGTGCCCGGGGTCGGAGGACGCGGCTGGGCCGCGGGGATCCGGCACCGATGGTCGGGGACCGGCACTTTGGGGTACAACCTGCGCGGAAAAAAAGACCCTCCCCATTCTGCCCCCTGCTTCTCACCGGTTAGCAGGCCTCAGGGCTGGAATGGCGCCGCTCCGCCCCGTCACGGGCTTCTCAGCTGCCCGGGGCCGAGCTATCCCAGGCCCCAATCCCGCAACGCCCAGACCGACCCGGTCCGATGCACTTCCGGCTTCCTCCTCCTGGGCCACCACCTCCTCCGGCGTCGGGCCCCGTCCCCCGCGCGCGTCACGGCGTGCGCGCGCCGCCGGCTCAGCGCAGGGCCTCACGGGACTTGCAGTTCGCTGCGGGCCCGCGATTCTTCTGACGTGGGTGGGGCGTAGCAACTACAATTCCCAGAGGGCCGCGCGGCCGCGGGCCCTTCAGTTCCCAGGACGACCCCGGCCCGCGGGCGGAAGCCGGAGCTTCGGAGGCTGCTGGAGCCTGGAGCTGGCTACACCGAGACGTGCGCCTTGGGACCTGCTGTCGGCGCGCCAACTCTGCCCACCACCTCTTGCCCCGCGCCGCCATGAAGGACTCGTTGGTGCTGCTTGCCCGCGTCCCGGCGCACCCCGACTCCCGCTGCTGGTTCCTGGCCTGGAACCCCGCAGGGACCCTGCTGGCTTCGTGCGGTGGAGACCGTAGAATCCGCATCTGGGGCACCGAGGGTAAGGCCTGGCCTGGGCTGCTTGAGCCTGGCGCATATGTGAGTGCCCGGGAAGAGGCGACTTTCGAATGGCTATCAGGAGACGAGCTCGTCAAAGGAAGGAGTCTGCACGTACTGGCGCGTCTGCAGACGGCCTGGGACCGCTGCCGAGGGTGGTCGGATGATAGCCTGTGGAGTGATTTGCAACTGGATGGGAGCGTTTAAATTTTATCTTGAGGTCATTGGGGAATGTTGGCAGTTTCACAGTGGGAGGGTGAAGCCTCAGATTTGATGTGGAAGGCTTCTTCCAGAGGAAGTAGTCAACTGCATCTTCATAAAAGCACATTGTTAAACTACACCGATTTGGCCTGGTCAGACAGCAGGCTCCAGGTATAGCTTCTGTTATTGAATGGCAGTGACAGTGCTCCAACACCTTCTTGTGCATCCAGCTCCAGAGCCTGTCTTGTCCTCTGCTTGCAGGTGACAGCTGGATCTGCAAGTCTGTTCTTTCTGAAGGCCATCAGCGCACTGTGCGGAAGGTGGCCTGGTCCCCTTGTGGGAACTACCTAGCCTCTGCCAGCTTTGATGCTACCACTTGTATTTGGAAGAAGAACCAGGATGACTTTGAGGTAACCAGGCTGCATGGGGCTGGAATCATTGTGTGCTCTCCAGGGCAGGTTTAGGAACCTGAGCCAACCTAGGTCAGTCAGGCTGTAACAGTCAAAAGGCTACAGCCTTCACTTAGAAAACTGTGACCTTAAGTTTTGGCTAAATTCTAGGAGTCACAACTGCTGTTAATTCTCATTCCTTTCTCTTTTCAGTGTGTAACCACTCTTGAAGGCCATGAAAATGAGGTCAAGTCAGTGGCTTGGGCCCCCTCTGGCAACCTCTTGGCCACCTGCAGCCGAGATAAGAGTGTGTGGGTCTGGGAAGGTGAGTCCTGGTCCCTCCAGGTTGGACAACCAGCTCATAGACATCCCTGTGTCCATGACAGGATCACATCTTGGGCTCCTTTCTGTTTTTCTCCCATAGTTGATGAAGAAGATGAGTATGAATGTGTCAGCGTCCTCAATTCCCACACACAGGATGTCAAGCATGTGGTTTGGCACCCGAGCCAAGAGGTCAGAATTGGGCCAGGTCTCTTGGTGGGAAGGAACTTTGGTATGCAGGCTTGTGTCCAGCCTTCCTCTGCTCTGCAGCCTCTACTTGGCTTTTATAGGAATTTCTGTGGCCAAAAAGATTAGTCTCTGTATATAAACAGATCCCTGGACCTGATCTGGCAGGGGGAGGTATTGTAAATGATAGGTATTGCATGGGCCATGCAGACAACTGCTGGATCTCCTTCCCTCCTCCCCCAGCTATTGGCTTCCGCTAGCTATGATGACACAGTAAAGCTGTACCGGGAAGAAGAGGATGACTGGGTATGCTGTGCCACCCTTGAGGGCCATGAGTCCACTGTGTGGAGCTTGGCCTTTGATCCCAGTGGCCAGCGACTGGCATCTTGCAGTGATGACCGTACAGTGCGCATCTGGCGTCAGTATCTGCCAGGCAACGAACAAGGTGAGGGTCCAGTAGTAGAGCTAAAGGGACAGACCCCTCCATCTAGAGGTGTGCCATCTGATAGGACACATCCATGAACCATAGCAAACTCAGGTAAAAAGCAATGTGCCGCAAGAGGGCTGCAGGTGGTGCTGGGAGAAAGGGGGAAGGCTGTGCAGAATGGCCATCTTATCCAAATCTGAAAGGATAGGTAGGATTTTAACACAAGAATTTACCATGAGAAGAGAATGCACAGTAAAAGCCCAACAGCACAAATAGAGTTTGGTGGTGGGAATGCCTAAACTTACATGAGGAATAGTGACACAGGATTTGGGGAGAAATAAAGGGGGCTGGCTTGACTCTTGGTGGCCTTAAAAGGCCAGCTAACTAGTCAGAGCCTGCAGCAGAATAAGGAAATTTTCTTCTCATGAGTCTGCTTTCTGGCCAGTGTGTAAGGCAGATAATGAGGGTGGGGACAGGATTAGAGATAAGGGCAAACGATGGTTTGAAGGTTGGGGTGAGGGAAGGCAGGATAGGTTTTCCTCTGCAGTGGTGCAGTGACTCCCCAGAGGTCCCCAGGACCTAGACACATCTGGGGCTTAAGAGAAGTCTGTCATGCAGGGGTGGCATGCAGCGGTTCCGACCCCAGTTGGAAATGTATCTGCACTTTGTCGGGCTTCCACTCCAGGACCATTTACGACGTTGCTTGGTAAGATCTCCATCCCCGACTTCTCCATCTACCATAGCAGGGGTTTTAGAGATGTCAGAACCCTGTGCTGCCCTCCACCATTTTGGGAGTATGTGGGAATAAAGAGCAGCTACCCTAATGGCTGTCAGATCAGGCCTGTCACCTGGGTGCAGTGGTACCTGTCTGTAATCCCAGTGATTTGAAAGGCTGAGGCCCTAAACAGCTTAGCAAGACCCTGTCTCAAAAATCATCATCATCATCATCATCATCATCAAAAAGGTGTTGGGTATGTAGCTCAATGGTAAATTAACTCTAGGTTCAATCCCCAGTACCCCCCACCCCCCCAAAAAAAAAAAAAAGTTAGGCCTATCTATGTGTTGGCTTGAAGTTGGCTGGCCAGGCCTGTCCCAAGATTAAGATCCCAGACTGTGAGGGCAGCATCAGCCCTTAGGGCTCACATCATCCTGGAATTTGTGAATTTGTGAATGAGGTCTTTATAGTTTGGTAATAATGGAGGCTAGAAAAACCATACCATTCCTATAGGAGAAGAGGTCAGAGAGCAATTCTGACCATGAGAATTAGATCTAGGAAATAATTCTAAACCATGAAGAAAATTGATGTGCATCCAAGCTTTATGTATATTAGCAAACATTTGGGAATAACAAAATTCAACAAAAATGGATTTACATAAATTATGGTAAAATTCAATAGTCTGTTTAATAACTGTTTTTAAAAAGGTTAAGAATACTTTATGACATGGGCAACTGCTATGCTACGTGAGAAAAGTTCCATTAAGAATTGTGTGTAGGTTATATACTTCAGGCTAATTATACCAAGGGAAGCTGAGCAAAGTGGTGCACACTTATAATCCAAGACTCAGGAGGCTAAGGCAGGAGGACCACGAGTTTAAGACCAGCATGGACAATTTAGGGAGACCTTGTCTCAAAAAGTAACAAGGGCTGGAGACAGAGCTCAGTGGTAGAGCACCCGTGGGTTCAATTCCTAGTTCTACCAAAAAAAATTTTTTTTTACTGAAAGCTAAATCAAAGCACCTAAAGAGGGCTATGGTTTGGCTCGTAGTTGGGAAAGCTCTTCCAGAAAAGTCTTAGTCTTCCAGCTAAGGCTGGAGGTTTGGGAAGACAACAGGTACAGGAATTGCCAGGTCAGGGAAGCAGGAGCAACCTGCAGACCTACTGGTGCCTCTGTTCCTCCCAGGTGTCAGCTGACAGGGGCCCTGGCCACCGCTTGTGGGGATGATGCCATCCGGGTGTTTGAGGAGGACCCCAGCTCGGATCCACAGCAGCCCACATTCTCCCTGGCTGCCCACTCACGACAGGCCCATTCCCAGGATGTCAACTGTGTAGCCTGGAACCCCAAGGAGCCTGGGCTCCTGGCTTCCTGCAGTGATGATGGGGAGGTGGCCTTCTGGAAGTATCAGCGGCCTGAAGGCCTCTGAGCTACTACAACTTTAGAGTAAAGGTTCCCCAGGAAGTTGAAAGACTCCTAGTCCTCAGGGACCTGGAAAAGCTTGCTTGACCTTCATTTAGTCTGGCTCACCTCTCCTGAGACCTGCGTGGCAGTGTGGAACCACAGGACTTTCCCTCCTTGGTCCATAAGGACCTTGGTAAAGAGCCACAGGATGTCAGTACATTGTTAGCCAGAGTTTTTTTGCTTTAGGGGACAGTGTGTTACATTTGGGGGGATGAATATAGTATTTATAATCATGGCATACGTGTGTGTGTTTCTGTATGTAGGTGTGCAACAGGGAGTGTACTTCAGACCTTCCTGACAGTGTGAGCTTTATAGAACTAATCCAAGTCCAAAGTCCTACTTCATGAAGACATTCAATCTTTCCCATTGTGGATTGTCTAAGTCCTGCTTTCCCTCAGAAGACCTCACATACCTCTTGTGCCATTATTCTGATGCCAACAGAGGAAATGAAAAAATAAATGGGAAAGACATGAGTCCCAAAAGGGAGAATTATATTTGGCCACAAGCCATACTTTTTCAGTAAAGATGAAAATTGGATCTCAACTTGTTGAAAACTATGGGTTTGGATGTGCTGGTTGTCCCCAAGGCACAGCCTTCACTCCACTTGTTACACTGTAGAACTTGTAATCTTAGATTTTGGAAAGGTATCTAGAACACTTTCTCAAGATCCTGGAGATCCTGAGACTCTTTTGGGGATTGGTACTGAGCACAACCATGGCAGTGACCCCTAACTAGTAGTAGTAGTTGTCACTGCCTGGCACCTACAGTAAACACACTGCTGACTCCAACTAGACGTGGCCTTGATAGAAGCAGTAAAAATGGTTAACTGTATTAAATGTTACCCTTGAGAACATTTATAACACTGAGAAAATGGGAAAGAAGCATAAAGTACTTCCTTCCACAGTTTCAAGTGTGGCTGTCTTGAGGGAAAGCACGTGTATAGTTGAGTCACAAGCTGTTAGCTGCAGTCTGCATGGCCTTCCATTTTTACTAGGAAGACTAGCAAATCCTAGTATTGGTACTTGGTTATTTGGCTGACATCTGGAAAATGAAAAGATGAACCATTTATTGTTAGTAGTCACTGCCGATGATAAACTGAAAGCTTATGTCAGAATAAGAATTTCTGAAAACTTTTAGAGCCACCACCATGAGCTTTACTAGTTATTTGTTATTGCTTAACAAATGTGATTTGTGTAATGAAAGGTATTGACATTTCAAAGATCTGTCATTTAACAAATTAGCATTTTTCTTCTCCCTGATTTGTTTTGGAAGTTTTTTTTGTTTTTTGGGTTTTTTTTGGTAAAACATGTAACATTGGGGGGGCTGAGGCTATGACTCAGTGGTAGAGTGCTTGCCTAGCATGTGTGAGGCACTGGGTTCAACCCTCAGCACCACATAAAAATAAACAAATAAAGGTCCATAATCTATTTATTTATTTTTGTGGTGCTGGGGATTGAACCCAGGACCTTGTGCATATAAGGAAAGCACACTACCAACTGAGCTATATCCCCAGCCCAAAGTCCATACATCTAAAAAAGAAAAAAGATATAACAACGATGAGATTATTTTTAAACAAGTTGTTTTAAAATTTTAAATATAGCAAGTAAAAAAAGAACATAACCTCAATAAAAACAAACAAACAAACAAAAAAAAAAACAACAACTTTGGTTTAATTTTTTACAGTGTAAAAGGGGTTTTGAGACAACTGCCAATCTAAGGAAATTGCCCTATGGAATCCACCCTCATTACTGGGGCTGGAACCCAGGGCCTCACAAGTGGCAGGCAAGCATTCTACCAGAACTACATCCCTAGTGCTTATCTTAACACAGGGTCTCCCTAAATTGCCAGGCTGACCTGAAGCTTGGAATCCCCCTACCTCAGCCTCCCCAGTAGCTGGGATTACAGATGCACACCACCACAGCCAGCTACCTTTTATTATTTTTTAAAATATATATATTTAGTTGTTGATGGACCTTTATTTTATTCACTGATTTATGTGGTGCTGAGAATCAAACCCAGTGCCGCATAAGCTAGGCAAGTGCCTTGCCCCTAAGCCACACCCCTCAGCCCCAGATACCTTTTAATTTTGATCACATTTATTCCTAAAGAACAGAAGGCAAGAATTTGAAGAGACTGAGGTGTGCATTACAAAACCAGTTTACAAGCCTGTTTTGCGCCCAGCTGTGCATTTTAACCCCTTCTGGGACTGCAGATCTGAGACCCCTGAGTCCTACCTGCTGGATGGAGGGGCTCCTGAAGCTGGCTGCTGTGTAAGGAACTGGTGTGTGTATCACAGCCCAACTGAAAAGAAGCTACCTGCCCATGTTTCTTCCTCTAGACTAAAACCTAACTAAAAGGCAGGTCTGTCCTCCACAAGTCCTCGATTATCAAGTTCAGTGGCTAGAACAAATCTTTTGGCCAAGGCACTTAGGTTGGAGAAAGCAGCTTTTAATTTGGAACTACTATAAGGACAAGTGATCTCTCCAAGTTATTTATTAGACTGTCTGACACAAAAGGAACTACAAAGAACATGCCCCAAAACGCTGGACATGGTTCATATTGAAACAACATGTGCCAGATGCTGGACCCAGAGCTTGGACTTCAAGGTGGAAAGGGGAAAGTGCAGGTGGGCTGGGACAACTCCAGCCCTGACTGGCTAGACCTCAGGCAAGACCAGACACCTGGTCTCACAGCCAGGATCCCTCAACTGCACACATTCTTGACTCGGGCTGAACTCTCTCTGAAGTAACCACTCAGGACTCAATCAGAGTCACTGTCTGTCTCCGCTTCTTTCACATCCACACTGAATTTGTACTCCTGGTCACAGCCCATGTAAGCATCACTCATGAAGTAGAGAGTGTAGTTGTGAGCACCAGTGGCTGGGGCCACAAAGTCCAGCTTCACCTAGAAAGAGCAGCAGGGAATCAGGACATGGCCCCAGGGGAAAGTGTTCTCACCCTGCCCCCACCCAAGACAGATGCAGGGCCAGTGGCCACTCTCACCTTGGCCTTCTGCTGCAGGGTCAGTCTCTTGATGGAGATGAGGCTGTTGGACTTGGCGTCTCCGATCACCACCCACCAGCCCTCTTCACGTTTCTGCAGTGACCAAAACCCAAGAATTTCAGCATGTCAAACTGGATGGCTATAGGCAGCTATGAGAATGGTCACAACACCAGACACATTCCCAGTGTTCCTTCTGGTAATGCCAATAGATAAAAATAAGATTTTGAAACCATCAAAAGGTGTTCCAGGGGTTTGGAGGATAGTTAATGGCTTGCCTACCACTGTAAAGCCCTGGCTTCAATCCCCAGCACCACAAAATAAAGTGTCTCAAAGGCTTTCATCCTGCAGTAGACAGATAACCTCATCTGCTGGTCCTAGCTCATTTCCTCCCCCAGGATACCTCCTCATTTAGTATTTGCCTTTGAATCCAATGCCACCACCAGAAAGCTCATCTTGGGGGGGATTTGTTCCTCAGAGTCCTTTTTAAGCACAAAGCAAACAGGCCAGAGGAGAAATCTTAACCTGGAGACAAACCTGCCACAGAGGATTCAAGGCAGATTCTTCTGAAGCCCTGCCTGGGGGAGACGCCCTCCCTGCTGGCCACTCTACTGTCAGAGCGCCCGTGGCCTAGTTTTAATAAGCTCTCCTCACAGCCTGCTGAACAAATCAGCCACATAAATAAAAGTGAAGTTCATCTGGCTTCTGTGGCCAGCCTGCAATAATTCTCCCACAAAAAGAGGATCAGATTTCCTTTCTGGTGGTAGAGAAACAAGCAACTAGATGCAGAGTGAGTAGGAATAACATACAAGAAAAGTGTCCTGGAGCCATTTAAAACACAGGAGATAATATTCAAGAGACTGACAGCACTACCCCAATGTTTTTAATAATGATGTTGTCTAAGTTGTTCCAAAAGCAAGCAGATAACCCCATGGCCCCTAGAGGAGTTTTCAGCCTTGTGAGTTAATTTTCACTCACTTCCCTCCCGTAATGGGAAAGCACACCATGCCCAGAACAGGGCCTCACCCTAACACCAGGACGTACCTGTGGGAAGAGAGGCGCAATAACAGGGCCTGTGACTTCCTCCTCTCGCTCCAGCTGCACCAGAACCACCACTGGCCCACCGCTGTGGGGAGAACAGGGCAGCACATGAGTGATGTGGCCGTGGCCTCTCAGCATAGTGTCATGCCGTGCCCACGGGGACCCAGGGTGGTACCTGGCTCACCTGCGGATGCTGTCCTTGTCCACCACCTCATAGGACAGTTCGATATTCGGGTAGCGGTTGCAGAAGCGGGCTACATCAGCGATCTGGCCATCCGTCAGCTGCAGCAGCGCATTCCGCTCCTCATCCTCCATCTCCATAATGTCAAAGACGCTCTCCACTCCCTGCCGTGGGTGCAGAGGTCAGAGGAGGACACAAACCACAGCAAATGGCCCTAGCTCCAAGGACCGCTGTCTTGACTTCCCACACTAGCCATGTCTGAAGGTGCTCTGGGAAGAACAGCCCATGGCTGGCAGCCTCCAGCATCTGGAAGCTGGGCCCTCAGGGAACCACAACTGCACTTCCCCTACTGAGACCTCCCACAGCCCTCCCAGAACAGGATTCTGGGCTCTCGGGCTCACCCCCCAGCACTCCAGGCCACCCAGCCCACCTTGTCTGTGCAACGTTTGATGTGTTCTGAAGTGAAGTGTGGCAGCTGCTTCAGATATGAGTCCTTGGACCACATGGCCTGAGTGACCATCTGGGCCAGTTCCATGGCTGCCAGAGCAGGGCTGAGCCATCCATTGCTGGACAGCACGTCCACACAGGCCTGAATGAGCCGGATTGCCTGAATACGGGCAGAGTACAAGAGCAGGCGGGGTTGGAAGCGAGGCTTCCCAGGCTGCCAAGGGCCCACCGACCCCACCCCAGCAACGCCATGCCACCTTGCTAAGGATCTCCTCAGTGTCTGACTGCAGCTCGGCACTCAGCTGCATGCGGGACAGGTGAGCCTGCAGAAGCAGATTGGTCTTCACGTGTGGATCATTGAATTTAGGGTTATTCAGCTTGTGGGGGACCTTCTGAGCCAGCTGCAAAGGAAGAAAAGAGGTGGTGCTGAACAGATGACCCTGCCTCAGACACTTAGGCCAAAGGCACTATGTGGTTTAGACCATGGAGGGTGAGGGTGGGGAGGAGGGTGAGGGTGGGGAGGAGGGTGATGTGCGGGGAGCCAGGTGATGTGTGGGAAGGCGGAGCTGTATGGGGGTCTCGGTGGCACTGCAACAGGTACACAGGCCAAGCTTCAACTCCAGGTTGTTCTTCTGAGCCTGATACTTACCTGACGCAGAAGGTTGTCTTCGTGGTGCCGGATGGGAATGTTCTCGTACTCTGCTGCATTGGAGATGATCTCGATTAGCCCTCGCACCTTGGTCTTGGCATTCAGGGACATGCTGAAGAGCTCTGCCAGGGAAAGAGGAAACATGAGAGGAGCCAGGAGCAGATGGAAAGCAATAGGAGGAACAAGAGTCAGCACCCAGGACAGACTGAGCTGTGTGGCCCTCACCAATAGTGGTGTAGTTGATGTAGTAATAGGCAGCAATCATGCCCAGGTTCAGAGGCGCCACATCCATCTCGTCTTCGATGCTGATGCACTTGGACTGCTCCAGGTCACTCAGGGTCTGCTCCACCAGCTCTGACAAGTGGTCAGACAGGTGACGATGAGAGATGCCTATGGAGGAGAGAGGTGGGTGGGGAGTCTCAGGCAGGGAGATGCCTTGCGAGGGCTGGGAACACCAGCAAGGACAGTGTGTGCTCCCGAGTCCACTGACCCTGCAGGTTGTAGTAATTGGGGTTCTGTGTCATCCGGCGGTACAGAAAGGTCCAGGTGAGGTAGTCCACAGCATCCTGCTTGTTCTCAATGGTCTTGGTGACAATCTCAGCATTGAAGTGATCATGCATACAGTGGTCCAGGTGAGATTCTACTGGCAATGGCTCATATAAAAATTTTTTGAAGAAATCCTATGGATTGGGGAAAGGGAAATAGTCGTAGGGAATCAATGACAACATGGTCACAAAAAAGGTCAAGGGCAAACCAATAAGGAGTAACCCTTGTGTGAAACAACCAATAGCAAAATGAAAAAAACACACGTTTAGAAACATAGAGTAGGATCAGGGAGATACTGAGTCACAGAGGCAGAGCAGTAAGCAACGCATGAGGGGACAGAGCCAACCAGAGCAGGAAGACCTCCGTGGAAACAGAGTCAACAGCAGTAGCCAAAACACGGCAGCCGCCTTCTGTGTGGCTTCAGGCTCGTTATAAAAGCAATGGGAAAATAAGAGCAGAGGGGGAAAAAACCTATGAGAAGTTTACTAATGACATCCATCAGGCTGATGAAAACTGTTTTGAGGCTCAGAATCTCAATCTCTGCCTGAGCCCAAGACTGACCTTTTTGGAGCCCTGACACATGATAACGCAGCGCCCCTCATCATCTTGCAGAGGGCGGTTGGCATGGCCCACCATCTGAAGCACATCGTAGATGGGGTAATCCACGTAGCTGGTGGGGGAGGAGGGGAAAGAAGGAACAGCATCATCAGAGACCACACTCAGAGGCATGGCCATCTTCCATGGCGAAGGGAGACCAGGTCAAATTCCAGCACAATTCTGAGTTCATGAACTCAGGCACTCGGGAAGTCATTTCACTCGCTCACCTACACATCACATTAGCTTTTGAGTGTGCAGGTCAGGAACTAGTCATACAAGGTCCTTGACCCAGTGCTACAAACCCATCTAATGCCAAAAGCAAAATAACTCTCCATTGAAGAATCAAATGTGTAAGTCAAGCTTTCCAATTTTGAGAGCTGCACCTTTCACAAGTTATAAATCATCTAACTTAAATCCAAACCAAGAACCAGATTCAGACATTAAAAATAAACCCATAAAATAAAATTCATTTAAAAAATTACCTGCATTTTGGAAAAAGTTAAATTATTCAGGCTTTTCCTAAGACTGAACCTTTGACTTCTTGTCACTACATAGGTGTATAACCTTGATCAGATCATTTTTCTAATCTGTAAAATAAATAGGCTAGTGACTTAATTAACATCTGACACTTTTAGGCTCCTGCTTCTCCAACATGCTAAAGTACTGAGGGAAAATGAGCAAGAGGCAAATGTGAGCCCAGGTCCTGAGGCTCCCAGGTCCTGAGGCTGAAGACCTCTAACACCTGCTATGGTGGAACCAGGGCTGCAGGTTTATTTGCAGATGTCTGTGCTGGCAGCTGTACGCTTGTTTTAGATGGGAGGTCTGTGTGGACGCAGAGCACCAGCTATACTCACGCGTGGATCTTGCCATTGTAGTACTGGGTGTCCATGATGATCACCAGATGGGCAGCCACATTCATACCCCAGCAGAGACTCCGGGAAGCCACCACCACCTGGATAGCCCCTGAGCAACAGAAGGGAGCAGACTGAGGGAGGGCTCCCTGTCTACCCCCAAGACAGTCCACCTGGCTTCACCCAGGGGCCGCCCAGCAGAGAGCTCCCTCTCACAACCCAGCATGAGCTCTCTTAGAGTGAGGCTAGCTGGAAAGAAGTTTTGACATGACCAAGAACTAACCACGCTCCTGTGTACTATCTCTCTCAAGTCCTACCCACTCCAGGAGCCTGGCATCCACACAGAAGCAAGTCTGGTGGCCAACAGTCCAGATGCTAGAAAACCAGGTTCTGAGACAGTACCAGGTTGTGCACCTGCCCGTTGCCTCATCTAACATACAGGGTGCTCTCTCTCTACCTGCATCACAAGGGCCTTGGGGGAATAAATGAGATAACACAGAAATCCTAACAGTATGGTGAAGAGGGCTAGTACTCCACCCAGGAACAGCACCAGGCCCTAAAATTTTAGACATACTATTTGCTTGGGGAAGCCCTGGATGGCATCTCACTCTGCCAAGAGGGTTTTATTCCAGTGCTGGCCACTGAACACAGGGGTACTCTACCCCTCAGCTCCATGCCCAACCCTTTCTGAGGCAGGGTTTTGCTAAATTGGCAGCTGGCCTTGAACTTGTGATCCTCCTACCTCAGCCTCTAGAATTAACTGGGATTGCAGGTGTGCATCACCACATCTGGCTCCATGAGGTATCTTTACCTGAGCTGAAGAGCTGCTCCACCAACCGTCTCTCCATGGGGCTGAGCCCCTCGTGCAGGTAGCCCACCCCATTCAGTAGTGTTTCCTTGAGGGTGCTGTCACTTAGCTTCTCCAGGTATGGGATCAGGTCCTTCTCAGTGCAGTGCAAGAACCTGGGCGGCACAAGCACTGAATCAGTTGGGAGGGGACACCCTGCCAACTGCAGCCAGGCCCTAAGCCATAAGGATGACCTGAACCCACCCCAGAAGCCAGGCCCCACCGACCTCTGCCGCTGTATGTCTGCCGCGCAGGTGGTGAGGATGTCGATGGCAGTGAGGCGGGTCTGCTTGCGAGACGGGACAAAAACAATGACAGGCTTCTTGGGCGAGTGCTTGGTGATGGCGTGGTACACAGGCTTGGCCATGGAGAGCAGGCGAGTCTGAGTGTGGCTGATGTTGAAGCCCTGGACACCAAGGCAGAAGAAAGGACACCAGTCACCTGACCTGGCTAATGGCATCTCGGAGGCCACGGCAGGAGGAGTGTGGGTCCCACCTGGATGTGCAGCTCCAAGGGCACAGGGCGCACGTTCGGGTGGAAGTTGAAGGTGGAGGTGGCGCTGCAGCCCAGCCAGTGGGCCACATCCTTAGCATTTGACAGGGAGGAGCTCAGTGCCACGATGCGAATGGGCCGCTCAATCTGGGAGGAGATGTAGCGCATCCGGGAGCAGATCACTTCTAGGACAGGCTGGGAAAGAGGGGGGAGGGCGTCACTTCAGGCCCAGGCTCCCCAACTTCTGCCTGAGTTCTGCCTCACGCATCGCCCTAAGACTCAAAAATCATCCAAATTCCTTCCTTCTAACTAGGGCTCTCCGTGTTTGGTTCTGCTGCCCCATGGCAGCCAACTGCCACTGAGCCATGCTATTTACCAAGAGTTCTAACAAAAACCCCCATGTCACCCACTTGGGTAAGGCCACATGCAGGATCCTGTGGAGAAAGAAGTGCCTTGTCTATGGCCTCAAACCCAAATACCAGGCCCAGTGCCCAAGTCACTTTGCCAGCCCCAGCCCCTCATCTGCCGAAAGGTCCAGCCGTACCCCATTCTCGCCCCCAATCAGGTGGACCTCGTCCACCACAAAGAGGTTGATGTTCTGCACGTTCTTGCGCTGCTTCCACCGCCGGGAGAGGATGTCCCACTTCTCGGGGGTGCTGAGGATGATGTTGCCCTTGCCCAGGAGCTTCAGGTCCGTGCTGGTCTCCCCGGTCAGCAGCACCACCTTCTTGTTGAGCCGGTCCTGGAACTTCTCATACCAGTCCATGTACACCTAGCAGCAGGGAGGGAGCGTCACAACAGCAGGCCACAATGGGCATCTTACACTTGCTATGAGGAAACTGGGAAGCCAAAGACCTGGTGTTCTGAGGATCTCAGGCCACTTTCTGTTTTGGAGATGGGGTGTCACTGTGCCCAGGATGGCCTCAAACTTCTAGATTCAAATCATCTTCCTGCCTCAGCCTAGAGAAGCTGGGGCTACAAGCACAGAACATGGTGCCACCTCACACTACTTTCTGATTCCCGTCCAGCCTTTAAGGGACGAGGAAGCTCTTAGGAAATGACTCTGAAAATGCCACCCTGAAAAAACTTAGATCCAGAATCACAGATTAAATGATTTCTGGGGAAACTCACAAAGGTCACAGCACGTCACACACCTGCTCTGCCAGGGCCTCCATCGGGGTAATATAGACACAGCGCCCCTCCGAGTTCTGTAGCAGCATCCGCAGGATGGCAAACTCTGCACAGATGGTCTTCCCACTGCCCGTGGGAGCCCCCACAAAAACGTTGTCATCACTGTTGTACACGGTGTTAAACACTGGGGACCGAGAGGAGTGGTATGCACGTCAGGAGGGGAGAGGAGACAGGCTAAGAGGCAGACCACTTGTGAAGACCAAGGAACCAGAGACACAGGCCAGAGTGTCACAGTCGAATGACAGAGCCAGAGTCCAGAGTGATGGCCCAGCCTGATACACCTTACTTCTCCTCCCACAGAACAGGAAAGGGAGAGGCCAGGATCAAGCTCTGGTCCCAAGGAGATCTGCAGGACAGCCCAAGCAGGAGAGGCCAAGCATCCTCCTCTGTTTCTCAAAGCCAATGATGCACAACTGAAGTGCCCCCTCAGTACTCTCCTGCATTTTCTAGAAATAATCTAATATAGAAGATAACAGCCCAAGTCCTAGATTCAAGACTGAGTTGAAATCTAAGTTCTGCTATTTATTAGCCAACTCAATTGGGGCACTTCCCTATGCCTATTTCCTCATGTACAAAATGACTGTAGCACCTTAAAAGTAACCCAACAAAGCCGGGCACAGTGGCACATGGCTGTAATCCTAGTGTCTCAGGAGGCTGAGGCAGGAGGATCACAAGTTCAAAGCCAGCCTCAGCAGTGGCAAGACACTTAAGTAACTCAGTGAGACCCTGTCTCTAAATAAAATACAAAATAGAGCTGGGGATATGGTTCAATGGTCGAGTGCCCCTGAGTTCAATCCCCAGTACCAAAAAACCAAAAAACCAAAAAAAAAAAAAAAAAAAAAAAAAAAAACCCAAAAGTAACCTAACCACAGGACTGGTGGGAGGAACAGAGGGAAAACCCTGGTGCTATTCTCGGCCGAGTACTTAGAGCACAGCCCTGCTCTGTGAACCTCATCCTTGTTTACGATGACAGAGGGAGGTCTCAACCAATGCCACACCCCAGGTTCCATGCTGGGCATCAGAAGCAGACAATTAGCACCGCGAGAGTGAGAAAATAACAAGGTGCCATGGTAAGGCCTGCTCTCCTGATGCTCCTCAGGGAACTACACAGAACAGCAGAGTAAATCTAGCAGTGACCAAGGGGAAATGTCCTGGAGCTCCCAGGCCTGCCAAAGCACCCGAGCACCCTCTTCCCTACCTGCCACAAAACACACGCTCTCCAGGTGACCTTAAAAGGCCCCTAAGAGAACCAACTACCTGGCATCCCAACACATACCTTGGGTCTGGATGGGATTGAAGAAAGGGAATTTATCCTGGTAGAGGCTCTCAAAGGCACTATTCCTCAGGGCAGACACGGGCAGGGGCTGCAGGTCCAACAGTTCAGTGGGAGGTGGGTACTTCTCTGGTAGGATCAGGTGCCGGAAAGAGACAGGCAGCTGGGTCTCACAAGCTACAAAGAGGAGACAGGGAGGATAGGAGGCCCTCCTCTAACGCACCTCCAGAGCCCCCAACACCTCAACTGTGGAAGCCCTAGGTAGCATGTGCCTCTCTCCCCCCACAAAGGCAAGAGACCCATCCACTGTTCTTGGAAGACCTGTTCTAGGGGACCCAGAGAGGAGACACTCACAGAGCCAGCGGTCAGACACCACTCGAATAAAGTACTGAGGGGGCAGCGGCTCAAAGACGGGAACAAAGAATGTGATGAGGTGCTCGTCCTGGGCGTATTTGGCCTTGAGTAGAAAATACTCATGGTGCAGAATCACCTCGCTGTCCACATCCTCCACCAGAATCCAGAATGCCTCTGATGAACCATGGACCTGGCAACCCAAGCACAGGGAAAAGAACATGAGCCAGCATAGGGACGCAGCATCTACCATGCAGTCCCCTCTGCTCAGGGAGGCCTCACCTTCTCGTCCCACTGGAAATCTGGAGTGATGGTCAGCTCCACTTTCAGGGTGGAGCGTGTGATAGGCTGTAGGTGCACCGACAACTCCAGCTTGGGGAACAGGTGGACATATTTGTGGATGGTCTTCCCCATTTTTGGCATGCGGATAAGCTCCCCTACAAGGAAATGAGAGAGTACGGGGGCTGCAGCCCAGCTGGCCTGGCTGCAGATGCAAAGCGGGCCTGAGGCCACCATGGGAAATGGGAAGATTTTATGCAATGGGCAGCTTCTTCCCTTTGGCCTCAGTGGAGCCCAGAGAATTCAGGCCCAAAAGCAAGCCTGTACTTCAGTGGATGCGCAGGGTGAACACAGGTTACGGGGCCTGAGGTTAAGGAACTGCAGCGCATGGAGGTTCTGGCTCCTGGGTGTAGGACAAGGACAAAAGCTCCCCACACACCTATTTCATTATGATTCAGGTCATACAGACGCTCAAAGGGGAAGTTTTTCTTCTCAATCTTCTTCACCACCTCCTCAGGGAGCTTCCGGAACTGGCGCAGAGGACACATGGACTGCCACCTACCCAGAAAGGATACAAAGCTATTGGTCCCTTCTAAGGGCTGTAACAAGCTGCCCTCATCACAGCCTCCAACAGTTTAGCCATAACCACACAAGACACAGTCACCAGAGGAAGATGTCCAAAACTCTCTGCAGTGACACCAGAGAGCTTACAGTGGCGGACTACCACCAACTCCCTTCCCCATGCCAGCAGGGCATCCCTCTCCAACTCTCACCCAGGTTCAAGTCATACTTAGAGGTCAGAGGCACTCCTAGGCTTTCCCATCACACCCTCAGTGTGAGGACCCCAATTCATGGTGACCAGCCCCCAGATCACTGGGCCCTTACATGCGCTTGTCAATCATCTTGCAGAGGTTCAAGGTCTTGTCTGTAAGCTGTGCCCATCCTCGGTTCAGGACAATTTCAAAGATTGCTCGCATCAGCCGGCCCGCCGACTGAGGAAAGATGAAGCATTCCTCTGTGAAGTCTCAACTGCCCCCAGGCCTCCCTACCACGCTAACTACCTCAAGCTCAGATGCAATTACCCACACCAACTCAAAGACAAAGTCCCCAGAGGCTTGGGAAGCTAAGGCAGGAGGATCATAAGTTCAAAGCCAGCCTCAGCAACTTAGCAAGACCCTGTCTCAAAATTTAAAAAAATAAAAAGGGCTGGGGATATGGCTCAGTGGTTAAGCACCTAGGTTAACACCCCTGGGTTCAATCCCTGGTGCCAATAAAAAAAAAAAAAAGTATCCTCCATAATTACTCCTTTCTCCTGTTCCTACAGGTAAAGAGACAAAGAGTCACTACTAAAACCCTCTGCCGTTTCTGAATTCATTTATGAGTCCTGCAACCACAGTGGGGAAGAACATCTTGTGTTCGGCAGATCTGCCCATCTCTCCAAGGGCCCACAGAGCCTCCCACAGTCCCCTGTCAAGGCCTGTCCTTCCCACATGCTTGGGCTTAGTACAGTGCAGCTGGGGCCACACAGGTACCAACCAACCAGCCAGCCAGGACAGTGCTAGGCATTCCATCTGCCTCATTAGCCTTTCTTCAAGACATAGCACACAAGGCACGGAATGCCAGCCCCAGTTCAACTCTGCCCTCACCTGGGTAACATACACCATGTCAGCCATCAGTGCAAAGCCCTCCAATTTCAGCTGTGAGATGAAGGCTTGAAGAAGCACATTGATCTGGAAAGAAGTAAGGTCAACCAGCCAGAGGTCAATCACTGGACAGTCCCACAAAATGAGTTATATTTCTGCTTTGGGAACCCATACCAGAGAAGATCTCCCACAGCTCTTGATTTACAGATATTAAACAACTATTGCTCCATATAAAAAGCATCAGAAGACCTGGGAACTGATTGCCGTAGGGTTCAATGACCCCTGACCCCAAAGAAAAAGTGGACAAGCTGTGCAGATTTACACGCACGAGTCCAGACTCAAGGTTCATCTTTTGGACCATTATGAAAACCCCCAGCAAAGAAAAGATGGGCTCACCTTTGCACTGGGCTCCTCAATGCTCTCCTTCACGGGGATAGGCACCCTCTCCAGCAGTTTCTGCAGCTCCAGTTTTTCCTCCTGCCACAAGGGGGAGATAGGTCAAGAAAAAGCCAAGTGGCCAAGGAAAGGAGTCACTCAGCAACTTGGTGGTGCACACAATGCTCCATCCTGGGGTGCTGGACAGACTCACCTCCCTCACAGTGATGTTCTTGAACTCTGAGGACAAGGAAAAAACTCTGAAAAGCTCAATCTCACTCAGGGTGGGCTTCAGCAGCTGGTTGTAGGTCTGCACTGTATCATTGGTGATGTAGTAGTGGCTGGCTATGCGGCCCAGTTCTGTCACCTAGAAGAAAAGAGAGATTCGATGCAATGCTGACTACTGACAAACTCCAACCACAGTAGGATCTGGTCCTACAGATCAAGTGCCTGAACAGTACCACAGCTGAATGATCCACCTCAACTCAAATTACAAAAGAGGTGTATCACGGTAGAAGTTCGTAGTTCAAAAGGTATAATCCAAGGCCTGCTCCAAGCAATCAGACAGATCCAGACAGCAAGCCGAGGAATTTTCACCCAGGCCTACAACTTCTGCTGAGACCTTCATCTCCAAATCCTCACACCACTCACCTGGAAGTTGCCTGTCTTCTTGTCATATTTGACCAGATTGTTCTTGTCCAGCATCAAGGCAGCAGTGTGAACCAGGTCGAGTCGGCGCTGGTCCAGCAAGGGATCTCCCTTGAGGTCATCATGAGAGATGCCATAAAGGGTTGGGGATCGGAGCATTCGGATATAGAGGTAGGCATAGCCCAGCCAGTTCACCGCGTCCTAAGAGAGATGGCCAAACTTCTCAGCATGGAGAACTGCTCATGTCTAACACAAAGTTCCCACAGAGGTCTCAGAGATCAACACCCAGCTAAGAGGATACATAGTTTATCACCTTTTGAATGCTTATGATATTTCATTAATAGAAAGATAAAGAATCCTCTCAAAGATCTTGGACACGAGAGGAACGGTGCCAAGTGACACAGATCCAGGAAGCTTGCACTGAAGAGGTGGGTGTGAGGTAGGGGACGTGGGATGCTGACACCTCAAGCACCACAGCAAGGACCATCCAACTCCTGCTCCCTCAGGCTCTGGGGCACCAGGGTAAGGCACAGAGCCCAGTCTTCCCTACCTTTGCATTCTGGACGTTCCCCAGCACAATTTCTGCATTAAGCATGTCGGGCAGCTTGGATACCATCTGGCTCTCAATAGGAAGCTGCTGATTGAGGAGAGACAGGTAGTACTGTAGCTCCCCGTGAGATGTGATGAGTATGCCTTCACCTTTGGTGTCATACTGGGGTCGACCAGCACGTCCCAGCATCTAAGTCAGAGACAACAAACAAAGGATGCAACAGAGAAAGGACTTCTGGATCTGACTCAGGGATCTGACAATAGAGAACACGGCCTTTGAGCTCTTTCCAGCACCCTTGCATTTCAGGAACAGGGTACTTTTCCCACTGAGAATAAACTCAAAGGCTCTGTACCTGCAGAATGTCCAGTGCTCCCAGTTCTGTCCAACGCCCCTTCTCTGGACTGTACACCTGGGTGCCTTTAATGATGACTGTGTGGGCAGGGAGATTCACACCCCAAGCTAGAGTTGCCGTGGAAACTAAAACCTAGAGAGGCAAGACAAGACAATGAGGCAAACAGGCAATACCACAAAGGGAGAGAATCCCTGACTTCTCTGGCCTCAGAGCTTCTATGGGAACTATCAGGAGGGCAGGAGGAAACTGGACTGGGGTATGTCCCAGTACTTGTCAATGTGACACCTGAATAGTGAGGAAAGGATTCCTCGGGCTCCTCATCTATTCCGCAATTAACGTTTCAGTTTCAGAGAAACCTAAGAGTCAGAAGTATAAGCCTATGTTAATAAACTTATAGTCTTGAGAAAATGCAAAATCAGGCTACCCTAAAAGAGTGAAGGAACACGGGCGAGACCTTAGGAGGCATGTTTGGAATTGGTGGAGCTATAGAGCGCTTGCTCTGCTATACTCCTCAGACACTTCCCTAAACGCACTCACCTTCACGCCTGCAGGGTGTGGTGTGTTGGGAGAGATGGAAGGAAGTTACATTTAGTGTGTCCATCATGACCCTCCAACCTCAGCCAGCTGGGCCAGAAAAAAAATCAAGTACCAAGAGCCCACACATGGCACAACTGTTGACACAGCAGGTCTTTTTAAGCCTGCATCACCTGCTCCCAAAGCCTTGCCCACCCTTACCTGAATATGTTTATCAGCAAAAAGATCCTCCACAAGTGTTCGGTCAACTCTGGTCATGCCCGCATGATGAATAGCAAAGCCATAAGGCAGAAGATCCTTCAGCTCCAAGTTCTGTGCACAGAAAAGACCAGGGGATGAGGTGAATCTTCCGGTGGAACTCTCCCGGGAAAAGGAACTCTCTTCACGTGAGACCCTGCCCCTTACCCATCCCCATAACCACATCCAATCACCATTCCTACATCAAACAGTGCCCTGGGGCACTCAGTCCCAGCAGAGCTGTCTGGGACCTAACTGGTAAGGGAGGCCAGTTACCAAGCAGGAACGAGAAATGAGCAGAACCCTCCTCACCTTGCACTGTTCTGCTTCTGTCCGAAGGACCTCTGTGGAAGCTGAGCCCTCTCTCAGAAACAGACCTAGAGTGTCCTTCTCTAGGCACATGTCCCGAATGGCCCTGGCCGTCTTGCCAGTCTCCTTCCGAGAGTGGACAAACACTAGGACCTAAGAAGAAACCACAGTTTGCTAAAGTTAAGAGAGACAACTGTAATAGCCACTCCTACAGCCCCAGGGCACTAGCAGTAGGAAAAGATGCTGCACTATATAAATCAGAATCAAGTGTCTTGCAAAAAGGAGCAATAGCAAGAAGGTTCAGAAGCCTAACCAGGGCCAGAAGGAGCCCACCTAATAACTAACAATCCCACAGGTGGGAAATTAAACCAGCCCTAGTACCCAATCTTGCACAGCAAGTTTAAATATGCTATGAATGCAAATTTAAGGGTCTTAATTAAGAATCTGTGTATGTATCCAGACATGGTGGTGCACACCCTTAATCCCAGCAACTTGGGAGGCTGAGGCAGAAAGATGGCAAATTCAAAGCTAGTCTCAGCAACTTAGTAAAGCCCTGTCTAAAAATGAAAATAAAAATTACTGGGGATGGTTGAGCACCTAAGTTAAATTTCCTCCATGAGTGTTAATCACCTTGAGTATCTGCCCCCCCACCAAAAAAAAAAAAAAAAAAAAAATGTGTTCAAGCTCCTAAACAAGAGTTGAAGACTCTTGAAGACACATGAAGATGTATCTGCAAGTTAACAGCTAAAATATTACATTATTTATAAAGAAAAAAAAAGGACTTATAAGTACATCTAGGACTAGCACCACATTATAGGAAATAGTCTTAGTATCTATGAGGAAAAACAAACATATTAAGTCTTCACTTAAATTCATTCACTTTTTTTTTTTAATCAGATTAAAAGAAACACATCTTACTGCTTTTCCTTATTTGTCTTGGTTAACATTGCTAAACTCTGCTCAATTAAAAAATTCTGGCTGTGACTAGGAGGTTGAGGCAGGAGGATCGTGAGTTCAAAGCCCACCTCAGCAAAAGCAAGGCACTAAGCAACTCAGTGAGACCCTGCCTGGTTGAGTGCCCCTGAGTTCAATCCCTGGTACCACCCCCCACCCCCCAAAAAAATTCTGGTTGAAGACAGGTGCAGAGGCACACCACATCTATAATCCCAGGGGCTCAGGAGGCTGAAGCAGGAGAATTTTGAGTTCAAAGCCAGCCTCAGCAACTTAGTGAGACTCTGTCTCTAAATAAAATATAAAAAAGGCCTAGGGGGGCTGGGGATGTGGCTCAAGTGGTAGCACGCTTGTTTGGCATGCGAGCGGCCCGGGTTTGATCCTCAGCACCACATACAAACAAAGATGTTGTGTCCGCCGAGAACTAAAACATAAATATTAAAAAGCTCTCTCTCTCTCCCTCTCTTTAAAAAAAAAAAAAATATATATATATATATATTTTTTTTTTTTAAAAAAAAAAAGGGGCCTAGGGATGTGGCTCAGTGGTTAAGCCTGGGTTCAATCTCTGGTACAATCCTGCAAGGATTACAGGGATGTGCCACAGCACCTGGCTATTTCTTCTAATTTTCGAGTGTAAAGTTATTTAGTATATTCCCTAATTATCCTTTCTTTCCCTAGTGGGGTGGGACATGAAGTCACACGCCCATTCCCCTGATTACCCTACTAATGGCAGGTTTTATACTAATAAGTTATTTAATTCCAGATATTTGGGCTGGGGATGTGGCTCAAGTGGTAGCGCGCTCGCCTGGCATGCGTGCGGCCCGGGTTCGATTCTCAGTACCACATACAAACAAAGATGTTGTGCCCGCCGAAAACTAAAAAATAAAGATTAAAAAATTCTCTCTCTCTCTCTCACTCTCTCTTTAAAAAAAAAATTCCAGATATTGGTGATTTGTATTTTCACAGACCTGATTTTTTCCAGCATGTTCCATAATTTTCTCATAGACTATTTCATTCATGATCTGGAAACGCTTGATAGCTTTTTTCTCTGTGATGCCCACATATGTCTGTTCCAGAGGCACCGGACGGAAGCTGGAAGTTCAACAATGAGGACAAATGAGGCTTTGGCAGGGATGCAGCAGGAACAAATAGTACTTTCCATGCCCTGGAAGCAATATTTGTCTTTTTGGATTGACACACAGAAACCAAAGGCCCTTCTAAAGCTCAATCCAGAAGTGCTCCTTAGAAAATAGAAGGAAAGTAAGAAGGTCACTTTGGCTATACATTTCTTCCAGCCTTTCTTATACCTGTTGTCAAAATAGAAGAGGCCCTTGGCAGGGTCGACACGCAGAAAGGTGGCCACATCTTCATAGTTGGGGAGGGTGGCACTGAGACCAATCAGTCGGACATCCTCTTGAGTCATCTCAATGTTTCGGATGGCTCTGGCCACCAAAGCTTCTAAGACAGGACCTCTGTCATCATGGAGAAGATGGATCTCATCCTAAGGAATGGGAGGGCATCAAATTACCTCTAGGTCCAGAGAAACACAGCCCCCCTTCCCGAGACTACCCCCATTTTATACACATGTAACCTAAGATGCCAACAAAGAAGACAAGAGGGGGCTGGGGATGTGGCTCAAGCGGTAGCGCGCTCGCCTGGCATGCATGCGGCCCGGGTTCGATCCTCAGCACCACATACCAACAAAGATGTTGTGTCCGCTGAGAACTAAAAAATAAAATGTTAAAAATTCTCTCTCTCTCTCACTCTCTCTCCTCTCTCACTCTCTTTAAAAAAAAAAAAAAGAAGACAAGAGGGCGGTGGCTGGGAGGCAGGAAGATAGCAAAGCAGGAAGATGGCAAAGCAGAAAGATGCCTAGCACATGTGAGGCACTGAGTTCAATCCTTAGCATCACATAAAAATAAAACAAAATAAAGGCATTCTGTCCACCCACAACAACAAAATTAAAAAAAGACGACAACGACAAGAAAGGTAATTTTAAGCTAAAGAAATCCGAAGAATGAAGACAGTATTCACCATGAAATACCCCAGGAAAGAGCATACCGTGAGCTGCTTTGATGCAGCACTCTATGACAAGATACTTTAGGTGAGCGAATTCCTAACCTTCACATAAATTTCCTTATGGAAAAATGAAGCTTTTGGTCAGACCATATGTATATCAAATAAGACTTCATATTTATATTAAATAAGAACAAAAGCTCTCACGCATTGCATGAGTTTGCATGGCCTACAGTGGCACTTCTCAAACTTCAGCAGCACAGGAAGACCAAGAGATCTTGCTGGTACTAGAAGGCAAGAGGTGGGCCCAGGGATCCAGCATTCCTAATGTCCCTGCTAATGAGGCTATTAGCCAGGCTCCAATGTGGGGCTTAGCAAACTGTTTCTTTAAAGGCCAAGTGGTCAATGTTTTAGGCTTGTGGGCCACACAGTCCCTATTACAAATACTTAACCCTACTCTGCAGCACAAAAGCAGCTGTAATCAAGACATTAGCAAAGGGGTGCAGCTGTGTTCCAATAAACAGAATCCAGCAGCCACAGATTGCCAATGCCTGCTCGTGCACTCTCCTTTCTTGCTCTCCCAGACACCTCAAAGAAATGACACTCAGACCTTCCACACTGCTTCTGTGCACACGGAACACGATGTCCTGACTCCCTACTTATTGCCTCTGAGAACAGATTATTTATTTATAAAGCCCTTCTATGTTCCGGGAAAATACACACACACACACACACACACACACACATACACACACACATATTTTTTTTTTGGGGGGGGGTCCTGTTTACATTTATTTCAAAATTACTTCAAACATGAAGAAAGATATGAGAAATACAGCAAACACCATGCTGCTAAGTTTTTCTACTGAATTGTAACAACAAAGCTGACAATGGCTGTCATTCAAAGGCTAGTGCCTACAGAAAAGGCCCTGAGGAAATGTTCACCATTAAAGCCCAACAACATTCCTGATCCCGACTGCCTCCGGGTTTTCTCATGCTCCCCTTGCTCACCAGGATGATGAGCCGCACCAGCTGAGTGTAGGTGCGTTCACCACCCTTCCGAGTGATGATGTCCCACTTCTCAGGGGTGCAGACAATGATCTGAGTGGCACTGATCTCTTCCTTGCACAGCTGGTGGTCCCCAGTCAGTTCAGCAACAGTGATTCCGTAAGTGGCCAGGCGCTAGGGGGAGAAGAGGTACATTAGGCAAGAATGCTTGAAGTGGGCTGGGGTGTAGTTCAGTGGTAGAATGTTCTCCTAGCCTGCTCTAGGCCCTGGGTCCAATGCCCAGCACTGGAAATAAGGAAAAAAGGCAGCAAGCTTGAAGGGGCCTAGATACCATACTCTGTCTGGGTAGTCTCAGTGTCGGGTACTGGGAGTAGGTAAGTAATAAGTCTATATGAACACACACTCCTAAAACAAATCCAAGTTTCACTCAAGCACATGAAGCAGGCAAAGGATCTCTGGGAGCTCTGCATGTAAGGGTGGGGAAATGGACTTTACAGATAATAGACTTAGAATAACACTACGAGGTCTACTACCAACCATATCAAGACACTTTATAAATACTTAAAAATGCAATAACACCAACATCAGAAAATCACTATGCAGGGCTGGGGATGTGGCTCAAGCGGTAGCGCGCTCGCCTGGCATGCGTGCGGCCCGGGTTCGATCCTCAGCACCACATACAAAAAATAAATAAATATTAAAAATTAAATAAATATTAAAAATAAATATTAAAAATAAATATTAAAAATTTATTAAAAAAAAAAAAAAAAAAAAAAAAGAAAATCACTATGCAGAAGATGAAAGAAAGGTAGTAAACCCTTCTAAAAGAGAGTTCAAGACATTCTCGCCCCGGTAGCTTTCTGTACCTGGGTCAAGTTCCATTTCAGAAATGGGAAAAGCACCACAGAGGCATTCAGACATGCCCCACATAAGCAGTAGAGATGCCCAGGCCAGCTCCCAGTACTTGAAGAACTGCGGCCAGGATCTTCTGGAGCAAAGATCTGACCCTTACCTTTCCAAAACTGCCCACCATCTCCTGTACCAAGGACCTCATGGGAGCAATGTAGATAATCTTGAAGTCATCCACATTGATGGTGCCATCCATGTTTATGTGTTTCCCTATCTCTCGGAGCATACACATCAGGGCCACGTTGGTCTTCCCAGCACCCTAAGACAGAGGTCAGGGACAAGCAGCCCATTTATAAGGTTATATTCGCTGCCCCAATTTCCCCAAGCTTATCTCCAAACCAGAAAACAGCATGTCATGGCATTTGATCTACCACTTAACAAGTCTCTTATCAAATAAAGAATATAGGCTAGGGGCAAAGATTAGGAAATATGTCAGGGTCAGAACTCTAGACCACATTCTGTAAGAAAAAGCAGCAGGGCAGCCCTTACAGTAGGAGCACACAGCAGCAGGTTCTCATCAGTCTCCAGGGCTGCGCGGTACAGTTTACTCTGGATACGATTCAGTGTTTTGAAGCCCTCAAATCCAGCCTGGGCATACTTGGGCAGCTTTTCCACGGGAAGCAGTTGCTAGGAAGAAAAGCCAAGCACATCACACCGACAGCATCCTTCAGCAGACTGCCCACTGCCGTGGGACTGCCAGGGTCTCATTCCCTGGCCATCGCCCTACATGACTCTCCACTAAGACCCAGTCCAGAGAGATCAAAATAATCCCCTGGGCTCAAAATTAGAACAGGAAAATTCTGAAGCAGCGTTCATTTCAAAAAGAAGCTATCTAACAGACAAGGCTACATCTTAGGCAATGGTTGGAATCCAAACTGGAGGAGAGATGAACTGAGCACGAGAACTGAGCAAAACACTACACACACCTCTTCTGAGCCAAAGGGCTTGGGCTTCAGAGCAGGCACATGCACCTCTTCATAGCCCTTTCGCTGGCGACGGAAGGACCCATCAGGAAGCTGACAGCGCTTGTTGGCCATGAAATGGCTCCCTTGGGTGAAAACCAGGTCCTCCAAGTCCAGAACTTGCCGTGGAGCCAGTGCCTGGGGATGTGACAAACAATAATCCACGGGAAGTAAGCTGACTGAGCACGACAGTTTTCCACCCATCATGGCCTAGGAGATGGCCCGACTCCCACCTCTCCGCCCTGGTCCAGATCCATGGTTTCCAGATCTGTGTCCATTCGGGACTGCCGAACCCGCTCTCTCCGGGACCTTTCCTCCTGCAGTGGGAAAAAGAAAAAAACAGGATGGCTCATCACCATGCTCAGTACCTGCCCCTTCCAGTCTCTGCTTAGCTGTGCTTGACTCACTGGTACTATTAAGTCCCCAAAACAAAAGGTGGCACTTCACATTCAGACACCTGCCAAAAGGCCACCAAAAAGATCCAAGGAGGGGCTGGGGATGTGGCTCAAATGGTAGTGCGCTCGCCTAGCATGCGTGAGGCACTGGGTTCGATTCTCAGCACCATATAAAAACAAAATAAAGATACTGTGTCCACCTAAAACTAAATAAATAAATAAATAAATAAATAAATAAATAAATAAATAAAGATCCAAGGAAACAAATGATATATAGAGAAGAGGAGCACACAGAAGAGGGACCTCAGCACCTAGGAGCACATAGAAGAGGGACCTCAGCATCTAGGGAAGAGGCAGCAGTGTTGAGTCCCATGTTTAAGCATGGGTTCTGTTCCTGCATTCAAGTAAATACCGTCTTTATGGTGAAATCTGTAAAGGTCCCCCTGGTGCTGCTGAACAAACAGTCTCTAGCCACACAAATGTGAATGTAATAATTCTAATCAGTACTCACTGAGAAACCCCAAGGAATTTAGAGAAATGCTTCACTACTCTGACATCTGTTTTTTAATCTCTAGCCAACTGTCCATTTTTCTGAAGCAAACACTCCAATTGAGGAATGAGACAGAACGATCAAGCCAGCCCTTACTCGGATCAGATCCTCCTTCTCAGTCTCGTGGAGCTGGTAGAGGAATTTGGATAGCTCTGGGTCAGCTTCCATCTTTCCCATGATCCTTTCTTTTTCAGCTTCACTCTGAGCACTTGCCAGCAAGGTACAGTACAGAACTGCCAATGACAGGGAGCAGAAGGAGGAGGTGGGGGGCACAGGATGGGTAAATCAGCCTTCATTCTTGGGGTGCAGAGAAAAATCATTAAGTGCAGAAGCCATGAAAGCAGCACCCCCCTGCCTGGCTCAGGCCACACACGGGGGAAGAGCTCACGCATACTCACTCATCATCCTGTGCTGCCTCAACACTTTAATAAAGTCGAACGTGTTGAAACCGAGGAGCAGAACCAGCTGGTTCTCACATTCACGATCGTCACTGGCCGTCTAAAGAGAAAGCAATGCCACCATCAAGGACACAGTTGTCTGTTGCTCCACACCATTTCCATCTGCTAAGATGCACTCGACAGAGCTGCCATCTCGGCCATACCTTCAGAATCTCCAACACTTCATCTGCCTTCTTCTGTGACACGATGGCATCATCATAAAAACGACTGAGCTGCCGCTGGAGCCAGAACGCGTCGATATCCCGAGGGTGCAAATCCTTCTTCTTGGAACTCATCAGTTCACCTGAGGCTACAAGCTAAAATAATAGCCAGGCCCTTAGCTCACCGGGTCCCAACCACGCTTTCACTGCCCTACAACTAAGCTCCCTGCCACCCCACAGCCAGCCTTCTTTCGGGGCCTTTTGAGAGAAAAAAGGGCTATCCTGAGTTCAGGAGCACCAGGCTGATTCCCCACCACATGCCTCAGGGTAGGAAGGCGACCAGCTGAAATCTTAAGAATCAGGACACTAAATGCTTATTATGGCTCACTCTGTCAAAACACGGCTCACTAAGTAATGCAAAACCAGACCAGGCACTGGGAAAAGGCTGCACCCAGAAATCAGCTGGCCGTGCAGCCAGGGGACGGAGACCGCACTCACGTTAGCTGAGAGGGTGCAGCGCACAACGGCCTCATCGCCTTCCATGTCATCGTCAGACGCCTCTTCTCGAACCTCCCCATAGACATCCTCATCACCTTCCTGTGGAAACAGCCCCAACCTCAACCATACTCTGGAACCCATCCTGTGCCACCACAGAACCGCTCCCCGAATCACCCTCAATGACCCCCTTAGTTAGAGCAACAGCTTTGTGGTGAAATCAATGACTTATTGGAATCAGGTCAGTCTTTGTTCCTTTTAGGTACACATGAGAGCAGAATGCACTCTGACATATCATACGTACATGGAGTATAACTTCCCGTGCTTGTCACTGTACATGATGGGAGTTTCACTGGTCTTGTATTCATATATGAACATAGGAAAGTGACATCCTATTCATTCTACGGCTTTTCCTTTACCGTCCCCCTCCCAGAGCACATTAACAGAATGACAACCTGGTAGGGATTCCTTAGATGCTTCTCTCCTCTCTTCTGCTTCTCACTTTAGCTGCCACAATGGCAACTGCCTCAATCACAATCTCTCATACATACACAGTCCTTAGACACAAGAGCTGCTGGCTAACGGGAGAAAAGAGCTGTACAGAAGCAGGCCGGGGAAGCAGATGGTGATCCACAAATGCAAAGACCACAACTAGCTCGCTCAGCACTGTGCTTACTCACGAAATAAAATGTGCACTTAAAACAGCATCATGGGGCTGGGGCTGGGGCTGAGTGGTAGAGCACTTGCCTAGCATGCGTGAGGCACTGAGTTCAATTCTAAGCACCACATATAAATAAATAAATGTCCATCAACATATATATATCATGGTCAAAGTGGGTACTTAATAAATAATAAACATTTGTTAAATGAACTACTATGAGCAGTTTGATAATCTGTTGCTACTTAAAATCATAAAATCAAGTACAGTGGCATACACCTATAGTCCCAGCAGGTTGGTAGGCTGAGGATTTTGAGTTCAAAGCCATCCTCAGCAATTTAGCAAGAATTTAAGCAACTCAGGGAGACCCCATCTCTAAATAAAGTATAAAAAAAGGGCTGGGGATGTGGCTCAGTGGTTAAGAACTCCTGGGTTCAATCCCTAGTACCACCCCCCCCAAAAAAAACTGAAACAACACCGAAAAACAAACAAACAAACAAATAACTACACTGATATTTCATCTCACATGAGTCAGAATGGCAGCCATCAAGAATATAAACAATAATAAACACTGGGGGTGGAGTTGTGGCTCAAGGGTGGAGTGCTTGCCTAGCACGTGTGAGGCCCTGGGTTCAATCCTCAACACTGTGTATTAATACATAAAATAAAGGTTTGCCTACAACTAAAAAACATATTTATTAAAATAATAATAAATGCTGGAGAGGATGTGGAGAAAAAGAAACACTTTTATACTGTTGGTGGGACCATAAATTAGTACAACCACTGTGGAAATTAGTATGGAGGTTACTCAAAAGACGAGGAATGGAACTACCACATGACCCAAATATATCTTGCCTCAGTATTTATCCTAAAGAATTAAAGTCACTATAGTGACACATGCACACCCATGTCTATACCAACACAATTCACAATAGCCAAACTACAGAACCAACCTAGGTGTCTATCAAGCGATGAGCGGATAAAGAAAAATGTGATACTGATACACACACACACACACACACACACACACACACACACACACACACGAGTTCTATTCAGCCATAAAGAAAAGTGAAACTATGGCATTTGAAGGAATATGAATGGAACTTGAGGACACTGTTAAGTGAAATAAGCCAAACTCAGAAGGTCAGGGGTCATAAGTTTTTTCTCATATGTGGAAGCTAGAAAGAAAAAAGGAAAAGAAAAGTGGGCAGGGGGTGTCTCATGAAAATCAAAGGGAGATAAATTGAGTAGAGGAAAGAGACCAGGGAGAGAAAGGAGAGGCGTGAAATGGGCAATACTAGGGAATAATATTGGCCAAATTATAATATTGTATGTAAACATGAATATATAACAATGAATTCCATCCTTATGCACAACTGAAATGCACCAGTAATAAAAACATGGAAAAAATTATATTAGTTTATATTTAATAACTTAAATTTGTTTGGAAAACCTGAAGATAATATTTTTAGCAAAATAACACTAAATTTCTGTTACTCATAAAACACCATAAAATCTATCTGGCTTAAGCTAGGGGACCTCTTTACACTAAAAGGGGTCCTGTCACCTAACAATTAAAAAAATGAGTTAGTCCACTTGCTTAATTGCTCACCTCCTCATCAGATTCAAACTGCACGTTTACACCATAGGTCTCATCAATGTTGTCATCTGAAATGATGAAGAGCAGTGAGCAGTTAATGAAAAGAGGCACAGAACTGGGGTCTAAGGACACATAAGGATTTAGGTGATCCACATGAGAGCGCCGTCTGTGCTGCCAGCACTGAGACAGTTTCCCACCCACCAATTCTGGATTCCACCCCTTTTATCCCACAGGCTCTGCCCAAGTTCTCTTCCACATTCTACACAATAAAAGGGCCTCAGAGCTGGGCACAGTGGTGCATTCCTTAATCCCAGTTATTTGGAAGGCTGAGGCAAGAGGACTGAAATTTCAAGGCCAGCCTGGATAACTTAGCAAGACCTTGTCTCAAAATAAAAATAAAAAGTGCCAGGGTGTAGCTCAGTAGTAGAGCACCCCTGGGTTCAAGCTCTGGTATAGGAAAAAGAAAAAAAAAAAAAAGCGGAGAAAGGCTATCTTGGTAAGAAATGGCTGCTGGAATTGAGGGAATCTGGTGTCTGTTAGTCATTAATTTTTTAAAAAACACAAAGTAGGAATGTGGAGATTCGAGGAAAAAAATTCTTCTCTATCTTCCTTAAAGCCAGCTTTGAATAAAATCTGCCAAATGCCTCAAACAAACAACAAGAAAAAAGAACCCACCAACTCTGGTTGATGGGAAATCACTGACACTCAGATTCATTATCAAATGATGCTAGAAGATACACATTTCAGAGTCAACAACAATCAGAACACAAACAGTTTAGTTACCCATATTTTGGATTTCCTTATCTCCACCATAGTCTGTGATCTTTTTCCCCAAGTTGACTAGCACATGGTATCTGGTATCATCTGTCTGACCCAGCAGCAGGTCAATCTCCTTTCGTCTCTCCTTGTCCCGAAGCTTTTCATTCTTTAAGACAGCTAGAACTTCATCAGCTGCCCCACAAAGGATATCACGTGGCTGGTGGCAAAAAAACAATCAGCTTTTAGGTGGGCTGGGGATATAACTCAGTTGGTAGAGTGCCAGCCTCATATGCACAAGGCCCTGGGTTCAATCCCCAGCACCACAAAAGAAAAAAAAAAAATCAACTTTTAGAACAATAACATGCAGAACACCCCCCAACCAGCTTTATGTGATGCCAGGATGTGATGAGCCACATTGCTTCAAAATTGCAGTAATCCTGGCTGTAACAATTTTTTTTTTTTTTTTTAAAGAGAGAGTGAGAGACAGAGAGAGAGAATTTTTTTGATATTTATTTATTTTTTCTTAATTCTCGGCGGACACAACATCTTTGTTGGTATGTGGTGCTGAGGATCGAACCCGGGCCGCACGCACACTAGGCGAGCGCGCTACCGCTTGAGCCACATCCCCAGCCCAACAATTTTTATTAATGTTGATAAAAACTCCACCTAGAGCTAGGAGGGTTGCAAATTCAGTGGTACAATGCTTGCCTAGCATGCACGAGGCCCTGGGTTCAATCCCCAACAATGCAAAAAAAAAAAAAAAAAAAAAAGGCACATTATTGAAGTAAAAGTCATCTGTTTTAAAAATATTAGAGAAATTGGAGATATAGCTCAATGGTAGAACACTGTGCTTAGCACACATGAGGCCCTGGATTCAATCCCCAGCACTGACAGGGGGGGATAAAAAAGATTGGATAGGTAGTCTCCAGAAGCAGGACACAGCTTTCACAGTAATCTGCCTCACATTCCTAGATGACAGAGGCACTTAGCAGTCTTCTTCCATCTTGACACACTTTTGGTAGTTCTATGTCCATACTTTCTCTAGCATCTCACAGAGTCTCTCAAAGACTCAAAAAAGCCCACAATGTAATCATGCATGGGAAAGAGTTAAGAATAGATCTGGAGAAAATCACCTGAATTCATATCCTGACTCTGCCAAATGCTACCGCTGCAACTTAGGAAAATTACATAACTATTCTGTGCCTCACATTTCTCTTCTGCAAAATAGGAAATAAGTATTAATAGCTGATGTGTTGTTCCATATAAACCAAGTGCTTAGTAAGTATTAGTCTAATCTGAAAACTGGTATGAACCAGACAGAAATCTAAAGATAAGGTTCTTCTGATGTCTTCCAAATGTAACATTCTCCCTTTCCAAACACATGGCCTCAGCCTCTCGCTGCCTTACCTGGTCCCCAAGAGCAGCCTGGATGAAGCTGAGCAGCACCTCATAGGTCTCTCGGGTCTCCTTAGTTTTGGGCTTATAGATAATGCCCACCATCTCATCTATGCCCTCTGACAGCAAAGTATAACCCTTCATCTTGTTGATGTCATGCCGGTCCTCATCACGTTTTCTTCGCCTGATGAAGACATGATATGAAATGGAAGAGAAGAACTTTCCCACCCCCAGGCAAGACTAGATCAAGCCCATCCTCCTTTCCTTTTCAGTGTCATGGCATATAGACATCTGATATTTGAGAACAGGAACCTGTACTCCATCAAATGAGTCGAACTTGTTCTTATTCATTTATGGGAGCATTTATTTACAGGAAACAGTGACAAAGAAAATCCCGGGGCTGGGGTTGTGGCTCAGCGGTACAGCACTTGCCTAGCACATGCGAGGCCCTGGGTTTGATCCTCAGTACCACATTAAAATAAAGCTACTGTGTAAATAAATGAATGAATGAATGAATAAATTAATAAATAAGAAATCCTGCCATCCTCTCACTAGATGGACAAATTGATATAAGACAGGTTCCCCATTAAGGCTCCCCATTAATTTAAGATTACACAATGGAATTTAACTAGTTTTTTCACCTTTCAGATACATTACCTTTCTCTAGACAAACAAACTAGTTTCAACAGAATCTACTTCTAACCTACTCCCAACAAATTATAACAAAACTAAAACTGTCTTTTTTACTATGGATGCTTGAGTTAGTTTACAACCAAAAAATAAACAAGAGTAGAAAAAAAGGAAAAAGCAGTAATGGGGAGTCAGTAGTGAGGGAAAAAAAAAATTACTGAGACAAGGGAATACCAAGGATCTTGAAAACCTAAAAGAAAATTAAGATCTGTGGATCAGAAACACTTATGTTCAAAAAACTTATTTTCCAGTTTACTTGCACTTAAGACCAAAGAATCTTTAAAACTCTCATGTTCTAACAAACTTTCTGTAAATTTCCACAGTATTTTTAATGACACTGATGTCTGACCTTCCACCACACATTGCAGCAAAAATGCTGCTCAACTGCTACAAGGGAAGGCAGACTTTGAAACTGAAAAACCAGCGTCCCCTTGGTACATACTTGGCTCTTCTTTCCTCCTGCATCTGCGGTTTGGTCCGCTGAGCCTTATCTCCCATCCGGGTGCCCTCCAGCTTCCCAACCAGGGACAGCACCTCTCCTGTGGGTTCATCCCGGCGGGTCCGGTCAATGAGAGAGCGGTCAGCTTGGAGCACAAGATTCGAGTTCTGAAAAGATTATACATTACCAAAACTTCGACATGAGACCACCACAATCATATCAGCTGATGAAAGAACCACAGCAACTAAGGCTAATAATGATTAACTGGATCTAAAAACGTTTTCTCGGAAAAGCAATGGTGTCATACAACGTTGTGCATGAGCCTAGAGCTGAGTCCCATGTCTAGTATCAGCGGTGGACAATCCCTGCTCCTAACAGGGCCCGCTGTTAGAGGAGCATCACATGGAAGGGGGCGGACTTACAATGAGAACTGCAAAAAGCCTCCTGAGAGAGCTCTCGGCCTATCCCACCAGCCCCCGTGGGGGCTGACTTAAGCGTCGTCGTGTGATCCCACCTTCCCCAGATCGACTTCCCCCTCGCCTTCGCGGCTGTCCTGGAGGCCTTCGACTGAAACCCCCTTCCACAGCCTCCCGCTTCCCCCACCACACTCGGCCGCCCGGAGTCCTCCCCCGAGATCCCACGCACCGCCTTGTACTCGTACTGCAGGCTGCGGGCGGTCACATCCGCCATGGCCGCAGCAGCTCGGAGACCTCAGAGCACCGCACTCTGCGAACAGCCCCTCGGAACCGCTCCCGGGAGAAGCAACCAACGCAGGAGAAACGCAATGGACAGAGAAAAGAGACGGACTCCCTTCCGCTTCCGGGTCGTGTGCAGGAAGGGAAGGCTTCCGGCTACCGCGCGCCGCTTTCCAGCAGCCTTCTAGCGGAGTGGGCGGGGCTTGCTCACTCCGGTTCCCGGTCCCGGGACACACGTTCCCCTAGATTCTGGTTCCGGCCACCTCCTGGTGCTTGGTACTCAGGACCCGAACCCACAGATTCTAATCCAAGAGCCTTTCTCTACCGCTGCTTTCCTGACGCCGCACTAGGCTGTGAGGGAGGCAGCCAAGAAGGGCTAATTAGAGACGTTTCTGGAAGAGAGCAATTGAGCTCGTGTGTGTGCGCGCATGCGTTTGGGTTTTCTCCTGTCTTGGGCAGTCGGTGGAGAGCTCGCGGTCCCACCCGACCCGCCCGAAGCCCACGTCCGCACGACCCGGGTTCTCCGCCAGCCGCCTGCACAGGCGCGGGGCGCCCTAGGAGCCGTGGGGAAGGCGGCTGCTCTCCTGGCGGGGCCAGATCCCCAATCGTGGTGACTTTATGTTCCTCCGCAGCTCCCAACGCAGCCTCCCTATTCCACCCGGTTCCGCGTCAGTCCATCGCTTCCCTCCAGGGACTGGCAATTCACGGCGGAATGAAGGACTGAATGATGGCCCTCCTGCAGCACGTTTTCTTTGGTGGTGGTGGGGGGGGGACTTGACTGAGTTTTGAGCCAAGAAACCCGTCCACGGCGGCAGTCTCCTGGGTCAAATTTGACCTGTGCTGTTGTTTTGTTTGGCTCGCTGTTGCTCCTTATTTAAAATTTCGGATAATTCACACAAAATCTGTATTTCCCTCATCCTTGCTCAGAGCTACTCCGCAGCAGCCAAAGTTAGAAGATGGACATGCTCCTCCCACTGCGCCTGTCCTCCCAAACCTGGCCATCCGCTGCTTGCAGGTCCCTGTAGGCCTGGAGTTGCTACCCTGGACCATGTTACCATGTGTTTTACTTTTTTTTTTTTTTTTTTAATGATGCTGGGGATTGAGCCCAGAGCCTTATGCATGCAAGGCAATCACTCTACCAACTGAGCTATATCCCCAGCCCTTTTTTTGTTTTGTTTTTAAATCTAAACCTTCCAAGAGACAGTCAGGTAAGCCTTGTAGCTTGAGACAATAAAAATTTCCACATAGGACTGTTGTGATTAAAGACAGTAGAATGTTTGAAAGCACTTAAGGAAGTGTGTGGACTCAAGGTGGGGGCTCCCTGAAGGTTATTTGAATCCAAAGCCTTAAGGCTGACTTATAATCTTTGTCCATGCTGACACATGGACACAAAAGGGTTGGAAAACTGGGCCCAGTGGCAACTCCCAGTGACTCAGGAGGCTGAGGGAGGAGGATCACAAGTCCAAGGCCAGCCTCAATAAGCTAGCAAAACCCTGTCTCAAAAATAAATAATAAAAGGGCTGGGGATGTAATAATGGTGGAGTTCCCCTGGATTCAATCCCCAGTTCAAAAACTAAATGTTAAGTGAAAGAAGCAAGTCACAAAAGACCTCATATGATTCCATATATATATAAAATGTTTAAAGTAGGAAAGACAGAAGAGAGATTAATGGTTGCCTAGATGGAAAGTGAAGAAGAGAGAGAAACTGATAATGGGAAAATTTTTCTTATGAAAAATGTTCTTTGGGTTTTTTATGATTCTAGGAGACCAAACCCAAAAATGTTACATGTGAGCTAGGCACGGTGGCACATGTCTGTAATCCCAGCAGCTAGGGAAGCTGAGAGGAGGATCGTGAGTCCAAAGCCAGCCTCAGCAACAGTGAGGTGCTAAGCAACTCAGTGAGACCCTGTCTCTAAATAAAATAAAAAATAGGGCTTGGATGTGGCTTAGTGGTTGAATGCCCCCGAGTTCAATCCTGGTACCCCCACCCCCAAAAAGAAATTCCATGTGATGTTAATCATTGGTGCACAGTTCTGAATATAGATGGAAAAAATATTAAACATTTCTTTTTTTTTTGGCGGGGAGTGGTACTAGGGATTGAGCTCAAGGGCACTAGATCACTGAGCCACATCCCCAACCCTATTTGGTATTTTATTTAGAGACAGGGTCTCACTGTGTTGCTTAACGCTTCCCTTTTGCTGAGGCTGGCTTTGAACTCACAATCCTCCTGTCTCAACTTCCTGAGCTGCTGGGATTACAGGACTGCACTACTGCACCCAGCCTGAACATTACTTTTTTTATATCTACCTTTATTTTCATTTATCTATATGTGGTGCTGAGGATCGAACCCATGGCCTTGCACATGCTAGGCGAACACTTTACTGCTGAGCCACAACCCCAGCCCGGAACATTACTTTTTTAAATGAAACAATCTTATGACTTATAAATTATATCTCAATAAAAGTTTTGTTGTTGTTGTTTTGTTTTGTTGAGGTACTAGGGATCAAACCCAGGAATACTCTACAAAGGAACTACATCCCCAGCCCTTTTATTTTTTATTTTGAGACAACGTCTCACTAAGTTGCCAAGGTTGTCCTTGAACTTGAAATCCTCCAGCCTCCACCTCCAGAGTTGGGTTCAAATTCCTGGCATCATAAAAAATCCAAAGAAGGGGCTGGGGATGTGGCTCAAGCGGTAGCGCACTCGCCTGGCATGTGTGCGGCCCGGGTTCGATCCTCAGCACCACGTACAAATAAAGATGTTGTGTCCGCCGAAAACTAAAAAATAAATATTAAAAAAAATCCAAAGAACATTTTCATCACTCCAATAAGAATTTTTTCCCTTGGGGGCTGGGATTGTTGCTCAGTGGTAGAGTGCTCACCTCACATGTGTGAGGCCCTGGGTTCGATCCTCAGCACCACATAGAAATAAATAAAGTGAAGCTGTTGTGTCCAACCAAAACTAAAAAATATTGAAAAAAAGAATTTTTTTCCTATTACCAGTCTCTCTCGTCCTTACATCCCACCTAGGCAGCCATTAAACTCTTTTCTGCTTTTCCTACTTGGACATTTTATATACATACATGGAGTCATATGCTATGTGGTCTTTTGTGACTTGCTTCTTTCACTTAATGTTTAGTTTTTGTACTGAGGGTTGAATCCAGGGGTCATAGGTAAGCACCAAATCTGGTTTAAACAACTTTTAAAAGGATTATTCTCTTAAAAGGATGTGAGGGACTGGGGCACCCTGGTAGACCAAGACCCCTGGAGTGACTTTAGTTATCAGAGTGGATTCAGAGCAAGGACTTTGAGCTTCACTCAGGTCCATGTGTGCGCCATTGTGCTGCCTCTTCCTACAGATCTTCAGAATTCCCTGCTCCTCTACCTGGGCCTGAACAGGTGGCTCAGACATCTGCTTGGGCCCTGCATAGAAATAGTCCCTTCAGACTAGTCACTTTATTTAGTTACCACTTGAACATATGTGAACTATATTCTCAAGACCTTGGGATGTCACAGCCTTGCAGGAGAAGCAAAACACAGATAACTGCAATAAGAAGCAGGATGCAATAGAGTATAGCTTAGAGGCAGAACTTTTGCTTAGCATAGGAATTTTTTCCCATTACCAGTCTCTCTCTCGTCCTTACCTCCCACCTAGGCAAACATCAATCTCTTTTCTGCTTTTCCTACTTGGACATCTTCCATGTACACATGGAATCAATCATATGCTATGTGGTCTTTTGTGATTCTTAGATCCCCAGCATGCCCCCCCACACACACACACACACACTCACAAAAGCAGGATGTATCAGTGCCACAAGGAAAAGATCAGAGAAATCACTTCTGCCTTAGGAGTCAGGGTGAGTAGTGGTTGTGACATAAAGTCTGGCTGTATTTCAGTAGAAGCTAGAGGTAGGAGGTTTCAAAGGGACACAGAAAAAAAGTCAAAAGCATGAAGGTGGGAAGCCCAAGGCATGTTTCAGGAACTGGGAAGAGCTGGGTTCAGCTAACTGCAGGGCAAGTGTAAGGAATGGAACAAAGCCAAGAGAGAGTCTGTGATCTCTTTATTGAAGAAAGAATGCCATTATAAAGAGTTTTTACTTTATTCAGGAGACAATTGGAAGCCATAATTTTCTCTTTTGGAAGAATTTTTTAACAGTATTTCAGCATGTATTTGGTTGTAGGGACTAGAATTTAGATTAAACAAAATCTTACAGAGTATTTTTTTTCTTTTGTTATTAATTCATGTCTCTTATTTATTTGGTACTGGGGATTGAAACAAGGGGTGCTTTACCAATGAGCTACACCCCTAGCTCTTTTTATTTTTTATTTAGAGACAGGGTCTCTCTGAGTTGCTTATATCTTGTTAAGTTACTAAATGTGGCTTTGAACTTGTGATCTTTTTGCCTCAGCCTCCCAAGCTGCTCTGTTTAAGGCATGCTGTCTTCTGGTTTGTTGCATCAGTAAGTCAGACAACACTTGCCACAATAATGTCTGTCACAGTGTCTGGACATGAAAACTCATTCATCTGAAGGACACCCCTGGCGAAGACAATGAATGTTGCCATTTTCATTATTTCAGGATAGCCAATTTAACTTTCTTTCTCCTAGACTATTCTTCTTGGGAGCGGTCTAAGACTTGTTCCTTTTCTTAGCACCACCACAAAGCCTCGGCTCAAGATGAAGGGTGGATTGTTTCTCCATGTCATAGTCAGACAAAGTTCATCCATCTTCCCGTTGCTTACCAACAGAGATCAGTCTCTGCTGATCAGAAGGAATTCCTTCCTTATTTGGGGATCTTGACCTTTACATTTTCTATAGCATCCAAGAGTTCAGCCTTGAGCATGACAGTCTTCCCTGCAAGATTTTTTTGTTTTTAGAAAATCTATCTCAGCAGCAGTTCCACCGCAGATGGCGGATCAGAAAGGAAAAGCTTAGAGTATTTTGCATGTAACAAATATTTGCAGAGTTCCACTTTAGCATGTTTTATGTGTTATGATACTGACTGCATTCTGTTTTTAAAAAAATTGAGAATGTGCCTCAAACTTGAGATCCTCCTGCCTCAACCTCCCAAGAAGCTGGAATTACAGGTATGGGCCACCATGCCTAGCTTGCATTATGCTTTATAATTGCAAATACTTCTATGTTTCATTTGTCCTGTAAGACTATAACTTCTCAAGGATCCTAATTGATTTTTTTGTTCTCTGAGTCCTTAAAAATAGTTATGGAGAGCTGGGGTATAGCTCAGTTGGTAGACTGCTTGCCTTGCATGCCCAAGACCCTGGGTTCAATCCCCAACACCAAATTTTAAAAAATTACTTATGCAGTTTAGTGTACATGTAAATACTTGAGAAGTAACTAAATGAAGTGACATGGTTCAAGGTACATAATTTCATTTAATCCCTATAAAATCCAGTGAAATAGGACTGGGGTTGTGCCTCAGCATCAGGGCTCTCGCCTAGCACGTGAGAGGCCTTGGGTTCGAAACTCAGCACCACATAAAAGTAAATAAATAGAGGTATTGAGTCCAACTAAAAAAATAAATATTAAAAAAAAATCTGGTGAAATATACTGGTGTTTTCCATTTTACCAGTGAAAAAAAATCGAGGTTCCAAGAAGCGGTATGACTTGCCTGACTTGGTCTGCCTCCAAGGCAGGCCTTCTCTTTCCAGACCCTATGGACAGGAGTTTCTCACAGAGCTGAGCTTAGGGAAGGGGACAGACCTGGTGCTAGGCAAAATGGATAGTGGAGGAGTGGGAGGACCAGGGACAGAGTACAGCTGGAAAGCCACAGCCTGTGGAACCAGAGGTCGCTCGTGCCTGATGGAGGTCAGGTGGCCAATAGTTATGGAATGCTGGACACCTAGTGAAACTCCTGGGGACTTGGTGATTGTCTTTGGTTTTCCCAGGAAGCCCCGAAATTGCCTGAGCTCTTGGGACTGGAAAGGCAGGGTGCCGGTTTCCCCTAAAGCCTAATATGACCTTGTAATTTGCATATTGAACAATGAAACGCTCCTGATCTAGGATAGAATATACTCTTACAGGGTAGGACTGAAGGTAAACCAAATGATTCTAGTGAGTATAATTTGGTTTCTTAAATGGAGAAGGGACCCCATAAGTGGTAGTTCTCTATTTGCCTGGGATATCAGTTCATCCAGTAATGCACTTTTTTTTTGGGGGGGGGTACTGGGGAATGAACTCAGGGGCACTCAACCATTAAGTCACATCCCAATCCCTATTTAAATCCAGGGTCTCATTGAGTTGCTTAGTGCCTCGCCATTGTGAGGCTGGCTTTGAACATGGCAATCCTCCTGCCTTGGCCTCCTGAGCTTCTGGGATTATAGGCGTGCTCCACCGTGCCCACCTTGGTATGGAGTGTCTCCTGTGTTCCAGGCACTGTAATAGGTTCCAGGGGTGCAATAGTAAATAAGGCAGACATAGCCAGGTGCAGGGATGCATGCCTGTAATCCTAGCAACGTGAGAGGCTGAGGCAGGAGGACCTCAAGTTCAAGATTAGCCTGGGAAATTTAGCAAGATCTTGTCACAAAATTTAAAAGGAGGCAGGCTGGACATGTAGCTCAGTAGCACAGTGCCCCTGGGTTCAGTCCCCAGTACCACAAAATATTTTGTATTATATATATAAATATATATATGTATATATGTATGTAGTGGCAAAGTTGATTTTCTAATTAATTCATCTGGTACAGTTTTCTAAACAGGCTTCTTCCCCTTCAAGTCTGCATCTTAGAGGGTAATGCTCTTTTGTTTTAACCAAGAAGCAGTTTGATGTGGTGATAAAAAGCATAGCCAGGGGGACTGGGGTTGTGGCTCAGCAATAGAGTGCTCGCCTAGCTCGTGTGAGGCCCTAGGTTCAATCCTCAGCACCACATAAAAATAAAATAAAGATATTGTGTCCAACTACAACTAAAAAATAATAAATATTAAAAAAAAAAAAACATAGCCAGGCATGGTGGCTCACTCCTGTAATCCCAGCAGCTCGGGAGGCTGAGGCAGGAGGATCATGAGTTCAAAGCCAGCCTCAGCAATGGTGAGGTGCTAAGCAACTCAGTGAGACCCTGTCTCTAATAAAATACAAAATAGGGCTGGGGATGTGGCTCAGTGGTCAAGTGCCCCTGAGTTCAATCCCTTGTACCCCTTCCCCCCAGAAAGTGTGGACTTTTGTGACAGACTGCCTGAGTTCAAATCCCAGCTTTCACCCCTTATGAATTGTATACATTTAGGCAGGTTCCCAGCTCCTCTATGCCTAACAGAGATGGCTTTCCCTACTCTGTAAGGTTGCCTGGCACCCAGAACTATGCTAGGAAATAGTGAGTGTAAGGTATTGTCCTACAGTGCTGCATTTCTCAAAAACATTTCTGAAACCTTCTGTGTTTGCAGGAAGTTCGTGACTCACTAAGGAAACATGCCTCTTTGTTGTATCCATCCTCTTTCACATGGTCTTAACCCAACCTCACGGCCCTTCCACCCAGCAAGCTTGTTCTGGTTCCCCAACTCCAAACCTCATGCTGAAGACAGGTCACAACATTGGGCATATTCAACAGCATCACTACAGATGGGGTGACTCTTTGCAGAATGCTCTGAACTGTGATTGCATTCTTAGAATAAGTACCATTACCTTATCAGGTGACTGGTTTACAGTGACCAAGAATTCATTTTGGTGTGCAAGTTGTCATACCCTTGTTTTGGTTTTTCTTTGTTTTTTGGTAACAGGGATTGGACCCAGGGCACTTAACTACTAAGCCACATCCCCAGCACTTTTTTTTTTTAAAGAGAGAGTGAGGGGGGAGAGAGAAAGAGAGAGAGAGAGAGAGAGAGAGAGAGAGAGAGAGAGAGAGAGGAGAGAGAATTTTTAATATTTATTTTCCAGTTCTCGGCGGACACAACATCTTTGTTGGTATGTGGTGCTGAGGATCGAACCCGGGCCGCGCACATGCCAGGCGAGCGCGCTACCGCTTGAGCCACATCCCCAGCCCCCCAGCACTTTTTATATTTTATTTAGAGACAGAATCTCACCAAGTTGCTTAGGGCTTTGCTAAATTGCTAAGGCTGGCTTTCAACTTTCGATCCTCCTGCCTCAGCCTCCTGAGCTGCTGGAATTACAGGTATTTGCCATCATGCCTGATATACTTGTATAAAAAGAAATAAATATATATTCCCTAGGAGGAAAGTCACTGTCAAGTGTGGTTCACACTGGTTCCAGGATGAATCTGATTGTAACCAGGCAGCAGGTGGCTTGCAGAGTTGTGAGAACCTGCTTCTGCCACAGACATGGACAACCTTGTGATAAGCTGAATCTCTCATGTAGACCAGGCAGCTCCTCCATTAGGCTTCCCCTCCCCCATCCCATTTCCTCCAATTTCTCTTGTAGAGAGGAGCCTTAAAAAAAAAAAAAAGTCGGGGCTGGGGATGTGGCTTAAGCGGTACGCACTTGCCTGGCATGCGTGCGGCCCGGGTTCGATCCTCAGCACCACATACCAACAAAGATGTTGTGTCCACCAAAAACTAAAAAATAAATATTAAAATTCTCTCTCTCTTGCTCTCTCTCTCTCTCTTAAAAAAAAAAAAAGAATGTATTAACTAGCAATATGTATATAACAATAACATAATAAATAAATATGGTACAAATAAACATAATTAATAAATGTTATATGATTTATAAAAAAAAGTCATTATTGCATGTACAAATATGTAACAACAAATCTCACCGTTATGTACAACCAAAATGCACCGATAAAATTGTGGAAAAAATAAAAGTAAAAGCTAAACCATTAAAAAAATAAACAGATCATGCTGTAGTGTACTTTTTCTTTTTTTTTTTTTTTTTTTAATGTACTGGGGACTGAACCCAAGGGCATTTAACCACAGAGCCATATCCCCAGCCCTCTTTACTTTATTTTGAGACAGGGTCTCCCTAAGTTGCTTAGGGCCTCAACAAATTGCTGAGGCTGGCTCTGAGCTTGGTGATCCTCCTGCCTCAGCCTCCAGAGTCGCTGGTATTACAAAGCCTGTGTCACTGCCCCCCCCTCCCGCTGTAGTGACTTTATTGCACTTCCTCTTTGGGCTATAATTTCCTTTCATCTTGGTAGCTTCAAGTCCCTGCCTATTAGTCTCTCTCAACCTCAGACTGTGGTTTGGGATGACATCTAAGTCCCAGGCTCTAATTTTTTTTCTCCCTGAGGCCCCCTAGCCTTTCCAGCTGTGTATCCAAGAACCAATCCCCACCCCACTGCAGTTCTGGGGATCAAGCCCAGGGCCTCATGCATGCTAGGTGAATACTCTACCATTAAACCACGTCCCCAGCCTCCCAACTTTTTAATAAGCTGATAAGCATGAAGCAGAGCCCCCCATGCACTCAGGACTGTGCCTATTGGAAGGAAGGTGGCCAAACATACACTCTTCTTGGGGCAGACACGGGCAACTGAGGTCAGGCTTAGTGACGGCTTAGACAGCTACTTCCTGCAGGAGCCCAGGGTGAACAATCTTAGAGCTTCCTGTGTTAGTTCTCCAGGCCACATGCCTGGCACCCCGCAGTTGCCTCTCACGATGGACTTCCCCACTCCACTGACCAGTGACAAGCATGACAAGTGGCCCTTTAGCCAGCCAGTGGTCTAGGGGCACTGCTGCCGCCTTAGCCAGCACTGTGGCCCTGGAATCGTTACTATTTTGTTACATTTTACCCTATTATTAAATTCATGAAAAACTTTTCCAAATGAAAATTGCTGACAGTAGTGATACAAAGCAAATGCTTCATGACATACTATGGTTGGATGCCAACAGGTGGGCCCAAGGCGGCAGGTCTTCTTCCATAACTGGTTAGGGGTTCACTGGACCTGAGCCAATGGATTATGAGTTCAATTGGAAAATAAAAGAATATGGACAAATGATCTGGAAGTGCCACTGAAAAAACATCTAAAAGGCAAGATGTTATTAGATATTACATACAAATTTGTATGGTTGGGAAAATAGGATCCCTCCTACCTTATAGCATTTAAGTTATTATTCAATGAGTACACATTCACCTTTTGCACATGTTAAAGGTGTGTTAAGAACTGCTGGACTGGAGTTGTGGCTCAGCAGTAGAGCGCTTGCCTAGCACATGCGAGGCCCTGGGTTCGATCCTCAGCACCACATAAAAATAAATAAAATAAAGGTATTAAAAAAAAAAAAGAACTGACTATAGGTGGTGCACACCTATAGTCCCAGCTGCTCAGGAGGCTGAGGCAGGAGGATCACAAGTTCAAAGCCAGCCTCAGCAATTTAGCAAGGCTCTGAGCAACTCAGTGAAACCCTGTCTCTAAATAAAATATAGATAAAGGACTGGGGTTTTATATTCAATACCCCCCCAAAAAAAAAGAAAGAAAGAAAGAACTGCTTCAATTTCATTAATAATTAATGTAAATATTTATTAATCATTAATAAAGAGTTAAGAACTGCCTTAACTTTCATGACCAACTCTGATGCTGATGTAATACCTGATATTGTGGAGTGTATTACATGCAGGTGTTCATCTCATTTCATCTCCTCAACCACCTGGGGTAGGTGATTGACCGTGGCAACCTGCCATAGCCTGAGGAATCCCTGCGTCTTCTTGCTGGGGATACTAAGCGGTAGCGAGAAACCTTGAGGGATGAGGTAATGTCTCCTACCAGAACAAAGAAAAGAACAGGCGTGAAAGAGGTCCTTTTCCCAAGATCAGAATTCCTTGCTGCACTGCAAGCCATCCGGGCCCCTCCGTGTTGGCCCTGTGAGTCTTGGAGAGCAAGGAGAATTAGCTGGACTGGGTGCTTGTGCCATGAGTAAGGCAGCCTTTTGTCTCTGACCGGGGGTCCTGTGTCTCGTGCCAGCATCCATGAACAGTAAGGGGCTTGTCAGTAGGGTCACATTCCTGACGTCCACAGTTTGGATGGAAAGGATTCAGTGTTGTCATGACAACAGTGCAGCAAGCCCTGCAGTCACAGTCAAAAGACCATGTGATTGTGGTGCTGCGTCAATGGCCCTTGAAACTAACTGTATCAGCGATGAGGACATGGAGCTTCGAGTGGACTAAAAGTGAAAGAAAATGCAGGGCTTGGGGCAGCCGGTCCGTGGCAGAGTGCTTGCCTGGCATGCCATCCCCAGCACTACGTGCACACAGTAAAGTCTAAAAAGAAATGCAAAACCTGTCTACAGTTCCCTCTGGCGCAGCTGATTCTTCCCTCCCACCTTCCCCGACCTCAGCTGCCTTAAGGAAAAAAGCTGAGCTTGGCGGGGAGCTTTGGGGAATGGGTTCTGCTACGGGAACCCAAGTCACCATCCTCCCCAGTCCTGGGGCAGGAAGTGGTAATGGATGCAGCCAAGTGCAGCCAGCCTGGGATGACAGAAACTGAACCCTCAAGGGCAGGTCAGAGTAGGTTGTGGCCGGAAGGATGCCACTTACTGGGTGAGCGTGAGGTCAAACCTGAGCAGGCAGGCAGGCAGGCAGGCAGGCAGCTAAGAAATCAAAACAAACAGGAAATCCCACACCAGTAACAAGAGGGGCTGCCATCTTGGTAGAGGCAAAGACCAGAGCCCTCAAGGGTAAATGTACAAACAGACAGACAGATATATGCAGGTCACATTCTCCACATCCTTTTCCCCTATCAAGAACTCAGGGCTCCAACTTTTATATGGTTTCTGTGGAAACAAGTCCAAATTAACCAGCTTCGCCCCAGGGAGCCGGCCACGGAAGTACTTCAATAGGTTAAAGCCTTGTAGGCTCCAAAAGGTCTGCCTGCCGGTGACCTTGGTCCTCCTTGTCTCCCATCTGCACCCAGTTCCTTTGTCTTCTCTCTATCCTGTCTGCCTACCTCTCTTCTATTGGTTCATTCATTCATTCATTCATCCATCCTTTATTGTGGTCCTAGGGATTGAACCCAGGGGTGCTGTACCACTGAGCTACATCCCCAGCCCTTTTTATTTTTTTTCTTTTGCAACAGGTTCTCTCTAGTTTACCCATGATGGCCTCAAACTTGCAATCCTCCTGCCTCGGCCTCCTGGGATTACAGGGGTGTACCATCACATCTGGCCTTTACCTCTCCTCTTTAGATGGGTATAATATAAAACTAAAATATAGACTTTTGGTAGTCACAGGGTTTTGAGTCAAGTTTTCATTTCCAAATTTGTTTTTCAAATGCCATCAAGTTGAACACTTGATCTGTCTTTAGAAAACACTGAATTGGGTTGCTTCATTCTATCTGGGCCTTCAGTTCTTGTCTATAAAATAAGTGTTGAAAAGACTAAATTAATTGGACTCTGTGGCCCACGCCTGTAATCCTAATGGCTCGGGAGTCAGAGGGAGGAGAATCTCGAGTTCAAAGCCAGCCTCAACAACTTAGCGAGACCCTGTCTCAAAGGGCTGGAGATGGGGCTCAGTGGTTGAACACCCCTGGGCTCAATCCCTGATACCAGAAAAAAACTAAATTAGTTTTCACACATAAAACACCTACTGTGGTGATTATTTTTATTGCTCTTCCTTGAGATGTGATCTGTGATGCATTTTCCCCAGTAACTCAAGACCTCTAACTGAACAAACCTTCTCTCCTAGAAAATCCCTAGGCTTTGGGCAATATTTCTTGGGAAACCCATTCAGGGAGTTAGAAAGCAATACCAGCGTGAAAAAAAAAAGTAGAAGAAAAAAAAAAAAAAACGCCACCAGGCGCGGTGGCCCACAACTGTAATCCCGCTGGCTCAAGAGGCTGAGGCAGGAGGATCAGAAAGTTCAAAGCCAGCCTCAGCAAAAGCTAGCTGCTAAGCAACTCATTGAGACCCTCTCTCTAAATAAAATACAAAGTCCGTCTGGGGGTGTGGCTCAGTGGTAATGTGTCCCTGGATTCAAACCCCAGTATCAAAAAACCAAACCAAACAAAATCACAAACAAAAAACACACGTGGGTGATCCTTGTCTTTGAGCCTTGCATGACCCAGACTGTTTATTGTACTTATTCTGCTGTTGGGCTGAGTATAAATTCCAGACTAAAACCACTTTCCTTCGCAGTTTTGAAGATATTGCTCTTTAGTCTCCTTGCTTCCAGGACTGTGACAGGGAAGTTTGATGTCATTTTTCTGATCCTGTGTATGTCATATTTTTTCTCTCTAGAAGTTTGTAGATACTCTGTTTGTCCTCAGTGTTCTGAAATTTTGCGATGATGCACCTGCCTTAGCACTATGGTTTGGATCTTAAATATCCCCCCAAAACTCATGTGCTGAAGGCTTGGTCCCCAGTGATTGGGTCACTGGGGTTTTGACCTGATCAAGGATGAAGCCTTTGGTGGATTCATGGCCTAGTGGGCTCCTGGAAGGACATGGAGACCTTAGGAGTTGGGGTTCAGTGAGAAGCAGTCATAGTCACCAGGTGCACGACCATAGAGGGGACATTTTGTCACCTCCCCCAGCCGTGTTTCTGCCCCCGCCTCTGGACCACCATGAGCTAAGCAACTCAAGTTCCCCACCACTCCTGCAGTGATGCTCTACCTCACCACAGGCAGGAAGGAACATGAAGCCAAGGGACCACAGACTGGAACCTCTGAGGCAGTGAGCCAAACAAATCTTTTCTCCTTTTGGTTGATTTTCTCATGTAGTTTGTCACAGTGACAGTAAGCTAACTAACAAATTTGTTATGGGGTTTACTTTCAACCATGTGCTGGGCATTCAGTTTTAATCTGAACACCCACGTCTTTCACTTGTGGGATACTTCTTTTGCCACGGGGAGGTGCCAGGGTTTGAACTCAGGGGCACTCAACCACTGAGCCACATCCCCAGCCCTATTTTGTATTTTATTTAGAGACAGGGCCTCACTGAGTTGCTTAGTACCTTGCTTTTGCTGAGGCTGGCTTTGAACTCAAGATCCTCCTGCCTCCGCCACCCAAACTGCTGGGTTTACGGGTGAACACCACCACATCTGGCCTAAGAACTCTTTTTGATCTCTCATTTTATCTGGTCTAAATATATCTTATATGGTGTGTTAGCTTTCTGTCACTGTGACAGAATACCTGAGGTATAAGAGGAAAGTTTCAGTTGAAATGGATTGGCCCCATGGCTTTGAGCCTGGGGTGAGACTGGACATTATGACAGGAGCTCATCTTTGTATCCAGGAAGCAGAGAGAGAGAAGAAGGGGCCAGGGTTCCAGTTTCAAGGGCACCCCCCGCAATGACCTAACTTCTCTCAAGTAGGTTCCACTTTTAAAGTACTATAGTACTTTAATAGTACCATAGGCTGGAGACCAAGCCTTTAACACTCAGCTCTTGACAGAGCATTTTTGATCCAAACTGTGGCACATAATTATACAAACCTTTCATATATTTGTTAAATGAACAAGTGATTGGGACAGACGCTTGTTAGAATCTGCTGTCTTTTGAATCCTCCCACAAGGAGAAGGTACAAGTGGTGCATCTGAGAGAATCCTTAATTGTGTTTCTTTTTTTTTTTTTTTAAAGAGAGAGTGAGAGAGGAGAGAGAGAGAGAGAATTTTTAATATTTATTTTTTAGTTCTCGGCGGACACAACATCTTTGTTGGCATGTGGTGCTGAGGATCGAACCCGGGCCGCTAGCACGCCAGGCGAGCGCGCTACCGCTTGAGCCACATCCCCAGCCCTTAATTGTGTTTCTAAGGGAGTTAGCCAGGCATGTTGGTGCATGCCTGAAATCCCAGCCACTTGGGAGACTTGGGTAGGAGAACGCAAGTTCAAGGTTAGCTAGCAAGTTAGTGAGATCCTGACTCAAAATAAAGATTAAAAAGGACTGGGGATGTAGTGTAGTGGTAGAGCACCCTAGGTTCTGAGAAACTGATATGACTCCATTTTTGAGAAACCAGCCTCTACCTCAGAGCAAAGCCTGTCCAAGGAAGGGGGCGTGACCCTTGTCCTTGGAAAAACCCACAGAGCCTTTCTAGGCACATAACAACCCTGCTGAGTTGTTTGTCTGTAAATAACAGGAGAGATCTGAGGCGGCAGGTGTCCCTGACTCAGTTAAGCTAGGTGAGGACCCATAGCAACCCCCTAACAACCACCAATCAGCATGAGACAGGGAAAATACCTGGGATGCCAGATGACCCCCCCCAGTAGTTTATGGTGGTTGATAACATGTTGATAACACCCCTCGTGGCCTAAACCAATCAGTTCAAAAGAACCCCCCTCTTGTACTAACCAATCACCCCTACCCAACTTGTTCCCGCCAGTGAATGTGCTAATCAATGTTAAGAGTTGTTGTTTGACTTTCCCATGGTATGGAATGATTTGCTGTGTGATGTTGTGAGGCATAGAGGATCCCTCCAAAACCTATAAAATCTCACTGGACAAAGGACCAGGACTCATTCCCTGGGACCACTGCGTCAAGAACCGTTGTGAGTCCAGGCTCGAGCTTGCAATAAAGACTCTTGTGTGATTGCATTGGATTCGGCTCCTAGGGATCCCACGAATCTGGCATTACAGTTTAATCCTTAGTACTGAAAATATATATATGTATGTATATATATATAAAATGAGAGGTGAGAGGTAGGTAGTAGGTGTTGATATGCTATTCAGATTCTTAAGCAATAGTGGTGCATTCCATGTATAGGTAGCCTCTGTGTTAATTTTCTACCTCCACACAACACTGAAAACAAGGCAGCAAATTTTTTATTTTCCCTTTATGTTCACAAGCAGGGACAATGTAAAAGTCTGTGTCCACACAAGTCTTGATTGCATAGCAGACTTCACAAAATGTTTGTTACCAGAACAGGATACGTTTTTGATCTTGTGATAACAAGAAATCTATTTGCTAAAATCTTTTTTTTTCCAAGCAGGCATGTGCTACCATGCCTAACAGTTTGCTGAAATCTTGCAGTTGTAGAAAGATTTTTTTTTGAACTTTGTTGTTTAAAGAAATGGTTGGTGATGTTATTATTTGTGGTTGATTATTCTGCCTGGTTATCTTGATCTCTCACCCCTAAACCCAAACCCAAATATTTAAGATCTAAGAGTGTATTTGCTTGACTGATCCAATGTCTGCATCCTCTTGGTCTGGATTCTCTGAGGCTCTTAGCCTTGCTTCCCGCAAGTTCTCCCCAACAAACACACTGTACTAAAAAAAAAAGGTGAAATCCCTACCCTACTCCAAATGCTCCCCACTCGTCTCATAGCTGTCACAGGTTCAGTTCATTCAAAACCAGTTGTTGCACATTGATTTTTGCCTTTGCCCTTAAAGATCTAAGAATTTTAGAGACAAACCAACAGATAACCAAAACCCAGAAAGCAGGGCGATGCAGTACCATATTTAGTCACGTGAACACAGATGACAGACACATCCAGCCCAGGAGGGGTGGGTGAAAATCGTAGGAACCAGGCACTCTTCATACATAGGGCCATTGAATCTGAGCAATAACCTTAAACCCGGAGCTCTCTCCCGCTGTACGCGCGGGAGAGACGGACCACGATGGTTCAGGGGATGGATGGAGGCAGAGGGGGTTTTCTCTGCGGTGGGGGAGTTGAGCAGGCTGAGCCCAGGTTCCCAGTCCCAGCCTCTTCTTTCCTCTGCTCTGCCGGTAGGGCTTCTGGTGTCCTGGCCTTGCGGCCCCGGAGACTCACTTTCAGATTGGCCAAATGAGGAAGTATTCCCTTTAGAGCAGGAACAACCCGCCGGATAGGTGACCGCCCACTGGGCGGAAACCCCGCCTCCTTTTTTCAACCAGAAATGAAATTCGTAGTTGATTAAAACGTCCCTTGCCCACATAATTTACAGAAGCACTAATTGTTACCAAAGGAGAAGAAAACCAATTTACTTCTAAGGCTGGCCTCGAACTTGCGATCCTCCTGCCTTGGCCTCCCAGGTCGCTAGGATTACAGGCGAGCACCATCGCGCCTGATACCCAGTACCAAATTTTTTTAAAAAGTAATTTATAACACGATAAAGAGAGCTTCGATGTGACCGCTCCCAGGACCGACTGCAGGATTGCATCCCTAGGAACGTCTGCGAACGTCCCAACTGTGCAAAAGAACTCTGCAATCGGTGCAAAGGAGTGAGACGCTGGCTCACATCCTCACGCACCCGCTCACCCCTTTTGGGGAGGTCCCGAGCGTCTTGCAACCAGATCCGGATCTTTGCGAACCTCCAACTCGCCCGCGTTGACTGACGAGTCCTGGAAGGGTGGGGGCGGTCCCTCGGCGGAGCGCCTGCAGGTGGAGCGAAGGGAGGGAGGGTGAAGGTGGTGGGGACTGCGGCGACAGAAGTAGATCTGGGGCAAGGGCCCAGAAAGCTAGTGGGAAGGAGCCCTTCCCCTCTGCGCGGACCGCTAGGGCGCCGCCCAGCACGAACCCTCACTGCGGTCCCGGGTAAACTTGCTGTCGAGGGCGCGTCTGTTTCTTTGGAAAACACTTTTTTGTGCTACTGCAGCGAAGTCGCGCGAGGGCCCTGGGTACATAGCCCATTCAGAAACTGGACACTGAATGCTTATTTTTGTATGTGGAAAAAGGACCTACTGAGTGCTAAGCAGAAAGTTAAAAAAAAAAAAGACTAAAAACTTTAAAAGTCACTTGCAATCAACCCCTCCACCCTCAGAATACCATTGAAACATTTTAGGACCCACCCTTCAAAGCTTTTTTAACCCAGGCATATAACGCGTGCACACAAATACACACACTAGATGAAGCATCTCCCTTCCTAACTTGCTTTCTTTCACACAGTAGGTTATGGTCTATATTCTAGGTTACGCCCTCTTTTCCCTGCCCTGTGCCTGGGGGCACCGATCCAGGAATTCTGCGTGGAGTGGTTCCGTCTGGATTTGACTACTGAGAGGCTCAGCAGGGCATAGGAGTGGGCTTGAGAGAACCCATTCTCTTCCTGTGGTCCTAGGGGGTTGACGGGCATTCTGGTCTTCCAACTGAAGACCACTTTTTCTTATTGTACACCCTGTCTAGGTAACTATGTTCTTCAAGTTCTGGTGATACATCACCCCCTCCCACTTACACCCCAGCCCAGGTGAGTTCCCCACTGGATGATGTCAAGACATATGCCCACCCTGTTCAGTTTTCCTAACCCTTGAAACTTTCATGTCTCTGATTAAACTCTCATCAATCACCTAGCTTGAGTATTCGTTCCAGGAGTCCTAACCCAAACCACTTGATTAAGGGTGATTTTTTTTTGGGGGGGGTTACTGGGAATTGAACTCAGGGGCCCTCCACCACTGAGCCACATCCCCAGCCCTACTTTGTATTTTAATTAGAGTTAGGGTCTCACTGAGTTGCTGAGGACCTCGCTAAGTTGCTAAGGCTGACTTTGAACTTGCAATCCTCCTGCCTCAGCCTCTGGAGCTTCTGGGATTACAGGCTTGCATCCCGGTGCCCAGTGCAAATTTCATTAAGTTCATTTGAACACTGGTGTTTCAATGGGGCACTTTTCTGGAAATATGGCACAAACCACATCTAGAAGTGTTCCTCAAATTTCTAGTAGGCATTTATACAATACATGTGTTTTGCTGTTCTGGTGTGGTGGTGGCAGTAATCCTAGTGGCTCTGGAGGCTGAGGCAGGAGGATCACAAGTTCAACACCAGCCTCAGCAACCTGGCAGGCTGTAAGCAACTTAGCAAGACTCTGTGTCAAAATAAAAAATAAAAAGGGCTGGGGATATAGCTCAGTGGTTAAGCAGCTCTGGATTTAATCCAAGTACCAAAAGTAAAAATAATTTTCTGTGACAAATGTGTACATTTTGATATTTAAAAAGCCAAAGTCAGCTCACTTTTCCTATAAATGGCTGGAGAGTGAATGCTTTGATGTTTATAAGTCTGGGAGAGAAGAGGAATGACTCCTTTCCTCATTAAAGTTCAATGGCCTACGTGCCTCTAACAAAAGACAAGCTAACAAGAGAAAAGCATAAATTTATTTAGTTAATCATACCTTTACGAGATATGGGAGCCTTAGAGTAAAGATCCAAAGACACGTGTGGAAAATGTCCACTTTATTTTTATGCATAAATTCAATGAAGCAGTGCCTGATGTGTAGGCATTCCTACACATTCAACAAGAAGGATATAATTTAATAGTAACCAGACAGGTGGGGAAACCTAGCAGAGCCTGTCTGTTCAGATTCTTCTTGCCTACTCAGTGGGAGACCTGCTATTGGACAAAGGTAGGTGAGGGAATTTCCTTATGGCCAGCTTGAGACAGAAAGACTAGAGATAGTTAGAGTAAGCATTCCAGGTCTTATGGCTGACTTTAGAAACAGACCTCTATAGTTTCTATGGCTCAAGTTGGAAAAGAGGAATTCTGGTTTCTATGACTTGCTTTAGGGGAGAGAATGACCGATGAGGGATGAGACAGGAGAGGTTATAGAGACCTTGGTTTTAAGGCTGCTTCAGAGGTCTTTCAATGTCCATTAGCTCAAACTACTCAGCATATCAAAGTTCCATATTTTGGGACATTTTTTTTCTGAGCCCCAATATAGACCAAGAGGCAGAATGAAGAATATTATGTAGGTATGTACATAATGAGACGAAATTTGCACAATATTTTTATTATTAAAATTCAAAATACAATAATAAATTGAGCAATATTTTATCTGAGTCTCCAAATAAGAACAGAAATCTCTTTTAATTTAGGTTTGATGTGTGTGTTTCCTGTCATCCAAACTGATTGTAAATGTTCATCTGCTAATACTGATCTATAATGAGATTTGATTAAGCTTTGAAAATGTCTTTTCATACAGATAGGTACTGCCAAGAACTTATTTGTTTTTCACATACTGGAGATCAAACTCATGGCCTCACACATGCTAGGCAAGTACTTTACCTCGTAGCTACATCCTCAGCCCCCAAGTACTTACATTAATCCACAAGCATATGATTATGGTTTTCCACAAGCAATTAATTCAACATATTCATTGTTTGGATTTTTTTTTTTTTTTTTTTTTTGGTACCAGGGAACTTAACCACTGAGTTACATACCCAGCCCCCACCCCGCCTTTTTAAAGGTGAACACAATATCTTTTATTTATTTTTATGTGGTGCTGAAGATCGAACCCAGTGCCTCCCCATGTGCAAGTCGAAGGCTCTACTGCTGAGCCATAACCCCAGCCCCCCAGCCCTTTTTAATTATATTTTTTGGGGTACAGGAGATTGAATTTAGGGGTACTCGGCCACTAAGCCACATCCCCAGCCCTATTTTGTATTTTATTTAGAGAGGAGACAGGGTCTCACTGAGTTGCTTAGTGCCTTGCTGTTGCAGAGACTGGTTTTGAACTTACGATCCTCCTGCCTCAGCCTTCTGAGCCTCTGGGATTACAGGCATGCACCACTGTGCCCAGATCCTTTTTTATTTTTTATTAACAGCATCTCTCTAAGTTGTTTAGAGCCTCCCTAAGTTGCTGAGGCTGGTTCTGAACTTACACTGTATGTCTCAGCCTCCAAAATCGCTAGGATTATAGGCATGTACCACTGTACTCAGCTTGGCAAACATTTTATCATTCAAGTTTCTCTCCATTTTTGCCCTTTAGTATATCTTTGCATTGTGGATTAAACATTTCTAATTGAAAGTTAGATGAAAGCTCCTCAAACACACAGAGACGAATTTTGAAATATGGAACTGTCCTTTCTACTTCTACTGATTTCTGATAAACTGTGCAATTTGAGCTCAGAAAATGTATCTGCTGCAGTTAACTGGGAATGGAGATCTCACTTCTTGTTTGCCAACATTGGAAGTGTTTTAAGTAGCTTGCCAGTTTGATGTTGCTTGTGCATAAAACACACTTAGTTGTTGAAGTGACTTCATCGTAGTATGCATTTCACACATAAGCACCATTTTGCCTTGTAATCTTAGGTTGAATTCATTAAGAACCAGTATCAGGTCTGCAAGAAAAACTAATTTCAAAGCCCTTTGGTGTTTGGTAACAGTGGTTGAGGGTAGTTCTTCTCATTTAGAAAACATTTAATCTCAGCCTCGAACTAAAAACACAAGACAAAACTAAATCAAAAAACAGGGCTGGGAGTACAACCCAGGAGTAGAGTGCTGGCCTAGCATGTGTGAGACCCTGCTTCAGTCCCCAGCGCCACCAGAAAATAAAACTTCAGCAATGCCAAACCACGGAATTGATGTGGCATAGAGTAAGTCCAGCTACTCTGCCTCACAGAACTGATGGTTCTCACCTCCTGAGTGTGAACAAAATTCACCATTAACATTAGTGCTTCACTGAACACATGGTGGATTCAGATAATTCCCACACAATGTCTGCTGATGAATAGCACAGGAATACCAGAGTAGGTTTTTGTTGTTGTTGTTTTGTTTTTCTTTGTACCAGGGATTGAACCCAGGGGTCTTAACCAGTGAACCACATCCCCGGCTACACATCCCATCTCTCTCTCTCTCTCTCTCTCTCTCTCTCTCTCTCTCTCTCTCTCTATATATATATATATATATATATATATATATATATATATATTTAAATTTAGAGACAGGTGTCCCTAATATTTTAGGAGCTCATTAAGTTGCTGAGGCTGGCTTTGAACTTGTGATCCTCCTGCCTCAGCTTCATGAACCTCTGGGATTACAGGTGTATGCCCAGTGCACTGTAGGTTTTAAATGCCTTACATTTTCACAATCTTTGTAAATTTTCCATCTAATCCTTTTTCTGCTCCACATAAATTTTCAGTTGCAACACATGCAGTAGGTTCCACCTCAGGTCGTACTGAAGTGGTATACTTTCAACCTCTTTGAAATATCCTAGCCTTAATCATTTCATCCACATTATTCGTGTCTAATTCTTTTTTCTTTTAAAAATGTGTCAAATTGTTTTCCAGTGTGACTATGTTACTCCCAGGATTTTAGATCTCTAGTTTTCCACATCCTTTCAACACTTGGTGTGGCCAGTCTTTTTTTTTTATTTTATTGTTTTTTTTTTGTTGTTGTTGTTCTTATTAGTTATCATGAAAGTAGAATGTATTTTGACATACTATACATATATGGAGTATAACTTCTCATTCTTCTGGTTGTACATGACGTAGAATTACATCGATCGTTTAATCATATATGCACATAGGAAAGCTATGTCTGATTAATTCTACTATTTTTCCTATTCCCACCCCTCCCTTCCCTTCATTCTCCTTTGTCTAATCCACTGAACGTCTATTCTTCTTTACCCACCCCCATTATGAGTCACCATCTGCATACCAGAGAAAATATTAGGCCTTTGGTTTTTTGGGGGTTGGCTTATTTCACTTATCATGATAGTCTCTAGTTCCATCCATTTACCAGCAAATGCCATAATTTCTTTACAGCTGAGTAATATTTCATTGTGTAAATGTACCACATTTTCTTTATCCATTCATCTGGTGAAGGGCACCCTAGGTTGGTTCCCATAGTTCAACTATTGCAAATTGAGCTGTTATAAACATTGATGTGGCTACATCATGTAGTATGCTGATTTTAAGTCCTTAGGTATAAACTGAGGAGTGGGATAACTGGGCATGGCTGATTCTTCATTAACTGAAAACTCTGTACTGTCTCCTGGAATAAGTAGCAACAATTGAGCAGTGTCTATAACATCTTTTCACTAATCAAGAGCTTAGGAACATTATTAGCCTTCTGTTCTAAATTGATTTTTGATGTTCCAATATTATCTAGTATTTGAACAACTGTTCTCACTCAAAAAGACTTATAGTTTTCAAAAATTTTAGATTTTGCAGGCAAACAGAAACAAGGCTATTACACAGGGACTTTCTGGGCACCCTTTAATGTTCTTACTTTTTTTTTTTTTTTTGTAGTATTGGGTACTGAGTCCAGGATGCACACAAGGGAAGCACTCTACCATGAACTACACTTCAACTCTGCACTTACTTTTTAAAATGATGCAAATAAATTTATTTGGGGGAAAACTACCATATTTCCTTGCTTAATAAGGGTAGATAGCCACCACAGTGAGTGAAAGTGTTAGAATGACCAAGGGCATGAGCGTACAATCACCCATCAGCACACATGAGTCCAAATTATTCGATTATCTCACTGAGTAAGCCAACAGTTGCTTCACGTCAGGCTAAAGAAGAAAAAAACACCAAAGAACAAGATAAGAAATCTCTGCTGCTAGAGGGCTTTTTTTAAAAATTTAAGTATGATATTTAAGTGAATTAGTTTTCTAGCTTAGAATCATTAATTCGGTATAGCAGCCAACTTCATCTCTTCTCCCCTCCCCCTCTTTCCCCCCTGTATTGGGGATTGAACCCTGGGTGTTTTAACCATTGAGCTATATCCCCAGCCACTTTTTTTAATATTTATTTTTTTAGTTGTAATTGGTCACAATACCTTTGTTTTATTTATTTTTATGTGGTGCTAAGGATCGAACCCAGGGCATCGCACACACTAGGCGAGCCCTCTACCGCTGAGCCAAACCCCAGCCCTCCTCAGCCATTTTTATCTTTTCTTTCAAGAGGTCTTGCTAAGTTGTTGAGTCTGGCCTCAAACTTGTGATCAATCCTCTTGCCTCAGCTTCCCAAGTCACTGGAATTAAGGTGTGCACTAGTATATCTGGCTGAACACACATTTTAATTTTTTTTATATTTTACTTTTTAGTTGTAGTTGGACATAATATCTTTATTTTATTTATTTTTATGTGGTGCTGAGGATCAAATCCAGGGCCTCACATGTGCTAGGCAAGCGTGATACCGCTGAGCCACAACCCCAGCCCGAACACACATTTTTTTTAAAAAAATATTTTTTAAATTGTCGATGGACCTTTACTTTATTAATTTATTTAAATGTGGTGTTGAGAATCGAACCCAGTGCCTCACACATGGTAGGCAAGCGCTCTATCACTGAGCCCCAGCCCCAGCCCACATTTTTAAACATATTTTAAAAATTATTGTTATTGACACTATGAAATGTGTCATCCCAACACTGTCATGTCATAATTGCAAAGATAACAGAATTTCCACAGTACCACTCAGTAATGACGTGTTAATCCATGCTTCAACATTCAAGTTTAGAAAAAAGTAAACTTTGGAACTTCAGTCATGTCAAACAGCAGGGTCTATCCTGATCCACGGTTTTTTTTTTTTAAGTTTTTTTTTTTTTTTAAAGAGGGAGAGAGAGAATTTCTTTTTTCTTTTCTTTTCTTTTTTTTTTTTTTTTTTAAGAGAGAGTGAGGGGAGAGAGAGAGAATTTTAATATTTATTTTATTTTTTAGTTTTCGGCGGACACAACATGTTTGTTGGTATGTGGTGCTGAGGGTCGAACCCGGGCCGCACGCATGCCGGGCGAGCGCGCTACCGCTTGAGCCACATCTCCAGCCCCGAGAGAGAATTTCTTAATATTTATTTTTCAGTTCTCGGCGGACACAAACATCTTTGTTTGTATGTGGTGCTGAGGATCGAACCCCGGCTGCACGCATGCCAGGCGAACGCGCTACCGCTTGAGCCACATCCCCAGGCCCTGATCCACAATTAGATAAGTCAGTAGTTCTGGAAATTCTATCCAAGTTGTGTGGAGGTTCCCTCTGCATTGCCCGGGATAACGAGACTTGGAACTTGACCTGTCTTTCAGCTGATTGGTTTCAGTTAGTATATAGTGGTCATCATTTCCTTTGCTCCTCAGACAGCTGACAAAGGACAGGAAGACTGAGGGCTTTTTCTGATACTCTGCAAATCCATTTAAGGAAATTCATCATGGATCCCCCACCACACACACCCCTTTACTGGGTTTGCAAATCCAGGGCCTTGAGTATGCTGGGCAAGTGTTCTGTCACTACACAAGTCCCCAGCCCTGTTGCCCATGGGGGTTTCTTTTTTTTTCTTTCTGTATGTAGGTATGTTTTTATGTATATATTTGTTTTTGGTACCAGGGATTGAACCCAAGGGCATTTAACCACTGAGCCACATCCTCCATCTTTAAAAAAAATTTTTCTTTAGTTGTGGATGGACACAGTACTTTCATTTTTATGTGGTGCTGAGGGTGGAACCTGGTGCCTTACTACTGCCAGGAAAGGGCTGTACCCCTAAGCCACAACCCCAGCCCCCACCCCTGCCTTTTTTGAGACATTCTCCTGCTTCAGCCTCCTGATCCATTGTGATTACAGGTGTGGGCCACCTGGAGCAGCCTGTTGGCATTTCTTAATGAGTGATACAGCGTGTCCAAGCCTCCATACTTTATTACATTCTTTTATATAATTGTGTCATCAGCAGAGCTGCCCCTAGGTTTAGGATTCTTTTTTCCTCTCTAGTGCTGGAGATTGAACCCAGGGCCTCACACATGCTAGGTAAATCCTCTGCAATTGAGCTACATCCCCGGTCCTTTTCATTTTTATTTTTTTTCCTTATTTTATTCGTGCATTATAGTTATACATGATGGTGTAATTTGTACTACCTACTGTTACATGCCTTCTCTCTCTCTCTCTCTCTCTCTCTCTCTCTCTCTCTCTCTCTCTCTTTCCTCCCCCAAGAGAGTATCTCGCTATGTTGCTGGCCTCAAACTTGTGATCCTCCTGCCTCAGCCTTCCAAGTATCTGGGATTACAGACGTGGGCCACTGCCCTGGCTTGGTTTAGGCTTCCTCCTCCAAGATGGCTAGAGTGGCAAGCTTCAAAGTGCCTCTCATGAAAGGACCAGACCAGGGCTCTCTAGTCCTTCCTTGAGAGTCACTTTGAAAGAGAAAGGGGCTGGGGAAAGACACCTGCGCCTGGCGTGGGCTGGGAGTTGAAAACACCATCTCGCGTCCTACTTTACTCAGAGCCTGGCCGGAGTGAGAATGGCTTTCCCGTCAATCCGCAGCTTCGCCACCACCATCCTCACCCCTAACTCCCAGCGAGTTTCACTCCACGAACTGAGCAGAGTGAGTCTGACTGCGGACCCTCCAGTGCCCGCTGGCCACCTAGAGAGGCCAAGCGGCAGCGGGCGGCGCTGCAGCCCCTCTGCGGTCCCCCAGCTGTTCCCCAGCCCCCGGAGCCGGCCGACTGAGCTCGTGCGCCGGCGGAGATCCCCAGGCGCGGGCGCGGGCCTGGGCGGGGAGCAGCTCGCAGGGCTGGGCGGGGCGGAGCCGGCGGCGGGAGCGGCTGCGGCGGGCCGGCGCCCTCGGAGCCCGCTCGGCAGGGCTGGGGTGGCCCGCGCCCGCCGTGCGCAGACTCGCGGACGCTCGGACAGGCATGGTCAGTGCGCCGGGAGCGGGGAGCGGGACCTCTCCGGCATGTGGTCCGGGAGGTGAATCGGGAGCCCACACCCCGCCAGGAAGAAGGCAGGGGCGGTGGAGGCGCCCTGTCTCTTTAAGACCGTGTTCCTGCTGACACCGACGACGGTGAGCAACCTGGCCCCAAGTCCCGGCTGAAACCCAGGGAAGGGATGGGTCCTCGGTCTAGTTCCGAGAGGTCGATCATACAATTCTCTGGGCGTGGATTTGGAGAAGTCATCAATGGTCGGAGGGCTCCACTTTGGGTCAGAGCCCCCAGATAACCTGTAAGTTTTTCAGGGCTCCTGGAGAGGGTGGTGAGAAAAGCGAGGCCAAGTGCCCAAGGGAAGAGGGCCCCGCACCAGGCTTCGGCGTCCTAGGCACCTGGGAGGCACAGATCTTCATGAATCTGGTAAGTCCCTTAGCTCTTGGGCTTGGGTGTTGGGTGGGAAGGCAGGGGAACCTACCCGGGCTGGCTGTCAGGGCCTTGAGCCTGTTTCCTGGACTGAGCAGTGGAGCTGCACTGATGGGGCATCTGGCAGCCCCTCTGGGGACCTCAGAGGGCACAGCAGCAAAGAGCTGGTAGCATTGTGCCTCCAGGTGCCCAGTGGGTCAGAGGGTGAGGCTGAGTGGTCCGATGATACAGGGTAAGCAGCATGAGCATTGTGAAGTCACAGAGGAAGTGGGATGCTACAGCTGGGGCCTCAGGCTGTAGGAGGAAAGGTGTGGCCAGGCCGACTTAGGGCCCTCTGTCTGTGGAAGGGAGCCTCTAGGATCAGCAGGGCATCTCTGGTGCCCAAGGTGGACTGATGAATAGTTGGGTGAGGCCACCCCACCACAAGGGTCCCCCTCCCCATCCTACATTGGAATGAAACAGTCCCTTGTCTGCCCACCGGAAGCCTAAATACCACCCACATCATGTGGAAGGAAAGCAGCAGAGAGACTGAATGGCACATCCTGCTGTCCCCCTTTCTCCCAAACCTCTTCCCAGGCAGACCACCCTTGCTCTGTCCAAGCCTGGCTCTGTGAGCTTTCTGTTCCTCCTGAGTAGTTGACTTCCAGGATTTGGGGTTACCAGGGCTCTGGGGAGCATGCGCTGGAGAGAGATGCCTCTGGAAGATCATCACTGACTCCCATCCTCCCACTTCTCCAGATGCAGAAGCCTCCATGGCTGTGATAAGCCTGCTGTTCTTGGCAGTGATGTATATTGTACACCACCCCCTGATGGTCAGTGACCGGATGGACCTGGACACACTTGCCAGGAGTCGGCAGATGGAAAAGCGAATGAGCGAGGAGATGCGGCAGTTAGAGACAGAGTTTGAAGACAGAAAGCGAGCGGCCGAGCAGAAGCAGAGGGCAGAGAGCTTTTGGAGAGGAGATACGTCCAGTGATCAGTTAGTGCTGGGGAAGAAAACTGCGGGGTGGCCATTCCAGGCCAATGGCCAGGAGGGTCCTTGGGGCTGGCTGCTGGGGAACCTGTGGAATGCTGGCCTCTTTTGCCTTTTTCTCATCTTTGAGTTCCTGCGACAGAACATGCAGCATGAACCGGCCTTTGAGTCCAGCAGCGATGAGGAGGAGGAAGTGCGTGTTGTGCCTGTCACTTCTTACAACTGGCTCACCGACTTCCCCTCCCAGGATACCCTGGAATCCTTTTACAAACACTATATCCAAAATGCTATCCGGGACCTGCCATCCACCTGCGAGTTCGTGGAGAGCTTTGTGGATGATCTCATTGAGGCCTGTCGGGCACTCAGCCGCCGGGAGGCTCACCCACAGTTGGAGGACTGCCTGGGCATTGGGGCTGCCTTCGAGAAGTGGGGAACCCTCCATGAAACCCAGAAATTTGATATACTTGTGCCCATCGTTCCCCCAGAGGGTACCATGTTTGTCCTGGAGATGAGGGATCCGGCGCTTGGCCGTCGCTGTGGCTGTGTATTGGTGGAGTCTGAATGTGTGTGCAAGCGTGAGAAGCTCCTGGGGGATGTGCTGTGCCTTGTCCACCACCACAAGGATCACTCAGTGGCCTTGGGAAAGTGTAGCAGTTCCATTAAGGCAACTCTCTGCACTGGCAGGCACCTGGATGTGTGCAAGACTGTGCAGTGGTTCCGGAACATGGTGGGCAATGCCTGGGCCCTGGTGGCCCATAAGTATGACTTTAAACTCAGTCTGCCATTGTCTACCACCTCCTGTAAGATCAGGCTGGATTACCGCTCAGGCCGCTTTCTGTCAATCAGCTTGATCTTGGGGGTGCAGCGGGAAGATACCTTGGTCTACCTGGTGAGTCAAGCCTCTGAGCAGGAGCAGCTCACCAGTGTGGACTGGCCAGAGTCCTTTGCAGCCTGTGAGCACTTGTTCTTGAAGCTGGTAGGGCGCTTTGCCCCTGAGAACACCTGTCACCTCAAGTGCCTACAGATTATTTTGAGTCTCCAGGACCACCAGAGCTTGCCCCCTGGGGCATCCCACCCCATCCTAACCCCCTACCACTTCAAAACGGCACTCATGCACCTGTTGCTGCGGCTGCCCCTGACAGACTGGCAGCAGAGCATGCTTTCTCAGAGGCTGCAGGACCTCCTCTGGTTCTTGGGCCGTGGCCTCCAGCAAAGGTCCCTCAATCATTTCCTCATTGGTAATAACTTCCTGCCCCTGACCATCCCCATCCCGAAAACATTTCGGAATGCTGAGCCTGTCAATCTCTTCCAGCACCTGGTGCTTAACCCCATGGCTCACAAGCAGGCGGTGGAAGAGTTCCACAACCTTCTGACCCAGGTGAAAACGCTGCCCTGTGCCCCTTTGGCTGGGGCACCTTAATGTAAAGGCCATTAAAAAAAAAAAACACAAAAATGGAAGAAGGTATTTCTAATTCCTCAGGCTGCTAAAGAGTTTATCTTTTCACATATATCACTGGTGTATATGTATGTGACCTTCACCTTGCCAGTGGGGGCTGTGGATAGAGTAAGGCACCCTCCGAGAAGTGCCTGAGTCCCTGAGGATAGATGCAGCCTGCAGGGTCTAATCTAGGGGGGGCTGAGGTCTTTTCCTGACTTAGCTTTCATCATGACCCAAAGAAGGTCCAGGGAACTGGATGTTACAGGAGGATCTTGTAGCTAAGGAGCTGAGATCCTGTGAAGTTGTGTTTCTGTATCAACACTGGAAGCAAAAGAGAACCAGAGAATACCTCCATCCCAGCCTCCTCTTTTTGTGAATGGTTCCCACACGTTGCTTGTGAACTGGGTCCCTGTTGAACTATTAGCTGGATTTCCCTCCCAGGGTATTCCACCTTATCCCAAATACTGTGATGGCAGCTTCTCATACTTTGCGATCTGATTTTTCAGACCTTTGCTGTGTTGAAAATATAATCAAAATGTTTTTTCCATTTTCTTAATTAACCCTGTTTTCATGACATTATAGTTTGTTTTATGAACTGAGAGAAACTCCAGTACTGCCCAAATCATTTTAGCATTGACTCACAAATATTCAGTTAATGGTGACTTGTCCCATAACTGAGATAATGTATTTCCTATATTTAATTAAAGTGCCAACATTTTATGACCTTGAAAGCAACATTTTAAAACCCCTCAGGGACATTCTAAAGGCTGAGGGCACTCTTTCTGTAATTATCAATTACTTTGTTTCTGAGGAAAAGCCACTTGTGTGTTATATGGAAAGGTCTAGCTACCATGTGTAGCTGGAATTTTCTGGTCATGCCTTTGTGTTTTCATCAAAGATGACAAAGGGATTACTTGAAGTATGTTTGTGGTTTTGAAAAGGGGGATATCACAATCCAGGCCCACTGCCAGGACTGGACAGGAAGGGACTGTGAAGCCGTTCAACTCCAACAGAATCCTGATTCTAAGAGATATTGTTTCAAAACCTTGAGCACCCTGAGGAGGGGCGTTAAGAAGTAGTGGTGGGTGTGGTTGTTTTGGAAAAGTTAAGCTGTTCCTACCCAGCCAGGGAAGATCTGTTAGTTCTGAATCAATAAGGAGGCTATTTTCTGTATAAACTGAAATCTGCAATAATACATTCAGCAGATCAGCATTCTTACATGTCTGTTCCCAAGAAGTTCATGTTACTGACAGCTCCATCATACATCCTGGTATTTCTCAATGTACCTTAAACCAGTCTGCCCTGTGGTTTCCCAGTGGCATGGCTAGTAGCCAGGAAAGAGTAACTCAAATGGTAAGGAACATCTAGGTTATTAATTTTCATGGTGCCCAAACCAAAATATCAATGACATTAAAAGATCTTAGTGGCTACAAACAATGTAAGCACTAGAAGTCTACCCAGGTAGAAAGAAGGTGCGATCTTTAGGTCTACATGGCTGTTTCTAGTCTAACAGGAGACAAGAAAATATGAATTTATGAGTGGGCAGGCAATTACAAAGGGATCAGTCAGCAAAACTTGGGTGGGGCAGAAGGTACAAGATAGAGTACATGAAACAAAAAAAACAAAAACAAGTAGTAATGAAAAGAACAGACCCGTAGTGCTCTGGGAATACTTTCACAATTAAAGGGGAAACCTCTGCAGATAGTTAGGAAGCTAAGCTTTATTCTGAAACAAAACCTGGTGAGCCCCAGGATACAACAGCATTTCTAGTTAATGGGACTGCTTGGCCCTGACCTAGTGGTCCGGGCACTGTTCTGCTTTACATCTGGTAATTCATTTAATCCTCACATTAGGACCCCACTAAGCAGGTCTTTTATCCCCTCTATTTTACATATGAGGAAACCGAGGCATGCAACTTTTCCAAGGTCACATAGCTCAGGAGGTGGCAGAGTCTTGAAAGTACCTGTCCTTGCAAGCTTTCAGTGGTTTTGGAATGAAACAAGGTTTAGGGGTTAAAGTGATTTGAAAAGAAAAAAAAAGTGCCATGTTAACTTTAAGATAAAGAGAGTTATAGTTCTGTTTGGAAATTCTAGAAGACAGAAATTGTTGATTCTTAGTCCAGTCTTAGGAGGTCAGGAGTTTCATATGGCATACAAAAATTAAAGGCATTTGCATAGAGGCCAAAATGAATGCTAAGCCATTTCTACTATATGTATGTTCCAGTGCTTGATGGTTTAAATCAGGAACTACATTGTGATATAAGTCAGCTACAGGATGGAAAGGCAGCACAAACTTCTTTTTAGTATGGGGGGATTGAACTCAGGGGCCCTCTACCCTGAGTTACATCACTAGACCTTTTTACTTTTTTTAATATTTTTTAGGTGTAGATGGACATGCCTTTATTTTTATGTGGTGCCGAGGATCAAACCCTGGTCTAGCCCGTGCTAGGCAAGAGCTCTACCGCTGAGCCACAATCTCAGCCCGACCTTTTTACTCTTTGAGACAGGGTCTCAGTAAATTGCTGAGGCTGGCCTCAAACTTATGCTCCTCTTGCCTCAGCCTCCCCAGTAGCTGGATTACAGGTCTGTGCCACAGGGCCCAGCTGGTTAGAGCAAATTTGAAGCCAAAAGGTAGCTTGTTCAGGTAGCCAGTTGATACTCCACTGTTCTTCACCTAAACTTAGGCTGCTGTCCATGTATTTGGGGGAATCCCAGAGAGGAGCACAATGTGGGAGAGGGCTGGCGCCAGCATCGCTTTTCTGGCAGCTTGCGAGTGGGGGGAGGGGCCTGCCACTTTTATACAGAGGAACTGAGCTTTGCATACTGCTGATAAATCTTGCAATCTTTTGGCACCTTCAATAGCCCTAACTCCAAAACAAAGACAGCATTCAGAGCAGGAAGAAAGACCTGCTTGCATGGGGTGTGTCTGCCCCACAGAGACCTGGGATGAAGCTGGCTCTGCCCCCTGCACCCAGCCCCAAGCAGTCAGCTTCGGAGGCTCCATTATCACCAAGAACAGCCTCAGCCTCACCTAGTGGGCTACCAAGAGCCTGCTCTCCAGAACTCTAAGCTAGTTCCACAGTGCCACCTATCACCCTCCCAGCCCCGCATCCTGAAGATTACAACTATTTCCTCAAGTGTGCTCAGCAGAGAGAACCAGTTAAGCAAAGGAGATAACAGGGACCCTAGTACATACTGAGCCCACATGCTCACAGAGTTGACTCTATTACCTAATTCTTCATAGTATCCAGTGAAGGGGGATCATCCCCATTTTATAGACTGGGAAGAAATGGTGTCCAGAGAGGTTCACATGCCCAACCCAGGATGGCACTCCATGCCCAGGGGGTAAACCCAGGGCCTCAATCCAGGATTTAAACTTGTCCCACTAGGTTCATTCAATACCCATTTAAATACTTGCTGGGTTAGGTTAGCATCAAGCCCTGGGAAAACAATGGTGAACAAAGACTGATTTGTCCCCATGGAGTTGACAGTCTGGAGGGGACAGACAAGAAAGTCACCCAGCACATGGAAACTGCAATGTGGACTATTCTCTTTTTTTTTAATAGAGAGTGAGAGAGGAGAGAGAGAGAATTTTTTTTAAAGTATTTATTTATTTTAGTTTTTCGGCGGACACAACATCTTTGTTTGTATGTGGTGCTGAGGATCGAACCCGGGTTGCACGCATGCAAGGCGAGCGCGCTACCAATTGAGCCACATCCCAGCCCCAAGAGAATTTTTTTTTTAATATTCATTTTTTAGTTCTCGGCGGACACAACATCTTTGTTGGTATGTGGTGCTGAGGATCGAACCCGGGCTGCACGCATGCCAGGCAAGTGCGCTACCGCTTGAGCCACATCCCCAGCCCTGGACTATTCTCTTGAAGCCTCCAGTAAGGAGATTTGAGTATTAGGGAAGGCCTCCATGAGAAAGTGACAGGAGCTGAAACCTAACAGCTAACTGGGTGAAGGTGAGAATGAGGTTGTTAAAGGAGGAGAATGCACATAGGGAGGCCCGAAGTGAGGGGGGCATGGGGAGGGCAAGTCTGAAAGAAGGCCCAGTTGGCTGGAGGGTAGGGACCAAGGAAGGCAAGGTTCAAGATGGGGCTGGGAGGCCACGGGGGCCAGACCCTGCAGGGCCTGGAGGCCCCTGCAGAAGTTCCCAGGACAATGGACCCTTTCAAAGGTTTTAGACTTCTGGAAGTGGTGGGGAATAAGTGGGAGTGACAGATCAGATTTATACTTGGCAAACACCACTCTGGGCCCAATGAGGAGGCCAGACAGAGTAGGGCAGCAAGAAGGTCATGTGGATGAAAAGGAGAAAGGCCAATACTGAAAGAGATTTTTAGGAGATGAAAGCTGGATAATGGATTGTGTGGAAAGTGGGCAACATCCAGGATGACTCTTGGGTGCTGACTCTGGCATCCACAAGGTGAAGAACACTGTCAACTTTTCTTTGCTTATCTCACACTGCCTAAATTTGAAAGTGGTCACTGGCATACAAAAACCAAATAGCTTTAAAAGTGACTTTTGACAAAGTGCAGTGTTTTTTGTTGTCAAAAGGATTGAGAGGCAAGATGGCATTTAGTGGGCAAATGGTGTCAGGGATGCTCAACAGTTCTACAATGAAGGTAAGGGGTGCCCGCATCAAGAATTGTTGCACTCTGAATGCCACTAGCAGCCTTGAGGAGAAACATACTAAAAGACACCATATGTGTGATTCATAAGAAATTATAGGTTAGGTGTCCAGGTATAATCCAGGGACTGAGGTTGAGGCAGGAGGATGGCAAGTTCAAGCCCAGGTCAGCAACTTGGTAAAGCCTTGTGACAGGGGATGTAGCTTAGTGGTAAAGCGCTCTTGGGTTCAATCTCCAGCACATTTCTCTCCTTGTTCCCCAAGAAAAGTTATAGGGTGTTCTATGGATATTTGAGGGAATTGTCCCATCTTTCCTCCTATAATACCATTCTTGGGGTTCAATGAAGCTCAATGGACACGTAGCATTTTATACTAAGCTCTGTTAACTTTTCCAACTTTTTTTTCTTTCCCCGTTGCTGGGGATTGAACCCAGGGCCTTGATGCTAATTAAGCACAAGCTCTACCACTGAGCTACACTCCAGCTCTCCAACCTTTTTGTAGGGGGGGTGGAGTAGAAGATGGTTTCCAGGAATTTTTTTCTTTTAAAATATTTTTTAGTTGTAGACGATACGATACCTTTTTATTTTTTTTATTTATTTTTATGGGGTGCTGGGGATCGCACCCAGTGTGCCTCCTCACACGTGCTAGGAAAGCGCTCCACCACTGAGCCACAACCCCAGCCCTCCAGGAAGATTTAATCTGAATTAAAACGACGGCCTTCATTTTCTACACACACATTTTGCCTCCGTCCTTTCCCTGCTTGGAAAGCGCCTCTTAGGGTCCCTCTCACTTCGGTCCCACAGCTGCTCTATCCCTTCTCTGCCTTTGCTGGTCTCACCACAGGTCTCCAAGGAGACAGTCATCTCCCTCCCCATTACAAAGCCCGTGTCCGCCCTGCTCGACGCTGGCTCCTCGGTGCCCAGTTCGAACTAGCGCTGGGGAGGAGAAGGTTCTCATACGGACCGCCTGACGTCCACTCACAGGGCGCTGGCCACGGGCTGCCAACTCAGGTGGCCGCGATCCCGTATAGCCCGCGGACACCCTTTTCCGTGACGGACCAAAGCGGTGTGCGCAGGCGCAGGCCCCGCCCATTAGTGACGTCACACGGCCGTTTGGGCGCTGGGCGTTTCAGCGCGCGCAATTTAAACCCAGTTCCGGAGACGCTGGAGGCGAGATGGGACCCCCAGGCCCAGGTGAGGCCTGGCGGACAAGGCCTGGCGGACAAGGCCCGGCGCGGAGCGGCGGTCCGGGTGGGCAGGCGGCGGGCGGTTCCGAGAGGGAGTGTGGACCCTCTCAGCCCGGTTCTCGGTCCGCGGGCTCCGGCAGAGGCGGGCGCGGGGTGGCAGGGAGGGGAAGGGAGGCCCGAGCGGGAGCGCTCGGCCAATCAGGACGCGAGTCGGCCGGCGTCGGGGGCGCGCGGGCCACCCAGCTGCTCGTTCCTAGGCTCCTGCACCACGCTCGGTGTGTTTCCGTTAAAAAGATTTCCTTGGATTAGAAATTAGTTTCATGGAAGCGTTGGGAAGCTCTTGCTTAGCGTTCATGCATTTGTTTTTGCATTCATTCAAAAGTATTGGTCGCTCCCTTTGCGCCAGGTGCTGGAATAAGGGACACAGCAGATAAGATCCCTGCCCTCTTGGATCTGTTTTCTAGTTTAGGAGACACACAATACGCTAAATAGTTAACAGATGAGGTTTAGTGCTGTGATCGAGACTAGAACAGTGTGGGGTTTCTGTAGATTAGGGAAATTTTGTTTTTGTTTTCTTCTACTTTGTGGTGCTGGGAATTGAACCTAGGACCTTATGGAAGCTAGGCAAGCAGGCAAGTACTATGCTACTGAGCTACATCCACAGCCCCTCAAGAAAGATTTTAAGTGTTCCAGGCAGAAGCATGTGCAAAATGAACAGGGAAGTTTGATCCTGGCTTTCACTAGCACCTAACTAAAACATTGTGATTAAGCTTAGTGAATGAGGTTGGACAGGTGGGCAGGTCCTGGAAGGTCTTTGTAAGAAGATTGGAAATAAATTAATATTTTGGACATAGTAAGTGTGACTTACCCCAGAGACACTGAAGTCAAAGAATCCATAGTCACTTGGATAAGGATTTGGCATTCAGAGGTGTGACTGATGGACTGAGAAATAAATCCATACACGTATCATCATCACCGTCTAGATCATAAAACCATATGGGCAGGTGAGATCACTAGGAGAACCTTGTAGAGAGTACACCCAGTACCAGCATTCAGAAACTGCACAGGAGAAGTGCTGGAAAAACTCAAAAGACAGTGGTATCATAGAAGCTAAGAGTGTTTAAAGAAAGAAAGGATCATCAGGTATTTCAAATGCTGCTCGGTCTCAAGAGCCATGAGGCCTGAGAAGTGCCACAGTGTTTGACAGCATGGGTGTTGCAGCTGACCATGGCAAGACTGTTTTCATGAAGTGGTAAGGATGGAGTCTGACCAGAGGGGTTGAAAACAGATGAGGATGTAAACACAGGAAGTATGTGCACTTGGTAACGATGCATTGAATGGATGGATACATGTTAGAGGCAAAGAGAAATCAGCGAAAGAAGATTAGGAGAATTAAAGCATATTTCTAATTTTCAAGTTTTCCTCTTTATTTCTGCTACGATCTCCTCTCCCAAGGTCCAGTTCCCTTCCTTACTCTGCAGTGCCCACATGTAAACAGTCACAAGAACTTTTTTTAAGTATTGGAGGTTGACCCCAGAGGCACTTAACCACTGAGCCACATCCCCAACCCCTTTAATTTTTAAATGGAAGACAGGGTCTCACTCAGTTGCTGAGGTTGGCTTTGAACTTGTAACACTCCTGCCTCAGTCCTCCTGCCTCAGTCTCCCAAGCCATTGGGATTATAGGCGTGCACCACTGCTCCCAGCTCATCACGAGTACTCTTGATTTTGTCCCTAAAAATGTTTCTTATCTCCTTTCTATTTTGACTTTTGTTTTGGACGCAGGTGATAGTTACATTAATTATACTCTCCAACTTGTGGGAAGCCATCAGGGGAGCATCTGAGATTCTTTTTTTTGTTGTTTTTTTAATATATATATATATTTTTAGTTGTTGATGGGCCTTTATTTTATTTATACATGGTGCTGAGAATCAAACCCAGGGCCTCACACATGCCAGGCAAGCACTCTACCACTGAGCCACTATCCCAGCCCAAGAGAATTTTTTTTTTCTTTGTGGTGCTGGGGATTGAACCCAGGGTCTTGTGCATGCTAGGAAAGCACTCTACCAACTGAGCCATATCCCCAGCCCGGGAGATTCTTGTATTTATTCCCTTTTATACCTACTCATCAATCCTATTCCCTCCTCGTCACATGGGCAGCTATTTCATGTTTATTGTATATCACTTTGGAATCATCAATTTTTAAAAATATTTTTAAAATATTTATTTTTCAGTTATAGGTGGATACAATATCTTTATTTTATTTTCATGTGGTGCTGAGGATCGAATCTAATGCCTCAACACATGCTAGAGGAGCACTTTACCTCTGAGCCACAACCCCAGCCCCGGAATCAGCAATTTTGAACCAGCTAAGATGGGTGTGTGTTGCTGGGGATGGAACCTTGGGCTTTTCACATGCTGGGCAAGTGTTCTACCCCTGAGCTACACTCCCTGCCTGCTCTGTGTTCTTAGTCTTATTTGGGGAGGTGAACAAGTACATTCTTGGAGCAATTGCTTGCTTAAAATTTCACCAACTAGTCAGTGATGAAGTGGGGATAAAGCAAGGCCTTCTGATTTTTAAATCTGGAAACTTCCCACCTAGAAACATCTTCTGAGTTCCTTCATCTTTCTCTCATCCAGGGGTCATAAGCCTGCCCTAATACAGTAGGTCACAGCCACTCACTACCATAGTCACACCCTAGATCTTGTCATTAACAATAACTTCGCCAGCCCATCACCTCAGTTTTAAGTACCTGACTTTTTTTTTTTTTTTTTTTTTGGCAGTACTGGGGGTTGAACTCAGGGACAGACTACCACTAAACTGCATTCCCAGCCCTTTTTTGTTTTGAGATCACCGTGGATCAGGGTGGCCTTGAATTTGGCAATCCTCCTGCATCAGCTCCCCAGGTAGCTGGGATTACAGGCATGCCACTGTGTGGTACTGGGGTTTCAAACCCAGGGCTTTGTGTATCCTAAACAAAGGCTCCACTGCTGAGCTATGCCCACAGAAAGTACCCCACTTCTCAAGTACCACCCTGTCTTTTTAGCCTATGTTCTTTTATGCCCCTGACTCTAACCGTCTTTTTATCAAGTGGCCCTGTGAGCTTCTGCTGTGTACCATCCCTCAGCTTTGCCACGCCATTGTTCCCCTCTTTACCTTGGTTACCTCCCTGTCAGTCCATATAATCGGCACCTTCCCCTTGCCTTCCTCCTGCTTCTGTACACTGCTCCACAAGGTCACTCTGCTGATTAATTCAAGCTCGGCCTATTCTGCGCACCTGAGGATGGCACCTGCCTCCACACACCGGGCAGTGGTAAGAGAACAGCAGGGCTGTGACCTGCTGAGTGGTCTCAGGGGGACCCTGAGCTGCCCAGCAGTCATGCTGTATTTCCTGGTTCATTCACTCTCCTACTCCTAGATGACTGACTACTCAGACCTTCCCTTCTCCTCAGATCTCCAGCACCCTCTTCCCGCCCTCCCCTTGGCTGCTAAATTTTTTGATTCTACTTGTCCCTATTGTACAGGGAAGATAAGGGCGATCAAGATAGAATGAGGCAGGTCCACCACTGCTCCTGCTCTCCTGCATGCTCCTGCTCCCCTGCATGCTTCTGTGTACCCTGCATGCTCCTGCTCCCTTGTATGCTTCTCGGTACCCTGCATGCTCCTGCTCCCCTGCATGCTCCAGTGTCCCCTGCATGCACCTGCTCTTCTGCATGCTCCTGCTCTCCTGCATGCTCCTGCATGTGTACCCTGCCATCCCTCCTATGATGGGGCTGGACTCGCTCTGCTCTTCACAAAGCCCACTCCTTTGTGTATTTGAGAATGTCGTTCAGTCATTTTTACCCTTCCTTTTGTGATATCCGTGTTGTAGGCGAGTAATGCCCCCAAGGTTTCCAGACCCTGTGAATGTGTTATCGTCCATGTCTGTGGAAAGGAACTTTGAAGATGTGATGAAGTTAGAGGTCTTGAAGTGAAAGGACCCTGGGTCATCTGGGTGGACCTAGTGTAATCACACTGTCCTTATAAGAGGAGGTAGAAGGGTCAGAGTCAGAGAAGATGTGATGATAGGAGCAAGGGATTGGAGTGATAAAAGGAAGGAACCAGGGACTGGGGTTGGGGCTCAGAGGTAGAGTGCTTGCCTAGCATGTGTGAGGCACTGGCTTTGATCCTCAGCACCACTTAAAAATAAAATATTGTGTCCACCTATAACTAAAAAATATTTTTTTAAAAGAAAGGGACCAGGAACCAAGGGATATAGGCAGATTCTAGAGGCTTCTTGAAAAATGTAAGAGAACAAATTCCTCATTAAAGCCTCCAGAAGGTGTGCCACCCTGCTAATACCTTGATTTTAGACTTCTGACCCCCAGACCTGAAGAATACGTGGGCTTTTTTTTTTTTTTTTTTGGTGCTAGGAATTGAACTCACTGCACTTGACCATTGAGCCACATCCCCAGCCCTATTTTGTATTTTTTATTTAGAGACAGGGTCTCACTTAGTTGCTTAGTGCCTCGCTATTGCTGAGGCTGGATTTGAACTTGGTATCCTCCTGCCTCAGCCTCCTGAGCTGCTGGGATTACAGGTGTGCACCACTGCGCCCGGCTATGTGTGGTGGTTTGTTTCAGTAGTGCTAGAAAACTGGTACTGTCTTTGCTTTATTCTTTCTACCTTGTTGAGTTTGGTGGTGGTTTTTCATGTTGAAATTGCTTTCTTGACCCCTTTACTAACCTCCCTCCCTCCTTTGTTTTCCAGTCCTGAAAATCTCATCTGTTGGCTGCCTCTGGTTCCTCTTCTCCTACCCTCTCCTCTATCCACCCTAGCTTCTTCCCTTTTCTCTAGGAAAACTGCTCATGTCAAGATCTCTAGCCAGGTATGATGGCGCATGCCTGTAATTCCAGTGGCTCAGGAGGCTGAGGCAGGAGGATCGCAAGTTCAAAGCCAGCCTCAGCAACTTAGCTAGGCCCTAAGCAACTTAGCAAGACCCTGTCTCAAAATTTAAAAAAAGCACTGCTTGGTTCAGTCCAGTGACCTCTAGGTTGCAGACACAGTGGTCATCTGAGTCCTCATTTAATCTGACCTGTCAGCCACAATCGACGTAGCTCATAGCTCCTTCCTCTCCTCGACCTCTTCTCGCCTGGCTTTAGAAGGCTCCCTCCTCCTGCTCTCCTCCCTCCTCGTAGTTGCCCCTTCCCCGTCTCTTGCTGTTTTTTTCTCAAGTCTGTCTTGGACGCTGCTCGTCTTTCTCTTCTCTTACTTCTTCAGTGAGCATCTGGTTTCATGGCTTTGAATACCCTGCGTGTGCTCAGGACTCCCAACTTCACATATCTAACTGGGGACTTTTCCCTGGACTCTGGGTTAGTTGTCCAGCGTCTGGCCAGTGGATGCCTCGTAAGCATGCCAGGCCTGGCGCCTCGGCCCCCCTCCCTGCCCTCAGTGTGCTTCTCCGTCTTCCCTCTCAGATCCTGGCAAGTCCGTTTCATTGGTTGTTCAGAACAACATTAGAATTAGCCTTGGGTCTTCATGCCCCACACTTAATCCGTCAGGAAGTCATGCTGGCCCTGTCTGGACACGCTGTCCAGTGTCGGGACACTGCTCAGCTCACTGCCACCTCTGGTTGTTGGCAGTTGCCTCCTAGCTGGCCTTCCTTCCTGCTGCCTGTTCTCACTCCCCGCTCAGTCTGTCCTCTGCATGGAGCCAGAATGCTCCCCTGGAAGCCCAGGTTAGGTCACTTTATTCTTCTCTACGTCCCATCCCTTTCCACTTCCTCCACATGGCCTGTGAGTAATTGTCCTTCCCTTGTCCTGACTGGTGCTCCTGCTCCCCAGCCCTGGAGGGTCTGCTCCTCGCTGCCCATGCGGTGCCACCTTTGTGTTTGCTGTTCCCTCTGCTTTCATGAGCTTCCCCTAAATATCTGCATGGTCTTGGCTCAGCTTATTCCTCAACCCCTGTTTTCCTTATGAACTGGAAGTTAGATCTGAAATTTGGTTAGATTTAGGTTCAACAACTTTGGCTGGAGTGTTTCCGGAAGATTCTCTGAATTTCATGTTGTACAGCATCAGGAGATGAATCAGCTTCAGGGTGTCAACGTGGTGACTGCTGATTGTTCACTGTAAAAGACTTCCTTTGCAGTTAGCAAGGGACCTGTGGGCCCTTCTTTGGAATGTTCTATTTGTTTTACTTATTTGTGACATCCTCTGTCCCCCATCAGAACTTGGAGGAGCTGGGATTGGAACCCAGCCTGACAGTAGCCTGTATTTCAGCCTTGCTAGGCCCCTGTGTCTCCCTGAAGTCCTGCCTGTAGGCTGATCAGAAGTAGCAGCTTTGTCTTATCCACCTGCACCGGGCTGTGGACACGCCTGGCAGCGCTCTGCCACCGTCCTGCGCCCAGTTCTGTCCCCTCTTTATTTGCTGTTCAGTACTTGGATTCACAATAGCTGCAGGGGATGTTTGTCCTCCCACCTCCAAGCCCCACCTCTGAGGTCTGGCATCACAGACTGGAGGCAGAGTTCTTGTTGGGGTGTGGGGTGGGCCTCTGCCCTGAGCCAGATCAAGTCCCCCCAGGCCCAGACAGACATTCGTTCCCTCACTGCCAACCACAGTGAACGGCTCTTCCTCAGAGACCCGTGGACACACCCACAGTACGTCCTCACCTTTGGAACGGGCATGCCCCATGCCTCTGCCCAGAAAGGCCCCGCTCAGTACTCCTGTCACCCCGGTCCTTGAAGACTTCCCTCAGAATGATGATGAAAAGGAGCGGCTGCAGCGGAGGCGCTCCCGGGTCCTGGACCTGCAGTTCAGTGCCGACTCGCCTCACCTGTTGGCCTCCCCCATCAGCAGGTGAGCAGTGCACATCTGAGTGGGCTCTCCTGGGAGGTCCTTGGCTTGTGGGTCCCAGCGTCTCATAACTTATGGGTTCTGGGTTGTGGGAACTCATGGTGTCATGAGTCCTTGCCAGAGTGTCTGGTTGTTTTCCCTTTAGGAGTGTTGATGCTTCCACTACAGTACCGAAATTCACAAACACACAGATCACAGAACATTACTCCACTTGTATCAAACTATCCACTGAGAACGTGAGTATTTTCTGGCTTATCATTGAACATTTTGCATTTTTTTTTTTGTACTGGGGATTGAACTCAGGGGCACTCGACCACTGAGCCACATCCCCAGCCCTATTTTGTATTTTATTTAGAGACAGGGTCTCACTGAGTTGCTTAGCACCTCACTTTTACTGAGGCTGGCTTTGAATTTGGCAATCCTCCTGCCTCAGCCTCCTGCACCACTGGGATTATAGGTGTGCCCCATTATGCTGGCGAGATTTTACATTTTGATCACAGCAGTCTAGCTCTCTTGATTGCATGGAGAATGCATGATAATTTTTTAAAAAAATATTTTTTAGTTGTAGTTGGACACAATACCTTTATTTTACTTATTTATTTTTTATGTGGTACTGAGGATTGCACCCTGTGCCCCGCACATACTAGGTGAATGCTCTGCCCCTGAGCCACAACACCAGCCCGTGATAATTCTTTTATTCTCCAGTGCTTTCCTAGTGCAGGCGTTTCTTGCTGTGGTTTTACTGTCTCCTGTGGGCCTTGGTGCTCTCTGGCAAGTGGCCTGCTGCTGCAGTTTCTCTGGAGAGGCAGCTTGGCCTAAGGGTGAACGGGGAGCCCCCAGAGCTAACAGTGTGTCCTGGGGCCCCCACCACCCATTGTTCAGTGGGAATGAGGATGGCACCTGCCTCAGCAGAGTCCATCTGAGCATGACCTTGCCCCTTGTGTATAGGAGGCCTCAGGACGCATGCGCTCTCACTCTTCAGGCCCCAGAGGAGGAGGGTGTGTGTGGGCTTGGTTGTGTCATCACGTGTTTGTATAGTTGAGATCCGTGGCAAGATGTGGGTTTTCCTGTATGGAAACTTAGCTTCCTATGTTCAGAGTAGGATTATTTATATAAGCTAGTCTATGAATAACAAATCTTCCTACAATTTTCTCTTTTCAGAAAATCACTACCAAGAATGCTTTTGGCTTGCACTTGATTGATTTTATGTCAGAAATCCTTAAACAGAAGGACACGGAACCAACCAACTTTAAAGTAAGAAGGACATATGCTTTTTCTCCTGTCTAGGTTAATGGTGGTTTTTTGTTTTTGATTTTTTTTTTTTTTTTTGCACCAGGGTTTGAACTCAGGGGCACTCAACCACTGAGCCACATCCCCAGCCCATTTTTATATTTAATTTAGAGACAAGATCTCCCTGAGTTGCTTAGTGCCTCGCTAAGTTGCTGAGGCTGGCTTTGAACTCATGATCCTCCTACCTCAGCCTCCTGAGCTTCTGGGATTACAGGTGTGCGCCACCACGCCTGTGGTGGTCATTTCTAATGCTTAACATAACACAGTGTTTGCAGATACACAAGAGCCTCCTGATTAGACATGATAGTGGTTACCTTACCTTCATTCCTCAACTGATGAAATTCAGAGAAGGCAGATGTGTTTAGTCCTATCAGTGTTGGGGGCATCTCTTGTCATTTTTTTTCCACAGGGCAAGTAAATATTTAATGAAACTGTTCAGAATGCTTTTCTCTGCTTCTTCATGAACGTAGCTCTGCTTATTTGGCTAGGTGGCTGCTGGCACCCTGGATGCCAGCACCAAGATCTATGCTGTGCGGGTGGATGCTGTCCATGCTGATGTGTACAGAGTCCTTGGGGGACTGGGCAAAGATGCACCTTCTCCGGAAGAAGTGGAGGGCCGTGGTGCAGGTGTGTGGGTTGGGATCTAGACTTAAGGTGCTTCTTTTAGGGTATACCAGGTAGTTATTTGAGTCACATTGGAATGAAGTTGCAAGAAATTGGTTACCTCATTTTATCGAAGACATGGACATTTCTAGAAGAATATATATGGACTTTCATGAGAAGATCACAAAAAAACGTAGATAGTACACCAACCAGGGATAATTACTTTATTCACTGGGAACTCTTCTTATTGCTGGTGTTTTTGGAATCATTTTTCTTTTTCTTTTTTTGGGAGGCAGGTACCAGGGATTGAACTGGGGGGCACTTGACACTGAGTCACATCTCCAGCCTTATTTTATATTTTACTTAGAGACAGAGTCTCACTGAGTTACTAAGCGCCTCACCATTGCTGAGGCTGGCTTTGAATTCTCAATCCTCCTGCCTCAGCCTCTCGAGCTGCTGGGATTACAGGTGTGCACCACCACACCCAGATCATTTCACTCTTTCTTATGGGCTTTTGGTGCTCCCCTTCCACTTGGCTGCTTTGGGCTGCAGTGGAGTTATTTTTCTTTGTAAAGGAGAAGGACCTTCTAAAAGCTTTTAGGTTTTCCTTAGGAAAGGTTAAGTAAATATCACCAGCTAGGAGCTTCTCATTGGGCGTCTTTGGAAGTTAACTTGTATTAGATGCCAGATACTTAAATCTGGTAATTCAGTTTTTCCATCAGCTACGGATTTAGATAAGTTGTTGCTTTGAGAGAATTTTATGTTTAAATATGAGCAATTGTTATGGTTTTGAAGAACTTGACTTCATTAGTTTGGCCACATGCTACAAAGCAGTTCTTGCGGTACAGTCTTCTTCCTTCTTTCAGATGAAAGTGCTACTGAAATAGGAACAACCAAAAAAGCTTCAAAGCCAAAGAAGAAGCATTCGTACAAGACCATTGAGCAGAACATAGACAACCTTAATGTCTCCGAAGCAGATCGAAAGTGTGAGGTAAGGAAGTGTCTGAGTGTGGTCTCTGACTCATTCAGTACCTCCGGCTGAGACTAGGTACGGCCCAGCCTCCCTTGCTGGTCTATGCTGGCTTAAGCCTCCAGGGAGTAAAATATTTAGCTGGCATCTCTGCATTATTGTCCCTTAGCTTTATAATGCATACTGAAGGTGGCAAGCTTCAGTAGTTCAGAATTACTGAGTAGAAAGAGGACTCTAACAAAAAACCGAATTTTACTTCTAAGTATGTGCAGTGGCATTGACGATAGCTAACATTTACTCTACACACCCTGGGTGCCGTATTCCTCCCTAGACCTGTCCTCACAACATCCACGTTCACTCTTAAAGAGGTGACTGAGGCACAGGGCTCTTCGGTAATGGGACTGAGAGGATACCTGTGGTGAGAGAGCTAGGCTTTGAAGCCAAGTGTCTCTAAATGGCCTTGCTGTTTAGCAAATCCTAAATAGTATGCTTAAAGAAATAGTTTTGGATGACATATTTGTGGTTGGAACCATTAATTTAAACAAATGGTGTTGCTCCAAAGAAATTGTTGTTGGAATGCTGCTGTTACCAGCGTTGTTCCAGGCCTGGGAGCATAGCCCAGCATGTGTGGCTCCCTGAGTTTGATCCCCAGCAAAACAAACAAAAACCTTTTTGTTTCAGCAACCATTTTTATTTTTGTTATCTTTGAACCTTTCTGGGAGTGTATCTATAAGAAAATTCTGAAACATCCAATTTCAGTTGTCCTCAAGAATGGTTACCAGTTTACTTTCCCACCAGCAGTGGCCTGGGCTGCTTCTTTCACTACCTTCACAGCGCTCATAAATGGTAGTTAATGTTATAAGACAGGGGAAAGGGCTGAGCTCTGGGCTACCCTGCTCTCAGGACTTCTGAGAGCGGAAGAAATACCCAGTAGGAGGACAATGGAAAGTGTGGTCTCCAAATGAGAAAGTGTTGCCCTTTGGGGAACGGCTCTGACCCAGCGGCAGCCTGAGCCCACTGGTGCGCTTGGAGGGGGGTCCTCCTGGAAGGGTTCTGTGGAGCCAGTCTCTGGGTTTGGAGGAGGGGCTGGGGCCCAGGACCCAGACCTCTGAGGAGGGCATTGCTGGCCCATGCTAGGAGCTCTGAGGGTACACAGTAGGCCCGCTCTCTGAGTCTGAGAGACGATTGGACTCAGCTGCTGCTGTGCGGAATAGCATTGCTGGCACATCAGGTGAACAGGGCTGTTCACGCCCCGCAGGCTTCCTCCTAACGCCCCCTGTTGGCTGAGCCTGACAGCTGCTGGCAAAGCCAAAATGTTCCAGCCCTGCATGAAAGAGGAGAAAAGGAAGGTCAGAGCTGAGAGGCTATAATCGCTTAGTAACTGTCCACAGGCCAGTGTCTTGTGAGCATTTGTGAAATGTTATCCATTGGGGAATTGAGGTGGAAGTGACACAGATTCGTGTTACTATTCTTTTAGTATTCTTTCAGGAAAACAAATGGGGGAGGCGAAGGAAGACACTGAGTACAGGTGGTGGTTTTGAAGAGTCTTGTGCAAACGGGAGCAGAATAAGGGGTGGCAAATTGAAGGAAAAGTAGAGTTAAGAGGTTTGTTTTTAAATGGTTGAGTTAGGTGGGTGCAGTGGCTCAGGAGGCTAAGGCAGAGGATAGCAAGTTCAAAGCTAGCCTCCGCAACTTAGTGAGGCCCTAAGCAGTTTAGCAAGATCCTCTCTCTAAATAAAAAATAAAAGAGGACTGGGGATGTGGCCCAGTGACTAAAGAACCCCTGGGTTCAATCTCCAAGAACAAAAAAAAAAGAAGAAGAAGAAGAAATATTTCTGTTCAGAGCAGCAGTAGAACCTTGTGACCAGCTCTGTCACAGGCTTTTTGAACTAACAGAATTTGTTGGGATACTATTCTTTCGCACTGGGCATTTTAGAAGTAGCTTTTGGGAGCGGTGGTGACTGGTAGTTACCTGTCCAGGTGTCCTGTGTATGAACAGGTGGACACATGTGCCTGTCACCACATGTGATCACCTGGAGCAGGTTACATTTAGCCCTCTGACTACACAGAGCCCTTTCTGGGCAACTGGGACTTTAGCTGATCAGTTAGGGAGCCGCTGTACACTTTGATCCCCGTGCACCCTCCTGCAGATGAGCAGGTCCCATGCTGAGTCCTGCTGCTTCTGGCTGCACAGCTGATGCTTGAGTGTCTGTGTTCTCCCATTCAGGTTGATCCCATGTTTCAGAAGACTGCAGCCTCATTCGACGAGTGCAGCACTGCAGGGGTGTTCCTCTCCTCCCTCCACTGCTGCGACTACAGGAGCGAGCTGCTCTTTCCTTCTGACATCCAGAGCCTCTCCACTGCAGAGCCTCTCGAGTTGCCAGATTTAGGCTGGGTAGAAATGACAGACCTCAAAGGTAAGTCTGAGTTGTGCTTTTCCCCAGGGCCTTCAGCCTTCTCAGGAGCTTCTCCACAGCAGTGCTGAGAGCACCCATGGCACTCTGATGTCACTTCCTTACGTTACTGTAAGGTGCCTCTGCAATGCCAAAATGGGTGTCCTTTAGGCCGTGCCTGGCGACCTACTCACTGTTCCCCTCCCAGCATGGAGTCTGAACAGTAGCCGTTGCCACTCTGCCCTGTGTGCCCGCACCTCAGGGGCCCACTGTTTGCAGCAAGCTCCCACGGTCACGGGCTCACCCTGGAGTGTGACAGAACGTGAGAAGGGGGCTTAACGAACGGGCACTCTGTCTAGCCAGAGAGGCCCCGTTCTTGTTTATTACCAGTCCAGGGGGTCCCAAGGAGAAGAGGGCATTGGAAATCGTTTCCAGATCCTGTGGCAGTCTAAGAACTGACCTGCCCTATTACACTGACTTGGCAAGTTTTAACGCCCTTCCCGCTCCCCCCATCCAGGGGTCTCCTGCAGACATAGTGGGGGAGCCGGCTGTGTGCAGGGCAGGCCTATGCTGGTTTCTATGGGTTGAATGTGGTCGGTCCTCCCTGTTTGGGAAGGGCTTTGCGGCTGGCTCCCCTGTGCTTGTTCTTTCTGTTCTTTGCCTACATTTGGACTAACAATCTCTTTTCCTCCTTTATACTCTCAGCTGGGGCTGTGGTGCTCTGGGGTAGGTCATCTGTAACTAGTTTAGCTTGGGACTAAAAATAAGCACCATTACATGATTGTTCATGTACTTGGTGTGTTTTAAGGGGAATGGTGGGACTGGGGTTGTGCTCAAAGGTAGCGTGCTTGCCTACCATGTGTGAGGTCCCGGGTTCGATCCTCAGCACCACATAAAAATAAAATTAAGATGTCCACCTATAATTAAAAAATCAGTATTTAAAAAAAAAAAAAAAAAAAGAGGAAGGGTGTTCAGTTTCCCAACTGAGCTCATTTCATAACCAGACATCTGTGCTTTGGGTTTCTCTTCAGCATTTGACTAACTCCTGGAAGGCAGCGTAGCCTGACCCTGGTCTGGGCATGCACCTGTGCACCTGCTTGCTCCATGGAGCGTGCACCCCCAGAGGCCAGCAGCCAGCCAGCACTGGCACTCCAGCTTCTGCTGGGCAGCAGTGAGGCGACCGCCTCATCCTGCTGTGCCACTCAGTGTCATTCCAAAGGGACTGAAGAATGTGCTTGACCCCCTCTAATCCTGATCTCGGTGTCCTCCCCAGCGCCTCTGCAGCAGTGTGTGGAAAATGGCCAGCTCTGCCCTTCCCTGGCTGGGTTCCAGTTCACAAAGTGGGACAGCGAGACACATAATGAGGTATGTTCAGCTGTGGGACTTCGAGGGCTCTGGGCGTGTCTCCAGCACTTGTGGTTTCAGTTAGATGGCCCAAGATTAGTTCTGCCCCGTGGGAACCAAAACTGTGGCATCATTTTTATTTAGCCAGGAGTACAGAAAATATTTCCTTTGGCACTTCTCTAGGGAAAAAAATTGGGGTGGGTCAGGGTGGGGCTGAGAACACCATGGGACCCTGCTGCAGCTGGGTGAATTCTGGGATCCACTACACTTTCCCTTGCTGCTCCCTGGAGTGGCCGCCCTGCCATTCATGAGTGAGCACTCTTTACTAGTTGTGCTCTTGAACGTGGTTGTTCTGTGGCCTCTGGGCTCTCAGGCAGCCGTCAACTCGAGGCATTTCCTGCTCTTTGGGGCTGAGTCCCTTGGCACGCAGTTTCCTGAGAAATGGTCATGTGTACAGCTTCCTCCGTGTATTTTTAGCACGGCTGCCTTTAGCCTACTTACTACAACTTCCAAAGTAAATGAACTCCAATGAAAACTGTTTTTCCAAACATGCAGCTGATGGTTGCAGATTCCTGTTTCATGTTTTACAAAATGTGCCCGCAGCAGTACGGCTTCATCCTGCTGCACAGGCTAAACTTCTTCAGTGTTTCTCTCCTGTGAGGACGCTGGCCCCAGGAAGTGGGGTGGGGGCATGCTGGGGAGAAGGCTGGAAATGAGTTTGGGGGTGGGATATCTCCTTTTCCAGGGGTGAATTTGGGTGGCCAGAGGAATGAGGGGAGCTTGAGAGCCCTCTTTTGTCCCTGCAGTCTGTGTCAGCCCTGGTAGACAAGTTCAAGAAGAATGACCAGGTATTTGATGTCAATGCTGAGATGGAGGAGAGTGGCTGCGGGGACTTCCTTGATGGGCCCCTGGAGGACAACTTTGATGCCAACGATGAGCCCGAGCACACCTCAGCTGGGGACCACGAGGAGCTCCGGAGCTGGAAGGAGCCCTGCCAAGTCCAGAGCTGCCAGTAAGGCTCTCAGGGTCCCAGACGTTCCCAGGCCACGGCCGCCCCTTCCTCCGGGTCTCCTGTGGGGCATCTGACCTCTTCCCTGATTGGCTGAGCTGGCGTGTCCGGCTGCACACATCAGCTGAGCCACAGAGCTGACTCAGGTCACATGTGGCATTGTGTGTTGGCTAAGCCACTTTGGTTACAAAATCGATGTCCAGGAGTTTGTAAGGATTGGAACGGGCATGCAGCGCTGGAGAGTGCCCCCTGGCTCTGGGAGCTACTGCCTTGTGTCTGTCATCACCACCTGCATTTTGGGAGCAGATGGGGCACTTCCTTTCTCGTTGCACCTAGGCCAGCTTTTGGCCATGTCACTGTGGATCAGTGACAGGTAGAAGCAGGTATATGTGTTGCTTATGGACAAAGGCACACAGAGGGGGCTGGGTAGTCACCTTCCAGGTAGGCGACTGGCTGGGCAAGGGAAGGACAGAATAAATACAGCAGTGCCCGTGTGGGGAGGGCAGAGGCGAGGAGGAGGGTTGTTGGTAATTTGGACTTGTGATTATCTGAGTAAGCATCCTAAGATAAGCCTGTCACGGCGGAGGGCTGTTGGAGGTCCCAGAAGAGCCTGGAGAGACCCCAGGATTAGTGGGAATGGTCCCTCTACGAATTCCTGTGCCTACAACCACAGCTTGCCAGCCTGGGGTTGGGGACAGCCAGGTGGAGTATTTGGATGACACCTCAGGATCCTTCGGTGTGATTCTCTCGGGGCAGGCATCCCGTTGGGAGCTCTGCTTGCCTGACTGAAGGGTGAGATTTTCCTTGAGTTTGGTTTGTCAGTCACAAATAGTTAGATTGATAATGTCTCTCAGAACCTGAGTAGAAGTCTGGGGGCTCAACATGTGGCACCTTGAGGCAGAACCACCATCTCCGTCTGTTAGCCTGCTCTTCTGACTTGTGGGGTTGACTTAGCTGAGGCTTGTGCTGTTCCTACCCTGTCTTCCCCAAAGTGAGAAGTGGTCCACAGGTCAGTGGGATGAGCTCTCAATGTCATTGTTATGTCAGAGAAAAGCTGTCTTGTTTTCTGAACAGTGAGGTGACATCTGAGGGCCTGAGGGTAATGGGGGCTGCCTGACTCCACTTGGTTTTGGAAGGTGTTTCCTGCTGTATTCGGAACAGCTCTGTTTCTCACATGGTGTCAACAGCACCGAACCTTAGACTGTCCTGCTGAGTGAATGGGGGCAGGAGGCTGTGGCTCTGGTCTGGGTATTTTCTGTCCTTCAGTCCCCTCCCCTCGGCATGAGGCTGGCCTTTCCCAGGAGCTCATCAGTGTTTGACTGGACTAAATCTGGGCCTGCCATGGAGAGCTGTGTCACGTGGCAACGTCATTGCCTTCTGGGGCTTTTTACTTCTTATCCATAAAATGAAGGGCTGGGACTGGGTGATAATAGTCATATTGGGCATGCCAGTGCCTCACCTGCGTTATTCACACCATTTATACGATAAATAAAATGAAGTCCTTCTCAGCCCTGTCACTAGGTCCTGCTCTGCCCATGTTACAGATGAGGACACAGACTCTGAGGCGACGTAATGGGGTGGAGCTGGTCACTAGCCGTGCATTTGTCCCATGCCTGCTGTACACAGTGAGCTCCGGGTGGCAGGCTCCACTGCAGACCACCTGACAGGGAATCACTGCATCAGACACCTCTCCAGGTGACTTGTGCACTCAGGGTTCTGCAGTGTGCCCGGAGGTCTTCAAGGGCCTCCAGCTTGAGTGGCAGGGGCGGGGCTGAATGGTAAACACCTTGTCAGGTGGGATGCCCGTGGGTGGCGTGGGTGGCAACAGCTGTGCCCGGAGTCAGAAGCACAGCTTTCTGCACAGCCTCTGCCGAGGACTCGCCTGTGAAAGCACTGGGTGCCTGTGAGCAGCTCGGTGACCCCTCCTTCTGCACGGTGGGGCTGCGAGCTCTCCAGCTGGCCCCTCTGGGGCAGTGTGCTTGTAGAATGTGCCGACAGTGGCGGCAGACCTAGCCGGTGCTGATCCAGAGCGCGCGTACTGTGTGTGGAAGAGTGAGGTGCAGCCAGGCTGGCCCCTGCGCTCCTTCCCAGTGGGAGGAGCCCTTCAGCCTGCTGCTGGTAGGACCAACCAGGGCTGCAGGGAAGGAGGCCCAGATGTTGGAGGAGGAGCCAGAAGAGAGTCTTCCTGGAGGGGTTGGAGAAGTTCAGAGGGGCAGGCCTTGAGAAATGGGCAGACCATGGGCTTGGTGGTCAGTTGCTTCAGGATGAGGCCGGGCAGCAGGGTGAAGGAATTGTTGAGTGAGTGAGCTCAGGGAGCCCTCGGGCCTCTGTGCAGCCTTGGTCCAGACTCTCTGGAAGGGAGCCAAGCTCCCCACAACCTTTGCCTGTAAATGTCCAACACCAAAACTAGCAGCAGAATGTCCAGGAGATGCTCCTGAAGCACTTTCTGCCTAGAGTTGATCACACAGCACATTCGTTACTTGATGGCATAAGCGAGGCAGCAGGTTTGTGCAGCACAAACTTATAACCAGACACACTAGACATGTAATTTTTTTAATTTAATTTTTTTTGGGGGGGTACTAGGGCCTGAACCCAGGGCACTTTACCATTGAGCCATATCTCATAACCCTGCCCCCCCTTTTAATATTTATTTTTTAGTTGTAGTTGGATACAATACCTTTATTTCACTTATTTATTTTTACGTGGTGGTAAGGATCAAACCCAGGGTCTCGCATATGTGAGGCGAGTGCTCTACTGCTGAGCCACAACCCCAGCCCTGCCTGGCCCTTTTAAATTATTGATTTTTGAGGTAGGGGCTCACTAAGTTGCTTAGGGTCTTGCTAAATTGCTGAGGCTAGCCTTGAACTTGCAATCCTCCTGCCTCAGCCTCCCACGTCTCAGGGATTATGGGTATGGCCACTGCACCCAGCAAGTTTATTTTAATTTTTTTTTTTTTTTAAAGAGAGAGTGAAAGAGGAGAGAGAGAGGAGAGAGAGAGAGAGAGAATTTTTAATATTTATTTTTTTTTTAGTTTTCGGCGGACACAACATCTTTGTTGGTATGTGGTGCTGAGGATCGAACCCGGGCCGAGGATCGAACCCGGGCCAGGCGAGCGCGCTACAGCTTGAGCCACATCCCCAGCCCTTATTTTAATTTTTTAAATTAAGTTTTAAATACATGATAAATATGTGAATACAGTTTCCTATATTTTTTACTTTTTTATTTTTTATTTATTTATTTATTTATTTTTACAGGTTTCATATTTTTAATCAGGTCTGTGAAGAATATCTTAAATACTACAAGAGACACAACAGAATATTTTTTCTTCCAGCATTAAAAAAAATGACATTCACAAACATTTTAAAGAGGCTTGTCTGTATAATCAGGGTGGTGATTGTTTATAGGTACATTTAGAAATTGCTTTCTAGTCATGATAAACATTGTGTACAAGTTTTTAAAATGCCCCAACTTTAGCTTTAAAAAAAATTAGTCTGGCTAAACTTTTCCTTTTGCCAGAAGCAATGATCCTGAGAGTCCAAACTAAAACTTGGTAAAAAGAAAAATACCTGGGGGACTAACAAATGTGCTATAATTTGTCTTTAAATGAGAAAAAAATTTTACATGGAGCTTTTTAAAAGGTCTTTTAACAAGCTACCTTGGGAGCTCAATTGAAAAATAGAAGTTGATGTACTAAAACAGATGTTTCAGTGCAGCTCCAAAAATCTTTATAAATACAGCGATTTGGAAGGACGATCCTGGATCAGAAGTGTTATTCCTTGTGTATCTACTTAACGTGTGCATGCCTCAACTCAGTTGTCGTAATTGTCTCGATAATTTCCTCCTGAGTAGCGGTCATAGCCACCCTGGCTTCTGCCACTATAGTCTCGGGACCGTCCGTATCCATATCCATAACCTCCAGGTCGACTGTCATACCGGCCACTCCCATAGCCCTGGTCCCCGCCACCTCTAGAGTAGCTGCGACCACGCCCATGGGCCCCCTCTGGTGCCCCGGGCAGACTTGCCTGCATGGTCCACCCGGATCTGCCAACCATCCAGGGACTCCCCATTCATGGCTTTTATGGCATCTGAGGCATGTTCTGGATTGGTGAAGGTGATGAAGCCAAAACCCCGGGATCACTGAGTCTCCCCGTCCTTGACAACAGCCACCTCAGAAATAGGCCCAAAGCTGCTGAAGTGGTCTTCCAGCGCCTGCTCATCAGTAGTGAAGTTGAGTCCTCCCACGAACAGCTTCCCGTCTTCAGAAGACATGGCAGTGAATTTGAGTCCTGCAGGGAGAGTTTGGGGTGGAAAAACAGTGAAGGTGGTAGAAGTAAAAGACGTTGGAGAAGTGAGAAAAAAGAGTGAAAGGCAGAACAGAACATAGACAAGAGGATGGCAAAAAAGCTCCTATATTTTTTAAAGATTGTGAATATAAGGCTAATGTCCACTTAAAGCTTCTATTCACGTACTCTTCAGGGCTTGTTTTAAAAGAGAGTGGTTCGACACTAGTGTAAAGCCAGATCTGAAGCCTCCTGGCTGCCTTTACTGTTAGAGGGCAGTGCGGCAGCACTGAATGCTTCCCAGCCCTACGGAGCCCTGAGAAAGCTCTCTCACATATTTAGTCCTCTTCCAAAGGTGAAAAACCAAACCAACCCACACTGCCATGTTGGCAGGACACGTAGACCCACCCCATACAGCCAAGAGTAAAGCTGTGTAAACTAACAGGTTATGAAGGGGGTCGCCAAAGCTTTTGCGGAGCTAAAAGTAAATTGGAATAACATTTCTTTCACTGTGAGTAGGAGCACAGCAGTGTCTCCTGAACGCTGATTAATGGTGAAGAATTAACAAACACTGGTCATCTTGCACGGCAGGAAGCCTTGTGTGTGCAAAGACCCCAAGGCAGGTTCTGCTGGCAGGTCGGCTCCCTGCTCTGGCATTATGCCAGCTGCATTGTCTGTGTATAGAAACTTGATTTCTCTGTACTTCTGTGTGATGGTCTCTCAAAGGAGTAGGTTAGCATTTATGAAACTCTTATATAGATACAAATATTAAAAATATGTATATATTATCAAAGTAAGAGAAGCAGAAGTACTTGAAATAAAACTAAGGGATTGTTAATAATGACGTGTTTATATTGGACTTAGCCCTAGAAATGCTCATTTGCAGAAAAGTGTGTCTCCAGGGACCTGCTTTGTATGTAAATACAGCATTGTACTGCATGTACTATTGTGCAAATAGGATTTCATGTGCATTACAGGGAAGAAATGATTTCCCTTGGGGACGGAGACATCCAGACCATGTGCCCTCTTCTCTCCATGAAACCTGGAGAATATTCCTATTTTAGTCCCCGGACCATGAAGATGTGGGCTGGCCCAGATCACTGGCGCTTTAGACCTCGACACAAACGTGCGTACAACTAGGTGGAACTTTAAGACAAGATGCAGAGTAGATGGCAGCTGCTCAGCACTAGCCAAGGAAAGGAAATGTCAAGCACTGTCTTCATTGCCTCCCAACGAGCTGTAGAAACGCACAGAGGAGCCAGCCTCCTGGTTGCAGGCAGCTGGCCTGGCCTGGGATGAAGGGTTCACAGAAAGGGCTGGAGGGAGAGGAGGTGGCTTATGGCCAGTTCCTGCACAAGGAACTGGGACTCGATGGGGAGAGTGATAACCATGTCAGGAGAGCTGGACTCGGGATGTCGCTCTGCCTGCTAGTGTTGGCATGACTGCACACAGCAGAATAACCACCAGGCCCTGTGCAGCCCTCGAAGCGCCTGCCAGCCTTCTGTGTTTGGCCTTGTAGATTGGAAGGAACTTAGCATACATTTTGGATGTGTTAACCAAAGCACAAATTCTAAGTTTAGGATAGAAATGAGCTGTGTGAGTGAGTATTCTGACTGCAGTTGCAATGTCATTTGCAGATACGATGTCATTTGCAGATGCCATAAGACTATCCATAGAGTTTGTAAGATGAAATGATTTGGCCACAGGTGACATTGACATCTGTGTTTTCTATAGAAGATGCTGTTTCCCAATCAGAGAACAAGAAGAGGAATTCAAAGAAAGATTTTGAAATGGACTTTGATGATGATATTGATTTTGATGTATACTTTCGAAAAACAAAGGTTTGTGCTGGATTTGCTGGCATTGTGTTTTCTTATATTATTATTTGCACTCCTCTTTCTGTTTTTGATGTGATTTTGAAAACTTATTATAAATTTAACTGTTAAATAGTTTCATTCTTCTTTGTTCCTTGAAGGGACTGTTGAGAAATAGACCCAAACTCAGTGGCAGAAAGAATTGAGTTTAGAGTAAAGAGAATAATGTCTATCAAAAACCACTCTTTATACAGAACCAGGGGCTCTCTGATGGTAGATTAATGCTGCCCAGCCCTTCCTAAGCTCCTTTCAAGAAAACCAAAAAGAAACTGGTGTGGTAGTGCACGCCTATAATCCCAGCAATTCCAGAGGCTGAGACAGGAGGAAGGCAAGTTCCAGGCCAGCCTCAGCAACTTAGTAAGACCTTGTCTCAAAATGAAAAAAGGGCTGGGGATGTAGTTCAAGGGTAAAAGCATCCCTGGATTCAATCCCCAGTGCCAAAAACCCAAACAAAACAATCACAAAGATATTTGACCGTTATTAAAAATGCCTAAAAACAAGATTTATATATTTTTTAAATTAATAGGCTGCAACTGTTCTGACCAAGTCCACTTTGGAGAACCAGAACTGGAGAGCCACCACTCTTCCTACAGATTTCCACTACGAGATCAACACGCTGGTCCAGCTGCACCTCAAACCAGGTTTAAGGGTAAGACCACCGTTGGCAGCCTTCAGCCACGGTCAGCATCAAGCCTCCTGAGGGCCCTCAGTGGCCAGTGATGGGTGGGGCAGTTGGTAGTGCCTCAGAGATGGGTGGGTGAGGGGCCTGTGGGGGAGATGCACACCAAAGTCTGGAGATGCCTGCTTAGCTCGAGCGCAGAACAGCGCGTGGGGTGAGCAATAGGGAGTCGTGGCGGGGTTCAGAAATTCTTGTTTCTCGATGCTCTCGTGCTCTTGTTGGAGTTCGGATCCACCCTGCAGGTACTCTGTGCAGTCCACGTTGCCTTGCTCATGGTCCAGGTGTAGCAGCACAGCCATGATGCCACTTGGGGCCACATCCCTAGGAAGTTCCCTAGGGCTACACATTCTGCCCCGACTGTTCCCAGCACCTCTGGACCACCGGGGTTGTGCTTGGCTTTCTCTCCACATTATTCACCTATGGCTTTCCTCACGGTGCTAGTGACAAACGCATGCCCTTGTGGTCAGGGGACCCAGCAGTGGCCATGCGAAGCTTCATTCATTTGCCCCTCTGCCCACCTGCATTCCTGATTGTCCTTCTCTGGTGATATCAGTAGTAGGAGCAGTGGGTAGTTTCCTTTCTTTCTTCTGCCTGTTTCTCTGCAGCCTCAGTGTTATGTATACATGTACGAGTATCTCCCTGAATCCACTGATGTCTCACATTCTGCTTTTACAGACCAGCCATGATGTATTTTTCTTTCTGGTCACTATTGTCCACTCAGCAGACACGTTCTTACACACAGAAAGGAGCAAAGTGGTGACAGTGGGGTCAGCACTCCTCAGGTCCCGGAAGCAACTGGGGTTGAGGTTCAGCAAGGCCCTGTGGACGAGAGAGGTTTGAGGCCGAGCCAAGGCGGGTGCAGTACAGGTTCACCACTGGGCAGGACCCTCGTGAAGGAACTGGCCATAAGCCACCTCCTCTCCCTCCAGACCTTTTTGTGAAACCTTTTGATAATGGACTAGGCAAGACTTGCTTAATGAGAAGCATCTAGCTCTTTCCCTGACTGTATCCACTTCCCTGACCGACTCTACTCAGTGGGAAGAGTGGAGAAGAGTGAAGACGGAAGTCACCATGCTTGAGCACTGTTTGCTGTTTTGTTTTTCTCCATAATTGTTCCTTATAGAGGAAAGAGCCTGCGTTCCTGCCCATCCTCAGGAATCCATTCCCTGGTGCACAGAGCGACAGGCGATGGAGATCTCCCCCTTCCCAGCAGAGCCCCCCAGGAAAAGGACTCTTAGGCCCTGGAAGCTTGGCAGGGACAGGCCAGCTGTGCCCAAAGGGGGGTGTTCTAAGTGGAGAAGGAGTTGTGTCATGTGAGGGACAGTGCAAGAAAGTGGGTGTTTCTTAACTTAGTAAATATTTTGTCATTTCATATAATTTTTGGATTGTATAACAAAAACACTTGAGTTTTTGTGGATGTTTTCAAAGTATAGAATTATACTAAAATATTCAGTGTGCTTTTGTAAACTGAACACACCTCCCCCAGCATTTTTCTCACCTGAGAGACATATATCCCAGCTGAAAACCACTGGAGTAAAGACCAGTGGTTGGGAAGGCTGTGGTCCACTGGTATTTCCTACAAAGGAGGCCCCGTTCTGTGAAGCTCCGGAAGGCTGAGCAAGACCCTGTGGATGCAGTCAGGGAAAGAGCTAGATGCTCTCGCTATTGCTGTCTAGGGAGCAGGGTTGCTTCCAGGGGTGGGTCAGGCTGCCTGTGAATTGTGATCATGTTTTCTCTCAGAATTATTATTATTTTTTTAATTTGTTCTACTTAGTTGTATATGACACAGAATACATTTCACTTCGTCGCACATAAATGGAGTGCGGCATTTTGCACGGTGTAGACGCACCATTCGTGCAGCCAAACCAGGATTATTCTTTCAGAAATCTGCAGGCAGGGTTTCCAACTTTTGTTTTTAGTGAAGAACCTTTTTTTTTTTTTTTTTTTTTAAATTGTGCAGAAGACATAATTGCAGACCAGAAATGGAGCTCCTCCAATTGGATTGGAGGCTCTGAGCCCTGTGCCCCAGGCTGGCTGTGGCAGTTGAGAGTTGCTGGACTAGGGGACCTGTCAGGGCCCTTCTAGCTCTAGAACCAGGGAATTATAGGAGATGGAACATGGGATGTAAACTTTATTTCTCCAACCTGGTGCATTAGCTGCCTTTCTAGGACTTGATTTTGAATTTGTTCTTTTTTTAATTTTAGTTATTAAAGATGGCCCCAGGCCAGAAGACAGAGACTGAGCATTATGAAGAAATTGAAGACTATGATTACAACAACCCTAATGACACCTCCAACTTTTGTCCTGGACTACAGGTAAAGTGGGGACAGCTCTGTCCTTGCTTCTAAGTGGAGGGTGCTTTCTTCCCATCTCACCACCCCCCACTGTTTTTTGATTTTTGTTTTTGGCGTTGCTGGGGATGAGACCCAGGGGCTCGTCCATGCTAGGTGGTCCCTCTGCCCCTGAGCTATCCCCCCGCCCCCCTCCCTATGTTATGATGGTGAGGGTTACAGATCATGCCTTCAGTGTTCCAGGGTGCTTTCTGTAAAATGAGGTCCTATGTTGGCTGGATGCTACAGGGGCACCGCGGCCATGTGATATTGAACTCCTGCTCTGGGGGTCTTAGGCTGATAAGAGACATGTCCCTAGCAGGGTTTGTGTGAAACAAGAAGGAGCTAGAGGTCTGTCCTGACGTGACCTGCTTCACCACTTCTCAACTAGTTCTTGCCTCCCTCATGAGGAATCTGTTTCAGGGCTGTTTCTATGCCCCAGACATTTCCCCTAAACTTGAAGAGCTTTTTCCTTGTCTAGGCTGCTGACAGCGATTATGAAGAGTCAGATGACTTATGTTCAGGAGACGTTGGGACCTTTGACCACACATCCGATCCCTGCCACACACCTAAGACATCGCAAGAAAACGAAGACGCTTCTGAAGGCCATGAAGCAGATATCACAACGTATGGGGAGTCCAACCTGGTGGCTGAGCCTCAGAAGGTGAGGCAAAGCAGTTGAGAAGTGCATTGTGTGTCTGAAATCTACTTAATTTGCTGCTGCTGCTTTTTTTTTTTTTTTTTTTTTTAAGTTGTACATGGACATAATACCTTTATTTTATTTTTATTTTTTTGGTGGTGCTGGGGATTGAACCCAGGGCCTTGTGCATGCAAGGCAAACTCTCTACCAACTGAGCTATATCCCCACCATCTTTTATATATATAATTTTTAGTTGTAGATGAACACAGTACTTTTATTTTTATTTATTTATTTATTTTTTAATAGTACTGAGGATCGAACCCAGTGCTCTACCACTGAGCAACACCCCCATCTCCTAATTTGCTTCTTTACATGAATCACATCAGCCTGGGCCTGATTTTTTTTTTTTTTTCCCCCATTTTCATTTACAATCTGTGGCTCTCTGAATGACAGAGTCTTTAGAGTCCTAAGGAGTAAGCTGGTGCCAAATAGGTTTCTCCAGCGTTCTTTTCTCTAAAGTCCTTTTCTTTAATTGATTTCTAATATTTATTTACTTTTACTTTGTTGTTGTTTGTGTCTGAGGTGCTGGGGTGGGACCCGGGGCCAATGCTCTGCCATTGAGCCATGCCTCAGTTCCTCAAGTCTAGTAAGCTGATCACCCAGTGGAGCATGTGAGTGAAGGCTGCAGACTGCACATACAGGGGGATAGCTGTGTGGACCCTAAAGTCTTGTCACCTCTTGTCACATTAAATTAAATCGCCCCATGCTGTGCCCTTATCTGTGGCCGGGGGGAGGGGGGGGGCTGGCTTGTGCATCTGTTAATTCCTGACCCACGTGTCTCTGTACTGGAATTACAGGTTAGTGGTAATGTAGATTAGTCCTTTTAAATTTTTTTAATGCTTTGAGATTGACTGTTTTTATTTGGGGGGGGGTGGGTATCTGGGATTGAACTAACTCAGGGGCACTTGGCCACATCCTCAGCCCTACTTTGTATTTTATTTAGAGATAGGTTCTCACTGAGTTGCTTAGCACCTTGCCTTGCTGAGGCTGGCTTTGAACTTGTGATCCTCCTGCCTCAGCTTCCTGAGCCGCTGGGATTATAGGCATGCCCCACTGCACCCGGCTCTTTTCTTTCTTTTTCTATCAGAGCCTTATAGTTACACATAGTGTTGGGTTCATCCCTACAAACTTATATGTGCATGATAATGGATTTTAATTCGTGATCCTTCCCTTTTCCTTCCCCCAATGTAGATTAGCCTTTTGTTTATTTGTTTTTCTTTTATTGGGGTAAAATTGAAGAACAATAAATGCACATATTTGAAGTATGCAGTTTGATCAGTTTTGACATGTATATAACCAATACAATCAATATAAAAAGCATTTCCATTATTTTTTTTTTAAATTTGAAATCATGTGGACTGTTTCTTGCATGATTTATTACATTCAAAATCAATCACTTTGGGCTGGGGATGTGGCTCAAGCGGTAGCGCGCTCGCCTGGCATGCGTGCGGCCCGGGTTCGATCCTCAGCACCACATACCAACAAAGATGTTGTGTCCGCTGAGAACTAAAAAAAAATAAATATTAAAAATTCTCTCTCTCTCTCTCTCTCTCTCCCCTCTCTCACTCTCTCTTTAAAAAAAAAAAAATCAATCACTTTAGGATCTATAGTACCCCACCCCCACATGTCAACTATTTCAAAATTAAATGGCACACTTATATATATATATATATATATAAGAGGTCAAGAAAGAAAACGTAAGAAAAGTCAATAAAAAGTGCTTTGAAGTAAGTGATAATTAAGGCTTAAAATATAAGTATTTCTGGGATGAAACGGTACTCAGATGAACATTTGTAATTTAAAGTACTTGTATAAAAAGCTAGAATAACAGTCAAATTATTTTAAAATTATATAATAGAAAGGAAAAAATAAGAATAGGAACTGGGGCTGAAGCTCAGTGGCAGAGTGCTTGCCCAGCACATGTGAGGCACTGGGTTCCATCCTCAGCAACACATAGAAATAAATGAGTAAAACTAAGTATTTAAAAAGAAAAAGAATAGGAACAGAAATATATGGAATAGAGAAGAAATCATACAGCTAAAATTTGATAAAAATCAAACAAGTCTGATTAAGAAAAAAGCAAAAACATAAAAATTTATATCAACGGAAAGGGAGCTTTCAAAATAACCTATAAATGCTAAAAATATGTTAAGGTAATATTACTGTTGCATGCCAGCATATGTGATAGCTTAGGTAACATGGCCTGTGTTAGTGAGGGATCCGTGTGCTGCTGAGAAGAAAGTGTATTGAGTCATTGATGGATGAAATAGTCCACATATGTCTGTTAAGTCTAAATTATCAATTATATTCTTTACTTATATAACTTCTTTATTTAGTTTTTGTTTGGAGGATCTATCCAGTGGTGACAGAGGCATGTTAAAGTCACCCAGTATTATTGTGTTGTGGTCCATTTGATTCTTGAGATTGAGAAGGGTTTGTGTTTATGTATGTAGATGCTCCATTGTTTGGGGCATAAATATTTACAATTGTTATGTCTTGTTGATGTATAATTCCCGTAAGCAACATGAAATGTCCTTCTTTGTCCCCTCTGATTAAATTTGGCTTGAAGTCCACTTATCTGATGTGAGGATAGAGACCCTGCCTGTTTACGAAGTCCATGTGAGTGATAGGGTTTTTCCCTTCTTTCACCTTTAGTTTTTGCCTATGAGGTGAGTCTCTTGGAGACAGCATATTGTTGGGTCTTTTTTTTTTTTTTCCTAAACCTAACTCTAACAAGGTTATACTCTTTAAATATTTTTTAGTTGTAAATGGACACAATACATAGTTAGTTAGTTTTATGTGGTGGAGAGGATCAAACTCAATGCCTCACAAGTACTAGGCAAGTGCCCTACCACTGAGCTGCAGCCCCAGTCCTGGATCTTTTTTTTAATCCAGTCTTCCAGTCTGAGTCTTTTGATGGATGAGTTTGAGCCATTAAAATTTAAGGTTATGATTGCAATATGATTTATATTCCTGGTCATTGGGTTTATTTCTAGTTTTTGTTTTTAATTAGTTTCTCCTGTGGTTGATTGTTTCTTTAGTCTTCCCTTTGCTGGTTTTCACTGTTTCTTTTTTTTTTTTTTTTTAACTTCATCTTCATGAAATATTTTGTTGAGAATGTTATGTAGTGCAGGCTTCTTAGTTGTAAATTCTTTTAATTTTTGTTTACCATGGAAAGTTTTAGTTCATCTTTAAATCTGAAGCCTTATTTTGCTGGATATAGAATTCTTAGTTGGCATTCATTTTCTTTCAGAGCTTGGTATATGTTATTCCAGGATCTCCTAGCTTTGAGGGTCTGGGTTGAGAATCAGCTGAGATATGAATTGGTTCCCCCTTTGTAAAGGGTTTCCCCCATTGTAGGATTGTACGTTCCTTTGGTTTGTGTCTCCATGTCTTCATCTATCCCCATAAATCTTAAATTTGGTCTTTTCATGTTATCCCATAGTTCTTGGAAGTTCTGTTCATGGTTTCTTAACATCGTCTCTCCGTGGTCAACTCTGTTTTAAGATTACATATTTTGTCTTCATTGCCTGAGGTTCTGTCTTCCAGTGGTCTAGTCTGTTGGTAATGCTTTCTATTGAATTTTTTTTTTTTTTAAAGAGAGAGTGAGAGAGGAGAGAGAGAGAGAGAGAATTTTAATATTTATTTTTTAGTTCTCGGTGGACACAACATCTTTGTTGGTATGTGGTGCTGAGGATCGAACCCGGGCCGCACGCATGCCAGGCGAGCGCGCTACCGCTTGAGCCACATCCCCAGCCCTCTATTGAATTTTTAATTTGGCTTATGGTTTTCTTCAAATCCCTTCCTTCAAAAGGATTTCTGCTTTTTTTGTTTTGGGGGGATTTTTTTTTTTCCACAATCTTTGCCTTTTTACTGAAGTGATCTTTCTCTTCCTGTATTTTCTCTCTGATTTCATTTCTTATACCATCCTTTACTTTGCAGACCAGTTTAACTCTATACATTGTAAACTCCTTCCCTGACATTTCTTCCATGGTGGTGTCAATGGATTCTGTTTGTTTGAGGCGATTTGTTCCCTTGCTTTATCATGTTGTTTATGTGTCTACCCATGTAGATTAGTCTTGATTGAAAAGAATTTGGCTTTGACTTGAGGGACTGGGTTTTACCGTGTCCAAAGAGGACTCTATAACTAGGCAAAACTGGATTCCTGCTTTATTTGAACACCAGACTTGGTGGGTTTTTTTTTTTCCCCCTTGGCTGGGGGTGGGGGGAGGTGGTACCAGGGATTGAACTCAGGGACACTCGTTCACTGAGCCACATCCCCAGCCCTATTTTGTATTTTATTTAGAGACAGGGTCTTGCTGAGTTGCTTAGCACCTTGCTTTTGCAGTGGCTGGTTTTGAACTCATGATCCTCCTGTCTCAGCCTCCCGAGCCGCTAGATTACAGGTTTGCACCACCATGCCTGGCTATCAGACTTATTTTGCAGTAAACTGATAGTAAATTTGTCCCGCCCTGGGATTGAGCCCAGGGGTGCTCTGCCACAGAGCTACACCCTCAGCCCTTTTTATTTTTTGAGATAGGGTTTCACTAAGTTGACCAGGTTTGGCCTAGTATTTATTTGCAATCCTGCCTCAGCCTCCCAAGAAACTGGGATTACAGGCATATTCTACTGTGCCCAGCTTATAAATGTTTTTATCTTCTGCTTAGTTTTACTTTGTCATGTGCTTATTTCAGGTAAATAAAATTGAAATTCATTATGCCAAGACTGCCAAAAAGATGGACATGAAGAAGTTGAAGCAGAACATGTGGCGTTTGCTGACAGAGTTCTCCAGTAAGGAGGCAGACGCAGAGGTAACGGTGCTCCGTGGCTCTCTAGGAGCCCAGCCTATGGGCAGGAGGGCTGACATCTGTGGCTCCAGGATGCTTGGGAGTGGTCAGTGGTTTCACGGCAGAGATGCACTGAGAGCACAGGGAAGACCTCATACCTGTGAATAAAGTGGACCCAAGCAGGCCACACAAAAGACAGTTCAGAGGGCAAGCTGGCCCCTGGGATGTGGCTGTCACATAGCACTGTGTAGCCATTGACCAGTGCTGCCAAGAGGAGCAAATGAGCATCCATTCACTGCTGGCAGCAATTTAGGTTGAAATGTGGCCTTTTGGGAGGATAAATCATAACCATATTTCAGGTGCTATTCACTATTTTGATCTAATACTTTTTAAAGTTGCAGATGGACATAATACCCTTATTTTATTTATTTATTTTTTTAATGTGGTGCTGAAGATCAAACCCAGTGCCTTACACATGATAGGCAAGAGCTCTACCACTGAGCCACAGCCCCATCCCTGATCTTATACTTCTGATTTAGGGAATGTATTCTTGGTGGGAAAGTAGTAGAAAAATACTTATGCTGTCAGATTCTGTTTCTCCTTGAGACCAAGTTGAAGCCTTGATTAACTTGGTCCAGGTCAGTTTAACTCTCAGCTAGTCTGCTTTCCTCCGCTTTTGGATCTTGCTTGCTCAGGGAATATTCTGAACCATACAAATTCAGCCTCCTTTTCATACCTTCTCCTTGCTGAGAAGTGAAAAATGTATGTAGTTGTGAATATATCCAAAAGTTTCACTGTATTAGTCAGTTTTTCACCATTGTAACAGATGCCTAAGATAATCAACTTGTGAAGACACAGGTTTTCTTTTGACTCACAGTTTTAGAGGTTCTGTCCACGGTGGGTTGGCCCCATTGCTTTGGGTCATGGTGACGTATCAGGGCCAGGCATATGGTGGAGCAGACCTCTCACCTTGTGGCTGGAATGTGAACAAGAGAAAGAATAGGGCTTAGGATTCCAGTGTCCTTCAAAGGCATGTCCTAAAGTCCTGAAGGTCTCCCACTAGCCCCCCTCTAAAAGTCTCCACCATATCCAGTAGAGTGAACCTGGGAATATTAACACTTTGACCTTCGGGTGAACATTAAGATCCAAACTATGGCTGGGCACCGTGGTGCACACCCGTATCCCAGCACTTGGGAGGCTGAGGCAGGAGGATCTTCAAGGCAGCCTGGGCAACTTAAGAGAGACCCTGTCTCAAAATGAGAAATAAAAAGGGCTGGGGATATGGCTCAGCGATAGAGTATGAGTTCTTGGACTCCATACCCCGCCATATCACAAAAATTTAAAAAAAAAAAAAAAAAAGTGAGCCAGCCTTTAACATCTGATCTCTAAATATGCTTCTTCTGTCAGGCAAACCATAGTGAAACCAGAAAGGAAGAGGCCTTTGTAGAAGTGGCTAACAAGAAGATGCTAAGCGGGCTCACAAGGGACTTGCAGAAAAGGTGTGTGCTGGCAAACTTGGGGGCCCACAGGGGCTGAGTGCTTGGCGGGGCAGTTTGTGGAAGGCCCTCTGCTCACAGCCTGCCATGGGTGTTTCTCCATAGCAGCTGCTGCGTCCGCTCCACGTTGGAAACCAACATTAAAAGCCCCTTCTCCTTGCCAGTGGCTGGAGTGCGACAGAAGATATTTTATTTCCAAATACAAAACTAGAAAACCTGCTTCTAGGATGCAGTTGACATGTTTCTGGGTCTCGGTAGTGTTGTCATCGTATCTGTCTGTCGTTCCTACCCACGGAGAGCAGGGACCTACTAAACACTGCCCCTCTTTTCCAGCCTGCCTCCCCTCATGGCCCAGAACCTCTCTATACCTCTGGCCTTTGCCTGCCTCCTGCACTTAGCCAATGAGAAGGTAGGTCACCCGGCGCAGCGCGGAGAGCCTGAGTGTGCTGTTTCTGTGACGCGGAGTGGGGGTGGGGGGCTTCTCATGAGCTCTCCCATGGGCGACGGTCGGGGATCCTGATTACACCGCGCCTTCAATTCAGAGGGTTAACCAGACACCTGAATCCACACAAAAGGCCATCAGATTTGACCTGCAGTGGAAACAGTGCTCAAATGGGGAAGTCTTGTGATGAAATCGTGAGCAGTCCCTGTCCCCAGGAACATAAATGCTTTGTCCTTCACTGGGCGTTAAACACTTCAAAGCCAGCCCCTCTCAGAGCCAGAGTCAGGACATGTGGAAGACATAGCAGAAACATGGTGACAGTGACAGGAAGCCACCGCAGGAAGGGGCAAACATGGGGGAATGGCCAGGAGAGTGGAGCTGAGCACAGCGAGGAGGCCTGGGAAGGAGCTCTGTCACAAGCAGAGGGTTCTCAGGTGCCCCTGGCTCAGCGTGGCAGGCTCCTGGTTGTGCCACACCGGCTGCAGCTAGGCAGCTGGGGAGTCGAGAGCAGAGGGTGCCATCTTCTCAAGCCCACAGCTTGGGCACTGCTGGACCCTTGGCATCCTGGTCCCCTGCCAGCTGGTCCACACCCATGAATTTTGGCATGGCCAGGGCTATAGGCTGGGCCATGGCATGTGGGGTGACACCACTCCTGGGCTGGGGTGCCACAGGTGTCCTCGTGTCCCACCACCTCAGCCTCTAAACCTCCTTTAGGATAGTGCCCTGCCCAAGGGAGTGGTGGACCCTGGAGGGTGGTGCTGGTCAGAACACTGAAGTGTGGTTGAGAGGGGCCGTTAGATTTTAGTGGAATGACAGCACAAGTGGGGTGTGGAGGAGGCACCCAAGCTCTCCTGCATGCCAACATGTGACCTTTGGCCTCGTGAAATGAGCCTCGAGGATTGGCTCCGTGCCCAGGCCAGAGAGAGCTCCCCTTTAGGGTCGGGGTGCCTGGTAATGCAGCTGCCCCCACCCCAGGTGCACCACCACTGGGAGTCTGGGCCTGTTTTTCTCTTGCCCATTCCTAAGCTCACGACCTCACTGAAGAGGAAACTATCCAGTTGGCAGAGCTAGTTGTGGTTTCAAGTGGAGAACCGGAAAAGCTCAGGAGAGCCTGAGCCAGGCCTGAGCCCTGCTTGTCTCCAGGGCTAACCAGCAGTGCTGCCTGTTGCTCCATAGCCACTGAGCTGGGTGCAGGGTACACACCCATGAATGATCTTAGATACTTGGGAGGCTGAAGTGGGTGGATCTTCAAGGCCAGGCTAGGCAACTTGGTGAGACCCTGACTCAAACCACAGAAAGGGCTGGGGATGTAGCTCAGTGGTAGAACACCCCTGGGTTCAGTCTCCCACACTTCAGAAACAAAACAAAACAAAACTGAGGCCTGAACAGAAGAACCCAGCTTAGCTCCCAAGAGGGACTGATGATGCACCCAGCCCCTGTGGATGGCCATCACCCGGGGAGCATTGAACTCCCATGGCTGCTGGGTGGGAATACAGCGGATGGCAACTGGTTCTGTGGAGAGGTGCTGTGTCCTGTTCAGAAGCCTGTGAAGGGAAGGGTGGCAGTCACACTGGATCTGCCCCAGGTTGTGGGAGGTGCTCCGGGAAGTTCTCCGTGTGGTCCTGATACATTCTGAGCTATCTAATATCAGATGGAAGCTTGTGAAGAAAACAACAGATACATAGTTACCATTTCTCCAGTAAGAAATCTGCATGTGGCTCTGAGGAGGATTCCCCATCTGAGGGCAGCAAGCCACTTGTCTGACATTGCAAAGCGTCGTGGCTGGGCTGGTCAGGCGGGGCTAGAATCTCATCCTGCCTGTCTCCTTGGAGGGAAGCACCTGAGGATCTACTGGATGTGTCCTTCCAGCACCCAGGATCCTAGAGCCCAGGGTGCCTCCCAGGCCCAGAAACCCTTCTGAGTCCCATTAAAAAGCTTAGCAGCCTCCAGTCCCCACTGCTCAGGAGGCTGAGTGGGGAGGCTAGCTTGAGCTCAGGAGTTTGAGGCCAATTGGGCAACATAGTGAGACTCCATCTCAAAAACACAAGAGTGTTACTGATTTCACCCAATTGCCCCAGTCCAAGGATCAGTCCTAGGTCGAGCGTCTGCCCAGAAATCTGCCCTTCCCTGGAGAGCAGCTTTACGGCGGGCAGCACTTCTGACTGGGTCGCTGCGGCCTCCACTGCTCTGCCCCCAGCTCTGCTCCCTCCCCAGGCTTTGTGCAGTGTGCTGGGGCCTGGCTTTGGACTTTTGAGATTAAGTTTGTAACATTGGCCGTGACATTTACAACGGTAGTCCGTAGGGTCTGTGATAACTCAGAGCTTAGAGATACCCAGAGGAACATTCTCAAAACCCTTCACAGCAGAGCGTGACCTTGGCTGTTCTCTAGCCTTTCTGCCTCTGGACTCTTCATCTACCACCCTGGTAAAGCCTCCCCTCAGACACACAGTGTGGTGGGGCTCGGGGTGCGGGTTTGGACTGGGCCCTCTGCCTCCAGGGCTGGCTGGTGGGCTTAACCTGAGTGACTTGCAGATGCTGAGCTGAGATCCTGCAAGGTGTGATCTAAGCTCCGCATCTTAGTGCACAGGGGCAGGGACGCTAGTGACACTAGGTAGGAAAGGCTTTGGACAGCTATTTAGGCCTGAGGGAAAAGCTGTCTGGGGTGGTGGTGAGAGAAGGTGGGTGATGGGTGGGAGGAGAGTTGGGGTGGCCTGTGCAGACGGGAGCAGGACGGCTGCCGCGGCTGAGGCAGAGGCGGATTGTGCGTCAGCGGGCGCTGGAGGAGGTCCTGGTGGCCTCCCTTCTACTTCTCTCGGCTCCTTCAAGGTGCGTAGCCCAGATCATGGGCCTTTTGCAGTGATGGTGTTGCAGGAACCAGAGCCAGAGAAAGCTGGCTTTCTGCTTTATCCCCTGCAGGTGGTAAGGACCAGGAACCAGCTTGATCATGCAAATTACACTTGCCGTGGCTTAATTGTCCTCTGACTGTGGGACAGACCTTGTTTTTTGTAATCACGATCTTGTCACTGCAATTAGATTTTATTTCATGATTCTTTATTCTCAGTATACCAACATCTGGCTTGATCTTCCCTCAGAACCTAAAGCTAGAAGGAACAGAGGATCTTTCTGATGTTCTTGTGAGGCAAGGAGACTAAGTGCCCTGTGGAGGTGGCAGCTGGAGGCCCATCAACCCCTCAGTGGCCAGGACATCTCCACTCCAGTGGAGGAAGATGCCAGGGTTTGTACCAAGCTGGAGCCAAATCTGCTCTTTATGTCTGTGTGTAGTTTTAATCTCCTAAATTGGTCTGTGATCTTCCACACTTTACTCTTGTAGAAAATTATTTTTCAGTAGGCACTCAATGTTGTCCCTGAAGAGCTGCCTAATCTGTGTACATAGAACACACCAGATATGCACTTATAAATGTATATACGATGCTTAAAAATAAAATCATTCTCGCAAAATGTGCCCTAGATATTTGACATCAGCATGAGACCTGGCACTACCCACGGGGGATGCTCCCGGTGGTCCAGCCACCCACATTTTGGTGTGAGGCAGGAGCGCTGAAGGACAGCCAGGTGGCCTGGAGGAAAGATGAGGTTGGTGTTTAAAATCATGACTCTACTAAAAGATGGTGACAGTGGTTAATGACAGCTGGGTGCCCACTGACCCCTTCTGTGGGCCCCTCACTTGGCTTCTCTGCATCCCTGTGGGAAAGGGACTGACATCATCCGGGTGTACCCAGGAGGAACAGGGAACACAGGGGCGGCTGGCTACCTGTCAGAGCTTGGCCTCGACTGGGGTGTGGCCGCAGAGTCCTCTTTCCTGGGCTCCCGCTCAGCCGTGGATGAAGATCAGTGCCAGAGTTGAGCGCCCAGCTCCCCAGAGTCTACGTGCCCACCAATGCAAAATTTCTTCCCCTACTCTTGGGGACTTCTTTTGCAATTTGGAACAAGGTATTGATCCCAGTAACCTCAACTGGGCCAGGCCCAGTTATGCACCAGCACCCGTCACCTCTCACTAGCAGAGCCGAGATCTCAGACTCCAGGCCAGGAGCGGTGGAGTGTGTAACTGGCAGTTATTCCTGATAATAGCTTGCTCCTCTGCCAAAGCCACATCACAGTCCCCTTGCCTCAGGGATGTGCTTTCCAGATCGTATTTGAGCTCTTGCCCACTCAGCTCCACTGAGTTGGCTAGGGGCTTGTGAACGTGCTACATAGAAAAGGCCACCGTGCCATGGGGGCAAAGACCCACTGGACCTGGGGGGTTGGGGACTCCACCACATTGCCCTGCCAGGTGTCTTGAACTGCTCACTTGCTTTGTAATTCTGGGAGTAGAACTAACGTCCTCCCCCACCGCCACACACACCCTCAGAGTGGCTGCTGGGCTGGGCCTGAGCTGCCTGTGTCTGTCTGCCTGTGTCTGTCTGTCTGTCTCTCTCTCTCTCTCTCTCTCCCCCCTCCCCCTCCCTCTCTTCCTCCCTCTTTCTCTCCCCTGCCCTACTGCCAGCTTCTTTCATGACTCCCCTTTCTTTTCCCTCCACCTGCTTCTCCCAAGCTTCCCTCATTTACATGCTTGCTGCATCCATTACAGTGAGTCTGGCCCCATATAACAGGAAACCCAAGTAAGTGGGCACTGAGGTCTGAATGTGTCTGCTCCAGAAACCACGTCGTCGAAACCTGGCCCAGAGCATCAGTGTTAGGTGTGCACTGTGCAAGTGCACAGCTCAGGAGGTGGCGCCCCTGGTGACCGGGATTGTTGCCCCTATAGAAGAGACCCAAAAGTTCGCCAGAAGGTGGGAACACAGCAAGAAGGTGCATCTGGGGCTCAGTGGGAGAGCGCTTGCCTAGCACGTGTGAGGCACTGGGTTCAATTCCCAGCACCACATAAAAGTAAATGAATAAAATAAAAGTCCATCAACATTTTAAAAATATTTAAAAAAAAAAAAAAAAAAAAAGAAGAAGGTGCCATCTGTGAACAGGAAACAGACTTTGCCAGCCAGCGAATTTGCTGGTGCCTCCATAATAGACTTCCAGCCTCCACAACTGCGAGCCTTAAGTTTCTACTGTTCTTCTAGTATAGCGGCCTGAACACACCAAGACAAGCTCACGTGGCAAAATCTTCATTTCAGTTACTAGAGTTTTCAACCATAGGATTTTCATTTTAAGGTTTTTATTTCTCTTTATATTCCCAATTTCTTCATAGATTTCATGTTTTCCTTTAATTATTTGGTATTTGTTTTTTGGTACCAGGGATTGAACTCCGGGCCACTCGACCTCTGAGCCACATCCTGAGCCCTATTTTGTATTTTATTTAGAAACAGGGTCTCACTGAGTTGCTTAGCGCCTTCCTTTTGCTGAGGCTGGCTTTGAACTTGTGATCCTGCTGAGCTGCTGGGATTACAGGCATGTGCCACTGCACCCAGCAATTATTTGTATTTTAAATTCATTGAACATGCTTATAATAGCAACTCTGAAGTCTTTGCAGTTTCCTACACCTGAGCCTTGTAGCATCATTTGGTAGCTTTTTGCTGAATATGAAGTTCATGCTTATGTTTCTCTTTGCAGGTTTAGTCATTTTTGTTTGAAACTTGGATATTATAGATAAAATGCAGTGTGTGAGTACCGTCAAGTTCTTCTGAAGGTGCTCGCATTTTCAGAAGAAGTAACTGAAAAGCAGTTACTTTGCCCAGGTTCAGCCCTCAAGCTTCGCATCCTTCACGCTAGGAGGATGCTGACCTCTGCTGACAGCCACCAACTGTGCTGTTACTCTAACACTCAACCCTGCAGATCTTCCCTCTGCCTGCCAAATTTGGAGGTTAGCCATGCCTGTGGTCAGAGATGGGGCTCATCTTCTAGGGATTCTCCCATCTCCAGCTGCTCTGCCTTGTGTGGACCCAGTGCTCCCAGCCCATCCAGCTTCAGCTTTTACAACAGGAGATGGATGTTTGGCAAAAGAACTCGGAGAGGAGCATCAGGCTCAGCTCCTGTGTGCATCGCTCTTCTCTGGGGAGTCTTCTCTCGCCAGGCCCCAGGGGTTTCCCTGGGTGCAGAGATGACCGGGCAGCTGGGGAAAGCAGCTTGTGCTCAGGGTTGTTTAGTAAAAAACAAAGGGAGAGGTTGAGAGGCTTGTGGGAAGCCGGTGGTGGCAGTTGGGCTCTGAAGGTTTTCCTGAGGAGCTGTTTTGTTTGGCGTGTGTGGTTCTAAAAATAAAGTTTGTTTCTTTTGACAAGTGGCTCCTGAATTGTGCCCAGCCAGACTGGCAGTCTTGTGCCTTCAGAGGGTCTCATACTGCCAGGCTCCCCCTCTACCCTCCTACTTCCTTCTCCTTCCCTCCCCTCTGATCTCTGGCGTCTTTAGCCACTAAGGCTGGTCTCTCCCACACCCGTTGCCATGGGTGCTGGGCAGTCCCTGGAGCCCGTGGGTGGAGAGCAGGTTACTCATCTCTTTAACTCTGATCTTCAGATCAAAAGAATTACAAGCCACTAATACTTAAGCAACCAGACCTGAGGCACCGTACCCACAGCTGGACCTGCTTGGGTTGATGACACTTTGGGCTCCATTTGATAATTGATGGGATGTGACTTTGGGGAGCCTTGAGGAAGAGGAAATGCATTTTACATTGAGAGTGCTGCGATCACAGAGCCAGCCTCCAAGATCACTGCCAGCTATTGCAGAGCCTCCAGCGTGTGCATTTTTTGTGGTCTGCCCCTATGCCGGGTTATGCTCCTGTGTCTCCAACAGTATTGAAGAGATGGTGGTGTGCAGCTTGCCAGCTGGGTGATAAAAGACACTGCAACTTCACACTGTAGCTCTTAGATTAGAGGAAGCCATTGCCACCCAACAATGGTTTGGAGAGGCCTGTGGGGGACAGAAAGAGGCTTCCCGCCAACAACCTGCCCCAACTTGCCATCCACATGAGGCAAGTGATGTAGGTCCTCCAGCCCATCCAGCCTCAGATGACGCAGGCCCAGTGGACATCGTACCTAGAGCCTCACGAGACACCTGAGCCAGAGCTGCCCAGCCGAGCCCCTGCAGAAGGCTGAAGCCAAGCCCTGCAGTGGGTTAGCCACAGCTGCCCTGCTGCCCTCTGGGATATAAAGTAGTGCTGTGCTATGGCTTTGTCTGGTATTTATCCAACCACCAGTATGGCCAGGCATTTTTTTTTTCCCCATATGTTAAATGGCCATTCGAATTGCTTTTCTGTGAATTTTGTGTTCATATTATTCATTTTAAAAATTGGGATGTCTTTTTTGCAAATTTGTGCATTCCTGATATAAGATAGACTGTATTTTAGAGAATGATCCTGCCATGGCTTGGTTACGTGTCCTTCAAAGGCCCATGGGTTAAAGGGCTTGGTTGCCAGCCTATGAAACTGTTGGAAGGTGGGGAACTCTTAAAAGGCAGTGCCTAGTAGGAAGAGGTGAGGTCACTGGGTTGTACTCTGGAAGGGCATATGGAGTCACCTGCGCCTTCTGGCTCCGCTTCTAGGAGGTAAGCAGCTTCCTCTGCCACACACTCCTGCCCTGATGGGCTGCCCACCACAGGCAATGGGGCCAACCAACCCTGAAACCTTCAAAATGGAGCCAACATTAGGTTGCTTATCACAGAGATTTTCTCACCATAATGCAAAGCTGGCTAACACAGGTCCTTTGTCCTTTATATAGCAGGTAGCATTTTCCCAGTGTTTCTTTATTAACTTTGCTTATTGGGGTTTTTTTTTTTTTGTTTGTTTGTTTGTTTGTTTGTTTTTTGTACCAGGTATTGAACCCAGGGTGTTTAACCACTAAGCCACATCCCCAGCCTATTTTTTTTTTCCTTTTTAAATTTGGAGACAGGGTCCCACTGAGTTGCCTTACGGCCTTGCTCGGTTGCTGAGGCTGGCTTTGAAAAACTAGCAATCCTCTTGCTGCAGCTTCCAGAGCCTCTGGAGTTACAGGTGTGCACCAGCCTGCCCAACTGAAGAGTATGATCTTATAACAAGGAGTCTCCACCAATCAGCAGTTGAGCTTCCAGCCAGTTACCAGCTGCAAACTTCCAAGACATGTTGGAATAAGTTATGTGTGACTCTGTCGCCAATCAGGCCATTTCTGCAGGTCACTTGCCTTTTCTTGGCTAGAAATATTCCCCCCTATGTTGTGAACTGAACTCTCTGAACTGCTCGTGGTCTTCAGCTCCCTGATTCATGAATCTTTTTTCTGCCCAATTAAACAATGTCTAAGGTTTTTCCTTTTTAACATTGGAACACCCCCTTTCTTAACAGATTCTCATATGATGGGATCTGTTTCTGAATTATTAGTGCCAGCCATCTGGTTATGTCTTTCTTCACAGATATTATATTGTATGGTTTAAAAATGTTCTTGAGGGAATCGGATTCCCCACTCCAGGTCTTTTCTATGCCTATCTCTTGATCATTTATTCACCATGTAAATATAGTCCTATGCAAGAATGCCACGTGCCTTCCATCTGCTCAAATTTTATGTGCTAAGGCTGGTTTTATAGTTGTCTCCTATGATCCCTTCCTTTTAAACAAATGTCCCCGTGTGCCACTTTTGTCCTTAAATCAGTTCAACGAATGTTTATTGGATACAAATAGAAAGATGGAGCCCAAAGCTCATCTCCACCAAGTCAGGAGCCTGAAGACCTTGTGGAAGGGACAGAAGCAGGCCCCGGGCTCTGGATGCGACAGGGTAGGGGAACAGGACTGTGGCTGGGGGACCTGCGCTGCGGGCTGCCGTCCCGCGTCCAGCCGGCAGGTGGCAGTGCGATGCAGGCTCGGGCGCAGGGAGCAGGTGGACCTGCTCCTACGGCGAGCGCAGGCGGGCAGTGGAGCCCGCACCGAGATGCTTGGCTCCGGCTGCGGAGCAGGGGCCACCGGGATCGCAGAGTAAGGGCGCCCAGGAGCCCGAGAGTGCCGCCTGGGCCCCACAGGCCCGCGCCCCTTACTCCCGCCGACAACTAGCGTCAGACCTTGGGGAGCGCAGGGAGAGGCAAACCGTGCACACAGAAAGTAACTAAAAAGGGGGTGCCAGGAAAAAGTGGGGCCCTTCCCTCCACCCCGCCCAGGCCAGCACCTCCTGTCGGCACAGGAGTAAACGACCTCTGTGACCTTTGCAGTCGTGCAGATGAAGGTTTGAATTCTTGCTTCTCTTGAGGGAGGTGGAGCATCAATTATTTCATACATAAAGCTGTGCAGGTCTCAAGGATCCATCCAGAGGGACAGGGATTTGAACAGGCAGTGACACTCTTGTCCTCGGCAGTGCTATTCACGATAGTCCAAATGTGGAAACAGCTCAAACGTCTAGACAGATGACAGGGGAAAGCCACCCTGCTATCTAGACAACGAAATTCCCACACGTGCTACAACCAGGGTGAACCCGAACAAGATGCAAAACGAAATCAGCCCGGACAAAGGGCGTGGGGGAAAAGGAGAGTAGGCAAGTGTATAGGGACAGAGTTTAATGATTAGAGCTTCAGTTTGGGATGATTAAAAAAAAAAAAAAAAAAAAGGGCTGGGGATATGGTTCAAGTGGTAGCGCGCTTGCCTGGCATGCGTGCAGCCCGGGTTCGATCCTCAGCACCACATACCAACAAAGATGTTGTGTCCGCCCAAAACTAAAAAATAAATATTAAAAAAAAATCTAAAAAAAAAAGTCCCAGAATTGCATAGTGGTGATGATTGTAGGACAATGACAGTATACCTAATGCCACTGAATTACACACCTGGAAATGGTCAAAATGGTAACTTTTATGTTGTATGTATTTTACCACAAAGAAAAGGTATTGCACCTCTGTGGTGGAGTGCTAGCCTAGCACATGTGAGGCACTGGCTTCGACCCTAGGCACCACAGAAAAATAAATTAATAAAAACAAAGGTGTTCTGTCCTTCTACAACTAAAAAAAAAAAAGAAACAAAACAAAAGGTAATGACCATTAAATAAAAATATTAACAATGAAAGTCATTCATATTTCCTTTTTCCATGCTGTAATGTCATTTAACAGCTTTTGCTCAGTGGGTCTCATCATTTCTTTCAAAATTGGGCATAAAAACCTTCAAGGAAGAAATGATTTGCCTGCTCCTGGAGAGTCTCAATAGATTTTATATTGGTTTGGCTAAATACATCAAAGTCAGTGATGTCATAGTCAATGGGTTAAACATTATCAACATAACAATCTTAGTTTAGATTGTAAAACACAAACACAATTTTCTTTCACACATTAACCAGCACCATTTCCTGTAATAAAACTACATTGAAAACATTCATATTACTGTCTTAGGTTAAGAGTTACATTTGATATGAGATTAATAAATATTTTCAGTGATTGACTTATCATTGTTATTCTACACAAGATAAGATCCTTCTCCTAGTGTATTTATACATTCATTCCCATTTCCCCAGCTCCCTTTTCCATCCCCTCCTCCCCACGAGCAACCACACCGGTGTGTTTAATGCATGTCTCCAGCCAATGTATTTTGGGAGCATGTATTTTTAATTTATGTAAATAATTAGCATTATATATTTGGCTCTTCTTTTTTTCTTTAGCTTTTTGTTTGTTTGTTTTGTATTGGGGATTGAACCCAGGGGTGCTTTATTACTGAGCCACATCTCCAGCCGCCCCCCCCTTTTTTTTTTTTTGAGACAGGGTCTTGCTAAGTTGCTCAGGGCCTCACTAAGTTGCTGAGGCTGGCCTTGAACTTGTGATCCTCCTGCCTTGGACTCCCAAGCCTCTGGATTACAGGCATGCTCCACCAAACCGGGAAGTAATCTGTTTTTAAGACCCATTCCTGTTGCTAGCATGCAGCAAGAAAGCAGAGAGAGAGGGGGCGGGGGGGGGGTCAGGGGAGAAGATAAATCCTTCTAAGGTGTGTCCCCAGGGACCTACTTCCTCCAGTTAGGTCCCATGTCTCAGTGGTCCGTCTATATCAAATCTATCAAATGGATTAATCCACTGATGAGGTCAGATCCCCCCTGACCCAGTCATTGCCTAAAAGCCCCACCTCTGAACCTTGCTGCATTGGGGAGCATACTTCCAACACATGAGCTTTCTGGGGTACAATCCAGATCAAAACCATAATAGGGTCCTGGATTAAACAGAAATCTTTAAATTTTATGAAACCAAGATTATTTTTCCTTGTAATTTCTGCTTCTGAAGTTTTGTGTAGGTCCCTCTCTATTAGTCAGTTTTGCATTATTACAACGAAATACCCGAGGCAGATGACTTAGGAAGAGGTTTTATTTAGCACACAGTTCTGGAGGTTCAAGGGCATGGCACCTGCAGTGGCTCCGTTCTTTTGAGGGTCCTGGATAGCAAGGGTGGGACACTGGTGGGTGCAGAGTCACACATCTCAACATAGGAAGTCAGAAAGCTGGGTGGGGACGAGTGCAGGCTTTGTAAGGACCTTCTTAGGGGACTGCCCTGGGGCCAAAGGAAAGCTCCAAGGGGCTCTGATTAGACCCCACTTCTCAAAGATTCTGTCAGTTCCCAGGTTGCCACCATACTGGGGACCAAGCTCCCAAAGCATGGCCTCTTGGGAGACAAGCCCATCCGAGCCACAGCACCCTTCATGTGCTCAAGCGAGTCCCCCACAAATTCCCTTGTCCTTGTTAGCTTTATAACTTTAAAAGGTCCTTACTCCACCTGGAATGCAGCTTCTATATGTGGTGTGAGAGAGGAATTCCGTCTTTTTTCCTACGGAGCCAACGTCTCATCACCAAATGCCACAGTCAGTTCTAAGAGCTCCTAGGAGCACTGTCTCTATATCTTGACGGGTGTTCTGTTTGACTTCTTGCTCCAACACCAACCTCTTGGTGGGTGTGCATCTCACAGGGTGTTTAGCTGTCAGTGGACCTGTGGTCTCTCGGATGAACTTCAGAGTTGCTGTTTTAGTTTCCTAGGCTGCTGTGAAAAGTACCACAAAGGTACCGGCTGAAGTCCACAGGAACGTGTTCGGTGTCGGCCGGGCTGTACTCCCTCCCAGGCTCTAAGGAAAGACTTCTTACCTCCTCCTAGCTCTCGTGGCTGGTGACAATTCCTAGTCTTCCTTGGTTTGTAACTGTGTCTCTCCCATCTCTGCCCCCATGTCCCCACTGACTCCTTCTCTGGGTGGCCTCATAGGGCCTCTTACAAGGACACCAGTTATGGGATCTTGTGCCTCCCAAACCCAACATGACCTCAACTGCTTACATCTGCAAAGACCCTATTTCCTAAAAAGGTCATTCTCTGAGGTTCTAGATGGACTTTTTTTTTTTTTTTTTTTTTTTTTTTTTTTGCATCAGGATGGGGGAAACTACACATTTAGTTTTATCAAGCTCTTAAAGGATCCAGCTGTATCTGGATCTGATGGCACACGCCTGTAATCCCAGCTATTTGGGAGGCTGAGGCAGAAGGATTGCAAGTTTGAGACCAGCCTCAGCAACTTAGTAAAATCCTGTCTAAAATAAAAAATAAAAGGGGGCTGGGGATGTGGCTCAAGCGGTAGCGCACTCGCCTGGCATGCGTGCGGCCTGGGTTCGATCCTCAGCACCACATACAAAGAGGTTGTGTCCGCCGAAAACTAAAAAATAAATATTAAAAAACTCTCTCTCTCTCTCTCTCTCTCTCTCTCTCTCTCTCTCTCTCTTAAAAAAAAAAGAATATGTCTTTCAATTTCTAGTTTAAAAAAAATAAAAAATAAAAGGATCAGGATGTAGCCCAGTGGTAGAGCACCCCTGGGTTCAATTCCCAGTACAAAAAAAAAAAAAGGCTGGGGATGTGGCTCAGTGGTAGAGCACCTGCTTAGCATGCACAAGGCCTGGGTTCCAGCCCCAGTATCAGGGAGAAAACATCAGCTGAAATTTGCATTGAATTTTATAGATTAATTTGTGAGAATTTTTGTTTCATGATTCTGGGGATGGAAAATGGGACCATGTACATACTAGACACCATACTACGAATGAGTTACAGCCCCAGCCAATTTTTGAAGGCTGATGTTTTATAATATTAAACTATCCCATTCAAGAGGGGCGTATGTTTCTTCTGATCATCCTTACTATATGTCTTAGTACTGGGATTAACCCAAGGTCCCTACCACTGAGATACATCTCCAGCACTTTTTATGTTTTTATTTTGAGACAAGGTCTGGCCTTGAACTTGCCATCCTCCTGCTCCATATGCCTTGTATTAAAGCTCTAAAGTGTTTTCCATACACTTCCCCTCCCCCTTCTCATGATTCTGGGATCCTGCCCGGGACCTTGTACACACTCTACCCCTGAGCTACACCCATACCCCAAATTTTGTATGTTATTGGTTAATTCTTTGATTCTTTATGGCTTTGTGACTATTAGTTATATTTGTAAAAATGACATCTTTTAGTTGACTATTGCCAACACAGGTTGACCTTGAATTCACCAGGTTTCATAATAGTTGCTAAAAAAAAATTTTGTGAATCATTCTAGACTTGGACTTGAACTTCTAGCCTCAGCTGTACCAACCTATGCAGCTATCATTGTGCCAATGCACAGCCTTGATGACTGTAGTTTTGTAATAAGTTTTGAAATCAGAAAGTGGGAGTTCCCCAGTTTAGTTCTTCCTTTTTTTTTTTTTTTTTTTTTTTTTAGTTGTTGTTGTTAAGTACTGGGGATTGAACTCAGGGGCACTTGACCACTGAGCCACATCCCCAGCCCTATTTTGTATTTTATTTAGAGACAGCGTCTCACTGAGCTGCTTAGTGCCTCACTTTTATTGAGGCTGGCTTTGAACTTGCAATCCTTCTTTCTCAGCCTCCGGAGCTGCTGGGATTACAGGCGTGTGCCACCACACCTGGCTTTTGTTCTCCCTTTAAAGACAGTTAGTGATGCCCTGTGTCCCCGGGATTTCTGTATGGATTTTAGAAATTAATTTTTATTTCTGCAAGGATAGCCAGCTGGGACGTTGATAGAAATCTGCTGAATCTGTAGATCATTTGAGAAGTATTGCCTTTGTAGCAATATAAAGTCTTCCAGTCCAAGAACACGGCATCTCTCTCCATTTATTGAGGTCTTTTTTTATTAAGTCTTTCAGTGATGTTTTGTGATTTTGAAGTGTATAATTTTTGCATTCTTGCTACATTTATTCCTATATATTTTATTTATTTTTATTGATTCTTTTTAGTTATATATAACATTAGGATAGATTTTGACAAATCACAAATGCATGGTTTATGCTCTAATTCAATCCCTAGTATTTCCCCCAATTCCCCCTGCTCCCCTAGGATGTATTTGTTTTTTTTTAAAAAATTAGTGTCTAGTGGATATACTTGATGTCGAGGTTTGCTGTGGTTTATTCCTGTATGCACATATGAAAATTCTATCAGATTCATTCCACTGGTCCTCCCTTATCCATTCCTCCTTCCTCTCCTTCAATCCTCTTCTTCTACGCTACTAATCTCTCCTCTATTTTTATAGAATTCCCTCCCCCAGCCATGCATGGTGGCGCACGCCTGTAATCCTAGCGGCTCCCGAGGCTGAGGCAGGAGAATCACCAGCCTCAGCAAAAGCAAGGCACTAAGCAACTCAGTGAGACCCTGTCTCTAAATAAAGTACAAAATAGGGCTGGGGATATGTGGTCATGTGCCCCTGAATTTAATCCCCTGTACCCACCCCCAAAAAAGGGAATTTCCCTCCCTTTTTCCCCCCCAGCCTGTTCCAAAAAAGTCAAAGGTCTTTATTTTATTTTTAAGTGGTGCTGAGGATCGGACACAGTGCCCCACATATGCTAGGTGAGCGCTCTATCACTGAGCCACAACCCCAGCCCCCCCAGAGGCTTTTTAATTCGATGCCATTCTGTTATTGATTCTTGGTTTTACTTCTTGCACTCTGAGAGTCTCTTCAGGGAAGTCACTTCCTGAGGTGACATGTTGGCCTATTGGGCATATATTTTCTTGTAGCAGTTGCAGGGTCTCTGGTCTAATTCCTAGGTCTTTGATCCACTTTGTGTTGACTTTTTGCACAGAGTGAGAGAAGTCAAATTTCATTTTGCTCTCTATGGACTTCCAGTCTTCCCAGCACCGTTTGTTGAAGAGTCTCTTTTCTCCAATGTGTGTCTTTGGCGCCTTTCGTCTAGTATCAGATCACTGTGTGTATGTGAGTTTGTCTCCATGTCATCTATTGTTTTCTTAATTTCATTTTCAGATAGTTCATTACTAATGTCTGTAAATAAATTTGATTTTTTGTATTTTTTTTTTTTTTGGTTGTTTTATTTTTGGGCAGTGCTGGAGGTTGAACCTGGAGGGCCTCACACGTGCTAGGCAAGTGCTCCACCACTGAGCCACAACTTCAGCCCTAAATTTGCAAAACCACGTTGTTTAATTAACACATTTGTTTTAAGAGATTTTTAAAAATATTTTTTTAGTTGTTGATAGAACTTTATTTTATTTATTTATATGTGGTGCTGAGAATTGAACCCAGTGCCTCACACGTGCCAGGCAAATGCGCTACTGCTGAACCACAACCCCAGCCCTTAAGAGATTTTTAAAAAATAAACTTCTTAGGATTTTCTGAGGAAAAAGACAGTTTTATTATTTCTTTCCAATAACATTGCCTCTTGTTTTTCTTTCTTTCTCTTTTTCCTTTCTTGCTTGTTTGGGTTCTTGCATGGGTTAGGACTCCCCCTAATGCAGACAATGTTGAATAGAAATGATCTCTCGGGCTATCATCATTAATTCTGAAGTTAGCTATAATTTTTTTTCGCAAAGATATCTCCTCTCAGATGGAAGTTTCTTTCTATTTCCAATTTTCTGGCAGTTTCTTTTTCATGAATACATATGGAAGTTTGTTAATTATATTTCTTTTTTTTTTTTAAAGAGAGAGTGAGAGAGAGAGAGAGAGAGAATTTTTAATATTTATTTTTTAGTTCTCGGCAGACACAACATCTTTGTTGGTATGTGGTGCTGAGGATCGAACCCGGGCCGCACGCATGCCAGGCGAGCGCGCTACCGCTTGAGCCACATCCCCAGCCCAATTATATTTCTTTCTATCTTTTATTTTATTTTATTTTTTGGTTTTAGATGAACACTTTATTTTATTTTTTTATGTGGTGCCAAGAATTGAACCTAGTGCCTCACACATGCTAGGCAAGTGCTCTACCACTGAGACACAACCCCAGCCCCACGTTAATTATATTTTTGTGCATTGCTTGAGTTGACCAGTACTGCTTTTTTGTGTGGGGGGGGGACTGGGAATTGAATCCAGAGTCAATCTACCTTTGACCTACTTCCCCAATCCATCATTTTTGGGGGGTGGGGGTGTGGGGGAGTTATCGGGAATTGAACTCAGAGGCAGTCAACAACTGAGCCACATCCCCAGCCCTATTTTGTATTTTATTTGGAGACAGGGTCTCACTGAGTTGCTTGGGGCCTCACTGTTGCTGAGGCTGGCTTTGAACTCTGGATCCTCCTGTCTCAGCCTCCAGAGCCTCTGGGATTACAGGCATGTGCTACCTTTTTTTTTTTTTTTTTTTTTGGTAGTGGGTATTGAACCCAGGGACACTTCACCACTGAGTCAACTCCCCAGCCCTTTTCACTCTTTTATTTTGAGACAGTCTTGCTGAGTTGCCCAGGCTGGCCTGGAACTTGTGATCCTTTTGCCTCAGCCTCCTGAGTCTCTGGGATTACAGGTGTGTGCCACCATGCCTGATACCATTACTGCTTATTAATGTGCTGATCTAGGTGGGCTCTGGAATCCTGTTTGATACGTAGGGAGATGGAAGTGGTGACCCAGGTTTGTTAACATAACTACTTAAACAGGGAGGGACGTCGAGGTCACATGGATAGAAAAGCAGATGTGGACACCTGGAGCCCAAGGTGTTAGAAGTACAGGAAGGAAACAGGTCCCCTAGGTGGCTGCACAGCTGAGCAGAGGGGATTTGATTGCCGTGAGGCTGGGATGAAGAGGTACAGGACACTCTGGGACAGGCTCTGGCATCTTACATGGGATGTGCATCTCTCACCCAAGCTTTAGGGATGGGCTCTTTCTAGAGCAATCTGGAAAAGCAACAAGTCCTACTGAAAAACCAGCATAGAATAAAAAGACAGGTTTCCTGAGGGAATTACACAGAAACTGCACGCCATACAGATGTGCGTTTTGTCATTTAGGATAGTGACATTCCCCACGGTGCTTCCTCCTAGTCTTTGTTAATCAGAACCTGGTTAAGCTCAGATATGGAAATTTCTAGAAATAAGGCCATCCAGCAAATAATGTTTTATTCAAAAAGAGCCCCTTAAATATCTGCAGTTCCAGAGTGAGCGAGCAGACCCAGGGGGCCTTAGGGAATGGCCGCTCTTCTTCTGGTCCTGACTTCCAATGCAGAGTGGGGTTAGATCAAGAAGGACCCAGTGAATGTGCCCAGGGAGCGCCCTGGGCCAGGTGACCAGCTTCTAGTCACTGGGCAGGAACCGGAGTCTCACTGGGAGCCAGCTGAGCTGGAGTCCAACCATGGCTCCTCCACTTCCTGGTGGCCTTAGGATGACACCAGAGTGCTGGAGAAAGGGGCTGGCATGCAGGAGGGACTGGGCTGCCATTTCTTCCCACCTGCTGTCTCCAAGCTCAAGAACAGGCACATGTGATCCCCAGCCACGGGCAGCTGCACCCCCTGCCCTCCTCACGCAGAGATTCCCAAAAGCAAACTCTCAGCCCGAGAGGACCAGGTCTCTGACATCGATCTAATGGTGGGATTCACCACTTGGTTCCACTCCCACCCAGAAACCCTGTGCCTTCCTTGGCCTGTACCAGCTGCTGTCACAGAACACAGAGCGTCCCTCTGTATGTAAAGCTGGGTCTCAAGAGTCGTGGTTTTGGGAGCTTCAGGAGATAGGGCCTTAGGTCACCTGGACATGCCAGGATGAAGGGGATGACGTGATCCTGCTTCTCAGTCTCTCTCTGCTTCCTGGCTCATGGGGTGAGCAGTTTGCTCTGTCACGTCCTCCCGCCATGATGTGACATCCTCACCAGAGGCCCAAAGCTATAGGCTGCCTGATCTTGAACTAGAAACCCTCCAGCACCATGAGACCAAATCAGCATCTCTCTGTCGCTGTCTCTGACTCTCTCTGGGCTGAGGATTAAACACAGGCCCTGTGCATGCCAGGCAGGCCTTCTACCACTGAGCTACACCCCCAGTGCAACCTTTCCTCTTTATAAGTTAATAACCTCAGGTATCTCTTTACAGTATCACAAAGCTGACCAATACAACAGCTTGTGTTGACATGAAGGAACTCAGAGGCAGAGAAAACCACGAGAAATACAGACACCAAGACAATAACAATTAAATATCAAGGGGGAAATGTGGCCTTCTACGCAGGAAAACAGAATCAATCAGTAAATGCAAAGAAGGGTGACTGAAAAAAGCTAACGATGTGGTAGGCAAAATACTCACTGTTCTATACACATTTGGCTCATAGTATCCACTGGGGGAGGCATTGCTATCATCCCATCTTCCAGATGATTTTAGTCAACTTTTTCACTGCTGTGACCAAAAGACCTGATGAGAATAATTTTAGAGGAGGAAAATTTATCTGGGGGTCATGGTTTCAGAGGTCTCAGTCCACAGATGGCCAGCACCATTGCTCTGGTCTGGAGGGGAGGTAGAACACCATGGCGGACCGTGTGGAGGAGGGGAGCAGCAGGGAGCACGGCGCCAGGAAGCAGAGCGCTCCCCTTACCATGGACAAAATATCTACCCCAAAGGCACGCCCCCAGTGCCCCACCTCCAGCCATGCCCCACCTGCCTGAAGGCTCTCCTAATCCAATCAATTCACCTCTAAAGTGTCCTCATCGTCTCACACGTGAGCTCTTGCAGGAACACCTCATATCCAAACTAGAACACAGATGAAATCCAGGCAAGGCAAAGTGATTGACCTCCATTTTCCTACCTGCAAAACGGGCACCGACACTCTATTGGAGCATTGGTGTGAGCATCAGTGCACAGAAACCCTCAGGGCAGCTGGGGGGGTTATTTAAAAGCCAAACATCTTTTGAAATGCACTTTTCCCAGTCACCTCGAGGCTTGTGAGATCTATGTGACACTCATTCACTGTGGACCACTCTGCTGTCATCCATTCTCCTGCTGAGGGTCTGGGGGAGGCGGGTCCGCCCAGGTGCAGATACCAAGACACCATTAGACATCATGCTTGACACTGACGGGAGGCGGGGGGCACCGCCAGGAAGGGTAAGGGGGAGAAATGAAGAAGGTGGGGGAGCCGTCGGATGTTGGGGAAGGGAGAGAGGAAGGGAGGAGGGTCTGATGAGAAGAGGCCAGGATCCCAGGACAGTTCTAAGGAACGTCTGGTCAGGTTGATGAGGGGTCCTCCAACCAAAGTCACCTTTCCAGCAGTCCCTCATCCCCAGGGAAAGGCCTGCCCGGGAACCCCCACATGAAAGGCTGGGAGCAGCCGTGAGAGCTGGCCCTGCCAAGAGCAAGATGGTGGGTGTGAAGGGGAGGCCGGGCTGTGGGCCAGCTGCACTCTCCACAGCAGAAGCCGGAGCAGGGTTAGGCCTGGGGGATGCTCCATGATCATCTCTGTTGCCTTTACCCTGAGGTGTGGTGGTGACTTGGGCACCCTGCTGGGGTGGCAGCACCCAATGCCCATGACGGAACTGGATTTCTGTGCTACATAAATTCACTGAGGAGAAAAATTCAGCCTCGGGCCTCCCAGGGCTCAGCCCCCATCTGTCCCCCTAAGGGGACACATGCTTCCCTCCCGCATGGGTGTGGGAAATCCTTCTCACACACGTCAGAAGGCTCATGCCTCCAGGTAACCAAGACCTGCTTTCCCCGGTTTAGCTGAGGTCCTGAGTCTTCAGTCTCCATCTGGGGAACCTCCAAGATAATTCTTGGTTCCCCCCTTTTAGGGAGCTCGGGGGTCTCCAGATAATCAATCTCTTGTCATCCCAGGACCACACCACTGTGAGGGGACAGGTGAGAAGCCATCATTTCTCCCACCTGCAGAATCCAGGAGGGCCACGGAGGTCAGGAGGGGTCCTGGAGAGGAAGATGGTCAGCCATGCAGGGAGACCGGGAGGGCCCTCCACTTGGGGTCGCCCTTCCATCTGAATTGGTTTTGTCTCCACGTTGTCCCCTTTTAGTTGGAAATTCTATGAGGGCTGGGGACCATCCATGTCCGTGTCAAACCATGGCTCAACCGGAGACAAAAGAGTCTCTTGGCTGGGATTCAGGGATTCCAGATTTAGTAGCAGCAGACCATGGACGGCTGTGGGTCCTTGGGCATGTCAGACACAGCTCGGGGCCTCAGTTTTCCAGGCTGTCAAATGGGAATGTGACAACCCCCCCCTTCTGTCCCCTTGCTTCATGCAGAGCTGAAAGGGACAGGCTGGTTGTATCAGAGGACCCCAGAGGCACCACCTTTGGCTCATGAGGGGATCCCCACTGCTCCCCTTCAAAAGGAGAGAGGTTGGGGAGCAGGGCAGCTGGAAGTGCGCACTGATCTGGCATCCAGGTCTGGGAGGTTGGCAGGGCCCAGCTCCCTCCCCTCTGCCACCAGGTTTAGGAATCATCCAGTTCTCTGTGGACTTCCTCCAAGTGGAATTGTCTAGACAGTTTCTGGGCACAGTCAGGGTCTCTCATGAAGTGCTGGTGGAGGGGGTAATCTCCCAGGCCCCACTGGACACAGTTTGGCCCTCTGTGTGAACCCACATGTGTGCATGGGTGTGTGTGATGAGGGGCAGGTAACATGGGGGGGCTGCTATTCCTCACACTGAGGTCTGGCCCCAGGTGGTCGCCAGGAAGGTCTCCAAGTCACCTGAGCAGGGAATTTCCCCGCCCCCCAGCCTCGCGGAAAGCCCCGGAGCAGGTCCCTGGACCCTGCCCAGCTGGCTTCCTGAGGCCTTCTTGGCGACAGTTTTCCTTTCCTTTTACCCTGCACGTGGTGACCTCGTGATAATGACGAGTCGCCAGTTCGCCCCGTTTCCACCTTACGTCACAGCGACCTAGAAACTAGGGATTCCAGGAAAGGGGCATTTGGCAGCCTGCCTGTCCCCTGTGTCTTCCAGGCGCAGCGCCGCGGCCGGGCTGGGGGACACCCCACAGAACCCGGTCCCAGGCCCTGAGTAGCTCTGGGCAGCCAGAGGCCAGATGGCGCAGCCAGCCCCTCCCGGTGACCAGCAGCCACCTCCCCCGCCCAGTCGGTCGCTCCCTGATGCTCACTGTCCCCCCAGCTGCCCTGCGCTCTGCGTCTTCACAGGTGCCCTGCCCCCCCACTGCCCTCCCCATCCAGCTGCCTTCCAAATAGGCCTGTGTCCTGTGAGGCCAGTCCCAATGTCACCTGCCCTCCTCGAGCTTTTCCAACTCCCAGGGTTAATATCACTTTCCTTTCCCCCAAGCCCACTAGCACGTCTTTATTCAGTGTTGTGAGGTTATTTTGATTTTGCTTTCTGTTTTGTTTTGATGATCTGATGCTGTTGACATATAATTCACATTCCTCCTCCTCCTCCTCCTCCTCCTCCTCCTCCTCCTCCTCCTCCTCCTCCTCCATTGAACCCAGCCCTTTTTATTTTTTGTTTATAGATAGGGTCTTGCCGAGTTGCTTACGGCCTCCTTAAGTGACTGAGGCTGGCTTTGAATTTGAGATCCTCTAGGGCATTATGTAAAATTGTGGATGTGTAACCGACAACGGTGATTCTGCAATCTGCATTTGGGGTAAAATTGGGAGTTCATAACCCACTTCAATCTAATGTATGAAATATGATATGTCAAGAGCTTTGTAATGTTGTGAACAACCAATAAAAAAAAAAAATGAATTTGAGATCCTCCTGCCTCAGTCTCCTGAGCCTCTGGGATTACAGGCATGTGCCTGGCTAATGTTCATCTTTTTGAAATGTGCTAATTTAGTGGGTTGGGTTTTTTTGTTTTGTTTTGTTTTTGGTACTGGGGATTGAAGTCAGGGGCACTGGACCCTGAGCCACATCCCCAGCCCTATTTTGTATTTTATTTGAAGACAGGGTCACACTGAGTTGCTTAACGCCTTGCTTTTGCTGAGGCTGGCTTTGAACTCGGGATCCTCCAGTCTCAGCCTCCCAGAGCCGCTGGGGATACAAGTGTGCGCCACCACACCCGGCTAGTTCAGTGGGTGTTAGTATTTCACAAAGTTGCATAACCTTCAGCACAGTCAAGGTTAGAATATTTTCCTCCTCCTAATATGAAACTCACACTCCTGGGGCTGGGGTTGTGGCTCAGAGGTATTGTGTCCATCTACACTAAAAAATATTATAAAAAAGAAAGAAAAAAGAAACCCATACTCCTTAGCTGTACTCTCCATTCCCCCCTCTTTCTAGCCCTGGCACCCACTAATCTACTTGCTGTCTCTGAATTTTCCTATTCTGGACATCTTATGTCAATGGAACCCTGCTGTGTGGCCTGTGTCACAGGCTTAGTCCTCTGGGCTCCCCCTGCTTGTGTGTATACTGCCCTTCATGCTTTTTAATGGCCCATAGTTTTCCACTTCTGTTGCCTGTTCACCAGCTCACAGACACTGGGGTTGTTTCTACTTTGGAGCTGTCACAGATAAGTCTCCCATGAACATTTGTGTACAGAATTTGTGTGGGTACATGGTTTCCTCTCTTGGGTATAATACAGATAAGAGTGGAATGGCTGGGTCATATGGTAACTCTAAGTTTTTGATGAATCAGCAGACCGTTTTCCAAAGCAAAAATTTTTTCCTTAACCAATATATAAATCCATTTTGATTACCAAAAAAAAAAAAAAATTAAACATTGTAGCACAATGCACATGTCCACTCCCCACTCCCTTTACCATTCCAGATGCCCAGCTATGCACTTCCCAATGTGCATGTGCACACACGCCGTTTTATGTATTGTGTGTACATGACATTTGGTACATATTACATCCTGTATGTTAGGAGCATAGTGACAACTCATTCCTAATAACTGTGGCACATTTGATGATTACCACTTACCTACTGAGGAGTATGGAGGGTTTGTTCCCAGACATTTTCCTGTCCCAAGGACAGCGGCTAGAACATTCTTAGGATACTCAGACTTTCCACCCTTCCTCTGTATTCCAGCAACCTCCCATAACCCAGGAGGGACTTCCTAGCCATAATGAGTTGGGCACAGTGCTATTCACTTATATCCCAGCTACTTGGGAAGCTGAGGCAGGAGGATTGCAAGTTGGAAGACAGCAGGGAAATTTACCAGGACCCTGTTGCAAAATAAAATAAAAAGGGCTGGGGAATGTGGCTCAGTGGTAGAGCACTTGTCTAGCATGCACAAGCCCTGGGTTCAGTCCTACAAACAAAACCACAATGAGATTATCACCTCAAACCTGTAAGGATGGCTATTATCAAAAAGTATTTGTGAGGATGTGGAAAAAAAGAGAAGACTTACACTCTGTGGGTGGATGGAATCTGATACAGCCATTATGAAAAGAGTACGGTGGTCTCTCAGAACATTAAAGAGGGCTGGGGATGTGGCTCAAGCGGTAGCGCGCTCGCCTGGCATGCATGTGGCCCGGGTTCGATCCTCAGCACCACATACAAAGATGTTGTGTCCTCCAAAAACTAAAAAATAAATATTAAAAATAATTCTCTCTCTCTTAAAAAAAAAAAAAAAAGAACATTAAAGCTATTAGATGATCCTGCAGTTCTGCACCTGGATGTATCTCCAAAGTAAAACCAGGTCTTGAAGAGACATCTGTACTCCTGTATTCATTGTAGCATTGTCACAATAGCCAAGACATGGAAACAACTCAAGTATTCATTGACAGATGAATGAGTAAAGAAAATGTAGTGGTGTTTGTGCACACAATGGAATATTATCGGACCTTTAAAAGAGGGGATTCCTGCCATTATCAGCCACAGGGATGAACCCGGAGGACATTATGCTAAGTGAAATAAACCAGATGCAAAAAGAAAAATATTGCAGGGTCTCACTTATACAGGGAATCTAAAAAAGTTGACATCATAGAAGTCCCTGAGTGACCAGTGGGGGGTGTCAGGGAGATGTTGGTCAAAGGGTACCAACTTTCAGTTACAAAATGAACAAGTTCTTAATTAATGCACAGCCTGGGGACTGTAGTTAGTTATGCAATGAGATGGATGTTAATTAGATTGATTGTGACTATCATTTCACAATATACTCATAGATTAAAGCATCACATTCTCCACCTTAAACATGTACGATTTTATATGTCAATTATAGTTAAAGCTGAAAACAAAATACACACATGTATTGTTTCCAAAAATCAGGAGAATAGGGCTGGGGATGTGGCTCAAGTGGTAGCGCATTCGCCTTGGGATGCGTGCGGCCCGGGTTTGATCCTCAGTACCACATACAAACAAAGATGTTGTGTCCGCCGAAAACTAAAAAATAAATATTAAAAAAATTCTCTCTCTCTTTAAAAAAAAAAAAGTCAGGAGAATAAATTTGATGATATGCTAGTAAAAAAAAACTTTCTGTATGACAAAAGAGAAAACAAAGAAGACTAAAACAGCAAGTTAACAGACAAGAAGTAGAGACTTTGAACATAGATAACAGGCAACGGAGTGGCACTGAATGTATACAGCACTGACACTTACAACCAACTCGAAATGCACAGATGGCTCCCAAGGAAAGTGGCCAAGGTCCAGGGCCCAGTAGACAGGTGACTAGGTGGTTGTGTTCACCAGAGCTGGGAAGATGCAGATTAAAGCAGCAGTGAGCTATCAAAGGAATGGAAACAGATCCAAGAGCAAGCTATGGTGACAGGGACCAGCCTTAGGTGCACTGAGGAATGAGCTTGGGGCTTTACTGCTGTTGGGCAGGACAGTTAATTATAATATACCAGGCTGGGGATGTGGCTCAAGCGGTAGCACGCTCGCCTGGCATGCGTGCGGCCTGGGTTCGATCCTCAGCACCACATACCAACAAAGATGTTGTGTCTGCCGAGAACTAAAAAATAAATATTAAAAAAAATTCTCTCTCTCTCTCTCTCTCTCTCTCTCTCTCTCTCTCTCTCACACTCTCTCCTCTCTCACTCTCTCTTTAAAAAAAAAAATTATAATATACCATGAACTTGAAAATCGCTGAAAGTAGATTTTGAATGTTCTCACCACACACACAACATGCAAGATAAATGTGGTATATGTCCATTAGCTTGGTTAAATCTCTTTTAATTCACCTGATACATATGTAATATAAATGGTGTACTCCATAAATATATTCAATAAATTTAAATTTAAAAAATTGTTTTAGTTATAGATGGACGCAATCCCTTTATTTTATTTGTTTATTTATATGTGGTGTCAGGGATCGAACCCAGTGCCTCATACATGCTAGGCAAGTGCTCTATCTCTGAGCCACAACCCCAACCCCTAAATTTAAAATTTTTAAAAACAAAAATAAAACCCTTAGGCAGCAATATCATATTAGATATATATATACACACTGGGACATTTTCATCTGCATTTCCATGTTTCCCAAGTTCTTATTTTCTGTTTTTTCTTTTTCTTTCACAATAAAGACATTTTTTTAAATATCTATTTAGTTAGTTAGTTAGTTAGTTAGTTAGTTTTTGGCGGACACAACATCTTTGTTGGTATGTGGTGCTGAGGATCGAACCCGGGCCGCACGCATGCCAGGCGAGCGCGCTACCGCTTGAGCCACATCCCCAGCCCTAAAGGACATTTCTTGAAACAAAGAAATTGATTGAGGGGCTGGGGTTGCAGTTCAGGGGTAGAGCACTTGTCTAGCGTGTGTGAGGCATGGGGCTCAATTCTCAGCACCGCATGTAAATACACTTTAAAAAATAAAGGTCCATTGACAACTAAAAAAATACTTAAAAAAAGAAATGGATTGAGCAAAAAATCGGAAGCATTATCTACTCAAACACAAGCTATTCATACCTTTTCTCCGTTGCCGTTCTCCAGAGGGGTGAAGCAATTTTGATTTTTGATTCTTTGCATATGACTTTTTCAATGTCTTTGGAATGAATGGTACAGGGTCTTTTCCTTGACCTCACTTTTCTGGATTTCCGCACAGTCCCCAACTTATGATGGTTCAACTTATGATTTCTTGACTTTACGATGGCATAGAAGTGATACTCTTTCCGCAGAAACCCCGCGCTGAATGGATCCTTCCTGAGCTAGTGGCACTCTGTGTGGTCCTCTCGAGCTGGGCAGCAGCAGTGAGCGGTTCAGCCCTGGACCACAGGAAGCAAGGATCTGCTCCGGTGTGCTGCAGGGCTGAGCAGGGATGTGTGGGAGGTTGGGTGTGCTCAATGCACCTGGAACTCACTGTGTTTCCTATTGTTGATGGGTTACCAGGAGGTGCCCATGTCCCAAGTTCAGGAGCATCTGTGCGCACCGGTGGGCCCTTTCACACTAGAATCACAAGACCTTTGGTTTGGGTAAGAACTTCCTCTTCTGGTCTCTCTCTCTCTCGTTCTCTCTCTCTCTCTCTCTCTCTCTCTCTCTCTCTCCCTCTCTCTTTTATTTTTGGGCATCAGGGAACCTCTGAGTCATGCCCCAGCCCTTTTTTATTTTTTATTTAGAGAAAGGGTCTTGCTGAGTGTCTTAGGACCTTACTAAGTTGCTGAGGCTGGCTTTGAACTTGCAATCCTCCTGCCTCAGCCTCCCAAGTCTCTAGGATTACAGGCGTGCCCCTCCATGCTCAGCCCTGTTTTATTTTTTTTCCCAAACAGTATCTCCTTGAATTTGGTGAGAATATTAAGAGCAATATTTTTCTTTTTTTTTTCCTTTCAATTTTCTATTCCTTTTTTTCTCAAAGTTACTCTTTCTTGTTTTTTGTTTGGGAAGTTTTCCTGAGATGACTGAAAATTCTTAGATGTATGTTCAAAGTTAAGGCTAGGATGCAAATAAGTCTTTCTGCTCCAAGCCCCAGGGGGCGCATGACAAGTGACCTCTGGGAAGACAGAGACGGTCAACTCATTGAAGAATGCCTGGATGTCAGTATTTTGAGAACTTTTCTCTACTGAGAAGTTCTAGAGAATTCTTTTTCAAATTTCTGCTTGGAAATTGCAATTGTGGCCAGACTTCTGAGTCCTGAAGAGGGTGAGGGAGAGATGACTGTGTCTCAGCATTCAGTTGATAAATGTTCACTTGACTCCTGGTTTCTGTAGGTGTCCACTGCCCTGAACTGTGCCTGGAATCTTCCAGACCAAAGACCTGGCTTAGCGTCCTGGAGAATACACTTCTCTAATCTTTCTTCATGTTCTCTTTCCTCCATTCTCCCTATTTTCTTCTGCAGTCCCTATTGGATGTCATCTATCCTTCTTATCCATATATTGGAATTCTTGGTAATTTTGCAGTGCATTCTGGTCAATTCAGGTCATTGATCCTTTTTTTGGGAGGCGCGGGGAGGTACAGGGGATTGAACTCAGGGGCACTCAACCACTGAGCCACATCCCCAGCCCTCTTTTGAACTTTATTTGGAGACAGGGTCTCACTGAGTTGCTTAGTGCTTCACTTTTGCTGAGGCTGGCTTTGAACTTGAGATCCTCCTGCCTCAGCCTCCCGAGCTGCGTGAGATTACAAGCCCAGCTCATTGATTTTTTTTTCAATTACATCTTTTCTACTATTTACTCCATTTGATGAGTTTCTTATTTCAATGATCACGTTTATAATTCCCAAGGTATCTAGAGTTTTCAGTTTGATACGCTTCTGCTTCTAACAGTACTTAAATCTGAAAGCCTTTGTCTGTCTTCCCTATTTAACACTCTCTCTCTCTCTTTCTTTCTTTCTTTTTTTTTCCCTGGTCATGAACATTGGGTCCCTTTTCTCCCATCACATCTGCTTTGCTCACACATTTGGCTCTTGGCTGTGAACTTAACCTTTGAATCTAAGATTCCTTGCTAGGCTCCAGGCATTCTTGCAAGATGGGATGGGATGTGCAGCCATGACTTGGCCTAAATAGAATGAGGAAGGGCTGGGATGTGCTGCTGGGCGTAGCTGAGCCAATAGTTAGCCTTCCAGACAAAGAGGCTTCCTGTTCTGAAAGGCAATCGATACTCTCTGGGCTTTGCCTTGCCTCACCGCTACAGATATCCACCCTCAGAGCTTCTGCCTAACAGCTCCCAGGTTTACTGTCTGGCCTGAGGTTAGAATTTCCGGCCGTCCATTCTGTGATACTTCAGCCTCCAGCTCCCAGCTCCCCAGTTCTGGTCTGAATCATCCCTAGAGCTGCTCCCGCCTTTTGCCGAAGTTCTCTTCTCTGATTTTGGCCGGTGGTTTCTACCTGCAATCTGATCCCATACATTTTCCATCTTTTATTATAGTGTTTGGTTCACCAGGTATTTTCTTTTACCTTGATTTTGTTTTTGGTATTTCTTCTCCTTCCCCCACCCCGCCCTCCCCCCCAGGGCTGAGGACTAAACTCAGGGCCTTGCCTGTGCTAGGCAAGTACTCTGTCACTTGTCACTGAGCTAAATCCCCAACCCCTATTCACCAGGTATTTTCTATAATTTACTTAAGTCATTCTGAGTGATTTATAGACTTTGAATAAAGAAAAATAAAGAGAGAACAAAGAGAAATAACTTGGTCTGCCATCTTGAACTACAACTCGAAAAGCTCTTTGTGGAGACTATTTTAACACTTGCTGTATTGTACTATGATTATTTATTACCCATCTCTACTCCCAAAGACACAAATAAAGTTGTGCTTGTACTAAGATGCCTTCTAGTGCCTGGTACTTCATTGTTTTTGGAATTAATTTGATGAGTGAATGAAGAAATGATTGCATCAGTGTGGTTATAATAAGGATTCTAATTCATGTCTCATTATTAATAAGGGCCTTGTTGGCTCTCTATTTTTCTATCTATAAAATTGGAAGAAAGATTAAAGATTGTTCCTCTCATTGTAGTCTGAAGATACCCCTGTAGCTATTTCATATACAGCAAGAGTACTAGCAGTGAATTCTCTGATTCTTTATCATAAATTTCTGAATTTCGGGCTGGGGATGTGGCTCAAGTGGTAGCGCGCTCACCTGGCATGCGTGCGGCCTGGGTTCAATCCTCAGCACCACATACAAACAAAGATGTTGTGTCTGCCAAAAACTAAAAAATAAATATTAAAAAAATTTTCTCTCTCTCTTTAAAAAATAAAAAATAAATAAATTTCTGAATTTCTTCTTCACTTTTGAAGGACAGTTTTTCTGGTTATAGGATTTTTTATTCTTTTCCTTCAATACTTCCAGTGTATCATCTGAAAAGCCAGCTTCTATTGAGGTTCCCTTGTATGTAATAAATTCTTGTTCTGTCTCTAGATCCTCTTTGTCTTTGATTTCCGACAATTGGACTGTAGTGTATCCCAGCATGGAACTCATCTGTCCTCTTAAGGTGAAGGTGGAGTGGGGCATGAGAATGAGGATAACTTGCAAGTTTATCCTACTTGCAGTTTGTTGAGGTTCTTGGATGTGTAGACTAATATCTTTCATTGAAATAAGAATCTTTGGACCTCTATAATTTTTTTTTCTTTTCCTTTGTAATAATTTGGATATTAGATGTCCCACCAAAAGTTCATATGTTGAAGGCTTGGTCTCCAATGCAGCAGTGTTCAGAGGTGGGACTTGTTTTGCGGTGGGGGGAGCGATTGAATCATAAGAGCATTAACCTCATGAATAGATTAACTCATGGATGGATTAATAGCTTAATGGACTATTGGGAGGCTGTGGGAATTTAGGGGGTAGAAACTTTTTGGAGAAATGTTATTGGGGATGTGTTCTTGAAGAAGATATTTTGTCCCTGGTGCCCTCCTCTCTATGCTAGCTGGCCACCACAAGATAAGCAGCCTCCTCTGCCACATGCTCCTGCTACCTTGATGTTCTGTCTCATGACAGACCCCAGAATGATGAAATCAAGTGACTGTGACTGAAACCTTTGAAACTTGTAAGCCAAAATGAACCTTTCATCCTTTAGAGTTGTTTATGAGTATTTTATCACAGCAGCTGAATGATGATTAACACACCTTTTATCTCCTTCTTCTCCTTCTGGGATTTTCCATGACTTGTATGCAGTGGACAATGGTATCTCACAAGTCTCTGAGGCTTTGTTCCTTTTCCTTTCTATTCTTCAGACCAGATAATCTCTATCACCATATCTTCTAGTTCATTAATCCTTTCTTCTGCCAGCTCAAATGTGCTGCTGAGTCCCTTTAGTGGATTTTTTTATTTCACATAATGTACTTTTCAACTTCAGAATTTCTATTTTTAAAAATATTTTCTATCTCTCTACTGATATTCTCTACTGATATTCTTACATCACTGACATACTTTTTAAAATTAAAAAAAAAAATTGAGTTTAGGTGAACATAATGCCTCTATTTTATTTGTTGATTTTTATGTGGTGCTGAGTATCAAACTCAGTGCCTCACACATGTTAGGCAAGCGCTCTACCACTGAGCCCCAACTCAGCCCCAGTTTTTAAAATTCTTTACACATGGGCTGGGGATGTGGCTCAAATAGCCTGGCATGCTCGGGGTGCTGGGTTTGATCCTCAGCACCACATAAAAATAGAATGAGGATGTCGTGTCCACTGAAAACTGAAAAATAAATATTGAAAAAATTCTCTCTCTCTCTCTCTCTCTCTCTCTCTCTTTAAAAAAAAAAAAATCTTTACACATGATTTCCTTTCATTTGTTAGTCTTGGGCATTGAACCCAGGAACTTTTACATGCTAAGCACAAACCCTACTTCTGAGCTACCAGCCTCCTTTAGTTTTTTGAGCCTATTTACAGTAGCTGAATTAAAGTCATTGTCTAGAAAATCCATCATCTTAGTTCAGTTTCTAGTGACTAATTGTGTGTGCAACTTTTCTGTTTCTTTATAGGTTTCATGCTTAAAAAAAAAAAAAACTGTCCTTATTTTTTTTTATTTTTTAGTTTTCGGTGGACACAACTTCTTTGTATGTGGTGCTGAGGATCGAACCCGGGCCGCACGCGTGCCAGCCTGGGGATGTGGCTCAAGCGGTAGCACGCTCGTCTGGCATGCGTGCAGCCCGGGTTTGATCCTCAGCACCACATACAAACAAAGATGTTGTGTCTGCCGATAACTAAAAACATAAATAAATATTAAAAAAAAATTTTTTAGTTGTATATGGACTCAATGCCTTTATTTGTTTTTATGTGGTGCTAGGATCGAACCCAGTGCCTCACACTTGGGAGGCAAGTGCTCTACCACTGAGCTACAACTCCAGCCCCACACGGTCCTTTTTTAATAATATAATTTAGCAGCCCCGAAAAATAAAAAATTCTCCCCTCCGAGGTTTGTTGTTGTTGTTGCTGCTGTTTGCTGAGTGACATTCCTGGGCTAATTCTGTAAAGTCTATATTTCCTGTAACATGCAGCCAATTGAAGTCTTTCTTCAGTTAGTTCAGTGGTTCACTTTAATGCTTGGACCAAGAATTCCTTGACCGCCTTGACCTAGCAAACTTCCACTGATTGTCAGGAGCTCTGTCTGTGGGTTGAGATGAACCCTCAGTCCCTTGGCGGTTTCCAACTCTGTCTTGGTTTCCACTTCCTGCCTATGCAAAGCCTCAAGATCAGCCAAAGACTGGGAACCTCCTAGGTCTTTCTGGAGAATATGCATAGCTTTTCAGAGCCCTAGGAATCTATTAGAGCTTCTCAAAGTTCTCCTTGGACATCTCATTTCCCTAATCTTCCTTTTAAATTTATGGCAACTCTGTTTGCCTCCACAGGCATCACCGTATTAGGCAGCGGTGACGTTAAGCAATTAAAGCTTATTAAAACTGACAAATGTCCCAGACATAGGAATTTTCCCATGCGGAGAGCCCCAACGGGGATTAGTAATGTCCTGGGGGTGGGGGCTTTTCCATGGAGAGAGCTCCGTGTTGGGTTTAATGATAACATACTGTAAATGACGTTTTACCAAGGAACTGTAAACAGGCCAGATGATGACAATATTGGTTTTTTTTTTTTTTCTTTTGGTACTGGGGATGGAACCCAAGGGCATTTTACCACTGAGCTAATCCCTGGCCATTTTTACTTTTTATTTTGAGATAAGATCTCACTAAGTTGCTTAGGGCTTTGATAGGTTGCTGAGGCTTGTCTTGAGCTTGTAATCCTCCTGCTTCAGCCCCCCAAATTGTGATTACAGGTGTGTGTCATGGAGCTCAACTAGGGACAATATTTAGGGGGATGGAGTTGTCCAAGGAATTCACACCCCAATATGTTCTTCCCAACCCTGGTGTGTGTGTGTGTGTGGGGGGGGGTTTCTTTCTTTTCTTTTTTCTTTGGATAATGGGGTTTGAATCCAGGATACTACCAGTGATCTAAATACTCAGGCCTTCACACACACACACACACACACACACACACACACACACACACGAGTCCTTAGGAATCCTCCCAGTTGGGGAGGTTTGGGGGGCCTTGGAAAAAGACAGTGGGAAGCCAGGATCCACCCCTGGACCCTGATGCCTGGCTTATTGTTCCCTAGGCCCTTCCCCTGGGGAGATGTCATATTTTGAGCACTTTGTAGCTAGAGGTTATATATTCATGATTCTCGCAACTTACCAGAACGAAAATTAACTTATTTCCACTCGACAGATAAACAGAAGCTCACAGAGGTCAAGTCACATGCTGAAAGTTAGAGCACTATGGGTGGCAGAGAGGGATCCTACTTCAGAATGTTGGGTATCACCCAACCCAACATCCTGGCCCTCGGGATGGTGAGGGGGCTGCAGAGACGTCTCTGATGGAGGTGTCCATCATGAAAACTTTTGAGCATCAGTGATAGAGCGCTTGCCTAGCACATGTGAGGCACTGGGTTCAATCCTCAGCACCATGTAAAAATAAATAAAATAAAGGTATGGTGTCCATCTGAAAAAAAAATAGCATAATAGGTTTGAACCCCCTATTTTATACACCCAGGAAATGTCCCTTTAAAGGCAGTCACAGAGCAGAGAACAATAGTAAAGTAATAGATGTGGCTTCCCCTGCCACTCCCACCTGCTGAGGCAGCTCCCAGGTTAACTCCTGCCTTGTCAGGGCCAGAGCTTCCGGGCCATGCACCAAAACCCAGCGTGGCTAGGTTAAGGTCTGGCTGGGACTTGAGGGCTCTGGGAGAATTGGACCATCTGCTGCACATGCTCAGCTTCATAGAGCCCCTGGGCCTGGGTACCCGGAGCCCAACCAGACCACTGCAAGTCTAGAGTGGTCTAGGGAGGGCAGGATGGCAGGATGGCAGGTTACCGAATGTCCTGCATCGTGACTAGAGCTTCACCCCCTCCCGCTGAGCACACACAAAAAAGGGGGACACAGTTATTATCAAAAAAATTCATACAAAACAAACTTTATTGTGGTATTTCAGAAATGTTGAGGAAATCATAACTACGGTGCACTTTCAAGTGCTGGGTTGTCTTTAGTCACACAATCTCATCACAACCTCACAAGCACCCTGAGAGACAACTACAGATCACTTTGTGGGGGACTTGAGGGAGAGGACCCAGTAAGTTCCACTGACATGACTCCCTGCTCCAGGTCTTCAACACGCTGGGGCCGCAGGACAGATAACAGCAGCCTTGGCTACAGAAAGGAGGAATCAACTACCCCCTCTGCACACAGCACCCCAAAAAGGAACATCCTGGTGTGGGCAGAGAGGTTTCTCTTTGCTACACTGGCCCGAGCCCAACTTTCCCTTGGGGAAAGAGTAGTACAGTGACCACCAGCTCCCTGCCTCCCTCTCTGTCCTGCCTGCTGCTGGCCAGGCCCCCTGACCCCAGGCCAGGATGAGGGCAGGGCTGCGCCTGCTCCCTCTGCAGAGATAGGTCCAACCTGCTACACCTGGGAGCCTGTCTCATGAGCCTTCCCCAGTCCTAGGTGACCACACTGTGGCTATTGCGTTGATCTGCCAGCGACACACAGGACACGTGGCGGTATCCCTGAAGATCCGCTGGGCACAGGAGCTGCAGAAGTGTGAGTGGCCACAGGGGTCAAGACAGGTGTCGGCAGCATGGTGGAAGCAGATGATGCACTCATTGTCCGGTGTGACTGGAAAGAAGAGAACACAGGCTGGGGGCACGTGGGGCAAGGGGTGGGCCACTTCTCATGATCTGATCCCAGGACAGAGAAGGGTGCTATCTTCTGAATATGACCTCACGTGACAACGCTCCTGATGTGATCAAGGGAAGAAGACGGACACACAGTCGTCCGCCCTTGGTCTAGGTTCTGTATCTCATGGTTACCTATGGTCTGAAAATATTAAATTTTTTTTCTGGAAAATTCCAGAAATAAAATTCATGAATTTTAAATGATTGCTATTACACTACCGAATCATCCTGTTTTATCACTCATTATTGTTAGGAATGTCTTACTATACTTAATTCACAAATTCAACTTCTTCATAGGCATGTATAGGAAAAGCCAAGTATATAGGGCTACCCACGGTTTCAGGATTCAGAGGACCATCATGCAACATGCCTCCTGGGGATAAATTGGGGACGTGGATTATGAAATTCCAATTTTGAAAAAAAAAGAAAACAAAGTCCAACACTTGTCCATCTGCGCCTGCATGCACACCTATGATAAAAATACTGGAAGAAATCCACCCAAGAAGTCCGGGTGGTTTTAAAAACTTTCTTCTTGGCCTGGTACTATGACTGTAATCCCAGTGGCTCAGGAGGCTGAGGCAGGAGGATTGCAAGTTCAAAGCCAGCCTCAGCAACTTAGAGAGGCCCTAAGCAACCTAGCGAAACCCTGTCACAAAATAAAAAGGAAAAAAGGTCTGGAGATGTGGCTTAGTGGTTAACTGCCCCTGGGGGATCAATCCCTGGTACCATTTAAAAAAAAAAAAAAATCTTGAGGCTGGGATTGTGGCTCAGCGGTAGAGCGCTAGCCTAGCATGGGAGGGACCCGGGTTCGATCCTCAGCACCACATAAAAATAAAGGCATTGTGTTGTGTCCATCTACACCTAATAAAATAAATATTTAAAAAAAAATCTTTATCCCTTAATCTTATTTCTATTTGGCAAAATCTTACAATGAATGTGGATTACTTTTCTACAGCAAAGGCATAGATAGCATTATGTGCTGGTGATGATGCTCTAACAAGAGCACTGTCACTTGTAAAGCCAGCCGTTGCTCTAGAACACAGAACTTTAAAGTCTCCATCCCCGGCTCTGGGGATGGAGAGACTTGACGCTGTCTGCGCCCCACATCTTCGGGCTTCCTCCCACTCCGCAGGGGCTGCTGGAGGTTGGGGAGTCTACTCACCTTCCTGCTCAGGCACAGCCTCCTCCCTGCGGACGGCCGGCATGGCGGTGGGACCCAGGCTGGCTGTGGGGTCTGAGACAGAGAGGGAGTCAGGACCAGGGGAACAGCGGGCGCTCCAGCCCACCTGTCCCTGCGGCAAAGCCTGCTGTCCCTCTCCCCTGCCCCACCCCTCCGCAGCCTGCACTCGGGTCCCCCCATTGTCTCACCCAGCAGCTGGATGGCTTTGGTGGTGCCGTACACGTCCATCACCGCCCAGAGCGGCGCGCCCAGGAGCAGGTCTTTCCGCAGAAGGAGCCGGCGGCCCGCGTTGACCTTGGCAAAGAGCCGGCCCCGGCGGTCCACCCAGAAGCAGACCACATTCCCGGGGAGCACGCTGCCTTCAGGCAGCACGGCGGCCCACGTCGGGCTCAGCTCCTCCAGGTCCGGGCACACAAAGGGCGGCAGGCTAGGCGCGGACACGTGCGCAGGGTCCAGTCGCGTGAAGCCCACCCGGAGGCCACCGCACCAGCCGCCCTCATGCTGCAGCACGCGCAGTGCCACCCGCTCTCCGGGGGGCACCGGCCGCTGGCTGAACACGATGCCATCGTAGAAGGTGGCGCGCCTGCACGCGGTGCTCGCCAGCGCGTCCAGATGCACCTGCGCGCCCTTGGTGTCCTCGTGGAAGCGCAGCGCCTCTCGGGGAGCCTCGGTGGCTGTGGGGCAGGGTGGGGACATGGAGCAAGTCAATGTGAACCGGCCCGGACCCACTGGCTCTTTGAGGGAACTCCCAGCACCCCAGGATCCCCAGCACTCTGGGCCACCTTCACATCCCCTGGAGGGTCTTGTCCACCTTGCCCAGCTGCCTTGACAGCAGCATCTTCCCTGAATAGACTGTTACCCCTCACCCCAGGGATCCACGGAGATCTGCTCAGAGCCTGGTGGGAGCCCACTCTGACTTCTGGATCTGATTTCCTCAGCAAACCTACTAAATGCTCCTTCTCCCCAAGGAGGACAAGAAAATGAAAGGCACCAATGCCGGTGCCAGCCTCTAAACCCCATCTGCCCAAAGGTACTGCCGTGTTCAGTGGGCACAGCAGGCCCACATATTTATGTTTATTATGTCCATTTATTCTCACTCCGGGGCCCAGCCCAGGAGTAGCTGGGCCCACATGCCAACGGGGGAATTCTCTGGCAGATGGCGGGTTCTTTTCTGTCTGCTTCTTTGACCTTGACATTTCCCCACAGGGAACCTGCTTTGCTGGTGGAGGCCCTGCCCCACCCTGGAAGGTGACTCCTCATCCTGGGAGTCAGGGGACTCTGCAGCTCCTGACCAGGTAGGGGTGCAGGCTGGAGAAGGAGGCCAGGATCATCTCTTGGGAATCCAGAGGCTGTCTTAACAAAGCCCATACTGGGCTTTGCAACCAGGGGACTTCCCAGAGGACGCCACTTGGCAGCCAGGAAGGGAAAGTTCCCTGTTGGCTGGTCCTTGTGGATCTGAAGCCTGGAGGAAGCTGGTGGAGCTTCCTGCCCCAGGACTGCACCTCCCACCCCTGGGCCCCTCCTCCTTCAGGGCTGCAAGGCTGTGGCCCTGCTGTTCCAGGGCTGGGCCTGGAAGCTGGCTACTGCTTTGCAGTTAAAAATAAAAAGAGCCAGGCTGGGGTTGTAGCTCAGCGGTAGAGCGCTTCCTAGCATATATAAGGCACTGGGTTTGATTCTCAGCACCACATGTAAACAAATAAAGTAAAAATTCATTGACAGCTAATAAAATATTAAAAAAAAAAAAAAAAAAAAGAGCCAGGCATGGTGGCGCACACCTGTAATCCCAGCAGCTCAGGAGGCTGAGGCAGGAGGATTGCAAGTTCAAAGCCAGCCTCAGCAATGGCGAGGTACTAAGCAACTCAGTGAGACCCCGTCTCTAAATAATACAAAATAGGGCTGGGGATGTGGCTCAGGGGTCGAGTTCCCCTGAGTTCAATCCCCAGTACCTACTAAAAATAAAAAGAGGTAAACTTATTCAGAACTTGAACCAGAACCCAGCCAAGGTCACGTCCCCCAATTGGGTCGCTTTCCCCTGGTCTGCCCTGACCCTGCACAAGCCAGCCTCATCCCAGCAGGGGCCAGGGAGGGGAGACTCCATCTGGTCAGGCACAAGGGACACCTTTGAGACCACAGTGATCCACTCTTGACCTACTGAAATATCCTTCCCCAAGGCATAGGGACAAGTGCCTTGTGACCTATGAACAGGCCTCCGCAGAGCCCTGGGTGTCCACACTTGCCCACCTCACGCGTGCCTCTGTCCCCAATGTCACCCTTTCCCATGATGACCTCATTCTCCCTTTCACCTGATAGGTGTGCCAGATCCCTTCTCCTCAAGCTTGTACCTAAGCAAGGGGGAGCCTCTGGGTCAGCACATCTGGACTAGAACCAGAACACAAGGCCCTGACATCAGCGAACCTGCCCTGCACCCACCCCTGAGATGCCAGCGCAGGCGGGGGCGTCATGTTTGCCCCCCGGATTCTGGTCCTGCCCTGTTGCTGAGCGAGGCTGCTCCCTGCTGCCTGGGGTTCAGTCTCCTTAGCTACAGACGGGAACCCTCACCGACAAGGCCTGGAGTCTCTGGTCACCTGCCCAGAGACCCTGAACATGAAGCATTCATTGCCTGGCTGGGCCGGGGGTCGGGGCAGGTAGGAGCTCCTGGTACCAGCTCAGACCAGAGAGGGCAGGCCACCCCCCACACACACTCAACTGGATCAGCACCTGCCCCTGGAGAGACCAGTCCTGTCACCATTGAGAGGCAGGAAAAACTGTTCCTGAGAGTCCCCACAGCCTCTGGGAACAAAACTGAAGGGCAAATAGGAGCTGCCCCAGCCTTGCCCAGTATCCACCCTGCAGGAAAGTGGTCCCCATCCCTGTTGGAACAGAAACTAGAGACTGGCTACACTCAGCTCCTGGGGCCTAAAGGGTGACCTACAGAGAAGAGCTCTTCCTGGCTTTAATTGGAGTTTCCATCCACTTTGTCCCCACCCCCAGTCCCATGCCCTAGACAGTTGGGACAGAGACTCAGGCCAGCCTGACCTCTGGCAGGACCTACTCTAGGGGCAGGGATGGGACAGAGGGAAGGTTTATTGCCCATCCACATCCTGGAGAGGAGCCAGGGCACTGACTGGCTGGGTCCAGGCCAGGGAGCAGGGGAAACTCCCTGGGAAGGTCCTCAGTGAGTACAGGAGTCCCTTGGCAGGACAGGGAGGCCTTGGGGACGCCAGGAGAAGCAGGCCTTGACCTGAATAGGAACTTGACAGTCTGCGGAGCTCCGCCCAGCTCAGGAGCCTTCCCAGCGAGTGACTGGGAGCTCGGTGTTCACCTAAGTTAGAGGGACTGAGGGGACACACTGGAGGTGTCCTCCCTAGGCGGACAGGACGTGTGAGCACCCTTCTCTCAGTGGCCCACTTGGGCTACTGTCCCTACTTCAGACAGGCAGCACCTTATCAACAGCCTCCTGAGCATGACACTGCAAGGTGCCACCACAACAGGACAACACAGAGCTCTTTGGGGCTTAGTCTCTCTGCACTTACTCTCCTGTACGGTTGTTTTGGTTGTTCACTGCACAAGGCCCAGGCTGAGTGTGGCTGAAGCCACCCTGGTCCATGCAGCCCAGCAAGGGCCTATAAGACACCATCCACAGGGTCCCCTTCCCTTCCTTTGCACAGGGCTCTGCCACCTGAACTTGGAGCTGGGTCACAGGGGCATGAAAAGGGTGGAAACCTACTTCCATTCTGCCTGGTTCCTCCCTCAGAGCCTTGCAAGAGTCACCCTGGTGACACAGGCAACCCAGTCATCCCATCCCCAGTGTGGGGAATGGAAGAGGTGGGCAGGGGCCAAAAGTGGCTCTCCAGGCAGGTCTGTCCTACTGGCTGGGCTGACACCGGTTCAGAGAACCCAGGTGCCCCAGCACCCTCACACCCAGAAGTGGCTGTTATTTGGGGCCCCATTTTCAGGCAGGATCCCGAGGCTTGGTGGAGCCGTGGGACTCACCCATGGCTGCCGTGGAGGGACAAGGGCTGCACGCTGGGCTGGACAGGGACCCACCCTGGCAGCAGGAAGTTCAGGAAGCACTAATCACATGCTTTGGAATGTCTCCACCCCTGGACAGGTAGAGTCAAATTGCAGAATCCCCGCAGCTAGGGTCTCAGAATTTAAGTGTCACAGGGTCAGTGCCTGCTCCACTAGGGCCTCCGGATCATCATCGTCTTCATTGCCAACCCTCAGCCATCAAGACTTTGAGGGTAGCAGGCGCCCACTCAGCTATCTGCAGCCTCTGCCTCTCCTCTCCCCACCCTGCAGGGGACACACTCAGAGATTGGGGAAGCTCAGTGACACCACATTCTGCCAGCCAGAAGCAGGGGATCCCAGGCCCAAGGCCCAGGTCCCAGCCACACTCAATAGGAGGCCGCCTCCTCTATAGCGCTGTCATTGTCCTGCCTGGAATGCAAACCAGATTGTCACAGCAGTGGTGGGTCTGGGAGCTGGTATGTGAGCCTTCTGTGCCCACCAGGGAGCCCTGAGCAGTGGCTTTAGCTCTTTGCCTAGGAGGGCACGTCCAGAGACACACAGTCCTGATTGTCTTTGAGGTTGAAGGACCTGGTTCTCCTTCTTCTACCCGCCAGAGGCCCTTCTACTAAGGAACACCTGTGGCCTCAGGTGAGGCTCCCAGAGGGACTTCCTGCCTGATCACTCTGTAGATTTGTGCCTTCTAGTAGTCCTGTGAAGCCAGTAGGATGGGTCGCATTGTCCCCTGCCTACAGATGAGGAAACCGAAGTTTAGGTTCCCCCAGACCTGCTGGAGCTGAAATTCTACCTGCTCAAGAGCCCTGGTTTTTGAGAATTCCCGGTTCTCTACAGGACCCCTAAACTCCCTCCTGTGGCCCACACGGGTCGCTATTCCCTCTGCCCACCAGGAACCGAGAAGCATCACTGTGGCCATCCTGGACCCAGATCACCCAGGTTCTGTTGGACTTCTGCAGAGACAGGAAACTCACCGTGGCACGGGGAGCCAAGTGGTGTCAGACGCCTCTCCTGAGCCACGAAGACACTGCCTGCACCTCCACCCCACAGACTCCCACTGCAGCAACGACACAGCCCTCTCCACTTCTCGCACCCCTGGCCCAGGAACCCAGCTCAGGGGATGCAGGAGGTATACTCACAGGCATTGGAGCAGAGGTGGGCTCCCATCAGCCTGGGGTCCTTGGGCACAGGTCCCTGGGTCTGGAGAGAGTTGTCTCGTGAAGACCAGTGGTCAGGTTTCCAAAGACTCAACAGGTTCCCTTTTTTATGAGCCAGAGATCATGTTACAGAGTTGATGATTAATTGGATTGGCTGTCAAGCATTACAATATCCTGGGGATTTCCTGGTAAGTTCTCCTGGCTTGCAGCAAACTTGCTGCAGCTAACCAACCTGAGAAAAGGAAACAGGAACTGGGGACGTGGTCTGGGTAGGGCTAGGGTAGCCTTCTGTCTGACTTCTGACCGATCTCAACCCGGCTGTGCATTAGAATTGCCCAAGTCATGTTAATAAGCACCTGAGTCCAGACTTGCCCACAGAGACGCTGGTTCCATTGATCAGGGTGGGACCTGGACAGAGGAATTTTAAAAAGGACCCCTGGTGCTGGGTGCGGTGGTGCAAGCCTGTAATCCCAGCGACTTGGGAGGCTGAGGCAGGAGGATCGCAAGTTCAAAGCCAGCCTCAGCAACTTAGTAAGGGCTAAGCAACTCAGCAAGACCCTGTCTCAAAATAAAAGATAAAAAGGGTTGGGGATGTGGCTCAGTGGTTAAGTGCCCCTAGGCCACTGCTTCAGGCCCTGACATACAGAAAGTGCTTAATGTTGCTGAAGTGGAATTCAATTGAATGAGTGGCATCTCAGAATGTGTGCAGTGGTGTCTGCCCTGGGTCTCCAGCACAGAGGAAGGGGCTCGGCAGACAGAAGGGGAGATGGGGAGGTGGTTCCCCCAGACCTGCTGGAGCTGAAATTCTACTCTGCAGAATTTGCCACCCAACGCAAATGGCCCGGCAGAGGTCACACCAAAGGCCTGCTGGCTCCTGACTTGTTAGCTCTGGCAAAGAAGTCAGAGCGATCTTCTGTCCCTTTGATGGCTCACAAGGAAACTGAGGCTCGTGGAGGAAGGAGCTTTCTCTTGCCCAGTGTTTTTTATGGGGCTAAGAATCTTCTGTGCATGTTGTTAAAAACAGATCACCTCAGGTCTGGGGCCTGTGGGGATTCTGTGTTCCTAACTTCAGGTGCCAAGGCCTGACTGTGGTGCAGGCCTGAAGTACCCTGGCCCTTCACTCCCAGACTGAGCCAGCCCCAAGACCCCAGATCAATGTCATCTTCAGTCCTTGTTCAGAACGCTTCATAGGATGAATAGCCCCTGGGCATGTCCCTGGGGGAACAGAGGATGCAGTAGGCTGGGGAAGTGACAGGGCAGGAGAGAGTGGAGAATTTGGAGACAGGTTCTGCTCCTGGTATTTTTTTTTTTAAAGAGTGAGTGAGAGAGAGAGAGAATTTTAATATTTATTTTATAGTTCTCGGCGGACACAGCATCTTTGTTGGTATGTGGTGCTGAGGATCGAACCCGGGCCGCACGCATGCCAGGCGAGCGCGCTACGGCTTGAGCCACATCCCCAGCCCCCTGCTCCTGGTATTACCTTGAGTGGCTCCCTTGCTCTCCCTGGGCCCTGGGGTTTCCAGGTATAAAACAGGAAGTCACAATAAGCTGGCCTGGGGGTCCCTTCCAGCCTAACAGGCAACAGGCTGTGGCTGTGGATTTGGAGAGAGGAAGTTGACGGCAGCCTGGCCCTGGTTACCTTGAAAGACACTGCCGCAAGCCTGGACCGCCTTTCTTAGGCCACACCCGCCAGGCTCCTGGTTTTTTGCCTGAGAAGCAGTTTTGCAGAGGCCAAGGGCAACTGGGAAGGAGTCAATGCCAATCACAGCGAGCCCGAGGTTGATAGTTCTTGGTGGTAACAGCTGGCCCCGTCCCCTGGTTTATAGTCCTGGCTGGCCCAGCTGAGGGAGCCAGGCTAGGGTAACCCCTAGTGCCCTCTGGCAACCTTGCCAGTCTCTGGGCGGGGCTGCTCCCTCCTCCCCCTCCCAGGCTCCACCTGTAGGCCCACTGCCTGGAGCACCCTGCCAATAAACCACATTCCCACAGAGAGATGTGTGCACCATCTTATCAGGGAAACCAGGACTGGGGATTCAGCCTGTCTGGAAAAATACTGGGGCCAGTTGTGGCCTGCAGGCTACCTGCAGCCCGCAGGGGGACTGGCTGGGTTTGCAGGACCTCGGTGCGGGTGGACATTCCAAGATAGTGAAGCCTCCTCAGGCCCAATGTCCAGGGGACAGGAGTGCCAGGTGAGCACTTGACTCACTCCCACGTGAACTTATTTAACAAACTGACAGGTTCAGTCCATGCCCCTCTAAAATATGGTGCCTCCGCCTTTGGGAAGACAGCAGAAGGGGGAAGGCAGGAGCGGCCTTGCCTTTCTGCCCTGAAGCAGATGGTCACAGACCCTCAGTGGCTTCCTTACCTTTGAAGACAGCAACAAGGAAAAGAATCTGGACAAACCGGCCTGGCTGAGCTCCCCCTGGCTTCTAACCACCAGTTCCTGTCCCTCCATCCAGCCACACTTCATCACGCTGGGCGTAAAAACACACAGATTTCCCTGTTTCTTCAGGCCTTCACTTCTGAGGGCCCTGGGTCCCATATTAAATAAGCCCTCTCTCTTATTAATCTGTCTTTTCTGAAATCTTGTCTGAATCTGTAATTGGGGTCTTAACCACCAGCCTACCAGCAGGTAAGCAAAGATCGAACTTCTCCCTTTAACATACTGTTGTCCTGAATCCATACTAGATCAACCTGGTACTCCTCTCGGAAACGCCTCAGGCCCTAATTATTGCAACCATTCCCATTTTACACACAGGGAAACTGAGGCACAAAGTGGTCAAGCAACTTGTTCCATGATCGGGAGGCAGGATTCGGTCCTTGCACTGTGGCTGAAGAGCTGGTGCCTTAACCGCCCATTAGTCCCTCTGGGGTTCCTCACTCAGGGAACTTGGCACCTGGTGAGTATTTTGTTGTTATTAGTTAACATTCTGGTGCTGGACTGTGCTGACGCATAGTAGAAGCCTTATAAGGTAGTTGCTGATTGGTTGCCTCAGTGTGTGTGTGTAAACCGCCCCGCGATGGAGACTGGACCCTTCCCTTTCCTTTAGTGCCACTGGCAAGGCAGAGCTGGCGTCTGGCAAGTCCTTGTAGCTGCTCTGAAGAGTGACCGGCCCTGGAAACAGGGGAGCCTTTGACGGAGATTGGAGCGACCCCTGCTGGCTGTATTCGGTACTGCCGGATGCCCGGAGGCCCCGTGAACCCTCAAAGCTGGGGTCGGGAGATGAGAGGGTCTGAGGCTTCTGAGGACTCAGCACCCCCTCCCTGCACCCTGCAGCTCCCCCCACCCTTTCTCTCCCCGGGGAAGTTTTGTCACCTCATTGGGACCTCAGTGATATCCAGCCCTCAATTTGCCCAGGGTCCTATCATTAAAAGTACTTTTGTGCTGGGTACCCTGGTGCACGCCTGTAATCTCAGCGACTCAAGAGGCTGAGGCAGGAGGATCGAGAATTCAAAGCCAGCCTCAGCAACTTAGCAAGACCTTGTCTCAAAATTTCAAAAAAATTTTTTAAAGGGCTGGAGATGTGGCTCAGTGGTTAAGCACCCCTGAGTGCAATTCCCCACTTCAATATACACACACATATAATGCATAGATATGAAAATTATATCTGTATCAAACACGCACAGGTCTTTTTTCCCTGTCATTGTTCCCGAAGCAATTCAGCCAAACAACCGTGTGCATTGCACTAGATAGCACAAGTAATCTAGAGGTGATTTCCAACTTACACAAATCGAAGATCCTTATGTAGAAGGGACTTTAGAGAAGTGGATTTTGGCATCCTGCAGGTTCTGGAACCAGTCCCCATGGACGCTGGGGCAAGACTCCACTGTTACCCAAGTCATCGGTGAACCTCAGGGCTGCGATGTTGATAAGATTCAAAGAGCCCCCCCCTGTGTGGGCGCATCCTACCCGGCTCAGGCAGAAGCCAGGAGGGGCTTCCCTTTGGGAGTTGGTGATGGGGAGGAGCACCAGGCCCTTGGGATGCCGGTCCCTCAGGTGGTCTTTACCTGATCACACAGGTGTGCATACACACAGAAAACCCACCCGACGGACCCTCAGGTGCCATGGCATCTACCTTGGCTAAATTCCCTCCCTGCCCTAGAATTCTCATTCTGAAGGTGGAGTCTCCCTGGGCTTGGCCAGCACTGCCACCTGGTGGAGAGAAAGGCACTGACTGTCCCCATACCTGAAGGGACACAGTGGGCCACAAAGGCGGCCGGACAGCCCACTCTGTGCCAGTTGAAAAACCAACCTCTAGGGGCTGGGGATGTGGCTCAAGCGGTAGCGCGCTCGCCTGGCATGCGTGCGGCTCGGGTTCGATCCTCAGCACCACATACAAACAAAGATGTTGTGTCTGCCGAAAACTAAAAAAAAAATAAATATTAAAATATTAAAAAAAAAGAAATTATAAAAAAAAAAAAAAAAAAAGAAAGAAAAACCAACCTCTACCTCAGAGCAAAGCCTGTCCAAGGAAGGGACATGACCTTTGTCCTGGAAAGACCCACAGAGCACTCCTAGGCACATTCCCACCCTGCTAAGTTGTTTATCTACAAATAACAGGAGAGATCTGCTGCGCCAGGTGTCCCCGACTCAGTCAGGCTAGGTGGGGACCCATAGCAACCCCCTAGCAGCCACCAATCAGCATGAGACAGGGAAATACCTGGGATGCCAGGTGACCTCCCAGTAGTTTATGGAGGTTGATACCATGTTGGGAAACCATGTAGTTCAGCACGTACACCCCTCTTGGCTTAAACCAATCAGTTCAAACGAATCCCCCTTTTGTACTGACCAATCACCCCTACCCAACTTGTTCCCGCCAATGAATGTGCTCATCATGTTTTAGAGTTGTTATTTGATTTTCCCGTGGTGTGTGATGATTTGCTAAGAGAGGCTATGATGTATGTGGGGGTCCCTGCCTTCTCCAAAGAGTGTATAAAACTGCTGCAAACCCTGGGCTCGGGGCCTCTCAGCGTCACCAGTTGCTGTGTGTGTGCGCGAAGGACTGAGCTAGCTCGCAATAAACACCTCTTTGCTGCTTACATCGATCTTGGGTCTCTGGTGGTCTTTTGGGGGTCCTGAATTCGAGCATAACACAGTGTCCCCGGACACTCAGTCTTGGTCACCCAGTCTTTTTTTTTTTTTTTTGTCTTTTAGCCACTCCATGCAGGCCATGTTGTACTTGCTACCAGAGAGGCAAACAGGCCTGGGACACTAGGGGAACTATGGCAGGTTATGTCCAGGGAATAGGCAAAGGTTTATGAAGGAACAGATATTTAAAATCAAGCCCTTACAGGAGGATCACAAAAATAAGTTGGAGGTAGGCAGTCCTCCAGGGTGGCAGTGACAGCTCTGTGGTCCAGCGTCCCAGACTCTCCTCTTATCTGTCCCACCATTCTACCACTGGCTTCCATACTCTGGTCACTTTGTGGCCCAGAAGGGCTGCTGGAGCTCTGGCTGGCACATCAGAGTTCCATGAAACAAAGCAGCAGCAAGGCCTCAAAGGGCATTCCTTCCACTAAGCAGCTGTCTGTCAAGCTGACTGACTGCAGGGCTGGGCACACTTTCCTTCACAGGTCACTGGCCTGAACTCTGTCACAGCCACAACTAGCTGCAAGCGGATCTGAAAACTAGTATTTATCCAGCTGAGGGACTTGCTGCTCCTCCCAGGCCCTCCAATCTATTCCTCCATCTCTAACACCCTCTCCTTTGGTATTCTAAGTTCTAAGGAGAGCCCTCTGATAGCTTATCTAAAAGGAAGATGCAGATGCTGGTCCCACAGGTCATGGCTCCTTCTGATGTGATACTGGGGCTCCAGGGACTTACCTGTGAAACTCCCGTCTTTTGTCCTAATGCACCCTGTCCTCTCCTAAAAGCTTTTGGGAGAAAGAACTTTTGAAACAATCAAGTTCATTATTTGTTCCTTTGAGTAAAACCATTTTCCTACCAACTTGAGTATTTTGCTTGAGCAGCAAGCATATGGCCTCACCTCTCCCTCCCGGGTGTTAGAGGTACCTGGCAACAAGACCAGCTAAAACAGGGGTCCTGTTACTAAGGAGGAAATGGTAAATGGATGCTGGATAGGCAGATGGCACTGACGAGTCCAGTGACAGAGTGAAGCACCGGTCCTTCCATTTGTGGGAGAGGAGACAGCAAGGCCCTAGATTGCAAAGGCCATGCTGAGGAAAGTCTAGGCTCTATTTTGTAGAAAACAGGAACTTGCTGAAGGTTTCTGAGCAGAAGCTGAGGACCAAGGGACCTGAAAGCCATCTGGTTTTAGGAAAGAGCCATTGGACATGTATTAGTGAGTTTTCTGTTACTGTAACAAATACCTGAGATAAATCAACTTAAGAAGAGGAAAGGCTTATTTTGATTCACCCTTTGGGAGCTTTCAGTACATGGCTGATTGGACCCGTTGCTTCGGGCCTGTGACTGTAGAGTACGTCATGACAGGAGCATGTGGGAGAAGAGGCCCAATCACCTCACAGTGCCCAGGTGCCAAAGAAGAGAGACCGGTGTTCCAAGGTCCCCTTCAAGGGCCTACTAACTCCAGTGACCTAAAATCTCCCCCCAGACCCCTCCCCCAACACACACACCTCTTAAAGCTTCTGCCACTTTTCAACAGTGGTGAGCTGGGGACCAGGCCTTTCCCACAGGGGTCTGTGGGGGACATTCAGGTATAAACTACAGCAAAACAGAGAGGTAATGTTAGGAGGTGATGAGGGAATGGGAGGGAAACAGTGAGAGGGTGAAGACTAAGCCCTGGGGACATGGGCCGTGACTCTGGTACCAGGGGAGGGACACAGGCCCGATATTACAATGCGCTCTGGGTGTTTGTGTTGGGACAGCTACAGGTCGTCAGATGGCTTGAAGTCACCTGGGAACCCAGATGGACGCTTAGCCCGGAGGACAGGGCTGGGGAGGCAGATGCTCAAGTGACCAGTCATATGGGGGTGGATGAGATCAGCCAGGCGGGGCCAGAGGACCCAGATGGACCCAGCAGAGCTACCAGGGAAGGGAGATAAAGGAGTATTATGGCCGGGTGGCTCGCTGTTGTCCTTTCTAAGCCTCGACTTACTCACCTGCGACTCGGGAGTAACGAAGCTGACCTTGAGGGCCGGCAAGAGGACTGAGATGCCCAGCACATTTCCTCTGGGACACTGAAAACTGGGCAGTCCAGCTCTTACCAGTGGGCGAGCAGCCGTCCCCTTACCAAAGGGGACATCGGTGTGTCCCACAGTCCTCCTGCTGAGGGGTGGGGCCCTGCAGCCCTGTGTGGGCTCATTCAGGAGTGAATCCTGAGCGCTATGCATGTCCAGGGTCCAGAGCAGCCAGGGCAGCCCCGGCTCCTCCAAACACTGGGACAGGGACATCAGCACCCCCAGCCGGGGGTCACGTAGGATGTGGCAGCCCTTCCCTGAAAGGCACAGCCAAGAAGGTCACAGGGTACCCAAAGTTCAGCTCGCATCCCACTGGACAATGCTTAGGCACGTGACCACAACCGGCCGCAGTGGCCTGGGAAAGGTGGGCCGTCCTGTAGCTTGCTGGAAACCCGGGTGTCCCAGTGTTAGGAGAGAAGGGATAGTGGAGGGACGCTCAGCCCAGGCGTGCAGGGAGGACATGGCTGCGAAGGGCGCGGGGACCAAGGAAGGCTGGCCCCCAAGGCCATGTGCGCATGGGGTTCAGGGCGAGGAGTGACCATTGCGTAGATCTCCTGAGGCCCTCCATCATGGCAGAATTAGGACTCCAAATGTCCCCTGCTGGAGCGGGTTTCAGCCCATTCTCTCCCCCTGGGAGCCTCTTCTGTGTCCACTGAGCTTTAAGAAGCTGGAGAAGGGCCTGGGGTTATGGCTCAGGGGTACAGCGCTTGCCTAGCACGCGTGAGGCACTGGGTTCGTTTCCCAGCACCACATAAAAACAAACAGACAAAATGAAGGTATCGTGTCCATCTGCAACTAGAACAAACAAACAAAAATTAAAAATGGAAAACTAGGAATGGAACCACCATTTGACCCAGCTATCCCACTCCTCAGTCTATATCCAAAGGAGTTAAAATCAGCATACTACAGGGACACAGCCACATCAATGTTTACAGCAGCACAATTCACAATAGCTAAACTGTGGAGCCAACCTAGATGCCCTTCAGTAGAAAGTGGACAAAGAAACTGTGGCATATAGACACAATGGAACATTACTCAGCAATAAAAGAGAATAAAATCATGGCATTTGCAGGTAAATGGATGGTGCTGGAGAAGATAATGCCAAGTGAAGTTAGCCAATCCCCAAAAAACAAATGCCAAGTGCTTTCTCTGATACAAGGAGGCTGACTCATAGTGGGGTAGGGAGGGGGAGCATGGGCGGAACAGACGAACTCTAGATAGGGCAGAGGGGTGGGAGGGGAGGGAGGGGGGCAGGGGGTTAGCAATGATGGTGGAATGTGGTGGACATCACTACCCCAAGTACATGCATGAAGACGCGAATGGTGTGACTATACTTTGTGTACAACCAGAGATATGAGAAATGGTGCTCTGTACGTGTGATGTGAGCTGTAATGCATTCTGCTGTATACAGAACAAATTGGAATAAAAAGTAAATTAATTAATTTAAAAAAGCAGCTGGAGAAGGGGGTTGGGGCATGACTCGGTGGTAGAGCACGCACGCGCCAGGCCCTGGCCTGGGTTCAGTCACCAGCGCTGCAAACAGAGGAGGAGCAGGAGAAGTGGAGAGCTGGGGTCTGAATCTCCCTTGGGGCTGGACGTAACTAGACTTTGCACATTTCATTCCTGCCACTCCCAAGTGGACAGAGTGGACACGTCTTTTCTCTGGGGAATTGAACCCAGGGTCGCTAACCACTGAGCATCACTTCCATTATTTGGAGATAGGGTTTCGCTAAGTTGCTTTGGGGCTCGCTAAATAGCTGAGGCTGACTTGGAACTCCTGATCCTCCTGCCTCAGCCTCCCGAGCCTCTGGGATTACAGGAGTATGTCCGTCTGTGTAACTGCCCGTCCCCTTGTTGATTCGTTCAGTCATTGAGCCCACAGGTGTGGACCGGTGGCTCACGGTGTCTCCCTCCTGTACTAGGAATCACAGCTTAGACTAGTGCCCTTGGCCGCTCGCTGCCCCCTCTGCTACCGCTGACTCCGGGACTTGAGAACTCTACAGATGGGGAAACTGAGGCTCTGGAAGACTGAGTGACTAGGACTGATTCCAGTGGGAGGTGGTTAGGTCACTAGAGGTGCTGCCAATGAAGGTATTAATTGTAGTTCTTGTGGGATCCTGATCAGTTCCTGAGGGAGTAGCTTATTGTAAAAAAATCAAGCCTGGTCCCTGAATCTCTCTAGCTTCCTGTCTCACCATGTAATCTCTCCCTCTTGCATGTACTCCCACCATGATGCTGTCTGCCATATTGTGGTGTAGCCAGAAGGCCCAGAGCAGGTGCTGGTGCTGTGCTCTGAAATCTCCAGAGCTGTGAACTAAATGAGCCTCTTTTCTTTATAAAGTATCCAGCCTTGGGTGTCTTGTTATAGCAACAGAAAACAGACTAAGACAGTGACTTTTACTGAAGGTTTAGGGCCATGCAGTGTGTGAGCATGGAGGGAGGGTTTACAGTGCAGCTTAACCCAGAGGACAGAGTTCAGTTGCATCTCAGCCAATCACTCTTTTCCAGGGTCTTACGATGTTCATGACACCAGAATTTCTCACTGTTCATGCGTTATGAGCCACGAACCTTCCTCCCTCCTCCCAGGTCCTTTATTCTTCCTCTTTGTCAGTGTCTGATCCAATCTCCTCACCCCCTCAGCCCTGCTTATGTCTCATGCAGAGCAGTCCAGCTCCCCAATATTATCTCCAGGCCTGACTTTGCATGCCCCCCAATCTCCCTGGGTGCCCTGCCACACATCAAGACCATACTTTCAGATTCAGGCAGCATCACGAGCTACACTGATCCAGATGCCACTTCCCCTGCAGATACTGAGAAGTTCAGAATGAAATAGAACTGAAAGGTGTGAAAACCACACTAGAATTTGGGAGAGGGAGGAGGAACACCAAGGCGTCTGGTGCACTGAGAAACCACAGAGCCCAGCCGGGTTTCAACCAGGTGAGCCAGTGAGGAATGGGAACTCGAAATGGGGGACAGGATTTAACACCTACCTACAAACAAGAGGCATGGCCTTCAGGAGAAGTGAAGCTGAGTCCCAGTATAAAGCTAGGACCCTGGAGGGCTCCTCCCTCCAGGAAGAATCTATTTACAAAACCAGGGAAGTGACTGTGAATCTTGCATCTTATCTGAGTTTAGGGCTTTGGGTGGGAGAAAAGTTTCTGGGAAAAAAAAATCAAACCTTAAAACCAAAACTATTTGGAGAGGATAGCATTCAAATTTATGATATCCATATGGCAACAAATCCCCAAACAGAAAATCTAACATAATAATATTGCCCCAGACACAAGGAGTCCTACAGAACAAAACAGCCCTCTAGAGGTGAGCTCAGAGGCAGTAGCTATGAAAATCACACGAAGAAACCATCTATCAGCCAGGCACAGTAGTGCACGCCTATAACCCCAGCAGCTTCGGGGGCAGAGACAGGAGGATCACAAATTCAAAGCCAGCCTCAGCAATTGAGCAAGTCCCTAAGCCGCTCAGTGAGACCCTGTCCAAAAATGAAAAAAAATATAAAATAAAATAAAAAGAGCTGGAGATGTGACTCAGTGGTTAAGCACCCCTGGTTCAATCTCCAGTGAAAAGGGACAGGTTTTTAAAGGAACCAAGGAAGTAAAACGTATTGTCATTGCATTTGTGATCATGACAGGCAAGCCAGCAGATTAGATATAGCTGAATTGAAAATATTTAGACTGGAGGGCAGATCTGCAGAAATTCATCAGGTTACAACAATCTGTCAAAGAGAATACTGAAAAAAAGAGTTAAGAGATAGATAATGTAATAAGATCCAACATATTATTACTGGTAGTTCCAAAAGAAAAACTCAAAATGAATGGGCAACATAGTAGTAAGAAACAATGGATGAAATATTTTTAAATTGTTTTTGGATGTTGATGGACCTTTCTTTTATTCATTTATTTATATGTGGTGCTGAGAATTGAACCCAGTGCCTCACACATGCTAAGCAAGCGCTCTATCACTGAGCCACAACCCCAGACCCGAAATTTTTTTTAGAATGAGAAATTGGCATGAATTTTCAGATTAAAGAGGCATATGGAGTCCTGGACAAGCTAAATAAAAATAACTCCATAAATGGACATTGAAGAACACCAAAAATAAATTTAAAAGCAACCAGTCTGTAATCCCAGTGTCTTGACAGACTAAAGCAGGAGGATTGCAAGTTCAAAGCCAGTCAGTCTCAGCCACTTAGCAAGGCCCTAAGCAACTTAGCGAGAACCTGTCTCTTTAAAAAGTATAAAAAAAAAAAAAAGGGGCTGGGGATGTGGTTCAGTGGTTAAGCACCCTGGATTCAACCTCCAGTATCACACCCCCCAAAATAAGAGAGAAAATACAGCTTATTTAAAAAGGAGTTTGTTAGGGACTGGGGCTGGGGCTCGGTGACAGAGCACTTGCCTAGCATGTTGAGGTACTGGGTTTGATCCTCAGCACTGCATAAAAAAATAATAATAATAATAAAATAAAACAAAGACATACTGTTCATCTACAACTACAAAAAAGATTTCAAAAAAAAAAAAAAAAAGAGGAGTTTGTCAGACAGTTTTCCATCACTGTAACAAATCCCTGAGATAATCAGTTTATTTTTATTTATTTTATTTTTTTTTTAGATAATCAGTTTACAAAGAGTAAGGTGTCTTTTGGCTCACCCTCTCCTAGGTTTCTGTCCAGGGTAATTGGCCCCGACCGAGGCTTCGGGGAAAGCTACACATCATGGTAGAGGATGTGGTGAGCAGACTCACTCACCATAGGGGTGGGAAGTGAAAAAGACGTCCACACTATGGCAGGACAATTATAAATTTCATTAACTATTATGTTTTATTAACTATAATGTTCCACAATAATAGAGGCCATAAAACAATAAACACAAATATCTCCAATATGCTAAAGGAAAGTAACCATCAAATTTGAATTCTAGATCCATGAACATTGTTATTCAAGAGTAAAGGGGGCCGTGCAGGGTGAGGTGGCCCACGCCTGTGATCCTAGCGGCTCAGGAGGCTGAGGCAGGAGGGTGGCAAGTTCAAAGCCAGCCTCAGCAACAGCGAGGCCCCAAGCAACTCAGTGAGATCCTGTCTCTAAATAAAACAGAGGGCTGGGGATGTGGCTCAGTGGTTTTGCTTGTCTTTGTTCCCTAAGCAATACAGCATTCCCTCAGCACTGCCATTGTATTGGGTATTGCAAGTCATTTAGAGATTATTTAAAGCAGATGGGAGAGGATATGCACAGGTTCTATGCAAATACGATGCCATTTTACATAAGGGATTTATGAGGGGTTTGGTACGTGGAACGAGTCCCCCATGGATATCAAGAGAGAACTCTGTTTCCACTTTACTGATAAGTAGGCCCAGAGAGGTATGTCATATGTTGTAGGCCCAGGGCCACACAGGAAGGGACAATGTTGGCAATTGCTCTGGCTGGGAACCAGGTGCCCTTTCACTGAGGAGGAGATGTTACCTCTGACTCATGGCCCAGCAGGCACCTGGCCTCGTCCCTGCAGGGCTAGTGCTGGCACGACCCAACCCGGGGCTCGAGCCAGGAGGCTGCAGGCCGCCCTCCTCTCTCCTCCCTCCACAGCCCGCGAAGTTTCACTGAAACTCAGTGAAAGGTCTCATGGGCTCCCCACCTCAGGGAAAGCCTCTCGATTCCTCATCCTGGGCAGTCCAGGGGCAACCAGAAAAGGCTTCCTGAGCAGGAGTGAGCACCTGTAGTCCAGCTACTCGGGAGACTCAGGCAGGAGGACCACTTGCATCCAGAAATTCAAGACCAGCAACACAGCAAGGCCCTCCATCAAGGGAAGGCAAGGGAAGGATCTGAAACGTACCAGGCCAAGACCCAGATTCCTCCCCAGCCCTCCCAAGCCCCGTGGCTGGGGACCCAGAGCCTTACAGCTTTCTCCCTGGACCAATGCTCTACCAGCCTTTCCTCTACCTGGGTGTCCCCTTCCCCTTTCATGGGAAGAGTGGATCCTGGGCTGTACAGAGGGCATGCAAGGGTGGGATGGGATGGGATGAAATATTAGGAAAGCAGAACCCAAGCCCTGCCCTTCTTTGGTGGACCCTGACCCCAAGGAGGCATGACAAACTCATATTTTTTTAAAAAAAAACAGTGCCTGGCTGGGTGAGGTGGCACACGCCTGTACTCTCAGAAGTTCAGGAGGCTGAGGCAGGAGGATTACAAATTCAAATCCAGCCTCAGCAACTTAGTGAGGCCCTAGGCAATTGAGCAAGACCCTTTCTCAAAATAAAAAATAAAAAGGGCTGGGGATGTGGCTCAATGATTAAGAGCCTGGGATCTATCCCTGGTACCAAAAAAGAAAAAAAAGAAAGAAAGAAAGAAAGAAAGAAAGAAAGAAAGAAAGAAAGAAAGAAAGAAAGAAAGAAAGAAAGAAAGAAAGAAAGAAAGAAAGAAAGAAAAGAATACCTGGACTCTACACCCAGGATCCTTGGTTCATCATGTGCAAGTGCACCAGCTTTTATAAGAAGCAACAAATCAAAAATATATATATATATATACAATCTTCTTTCAAGGACTTAATTGGGGCAGAAACTACAGGCTGATGCATATTCTGCCCAGTCTGCAGGTGGACTGAATGAGCATTGGTGTCCAAACTATAATCCCGAAACCCTGCAAAGAAACTCAGTGGAACCGGTTCTCCACTTCTAGGACTCGCTGGCGACAGAGATGACAGGTGAAAACAGCTCTGCTTTTGAAACTGGCACTGCCCACTGAGCTCAGCTCTCTTCCAGTTCCTCTCACAGCCTAGAGAGTTATCACTGTGCACATTTTACAGATAAGGAAACTGAGGTTATTGAGGTTAGGTAACCTGACCAAGGTCACATATTTAGAAAGTGGTGGAACTTTTCAAAATACTAAGTTGGAGAAATGCTCATCATTTGTAGAAAGGTTTTCAATAAGGAATAAGAACATAGGTTTCCAGTTAACCCTCAGTTACCCAGAAAAAGTGAATTCCCCAGAACATTCTGCATGACACACAGGCCTGCGTGTGTGCATGCACTTGATATTCTGATTAACCAGAGCTCTTGGTAAACAGGCCAGACCACAGGAAGAAAAAAATGTACAGAAATCAGTAATAGCATTCTCTGAATTCACTGTGTGCTTGGAGATCCCCAAGCAAAAGGTAGCAAACAAATATACTTTCGAAGCAACTGGCCAGGGACAGGGCATGCATTCACCAACACCAGGGGCACAAGCATCCACTGGGTTCCTTCCCCAACCTCTAGCTTTCATGGGGAGCTGACCCATGGCTCTCTCTGCTGCTGGCCATGCTGAAAAAAAAAAGCCAGCCCAAGACCATGCTCAGCCCTGGGCTGGCCTTCCTCCTCCTCTTAAACTTAGTGTCCCCCTGTGAAATCCGGGGACATCAGGCTGCAAAAGGGCTCTGAGGGAAATCTCAGAGGTTTAGTGGGTGATCCTAGGACTGCTGCCTCCGCCCACCACCACCCCGGGAGGTGGAGGGAGGAGTCTTGAACCTTGGGATCATTCCTGGGAAGCAGGGAGCAGCCCCTGAAGACCCTGGGGAGCCAGGAGCCTTTGGGCTCCCTCCACCAGGAGGCTGAAGGCTGAGGGTGGAGCTCACCACCAGGTATTTTCAGCCTCCCTGTTTCCCTTGGTTCCCTCCTTTTGCTGCGAAGCAAAGAGGAAGGGTGCTCTCCTGCGCAGAGTGAGCCCAGTTCATGGGGCATTGTGTGTACACACACACACACACACACACACACATGACAGCACGTGCCCTTCTGCCTGGGGCTCTAAGGGGAGCTGAGGGACCCTTGGGCACCAACCTTTGGGGCTAGGTCTAAGGCAGCCCTTGTCACCCTTCAGGCAGATCTGTGCCTGTGCACCAGGCTTTCCAGAAGGTACCATGACAAATTAGAACCACTTCTGCCCATGCCCTGCCTTGGAGCCCTCTTCAGTGTCTTAAAAGAGATGCTCCCTGTTGTCTCCTGAGAGCCCAAGGAGGTGTCCCTGGGGATGAACGGGTGCCTCCCCGCATGCACCTCCAGACCACGCATCATAATATTGAACATACTTTGGTAGCAGTATTAGGGCCGCTCCAAGCCCTCAAAGTTGCCCCCCACAGGCCGCCTCCTTGCACACCCCCTTTGATACTTCCCAACACTATAACAAGAACAGGTGGCTCTGGCCAAGTCTTCTGATAGGTCAGTGGCCATGTCCACCCAGCCCTGCCCACTCTACCCAGTCATCCCTTCATGTTGCCCTGGCACCCAGAATTGGGGATGTGGATGAGGTTGCAGACAGGGGTACTCCTTACATGCTCAGCTGACTCTACCTGGCCCTGACCTTGGCCATTTCCGGCGCTTGTCCTTGTGTGTGCCGTGCATCATCCTGGACTTGCGTCCAGCCCTAGGAGTCTGTGGGAGGGCAGCTGCGTGCTACTCGCCTGGGATCTCAGGACGGTCTGGCGACAGGGCCACAGTTTTGTGCTGAGGCAGCAGCTGGGCCCTGGCGGCAGTGCAGCAGGCCTGGGCCAGGTGCTCTGGGCGGCCAGGGAGCTGAGCCAGCAGCAACCTCCTGCCCACACCTGTCCTGAGGTGAAGATGAACGGAGGCCAGCATGTCCCCACGCCAGAGAGCTTCTGAGTCTGCAGAGCCCAGGCTACCTCCTCAAGACGGAAGGCAGCATGCAGCTGAGCCAGGGTCCAGAGGGACCAGGATCCACATAGGTGACCTTGAGATAGGATAAGCTGGTGACAGGACCCCCTGGCACTGCCTGACCTACTCCATTCTGGCAGTTCAGCCCTAAAAGATGATTTGTTGAAATAAATAAATAAAAGATAGATCCGTGTTTCTGTGCAGGTGAACATCGGCTCAGTAAACGCTGTTAATTGGGGCCTTGCCATGGCCACTAGGATGCTAGCCAGAGGGCAAGAGCCGCCAGCCAGCAGGCCTGGACATGCAGTTGGGGGGGTAGGGGGATGGGCAGGTGTCCTGAGCTGAACCTTGGGCGGCCCTTTTCAAGGTGGCTTCCAGCTGGTTTCTAAAAAGGGTGCCTGAAGTTGTAAGGATGGGTACAACCTCCAGCAGGGCCAGCCTGGACTTCTAGAAAGCTTCTGCCCAGAGCGTGTGTGGGCCTTCGCAAGGTGCTGAGAGGCTAGAAGCCTGTAGGATGGTCTGAGATAGGCCATGGTGCAGCAGGGCCCCCGGGACAGGTAGAGGGTGACCTCTGTGGAAGGGGTGTGAGGACCCTGGGCGCCTAGGGGAGGGCAGGAGTCCACCTCCCCTCCAGGTCTCTTCCGCCCTTGGCCCTTCCTGGCCCCTTTTCCGAATGGAAAGAGGAACTGTGTAGGAGACTGGGGCTTTCAGCGAGGCCCGAGGGGCCAGCAAGGCTCTGGCTCTGGAGCTCCCTGCCTGGCACTCGTCTGGGCCCCAGAGAAATATCGGTGGCCGTGGCTAACCGAATTGTTCTTTCGGTTTGAGCCAGCACCTCTTTTTGACTCAGATCCGGGTGAGCAAGGAAAGCTCTTTCTGGAACCCCTGACCTGGTCTTCTTGGGACAGGAGGAGCTGCAAGATCGAGGATCGGTGGGGACCAAGCACATGCTTGGCACCAAAATAGGAAAAGAAAAATGCTTGGAAAGAATTTGCTGTTTCCCAGCGACTGTGGACTCTTGCACTGTCCAAGTCAAAGCCTTGGGGGACCTCCTTGTTGTGTCTCCACTCACATCAGGGGTGGGCATGGGCATGGGGACCTTTTGGGGGTTTAGTGCCCTCCTCACCCCCAACAATCTCTGGGGCCCACCACCTCTGAGCCTCCCCAGGACTGTTTCAAATCCCTGGGGTCACGGGGCTGCACAGCTGTTTGCAGACTTTTTCTTGCAGCGGATCTGCAGTTCTGCTTATTGCTCCTCCAAGTGACTCACAAGGGGACGTGGGGATTTCTGAGCTGTTTCAAAACTTACCCAGAATATTAGGGTTTTCATACAGTCCTGGTTTAATTTTAAAAAAAAGAAAAAGAAAAGAGAGAAAGAAAGAGAAAAAGCCCCAAAGCCAACAACATGTGACACATAGGTGCAGAAGTGGGAGGGGGCCTTTCAGGACCCAATGGCCTCTGTGCTATGCTGGAGCTGGATTGGGGACCTAGGTTTCCCGCCCCCTCCCCCAGGCCTGGTAGACCTCTGCCTTGTCTGTGGCCCTGGGGCCCTGGTCTTGCATGAGTACTGGGAGAGTTTATGAGGGGCTCCTTCTGGGGGCAACAGGGCTAAGGCCGATAGAGGAAATAACTCACCTAGTGCATGACACTGGTCTAGGAGGTGTGAGGGCAGCTATTATGCTATCCCCATTTTATAGATGAGGACACTGAGCACGGGTAGCCAAACAGACTTGGGGCACTTGGTTCTCATTAGGAGAAGGATGCTTGTCATTTCCCTGCTCTGCCAAGGCAGATCCTACCCAGCCACAGGCAGGACTCAGACTCTCCAGAGGAAGGTTCCCTTTTGCAGAGCAAGCAGAACAAGGGTACCCTGAGCTCTTCAGGGAGCTGAGGTCCTAAGCAGAGCTCAAGGTCAAGATTCAGTTCACCCTCTTCTATCAGGGGTCAGCAGCAGCAGAGAGGGCTGCAAAGGGGCTCTGTCCTCAGCTGGCAGCCTAAGGCTAAAGGGATGGAGTGACCCGCCAGGCCTGCAGGTCACCAGCCTTGGGACTCCAGTGAAACTGGAGCATGTGGGAAGTCAAGACCCCGGTATCATAAATACCTTGTCCTTAGCAATCTGGAGGTACTGGCCATCAGGGAGGGCTGCATGGTCCCAGGTGGTGGAGTGGAGGCAGGGGGTGGGTGGCAGGAGCCTCTTCCTCCACCCCCCTTCTAGGAATCATCATGGAGCACCTCCTCTTCCTTCTGAATTCCTTATTTACCAACCCTGAGATCATCTGAAGCCCCTATGAGCTCTCAGACAGGTCCCCCTCAGAACCTCAGTCTCTTCTTCTGGAAGAATGTAGCCTGCATGCTGTGGCCCTAACTGATAGGAAGGGCTGTTGCTAGCTGGGGAGACGGCCTCAAGAGCTGCTGGCCTTTCACAATGTCATGGGACTGTCCACAGGAGCCTGGTGTTGTTACCGCTGTTTACTGGTGACGAGTCCTTGCTTCCCTGAATGCTGAAGTATAACACCAGCTAAGCAGGCCCAGGCGAGCGTAGAGTGGACAGTGGAAGGTTTTATTAAAGGACAGAAGAGAAGACTTCTCCCCAGAGGAAGAAGGGGACCCAAAAGGTAGAATCCGTGGATGGGAGAGATCTTCCCTCTTTTAGTCTTCCCACATTCCTATCCTTTGTTTTTCTCTCTCCTGCAGAGACAGAATGCAGGTGGGAAGGCCAAAAGGTGGGAGATGGGGGGGGGGGCTGGAGGAGTAATCTGGGCAGGAAGGGCCTGGAGAGATTTGATTTGCACCTCCCTGTTTGCTGGGAGCTGCTTCATTAGCAGTTCTTTAGGATGGGTTCCCCCGCCTTGGGGACATTAACATTTCAGTTCCCCCAGGTGCTGTTCTGGTTTCCTGGACTCCATTCTCAATAAGGTCTCCATTTTCTTTATTTTCTGGATATTAGACCGGATTCATACAACTACATTAACTACCTACCTTTGTCAGGGAGAGGTGTGCACCCAGCCACCCCCAGGCCCAGTGTTGTCCTCAGCCCAGGCCCAAAAACCCAGAGAAGCCCCTTCCTTGTAGCCCTCCACCTTCAGCTGTGACCAGTGCTACTCAGGACTGAAGCCAAGGTGAGGCGAGAAAGTAGTTCTAACAAAGCAGAGGCCCCTGGGCCAGCCCTGTGGGTGAAGATCCCAGAGCACAGGTGGGCACCTGGAGAGGAAGGAGTGGTGCCCGGACCTGGGGACAAAATCCTCAGAGGCTTGCAGGCTTGCCAGTGCGTTACAGTGAGGACGGAAGTGTTTGCTGTGAGGCTCTGTGCGAGCTGTGGGCTCCTCCGAGTGCAAGATGCATGCGCTCCCGCACATGCGTGTGAACGCAGGTTAATGCCCGTACTGCTGGGTGTGCAGCCTGTACCAGAGATTGTGCACTCCTGGTCGGCAGAGTGGGAAAGGAGGAGTGTCTGCAGTGCAGACAGGAGCACTTAGACCTCGGTTCACTAGGGGTTCCCCCAAAACACCCCATATCTGCAAGGCAGGCAGGTCCCACCTGTGGCAGTCGCCAGGTGTGTAGCTCCAAGGCAGTGAATGAAAGCAGAGGCCTGTAGCCAAAGGCTCAGGAGTTCTTGGGGCCGGTGGACCCCAGACCACCCTGAGCTTGGACGCTTCAGCTTCATATTCGCAAAGTCTCATTGAAGCCAGATTTGCAGGTAGGTAGTTAGTGTAGTTAGGTAAATCGGGTCTAACATCGAATAAAATAAAGAAAATGGAGGCCATTACAGACAATGGAGTCCAGGAGAGCAGAGCAGCACCTGGGGGAATTGAAATGTTAATGTCCCCAAGGCCCAGAACCCATCCTAAGGAACTGCTAATGAAGCAGCTCCCAGCAAACAGGGAGGTGCTAATCCAAAAGCTGCCCCAGGTCCTTCCTGCCCAGATTACTCCTCCAGCCCACCTGTCCCCCACCTTTTGGGCCTTCCCACCTGCATTCCATCACTGCAGGATAGAGGGAAACAAAGGACAGGAGTGGGGAAAGCTGAAAGAAGACCTTAGCTATAAAAAAGGGAAGACCTGCCCCTTCCATGGATTACGCCTTTTGGGTCCCCTTCTTCCTAGGGGAGAAGTCTTTTCTGCTGTCCTTTAATAAAGCTTCCCCTGTCCACTCTAAGCTTGCTTAGACTGCTTCTCTAATGTTGTACTTCAGCATTCAGGGAAGCAAGGACTCGTCACCGGTAAACATCAGTAATACCGTGAGTTTATTTGGTGAGCAGGAGTTTGATCAGCCTCTGTCCCCAAAACCTGGGCTTCTAGGACTGAAGGGTTCGTGGGGACTACTCAGGCTGGAGATGAGTCACTTACCTTCATCTCAATTCTTCCCTGCATTTAGGCATCTTGGCCAGACCCTGGAACCCCACCAGGACACTTAGGACCTTGAAGCTACTACCTGAAACCTCATTAGGTTTAGAACTTCAGAGCCCAGCCCCAGGTGGCCAAGGCCAGGACTTGGGGGCTACTCAGGCTGGGACTTCCCTTGGGTAGACCGATGATAGTGCTGAGCAGAGGGACCAGTATGTGGCCAGGGATAGGCCCTCTTGGGTGTAGGGAATAGGGCTGTTGAGTTGAGGGGGTTATGTATTATTTCTTTCACAAGCTCAGAAGCACACTGCTGTGGTTTGAATATAGTGTGTGTCCCCAAGGGTGCATATGTGGACACTGAATCTCACTGTGAGGAATCAAAAGAATGGAACTATAATCTCTGGTGTCTAGAGGTGGGCCTTGGGGATGTGATTAGGATTAGATAAAGTCACCAGAGTGGGACCTCATGATTGAATTTTGGTGGTTTTATAAGAAGAGGTAAGAAAACAGTCTCTCTCTCTCTCTCTCTCACACACACACACACACACACACACACACACACACACACACACGACGTTCTCTCTCTCTTGCTATGTGATGCCCTGCATGGCCTGGGGACTCTGTCAGCAAAAAGGCTATCACCAGATGTAGCTCCTCAACCTTGGACCTCCAGAATCATGGGCCAAAAATCAACCTCCATTTTCCTTCTTCTCTTTCTTTTTTGTAACTCACCCAGAGCCTGGGAGGATTCTGTTCTGTTCTGGTGACAGGCCGAAAGGACAGCCTCTTTGGTAAAGAGATTTTTTAAAGAGCCTAACTCACTTCAAGGATCTTGGACCCTGCTGTGTCTGCCTCAAAGCATTTGGTGGTCTGCTTGAAACTGGCTAGGAGGCCGCGAAAGGCTTGGGGCCTCTGCCTCTGCGGCCTGAACTACCCAGGACCCAGGTGAGGGCCACCAAGGGCAGCTTCTTGATCAGCCACCCTCCCAGGTTCATCCTAGTCCTGCCCCTCAGGATGTCAAAAGCAGCGCTAGCAGCCTGCCTCCCCCACCCCCCAGCCTGGGTGTGCCCTAGTCCAGGTCCTCCTAATACAGGACAACCAAAGAGAAAAAGCGACAAATGGAAACTACGGAACACCCCGCCTCCCCATCCCCCCCCCCCCCCCGCACAATGACTTTCCTGGAAGTCAGAGGCAAACTGGAACCTCCGCAGAGAGCGGGGATCCTCATTTCCCATCCCCATGTCCCCAGTCCTTCTTTTGGGGGGCTGGCGTGAAGCTACGCAGATGTCAACTGCAACTGGGGGCGGGCAGGAGGATCGTTGAAGAAAAGGGAACCCCAGATCTGTCGGGTCCAATCCCTTTCCTCATTCCTCTCGCAGGGCCGCCACCACGAGGGCCACCAACCGCTTGGAGAGGAGACAGCCCCAGACTGAGCAGAGGGACCAGTCTATGGCTAGGGATAAGTCCTAGGTGGCAGGGTAAACTGAGCCCCAGCCCCCGCTGGCGGCCCGCAGCGCCCGGCACCCCGCAGCCGAGCCCGGGAGGGGCAGCGCCGCGCAGCCGCGCCCGCTCTGGCCGCGCTGGCCGGGCCCTGCAGCCCGCCTCCCGCCTCTGATGTAAGCTGATATTTTAATTCTCTTACAAGGAATGGTGTTTAGAGAAATGACTTAACCCGATTACTCATCGTCTATAATGACTTGGCCCGACTCCGAGGCTATTCCTAGACGTGACGCTCGAGGCTTTGATTCTTTCTTTCTTTACTTTTGCTCCCCGCTACCCCCCCCCCTCGTGTTTTTTTTTTTTTTAATCCAAGAAATTACATTCTGACTACGCGGCGGCTCCGCCCCCTGCTCGTCCCCCTTGCACGGCATCCTGGGAGGTGTAGTTCCCTCCGGGGCCCCAGGTGCGCTCCAGTTGCTTGGCCCTCCACCAACAGCCCCAGAGGAGCGTAGGGGTGCGGGGGCCGGCGGGACAGGGGTCACATCACCGCTGCATACCTCCGTTTACCTATCTGTCAAATGAAAGGTTGATCTCCTTCTATGCAAAAGTGCTACACAGACCCCTTTATTAAGAATTCCTAGTCCTGTGCATTTTGTGCTGATCTCCAGCCTAGATAACCACTTGGTGACATAAAGTGACTCTAGTTATCCTGATCCTGAGACCTGGCACCTGCACCTGGCACACAGTCAGCCTTCTTCTTCCAGTTTGTGGTGGAGCCTGTGAACTTGTACAGTAGTGTCTGTCCCTCAGTGTCCTCAAGGGCACTCTGGGGACAAATATATTGGTCACTTCTAGGGACTAGGGTGATATGCAGGCGAGATGCAGGTGCAGCGTTGGCTGGAGTAAACCTGGTCACCCCTCCCAGCACCAGGCCTCAGCTCAGTGACTGAAGGAGCGACCAATTCTCCAGGGTCCATGTTGCAGGAAGTTAGGGACTTTGTTCTGATTGTAGCTATGTCCAGGCGTCTAGGTCAGTGTGGCAAAGAGTAGGACCACAAAACACATGTTGGCTGAATGATTAGATGAAGGTTGATTCCCTGCTTCCTGATGAAGCACCTGAGCTCAGAGAGAGGGGAGAGGGGAAGAAACCCCCAAATTCCTCTCCTGGCCCTGCTTTCCCCTGCCCCCCAGGGGGGTACTGTTCACTGGGCTCAAGGAAGTGCAGGCAGGCTCCCAGGTTTCTCCCTGCTGGGGCTTGTGGGGTGAAGTGATTGGGTCAGGGAGGGGCCCTCAGCCCAGCCCTAACCCAACTAGGGAAGCTGCTCCGGATTCTGGGGGAGGCAGGAGGGAGCTTGGGGCAGGTACAGACTCGGCTCCCTGTGGAGGGCTGCGGGAAGCCAGCATTCACAAACCCTGTGTTCCTTCAGTCAGGAAGCTGGCCCTGTTGATTGGGGACTCAGCCCTATCCCAGCAACACCCCCTCCCTTATCCCCAAAGGCCAAAAGCTATTCTTGTCTTTTTCTAAAAGAGGCATTTGAAACCATGAGCCAATTTTTTCCATTCCTGAGCTTGGGTATCGTCTATTTCGGGCGTTTGTTGTTTTCCATGAGTTGCAAATGCCACCGTGAAGCCGGCCTTTCCTGGACAGCTAGCCTGGGAGGGCGGCAAGGCAGCGCCAGCATTAAAAATACTTCCCGCTTCATTTCTCCTTTGAAAACAAAGCCCTAGGGGCCTTTTGCAACTGCTGAGCCTGGGAACAGAGCTTCTCAGGGCAGAGAACTGGCGGCGTTTCTGTTCTCTCAGTGCAGTGAATGGCTTTGCAGGTTTCAGAAGAAGCAACAGCACTGACTTTGCTCTGTGACCTTGGGCTATTTGCTTAACCTCTCTGGGCCTGGTGACCAGATGATCTTGAATCATCTGAGAGTTTCAGGGTGAGAACACCCCCAGGGTCAGTTTCTTTTCTTAGAAATGGCCAAAGGGGGTGTTAGAAGTCAGCTTCAGCTCTAAGTGTCTGGGAACACTTTGGGAGTGCCTGGGCTAAGTGTTGTAAGGGGGTCTAAAATGTTCTCAGCAAGATTCTTGTACTTGACAAAAAGATTAAGTGTCATTAAGAGGAGAGTAAATACACTATGGTAAAGCCCTGTGAAGGCACATCAGTTACTAGAGAGATGCTAATCTGTGTTGTAACTAGAAAGCTCCCCAAGATCTGGAGTTTATTAAAAAATCAAGTGTGGGATGGAACAATCAGAATTGTATCATTTACTTAAAACACACACACACAAAAGCAAAGATACATATTTTACTATACACCATGGATATGTGTATTCATGAAAATACATAGGGAACATTCTAGAAGACTTTATCCAATCTGATAATGGGGAAGGAAGGGAACTAGATTTGGAATAGTGCCAAAGAAGACTGACTTATTTGTAATGTTTTTTACAGGAAGAATGTGTTTATTTGTGATGGTTTGTTTTTCTTCTGGAGACATTGAGGGCAGAAAAAAAAAAAGACATTGAGGGGCTAGGTAACCCCCTCAGGCTGTCCTGGGCTGAAATCCTGTGGTTGCAGGAGGAGGTGGCTGCAGGCTAGAGGTGGAGGTGTGTGAGATAGAAGCTTGAGAAATGGAAATGTTTATGCTTTTAGGGAGGCAAATAGAGATATGGTTCCTCTGCAGGATTTATTGGTGTTGTAAATTACTTTCTATTGCAAATAATTGCCTCAGGATACAATTACACTTAGATCATATTGTTCTCAGGTTGGTCAGGCAGGTGTTGACTTGCTGGGCCTCTGCTCAACAGGCCCTGACTGTGAGAGTGTGCCCCTCTGCCTGAATAGCAGAATAACCTGCCTGTGGTGTGATGTGCTGCTGCTCTGTAAAGGTAGTGAGTTCCGCATCCATGAGGGCATCCAATCCAGGAGAGAGGGGCTGGCCTAGACTGTGGTACTGCCTGCTTCAATGGTGGGGCTAGAAGCCTGTTAAGCTTCCCCATGGCATCCCATGGTAGTGTATGTCACAGCCTTAGTTCTCTTGGAGGGAACAGTGACTTGTAATCTTGGAATTAGGAGGCACTGTTAGAATCACCATTCTAGTGATTATTCTGGGCCATTAATAAATATTGACAATTATGTGTCTGTTACCAAATCTGCAGATGGTATCTTTTACAGACCATCCTATGAGGAGGTGGACAAGGGGTTTATCCTGCAGAGTCCACAGGGCTGTCTGCTCTGGGCTGAGTTCTGTCATCCCAGGGCTAAAGGGTAACAGCCAAGGTATTGGGGTCACCAAACTGTGGCCTGGTCCATTAATTTAGAGGAGCACTAGTGTGCTCGTGGGCAGCGAGGAGTTCAGACAGGTTGGAGTGCAGATAGGGCTGGGGACCTCTGTTCTGCTCTGGGCCCCAATGACTGGGTTTAGCTCAAGCTCCACCACCTTCACTGTGGAACTTGAGCTAATTAATCTCCCAGAACTTCCCTCCGCTTTACCCTATAAAATGAGGATGATGATTGTGTGAACTGCAAAGAGCTATTATGAGTGTTAATCAATGAAACTTCTGTGTACCTACTATGTGCTGGAACAGATTTCAAGTCCAACACGGTATTTGGTATTTGCTGATACTTGACGCTCCTACAATCCAAGCAGGTCCAAGTGACTGCTATGCTGGCTCCACATCTCTCCTTGCCTCAGCTCACCCTAAGCCTCACCACTATCTCCTTCAGCAGGGGCGCTCCCCACTCTGCACTGCTCAGCCTGTAGCTGCCACACTGCATGACATATGTGGACACTGGCTATTAAGGTCGGGGGCTGGAGACATCGGGCATTATGGAATCCCACAGAGGCTAGGTCAAGGGCTCATTAGTCTGGCCCCTATTAGGCTAACACTAACCACTTGGCCCAGGACCACTTTAAGTCAAAAAGTCAAAAGCACTTTGCTTACCCCACTCAGTCCTCAGTATATTGCTGACAGCGAGGAGGACTTTTCCAAAACTCTAGTTTTGCCCTTAGGGGGACAGGTACAAGGCCGCCACGGTCTGGATTCCCGGCGATCCTCCTCCCTTTCTAGGTTGCGAGGCGGGGAGCGGGGCGCACACTACAACTCCCAGACTTCCCCGGGCTCATGGGGCGGACCCTGACCCCTTCCAAAAGAACTAGGCTGCCAATGGGAGCCCAGAAGGGGCGGGGCTGCGCCCGGGCGGGGCGGGGCTGCGGGAGGCGGCTGCGAGCCGTGCCGCGAGTCAGTCGCGCCCGGAGCGCGGGTCCGGTCAGCGTCTCCTGTGCAGTGTCTCCGGGCGGCGCCGCGGGACCTCGAAGGGCCATGGGTAAGCGTCTCGGCGGCCCGGGACGGGGCTCGGGGGCCCGCGGGGAGGGCGAGAGGTGCGGCGCGGGACTCCTCGTGCCCTCGCGGCGGTCAGTGTGGCTGTGCGGGGCGGACGGGGCGGGAGCGGGTTCGGGGGCTCGGGCGAGCGGAGCGAGCCGGGACCCGGGCGTCCGCACCCCGGCCCAGCGCCGGAGGGCGAGGCTGGGCGTCCGCGCGCGCTCTTCGAAAAAAGGAAAGACAAAAAGTTTTTGGCGGCCAGGGGCTTCCCGGGCGTTTATTTCGAAACTCTTTTCGCCGTGTGTTGCCTGAAATTTACCAAGCCCTGTAGGGTTCTGTCATCCCACTTCCTGCTGCGGTTTCAATCTCGAGCTGGTCTCAGCTAATTTGTTGTGACAGCTGTCAGCAGCAGTTTCTCGGCCCCCGTCCCCTCCCGCCCCGTGACAGCCCCGCGGTTCTCAGAACCCGCCGCGCCGCCGAGAAGAGGCGCCGGGTCCGCGGCGCGCGGCGCTTCCCACTGCGGCCGCGTTTCCTGAAAGTGACTGCGCGGGTTTTGAAGAACTTGCTCAATGCGCTTTGAAGAATCCACTGTTCCGCTTTCGGCGGAGGGGTGTGTAGATCGTCTGCGGTTGCCGGCCGCCGGCCCTGTGTCCCTGCTCTTTCCCTTTTCCCTTCTGTCCCTTCGCCTCCCCCTTTCCTGTCTCTTGCCCATCCTCTCAACCCGGGGCAGAGAAGAAGTAGCTTCCCTTTGCTCTCCTCTTGTTCTTCTGCCCTTACCCTTCTCTTCCCTCGGCACTCCAGCAGGGACAGGGTGCTGGCCAGGACAGTGAATGGGGAGAAAGGGCAAAATGCAGGTAGCGAGCGTGCAGGGAAAGTTTCGCTTCGCTCTCAGCAGGAGCTGGGGGCGCAACCTGGGCGCCACATCTCCAGCGCTTCGCAGTATCCAGGGGTAACTGCCTGGCTGGGGTCACACAGCCTTCAGCCCGCTCCCTCCAGCGCAGTGGGTCAAGCCGCACCTAGGGACCCCGAGGCTTAGTGAGGTTCTTCGTTGATGTGCTTTCTGGGCCCAGGGGCCCAAGGAGAGTAACAAGTGCTTTACGCCTCCGCTCTTACGAACTGATGCATCCAGAAGAGTCTCTGCTCCTACTGGTGGTGCTAAGGCACAGGCGAGTGGGAGATGGTGACTGGGAGGTACCACCTCCAGAGCAGAGTTACAGAGTGTAGTCTGGACTCACCTGGGGCCTCCAACTGGACATGGCAAAGGTAGAAAGGGCTTTAGAATAAGCTCCTCACCTTTGATTTATAGTAAGAGAAGCAGAGGCATAGATCAGCTCAGCTTTGGCACTGGGAGGGACAGGCCTCCAAGACTCTTTGCTCTTTCTGCATTCCCTAGGGTCTCATTTTTTGGGGGTTGGAAACTAAGCTGGAATGGCCCACCTTCCCTTGAAGGCCTGTGCCCCAGGAGGGGATCTGCCTCACAGCTTGGACAAGTCACTTGCCCCCACATCCTGTTTCTCCATAGGTGGGGTGAGAAACAGGAAGCCATCCTCAGAAGGAGCTCTTCAGGTTTCCATCCAGCATCTCCCAGACTGGGCTGGGAGAGGCAGTGCAGATTCAGCCTCACCCTGGAGTGGGTTCTTTTAGGACATTTCAGAACTGAGTAAAGAGGGGCAGGGTGCTCCAGGGAGGCTCAGGAGTTGGCAGTGGCCCATCTGGTGCCCCCATGCCCTCCTGCCTTTCTGTACCTCGCAATGCTCTTGGCTTGACCCCAGCTGCTCCCAGACCCTGTTCCTCTCCCCTTAGCCCAGCTTAGGTAGTGAGCTGGGCTGTGGTGAGTGCTGCACCCTGAGTGAGTCCTCAGGTCCCCTGCCAAGCCCCTTTGTCCTCAGTGCTGGCTGTTGGCAGGTCTCCCCGCCCCACAGGTCTCACTGCCCACTGGAGCAAGCCCCATGCCGAAACTCTGCCAGCAGCTTGCTCCTGGGCCCCGAGTGGACTGGCCGCTTCAAAGGCTGTCTTTGTTTGGGCTTCAGCTTTCCCTAAGAGAAATGGAAGCCAACAACCCCAGGCGAGGGGGTGGGGCGGTGTCTGCTGGTTGCTATTCAGGCTGCTGTTGCCATTATTTTCGTAATTGACACAGTGTTCCCAGTCATGACTTTTTATGAAAGGAAGTGTCACTTCCTTCCCATCACACCAATAGTGAGTGGGGCATAATACTCAGTTAGCAGGCCCCCACCTCCAGGCTGTGTGGCCTCTAACTAGTCACAGCCCCTCTCTGGGCATCAGGGCTATTTGAGATCAAGGTTCTCGTCCCACAGGCACAAGCTGATATTCCTGTAGAGCAGTGAGATGCGATGGGGATGGGGAGGACAGGTATGGCTCTCATTCAGAGGTGTGCACACACAAGCCTTGTGGTTTGTGGGGGGAACCTCATTTCTCATTTTCTTTTTCTTTTAAAATATATTTTTAGTTGTAGTTGGACACAGTCCTTTTTATTTATTTTTATGTGGTGCTTAGGATCGAATCCAGGGCCCCGCATGAGCTAGGCGAGCGTACTCTACCACTGAGCCACAACCCCAGCCCCTCATTTCTCATTTTCTTCCACTTAAAACCTTGGCCCATCGAGTGTAGCACACTCATCTTATAGATGGAGAAACTGGGGCACGGAATCAGTGACTGAATTGGTAAAAGATGCAGCTGTGTGGGGCCCCAGCCCCCTGCCCAGCTCTGCTTTGCCCTGCTCTCTTCTGATGCCATTGTTTGGCAGGGGAGGGGTGGGCTCACAGGGCCACCAACTTCCCCCTCACCCACCCACCTACTTTCCCTAAGTCCGAGTGAGACTATTTGAGCCTCTATGCCTTTACCTTCTGTCCTTTGCAGGGACCCCTGCCTCCCACTCCAGTAGACAGCCCTAGCCAGGAGCCCATCCCCTACTCTCTGTGGCAATAGGTGGCAGTCTCTTAAAGTAATATCAATGGATGACAACAGTTTTTCCTTCCTTCCTCAAGATGTGAACACAACAGTCCTTATTCAAAGATGGCGGGGCCTCTGGGGGCCTCTGAAGCCAGGGGATTGACACACACAGTAGATGTTCTTTCTGCCCAGGCCTGCAGCCTATTGATCTGCCCCTCTTGTCCACACAGACCAGCTGTTAGGGGAGCATCAGGGTCATGTGATGCAGAGTTGGTGGGGAGAGTGGGCAAATTTGCATCCTCTGAGCAGAGATGAGGAAACGGGGGTCTCCCCATCCCATTAAGACAACATAAAATACTCTGCGCTTGGGGCTGAGTGACTTGGAGCAGTCAGACTGCTCTGGTTCTGAATCCCAGCTCTGTCACTGGAAAGCTGTGTGACCTGAGGCACCAGGTATGACAGCTGTTAAAGGGGGAACAGTGATGTCCCCAGTGAGGCTGGGAGGAGTCAGTAAGGCAGGTGCAGGGCACCAAGCCCAAGCTGGCCGGAGCTCTGATTTGAGTTGGTAGAGCATCAGGTGCAGAAAGGGAGTTAGGGGCTGGATGTGGTGGTGCGCACGGTGATCCCAGGAGGCTGAGGCAAATTAAAAGGACTAAGGAACCACCCCTGGGTTCAATCCCTAATAACAAAAATTAAAAAAAAAAAAAAAAAAACCCAAAAAACTTTAAGGGCGTGAGAACACACACTCAGGGAGCGAGTGACCCAGCTAAGCTCCTCTCCACCACAGTTCAGGATCTGGTAGTTGAGCTTGACTCTCACTTGAGCCTTGAAATGGAACAGAAATCAGATTCCTAACCCACGAGGATCCGTGGGCAGAGCTCCTGCCTCACATCTGTCATACCTTGCTGCTAGTGAGGGCCTAGGGCACAGGGACCCTGGCTCATCTCCTGGCCCCACCACCCACCCTCCTGGGGACCTCTGCCAGCAAGAAGTGAGCAAATCAAAGGGGACTTGTAAAGTCCCGCCCTCAATGATCAGGACTTCCCTAGCCCCATGGCCGAACTGCACAGAACTCAAGGAAACCAGGAATAAACTCACTGTCAAGGGCACAAGGGCTTTAACCAGGAGCCTCTGAGCTGCAGGGGGAACCTGGCAGGGGAGGCACCTGGTCCCAGAAAGACAGATAGACATCAGATGGGTGATTTCTCCTCTGAGTAGTTTCTAAATGGGTATGCAGTTCAGAGTACCATTGGTATTTGGTTTTTTATCTTTTTATTTTTGTGTGTGTTTGTTTAGAGAATGTGACCACATTTTTCTCACATTTAGATGGAGTCTTTATTTCCCCCAATGGACCTTTATTTTATCTATTTATATGCAGTGCTGAGACTCGAACCCAGTGCCTCACGCATGCCAGGCAAGCGCTCTGCCACTGAGCCATCACTCCAGCTCTCAGACGGAATCTTTTTAAAAGAGGAGTACCGAGGTCTTGCCCTGTGGATAGCACAGTCTCACCAAGCTACAAAAATTAAAAGTGCACCTCGGCCAGTGTTCCACCATGAACAGAGCAGAGTAGAAAGACAGTGAATGGAACAGAATAGAAAGCCCCCAAATAGCCCCAGATGTGTTCCTTAAAAGCATTGAGATTATGGAGAGGGTGGCATTTCAGCCACGGGCGGCGGGGGGCGGGGGAGGGTCACCCAGTCAGTACTGGCAGCACTAACCCCCAGGAGGCAGGGTTGGGGAAGAGCATGGTGATCCCTGTGTCCCACCTCAGGCCACAGCCTCCAGATGTGTCATGAGTGAACAGCGATGTCGTCACCCTCACTGTTGTTTCCTAGACGGAGAAGGTCATGTCTGAGTGACATTTGTGTAGAGAGCAAGGGTTTCTTTTTGAAGCTTGATCCACCTCCCCCCTCACCGATCGACTCAGGGCAGTGGCAGTCATGAAGGGGTGGGTGGGTCTCTTCTGCCCCTGTAGGTGAGGTGAAGCTAGGAGACCAGGGTCCCCACTCCAAGAACTCCTTCCCTCCCGTGCAGAACCAGGCAGGCAGGCAGGCAGGGCCCGCCCCACCCAACTTATTTTTCATAGCAGACAGAACCCTTTTTCCCATTGAAGATTTGCCTGGAATCCCAGTCTATAAATCATCAGAGATGTGAGGGATCAGGGTGGCCAGGGACAGGACAGGGGGCACCTGGTGCCCCCTGGATCAGGAGAGAGGGGCTCTTCTGGCTCTCTCACTAAAACTACCGCAATTGGGCGCCCAGAAGGCGCCAGGGCAGATGGAAAGCGCTTGAAGCGCTTGGGAGAGAATGGAGACCAAGTTCATTTGGGGACTCAGCAGGACACAGAGATAGAGAGTGCCTCCGTTTGTGGCTCCAGGCAGGAGCTCTGGTCCTGTCCCATCTGGGCTTCAGCTCTGACTGGTGACCTCCTTTCCAGGTAACCCTAGTGCCCAGCTCCAGGAGGTTTTCCCTGAGCAGGGCCCAGGCAGAGCTACAGGTTCCAGAACCAGGATCCATAAGAGGGGACTAGAGGTCCTCCGGTCCACCTGGCCACCTGCTGGGGTGCCCCACATAGGATCAGACTTAAAAATGCTCCCCCAGGTGATTCTAATGGTCCAACCACCTTATTTGGTTGTGGTGGTGGTTGTTCTGTTCTGTTCTGTTCCTGAGATGGGTCTCACTGTGTTGCCTAGGCTGGCCTCAAACTCCTGGGCTTAAGCAATTCTTCCCCAGCCCCCCACCGGGTAGCTGGGACTACAGGCATGTGACCCTGTGCCTGGCTTAGCCAACTCATTTTTCTGAAATCCAGGGGTGGTAACATGACCCCTGAGAAACCAGGTCACACTCAGAAATGGAGAGAGTCCTTTGGTGCCCATGCCCAGGATCTGAGGCAGCAGGCAGGCAAGGAGAGGAGGGGCTCTTACGGCCCAGAAGCTTCTGGAATTCAGAGAGTTAGCAAAGGATTTGAGCCTTTCTCCCATTTCACAGAAGGAATGACCAAGCCACATAGTCACCAAGAACTTGGTTGTAAGGGTATTGCTCTGATGGGTCAATTGTTAGCCTCCTGGATTACTGGCTGGGTCTTGAATTTCGGGCGGCCTGAGTCTCTCTCTCTCTCTCTGACCAGCCTTAGGTTGTTCCCTCCAGATTTGTTGACTCTTTATCAGGGCTTTGCACAGGTGGAGGATGACCCTGGTGGCCACTCCTCCAGGGTCAGACGGGCTTTGTTGTGCGCCCTGGTCCATTAGGGAGACAAGCAACAGGACCTCTTTGGCTTCAGTTTCCCCTGCTTTAAAATGGGATCCTTCCTGCACTACGAAAAGGTGCCGGAAAGAAGGGGGGGCACAGCAAGCACGTGCTTGACCACCAAGGCCACCCCCAAGGCCACGCTGTGCAGCAGCAGAGATCTCAGCACAGGCCTCTGGTTCCTTCTGGTTCCTGCAGCCCTGGGTCCTGGTGGTACCAGCCCCCTGTTCCAGGGGAGTCTTCCTGTCTGGGATGAGGGATCCCCACAGGTTTCTGACAGTACAAATATCTGGAGCAGGAACAAACTGGGAATATGAGCCCTTTCATTCCAAAATAACAAAAAGAAAGGGCTGTCATCCGATGTGGGTTCCTGGTCTAGGGACGCTGCCAGCCTGCCTCCTGGCTCAGGTGGTCTCCAGTGGTTATGTTTTTGTAGCTGAAGGCACATGGCTGGCTGCCCTTGGCAGGATGGACCCTGTGTCCATGAATGGTTGTCGTGAGCCTTGCTGGTTCCCGTTGACCTGGCACCTCTGTGTGTGGGGGCTGGAGGCCTCCCTGAGGTATCAGGGTTACATTGGTGACAAGCAGTTTTGCTAGGATGACTGTGAGCAGCTACGACAATGAGAGGGACGTGCTGGGGCTGGCTGGGGCCAGGGAAGGCCACCCAGGGAAGGGACTTGCAGAGACCTGTAGGGCCCTCAGGACCCTTGCTAGTAAGGGCAGTTTGAGGCCTAAGGAGGGGCAGTTAGAAGGCTGCATGTGCTTGGGGACAGGCCAGATAGGTCACAAATGGGCACTCATCTCTTCTGCATGATCCCTGGAAGAGCACCTGTCCAGGCTCCCGGGGTGGCTTTGGGGACCACACACATGGGAGCCTTGGTAGCATCCCTGATTTGACCAAGTTGCTGTGAAACTTCCTTCTGGATGTGGGCAGGTTTGGGGGTCTTACCTGCCTCCTGACTTCCCCCTGAGAAGGCTTCCGGCTTCTTCAGAGATGGGGAGATGGCTGGAAGTGAAGGGAGAAAGGGGGCGGGTGCAGAGGGGAGGGCCAGAGAGGGTGGGGCTGCCTGTCCAGGGTGAGTCCTGGGAGTGTGTGTGTGCGGTTTAGAGGGACAGCCGAGGGCAGCCAGGACGGGTGGGCAGGGGACGCTGTGGGAAGAAGGCAAGGACACCTCTGGGAGTGGGGGGATGGCCCGTGGCCCCTGTCTCTGCATCTCACAGGTTCTCCTTCCTTTCCCTCTCCTTTCCTCCCTCTCTCCCAGCAGCACCCCCTGTCAAAGGGAAAAGAAAACAGTCAGAGGAGGGCGAGGCCTTGGAGCCCCCTGCGTCCCCTAAGCCCGATGGTGCGCAGAGCAGGAGCCAGAGCCCCATCCAGATGGAGGTGAGTTCCACAACTCCCCAGGGCCACTTTCCTGCCACCCTCAGCCTCGGGGGACTTGGAGCCTCCTCAGCTCTCAGGAGGGATCCTGGGCCCTTTGCCAGCAGTGAGTTCTGGGCAGGCCGGGGCTCACCTTCAAAGGAGGATGGTCTGGATGCTGACCCTGAACCAGGCAAATGCACTATTCTCTCTTGTAAACCTGCATTTCCACCCACCCACCATTTAAGTTGGCATCGCGTTGGCGCACAGGGGTAAGGGATGCTGTCGGCCATCACAGCAGAGGCCTAGTGGACATCACCTGCGGAACAGCCCACGGTGCCTAGAAGCCCTGGGCACCCCAGGGGCCTGGAGTCTCCTTCCAGGGACTCAGTCTGATGCAGGCGCTAAGAGGAAGATTAGCAAATCAAGGGCACGATGAGGAAGTGACCCTGTCCAGGAGAAGGCAGGGGCTGCCCCTGTGGCTGCCTCCAGAGCCTCTGAAGCTCCTGGACCCTGGGCACTAAGAGCTGGCTCTATGCCAGCATGACCCAGAAACTCTAGTCCTTGAGCCTATCCTGCCTGGAGCCCTGTCCTCTCCTGGTGCCTTTGCAGCCCAAGGCAGGGGCTGGGGGGCCAGCGCCTTGTTCCTCCCCACAGCCAGAGGTCTCTGGTGTGCCTAGCTACCCACCAGCTGGGACCTGTGCCCACGCCACCCGTTCTTTCCCCAGGACGCCCCAGAGGCAGGCAGGGAGCGGGAGGAGGAGCAGGCCTTCCTGGTCAGCCTCTACAAGTTCATGAAGGAGCGGCACACGCCCATCGAGAGGGTGCCCCATCTCGGCTTCAAGCAGAGTGCGTCCTGGGGGAGCAAGCAGGGAGGGGGGCCCAGCAGGGGATCCCACCCAGGCAGAATGTCAGGGCAGGCCCCTTGCTCTGGTGACCCCAGACACTGCCAGCCCACAGGGGTTCCGAATAGAAAGGATGCCTCCCGGCAGGTTCAGGGTCAGCAGAGGTGGACTCCATCCACTGACCACTGAGCTGTGTGCAGGGTTCAGGCTCTCCTCTCCTGCAGAGCCTGACAGCGGCCCTGCCCCTCTTCCCTCCAGTTAACCTCTGGAAGATCCACAAGGCGGTGGAGAAGCTGGGGGCCTACGAGCTGGTAAGCTGAAGGCCCCCGAGTCCTCGCCATGCTGCATGACCCTACACATCCCTGCTGCACCCCCAGGAGGGCCGGGGCAGGGGCCAGCCAGCAGGGCTGTCCTTGCTGCGGATGGATAGGAAGAGCCAGGATCCTCAGCACAGCCCGGCTTGCTGCAGGGCAGAGGAGGGCTGTGCCTGGGGTACTTTGCTGTTCTAAGCAGGTTTCCCTCTCTCCCCGTCTGTTCTGCCTCCTGTGCTCCAGAACCTGCTTGGGCCAGCAGTCAGGGGCCCTGGGAGGAGAGCTGGCCAGCTGCACAGCCCCCTCCAGCCTCCCGCCCCTGCCCGTGGCTGGAGGAGTCTCTTGCCCCCATCCCTGCGAGGGTACCTGGTGTTGCTGGGACCCCGATGCCAGGGGGCACCCGTGACCCTGCCCTGACACAGTGTCCTTGCAGGTGACAGGCCGCCGCCTGTGGAAGAATGTGTATGATGAGCTGGGGGGGAGCCCGGGCAGCACGAGTGCAGCCACGTGCACGCGCCGCCACTATGAGAGGTACGCGGGACGGCCACCTCGTGGCCCTGGGCCCAGGACACCAGAGGCATCCCTCCTAGGGCCCCGGCAGAGCATGGCTGGGAGCGGGAGCGTGTAGGCCAACGGATGCTCCATGCACATACATGCCTTCTGACCTCATGGGGCCCGGAGTCACCAGGTGGCAGGACAGATCTGGCAGCTTTGGGGTCAGAATGGAGGGAAGTCCTGGTGGGGGAGGTGGAGTGGAAAGGTGGCCAGGCGGAGGCCAGCAGTGTGGTGGCCTCTGGCCTCCTACTGACACACCCGCTCCTCCCCAGGCTGGTCCTCCCGTATGTCCGGCACCTGAAGGGAGAGGATGACAAGCCGTTGCCCCCCTCCAAGCCCAGGAAACAGTACAAGGTGGCCAAGGAGCCCCGGGGGGATGACGGGGCCACTGAGAGGCCAAAGAAGGCCAAGGAGGAGAGGCAGGTGGACCAGGTGAGCGCCAGGTGGCGGAGCCTCCCCATCCCCTGTCCCTTGCACCTCCCTCTGGGGCCCTCCTGCCCGTCCTGACTGCTGCAGACCCTCCGCTGTGGAGGACCCAGAACTGACTGAGGGCAGGACCGGGGGCTGCAGGTCCTCTGTGATGGTCATGCCTGGGCTCTGAAGTCCACCTCACCCCTTCACCCAGCCCTGTGTCCTGCTGAGACACTATGTCCACTCAGAGGACCGGACACCTTGAGAAAATATTCCCCAAAGTGCTGCAGAGGCCCACTGTGGCCCTTGGACACCCCTGAGCCCTGCTGCTGCAGTTCCCCGGGTCGGAGGCATAGCCTGCACCAGCCCTGAAGCGGCCTTTTCTCCTTCTAGATGGTGCCAGGAAAGACCGAGACGGGCACAGACCTGGCACAGCTGCCCAGCCAGGAGCCCCCTAAGGACAGCACAGAACAGCAGGGCCTAGTGCCCGGGCCCTCTCTGCCCCTTGTGGGTGCCGGCGGCTGCCCTGAGGCTTACAAGCGGCTCCTGTCCAGCTTCTGCAAAGGGACACATGGCATCATGTCACCACTGGCCAAAAAGAAGCTCCTGGCCCACGTCAGCAAGGCAGAGGCCTTGCAGTGCCAAGAGGAGGGCTGTCTCCACGGAGCGGGTGGCCCCAGCAGGGAGCCCCTGGAGCGCCCCCGGAGCCCCGGGAGGCTGGCTGAGAGTTCCAGGCCCCAGCTGCCCCCTCAGGGACCGCAGGCCCTCGGTGGTACCCCCAGGGTGGAGGCCCAGGTGGGCCCCAGCCCACCAGCCCCCACTTTCACAGGCTGTTTCCGTGCCTGCCGCACTGAGGTGCTGAAGCCCATCAGCCGGCACCCCCGGGACTTCTTCTCCAGCCTGAAGGACAGGGTGCTGTCGGAGCCTCCTGGCAAAGAAGAGGGGCCTTCAGCCAAAGAGCCCCCACTGATGTGGGGCGGGGACGCCAGCCGTCCCTCTGCATTCCATAGAGGTGGCTCCAGAAAAAGCAGCTTCTACCCCAAGCCCAAAGCCTGCTGGGTGTCCCCCATGGCCAAAGTCCCTGCTGAGAGCCCAGGGGCCCCATCCCTGCTCCCCAGCAGCCCAGGCCTGGGCAACAAGCGCACCTGGGAAGAAGAGGGCTTTGCCCACAGCAGCAAAAAACTGCGGGCAGTGTCTCCCTTCCTTAAGGAGACGGATGCCAAGGAGGGCAGGACCAAGCCTACAGCACCTGGCCTGGCTGTCTCGTGCCTGCTGGGCCCAGGGCTGGGGCCTGCCCCGCTGGACGCCCACAGGGGTCCCATGCTACAGTGCCCACTCAACTTCGCTAGCACCTCAGACCCTTTAAAGGGCCAGGCTGCTCTCCCCTTCAGTCCCCTGGTCGTCCCTGCCTTCCCGGCCCACTTCTTGGCCACTGCAGGCCCTGCACCCATGGCCGCTGGCCTGATGCACTTCCCCCCCACCTCCTTTGACAGCACCCTCCGCCACAGACTTGGCCCGGCTTCATCAGTCTGGCACGTGCCACCCATCACAGCCTACGCAGCACCCCACTTCCTGCACCTCAACACCAAGCTGTAGGTCAGCCTGCAGTGAAGGCCGGTGGCTCTGCTGGGGCCTGCACTGGAGACCCGGCGGCCTGGCCCAGGCAAAGGGGGAGACAGTGGGAACTGGATTGTCTCAGGGAAGCAGCCCAAGGCTTTAGAAGGTTGGGGCAGGGTGGGTAGCTCCCTCTTGGCCCCCCAGAACAGAGCCCAGGAGCAGGGGAGGGGCTGAGGAGCTGGATGGCAGACAGAGGCGTCCAGGTCTCCCACAGTCTAATAAAAACCCCAGTGTGATCGCTGCCAGCCCTAAGGTGTGTACAGTGGGACCTTTGCAAGGGTAGACAAGGTGGACACAGGCCTGTGGGTGGGACCACCAGTGCAGGAGCCACCCTGGGATCTGGAGGCCACCAGTCCACTGAAGAGCAGGCCCACAGCAAAACATGGCCTCCTGAGCTCATCCCAGCAAGCCCCGGGCCTTCCACCCACTTCCCTGACTCAGCCTCGGGGCTACTGGGAATCACAACAGGCAGGGGACGGGCTCTGGCAGGCCAGGACTGGGCCACACAGTGCAGCCAGCCCTGGTGACTCCAGCAGGGGAGGACTTTTGTTTCTTGCTGCCCCAGACTGGTCTCTAACTCCTGGGCTCAGTGGGACTCCAAGGCTGCCTTCTGGTGCCTGCGGGGCAGTGTTGAGCCAGTAAGCCTGAGCCCCAGGCTGGGCTGCCCTCATGGCAGATGCTTCACAAGGGCTCCTGGGGAGGCAGTGCTGCTGTGGGGCCAGGCCAGCAGGTGGCCTTGGGTCTGCACCACCAGAGCCCGTCCTGCCTGCTGGAGCCATGGCTGTAGCGAGCTCCGGCTGCAGACTGGAGGGCACAGGTGGGGCAGCTGATGACAGAGCCAGGACATGCCTGGCACTGGGAACTGGGTGGCTAGGGAAGGAGGCGGGTGCCTCCCAAGCAGGGTGGTGGTCACCACTGTTGTGGGTACTCAGACTCTGCAGGGGCATCTCCTGGATCCTTACCTCTTTCCTAAGAGGCACCAAGATGTCAGCTTAATCATGTGTGACCTGCCCATATTGTGTCCACATGCTGCCATCTTTCCAAGCCTGTGGACACCCAGTGGGTGACAAGGCAGAGGAACTGAGTCCTGCCTGGGATGGGAAGGATCTGCAGGGTCCCCTTCACCTGCAGAACAACACTGGCTTCACCTGGTACAGTGGTGGCCTTGTGGCAGATCTCATCACCGGGGTCATGGCGCCCTCTGGAGGCAGGTGTGGGGGATGCGCTCCTAAGTGTCCAGATGGATACAGGAGCCCCTGTGGCAGGAGCTGGCAGGCTGCAGGGAGGTGGAAGACCAGCAAATAAACACAGGTCTGGAAAAGATGCTTCCGAGGAAAAGGGCTGATAGTGCTTGTGCAGTTTTGTTTGCTTTGAAACTTAAAATATGTTTGCCACTTAAGCCTTTCCTAAGGGTACCATTCTCTGGCATTGAATGTGTATTCACAGTGCTGGGCAGCTACCACCGCCACCCATTTCTGCATGCACACGCTCAAATAGAGGTACCAGGGAGGGTCCTGCTAGAATATGGCATTGAGCAGTGGTTGAGAGGGGACAGAGGGAGCTGTGTGGGTGGAGCTGGAGGAGAAGCAGAGAACAGGGAGCATCCGGTTCCCAAGGTGGCAGCAGGTAAGTGGATCCCAAGAGCTAAAAGGCCTGGGAATTTGGAGCAGAGGGAGCAGGGTGTGACCCAGGCTAGGGAAAGAGTCAGGCCACTGGGGCAACCAGGCCTCTACCTGGAATGATTTTGTTTTGTAGCCCTGGGGTCCAGCCCAGGGCCTTGTGCTGCAGGCGATCCTCACCCAGGCTACACCAGCCCTGGTCTCCTGCTTTACCAAAGCCCATGGCTTCTGGGTCTTCTGGGTGGAGCTTGGTGCCCTGGGGACAAGGGCAGAGGGGGAGCCCATTCTCAAAGACAAGGGAAGGGGTCTGGGTCCAGGTCCCGGGTACCTGGGGCTGTGGACCCGTCTGGCCAGTGCTTCTGCTGGTCAGTGGACAACTTGGCTTGGAAGGGGGTTTGGAGGAGAACCGTGATCTCAGGAGCAGACAATAGCTTGGAAGGACCCAGGCTGCATCTGAGACGGGTGACATGAGTTTCAGTGGGACCAGGCCACCGGCTGGGTGCAAGCTTGGTGGGGGAGAGGGCATCCCGGAGGTTGGGTGCTTGCGGGGAGCTGTGGTATTGGAGGTCCAGGGCTGAAGCTGCCGAGGTGGAGCAGAGGGTGGGTAGTGGCACCGCAGACTGCAGACTTAAACCCCAATAACTGGGCACGCAAGGAGGGGGCTGGGGCGATACAGGGCCACGGAAATGGCAGTCAGGAGTGTCCTCAGGGGTGCATACAGAGGCAGCGGAGCCTGGATGTGGGGATCCTTGAAACTACCAGAAAGTGGTACTGTGCAAGCACAGTGGACCAAACTTAGGTCCACAGGGGACTAGGGTCCACGCAAGGGCACCAGGAGGGGCACAGTTGTCTGGCAGCAAGGGACTCCCCTCCTTGGGACAGGATATAGAAATGACCCACACTAGTGGCGGGTGGTGGGAAGAGATCTCCAGGGGAACACAGCCTCAGGCTACGTAGAAGGGCAGCCAGAGGCCTGCAGGTGAGTCGAGATTTCCGTGGAGTTGCTCTCAGACTGCAGGCTGCTCATAGTGGCCTGAAGATGTGTTTAAATGTGTATATGGGAGGGCTGGGGCTCAGCGGGAGAGCGCACACCTAGTAGGTGTGAGGCCCTGGGTTGGATCCTCAGCACCACATGAAAATAAGTAAAATAAAGATACTGTGTCCAACTACAACTAAAGAATAAATATTAAAACAAATGTGTGTATGGGAGGTGAGGATTTACCTTGGGACAGTTTACACATTGAGCCAAATCCCTGTTTTTATTTTAATTTTGAGCCAGGATCTCACTAAGGCCGACTTGCAATCCTCCTACCTTGGCCTCCCACATCTTTGGGATTATGTTGTGTGCCTCTGCGCCTGGCTAAACATTTTTTTAAAATACAGTTGACCACACTTAAAAATCAAATTTCATGGCTCAGGGGACTGAGGCAGGAGGATTGAAAGTTCAAAGCCAGTTTCAGCAACATGGCAAGGCCCTAAGCAATTTGGTGAGACCCTGTCTCAAAATTAAAAAAAAATATATGGAAAGGGTTGCCTCACATGCACAAAGCCCTGGACTCAATCTTCAGCACTACCAAAATAAAAAAGAGAGAGAAAAGGACTGGGGATGTGACAGGTGGAACCACCTCCTGGAGCCGAGCAATGCTCCCTGCTGTCCTCTCCCATGGCCCCAGCCAGCCCTGCCACCTGCTGGCCATTCAAGCCGAGCTCTGCCGCTGCTCAGCCACTAGGGTGCAGCTTCGGTTCTTTGCTTTTGGAAGATCAGCTTCCTAATTAAAGGACTCCTGCCATCATGCTCAACACTCCCAGGGGTTCCAGGCAGGAGTGCAGGACAGTCACTGCGCTCCAGCAGGGGTGGGGCAGGGGCAGTGAGGTGGCCTGGACTGGGCCCTGGCTCCCATCCTCCTTGATCTTGAGGTTTGAGTGACCCCCCCCCCCCCGCCACCCTGGCCCTCATTTGCACATCCATACAGTGACCACTGTCATTTGTGTGTTCCCTGATCCAGAATGAGGCACAACCGGGTCTAGAGGCTGGCAAAGGGCGTGTGGGCCCTGAACACGCTCCTGGCCCGCCAAGGGCAGCTCTGTCTTCTCAGGTCCCCTGCATCCTTGCCAGTCCTGGACACTGCATCACCTGCCCACAAGAAGGGTCTCTCCAGCCACTGTCCCTGGGTGTGGGGCCCCACAGAGAGACAAGGAGCTGGGGTGCTGGAGGGAGAGTCTTAGAAGAGGGCTGACCTCCTCACCTCTGGGCCTTCCTGGAGGCTCTCCCTCACTCATCTCTGGGGTTTTGGCTTTGTGCCTGGTCAGCGGGGTGGAGACGCGAGGTCAGAGAACTGAGAGCCAGCCAACCAGGCTCAGTGGCACATGCCTACAAATCCCCGCATGTTGGGAGGCTGAGGCAGGAGGATCTCAAGGTTGGGGCCAGCCTCAACAACATAGTGAGACCCTGTCTCAAAACAAAATTAAAAGGATTGAGATGCAGCTCAGTGGTAGAGTGCTTATCTACACGTGCAAGGCCTTGGAATCAACCTGGGGGAAAACAATAGAAAAGAGCTAGAAGCCAAACACAGGTCCCAGACCTGACTTCTCACAGATCAGGCTGTTCTCAGGCCCTGCACCAGCAGCAGTAGGAAAAAAAAGCCTAGCATAGGCAGGAGGGGGCCTGAGCGGCCACTGAGTGTAGAGAGCCCAGCACCAGGCCATGGCGGATGGGGGCATCTGGCAGAGTCTCAGCTCCAGGGTGAACGTCAGGAGAGGAGCTGATCCCGGGGTCCTGTTCCTGAGCTCAGGGGCTGATCCTGCAGAAGCGTGTGTCCAGGTGCAGCAAAATCCTGGTGACACCCACCTGCTCTGGGCCTTGCGCTTCCCAGCCTGTGGGATGGAAGTGAGTCACACCGACCTCAAGAGCGAGGCTGCCTAGTGAGAGTGCCCTGGGGACTCAAGTTCTGAGGACCTGAGTCATCCCCTCCTTCTGCAGGGAGGTTCTGCTAAGGCACCCTGACCCCCGCCCGCCCTTGACCTCACGGCTTTTGCGACTCCTGTGTGTTCTGACCACGACCCTCCTCCCTGGCTTCTGACTCAGCCACCCTGACCTGGGGATCCTGTCTGTGTCTGGGTCAAGAATGGCAAGCCAGTTCCCCCCAGTCCCCATGCCCACTAACTAATCATGGCTGTCTGCAGCTTTAGGTTGACTCAGTGGGGAAGTGATGCAATTGATTGGTCATGTCTGCCCAGGCCCAGGGAAGGGGAGCTGGGCTCGGCTGCTCTCAGGGCCGTCTCCGTCTGTTGGCCTGATGATGGGCTGTCTGCTGGAGATCTGACCTCACTGCCACCTCTCAGCCACGGCTGCCTGGTTCCCTCCCACTCAGGCCAGGGCTGTGTGGGGAAGTGGCTGGCCCTGGGAGCCAACCCTAGAAGCCTGGCTCGGACACGGCTTGCCCTTGAACTAGTGAGTTGATGCCTGAGGCGGTCGTTCAAAAAGAAGAAGAAAGAAGGGAGAGGCTCTTTACCAGTGGCTGCGGGGGTGGGATGACCTGAGGTCCACACCGACAGGTGCAGGGAAAACAGCTTGGGGTGTCATTTGTAGGGCAGCTGCAGTGCTTTTGAGGTGATATCATGGGAGAAGACCCTTCCCAGAGAGAAGGGGGCCTTGGCTCAGGGCCAGCGAGGCTCTTGACATGCATGACAGAAAAGAAGAGCAGCGTGTGCCCGTCAAAGACACAGACAGGGTCCCATTCCAGGGAGGACGTGAGTGACCTGAGAGAGGCCTTTGGGGTAAGGCAAGGATCAGGCGCTCAAGCGAGGACACAGGCCACCTGCGAGGGAGGGACAGCGCCGCTGGCTGGGGGCTCCTGTCCTGGCTGACAGTTCTGGGCTGGCATGGGGAGGAGCCAGGGCCCAGCTACTCAGTCTCTCTCCATTTCCCTGTGCTGGGCGCTGTCCTGACTTACAGGCTGGACCAGGGCGTGTCGTGCAGGGGCTTCCGATATTCCTGAGCCTTTCTGCACCTCGGTGGCTCATGAGCAGATCCTCTAAGACTTGGTCTCTATCTTTGTCCTAAATCCCTATTTCACCTGCCCCCCCAACTTTGCTCCCTTGATCTTAAAGAGTTGGTGGGGTGAGGGTCCCCCTTCCACGGAGGCTTCAGGCTGACCAGGGGCAGTGACCCTGCCTTGGGAGGGACCAAGGGTCACATCCTGTCTGGCTGTTCATGAAATGGGAGCCGGGTGGGCGTCAACTGCGGTCACCCCGTGCGAGGGGACACTAGAACTCACCGTGGTTGGTGCCGGACTTCCCTCCATCTCCCTGCCCGCCTTCCCAGCATCCAGTAACCACAGTTCTCCATTTACACCGACTTCTCCTGGAGCATCCATGACGGAGGATTCGCATCCTGGCAGAGCGCTACAGATAGAAGCTTGCTCAGCTCATGGCAGCCAGCCCAGGAGCAGAGACAGACAGAGGAAGGGCCAGAGGCCACGTCCTCAGGGCATGCCCAGCATGACCCACCGCCTCCCCTCTGGCCCACGGAGGGTCGGAAAGCTTCCACCTTCCTGTGCCCACCAGGCTGCGAACCCGTCAACGGACCAATCTCCTGGTGAGGCTGGAGCCCTCCTCATCCAGGGACCTTCCAAAGCCCCACCTCTGAACGCTGCTGCTCTGGGGACCAAGCCTTCAGCACATGAACTTCTGGGGACACTGAAGATCCAAACCACAACAACCCGGGAGACCCATTTGGGATTTTGATTTCCAGAAATGTAATATAATAAATTTGTGTTATTTTAAGCCTCTGCATCAAGGGGCTGGGGATGTGGCTCAAGCGGTAGCGCGCTCGCCTGGCATGCGTGCGGCCCGGGTTCGATCCTCAGCACCACATACCAACAAAGATGTTGTGTCCGCCGAGAACTAAAAAATAAATATTAAAAATTCTCTCTCTCTCTCTCTCTCTCTCTCTCTCACTCTCTCTCTCTCTCTCTCTCTCCCCTCTCTCACTCTCTCTTTAAAAAAAGACACATGAAATGTTCTCTAGGATAGACCACATTCTAGACAATAAAACCAATAATATATTTAAAAAAAAATTCTCTCTCTCTCTCTCTCTCCTCTCTCACTCTCTCTTAAAAAAAAAAAAGCCTCTGCATCTGTGGTAATTTGTGATTGCTGCAATAGAACATGAACTCAGAGAGGAACTGGTGGCCTGAGGGAATACTGTGGTCGTTTAAAATATGTTCATAAAGCCAAGCATGACGATGTATGCCTGTAGTCCCAGCAACTCAGGAGGCTGAGGCAGGAGGATCGTGAGGCCAGCCTCAGCAACTTAGTGAAGACACAAACAACTTAGAGAGATCTTGAAAAATCTAAATTTGTTCAACAAATTGAATCGTTATTCTGACAAACTTTACTTCAACAGTAAATATATTTTGCAATTTGTCAACTGAAGATATTCCCAAGACTGTAGGTAACAAAACATTCACCCAGGTGGGTGCAGCTTGGTGGCAAAGCACATGCGTGCTAAGTCTCTGGGTTCAACCCCCAGCACTGAACAACGCATATGCCACCAACTAATGCCAATGGCCATTCATCCACCCAATTCCCAGAGCAATGCTAAGTGACACAGAAACATTAATTACAAGTATAACTGAGTTTTTTATTTTGCCTTTTTTTCTTCCTTTTTTTTTTTTTTTAAGTTCCAGGGATTGAACCCACAGGTGCTTAACCACTGAGCCACATCTCCAGCCTCTCCCCCCTTTTTATTTTGACAGCGTCTCACTACGTTGATGAGGCTGGTCTGGCACTTGCAATCCTCCTACCTCAGCCTGTTACAGGCATGTGCTGCTGTGTCTGGCTTACATATGAAACTAAGTTGCGATCCCATAGGTAAGAACTCAGTCCCTGGAGGTATCCTCTGGTTAAATTCAGTTTGATGTAAACACATATGGGTCCCTTAATGAGGATACTGATTTGGGGCACCTTGAAAAGTTACACTATTAGGGTATGGATGTATCTACAGAAATCTGTAAGTTTAGGGAAGGAATTCTGTATGCTCAAAGTTGGCTAAGGTTTAATAACTTTATTTATAAGACTTTCAAAAAGAACTTTAGTATTACGAACTGTACAGAAACAAAACTAGAATTTGGCCTTTTATCTGTTAAAATGGCAATATTTTCTTGGATTATGGAAGATGTAAGGTTATTTTTTGGTAGGGGGCTACTGGGGATTTAACCCAGGGTCAACTGCTGAGCCCCAACCCCATCCTTTTTTTTTTTTTTAATCAGGGGGAAGTGTGAATGCAGTCCCACAGCATCCCCCCACACACACACAAACTTTTTTTACATTTTATTGAGAGCTAGGGTCTCACTAAGGTGCTTAGGGTCTCACTAAGTTGCTGAGGCTGGCATTGAACTTGCGATCCTCCTACCTTAGCCTCCCGAGTGGCTAGGATTGCAGGAGGCTGTGGTTTTTACAGTTGCACTGGCTCCGGTGTTTTTCAGAGTGTCCTATCATAGTCACCAGGGGTAAGGACTGGGTAGGCAGCATTTGTCTCAGTAACCCATGATCCTGTCTTCAGTGAAACGGGGTGGCTTTTGGTAGTCTGCCCTCCCTCCCCCAGTCAAATGCAGAATGGATTTTTCATTCCTGAAACAGCCCTGGAGATTTCCCACAGGCTCTGGAGACCCACACAGCACAGTCCTTCCACCTTGTAGAAGGAGCGGTGCTGGGATCCACTGGGTCCCTCAGTTATACTTCCATGCTGAGGGGAATGTGGAGATGCTTTTGCCTGACATCAGCCTCCGGGGCCCATGCTGCAGGAAGGGGGGGGGGTATGGCCAGGGTCCTGGTGGCGGTGACACAGTGACACGGTCCTGCTGCTCTGCCTGATACTAAACAAAAGCAGCACAGTGACAATAGCCGTGCTTTGTTAGTTTTTAAAATGTGAAGTTGGTTTCAACTTTACTAATTTAATATGAATCTACCGTCTTTTAGGGCCGTGTTTTTCAATTGAGGATTCACACCATGTACCTATGGACTTTTCTAATCTGTATTTGCTGAATTACTTTTCCAACATTCTTTTGTTTTGTTTTACTTTTTTTGGTGGTGCTGGGGATTGAACCCAGGGCTTTGGGCATGCTAGGCAAGCACTCTACCAACTGAGCCTTATCCCCAGCCCCTGACATTCTTGATATATTCTGGTTGTTAAAAAAGGAACAACAGGCCAGGCCCAGTGGCTCATGCCTGTAATCCCAGAGGCTCAAGAGGCTGAGGCAGGAGGATGGTAAGTTCAAAGCCAGCCTCATCAAAAGTGAGGCCCTAAGCAACTCAGTGAGATCCTGTCTCTAAATAAAATATAAAACAGGGCTGGGGTTGTGGCTCAGTGGTCGAGTGGCCCTGAGTTCAATCCCTAGTACTCCCCCCCCAAAAAAAATAATAGATTCTGGAGTGAGGGGTGCAGCTCAGCAGTACAGCATGGCTCAGTGGGTAAGCACCCCTGAGTCTGGTTTTTTGTTTTGTTTTGTTTTGTACTGGTAATTGAACCAAGGGAATCTGACCACTGAGACATACGTTCAGCTCCCACCTTTTAAAATTTTTTTATTTTTTATTTTAAGACAGGGTCTCACTAAGTTGAGTAGGGGCTCACCTAGTCGCTGAGGCTAGCCTCAAATTTACAATCCTCCTGCTTCAGCCTCCCAAATTGCTGGGATTACAGGAGTGCATCACCACGCCTGGCTAAGGCCCTGGTGTGATCCTGGCATTGCAAAAAAAAAAAAAAAAAAGAAAAAAAAAGAAAAGAAAAAAGAAAGAGATTTTAGTGGGAGGAGTGTGGTGAGGAGGATGGTGAGGAGACTGGTAGTACTGGCTCTAATTGTGCCTGTAGGAGGTGAGGCTATCACACTCACTGCTCCAGAAATATTTGGAGTCAAACTGATAAGAAAATAGGTCTTACTCAAAGCCAGTTTTGAAGGAAGACAGAAGAAACTTAATTGTTTCAAACAATCCATCTCTGAAATCCCTGAAAATTAGCAGAATTTTTAAAGGAGAAGAGACCAGAAGTGACCAAACGTATACATGCGCTCTGGCCAGCCGGCGCTAGACAGGCCTCTCCGGTCAGGGTGGGAGGTCACAGCCTCTGCCTCCACTCTCAGCATGAGGAAATCACTCCCAGTTTCAGATGGGGACCCAGTTCAGTCAGTTCAAATGCCTGTTGAGTTCACCCCTCATCTTGGGGCAAATGGGGCGTCCAGGTCACCTGGCTGGCAGTCCGTTGCTGGACTGCTGTGTACAGCTCAGACACAAGCCGTCAGCTGCTTACTCCTGAAGGAGGCAAATTCTGAAATATTTAATAGCTCTGCCTACGAGAAAGGCTTCATGTTCGTCTACAGAGGTGCTCCTTCCACAGCCTCCCAGCTCTTGGGAGGGTTTGACAAGTGACTCTCCTCCATCGGAACGATCCTCCCTGAACTCTGTTGACTCTGCCAAGCACCTGGGCTTCCACGCAGCAGGGGCTCTTCCCATTCTTTGATCTACATGGTCCCATGTCAGAGGGGATGTGACTGGCAGTTTGAGTTAGCATCCAAAGGCCCCCCCACTATTTTAGCCAATTTGAAGCAACAGATGGTTTTGGAAAGATTAGCTCTTAGGTCAGAAAAATGCAAGCCATGAATATAAGCAAAGTACTTGGTTTGTATGATTGATTTGAATTAATCCAAAGAAAAGCAATTTGTCTATAAGAAGCAGTCTTGCCAGATCTGCACTGATTGGCGAGCAGCCAATCAGAATGCTTCCCACGCAAACCAGGGGGAAACACAGAGGAGGGAAAGTATCTTTAGAATTGAGGTACATTTTACAGTGGACACAGTGGTGAACGCCAGTAATCCCAGCAGCTCAGGAGGCTGAGGCAGGAGGATTCCGAGTTGAAAGCCAGCTTCAGCAAAAGCAAGGCACTAAATTACTGAGACCCTGTCTCTAAATAAAATACAAAATAGGGCTGGGGATGTGGCTCAGTGTTTGAGTGCCCCTGAGTTCAATCCCTGGTACCACCACTACCACCCCAAAATATTTTACAGAACTGTAGAAATTTTGAACACAGATGATAAGAATTACTGTAATCCCACCAATTAAGAACAGTGTACTTTGTAGAACAAGTCACAATGTAAACAGTTCAATTGAGAAAACCCCTTGTGAAACAGCCTGTCTCACATGTATCCTGTGTTGAAATCTAAGTCTGTCTTGAGGTGGAGGATGAGTCAAGCAAGGCCACCTTTATTAACCATAGGGACGTGGCTCACGTGATGTAAAAATGACCACAAACAATACAGATGGTATTATTTCTTACAAAACTTAGCAATGAAACAATTTAGTTACCTCCACAGTATGTTAAGATAACAATCATGATTTACAGCATTATATTCAGAGCATCAAAATTTTTAAGCTTTAGAGCATTTGAGTTTTATTTTTTTTTAGAGAGGAGAGAGAGAGAGAGAGAGAGAGAGAGAGAGAATTTTTTTTATTGGTTGTTCACAACATTACAAAGCTCTTGACATATCATATTTCATACATTAGATTGAAGTGGGTTATGAACCCCCAATTTTACCCCAAATGCAGATTGCAGAATCACGTCGGTTACACATCCACAATTTTACATAATGCCCTATTAGTAACTGTTGTATTCTGCTACCTTTCCTATCCCCTACTATCCCCCTCCCCTCCCCTCCCATCTTCTCTCTCTACCCCATCTACTGTAATTCATTTCTCTCCTTCTTTATTTTCCCATTCCCCTCACAACCTCTTATATGTAATTTTGTATAGCAATGAGGGTCTCCCTTCATTTCCATGCAATTTCCCTTTTCTCTCCCTTTCCCTCCCATCTCATGTCTCTGTTTAATGTTAATCTTTTCTTCCTGCTCTTCCTCCCTGCTCTGTTCATAGTTGCTCTCATTATATCAAAGAAGACATTTGGTATTTGTTTTTTAGGGATTGGCTAGCTTCACTAAGCATAATCTGCTCTAGTGCCATCCATTTCCCTGCAAATTCTATGATTTTGTCATTTTTTATTGCCGCATAGTACTCCATTGTGTATAGATGCCACATTTTTTTTTATCCATTCATCTATTGAAGGGCATCTGGGTTGGTTCCACAGTCTAGCTATTGTGAATTGTGCTGCTATGAACATCGATGTGGCAGTATCCCTGTAGCATGCTCTTTCAAGGTCTTCAGGGAATAGTCCGAGAAGGGCAATAGCAGGGTCAAATGGTGGTTCCATTCCCATCTTTCCCAGGAATCTCCAAACTGCTTTCCAAATTGGCCGCACCAATTTGCAGTCCCACCAGCAATGTACAAGTGTACCCTTTTCTCCACATCCTCACCAGCACTTGTTGTTGTTTGACTTCATAGTGGCTGCCAATCTTACTGGAGCGAGATGGTATCTTAGGGTGGTTTTGATTTGCATTTCGAGAGAGAGAATTTTTAATATTTATTTTTTAGTTCTCGGCGGACACAACATCTTTGTTGGTATGTGGTGCTGAGGATCGAACCCGGGCCGCACGCATGCCAGGCGAGCGCGCTACCGCCTGAGCCACATCCCCAGCTCGCTTTAGAGCATTTGTATCAATAGAACATGATATCATTGTAAAGATAGTAATCTATTAAGCAGTTACAAATCACAAGACTGTAGAACAAATGGAGATTGGAATAAATCTTAATTCTTATAGAACTTATTTTATTTTAAGCAATACTATAAAAACTAAAATCATCAGAAAACATAGAAAATTATCTAAATAAAACATAAAAATCTTTGGTTTTAAGCCTTTTTTTGTAAACTTTACTAAGAGCAGTTCAGTCATTACCAAACTCTTGGATCCTATCAATTTTAAAAATTATTTTTAGTTCCTCTAGAACTTAAGCATTACTAGATTTTGGACATGAGACACAGCGTAAAATCCATTTAACATTTTAAGAAGGCAACAATGCACCTTGCTGACTGATAGTTAATTTATGAATAATTAACGACCATGATGAAAATAATACAATGTCACAATTTCTAGCACATTATAAAATGAAGTTATTACAGAAACAGAAGCTATACGAAGGTCATAGGCATTAAAAATCATTTGCAATTTGACTTATCTTGGGCCTAGATACAAGCTCATATGTGATTTTCCAAATCTACTGAACAATTAATAATTCAGACAAACCATCAATGTTATAGATATAAGCATTACACACTTATTAAAAGAAAACACATTTCTGAGGTATGAAAAACTCTGAATTAATATTTTCTTACAAAAACAAATTACTGAAAAGCTACATTTCTAAAGATACAAAAATGCCTGTCCTGTGTATTTAATTTACTTATTTTAATAGTTAGCTTTAGATTATTAATGAATGCAGCCATAGTTAACATTTTAAGTTATTTCTTTGCCAAAAAGGTCACAAGAGGTTGTTGTACATAGAAAATATTGAACACCATATCTCAAATATCTAGAGATAAATAGCCCACTGGTTAGCAGGCTAAGGAAATGAGTTAGTAGATTTTAAATAGATTTAAAGACATTCTTATTACAAACAAGTTTAAATTACTTATTACAATTTAGTATCATGCAAACAGATAATATATAAGCATATAAACATATATCGACATAGAAAAAAATATTAAAGCTTAGATTTACATTTCTTAGTTTTAAAAGCCAGGCACAAAATTTACATCTTAAAGACTAAGGTTAGCAAAACTTGAAGAGTAAGTTTCTTTTTTTTTTTTAATTTAATTAATTGTAGATGGACAGAATGCTTTTATTTTATTTGTTTATCTTTACGTGGTGCTGAGGATGGAACCCAGGGCCTCACGCATGCTAGGCAAGCGCTCTGCCACTGAGCCACAACCCCAGCCCCAGCCCAAGAGTGAATTTCTTTTTCAGAGACAGAAAAACGCATCAGATAGTGAAAATTTAAAACCTTCCTTCACAGGGGCGGCGGAACCAAGGGTGTAAAATAGTGTGAGTGCAGCTCAATTTAGTCCATTTCTTTCTATCAAGGCTCTGATGACTGAAGCAAAGACCATGTTCTGGAAATGATCTGGGTCAGTAAAACAGGATGCTGTTTAGAATTCCTTCCTGCTGGTTCACCAGTGGGCCGAGGAATCTGTCTATGTGTCCTGGAAAGAGCCAAAAGGCTAGCTCAAGGTGCAGGATGACTGCACCCTTATCATGCACCCTCTGGACAAGTTTCCCAAAGCTTCTTCCAACCCAGGAAAAGGGTACATTCTTCTGAAATGGAATTCCCTATGTTGGTAGGAAAACCTGTAGCTGCAGCTGTTAGAATACAGCCTGTTGAAGCCAACTGTTGAGTTAATAAACATGAAACAGCTGCACCGTCGGATATGAAGGCCATGATGTGATCTTCCAATGAACAAAAAGTACACTCACCAAATCAATATAATTGTTGGAAATTTATTACAACCTCTGAAGTTTATCTCATTGACCAAGACCCAAAGGGCATAAATGGTCACTCAAATCCCAAACAGCTTAAGCTCCAAATGGCTCACTTGAGCCCCAAACAGCTTAGGTTCCACAGCAAACAGCCTAGATGACAGACAGCCAATACCACAAGATGACCCACTCAATGTCCAAAACCTCAATCAGCAGCAATAAAATCCTCAGTGTGCTCCCTTATGGGGCTACTACAATACGGCTCATTGACACTTCCAATCATCTATTTTCTTCACTAATTAATTTTTAGAAGTTGAGGTTACAGTAGGACAGAAATGGATAAATCCTATATGATTTAAGTATCTCCAGGCAGATGCTAGAAATTCCCCCTGAGATCCACCTGTAGGCTGGGTTAGTTGTCAATGTCTCATCCTTTGGCCCTCTTTGCAGAGATCGCTGCTGGTCTGAGCTCTGTTCAAGAACAGGATAAGGCACTGCTCCTGGCTGGCTTGGCTCTAATACTGCTTAGGGAGAAAGACGGTAGGCTATCACTCTCACTGCTCCAAAAATATTTGAATATTTGGAGTCAAATTGGTAGCCAAGTAGATTTTATTCAAAGGCAGTTTTTTTTTTGTTTTTTTTTTTTTTTTAGTTTTCGGTGGACACAACATCTTTATTTTATTTTAATATGGTGCTGAGGATCGAACCCAGCACCCCGCGCATGCCAGGCGAGCGTGCTACCACCTGAGCCACAACCCCAGCCCCCAGTTTTTTTTTAAGATAAACTTTTACTTTTATTTTTTATTTTTAGGTGGACATAATATCTTCATTTTAATTTTATGTGGTGCTGAGCAGTGCTTCACACATGCTTGGCGAGTGCTCTGCCACTGAGCCCTAGCCCCAGTCCTCAAAGCCAGTTTTGAAGGAAGATAGAAGAAACTTAATTGTTCCTCATGTTCTAGCTCCAAAATTTCTGACAATTAGCAGAACTTTGAAAGGAGAAGAGGCAGGGAGTGACAAACGCTGGGAGATTGGCACAGTCAGCCTGCATTAGACGACCCCAATGGGCAATCTTCGCTCTCAGCATAAGAAAACCATTACTGATTTCAGGTGGGGGCCTCAAGTTCACTCTCTTTCTTTTTTTTAATATATTTTTTGTAGTTTTAAACAATAACTTTATTTTATTTATTTTTATGTGGTGCTGAGGATCGAACCCAGGGCCTTGCACGTGTGAGGAGAGTGCCCTATCACTGAGCCACGACCCCAGCGCCACAAGTTCACTTTCTTTCAATACCACAGGCAGATTGCTCTGACCCTGAAATCCGCAAGGCTCTCGGGGATTAGGCCAAACAGGCTTTCCTCATTTCTCTCTGTTTGTTGGTAGTACTGGGGGTGAACCCAGGGCCTTGCATATGCTGGGCAAGTGCTCTATCACTGACAGCAGCACCCTCACCCTTGGCAAATTTCCTTTAACAGAGAGGCGTCACTAGCCTAGGGGACCAGGTGTGGGGAGGGCATGAGAGGACGGCGCCATGGGTAGCGGATCCGAAGAGTCTGACCCTGACGCCAGGCTGTGTGCTGGCAGAGGCCGAGGAGGGCCAAAGCTCAGGGACCCTGCAGGAAGGAGAGAAGCTAAAGCAGAAATTAATTTTGTTCCCAAAGATCCAGGAAAAAACAGTTCAGCTAACCATTTATGAGGCAAAGAATAGTAACTGGGAGGGTCTAAGTATGACAAGGTCATATTAAGGGACACCCCAAAGTCTGTTCGAAGTCATACGGGGAAGTGTGGCCTTTCCTGTAAGCTTTTTGGAACACAAAATGTGTGGGGGCTGGGGATGTGGCTCAAGTGGTAGCGCGCTCGCCTGGCATGCGCGGGGTGCTGGGTTCGATCCTCAGCACCACGTACAAACAAAGATGTTGTGTCTGCCGAAAACTAAAAAAAAATATTAAAAAATTCTCTCTCTCTAAAAAAAAAAGAGGTACTGTACATAAACGCCTTAAAAAAATGTGGGTGTGTGTCTGTGTGTCTTAGTCTTCACTGTTTCCAGGATCACAGGGCTCACATAAAATTCAATATTATTATTGGTGGATTCTAACTATATACTTGGTATATTCATGATATATTATGTCTCAAGGATTATATTTCATAATTGTTTTTCCTGAAATAATTACTTTTACCCATTTTTTGCAAATTAGACATATTACCCACTTGTCTTTGAAGATAAAGTTAGTCCCAGTCACTGGGGATGCCGAGGTAGGAGGATGGAAAATTTGAGACCAGCCTCAGTAACTTAACAATGCCCTCAGCAACTCAGTGAGACCCTGTCTCAAAACAAAAATAAATAAATAAATAAAAAGGATTGGGGATGTAGCTCAGTGGTCAAATGCTTGCCTAGCATGTGTGAGGCCCTGGGTCCAATTCCCAACACTGCAAAAAAAAGGAGAAAAAGGGGTTAGTCATCATACTGCCTAGTGACAAGCTGAATTTCTTCCACCCAAGCCTTGCTTATCCTTGAGGACAGGATGCCTGAGGCCATGAGTCCCTCCACAGGTGGGCTAGCCAAAATTGGTTGGATCTAAGATGGCTGCTAGAAAACCTCTGACTTCATTATAATCCCATCTGCAGGCAAAGTGAGGTCACCCCCAGCACCATGACAGCTGACATTTGCTATGATGACTGGAAAGACTCAAACAGAAAAAGAGCCAGGCACAGTGCTGCACTCCTGTAATCCTAGTGACTTGGGAGGCTGAGGCAGGAGGACTGCAAGCTCAAAGCCAGCCTCACCACCTTAGCAAGGTCCTAAGCAACTCAGCAGGACCATTAAATATAAAAAAATTATTAAATATAAAAAAAGGGCTTGGGCTGTGGCTTGGTGGCTGAGTGTCCCTGGATTCCACCCCCAGTACCCCAACACTGTGTAATTCAGCTGGGAAGGAAGGCAACAAAGGAACTGGAAAGAAAAACAGAGGCTGGTACTCAAGAATTTCCATGTGGTGAGCAGTGTGCAAGGAGGTGTGTGGAATCAGAGTCGAGGGACACACGGAGAGTTAGTATAGGTTGGTGGGAAACAGGATGGGCACAGGGGCTCAACCCCCTGACACAAGGCCATGCCCAGACTTAATCATGGAATCACTGTTTTGGAGGTGTGTGACGTGGCTTGTGGCAGAGCACTGGCCTGGAATGCACGAGGCCCTGGGCTCAATCACCAGCATCACAAAACAGGAAGAAGAAAAAAAAAGGAGGGGGGAGAAAAAAAAATCGAGGGGAGGTGGTAAATTCCATCATTAAAGTCACACAACAGGACCTCTACACTGACTGCAGGGAAGAGGACGAATTAAAGGTCAGAATGCCCTGCAGACAGAATCTGTGGTAAAGATTGAACAGCGGGCTGGGCACAAAAGTGCACGCCTGCAATCCCAGCAGCTAGAGAGACTGATGCAGGAGGATTGCAAGTTCAAAGCCAGCCTCAGCAATTAAGCAAGACCCTAAGCGACTTAGCCAGATTCTTCTCAAAATAAAAAATAAAAAGGGCTGAGGATGTGACTCAGTGATTAAGTGTCCCTGGGCTCAATCTCCAGTCCAAAAAAAAAAATGAACAGAGGCCCGTGAGCCCGAATCACTTGCTGCTGTAATGATGTGGTTGGTTTGTTTGATTTGTGCAGTGCTAGCGATAACACCCAGGGCCCGGGCATGCTGGGCAGACACTCCACTACGGAGCGACACCAGCGCCGGTGTTATGGTTCTGTCTTTATGAACACTGAGTCGAGTGAAAGCTGAGAAAGAGAAGGCGAGGACCACCTGGCTATGGCAAGTGATGATGTCCAGGAGGAAGGTGGGAGGACACGTTAGGTGGAGGTGGGCCTGGGGAGTCAGCCTACCCCAACCACAAGGCTCTTCAAGAAGCAGTGCAAGTAGCTGGCATGGCACCAACATATGCTGAGCATGAAGCCCCCTGGCAGTGCCACAGGGGAGACGGAGGGCTGGGAAGAGGAACGCAGGAGAGCAGCCACATGCCCTTGATGAAGGAGCCCATGAGGCCAGAGATGGCAGGAAGAGGAAGGGGCATGCGTAGAGGGCAGGGTGCACCAGCCCTGGTCGCCAAGGAGGACTCAACCTGGAGTGGATGCACTCAGTGGGGACCCCCACAGGTTCAGGGAACAGCACTGTGCAGAGCCAGGCCCTCTCCCGAAGGCCTGCCATGCCACTCACTCTCTGGATCATGAAGAATGTGCCTGGATCTTAGGGAGGACTGTGGGGGTTGTCACAGAATTAAAGAGGTGACGACTCCAACTGCAACTGCTATTCAAGATGCAGCGTCCTTACAGGAACAAGTCAACACAGCCATCAATACCTGGCATTCGTTGACTGACCTGGAAAGTGGCTTTTCGCATCCCACCTGGAATGGCCAACAGGAGACATGCACAGTTCTGCTTCAGGGCTATGTCACCTCTCTGTCATAACAGAGTGTGCGGGGATCCCAACCACAAGATCTGCTTGCTAAACCGTCATCAGGGTATTGAACAGATCTGAGGAACAAATGGCTTGGACAGCCCAGAGCCTCTGAGCGGACAGAGGCAGACAGACCCCACGGGACACAAAGGCTCATCACTCAGGAAGCTGTAGAGACCAGGTTGGGAGTGTGGGAAGACAGCACCTCCAAGGTGAAGACACTACTGTGCTCTGCATCATTTGCCACAGAAGAACGATTCTTGGTGGAACTGGTTTGTCATTTGGAGGCAACAGGGGCCCAATCTGAGTGCAATTTCAACCCACTTACTTCATAACTGATTTTGAGGAAAGACTAAAGCAAGACAAAGTCTGCGTCAAGTGCAGGCTGAGGACCCTCAGGTCTTAGGTCCATGGCTAGCCAGACTCTCTGCAAAAGAAGATTGTCCTATGGATCCTTCAGCATGCTCTAGAAGGAGGACCACAGTACAGAACGCTAGGGTCTGGGGCAAATCTCTGTTACTTAATTTAAAAACAGATGCTGGTTTTTTAGAGGCCTGTGGTAAAGAATGGATTTTTAAGTCAACCACAGTGGTCCACACCTGTAATCCCCGCTCACAAGAGGCTGAGGCAGGAGGATCACAAGCACTAGACCAGCTTGGACAACTGAGTGAGATCCCAGATCAAAATAAAATAGAAAGGCCTGGGGTGTAGCCAGCAGTAAAGGGCTTGCCCAGCACCTGTGTGGTCCTGGGGTTCAACACCAGGGCCACAGAAAAGAAAAAGAACGAATGAATGTTTAACTAGAAGACATCAAGTGGCCAGGTGGCCCAAGCTTCCCATCACGAATGTAAAATCATCAGACCCGCTGAGGCAAGTCCAGCAGACACACTCAGACCCTCACCCCTGACCCTCTGCACTGTCTCCTCTCACTCTAGAGACATCTGGGCCCCACTGGGAACTCCTCGTGACCAGGTGACCGAGAAGGAAATAACCCGGGCCTGGTCTGTGACGCCTATAGAAGGTGAACAGCGGCCACAAACAGGCAGAACTTGGGCCGTCTGTCCATCCACTCTGAGCTGAGGGAGATGTCAGGGAAAGAACTGTTGGAATATTGGTGATGAGGTTCAGGGGAAACACACACCCCGTGGACAGAGGTCTGGGTCCCCTGTGGAGGTTCACTAGCAGAGGAGAGCAGTGACAGGCTTGTGGCCCATGGAACTCATGGGCTTCAACACAGATCCAGCACGAAGTGGCCCTAGTGGGACAGTGGGATGGCCTCCTACATGCTCAGCTATGCCACCCTACAAAGAGAAGTGACAACTGCCTTGGGCGACTGATCTCAATTAGCCAGGGGAAGCCGAGGTCCTCCTTGGGTGGCATTGCCTGGAAGGCAGGGTCCAGAACCAGGGCGTTCCTGGGGTTCCTCTTGACGCCTCTAGCAAAAGTCAAGGCTGGCTACCTGGCCCTCCTGACCCCACAACTCCTTTCTTGCTATTGCCCATTTAATAGAATCTGGACTAAATTGCTCCGAGGAAGGAAGAGGAAAGACCCTGTGTGGAAATTCTTTTCCTGCTGTTCTTCTCCGGGTTTTGCCATCACCCTTTCCTGCTCTGCTCCAGGGCTCAGCACTTCTCCATCTGGCCCAGAATGGCTGCTGTGATCCTAACTCTCCCCTGGTGCTGGGCTTCACTGGCCCAAGAGCGCCACTCCCCTGCCTGCTTGGCTTCTCCATGCCCTCTGGGGCTCGCAGTGAACAGGCCTGGCCAGGATTTCTCAGGTTCTCTCTGGCACATGAACACAAGGATGAGACCCTTGCAGGCCACTTCAAGGCCACCAGGGCACGAGAAGAACTGGGCGCCCAGCCTTCCCAGAGCTACCAGAGCCATGGGGAGCCTTCCGCCCAGCCCCTTAGCCAGATTGCCAAAGCCACGGACACCCAATCCTGCCCCAAGCCAGGTTTTGTACTGTCTCTACCTTGCCTGTTTGTCCCCATTATGTCACCTCCCACGTGGCTTTGTCATGGTGAAGGGTGTGCTTTTACAGGCTCAGGGGTGACAATGATGAATTTGTAACCAATCACTATCAGAGACAAGGCCACAAGTCATGCTTGGCTTCCTGGCAGTGCCAGCCTGGGTGCCGAGTTGGGGGTCAGGCCATTATTCCTCAAGAGTGTGGGAGTGATAGGTGATGGTGCGGGTGGAGCAGCTCTCATCTCGACGGTGGCTGCAGAGTACAGCAATGGAGCGGAGTTCACTGTGTGCATGCCAGAGTCCTGGTCTTGATGTGGCATCATCTTTCCATGACATGTGAGCACTGGGGACGTGGCCAGAGTACATGGGTATCTCTATATTCTGGTACAAGTTAAAAACACACCCGCAGCCCAACAGCAGCCTGTGAGTTTTGCCTGTCTCATCCCTCCACCTCCTCCTGGAAAGGTGATGGTGCAAACCTGCACTTTATGCTCTGGTCACTACCCAGGACAGGACGTGGGAAGAGATAGGAGCCTCTCAGTGGGGAGCCAGCAGGAGGAAGAGAGGGACCGCCAGTCACCGGGAGGACTGGGCTGCAGAGTCCCAGGGTGAAGGAGAGTTCAAGTCAGGAGAGGTCGGGACAATGAGGCTCCCTGCCCAGACTGCTCTGGGGACAGGGGCCTCTCCTGCCACCCTCAGTCCTGACTGAAACAGCTCAGGAATGGAGGCGAGTGGAGGGAGGGCCCACTGCACTGGTTCTCTGAAGCCCTGGCCTCCACTCTCCAGGCCTGACGGCCTGCTGCTCTGGCTCCCCTGTGGGCAAGGCTAGGGAACTGGGGTCAGAAGGAGCACAGCAGGGCTCTACTATGGGTCAGAGTTGTGCCCAGTGTGCCAGCAGCCAGCAGCACCACGGCCTCCACCAGAGGGGCCAATGCCAAGTACAGATGCGGAACTGGAGGGTCCTCTGGGCCCAAGTTCACAAACAGCCTGGGGTTGGGATCCATGCACCCATCTGGGGCTCAGCAGGTTGATTGTGCAGAGGGATGCTCATCTCTAAGGCCCAGCCAGAGGCCCACTTGATCTGGGGGAGGTACACTGAAAAGGAGCACCCTGTGGGCCAAGCCAAGCCTCACCTCCTGGCTGACCTCCCTCCGGCTCCAGGTCAGACCCCAACACAGTGCACAGAACAGACACGAGGCTGCCTGGGTTCTGTTCTGTTTCTGCCTCTGCCTGCTGTGTGGCTTCTCTGTGCCTTGGTGTCCTCGCAGGTCAGAAAGGAACCACAGCACCCAACACTGGTGGGGTGATCATGGGCTCCACTGTATGGGTGTTATCTCTGGCACCCATTTACCAGGTAGAGAAAAACATGAAGTCAAATGAAAACAGGCCGAAGTGAGCCACGGTGGTTTGGGTTTTTTAATTGTTTCTGCCAGTGCTCGGCTCTAACCCACCCAGCCCAAGGCTGTTCTGCAGTGGGACCAAGGGTGACAGAGGGTCTTCGCCCCTCAGTGACCTCTCCTGAAAGTCCAAGGATATCTTCCACAGGACATCCACACACACCCGTCACCCAAGAACATAAAGGCTTCTTGATCCTTCTGTTTTCCACCAAGAGTATTGCCTCTGAAGTCATGGCCCCGGGGCTGCCCCCAGATAGGTAGGACAACATATGAGTAAGTCTTTGGTCCCGGCATCTGTCAGAAGCAGCCCCTCCAGCATCGTCCAGGCTGCTCACCTGTCACAAGGGTCATCCACGGCCTTCTGTGTGTCCTAAATGAGTCCCCAAAGAGTCGCGGAGGTTTGCAGTGTTAACACTCTGCTCTTCTGGCATGCTGTGACCCACCACACAGCCACCAAGACCCTGAGCCTTGGTGCCTCTCTCAGGTCTCACACCTTCCTTAATTTACTAGATTGCCTGCTGTACTCCAGAAAGCAGCTGCCTACAGCTAATGCCAAAATGCCACCCGCCCCTTGATGCCCCGCTGAGACAGGGAGGGAGAGCTGGGCTGCAGGAACACTGTGCTCTCCTTCAAGGCTGCTGCTCAGGCTGCTCTGAGGCCCTGGGACTGAACATAGGTGGTGTGGCGGGGGTCGGGGCCCAGGGCGAAACACAGTCACCCTGGCTGGCAACCTTTTCAGGTGTGGAAGGGAAGGGAGTCATCTCTGGAGCCCAGGTTCAAAGTCAAACACTAATAAACTACCTTTGCTCCGTGTCGTGAAGAGGCAGGTGGGGCTCAGGGCTCCATTTTCAGCCACCAGTTCCCCAGGGAGCACGATCAGCAGGGCTCAGGCTGGCACTCGAAACCCTGCCTAGTAGAGTCACTGCCACTATCGTTCCACTTACAAGCAGGAGACAAAACATCGTGTGAAACAGAAACAGAAATCCTGGAGCACAGCCTTTGCCACCCTGCTGCCCAAGCGTCCTCCAGGGCAGTGGCACGACCATAGCTACCGTGGCTGGTGGTCCCTGCCTCACCTCCAGGCGCTGCAGACAGGCCTCAGGGTCCCCCTGACCTGGGGCTGCTGCTTCTCAATTCTGGCCAGATGCCGAACCCAGGCCCATGCCTTCTGTACTCAGGGCTCTCTGGTGCCCTCGCCAGCTGCTTCCTGGACCTGCAGGCTCTCTGGACGCAGAAACTGCCCAGCACATGGGGAAAAAGACAAAGGGCCAGCTGTCACCCCTTGGCAACTTCTGCTCCCACAGTGGCCAAAGGGGCTGGAAGACAACACGGCCCAGTTCTCTTCGCCTTCATCATGAAACCTCTGAAAGCCGGGGGCTCCGGCAGGCTGCTCGGTCCCTGAGGTGGTTTCTCAATTCCAAGGGCTGCTCAGCAAAGCAGGTGACATCCAAGACAAGCCCCGCTGGTCCTTTACTGGCTGCGGGCTCCTGCTCTTAACCCCACAGCCCAGAGTGGTTCCCGTGTCCTCCTCTGTGACGTGCAGTGAGTGGCGAACACGGATCCAGGTCCAGCTGTGCCGAGCTGGGGAGAAAGTGCCCTGGACCAGACCCGACCAGATCTGCTGAGAAGGGGGCGTCCCAGGAGCCAGGCTCGCAGGTCCCAGAAGATGCTGCTCCCCTGGATGGCCTAAGGGTTTCTCGACATTCAGAGGCCCAACCCTGATGACAGTTGGCAGAGCAACAGAATGACCATCTTCAAGGGGGTCTTCAGACACTCAGCTCAGCGGGACCGTGCACCAGCCCAGGCCTACCGCGGGCAGCCATCACCAGCCTAGTAAGGATGCGTGGCTTGGCGTCTTCAGGGGGCTGGAGGCAGGCGCTGTGGCAGGAGAGCAGTGAACAGGGTCAACGTTTAGCCACCTCCGACCCTTCACCCATCACCCCACTCTTCTGACATCCCAAGTAGCCCTCAGCAGGGAAGAGGCTGAACACGGGACATGAGCAGAAGCACCACACTCCTCCGGCGACGGCCCAGGCTCTGCAGCCCTCCCCCTCACCTGCAAGACACAGGTGACAGCGCCTGCTTGCAGGGTGGCGCGAGGATCAGTGAGAGAGCTCACAGAGCACCCACAGTACCATGGGTGCTCACCCCAAGGTTGGTCGGCTCTTCCTCACTGAACTAGATGAGAAAAGCAAAGCCCAGAAAGGTCAGGTAATTTGCTCAGGATCACACTGCTAGCTGAAAACAGATAGCCTGTTTGGTGATCTTTCCTTAATACCGTACTGTCTAGCAGTGTGAAAACAGAGATTTTGGAGTGAGGAGTCAGCAAGCCCTGATCTCACACCCACCTTCTGTTGGAAAAGGACCACCCTGGACCACGCCCAACACCACACACCCATCTTTCTCAGGCAAAAGCCAATCTGGCATCCACACCATTGGGTCCAAGAACAGAACTCTAACTACCCCAGAGACTCCCAGTGACCAGACTCTCTTCCCAGCACTAACCAGCTCCCTCCAGGCCACAGCAGGCCGGGGAGCAGCACCTGCTCTAGAGGGAAGGCATCTGAGGTCCAGCTCTGCACCAACATGGCACCTGCAACGGCAGTCAGCCCGAGACAGGGTCCAAGGGCTTTGTGGGTCACTTCTATCAACCCACCAAGGACCAGAGCCTTTTTTACTAGTTAAATTGTTTTAGAGCATGAGAGGGGAAAAAAAACACACACTTCCTGTTTCATTCTTTAAGGACCAGCTAGACAAGGACAGTGTGTGTGCACGTGCACACATCCCACACACACGCAGGAGGGGAGAAGACAACTACCAACTAATCTGACTGATAAACAGGCCAAAATCCCAAGTAAAAGATAATCAAAAGAAGAAAACATGCTTTTCCTTGGAAATACTGGTTTCTTTTCTCATTTTGTTCTCAATTTTTGATAGGGTCTTGTTTCCTTTGTCTGCACAATAAAAATAATTAGGGGATGTGTAAAAACAGAAGAATAGGAAGCCAGGCATGGTGGTGCATGCCTGTAATCCCTGCTACACGGGAGACTGAGGCAAGAAGATCCATCTCGAAAAGAAAAGAACAGGACGTAATGAATGAGCCACTGAATCTACAATTCAGATAGTTCAGAATAAGAAAATCTATTAAAATAACTCATATTTTTAACTGATTAAAAAAAAGGAAATGTTCATACTCATTTATCTTACTGGATTATAAAAGACCAATAGACACAATTAAAGACCCATTATTTATCAAGAGAAAGGCTAAGAATAAAGATGATCTCAGCAAACTTCCTTGAGGATCTACATTTTCTTCCTTTTCTTTTTCTTTTGTGTGTGTGTGGGGGGGGCACTGGGGACTGAACCCAGGGCCTTGTGCATGCCAATGCCCTCTATGCCCAGCACCCCCAGGAGCTGCACTTTCAAACTACAGGAAGAGACAGATCCAGGCTACAGAACAGACTGGAATGTAAGAGCAGCACAGTTCAATTGAGGACAGAAGATGGACTCATCCTTGCCTCTGTGAACACACAAAATAAAACTCCAAGTGGACTATGGAACAAAGCAACTCATAAAAGCAGTGCAAGAAAATACAGAAACAGAGCTTCATGATGGAATGACAGGAAAGCCTGGAGGGGGCTGTCAGTGCTGGCTGAGTGGCAGCATGAGTTTGCATAAGGCCACCAACTGTGCTCAAATGTGGCTAGTGTGGTAAACGGGATGCTGATGTATTTTGCCACAACTAAAAATTTAGAAAACAAAAAGATTATTTTTATATTCTTATGATAGGACTAGCTTCCTTCAGACACAAAACTTTGGATGCATATAGGGAAATATGTAAGGATTTTACTATATATGTTAAATGTCCATATAATAAATAATCTTAAAATCAAAGCTAAGCACTCAATGCTTCAGTTTAAAAAAAAAAAAAAAAAAAAAAAAAAAGACCAGCCACTAGCTAGAATAAACAGGTACTTTTACCCTTGTGGCTGGAACTGGAGATTGGCTAAATGAGTTGAAGGTAATTAGTCAGCAGCTGGCCAGATGTTAGCTGCACATACCCTCCACTTACTGGTCTCAAGCTCACAGAGACGCTCCTAGAGGGACACAAGCATCAGAAGCAAAGGCGCTCACCATGTGACAAAATGAAACCCAACCCTGCCCTTGGAGGTGGTGAGATGTGCTGTCAACATCCACACAGTAAGAACTTGCCAACCTCGGAAGAGACTGACAGGTCTCTGCAACTGACAGGAAAACACGTCACAACACTATCCATAGACAAAGGCTCGTTACGATATAATCTATGCTCTGTGACCTCTTCTTTCCTAAAATAAGTAATAAACTCCATATGAAAAAAAATCTAGGAGACCCCACATCAAGCTGTCATAGTGAGATATCACCTCTGGGAGGAGCGTCATGGGAAATTTTCACCTTCAAAATTTCTGTGATATTTGAATTAAAATTTAAAGTTAACATAACTGCTTTTATAGCTGAAAAAATAAGGAGTCAAATGAAAACAGTTCTGCCCTCTGCAAAAAGAGGCAGCTATGACCCTAAGCAACGAATGCCAGGCACTGATCTCTCTGCCGTTTTCCCTGAAGAGGAAGAGGTGGAAGGCTTGTGGACAACAGCTCAGGAATCGTCACCTGCCAGCAGTGCAGCTTCACAGCACCTGCCCTGGCTCAAGAGCACACACTGGGGAAAAGCATGCTCAATCCTGAACTGGACCATTTTGGGGTTTAACCTATAATCTTTGGGTGGCTCCTCAAATCGCCATTTTAAGATTAGAAACATTTCATTTGAAAAGGTCACGATGGAAACCAGATTGGCCAAGAGGAACTGATGGGTAAGAGCTGTAAACCTGGCTGCACCCTGAAGACAGCAGTGAACACCGAGACCTCTAGAGGCCGGGAGAGGCCTGGAAAGCTGCAAGAGGCTGTGACCCCTTGAGTGCCACCCCTGCACAAGGAAGCCAAGAACAGGAGGCTCCAGGGAACGCCGCACACAGGCTCTGCTCACGTGCCAGAAATGTGGCAGAAACGAGGCTCCGCACGACAGAGCTGTGAACTCCACATAGGAAGAAAACTTTGCGAGACCCACGTCAAGCTGTCATAGTGAGGTGTCACCTCTGGGACACCTGGCCTGTCCACAGGCGCAATACAGCGGCAACCCCTCTGGCTGGCCGTCCAGCCCACCAGCCCCATTCTGCCCAGACTACAACCTGTGTCCTTGGTCCTTTCAGGCAGACTCACCTGGGAGCTGGAGGGCAGCACCTGGGAGGTGGCCTCCTCAGACGGAGCTGCTCCTGAGCCCATGGGACTCAGCGTGGTGATCCTGCTAGGCTGGCCACGGAGAGTGAGAGTGATGGTGGTGGGGACCTTCAGGCCTGAGGGCGACAGCAGGCAGGGTTTCTGGCCACAGTGCCCACTTTCTGCTAAGGCTTCCCGTCTCCCCAGCCGGACATTTGTACCCCACCAGTGAATCAGAAGCGGCAGGTAACCGCTGGTGTCCTCTCACCCTCTAGAGGATGGGTCCATACAGCTGAGCCCAAAGGTAAGGCCAGGACCCTGGGGGGTGGGGTTCAGACCTGGCCTGCGTAAGATGGAAAGGTCCCTGGGGAGAGCTCAGATCTGGAAGTCCCCACAGTTTCATGAGACTCACCTGATGCCTGGTTAGAGATCTGAGCCAGGCCAGGGAGGCTACTTGCTAACTTAGCAAGGCCCCCATTGGTCAGCAGCTGGTGGATGGCTGTGGGCTTCCCACCAGGAGTGGCACCCAAGGAGGAGAGGGTGGTGGCCACAGGGATGGTACGGACAATGGTGCTGGTGCCCGTGGTGATGGCACCCAGACTCTGCATGGGGGTGGGCAACTTCACACTGGCGGCCTGTGGGACACACAAGCCCAGATGATCAGAAGCTGCGGCCCACCCGTAACGTGCGAGCTTGGAGGGCCCCCAGACTAACATGTACTGAGTGCCTGCCATATGCAGGGTCCCCTTCCAGGGTCTGCACTTACCACCTTACCCCTCACAACACTGTAAGGGAGCTACCACCACGATCTCATTTTACAGAAAGGTAAAGAATTTTGCCTAGGCCATAAGGTGAATAATGGATCTTAACCTCTGGCAGCCCCCGGCTGTGTGGCAGGATGGCTGTTTGTCCTTGGCCCACAATTCGTGGCCCAGTCACCCTGCCCAAACCAAACAAGGCAAGGAAGCCTCCTCCCGCAGCCGCCCAGCAGGGGAAGGCAGAGGCACACCTGCGGGGCTGGCCCAGGGCCAGGGAGGCCAGGGTTCGCGGAGGGGCCAGAGCTCTTGCTGCTGATGTCCTGCAAGCTGAAGCTGAGGCCCTGCAGGAGGCTGCTGGCTGATGTGGCACCTAGGGGAGGACAGGATGGCACCAGTCCAGGTCAGTCACGTTCTTTTTGAGGACCACTTTCTAGCAACAGACCAAAAAGACAGCTGGGAGCAAGGAGGCTGGGCAACCAGATAGATACCTGGGAGGGAGCCACCAGGAGAGGTGGCCACCAAGCGGCTCTGGAGTGTGTGCAGGGTGCTGGGTGTGGTGCTTCCAGAGACCACTGAGGGGGCTGGGCTGGCCGCGACACCTTCAGAAGCACTTGACCTGGAAACACAGAGAACAGAAGCTTCAGACCCCAGAAAGGTCAGAAGGCAACAGACCCCAGTGCCACATGAGGGACAAGCGGGCCCCAAGCTCTTCACCTGGACACCTCTGAACCACCCAGCTCTGGTCCTCCTAAATCAGGCCTAAAGTAAAGAACTCAGGCCTCAGAGCAAGACCCAGGGCATGTTCCGCAATCTCCAAGTAAAAGTGAGCCCTGGGCTGACCCAAATCAAAGACAGACTTCCCCATGAGAAAGAAGCCACAGTCCCATGACCAACAGAACGCAGACGCCACCATCTTTCCAAGCAACAAATGAGCCAGATAAGGGGTGACAGGAAGAAGGGACCAGGACCAAACAAGCAAGACTCACCTGGCTGTGGGGAGCAGTCCACCTGCTGACGCCTGCCCCAGCGTCACAGCAATGGCCTTCCCGCCCGCCGCTGAGAGACGGAAACCACCAAAGTCACTGTCAGTCCTCCCTTCCCGAGACCCACAGCCCAGGCTAACAAGACACTAGGGGAAGACTGCAGGACGAAAGAGCACAGTTGTCAGAGGGGGGCTGGGGCTTTCCTCCCTCTATTTGAAGCTTTCTGGAGTCTCCCATCATCTTTCACTGAAACCAAAGCATGCAGCGGCCCTGCGGCGCTTCCCATCTCCCTTCCTGTCATTAGCACTCCACCAGGTATGCCAGCTCCATCTCCCTCACTCTCACACCTGCTGCAGCAGGGGGAAGGTGAGTCACCCACCCGCGGGAGCCAGGCCAAGGCCCAGATGGCCGGCCATCTTACTAAGGAGGCCAAGAGACTCACCATCTGGAGCTCCTCCTTGGGAAGCAACACAAGGCCCTCCAGCCGTATCCCCCTGAGAAATAAGGGACACCTTGATCTTGGGTCGCTTGGAGGTCTTACTGCCGGGAAGGGGGCTGGAGGGGTGATGCCGCTTCAGCTGAACCCTGAGCTCCTCCTTCTCTGCCTCTTCTGCTGGTTCTGATGAAATGGGAACTAAGAGACGGAGCTGAGGTGAGATCACCATGAGCCAAAACAGCACGTCCTCACTGCCAGTCACCGCCAGCATGGGCCACCTTGGGAACCCACGTGGGGCCCACATTCCACAAGCCCACCTCAGAGGAGGGCTCCACCCCACCCCCAGCTGCCCTGCAGTGGGAAGGCGAGGCCGTCAGCAGGCAGGATCTAGGGGTACACACGTTGCCACTGCCTGGGAAAGGCCACACCACAAACGGACTCACCATAGTGCAGTTGACAGTGCTGGCCAGAGCGAAGGAAGGTGACCGCTTCCTGCTGCACGGCCTCCCCCCACCGTCCCTCAGCAGGGGGATGGTAAGCACTCTATGGAGAACCCATGGAGGAGCAGGCCACCTGCTCCCCTGTGAAAGGGAGCCCCTCAGCATGCTCTCGGGGGCTCCACCCTGCCTAAGGGCAGGAGGCTAAGGGCCTCCCTGCCAAATAGAGGCTGTGAGAAGCACTGTCACCAGGACTTGAGGCTGGCTCTGAGCAGCCAGAAGGTGAGGGAGACCTCAGCCCAGGAAGCCTCACGCTCCTGCCCAGAGACAACAGGGCAGTGGGGGCCTATGCCGCGTCACCCACGCTAGTACAGAGAAGGCCATCTGCTAACACACTGACTCGAACAGACTCGTCATGCGCATGGCCATGCTTTTACACCTACACTGTCCTTAGGTATCCTCACAGGTCCCCTCCCCCTGACGCCCAAAACTCCCTCCAGGCCCTCTCAACACAGGCGAGCAGGGCTAGAGGTGGGAAGGAGGGCAGCAGTCACATGAGGATGGGGGACTCCTGGCACGGGGCCACCAGAGGGCACCACCAGCTTGGGGGCAGTGCTTAGGGACAAATGCACTGGTTGAACTCAAAGGTGGCGGGGAGGGGGGGGCCCGGGAGCAGTGATGGGCTTCATGCTGGTGAAGGGCCAGTGTGCCTGCAGCTGCCAGGAATGAAACGAGGGGACAGAGGTGGGGGGCACACAGACAAGAAAACACGCCACAGGCTACAGGCCTAGGCACACAACGGAGAAGCAGAGCAAGAGCCAGAGTGAAACAACCAGTCAGAGAGAAAGGAAAACCCCAGGAGAAGCAAACACAAGGACAGAGAGCAAAGACCAAGGTGGGAAGGAAGGTGGGAAGAAGGGAGTCGGCCCAAGAGAACCAGGAGCCAGGAGGAGGCAGAGGACAGGAGGAGACCACGGAGGTGAGGGAGGAGGAGGACAGCAGAGAAGAGCAATACTCACCAAAGAGACAGGAGGAGGCGCCAGGAGGAAGAGCTTTCCTCACCAGCATGTTTTGTTTCAGAAAAGCAGCAAACTGTGCTAGAAGGAATCAGAGAGAATTACAGAATCACAGCCAGCCAGAGGAACAGGAAAGAAGGAACAGGAAGAGATGAAAACGGTCCACGGGGCTCTCTGAGGTCACTGCTAGGGTTTCCTGAGCTGCCAGGCAGGAGCTCCACAGAATCATCTACACACTGGACAGGACACATACCGCCTCACAGGGCCATGGTCAAGACTTACGAGATGAGCAAGGCCAGGGCAAGAGGAAGGCGTGAACAGTGAGGGCTTCCTTTCTGTTGGCTACTACTCCATGCTCACCCACCAGCTCTGCTAAAGCCAGGCTTCCACAGCTGCTCCTATCTCCTAGGGCACTCTGGGTGCTGTTTCAAGCCCAGCCCACCAGAACTAAGTAGATTCTCAACTAATCATGCCACCCATGAGCACCACAGACCACAGCTCGTCTTCATCAACCACCTAAAGGTACACCGCCCACTGAAGACTTGGCTCTGGCCAACACTCAGGAAAAGGACTGTCACAGGGCATCCAGGCAGATCGTAGGGGCCCAGCCCCCTTTTTGCCTTTGCCCACACAATCACCCTCTGCTTCGGGTTAGCAGCATTCTTATGAGCAATCTCCCAAGAGGCCTGGGGATAAGTTCTGACTTTGTGACTCTACCAAAAGCAACACAGGGGTGTCAAGCTAATCCGCCTCCTCTCGTTACCTGACAGCAACTCCAGCCACTGTCCCTTCCGAGCACTCTCACTTCCAATTGAGAACCTTGATGATCTGTGCACTTGGATATGTCATCAAGTATCTTGGCCTTAGCTCAGGGTCGCCCACCAGGATGACTATGGCTCAGGGAAGGGACTGTTGCTGCTGCTTCCTTGACCCAACAACCTCCTCTACAGCTCCTCACATGGCCTTGCGGCCTCCACACTGAGCTCAACCACACAAGCATTTCCCTCTACGCTTATCTGTAGAGTTCTGATCAACTCTGTGGAAGGTCCCAGAGTGAGAACCCTAACCTTGAAGAAAGGCAAAGCAAAGGAAGGGCCTACACCAGGTGACATGCCCTAGAACCTGATGACTAAAATCGGTCACTCCATACACACACTGTCAGCAGGAGTGGCTGACGAGGCTCAGAGCAAGGGAAGACAACAGCTTCCCCAATTAGAGGTTAGGAAAAAAGGTTAGGCCAACGTGCACGAGTCAGCTCATAAACCTGACGTCTCCAGCACACCAAGGCAAAGCTGTAACTAGTGACCACAAAGCCCCAGTAACGCACAGCCCTTGGGATTCACTGTAACCTAATTCTGCCTGGACAGGAAGGTGGGAAAGGAGCCGCTCATACTCTCCTGGGAAAAGCTGCAGACCCAGTGCTTCCCAACCACCACCTGAAACCACCTGCCGAACACAGAACCCACAAGAGGCCACTGGGCCCGGAGCCTGTACCCTGGGCTTGTTTGTGGGTCAGCATGGCTTCTGCCCGCTGCACGTGTCTCTTCAGCAGCTGGGAGCTCCCGATCTGGCTGGACTTCTGAGCAGACGTCACTGTGGTCACTTTGGTCTTGGGACTGGAGGTGGGGCTGCTGGACACACTGGAGAAATCCTAAGGAGAAGGCCAAGAGATGAGCCAATGTTCCTTGGAATTGGACTATAATCAGCAGGTCCCCCTGGAGCCTCCTCAGAGGGACTCACAGGCACCCCCAGGAGGCTGGAGAGCCCACAGCGAGGTCCTCACACTCAGCAAGAGGGCTCCCTTCCGCCCACCCTACCTCTGAGCCTGAGGGTGAGGCGGGCAGCTTGGCAGCCGGGGAAGCAGGTCGACTGCCCCGCTCAGGGACTTCAAAGGCCAGGTCTCTTCGAGCCACGTCACGGGGCTTCTTCTTCTTCTCAGCATCCTGATCCCGAGGCTCAGAGCCCACATGGCCCTCAGAGCGAGTGAGCACTCCCGTCAGAAAGTCCACAATCTCATCCTGGTGCAAAAAGGAGCCAGGCAAATGAGTCCTCCACCAGAGGACAGAAACTCCCAGAGAGCATCAAGCCAATGTGACCCTACTGTGGCTTTGGCCTGAGTGTGCTGGTGCTTCCCCACTCACAGAGCCTGCGCAAAGCCCAGGCTTCCACACAGCTGCAGGTGCCTCTGTGTCCTCCATCCCGCTCCTGCAGACCCTCTCTCCTGCGCTTGGCCTCCGCCCAGGTCATCACTCTCCTTCACTTATGATTTAGGCCTACCAGAGACCCCAGGGATACCCTGCACCCTTCAGCGAGCTGCTGCCAAGACAGAACCTAAAAGGCAACAGAGGAGGGCCTCACCAAGAGAAGCACGAGACAAGGGCTCACCTGAATACATCTGTCCACCATGCTTTGAGTCAACCCTTCTGATTTCTTCTTTGCTTTGCTTATTCTAAGAGATAAAAAGAAGAAAATGCTTCCTTTTTAAATATTCCATAGCATCCTAAGGAAATAAGAATTTATTTCTCTTCTATCACTTCCTGGACCCAGGAAGTAGCGCTTTATTAGCCCTCGGGCAGGTGACACAACCTCTCTGAGCTTGTGTTTACATCACAAAATGGGGAATCATAATACTCATTCAGGGAGTTGTGGGACTGAACTAAACAACCCACCTGGAAAAGCAGGCACAGTGCCTGGGACTATCCCCTCCACAACTACCACACCTCTGTCTCAACAGGTAAAGTCCACCTGGACTTCGAGGCCCTGAGAGGCCCCCAGACTCAGCCTCCTACCCTGACGTTAGTGGTTTAGCAGAAGAAAGGGGGTTCCAGGCTAGTTCTGAAAGGGTAAGAGAAAATGACCGTAGTTGGCTGGATTCCCCACTTTGAGAGCTAGCCTTGAATACCCTGGCTTCTGACCAGAGATCCTGGCAAAGGGACAACGAAGTCCCCATACTACAGGACGGAGAACAGTATTACTGAAACTCCAAATCCTGAAATCCCAATCGACTGCTGTTGCCTCTGAACCTGTGCAACACCCTCGTTTCTCAGATGAGGACAGTGAGTGCCCAAATTTCTAAGCAAAGGGGTCAATATCAATGGAGGCTCCCAGTTCTCTGTCCAATACTTGACACACGCAGCCAGGCACGCAGTGATTCCTGTGATCCCAAACACTGAGGAGGCAGAGCAGGAGGAGCCAAAGTCTGAGGCCCGTTTTAGCAGCTTAGTGAGAGCCTGCCTCAAAATTTAAAAAAAAAAAAAAAAAAAAAAAAAAAAAGCAAAACAAACAAACAAAAAAAAAACAACAACAAAAAACAAAAACAAAAAACCCAAAATCACCACGTGAATGTCATAAGCAGCCCACAAGGAAAGTGAGGAGCAGCAGCAGTCACCTCTCCGCACTCCCTACAGAAACTCAGCACACACAACTTTCTCCCGTAGACGAGAAGATCTGAATTTCTAAGAAAACCAATGTAAATAAAAGATGCACCCTCTTTTTTAGTACACTTCACGACAATACTACTAAAGTTCTCTGTCCCAGCATCGAAAGGCAAAAGCAGTTATCTCGTTCCAAACTTCAGCTGTATTTGTACTCCAAGATATATCAAAAGAGGCTCAATGCAAATAACATCTACCTTCACTCATCCTCAATAGGAAACACAATTTTTAAAAATGCCTACTCCAGTGAAAGTACATTGACAAGGGGCTGGGGTTGTGGCTCAGGGGCAGAGGACACTCACCTGGCATGCGTGAGGCACTGGGCTCGATCCTCAGCACCACATTAAAAAAAATAAAGATATTGTGTCCACCCATAACCAATAAACAAATAAATAAATAAAAGAAGAAGTACATTGACAAAAGAGTATTTCTGCAGTGTCTCAAGGAGGCTTCCCCCTACAAGATAACTACTAACTACAAAGGGAAAAACAGTAATTTCGTTGTGGAGAACCTGGAAGAAGCCACCTAAACCACTGTAGCACAGGGACTATCAGTGGTGATAATCTGTGACAGGAAGAACAGGAATTCTGTTATGGGAGTAAATGATAAGGGCCAAGAACATAACCTTCTGTGGCATTCCTGCCAAAAATGCATGTCTTCAATGTAACCAAGAAGAAAAGTGAAAATCCCAAAGCGAGGGGCCAATAATTTTCAAGTGTCAAGGTCATAAAGACAAAGGAAGCCTCGTATGGCGGTGCACACCTGTAAACCCAGCAACTCAGGAGGTTGAGGCAGGCACTACAAGTTTGAATTCAGTCTGGGCAGCCTAGTCTCTGTCTCAAAACAAAGCTGGTGGCGGTTCGGGAGGCTGAGGCAGGGGGATCTCAAGTTCAAGGCCGGCCTCAGCAACTTAGCAAAGCCCTCAGCAACTCAGTGAGACCCTGTCACAAAATAAAAAATAAAAAGGGTTGGAGATGTGGCTCAGTGATGACGTATCCCTGGATTAAATCCCCAGTACCAAAAATTAAATAAACTAAAATAAGTAAAAACCAAAAAGGGCGAGAGTGTAGCTTGTGGCAGAGCACCCTTGGACTCAGTGCCCAGTGCCATGGGGGTAGGGATGGGGAGACAAAGGAAGGAGACTGAAGATGCATGGCCACCACAGAGTTATGTGGGATCCTGGATTATGTGGAACTAGGAAAAGGGCCTTAGGGAGACAAATGATGAGACCTGAGTCTACAGATTAATGCCATTACAGCAATATTCACTTCCTTACTTTGAGAATTATCCTTCAGTTATGCAACATGCCAACATTTGGGAAATCCAGGGGAAGGGCATATGATTTTTCTTGTCCTCAGTTTTATAATTCTTTAAAAAATATATTTTTATAGTAGATGAACACAATACCTTTATTTTATTTTTATATGGTGCTGAGGATCAAACCCAGTACCTCAGGCAAGTACCTAGGCAAGTACCTAGGCAAGTGCTCTACCAACTGAGCTACAACCCCAGCCCTGTAACTTTTTTTTATAGATCTAAAATTAATAAAAAAAAAATTTCAATGCCTACTGTTAACTACTAAGCAGGTTATCCGCCAGTTACGGCGCCACCTTACAACATTCCTCCAACACTGTGACAACCCCAGGAGAACCTACCCACCTGAGATTGTCATCAGCTCCCCCAACAACCACCAAGCTGTTTTCAGCACGGATCTTCTCCCGGAAGTCCTCCATGGCTTCAGGGTGACACTGCAGGGAATTCTGACCAATGACAAAGAGGACTGGAGTCTTCATATCCAAGAGGGGATCATCCACATCCTAAAAGAGGTACAGGGTTAGATCTGGCCAGTTCACACTCAGCACTGACCCCAGCACAAACAAGGACGTGCTCCTTTTGTCTCCTGCCCCCACTGTCAGTGACCCTGCTTCATCTCGCTCTTACCCCTCGGGGGCCGTCCACGGTGAGCAGAGGAAACCCAAGGCAGACAACTGCAGTGACATACTCCATGACTGACACCTGTGGATAATGGCACAGTCTGTCTGAAGGGAAGTGACTTCACTGTACCTCAGCCTGCCCAGTGTCGAGGTGATGTGCAGACCCAATGGCCAGCCCCACCTCCTCTTCCCCTGTCCTAACACAAGATGTACTGTCCCACGGCAGCTACCACGGAGAGAAGTGGAGTCCTCTCAGATGGGGAACCACAGAAAGGGAGGTTTCTTACTTCAACCTTGTCAACCTGCCAGGCCGAGACTTCTTGTCTCTTTTCTCCACCAAGAGTACATACACAGCAACAAGCGTTGCCTTTCTCCCTTAAGTAGAGAAAGATCTCTCTGCTCCAGACGTCTCAGACTGTGGAAGAGTCTGATTCCCCCTCCCTAGGAGCAGGAGTGAGGGTGGCCGCCATCTCCCTCTCTGGGCTCTCGATATCTACTCCACCAGACTTGACTGACTGGGGCTCTGGACACATCAGGGGTACTTACACAAACTGTGGACACGTAGTACAAAGGAAGGGACAGAACATGAACACAACATCAAATTCCAGAGCTATTAATTTGTGCCTATGAGATTAATTTTTTTAGTTGGGAGAATCCTATGGTACTTATACATGGGAAAAAAGGAATCCAGGAGTTCTTGTGTTTTTTTTTTTTTTTTTTAAGAAATGCTGAAATGTGTAAAATGAAAGATATGATATTTTCTTTAAAATAACCTGAGTGGTAGAGAAAGCAGAGGCAGGGGAAAGATGGAGCCAGCCTGCCATGAGCTGGTCACTGGTAAAACTGGGCAAGAGGTCTGTGGTGTACTCACCAGCTTTTCTCTGCTTTGGTTCCTGCTTTTCTACAATAGTTAAAATTTCTACAATAAAGTTAAAAACTAAAGTCTGGGCTGGGGCTGTAGCTCAATTCCAAAGCGCTTGCCTTGCACATGAAGCACTGGGTTCAATCCTCAGCACCACATAAAAAAGTAAAGTTATGGGCTGGGGATGTGGCTCAAGCGGTAGCGCGCTCGCCTGGCATGCGTGCAGCCCGGGTTCGATCCTCAGCACCACATACCAACAAAGATGTTGTGTCCGCCGAAAACTAAACAATAAATATTAAAATTCTCTCTCTCTCTCTCTCTCTCTCTTTCTTTCAAAAAAAAAAAAAAGTAAAGTTATTTTTAAAAAACTTTAAAAAATAAAACAACTACAGTTTTGTCTTTTACAGTTAAAATGCAATCATACAGTAATCATCTGGCACTGGGACCAAAACGCCATGAGGCCTCAACGGTGGCCCTCAGAAACAAGTAGTACTGTACCCCAAGATGCCTCCAAATGTGAGGGACACCACTTACCTGACAGGCCACCAAAGCTCCTGTGTTCCAGCCGATCAAGATGATGGGCTTGTGTGGGAAATGGCTGTGAATCTTCGTGGGAAGAGAAAGACGACAGTGAGGAGGAGGCTGCGCTGGGGCAGACCCCCCAGCACACCGGCATCCAGGCCACCCGAGGCGGGGCATTCTCACCTCCAATACTTTGCTTCTCACGGCCCCGATCATATGCTCAAGGCACTGCAGAAGGCCCACCCCACTGCCGTTGTTCAGCAGATGGGTGGCGACAGGAATGACCTAGAGGAAAGAAGGGCACCATGCCACAGCGGTGGTAAGTCCGATCTCTCATTCTGCCTACCCTGCTCTGAATCCCTCAACCTCACAGCAAGCGCTGTTTGAACACCAGACAAGAGCCCTGCACGGGATGCTCCTCGTCTCAAGTGCATCCATTTTGACCACCCAATGCGCTGCTTCTCTTCCAGCCTCCAGACCCTATTCCCACCGGGAGCCGTGCTCTTGCCCCCACAAACCTTGCCTAAGCAGGACAGCTGAGACTGCCAGAAGCGGTGGCGGCGTGAGGTGGGGAACGCAGAGCTGGAGGGGCCCGAGGAGGCGATGAGGATCAGAGGAGAGCCAGGGAGTTTGCTCTGAGAAGAGAGAGTCCCACCTGGTGAGTGAGAGACTCATCCCAACCCCCAGGACTGCCTCTCTAGGCTGAGCACCCAACCCACGACCTTTGTTTATGGAACTATGTTAGGCACTGATAGGCGAGTGATTAAGGGAAAGGTTACATCCTCCCCAGGCAGGGCTTGAGTCAGAACATCTCAATGCCAGTTATGGCTGAGCCCCTCGACTCACTGGCTTGTTATGAGAAAGCACCCCCACAGCAGGGTCCCAGGGCCTCTTTAGCAGCAGTGACAAGGCCTCAGCTCCTGCGGCCCCAGTCTTCGTGTTGGACGACACAAGCATGCGGTCAATCAAGGTCGGGATCTAGAAGGAAGAAGTTGGAGATGCTTCAGTGTGAAGCACAGGTACAAATAAGTGGCTGCATGAAGCTGCGTGAAAAGCACACCCCCAGTGTGTAAGGACAGTGGGTGCGCTCCTTTTGAAAGCAAACTGGTGAAATGCATCTGGGACCTTAGTTTATTCTCATCACTGTTCCAAACGATTTTACTTCTGAGAACCTTCCCTAAGGAATTGTATCAAGCCAGGCATAATGGTGCATGCCTGTAATCCCCAGCAACTTGAGAGGTTGAGGTAGGAGGATCACAGGTTCAAAGCCAGCCTCAGCAAGTTAGTGAAGCCCTAAGTGACAGAGCGAGACTCTGTCTCACAATAAAAAAATTAAAAGGCTGAGATGTGGCTCGGTGGTTAAGGGCGCAGAGAAGCAGGGCTGCCCCGGGTTCAATCCCTGGTACCAAAAAAAAAAAAAAAAAAAAAAAGAAATTATATAAAAAATACACACACATACACACACACACACACACGAGCAAGGAGAGCTTTGCACAGAGACAAATTCTCTGTCAACAACAATCAAAACACAGAAACAACCTAAATGAGTAGCTAAGTAAATTATCAACCTAACTAGATATTATGGATTATTTTCTTTTTGGGTACCATGAAGTAAACCCAGGGACACTTAACCACTGAGTCACATCTCCAGCCCTTTTTATTCTTTATATTGAGACAGCGTCTTGCTAAAGTTGCTTGAGGCCTCACTAGTTGCTTGAGGCTGGCTTTGAACTCACGGTGCTCCTGGCTCAGCCTCCGGAGCTACGGGGATTACACAAGTACACCACCATACCCAGCATGGATCATTTTCAAATACTTACTAAATCAAGTATAACCTATAGAAATAATTGGCATCAGGCATGGTAGCCATGCTGTAATCTCAGTGACTTGAAGGATTCTAAGTTTGAGGTCAGCCTGAGCTATAAGACCCTGTCTCAAAATTCAAATAAATAAAAGGCTTGGGGATACAGGTCAGTGGTACAGCACCCCTGGGTTCAATCCCTAATATTGAGAGACAGAGAGAAACAGACAGAAAGAGACAAAGAAGGAAGAAATATTTCTGCTAAAATGCTATAGGTAAGACTTTCTAATCAGAAAAAAAAGGCTTATGTAAAACATGCCAAATGTCAGTATAATAATGATCACTGTGGAATTATGGGTGACTTTTCTTTGTATATTTTTGTATATTCTAAATTTCCTCAGTGAACATTTGCTGATTTTATAATTCTTTTTAAAAATTGCATTTTCTTCTAGAGTATAGCCTTCAAGTTGTGGCTTGTTAATGAAACCTATTATTGTGTTCAAAAAACACATCCAACTATATTGTGTATATCATGATTTATACCATATCCTGTTTTTTACTAGCCACCAAAGATGTGACCTCGGAGATGTATAAATATAGGTTTAAAACATGCTGATGCTTACACTGCAAAGAACTATCTGTGTGAATTCCACACTGCCCACAAGAGGCCAAAGTGATCTCATGGAAGGAAAAGGTTTTTACACATTGGAGATCCTTTTCAGAAAGAAAAAAAAAGTTTTTGAGAGATTGGAGAATGAAAAGTATCATGGTTTGATGCAGGTTGTTAGACTTCAGAGATACCAGGAAAAGATAGGCCACTCTCAATTTGGAGAGAGAGAAACCAGGGGCAGAGCACTTGCCTAGCATTTACAAGGCCCTAAGGTTCGATCCCCACCCAGCACTGCCAACACAAAAAGAGATTAAAAAGACTTTTGCATGAGAAATTAGGGGATATAATTATGAGAGCATTTTAGTTCACTTAGAAAATAAATATGCAGCCAGGCGTGGTGGCATATCCCTATAATCCCAGCAGCTTGGGAGGCTGAGGCAGGAGGATCGTAAATTCAAAGCCAGCCTTAGCAACTTAGTGAGGCCCCATTTAAAAATGAAAAAAATTTTTAAAAAAGGGCTGGGGATGGGCTGGGGATGTGGCTCAAGCGGTAGCGTGGCTCGCCTGGCATGCATGCGGCCTGGGTTCAATCCTCAGCAGCACATACAAACAAAGATGTTGCGTGTGCCAAAAACTAAAAAATAAATATTAAAATTCTCTCTCTCTTTAAAAAAAAAAAAGGGCTGGGGATGTTGCTCAGTGGTTAAGCACCTCTGGGTTCAATTCCCAGCACCAAAATAAATAAGTAAATAATATGCAACAGCTGCTCTTACAAAGCATCAGGCTAGGGGCTGGGGATATGGCTCAAGCGGTGGTGAGCTCGCCTGGCATGCGTGTGGCCCGGGTTCGATCCTCAGCACCATGTACAAATAAAGATGTTGTGTCTGCTGAAAACTAAAAAATAAATATTAAAATTCTCTCTTTATCTCTAAAAAAAAAAAAAAATTAAAAAACAAAAACAAAAAAACAAAGCACCACGCTAGTCCTGCAGAGGAATTTAACCTGTGAGGGGTGAGGAAGACAGACACACAACTAACGTGGGCGCAGGGAAGCAGGGTGCTAGCTGTCATGGAGCAGTGGAAACCCCACACTGCTGATTCCCACCATCCTGTGGAGACGGGGCAGCTCACAGGCAATTCTCATCTGAAGATGGCAGCTCATGAAGTGAGACAGGCGCAAGGAACAGGCAGGATTCCAAAAGATGAAACAGCACCAGAGGCAAGAACAGGTGGGGCTTATTCAAGGCACAGGTGGACTCAAGTGGAGGATCCGCTTATGGAAGTAGGGGAGTGTAAAACTAGTGACAAAGGCTAACCCAAACTACCAAAGAACTCCACCCCAAGCTGGCTAGGCCTGCAACTCCCTCTCTGCTCAACACTTGGAGGCAGTGGATTCGACCCAGGCTGACTTCAAGAGCGTTGCCTGGCAGCAGAGTACATCTGGAAACTCCAAAGCCTCGAAGCTCCCCTTCTGTCAACAGTAAGTAACCAACAACTGACTCTTCCACTTGGTGCTATAGGAAAACCAAGCTCCCTGCCTTTCCAGTGGTGCACTCCCTCTTGGCACACAAGCAGGAGGCTGCGCCCAGACCTTCCCTGCCCTCTTTATAATGGAGCCAGTGGAGACGGCAGGTGGGCCAAGAGCAAGATCCCCATCAGCTGCATCTTAACACCAGCAGGTACTTTAAAAGCAAAAGAACTGGGCTGACATTGTGGCTCAGTGGTAGCGCATTTGCCTAGTATGTGTGAGGCACTGGTTTGATCCTCAGCACCACATAAAAATATATAACTAAAATGGAGATATTGTGTCCATCTACAATTTAAAAAAAAAAAAAAAGCAACAGAGTCCCATAATCATTTATACCCTTTGAGAAACAACCAGAGTGTGAGTGAGTGACATAGTCTGGCAGTAGAGGAAGCACCATGGAGAGCATACCCAGTGGACAGCGCAAGTATTGGGAACCCTGCTGACTAGTATACCAGTGAAACTTGTGCCATTCCAGCAAACCAGCAGCATAGCTACACAGTGCCCACCGGTGGAGCCCCTCATGCTCACCTAAATGCACCTCATTCACACAGGCCACACCCAGCTGGGGACTTACATGGGTAAGAAACACAAACTTGCTTCTAAACCAAGGAGAATCAGCAGGGCGTGGAGGGGCATGCCTGTGACCCCAGCAACATGGGAGGCTAAGGCAAAGGATCAAAGTTCAAAGCCAGCCTCAGCAACTTAGTGAGACCCTCTCTCAAAATAAAAAAATAAAAAGAGTTTAGTGGTTAAGCACCCCTGGGTTCAATCCCATTACCAATAAATAAATAAAATAAAGCCAGGGGGGTCAGACTGTAATCATGCTGGCTATGGCGAGCAAGGCAGAGCCATCAATGCCCTGGGCACTAGAGGCCCTCATCCCCTGGAGCATACATACCACGGCTGCACCTCTACCACAGGAAGAATGTATTTATGAATAGGCCACTCTCTGCCAAGGGCTACCTTGGTCCCGTCCCACCTGTGCCCAAGTCCAGGTCCATTTACCCCTAGGGAAGTCTGGGGTCTATTTTCATTCATCTCGTTCTCCACTAGAAAATAAAGTGCAGCAGAGCAGGGAGTAGTTCTGCTTTATGCACACCACTAAGTGAAAAATTTAGGGTCAAACTTCCTACCATAAAAACAGGAACATCTCTAGTCCCGAGTTTTATACAAAGCCTGTCTTCTGTAGCTTTCTAACAAACTCAGCATCTTGAAACTTAAAGTCAGGTCAAGAGACAAAGTTTTTGGAGTATGGCTGAAGGGCGCTACTGGCCAAGCAACTTTGCACCTGCCTGAAAAGGAAAAAGAAAATCTACTTAAAAAAAAAAAAAAAAAAAAAAAAAGCTGATGTAGCTCAGAGGTAGGGCACTTGCCTAGCACACGTGAGGCCCTGGGCTCCATTCCCAGCTCTACGAACTGAACTGATACAGGTTGTCTGAGGCTATTTTGATTTGGGGCAAAGTACCTCACACATTTCCAGAACCTACAAGGGTACTCCTTAACAGTTCCTGTGAGCTAACTACGTGCTAAAATTTTGCACCACTCTTTCTTGATGAACTAATTTAATTCTCACAGAAATCGCATATAGATATTGTTATCAAGAACATTTTGGAGGAAACTGAAGTACAGGTCTCAGCTTCCCCTGTGGGTCAGTGGCAGGGCTGAGACAGTTAGATGACTGGCCTTTAGAACCTGCTGTCCACCACACTGAGGCCCAATGCAGCCATTAACATCACAATAAGGGAAATAGGTGAACATTGTGCAATGCTAGATAGGTAAGACCACAGGGGCAGGAAATGCTGCGCTTGTAATCATTTCAGCTCAGGTGTTGTAACTGAAGGCTCATCCCTTGATGAGGAGAGACTGAGGGCAGAGTACCCCTCCCTCTGTAATCCCCCGGCCCCCTGAGCCCACAGGCCTGCCTCTTGCCCCTTATCAACACTGCCCCCGGTACACTTTCATCTCTTCCACTACGTTCAATGACACAGGCCAGGAGCTGCAAGGCTATGAGTACTCTGGTTTTCAGGTCCCACACTCATCCTGGAGATGGCATGAAGATGTTTACACCAGACCAAATGTAAATTGATACCTTATCTCCTACTTTTAATAGCATACCGGCTAGCCACGCCCTCCAAACTGACCAGGTAATGACCTCACCAAACCCCATGTCTGAACCCACATCAGGGACTGGCTGACCCCAACACAGGGCAGACGCCAACCACAGCCTTACCTTCCCTTTCAGTGTCTGCAAAGCATCCAGGTAGGCGGCCAGCATGGGCAGACTCAAGGTCTCCACCAGGGTCGTGTGTAGCCACTGGATCAGCTTGGTGTCCCAGCTCACACTGGCCAGGGCCTGCCGCACACGCCTTGCACACTTGTCCACGGCTACACGGCGTAGCACTGGCTCATTACAAGCCTGAAAGATGCAAAAAGAAGGAACAAGAGTTCCACTTGGTTAGCAAATGGGAGGTGGGTACAAATCAGTCAGCCAGAGAGGCCTGAACTAGGAAGAGCCCACCTGGGCGGATTTCTGATGTCTTACCCCTTCATTGGCCAAGCGGGCAAGTCGGTCAGACTGCAGGGCTTTGAGGATCTTGTTGAATAGCTTGTTCTGGGCCATTGTCCAGCCAGTCCTATAATGGAAACTCTGAGGAGTTAAGGTCAAACCCTAGGGACAAGACTCTGTCATCTTTTTTGATCCCATTATGAGAGAGTATAACTTGAGGTAATTTAGTCAAAGACTACTGAGGTAAAACACGAGATTCTGGTCCCAATCTTGGCAATGAATCACCTCAGCACACATTTGAATTAATCTTACCTACTACAAGTCAAGACCAGTCACAGATGAAGTCTTTTAGTGCTACCAAAGCTAATTATTTATCTAATGGCTAAGATACTCACCCTAACAAATGAAGACAGGTCTACACCAGTGTGTAGACCTATTTGAATTTCACAGGTTGTACATTCCACACAAAACCAGAAGGATCAGCAAGCATTTCAGTGTACCAAAACCTTAGACTATGGTAAGAAGTCTACTTAAACTAGCTTTAAAAACAAAAACAGCAGAAATGTGACCAACGAACAGACTATTCTCCCAGTCCCAATTTTACCCTACACTAATCTCTCCTCTTTTCCCATATTTTTAAAAACTTTTTCCTCTATGCCACAAAATTAGTGAACTTATGTTCCGTGTAAGTTAACACTGTTATCCCAGCGTAGGACACCAGCATACACAGGCCAGCTGCTTACTAACAACTTTCTGTCCTCCTCCAACACAGCAGTACACCCTGCAGTCAGGAATCTACCCCGCTGTTCTCATCCCCACATTACTGCACCTAGACAGAAGTGTGGATCCTGTTACCTTTCCCGTCACCCCACACCAGGCAATCACAGTAGACATTCTAATTCAGACCAGCAAGCCTCCTAAAGATAAAGGCAACAGAAGACACCCAATCAGAGCCGGGCACGGCAGGGCACACCTGTAATCCCAGCAGCTCGGGAGGTTGAGGCAGAAGCCTCAGCAATAATGAGGCACTAAGCAACTCATGAGACCCTGTCTCTAAATAAAATACAAAATAGGGCTGGGACGTGGCTCAGTGGTCTAGTTCAATCCCCAGTACCAAAAAAATGATACCCAACCAGTAATATTTTTTTAGTGACCCTCCCTGCCATTAGAAAAACTGCTCAATACATTATTTCTTAAAATATCAGTGGTTGCTAGACCCAAACAAGATAAATCAAAGTAGTATTTCTTGTCAGTAGGAGGATAAAGTCACAAAGTAGGGCTGAGATAACCACTAGCCAAGTAGAAAATAGTGATCAGTCTCCCTGGATTGATAGCTATCTACCAATCTCAGAATCAGGCCTTTTCAAGAATGAAAGAAGACAAAGCCTAAGAAACCTAGAAGACAAAAAAGAGAGATAAATGTAACTTAGTGAGACAGACCCTGTCTCAAAATAAAAAATAATGGCACTGCTTAAGCAGTTCAATCTCCAGTGCCAAAAAAAAAAAAAAAAAAAAGAGGCTCCAAAAAATTAATACAATAAAGTATTTGGGTTGGGGCGATAGCTTGGTGGCAAAGCGCTTGCCTAGCATGTGTGAGGCACTGGGTTCAATTCTTAGCACCACATAAAACTTAACAAACATAAAGGCATTCTGTCCATCTGCAACTGCAATAAATAAATAAACAAACAAACAAATAAAAGAATAAGGTAGTCAACAGGTAAAGGACATGAAAAAGCAAAGGCAGGTCACAAAACAGTACAGTTAACCCTACCTCAAAATTAAACAAATGCAGATTAAAATAAGCTTTTTTTTTTAGCCTACTGAATAGATAAAAATAAAGTTTAATACTGGGTTATAAGGTGTAAGTAGATCCCTCTATATTTTGTTGTTGGAAATAAATAATAAAAAGTAGTACCTCTGGAATGTCAGTGGGAAAATGAATTTTGGAAGGTCAATCAAAACCCTGAGTCAGGGCTGGGGGGTGGCGCTCCGTGGCAGGGCACTTGCCGAGTGACCCTGCAGCCTTGTGCGATCTGATCCCAGCACCACACACTCAAAATTCTAAGTCAGATCATATCATTCCTCTGCCCCGTCCTTCAGGGGCCTCATTTCAATCAGCTAAAATCTCGAGTCCTTGCAATGGTTGTGGAGCTCCCACTGCCTCTGACCGCATCATGACTTTCCTCGCTCACTTCGCTGCATTCAGGGTCTCCCCACTCCCCACTCAGAACCCCCCACTCCCTGGTTTCATACACACCAGGTGCAATCCTCTAGCAGACTGGGCCCTTCTGGTTCACTCCCTGAACTGAAACAATGTCTACCTCAGGTCACATTCATATGTTCACGTTACCTTGCAGGGAGGCTTCCTCTAAGCTCTCCTATTTAAAACTGCAACACATGGGGCTGGGGATGTGGCTCAAGCGGTAGCGCGCTCGCCTGGCATGCGTGCCCGGGTTCGATCCTCAGCACCACATACCAACAAAGATGTTGTGTACGCCGAGAACTAAAAAATAAATATTAAAAAATTCTCTCTCTCTCTCTCTCTCACTCTCTCTTTAAAAACAAACAAACAAAAAAAAAACCTGCAACACCCTGATCCCAGCCTGGAATTCTCTAACCCTGTTTCAAGCGTAAGCTGTATCACCATTTCCCATTCTAGCCACTGTACTGGAGTTCAGTTTGTCTCCCTTTGCTACAATGTAAAAGCCAAGCTGGCTGGGACTTTGGTCATTTTAAGTCCTGCCTCCCCAGCACATAAAACAGCCTAACAGGCTGGAGTTGTGGCTCAGCAGTAGAGCGCTTCCCTTGTACGTGTGAGGAACTGCGTTTGATTCCCAGCACCACATATAAAGAAGCAAATAAAATAAAGGTCCATCAACAACTAAAAAAATTTAAAAACAGCCTAATATCCCAGGAGTTAACATCTGCTGAATAATAATGGCTGAACTGTGTCACGCTGCACTCTAAGCTCTGCAGTGAGGTCCAGACTTAACCTTCACCCCCTGTATCCCACCTGACAAATGGGTACCAAGCAGCAGAGAGGAATGGAGAAATAAAACTTGTACTCCATCTTCACCAGACCAAGGTGGTCAAACTACCAGAAAAGGTGCATTCCAATAGCCTCAATTTCTCTTACTTTATCATATAGCATGCTAGCATCCTTTCCATAACACCACCGTGCCCTATGAGACAACCTAATTTCTACTGGCCATTGCTCTAGGAACATCAGAGGACAAACTACCCTTTGTAATTTAATCTGTACAACTATTTGTGTTCTGTGAGCAAGCAAATACTCACTAGAAAGGAGGAAAACAATTCAACACCTTTCCTTCAGCAAAATAAAATCTCCACCTACTACATCTCCAGTTTACAACATGATCCAGGAGAATGCTAGCTCTACCCAGTTCTCCAATAAAGAGCTGGCCACGTGACCTGGATATGGACTAGATGATTCCTAAATCCTCCAAATTTCAGGTTCACTCTGATCACTGATAATGAGAACAGCTGAAACCCATGATCACAGAGACAAAACCAGGCAACTCTTTTTCAGAAGCAACTTCTATCTATATTTTAATCTTTCCTCACTACAGCTAAATCTTTTTTTGGGGGGGTGACACTGGGGATCAAACCCAGGGATGCTCTATCACTGAGCCGTATCCCAAGCCCTTTTTACCTTTTATTTTTGAGACAAGGTCTCACTAAGCTGCCAAGGGTGGGCTTGAATTTGTAATCTTCCTGACTCAGCCTCTGAGCAGCTGGGATTATAGGCATGTGCCACTGTGCTCCAGTGCTAAATCTGTTAAACATCCAAAGCCATTCGCTCTTTTGTGATCCTTCCCCCTGCCCCCAGTGGCATATTAGAAGCAGTCTTAGGTTTCTGGGGATTGTCCTCTTTTTCCTTTTTACCTAGTTATTTTGACTTTATTTCTATTGCTTCATCAGGATCCACCCATTTTTATTGTGGTTTGATGCTCAGAAATGATGGACTTGGCCTGCCAGATACTATGACACATGCCTGTAATCCCAGCAGCTCAGGTGGCTGAGGCAGGAGGATCTCCAGCTCTAAGCCAGCCTCAGCAACTCAGTGAGGCCCTGAGCAACTCACCAAGACCCTTTCTCTAAACAAAATATTTTTCAAAAAGGCTGGGGATGTGGCCCTGTGGTTAAGTACCCCTGGTACCAAAAATCCCTGCTACCAAAAAAAAAAAAAAAAAAAAAATCTGGAGTTAGGAGAGGGGGAGTGAATGCTTCAATTCCATGTTAGGACTCCGGGAAGGTGTGCTGGGACCAGGAACTTCAGACCACCAGTTCATAATCCTGTTTTCCTTAACGTTTCTACAACACAGAAATTCCATGAGTAGCAGCTCTCTTATGTCCAGTGATCCTCAGGTGGTCTTGTGGATTGGGTGGAGGCTGGGGGAGACAGAAGGTGCTCACAAATAGTGTGAAAAAGCTCCCTGGAGAAACATGGCTCTATCCCCAAGTAACATACCTCTTTGTTTTTAATGCGATTAAGTCCTACCCTATTTGTAGGCATTTGGGGTGCGTCTCTTTTACTATGATTTATTTATGTCAGTTGCAATGGCCATCCCCTCTGTCCCCCCAATTCACACACACACCTATCTATCTATATCTATATGTTACTGTAAACATCTCTGGAAAATAAATTTCTTGAACTGGAAATAAAAGACAAAGGTTACCTGCATTAAAAGTGAGCTTCCAGTTCTGTGAAAGTACAAAGAACCTGCAACATCACAAAAGTGGGATTGTATTCACAGCCTTACCTCCAGTAATAATGCTCATTTATAACCAACCAGAATAAGCAATAAATATGATTTTTCCACGTTCAACAATGTCTGGAACTTTCTCAAAGTCTTTAATCACACTGCAAAATTTAGCTTCAAGAACAGAAAATGAGATAGAACTGATTTATGAAATACCAACAGCATTTCCAAAATTATCCTGTTCTTTGTCATGTAACAGGAGATTTTTCCCTATTTGTTTTTCTTACTCTACATCTATTCTAAAACCCAAAAAGGTGAGAGCAAGGAAAATGATGTGAATAAAAATCTAGAAAGCTACTTGAAAATCACCACCGTACACCAGTGACAGCTGAAATTAAATTTAAAACCACAATGTTGAGAGTCTAAAATCCCAGGAAAAGGTCTTAGGATTGCTGCTGTATATATAACAAAGCAATCTCAAGAACTGAACATGTTCTCTATATTTTGTTGGCTTCGTGGGAGGCTGGAAAATTAAGTGGGCAGAAAAAAATGATCTACCCCAAGATTAAGATAAAGAGCATGCAAAAGATATAATTAAGGAAAAATTTAAAAACAGGAGACAGAATGTTAAATACAAGTCTAAACAGTCAAATAGCTGATGGGAACTGTGGTGAGTCAACTGCTTCCCCCTGCGCCCTGCCTTGACCTGGACCTATTCAATTTTCATGAGTGCAAAAATGCCTTTTCTTCATTTCTTAGAAGAGATCAGATCATCTTTTGTTTTCCATGCTCTGACTGATTCTGAATAACATGCTGACCTCTGGCCCAGTCAAAGCAGCCAAAATAGCACACTGGTCCTAGAAAAATTTGACATTTTCAAAGGTAATTATTTCTCTCATACTATTTTCAGGGAGTCTAATTTAACATTAAAATGTTCAAAGGTTTTTTTTTTTTTTTTTTTTTTTAAACCCAAAGTCAAACAAGAATAGACAAAGAATATCAGAGAAACTCAACAGGCCCCATTCACACTGAGGAAGTGGGGAGAGAGCAGAAAGCAGGTGGGGGCAGGGAGGGAGGGAAAGAAACAACTTGGACAGAACAAAATTCTGTGCCAACATCTCAGGCACAGAATTTCAACCTTCCAGCCTCAAACTTCTACATAGACACATAGGAGACTGAGATGTAAATTTAGAGAAAGTTCAGAAAAGGAGAAGTGGGAGTGTGAGCTGGAATTCAGAAGTTCGGATTTCTAAGACAAGACAGCCTGCTTTCAAACACTAGATTCTTTCAGCAAAATGTTGGATATGTCTCAAAATCCCTCTGAACAGATGCTGAGAAGTATCATGTGTAAGAGTATTTTGTTAAATATCTTCTAAAAATTGTAACCAATAAAACTTGCCATTGGGGCTAGGATTGTGGCTCAGTGGTACAGTGCTCACCTAGCCATGTGCAAGGCCCTGGGTTCGATCCTCAGCAACACGTAATAGTAAATAAATAAAATAAAGGAATTGTGTCCAACTACAACTAAAAAAAATTAAAAAAAAAAAAAAAAAAAGAGGGGCTGGGGATGTGGCTCAAGCGGTAGCGCGCTCGCCTGGCATGCGTGCGGCCCGGGTTCGATCCTCAGCACCCACATACAAACAAAGATGTTGTGTCCGCTGAAAACTAAAAAAATAAATAAATATTAAAAAACATTCTCTCTTAAAAAAAAAAGAGGGGCTGGGATTGTGGCTCAGTGATAGAGTGCTTGCCTTGCATGTTGAGGCACTGGGTTCGATCCTCAGCACCACATAAAAAGTAAATAAATAAAGGTATTGTGTCCATCTACAACTAAAAAAAATATTAAAAAAAAAAAAAAAAAGAAAAAAAGAAACTTGCCATCTGACATTCGTGGAGAGGGAGGCAAGCTGAGCCAGCGTCCTCAGGATGGCCCCGCTATGCCAGTAAACAGAAATCATTTCCAAAGGTCCTCCAAGGCACACATCTGGGGCACACAGGCTCATGGCCCAGACCCTCTTTATATTCCTCTTTAAGAGAATATAAAGTACTTATGTTAGGGCTTCTGGGCCATACAGTCTCTGCCACAACTATTTAACCCTATGATTGTGTACAAAAGCAGCCATGGGCAATACTTAATGAATGGCATGACAATATTCCAATAAAAGTTACTTTATGGGCAATGAATTTCATGTGTCATAAAATACTATTCTTCTGATTTTTTTTTTTTTTTTTTTGCAACCACTTAAAAATGCCATACAAGGCCGAGTGCGGTGGCACATATCTGTAATCCCAGCGGCTTGGGAGGCTGAGATAGAAGGATTGTGAGTTCAAAGCCAGCCTCAGCAATGGCGAGGTGCTTAGCAACTCAGTGAGACCCTGTCTCTAAATCAAATACAAAATAGGGCTGGGGATGTGACTCAGTGGTTGGGTACCCCTGAGGTCAATCCCTGCTACAAAAAAAAGGACCAGACCTGGCCTACGGCTGATTTTGCCAACTCCTGATCTAAGACAAATCAAGCAAAGAGAAAGATTTAAACCATTTCACAAAATATCCACCATTCCTAGAGAAAGTCAGGGTCAGGTAGCAGTGGCAGTGAAATCTCACTTTTTATACAGTAAAGGTTATCTGAAGGCAATTTCTACTGAAATAATTCAAGAAGGGAGACAAAAGCCCTAACAAAGAAATTAAGTTTCTGACTCCACAGATAAAAAGTGATCAGTATGCTCTCTGGGGACAGAAATCGAGAGTTGCAGGGAGCTGTCCATGGAATTCTCAATGTGGGAAACTGTAATTTTACATGACTTTATGCAGAAAGAAAGGAAGCAGCAATTTAACAATCAAGTCAAAGGAAAGCTCATCAACAAGATGATTATACTCAGAGCAGAGGAGCAACAAACTCCAGATAGGCGACGAATTCAGGGACAGGATGAAAAAAAAAATGGTGATCAGTGAAGCTGAAGCTAATAAGGACCATCAGATAATAACACCAGCCAAGTGCAAAACAGACCTGTCTGAAGAGATGGTTTACAAGCCTGTTGCTAATGGGTGGATACTTCCAAAATCTCTTCAAATACTAAAAAACAATCTGAAGTAAGGACTTCATATTGGAGGCCTCCATGGAGACTAGAGGAAGGCAAGCACATGATGAGAATCTGTCAGTGTTTCTCTGCAGGATGGGCCAATGAGGGGGCCCTGGGCCCTTGGTGTGCCCACCTTGGTTAGGGCAAGATGCACTGGCACCCAGTCCTCCTGCCCCTGTTCATGCACTCCACCCACCTACCACTCCAGAAACAGAATGGCTTCCTATACTTTCCTCTGGGGACAAACACTCTGGCCAGGCCACCCCCAGTGTCTCTTCTACTTGGAAGTTTTCTCTCTCCTTATAAATTATAAACCGGTATTCCCATGTATTAAGTCTCTAATGACTTTGATAAGCATGAATAGTCTCCAAAAAAGTCTTTTATTTGGGGGGCTGGGGATGTGGCTCAAGTGGTAGCACGCTTGCCTGACATGCTTGAGGCCCAGGTTCAATCCTCAGCACCACATACAAAAAAGATGTTGTGTCCGCCAAAAACTAAAAAATAAATATTAAAAAATTCTCTCTTTAAAAAAAAAACAAAAACTCTTTTATTTGATATCGGGGACTGAACCCAGGGGCACTAAATCACTGAGCACATCTCCAGCCCTTTTTTTTTTAATGTTTATTTTTTAGTTTTAGGTGGACGAAGTATCTTCACTTTATTTTTACGTGGTGCTGAGAATCGAACCCAGTGCTTCACGCATGCTAGGCGAGCATGCCACCACTTGAGCCACATCCCCAGCCCCTATCTCCAGCCCTTTTAAAAAATATTTTGTTTAGAGAAAAAGTCTTGCGAAGTTGCTTAGTGTCTCGCTAAATTGCTGAGGCTGGCTTTAAACTTGCAATCCTCCTGCCTCAGCCTCTTAAGCCACTGGGATAACAGGCATGCGCCACCACACCTGGCTCCAAAAACCTCTTAATCATAACCAAGGTGAAATGATAAAGACACCTGGTAGAGCCAGGTGTGCACGCCTGTAATCCTGGTGGCTTGGGAGACTGAGGCAGGAGGAAAAAAAAAAAAACAACAAACCCTCACCTGGCAGTTTTCCCTTGTATTTTCTTTCTTTCTTTTTTTTTTTTTTTTAGAGAGAGAGAGAGAGAGAGAGAGAGAGAGAGAGAGAGAATTTTATTTATTTTTTAGTTTTTTTCGGTGGACACAACATCTTTGTTTGTATGTGGTGCTGAGGATCGAATCCGGGCCGCAGGCATGCCAGGCGAGCGCGCTACCGCTTGAGCCACAACTCCAGCCCCCTCCCTTGTATTTTCTAGAATGCACACCAAGGACAAGGCAGTGGAGATGCACACATAATCATAAGCAGAGGCTGTGGCCGTTGGGAATACCGCCTCTGGGGTCAGACTGCTTGGTTTGAACAACCCCAGTTCTACCACTTCCTACAGGACAGAGATCTGCATCTCTAAGAATCACCGGGAGGATTAAAAGAAATGCAAATGAAATACTGGGTACAACTTCTGGCACCTGGAAAGTGCTCAATTCAAGGTAGCTCTGTTTTGCTACCACTACTGTTGTCTTTATTATGATTACTGACTGTAACAATGGTGTTAAATCCTTTTGCTGAATTCACTGACTGGCAATCTTCTAGAAGTTGACCTCCACTCACAGCAGTTTTCCTCTTCATCTGACACTCTGAGAGCATTTTCTCTCCTATTTTTTTTTTAATATTTTTAGTTGTAGACACAATATCTTTATTTATTTTCATGTGGTGCTGAGGATAGAACCCAGTGCTTCACAAGCACTCTACCCTGAATCACAACCCTGGCCCCAAGCATTTCCTCTTCTTAGGGCAATATGTAAATTCCAATCCCAGATCCCATCCAACTTCTTCACCAGTTTTTTTTTTTTTTGTACCAGGGATTGAACTCAAGGACAGTCAACCACAAGAGCTACATCCCCAGCCCTATTTTGTATTTTATTTAGAGATAGGGTCTCACTGAGTTGCTTTTTGCTGAGGCTAGCTTTGAACTCATGATCCTCCTGTCTCAGCCTCCCGAGCCAGTGCCACCTTGCTCAGCTCTTCACTAGCTTTTAAAGCAACCTACAGAGCTGCTCCTCTCCTCAACACTACTGCCCACTTCTAACCAGCCTCATAGATCACATCAGTCCCCTCAAACTTCCCTACCTCTCTTTCATTACTATAAAATAAAAGTTCTCCAACATTACTGCAGGTTTACCATCTACCAGGCTCCTGAGGCAAAAAGTAACATTTCCTTATGTATAAAAGATATGAATGCAGATAGCCAATGGGAAAATGCAAATTAAAATCCTTGAGTTGCTACTTTACGTCCATTAGAATGATAATAATAATGCCGAAGATAAAAGGCAAATAATAAGTGTTGGCAAGGATATGGGAAAATTATAATTTTCATTCACTGCTGGTATGAATGCAAAATGATGCAGCCACTTGGGAAAACAGTCTGGCAGTCCCTGAGAAGTTACCTACAGAGTGACTATACACATGATCCAGCAATTTCACTTCTAGGTACTGAAAATATACATCCACACAAAACTTGTACAGTAGAGTGCTTGGCTAGCATGCATAAGGCCCTGGGTTCAATCCCCAGAATCACCCACACAGAAAGAAAATTGTATTCGAATGTTCACAGCATCATTTTCATAACAGCCAAAGTGAAAACGACCTAAATGTCCATCAACAATCAGTGGACAAATAAAATGTGGGCTATCTAACCAATGGAATATCACTGGACAAAAAGGAATGACCTACATGCTCCTGCAAGCATGAGCCTTGGAAACGTTACACTGAGCACAAGCCAAAGACGCCATCCCGGAGAACACTGCAGTACACAATCCCACACACATCAAGTCCAGAATAGGCAAAATCTACATCAGAGAGAACACTGGTGCCTCCCAGGGACCAGAGCGGTTGGGAGGAATGAGGAGCGACAACTAATGAGAATAGAGTTCTTCTTGAGGTGATGAAATAGCTCATCAAACTGTATAGGGTGTTGGGGGGACAACTCTGAATTTACCCTAAAAAGCACTGGCTGTACACATTAAACAGGTGAATTACAGGGTGTGCAAATAAACCTCCAAAAAGTTGCTAGGTAAAAGATAAACATTTGCAAAATGAACACAGAAAAAGGGAAGAATGCCGAGTCTGCTGGAAGCAGAAAGAGGCAGGGAAACAAAACTAGCCAGCACACCCAGGAAAGTATGCCTGCAAAAACAGAGATTGCAAATCTTTTTTTGTTTGTTTGTTTGAGAATAGTGGAGATTATACCCAAGGGCTCAGACATGCTAGGCAAGTACTCTAGTATTGAGCTGTAATCTCAACCCTTCCTTTCTTTTTAAATTTTGGGATGGGTCTAAATAGCCCTAGCTAGCCTCAAACTTGCAATCCTCCTGACTCAGCCTCCCTGGCAGCTGGTATTACAGGCATGTACCACCACAGCCAGCTGCAAATCCATTTTTAAAGCCACTCAGACATCTGTTGGCTTTTCATGTGATTCCAAAACATTTTCACTATCCTAGCTATAGACCATAAAGATGTAATATCTTACAAATGTACGTTTATAGGAGTCTGGGTGACCCCTACATTATAACATAAGCTACAGAGATAGTTATACTTTATTCCACAAACTTTTTTTTTTTTTTTTTTTTTTTAAGAGAGGCACAGTAGTGCACACCTGTAATCCCAGCAATTCAGGAGGCTGAGGCAGGAGGATCACAAATTTGAGGCCAATCTCAGCAACTCAGTGAGACCCTGATTCCAACTTTTTTAAAGGGCTGGGCGTGTAGCTCAGTGGTAAAGTGCCCCTGGGTTCAATCCCCAGTATTGGGGGGAAAAATTAAAGGAGAGAGAGAGAAGGTCTTGCCCAGGGTGGATTCAAACTCCTGGGCTCAAACAATTCTGCTTCAGCCTCCTGAGTGGCTGGGATTATGCTGAGCTCTCAGTAGACATTCTGCCTACTGTATGCCAGGAAATGCCCTAGTCTCAGGAATGCTGAGATGCAGGCCCTGCTCTCAAGGAGCTCACAGCAGAGTAAACTGACAGTTATGAGGCAAGAATCAGAAGAATATTCCCATTTATGTTGCTACAATAAATGTTTCCATGAAATTTATGTGGTTTCCAATAAATGTTTCCATGAAGAGGATGACACAAAATAATTACAGGGTGGTGACATTAACCCACACTTCTGAGGAGTGGCCTACCTGTTGACATGCTCCTCCCAGTCCTCTGGTGGAGGAGGGGCATCGGCATCAGTCCTGGCAAAGATGACATGCCTTTCGCACTCATTCATCACGCTGCGCGCCTTCTGGTTGTCATAGAGTGGCACGGGAGTCGATGTGACCGTCTCCACATCTATTGGGACGTCTGATTCACTGTAAACAGGCGAGAAAATGGGACCAGGCCACAAATACTCCACATAATACCCGTGTTTAACAATCATCTGGTTACAGAAAAATGTCTGTACACTTTATATACTATACATGAGCACATTTATCTACAAGAAATTTTTGATCCAAAGTCATCTTTCCCACATTCCTCTAGATCTCTGCACTCTCTGTGATAGGTGCTGAAGGCACATAAAATCATTTTTAAGTGATTTTAAAAAGTAACCAACAGCTTTTTTAAGAAAGACAAATAGTTAATTACATAGATACATGTAATTACAAATACAGAAGTTATAAGCCACATATGACTACCTAAATAAATTTAAATAAAATCAATTTAAAAACCTAGTTCCTACATGTATAAAGACATGAATTGATGTGAACATAGTTTGTATACAGATATGAAAAACTGTGCTCCATGAACTGTAATGCATTCCGCTATCATATATAAATTTTAAAAAATTAATAAAAAAAGAAATCCACTTCCTAATCACACCAGATACATTTCTCGTGCTCAGCACACTGGCCACCGTATTAGACAACACAGGATTATAGCATTTCTATCATGCAGAGTTCTGCTGGACAGCACTGATCTGGAGTTTTAAATGATTCATATAAACTTTCCTTTTCATTAGTTGACTGGTAGTTAACTATATCTTTTACAAGTCTGTGATTCTCTAAGATCACCTGGTATGCAGACAGCTTAGCTATCTAACTCACTTTGTGTAGCACCTACCACAAAAATGAATATAAATGGATCTTTGAAGCATCTTTCACATTTTAGAATGATGCTAATGAAATTCTAGTGCCATGAGGGTCCGTCCTTCCCCAACTCATTAGGTACACTGCACAAACTGTGTCGCCAGAAATACCATGCCAATCAATCTGATCTACTAGCTGTTTCCTCAATATCATATTAACTTTTTGACCTCTTTGATCGTATTGCATCCATTCCCAATGACTGGAATAGTCATGTCATTATGGAATGAAGTGAATAATTGTGCTGCTAGATTTGGTAGTGGGCAAAGAGTGGATTATCTTCTCAGATCAGACACTGAGCTAACACTTGTGGACCTGTGTGCCTCCAAGACTATTCTTGATTTCAGCATCCAAACCTATCCTCCCTCAGTCTTCACAATTCACGGCACCATCCAGCTACTCAAGCCAAAGATCTAGGAGGCATCCTAATTGAACCTTTTTCCTTTGTACTGTTCCCCTCCCTTTCCAGGCTATCATGATGTCTAGCTCATCTCAGGCTACTGCAGTGGCCTTCTAGCTGGTCTTCTAAATCCCACTCTTACACTATAATCTACTTTTTAAAAATCCAAAGTGATCCTCTCAAAATATAAATTGGATCTCAAGCTTAAAATTCTTCAATGACTTCTTACCACTTAGAATTAATTGACACTGCCTCTGCCAACTTCTCTTTAACTCCCACTGAAAACCCACTTGCCACCATATTCTAGCCACAAAGGCCTAAAAAATAGTTCTTGCAATATGCCAAATTCCCATTTTCAGGGTCTGTGTATGAAAACAGGATTTATATGAGGAAATAATTTTCCAACTACCAAAACAACTAATTCTACAGAACCTTATTTTAAACATACACTTATAATCTCAACTGCTAGTGAGGATGAGGCAGGAGGATCACAATTTCAAGCCCAACCTGGGCAACTCAGGAAGACCCTGACTTAAAATTTTAAAAAGGGTTGGAGTTGTAACTCAGTGCTTGCCTATCATGTGCAAGGCTCTGGGTTCAATCCCCAGTACCTCAAAAAAAAAAAAAATTAATATAATGAGCTATGGACCCAGGAGTTAGTTTCAATGTTAGAAAGAAGCTTTACATAACAGAAAGGAAAAGATTTCAAATGCTATTTAAAGGAGCTTCTCTGTATGCCTTAGGACAGAGGAATCAGGATTACACTTCTGGTTCAGGGGTCCATGTCTGTAGACCCAGGCTGAGGAGTATCACTTGATCCCAGGATTTAGAGGTTAACTGGACAATGTAGAGATTCCCCTTTCATCAAAACAAACCCAAAAATAAACCAAAAAAAAACCCAAAACAATCTGAATAAAATGTCAAGGAGGCCAGATGCAGTGGCACACGCCTATAATCCCAGCAGCTCCTGAGGCTGAGGCAGAAGGATAGCAAGTTCAAAGCTAGCCTCAGCAAGGCCTTAAGCAACTTAGCAAGACACTGTCTCTAAATAAAATATAAAAAATGGGCTGAGGGGGCTGGGGATGTGGCTCAAGCGATAGCGCGCTTGCCTGGCATGCACGGGGCGCTGGATTCGATCCTCAGCACCATATAAAAATAAAAAAAAAAAAAAAAAGATGTTGTGTCCACCAAAAACTAAAAAATAAATATTAAAAAAAAAATTCTCTCTCTCTCTTTAAAAAAAAAAAAAAAATGGGCTGGGGATGTGGCTCAGTGATTAACTGCCCCTGGGTTCAATCTATAATACTAAAAAAATTTAAAAATAAAAAAGATTGTGTTATATTATTTCCTAATATCACAGATCCTATGTCCTATACAACAAAAAGTGCTAATATCATTGGGAAACAAATTAAAAACCACTGTTCTATGTGTATTTAAAACACATCAGCGGGTGTGTGGGTTGCAGCTCAAGGGTAGAATGCTTGCCTAGCATAAACAATACCCTAGGTTCAATCCCCAGCACTGCAAAATAAAAATAAGAAAATTTAAAAAACACATCATGGTCCCCTAAGATTCAATGGTGGGGGTGAGATGGAATCTAAAGAAGCTCTCCCAACAAAACTAAAGTCTGTGCTTAAGGAAAGATTAAAATTAGGTTAAATTAAAACAAATCTCCAAAAAGATTATAATTAAGGGCATAGTCTGATCATCAGAATTGAACATATCAATAAGTCTTAAAATGTAAGAAATGAGACTCCCTTAAAGATCAAAAGAATTGCCAAACAGGTTTATATAAGCCAAATGTAACTGTAGCTCCTATCAGGTAATAAATTTATGAAACTTCCTTATCCTATAACATAGGCTGGCTGAAAATACTAGACTAAGAAGGGTTTAGATTAAATCATGGAGTTCAGTAACAACCCAAATTGAGAAGGCAATGTCTTTGGAATTTGCTCCTAACCTGTGTGTGTGAGGCCAAGAAATGCAAAACAGCTACTGTTGCCACTATCAAGCAAACCAGAGCACTGCATCAAAGTGACACAGGTCTTACCCTGTATGACAATTATTTATTTATTTTTGGTACTGGGGCATTTAGTATTATTTTTGGTTTTTATTTCTTTTGGTATTGAACTCAGGGGTGCTTTACCACTGAGTACTTCCCAGCTCTTTTTATTTTGAGGCAGGGTCTGGCTAAATTTTGGAAGCTGGCCTGGAACTTGCTATCCTCCCAAGCTGCTGCAATTATAGGGATGTACCATCATACATGACCTGTGTGGCAATTTTTTTTAATTTTTTTTTTGGTACCAGGCATTGAACCCAGGAGTGCTTAATCACTGAGCCATATCCCCCCCACCCCAGCCCTTTTTGTTTGTTTTGTTTTATTTAGAGACAGGGTCTTTCTAAGGCATGGGCCACCATGCCCAGATGTGTGTGGTAATCTTTTAAAATCAACTTCTTAGCATTCCTTTTCATCAATTTAATTATCTTCAATTTCCTTTTCCCATACAAGGCTTATCTAAGTGCAAAAGGGAGTCTGCTTTCCTTTACACATCTTGCTTTTCTAACTCTTCTTAGGAGATGTCTCCTGTGAAAATGTCCAGATTTAGGCCTGATATTTTTATGCTGCTCAACAGAGATGCCCGAATTAAACATCCAACCTTCCCACACAACACCCCCCAATCATCCCCAAGAAAATTCTTACTGCCCAGTTCCGGCAGTACCAGCCTTTGGGAAAGAAGCCCAAACTCACATGGTATTCTCGTGCTGCCTCCGGGGAGTAACAAAGAGCATGCGGGTAGGGCGGGCACTACTGGCATCTGGGTGGGCACTCCATGGCTTGGCATAGCTATGGTCCAGAAAAACCAAGTCCAGTTCCCGTTCGTGCACTGAAAGCTGGAAGAGCAGTGAGGTGCCCATGCGACGAGCTGAAGTCTGGAAGTCCCTCTCCCCACCCCGGTGGGCCATGTCAGTAGAGGGGCAGCAAGTCAGAGCATGGGTATCTGCATGCTAGTCACCTGTGGCGAAAAGTTTCAGTTTAAGTCAATTCGAATATTCTAATTTTTTCCCATCTAGACTATCTAACGTGCTTCTGTGACCGCTATCAGTCCCACTGAATAGTATTCAGCACATCTTTGCCCACGCTGGGAGGGCTCCTGAAATTTCAGAGCCACCACCAAAAGGGTGATGGTGCCATGAGTCCCCCCCATACTCAATTTCTACAAAATTCCCGAACTGGGGCGCTGACTGTCTCCGTGGTCCACAAAGACCTACCCTGGGACAGACCCTGGAGTTACTCGGCCAGCACCACACTTTCCTACATGGGACGGAAGGATTCCGGAAAACTACAGGTATCACAAACACGAATTCCAAAAAGCTGAGGGTTTCTTGTTTCCATTCTCTAAAGTAAACGTGGGAGGAGCGGGCGGCTCGTGCAGCGCAACGTGGGCGGCCGGGCTCCCTCTCCTCCTCCCGGGGTACGCTCAGGAAAAGTTTTGCAGCGACTTCACGGTACTACAACGAGGCGCGCTCCCCGTAGCAGCCTGGGCCAGGGCGATGCCCCGGGAGCCCTTTCTCCCGGCCCGGGTGGAGCCCCCCGCAAAAAGCCCGGGGCTCCGGCGCCCTCCGAGGTTCCCGCCACTGAAGCGCGAGACGGCTCCTCCCGGAGGCAGAGCATGTGATCCCAGCGGACGGCCGCGAATGAGGCTTTGGGGCCCAAGTGACTTGGCCAAGGTCGCCGCGGGTTCGCGACGAGGAGGAGCCGCCCGGCCCCCGCCTCCCGCTCCCCCGGCGGCCGGGCGCCGGCGTCACCGCGGCCCCGGCCCCGCACGCCCGGCCCGGCCCGGCCCGGACTCCGGCCCCCGACTCCCGCAGGCCGGGGTACCCCAGCGGCCCTCGCCAAGGCCCCTGCCGCCCCGCCCGCGGCCGCATTGGCGGCCCCCTCGGCCCGCCGCCCCCGCCGGGAACGAGCCTGCGTCTCACCCGCAGTCGTCGGGCCGCGCGCTCGCCCGGGCCGGGCCCCAGCGCGCGTGCGCGCTACCGCCTCCGTGTCCGGGCGCTGCAGCACCGCGCAAAACGCGGAAACGGATTGTGGCCCGGCAAGGGAGGGACGGTGAGCGGCAAAGTCCGGAGTGGATTCAGCTCCAGCGACTCAGTGCGCAATAGCGGAGCCGTGAAGGCGCGCGCATCTCCGAGGTAGAAATTTCCACCGCCTGCCTGTTCAACAGGGAAGGCCAGCACAAAGGATGAGTTCAACTCTCACAGACTCCAGTAACTGCCACCCCCTCCGCAATTGCTCCCTTTCTCTGAGCCCACAGACCCAGAGGCAGGGCTGGCAGGGCGTGCACCAGACTCACCTCCACCAGAGCAGCCCCCTAGGATTGACTCTTTAGGAATGTGCTTGTTAACTCTTTATGCCTATATAGGATTGACTACTGTTTGGACCTAATGGGATTTATTAATGAGCTGGGGGTGAAGTTCAGTGGTATGAGCAAGGCTCTGGGCTCTATCCCCAGCGGGGCCAAAAAATGTTAAAAATGTTTTATTCATTAAGAATTTTTTCATAACAGAAGAAACAGCCACAGTAAAAATAATAAATTAATTTTAAAATGAATTAATTAATTTAAAAATAAGTCGTGAACCAAAAATTGTTGCAAAAAATAAAGTCTATTAAATATAATTAACAAGGGGTTGGGTGTAGCTCATTGGTAGAGCACTTGCCTGGCATGATTAAGGTCCTGGGTTAAATCCCTCACATTGCACAATAAATAAATAGCAAAACAAAACGTTTATGCAGAGTTTTTCTGGATGTTGTTGGTCCTTCCACATAATATAGAGGGGAGTCAGGACCAGGGTTTTCCCTGAAGAGTTTAAGAATAAAGAGAAGGTAGTTGGAGGAGCTTGAGAATGTGGGTGGAATCTCAGCTCCAATATCCAACTCCCAAACTCTAAGTAGGATCCCAGGAGACAAGACTTCAGCTTTCCCTCAACTCTAAATGAGCAAATGCTGAGAGGATAAGCCGGGTGGTGCAGTCACCTGTCAAGAACACAAATAGATTTCAAGATGGTAATTATCATGCAGGAACACCCAGCCCCCAAGAGTGTTCTAGAAGAAAGATTTCCCATTGAGGTGTTTGAGAGGTGTCTAGAAGGGGAAGTCATTGAAGCTGAGTGCTGAAGTACCAGGCCTTGCAAAGAGGGACTGGAAAGCCTGGAGAGGGCCCAGGCAGAGGGGACAAAGGAGCCCACACATCATTACTTTCTTTCTTTCCTTTTTTTTTTTTTTTTTTTTTTTTTTTTGTGTGTGTGTGTGGTGCTGGGGATTGAACCCAGGGCCTGTGCACATGGGGCAAGCACAAGCTATATCCCAATTGTATTCAATTGCAAACTTTTTTTTTTTTTTTTTGTACTGTGGGTTTAGCCCAGGGACCCTCTACCACTGAGCTACATCAAGACAGGGTCTCACTAAGCTGCCTAGGCTGGCCATGAACTTACAGTCCTTCTTCAGCCTCCCGAATCACTGTAATTACACACACGTGCCACTGCACCTTGCTCAGTTGCAAACATTTAACACTTGGAATATTTTGTATAAAAGCCCAGATTTCCAATTTTCTTGAAAAATCAGAGGCTGTGACAGCACTAGACAGGCCTGGGGTCTGAACATGCCCTCACTCTGGCCATGGCACTCCACCTCCTTGACCTCTGTGGCATTTGACTCATCATCCACCCCCACACACCAGCCTTAGCCAGGACTTAAATGCAAGATCCCCAGCATCATGCCCCATTCTCCAGGCGGCTTAGCATGTCTTGAAATGGGTAATGGCCATGAGTGTTGGGGACAGGATTGGGAAACTATGGGAGTGCTGATGGCACACCTGTTCCTGTCTCTGGGCAGGTTACAGCATCAAGTGTGAGCATATAAGGAGGGCGTCCTCAAAGAGGAGCTGCTCCTAGCCTGCAAGGGTGGCATGGGTGCCTGTGTGCTGGTGACAGTACAGGCACGTGTCATGGGTGAGTGTGAGGCACAGATCTGGCTGGAAGGGAGTAGATGCAAGATTGGCCTTGGGATCCTTGTCCAGTCTGGGGTCCCAACTTCTAGGCTCAGGTCCTCCCAGCACCCCACACCTGATCCCTGGGTGACAGAGGACTCTTTGGAGTGGGGCCAGGGCACAGTGGACACACCAACTTGCATGCCTGCTTTGCAAACCAAGACCATGGTACACCCATGCTACTGGATGGTGTCAGGTGCGTGGGTGCAGAGCTGGAGTGATGTGGCTTCCTCAGCCCTTCCCCAGGTGGGCGAAGGGGTGGTGTTGGGGCCTCACCCACCCCTGTCACCTCTGCCTTCATTCTGCCACTACCCTGCCTCTCCTGTGTTCTCCTCTCCCACTTCCTCCTCTCCGTGTGCCTCAGTCTCCTGCCAGAAGAAATGGGTTGAGCCCCCAAGGAAGCTATCTAAGGAGGGAAGGGGAGATCCTGGGGTAGGTTCTACCCACTTTCTACCCCAAACCAGGTGGGCTCCAGTCAGGGTCTGGGAGAGGACTGAGTGGCTCTGTGACACCAAGGCCCATTACTACTGCTGCTGCTGCTGCTGCCTGGGTGCCTCAACCACCTCTCCCACCCCTCCCTCTTCCCCTCAGCTACCCCTGTGAGTAGGAGGGAGGTGCAGTTCCCAGACCCTACCCCTCAGGGCTGTGTTACTTGGTTTTTAAATGACTGGTTGGGATAGAACCCATAAGAAATAAAAACTTCAGTGGATAAAAAAATAATGATAATAAAAAATAAAAGTTAAACAAACTAGAACAATAATCTCAAAGACCATCAATTAATGAATGGATAACAAAATGTGACACATTCATATAATGGATTTACCCAACCAAAAAAAGGGATGACGTTCTGACTCATCCTACAACACGGATAAATGTTGAAAACACTATGTCTGAAGTGAACTTTACCCATGCTTTCCTCTGGGGAAAGCAGTTTATTGAATTTTAGGAGCTCATTCTCTAAAACCAAATAACCTTTTGGATATTAAATGTGTTGTAAATGTTTTCCCTACTTTGGTATTTGTCTTTCAGCTTTAAAGCATATTTTCCGCATAGGACTTTTTAGTTTTAGCCAAATAATGTCAGCCTTTTCTTCTGCAGGGATCTTTGGTGTTATGCTTAGTTTGGAAAATCATTAACAAAGAAAAAAAAAAAGCATTGCATTGTGTTTCGAGTTCAAGAAAAACTACCAGGGCATACTTTTTCCTTTTACATCTGCTGCACTAGAAAATAATTGAGCACCGTGATCAAACATTCAGCTTTCAGTCTTTGAATGCCACATCTCTTTCAGAATGCATAATAATAGTATGCTTATTATGCTATTAGTCCTTGATTTTCCTAAACCTTTTCTCTTTTAAAATATTCATTAGTTATAAGGTACACTTTTAAAATATTCATTGATTCCTTATCCTGACCATTGATTGGATCAGAAGTAACTTATACAATGTTTGAAGCCAACCCAGAAAAGGCCTTACCTAATCGGGACAACAGGAGCAAATGACCCAGCTCCATCCTCACACAAAGACCTAAAGAGCAGCAATGACAGCCACCAGTTCTGTGGTGGCTTAGCAGGATGTGGTGGTGCACACCTGTAATCCCAATGGCTCAGGAGGCTGAGGCAGGAGAATCATGAGTTCAAGGCTAGTCTCACGAATTTAGTGAGGTCCTATGCAACTTAGCGAGACCTTGTCTCTAAATATAATATTAAAAAAAAAAAGACAGGGTGCTGGGGATGTGGCTCAGTGATTAAGTGCCTCTGGGTTCAATCCCTGGTTCAAAAAAAAAAAAAAAAGCTGATTTCCCTCTATTGAAGAACTCATGTCCAAACTTAGGTTTCCTTTAAAAAAAAAGGTCTAAATGTTTTGCTTCTCCATGAGACCTCGAAGAGACAGTCCTTGATTTTTCAAGCCTTTTCTCTGATGGCCTCACTAGCCCCAGGCCCAGTCCAAGGGATGGAACCCAGGACTTCACACACGCTAGGCATTCACAGCCTTTTGTTTTTTTGAGACAGAGTTTTGACTCAATTGCCCAAGGTGGCCTTGAACTTGCAGTCCTCCTGCCTCAGCCTCCTAGGCAACTGGGATTACAGGTGTGCGCCACTATTTTAGCCCTGATGGCCTCATTTCTTTTAGCTTCTCATCTAAATTATTCACTGATTCACCCTAGACTACTTGTTTATACAGAGAAAACATTTCTCATATGCCTAATCTTCAAGTCAAAAGTACAGCAAGAATAGGAAGAAAGGGAAAGGAAAGAGGGAATGTCAAAGCAGACAGATTACTTTGTTGTTTGGAGGCTCAGTCCCTTAAGCCACTCACTTGATAGGTACTCTGTTACTCTGCCCTCTCCTATTTCCAGAGATTCTTCCCCAGAACCAAGAACTCTCCACCTCTGTGACATCCCCTTTGTTGCTAAGTTCCACTTGCCCCAGAGGGACCAAGGCACCCCAAGAAGGAAGCTGTAGTGCTAAAGAAGAAAGGAGAGGAAGACAGAGGTATCCAAGATGCTGCGGCTTTTTGTGGGGTCTGCCAAGATTGAACCACCCCTAACTCCACCGCCCAAACCCTGCCTGACCGTTTACTTCAGAGGTGAGAGCCAGCGTCCAGAGGGAAAGAGGAGCCCCAAGAGGCCACATGCATTAGTGAAAAAAATACATTTATTGGTATCTTACTATGTAAAAGGTACGCTAGGTGACCCATGATGAGATGGACCCTATCCAGCACCTTCAAAAGCTACCATGTAAAGGCTGGGGATGTAGTTCAGTGGTAGAACTCTTGCCTAGTAAATAGAGCTCTGGGTTTGATCCCCAGCACTGCAAAAAAAAAAAAAAAAAAAAACAACAACAACAAAAACCTGGTGTGTTGGCACACACCTATAATCCCAGCAGCTTGGGAGGCTGAGGAAGGAGGGTCACAAGTTCAAAACCAGCCTCAGCAATTTAGCAAGGCTCTGTCTCAAAATTTAAAAATAATAAAATAAATAGGGCTGAGGATATAGCTCAGTGGTTATGCACCCCTGGGTTCAATCCTAAGTACGAAAAAAAAAAATCAACCAAACCAAAAAACCCTGTCACCTTTCTTGCCATTATTTCTTTCATTAGGACTTCTCTGCCTAGTTTTTCCAGGGAATGGTTATGGGAAAGGAAGAAGAGTAATACTTTTCAACTTTCTTCCAAGAACTAGGGCTGTGGCACTGGGGTTGTAGCTCAGAGGTAGAGTGCTTGACTCACACATGCAAGGCCCTGGGTTTGATCCTTAGCACTACATAAAAATAAATAAAGTTATTGTGTACAACTACAAGAAAATAAATATTTTAAATGAAAAAAAAAAAAAAAGAACTAGGGCTGTGCCATAAACTGAGGTTCAAAGAAAGAAAGATAAGCTGGGCATTGTGATGGATGCCTATAATCCCAGCTACTCAGAAGTCTGAGGCAGGAGGATCACAAGTTCAAAACCAGCCTCAGCAATTTAGCAAGGCTCTAAGCAATTTAGAGACCCTGTCTTAAATAAACAGGGCTGGGGATGTGGCTTATGGTTAAGCACCCCTGGGTTCAATCCCTGGATCAAAAAAAAGGACTGGGGATATAGCTTGGTGGCAGAGCACTTGCCCAGAATGCACCAAGCCCTAGGTTTGACTCTAGCCCCACACACACACACACACAAAAAAAAAAAAAAAGAAAGAAAAAATATATACAGGAAGATGTGTGTAGGTTATAGGAAAATACTACACCATTGTATATAGGGACTTGAGAATCCACTGACCTGGATATCCATAGGAGGTCCCAGAACCAATTTCCCAGGATACTTAGGGATAACAGTAGTTCCTAGAAAAGCAAAGAATGAAATTCCTTTAATTTTTTTTTCTTTTGGTTTGTAAAACCATGCTTGTTGAACATGACAATATTCAGAGACTGATACTTGGTACCATGGACTCACAAAGGATGCTATATCCAGTGTGCAGGATCATAGAGGTGTTCAGGGGGTTCAATACTATTTGCCCTGATTGGTTAATTTTAGAATTAGCCAGGCAGAGACTTGCAGCTCCCCTCCCTGACTAAAGCCCTCTCCCCCATCATATCACAAAGGCACCATTCTCCTCCTTCTAGAAATATATCTAACAAATGCTGAAAACCACTGGGCATGGTGTTGCATGCCTGTAATCTCAGCGACTCAGGAGGCTGAGACAGGAGGATCGAAAGTTCAAAGCCAGCCTCAGCAAAAAGCAAGGTGCTAAGCAATGTAGTGAGACCCTGTCTCTACATAAGGCTGGGGATGTGGCTCAGTGGTTGAGTGCTTCTGAGTTCAATCTCTGACACACACAAAAATGCCTAAAACCCAGAACCCTGGGTTCACTCATAGATATACCCACAAACTTTACAAGTTCCTATTTGTTCTTTTTTTGGTACCAGGAATTGAAACCAGGGGCACTTAACCACTGAGCCACATCCCAACTCCTTTTTTATTTATATATTTTATTTTGAGACAGGGTCTCCCTAAGTTGCTTACAGCTCTCTAAGTTAATGAGACTGGCTTTGAACTCGTGATCCTCCTGCTTCAGCCTCCCAAGCAGCTCAGATTATAGGTGTGCACCACTATGCCCAGTCCTATTCATATTCAATGTTTGGTTTGGTACTGGGAATTGAATCCAGGGGTGCTTAACCACTGAATCACATCCTCAGCCCTTTTTATATTGTATTTAGAGACAGGACTCACTGAGTTACTAAGGGCCTTGCTAAGTTGCTGAGGCTGGCCTTGATCTCACAATCCTCCTGCCTCAGCCTTCCAAGCTGCTGGGATTACAGGCCTGCGCCACCACACCTGGCTATGTTTACTATTTTATTCCTTTCATCCTGTCCTTCTCAGCATCTTCCCTGCATACCACCCAGTTCCCTGCACCCCTGGCTCATAGAAACACACACACACACACACACACACACACACACACACACATGCATTCACATTCTTTCCTGGAGAAGATGCTCAAAGTAATTTATCATTTTAAAAATTATTTTGCAGGATTATTGACTGTCTTCAATTAAGAAATTTATGGGGGAGAGGGATTTTAGTGGGTAAAGAGCATTCAGCCCATTTACAGATGTCTCAGGATGTCTTAGGGTGCTCTACCTTTGCCCTGATTATAAATAAACCATGAGGGGCTGGGGTGGTGGCTCAATGGTAGGGCACTTGCCTTACATTAGGGCACTTGCCTCACACATGTGGTGTGCGGGGTTCAATCCTCAGCACCACATAAAAATAAATAAAGGTATTGTTTCCATCTACAACTAAAAATAAATAAAATAAACCTTGAGTCTCAGTGCATAACAACAAAAGTTTACTTCTTACTCACACCAAGTCCTGTGTGGATGGTGCTGGTCAGGGGGGTCTCTTGCATGACAGGACCCAGTGGGGGATCAGCTGCTTGTCCCTTGTGGATGTGAAGTCACCACTCTGCAGGTGGCCATAGGGTGAGGGGGAGAGGAGAATGGAGACTCACAGGCAGATTTTGGGAACCCAGCCTGGCAGTTGTGAATATGGCTCTTGTACCCAATTGACCAGAATGAGCCACACTGGCCCACTTGACTGGAAGACGCTGGGAATGAAGGATTTAGGAAGAAAACAAAAGGGACAAAGCATTATCTGTCATACAGGGTGATAAAGTGAGAAATTTCTAAACATCCTCCCCTGCCTCCTGCAAAAAAAAAAAAAAAAACAAAACCACGCAGTCAATGCCGTCTCACACTTGCAGAAGTAGATGGGAAAAGTCCTTACAATGTGCTATGTCCCTTGACCCCATCAAGCCCAGACACTGAAATATTTCCTAGGACCAATGCCGGCCCCTTGGTGTCTCTGCAGATATGAAGAAAAGAACTCACGTGGCAGAAGGGAATGACCCCATATGGAATGAGGTAGACACCCAGGGCAAGCCCAGAAGAGGAATCACTCACTGACCCCCATGGCAAGGGGGGACAATGGTGGGGTCCAGGCAGGTGCTTAGAGGCCTGGGGAGCAGACAGGGAGCTTCACCGGCTTTCCCGAGGTCGAGGCATCTCCAATCTGACAAGGTTATATTCCCACAGCTTTCTTAGTGCTTCTTCCCAGCTCTGGGATTGACCATGGTATGGCCCATCCACTGATCCAACCAATCCACAGATGTGTGTCTAGAAGTCTGACGCAGAGACAAGGATCCCTGTGTAGGACCCCCATGTCCTCTTTCATCCATTCTTGCTGCCCCTCCCCCAAGCTCCCGAACTCCTAACACAGCTTTCCAGTTCAAGCCGAGGAACCCAGATGGGACACCCTATCCTTTGGGCAAGACAGCAAATGCCATCTCAGGAAATTCGACATGAGGGAAGCTCCAAGTTTGGGGGAAATATGGTACCAGCCCCTGTCCCCAGCCTTCCCGCACTTCTTAGGAGGATGTGATGGGGAGGGCAAAGGAAGGACACGAACCTCTCCATGCCCTCCACAGTCCCTGGTATGGTACCTCTGGAATCGCCCCCTGGAAAAAGACTCCTTCCTGCAAATCATCCTTCGGGACATGACCCCATCAAAGAAAGAAAGGTGAGGCAGAGAGAGAGAGAGAGCGAGAGAGAGAGAGAGAGAGGTGTGTGGAGCCTGGCTCCCTGACCAGAGCAGCAGCAGCAGATCCATCTCACCTCGCGGAGCTCACTTCAGCCAGTCAGGGAGGAAAGGGGGTGGGGCCTGGAACAAGTTGGTGAGGATGGGAACTTGGGCTTCCAGCAACAGCTCTGGCCTTCTGAAGCTATGGGCCTCCCCTTCCTTCTTCTCTCTGGCTAAATAAAGCCTGGCTTCCTAACAAGGTCCCTTCTCATGCCCAACCCAGAGGGACAACCCCTTGGGAGTGAAGTTATGGCAGTTCAGAGAATCTGATTGGCCCAATCAGCAGTTCCTTGCATGGGGAGCCCCAGAGCCAGGAGAGCCCTGCGCCTTCTGGTGGATCCCCTGTTTCCCTGGGTGGTTCTTCAGCCCCTGAGAGAAAACCATCCCAGCTAAGGCCTTTCCTACAGGAGACCCTGTCCCCGGGTTTGGATCTCACCCTGCTCCTTCCTTCCCCAGGTTCATTGGTTTGGCCACGGTGCTGCTCAAGTCATTGGAGAAAAAATCCCGTGAGGTCCTTTTTGTGAAGGACCTGGTCCTGCTCAACCATTCCATGGAGCCCACAGATGTGAGTCAGGCCCAGAAAGGCCACGACAGGGCAGCTCGGGGAACTGGAGCAACTAGTAGAGCTGAGCTTCTGCACTCCAGCAGGGAGCCCACTGCCATGGTCTGCCGATTCCCCCACCCTGCCGTCCACCTGGCAGCTCCCCTTCCATCCATCCATTGAGAAAGATCAATAGATTGTCCTGAGAGTTAGCACTGGGATGAAAAATTGAGTTGATTTTTTTTAATTAGGGAAAGGGTTACCAGGGATTGACCTCACGGGCACTCGACCACTGAGCCACATCCCCGGCCCTATTTTGTATTTTATTTAGAGACAGGGAGGGTCTCATTGAGTTGCTTAGCACCTTGCCATTGCTGGGGCTGGCTTTGAACTCGCTATCCTCCTGCCTCAGCCTCCTGAGCCACTGGAATTACAGGGGTGCACCATGGTGCCTGGCCAAAATTGAGTTTTAGCAGACACTTGAAGGTAGCAGGGGAGTGGGAAAGCTTTTTAGTCGGGAAATGGTAGGCTCCGAGTGTACCTGAGTGGAGATGTTACATGGAAACCAGAGACTGGCTAACTAGAATCCCAGCATCCTCTCTGATTGGTTTGGGGAGCCTATTTCTCTACTTGGTCCTAAGTTGTGAATAGGGACAAAAATTAGGGCCGCTGTCAGGTTATTATTCATCCAGTCCTGGCCATTGGAGGCTGGTGGTCATTGCCTGGCTTCCTGGATTGTTGTTAGAGATAGGGGTCTGACTTCCTACAAGTCAGACTTCATGAAGGCTGCCTTCCTGGGCTGGTTGCTGTAGATAATGGATTAGTTGCCTGCGTAGGTTGCTGCAGATTGTGGTCAGAGTTTTATTTTTATTTGTGGTGTGGCCTCATCTATTTGTATATTATGTCTCTCAGAAGAGCATTCCTTTTCCCAGTGGGCAGGAAAAGAAGGAAAACCAGGCAAGGGCTCAGTGTGTGGGGAGGAGGCAGGTTCATGGACAGGGGCTGCCTATACTTTCAGCATGTAGTTGGGGGAGAAGGTGAGGTGGCAGAGCTGAAGCAGGGGGTGGCCAAGTTAAAGGGCCCTGTGGTCTGCACTGCTGAGTGGCGGCTTTCCTCTGATGGCTCAGGGCCCTTGGGGAGGTGAGCAAGCCATCTTGGTGATGAGGTGAAGCCGGTTGGGTGGCGAGGTCCTCTGGAAGTAGGAGGTCAGTTAAGAGGTCTTTGTAGGAGGCCAGAGATGCTAAGCAAGGGGGAGAGATGGTTCCTGATGGATGCCCCATCATCTCTCCCTCTCCTCACTACCTTCTTGCTGCCATTGCCACCACTGTGTGGCTCCTTGATTCTCCCAGTGTCCTCCACTGCTCTCTCCTCTCTAGTTTATGTCTTCCCTGCACCCCGGCTGCGCCAGGTGTGGCCCCATATCAGGGGCATCATCGTCACTCCCCTCCAGAGGATTGGCTGTGAGGCCGGCCAGCCTGGGAGGGTTCCAGGGTCTGGATGACCAGCCCCTGCCTTTGCTTTGCAGTGCACTATCAACCTACAGGTGTTCCATATGACCCAAGAGGACTTTGAGAGGACAGGTTTGTCCTTCCCCGGGGCTTCTCCCAGCATAGCTAGATGAGCTTTTTGGAAACTTTGACACCCAACCCTTGAGGCTTTCAGAAGGATTGTGATCAGGTTAGGGTCCCTGGAAACCATATAGATCTAGTGGTTGCATCCCCAGACATCTGGCGAAGGCCATCTGACTCCTCGTGTGTCCATTTGTCATCTTCAAACAAAGGCCCAGCCTTCAGTGGGCATAGGGGGTACAAGGATGACCATTTCCAAGAGCCCCCCATTGTGAAGAGTTGGGTCCAGGGATCACAGTTACTGAGGGTGGGAGGGGTCCCTGGAAATGTTCTGGGGAGCACATGTGCCCCTATTAAGGAGTCTTGGCCATGTTTTTAGTTAGTGGCTGGTCATGGTGAGGGGGCAGAGTGATGAAAGGGGGAAATGGCTCTGCCCCCCTCCTGAGCTCCAGCCTCTGTGCCCTCCCTGGACTGCTTCTCTAGAAAAGGAAGACGTCTTGGGCATAACTATGAAAGAGGCGGCCCGTCAGAAGCTGATGGTTCCTGGTGCCACCACACCAGTGGTCCTGTCCTCAAAGCCTCAGCACTTTCAGGTGAGGACTCTCCAGGTTGAAAGTCCATGTGACCCACTGACATCTTCACCATGCTCCCCAGCCATCCCCTCCCCTTCACAAGGTCATGGTCAGACCCAGCTTCAGGTCCTGAGAACCTCATTACATCCCCTGCTCCTCCAGGGGCCTTTCTAGGAATGTCTGCCTGTGGCTGGGACTGGAGCCGATCTGGTGAGGCAGCAGGAGGGGCCCAGTGTGCGCCCCGCAGGCCCCCATAGATGCTGGGAGGCAGAGGGCATGGACCTGCCCTTCCAAGTCCTTGGATTGTTGGCTAAACCAGTGAGAATCCTACAAGGTCAAATCAAACTATGTGGGAAAAGGCTGAGCAGGGTGTGAGGGGGGGCGCAGGGGAAGGTCTGCAGAGCCATGTGAATTCCAGAAGCCCATCCATGCCTCACTAACCCCACTCTGATCCATAGCCTGCGGCCCAACATTGCTGCCAGGGTTCTGCCTGTTTCCAACATGCCACCTGCCCAGGAGGTCCGAACTTGACTTTTCCCCTCTTCCCACATTCAGGTCATGGCCAAATCCTAGCTCTTTCTATCACCCATTGCCCCATTTCTCCCTTCCCATGCCCATTCCCTGCATGGCGCATGACTATCACTTCCCTGAACCGCACCGTCAGATAGCCTCCTCCTACCTGTTCTTTTTTTTTTTTAACAGTTTTTTTTTTTTTTTGAGAGAGAGAGAGAGAGAGAGAATTTTTTAATATTTATTTTTCAGTTTTCGGCAGACACAACATCTTTGTTGGTATGTGGTGCTGAGGATCAAACCCAGGCCGCACGCCTGCCAGGCGAGCACGCTACCGCCGGAGACACATCCCCAGCCCCTCCTACCTGTTCTTTATTTGTTTTCTGAACCCAGCACCTTGTATATGCTAGGAAACTACACAACCGCTGAGCTGAACTCCTAACCCTCCCTGTGTATTTTAGTTATCATGGTCTTTCAAAGATGTCTGATCATCATGTCATACACTTGCTTAAAAAAAATCCCAGTGTCCTGGGACAAAACCTAAGTGACCTGGGACCTTGCTAACCCAAGGCTGCTTTGAGTCCAGCTGCTCCTAGCCTTTCCCCTTGGAGTCTCTCTCTATCTACCTAAAATGCTGCTTATCACAGCAACTGAAAGAAGAGTCCCTGTAGGGGAAGGGGAGCCTGGGCCCCCAGCATCTCTCTCCTGTGTGCTTTCCTCTATAGGTGCGGGTGAAGGTGTTTGAAGGGCGACAGCTCATGGGCAACAACATCAAGGCCACAACAAAGGTGACCATTGCGGGCCGCCAGCATAACACACGGGTGAAGATGGGAAACAACCCTTTCTTCAATGAGGTAGGCTGAGCGGGGCAGGTCAGGCAATTGGGCCAGGCAGGAGGTGGGTGTTTCCTGCAGGAAACGCTTGCTTCTTATCTAGGGTGTCTTCAAGTAGGTCTCCTACAAGCATTTACTGAGCACGTACTGAGGGCCAGGCACTGTGCTTGGCATTGGGAGTATAGAGCACGATCATTTGGAGCCTTGCCTTTGAGGAGCTGATGGTCTGGTGGGGGTGGGCACAGCACTTGAACCCAAAAGCAATTGCAATCCTTCTGGGCACACACCCCCACCCATGACCCACCTCCTCCAGGCGCACCCTACCAGCCTACAAAGACCATTCAAACTCGGATGGACTGATTAGGTTACAACTGTCACAACCCAATCACTTCATCACCGAACATCCCTGCATTAACACAGGAGTTTCTGGGGGACACCTCATATCCAAACCACAATATCAGGGCAGCTGGCTGGCTAGGTTCTCCAGAGACCCCCTCCTCTTCCCCTTTACCTGGATAGAAAGCCTTCTGGGAGTCCAGGAGTCCTGTGTTACTGGAGGAACGTGAGGTGATCTTAAACTGAAAGTCATTGAAATGCTCAAAGTTGGGGAAAAGAAGCACAGTATTCCAGAGTTTCGGGTTTATTGGGTCCTTGAGGGAGTGGAGGGAGAAACATGGTTGCACCCTACCCCCTACCAATTCTCTCTGCCTCCCAGATTTTCTTCCAGAATTTCCATGAGATTCCAGCAAAGTTCTTCGATGAGGTCATCCTAATCCAGGTGAGGAGCCAAACTGGTCCCCAGCAAAATGGCTCCATTTTCTTGTCCCACCTCAATCCTGAGAAGCACTTCAACCCTAGCCCATGCCCTTAGAGCCAGGGTCACCTGAAATTGTCTTTCTGACCCCAAAGAAGCCTCTCCACCATCTTCTTTGCCCCCGTGGTAGCCCAAATTTCCCATTCATTTATTCATTCAACAAATGTCATGGATGGCTAACAGGCAGGTTTGGGGGGGGGTGGGCTGTGGCGAACAGGTGACCGCTTCCATGTGTCGGGATTCTCAGGTCACCAGAGGCCTAATCCATTCTCCAACCAGAGGAAGCTGCTCCCAATGGAGAGAGTTTATCACACACCTGAGGAAAGCAAGGAGGCTTGTCCCCTGGAAACGGTTACATGTTCTTGGGAACTAGACACAGAAACAATCGTGATGAGATGTAGTGCAGAAAGTCTACACAACCCCTTGCTTTGAGTTGGCCTTTCTGATCCATGAAATAGAACAGGGTTCCTTTGTAAAGTAAATGAGGAAAAAACAAAAACAAAAACAAAAAAATGTGTAAGCATTGTCCGTTAGGAATCATTCCTTAAATCCTGGGGACCCTGAATATGTCCTTCCTATTGCTTCCACAGGGGATGGGGGAAATCGAAGCTGTGAATAATTAAGATCTTTCTGGAAACTCTCCTTGCAGGTGGTGAACTCAGCATTGCCACGATCCAAAGCAGAGATCGGGAGATTCCAAGTGAGTCCAGCATATCAAATTGCAGGCTTGGTCAAACCATTGCTTAGACCCTCTCTGGGCTCCACACCCAAGCCTGGGGAAAGGAAAGATCCAGGCTTAGATCCACCTACCAACTGGGTGGCTTAGACCAATTACTCTGAGCTTCTACTTCCTTGTCTGTAAAATGGGAATAATAATAGACCCAAACTGCAAGGTCATTGTGAGGATTAAAGTAGATAACAGGGAAGTACTGGGCACCATCTTGAATTACCCAAACCCATGATACTGTAGACACATGTCTGCGTCCAGGTAACGTGCGCTGGAGAAACAGAAAGGCCAACGTTAAGTGTTGGAGAAACCCAAAGAAAGATTGCTGCCTGTGAGGACAGAGGACAACAATGTAATTGAAAAGACACAAACTGAGAGAGGAGTTCACACAGGGAGGGTTAAAATAAGAGTCTCAGAATCCAGGAATATCAGGAAAGGGTTGGTGCTAGGTTAAATACAGGATGCCTGGTTATATTTGAATCTTAGATAAACAACAGATACTTCTTAGATCTGTCAAAGAGGCTTTATTTTAAGATTCTAGAATGGAGCAATGCTTGATTGTATAAAACAGAATAACAGGCCAAGCAGAAGAAGTTGGTTTTATGGACAGAGAATGACTGGGGGAAAAAAAAGACCCAGAAACAAGCCAGGGGCGGGAGTGCACGCCTGTAATCCCAGAGACTCATGAGGCTAGGCCAGTTCACGGCCAGCATGGGCAATTTAGCAAGACCCTACCTCAAAATAAAGTATATAGCTCAGTGGAAGAGTATCTGCCTGGTAAGCATGAGGCTCTGGGTTCAGTTCCTACCACCCCCTCTCCAAAATAACAAAATAGAAAGGCAGATTGGTCATCACAAAGTTCCTTGGCTTATAAGGCAAGGACAGGGGGACAGAACAATAGGAAAATAACTGACTGCTTAACAACAAGTTCCTTTTCGTAAGGAATAAAGCAGAGGAAGTTCGTTATTGTACAGATGTACCTGGTTCAGGAATCTGGCTCTCATTCTCCTGATTGTCTGAAGGTCACATAACAATTGAAGTGATGGAACTTTAGCATGGGTGACTCATTTTGATATTTAGTCTAGTCTCTTTGGACCCAGTGCAGTAGTTTTGTCTAAAACAACAGGCCCCCATAATTTTTATAAACAGTTATAATTCAGTAATGTCCAAATATTGTTTCATTGCACACCAAATATTGCATATGGATGCTGAAGTTCAATTTTTTTTTTTTTTTTTTTGGTACCAGGGATTAAACCCAGGGGTGCTTAACCACGGAGCCACGTCCCCAGCCCTTTTTGTATTTTATTTAGAGACAGGGTCTCACTGAGTTGCCTAGGTCCTCATTGCTCTCATTGCTGAGACTGGCTTTGAACTTTGTTTCTCCTGCCTCAGGCTCCTGAGCTACTGGGATTACAGGCATGCACCACCATGCCCGGCCAGAATTCTTCAAAGTTTGTTCAAATCAGGATCCAAACCAGATCCATTCATTGCAGTTAGCAAATGTGCAGCTTAGGTTTCTTATTCCATTGGTTCCCTTAAATTTTTTTTTCTTTAGCTTGCAATTTATCTGTTAAGGAAACAGTAGTTGTACCTGGTATCCTCCAGTCTAGATTGCATTTCCAGGGGGGTCATATCTCACCCTACTTCCCCATTTCCCTATCCAGAGGCTTGACCAGACTGGGAGCAATTATTTAGCAAGGTGACTTCAGCAGGAGGCACAGAGTGCCTGTGGGGCTCTCTTCCTGCCAGGCCATTGCTGGTCACTGACTACATCTACTACTGTCTGAGGAGTGACTGAACCTGAATTCTGCTTTGTCTTGGTATAGCTTTATTGGGATACAGTTGCTGTACAATGAATTGCACATATTAAAATGTGTCATCTGATATATTTTTAAATATGTACATACCCATAAAACCATCATCATGATCAAGATAATAAATGTATCTGTCACATCTATCATTCCCCAAAAGTTCCCTCAGGCCCTTCCTCTTCCTCTCATCCTACCTCCTCCCATCCTCAGCCAATCAATGATCTATCTTTCCTCCCTCCCTCCCTGTTTTTTCTTCTTTCTCCCTGCCCAGCTTCTTTCGCCCCCCCTTCTTTCTTTGCTGGGGACTGAATCCAGAGGTGCTTTACCACTGAGCTATACACCCCCATCTCCTTCCTTCCTTCCTTCCTTCCTTCCTTCCTTCCTTCCTTCCTTCCTTTCTTTCTTTCTTTCTTATCACTAAATTGCTGAGGTTGGCCTCAAACTTATTTATTTTTATTTATTTATGTTTTAATATTTTTTAATCGTTGATGGACCTTTTTATTTTTATTTCTTTATATGCGGTGCTGAGAATTGAACCAGTGCCTTACACACGCTAGGCAAGGGCTCTACTACTAGGCTACTACCCTAGCTCTTGGCCTCAAATTTATAATCCTCCTGCGTCAGCCTTCCAAGTTGATGTGGTTACAGGCATGTGCCATCACACCTGGAACTGATCTATTTCCACTGTTCTAGATTGTTTACATTTTCTAGCATGTTACATAAATGGAATCACAAGGTATATACCCTTTTTCATCTTGTTTCTTCCACTAAGTGCAATTAGTTTGAGCTTCATTCCTTGTTGCATATAGCAACAGTTTGTTCCTTTTTATTGCTGAGTAATAGTCCATTGTATGGACATAATAGTTTGTTTATCCGTTCATCTGTTGGCTGACATTTCCACTGCTTCCACCCTGGGGCTATTACAATGAAGCTATTGTAAAACATTTATATGTAAGTCTTATTCTGGACACATGCCTTCCTCTCTCTTGGGTAAAACCTGTTCCAGCGCAGGCTTCTTCACTGTTTATAAGACTTTGGCCATTTCTCTCAAACTCAGGATCCTCCTGTGCAGAATGGAGTGACCACAGGCTTACCTTTCCAGTCACTGAATATTAGAGGAGTGTAGAGTGCGGTGGCACACGCCTATTGTACCAGTGGCTTGAGAGGCTGAGGCAGGAGCATCACAAGTTCAAAGCCAGCCTCAGCAATGGTGAGGCACAAAGCAACTCAGTGAGACCCTGTCTCTAAATAAAATACAAAATAGGGCTGGGGATGTGGCTCGTGGTCGAGTGCCCCCAAGTTCAATACCCAGTAGCAAAAAAAAAAAAAAAAAAGAAAAAGAAAAGAAAAAGAAAAAATCGGAGTTAAGGCAAAGATTGTCTCAAACACCAGTAGCAAATACTGTCATTGGGTCAGCCAGTGTGACGCACCTTGACTGGAGCCCTGGGTGAGTCAGGTTTCCCTTACTATCACAAATCCCTGAGAGACTCTGCGTGTGAGTGTGCATGTGTGTGTGTGTGTGTGTGTGTGTGTGTGTGTGTGTCCTGTCCCGGGGGAACAGGATGATCAAGGAGAAACAAAGAGGCTCTGGGTCTCCTTTTCCCCTGGCAGAAGGCCTGAGGAATGGTACGATGCAGGCCAGGACGAGAAAGGGGCCAGGGCCCCACAGTCACCCTTTGGGTCAGGCCCCCAGTGACCTGGCCTCCTTCTAGGTCCCACACAAAGTTCCACCCCTTCCCAAGAGTACCTAGCCGGGGACTGGCCTCCAACACCTGAGCCTTGGCGGGGAACACTGGAGTGTCAAAGCACAGCCAGACTAACCCTCCTCCCCCACTCTTGTCTTTTCAGACAGATATTGGGTTTATCTACCATTGTCCAGGTAGGTGACGGAGGTTACCCATACACGTGCATTCTACTGAGAAAAATCAGGCCAGGGTCATGTCACCTTGAAATGCCACCACATGAACCAGGCATGGTGGCACACACCTGTAACCCCAGCAGCTAGGGAGGCTGAGACAGGAGGATCACAAGTTCAAAGCCAGCCTCAGAAAAAGTGAGCTGCTAAGCAACTCAGTGAGACCCTGTCTCTAAATTAAATACAGAATAGGGCTGGGATGTGGCTCAGTGGTTGAGTGCCCCTGAGTTTAATCCCCAGTACCAAAAAAAAAAAAAAAAAAAAAAAAATCCCACCACATGGGGAGAAAGTATTAGAAGGCTCTACTTGATAATATTTTACTGTACTCTATGGTATTTTATCTTACTTTATTTTATTTACTTGTTTGTTCGTTTGTTGTTTGTTTATTTAATGGTACCAGGGTTGGAACCCAGGGACATGTTACCACCGAGCCACATCCCCAGCTCCGTTTTTATATTTTATTTAGAGACAGGGTCTTGCTGAGTTGCTTAGGGCCTCTCTAAGTTGCTGAGGCTGCCTTTGAACTCACAGTCCTCCTGCCTCAGCTTCCAGAGTTGCTGGGATCACAGGCCTGTACCAGCACACCCTGCCCTTACTTTATTATAACAGCATATTTTTCTGAAAAACTTTGTGTCAAATGCTAACTTTTGACTGCATCCCTGAGTTTGATTTCTATTTATTGAGGCCAGCATTGCTTGATTGAAGTTGGTTTAAAAAACCAACTCTCACTGAGTTGCTTAGTGCCTTGCTTTTGCTAAGGCTGCCTTTGATCAGATCGGGGTGAGTGGCATGTTCGTTACCTCAAACATTTATCATTTGTGTGTGTTTTAACATTCAGAATTCTCCTGCTGGCTATTTTGAAATGGACAATTAATATATATTAATATTAATTAATTAACTAATATAATTATATATTAATATATATTTTGTTGTGGATGGACACAATACCTTTATTTTATTTATTTATTTCCATGTGGTGCTGAGGATCAAACCCAATGCCTCATACTTGCTAGGCACTGAGCCACAACCCCAGCCCCTGAAATGGACAGTTATGGCCAACCATAGTGACCTCACTGTGCTCTGGAACATTAGAAGCCTTATTCCCTCCTCTTCAACAGCACCCCTGTACCCAGTGAACAACTCTTCTCTATCCCTCCTCCTTCCCACCCACCCACCCTCTACTAACCACTCTTCTGTGGGACCCTGGTGATTGAGTGGTGGTTTCCACCAGGACCTGGCCATGACATACTGCCAGGTTGAGATTTGGATCTGAGGGTGGGGCAGATGGATGCCTCTACCATGTCTGACTCCAGACCAGGCAGTCACAACAGCAGGTTCCCAGGTGGACAGGGGACCCTCTTTCATGGAGGCAATAGCTGGCAACCCTAGGAGGATCCCCTAATGGCTGAAGTGGCTCTTGATCTCCTCTACCATAGGGTGGGAACCAAAAGGTTAAGAGACACCTCTCCTGCCCCCTCTCCCCCAGCCACAGTGCTGGGTTTCAGGGAGAGCCGTGGAGACTAGAGACTGGTCTCCCGTGGCCCCTCTGCTTCTCCAGATCACGCCATCATAAGGAAGTGGCTGGGCCTCTGCCATCCAAATAAATCCACCAGCGGCGTGAGAGGCTACCTGAAAGTCACCATCTGTGTCCTGGGTGCTGGCGACCGGGCCCCGGTGAGGTGCCCCGCCCAGCCCCAGGAGCATTTTCTACCCTGGCCTCTAACCTGCACAACCATCCTTCATCCAGCCTGTCCCTGTAGGGTGGTCCCACTCTGCCCACCCTGGCTGTGACCTCCCCACAACCCTGACCCTGTCTGCTCTCAGGTGGATCAGAAGCTGGCCTACTCGACCGATGATGTGCAGGTCTTCAAGTCCACGGCAGTCCCCATCAAGATGGCTTACCTACAGTTCTTCATCTACTGCGCAGAGGACCTCCATTCCGGTAGGAGGGGAGGGACCCCCCTGAGCTTGCCTGCAGGGGAGCAGCCCAGACCCTTGTGGGGCCTTCTCATTCCTTTTGACACTGACCTAAGAGGGGGGTGGGGGACAGAGTGAGATGAAGTCCTCCAGGACTGTTGGACCAAGGTCACCCTGGTGTCCCTTTGTGCTTTGACCGGCCTTTGAGGCCCAGATGCAGACTCACGGTACTTTCTGATCATCCCACCCCACTTCCCCCCTTCTGTGTGGAGTGGACGTCACACAGAAGGGGCAGAGCGGGGGTTCAGTAGTGGTGTCATCTTTCCATTTCTACCTCCTTAAAAAAAAAAAAAAGTGCTGCCATCTCAGAGTCTTTCAATTTCTTGTTCGTAGAGAAAAGCCCGATTGTAAATCCTGTGTTGGAGGTGGAACTCATTGGGGAGAAGGTAAATAGAAAAAGAGAACATGGCACCTGAGAAAAGGAGTGGGCTGGGACCCCAGAAATGGAATCCTAGCTCATCCACCAACGAGCAGGGTGAGCCTCTGGAGGTGGGGCAGTGGACAGGTGGAGGCCAGTTCTCAACCACCTCCGCTGCCAGAGAATGCCCAGAGCCCTGCAAGGAGAAGATGCCCACGGGAACCAAACACCTGGCCCATGAATGAGTGGGTAAAATAACTGCCCACAAACTAACTGCAGGGCCACTGCCCTCCCGGCCTCAGTTTCCTCATCTGTAAATGAAAAGACCTGGGCTAGAGAACTGCCAACCTTCCAGAAACCTCAAAGTAGCACTTCCCAAAAGTACTGACAGGTGTCAGGTCCCATGTTGCAGATGCTAAGTCCTATGTTGCCGGGCGTGGTGATGCACGTCTAGAATCCCAGCGACTCAGGAGGCTGAGGCAGGAGGATCACAAGTTCGAGGTCAGCCTCAGTAACTTAGTGAGGCCTTAAGCAACTTAATGAGAAAGGACAAAATGAAAAGGACTGGGAATGTGGCTCAGTGGTAAAGTACCCCCTGGGTTCAATCCCCAATACAACAACAACAACAAAAAATCCTATGTTCAGATTTGGGGAAGGCTAGGTTAAAGTTAAATAGGTTTGTCTTAGAAGTCACAAAACATCATTTTACTCTATTGCATCTGTTAAAACTAGCCCACATGTCAGGAGAAAAGAATTAAGGTCCTCCTTCTGAAGGGAGAAGTACCAAAGAGTATGGGTGCATATTTAAAACTATCACACTGAGTATTTATTTTCCTATGGTCTGGGTATTCCAGAACTAGTGGAGAAATTCTTGGGTGACAAGTGACACACTTTTTTAAAATTATCTTTTAGTTATAGTTAGACACAATACCTTTATTTTATTTATTTATATGTGGTGCTGAGGATTGAACCCAGGGCTTCACATGCGCCAGGCAAATGCTTTACCGCTGAGCCACAACCACAGCCCCGTGACACACATTTTTTTTTAAATACTTGACAAGTTTGTGTTTATTTTAGTGTACCTAGAAAGCTTAACAATGCCAACTAACACTTGATTTCATAGATATTATTACCTAGAGTAAGGCTAAGTTTATGTTTTATGTCAGTTGATGGTTTTAAGGGTATTCTGCTATCATCAGCCATTGTCTGGGCCATTTTTTAAATTGGAATTTTGTAATTTATCCACCATAATTTCTGTGTATGCACTCGTGGAGTAAAAGTTATAACCCTATCTGTACCTATTTAAAGATGAAAGGGCTATAAATGTAACTCAGGGGTAGGGTGATTACTTAGCATGTTATCAGGTCCTATGTTCCTAGCATTGCTAAAAAAGAAAAGAAAGGAAGAAAGAAAAAGATAAAGGAGGGCTCGAGGTGTGGTTCAGAGGTGGAGGTCTTGCCTGGCTTGTATGAGGCCCTGGGTTTGATCCTCAGCACCATATAAAAATAAGTAAATAAATAAAATAAAATAAAAGTATTGTGTCCATCTACAACTAAAAATACAAAATAAATAAAAAAGAATAAAGGAAAAAAATGTTCATAGGAAAGTGATTTAAGAAGAAATACTGAGGAGTGTGGGTCTGGCAAATGCTTTGAGATAAGTAACCAAGGGATTGAAGTGGCAGCTGATGAGAAGTTGTCCAAGGACAACTTTCAAGGACAAGCCCGATCACTTGGTGCCACAGAGTCCACCTGTGACCTGGACAGGGAGAGCTGGAAAGTGAGGCCAGTAGTGGGAGGAGGGGACAGGCTAGCACTGACCACGCTGTGTTGGTCAACTTTCCATCACAGTGACAAAGTACCTGAGAGAAACAATGTAAAGGAGCAAAGGTTTGTTTTGGCTCATGGTTTCAGAGGTCTCAGTCCATGGTCAGTGGCTCTCCTGCTTTGGGGTCTGTGGTGAGACACAACACCATGGAGACAGCCTGTGGTGGAGCAAAGATGCTCTCCTCTTTGTGGCCCAGAAGCAAAGAGAGGAGGAGGTACTGAGGTCCCAGTCCCCCCTTCAAGGACACGCCCCCAGTGACCTCACTTCCTACCACCAGGCTCCACCTCTTAAAGGTCCCACCAGCTCCCAGTAGCTCCATCAGCTGGGGACCAGCCTTGAATATATGAGTCTTTGGGGGACGCTGAAGATCCAAACCATAACACCTGCTTTTGGATGTTCCCAGCTCAAGACGATTGTGCAGACTCAAACCGACAACCCAATATGGAACCAGATCCTGACCTTCCAGATTCAGGTATGGCTGTTCCATCATGCTCGCCCTTGCCCCCCCCCCCCCCCCAGTGGAAGGGAATCTTGAGTGTTCATGTGTGAATATGGATGGAAGGTGAAGACAGGGAGCCCAGTGAGGGGAGCCGGGGCTCTACCTTAAGAGAGCACAAGGAAGCTCAGATAGGGAAAACCTTGATTTATTTATACAGTATGAAGCAATAAGTGAACCATGCAAATGAACTTTCCAGAGAATTTATATGTGCCCCTCACCCATATTTTAAAAAGATAATAAACAGGCAGCCATGGTCTAGCTACTCGGGAGGCTGAGGCAGGAGGATCACTTAAGCTAATCACTTAAGGTTTGAAACCAGCCAGGGCAACAGAGTGAGACCTCATCTCCTAAACAAAACAAACAAAAAAGCAAATCACTTTAAAGGCTCATCCTAGATTGTAGTGTACATTTTCTACCTTCAAGGCAAAGTACTCTGAAGATAATGACAGCTCTGTGTAGATGGCCCCAAGGCACCCTGGAAGCCTAGTTATTACTCTGGGCTGTATGTGGACAGGGCTATGTCATCGCATACAGAACGGCTCCAAGATGCTCTTCGCTGTGGAGTACTGTCATCTGATCTCTTAGCCTTTCAGTTCTTCTAGGTCATTTATGAACTGTCATGGATGACAGCTCTCTTGAAGCCCTGGTGGAGCCTTAATGACCTTTTGACTCGATGCCAACTCCTAAGAGCTGTGTGTAAAATCAGAATACGCTCTCTCCTAAGTGCAAGTGCAGAGAAATCTGTGTCATATCAGTTTGCCTACCCAGAGGGTGTCTAGCTTTCTTATAGCTTCCATTGTGCAATACAAAATTAGCTCTCTTCCTCTCTCCTCTGAACTACCTCCCTGATGTTTCTAGAAGCTTCCCCCAGTTGGCCTCCTGGTGAGTCATCATTTTCAATAATTCCTCATAATCCCTACCTCCTTAGATGATTTTATAGACTCTTAGTGGAGGAGGGGAATTTAGAAGAGGCCTAGCACATAGTCTTGCTCGGAGCTCTTTCACCTTTCTGTGGCTGTGAGGAGTGGGTGGCCCAGGTCCTCCACGGATGTTCATATGTTGGCCTTCCAAAATGTGATAGTGGCTAAAGACCCCGAGACTTCACTCATGCCAGGCCTCCATGGTGGGGATCATTTGGAGTGATCATCACTAGCCCTTTGGAAAGGTATCAGGCAGATATGAGCCTCACTATAAAGAGGCAGGATGACTAACTGCACACAGGTGCCAGCACCTGAGGCCACCTGGTCAAGGGGACACTGCTGAAAATGGGCCTGTGGCGATGGCCAACTTGAGGGCCCAGAGATGGAGGGGAGACAGTATGCTTGAATCTAGACAAGAAACCGAGATGGGGGGAAATTCTTAATGGAATGGATGAAAAGATGGTTTGACCATGAACTTGAAGAACTTGGAGGATTCATAACTTTGGACGACCAGGATGGCCATGGCATCCATCTCTCCCCTTCCAGTGTTCTTTCTTAACCTGGGCAGTTTTCTCTTTTCTTATTATGTGCTCAACTAGAAAGCCTTTTCCTTACTCCTCACTTGGTCCCCAGCTACCAAGGCAGGGGTAGAAAGGATGGAGAAGGTGGGGCTGGGGTTGTGGCTCAGCACATAGGAGGTGCTGGGTTCAATCCTCAGCACCACATATAAATAAATAAATAAAATAAAGGTATTCATTGTGTCCAACTACAACTAAAAAATAAATATTAAAAAAAAGAAAGGATGGAAAGGGTGGAGAACCAGGAGGTTCCTAGCCACATCTCAAGAACTGCTATAAGGAGGATAAGAAACCCCAAATAAGGAGATTTGGGATCCCACTCAGGGTTTCAAATCCTGAACTTCTGTTTTACATGAGTTTTTTCCTTATTATTTTCTATTTTTTAAATTGTAGTTGGACACAATATCTTTATTTCTTTTATTTATTTTTATGTGGTGCTGAGGCTTGAAACCAGTGCCTCACACATGCTAGGTAAGTGCTCTACTGTTGAGCCATAGCCACAGTCCCTATTTTCTTTTAATAATTGAAGAAAAATACAATCGAGGAGGAAAACATATGCAAAGCAGAGATAAGACTCAGAAGCTGGAATTCAAATCCTGATGCCACTCTTTATTATATGACCTTGAGAGGGTCCCTCTGTGCCTCTGGGCCTCATTACCCATCTGTATATAGGAACAAATCACAGCCCTCACTGGGTTATGGCAGAGTAGTTAAGAGATTTGAGGCTTTAGCCTCTGCATGAAGCAGGAGAACTTGAGGAAACCAACCCCTCTATGCTTCAGTTTCCCCATTTGAAAATGAGGTGTTGTTTTGTACCAGGGATTGAACCCAGGGGCACTTAACCACTGAGCCACACCCCCAGCCCTATTTTGTATTTTATTTAGAGACAGGGTCTTACTGAGTTGCTTAGGGCCTCACTAAGTTGATGAGGCTGGCTTTGAACTGGTGATCCTCCTACCTCCCCCTCTGGAGCCCCTGGGATTACAGGAGTGAGCCACCCACACACGGCTGAAAATGAGAATATAAATAGCACCTGGTTTGTGGGGTTGTTGGGAGTATCACTCAGCTGATCTGTGGAAATTGTTCAGCTCAAGCTGGTGGACGACAGAAACCCTCCCAGGGTGGTAGTTACCATTATTTATTTACTCTAGGAGGAGACTGTTTGATGAGTACTCATTTAAACTTCGAAGTTTAAATGTCAGGGAGGGCCCAGGTCTCTTGGTCCTCAAGTTTAAACTTAAGAGATCATTTTAAGATAAAAGATGGTGGTGTGGCAGTCCCAGGACCTATAAGTTGGGTGCAGCTAAGCCTAGGGCCAAACCTCCATAAGCTCCTTGGTAAATTCAGCTTGTCTGTGATTGACTGGTATCTGAGCTGGGCCTTGCCCCCAGAACCTCCCAATCACTCTCAATATCTCTGCCAAGCCCAGGCCATCCCAGTGACTCACTGCTGTCTTGCCTTCATCTTGCAGATGCCCTGCCTCTCCAGATACATCAAGTTCAGAGTCTTGAACTGGTGAACAGAGGGGCTAGAAGTTCAAGCACATGCAGGGGGAGGAGAACATAGGTGCCCAACCAGGGGCTCAGCCCACCGGAATGTGTTTCTCCCTAGCCCCAAGCAGAACTGCTGGGATGAGATCGGGACTGTCACCTTGTGCCTCAACCAGATCTCGTCCTCTGGAGAACTGATCGAAGGCAAGCAAAGCCCCGGACCCAGCCTCCCACACCTCTCCCACTTGGGCCCCACCTGCTCTCACCCCCTCTCCTTCCAGGGATGTACTCTGGCTTCCTGCCTTGCTTTGGCCCCTGCTTCCTGACTCTCCATGGGGGTAAAAAGCCCCCTTTCAGGATCTACGCAGACCCTGTAAGCTTCTCGTGTCGGCTCTAGGAGGTAAAGGTTATCAGTGTGAAGCAGGAGACCCGGGAAAAGCCTGGGAAGGACTCAGTCCTGATTTCTGACCACCACACTCCAGCAGAGGACAGGAAGCCTGTTACATAGATAGCCATGTGTCTGGGGGACATAAGCGGTGGCCCCAGAAAGGAACACATGCGGTTCTCTAGACAGTTCCAGAGGAAGGGGCACTGAGACGAGACCTCAGGTAAGATTTTCCACGGGTTGAAAGGACATGGCGCAGACAAGCATGGAAAAGCAGGGGTAATTCAAGAGTGGTGCGAAGTGCCAGAAACCCAGCTCGAATTGGCTTAAATGGAAAAGGAAGGAGGCTGGGAAGGATTCCGAGTGAAGAGGGGCCTCAGGCGCCACAGGCAGAAGCGGCTGGTTGGAGGCGCCCTCTCTCTTCGGCTCCCCACACCTTTCTCCTGGGCCACATTCGGGTAACGGGCTGGGAACCAGGGAAGCACTCTAATTGGCCTCTCTAGGTCATGTGTGCTCTCTTTGGACCAATCACTGTGGTCAAGGAGGCGCAGAGTGTGCCTTGATGGGCCAGACTTGGAGCGCATGCTCAGTGGTGATCAGTCCTGGCCTAGTTGCATCCTTCAAGGTGCTGGCGTGTGGTCTCCATGAACACTTCAAGGTGGCTGGCACATGGCCTCGGTGAACCAGAGTCGTGGGTGCTAGGGTGCAGAAGAGGGATGAGGCCTAGAGACTTCCAGCCACATCGGTGTCTGTCATATTTGGAATTCTTTCCAGAGTTTGTGGCTGGAGGTACCCCAGGCAGGCGGCAGGCAGGGAGTCCCTGGACAATCTTGGATTTGCTGTGGGGGTTTCTGGCGACATGTGCCAGCCCTTTCCCTCTCACCCATTTTCTCCCCATTTTCTTCTCTCTTGCCATAGTGTATTCACGACTCTATAAGGGATGGTTTATCTTACCGAGGTCGAGTCTACCTGGAGTTGATCACCCAACTCAAGTCCCAACAAGAAACTTGGATAAAGGATCTCTCTCGTGATGTGATCAGGGTAGAGGTAACTGTGGGAAACAGGCTGGGGAAGAGAGCCCCTCAACCAAATCTACTGTGGACCCCAGTTTCTGGCCCTGTACCAGCCCCTGACTGTGAGCGAGCTGTTGGATGTGTAAAGATGCTGCTCCATCTGCCTTAGTATTTACTAAGCCCCTGTCTGGCACCTTCATACTTGCCAAATCTCCAGTGGTGATGCTGGTGGAAGAGTGAGTGGGTAGGGGGAACCCAGTAAAAAAACAAAGTTTCATTTTAAGAAATGCATAATAAGCCAGTGGAGGAGGAATGTTCATTCATACCTTAGTTTCTCAGGGCTTTGAAAAATAGTGTAAGGGATTTAGATTTCTTCCCCAAACCAGTGAAGGACCATTGAATTGGCAAAGGGCATAAGGAGCAGTATTAACAATAGATTGGAGGGGAGTAAGTTGGTGTTACACAATAAGGAGAAATGGGGAGAGTCCTGGTGGAGAGAGTTTGAGGAGAGGAGAACAGGTTTCAAAGACCTTTGGAAACAGAATAGTCAGAGTCAGTAACCAACAAGACTTAGGAAGTGAGGCTGACTCCCTAAGCTCATGTCCATTCTCTTCTTTGATGGACCAAGGTAGTCAGGGGTGTCAGGCACCAAGATGGGCCCTCTGAAGGAGGAGCAGGTCTGGGGAAGATAATGAATCCCATCTCTGACATATGCTTGTGAAATGTGGATACATTGCCCAGCCTTTGGAGGCTGCTAGCCACCAGGGTGTGTCACCAGGGTTTGTACCTGTGGTCCTGGAATTAATGGCCCAGGGAGAGAGGTGAAGTGAAAGGGGCTGAGCATGGAGCCTCAAGATGTTAGAGGCTAAGAGGCAGGTGGAGGAGGAGGAGCATGCAGAAGTCCTCTCAGAAGGGGAGAAAAAGGGTGATTGTGGATCTCAAATGTGCTTGAGAGATGGTGAGAAGTGAAAGGTGTCTGCAGGTGTTTCAGGAAGCCCTGGTAGCCATTGCTCAGGGGAGATGCTGGGCCACCATAGAAGGAAGGGAGAAGTTGGAGACAGGGTGAGGAAAGAAGACACTAAGAAACTCGTATGAGAAGTAGAAGGAGACATGGTTGGATAGCTGTTAGCCAGGGACTCAGGTGGGAGAAAGACAGTTATTTTTTTAAGAGGAGGAGAGCAGATGGGGAATATAGAAATAGAACAGAAGTTGGCAACAGAAATGAAAGAGACTGATGTGGACAGAGGGCCTGGGCAGGTAAGAGGCATGGTGGGAATGGACCTAATTGGGGGACAGTGAGCAGCTGAGGCAGGAAGTGGAAAGGTGCAGATTTTCGGGTGTGAGTGTGCACAACCTCAGCCCCACACCTTGCCCACCCTGACCCACTCTTTTGAGTTAGGGATTTAGACCCAAAGGAAGGGGCTTCTCTACTCAGAATGGGGAAGGGCTAAACTAACACAGAGCCTCGGCTGACCAGAGAAGAGGCCCTTCTGCCCAACTTCAGGAGGGGGAGGGAACCAGGGTTGGCCAGGTAGAGTGGGCCAAGTGACAGAGGTCCTGAAAGGACCTGCTCTTGATCAACTAGGTGCAAGAAGGGTCTCAATGAAGGTCTAGATCACTGTAAAGAGAAGCCAAGGTGGATTTTGAAAGAAACAGGGCATTTCTTCCTCACCTTCCTGCCTGTCAGTACAGCTTTGTTCTCCTTTTTATTTATGTACTGAGGATGGGGGGGGGGTTATCATTTTAGAAACAGCAGAACCGCCAAAAGTATGGCCTGTGTGTCATCTTCATCTCCTGTACAATGATGCCCAGCTTTAAGGACCTGATCCAGTTTGAGGTCAGCATCGGCTACTATGGAAACAAGATGGACCTGAATTACAAGCCTCTAGTGTCAACCACACAGTACAGCCCAGTGATATATGACGGTAATCATCAGATTCTATAAAGAGGAGAAGCTGGGCATGGGAGTTCATGGCTGTCATCCCAGCTACTTAAAGGCTGGGGTAGGAGGATGGCAAGTTCAAAGCTACCAAGGGCAACTTTGCGAGACCCTGTTTTAAAATAAAAAATAAAAAAGGTTGAGGATGTAGCTTAACTGTAAAGTACCTCTTGGTTCAATCCCTAGTACCAAAAAAAAAAAAAAAAGTGGAAAGCAAACCATTGTCTGCCAGGCCCTGTGCCATTTCTTCCAAGGATATTAGCTCATGGAACATTCGTAGGCATCATCTACCCATATTTTACACATGAGGAGACTAACATTTGGGGAGATGAAGTCACTTGCCAATCATTGCACAGCTAGTAGGCAGTGAACCAAGAGTTGATGCTAGGTCTCGACTTCATGCTCTTCTTTACACTACTTTCCATGTTACAACTTCTAAGCTCATTTCCTCTACAACTCTGGACCATCTCCCACCCAGCCACCCAGTTACCATCCTCTCCCAGTCCACCCGTCCTTTACCACTCCATCCAACCTTTACCCATCCACTCTCTCAAACACCCAATCAGCAATCATCCCTTCGCTCATTCATTCATCCAATATCGATCTATTGGACACCTATGCCAGGCACTGTAGAGTGGCACAGTCCCTGGGCGGCAGCAGCATCACCTGGGTACTTGTTAGAAATATAGATTCTTGACCCTGCCCAAGACTTGCAAATCAGAAAATCTGGGCATGGGGCCCTACAAGCCACATTTTAACAAACCCTCCAGGTGATCTGGGCATGTGCTAGAATTTTGAGAACAACTGGCACCACAAAATTGTCTTCCTCTCGCCTTCATCAGTCACCATCTTGTGTCCCACTGACAGCCTTTCTGTAGGTCCCAATAGTCCACCTGGTTGTTTTGTTTTGTTTGGATACTGGGGATTGAACTCAAGGGCTTTTAACCACTAAGCCACATCCCCAGCTCTTTTTATTTTTTACTTTGAGACAAGGTCTCCCTGAGTTGCTCAGGGCTTCAATAAGGTGCTGAGGCTGGCTTTGAACTTGTGATCCTCCTGCCTCAGCCTCCCTCATTGCTGGGTTTAGAGGTGTGCACCATTGCACCCAGCCTCTACCTCTGTGTTGTTGTTTTTTTTTTGTTTGTTTGTTTGTTTGTTTTTTAAATAAAAGCTTTACTGAGGTCTGGGGTTGTAGTTCAGTGGTAGAGCGCTTGCCTAGCATGTGTGAGGCCCTGGGTTTGATCCTCAGCACCACATAAAAATAAATAAGTAAAATAAAGGTATTGTGTCCAACTACAACATATATATATATATATATATATATATATATATATATATATATATATATATATTACTGAGACAAAAGGTAGCACTCACTCCCTGTATTTCTCCCACCTCTCTAGCCCTAGACAACCAGTCTAATTTCTGTCTTGATAGGTTTTCCTATAAAGATTTTCCTGGACATTTCATACACATGGAATCATACAACATGTGTTTCTTTGTGACTGGTCTCTTGCATTTAACATCATGTTCTACTTGTTTTTTATATTATGAAACGTACATATGAAAAAGAATATAAAAGGTTTATGTGCAGTTTAATGAGTTCCCATGAACTCACCACCCATCTTAAAATACAGAAAATTGTTAGTGTCTTAGAAGACACTGAACCATTCACCCTAGAAATAACCCTGATCCTCTGATGCTAATCATCCTTATCTTCCTGATTCCTACCCCCATGTATGAAATCTTAGACAGCATACTGTTTTTCTAATTAATGTGATGTACTCTTTCAGTCTGTACTCATCTGTCTTCAATCTTTTTTCAACAGTATGTATTTATATAGGTCTGTGTAGCTGCAATCCATTTTAATTCCTGTATATACTTCACTGCATGATTATACCATAAATTATGTGGTATATGTAGATATTTAAGTTGTACCTCTTTTTGCTAGTATAATAATTTTGTTATGAACATTCTTGTACGTGTCTCCTGGTCACAAACTCAAGGCTTCCTCTAAATTATATACCTAGGAGTGGAAAAGAATCTCAAAGCAAAAGCGATTATGCCAAATTACACTCTCAGTATGGTATGAGAATTCCTGTTAGGCTACGTTCTCACCAGTACTTGATGTTGCCCAGCCTTTTAATTTTTACCAATGTAATGAATGAGAACTAGAATCTCACGTGAACTTAATTTGCTTTTTCCTGATTCTAAATGAGCGTTGAGAATTTTCTCATATGTATACAGACACTTGTTTCTTCCTTGTGTGTAAATGTGCTCATATCTTTCATCAATTCATTTGGCTGTATTTTTCTTATGATGTGTACCTTGACTTTCTTGCCAGATCTGCTCCATGAACTCACCACCCAGTTGAAAATATAGAAAATTGGTCATTCACGATTTTTTGTTTATTTGTTTGTTTGTTACCAGGGATTGCACCCAGGGTTGCTTAACCCATTGAGCCACATCCCTAACCCTTTTTATTTTTTCTTTGGAGACAGGGTCTCACCAAGTTGCTTAGGGCCTCTCGAAGTTGCTGAGGCTGACCTCAAACTCATGATCCTCCTGCCTCAGCCTCCTGAGCCAAAGGACTCACAGGCATCTCATTCACATATTTCTTTAGCAAAGGGACTGTACAAGTCTTTTGATGCCTATCTTTCACCAAGTTGCCTCTTTGTATGGAACTGCAGCATCTTCTGTATTTTGGATTCAACTCCTTCATCAGATATATTCTGCTAATATTTTTCAGTCTGTGACTTGGCTCTTCAATTTCCAATGCCCTTTTAATTTTAAGATCAGAAGTTTCTATTTTTTTTTTTTTTGAGAGAGAGATAGGGAGAGAGAGAGAGAGAGAGAGAGAGAGAGAGAGAGAGAGAGTGAGAGAGAGTTTTTTATGTTTATTTATTTATTTTAGTTTTCGGTGGACACAACATCTTTATTTGTATGTGGTGCTGAGGATCAAACCCAGCACCCCGCGCATGCCAGGCAAGCAAGCACGCTACCGTTTGAGCCACATCCCCAGCCCAGAAGTTTCTAATTTGGATTTCAATTTGTGGATTATCTTTTCTTTCACATTTCATACATTATAAAGCCTAAGGAATATTTGCCTTAGACCATCACCCAGGATTAGGAAGATAGTCTCCTGTGTTTCATTCTATAAGTTTTACAGTTGTAGCTCCTATGTTAGGTGGATGATCTAATTTGACTTAATTTTTGCATTTGGTGTGAGGGGAGGGGTTGATGTGTGTATCTCCTATTAAGCACTCTTTGCTGAAAAAAAAACCTGTTCATTCTCATATTGGAACTTTTGTTGAAGATCAGTTAACTATGGACTGTGGTCTCTCTAGAATTTCATCTTTTCCACTGATTTATTTGTTGATCCTTGTGCCAGTTTTTTTTTTTTTTTTTTTTTTTTTTTGTGTGTGTGTGTGTGTGTCTTTTTTCCCCTGTGGCTTTATTGAGGTAAAATTGAAGTACAATAAAACCCACATTTTTGAAGTATTCAATTGGATAAAATTTGACATATATGTAACCAATACACTTAATATAAAAAGCATTTCTATTTACTTTTTTTAAATAGTTATTTTTTAGTTTAAGGTGGACACAATATCTTTATTTTACATTTATGTGGTGCTGGGGATTGAACCCAGTACCTCATGCATGATAGGTGAGCACTCTACCACTAAGCCGCAATCCCAGCACCTCTATTACTTTTTTTAAAAATTGAAATCATGCTTACTGTTTTGTTTGTTTGTTTGTTTGTTTGTTTGTTTGTTTTGGTACCAGGGATTGAACTCAGGGCACTTGGCACTGAGCCACATCCCCAGCCCTATTTTGTATGTTATTTAGAGGCAGGGTCTCACTGAGTTGCTTAGCACCTCACTATTGCTGAGGCTGGCTTTGAACTCTAGATCCTCCTGCCTCAGCCTCCGGAGCTGCTGGTATTATAGGCGACTATGCCGGGCTCAGACACTGTTTCTTGCATGATTTGTCACATTAGAAAGCAATCCCACCTTAGGATCTATAGACCCCCACCCCAACATGTCAATTATTTCAAAATTAAATGGTACACTTATAAATATATCAGAGGTCAGGGAAGAAAGTACAAGAAAAGTAAATAAAAAGCACTTTGAGCAAGTAATAATAAAAGCTTAAAATATCAGGATCTCTTGGGCTGGGGATGTGGCTCAAGCGGTAGCGCGCTCACCTGGCATGCGTGCGGCCCAGGTTCGATCCTCAGCACCACATACAAAGATGTTGTGTCTGCCAAAAACTAAAAAATAAATATTAGAAAAATTCTCTCTCTCTCTCTCTCTAAAAAAAAAAAAAAAAAAAAAAATCAGGATCTCTGGGATGAAATCATACTCAGATGAAAATTTATTTATTTTATTTATTTTTTTTAAAGAGAGAGTGAGAGAGGAGAGAGAGAGAGAGAGAGAGAGAATTTTTAATATTTATTTTTTTTTTTAGTTCTCGGCGGACACAACATCTTTGTTGGTATGTGGTGCTGAGGATCGAACCTGAGCCGCACGCATGCCAGGCAAGCGCGCTACCGCTTGAGCCACATCCCCAGCCCTCAGATGAAAATTTATAACTTAAAGTACTTGTATCAGAAAGAAGCTAGAATAACAAATTATTTTCAAATTATGTAGGAGGAAGGAAAAAGTAGGAAGTAGGAGCAGAAATATATGGAATAGAGGAGAAATAATACAACTAAAAGTTGATAAAAAAAAAACAAGTCTAATCAAGAAAAAAGCAAGAACATAAAAATTTATATAAATGGAAAGGGAGCTATCAAAATAGCCTATAAATGCTAAAAATATGTTAAGGTAATATTACTATTGCATGTCAACATATGTGATAGCTTAGGTAACATGGCCTGTGTTAGAGAGGGATCCGTGTGCTGCTGAGAAGAAAGAGTATTCAGTCATTGATGGATGAAATAGTCCACATATGTCTGTTAAGTCTAAATTATCAATGTATTTTTTACTTATATAGCTTCTTCCTCTAGCTTTTGTTTGGAGAATCTCTGTCCAGTGGTGACAGAGACATGTTAAAGTCACCCAGTATTATTGTGTTGTGGTCCATTTGATTCTTGAGATTGAGAAAGATTTGTATAATGTACGTAGATGCTCCATTGTTTGGGGCATAAATATTTACGATTGTTATGTCTTGTTGATGCATAATTCCCTTAAGTAGTGTGAAATGGCCTTCTTTGTCCCTTCTGATTAACTTTGGCTTCAAGTCCACTTTTTCTGATATGAGGATAGAAACTTCTGCTTTTTACAAGATGCATGTGAGTGATATGTTTTTTCCCATCTTTTCACCTTCAGTCTGTGGATGTCTATGCCTATGAGGTGAGTCTCTTGGAGACAGCATATTACCCCAGCCCCTAACACTGACTTGATCCCTGTAGCTCTAAAACAAGACTTGAAATCAGATAGTTCAGCGACTCCAACTTTGTTTTTCTTTTATAACATATTTTTTTAAGAGAGAGAGAGAGAGAGAGAGAGAGAGAGAGAGAGAGAGAGAGAGAGAGAGAGAGAATTGTTTAATGTTTATTTTTTAGTTTTCAGCACACACAACATCTTTGTTTGTATGTGGTGCTGAGAATCGAACCCGGGCCACATGCATGCCAGGCGAGCGCACTATCGCTTGAGCCACATCCCCAGCCCTTATAACATATTTTGCTAATTTTTTTCTTTTCCATTTTCATATAAAATTTAACTCATATGATGACAATTTCTATTTAAAAAAAAACACTGGAATTTTCTTGTTATTCTTTTTGTCTTGATTAAGTGGTTTTGTTTGTTTGGCTTGGTTTGTTTTGATTTTAGTCTTAACATTAAAAAAAAAATTTTGTTGTAATGGACAGAATGCCTTCATTTTTATGTGGTGCTAAGGATCGAACCCAGTACCTCTCACATGCTAGGCAAGCACTCTACCACTAAGCTACAGCCCAAATCCCTAGTCTTACATTTTGTCTTCTTTGTTGACTTATTGGCTACATATCTTTGGATTATTTTTAGTGGTTTCTCAAAGGATGATAGTATTGAGCCTTAACTTGTCCTCTTCTACTCTGAGTTAATACTATACCACCTTATTTTAATAATATAATTATTCAATTTATGTTATATATAATATGCAATGCAGTTATAACAAAAATTGTATTTATACCTTGTATTTGTTACACATTTAATTTTTATTTATTTATTTATTTTTGTGGTATTAGGGATTGATTCTAGGGCGCTTAACTACTGAGCCACATCCTCAGCCCTTTTTATTTACTTTTGAGACAGGGTCTTCTTAAGTTGCTTAGGGCCTCACTAAATTGCTGAGGCTGGCTTTGAACTCACAATCCTCTTGCCTCAGCCTCCTGAGTGGCTGGGATTACAGGCATGTGCCACTGCGCCTGACCATTATACATTTTACAATTGATTTGCCAATATTTTGTTTAGAATTTTTTCATCTATGAGTAAACTCTTTTAAACAAAAAAAATTTTTTTAGTTGTAGATGGACACAATACCTTTATTTTATTTATTTATTTTTATGTGGTGCTGAGGATCAAATCCACTACCTCATACGTGCTAGGCAAGCGCTCTGCCACTGAGCCACAATTCTAGCCCTGAGTAAGCGCTTTTGACTAATTAATTTTTTTTTTTTTTTTTGCAGTACTGGGGATTGAACCCAAGGCCTGATACATGGTAGGCAAACTCTCTGCCTCTGAGCTGCATCTTCAGCCCTTTTTACTTTATTTGGAGAAAAGGTCTCCTTACTGTTAGGTCGGTGGCAGCGACTTGGTGGCAATGGCAGCATTGACATCTTTGGGGACCACATCACCACGGTACAAGAGGCAGCAAGCCATGTATTTACCATGGCGAGGGTCATGCTGCCTGCCCAGCCTGATCTGACACTTACATTGCTTAAGGTCTTGCTGAGTTGCTGAGGCTGGCTTTGAACTCATGAACCTCCTGCCTCAGCCTCCTGAGCTGCTAGGATTATAGGCGTGTGCCACCACACCAGGTCTTTTCATTCTCTTAATGGTGTCTTTTGAAGTGCAAATATTCTAAATTTGAATCAAATCCATTTTTTTTTTTTAGGGAGGGGAGTGTCTAAGAACTCTTTGCCTAACCCACAATCATGAAGATTTCTATTTTTCTTTTTTATAAGTTTTAGTTCTTACATTCAGCTCTGTGATTCATTTTGTTTTATTTTTTTTTCTATGATTCATTTAAAATTAATCAGTGTGTGGATACTGGATTGTTCCAGCCCCATTTGTTAAAAAGACAACCCTTTCCCCATGTGAGTTTTCTTAAATTGTATCTTAAAATACTTACTCTGTTCCATTGTTTGTTTTTCTGCGCCAAGGGCCCCACTTACGGGTTGGACATTCCCCTCGGTTTTCTTCTATGTCTGTCATTTTCTCCCTGATCTTTTTTTGACTCTTTCCTCCATTTTATTTTGGTCACTTTTCTGACTCTGCCCTCATTTCTGGGCCCCTCGATGAGCTGTCTGCAGGGTCTAGTCTCCTTGGGCTTCTCCTTCTGTTGTCTTCTCTGCTGGTCTTGTTTTCCTTCTACTTGTTTTCTGCCTTCTGAGGCTCACATCTCCTCTGCCTCCTGAGGGTATTTTTGCAGGCACTTTCTGTGATGTGCTCCCTCTGAGCCGTGGGCCCCTCTCCACTGCCCCCCAGGTGCCTTCCACTGCCCTTCACCCCTGGTGTTCCGGAGCAGCCACAGTTGCTTTTGGCAGTCCTTGTGTGTATCTCAAGAGTCTGCAGATCCTATCTGTCTCCCGGTTTGCTGCAGATGAAGTTATTTTCCTTCTCTGTGTAGCTTTTGTAAGCTCTCCAAGAACAGAAGAGAAGAGAAAAACTGCCATCGCGCCTCCCTGCGCCCCCCCCCTTGCTTATCTATGGTACCAGAGGCTGGAACCAGTGTCTTCCAATAAGTCTGGAAAAATCCCAAGATTGTTTCTCTTTGTGAATTTCTTCTTCTCGTTCTCTCTCATGTTTCTTTCAGGAAGTCATTCTATGGACCTTTCTGTCCTCCATGTTTTGTTTTGTTTTGTTTTGGTGTCAGGGATGCTTAGCCACTGAGTCACATCCCCAGCCCTTTTTTAAAATATATTTTATTTAGAGACAGGGTCTCACTGAGTTGCTAAGTGTCTCACTAAGCTGCTGAGGCTGGCTTAGAACTCAAGATCCTCCTGCCTCAGCCTCCCAAATTGCTGGGCTTATAGGCACGCACCACAGCTCCTGGCTTGTCCTCCATGTTTTTCAATGTCTCTTCCACATTGTCCATCTTTTGGGCTCTCTGGGCTGCATTCTGGATAGGTTTTATCAGAAAGGTCTTAGGTAACTGTTCTGTTTAACACAGCCCAGCAGCTTCCCCAACATACACTTTATTCTTCTCCACGGCATTTACCACAGTTCCACACACCATGTTAGACATTTTGATTTTATTCTTTAACACTTTTTTTCCTCCAAGGGTGCTTTACCACTGAGCTACAATGACAGCCCTTTTTATTTTTTATTTGGAATTGGAGTCTCCCTAAGTTGCTGAGGCTGGCCTCCAACTTGGGATCCTTTGCCTCAGCCTCAGCCACCATGACCGGCTGCTTATCAGATTTTTGGTGCAATGTGTTCACAGATCGAGGTGACACTGGCTGTGCTTGTAGCTCCCTTTCTCTCCTTGATGTGTAGCCCATGATCCTGTGAATCCAGTTGGTCCTGTGAATCCACCCTCATCTGTGGATTCAACTAACCAGGGATCGGAAATACTCACAAAAGAAAAAACTACATCTGTCTGACACCTGAAGATTTTTTTTCTTTTTCTTTTTCTTTTTGCAGATTTTTTTTCTTGTCTTAATTCCCTGAACTACACAGGATCACCCTGTTTCCATAGCTTTCCACCCTGTGAGGTAATCATAAACAATCAGGAGATGATTTCGAGTATTCAGGAGAGGTATGAATGCACATGCTCTGTTACTTATAGAAGGACGTGCACACCCCTGGGTTTTGGTCCCTGCAAGGGTCCTGGAAACAATTCCCTGACGATACTGAAGGATAACTGTATGCCATAATTTGTTTATCCTTCCTATTATTGAGAGGTAGCTAGCTGTCTCCAACTTTTGGCTGTAATGAATTGAGCTGCTACTTTTTCTACAGGCCCCTTGGTGATGGTGTAAGGCCTTTCTGCTGGGTGTCACCTAGGAGTGGAGTTGCTGGGTTGTGGAGCATGTGTTGGGGTGCCAAACTGCTCATTTTCCTGGAATTTTATGGGAAATCTTTGAGGTCTGTCTAAAGTGTCCTTCTCTGGAGAAGATTCTCCCTTGCATCCTCTAGTTACCTGGGCCACTGTAAACTAGGGGCTACAGTGATTTCTTTACCTGCCATTCATCCACCTTCTCAGGTAGCAGGATCTCAGAGCACTCAGCTGTGCTAATGACCTTGGGGCAATGTTCTCCTCCACCCAGGGCCCCAAGGGAGACAAGGAACAGTCTCACTGTCCCCTTCTGTGTGCTCTCTGCCACTCATGAGGTTTGGGAGCACTTGCTTTGTTCACTAGGCCTGCTTACAAAGTGCCACCACCTGGATGGCTTAAAACCATAGAAATGACCTGAGCGCGATGGCGCACACCTGTAATCCCCGCAGCTCAGGAGGCTGAAACAGGAAGACTGCCGGATGGAGGCCAGCCTCCACAACATACATAGTGAGGTCTTAAGCAATTTATTGAGAACCCTGTCTCAAAACACAAGGGCTGGGGATGGGGCAGTGGTTAAGCACCCCTGGATTCAATCCCTTATACCCCCCAAAAAAACCCTATAAAAATATATTCTCCCACAGGCCTGGAGGATGTGAGGGTGAAATCAGGGCCAGGTCTGACACCTCCAGAGGCTCTGAGGGGACTCTGTCACATGCCTGTCCTCTCTTCTCACTTCTGGTGCTTGCCAGTGACCCTGGTGCTCCTTATCCGATAGACACACCTCTCCGTTCACTGCCTACGTCGTCACGTGGTGTCCTCTGTGTCAACACGTCTTCCCATGACTGTCCTCTGTCTGTAAGGGAGCCTGTCTCCCTCCTTAGAAGAACACCAGTCGTGTAGGATGAAGGCCACCCTCCTCCAGCACGACCTCACCTGCATCTTCAGTGATCCTGTTTCCACATAAGGCCACATTCTGAGGTGCTGGGCTCAGGACTTCAACAGGCCTCTGGACATGGACACAGCCGACCCATAATGCATAATGCATGGGGTCTCCTGCCCCACCGTCCACCTGTAGCAGCCCCTGGTTTTCTCTCCTGCCCCCAGTACTGCTCAGATGCCACACACACACACACACACACACACACACACACACAGCCCCCAAGACTCGCCAGAAATTCACAGGGAAAAAGTCAGCTTTGACTTCTGCTTGCCTCACAGGCTTTTTTCTTTTATTTTTTAATATTTATGGATTTTTTAATTTGTTCTTTTTAGCTATACATGATGGTAGAGTGTATGTTGATATATCATACACACACGGAGTGTAACTTCCCATGCTGTGGCTGTCCATGTGTGGAGACTCACTAGTCGTGTGTCCATCATAGGAAAGTCCCGTTCATTCTCCTGTCTTTCCTGTTCCCAGTCCCATTCCCTTCCCTTCATTCCCCTTTGTCTAAGCGAATGAATTTCTATTCTTCCCCCTTCCCTACCTTATTGGGAGTTAGCATCCACATATTAGAGAGGACATTGGCCTTTGGTTTGGGTTTTTTTGTGTGTGTGGGGGGGGGACTGGCTTATTTCACTTAGCATGATAGTCTCCAGTTCCATCCATATATGGGCAGATGCCATAATTTCATTCTTCTAAGGCTGAGTGGTATTCCATTATGTATATGTACCATATTTTCTTTATTCATTCATTTGTTGAAGGGCACCTTGTTTGGTTCCATAGTTTAGCTATTGGCCTCACAGGCTTTTTAAAAATCTTTGCTTCTGGGTATAGTGGCACACACCTGTAATCCTGGCAACTTGGGAGGCTGAGGCAGGAGGATCTCAAGTTTGAGGCCAGCCTGAGCAATTTAGCCAGACCATGTCTCAAAATAAAAAAATTAAAAGGACTGAGGATGTGTAGCTCAGTGGTAGAGCACCCCTGGGTTCGATCCCTAGTGTCACAAACAACAACAACAAAAAGAAACCCAATCTGTTGGCTTCTGTGGATTCTTCCTCAAGATCAAGGCTATGGTGCCTTTCACAAAAGGAATTCTTTGCATTTCTTCTCTTCCCCTCTATGTCCCCACAGGACCATGCCAGGGAACACGGCTGGCCCTACATACCAAAGTTTTCATCCAGACCACTTTCCCCCACAATCCTCTGCGCTGGCCAATCCCCTGGGCCTGCTCTGCCGGACAGACCACCCAGCAGGAAGCCCCTACTTTGAGGCGTGCCCCTTGCCTTGGCACCTCCTGAGGTTCACGGGCCTCTGGATCCAGAAGCCTGTGTTTGGACAGCTCAGCTGTGCCGCTGTGGACAAACTGCTTCCGGTGGCTCACCTGGGTTTCCCCACCTGTGAGCCAGGGACATGTGTCCCACAGCGTGATGAAGGCTTGGTGGGGGCCATGTCCCTCACGGTGCACAGCTCCCCAGAGGGGTCCACTTGGCACTGCGAGCCCAGGGCGGTCCTCAGAGGGGACGGTGACAGGGACTTCCCCGGGTCCCTCAGACACCTCTCCCCCACTGTCTCTGTTTCAGGGAACATCTACTATTATGTGCCCTGGTATAACACCAAGCCCGTGGTGGCGGTGACCTCCAACTGGGAGGACATCAGCTTCCGCATAAACTGCCTGAACGTCCTCCAGGTCACCCGGGACCACCTGGTGAGTGATGCCGGGAGCCCAGGCAGGGAGGGATCCGTGACAGGAGACAGGGAACCTGCACCGTGGTCCTAGGACGCCCAGGAGCCCGTCATACGCTCACTGGGGCCCTCCCACCGTGGAGATGGAGGTGCCAGGTGTATTGCCTGGCATCAGAGAGACAAACATGAATTAACAGCCCTTGTCCCCACTGTCTGGGGAAGTGGGATGTGCACAGGGTGACTGTATGGTGCCACCAGGGCTGCCATGGAGACCCAGGTGCCAAAGATTTAAGATCAAAGAGATGTGAAGATGGACAAGTCAGAAGAGGTATTCACAAAGGAGGTGACAACTCAGAGGATTTTGAGGACTGTGTAGGAGTTTGTGAGGTGATGTGGCAGGTTTTAAAGTTTCAGAGAGATGGGGCATGGAAGTGACATGGAAGTCAGAGGAGCTGGGAAGGGTCAGATCATAGAGGATCTTATGCACCTGTCAAGGAGTATAGATCTCAGGATACCCACACCTGCTGCCTCCACCTTGGACATGACTCTTTCGAACCTACAGATGAGGCTCAGGGTCCACGACTCCAGTCCAGGTGGGTCCTCCCCGCCACCCACTTCTGTCGGGTAGAGGAGGATCTCCTGGCCTTGAGAGGGCATGGGATGGCCTTGGAGGGACATCACCAGGTTACACTTCAGAGGCTCGTCTGCCCTGTAGCCTGTCCCAGGTAGGCTCCACGCTGAGGCCGGCCTCCCCTTTCCCTCCTGCTGGGCAGAAAGCCAATCTGGACACCCTCAAGTCCATCCGGAACCCGAGGGACCCAGATGTGCTGTCTCAGTGGGAAAAGCTGCGGCAGGAGCTGATGGAGGACTGCAAGTAGGGACGGGGGCCGGGTCCTCTGCAGGTGTGTGGGCTCCACTCGGATTACTTCCGGGCTTGAACCCCGATCTCCCCCACCCCATGCTCCTCCAGAGAATGGCCCTGGCCTCCTGCCCTGCACGGTCCCCGCTGTCCCACACCTGAGCCTGATGCTCCTACCCAACCAGTGTCTTCCCTGGGTCCAGACAAGCCCACACGTCCCACCGCCACGTCTTTCCCCAGCTGCTCCCTCCCTGGCCCTGCCTCTTCTGGAGGCTGGTGGGAGAGCCTCTCCCAGCTGCTGTCCCAGGGTCTGGTTGGCCCCTGTCTCGCAGCCCACTTCCCTCCCCAAAAGAGGCCCTGGGCAGAGGCCTGTCATGTTGAAGGAACTGGGGGGTGGGCCAGGCTGCAGGGAGCAGGGGGGGCTCCCTCCAGGCCAGCAGTGGACACCAGACCTCAGGTTGGGAGGGGCTCGCTGGCCCACAGCAGGACCAGAGACAGTAGCTTCAGGAGGTGGGAGAGAGGTCCAGCCCCCTGCTTCCCTGTCCTGCCACAGGACCCCCCTGCCCGACGTGAAGGACCATCCCAAAGCCACCAACCTGGACAAGCAGAAATGGGAGCTCCGCAGCCTGCTCCTCCAGGAGCTGGCACAAAAGGCCCAGAAAGCCGAGCCCAAGGACATGGTGGCCACTGTGGAGGACTGGCTGCAAAGCCTGGACGTGGTGCTCACCGAGGTGGGTTTGGACATGCGGACCTTCCTGGGGCAGGACTGGGCGCTGGCCGCGGGGGCCTGACGTCCCCTGCCCTGGCAGCCCCAGGTGAGCCTCCCAGACGTGATGATCTGGCTGATGGCCAAGGACCAGCGCGTGGCCTACGCTCGCGTGCCTGCCCACCGAGTCCTGTTCTCCCAGGCGGGGCCCCTGCACTCAGGCAGTTTCTGTGGGAAGATCCAGACCCTGGTGCTACAGGTGGGCAGCAGGTCCTCGAGGGAGGACAGGGGTCAGGGGATCCCCGAGGGCATGGCCCACTCCCTCTCTCCCTGGCCCTTCACCTGGGAGGCGGGGAGGTACTGTGCCCAGACATGGGCCAGCGCCCCGTCCATGTTCCCATAAATGTCCCCTCACTCTCATGGCCACCATGGTCTAGTTCCTTGTCATCTCCCTGGACCATGATTGAGTGACCTCCAAAATAGCCTTAGGCATCAGCCCCTCGGATGAGAGGGAAAGTGTAAACGAGACTGCGACCCCCTGAGCCTCTCCCCGCCCTGGTGACAGCCTTCTCCTCCCCTGTGGGAGGCCGGTGGTGTCTCAGAGATACCTGGCTCTCTATTCCTCCCCGGGAGGGGACAACCCCCCTGGCCTGCCCCAGCCACCTCTGGCCATATCAGCCCTCTCAACAGAGGGCCCCCCCTGGGCTTTCTCTGGCCCGACATGCCCTTTGCCCTCTGGTTGTCCCGCAAGGCCCCTCCTCAGGAAGTCCTCCTCATCCTGCAAGAACCCCCAGACTTGAATCTGGCTCTGCGGCTCACCGGCTTGGGTGACCTGGGCCCACTCCTGACTGTCCACACCTCGGTCTGCCTCTCTGTAGGGTGGGCCCGGCGGGACCTTGCCTGCCTTGGCACTTAGCACAGTGGCAAGCGTGCCCCAAATAACAGATCGTGTCACTAGTATCCTCATGACCATGGCTTCAGTGGAAGCTTCCTGGGTCCCTAGGCAGCATCTCCCGTCTCCCTGGTCGTGCTCCATGCTAGGTGTGAGGTCACAGGTGTGGCCGTCGGCGTGTGGTCTCCCAGCCCAGAAGGCAGAACACAGCCACATCTGTTTCCCTTTTGTCCTCACTGGAGATGGAACCCGGGACCCTGGTCCTGGGGGGCAGAGGGAAGGGACAGGTGTGACCTGTGCTGAGTGTGTGTGTCCCCACCACATCCCTGGGCTGTGGGCTGGCACCTGGTGGGATTGACCTGCCTCTGGTTCAGTACCCAGAGGGCGAAGGACCCAAGAACACGGTCCCGGGCCACCTCCGGGTGTGCATGTGGCTCGGCAACGTCACAGACAGCAAGAATCTGCAGCTGCTGCATGACGGAGACATGGTGGTGTACGCAGAGACGGTGAGCAGCGGCCAGGCTGGGCAGAAACGCTGGCGGGGTGGGGTGCAGGGACCAGGCCTGGGGTGTGCTGGGGTGAGCCGAGGGGAACGCTGGGCTCCTGACAGGGCACAGGACAGGGAAGGAGTGTGGGGCTGTGGTGGGCCAGCCCTGGACATGGAGAAAAACCCTACTGACAGACTCTGAGGATGGAGAGGGGACTGAGAGAGGAGGCAGAGACCAGCAAGCTCATAACACTGCCCGCTCGGGGTCACCGTGGACAATCCCTGGTGATAAGGGGCCACTGAGCAGCCCTCTGGGACCTGCTCATGCCCTCCCTGGGGGAGGCTGACTTGGGAGCTTCCTTCCACTGGCCCCCCACTTGTATGGGGCCTCCTCTGGCTCAGCTGGGTCCTAGATTGGTGGTTCTCAGTGGGGAAGGCCTGAGCCAAAGAGGAGGAGGAGGAGGACATGAGGCCTCTGCCCACAGAACCATGAGTCTGAGCAGTGGGGGAGGGGCGAGCAGCCAGCCAGAGGCTGCTCTGGCATCAGAGGCTGAGAGGTGACCTTTGATCCCCAGGGTAGGACATAGCTCAGGAGCCTTGTCTGACACCAGAGGAAAAGTAAGATTTGAATGTCAGCCTTTCAATTTACTGAGTAAAAACATTCGAATGATTTTGAGTTGCAGGTGTAGTTAATTGCATTGTAATATAATTGGCCCTCGGTATCTGAGGGTCCTGCATCCGCAGATTCCACCAACTGTGTGTGTAAAACATACTTAGGCTTATGATGGCTGCATCTGTTATGAACGTGTACATTAATCCCCAAAAAAGGCAGTGTAACTCACCCAGAGAGGGTCTACAGTATCCCGGAGGTTTTGCATAGGTAATAGGCAAATACCAAGCCATTTAATTTAAGGGACTGGAAAACCCATGGATCTTGGTGTTTGAGGTGGGAGGAGGCCTTGGGACCAATTTCCTGAGGATGTTGAGGGACAACAGTGTATCTGTCTAGCCAGATCTGGGTGGGGTTTGGAGAGGCCGGGATGGGGAGGAGATTCGGGGGAAGTGCAGGGAACGTGGAGGAAAGGGCCCAGAGGGAGCACAGCGGGGTGAGTGTGCTGGGTCACCCTAGGTTTGCAGTGACCAGGGGGTGGGCAGGTCCCGTCCAAGGCGCCCACTGAAACACAGGCATCACCCTACTCCACGGGTTGGTGCAACCCGGAGTGCTGGCTCCAGAGCCTCAGTCTCCTCACCGTGTGATGGGGATGAGGCTTCCTTCTTGCCTGGCCACCACATTTCTAGGGTGTGGGGGCCCGAGGGGGGGCTTGACACCCCCAAGACTGAGTGCTGGCGTTGGCAAGAAGGTCCTGACTGGGTTTCCGCTCCCCCAGTATGAGAATGAGGCCAAGTACAAAGACCAGTGGGGGCAACAGGGGCTGAAGCGCTGCCCCAACTTCTCCGATGTCATGGGGCGCAAGGCCCTACCCAAGACGGATTTCAGGGAGCCCCCAGGATGGCATTGGCAGGACGACTGGAAAGTGGAACCTCAGAAGAGGTAAGGAAAAGGTGCAGGCCCAGGCCAGGGCGCAGACCCTTCCTGTCAGTGGCAGCCCAGAGAGGTGAGCACAGCGCTGTGAGCTGGTCCCTATGGGCAGGTGACCTTTACCTGCCACTCAGCCCTTCCTTGCCGAGTGGTTGGGGAGGCACCAAGGGCAGCCCTTGGCCCGAAGAGAATGACACCAGGACCTGTCAGTTCAGAGAGCCGTGAGAACCTGGGTCTTGCCGTCCCCAGACTCCTCCTGGACATAGACATCAACAAGAGCCAGGTGCTGGAGGAGGTGTATGAGAACGAGGAGCGTGACGCCAGAGGCACCTGGGTGCCCGCCGCCATCCCCAACACCGACGTGGTGAGAGGGGATGCCACCTTGGGGTGTGGGGGCCGATGGCAGCTGGGATGTCCCAGCTGAAAGAGCCATGTCTGTCCCCTGCTCCCTACACCCTGTGGGACCCCGAGTAAGCCCTTCAGCCCCTTCTCCTGGCGCTGGTGGGGGCTGTTGTACCCCAAGATGGCGGGCCAGAGACTCAGAAGCAACTCAGGCAGGGAACAGTTCATCTTGAGGCCTCTGAGGAGCGGTGCTTCCCAGCCAGGGAGGACCTGAGGCTGTTGGGACTGGGCACTGGTCCAGAGCGCCGGTTCTGCCATGAGGGGAGTGTGCTATGGTGGGACTCTGAGCCCTGGAGGTGTGGGACTGAGGGACTGGACAGGGATCTGAGCTGAAGTAGCCCCAGGTGCCTGCTGGCCACTGCAGGGCACAGTGCAGGCCTAACTCACATGCTGGTCTCAGCACGGAGAGAGCAGCCTGTGGTCGTGTGAGGTAAGTCACTAACGCACATCAAGTGGCAGCTCAAGTGGCAGCAGATGTGGTGAGCGCCACTCGTCCAGGGGCGGGCGGACACCGTGGTAGTCTGTGTGAGGAGTGAGCGCAGGCGAGCTCCTTCTAGCTCATGTGCCCTTCCCTCACCCGATGTCCCTTCAGAATGGTCACCCCGTGGAGGCCCGGGAGAATGTGAGGTGCCCTGAAGGTTGGCACTTTACAAAGGACTGGATCCCAGAGCTCAACCGTGCAGTTGACAGCGAGGGTCAGTTCTCTGGTCAGGGCTGAGGGCAGAAGAGTCTGGGGACCCCGAATCACCAGAGCCATCCTGGGCAGCCTCTGAGTGGCCAAACTCTTGGGTGGGCTAGGCCTGAACTCCTGGGGTCCCCCAACCTCTAGGGTCCCTCAACCCTAGTGTTCAGATGCTGCCAGTTGTGAGTGTCTCCTAAGGGTGGCCCAGAACAAGGTGTGGCCTGAATGTGAAGCCTGAATTCACCCGCTGCGGGAGGTCTCTGGCTGGGGCTCCAGGTGCAAGTTCTGTTGCTTCCAGCTGTGCAGCCTTCTGGAAGACACCTTTCTCATTTGTCGGATGGGCAGCTGTGCCCAAGTGTCCTGGTGACACAGTGTGATCACACTCCCTGGACGTGAGGGACACCCCACCTCTCTAGCCTGCCCAAGCCTCCCAGCCTGCAGGCCCCCGGGACATGGAGGCCCCGGTGCTGTCCTGCAGGCTGGGAGTACGGAGTGGGGATACCACCCTCGGGCCTGCCCCAGGTCTGGAGCTCCGTGGAGAAGACCTACCACTCACACCGGCGGCGACACTGGCTGCGTGTGCGCTTCCGGGACCATGGGGAGCTGGACCTTGAGGAAGAGACCCTCTCCTTCCTGCAACTGGTGAGAGGCCACTGGGCAGGACCCTGGTGGGACTGCAGGCAGGGGCCACCTTGGGCAGTGGTGGGAGCAAGCACGCCCTGCCTCTCCTCCTGGAAACAGGACCAGGCCAAGGAGAAAGAGGGCTGGGAGTATGGTACCTTTGGCTCCAAGTTCCACCTGAACCCACACCCCCAGAGCCGCTTCCGCCGCCGCCGCTGGCACCGCAGGCTGGCCCCCGACCACAACAACGACATTGCCCCCATATTCCTCCTGGAGGGATCGCTGGTAAAGCCTTCAGGGACAGGGTGACGCCTGCCTGCTCCCGGAGAAGCAGGGTCCCACCTGGCCCAGGCTTGGGAGGGTGGCACCTGTCAGGGGAGAAGACAGGGAAGCACCTTAGAGCCTCAGGGGTGGCCATCCTGGGCACAGATACTGGACCTGCAAGATCGCCCAAAGAAGGAAGAGGAAAACAAGGGGTGGCCATGGGCACAGCTGAAGGAGACCTGGAAGCCCAAGCCAGGGGACATGAGGCAACCCGACCTGCCCTTCATCTACTGTGTCCCCAACAGTGAGCATGGGACCAGGAGTCTGCTTGAGCGGCCCAGAGGCCAGCGCCTGGGGGCAGGGGTGGGAAAGGTAGAGGGCAACTGTGGGCACCCCAGACAGTGACAGAAGCGCTCTTCTTTACCCAGAACCCCACTATTACCAACTCTTCTGCTACATCTACCAGGTCCGGAATTCAGTGCCCAACCAGATCCTGACATTCCAGGGTAGGAAAGTCCCTCGTCATTCAGCCTTTGTCCCCAGCCTGGGAGGGGGTGGCAACGTGGCCACCCAACAGCATAAAGAACACGACCAAGAAGAACATGACAAAAATGCAGACTCCTCTCCCAAGAACCTATTTGCCCTGGTTTTGGGGAAAAGAGCCAAAGACGAGACTCCAAGGGGGGCTGTGGTGGAGCTGTGACCCCAGTGCTGTGGGACTGGCAGGCGGGTTGAGGGGGCTTCACCCCCATGGTGACCGCTTGGCTGGGCCTGGAAAAAAGAGGGGTTTGCCTGGCAGAGGGCCACCAGATGTGAAGGGGAGAGAGGAACTTGGGAACCTCAGGTCACTTGCGGTTGGACAGAAGAGGCGGGGTGGGGAGGTGGCCCTCCATGGGAAGAGCCATCCTCAGTCCAGTGAGGGAGACTCCTGAGGGGGAGCTGAGTGCTCCCGTCTGGCCTATCAGTGGCACTGCCCACGAGCCTCGGGGCAGCAGATAGCAGGGCTCCAGGGAGGACCGTGGGCCTCACCGCCCACGTCCCAGGGCCACTCACAGCTGCTGTGCAGGGCGGGTGTGTGGCGCCCCCCCCAGCACCGCTCCAGAGGGGCCTCTGCCCTCATCTCTGGGTAGCCCCGGCTTCCCCATGGTGGGCGTGAAGTACACATGGGGGGACCCACATCTCTCTGGCCTCTGGGTGTTGGCCTCGTCACTCTGCCGCGTACACTAAGGCACTCTTCTGGGCAGCTGGCAGTGGCCACCTGGCCTGGTCCAGCAGAGGAGAGATGGACAACTCCCGCCCTGCCTCACCCCTCAGGGGCCTTCATCCGGGTGGTCTTCCTGCACCACAGCCAGTGCACCCAGGCCCTGGTGAGCTCCGCAGTCCCGACCTGGGCCCAGACCCTCATCTTCCAGCACCTCCTACTGTACGAGGACCCCCAGGACACCAAGGAGGGCCCCCCACTTGTGGTGATGGAACTGTGGCAACGCGACTCCTTGGTACGGGCCAGGGCCAGGCGGAGGAGAGGACCCGAGAGGCTCGTCGAGGGGGTTATTTTAGAGGAGAGGTTTCAGGAAGCTCCAGGGAGGCTGGGTGTGGTGAGCACCGCGTAAGCACATGTTAGTGGTTCTCCATCCTCACCGGAAGCCCAGTTCAGAAGCTGGGTCTGGCCTCCACACTTAATGGACTTTCCCTCCCCTCCAGGGAAAGGAAGTCTTGTGGGGACGAAGCATGTGGCCCCCCGTGGTCTCCCTGAACCTTCAAAACTGGATCCTGCCACCCCTGAGGTGGCACCCCTTGGTAAAAGAGTTGGGGGGAGAAGAGGGCCAGATCTTGGCATCCTGTGAGATGATCCTGGAAACCGAGGTACTGGGAAACAAAGGCTGGCTGTCCCGCCCCAGTCCCCCCCAGTCACAAATTTCCACAGCCAGTGGAGCCCACCTCTACCCCTCACCAAAGGCTGGGACCTGGGAAACAGAACTGGCCAGGTGACGTCAGCCTGTCCCCCAGTTCTGACTCAGTAGGGTTTGGGCTTCTCAGTTGAGTTGCCCAGGCCAGGTGTAGGGACAGCAGGACCAGCCTCACCTCTCTGTCCTCCGGCATCTGCTCTCCAGAACCTGAAAGAGAAGCATCAACCAATCTTAAATGTTCCCTGGAAGAATGGGATCTACACACTGCCCAAGAGCATCCAGCCCACACTAAGGAAGATGGCCATTGAGGTGTGTGTGGAAGGGACAGGGAGGGGACGAGCACGACTCTGAGCAGGTGCAGCACCCTGGAGCTCTCCGCTCGACCCTCCTGACCACCCATTTCAAAACTTGGACCCCAGATGACACTCCCTAGGGGATGGAGGGAGACAGAAATGAGCAAAAGCTGTGATACAACATTAGATGGTTTTACTGCAGGTCTCTGGTGGGTGGTAGACCAGGGCAGTAACGTTCCCATCTGAGCCTCCAGAAGAGGAAATCAAGATTCTGAGGGAACACAGTCCATGCACAGTGATAGGAACTAAGTGACAGAGCCACAGTTTAAGCCCAGCCCTGCCCATCTCCAAATGCCAGGATGTCTCTTTGCAGTAGCATGATGGTCCCCACATTGTAACTTGTTTGCCCTGCCATAAATTTGGCAAAGAGCAAAGGGTGGCCAGTTTCCCCAGGGATTGGAGACTTCTCCAAGATCAGGCAACCTGTTTGGCCCCTGCCCTGGACCCAAGGAGGCTCTGACCAAGAAGGGTATGAAGATTTCTTGGGTGCCCAGTCAGCTGAGCGAGAATCACAGGGTGCCATGGAGTCCTCTGGGACACAGGTCAGCGGTGAGCTAGGTGGCATAAGGAGATCCTGAGTCATTGGGCACCTGTTTCTGTGAGCCCTAGAGGTACTGGGCCTTGAGAACTCCCGCTTGAGAACTGACTAGAAATGTGGGAGGGCAATGTCTAGGGCCCTGAGGTCAGTGGAAGACAGTCAGTGGCTGGGGGCAACTACCTTGTGGCTAGGAGGACAGTGACCAGGCCTTGAGAACAAGCCCAGTCCCTCACAGGACATGGAGACTTTGGGAGCCTGCAGACTGGTTTCTCCACACAGCCCCATTCCCTAGCCCTGCACTCACCCTGCCACCCTGTCCTTTCCAGGGCAGCCCCTCCCTCTGACCAAGACCCCCTTACAGAGGCACTTTCCACCCTGCCCTGCTCTCCTTGGTTCTAGCAGATTCTGGCCTGGGGCCTTCGGAACATGACGAAGGTGCACTACCCCCAGCTGGTGGTGGAATTTGGGGAGCAGTCCCTGAGCACAAAGCCCATCAGTGACTACCAGAAGAACCCCAACTTCCCTGAGTCCGTCCTCTTCTTCACAGTGGTAAGAGGCCCTGGGGCGGGCGGGGACATTCCTCCTCTTGGGGGGAGGCCTCACCCTCCCACCCCTCCTTGGTTCACAGTTGATGCCTACAGAGGCTGTCTACGCGCTGCCCCTCGTGATGAAGGTGGTGGACACGCAGGACTTTGGCCAGAAGAAGGTGGTGGGTCGAGCCAATGTCGACATCCTCCAGCCCTATTTCTGTGACCCTTGGGTTCAGAGCTACATACCCCGACAGGTTCCAAGTATGCCCCCTTCCGGGAGCCCCCTCTGGGAGTGGGGAAGGAGCCTGCTCCTGGGGTCTGGTGTCCCTCCCCAGCCTTTCCTCTCCTGAGGTCCGTCACCACCCTCTCTCCACACAGCGCTCTCTGAGAAGAAGCAACAGCGCGGCGACGTAAGTGGAGGCCTGAGGCTCCCTTCTCCGCTGCCCTTTAGGGGACTAACCCTGACCCTGGGGAGGCAGTTGAGTAAATCATCCTGGCATCTGTGCCCCCATGTGGGCAGGCCTAGTGAAATGCTAAGGCAGTGGTCCTCAGCCTGGACAGCACGAGAATCACCTGAGGTTTAGACACCCAAGACCCTGGCACCTGAGGAGCTCCACCAGAGTTGTTGGGATTTTGTTCCAAGCCCCTTCCCCACACGTGATTCCAATGTGTGCAGCCCTGTCACACTCAGATGCACAGGAGTCCGGGACAGCCCATCACTAGCAGATCCCGATGCCACAGTGTGGGGTGGGGTGAGCCCAGTCAGTTGCACTGGGTGATGACGCCTCAGAACCAGGCCTCCCTCCGAATGGCCCCCGTCCTACGTCTCAACTCTGTCGGGTGCTGGGGGAGGTGGGGAGCCAGGGAGCTGAGTCCCAGCCTCGACCCCTCGGCTCTCCAAAGTCAGAGCCAATGAGCATGCTCCGAGCGCTGGCCTCCCCTTGCTCACCCTCTTGCTTTTCAGTTCCTGTGGTTCTTCTGCGAAAAGTTTTGGTTCAAGTCCAGCAAAGCTGAGGTGAAGTAGGCCCAGCTGCAGGGAGTAAGAATCGTCCCCAGTCACTCTAGGAGCTGGGGGGCTCCCCTGCTGAGGCCACACAACCCTCTCCCCGCCAGGACGAGTATGAGCATGAGGTGGACTGGTGGAGCAAGTTCTTCTGGGCCACCGGTGACTATGAAAAGACCCCGAAGTACAAATACAAAGACTACCACACCATAAAGGTTTGGAGAATCCTAGAAAGAGGTGCAATAAAATCTCCCCCAGGGAAGGGCAGCAGACCTAGCTTGTTTCCCAGGGGACCCACCAGTGGGGAAGTTTCTCCTGGGGGCACCTCCACCTGCCACCCTGGGTCATCTGAGCAGATCCTTTGGGAAAGTCCTGGGAGCTGGTGGTCTTTCCATCTCCTGATGCCAGGAATGGTCCCCAACTATGCAGGTGTTTGATTGTGAGCTGGAGGCCGTGCCAGACTTCCAAGGCCTGCAGGACTTCTGCCAGACCTTCCGGCTCTACCAGGAGAAGCCCAAAGCAGACAGCCCTGTGGTAGGAGAGTTCAAGGTGGGCATCTTCCTTTCCCAACTTGTCTTTCCTGTTTTCTTGTGTTCTTTCTGTCCCTAGAAGAATAAGGAAAGCCCTGGCTCTGTGTGCTTATTGAGAGGACAAGGCAGGTGGGCCCTGGGAGTGGAAGATCAGAAGATTAGCCTCCACAGAGACTCAGAGAGGCCTGACCTAAAAGGGGAGAGCAAGGGTCTTCTTATACCCAGCTCTGGCCTATGCTGCTCTCCCAAGGCCACAGAGCCTCAGAGAACAATTCAAAGCTGAAGGGACAGAGGGTGTGGAATGAATGTTGACATCACCAGGAGCTGGGAATGCACCTAAGGATTGTGGTTCCTTTGCCCAGCACCCCCCAAACACAGTGGCCCCTGCTGAAGACCTTAGCTACCCCTGCCTCTGTGTTCCCACAGCCTCCGTCCCTGCCACCCCCAGCTCAGCCCTCTCTCTGCTAAACTTGGACTGAAATCACTCCTTGGGGGACTGGGCCAGCACTGCCAGGCTAGGCCCCCAATACCTTCCCTTCCCCCAGGGCCTTTTCCGCATCTACCCCTTTCCTGAGAACCCAGAAGCCCCAGAGCCTCCCCGTCAGTTCCCGGTTTTGCCTGAGAGAGACGACTTCCCGCAGCAGTGTTTGGTGCGGGTGTACGTGGTGCGCGCCATTAACCTACAGCCCCAGGACTTCAATGGACTGGTAAGGCACAGCCCCCACCCAGCACAGCCCTCCTGTTACTGCCAAACCAGCTCCAAAACCAGACAAGAGTCAGTTTTCTAAGTCAATGACCATGGTTCCATGGGGCTGCCAGGCCCTAGCCCCTAGAGCTCTGGAGCTCCTTGGGCTGCTGATACTGTCTGCCAGCTTCCTACTGGGGGCTCATTGCTGCCCCACACCCACTCTCTCTAACCAACCTGAACTGACTCCCCATTTGCTATCCTTCCCCTGCTTATATCTGACCCCCAGTGTGACCCTTATGTGATCCTGAAACTGGGGAAGACAAAGCTTGGCAACCGGGACTTGTATCAGCCCAACACTGTGGATCCCATCTTTGGCACGTGAGCTGCCCCATCCACCAACCCCTCCTCTCCACCCGCTCTCTGCCATGCTGGGCTTGATGCCAGCAGACACTCTTGCCTTCCTTCCCAGCCACCAAGTTCCCTCTGAGGGCCTTACACGCTTTAGGTGCTTAACAGGTAGAGAAGGTAGATGCGGGCCAGGCAGCTTTGCCCTCTCTCACACTCTGCCTGGGAAGGGAGCTCAGGCCTCACAGAATTTATTTCCAGCTATGTCCAGGGTATGGCTATTAGCAGACTATCCCGGCTCTGCTCTCCGTCATGGTGAACCATGAATGAGTAAAGGGATGGAGAAGGGGCCCATGGGGTATATTGAGTGCACAGACCACAGCCTCTGCAGTCTCTGATGTCCCCGCCTCCAGGGTGTTTGAGCTGACCTGTAACATCCCTCTGGAGAAGGACCTGCACATTCAGCTGTTTGACTTTGACATGTTCTCAGCTGATGATGAGATCGGAACCACGATCATCGACTTAGAAAACCGACTCCTGTCTGGTTTTGGAGCTTGTTGTGGGCTTGCCAAATCCTACTTTGTGTGAGAATGGGCCTGACCAGGGGATGGGGACAGGGGACTGAGACCACAGCTCCCTAGAGAGGGGCTGGGAACCAGGGCTAGACCTGCCCTGTCTCCATCCATATTTCTATCCCTGGGCTTCCTGCAGCTCAAAGCAACAGGCTGGGGAAGAGGGAGGACCCAGGACCACCTCCCCACTCATTGCTCACATAACCACTCAGGTCAGGGCCCTTTATTTGGCGAGACCAGATCCGCCCAAGCTACCTCCTAGAGCGCTACACCAAGGGGAAAGGGCAGCCTCCGCCTGTGTTCAACCCAGAGGAAGACTCTGTTTTATACAATGGGGAAGAAATCAACCTGAAAACCTTTGGTGAGAAGTTCAGCACACCACCAGAAAGCACAGACACAGGCCCCTCAAAGCAGAGAGGCTCCAGAATTCAAGGGCTGAAGATGGAAGGGAGACAGGGGAGGACAAGGAGCCATCAGGGAGGGCAGCCCACCCTCTCCACATGCAATCCTGGCCCCCACCAGGCTGGTATGAGGGTGCCTAGGAGATAGGAGGATGAATGACCCCATGATCCCCTCCCTCCACTCCAGAGCCCGAACCCCTTACTGTTCCTGGTTTGGGACCCAACAAGGAACGCCTTGCACTGCACATCCTGAATACCCTGGGCCTGGTACCTGAGCATGTGGAGACACGCACGCTATACAGTAAGAGCCAGCCAAGCATCGACCAGGTATGAGCCTGGAGGGGCCACTCCCACTTCCTGAGGGCGAGTTGGACCAGGAGATAGGGGTGCCCACCCACCCAGGACAGAGCCCACCGAGGAGAAGAACATGACATTTGGATATGTACATGCACAGGAGACAAGCATGTTTTGCACATCACAGTGGAGAAGTTTGAGTGATGACACTTAGAGAATTTCAGAGCTGGAAAGTTATCTACAAGAAATGGAGGCCACACAGCAGTGAAAAGTGCTAGGGAGCCCTACCAGCCACCGCCCCCGTGGCCTAGTCTCTCCAGAGGGGTGGGGAGGAGACACCTCACATCAGACAGTGTAGACATTACAACCCTGATTCTGATTAATTGTAGGCTGCTTACTCCATGGCAAGGAACCCCAAACAGAGGGACACAGATCCCCAAGGGCATCTTAATTATCCTTACCTTCCAGCTACCAAAATGGCTCAGCTAATTCTCCAAATCTCTCAAACTGAGGCTACATTCTACATAAAGTCCTTGCTGATCATTTTTTATAACCATTCTCATTAAACCTGTTTTGTCAACTGGGTCAACTTCCAAAGAACAAAATCAGGTCAGGTGGTTTGGAGGACAGATCATAATTACTCCTTTTCCAAGGCTGGCTTGCTGCCCTTTGACTTTCTTACCATTTTCATCCCTTACCATTTTCCTGAAACCTCTGGGCTTTGTGGGCATTTGTGGGCTCTGGGCATTAATGTCTTAGGCTGTGGTCTTGAAACAAAATGACTGGATCGAGCACCCAGTTTACTCTTACTGTGCTGCTTAAAAAAGTGAAGGCTCAACTCCCTTATGGAGCCTGTCCTCAGGTCACCCAGCACGCTCTGTTGAGTGGTTTTAAACCTCAGGATCTGTCCTAAGTGGAATCCTGGGCCACGTCATCAGTCTCAGAGACACCATACCCCACCACACTGCAGACTTCCCCAGCCAAAACAAAGGAAAAAAATAAAAACTGGAGGATGGCCACCTGCCACCCCATAGGAACTTCTATGCCCCAACCCCCTGTGGTGGGAACAGTGCCTCATCAGACCTGAGAGCAGAGGCCAGCAGTCCCAAACCAGAGAATCCACCCTGGCTCTAGGGAAAGTTGCAAATATGGGTGGACATCTTCCCCAAGAAGCTGGGGGCTCCTGGGCCTCAAGTGGACATCAGTCCCAGGAAGCCTAAACGGTGAGTGACAGCCCCGTCCCTACTGCACTGCGGTTTAGCCCCAAGGGTCCCCAAGGGTGCAGGGCACCACTGTCCTCCAATGCTGAGGGGGAGGAGCTCTTCTCTGTTGGGAACAGAGGAAGCTCTACTGGAGCTTTCTACCTCAGTTCCTCCAATTCAGCCAGAACATGGAGGGCGGTCTCCAGGCCTTTCCTTCCTCCAGGGCTGGGGCTGGGGAGCTATTTCTCAGCAAAGCTTCAGAGCACGGTGGCTGCAGGTATGAGCTGCGCTGCATTATCTGGAAAACTGCTCAAGTGGACCTGGTGCATGAGACCTTCAGTAGAGAAAGGATGAGTGACATCTACATCAAAGGGTGAGGGGAAGAAAGAGGCTTCCAGTCTCCAGTACTGAACCTGCCTGGGCTTCCTAATCTTGAGGGGGACACTTCACTACCTCACCTGGAGGGAATGGGGAACCATACATATGAACCCCAAGTGAAAGGGCTCTGACCCCAGGTGGCTATTCGGGCTAGAGAAGGACATGCAGAAGACAGACATCCATTACCACTCCTTGACTGGGGAGGGCAACTTCAACTGGAGGTTCATCTTTCCCATGGACTACCTGGCAGCTGAGGGTGTGTGCATCCAGAGCCAGAAGGTAACAGGCCTGGGAGTGGGAGAAGCGGGGGCAGCCCCAGGGTCCAGGAGCTCCTCGTCCCCTCCCCAGACACTAAGTTATGACAGGGGTACATCCTCAAATGGAGGCTCTTCCTTGATAGTCCATCATTGCAGGGTATGGGCTAGTAAGGTTTCTAAGGGAAATGCCAAGGAGGCAGGCTGGGGGACATACTCTTCTGCCATCTTCTAGGATTACATATGGAGCCTGGACCCCACATTGATGAAGTACCCAGCCCGGCTAATCATTCAGGTCTGGGACAATGACATCTTCTCTGCTGATGACTTCCTAGGTGAGGTCCTGGCATAGGGTATGTGACCACAGGTCAGGGAGCTCCTCCTTGCTGATGGCATTTCTCTGGTCTCAGGGGTCCTGGAGCTGGATTTGTCTGACATGCCCTTCCCAGCTCAGCATGCCCACTATTGTACACTCAAGATGATGGACAATACAAGCCCCCAATACAAGCACTTCTCCCTCTTTAAGAAGAAGGTTGTAACAGGATGGTGGCCTTGCCAGGTCTACAACGAGGACAAGTGGCGCATGTCGGTAGGAGTGGGGGAAGGTGTCAATTAAATAGGACTGCTCTGCCCCGTGACTCGGCTCTAACAGACTCTGGGGGACCTTAGCTAAATCCCTTTTCCTCTCTGGATGCTGGGATGTGGTGCTAAAGCCACTTGCTCCAGATGACTTGAGGCTCCTGCCTGTGGTGTTCCAGGGCAAGGTGAAGATGACTCTGGAGATCCTGACAGAGAAGGAAGCCCTCATCAGGCCAGCCGGCCGCGGCCAGTCGGAGCCCAACCAGTACCCCACACTCCACCCTCCCCCGTAAGGGCCCTGGGGCACAGGCACCTGGTCTGTTTTCTTGGTTCTAGGAGGTAGTGAACAGGAGCCTCCACCTGGGGAGGGGTGGCTTCTTCCTTACCACAGCTCAGTTAAAATGAGGAGAAGGGATTTGGGCGTGGGGGACACCCCCTCTTGGTTCTGCATCCTTGCCCTCTGTTCTTGGGCTTCTCCCTATCCTGGACAGACGTGCTGGTGGTCCTTTAATGTGGATGAGATCACCTATTAAAAACTTCTGCCTCGCTTGCTGGAAACGCTACCGATTCAGAATTGTAGGCCTCGTGTTCCTATCAATAGCAGTATTCATGCTGTTCAAATTCATCTATGCAGCTCCGGTGAGTGGCTACCACAGGGACAGGGACAAAGGCACTAGTTGCTCTTGGGAAGACTCTGCAAAAGATGCCCTTGGGTTGCCACTTCAGGCTAACTCCACTGTCTCTTCTCTCTAGAGCTATCTGGCCATGAACTTGATCAAACCTGAATTTCGGATGGGACCTCCCCCCATTAAAGTAGTTAATGTCATAAATTCACAAGACCAAAACAAGCCTCCCAGCTCTGCTGCCTAGGATCCCTTTCTACAGCCTTCAACAGATAATGAGCTGAAACCCCACCCTGGACCCAAGAATCACCCGAGTATTATCCTTCCAGAACTTCCAGCTCCATAAGACTAATTTGCCCTCACAGGCCTGGCTTTTCTCCTCCTGCCACGAGCCTTTCCCTCGGGCTTCCTACCAGGTCCTTGTTTCTGTCTTCTACGACACACACAAGGGCTAGGTATATTCTGGCTACTGTGCTCAGAAACCACTTAACAAGAGGAGCAGAGTTGTAATTTTCCACTGAAATAAACAAGTTTTATAACAGAGAGCCACCTTGTAATTTGGGCGGGGGGTAGTTGAAGACAACACGAAAGGCTGAAATCGTCAGCTCTTCAGACAAGACTCACTCTGATGTCACCTCTACGCGTGCCCTCTAGTCCTCGGGGTCTCTTTTGCACTGAGAGGCTTTGTCATCAGAGGAAATGAAGGGAAGGATGACTAGGAGACAGAAGAAACTGTCCTGGATCAACAGCACGCCAAGTCCACTGCTGTCACCCCAAGTGTGCGTGTCCAAGAGTTACCCCAGAGCAGACGCCACCCTCCTACAGCACACACCTGGGGTGACAGTGCCCAGAACAACATTCACCCCCACTCACCAGGGAGAACATTTGTTTCTAGAACAAAACGCAAGAGCCCCAGCAGGACACACAAGAGCAGGCAGTGTGAGGTTCTGGCCTGTTTCCTCTAAGGCAGAAGCCCAGCCCGAGGCCGGTGGGGACTGCACTCCTGGCTTCCCTACCTTCTTCAGAAAGCCTCAAGGTACTCCCCCCATGGGGTATGCTTCCTCACCCCTCCCCTATGCTGAACCCCTTCCACTGCACCCACCTTGGCCATCTCAAGGGCCCACCTAGTTTCTCTACTCACAGACCCTCCTGCCCTCCCCTGACCTCCAATAGACAAAACATTTTTTTCCCCCAGTTCTCCCTGGTCCTAAGGCCAAGTTCTAGGTCCCCATCTGTCCTCCACTGCCCTGGAGCAACCCCGTTCTTGTGAGGAGGAAGTCAGGAGTACAGTGTGGCCTCCACTCCACCTGCATCCTGCCGCCACAGGGCAACACAGCCTGTGCTGCCTGAGGGAGCAACGGGAAGGACCCAAGTGCAGCAAGATGACTCCCTTTCCTTCTGGGCTGAGCCGAGGGCTTTGCCACCCCAGGACAAAGGAAACAGCCTGGACCTCCCCCTTAATCCATCCCCAGAAGCAAGGACACCAAGAAGCTCATGATTGGTTCTAGGAGCCACTTTTAAGAACTCCCCTCGGGCTTCAGAGGTACATAGGAGAGGAGTTCCAGGCCTTCCAAGGAGACTGGCCTGTCACCACCAACTGAATCACAGGGCAGACAGGTGAGCAGCCTGGGACCCCTTGTCAGGTAAGGCAGTGGAACAGAGCTGACACCCAGAGGACAGCACCCGGGCTGAGCTGCTCAATGACCAGGGACTCTTGCAGGCACAGATGAGGAGGATCTTTTGCTCTCAGATTTGCAACATGAGAACAGCAGCTATTTCTTCTCCATTAAGGAAAGTCAAATTCCCTTTAGGGAGAAGATCTAAGCCCAGGTAATAAGGTAGCTTCCTGACACTTCTGACACTCAAAATGGAATTCTAAACATCATGATAAACACAAAACATGCAGCTAAACAGGTTCCAGAAAGTCTGTACAAACATCTCCAAGTGGTCAGACCACATGATAAATGCTGCTGTCTCTCTCCTGGACCCAGTCAGGTTCACAGTCCATCTCGCGGTGTCCATGAAGTCTTCAAAGCTCCCCTTGACTTGCACACTAACTTTCTGCCAAATTTGACCAATGGCCTCAAGGGAGCTGATTAGGATGGGCACCCACACACAAACCAAACCAAGACCCACACTAGAAAACAAAGGCTAAATTGAGCCAAAGCAGAGAGCCCTGGGGTCACCTAATGAGGGTCAGAAAGCTAAGTGTGCTCTGCAGCCCCAACACAGAGGAATCCAAACATCTCTTCCAGCTTAGGTGGCACAAACAGAGGACAACGAATGGAGGGGAGGCACATAGGAAGGATGCAGCAGGAAAGTTTCCACCCAGGTTTCCAAGGAAAGCTCCTTGGGTGGATAGAAGCTTGGGCAAAAAGCAAAACCCAATAAACACATGTCCAGAAGGTGAGCTACCAGTTTTCTATTCTCTGTGGATTCAAAAACGAAGGAGAAAGGCCTGCTGAGTCCAGTCCAAGCCTGGGCTGTCCAATCCTGTTCTGTGATCGTGGCATCACGACAGCTGTGTTCTTTTCATGCCTCTTCACTCCCAAGTGGAAGGACCGCAGGGAAAGGCACATCACAGCAGCATTTTCCTGGGGTGAGTGGCTTCTTGGACCAGGTTAGATGTCCCCATGGATGACCACGGGAATACAGGGTTCTTGCATTCAAAGCTCCAGTGACAATACACAGTCCCTGACCAGATGCTGGAGACTGGAACAGATTCGCCAGACTGCGAGCTCAGGCCAGCATCTGCTCTGCTCTCACCTCATGGGTGTCAGTCACAGAGGTGGTGGCAGCAGGAGGGTTCAGTAGAAGCGCTTTCGACTCTGTTCTTGCCATTTGTTGTAGAGTATGATACCAATGACAATGGCAAATACAGAAAACACCAGAGAGAAAAAGACGATGAGGAAGAGGGCCAGGCCACTCAAAGGCGGCAGTGGGGCCGTCACTGAAGAAGCAAGAGGGAAGCTCATCAGAAACATGCCACCCACTCAGTGGCGAGGGGCAACTAACAGGTGGCCTAGCCCCCAGGTTCCCATACCCACTTCTGAGGAGCTAGAGCTCACACTCCTCCCTTCCAGATGGCTCAACATTAAAATGAAGCACTACGCCTGCTGTTCATTGGTACATGGAAAGGCAGGGTAAGTGCTCTGAATTCTTCAGACCAATTACGGAGAAAGGACACCGCCCTGCATGCTGGGGGTGCAAGGCACCTTGACCTCAGGCAGCCTCCGCCCCCATGGGACCACTCCCCAGGTCTCCGCACTCACTGTCAGGCAACTTCATATTGTCTACCGAGGGCAAGAACACGTCTCGATGCAGCTTCTCCTCTTCTGGGGTCCTTTCCACTGTCAGCTCAAACAACTTCAGAGAAATGACATCATGATTATCTATAAGACAAAGTAAGAAAGCTTATTCTAGCCACCAGAAAATGGGGCATCTCAGAATTAATATCTTGGTTCAAGTTTCTGATCCATGGTTAACTAGCAGTGACCTTAAAATAATAATTGAGCTGGGGTAATCCCAATGACTTTGGAGTCTGAGGCAAGAGGATTCCAAGTTCAAAGCCAGCCTCAGCGACTTAGCAAGGCCCTACGCGACTCAGCAAGATGGTCTCAAAATTTAAAAAAATAAAAATGGCTGGGGAATGTGGCTCAGTGGTTAAGCACCCCTGGGTTTAATCCCCAGTTATTTAAAAAAAAAAAAAAAATTGAAACCTCTTCATCTTCTCATCTAAGAATAAGGATGGGGAGGACAGGGCATATTTTATATTCTTCTGTATTTTTACCAACAAACATTCATTACTTGTATAATTAATTTAGAGATAATCTTATGAGAATTAAATGCCATACCATAACTAAAACCTTCTACCAGAGTGAGGGGGGAGAGAGAGCACTGTAGCTCTCCCTTGTTAAAGATCATACACATGATGCAAACACAGACGGAGCAGGAAAAGGTCTCTTGGCAGCTGTTTATGGGAGATAGGCAGAACATAGATTTGGCATGGAAGACACTGTCCCTCCGGATGCTACCTATTTCTCCATGGCTCCGGGGAATTATTACTAGTACCTAACATATCAGATCCTAATTGCCAGTACCTAATATACCAGATCAAGGAATTAGAAACTGGATTTCTCTTTCCTTCTCAAGCATCATTATAAACTCACAGATTTAAGAATTGGTATGAAGAGAGCACAAATGTAAGTGTGAGGGGTACTTATTGCTTTAAGGTTGGTTATGGACTGGGGTTTGAATTTCTGGTCATTTCTATTATTATTATACAATCCATAGCTGATAGGTGCTTGGACTACTAAAATCTTTTTTTTTTTTTTTTTTTGTACTAGGGCTTGAACTCAGGATGGTTTACCACTGAGCTACATGCCTTTCCTTTTTCTTTATTTTTGAGACAGATTTTAAGTTGTTGAGGCTGACCTCAAACTTGTGATTCTCCTGGATCAGCCTCCCAAGTCTCTAGGATTACAAGCATGTACCACTGTACCTGGATAAACTGCTAAAATCTTTAGCAGATTCTTAGCTAGTATAAAACTGGCTTTATTTGGAAAAATGTTTTAGCTATCAGAGCTGAGCTTAAACTGTGGGACAGGATAAAAAGCCAGGGCAATGCTATTCACAATGCAAGGGCATGAGAGAGATGGGCAATGTCTCAACAATGTCTCTGCACTTTTCAGAAAGCCACTGTATAACAAATGAGATGATGCCAACAAGAAAGGCCTTAGAATAAACACAATTTGCATTTAGGAGTTTTATATAGGCAGAAAATACAGACTTACTAAGCTAGGAATTATCACTGAAAACCTAAGGCAAATACCTCCTTAGGATAAACAAAAAATTCCCTCTCTTGCCTTTTCTGGCAGCTGGGGACAACTTCCTGTTAAGAAGGACATAAGAGGGAGGGGGCGGGCTATGGCTCAGTGGTAGAGCTCTTGCCTAGCATGCGTGAGGCACTGGGTTTGATCCTCAGCACCACATAAAAAAGTAAACAAAGGCATTCTGTGCATCTACAACTACAAAAAAAAAAAAAAAAAAAAAGTACATCAGGGCTGAAGTTGTAGTTCAGTGGCAGAGCACTTGCCTAGCACATGTGAGGCACTGAGTTCGATTCTCAGCGCCACATAAAAATAAATACATAAAATAAAGGTATTGTGTCCATCTACAACTATAAAAAAGTCTATCAGTAAAAAGAACCCCCCCCCAAAAAAAAAAAGTATATCAGGGAGTCAACCTAGAAACCCATGAGCTCAAAGGAAAACACAAGGCAGTGATTTCAAGCCAGGCCTCCCGTCCCTGTGCTGAGGTTAATCCTGTCCCACAGCTTTGGCCTGCACAGTATTCAGATCCCTACTGACCAATGAATCTCCGTGGCAGGAAGCACATCAACGGCTGCCTGGAGCCAGGGCGGGAGGAATACTGCCAAGGGTCACAGAGAACTGCAACTCCCAACAGGTGATAGCAAGTTCCACATCTTTACTGGGAGGTGGTTATGCAGGTGCAAGTATCTGTAAAACTCTTCAGTTTGGTCTCTGGAGAGCATATCTCAATACAGTTGATTTCTTTTCAACAACAAAAAAATTGTTTCCGGGGATTTTAAAATCCAAATATTTCATTTTAAAAATCCACATTTATAGCTTCTCTTGAAAAACTGGAAGATCTCGGAGATTTGGCCTCATGAGCCCACATTTCCTTTTCTTTTTTTTTGGATACTAGGGATTGAACTCAGGGACACTCAACCACTGAGTCACATCCCTAGCCCTTTTTATATCTTATTAGGGTCTCACTGAGTTGCTTAGGGCCTCAATTTGCTGAGACTGGCTTTGAACTCGCGATCCTCCTGCCTCAGCCTCCTAAGCCACTGGGATTACAGGCTACTGCCTGTTCCAAGGTGGGCACTTGTCTTTCCATTTTTCCTCAAGAAAGTTCTATTTAAAAATCAAGCTTTATCCATAATAAAGTAATTAAAAGAACCCAAAGTTCGGTTCCTTATCTCTTCCCAAAAGATGTTATGACTGGGGCTAAAGACAAGGGAAAGAACGAGCACAAAGGGAAGCTATGACTGGGCACAGAGAGGAAGAAAAACCAGAGAAGACAGAAATGTGGGACCAGGCACTGCTGATGCCACAGAAGCCAAGGAAGGCAAGTTCCCGAGCGTGTAAGTACGTGGGCTGACCGAGGCCGGGAACAGAGCACTGCAAGTAGCAAGGAGATTATAAGTAACTTCCGTGAGAGCAGTGTGACAGTAAGGTAGAGACACAGGTCTGCGAACAGCCTGGGAAGGAGACTGAGGACTAGGAATGAAAAGCATCTATACACACAACACATCCAAAAGTCTGAGCAAAAAGGAGACTGGGGGTCAGTCAGAGGGGGATAGCAGAGTTAAGGAGCAGCTTTGGGGTTTTGTTTTATTTGTCTTTTGGTTTTTTCAGTCCCCTTGGAGACTGAACTAGGGGTGCTTTACCACTGAACTATCCCCCCCCCCAGCCCTTTTATTTTTTTTAGTTCAAGATAGGGTCTCACTAAGTTGCTCAGGTTCACCTGGTACTTGTGATCCTCCGGCCCCCATCTCCCGAGTTGCTGGAATTAAAGGTATGCAACACTGCACCCAGCAAGGAGCAGCTGTTAGGAGAAGGGGAGCTGGGCACACTAGCAGGTGCTGGGAGAGGGCCTAACAGCAGAAGCAGGTAGAAGAGACAGGGAAGCACGGTGTGCAACACCCAGGCCAAAAGAGCCAGCTGGCTACAGAGGCAAACATTCTGGGTGTTAGCACCCACCATCTCCTGGAGGCCACTATACCAGAACAGCCTGGCTTGGGTTCTGAAGGGATCTGGATGTGAGAATGTAGCATTCAGAGCTCCGCCTTCCGGTCAGGCTCTCCCCTCTGAGAGGGCCTCATAAAGGTCTGGGTACTTATAAACCTTAATCAGGACCAATAAAGCGTGCACACAGCAGTACCTGAGAGATCCCCAGTGATGGAGGAGGTGCCAAAGTAGTAGCCACGGGGCAGACGAACCCCAGGCACCTCAATGCAGTCCCTCCACTCATGCTTGCCATCGATATCCATCATTATCTAGAATAAAAAGAAGAAATCAATCAAGGACAGGCCACAGGAACAGGATTAAGACAGCCCATATCACCAACTGGTCCACGATAGGGACTCACCGTCAGATGCCTTTTGACATAGCGAATCACAAGGAAGGTATCATAATGGAGATTGCGGACAATAGCTGTACATCCCCCCAGTTCTGTGGGCCGCCCATCTCGCTCATGATCATAGCTGAGGGAGCCGTTGTTCACCATGGCTGAGATGTAGGGGAACACCCGCTGGGACACAGAGGGAAAAGCAGACACAGTGAGGGAGGAAGAGCTCCTGGAAATGCCCACATTGCTACAGGAATTTTGCACTTTACAAGCGGAGCCTCTTCAGCAGACCAGATGACCACTGTTCCTCATTAGCAGCCCCAGAGCACCCACAGTCAAACATTCACTCATGGGACATGGACCTAGGAAGCCATGAACTCCTTACTTACCTTCAGTAATTCTCTTTGTTCCTGATCTGGGGTGGGCCTGGGAAGGCCCCTGTGAGATTCTGGAGTTAGTTCAATTCCTCCCAGAGATAGCCATTTGGCACTTACATACTATTCAATATCCGGGGTTCCTATTTTATGTATATATTCCTATCTCTCCACTACCTCTTGGAGCAATATAACCATTTATTATGGTTCTTCCCAGATCCTCACTTCAGTCCATTCATCCCCCACTCTACTCCCCAGCTAAGTGTTTTGCACACAGCAGGTATTTTGAAAATACCTACTTGACTTGGCAGGGAAATCCTTCTATTCAGGATAGTTCCTTTCAAATTCTAAAATCCTACAAGCAGCATATGATGCTAAGTGGATTAAGACTCAGAAAAGCACACTGCCAGAACCCAGCTGCTGGACAGGCTTAACCAGCCACGATGACTGTTCTTAGTCAAAAGCCTTTGCAGCCCAGTTAAGCCTCGTCCACACGTAACTTCCTCCAATAATGCTAGTCATGAGAGGGCAAGAGTCCCCTCCCCCCACCCACAGGGGAAAAACTAAAAGCTTCCCCATAACCCAGTTTCCCATCTACACCAGTGACCTCTAACAGAGTTGCAGGAACCAATTCTTCCTTAAAATTGTTAAACTAACCCTTCTAGAACAAGCCCCATGCCAAGGCAACGCAGAGAGACAGGGTGATGAATGGGAGGTAACATGAGGCATGCCATTCTGTGGGTGAGTTCCCTGCGGTCTCAGTCAACATGCAAGGTGGAGATGCAGTCGGGACCAGAGACTGGGGACCCCGGAGACAACAGCCACATGGACTCTAAGCAGCAACGAATGTTGGATGGACACAAGGGAATAAGGGATGGCCACGGGGGTGGGGGGTCAAGAACTGAGTACCTGGACTCCTGGAGAGTATCGCCTCTTCTGGGCCTGAGAGGGTCCAGCAGGTTATTAGACAAGAGAGGGCACAGAAGACAGAAGACCAAGTCAGAAAGCAGCAGCCATGGGGGAGCTGACCCAGCTGCAGTGGATGAACAAACAAACTGAAATCCCCAAGCAGAATTTTAGGTTCCATGAAGGGCATTCAGCAAGTCCTGGCACCCCCTCAAACTATATGCAAAGTTATATGCACAAGTGTTTGGGCATCTTTTTGAGAAGGTCTGATCCTGTCATCAGATTGTAAAAGGAGTCCACTAGGAAGACCTCTCTAATTCTAAGGGTCCTGAAGCTTTCAGAAGGAACTGTATAAAACACAGTGTCCCACTGGCCAGACAGGCCCTACCTATGTGCGTCTCTGGGAGTCAAATAGTCACAAACTTGTCTGCTTCTAGACTACTTTATTTCCACAGCAAGAGGGAGACAGGAAAGGCAAACAGGGATAAATTCTAAATTCAAGATGTCTTTTGCTACTCAGGGTCTTGATACAACTCTTGCCCAGAAGACAAAAACCCCACTGTTGGAGGGACTATCAATCAGCTTTAATCCAAAGGAATCATTGAAATCAGCTTTAATCCAAAGGAATCACCCTCTAATTGAGCCAATGGATGTTTATTTTCAAACAACTGTTGTCATTCTCACCTACAACACATGGGCAAGGAAGAAGCCCTGTGGGAGCACCACAGCAGGAAAGACCTAGCAGATCCTCAGGCTGGAGGGTATCTCAAGCTTTGTTCCAGACAGCCTCCACGCTCTGAAGAACAGCATCAAGAGAAAGCTACACAGACTCAACTGAGTCCTGCCCTGTGGGAAAGGTAGGCAAAGGTGCGGACCACAAAGCATTCCTTCTTCTAGTACTCAGTGAGCATCCAGCACCAGCCAGGCACTGTTCCAGATACCGGGGTCCAAAGGAAAACAAGACAGATGGGGATCTGCTCTCATGGAGCTGACATTTAAGTGAAAGAAACAAACAAGAAGCAGATAAATAAATGTTTGCAGATGGTGATAAATGCTATGATGAAAATAACGTAGGAACATGACAGAGACTGACGTGGGAACCTCTCTGAGGAAGCAACACCTGAACTGAGACCAAGTACTTAGAGGGAGGCCACCACCAGATATGGGGCACAAGAAGCATGAGGTTGGCAAACATGAGGAACTCAAAGATGACAAGTGTGTCTGAGCTAATGAGGAAGTGGCCGAGGTGAGGAGGGGCAGGAGCCACAGCAAGGAGTCAGGGGGAGGCCCCAGAGCAGCTCCCCAGCTGTTTTTACGCCAGTGCCAGTACAGGATACAGAAAGGCATGCAGCCAATCACCAGATGATTAAATTGCCATAAAATTACTCTTCTACACTATCATTTGTGACAAGAGAACTGCAAGCATATCATGCAGTTTATATAGAAAAGGACTTCTGAGAAAAAACTCGCAAAGTCAGTGAACAATTAAAGAAAAGAAGGGATTAAAAATATCTTGGAGAGCTCTGATGTCCCCACAGCTTGCTTCCTGTATCACCTCTAGTGCCACCCCCACCCCCATCACAAATTTAAGCTGAGCCAGGTGCCATGGTGTCTGCCTATAATCTCAGCTACTGGGGAGGCTGAGAAGGGAGGATTTCAAGTTCCAGGCCAGCCTCGCCAACTTGGCAAGACCCTCTCAAAATAAAAAGGGCTGGGGATCTAGCTCAATGATAGAATGCTTACCTAGCATGGCCTAGATCTTGGGTTTGATCCCTCGTACAAAAAAAAGTTAAGCTTCAACCTTACAGAGTACCTAGGACAGCAACCTTCAGCCTGAGAGTACCTTACTCTTTCCAAGAATGGTGTGACATCCAATTGTGTGATCACCACCAGGTGTAACCAGCACTTCAGGATCACCTGGGGGAGCTTTCCATCTTCACGCCTATGTGAGTGCCCTAGTCAGTGTCTCATTCATTAGGTCTAGAATGGGGCACAGGAGTAGATATTTTGTAAAAAGCACCACAGCACAAGGATGTGCAGCCAAAGAAGTGCTGCACAGTCACAGCCCCATGGCTCCACAGATGTCATTTTTCTGCTTCAGCAATTCACGACTTGCCTTCAACTTTTAACCCCACATTAGTAGCTAGTTGTTAAATGCCGGCCTATTTTCCATCCCTAGGCAGAAGTTCCCGAATGTTTCTCGGGTAGCCACTAATTTCACACAGTAGTAGATTTTCTTCCCCCTGGAAAGTAGTCTGTAGCTAGAACCAAAGGTTGAAAAAATCACACCAATTCAGGCAAAGTGGTAGTTTCATTCCTAATTTAAGAGTCACCAGAAGTCAGGAACTCCCACCTATTGTCCAAATGATGATTTGCAGGGTAGAGAAATGTTTTTGACTTTTTGTACTACAAGGTCACTACAGGATCATTTTAGAGGATAATTTTGCCTCTAACGCATGTTGTTTGAACAATGAGCTTGTGGATTCAGTGCTAAAAACTCCATGGATCCCAAGTACACAGGATGTAAACCCTTAGATACAAAAAAGATGGACTGCCAGGCATGGTGGCACACGCCTGCAATCCCAGCAGCTCTGGAAACTGAGACAGGAGGATCGTGAGTTCAAAGCCAGCCTCAGCCAAAGCAAGGCACTAAGCAGTGAGACCCTGCTGGGGATGTGGCTCAGTGGTCGAGTGCCCCGAGTTCAATCCCCAGTACTCTCCTCCACCCCCAGGAAAAAAAAAAAAAGATAGACTAAACCAGGTACAGGGATGCACACCCAAATCAGAGCAACTCAGGAGCCTGAGGCAGGAGGATTGCAAGTTCAAGACAAGTCTCAGCAACATAGCTGGGCTGTCTCAAAAAATATAAAAGGGGTGCTGGGACTGTAGCTCAGTGGTAGAGTGCTTGTCTAGCACGTGTGAGACACTGGGTTCGGTCCTCAGCACCACACAAAAATAAGTAAAAGTAAAGGTATTGTGTCCATCTACAAAAAATATATATATATATATATATATATATATATATATATATATATATATATATATATATAAAAGGGTTGGGGATGTGGCTTAGTGGTAAAGCACCCCTGGGTTAAATCCTCAGACCAGAAAAGAAAAAAGATGGGCTGGTGGTGTAGCTCATGGCATAGCACCTATCTCACATGTGGACCCTGGGTTTGATTCCCACCGTGACAAAAAAAAAGAAAGAAAAACAGCACACAAAGCCTCTGTGATCAGGGCATGCTGTTCTGATGGCTACATAACCTGTGTGGACCCCATCACCTCTTTGAGATTCTACTGGAAACAAAGAGAATCCTGTACAGCTCACTGGTTTAACCACAGGATGAATTGTGTTCAGCATTTAGTACAGCGTCTGGCATTCAGGAAGAAGTCAATAAATAATCAATTGACAGCTGAACTAATAAATTTCTAGATACAAAGTTCAATGTCCAACATTCATTAAGGGCAGTAATTCTCAAACCCTTGGCTGTCATGAATCAGTAAAATTTCCAAAAGCATTTTGAAGAGTAATCAGCTCAGTGTTTTTTTTTATAGTATATTAAATATATTGATATATAATAATAACAAAACAATCATCGATAATACACACCATTTTACAAAAGGTCATTTTAAACCAAAAATGAAAAGGAACTATGTAGCTTCATAACACAGCAACTGAATACTCTTAGTTCTTATGCAAAATTACTGCACTGTTCTGATTCTTGGGCCAGTGAAAAGCTGTTGCCAACAGCACGAGTTTATGAACCAGCATCTGAGAGCCTCTCTCTTTCAGACCAGCCATACTTCAGTCTGCTAAGCTGCCCATTTACTCTCTGAAATGCCAATGTGAAGAAAAGAAGGATGGGAAAGGAGGAGAGAATGGTGCCACAGTACTACTGCCAAGATGTCTGCAAAATGTTCCTGAGGAATCCCCTTAACAGTATGAACAGCAGCCAGCGTTGACTGACAGCCTGCACTGTGCCAGGCACCGGCCTCAGTACCCAACACACCTGTATCCCCTAAATTCCCACAACCTAGTGGGCAGCAATAGTATCCCCAGTTCACAGGTTAGAAAACTTGTCCAAGAGGACACAGGTATTCAGTAGTGAAATCAGGATCTGAAACCTAGTAGTCTGGCTCCAGAGCCCTGACTCAATCACCATGCTTCATTTTCCTATCAATATTAAAAAAAAAAAAAAAAAAAAATCTCACATGTACTATTAAAAAAAAAAAATCTCACATGTACTATTAAAAAAAAAAAGGACAAGGGTCTAAAAAATACCCTAAAATGCAAAGAAAACTGCCAGGCACAACGGCACATTCCTGCAATCCAGTGACTGGAGAAGTAGGAGGACAACAAGTTTGAGGTCAGTCTCAACAACTTACATGAGGTGCTGTCTCAAAATAAAAAATAAAAAAGGACTGGGCATATAGCTCAGTGGAAAAGCACCTCTGGATTCAGTCCCCAGTACAAAAAGAAAAAGAAAAAGGAAAAAATGCACACAAAAAAACTGATGCAGAATGGCTCCAGATTAAAGAACAGGAGAAACAACACAACCAAATGCAAGGTATGACCTGCGTTCCTTTTGCTGTAAAGAACATAATGGGACAACTGGTAAAATCTGAATAGGGCATAAAAATTAGATAAATTAGGGTCATAGCTTAGTGGTAGAGAGCTTGCCTCGCATGTGAGGCACTGGGTTTGATCCTCAGCACACATAAACAAATAAATAAATGAAATAAAGGTATTGTGTCCATCTACAACTAAAAATTTTTTTAAAAAAATATTAGATAACAGTACTGTTATTATTATTAAATTTCTGACTTTCATCATCTCGCAATATAAGAGAATTCATTTTTAGGAAAAACACATGTAATTAAGATTAAGAAGGCACCACGAAGGCAAGGTACTCTTAGCTAGTTAAGAAGAAAATAGGGCTGGGGATGTGGCTCAAGTGGTAGCGCGTTGGCCTGGCATGCGTGCAGCCCGGGTTCGATCCTCAGCACCACATACCAATGAAGATGTTGTGTCCGCCAAGAACTAAAAAATAAATATTAAAATTCTCTCTCTCTCTCTCCTCTCTCACTCTCTCTTTAAAAAAAAAAAAAAAAAGAAGAAAAATAGACACACATGCATGAATACACACACACACACATAAAAGAAAAAAGCAAAGCAAAAGCAGTAAAACACTTAACATCTGAAGGAATCTAAATGAAGAACATTCCAGAATTGTCATATTGTTATAATTTATCTGTAAGTCTGAAACTTATTATCAAAATTAAAAAAGATAAATCTGAATCTAGTTTTCACCATACTCCAACATTTCTGTCTGAAAAATTTCAAAATTACCAAAAGGCTGTTTTTTATTTTTTATTTTTGTTGTTATTGTTTTGCGGTGCTGGGGACTAAATCCAGGACCTTGTGCACGTGAGGCCAGCACTCTACCAACTGAGCTATAGCCCCAGCCCCAAAAGGTTTTTAAAAAAACAATAGGTAGGGGGCTGGGGATGTGGCTCAAGCGGTAGCGCGCTCGCCTGGCATGCGTGCGGCCCGGGTTCGATCCTCAGCACCACATACCAACAAAGATGTTGTGTTCACCGAGAACTAAAAAATAAATATTAAAAAAAAAAAATTCTCTCTCTCTCTCCTCTCTCATTCTCTCTTTAAAAAAAAAAAAAACAATAGGTAGAATGGGATGGAACATTTTTCTTTAAAAAAACAACAACACAGCACAGTTTTCTTTTTCAACCTATTCTAGTTTCCCTCACCTCTTCCCTCCGCCTTCCCTTGGATCACTGCCCTTCTATCACAACTGGAAGACATGGAAAAGTGGTACTCCCAGGCCCACTAACTGCCATAAGATCATCACATTTCTTGAACATCATCACTTTTCAGACTTCTACTATAAGCTGCAGGTCCTACAGTACTCTTACCTAGGCCTTTATGCAGGAATTTGGATAGAGACAGATTAACTGAGCAATGCCTGTCCTAGTTAGAGTGTGTATCGCTATCAGTGAGATTCTCCCTCCATTACAGGGCAGCATGAGAAGGCTCCGTAGTCCCCAACTCCCATGGACTTACACTGGTGACTCTGACCCAGGTCTCACAGCTCCTCAACTGGAAGACATGGAAAAGTGGTACTCCTAGGCCCACTAACTGCCATAAGATCATCACATTTCTTGAACATTGTCATAATTTAAGGGAATCATTTTAATCTCATTTATCATAGTTGTAGCCCCACTAGAACAATCCCAAATCAAGGAACTTGAGGACTAACAGAGTACTCCAAAACCAGGAAACTTTAAATTTAGGTTCAAGTTCATAACCCAACCACCCATATTACTACCAGCGCCAAATTCTATCAGAACACAGCCTCATATATATGGCCTAATTTCGCTGCTGCCATCATTTCAATACACATGAATCCTTTTTGTTAATGAAGAGTTACCAACTGTACAGAACAAAAGATCCTCTTTGTAGTTGTACTCTGGGTAATGTAAACCTCCTAAAATTAAATGTCATCCCCTATGTATGTGTGCATCTTTCTATGCAACCAAACCCCAAAGGGTCAAAACCCAAAGGTGAGGACTGACCCAGAGCAAAATACCATCCAGAGCACCAGCTCTTGCTTTCTTCCTCCTCTTCCTGCCTTCTCTCAGACAAGGAACATCTCCTTCCTGCCTTCTAACAGAAGAAAGCCATTGCACTTCCCTACTTCCCTCCAAAGCCAGTTCTCACCAGCCAAGTCCAGCCTCAGTGCCTCCTCCACTCTAGTCTTGCCCACATGTACTCTACAGGCCTGACTTCCAAGAGTTCTTGCAGGAAAGTGTTACTCTACCTACACTGATAAAAATTCTAAATCACATGCAATGGGGTGAAACAAGTCAATGTAAGAAGTCATGGAGTTCTTTTAATGATGTAAAGACTCTTTCTGCCAACAGTAAAAAGACCAAAGTGGGACACGAGTCTTCACCAACATAAATACTTGATGTGGGTGCTGGGGATCGAAACCAGGGCCTCAAGAATGCTAAACATGGGCTCTCCTACTGAGCTACATCCCACCCACACTGATTTTTTTACTTATTTTTTGTTGCTATTTTGGTTTTGGTTTTCTTGGTACCAGGAATTGAACCCAGGGGCACTCAACCACTGAGTACTTTTTTAATTTTCAATTTTGAGACAGGGTCTTGCTAATTTGCTTAGGACCTCGCTAAGTTGTTGAGGCTAGCTTTGAACTTCTGATCCTCCTGCCTCAGCCTCCAGAGCTGCTGGGATTATAGGCGTATGCCACCACACTCGACCACAATGTGTTTTTGTCTTTTATGTTTTTTGTAGTTGTAGATGGACAGAATGGCTTTATTGATTTTATGTGGTGCTAAGGATGAAACCTAGTGTCTCCCACATGCTAGGCAAGTGCTCTGCCACTGAGCTATAGCCCCAGGCCTGCACAATGTGTTTTTAAACTGGACAACAAAGTAATATTAACTTTCCCCCAATTCAGAGTAAAAACATTCATTCCATCAAAAATATACATATGGGGAGTGCCTCAAGCAATACTTGACCTAGGAAGATCAGAGGCCTCTTCACCCCAACTATTTCTGCATTCACTGGGTGAGGCCCAAAGGTTTCACAGAGAATGAGGGCCAAGCCTGCCAAGGGCTGCATTTCTGTGGTCTCATCAACAGAAGTCTCTCACAATTACTTTGACAACTGAAAGAATGCAAATGAGTTCCCTGCAATTCTCACTAACACCCGGGTTCAAACAAGCCACTTATGATCATCAGCTGATGAATTCATAAAGCCAAGAAAAGACGATCAGAAAAGATGGTCGGGTCTTTTTTTAATCAACAGTTTTCATAACAGGAATACTGATATATGATTCACATACCACTTGATTCACCTAAAATACATAATCCAATGGCTTTTAGTACATGCAGAGTTAAGAGTGATTATTATCATAACCAGTTTTATCACCCTAAAACGAAACCTGTGCCCACTAGAGTCATCTTCCCACCCACCCAAGTGCCCCAACCCTTGACCACTAATCCACTTTTTTTGTCTAGAAATCTGCCTATTCTGGACATTTTATATACATGGGATCAAACAATAAGTAGGGCTTTGGTGATTGGCTTCTTTCACTTAGCAAAATGTTTTGATTCAAGAGTTATCCATATTGAAGCACTTATCAATACTTCCTTTCTTTTTATTGCTGAATATTCCATTGTATAAATATATTTCGTCCACTCATCAATTGATGGACAAGTGAGATGTATCCACCTTGTGGCTGCTATGCACATTCATTTTTAACTTTCTTTGTAGATGTGTTTTCATTTCTTTGGGGTATAGACCTATGAGTGGAATTGCTGCATCATCTAAATTATATTTATCTTTGAACCATTTTAAGAAATACCTGCTGGGCTGGGGATGTGGCTCAAGCGGTAGCGCGCTCGCCTGGCATGCGTGCGGCCCGGGTTCGAGCCTCAGCACCACATACCAACAAAGATGTTGTGTCCGCCGAGAACTAAAAAATAAATATTAAAAAAAAAAAAAAAGATGTTGTGTCCACCGAAAACTGAAAAATAAATATTTAAAAATTCTCTCTTTCTCTTTAAAAGAAAGAAAGAAAGACCTGCTTTCCAAAGCAACTGCACCCTTTTCTATCTCTACTAGCAGTGTTCGCGAGTTCCACATCATTCCACACCCTTGTCACCACAGGTCATTAATCTTTCTTACCTTAGCCATCCTGAGTAGATGTGGAAAAACACCTCATTGTGGTGGATTTGCTTTTCCCTGATGATTAATGATCTTGAGTATCTTCTAATGTATTTGTTGGCCATTTGCTTATCTTTGGAAAAACATCTAATCCGATACTTTGCCCATTTTTTTAACTGGGTTCTTTTTGAGTTGTAATAGTGCTATATGTTCCAGGAAAAAAGTCCCTAACAAGATATGTGTATATATTTTCTCCCATTCCATGTGTTGTTGACTTTTCACTTTCTTGATGTACACAAGTTTTGTTTTTTTCTTTTTCAATACTTTCATTTATTTTTATGTGGTGCTGAGGATCAAACTCAGGGCCTTGAATGCTCTACTGCAGAGCCACAACCCCAGCCCCGTGAGTTTTTTAATTTTGATAAATGTATTTTTTCTTTTTTCTTTTTTTTTTTTTTTGTTATATCTAAGAAACCATCACCTAATCAAGGTCATGAAAAATGAGTTTTAAACTTTTTTGGAGGGCTTGGGTTTACAGGGGATTGGACTCTAGGGTGCTTAACCACTGAGCCACATCCCCGGCCCCTTTCAACTTAAGACAGGCCCTCATTAAATTGCTAAGTAGCTAAGGCTGGGCTTGAACTTGCAACCCTCCTGCCTTAGTCTCCTGAGTTGCTGGGATTTCAAGCATGTACCACCATACCTGGTTATAGTTTTAATTTTTAAATTAGGTCCATGATAATTTTTTTTTTTTTTTTTTTTTGGTACCAGGGATTGAACCCAGGGACACTTAATCACCCACCACATCCCCAGCCCCCTTTTTTATATTTTATTAGAGACAGGGTCTCACCAAGTTGCTTAAAGCCTCACTAAGTTGTTGAGGCTGGGTTTGAACTCATGATCCTCCTTCCTCAGCCTCCCAAGTCACTGGGATTACAGGCATGTACCACCGCACCCGGCCCATTGATACATTTCTATTTTCATTTTTTTTTACAATACTGGAGCTTGAACACAAGGGCTCAGGTATGCTAGGTAAGTGTTCTACCACTGAGCTACATGCCCAACCTTTCTTTTATTTGGTACTGGGGACTGAACCCAGAGGCATGTTGTCACTGAGCTACAGCCCCAGATCTTTTTTTTTTTTAATTAAACATTTTCTTAGTTATGTTATTTATTTATATTTTATTTATTTGTATGTTTATATGTGTTTTTGAGAATCCAACCCAATGCCTCATACAATGCAAGACAAGTACTCTCTTTTAACTTTGAGACACAGTCTCACTAAATTGCTTAGAGCCTCGACAAATTGCTGAGGCTGACTTGAACTTGCAATCCTTCTGTCTCAAGTTCCCAAATTGCTGTGACTGCAGGTATACTCCACCATGCCTGGGCCTTTCTGTTTTATCTTGAGACAGAGTTAATAAATTGCACACACTAGCCATGAACTTCTGATCCTCCTGCCTTAGCCCCCAAGTAGCAGGGATTACAGGCATGTGTCACCATGACTGGCCTCCAACTTCATTCTTATTCAAGATTATTTCAGTTATTCTGGGTCCCTTGAACTTCCTTATGGATTATAGGATCAGCTTGTTAATTTCTACAAAGGAGCCAGCTAAATTTTTGATCAACAGGAATTAAAAATACCAATCAGGGCTGGATTGTGGCTCAGTGGTGGAATACTTGCCTAGCACCACAATTAAAAAAAAAAAAAAAAAAAGAAATGAAGATAGTGTGTGTCTACCTACAACTAAGAAATAATATTTAAAAAACAAAACAAAACAAACCCTACCAATCTATGTGAGTAGCATTGCCATTTTAACAATTCCAAATCTTCCAATCCATGCCATGGCATGTCTTTCTGGTTACTCAGGTCTTCCTTAATTTTTCTTTCTTTTCTTCTTCTTCTTTTCCTTTTTGTTTTTGGCCAGGGATTTAACCCAGGGTGCTCTACCTCTGAGCTATAGCCTCAGCCATGTTTTTCTTTTTCTTTCTTTTCTTGCTAAGGGTCTTACTAAGCTGCCAAGACTGGCCTCATAGCCTCCTGAGCTACTGGGTTTACTGGAATGCACCACCATGCCCAGCAGATCCTCTGTAATTTTTTTTGAAAAGTGTTCTGTAATTGTCAAAAATTTTCTGTTAAAACACTTCTTTTTGATAATAGTGTAGGCAGAATTGTTTTACTTTCATTATTGGATTGTCCATTCCAAGCATACAGATGTATAGAAATAAAACTACTTTTTTTGTGTGTGTCGGGGGAGGCTACTGGGGATTGAACTCAGGGGCACTTGACCACTGAGCCACACCCCCAGCCCAATTTTGTATTTTATGTAGAGACAGGGTCTCACTAAGTTGCTTAGTGCCTCACTAAGGCTGGCTTTGAACTCATGATACTCCTGCCTCATCCTCCTAAGCCACTGGGATTACAGGAGTGCGCCACCGAGCCCAGCCTAAAATTGCTTTTTGAATTTTTTTTTTTCTAGTACTGGGGATTGAACCTGGGATGCTCTACCACTAAACTACATCCCTAGCCCTTTTAATTTTTTTATGGGAGGCTGAGGCAGAAGCAGCACAAATTCAAGGGCAGCCTAGGCCATTTAACAAGACCCTGTCTCCAAATAAAATAAAAAGGGCTGGAGATGTAGCTCACTGGTAGACCACCAAGACTTCAATCCTCAGTACTACAAAGACAACAGAGACAGGAAGAACCAGGTTTAAAACTCCCATCAAGCCCTGAAGCGCCTACTATGGGCTTCTAACTACCGCTAAGATTCTGCTGTCAGCAAGATTACGAATCTAGTCCTAACTCTCCCCTCATCAGAGTCCCTTAGTGGACGTGTCCCTTTACAATCATGTCCAGACCTCCACTCAGAAGCAGGCCTCCTGCAGTACATGATGAAGCTGCTGTAACATAAACAGCCAGTGTATGAACACTAAAGGAAGTAACATGGACAGCTGCCCTGGAATCGTGCAACTCGGCAAGACTGCTGACCCTGCTGTTCTTTCTAGCCTCATCCCTATCAGATGCTCCTTTACCTCCTCACACTCCTCTTCCCCTCTGCAACCTTAGCCCCTTAAGGAACACTTTTCCCTCCTTATCCTGCAGACTCCAATGTAAACATTACTTCCTGGAGGAAGCCCTCCATGGCCGCCACCACTCCACTCAAGGTTAGAGCTCCTCCTGGGTCCCATGGTGCCCAAGATTCCCCATACCACCGGCCATGCTAAAGTGCAGGGACCATGTTGGTCTTACTCACTAATTCCCAGGGTCTGCCACCTAGAAAGTGATGTATGTGGAACGAAGAGAAGCCCAGAAGGAGCATGAAGAAGGAACTCTCAACTGACCCACAACAAAAGGTTCTTCTCCCTAACTGAGGTCTCACTTCATTCCATCCCCTCTAAGACAAGCACTGTGGGAAATGTAATTACTGAATCTGAGTATTGCATATAATGATGATCATTCTACACGTTTAATATTTTTCATAATAAACCTTTGCCACAAAAAAAAAGTCACCTCTTCTTCCATTCCTAATCCTTTTTCTTTTTTTTTTACATTTATTTAGGAAACATTTCATCGGGGCAGAATGGGTTTAAACAAGTGTCTCTTCTTTTTTAAATTTTTTTAGTTGTGATAGACACAACACCTTCATTTTTATTTATTTATTTCTATGTGGTGTTGAGGATCAAACCCAGTGCCTCATGCACACTAGGGGAGCGCTCTACCGCTGAGCCAACAACTCCAGCCCCCATAATCCTTTCTTGTTAAGCATTATTTACCTACAGGATATCCAGTGACAACTTGCCATAATAATTTGTCCACCATCTGATAGCAGCATCACATGACAGAGAAAGTACAAGCCTGCTGTCAGTATATGGAAGTATCAAAGAATGCTTAGGGTCAACTCATAAAAAGCAAGCAGTTCTGCCAATGGCCAGGTACTGGGTTCCATCAAAATGCCAGGATTATATCAATTTCCTTTTACTTATAATCTCTCTGGTAGGTAAGAACTGCTGCTCAAGTCTGAAAAGAGGAAGAAGGAAAAAAAAAAAGAGGAAGAAGAAAATGATGCTGGAAAGGGTGAGCAAGCTGCAGAAGAGAGCATAGCAGTGATGGGAGTAAAAGTTAGGGGAGCAGAGTTACACAAATTCAGCTGCTCTGGTGCTGGACTAGAAGCCAAAATGTGCTCAATTTCAGTGGCTATCTAATGTGCATAAGACAGAACGTTGTTAACACCACAGAAAAAGTGCCCATTCATGACAGCTATTCCCAGAGGACTGTGCAATCATAGTTCTCTCTAGAAAAAATACTGACAAGGACATTAACTTTTGAAGTTCAACAGATGAAGAACCCCTCACTGTCTCTTCCCTCAGTTCCCTCCTGCACAACACTCATGAGGGAAAGAACTGTAATGTCAGTGCAGCTGCCCTAGGCTCTGACACTTGCCATTACCTCTTGCTGCTTCTCCTCATTGGGGTAGGTGTCTACAAATACTCCCAGCCCCACAAATTTGTCCATGTTTCCAAACACAGGCCCTAGAGAGAGAGAACAGATGATGAACAATGAAATAAAGCCAAGAGTTGATAAAGGAATAATATCTCACAATGATGAAGGAAAAGTGAAATTCAAATGACTCCCAGGCCTCTCAAGATGAGAAAACACACGTGCAAGCACCAAGCAAAGTGCATGGCCTGTACCAAGGGCCCAGTAAATATCTATTTGTTTGCTGTTGAAGGAAGGGAAAGAGAAAAGGCCACTACAACCCTTGTTTAGCACTATGGCAGCTCCCTGATCCAAACTGGTTGTTCAGGTGCCCCTACAGAATTCTGCTTCACAAACACTTGGTGAAGATTATGCTCTCAAGAGAGAAATGAATTCCCAAGTTCTACTTCTTATTACAAAAGAGAACAGGTCAAATCAGGTTGAGCCTGCCATCTACTTAGAGCAATGGCTCCACACTGCAAGGAAAAACAGAAAACTCTTCTCTGGACTTAGAAGTGCTGAGAGCACTCACTGAATGTGCCAGAAGAAATCAGCTCACCAGTCATCAATGCTTAGGAGAGCCAGTGCTTCCATTCAGCTGATGGGCCAGGCTTCCCAGGGAAACTCAGAAGGAACTAGCAAGCAAGAAATCACCCCCAGGATGAGTCAAGGTCAGCTGCTATTAAGCAGCTAATAAGGGCTAATAAAGAACCACCCAATTCTGGAGACTACACAGGCCAGTGTGCATCCACAGACATAGGGGAGAGGGAAAACTGTAGGGTGGAGCCTTCTCAAAAAGAGGGCACATGAAAAAGCAGGCCTGTCACACCCACACAAGAGCAACTCAGGGTCCCCAATACCTGGCTGCATTCGATCCTTTGTGTACCAGATTGCCAAGCCATCCCCATGCAGATTCTTCTTGCCTTGTCCATGAATCTTAAAGTGCACCTGCAATTCCCAGTCTCTCAGGAAACATGGCTAAAGTGGGGGGGGAAAAAAAGATGCTGGAATCAATAAGAAGTACGAAATACGAAAACCCTCAAGTCCTCAGCAGCAGTCTACAGACTTGGAAAACATAAATGTAGGTAATAAGGCTAAGTGTTAAAATTGAAATCTAAGGCTTTTGATGTGTGTGCATCATAAAATTAAAGCATCAAGTTATGCGACTGTTTAAGATATTTAATATGAAGAGTGAACAAACCACCTAATCATATTCAGCATCTCCCAACAGAAACTAGATAGGACTCCACAGTTGGAAAAGACAAGTTAGACTACCATGATCCTACATCTACCCAGCAGTCTCTCAGCCTCTTGAGCAGATGACTAAATTAATATTCATTTGCATTTGAGATCATTCCTCTGAAGAAAGACTCTAAAAAACTGAGATTAAAAGAATGGTCAAAGCCTTATTCACTATAAAGGAATAAGAAAAGCTAAGTCATTTTGCAAAGGTTTCCAGGAATAATTAGCAGATGCTACAAACAACTCTAATTAGCTAGATTTGGCCCTCTGCCAAGCAGAGGGGCAAGCCTGAGCTCCCACAAGAAGGGTGAGCTATAGTCCCCAAACCTTCATGGTGTGACCAGGAAGCATAAAGGTACCAGAGGGGAATACCTCTCCCACCACTGGGACAGCCTCTCTAGTGATGACACGTTAAGGACATAGGTGCTAATCAGACTTCTGTTCTCTTTTTGCATAGTGTCTCAAAACCTTTAAAAGTAGAAGAGGCAAGCAGATGGTTAAGTGCTCTGAAGAGTTGAACAGTTTCAAGGAAAAACCAGAGTGGGTACAATATGTGGGCTTAGAGAAGCTCCTGGTTGGAGTCCACTGTGAAGGAAGAAGGGGAGAAAAAAGCAGACCAGCTGGGTTCAGCCAAAGGCTTTCCAAACAGACTGTTCTGGCTCTTGAGCAACACATTGCTTGACCATTTTCAGTTTCTGTTTTTAATTTTTGGGATATTTTCCAAAAGCATTAGTGTTAGGGGAACAAAGACAAAATGAAAGGAGACTGAATACTTTTGCTTTCAGCAAAGATTCCTGAAATCCCTAATAGCTTACCCTGTTCTGAAGAGCCCAGTCCATGTCTTGTCACTTTGAACTCTTATCTCTCTGCTGTTTTATTTAGATTTTAGGGCAAGGGTGAAATTCAGTGACAGATATCTATCCACAGATTTATTAGTAGGTAGATATTATGTCCCTAAGAAGAGGGCCAGAGAAATTCATAATGAGCCAAAAGATACCTGTCACTGATTCTTGGCCTCTTATGGCACAGTGCCATACTGTTCTGGGTTATGTCCAACAGTGGTTCTGAAACTCTGCTGCTTGGTGGATTCTCCCAGGGGAGCTATTTAAAATCTCCATGGCCAAGCTGCACCCTTTTCCAATTACATCTCGGGGTGGAACCAAGGTACTGAATCCAAAAGACAGTCACTTTTGAGATCCATTATTCAAATAACTCAGAAATAACTCCACTGCTCATTCTGATGGACAAGTAGTAAAAAACAGGTATCAAACAATCTGAAAAGGGGGGCTGGGGTTGTGTCTCAAAGGAAGAGCACTTGCCTCGCTTGTGTGAGGCACTAGGTTTGATCCTCAACACAACATAAAACTAAAATAAAGGTACTGTGTCCACCTACAACTAAAAAATAAATATATTTTTTTTTTAAATCTAAAAAAGGGTAGGAGAACTAGATCCTAGAATACAATTGCTGTTAAATGAATTATGTAGAAAGACAAGAAGACTGCAGCAAAGTACAAGCCTTGAACATAATTCAATTATTTACCTGTAAGAGCCCCAAAAATGAAAATTTTAACAGATGTAATAACAACACATATTTCTGTAACCATTCTAGCTTTCAAAAAAGGCTTTTCCCATCTTTTGTCTTATATTATTCTCACAACAACTCTGGTGGGCAAGTATAATAGATTATTATTAAGTTCATTTGACAGATGAAGAAACTAAAAACGGAGAGGTTAAATAACCTGTGGAGGGCTCACGATGGGTCAGTGACATAGCTGGATTCATAATTCAAGTACTTCAATTTCCCTTTAAATCTTTTACCATGCTCTAGACTCTATTCAAAAATGAGCTCAACACTAAAATCTGGGTTATGGGGCCAACTAGCACAGATAACTCACTGAGAAACTTCTTACCCCCTCTGCTCCTTTAGAATTCTCTGCTTCAGAAAATGAATAGGGAAAAGAAAAAGTTCTCTTTTCTGAGGTTCACTCATCTATAACTAATGAGAAAAGCCATGCAGAAGTAAGATTTTTTTTCTTCATTTATGGGAGCCCAAGAGAACATATCAAAGGATGCCAAAGTCATCCCCAAAAGTCATATAGTTTAAAAGGATTTAGAGAGAGGCCTGGAAACCAAAAAGAAAGCATCATCTTACACTTGTACAAAATCACAGTGCAGCCACACCAGGAATACTGCATTCACTTCTTGCCACCATACCTCAAGGAAGACAATGTAGCTAGAAAAAGTCCAGAGAGGGACAGATAAAATGACCAACAGCTCTCAGTGACTTTCATATGAAAATAAAATTTTAAATTAGACTCTTCAAACTGAAATAACAAGGGAAAGCTACTGGGGTAAAGTTTGGATTTATTTATTTATGCATGCATGCACGCAAGGGGTGGAACCTTGCACATGCTAGGCAAGCATTCTACCACTGAGCTATATCCCCAGCTCGAGGGTTCCTCCTGCCTCATTCTCCAAAGTAGCTATAACTACAAGTGAGCTCCACCAAGCCCAGCTCTGGGATAAATTTTTAAAAGGCACTCCCTTCACTGGGGCCCAGTGGCACATGCCTGAAATCCCAGTGACTCAGGAGGCTGAGGCAGGGGAATCACAAGTTCAAAGCCAGCCTCAACAACTTAGCGAGGCCCTAAGCAATTTAACGAGACCTTGTCTCAAAAAATAAAGAGTTAGGAATGTAGCTCAGTGGTTAAGTGCCAAGTTTCCCTGGATTTAATCCCTGGTATGGGAAGGGGGGGTAAAAGAAAGCATTCTTCTACTTTACAAATTTAATAGGATATAAGAGTCATTAAACTCCAAGAAGTGGTACTATTGAGTCAATCAGGAATAAAAGATATTCCTAAAAACAGATTCAAAATGACTTATTTGCTATAATAAGGACAAAAGAGAGCATGTCCCTAAGCAGCTGATTTCTTTATTATGAAGGTCACCATAATCTCTGAAAAAATGATCCTTGACATCTACTGATGACAGAATACTGGGAATAGACAGTAAAATTAAGTCAATATGCCATTGTTGAACTTTTCAAAACATTCTGGGTCACCAAAACAAGAGGGAGAGATTCTTACCACCCGGTTCCACAAGGCACCCTGTTTACTTTGCATATCAGGAGTAAGGCGGATATACTGGGTCATTACCATGGCATTGCCCATCAGATTCCACAGTGAGGAGCTGCCTGTGCCCACACCTAGGGAAAGGAAGTAGATCAGCTCACACTCCTCAACAATACAAAAAGTCACACAAAAACTGGAGCTTATTTCTTTTTCCTATTTCATCTGATTCGATCTTCCACCTTCTGTCACTAATGCACGAATAATTTTTTTGCTGTTGCTGTTTTTCTTTCTTTCCTTCTTTTTCTTTTTTATTTGGGGTCTCACTATGTTGCTCATCCAGGCTGGTCTGGAATTCATGTCAAAGGATCCTTCTGCCTGTCTTTGGAGTAGCTGTGCCTAGAGGCACATGCCACTGATTTGTCCTCTTTATTGTTAACAGTACCAATCTTCTGGTGGATAAGCTATGCTTAGGGGACTATGAACCCTAAACTGAGCAAAGCTAACCAGCCTCTTTCAACACTAGGGCTCCTGCCCTTGAAAAAAGCAGGTGTTTTAACCAGCAACAAAAATTAATCTTCTTTCTCACTCTGGCCAAGCTCTGCCCCAGTTCTTTCTCATGCTTTATTTCTAACACATCCACAGCTCCGTCCTGACACTGGCTCACTGCTAATGGTGCTCAATCACTCCTCACTATTCTCTGTCCTTTTTCCATCCCACTCCTTTTGTCCAACTCCGAGCTCCCCTTCGTCCAGGCCTCGGGCTGGTGGCATCCGAGAGCCCTACCCAGACCTACTAGAAACTTCCAGCGCTCGGGAAAGGCGCGGGGGACCCCTGTCCTTCGGACCTGTGGCTCTCAAACGTGGCGGGAGTCCTTTTGGGCTCCCAAGCGCCGCCGGCAGTTTCCTGCGGACCACGAAGCCCTTTTCCGGCCCCCTCACCACGGACGAGCTCAGGTCCCGAAGCCCTCCCCCTGCAAGACCACCTCGCCCGGGGCGCCTCACCCTGGTAAGGCTTCGACAGCGAGTGCTCCCGTTTCAAGTACTCGAACGTTTGACCCGCCCAGACTTGCCGTGGCCCCTGCCCAGACCCCAATAAGAGGAGAAGAAGCAACATCCTGGACCCATCCCAAGCCGACAAGCGCCGCCGCCACCGCCGCCACCACTCAGAGGGTCTCAGGGCCGCCGCCATCTTTCTCACCGCCGTGCCTTCATCAAAAGCCCGCCCCGTCGCCCAACCCATTGGTCCATAGAACCATCTGGCCCGCGTCCCATTGGCTCTTGTTGCGTCCCCGCCCCCACAGGTGAGCCTCTCACCGATTGGCTGGCTTGGGTATCAGTTGCCTTGCCAACCCAGGAAAGGGGCGTAGCCGAATGTCCCGATTCCCTTCTTTGCATTTGTCCTGAGCTTCTCTAGGCCTGTGGGGTTACGTAGGGATTTCCGTTTTGTTTCGGCATTCTATAGTAAATTTAAAGAGAGAAAAACGTTTCTTCCGACCCCAAGCAAACGTTCTACCATCTGTGTCACAATATTTTACTGCGCTGTCAGGAGGATGTAGAACCGAAAGAAGAAATAGAAAAATCCACAATGAAGTAGCTGGAAAATTGTCAAATTTACCAAAGAACAGCACTGCGAACCAACTTAACCTGATGACATTTATAGAAACTCCGCCCAACAACATCGGAAGAGGCATTCTCTACTAGTGCAAATAAAACGTTTGCCAAGATATCCGGGGCCGTAACACAAACCACAAGTGTAAAATAATTAAAAACACACGAATTAATTCATTCGCTATACCATCACTTGCTTTTCATCCCTCCTTTCTTCTTTTTCCTGAGCCATAATAACCTGTATCCAGACTGATCTTCTAAGCCACCATCCCTCAGATGGCCACCAACATGATTTAAGCCTCTAACACGGCTATAGTCAGTATTAATGAGTCAATATTAGTAGAGCTCGTAGAATAGTCCCTGATACGTCGTAGTAAGGACTCTCTCATCATCATCATTGACTGGTGATTGACGGTTAGTCATCATCCTCAGAGGGGAGATTCAGCCTGGCACACAAAGCTGTCTGCCCTGGCCTTACTGCCCACTTCCACCTACGGTTTTCTAGCTTCCTCGCTCACTTCCCTCTTCTTTTCAGCAGCCCACTTCCTCCTGGAGGCCTTCAAGCTAGGGCTTGTACTACCCCCTGAGCTGTGAATGTGCTCCATGCACATCTTCTACACAGCCCTTGTCAGATCTGTGTCTGTGGCTTCCCAGGGGACTTCATCACAGTTAACTCTTTCTTTCCTGAGCATAAGTATATTTAAAAGAGAAATATGCTATGAGACTGATTTATAGGGGTTCAACTTTTTAAAGCTGTCAAAGCCATTTATCTCTTACTCCATACAAAGCTGATGATGTGTGGTGACAAACATTAGGAATTGCAGTGACTCTATTTATGTGGTACCCTGGCTTTAAAACCATCCATGGCCATCAATTAACACAGGATAAAATCCAATCTACTTAGCATAGCATTCAAGGCCCTTCACAACCTGACTCAAATAAGGCTGTACACATATCTATTAAATGTGTGTCACTGGAATTATGTACCTCAATTAGCAGAGTATGCATTTGTCTCCCCAGCAAGGCGGGGAGTTCCTGGACCAGAGGAAGCAGGTCTTACTCATGTCCTAGCCAGGTCCCACCCACTTCTCCACCCCTAACCCACCATCATCAGTACAAAGTAATTGTTTGAAAAATTAATTTCATTGTGTTTCTTTATCAGCTGGAGTTTTCTTTTTCTTTTTTTCTCGAGTGCCAGGGATCGAATCCAGAGTTCGATGTCCATACTAAGCAAGCACTTTACCACTGAGTTACATCACCAGTTGGATTTCTTCTTTTGGGGGAGCAGGGTCTCATAATTTGCTCAGGCTGGCCTCCAACTGGTGATTCTCCTTTCCCAGCCTCCTGAGTTCCTGGGACTACAGGCAAGAATTTTTTTTTTTAATTGTGGTAAAATACACATAAAATTTAAAAATTTCATTTTAAAGTAACTCATACAGCATTCAGCATCACACAACTTGTCAGCTGGATTTCTGAGAGATTATCATCTGTAAATTTCTCGGTGTAAAATTCTTTTTTTTTTTCTCTTTTTTCTTTTTTGTATGTATGTGTTTTGGGGGATGGAGTTCAGAGCCTGGTGCATGCTGGCAAGTTCTAGTACTGAGCTACATTCCTCACTGCGTAAAATTCTTTAAGGAAAAGGGGAATAAAGGAGAAGAGAGTGAAAAAGATACAAATAACAAAAAACGAAGGGAGTGGAAGGTGAACATCCGGACAATAAACCAGATGATTTCCCACCTATTGCAAAAGGGTGAATAGAGCATCATCAATGAGGAAGGAATAGGGTCAGGGGCTTTAGAGAGGCAGGTAGCCAAGGGTGTCATCAGGAGGAAGGATGGAGGGAGAAGGTCTTGTCTGAATTCCTGAGGAAGGGTAGAAGTGGGCGTCATCCTGGAATATTCTAGAACAAGTTAGTCCTTTAAGAGTAGCAATTTCTTGGAATATAAACTTAGGAGGGAGCACAGAAGGATGGCTTCACTGCAGCTACTTTTCAGAGCACAGGATTCAGACAAGTTCAACACTGTCAAGGGGTTGAGGGGCTATAGATGGAAAGAGAAAAAGGAATCATAGCCCCTCATACACAGAGAGGCTGGGTCGGGTCTCCACCTACCATCCCTTCTGCTGCCTCATAGGTTCGCCTTTTCTCCGTGGTGGCATCACCACCCATGATCTAGGGCTGCACAGCTCAGGGCAAGGAGCGTTCCTGCATGATGCCAGCTGTGCATTCCAGCGGTTCTGGGTGACTCCTCCATGTGTCATCTTCAAGCAGAACAGGCACCTCCACTCGGATGCTCCTTGAAACCTGATGCTCCCCCCCCCACCCAGCACAGAGACTCCAAGGCAGCCTCCTGGTCCATCCTTTCTTTCCCTCCCATCCTTCACTTCTAAACCTCGCCATTTATTCAGATCTATCCCCACCCCAACCCCAGCACCCAAAGCAGATCCTCTCAAACAAGGTGCAACCATTCTTCCTCCTCAAGGGGCTGGTGGGGCCTGAGGGTCTGCTCCATTTTCAGCCCCATAGTAATGATGGATCAGAACCCAGCCCTTGTACTTCCAGAATGCCAAGCAGACCCTGAGACCTAGGAGAGAATACCTCTAACTCTACCTAGCCAGCCACTTCCCAGCAGTGACATTTCAATATTGGCCTCTGGACAAACCACCATCAAATATGCTGGAGTCATTTTGAAATACAAGGATGCCTGTCCCACCCGCTGACATTTGAGTCAATAGGTCTCGAATAGGCATCAGGAATTTGGTTTTGAAAATCTAATTTAATACAGAGCTCAATTTTACAGGCCATTCACATCCAGTATCTTATTTCAACCCTACCCCAAATTGCTTGGTGTATGGGCTTTGAATGCCATCTGTAGCTGGGTATGGTGGTGCTTGCCTATAATCCCAGGCATTTAGGGGGCTGAGACAAGAGGATTGTAAGTTCAAAGCCAGCCTCAGCACCTTAGCCAGGCCTTGTCTCAAAATAAAAAAAAAAAAAAAAAAAAAAAAACTAAAAGGGCTAAGAGTATAGCTCAGTGGTAAAGTGCCCCTGGGTTCAATTCCCAAGTACAAATAATAATAATGATAATGACATTTGTACTCAATTCATAGAGTACATTCCAAACAGGGAATGACACTTGAATTTAGATTTAGAGATAATATCAGAAACTCCACTTAAAATTCTCTGGGGGAGGGCTGGGGATGTGGCTCAAGTGGTAGCGTGCTCGCCTGGCATGCGTGCGGCCCGGGTTCGATCCTCAGCACCACATACCAACAAAGATGTTGTGTCCGCCGAAAACTAAAAAATAAATAATAAAAAATTCTCTCTCTCTCTCTCTCTCTCTCTCTCTCTCACTAAAAAAAAAAAAAAATTATCTGGGGGAAAACTTGGGCAGGGGGGTTAGGGGGAAGTAATGATAGATGCAAAAAAAAAAAAAAACCCAGCAGGATGTTGATAACTGTAGAAGCTGGGTTATGCACAGGGGGATTTCCTTCTAGCTTTATGTATGTATAGAAATCATCATTCGAAAGAGGTTTTATTTTGTTTTGGTACTGGAGATTAAGCTCAGTGGTGCTTAAATCCTCCATCTTTTTATTTTTTTATTTTGAGACTGTGTCTCACTAAGTCCTTAGGGTCTCACTAAGTTGCTGAGGCTGGCCTCAAACTTTCTATCCTCCTGCCTCAGCCTCCTGAGTTGCTAGGATTACAGGCCTATACCACCATGCCCAATTATAAAGAGCTTTTTAAGCTTCTCTTTGGTGATGATTAGAAAGTGTGCTAGGTATGCCTTTGTGATGTTTTCTAAATTTCATCCAGGGAATGAAAACGGTAATTTACTATGATCTAGGAAAATTCATTGTGATCCATCCAATGCAATGTTGTTGTAACTAAAGAGAGAGGAGTCTGCCATTTAGAAAAAGAACAGTTGAGCATGGAGAATATGTCAGAGTTGCGTCTGTCCAGGGTAGAGAGCATTTCTAAGTATCTTGTGTTGGGCTCCGTAAAACTTGATCTGTATCCAGCCTATTCTTCCAACATATTCATAAAGACTTCTAATGTACTAGTTATCTGAGCAGTTTAATTTCTCATTATAAATTAAGAAATTAGTATTTGACTTCATCACTTAGCTATGTGGTGGCTTAGTCAGGGTGACTCATCCTCTCCAATCTATTTATCTATTGGTGAGGATAAAGATCTATATCCTGAGGACCAGATCTCAGATCTTCAGTGGTTCCACAAAGAAGCAGAGCTCCTTTGAATGAGGATCGGTCTCCAGGAAACCCCAGATGCCTGCTTGCCCGAGTTAGGGCATAAGATTCACCAAGAATTGCAGAATGGGACATGGGGGAGAGGGGAGAACTCTGGTATCTTCAACTTGAAATAAGACGTCTGCTTTAGGGCAGAAGTCCTCAGCACCACATAAAAATAAAATAAAAAGATATGTGTCCAACTACAAATAAAAAAAAATGCTAAAAAAAAGACTTCTGCCTTTTTGATACTCAGCTATACTGTCTGACCCCGGGGGCAAATCACTTAATCTCTCTGAATGTCAAATTCTCTACCTGTAAAACAAGGGTGATGGAACCTATCACAAGGGATTTGCTAAAAATATGAAACAAAAGGATGAAGGACTGCCTATACACACGGTGACCCTGGAGTTCCAGAAGAACATATGTTGCTGTTGTTTATATAAGCCACTGCTATGGCTTATCTACTCGTGTACTGAAATTGTTCTGGGAAAGTAGCTTTGGCCCTTTTATTTATTTTTAATTTTTCATAGTTGCAGATGGACAGAATGCCTTTATTTTATATGTTTATTTATTTATTTTTAATGTGGTGCTGAAGATCGAACCCAGTGTCTCATGCATTCTAAGCAAGCGCTCTGCCACTGAGCTACATACAGCCCCAGCCTGGAACCTCTTATTTTTATTTTTGGTACTGGGAATTGAACTCAGGGCCACTCAGCCACTGAGCCACATCCCCAGCCCTATTTTGTATTTTATTTAGAGACAGGGTCTCCCTGAGTTGCTTAGCGCCTTGCTTTTGCTGAGGCTGGCTTTGAACTTGTGATCCTCCTGTCTCAGCCTCCCAAGCTGCTGGGATGACAGGTGCCAGGCATGGCCCTTTTAAAAGAACGAACATGTGTCAGAAGTAGGCTTACCAATGGAGGAGAAGTCACTGGTCCATTTGAGGATATTGCTCAGAGCGCTGGGGTGCCTGGTGGAAGTGAGTAATGTACATTTCCTATCACTTAGAAATATCATGAGCTGTAGCTTTGAAGGTCAAACAGCTAAGAAACGGCTTTGGTGGATAGAATTTTTCTCGTTTGCCTTCTTCCTGTGGAAGACTAACAAATGGGGTTATCCTAAATTCCCCAGGACCTGGCTGATGGGGAAGTATGTGCATGAAGCTAAGTCAGAGCTATGACGAAAGTCCAGGGAGGGTAGAGGAAGCTGGGGACACCCATTCTGAACCTCCACAGAGCACCTGGATACAAGGGGTGGCAGGCTTTTGAGGATATGGCTCTAGGGGGGAGTCAGAAAGTCAAAGTTAAATTGAAAATTGATGGATTAAAAACTAAAGATTAGGCTGGGCTGTGGCTCAGTGGTAGCGCACTTGCCTGGCATGTGTGAGGCACTGGGTTCAATCCTCAGCACCAGATATAAATAAATGAATAAAATAAAGGTCCATCAACAATTAAAAACAACAACAACAACTAAAGACTAAGGTAAAAGGAAACCAATTTCAAAAGCATGGTTGAATTTCCTTAAATTTACTTTTTTTTTTTTTTTTGGCGAGGGGGTGGGGGACTGGGGATTGAACCCAGAGGCACTCAACCACTGAGCCACATCCCCAGTCCTTATTATATTATATTTAGAGACAGGGTCTTGCAGAGTTGCTTAGGGGCTTGCTGAATTGCTGAGACTGGGCTTAACTCACCATCCTCCTGCTTTAGCCTCCTGAGCTGCTGGGATTATAGATGTGAGCCACTGGTAACTGGCTAAATCATATTTTACTTGGTATTTTTTTCCATTCTTTTTACTGGTACATTATGGTTGTACATAATGGAAGGATCCATTGTTAAATATTCGTTCATAAACAATAAAGCAATAAAATTTGACCAAAATCATTCCTCAGCATTTCCCTTTTCCCTTTGTACTTTTGTTTTTCTTTAAACTAGGAACTGAACCCAGGGTGACTAACATGCCCCAGTCCTTTTTATTTTGAGACAGGGTCTTGCTAAGTTACCTAGGGCCTCCATAAATTGCTGTGGCTGGCCTTGAACTTCCGATCCTTCTGCCTTACTGGGATTACAGGCCTGCACCACTGCACCTGGCTGTACTTGGTATTTTTAAACAACTAGACTCACATGGGGGTGGGTGGGCTTGGCTTGTTTTTGTTTTGTTTTGTTTTGTTTTGGTTGTTGTTGTTGCTTGTGCTGGGGTGCTGAGAACCCAAGCCAGGGCTTTGCACATGCTATGCACACACTGTACCACTGAGCCATGCCCCAGCCCAAGGCTTTTTTAAAAAGAAAACATTTTTATCTTTGGCCAGGTGTGGTGGCACACACCTGTAATCCCAGCGGCTTGGGAGGATTGATTTATTTGTTTGTTTATGTATGTATTATGTGTGTGTGTGTGTGTGTGTGTGTGTGTGTGTGTTGCTGAGAATTGAATCCAGTGCCTCACACACCTGTAATCCCAGTGCCTCACACAAGTTCAAAGCCAGGCTCAGCAATTTATCAAGGCCCTAAGCAACTTAATGAGGCCCTGTCTCTAAATTAAAAAATAAGAGCTGGGGATACAGCTCAGTTAGTAGAGTGCTTGCCTTGCATGCACAAGGCCCTGGCTTCAATGCCCATCACTACAAATAATAATAATAATAATAAGCTGGGTGGTGGCACAGTCTTGTAATTCCAGCAGCTCAGGAGGCTAAGGCAGGAGAATTGCAAGTTCAAAGTCAGCCTCAGCAACAGCGAGGTGTTAAGCAACTCAGTGAGGTCCTGTCTCTAAAGAAAATACAAAATAGGGCTAGGGATGTGGCTCAGTGGTTAAGTGTTCCTGGGTTCAATCCCTGGTAACAACAACAACAACAAATCTATCTTCTATTATGAAGACTTTTACAATATCCCTTAGCTTCAACATTTCTCATTGAAAATGACTATCTGGAAAGAATTGGAAGTAGACGAGTTTGGGCTTCAGTACCTGGCTCTGTTGGTCTTGCCAAACAGCATGATCTTGAGCAATTTAATTTAATCTGTTTGGGACCAGTTTTTCTCTCTGTAAAATGGGAATAATACTAATACCTACCTCACAGAATTGCTATAAAGATGGAAGTAAGGTAAGGAATGGGAAGAGCACAGCCGACACAGGTAGTTGGCACTCCATAAGTGGGAGCTTCATATCCTTGTTGTTAAATGTTCTCAGTCCCCTGAATTACAATGGTGGCTCCTTAGCTGGATTTCTCCCTTCCCCATTCATCTGGTGGATGACCCACAACGAACCTTCCACACCTTTAGCTTCCACCCCCTCACTCAGAGAGGGTTCTGTCCCGCCCTAATTGGATTAAGGGCAGACCTGTTTGTAGGTCAATGTCAGGACTCTGGCTCTGACTTTTTAAAATTATTTATTTATTTATATGTGGTGCTGAGAATCGAACCCAGTGCCTCGCACATGCTAGGCAAGTGCTCTACCCCTGAGCTATAGCCCCAGACCCCTGGCTATTCCTTCAAAAGAAATGAAAAGTCTCTGGAAGCTTTTGATCTGAAGAAGCGTGAAATCAAACTTGGGTTTTTAAAAGCTCACTTGGTCTGCTGACTTGAAAATAGACTGTAGGGGAACAGCATAGCAGCAAGGACTCCAGGTAGGAAGCAAGGTGGGCCCTCCAAACACGCAAGGACGGTGGCTGGGGCCTGAGTGGTGGCAGTAGAAGTGAGGAGAGCTACCTGGGTTTGCCTTTATTGATTGATTGATTGATTGATTGATTGTGGTAATGGGATTGAACCCAGGGCCCAGTGCATGTTAGACAAGGTTCCACCACTAAGCTACACCCCAGGCCCAACTGGCTGGATGTTAGATATATAGTCAGCCCTTTGTATACACAAAGTTTCACATCTGTGGATTTAACCAACTGTATATAAAAAAATATTTATTCAAACTGGTGGTGCATGCCTGTAATCCCAGGGATTTGGGAGGTTGAGGCAGGAGGATAGCAAGTTTGAGGCCAGCCTCAGCAACTCAGGGAGGCCCCGAGCAACTTAACAGTCTGTGTCAAAATAAAAAATAAAAAGGACGGGGCATGGGACTGTACCGCACTTTGGCTGGGCACAAAATAACGGAGCCGCCACAAGGCACTTGTAGGTTCAAACAGGAACTCCTTTATTGCCCAAACTCCACCGGCACTCCACGGCACTCCCCGGAACTCACCCAGCCCTCAACGGGGCTCCGTGAGAACTCCAAGGGAACTCTTGAGAACTCAAGGGCAACTCCGCAAGAACTCAAAAGTAGCGGGCACCGGAGGCAGCAGGAGCCGCCCTATTGACGGACAGCAGGGGTCTATATACAACTGAATAAACAGCCTGTTTCAATCCAGCATCATCCAGTCACAGCAATTATACATAGCTTAACTTAATATCATCATCTTAATGGTTCGCTGGTGTCACCTCTCAACCATTCCTTCTGGCAAAATGCCAGGCGCCATCCCAACTCGGCTGTGGCTCTCAACAGGACTGGGGTTGTGGCTCAGTGTAGAGCACTTGCCTAGCATGTGTGAGGCACTGGGTTCAATTCTGAGCACCACATATAAATAAATAAAATAAAGATTCATTGACATGGGGGGGGCAAAAAAAAAAAGGAAAGGAAAGAAAAAGGGGCTGGGCATGTGGCTCCGTGATTAAGTGCTCCTGGTTCAATCCCCAGTACCCCCCCAAAAAAATTATTAGAACATTTCGTCTGCACTGATAACAGAGATTTTTATCTTGTCACTATCCCTAAGCAACACATTATGACAATTATTTACATAGGATCTACATCGCATGTACCGCATGTAATCTAGAGATGATTTGAAGTCTATGGAATGGGGGTTGGGAATTTGGCTCAGTGGTAGAGTGCTTCCCTAGCATGCATGAGGAGGCCCTGCCTTGATCCTGGCACTGCAAAAATAAAAAGGGGAAAAAAAAAATCTCTGGGCAGATGTGTATGTGTTATACGCAAATACTGTGCCATTTTACATGAGGGACTTGAGCATCAGATTTGGGCATTCTTGGGTGGTCCTTGAACCTATCCCCTGAGCATACTTAGGGAGGACTGTGTTTCCAGTGAGTGTATAGCCAACAGGATTTTTGACAGGACACACGTAGAGGTCGAGTCAAAGGGAGGAACACAGGATGACTCCAAGGGTTTTGGCCACAGCAACTGGAAAGATTGATAAATACGGATGGAAGGGAAATAATGGGAGGTACATGTTTTGGAGAAAAGACAAGCAGTTTCTTTTTGGCGACTCTTGGTTAATATGGGGACATCTAAGCCGAGAACAGAGCTCTTGGGTCCCAACTATTACTCTACTAAGACCAATTTACAGTCTTTGAAAGATGTTAGGGGCCATAGTGGGGGAAAATCCATCGGTTTAGCTGGGTGGTTCTGGCTGAGCCTGTCTTGGGTTGCAGTCACTGTCATCTGGGACTACAACCTTTGGAAGGCCTGACTGGGGCTGGAAGATCCACTTCCCAGTGCACACCCATGGCTGCAGGAAGCTTCAGTTTCGCTGTCAGTGTTCAGCAAAGAGGATGTTCCCTCTGGCTTCCCGATTCAGGCCCCCTGCTCTTCATGTCCTTGTGCGGTTCTTCTCCATACGTCTGGCTCGGTCCACAGGACCAAGAGAATATGGAAGAAGTGGTATGTCGGCAGGCACAGTGGCGCATGCCTGTAATCCCAGTGTCTCGGGAGGCCGAGACAGGAGGATCGCAGGTTCAAAGCCAGCCTCAGCAATGGCGAGGTGCTAATCAACTCTGTGAGACCCTGTCTCTAAATGAAATACAAAATAGGGCTGGGGGTGTGGCTCAGTGGTGAGTGCCCCTGAGTTCAATCCCTGGTACCAAAAAAAAAAAAAAAAAAAAAAACGGGGGCAGGTGCTGGGGATGTGGCTCAGTGGTGAAATGGTACCTCCCTTATTGGGTTCAATCACTGGTCACCCCTACTCCCAGGAAAAAAAGTGGTAAGTTATTTCAGAGGCTAGGTCACAAAAGATACTTGGATTCTACCTTAGGTTTTTGTTTTTTATTTTTTTTTCTTTCTTAGATCCCTTACTCCAGGAAGTCAGCTGTCATGCTGTGAGCAGCCCAATATACAGATTGTCATGGTGAAAAACTGAGGCTTCCTGCCAACAGCCATGGGTGTGCACTGGGAAGTGGTTCTTCCAACCCCAATCAAGCCTTCCGATGGTTGTAGCCCCAGATGACAGTGACTGCAACTCAAGATACACTCAGCCAGAACCACCCAGCTAAACTGCTTCCTAATTCCTGGCCCACAGAAACTATGACATATCACAGGCTTACTGTCTTGAGCTACCAAGTTTGGTGATTAACTTGTTATGCAGCAATAAATATGTAACATATCTCTCAAAAGTCAAGTGAAGGGGGTGACCCAGGAAAATTTAGAGGCTTCTGCAAGAAGAGAGGCTGGCACCTCAAGCCACCATAGATCTCTGCTTAGGTAACAGACTCGCTTCTTAGAGCAGAAATAGAACTAGAGAGACCTGAGTCAGGGAAGTGGTCTATATTATAATTCCTGGGTGCATCCATTCAAGACGGGTGTCTTCCAGGCCAGGGGACCCCAAAAGCAAGAAGTCAGGGCAAATCCCAGCAGCTGGGGAGGCTGAGACAGAGGATTGCAAGTTTAAAGCCAACCTCAGCAGCTTAGCAAGGCCCTAAGCAACTTAGTGAGACCCTGACTCTAAATAAAATATTAAAAAAAAAAAAGGACTGGGGATGTAGTTCAGTGGTTAAGCACCTTGATTCAATCCCCAGTACCCCCTCCAAAAAAAAAAAAAAAAAAAAAATCTAGGGCAAGTCTCCTAACAGAGACTGAGCCAAACCTACCACAACGAAGCAGTATCTGGACACAAGTCACAAGTCACACTCAGTTAGGCAGCAACAACTACTAAGGGGAGAGGGTTTAACAAGCAGGAGATGAAGAGAAACTTCTTTTCCCTCTCACCCCTACCAGGACCCCCAAGCTGGAGAAATTATTTAGATCCTGAAAAGAAATAGGGAGTATCACAGAACCAACCCATGAGCCCTGTAACACTAGATGCATGCTCACATGCACACAGTCACCAACTAACTGCAGGGAGGAAGGAGAGGCCAAGCCGTTCCCATCTGCAGGTCCCTGCAGCAAAAACTGGTCCCCAGAGGTGGGGGTGTCTCTCAATAGTGGAGCATGCACTAGGCTCTGGGTTCAACCCCCACCTCTGAAAGAAGAGAAGGAGAAAGGAAGGGAGGGGTGGCGGAAAGGTATTGGTCCCTAGACACAGGTGACAGGGAGGGGACACGGGTTGTATAATTCAGAAATGAGATGGCAGTTTTTTATTTTCTTTTTTCTTAAGTTATTTATTTATTTATTTATTTATTTATCTTTTTAGAGAGGGCAGCTTTTAATGGACCAGACTGGACTTTCAATACTAAAATCCATATTAAAGCTATGGGATCCTTCCAAGACCTCAAGAAGGGAATAGAGAGGGGGAACTTGGATAGAAACTGCTGAAAAGTCTTATATGGAAAAGAAACAGAACCAGGACATGTCAAGGCCCTGCTGAGTGGAGATTCTTCAGAAAAGTGGTAACCATTCTCTCCCTTTCACCTGAGTGCTGTGTAGGGGCTTTGAAGGGTTGGAGTCAAGACAGGTTTGAACAAGACTGAACTTCATTTCTGAGTGATCCTGAGCAGATTTTTTTAAAGCTTTCTAAACCTCCATTTGAAAATGCAACTAATAATGGTACCTATTTTAGTCAGTTTCCCATTGCTATAACAACACACCTGAAGTTGGGTGATGTATAAAAAAAAAAAGGTTTTTTTTTTAGCTCACTGTTTTGGAAGCTCAGAGTCCAAGATCAGACTGGCCCCATTCATTCACCTCTGGTGAGGCTCTTATGGTGGATGAGGACCTGTGAATCATATTGCAAGACAGGAAACCAGAGAGAAGGGAGAGTCCAGTAAAGACCTCTTACTAGGCTCCACTTCTTAAAGGTGCCAGCACCTCTCAATATTGCTACGCTGAGGACCAAGTTCCCCACACACGAACCCTTGGAGGACAAACCCAAACCGTTGCCCAAACCACAGCAGTATCCTTCCCACAACCCTTACAGGGCTGAAGCGAACGCACACAGATGTATTGCATTCAGATGGGAGAGGAGACCCAGCAGCAGACAGCTTGAGGCTCCTATAATCCCCGTTTAAGGATCTCCCTCCATATATAAAAGCCCAGATGGACCTTTCTTGGTCCCCTGCTCATCTTAGGTCAATTGCTATACACTGGGTCAGGTCTTACTAGAGTTCATGGAAAATGGAGGAGGGACAGGATCCCAGAAGAAGCAGAGGTACCATCTCAGGAAGAAAGGGGACAGGAAGCTGGGTAGATCAAAACAATGCAAACCTACTCCATCTGATCTTGCCTGCACCTCATAGGAGCCAGGTGCAATTCTTTCTTTGGTTGACCAATATCTTAGTCTGTTTTTGTGACTATAACAAGATGCCCCAAACCAGGAAATGTATAAATAATAAAAGTTCATTTGGTTTATGGTCCTGTAGGCTGGGAAGTCATGAGTACCAGCATCTGTTCTGCATCTGGTGAGGGCCTCTGTGCTATATCACAACATGGTGGAGGGCATCACCTGGTGAGATGGAGTGAGTGAGCCAGCTTGGGTCTCTCTCTCTCCCTCCCTCTCTCTCTCTCTCTCTCTCTCTCTCTCTCTCTCTCTCTTTAGTATTGGGGATTGAAACCAGGAGCACTTAACCACTGAGCCACATCCCCTTTCTTTTTTATTTTTTATTTTGAGATAGGGTCCTACCAAGTTGTTTAGGGCCTTGGTGAGGCAGACCTCAGACTTGTGATCCTCTTGCCTCAGCCTCCCAAATTGTTGGGATTACAGGGTGCACACCATGCCAGCAGGTCTCCCTCCTCCTCCTCCTCCTCCTCCTCCTCCTCCTCCTCCTCCTCCTCTTCTTCTTTTTTTTTCTTCTTATAAAATTACTAATGTCATCATTCTGATGACCAGATTTATCTCATCCCAATTACCTCCCCCAAGCCCCACTTTTAAACACTGTCAATATAGGACTTTAGGGATTAAAATTCCAGGGGACACTACCAAACTATAGCTTCCAGGGAGAAGCAAACATTTGAAAATTAAGTTAGGAAGGAACCTGTGTATCTGATGGGGTCCTCTTGTGTTAAAGATAAAGGCTCCAGTTAAAGATAAAGGCCCTCTTGTGTTAAAGATAAAGGCACCAGTCTGATCTTGGACTCTGAGCCTCCAAAACAGTAAGCTAAATAAACTTTTTTCTTTTACACATCACCCAACTTCGGGCGAGTTGTTGTAGCAATGGGAAACTGACGAAAACAGGTACCATTATTAGTTTCATTTTCAAATGGAGGTTTGGAAAGCTTTAAAAAAATCTGCTCAGGATCACCCAGAAATTAAGTTCAGTCCTGTTCAAACCTGTCTTGACTCCAACCTTGAAACCCCTGGCCGGGCAAATTGAGCTAGCTGCTAAAGGTACCCCAAGGCTTTAGTGTGTTGATAACCATCTGGGACAATCCAGAGGAGATCTGGAATGAAGGTGTCAAAGGCTGTTCTCAATTTCTGGGTGGGGAAGGCCATAATCAGAGTGGGGAATCAGAAATTTGTCTCATTGATATGTTTGGGATGATTTATTACCACACGTGGATTGTGCCAGGAACTGTGGGTGTGTGTGGGTGCCCTTGGCATAGAGAGCATTCTAACTTCCATCAGTCCCTGCAGGGTCCCTCCAAGGGAAATTCCAAGAGGAGGCCCCAGTGCTTCAAACTGTGGGTCAGTCAAGCATCAATTTCATCAGGTCAAGACCAGATTATGGGGTTTTTTGTTTGTTTGTTTGTTTTTCATAGTTTTTAGTTGTAGATGGGCATAATGCCTTTATTTTACTTATTTTTAGATGGTGCTGAGGATAGAACCCACTGTCTCACATGTGTTAGGCAAGTGTTCTATCACTGAGCCACAACCCCAGCCCTATGTTTCTTTGTTTTAATGGTCACACCTTCAATTTTAATATGAAAGCATAGAAAAATAAACATGTCAATGAAATGCAGTATATTTGATGACAAAGTACTTAACTGAAATCTATAGCCCCTCTGTGGCTAGGCCAAGTGAAAGTTGAAAATTTAAGAACCTGGAAATTGGGGCTGGGGTTATGGCTCAGTGATAGAGCGCTCACCCTGCAGGTGCAAGGCCCTGGGTTCGATCCTCAGCACCACATACAAATAAATAAATAAAATAAAGTTATATAAAAAAATATGTCAGTCTGCTGGACTTCAAGGAATAGTATTAAAATAAAAAAAAAGAACATGGAAATTGCTTTGATATCTTCCATAAAGATGCAGAGAAAGTTGTAGAACTGACTTTGATAATTTAGAGGCATTTCCCAAAGGATTAGCTAGAGTAATGGTAAATGGAATCTATGGAGAATATCAAAGTAACCAATGACAGGGAGTGACTAGTACATTGATATTAGATAAATAATCAGGTTTAAATACTGGAGATTGCTTTTTAAATTAAAAAAAATTGTTCTTTATAGTTATACGTGACAGTAGACTGTATTATATATATATATATATATATATATATATGTAATTGGACATAATACCTTCATTTTATTCGTTTATTTTATGTGCTGCTGAGGATTAAACCCACCACTGCACATGCTAGGTGAGCGCTCTACCACTGAGCCACAACCCCAGCCCCAGTAGACTGTATTTTGACATATTATACTATATGGAGTATAACTTATTCTAATTAAGATCCCATTCTTGTGGTTGTTGTGATATGGAGTTACACTGGCCGTATTCATATGTAAATATAGGAAAGTTATATCTGATTTATTCTACTATCTTGCCTATTCTCATCCCTTCTCCCTTCCCCTTATCCCCCTTTATCTAATCCAAGGAACTTCTATTCTGCACCCATTATGTGTTGGCATCTGCATATCAGAGAGAACATTTGGCCTTTGTTTTTTGGGGGACTGGCTTGTTTTACTAGGCATGATAGTCTCCAGTTCCATCCATTTACAGGCAAATGCCATAATTTCATTTTTCTTTATGGCTGAGTAATATTCCATTGTGTATATATATATATCACATTTTCTTTATCCATTCATCTGTTGAGTAGCATCTAGGTTGGTTCCACAGCTAAGCTATTATGAATTGAGCTGCTATAAACACTAATGTGGTTGAGTCACTGTAGTATGCTGATTTTAAGTCCTTTGGGTGTATGCTGAGTGGGATAACTGGATCAAATGGTGGTTCCATTCCAAGTTTTCTGAGGAATCTCCATACTACTTTCCAGAGTGGTTGCACCAATTTGCAAACCCACCAGCAATATATGAGTGTACCTTTTCCCCTGCATCCTCACCAACATTTATTGTTACTTATATTGTTGATAGTTGCCATTCTGACTGGAGTGAGATGAAATCTCAGTGTTGTTTTAGTTTGCATTTCTCGGGCTGGGGATGTGGCTCAAGCGGTAGCGCGCTCGCCTGGCATGCGTGCGGCCTGGGTTCGATCCTCAGCACCACATACAAACAAAGATGTTGTGTCCGCTGAAAAGTAAAAAATAAATATTAAAATTCTCTCTCTATCTCTCTCTGTCTCTCTCTCTCTTTAAAAAAAATAATAATAATTTGCATTTCTCTAATTGCTAGAGACGTTCAGATTATGTTTTCCTTTTAAGAAATTGAGGGCTGGTGCTAGGTCCAGCAATGCACACCTGTAATTCCAGTGACTCAGGAGACTGAGAAAGGAGGATCGCAAGTTCAAAGCCAGCCTCAGCAATTTACTAAGAACCTGTCTCAAAATAAAAAAATAAACAGGGCTGGAGATGAAGTTCAGTGGTTAAGCTCCCCTGGATTCAGTCCCTGGTACATTAAAAAAAAAAGAAAAAGAAAAAGAAAATGAGGACTTGGGAATGTATGAATATGTAACAACGAATCCCACTATTATGTATAATTATAATGCATCAATAAAAATATGGGGAAAAGGTAGAAAATAGTAGTGCTGGGGATCTAGCTCAGTTGGTAGAGTGCTTGCCTCAAATGCACAAGATCCTGGGTTTAATCCCCAGCACCACACAAAAAGAAAAAAGGTAGAAAATAGTAAAGAACAGAAATAATACCAAGGGGTAAATGTAGTCTCAGGAAACAGAGTTGTAATTTTATATCTAAAGCTACTTTCCAAGTGCTTCCTCCTATCTTCCTATCTCTGACCCTCAGCAGTATTATTCCTATCCTGTTTAAGAAAAGTCCGATTTGTCCTACAAATGCACATGGTTACTGTCCTGTATAACTAAAAAGAACAAATAAAAAAATTTTAAAATGCATATGGAACAGTGAACATTTTGGATACAGAGATGACTGCTAGGACACATTTTTGCACTTGAGGGACTCTCAACCCAGAGTGCAGAGAGAGGGTAATGAAGAAGACACATGGAGACTACTTAGCAGAAAACTAGTCCCTGTGATGGTATTGGAGTGAGGGGACTTAGGTATTCTGCTTTCTACACTCTGTGCAATGCAAACTTGTGTTGGAAAAGTGTAACTTGAAGCTCAATAAAAATACAAAAAAATACATGAATGAATAGATTAATAAAAAATAATGGGAAAGTCATGATCTGGGGAAAGAAAAGAAAACAAACCTCACATTTATGAAGCAGTGATTTCAAACCCGGGCTCACTTAGTCTTTTTGATACATTCAGAAGGGTCTTGCAAATGGTGAAACCAAGGCCCTGGCGGGTGAGGCGCTCTGCCCCAGGGTGCCCACTGGCAAACAGTAGAAGGCTTGATGCTTCCCCTATGGCTTTTTTTTTTTTCATTGCCAACTTGTAACCATGAAGGATCCAGTTCCACTGTCTGCCTGACCAAGCCACTAACTCAAGAGACAGGATGATCCAGGCGCAGTGGCGCGGGACTGTAATCCCAGCAATTTGGGAGGCTGAGGCAGGAGGATGGCGAGTTCAGAGCCAGCCTCAGGAAAAAGCAAGGTGCTAAGCAACACAGTGAGACCCTGTCTCTAAAGAAAATACAAAATAGGGCTGGGGATGTGGCTCAGTGGTGGAGTGTTCCTGAGTTCAATTCCTGGTACCCCCCCCCCCCACCCTGCAAAGAGAGAGAGAGAGAGAGAGAGAGAGAGAGAGAGAGAGAGAGAGAAGCAGGGGAAGGAAAAGCTTTACTGGCAACAAGTTGGAATTGGAGGGTTTTCATCCAATTCCATCTTGCCAGGGTCACAGGGTCAAAAACTTAGATGGCTGGTTCTGGGAAATCTAATTTTAGGCATAGCCAGATGGGCACCAAAATGGTCACTAGGTCACTAATTCTTATGGTAATCAATTTTCCTCCTTCTCCTCCTCCTTCTTTCTTTCTTTTTTTTCCCCCCAGGGCTGGGGGAAAAGAACCCAGGGCCTTGCTTACACTAGGCAAGGGCTTTACCACTGAACTCCATCCCCAGGCCTCCTGAATGATTTAAAAAAAATATATATATGTATTTTGTTGTAGACGGAGACATACCTTTATCTTATCAATTTATTTTTATGCGATGCTGAGGATCAAACCCAGTGCCTCACCTGTGCTGGCGTGGGCTCCACCACAGCCCTCTTGACATGATCTGGATGTTGCCCATAGGTCACCAGGTGTTCCTTAAACCTAAAGAAAGATAACTGATTAGAAGGGCACAGCCTGGGGCTGTTCTTGGATGTATTCCCTTATTCTTCTTTTCAGGGAAGCTTGACTGCATTGGTTAATTATTTGGGGAGTGAGGAATAGAGGAGGAAGAACGGAGGGAGTGCTAGCCAGCACCCATTAACCCACTCACACTCAGGAAACCACCCATTACACAGTAAGGCAAAGACCACAAGCCCTTTGTTGTAAGCCTTCATAAAAGCTCAGTGTGTATTATCTTGCTCTTCCTCGGCTTTCTCTAGTGTTTAATAGTTAATCTTTTAAAATAAAAAGGGACTAGAAGGGGGGAGGGAAAGAGAATGTGCTGGGGATTGAAAAGGAGCCAACTCTGTTAAGTGCATTTGTGAATAGGTCAAAAGGAACCCCACTGTTATGCATCATGCGCTAATTAAAAAATCAAAACTATTTTACCACAGATATAATAATGAAAGTTCTTTTAGGATCTTCAAAAAAAAAATGAATAAAAGATCTAGGGCTAGGGATATAGCTCAGTGGTACAGTGTGTGCTTAGTGTGCAAGAGGCGCTGGGCTGGTTCCCCAGCACCGCCAAATAACAAAAACAGTGAAAAGAGAATCCATAGAGTGGGAGAAATTATGTGCAAATCATTAGTCCCTTACCTGTGTCTGGAATATATGAAGCACTATCGGCTGGTAATGTAGCTCAGTGGTAGAGGACATGCTTAGCTTATGCAAAGCCCTAAGTTCAATACCTGGCATGCGAGCACACATACGCACACACACACACACACACACACACATACACACATACGCACGCACACTCACACATACAAAAGGCAGGAGGTCTGTTTTTTCAGAGGCGGAAGGAAAATCTTCCTGGGGTAGCCAGTCTGGGGAATAGTGGGTGCTCTGGTGTGCAGGAGGAGAGGGCAGCAAGCCGGAGAGCAGGGTGGGTCCTGGGAGCTGCCCAGCCCCTCAAGTCCCTGCAGCCTGGGGCTCCTGCAGGTGCTCTAGTATAGGCCCGGGCTTCTTTGGCAAGGGAAGTTCTTGCCTTGAGGATACTGAATGAGAGTTTTCCTTCTTCTGATGTTGCCCAGCCTTGTACAGCCCCTTTGTGCTGTCAAACCCCTCCTGAGCTCATCTCTGCCCAGCTCCACCTCCACCTGGCCTCCATTTTTAACTTCCCACGGAGGTCCAGGGATTGTGGCTAGAGAGACATGCTGAAGCTAAAAATATATGTGTGAGTCCTCCCTAAAATTCCTGGCCACATCATTTCCATCATCATCATGGTTACTGAGCCCATTTACCGAGCTCTTGCCACAGGCCAGGTATCTGGGGAATACTTATTGTACAACATGATGCAGAACTCTAGAGCGGGTGACACATGCCTGTAATCCCAGTAACTGAGGAGGATGAGGCAGGAGGATGGCAAGTTCAAGGCCAGCCTCAGCAACTTAGTGAGGCCCTAAGCAATTTAGTGAGAACTTTTCTTGAAATAAAAAAATAAAATAAAATAAAATAAAAAATGAAGATGTGGCTTGGTGGTTAAGTGCCCCTGAGTTCACTTCCCAGTACCAAAAAAAAAAAAAAAAAAAAAAAATTCAAATCCCAGGTCTTAGAAGGAATCAGCCACCAAGCAAGCCTCCAGCATACCTCCAGAACTGGGCTCTGACCTCCTGCCTGCGGTGGTACTGCCCCCAAAGGAGACATTTTGTCTCATGGCCAGGGGACCTCTGAAGCCCTCTTATGCAGTTCATGCAACCTCTCCCTCAACTTGGAACCTCTGGCTTGTGACTTCCTGCCAGAGGTAGATTCTTCCCTTGGCCTGGACCCGCTGACCTGATGTTTCCCTTCCCTCCTCTGGCTCAATGAGGCCTGTGTCAGGTAGAAATCCTGACGCTCTCCCACCCAGCTCCTCAAGTCCCCACTTGCTGGGATGACCTGGGCTGGGATTTGAGCCAAGTCAGTGCTCCTGCTAATTCCATGCTCTCTCTATGCCTCTGCAGAGGGACAACCGCCCTTCCCCCGCTGAGACAATTTAATGGGATGCTCATAACCTGCAAGTGCTCTGGGTTTGCATAGAGAGCTGGTGTACAGGACAGTTTGTACTAATAATGGCCTGCGCCAAACCAGCCTCTCCACCCAGGGCCCCTGGCACCCTCTAAGGGACTTCCAGTGTGGAACCAGGGCACACCTCAGGCTCTGGGTACCACCAGAAGATGAGCAGCTTCTTTGCCCACAGTTCCCTCATCTTGGGGACCCAGAGGGTCAAGAGGGCTAAGAATCCAGCCTGGAAGGATTAGATCCTAGGTGGCTGATTGCGAATCTCTTGTCATCATCCAATCCCCAGCATTAGCATGACACCAGGTACAAACAAAGGGGCAGTAAACCTTTGAGCCTGATCCTCTGCCCAGGGCCAGGAGGGGGTGGTTTCCACTGAGGGAGGCACAGACCCATTGCCACAGGGCTTATGCCTAAAAGAACCAAAGACCTCATGAATGGAGTGCTTTGTCATGCTTAGGGCCTGGGGAAGACCTTCCCCAATCTCCTTACTTGCTAAGGGAGGCATCTCAGGTGAGTAGGATTGAGAGAAACAAGTCTATGTCCCCCCAAGCCTTCCTCTGTCCCCCAAGGGAGAAGGGCTTCTGCCATTCTCACAGCCTGATTCATGGGAGCCACACATGGTTCAGATTTCCTGACTCTGCATTTTATTATCTCCTTTTCTCCATGTGGTCCCCTAACTCTGGGGGAGACGTATTTCAACAAGGCAGATGCAAAAGGTTAGATGCCCTTGTCATCAGTTAGGGTGTTGAAATGGCCCCCTGGAAGGGTGAAGGGGATCTCAGGTCAGCCCTGGTAGGCTCTTTTTTGTTGTTGTTCTTTTTAGATATACATGAGAGCAGAGTGCCTGGCAGCTTCTTGACTTATGCCACATTAAGGAATTTCAGGATGCATCAAAAGAGGCATAGAGATTTATTTAGGAAAGTAAGTGATACAGCAGGATACACAGAGAGAAGGGCCGAGGGAGCCCAGAGCCAGGTGTGTGTTTGGGGTCCTGGGCTCTTCGTTTATAGGAAACTTTTGTAAATAATGAACATGAGCAGTACGTGCAGGTGCCATAAGCCTGGTGAGCTCAAATCTCTTGATCATGAAGCACCAGCGGGTTATGGTGGGCTGGTTCTCTCAGGATCTCCAGGTTGATATCATCCAGTCAACAGATAATGTCTGGAACATGCCCACGTCATAAGCCTGTAACTTTGGCTTTGTATACAGTCTAAAGAAAATGCACAGTGGGTACAGGGGCACACACCTGTAATGCCAGTGACTTGGGAGGTTGTCACAGGAGGATCGCAAGTTCAAGGCCAGCTTGGAGGAAACAGGTTTAAGGTTACAGTTTCTTTTCCCTTCCCTGTCAGTCTCCTTTCTACCTATCCTTTCTTCTATCCTTCCTCACCAGGGGTGCAAGCTGCTTAGTAACAGCAACTGAATCTCAAGTCCAACCTGGGCACCAACTGCCTCCTCTGTCATTTCTTCCATTACTTTGTTTTTTACAGAGCAACTCCTGGGCCAGATCATCGCAGGCGCTAAGAGGGGGAAGAGGAATTTCTTTACCTTGTTGAACCTGCCCTTGTTCTAATCACAGATACAACTGGGTGAATGTAACTGATTTTTTTTTTCCTAGCAGACCCTCATCATTGTTCCCACTTTTTCCCCCCTTCTATTTATTTGTTTCCACTTTTAACCAAAGGGACTCAAAAAGTTATTTTCCCTCCCTTTGTTGGCTTCTGTCATTAGACTCAGTGCATATCTACAGAGCTTCTGAGTCAGACAGCATGGAAAGGGCAAAATAAAAATACCAATTGGTCGATAATAGAACAGGAAAGCTTCTAAGTGCAGAGGGAGAGGGCACTGGAAAGGCCAGCTGGAGATGAGGAGGGCTGGGTTTTGAGACAATGCAGGTGGCTAGCTCCTCCTGGTTGGTGGAGACCAGGAAGGAGCAGCAGGTCCAAGATTCTGCTTTTGTCCTGTCTTGGCCAGTGCCCATCCTGAGCCTTCTGTTCTTTAAGAAGCTGGCTTGCTGGACACACTGTGGATATAAGAGAGGCACTTGCAAGGAACTCCTCAGGCTGGCCATTTGCTGGTCCCTCAACCTCTGTGAACAAAGCTTGCTGAAAACAGCTCTTGGCAACCATATCTTCTCCACGACACTGTACTGATTGATCCTCTCTCTTTAGGCTTTTTGTGGCTGGTATTGATTGTTGCTTTTATTGGCAAACAGTATATTAAAATAAAAATAAACACAAGTGTTGGTGCAAAGAAAAAAAAAAAGTTAAGTGCTTTCTGTATCTCCTCGGTGGAGAAAAGTCTTGCTCAGAGACCCTGTTGGTCATCCTGGTCTCCGATGCTCAGTGTACCTCTGCAATTAGGATGTTTGTCTGTCTGTCTCCCTCTTCTCACAGGGCTGGTGGCTGTGGTCTTCCCCACACACCCTGGGTGCTTGGCTCTCGATTCACTGCTGCAGGTGGACATTGAGGTAGAATGTCCAGGAAGCAGTCATTTCAGGGCTAAGCCAGCAGCCACACCTCTCTGCTTATTTCCACATGCAACTTCCCCAGCTGGCCAGTCACCACCATTTAGGGTTAGGGGTTTGGTTCCAGAAAGGCAGGCAGCAGCATCAACAACTATTACTACATAGCCAAAGAATATTTGCAGAGAGTTGTCCTGTCATGTTCAATGTCTAGGCCAACTGTTCCCACAAGCTTAGCCAAGTGGTGCTGTATTTGTGTGTGTGTGTGTGTGTGTGTGTGTGTGTGTGTGTGGTGCTGGGGAGCTGGGGAGCTGGGGATGGAAGCAAGGTCCTGAAGCAGGCTAGGGGAGCTGTCTACCACTGAGCTACATTTCCAGCCCCTGTATTATCATTCTTACTGCCATTAGCAGAAGGAGAAATTAGGGCTACCGATGGCAATCTGGAAGGACTAGGATTTGTGCCTGGGTTCAATTTCTGCATCTGCAAAATGGAAATAATACCTACCACTAAGTTTGTTGGGAGAATCAAATAAACATTACCTATGTATTTACTTGCTTATTGGGGGCAGGGACTTTGGCTCGTTCATCACTCAGAGCCTGAAACAGTGCCCTGTGCATAGTCCGGTTGTTCAATAAACATTTGTGAGCAAATGGAAGTGACAGAAGTCTAGGCCAGAGTCTTTCTATAACCTCGGTTTCCCAGATCTGTCTTCCACGCCAGGGAGACTCGGCTTATAGAAGCGTCAAGCTGGAAGTCGGGGGTGGGGGGGGTGGGGGGGAATTACTTCTGGCCTTGGCACAAAGTCAGCAAAAACCCCATAAGTGAGGAGGCCAGAAAAGTCTCCAAGCGGCGGCTGAAATGCCAGCCTAAGCCCTCAGGTTCCCTTTTTCTAAACCAGGAAATGCACGTTTCTTGCCATGCCTGCAGAGAAGGGCCAACGGCCCAGAGCTCAGTTGCAGAGAGCTGGGGCCTGGGAAGAAGCCGAGCATGCCCAACCCGGTGAGCGGCGCGGCCGGGAGAGCAGAGCTGGCTGGGGGACGGGTGACCTCCGCCAGCGCGAAGCGCAGGGACTGGCGGGGAGCGCCCGCAGGGAGCGGAGGCGGAGGGCGGGGCGGACGCCCGCCCGCGGCTCCCGCGCTCCCGCGAGGCTCCACCTTAAGCGCTCAGACCCCCCTAAAGGCGGGCGCTCGCGCGGCGTGCCCGGGGGCGGGGCCTCGAATGCAAACGAGGGGCGTGGTCGCGGGCGGGGCGGGCGGGGCGCTGACCTGACGTCAGGCCCACGGCCCGGGCAGTTGGCTCGGCGGCGGCGGAGCGGCAGGAGCGGCGGCGCCGAGCGGGCCGCGCGGCGGGGCCCGGGGAGCGGCGGCGTCGGAGCCGGAGCAACATGGCGCCGGTGGGCGGGGGCGGGCGCCCGGGCGGCGGGCCGGCCCGAGGGCGCCTCCTTCTGGCGGCGCTGGTGCTGCCGGCGCTGCTATGGGCGCGGGGGGCCCGGGGTCAGGGCAGCCCCCAGCCGGGCATGATCCTGGGCATGAGGCTGGCGAGCTGCAACAAGTCGTGTGGGATGAACCCGGATGGCATCATCTTCGTGTCCGAGGGCAGCACGGTGAACCTGAGGCTGTACGGCCAGAGGCTGGGCGAAATCTCCAGCAACCTGATCTCCTTCACCGAGGTGGACGACGCCAACACCGCCCACAACTCCACCAACTGCCTCGAGCTCACCAAGGACCTGGTCGTCCAGCAACTGGTCAACGTGAGCCGCGGGAACACGTCCGGGATGCTGGTGGTGTTCACCAAGTTCCTCCGGAGGAGCGAGAACATGAAGCTTTATGCGCTGTGCACCAGGACCCGGGATGACGGGCCCTGGCTCAAGTGGACGGACAAGGACTCGCTGCTCTTCATGATGGAGGAGCCCGGGAGGTTCCTGCCGCTCTGGTTGCACATCGTCCTCGTTTTGGTGCTGCTGGTGCTGTCGGGCATATTTTCTGGCCTCAACCTGGGGCTTATGGCCCTGGACCCCATGGAGCTGCGCATCGTGCAGAACTGTGGCACTGAGAAGGAGAAGAGGTATGCCCGCAAGATAGAGCCCATTCGGCGCAAGGGCAACTACTTGCTCTGCTCCCTGCTCCTGGGTAATGTGCTGGTCAACACTTCCCTCACCATCCTCCTGGACAACCTCATTGGGTCTGGCATCATGGCTGTGGCCTCCTCCACCATTGGCATTGTCATTTTTGGGGAGATCTTACCTCAGGCCCTGTGCTCCCGACATGGGCTGGCCGTGGGTGCCAATACCATCGTTCTTACCAAATTCTTTATGCTGGTCACCTTCCCCCTCAGTTTCCCCATCAGCAAACTCCTGGACTTTTTCCTAGGCCAGGAGATTCGCACTGTTTACAATCGGGAGAAACTGATGGAGATGTTGAAGGTGACAGAGCCCTATAATGACCTCGTGAAAGAGGAGCTAAATATGATCCAGGGTGCCCTGGAACTACGGACCAAAACTGTGGAGGATATCATGACCCAGCTCCAAGACTGCTTCATGATCCGAAGCGATGCCATCCTGGACTTCAACACGATGTCGGAGATTATGGAAAGCGGCTACACTCGCATTCCTGTGTATGAAGATGAGCAGTCCAACATCGTAGATATCCTGTATGTCAAAGACTTGGCCTTTGTGGACCCTGATGACTGCACCCCCCTCAAGACCATCACCCGCTTCTACAACCACCCGGTACATTTTGTCTTCCATGACACCAAGTTGGATGCCATGCTGGAGGAGTTCAAGAAGGGTAAGGACTGGTGCAGCACCCAGCCCTGCTGCCTCTTCTCCTGTGTGTTTCGTGTCTGCTGATTTTAGTGTCCCCTTGGTGTGGCCCTGTGTCCCTTTGCCCATCACTTCCTATGTCTTTGAGGCAAGTGGTATTAGGCACAGTGGAAACAGTTCTCAAGGGTCTCTCGTCTGACAGGTACTGTGCTTTGGTGCTTTGGATGAATCAAAGTCAAAAAAGGCTTGCTCAGTTGTAAGGATAGAGCAAGGACAGAGTAAGACCGGGGCCCAAAAAGAGGCCAGCATCAGGCTGATGGAGGTTTAGATGGCGATGGAAGGGGCTGGGGAACTGCACAAACCTCCACAGGGGAAGGAGCATTTGAGGGGATCCTTAAAAGGTGGAGTGGCTTGGAGAGGGAATCCCACTAGCAGAGCTCTAGGATGTGCTTATAGCCGGGAAGGTGGGGGCATATTGGTCAGTGGGAGGAGAACTGGAGGAGTTGGGGTCTGAGGAAGTTGGTAAGTTTGGAGCTTGGAAGGTTTTTGAGCAGGGCACCCTAGACTCAGCAATGGGAGGTCTCCAGTTGGCTCCCTGCTCAGAACAATGCCAAATAACGCTTTCCACTATTCAGCAGAAGCAGTCAGATTAAGTTTGGGTCATTGTCCTGTCTTTCCCAGGCGCCAAGCATAAGCTTGCCTCCTGCGGTCTGCTGGGAATCCCCAGCTGGCCTTGCTGCCTTGGGCTCTCACCCTCTCCCTGGCGTTCTTGGCCAGTGCTCAGGTAATTAGAGAGGCGCTGGGAGGGCTTCTTCCCCTGCCTCAGAACTCAGGGCGCACACCCCTTTCCTTACTTCCCACAGAACTTTCCTCCCACCTCTGTCTCCCAGAAACCCTCAGAGTGGCAGTAAACAAACCAATTATGGAATAAAACCCTAGGCCAGAGGAGGTGGGGAGGCAGAAAGCACTGGGCAAGGGGGCGGGTGTCATCCTAAACCTTGGGGTTTTGCTTCTTAAACTCAGTTCCAACTTTCTTCTCTAGGTAGAGCTGCTCCTGGCTGAGGCTCAGGCAGAACCACTTCTGAACTAGCTGTAGGCACGCCTGGGGTCATTTCTGGACCAGAGAGTAGACAGCCTTGGAGTGGATAAGGGAAGGAGGAGCTGGCCTTGCCAAGTTCTGAAAAGATGCTGGGTCAGGGTCATGGTCCAGGCCAGCGGGGCAGATTGGTACCCTCTCTTTTTAAGTTTGCCAGAGTGAATCTCAGTGTCAGAGCTGAGGAAAACTTGAGTAATATGAGCCAGTCTGGGAGACAGCTTGGGAGGAGGCTTCTCTGCAGAGAGACTGGAGGGACACAGATGCCTGGTGATGCAGGCAGAGCCAGGGAGGAGCTTTGCGGGTACAGACCCAGGAACCAGTTTCTTCCAGGAAAGCGCAGTGAGGAGTGTGTCCCACCCTCACTGTGGGCCCACCACCTGGGGTCCTGAGGAGTACTCTCCTGTTACTTGGTCAGAAACCTGATGAGGACTGTCTAGCCCTCCGCTTCCTCCTCACTCACCTTTATAGTTTTTGAGGCTGTTGCTGGTGACATACCCACCAGCACCTCCCCATCAGGTCATCCAGATCTGGATCCAACCAGTATGGATTGGCCTCACCAGGCTTCCAGCCCCTGATCTGCAGGGCAGCCTCTTGAGTGGGAGCTTCCCCAGGTCTTGGGGAAGGAATGCCCTTTCATGAAGCTGGGGAAATTGAGCTGGCACCTCTGAGGCCATAGTTCTCCTGAGCTGCACTTTCCAGATTCATGGTTTTGGGCCACTGGACTCTTCTTAACACAGGCCTGGGACCTGAGCTGAGCCTTGGAGGGATGCCAGCACTGCCCAGGAAAAGCAGGCTCAGTCTATACGCGCAGCAGGCCACCTGGAGCTGTGTGTGATTCCTGGTCCTAGGCCTCAAGATATCCCTTCGTGGTTCCCAGAGGCTTTGGAAGAAGGTTCCTCCCAGAGTGGCCTCTCCCAGATCTTTGCATCTGGCTTTTACCTCTTTATCCTGAGGCCACCTGGGAAGCGCAACTGAAAAGATATTTGTTATGCGCTTAGTGTTAGGGAGACTTCTTTTTTGGCTAAGAAAAATAAGTGAGCCAGATCTGCACCACCTACTTGTCAGCAGCACTAAAATAAGCTGGGCTGGAGGGATTGCCGGTCTTTCCTGGACCCTGTACCTCCATCATCTCTTTTAGGATCCTTTTTCCTCCAGCCCAACTTGATCAGCTCCTTGAGGGTAGGGGCTCTCTCGTATTAGCGTTTCCACCACTCAGTGCTTGGTGGAGAGGTGGTCTTCCGTAAATGTCTGTTGAAGAAATGAATGAACGAATGAGCTGGTTGACTGTCTGGCAAGCCCTGCTGGCTTCTCGAACACCCCAGGACACTCCTGCCCAGGGCCTTGCCCTAGCTGTTCTCTCAGATGGGACTGCTCTGCCCTAGAGGAGGGTGGCTTCTCTCCCCTCCCTGTGTGAGGCCTCCTGCCTCCCTCCCTTAAGCTGCCTCCCTCCCTTAAACCGCATCCCTCAGGCCACTGGACCTGCCCAACCCCCCCTACCCTGTGCTGCTTTTCCTATTTCTCCTGGCACACCTCACACTCTAGGATCTATAGTTTATTGACTTTCTATTTGTCCGTCTCCTCCACTAGATGGAAGTTCCACAGGGCAGGGCTCTTGATTCTCTTCATTTGTGGATCCATTGTCCCCAGGATGGCTCTTGGCACACAGTCTTAGTAAGGCCTCAGTACAACGTTGCTGAGTGACTAAAGATTGAAGAAGTGACCTGTCTAGTTTTGGGGAGAATTATTCCCATTTCAGAAGCCTTAGAATTATAAGGAGCTGATGAGGGCTAAAGGAGATGACGCTGTGCATTACCAGGGGCTCGACTCGGCACCAGCAGAGATGGGAGGAGTCCCCTCAGCGATGCCTGTTAATGAATCAGGGCAAGGGCCAAGAGTGGGATGCCCGGGTCCCCTCCCCTGTGCTTCAGTTTCTCTGCCTGTTAGTGGTCTTTGGCCACTCAGTATTATACAGCCAACCTCAGGGTCTGCAGGGGAGCTGAGCTTCCCCTAGAACTTAGAACTAAGGCCAGAATGATTGTCTCCAGGTGCTTCTGACCCTAACTCCAGGCAGTTAGCATTTGAAGCTTTTGAACCCCATACCCGTGCCAGGCATGGTGCCAGGTGCTGCAGGACCTTCTAGTGGCAGGGAGACAGCCAGTCAGGCTGCCAAGGCTCCTGCATATGAACCTTGGCCTCCACTGAACCTCGCCTAGAACTGTTTGCAGTACTGGGTGTTAGGAGGTGGCTTGTCCCCTGCATGGAGTACTGAAATCGTGGTGCCTGGTTTCTCCTGGCCCAGTTTGCATTTTGCCTCCACCTCAGATGCTTTTGCAGACCGTGAAACAAACTCACGAGGGAACTTCCCACGTGGGGGGCTCGAGCCCCACATTGAAACCACCTTCCACCTTTTCCTGTACCCACCCTCTGGGACATTCCTGCCCCTCCCAGGGACTTGGCTCTTCTTTCTCCACCTTATCTTTCCACACCCACCTCATAACCCTCCAGACCACTGTACTGAGTTGGATGTGAACTCCACCCAGCCAGAGCTGGGTTTAAATTCCACCCTGCTGGGTCACTGACCTATGAGGTGACCTTGGACCTATTCCTGCTTCTCTCAGCAAGTTAGTGGGGTGTAATTTGGAGGAGAAAGAAAGCTAGAAATATTTTCATTGAAAACCCCTCCCATATATTTCCATACTTCACGTCAATTTCCCACCTATCTAACTTTATTTCTGGAATATTTTAAGAAAAACACACTGCATGATTTTTGTGCTCACTCTGGGCTCCTGTCTTCTGTCACAGCCTCACTACCATACCCCCCACCTCCCACCCATCTGCTTGTTCATTAATTTGTTCAATAAGAGTGTAACTTTTTGCAGCCTATGTGGCAGACACTGTGCGGGCTGTTGGGAGTCAGGTGAATAGAAGTCCTATTCACGGAACTCACAGCCTCCCCAGAGACAGATGTAGCTAAGGTTTGGCTCTGCAGAATGCACAGATGGGGTGCAGGGAGTTGAGACAGGTGAGGCCTGTGAGATGCTCCTGAATCAGGACAACGGGACCCAGCACAGAGATACGGGAGTCTAGCCCAGGAAGTAGCTGTGACTGTGGAGGTTTCTGGCTTGAGATTTGGGTCAGTGGTGTCGTCATTTAACTGCAGTAGGGAGGAGGGAAAAGGCAGTTAGGTGACGGTGGAAGGGAGAGGATGCTGCCTTCCCTGGGGCTCCTTCTCTGTGTCCAGCAGCGTCTTCACTAGAGCTTCTCTCACTTGACCCTACTCCAGGACCACCTGCAGACTTGAGATCCATGGATCTGGGGTGTGGCCTGGGAGTCGGCATTTCTGACAAGCTCTCAGGTGGCACTGCCTGGACCACACGGGTGCAGATCATTTGGGCAAGTGTGCAGGTGATGATGCCTGTGTGGGGCTTGGGAGGGAGGCCAGGAGCAGGCTGGCAGGTGTCAGAGTCAGCTGAGAGCGTGCAGAACGTGAGAAGGTGTCAAGGATGGTGCTGGGGTTGCCAGCATGGCAAAGCCTGGCAGGCACAGGTGGTGGGATGGGACAGTTAAGCCCCAAGGTCTCAGTGACGAGTGGAGAGAGAAGGCAGTGTACATCTGGTGTCTCTCAGCTTCTCTTGGAACCAACCTCCAGTTGGTGATTTGATCTTGAGAAGCTGCCCAGGACAGGTGAATCTGAGAGAGTGACAGTTGCTGCCTGCTCCTGGATGACCCTCTGGCCCAGGGCAGAGGTCCCAGCGGGACAGCTGATGAAGCGCCCGCCAGGCTGCTGCTCACTTTCTCTTAGGTGTGTGCTGTGGGCAGAAGCGGGCCTGGTGGAGTGGCCAGTGTTGTCTTTTGCTGCCTGTGTGCCGGTTCCCACTGAAGATCCAGGGTAGGTGCAGAGCCATCTCGTCAGGTGTTGACAGGCCTGTCCTAGAGCCCTTTCTTGATGGTGTGCTGCAAGGAGCCTGGGCCCTGATACCAGTGCTTACATCTCAAAAAGCCTTATATTTGTACTTAGGAAACTCAGCTTGTGTCTCCTGACTCCTCAGCTCAGGATACGATACTAACCAGAGGTTCAGCCTTGAGAAGAGATGAGCGCTTGGGAGCATGGAATCACAGAACTGGGATCTACAGGAGCGGTGGTTAAGGGTTGGGGACCTGGGGAAGGAGGCCTTCCCTGTCAGCAGAGGTCTGGGAAGGCAATGAAAGGAGGGGACATCTGCTAGACCTTCGAGGGTGGCTAGACATGGCAGTTTCTACTTTGGAAAAGAATTGTCAGAGGAAGAATGAGCTCATCAGTCCTTTGTGCCAGCTTTTGCCTGTTTTGGCTGGTTCTCAGCCCTCTCTGGGGGGCTTTGAGATACAGATCACAGTGCCTTCTCTCTGCACCCCTAACCCACCCTGATGCTGTCATTCAGACAAGCCTGGCACAAGGAACAGCATGGGCATCTTTATTTGTTTTTTATTTGGGGGGGTATCAGGGGTTGAACCCAGGGGCACTTAACCATTGAGCCACATCCCAGCTCTTTTGATTTTTTATTTTGAGATGGGGTCTCACTGAGTTGGTTAGGGCCTCGCTAAGTTGCTGAGTCTGGCTTTGAACTTGAGATCCTCCTGCCTCAGCTATTGGGATTACAGGCGTGTGTCACCATGCCAGATAGCAAGTGCATCTTAAAGTGGAAGGAAGCCCTTAGTACCACCTGCCAGCCTTGGTCTCCTGAGGACGGCTAGCAGCCTGTTTGTTGCTCATTGAGTGCTGGTTCCTGAAGGGCCACAAAGCCTGAGGATACACAGAAGGGAAGATGGGCCAGACCCTGCTGTCCCTGTCCTGTGACTGCTTTTAAGATGGCATCCTGACTCCTTCACCCCAGCCAACTGGGAGGGGTGGGCTCCCTTCTGTCCTTGCCAGGCTCTCCCTTACCTTCCTGTGGCCTTAGGGATTCTTTGAACTTCTCTCAGAACTTGTCCTCTGGGTGTTAGGGTTATTCAATCTCCTGGTGCCCATGAAGTCCTGGGCTAAGAGACTGTCTGGGGCTGCTGCTTCAACCAGCTCTGTTCCTGTCATCTGCCATGGGACACAGCTGCCCCCAGGTGCTGCCCATTTGAGCCAGTCCATCCCACCTGTCCTGTGACTCGGTTGTATCTGTCCTTGCACTTGACTGGCCTAGACCTCCTGTTGTGAGAGGCTTTGAGAGAGTCTGCATTCCTTGCTTCTATTCCTGTTTTATTACTAGATGATTTTATTTTTTATCAGTTTTTATTACTGATAGCCAGAACTTTAGAAAGCACACAAATGTCTCAACTAAACCAAACCATGAGCCTGACACCAAGAAGGAACTACTTCAAATATTTTGATGTATCGTGATAACTGCATTAGAAATTTACTTTCATTGTTTTAGTTTAACAATCCTACAGTAGGGCTGGAGATGCAGCTCAGTGGTGGAGCGATTGCCTAGCCTGCTGGGCCCTGGGTTCCACCCCGAGCACAAACTAAAACAAAAAACCTTGCAACCAACAGCAGGATCAAAACCATTTTCAGCTAGATGTGGTGATATAGGCCTGTGATCCCAGTGATTTGGTAGGCTGAGGCAGGAAGATTGCAAGTTCAAGGTCAGCTTCAGCTATTTAGTGAGACCCTGTCTCAGAAAAACAGGGTTGGGGATATAACTTAGAAGTAGAGTGTCCCTGGATTAAGTCCTTAGTACCACCAAAAAATTTTTTATATATTCACTTTCTAGACACACTCGCAGGTGCCTGCCACTCATGAGTTGTTCCCCATGATATCATTGCACACAATTTTGTGTCCTGTTTTTTGGAATGTAGTCTACAATGGTTGTTCAGATTGCTCCTTGGATAAGAAATGAAGTATTTTCTTGTGCCCCGACCCCTATCGTCCTCAGCAGAGCCTCTTGATCGGGACTGCGGGGCTCAGCAGGAAGGTGAGCCCAGAGGCCAGGTGTGCAGCACCAGCCTGTTTGGCTGGGGGTTAAGCTGGCAGCCCTGGAGCATTCCCCCGGGGTTACAGTCAGAGTGGCTTCCATGCTGCAGGGCTGATTTACTGTGACCTGGCCCGAAAGACTGGTTCCCCAGGCTCTTTGGAACACCTGGTCTCCAGCCAGCAGGCAGCCTGCAGCCTCCTCGGGAGGAGGATCCCTCCCCGAGTCCAAACAGGCTCACTCCCACACTTGTCCACACCCGCACATATACACACACACACACACACACACACACACACACCACCCATGTGCACAGGAGGCAAGACACATGAACCTACACATTTCCTCCCCAACGTGGGCACAGGCAGGCAGACACACACACACAAACACATATACACTCTTGAACACCCTTCCCCGTGTGCACAGGCAGGGGTGCTGCACACTCAGCCCTTCGTACACATAGGCTCACACTCACCTGCATGCATACCTGCACTGTAACAGGCAGCACTACTTTAAGCTCAAGTCTACCTCTCATCAAACTCTGCTAAGAGTTAAAAGTAAGTTTAAAAAGTGAGTAAGGGGGGGTGCTGGGGATGTGGCTCAAGTGGTAGCACGCTCGCCTGGCATGCGTGGGGTTCGTTTCTCAGCACCACATAAAAAATTAAATAAAGATATTGTGTCCACCTAAAACTAAAAAATAAATATTAAAAAAAAAAAGTGAGTGGTGGTAGGGCTGGGTTGTGGCTCAGTGGTAGAACGCTTGCCTAGTGCAGGTGGGGCACTGGGTATGATCCTCAGCACCACATAAATGTAAAATAAAGATATTGTGTCCACCTAAAATTAAAAAATAAATTTTAAAAAATGAGTAAGTGGGGCGCCTTTAATCCTAGTTACTCGAGAGGCTGAGGCAGAAGGATTGCAAATGAAAGGCCAGCTCAGGCAACTTAGTAGGACCAATCTCAAAAATAAAATAAAAAATGGCTGGAGTGTAGCTCAATGATAGAGTACTTGTCTCGTACCCTGGGTTCCATCCCCTACTTGGGTGGGGACTGGTTCTTAAACCCACAGACAGCTCTACGATTGACACGATTGTATAAAAGAGAACCTTGCGGCCAATTTGGAAAGCAGTATGGAGATTCCTGGGAAAGCTGGGAATGGAACCACCATTTGACCCAGCTATTGCCCCTCTCGGACTATTCCCTGAAGAACTTAAAAGAGTGTACTACAGGGATACTGCCACATCGATGTTCATAGCAGCACAATTCACAATAGCTAGACTGTGGAACCAACCCAGATGCCCTTTAGTAGATGAATGGATAAAAAAAATGTGGCATTTATACACCATGGAGTATTACGCAGCACTAAAAAATGACAAAATCATGGAATTTGCAGGGAAATGGATGGCACTAGAGCAGATTATGCTTAGTGAAGCTAGCCAATCCCTAAAAAACAAATACCAAATGTCTTCTTTGATATAATGAGAGCAACTATGAACAGAGCAGGGAGGAAGAGCAGGAAGAAAAGATTAACATTAAACAGAGACATGAGATGGGAGGGAAAGGGAGAGAAAAGGGAAATTGCATGGAAATGAAGGGAGACCCTCATTGCTATACAAAATTACATATAAGAGGTTGTGAGGGGAATGGGAAAATAAACAAGGAGAGAAATGAATTACAGTAGATGGGGTAGAGAGAGAAGATGGGAGGGGAGGGGAGGGGGGATAGTAGAGGATAGGAAAGGTAGCAGAATACAACAATTACTAATAGGGCATTATGTAAAATTGTGGATGTGTAACCGACGTGATTCTGCAATCTGCATTTGGGGTAAAATTGGGGGTTCATAACCCACTTCAATCTAATGTATGAAATATGATATGTCAAGAGCTTTGTAATGTTGTGAACAACCAATAAAAAAAAAAAAGAGAGAGAACCTTATAAAGTGTGGAGGCTGGACAAGCCTTATCACACAGTAAGAAATACTAACCCTTGAGACAGCTGGATTGTGGCTCAGTGGCAGAGCACTTACCTCACATGTATGAGGCACTGGGTTTGATCCTCAGCACCACATAAAAATAAATAAATTAAATAAAGGTGCTGCATCCATCAAAACTAAAAAAAATTTAAAAAATTAAAAAAAAAAAGAAATACCAACCCAATGACTTGGGAGGCTGAGGCAGGAGGGTCTCAAATGAAGGCTAGCCTCAGCAATTTAGCAAGACTCTGTCCCAAAATAAAAAATAAAAAGGGCTGGGGATGTGGCTCAGTGGTTAAAATGCCCCTGTGTTCAATCCCTGCATCAAAAAAGAAAAAAAAAAAAAGAGATTCCAGCTGCGGGCAGGGCTGGGGATATAGTGTAATGACAGGGCACTTTGTCAGAATGCCCAGGCCCTGGGTTTGATCCCCAACACAAATAAGAAAAAAAAGAGAAGAAATGCTTCTACAGTCACTTTATTTCATAAAATGCTCAAAATAATGACTGACTCTTGGGATCAGAAAAAATTTTCCACAGTAGCTAGTGATTTGGTGATTGACACTGATGACTGTCTGCTTCCGAGGGTTGCAGGACTGAAGGAGGTCAGGCATGCCCGGTACCGTATAATCATGCACTAAATATTAATATTTTAACAATGATCCCAAAGCTGCTCCAGTGGTGCTGACACCAGCTCGTGGCTGCAGTGGCTCTTACGCACTGGCTCAGGTGGCAGGATGCCCCAGTGTCCAGGGTGGTGCCTCACTGAGAATCATGAACGCATGGAGCTCCAGAGAGCCCGCTGTGTAATTATACGGTCATTCAAAGTCTCTCTGGCTTGGACCACAGTGGCTGCTTGTAAGGGAAACAATGCAGACTTCAAGGGAAAAAGTGTAGACCGAGGAAATGCTCCTCATTTAGTATGTTTTTCCTGCAAAATGGAAAATGTTGCCTGCCATCCTGATTCCCAGCACATTCCTGTCCCAGCCGCAGGAGTTTCATTTGATGGTGGCTGCTGGGGAGACCAGGGAAAGGAGCTCATGGGGCTTCAGGTGCCAGTCCCATCTTTACTTGTTTGTTTGTTTTTCCTTTCAGGATTCACCAGCTCCGGTTCCCTCCCCCGTATCCCACCAGGGGAGACAAGAGGGAGACCTCAGGGCACAAACACTCCCCTGGGGGCCCAGTCTTACCCTCACACACAAGACCCAGAAATGTTTTTTGTTTTTGTTTTGTAGTACTGGGGATTGAACCCAGGGTGCTTTACCACTGAGCCACATTGTATGAAAGAGGCACATTGTATAAAAACCCCTTTTTGTTTTTAGTTTGAGACAGGGTCTCACTAAGTTGCTGAGATTGGCCTCCAACTTGAAGTCCTCCTGCCTTAGCCTTCCAAGTCACTGGGATCAAAGGCTTGTGCCACTGTACCTGGCCAGAAATGCTTTTTGAGCCCAAGGCCTCCTGGGTGCTAGGCAAGTGCTCTACCACTCAGCTACACCCCCAGCCCTCAAGAATGCCTTTCATAGGTGTCCAAGGCAAGAAGGATGAGGAGGAGCACAGGTCCTGCTGCTTGGGGAAGATATTGGATGAGAAAATAACACAGAGCTCGCTCCTTTGAGGAAAAGAGACTGAGTTCTAGAAGGGGTGGAAAGCAGAGAGCTTAAAGAAGGCAGTGTCTGCAGTCATGACATTTGTGGCATACTTACAATCCTTGAGCACTGCAAATGGGGACTGAGGCTCACAGAGGCTGAAAATTTGTCCCAGTGGCGTAACAACCAGGTGACAACCCCAGGCTCTTTGGCTTCAAAAGCCACGCTCTTAACCACTATGTGTGTCACCTCTAAGTAAGACTATAGCTATTAAGAGACCAACTGGGGGGCTGGGACTGTAGCTCATTGCCGAGCGCTTGCCTAGCATGTGTGAGGCACTGAGTTTGATCCTTAGCACCACATAAAAAATAAACAAAGGGGCTGGGGATGTGGCTCAAGCGGTAGCACGCTCGCCTGGCATGCGTGCGGCCCGGGTTCGATCCTCAGCACCACATACAAACAAAGATGTTGTGTCCGCCGATAACTAAAAAATTAAAATATTAAAATTCTCTCTCTCTCTCTCTCTCTCTCTCTCTCTCTCGCTCGCTCTCTCTTTAAAAAAAAAATAAAATAAACAAAGGCCTGCTGTCCATCAACAACTACAAAAAAATAAAAAAAAAAAAAGAAAAGAGACCAACTGGGTGCCATGGCATGTGCCTGTAATCCTAGATACTCAGGAGGCTGAAGCATGAGGATCACAAGTTCAATTCCAGCTGTGGGCGTTTGTTTTTATTTTTATTTATTTTTTTTTACCTCTGAGCTGCATCCTCAGCCCTTTTGCTTTTTTGACACAGGGTCTCAATAAGTTGCTTAGGGCCTTGTTAAGTTGCTGAGGCTTGCCTTGAACTTGGGATCTTCCAGTCTCAGCCTCCCAGGACTTTGGGATTAGAGGCATGCACCACTGCATCCAAGCCTGGGCATTTTAACAAGATCCTGTCTCAAAAAGGGGTGGGGTGTAGCTTAGTGATAGAGCACCTGTGGGTTCAGTCTCCAGTTGCAAAAGAGAGAGAGACAGAGACAGAGACACACACATACACACACACACGTACACACACACACACACACACACACAGAGAGAGAGAGAGTGGGAAATTTCAATAACTCTAGCCTGGAAAATTTACTGTCAGTTCTAGATTCTTTTAGAAAAGATTATTATTGTTGTTGAAGCACAATATAGAGAAAAGCACGTAAATCATGGAAAGCACGGAACAAGCTGTCCTGTATACGTACCACAAAACCCAAGCAATACCACATCAGTCACACCCTAGAGCCATCCACACACTGTCCCAGTCACTGCCCTGTTCCCCAAATCATCACACGTGAATTTTTTCTATGTATATAAATTAAGTTAAATCCCAGCATCTCAGGAGGCTGAGGCAGGAGGATTGCAAGTTCAAAGACAGCCTCAGCAACTTTGTGAGACCCTCTCTAAAAAATAAAAAAAGATCTTGGGGAAGAAAAAGTAAACCGTACAGTGGGTCTGGTGTCCTCTTCTGTGCCTGAGAGGCAGGCCCTGTACCATTGAGCTACATCCTCAGCACCCCCTGGTGGTGGTGGGTCTTCTTCTTCTTGTTCTTTTAAAATTGTCTTTAGTTGTCAGTGGACCTTTATTTAATTTTTATTTGTTTATATGTGGTGCTGAGAATTGAACACAGTGCCTCCAACATGCTAGACAAGTGCTCTATCACTGCGCCACAACTCCAGTCCCCTCCTGGTTCTTGTTAAGGTTAAGGTTATGGGCGTTCTCCATGTTGAGCATCACTCTAGTTTATTCTTTTTGAGGATCACAGGTTCGAGGCTAGCTTCAGCAACTTAGCGTCTCAGAATAAAAAAATAAAAAGAGCTGGGGTTTTGTGGCTTACAGGCCCGTAGGTTCAATCCCCAGTACCAAAAAAAGAATATGGACAACTCACATGATAGGCACCTCGCAAAAGAACATAGCCAAATGGACAATAAGCACATGAGGTATGCTAGAGTATTCTGTGACGTATGTTCACCATGGTGGCACTGCAGCGTTTGGATTATTTCCAATATGGGACTGTTACAGATGCTGCTGCTGCAAACAACCTTGGCATGTCCCTTGAGGAATCTGTGATGCATTTCTCTTGGGAATATGCCTTGGAGTGGAAGTGCTAGGGCTAGGATACGGTACAGGAGATAATTTTCCCTAGTGCTATATCAGTTTATACTCAAATTGCCACCAGTGCTGGTATTACCAGCTATTTATTTTATTTTTGCTTTTCGAGTCAGTGTGTGGTAGTGTCTCATGTTTTTAATTTGGATTGTCTTAGTGATTAAGAAGGCTGAGCACTGTTTTTGTTTGTCCGTTTTGTGGTGCTTGGGATGGGACCCAGGGCCTCATGCACACAAGGTTAAAAGACAGAAGCTCTAGTTCTGCCTCTGAGGACATCCCTGCTCTAGCATATCTCATGTGCTTATTGTCTGTTTGGCTGTTTTCTTTCGTAAGGTGCCTATCATGTGTGTGGTCCATGTTCTTTTTTTGGTACTGGGGATTGAACCCATGGGCCTGTGAGCCACAAAACCCCAGCCCTTTTTATTTTTTACTCTGAGACAGGGTCTCACTAAGTTGCTGAAGCTAGCCTTGAACGTGTGATCCTCTGTCTCCGAAGTCGCTGGGATAACAGGAGTGGGCTACCATGCTCGACCACACTTAGTATTTTTTTGTAGAGAACAGTCTATTCTGAACAATTTTTGTATATATGATACATCGTTACTAAATATAGTCACCATGTTGTACAGTAGAATTTATTCTTATTTGAAATTTTGTATCCTTTGAACATCTCCCCAATCCCCTCTCCCCATTGACCCTTCCTGACTCTTGACTTAAGGTTTTTGTTTTTTCACTGGGGATTGAACCTGGACTTACCATATACTAGCCCAGCGCTGCCCTCTTGGCCACACCCCCAGCCCTTCTCATGACTCTTGATGGCTTGAAGCTTTGAATTTTGGTATAGTTCAATTTATCAGCTTTTTCTTTTATGGATGCTTAATGTTTGGATATCCTGTTCAAAATTCTTTGCTGATACATGAGTCCTATGTTATCTTCTAGAAACTTTTGTTCATCTTTCTCATTTAGAGAAGTTTATCTTTGTGGGGCTGTTGTTGTTGTTTTGGTACCATTTCTTTTCTAGTGGGTACCAGGGGTTGAACTCAGGGGCACTTGACCAATGAGCCACATCCCAGCCCTATTTTGTATTTTATTTAGAGACAGGGTCTCACTGCGTTGCTTAGCACCTTGCTTTTGCTGAGGCTGGCTTTGAACTTTCAATCTTCCTGTCTCAGCCTCCCGGCCACTGGGATTATAGGCGTGTGCCACCATGCCCAGCTCAGTTTTATTTTTTTGTAGGGATCAAACCCAAGGGCCTTATGAAGCTAGGCAAGCGCTCTTCAACTGAGTCGCCATCCTCAGACCCTCTCGTTTGTGATGTGCGCTCAAGGTTAAGACCTCTTTTCTTCTTCTCTTCTCTTTTCTTTCTTTTCTTTTCTTTTCTTCTTTTCTTTTCTTTCTGTAATCCTCATGGATATCTAGCTACTCAGGGACTGGTTAATGAGAAGACTCCCTTCTCACTGAGCTGTGGTGTATGGGGGCAGCTGTCTCTGGACTCTCTATTCCCCTGGTCTATTTATCTTTCTGTGCTCCACATTGACATAATTGTAGTAGCTTTAAAATAAGTTGATCTCTGGAAATATTAAGCCCTTTGTTCTGCTTCCAAATTGTCTTGGCTGTTCTTAGGTTTTCACCTGGAAATTTTATGGAATTGTACTGAATCTAGAAATCAACTGGAGATTCAACTTTTTTCCTTGTTCCTTTTTAGTGCTGGGGATTGAACCCAGGACCCTGTGCATGCAAAGCACATAACCTACCATTGAGCTATACTCCCAGCCCCATGACTTGACATTTTATAATAATCTTCCAGCTGGCAAACATGTTATCTCTTTATTATGTCTTCTTAATTTCTTTTTCTTTTTTTTTTTTTTTGATACTGGGAATTGAACCCAGGGGTGCTTAATCACTGAGCCACATCCCCAGCTCTTTCTTTCTTTCTTTCTTTCTTTCTTTCTTTCTTTCTTTCTTTCTTTAGATAGGGTCTCACTAAGTTGATGAGACTGAGGCTGGCTTTGAACTTGTGATCCTCTTGCCTCATCCTCCCGAGCCAGGTGTGTGCTGCCAAGCTCAGTCCGTTTTTGTTTTTTATTTTGAGACGGGCTCTCATTAAGTTGCTAAGGGTCTGCTTAAGTTGCCCAGACTGGCCTTGACCTTTCAATCCTCCTGCCCCAGCTTCCCAACCTGAGTCTCTAGAATTATAGGTGTGCACCCCCACACCCAGCTCAATACTGTTTTATTGTTTTCTGGGTAGAAGTCTTTACATATCTTATCTTAGATTTATTCCTTGGTATTGATTATTTATTTTAAATGGCGTATTTATTTCCCAGCCCCACCTCCCCAAAAAAGTTTTAAAATGGGGTGTTTAAAATTTATTTTTCCAGATATTTGTTGCAGGTTGTTCCATTGGCACCTTACCTGAGATATACTGAGGTTAGTTCTGATACCAGCCACTTGGTTAGCATGAGACTGCAGTTTTAAGGGCTTTGTCTTTTCTACAAGAGTGCCCTTATTTCAGAGACCAGCTGCAAGTGGGGTCCCCTTCACTTTGCACTTTTGCTCAACCAGTTATTAATACAGGGGTTCCTGTGGCCCCCTCAGATTCAATTTGTGTGTGTGTGTGTGTGTGTGTGTGCATGTGCACGTGGTGCTGGGGATCAAGCGCAGGTCCTAGGAATGTGCTCAAACGTGGAGCTACAGCCCAGCCCCTGTAATTCACTGGAACAACTCCCAGAATTTAGGAAGTCTCTGCACTTGGGTTTATGGTGTTGCTTGGAGGGATGCACACGGAGGAGGGTCCTGTACTCAGCTTGTGGGCTTGTGCACCCTCCTCCTATTTCAGGGTGCTCACTGAGCTCTGGGGTCCAGAGTTTCTCATCAGGACATCATTACATAGGCACGATTGATTGAGTCACTGGCTCAGGCTTGACCTTAATCTTTAGTCCTCCCTCTAGGGAGGCAGGGGAGCTTGAAGCCCTAACCCTGTGATCTAGTGCTTGTTTTTTGGTGACCAGCCCTCATACTGAGGTCCACCTGAGTCATGTCATTAGAATGATAGAGACACTCCTATCACCCAGGAAATACCAAGGGTTTTTGAAGCTCTTTGCCAGGAACCAGGGTCAAAGATGAGGACCCCCCCACCCCCTGCCAGCCCCCGTTAGAACCCAGGGATTCACATATGCTAGGCTTGCACTCTACCACTCATCTATATCCCTAGCCCTTTGGTGTTTTATTTTGAGATAGGGCCTCTTACTAAGTTGCCCAGTCTGGCCTCAAACTTGAGATCTCCTGCCCCAGCCTCCCCACTAGCTGGGATTGTAGGTGTGTGCTACCATGTCTGGCTCAGTATATCCTTTTTTTTTTTTTTTTAAAGAGAGTGAGAGAGGAGAGAGAGTGAGAGAAAGAGAGAGAATTTTTAATACTTATTTATTTATTTTTAGTTCTCGGCGGACATAACATCTTTGTTGGTATGTGGTGCTGAGGATCGAACCTGGGCCGCACGCATGCCAGGCGAGCGCGCTACCGCTTGAGCCACATCCCCAGCCCCTCAGTATATTCTTTATACCATACAAATATAGAGAAGTAGAATTGGTTTTTATATATTGACCTTGCTATAAATTCACCCAGGAGTTCTAATAATTCTTGCTTTAGATTCTTTTGGGTTTTGTTGCCTATGAATGATGGCAGTTTTATTGACTTACTGTTAACCCTCCTACATCCTGTCTTGCTATTGTGGTTGTGTCACCTGTTAGGACACCTGGGATTGTGCCAAGCTGGTGCTCGTGGGCATCCTCCCCTCTCCTCAGCCTTGGGGAGGCTCTCAGCATGGCTCCTTGAGGGCTGGCTGCAGCTTCGTGGCAGAGCGGTGGCCTGGCAAGCTGGCAAGCTGTGACCCCAGAACCACAGGAAAATAAAACAAAATTTTAAAACCCCTTGTCATTATGTATGATTCTGCATTTGTTTTTTAATAGATTTCCTTTATCAGTTAAGGCAATTCCCTTCTCTCTCAAGTTTGCTAAGGGCTTTTTTTTTTTTTTTTTTTTTTTGGACTAGTGATTAAACCTAGGGGTGCTTAACCACTCACTAAGCCACATGCCCAGATCTTTTTTAAAATTTGTTATATATGACAGCAGAACCCCAGATCATCTTATATTTTTTTTTTACTAGAGGCAGGGTCTTGCTAAATTGCTGAGGCTGGCTTTGAGCTCGCCATCCTTCTGCCTCAGCCTCTCGAGCCCCTAGGAGACAGGCGCCCGCCCTGCTATGGGCTGTTAGGTACTGAATTTACCACGATTTTGGTTTTGTTTTTTGTTACTCTTGATTGAATGATTAATCTCCTTTGTTCTGTGAAATGCACTGATTTGGGGGGAAAGTTTTCCATTAGTAATTATCTTGCCTCGGGTAAACCTCTATGGTGCCAAGCTGGAAGTGCACTGACTTTTGAATGTTCATCTACAGATTTTTTTTGTGTGGCTGGAGTACACCTGTCTTACTTATGATTTATTATCCTTTTTACACATCACTAGGTTTAATTTGCTAATATCTTTATTTAAAATGTTGGCACCTCATTCATGAGAGAGATAGGTCTGTAATTGTTTTTCCTGCTATTATGAGATGTCATCAGTTTTTTTTTAATAGCAGGAAAAATAATTGTTTAATAATTAAGTCTTTTCCCTTCTTGTAATTAAATCTCTAGGTGAGCAGGTTTGAACATGGCACATAATATTCTGGTCTCTTCTCTCCCCTGCTCCTGTGTCTGACGACCAGCACAGCCTCTCTCATCCCCTCCGCTGCTGCTCTTGTTTTTCTTCATCTTTAGGTTTTGACATCAAGATCTGGAGTGATTTGAATAGTTTATAAGCATCTAGAAACTGTGTATGATTACCAGGAAGGAACTAGGGTTCACTAAGGGAAAAAAATGCTAGTTTTCATTTCGTCTGTGTGTGTTGGTGGGGGTTGAGTTCCCAGATTAGTTCGGTGTGCAGGCTAATCCCAGGCTAGATATATCTGGATTTCAGCAAAGTCGATAGCGCAATTTCCTATTAAATCTTTATGACCAGCATGGCACATGTAGGCTCCTTAATGATGGTCCAACTTTTAGATTGATTTGCCTGTAGATTATTAGCAGATGGCACAAGCAGGTCCAAAGAATGGGTGCTCCACAAGGCAGCCAGGGAGCCAGGAGCCTGTAAGCAGTCAAGCCAAGTCCTGAGGAGGGGGCTGCTGCTGGCAGGGAGGTTTGGGTGGGAGGCGAGAGGGTTGGGTGGGAAGGGCGGAGCAGTTTGCTGGAATCATCCAAGCACTAAAGAAGCTGGTGGTGCTGGTGGATGTCTGGGGCCCTCTCCTGGCCTCCTGAACTTGTTCTATGACCCCTGCCCAAGGACAGGGAGATAGAGTCAAATATATTTATACATAAAAATTTCCATATGGTAAAAAAGGGGGGCAGACACAATTAGATTGGGATTGTGTGTGTATGAGTATAATGAAATGTTTTGAGGCCATTCAATATTTTAAAATACTATTTAGGCTCAGTGGTAGAGTATTTGCCTAACATGGGTGAGGCCCTGGGTTCAATCCCAGCACCACAAAAGGAAAAGAAACAAAAACTTTTTAATGACATGGGAAAATAAAAAGAACATAAAATATTTAAAAAGCAGGGTATAGCCTAATGGCATGCATCTGTAATCCAGGGACTGACTGTCTTAAAATATAAAAAGATCTGGGGCTGGGGATATGGCTCAAGTGGTAGCGCACTTGCCTGGCATGCACAAGGCACTGGATTCGATCCTCAGCACCACATAAAAATTAAAAAAAGAGGGGCTGGGGATGTGGCTCAAGCGGTAGCGCGCTTGTCTGGCATGCGTGCGGCCCGGGTTCGATCCTCAGCACCACATACAAACAAAGATGTTGTGTCTGCCGAGAACTAAAAAATAAATATTAAAAATTCTCTCTCTCTCTCTCTCTCTCTCCTCTCTCACTCTCTCACTCTCTCTTTAAAATAATAATAATAATAATAATTTCATTCCCTGCCCTTGCCTTCCCTTCCCCACCCCCCCCTCCATCTCTCTCTTCTAAAAAAAAAAAAAAAATTAAAAAAAGATTGTGTCCAACTAAAACTATGGTAAATATTAAAAAATATATATAAAAAGATCTGGGGATATAGCTCAGTGATAAAGTGTCTATGGGTCCAATCTCCAGTAAAAAAAAGAAAGAAATGAAGGAATACTATATATATACATACACACACACACACACACACACACATACATACACACACATGTATGTATATATGTTCAACAGTACTTATTTGTAAGTCATATATATTATATATATATATATATATATATAGAGAGAGAGAGAGAGAGAGAGAGAGAGAGAGAGAGAAACAATAGTATGTATTTTTTGGTGCTTGGGGTTGAACCAGGGTCCCACCACTGAGTCACACCTGCAGTGTGGCAGAATTATAAATGATCTTAGTTTCCTTTTTTCCACTTTTGTTACCAATATCAGAAAAAGAAAAAGTAAAAATTAGTGAGGTGTGAAAATAAAATTGTAAGAAAATTGGAAATTAGCACACTGGATAGTTGAGGATTTAAATGTTTTTAAAAAGATTTGATAATACTATTGTTTTGCTTTTTAAAAAGAATCCTTTGAGATACCTACTGAAAAGTGAAATATTTGCAGGTATAATTTGCAGATTCTTAGATAAAATTAGGGCTTTGCTTCAAAATAAGCCAGTGGAGTGAGTGAGTGGGGGTAAATGGGAAACAAGACCAGTTGTTAATTATTTAAAATAGGTGAGGATGTAATTATGTTATTAACTTCTACTTTTACATATGCTAGAATTTTCCATAATAAGAGGTTAAAAAACTAGAGACTGTTGACTAGATGAAAAGGCTGAGGACCTGTCCCCACTGTGAGGGAGCAGTCTTAGGGTCTGTAATCTGTTTTCTTCAGCTTCGTGATCCCTGGGGTGCTAGAGTGGGCAGGCTGTTTGGACTAGAAGTCCCAGTTCTGTACCCAACCTGATCACCTGCCTGGCCCTGGACATGGCTTCTCTAGGCCTGTGAGGAGAGAGGTCCATATAGGGGCATCTCCTTGGCCCCTCCCGGGAGCATGTTCACCAGGACAGATTGGTAGGCAGGGAGAGGTGGGCAGGACTGGGCACCTACGAGGGTGTTACTAAGCACAGGAGCAGCTGAGACAGGACCATCTTTATGGGGCTGTTCGTTTTTTTAAACAGGTCTCTCTACATTGGCCAGGCTGGCCCCAGACTCCTGAGCTCAAGAGACCCTCCTGCCTCAGTCTCTCAAGCAGGTGGAACCATGGGGCTCTTCTAAAGGGTGTTTTCCAAACTTTTAATCATGTACCCCATTAGGAAAAAAAATTTTAGTTTATACCTCCATTCACTCAATATGTTATACCTGTACTATTAGACTACTGCATATTACAAAACAAACCCACATTTTTTACACATTTTTTAAATATATATTTTTTTAGTTGTAGTTGGACACAATATCTTCTTAATTTTTATGTGGTGCTGAGGATCGAACCCAGCGCCCCACACGTGCGAGGTGGCGCTCTACCACTGAGCCACGGCCCCAGCCCCACACACACACTCTTTAAAGTTAATGATGAAATACCCATGTTTAGGGGCTGGGGATGTGGCTCAAGTGGTAGCGTGCTCACCTGGCATGCGTGCGGCCCGGGTTTGATCCTCAGCACCACATACAAACAGAGATGTTGTGTCCGCCGAGAACTAAAAAATAAATATTAAAAAAAATTCCCTCCCCCCCCCCCCTCTCTCTCTCTCTCTCCCCCCCCGCCCACTCTCTCTTTAAAAAAAAAAAAAGAAAAAAAAAAGAAATACCCATGTTTAAATGTCTTGCTAATAGTTATCACTTCATGTCTGCAGCCCAAAGTCTGAACTCTCTCAGAGCACAAAACGCACTTACAATGGATTCATTATTCATGACAGTGGCTGTGAGCCTGTTTCAGACAGTTTCCTTAACAATTGTGGATTTTGGGCCTGCCAGCCCCAACAGGATGGTTAATTGTGTTTCCCAGCTGGGGCTGACAAAGGCCGCCTCTCAGCAGGCTTGGGGTTGCTTGATGGTGCCTGTTTCTGTGCAGGGGTCACATTAACCCGCTGTCTGTCTGGCCAGGGTTCATTTGGCCAGCAGTGGAAGGCTTAGGGAGGGAGGAGTGCAGGCCCCTTCTCCTGGGCCCTCTAGACAGGGCCCATTGTCTCGTGTGCAAACAAAAGTAAAACTTGTTTATTTTGGATTAGGAAACAAGTGTAAACAGAGCCTGGGACAAGTGCCCCCTGGGAATCTGCTTTGACAGGTTCCAGGTGGTCCTCACATGTCACATGTGGTGTGGTATCCTGTCCTGCTGTTTTGTCTTGCTCAGAGTGGCTGGGCAAACTCTTTAGGAGTCCTTATCATTCTGTGTTGATCTTATTTTTTTTATTTTTATTTTTTAGGTACTGGGGTTTAACATGGGTGTGATTACCTCAGAGCTACATCCCAAGTACATTTATTTTTTTATTTTTAGACAGGGTTTTGCTCAGCTGCCAAGGTTGGACTTGAACATGTGATCCTTCTGCCTCAGCTTCCTGAATTGCTAGAATTACAGGTTTGCGCCTCTGCATACAACTGCCAGACAGGTGCCGCTCTGTGTTCCCGGGACATGGTAGGGGAAAAGACAAGGGCGGAAGATGCATATTACATTTCTTAATTAAAAAGTAAAAATAAAAGTTATATATACATATGTATAGTACATAGATAAATTATTATTACTGTAATATTAGTAGTAGTAGTCATAATAGTAGCAGAACCAGAGATTTAACCCAGGTGTGCTTAATCACTAAGCTACATCCCTAGCCCTTGATTAATTTTTATTTTGAGACAGGCTCTTGCTAAGTTGCTTGGGGCCTCCCTAAGTTGCTGAGGCTGGCCTTGAACTTGAGATCTTCCTGCCTCAGCCTCCTGAGCTGCTGGGATTACAAGCATGTGCCACCATGTCTGGCTTATTATTATTATTTGAAGTTGGGGGTCTTGCTGTGTTGCCCAAGCTGGTTCAAGTTTTCCTCCTGTGCAGCTGGGACTACAGGTTTGAGCCACCAGATCTAGCCAACAGTAATATATTTATTGTAAAAATGTAGAAATGTTTAGAAAGTAGAAATGTGGCTCAGTAGTAGAGCACTTGCCTAGCATACATGAGGTGCTGAGTTTGATCCTCAGCGCCACATAAAAATAAACAATAAAGATATTGTGTCCACATAAAACTAAAAATTAAATATAAAAAAAGAAATTATTAAAAAATGAAAGTCACTGTTACCTCACTTCCCCAAACATAAATATTTTGTATTTTCTTTTAGTAAGTCAGCAGTAAATTATACTGTTTCCCACCCCATGAAAGTGGTATTTGTAATCCTCCCCACCCTCTGTAGGGGCATTGAACTCAGGTGCTCTGCCACTGAACTACATCCCCAACCCTTTTTTAATTTGGAGACAGGATCTTGCTAAGTTGTCCAGCCTGGCCTTGAACTTGGGATCCTCTGGCCTTAGACTTCCAGTAGCAGGATAACAGGTGTGTGCCATCATACCTGGCAGAAAGTAACATTTTTATCGTCTCTTGATTATAAAAGTAAAAATAAAAAAAGAGTACATGTTGAGTGCATTAAACAAAAGTGAACAAGATTAGTGATCACTCCATCTGAACTGTTTTGCTTCATATATACCGTGAATCACTGTCTCTCAATAAATTCAGGTCTGAGTCAGCCTTTTTAGTGGCTGTAATATTGTGTTGTAAACTGCATTGGATGGACCCTCCTGGGCACTCCTTGCAAGCTGTTTTAGTGTTAAGGTCACTTCTTAGGAGTAGAAGAAAGAGCTGGGTCCAAGGTCATGTACATTCTTCATTCTGATGCACATGGCATATGTATGCCTCAAGAAAAAAGTTAAGCTCCTAGCAGTAGAGACTAGTTCTTCCACCAACACAGTTTACCAATCTATTAAATTTTGGCTAGGGGCTGGGGATGTGGCTCAAGCGGTAGCGCGCTCGCCAGGCATGCGTGCGGCCCGGGTTCGATCCTCAGCACCACATACCAACAAAGATGTTGTGTCTGCCAAAAAATAAAACTAAAAAATAAATATTAAAAAAAAATTTTGGCTAATGATAGGTTAAAAAACAACATTTTAGCGGGGCACGGTGGCGCATACCTGTAATCCCAGCAGCTCAGGAGGCTGAGGTAGGAGGATTGTGAGTTCAAAGCAAGGCATTAAGCAACTCAATAAAATACAAAATAGGGCTGGGGATGCAGCTCAGTGGGTGAGTTCCCCTGAGTTTAATCCCTGGTACCCCGCAAAACAACAACGACAACAACAAAACAACAGTTCATTCGAAAAAAATTTATTTCCTTGTTTTTTTTTAAATATTTATTTATTTTTTTAGTTGTAGTTGGACACAATAACTTCGTTTTATTTATTTATTTTTATGTGGTGTTGGGAATCAAACCCAGGTCCTTGCACATGCTAGGTGAGCGCTCTACCCCTGAGCCACAACCTCAGCCCTTCCTTGGTTTTAATTTATAATTATTTGTAATTAAGCTGGTAGGTTTCCTACTTCATTTATAGAGGCTTGTTTAAAACAGTGCTGCTACGCCACTTAGTCCATTGCCTTTCATTGAATAATCTCTTTATTTCCTCTAGACTCAAAATGCCAGATTTATTCCATACAATATTCCCAGTATGATGGAGTTCATTTCTGAACGCTTTCATCGTTCTCTCCAGTACTGCGCTGTTTAGTCACTATGGTCTTATAATACATTTTACTTTGTATTAAAATCAAGGGGCCAGTGTGGTGGCATTCACCTGAGGTGCCAGCTATTCAAGAGGCTGAGGCAGGAAGAACACTTGAGCCCAGGGGTTGGAGGCCCACCTGGGCAACATAGACTCCACCTCAAAAGTAAATTAAGTGAAATAAAATGAAAGTCCTCCTCAGTACTCTTTTAAGTTGCATCTTGACTCAATAGTCCCCGTCCTGGTCCTCCCAGGCACCCCTCCGGGGTAAGTGTCCCACCCCTGGGTGGCAGAGTGCTGCAGCCACAGGGAGGTCTGCAGCCCTGCTGTGCCCTTCCAGGCTTTGGGAGTCTGTGGCAGTCTGGGCCGCCTGCCGTGCCTTTGCGCCTCCTCTTCTCTGGAGCTCGTGGGTGTTGCTTGCCTGCCAGGCTGCTGCAGCCTCCCGGCCTCCAGGCCTTGGCCTAGTCTGACTGTCCTGACCAACAGCTGCCTCCCCGGGAGAGAGGGAGCCAGCGGGACGAGCTCTGCCAGGCGTTTGGGTGAACCTGCCCAAGGCCGGAAGCCAGGGGGCTTGTCTCACTCGGGCTGGCTCCTTTCCTACCCTGGTTCTTGCTGGGATGGGCTGCTGCCCCCCTGCAGGTTGAGGTCAGCACTAATAATAGCCAGCTTAATCCTGCCCAGGTCTGGGTGAAGGCCAGGAAACCAGAGTGCCCCGCCATCTGTAGATGCCGACCATGGCCCTCCCATGGGGGGACCTGGGAGCCCAGGGCCTGTCCCGGGAACCCGGGACTGGAACTTGCTGGGAGACCCAGCAAGGAAGCCACCGAGGATACCCTCTCAGGTGCTAGGACCCTTGTCCTATTTGGACCCTGTTGTACCCCATGGGAAAGGCAGCTGGAGCTGGTGCGTGGAAACCCCTGTAGGGCCCTTGTGGACTTTGAAACCCAGCACATGGTGATGTGTTTCCTTATGGTCTTTGAGGAACTGTAAAAAACATTTTATGGGAGGGAGGAGGACATGGAGTTTGCTAAAATAAGCATCGCACAGGGTGGGGGCTGGGCTTTCTGGGCCCGGAGCCTTCCTTTCTGTCTCCAGCGAGCGTGGGGAGCACCTGGACCCCCGTTAGCCTGAGGCACAAGTGCTGTGTGAGGAAGCCATGGGGTCAGGGTGGGCAGTGAGGGCTGGCAGGGGCCCCCAGGGCAATGTGTGCGCCCAGGCAGGAGGATGAAGAGGTGACGTGGGAAGGCAGGAGCAGGAGGGGCTGCTGGGGACTCAGGGCAGCCAGTCACTCCTTGCCCTGATTCGTGACCTGACCCTGTGGGAAGAGGCTGCTGGCCGGCAGGTTTCTGGAGGCTTCACCTGTAGCTCTTGGACTAGGGAGGGAACAGCCCTATTTGGCTACTTCTGGACAAAGGACAGCAGAGGGTGGAGTGGGCGAGCATGCCAGGCGAGGCCTGGAGGAGACGCTGGGCAGCCAGGGCTCCAGGTGCCTCCTCTCTGGGGTCCCACTCGCCCAGGCTCCCCCCTGGAGCAGTGCTTGCATGTAGGAAGGGCAGGAAGCCGAAGGCCCAGGGAAGCAGCATTAGAGTGGTTTTGAAATTGCTTGTAATGTATGGTTTCTTTCTGATTACAAAATCGTGTACTTGATTATGGAAAGTTTGGAATTTCTATATAGGAAAATATAAAAAAAGAAAATAGCCATCCTTGGTTTCTCAGATGGTTAGATTGTGCCATGGGAAATCACTGTTTTTGGTTAAAAAAAAAAAAAAAAGAATCAAAATGTCAACAATTGCCCAGTGTGGTGGTGCACACCTGTAATCCCAGTGGCTCAGGAGGCTGAGGCAGGAGGATCATGAGTTCAAGGCCAGCCTTAGCAAAAGTGAGGTACTAAGCAACTCAGTGAGACCCTGTCTCTAAATAAAATAGAAGATTGGGCTGGGGATATGGCTCAGTGGTTGAGGGCCCCTGAGGTCAATCCCCAGAACCCCCCATGCCCCCCAAAAGTCAACAATATCATATGGTTCAGCCAGATAACTATGATTTTTGCTATGTTTCCTTAGTTTCTACTTTGGAAAAAAAAAAAAAGTAGAATTTTGGCTCCAGAAGTGTTATTTAAATTTCCATGCTCCATTGGTCACCCCAGCCACCCCCAAAATCCGTTAATCCAGTGGAATGGACAGCACTAGTAAAATGAGGGAGCTCAATGAAATAAAATTTTGTGTAAGAATCTATAAATGACAATCATAAATTCAAGGTCTAAGTTGATTTACTTAAAAAAAACAACCAACCATGGGGAGGGGGCAGTGCCAGGGCTGGACATGCCCTTGAGCGCTCTGCACCACGCTCCCTCGCCGCCCCCTTGCTGCCCCGTAGTTTAAATGCTAAGTCAGCAGTGGTTCTGAAGCAGAGACACGTCTAAATTGCTGAAATCCAGAGTATTTCTGTCTCCAGTCTGCACCCCTTTGTCTTCCTTCACTGGCTGAAGAACATAGAGGGTGGCGGGGGGTGGTGGTGGGGGCTGGGTGTCCCTGAGCTTTCTCCTGGTGGTGTTAGGTTCAAGGCTCAGTCCCCAGTTACAATGAGGAGTCTGGGGACACAGGAGGCGCAGGCCTGTGCAGACTTATGGGGTGTCTTGACATAAGCTTGTATTTAAATCATGAGGCAAAACGAGGTGCGAGGTCTGAGCCCCAGGACCCTTCGGCAGTAAGGGATCAGGGAGAAGGAGCCTCTCAGGAACCATGTGTCCTGGTTGCCAAGTGGGTGGGGAGGTTTACAGGAGGTGGGAGGTCACCTGAGAAGGACACAGAGCTATTGGAGGTCATCGGTGACCTTGACAGGAGGTTCTCTGGCCAAGGAAGAGGAAGGTTCTTCCAGGACAAAAAGATGTCCCCTCTGGGTAGACAAATTAGAAAAGACAACCAGCTGAGGGCCTCCGGCTGGCCCAGGAGAAACTGACAGACTGGCCCCTTAGCCAGGAACCCTTGTGAGGGGCCCAGCTGACCAGCTACCAGTAGCACCAGTGCTGGAAGCACCGAGCACAGAGAAGGGCCAAACTGTGCCTGGTGCCCAGGGTGCACACTTAGGAGGTTCCTGTTACACGTGTGGCAGCCACCAGCGGGGGCCTGCTCAGAGCGGCAGATCCAAAACCCAGGAAGGGCCCAGAGAAGTCAGGAGGGCTGGTGCAGCTGGCTGTGCCTGGAGTTAGCTCATTCCACCCCAGTGGGCATTTATGTCCTTTAGGGAAACTGCCAGCCTTCCCCTGGGGCTTGGTGCAAGTGACTGTGTGTTGGTGAGACTTGGTGCCTGGAGGGCAGCTCTGTGTTTCAGGGAGGAAGAGCCTGTTCCTGCTATTCCTGACAGCAAAGTGTTGTCCCCTGACCATTGTCAGAAGCCGTACCCCATTCCCAGGGGCTGACACTGTGGCAGCCGGAGGCCCAGAGGGTCCTCATCCACCCTAAAGATGGCAGCACTTTCTCTTTGTCCCTTAAGTTGTTTTTTTTTTTTTCTTTCTCTGTGTGTGTGTGTGTGTGGGGGGGTGCTGGGGATGAGCCCAGGGCCACTAGATTGCTAGGCACGTGCTCTCCATTGAGCTGTACCCTGCTCTGGTCTTTTTTCAATGATAAAAGTGAAGCATGTTGCTGGGCGTGGTGGCACACCCCCGTAATCCCAGCAGCTGTAGAGTCTGAGGCAGGAGGATTGCAAGTTCAAAGCTTGCCTGGCCAACTTAGTGAAGCCCTAAACAATTTAGGGAGACCCTGACTCAAAATAGAAAAAATTAAAAGGACTGGGGATGTGGCCCAGTGGTAAAGTCCCTCTGGGTTAAGTCCTTGATACCACCACCAAAAAAAAGTGAGGCATGGGCCTGTCAGATAGAATGGTACAGAAAGGTACAGAGAAAGGGGTAATAGGGCTCTACCCACAGAGGTCCTCCAGAGGGCACCCTGTCACTGCCTCCAGGTGTCTCTGGTCCCGCTCAAGCCCCCTAGCTCCTTTGCTCCTGTGCAACTGGGTGGCGCTGTGTCCCGAGACTTGTCCTCTGGGGGCACGTCTGGGGTTTCTTCCATCCAGCTCCCCCACATTCGCCCTAAAGCAGGGCCCCTGCCAGGATGGGTCTCGTGGCTTTCGATTTAGGAGGTTTTGGTTTTGGAGAGGGGTTGCCGTGAGCCCCCTTTGGTGTCCTCGTGCTTTTGTGATAGTCATATCTCTGTGGGACAAATTCCTAAAAGGGGAATTCCAAAATCCAAGGGAGAGACCCTTAATTTTGAGGCGTGCTGCCCTGTTAGCCTCCTGTGCATTCCTGTCCCCTAGCTGGAGTGGGTGAGGGCCTGTTGTAGCCCACCCCCAACACTGGCATGACCAATAAGCTTTTTGGGGACTGCCATCCTAGAAGGTGCTAAAGCTATTTTCTTTAATTCGTTTCCATCTGGTGACGTAGTTTATCTGGCTGCCCAGGCGCCCTCCCTAGGGGACACTCCAGTGTCCTGCCTCCAGCAGGTGCAAAGACCCAGGTGACGGATGCAGGAGTGTGGCCCTGCACTCTTGTGCTTGTTGGCTTATCTCTGGGAAGACACCAGGGACTTCATGATGCGTCCAGTCCTGATGGTTCTGTCCAGCACGGTACTGAAAGTCTCCGTGCATATCTTAGTGACGGTCATGTGTGGGGACAACTTCCAGAAGCAGTGTTCCCCTGCGGCATGCAGAGACCCGAGTTCACAGGTCCCTAGGGCTTTCCCTGGAGGCTATCAAAACACTTCCATGTCTAGAGTTGGGCCAAGCCCTTCTGGTGTTCCCCTATAGTCACTTGCTGGGTCTGGGGACACAGAGCAGGACAGATGCTCCAGAAGAGCCCAGGAAGCCCTGACACCTCCAGAGCCTCCACAGAGCTACCCCACCTGCCTCGCAGCTCCCTTGCTCCTGGTGGAAGGGAAGGCCTCAGGCTCCTGCTGGCTCACCTGCTGAGGAGCCAGAGGAGCGTCTTGGCGTGGGACAGTTTAACACCCTGTGTCCATGCAGGGCGAACAGCAGTGGGCCTCCAAGGCCCTGGGGCGTGGGCAGCATCAGACCATCTGTCCAGCTGGCACACATGCCTCCACTGTCTCCCTGTGCCCTCCTAGTGTGGGTCTGTCCCCTCTGGAGACCCAGGAGCTCTGGGAAACGGCCCCAAGCAGCCTTGTCACTTTCAGCCCCTGTCAACACATGGTCCTTAGTGCGAGGCCTTTAGGACCCTTTGGGGCTTCCTGTTCATGAAAGCAGTGCCTGCAACAGAAACATCAGGACGTACAGAAAAGGAGGGGCCACCGATGACGCCTCCCCAGTGACTCACGGCCCTGAGTGTTGACATTTTTGTTGGGGAAGTCTCATGCCTGGTCCCTGTGCTGGTCTGACTCAGTGCACTGTCCCCACAGGGAAGTCCCACCTGGCCATCGTGCAGAAGGTGAACAACGAGGGTGAGGGCGACCCCTTCTATGAGGTGCTGGGCCTGGTCACCCTGGAGGATGTCATTGAAGAGATCATCAAGTCCGAGATCCTGGACGAGTCGGACACGTACAGTGAGTCCAGCACTCTCCGCAGGCCCAGAGGCCCTTCACTGCTTGAGTCTGGAATCATGCCCCTGGGGAAGGCGGAGTGCGGGTACAGGGTGGCCCCGGTCACCAGGCTCCCTGCTGGTGGGGTGAGCTGGGAGCGCCTGCTGAGCACACGGAGGAGGCCACCTTGGCTCCTTCTGGCCAGAGGGAGTGGGAGCTGGGGTCAGGCTCCAGTCTTTTTCAGGTCCTCAAGGGATAGCAACCTCAGTTCTAGATCTTTCCTTTGCAGCTGACAACCGAAGCCGGAAACGGGTGTCTGCAAAGAACAAGCGTGATTTCTCCGCCTTCAAGGATGCTGACAATGAACTCAAAGTCAAGATCTCTCCTCAGCTGCTTCTGGCTGCCCATCGCTTCCTGGCCACAGGTAGGAGCAGGAGGCCCTTCCTTTGTTGGTGGAGTTAGTTACTGGAAGGGGGCTGTGGTGGGTGCAGGGTCAACACAGCTGCTTTGGGAGGGCCATCCCTGGGACTCTCCTGCAGTCTGCTTGCTGTCCCTGGGCTGCTACTGCAAACTTCTACAGAAGGCCTGGGGGAGTTTTGAAAATAAGTGGTGAGAGAGGAACTCCTTAGGCGCTCACCTGGGTGCCCCCAGCCCACTGAGGCTTGTGGACAGGTAAGGAAAAGGGACCCTTGCACTGGCAGTGGGTCCTCTGGGTGCAGCCCACACCCCTGGCGCTGCTTATCTGCACTGAGAAGCCTGCTCTAGCTCTCTTCCCCTCTTCCCTGCCCTCACCTCTGTGTGTACTGGCTCCCACAGGAATTATCTCTAGATCAGTGACATTTCTCTCTTCTGACCCCTGATTCAAAGCTCCCATGGGGACCCAGGTGACAGTTTAGAAAAAACCTGCCTACTGCATCCCCTCTCCCCCAGTCCACCTTCCTTCCTTGCCCTGACTTGCTAAGAGTGCCATGAGTCCTTCTCCTTTGTTTTCATAGGAGCTCTTCCTAAGCACTGGCCACAGGCCAGGATTGTGTGAGAGTGGTCTGTGCGTTTTAGCCCACTAACCTGCAGCACCCTGTGAAGTTTTTATCCCCATTTTACAGATGAGGAACCTGAGACTCGGGTTAAGTCATTTGCCCAAGGTCACAGGCTCTTAGTACAGAAGCCTCACTTGGAGGCCGGGCAGGCTGACAGTCTTGGGGTCTCAGCAGGGAAGTCAGGTGCACACCCTTCCTGGGAGGTGTGGCCCGAAGGAAGAGCTCAGCAGGGCGGAGCCATCCCAGGCCAAGTAGCCGCTGCAGTGCCGCAGTGGCCCAGCCCCAAGCCTCGAGTGAAGTCTCCCCTCTTCTCCCACAGAGGTGCCCCAGTTCAGTCCCTCTCTGATATCAGAGAAGATTCTGCTGCGGTTGCTCAAGTACCCAGATGTCATCCAGGAGCTCAAGTTTGATGAGCACAACAAGTACTACGCCCGCCACTACTTGTATACCCGGAACAAGCCGGCCGACTACTTCATCCTCATCCTGCAGGTGAGCACTGCCGTCCTGGCCCCAGGCTGCCTGCCCACACCACTCTGCCAAGATGCTGGGGATGCGCAGCCCGCCCTTGACTTCCACATGCCCCGCATTGTCCTCTGTCCCACCCAGTCCTCATTCCCTTCTGTTGTAACACTGACCCGTGTTCTTGCAGGGGAAGGTGGAGGTGGAGGCAGGCAAGGAGAACATGAAGTTTGAGACAGGCGCCTTCTCCTACTATGGGACCATGGCCCTGTCCTGGGTCCCCTCTGGTGAGTCACTGGGCTGGGGCTGGGTTGTCCTCCTGCTCACGGGAACCGAGTGCAGATGACTTGGGAGGGGAGGCTTCTGGGGCCTAGACGGGGTGGTCTGGGGAATAGAGTGGTGTGCGCCCTTGGAGGCCCGAGGAAGAGATGAGAGGGTTTGGAGCAAAGGCCTGGGGGCAGTGGAGGGAGCGGTGCCGAGGTGTAAGACCAGCCTGCCTTGGGAGAGGGCCATGAGGATGCATCGGGAGCCCCTAGAGCTGCAGGTATTTGGCTCTGACAGGAAGTGGGAAGCAGTCAGTGGCCTTCGATGTGGGGAACACGATGAAATTAGAGTGGACTGGCACGGTGAGCTGGCCCGGGCCCCCACTGACCATCACAGCAGGCACAGGGTGGGAGGCAAGTTGAAGTGAGGACGGGGATGGGGAGTGGGTGTCCAGAGTTCCTGTCAGTCACCAGATCAGCCTATTGTGAGGTGGGTGCTGGTGAACTTGGCTTTTCAGGGGCTCAGCCTCTGCCTTTTGGTCAGGGTTGGTTCTGATGGAATAAAGGGATTTAGGGACTGAGAAAAGGGGATGCACCCCCTCAAAGACAGTTACCATCTGAAGAAGAGCCTCTTCAGTGTCCTTAGCTTCTCTGATTCTGGGTGACTCAGACTTTTCTGCCTGAAGGCCGAATGGCTCTGGTGGGCACCTGGCGCTGTAGGTGAAGCCCGCATCTCACCCTGCTCCTCCACCCTCCTGCCATGGAGGCTCTTGCAGGCCGAGAGCAGTCCCTGTTGGTGCTGGAACAGGCAGGCTCCTGGAGAACTTCTGTGCTGGCCTGTCACTGTCCTTAGACATTCAGGACCCTGTGCGGGGGCCAGAGCACCCATCACTGCCAACACGCAGCTCAGCCTGTTTCTTCTGCCCCCCACCGGGATGAGCCAGGGCACTGCAGGGTCCTGGGGGTGAGAGACAGGGGGCTCCTGAGCTGGGCTCTGGAGCAGGTGGGCTTACCCACATGCCTCAGGCTGCTCTCTGCAGCTCAGCTTGGCTGAGCAGCCGGGGCAGTGAGCAGGGCAGCAGGCCTGTGAGCCCTTCCCAGTGCTGCTGGAGGCCACACAGCTCCCATTTGGAGTGACCAGGAGGGAGGGGAAATGGCTCTCAGCACACTGGGCCAGCTCTGCCTCTGCACAGGGCTCCTTGGTCTGCCTAGAGCACCCCTCCTGTCAGAGCCCTCCCACCCTGCCCAGAGCAGACTGGCTCCTGTCGGGTCTGCCTCTCCGTCCTATTCCTGTGGCTCTGTGTCCTGCCTCCTGACCCTGCAAGGTCACTGACCTCCTCTTCTCTTGCTCCAGTTCCTTCCACCCAGGTCGGGTGTCCGCTTGGCAAGCGGAACTCGCTGCTGTCCTGGCTCTCAGGTAACGCAGCATGCGAGGAGTTCACACTGCCACCTGTCGTCCAAGCTGCGCACTGCACCTACATTAACCCTGCCCCCAGGCACCTGGGCATTCCACCTGGACACACTTGGTGGCCAGCTGGGTCCTTCCTCTGGTTGGCCTAGTGTCCAGTTTCTAGATGGTTTTGCCTCAGTCCTGAAAGGGTCCCTTAGTCCTTGAGAAGGCACCCCCAAAAAACCCTTGGCCAAGCCAAGGTGTACCGTCTGGAGGGGATGAGCCCAGCCGCTTGGCACCCTGCTCCAGGCTGCTCACAAGCCCCACAGGATGATGTTATCTTTTCACCTGAGACACTTCCTGCCCACCCTCAGGCCTGCCACTTGGTGCTCAGGTCTGTCGCCTGCTGGCCATGCCCTCAGGCCAGGCAGCAGCAGGCATGCGCAGGAGCCCCATTGTGCTAGTCCTCGACACTCAGGAGGTGGGAGCAACACTGCCCACTGTGAGGAGCTGCCAGGAGCAGGAAGCGACAGCCCATCTAGTTAGAGCTTGGTGGCTTCTGTTTTTTCTCTACTATGAACTGGGATATTTGAGTCAGAAGTACTTAGGGAAAGGCCTGGTGCTGTGTTGTGCCTGGCCTCAGCTCTGTCCCACCCGACACGTCCCCCAGGAACAGCGGGGCCTGACATGGTGAGGCCGAGGCTGCTGGGCCCCATGTGCACCGGGGGCTGGGGGCACCTGAGGGTTCTATCGGGGCTGGAACCCATGGTCAGGGGCATGTTTGAGCTCCTTGGGCCCTGACATACTGAACCCCATTACCTGTAAGCTGTCCCCATCTGACAGGAGTACAGATGAGTTTTTCTCTTCAGTGCTTCAGTGTGCGCTGCGCTGCTTTGACCCTTTGTCTAAAAATACAAAGGTGACCTGGAAGAAGCCACTTGCTAGCCCCCGTGTGACTCCAGCCCTCTCCCTCCTCACTTGCTGCTCCCCGAGTGTGCGGGTGCATGCAGGGTGTGACCCCGTGTTGCTTCTGCCTCTGGGAGCAGGGGTGCCTTTCTGGAAGGTGCTTTGTCATGGAGCAGGGCTAGCATCACCCGTTCATTCTCTGCTTTAAGTTTATTTGCTGAAGGAGTCTTTGGGGGGTGGGTTTTGGGGACTGAACTCAATGGCACCCAACCACTGACTCACATCCCCAGCTTAGTATCTTACTTTGCACTCGTGATTCTCCTGCCTCAGCCTCCTGAGCTGCTGGGATTACAGGTGTGTGCCACCACACCTAGCTGGAGAAGTCATTATAGATAATACCATGATTTTTAAAAATTATGCAAAAACTTTTCAGAGTTTAAGATTATATTCTTAGGATATTCTTTCAGAAACAGGATTACCAGATCAAAGAACCCTAATATTTGCCATTTTTATTGTTTTTTTTTTTTGATCCCCAAATTAACAGTTTATTGGGAAAACAGAAAAAAAAGTTTTTGAGAAAATTAAAAAGTACCATAATTTCATTTCTCAGAGACAATACTCTGATATGTCCTTATAGGACCTCTATTTGTAAAAGATCATTTGCGCAGGTTTTAAATTCAATGGTTGAGCCTGCACTTAGCATGCACTAGGCCTTGGGTTCCATCCCCAGCCTAAATAAATAAATTCTGTTCCTGTTTCAAAAGGCATTCCATCATTCAGATGATTAATGTAAGATATTAAGTAATACTCCTGGTATTTCTAACTTTTTCCTGGAGGTGAATCAGAGGTACTGCTTAGCTACTTGCATGTGACCCTCTAGTGAGCCTGTTTCCTGTTCCTCGGTGGGCGTACCCAGTCACAGAATGGCCAGACTGTATTTTCCTAGATTTATTAGAGAAAATCTGGCTTTACTTAGGCAGAAAAATAGAGGAGTACTCTATTTGATCTCACTTGGTAAAAGCTGTGTGGGTCCTTGAATTGCTGGGTTCAGTGTTTGTTCTCTCTGCTGGCTATTTCTTATCATAGCTAACTTAGTAGTTAGTAACTTTGTAGTTAACTAAAGCAAACCCCCTTGATCCACTTCCTGTTTGTGTAAAACAAGTTGCAAGCACCAGGTGCCTGCCTGTAATCCTAGTGACTCTGGAAGCTGAGGCAAGAGGATTGCAAGTTTTGAGGCCAGCCTCAGCAATTTTGCAAGGCCCTCAGCAACTTAATGAGACTCCGTCTCAAAATAAGATAATTTTAAAACAGGGCTGGAGATGTGGGGATGTGGCTCAGTGATTAAACGCCCCTGGATTTGATTCCTGGTACCAAAAAAATAAAATAAAACAGACAAAAATAAAACAAGTTGCATTCACTAGTGACTTCTCTGAGTCTTTCCTTGTTCTCTGTGTTTTTAAAACTGAGCTAATGGTGAGCTGTGCCATGTAGGGGCAGCTCCTTTCCCCCTTCCTCGGCTGGGTTGGGCTGGGCTGGAGTTGCCACCCTTTCCTGGGCGGAGAGGCCTGTGCTGCCTGGTGGCTGGGCTGTGCCACCCGCCATCCTAGTTAACCAGGACCCTGGGGGTTCCTGTGAGGAACCTGCCACCCTCCTCCTCCTGACAGCTGGCTCTGACAGCTGGCTGGGGTGGGGGCAGACAGTGGACTGACCCCGTCCTGAGCCGAGCACACCTCTGACTCTGTAGCAGTGACAGGCATCACGGGGTGGGGTTCCCACTGAGAGAGTGAGGACTGTATGCTCTTCTTCTTTATTTTTATTTATTTTTTAATGTGGTGCTGAGGATCAAACTCAGTGCCTCACAGGTGCTGGGCGAGCGCTCTACCACTGAGCCACCACCCCAGCCCTAAATGTTCTTTGTTTAAAAGTATGTAGTTTAAGTCACTTAAGTCACTTGACATAAGCTGGTATTGAGACAAAGGTAGCTGCTTGTCTGTCACGGGAGGGTGATCACTGTGTGTTGACTGGGACTGATGAATTTGGGGGGTTCACCAAGGGGTTCTGCAGCCGCACATTTCCTGTTGACCAGTTTGCTTGGATGGACTGTTTAACACTTACTGCCTGACGCTCTTCTGAACACTAGCTCGGTTAGCCTTGAGGCTGGTGCAGCTGGAGCTTCTGTGTGCTTTTGTTTGTCCCTAAGAACTGTCCTGCTGAGCTGGGGCTGGGGCTCAGGGGCAGAGCGCTTGCCTAGCATGTGTGAGGCACTGGGTTCTATCCTCAGCACTACGACTGTATATAAATACACAAATGAAAAAAAAAAATAACATCAACAACTAGGGAAGAAAAAAAGAACTGTCTTGTTTTTGGAGAGGGACCATGTCCCTGTCTCCCCTGGGCTGAGCTTAGGGCATAGCCTGACCTGCCAGCCTCTGCTGTCCCCACAGACCGCTCCCCATCGCACCCCATGCCCCTCAGCCGCTCAGCCTCCCTCAGTTACCCGGACCGCAGCACAGATGCGTCCACCACGTCCACCCTGGCGGCCGGCAGCAACCAGTTTGGCAGCTCCATCCTGGGCCAGTACATCTCGGACTTCAGTGTCCGGGCACTCATGGACCTGCAGTACATTAAGGTGAGTGCCCCTGCTGCAGCCCTCGTCCCTGCTCAGGACCAGCGGCCTCTTTCCCCACCCGCCAGACCCAGCCTCCTTCTCCTCACCTTGCCCTGCGCCTGATGGGAGCCCCGCAGGCCCGTCCAGGCCACGCCCTCTCTTCTGCCTGGGCCCCAGCTCTTGCCCACCGCACTCGCCTCCTGCCCACAGATCACGCGGCAGCAGTACCAGAACGGGCTGATGGCCTCCCGCATGGAGAATGGCCCACAGTTTCCGCTGGACGGGTGCACCACCTGCACGGAGAACTTCACCGAGAAGCCCGAGCTGCCAGTGGTGGACGAGACCACGACGCTGCTCAACGAGCGCAACTCCTTGCTGCACAGAGCCTCCCCGGACAGCGCCATCTGACAGCAGGGCCCGGGGCCCTGCCCGCCCCGCGGGGCCTCCCCAGTGGGCCACACCGAGAGAGGGGGCCTGTTAGGCCACAGGGGTGCGGATTGCCTGTGTGACTGAGCAGCCAGGGTGCTGCTGACAGGGACCTCTGAACAGGCTGCGGTGGCGCTGCCAGCCCTGGACTGGTGGGCGGTGAGTCAGCCACCTGAGCAAAGGCTGTTTCTTACTGAGGACTTCTAAACTAGGCTCGTTGCTCCTCTTTTTAAATATCATTTTGGGAAGGGAAGACAGGGTTAAAGAACTTTATGTTAAAAAAAAAAAGAATGTTTTTTCAAAAAAAAAAAAAAAAAAAACCAAAACTTTAAAAGGGGGAGGGATCCCCACCCTGGAAGCAATAGCCATAATCTGCTCCCAGCCATGACCTTCCAGCCTATGTCCCTGCCTCGGGGAGCCCACCCTTTCCTGCAGAGTGGGGGCAGTGCCTGCAGAAGGAGTTGGCTTCTTCCAGAAGCAAGGAACCCAGGCCTGAGGTCAGCTGCTTGAACATGGGCACACCCAGGGCCTGACTGAAGTTGCTACGGCCGACTGTGTCTGGGTAACTGTGACCAGGGGCACGATGGCCCTGGCCATGGAGAAGAGCACATCTTCTGTCACCGCTGGACCCAGGAACCTATCAGAACTCCTTGGATGGGCTCTCCCGGTGAGTCAGGGCTCGCTGAGGATTCTCCTCGCGCCCCCCATCTCTCCTTTCGAAGAACTCCCACCTGGTACGGAGTGAGCAGTGTCAGGCGGGCCACAGGAGTCACACTGCTCCCTGCTCTCCAGGCTTGTCTCCGCCTTGCCAAAGGCCCCCCTTGGTGGGCAGGGCATCTATGCCAGAGATTACTTGTCAGGTACCCCTTTTGGATCCGGGGGTGATTCTGGCCATAGGCTTCTGTGCTGTAGCAGCCATGACCACCCACCCATCCCCACCCTACAAGAGGAGCCAGGGCCCACCTGGCCCAGGAAGCCACCCTTCTAGATTCCTCCTCCTCTCCAAGCCCTAGTCCCTCTGGGGGGCTGGGGACAAGAGGGCATGTTGAAGCCACCAGGACGGTTCTTCATGCCCTTTCCTGTGGCTGGCCGAGGTCACCTGACCTTCTTCACCCCCTTATGGGATCCCATCAGTGGGGTTCACTAGGGAGAGGTCTGTGGGAGAGCAGAGGAGTATCCCCGTTTCCTCACATCCTCATGACCCTGGCGTGAGGGCTCCGACTGGCCCGTGCTGACGCTGGTACTGCGTGAGAGTCTCTCGCACCTGCAGGAAGTCCTACCCCAGGGCCTGCTCCAGAGCTCCTGGCTCCCACCATGGGGGAGGCTGTGGGACCAAGGGCTACCTTCTGTCAGGAAGCACAGGAGCTGGGGCACCAGATCCAGGTGAGGGAAGCTGCCCACCTTCCGCCTGCGTGGCATGTGTTCATGCCTTTCCTCAGCCAGGGCAGTCCTGTCACCCAGTGCTGTGCTCTCCAGGCGCCTAGAGAATCCTAACTCCTGGCACTAGGGAGTGTCCTGCCCTGGCCAGTCTAAGGCCTCCCCAGGCACAGAATTTACTCCTAGAAGCCTGGGGAGCTGTCGATGCCTGTGGGCTCTCGACCATAAGGGAAAAGACAGCAGCTCTTTGAGCCCTTAGGAGACCCTTAGTTTTCTACAAGAGCAGATTGCTTCTGAGTCCCCACAGGAGCTGGCAGAGTTGTGTTCCTGAGAGGCCAGGGTGCCGGCAGAGCAAAGCACGTTGGCCCAAACCTCGTGGGTGTGTGTAGAGCAGAAGGAGCAGGTGCACTCACTTCCACAGCTACCTCTTGCACACACAGTCACTACCAACAGGTGGTCCCCCTCCTCCTCTTCCTTCCCCATCGATAATCACTTCCTGAAGAGGGTCATAATTATTCCCAGATATCACCAGTCCAATGACTTCCTCCTCCCAGTGCAATTTCTCACTTCCTATTCCAACCTCTGGTTCCTGGGCTGAGCCATACCCTGGACCTGGCCTGCTCCGCTTGTCTTCCTGGGCCAGGGAGACCTTGGCAAATGGCATCCAAATGGGTAGGCAAATCACAGCCACCGTAGCAGATGACTCCTATTTATTTTGCGTAAGATTTTAATTTGTATATTTTTGTGATTTATTTTGGCATTGTTATGAGTTTGACTCTCGGGGAGTTTTGTTGTTATGACTCTTGTGTCTTTTGTCACAAAACAATGATAATATTTGCTAAACAATATACGGAATTTATTTTTGATTGGTAATAAAAAATGAAATATATGTAAGTCTTGGTGAGTCTGTGGCTTGCATTTGAGTTCTATGTTCAGCATCTGTGACAGAGAGGGAAGTGACTGTGGCTGACTGCCACTGTGACAAGGCATGGAACATAAAGTGCTCTGGGGCTGTGGAGCAGTGAAATGCAAGCAGAATTGTAACTTACAAACACACAGAATCAGGGCTGGAGAGTGGCAGCTGCTGGCAGACGTTCAGAGCAAATGTGCTCAGCTGCCATCAGCACAGTCCTGCAAGCTGGAAGCCCCGTGGCTCCTGCCTGCAGGTCCTGGAGGGCGTGTTGGAGTGAGTGTGCTGTCCTTCCCTTTCTGGGGGCTGAGAGATTACCAAGCCTGATCCAAGAATGTGATTGTATGATTTCATAACACAGTTGCTGTCTGTCCACCCTGGTGTGCTCACATGGTTTCAGAGTTGGAGCGCTGGGGTCCCCTGAAGGGCCACTCCCAGAATGGCAGCTGTGGAATCTTTTTTTTTGGTACCAGGGATTAGGATTGAACCCAAGGGTGCTTAACCACTGAGCCATGTTCCCAGCCTTTTTTAATATTTTACTTAGAGACAGGGTCTCCCCGAGTCACTGAGGCTGGTTTGAACTTGCTATCCTCTTGCCTCAGCCTCCTGAGCTGCTAGAATTAGTGGCATGTGCCACCGTGCCTGCCATCAACTGTGGAATCTTGTGGCACACAAGAGTCCAAGGCCAGGGGCTGGAGCAGGCATGGCTTGACAGCAGACCAATTCCGGAGGTACTGAAGGCAGGCAGGCACTTGGGTAGCAGCAAAGGGAAGTGGATACTCTAGATAAAAGGAGTAACACACACAGTGAGTGTGTGGTTGGGCAAGAGGGAATGACGTTGGTCGTCCCCCCACCTCGCCCCGCCCCGTTCTCGTGTGCTAGCTTCTGCTGCATGCCAGCTGCTACCATCCAACCCCTCAGGGAGCTGAGTGAGGAAGACCCCCAAGGGAGAGGCACACAGGGCCTATCTCCTTCTAGGACATGTCTCCCGAGAACTTTTTTTTTGGTGCTGGGTGTAGAACCCAAGGCCTTACACATGCTGAGCATGTGCACTAGCACTGAGCTACTCCTCCAGCCCCTCTCCCAAGTCTTTGTGAGGCTCACTCATTATTTACACCTGGTTCAAATATTACCTTCTTAGAGAAGCCTTCCCTGATTGTTCCATTTCAATCAGCATCAGCCTCGACCCCTCTGTCTCCTTGTCTTGTCTTTTCTCCATAGCACTTATTAATAATAAAATACAGGTATTTCTTTTCTGTTGTCCCAGTACTCTCAGCCCAGGAAGGCAGGGACTTGATCTTATTCCCACAACACTCCAGCACTGGAACCATCCCCAGTACACTGCACACATCAGTGCCGGAAACACTTGTCAGGTGAATGAATGAGAATTAAGCCAAGTACTGGATTCTGTGAGGGGAGCACATAGCTCCCATGACCTTGATCTGACTTATCAAGGTGGAGCTATTGGAGGAAGGGGCATTGGAGCCAAGACTTGAGAGATGAGCAGGAGTTAGCCCGTGGTCACACCCAATAGCTACAGATTTTTTAAACAAAGTGGAAATGTCTTGATCCAAATGACCAGGAAGAAAAATGGCCCCGGGAAGGCCAAGGAGGTCCAGTGTCTCCAATAGAGCTGTGACTGACTAGAGTTTGGGCAAATGGCATTGAAAAAGGAAGAAGCCCCTCTAAGCTGCTTTTTTGCCCCATCCTGGGTTCTTTGAATCTTTGGATATTGAGAATTTAAATGACCATTTGTGTTTTCCAAGTTTGAGCAAATTGTTCTTCCACCCAAAGGCACCCCCCTTCCCCAAGAATTAGTTATAGGTTGTTTTTTCAAGAGAGCCTGAGGCCAGGGAAGAAAGTTACTTGTGGAAAGTGAAAGTCCCATCTCCTGTCTCTCAATCCGTAACAAGTTATTTCTTCCTGTCCTTTGAACTCATTTTTTGCTAGTTAATGACTTCTCAGCCATTTCGAGCACATCATCTGTTCTAGCTCATTGTCAGCATTTTATCTTGACTTGAAGACAGAAGTGAGGGGGACGAATCCAGCATAAAGCTTGTACTTTTTCTTCTTCAAAAGAGACATATGACAATCCAGTGGAAAGGTGCACTAATGTCATTATTGCTTCTGCTAGTGGCTTGCTCCGTAATCTTCAAGAACAGAAGCAGCCAGTGAAAGGACACAGCACCATCTGGATAATAAAAATGGAGAACAGAGAAGCAGTTGGCCCAGTTGCTCTTCTGAGTTTACAATGTAGAAGAGACAAAGAGTTTTTCACAGATATTTTCCGGTTCGTCATTCACTGTGGGCTTACCTGGTTTTGCACACAACATGGTTCACTTATGGCCATAATACATATACTTTTTAGAATGATATTCTCAGGAGACAGCAAATTGTTTCTATAGACTCCTTTAAAGACCATTTAAAATGACGTTTGAGCTTTATCAACTGTCTACTTGTGCTAGAAAGCCTGAAGAACATAAAAATTAGACAAAAATACAAAAACCACTTAATCTGGATGCTTATAGAGAAGACTTGTTAGCAGTTGGTCTGTTTCCTTCTGGTCACATACAGATCATTTAAAACGAGCCACACTGTCCACCGACCATACTGTCTTCTAATATACCAGCAGCAGGCACCCTCTTGAGTTGCTCTTGTTGGCCTTGGGGAATCTCCCAAGGATGAATTGTGGGAGTGGAGTCAGCCGGCAGCTTCCGCCTCCTGTGGCTGGGATGGTGACGGGGTGTTGGGCAGGTCGCCTTGGAACCGCTGTCCTCGCTTCACTTTTCTCTTGTAAGACATTAATTACATGCAGCGGGTGTGACAGACTCCAATGAGGTTGTGACTTTGTGTTTCCCTGGTGGGACCGAGTTCCCTGAAGGAAGTGGCTGTGCCTTGATGTTCTCAGACCTGAAGCCACAGCCCCGCGCGATCCATAAACATTTTCAAGAAACCTTAGCTTCCCGAATCCAGGCTCTGGTTCTTATTCAGCTCCCTTGGCCCTGAAGGGTTTCTGGGCCTTTTATTAAGAAAACATCCCACTTTCCATGCACTTGAATCTCCGTGTGCAACTTCAAGAGCTTCAGGGCCCGTGGTTCGAGTGAGGCCCTGGGAGCTTCCGAGAGCGCTGTCGGGCCTTCGGGCGTTGGAGTCCGGAGCTCTGCCCAATACCCCGCGTCCTCCGGCGCTGGCGGCCGCTAGCCCTCGGTGCAGCGGCTAGCGGCAGGGCCGAGCACCCCACGCCCCCGGCCCGCCCCGCGCGGCTTGTTTACTCCCCGGCGCAGCCTAGTCCGACCCCGGGGCCCGCCCTCGCTCCGCCGCCCATTGGCTGAGGCGGCGCGAAGGCCGGCGATGATTGGCTGGGGAGGCGGGGGCGCGGGGCGAGCGGGGTAGGCTGCGCGAAAGGCCAAGAGGGGGCTGCAGGCGATGGCGGCGGCTGCGGGTCGGCTAGGTTGGGTACTCGCCGCGCTCTGCCTGGGCAACGCCGCTGGGGAGACGGCGCCGGGCCCGCGAGTGCTGGGCTTCTGCCTGGAGGAGGACGGAGAGGCGGGCCCAGGGTGGGTGCACGGAGGGGCTGTGCGGGCCGCGCCGGAGGCCACCTTCCGCCTGCGCCTCCTGGGTTCGGGCTTCGCCAACAGCTCCTGGACCTGGGTGGCCCCCGAGGGGGCAGGCTGCCCCGAGGGTGGACCAGCCACGGCGCCCGAGGAGACGGCGGCTCCCGCGGGCCAGTGGCGCGCGCTGTTATGCCTGCGCGCCCAGGCCGTGCCCCCAAACTCGGCGCTGCTTGCAGTGCGCGTGGAGCCGGGCGGCGGGGCAGCTGAGGAGGCGGCGCCGCCCTGGGCGCTGGGCCTGGGGGCGGCCGGGCTGCTGGCGCTGGCGGCGCTGGCGCGGGGCCTGCAGCTGAGTGCGCTGGCGCTAGCGCCCGCCGAGGTGCAGGTGCTGCGCGAGAGCGGCTCGGAGGCGGAGCGTGCGGCGGCGCGGCGCCTGGAACCCGCGCGGCGCTGGGCGGGCTGCGCCCTGGGCGCGCTGCTGCTGCTGGCTAGCCTGGCGCAGGCGGCGCTGGCGGTGCTGCTGTACCGAGCGGCCGGCCAGCGAGCGGTGCCCGCGGTGCTGGGCTGCGCAGGGCTGGTTTTTCTGGTAGGAGAAGTGGTTCCGGCCGCTGTGAGCGGGCGCTGGGCGCTGGCGTTGGCACCGCGCGCTCTGAGCCTCAGCCGCCTGGCAGTGCTGCTCACCCTGCCCGTGGCGCTGCCAGTGGGGCAGCTGCTGGAGCTGGCGGCGCGGCCCGGGCGGCTGCGCGAGCGCGTGCTGGAGCTAGCGCGCGGAGGCGGCGACCCCTACAGCGACCTCAGCAAGGGAGTGCTGCGCTACCGGACAGTGGAGGACGTGCTCACGCCGCTCGAAGACTGCTTCATGCTGGATGCCAGTGCAGTTCTGGACTTCAGAGTCTTGGCCAGCATCATGCAGAGCGGCCACACGCGCATTCCGGTGTACGAGGAAGAGCGCTCCAACATCGTGGACATGCTCTACCTCAAGGACTTGGCCTTCGTGGACCCCGAGGACTGCACGCCGCTCAGTACCATTACCCGCTTCTACAACCATCCACTCCACTTCGTCTTCAATGACACCAAGCTAGACGCAGTCCTGGAGGAGTTCAAGCGAGGTAAAGCCCCGGGAATCCAGGAGGAGATGCACATGCGTGTCCTGTCCTAGAAAAGGGGTGGGGGATATGAGACCTCCCCTTTTCCAGAAGGTGATGGCCTTGAATCTGGCAGTGACTTTTTGAAAAATTTAGAGGTGGATGAAGTGTCCTAGAAATCCAAAACCTTGGCACCCCCTTTGGTGAAACTTTCCATTTACTTCTAACACCCTGAGGCCACTTCTGTACATTTTGGGCTTTGTATGACCCAAACTCTTGGATAGAAACTAAAAGGACATGCAAAAGTAGATATCTGGGTGCTAGTATCTGCACAGGTTTAGTATCAAATTAGATAGACCATGATATTCCTTGGGCCTTGCTGAGGTCCCTGTTGCTGCCTTCCTGGTTGCAGACAGGGAGTGACTCATAAATACTTTCTTGAAGGTGTGGAGAAAACTTTCACTTTGATTTCACCAAAACAACTTTATGGGTGCTGATTTAATCTCCCTTTCCCTTGTCTTCCTTTGTTTTGTTTTCCCTTTTAATCCCCCTCCCCTTTTCTAACCCTAAGTGTGTTTCTCAAGTTCTCCCTTAACCCCACATCTTCACCCCCTCCTTTCATCTGATTTGCTGCTCACAAGGTTGGAGGTGGAGATTGTGGGGCCCTCCAGGTGAGAAGGCAAGGGCTCCCTTATAGTCCCCTCCACCATCCTCAGAGTGCTGCCCAGAGTCTGACAGGCTCCTTGGCCACCATCCATGCTTCCCACACCTGAACTCCTGCAGGATAAGGGGAAGGGCAGCCCAGGGCTCTGGATGGACTTGACCCTAAAGGCTGCTGCCTGATGGGAGGTGAAGTGAGTAAACCCCCTGCTATTTCTGGCAGCTGGGAAGTCTCCTGGCCCCAGGTCTGCGTGGGAGCTGCTTGGTGAGCTCCTGGACAGTCAGGGCAGGAAGATGCCTTTCTCATAATGACTCCCTTGTGGAGCCAGGCTCCGATATGGCCTCTCCATGCCTTATCTCCTTTCTTTTTGCTTTTTCTTTGGTACCAGGGGCACTTAACCACTGAGCCACCTCCCCAGCCCTTTTTTATATTTCACCTAGAGACAGAGTCTCACTAAATTGTTTAGGCCCTTGGTTAATTGCTGAGGCTGCTGACTTTGAACTTGTGATCCTCCTGCCTCAGCCTCCCAAGCCGCTGGGATCATAGGCGTGCACCACTGTGCCTGGCCCTCATGTCCTTTGATCCTTGCACCAGTCCTGCATGTAGCTCAGGGTTGGGTGAGAGGTTTGGATGGTCTGTTAAAGAGCATGGCAGTATTCCTGGCCATTTCCTTAGAAAGCCGCGCTGCCCACCTGTCTCTGGGAGGAACCCCGGGCAGACCCAGCTGGATCCTCCTGGTGGTGAGCATACTGTCTGGGCCTGCAAAGCCCTGAATCATGGTAGTGCCCAGCGAGGCAGCTCTAGAGGGGAGTGACAGTGGGTGGCCCTGAAGTGGGCCGGGTGTGTTCTATCCTGCCCCCGCCTGCTTTGAGCTCCTGCACCCAGCCTCTCTTGCTCAAGGTCCTCAGCTGTCAGTGACGAGCATAAAGGGACTGGGGATGACATGTCCTGCATGCTGCTCGTGAGCTTGGTAGCAGAACAGTGATAGGTCCTGGGTGGGCTACGGGTAGATAGTGTTTGCTACTCAGGGAGAGGATTTAGCAGAGGGGGTGAACCCGGAAGTGCAGGTTCCACCTCCAGAAAGGTCCAGGGTAGAGACCATAGTTGTCCCTTTGATATTGTAAGCTCTTATGTTCGGTTCCTTCAGCTCTGGTGTCTGGCTACAGCTGGATTTGTGATTTCTCTGCTTGTGAGATGGTGGGGGAAGGCGTGTCCTTCTCTGGAACTAAAGGGAAGAGCTTCAGGAGAGAGACATAATGTTTAGGGTAAGGTTGGTGAAGACCTTCGTTTCCCAAAGCCTTGGGGCCACGATTTTCATTGCCGTGGTCTTGCCTTTCAAATTTGGCAGATAAGCTTGGCCCAGAGCCATCAGGCACCCTAGATGGGAAGAATTAAAATGTTCATGGAGGCAAGACGGGTTGGGAGAGGTGTGTGTGGGACCAGGGCTTGATCCCTAGGGCCGAAGCAGAGAGGAGTTTGGAATGTCCTGGAAGCTAAGGGAAGGGACACTTTCCAAGGGAAGGAGAGTGGTCAGGAGAGGCACCTGGGATGGATGAAGTACCTTGGCAGGTGGCAATTGGGAGAACAAGTAGGATGCGACTCGTATTGTACACAGGCCTCCACCAGTATGGACCAAGGGGAGCCAGGGTTGTGACTGGCTGGGAGGGAGCTTCTGCTCTTAGTTTTTTTTTTTTTTTGCAACTTTAGGATTATGCTTTTTATTACTGAATTACCATGGCTATCAAGAGACTATATATTATATGAGCTTTTGAAATTACAAATGAGATTTTTTTTTAAAATTTGCCCATTAAAGTTATAACTTTCTCAAGTTTCTTTTTTTTTATTAATATATAACAGTGGAATGCATTACAACTCTTATTACACATATAAGCACAATTTTTCGCATCTCTGGTTGTATACATAGTATATTCACATCAATTTGTGTCTTTATACATGTACTTTGGATAATAATGATCATCACATTCAACTATCATTAATTACCCCATGCCCCCTCCCTCCCCTCCCACCCTCTGCCCTATCTAGAGTTCCTCTATACCTCCCATGCTCCCCCTCTCTATCCCACTTCAGACTCCTTATATCAAAGAAAACATTCAGCATTTGGTTTTTTGGGATTGACTAACTTCACTTAGCATTATCTTCTCTAACTCCATCCATTTACCTGCAAATGCCATGATTTTATCCTCTTTTATTGCTGAGTAATATTCCATTGCGTATATAAGCCACATTTTTTTTATCCAGTCATTTATTGAAGGGCATCTAGGTTGGTTCCCTGCTCTTAGTTTTTAAGGTGGGGCAAGTGGAGCAGGTTCCGACGGACCTGCTGTCACAGTACAGGTGCTCCTGTCCAGGACGGGCAGTCGGAGCAGGTTGTCAGACTGCCTGGTCCCGGAGGGCTGGGGATTGATCCCTTCCTGGTTCAATCAGACTGTTCCAGAGCCATCTGACAACATGCTGGAAAGCCTCCTTCTAGAAGCCAATGGTGGGGAGGAAGGACAGGGTGGGACCTGCAGTGGGGTCACTTTGGTCCTCCTTGGCTTCCTGGTTCCTGGTGGGTGAGGGCCATTCTTGGGGCAGAATGGCCCTGTCTTTCTGGTGCCGCCCTGGAGCTGCCTTGCCTTCTCTTTCTGTGGCCTTTTGGTGTCCTGTGTTTCTCCTTGTTAAAGTCCTCTCTGTCTTTGTCCTTTTATGATCCTCTGCTTATGAGCAAAGGGCACATTGCAGTCTTCCTGGTATTTGAGGTTTTACAGTCGATCCTTTCCCCATCTCTCTGCCCACTGATCTTCCTCTTGGCCAGTACGTTCTGCTCCTGTCACTCCTTCAGAGCACCATCTGCTTGGGAACTTTGTAAGCTGGGGGGAAGCACCCCTCTGTGTGGACTTGAGGTGACAGCAATTATCCCCAGGCAGTGTGAGTGCTTTGGGGCTGAAGTAGGTGACTTGCGTCTTCTCTATGGCCATTAACCCCTGCTGCCTTTGCTCAGCCCGTGATGAGAGTGAGGAGTAAGTGAGGAGAAGATTAGGGCAATGAACTTTTCAGAGATGCTGCTGTCAGACAGCCAGTTTTGATTTACTGTCATGTTTTGCCACAATGCTGAGAAGAGTCAGACCTGCTCAGACATCTGGGAGGAGTGTTAGCCTGTGACTTTTCTCATAGCTTTGGTACACTTAGTTTTTCTACAGAACAACAAAGGGAGCCAGGATGCCTATAATTACAAAGTCTAGGGAGGCCAAGGCAGGAGGATTGCATGTTGGAGGCCAGCCTGGGTAGGTGAGTGAGACCCTGTCTCAAAATGAAATCAAAAGGGCTAGGAGCATAGCTCAATGATAAAGCACTTGCCTAGCATGTGCAAACCCCACCCCGTATCCCCAGCTCTGCAAAATAAAAGGGAGTTGGGGACAAAGGAAAGATGGAGAGATTAAACTCTTAACTGCATTTTTAAAGGTGTCCTAGAAGTTGGGCATCATGCAAAGGTCTTCCAGCATCCAAATAACTGGAGTACTCCGGAGCCTGTGAACTCAAATTAAAACTAGAGTTTTCCCATGGCCGTAGGTCATGCCTTATGGACTCCGCAGAACTGGCCCTGAGAGCCTGCAGGTATCCCTGTGAGTGCTTGGGTCCTGTCAGATGGCCATGATCTTTAATCGGCCAGCTGCCTTTTCTCAGTCCCCTACTGCATTCTCAGGGCTGCCTGTTGGCCCTCGAGCATCCTCTGTTGAGAGCAAGTCACATGGGGGATCTTCCAGGAGCCCTGCTTTCCTCCATTCCTTTTGGAGTCATCCCAGTGTGGCGGTCGTGGGGAGGCATGTTCCTACTCTGCACATCTTTGACAGCCTGGGAGAAGTGAGTCCCTTCCTGTAGGCGCCCTGCAAAGGGTTCAGCTTCCTGAAAGGAGGAGTGGGCTCAGGCCTCTGTGCTCAAAGGTGTGGCCTTCAGACCCTGGGCTTTGGTTTCAGGAATTCAAAGGTGTTGATCAAAACTGCCTGTCATGTGCCTGGTGTCCCCCGCGGGCCTGTAGCTTTGCCTTCTGTGGCGCAGCAGCCGTGGCCCTTGCAGAAATGGTGCCTGTGCGCCAGCCTGAGCCCTTCCCAGCACAGTCAGAGTGTCAGAAGAATGTAGAAATACCTGTCCCCTGACTTGATGCCTCAGGCTTAGCAGGACTGGGCAGAGATCTCCAGGGACCCTGTGCCTTTTCCTCCTATAAAGGGGAAGATGACCTCATGTGGTCATTTCCGTCTTGGCTTTTTGGTCAGGGGTACTAGAGCACCCCGAAGGGGGACGCTTCATTCCATTAAGCCCTTGGTGTGTGGAGTGTGAGTCACACAAAGATTTTTCTGCTTGCCTGAAGGATTCTTGGAGCAAACTCCCCCAGGTGTGCAGGTCTGTGCCCACACCAACCTCCGCCCTTTCACTTGTGGTCCTGCGGGTCCAGCAGCCACTCCCCTCCCACCTGTGGCTGTGCAGTGCTGGGAAGGGCACTAGACTGACTTGGGGTGTGCTGTAGGCATCAAGTACAAACCAGGTTCAGGGATTCTGTGCAATCAGGGGAGGCTATCTATTGCTATTTTTGTGTGTGTGTGTGTGTGGGGGGGTTATATATTGAAATATCTTGGCTATATTGAATTACTTAAAATGTTATTAAACTTAATTCTGCCTATTTTTTTTCTTTTTCTTTGCAGCATTGGGGTTTGCACCTGAGGATGCTGCCTGCTGAGCTACATCTCCAGCCCTTTTTATGTTTTGAGTTTAGATTTTTTTAATGTGCCCACTCAAAAGATCTTAAATTACCCACATGCCTTGCCTTTCTGTTTCTCTGGGAGAGGTATCAAGTTTTATGGCTGAAAAGCACTTACCTACTGCAGAGTCAATTCCAGAAGTCCCCCAGTGTTCCCCGACATCCTGAGACATGGGTTGTTTTCAATCTGCCCCTTCTCACTAAGTAAACCAAGTAGGAAAATGACATGGGAAAGACACAGGAGCAAGGTGGACCAGTCCTGGCCACCTGCTGTCCTCTGTGCACAGGTTGGGTTCTGAATGGCCACCTCCCGCTATTGACCCCAGAGGACAGCCTTAAGAATTAGGAGGCCTTCCCAGAGTCAGGCAGGATGGACTCGTGGGCTCCCCTACTGAGACCGTTCAGGGCAGCCAGCATGTCTTGGTGTCCTGTTTGTAGACACCTGCAGTTGCTGTGTAAGACCCCTGTGTTCTAGACAGGATGTGCTTGGCTAGACCTCCGCATGGCTCGGAGTCACAGACCTGGGGCCAATCCCAGCTCTGCTATTGTCTGTGTGGGGACCTCTGGCCAATGAATATGCCTCTGAGATTTTGCCCAGCTTGTTGAGAACTTGGGAAGCCTCCATGCGTGCCTGTTCTCAGCTATTTGGGAGGGTGAGGCAAGAGGATCACAAGTTCGAGACCAGTCTGGGCAACTTAGTGAGGCCTGCCACAAAGTAAAAAATACAAAGGGCTTGGGGAGTTGAGCGTGATGGCGCATGCCTGTAATCCCAGTGGCTCCAGAGGCTGAGGTAGAAAGATTGCAAGTTCAAAGGCAGTGCTAAGCAACTCCGTGAGCCCCTGTCTCTAAATAAAATACAAAATAGGGCTGGGGATGTGGTTGAGTGCCTCTGAGTTCAATCCCCAGTACCAAAAAAAAAAGGGGGGGACTGGGGATGTAGCTCAGTGGGAAAGGACCTCTGGGTTCAATCCTTAATATCAAAAACAAAACACAAAACATAGGGGGCTGGGGATGTGGCTCAAGCGGTAGCGCGCTCGCCTGGCATGCGTGCGGCCCGGGTTCGATCCTCAGCACCACATACCAACAAAGATGTTGTGTCCGCCGAGAACTAAAAAATAAAATATTAAAAATTCCCTCTCTCTCTCTCTCTCTCTCTCTCTCTCTCTCTCTCTCTTTCTCTTTCTCTCTCTCTCCTCTCTCACTCTCTCTTTAAAAAAAAAATAAAAAAAAAACCACAAAACATAGGGTGTGTGGCCCAGTGTCCAGTACAAACATTGGCTTCTATCCTTGCAGTGGGCTCATACCAGGAGAAACTGAGAAAAATGGGGTGCCCCCTGCTAGCTGTAAATGAGTGTCCCCTCCCTACAGGGAAGTCCCACCTGGCCATCGTGCAGAAGGTGAACAACGAGGGTGAGGGCGATCCCTTCTATGAGGTGCTGGGCCTGGTCACTGTGGAGGACGTCATCGAGGAGATCATCAAGTCCGAGATCCTGGACGAGTCTGAAGACTACCGTGAGTTTGACTTCCCACTGGTCCTCCCTGCCCTGAGACATACTGTGTGCACACACTGGTGAACCTCTGCTCCAGAGCCCGCTGCATCCCCACCAGGCCCCCTCCCTGCCCCCGTGGGTCAGTAAGGCCGCCACGGCAGGGCTCCCTCCTGCCCGGGCCGTCGGTGCTCTCACGGCTCCTGTGCATGCCGGGCTCTGTCCTTCCTGGGCTCTGTCTTTCCTGGGCTCTGTCCCTCCTGGGCTCTGTCCTTCCTGGGCTCTCTGTCCTTCCTGGGTTCTGTCCCTCCTGGCTTTATCCTTCCTTGGCTCTGTCCTTCCTGGGCTCTGTCCTTCCTGAGCTCTGTCCTTCATGGGCTCTGTCCCTCCTGGCTCTGTCCCTCCTGGCTCTGTCCCTCCTGGCTCTGTCCTTCCTGGGCCCTGTCTTTCCTGGGCTCTGTCCCTCCTGGGCTCTGTCCTTCCTGGGCTCTCTGTCCTTCCTGGGTTCTGTCCCTCCTGGCTTTATCCTTCCTTGGCTCTGTCCTTCCTGGGCTCTGTCCTTCCTGAGCTCTGTCCTTCCTGAGCTCTGTCCTTCATGGGCTCTGTCCCTCCTGGCTCTGTCCCTCCTGGCTCTGTCCCTCCTGGCTCTGTCCTTCCTGGGCCCTGTCCTTCCTGGGCTCTGTCCTTCATGGGCTCTGTCCCTCCTGGCTTTATCCTTCCTTGGCTCTGTCCTTCCTGGGCTCTGTCCTTCATGGGCTCTGTCCTTCCTGGGCCCTGTCCTTCCTGGGCTCTCTGTCCTTCCTGGGCTCTGTCCTTCCTGGGCTCTTCCAGTTTTCGTGTCTTCTGCTGCAGGTCGTTTTGTGCCGTTCTTTGGGCCGGGGATGAGGCCTCGTTGAAAGTGCTTGCCTGCTGGCATGCATGAGGCCCTGGGTTCCAGCCCCAGCACCACAGAAAGGGACAGGAACCCATTCTTGACCACCAAGAGCATCTTCCCGCAACAGCCCTGGGCCTTAGAGTGTGTCTTCCTCCTCTCAGGATGCTGGCTGCGGCCTGCAGGGCAGACACAGGGCCTGTGCTCCAGGGCTGTGGGCCTCATACGGGCACCTGGGACCCTGAGCTGCCCACTGCTCTGTGCTGCCAAGCACATGGCTTACCCCCACGTCTGTTCCCAAGCACAGCATTTTCAGTTCAGTTCCTGAGACTGATCGGGCATGAGGTCCCGAGGTCAGTGTCCACTGCCACTGCTGCTGCCGCCTGCCACCAGCAGTCCTCAGCAGGGCCCCGGGAGGCCTGTGTTGACGGACAGCTCTTCTCATCAGCATTCTTTCTACCCAACTCCAAGCAAGAGGGCGGTCCCTTCCTCACTTCCTTGGGAAGTGAGGGTCATTGCCCCCATCCTGGGCACCAGGCTCACTGGGGAGGAATGGCCGCCAGGCTCCTTGGGGGAGCAGGACAGGGTTGCATCCCTGGGGAAGAAGGAGCGGGCAGCAGAGCCCCAGTGGGCCCAGGGTCTGCGTTCATGAGACTCTTGCTTGTGCCTGAGCTGCCATCTTCTCACCCCTCAGGAGATGCTGCCGTGCGGAGGACAGCCACCTCCCTGAGTGCCCCGCTCAAGCGCAAGGAGGACTTCTCCTTGTTCAAGGTGTCTGACGAGGAATACAAAGTAAAAATCTCGCCTCAGCTGCTCCTGGCCACCCAGCGCTTCCTTTCCCGAGGTGAGAGAGGAGTGGTCCATGTCCCTGTTCCACTCACTGTCCATGGGTCAGGAGCCCACCCATGGTGGACACCAGCTGCTTCCTGATCCTAGTAAACAGGAGAGTCACGCGGAACAACATCTGTGCTTTCTCTGCAGCTCTGTCAGCCTCTTAGGTGACCCCAGGGCTGACCCAAGTGACCAAGAGCAGAACTGGGCTTTGCCCCTGGCAAGGGTGGCCAGGGAACCTCAGCTGGGCCCACATGTGCCCTGCCCTGCTCTCTGTGGAAGGTGGCAGCTCAGGCGCCGGGGAGCCTGGGGTGCGGGCACAGGGAGAGCCCGGGGTGCGGGCGCAGGAGCCAGGTGCATGCAGGCCGCTCAGCCCGGTAGGCACTCTTTCTTTTCCGGTTTTGGGGCAGAGGTGGACGTGTTCAGCCCGCTGCGCGTCTCTGAGAAGGTCCTCCTGCACCTGCTGAGGCACCCGAGCGTCAACCAGGAGGTGAAGTTTGATGAGAGCGACCGCCTGGCCGCCCACCACTACCTGTACCAGCGCAGCCGGCCGGTGGACTACTTCATCCTCATCCTGCAGGTGACTGGAGCCGGCCGCAGGGGAGGACAGCCACAGGCCTGCCACCCAGGTCGCTGGGATTTCACCTGGTGCTCCTCCTGGGGACGCTAACCCGTGCCTGTGTCTGTCTGCCTGCCCTCCCTCCTCCCAGGGCAGGGTTGAGGTGGAGATCGGGAAGGAGGGCCTGAAGTTTGAGAACGGGGCCTTCACCTACTATGGAGTGTCTGCCCTGACCACGCCGTCCTCGGGTGAGCCGCAGCCCCTACCTCTAAGGGCTGGGTCCTGGCTTGTGGAACGGCCCCGGTCCCCGCAGGACGTCTCTTGGCTCTGGAGCGGGGACAGCCTTCCTTCTTGCTCACCTGGTGCACCCCATCCCTGCAGAACCTCCCCTGTGGTGTCTTCTGCCCTCCCCCAAGTCCCCACCCTGTCCCCTCTCAGGGCGACTGGGGCAGGCCGCAGAGCCAGCAGTTGCCCAGCGGTGCCCTCACCGCCTGTTCCTCCTGACAGTTCACCAGTCCCCGGTGCCCTCGCACCAGCCCACCTGCCACGACCTGCAGCCCGAGCCAGCCGAGGGCACCCGCTCCTCTGCCTACTGTCCCGACTACACCGTGAGGGCCCTCTCTGACCTTCAGCTCATCAAGGTGACCGCCTGTGCTGCGTGTGGTGTTGGCACTAACTGGCTTTGTGACCCCAAGGGGCTAGGCCAGCTGGTCACCAGTGTGTGTGGAGGAGAGTGAGGTCTGAGCGGCCCTGAGGCCCAAGACCAGGCCCTGCGCTGCCCAAATGTGGGGCCTTGACTCCCTGGACACCTCACCACCCTGGCCTGGCTGTCCTGAGGCCTTGACTCCCTGGACACCCTGACCACGTGGCTTAGCGGTCTCAGGGCCTGGTCTCTGGCCCCCTCTGCCCGCTTGCCCTCTGCCCTTCCCTGCTCCTCTCCCTGCATCCTCGCCCTGCCATCCAGTTCCGCCAGAGGTGCGAGCCCACACCATGCCGTGTCCCCCGCTGGGTGACACCTCTGTCCTCCAGGTCACGCGGCTGCAGTACCTCAATGCACTCCTGGCCACCCGAGCCCAGAGCCTGCCACCGTCCCCCGAAAACTCTGACCTCCAGGTCCTCCCAGGCAGTCAGACCAGGCTCCTCAGTAACAAGACCACGGCAGCCGCGGGTAAGCCTCGCGGCAGGTCCGGCCGCCTCCCTCAGACCTGCTGGCTGCACCCCACCTGCCCTGGCCTCCTGGCTCTGCTCTCTCCCTGTCCTTGTCCCTTCTTGCTGTTTTGAGTGGCTTGGGTGACAGCTGTAGCTCGGCTGGCGCTGGGTCTTTGAGGGCCTCTCAGAATGGTCAGCTTTATAGAGAGGAGCTGGCGGCCAGGTCCGTCCAGTCCAGAAACTTCTGGCCACTTAGACTTGGGGTGCCGCGGGCCTGGCTGGGAAGGGGTGTGGCAGAGGAGTGGGGTGGCGGGCAGTGAGAGCCTCCCTGGGGCTCCATGTCGAGCAGGAGCAGCTGGGGAACAGATGTGGCCCTGTGAAGCGGCAGTGGAGAGGGCAGAGGCATGAGGCCCTGAGGCCAGGGGAGTCCTGGAGTGGAGTCCTGGCTGGGCTTCAGAGGCTGCAGAGGAGCGGGGTGCAGGTCCCACTTCCTCGCCCACCTGCCCTGGGGAGCCAGCTCTTGCTGAGACTCCCCCTGGGTGCAGGCCTGAGCCTGTGGTGCCTTCGCCTCTGTGGGGTCCTGAGAGCCACTCTGCCCGTCTTACAGAAGCAAAGTGGGGGCCAAGGACCCTGGCCTGCGGGGCCTCAGGGGACCGCCGCTCTGGTCACTGAGACCTGTGCTCCAGAGTGCAGAGATGTTTTTACAAAAGTTGTTTCTGAATTGCGAGGTGGTGCGTGTGTGTAATGGGCAGAGTCCCCCAACCCTGGGGACCACGGTGGTGGCCCAGCCTTTGTGGGCTCCAGGTCCGGGCGCTGGTGAGTCCAGGCTTTGGACTGAAGCAGGAGTGCCACGTGGCCACCCTCCCCGCTGGGCTATGTGCCCCTTCACATGGGGTGCCGGGTCCAGCTTCCCGCTCAAACCCAAGACTAATCTTTAACAAGTGAGCCATTTGTCTTGGGTTTCCCGTCAGCCCTCTCTGGCTCCACCTGCAGCCCGGGCGGGGTGCAGACCTCGTGTGCCACTGCCTTCAGAGCCCCTGCGCAGAGGCAGCTTGTTTGGCTTTTTAAAGGCGCTGGGGGTGGAACCCAGGGCCCTGCACATGCTCAGCAAGCATCACCCACTGAGCTTCACCCCATCCCCAAGAGGCTTTGTGAAAACCCTTCCAGCTGAGCACTGAGCCATCCCATGAGAGAGTCCTGGCAGTGGCTTTGGGTCATCCCCTCTCTGTGACAGATCACCCCATGCTCTGTGACACGGTGTTGGTGGCTCTCACTTGCGTGCAGCCTGAATTGCCTCCCTGAGACTTGCTTGCTGTCTCTGCTCCTTGCCTGAACACTCGGGGTTTCCCTGGGGTGTCCCTGTTACCGTGGCCTTCACTTCCTGAAGAGCGCAGGCTGGTCTCAGTGGGGTGCTGCTTATTAAGTAGTGCAGGGTGAACTGTGCCTTGGAGCCTGGCCCTAGATCCCTGCCAGAGATGGCCTTTATTGAAATGTTTGGAAAATGGTCATTGCAAATTGCCTCCCGCAGGGGTCAGCAGACCATGGTGCAGGGACCAGATCGGGCCAGCTGCCCAGGTGTAGACCCCATTTGTTTGTGGCTTGTATGTGGCTGCTTCTGAAAGATGACAGTGAAACTGAGTAGCTGTGACAGAGCCCAAATGGCCTGCAAAACTAGGAGATTGGCGCTTCACTGCTCTGCACGTGGCTCACAGGACTGCCCCCCCTCTGTGCTACTGGAGCCCCGGCTCCGTCTCCACCACCGGCCGACAGCCTGCCGTCTCTTCTCTCTCTCTGCTCTCTTTAGCCTTCCCAGTAGACCTTTCCCTCTTTGGCACATTTGGAAACTGCAGTTGATAGATGACTGGGACTAGTGAGCCTTTTTTGTTTTCAGAGAACACTGAGGTAAATATCTCCCTTCTTTCTCTTGGCTTGGCTTCCTGTGCGCTAGCAGAGAGCTCCCGGTGGGAGGGTATCTCCCTGGGTGGGGCCAGGGGCGTACAGTCATCCTCTGGAACACAGGAGGGCTGAGAAATCTGCTTCTCCTTCCAGCACCAGGTGTGTGGTCCCAAGCAGGTTCTTCTGCCCAGTGTAGTGGCCTGGGCCTCTCTGGGCCAGAGATGGTGGCCCAGATTCCTTGTCTTTCTCAATGGCCTCTGTCCTCCAAGTGGCTTTTCCCTTGTGATGTCAAAACAGGCTGACCGCATTCCCAACCAGCCACTCCACCTCTGCTCCAACGCCTCCTGAGACGTCCCGGGCCCTCTGCCTTTCCAGCTGCTCCCTGTCCTAGAGACTTGACCTTGGTTTGGTAGGACGCTCCCCGCACCGGCGTGGGTATCCACTCTCCTTCCCTCTCTCCCCAGGGTCCAGCCACAGCAGGCCCTGCGTCCCAGTGGAGGAGAACCCTGGGCGGAATCCAGGAGTCTAACTGCTTGCCAGGCGCTGAGCTGGGGAATGGACACGCCCGTGGGGAGCTGGAGGGAGCCGCGGCAGCTTCGCAAGCCAGCCTGTCCCCACCACTCAGGCCACGTTTTAGATGGCCCTTATAGACGCGGATCCCAGGCTTCGGTGCCAGGAGCCTTCGGCAGGCCCCGCTGTCCTTCAGGAGGTGGGGTCAGCTGGCGCGGCCCCCAGGCCTGCCTCTGGAAGAAACAAAGGAACAGGATCATCTCTGGTCCCCAGGGCCCAGCTTCCCCTTCCCCTCTGACGCTGTGACAGTGCAGTGTGTCTGTACCTCTTCAAGCCAGGCACTGTGGCCAGTTACCGCCTACGCGTGGCCGAGGCCTGTGTCCGCTCTGCTTTCCATTGGCTGACCTCTGCTGCTGGCAGCACTTTCTGAGCAAATGGAGTTTTAGTTGGGGTTCATATCCGTGGCCTGGTCCACGATGTCCTTGGTCCTTGGTGGCTCCCCTTACCGTGCCACATGTCAGTTCACGTGCCCTGGCCTTCTCCACGTGCCAGACCAAGAAGCGGGGCTCCCTGCAGGTCTGTTCTTCGCCCTGCTCCTTCCTGTGGAGATGGCCTTTCCGAACCCTCCTGGAGTCCCGAGCAGCAGGTAGGGCCAGTGTGGCCCGGGGCCATCCCTCCACCCTGTGCTTGTTGCCACCAACAGTATTGTCAGTTTCTGTGTGGAGAAGGGGTCAGGCGTGGGAGGAGGGGGTCGTCCACCCCTCCACCTGGCTCGGGCCTTTGGCGGAGGTGTCCAGGGAGGTGTCCAGGGAGGTGCCTGCAGCTGTAAGGTGCGGAGTGCAGCCAGGGACAGGAGGGCTGCTTGTGACCGGCTTCACCGGCATCGCCCTTCTTTCTACAAAAACATCACAGTTTCTCTCACATCCTTAGGACATTTCAAGTTCTTGCCCCCCACCCCCACCCCGGTTTTCCCCTCGTGTCACAGTTTCAGGGAGGAGTTTCAGAGACAGCTTTTTTTCTTCTTCCAGTTTACCTGAATTTTCCTCCCAGGGTGGAGCTGTGTGGAATGGGGCGTCACAGAGATGCGGGGGCACAGACTGGGGAGGGAAGGAGGGAAGTTTCTGGAGCCCCTCTCAAGGAGATTTGGGTCCTTGTAAATGGGACTAAAGGACAAAAGAACAGGGGTGTGCTCACCTAGAAATTGTTCTTGAGGACCAAACCCAGGCGGGAAACAAACTCTCAGTCATCTCTCTCTACAGCAGGCTTCTGAGCCCCGGCTGCACATCAGAATCACTTGACAGATTAAAAATCTGAGCTGGGCCCAGTGGTGCATACCTGTAATCCCAGCAGCTCAGGAGGCTGAGGCAGGAGGATTGGGTTCAAGGCAGCCTCAGCAACTTAGTGAGACTCTTGTCTCAAAATAAAAAGGGCTAGGGACGTACCTCAGTGGTTAAGCGCCCCTGGCTTCCATCCGTAGAGTTGAAAAAAAAACAATTTTTTTTTTCCTACCTGAGCCACTCCTGAGACTTCCAGTTTAGTCATTCTGGGCTCGAGGGTTTATTTTTGAAATAGTTTCATATCCACAGGCAAGTTCCATACACCCTTCACCCACCTGGCCTCCCCTGTTGACATCGTATGAAGCCTGGGTACATTTACGCACTGAACATGGACATGGGTGCAGTCAGTCCTCGGAACTGAACCACAGGTTTTCTTTGGGTTTTCAGGGGGTGTTTTTTTTCTTTTTTTTGGCAATAACGCTCTTGCTCCATTCCAGGACCCAATCTAGGATACCAGGTTCTACACAGAGCTTTCTTTTCCCAATTTTTATTCTTACATAATTACTCATAGGAAGTTGCAAAAATCGAGGTTCCCATGCACCCCTTACCTGGGTTCCCCCTACGGTTATTTGTTAGCTAATTACAACACAGTATCCAAATCAGGGCTTTGATACAGGTGCGGTGTGTCCTGGGCAGATTTGTGGAACTGCGCCCGTGTCACCACAGAGATCTCCCTGGGCTGCCCCTGGAAAGCCCCCCGTGCCATCCCCAGCCCCTGGAAGCCACTAACGTGTTCCTCTTTGCTCTCGTGTTGCCATTTCAAGACTGTTATATCAGTGGAGTCACAGTGACCATGTAGCACTCGGCACAATCCTCTGGAGACGCATCCAGGTTGTCACCTGCCGGTGGTTGGGTCCTTTCTCTTGCCAAGGGGTGTTCCATAGTGTACTTACCATCCTGTCGAACGATATCTGGGTGGTTCCAGTTTTCAGCTATTCCAAATAAAGCTGCTATGGACATCATGTTCATGTGCACATAGGTCTGTGCGAAGATCAACGTCCTGCTCTCAGATAAATGCCAGGGGTGCCATTGCTAGGTCATGGTTATTGCGTGTTTAATTCTTTTTTAGTGGGGGAAGGTACCAGGGATTGAATTCAGGGGCACTCAACCACTGAGCCCCATTTTGTATTTTTTATATAGAGACAGGGTCTCACTGAGTTGCTTAGCGCCTCACTTTTGCTGAGGCTGGTTTTGGACTTGTGATCCTCCTGTCTCAGCCTCCCAAGTCTCTGGGATGACAGGCAAGCACCACTGCGCCCTGCTGTGTTTAGTTAGCAACCAGCTTCAGGCACTTCAGAACAGAAATCCTCTTCCGCCACTGGGTGATGCTGCTGTTCCCTCTGGCTCTTCTGGGTGTGAGCAGAACCAGTGGCTTTCATCCCCTTTCCTGGATGGCTAGTAGTGGGCATTTTTTCATGCATTTTCGGTCACATCTCTGTCCCTGTCCTTGGCCCACTTTCTAATTGGGCTGTTTTTTGCTGTTCTGAGAGTTCCTCATCTATTCTAAATGCTAAAGTCTTTTGTGGGGTTTTTGGTTTGCAAGTCCTTTATCCTAGTCTCTACTGCTATTGTTTGGATCTGGAGTGTCAGGGCCACATGTTAGGGGCTCAGTCCTCAGCTTGCAGTGGCTCCTGGGAGGTGTGGACCCTGCAGGAGTAGGAACTGGTGGGAAGAAGGTAGGTCACTGGGGAGTGCGTCCTTGACAGGGACACTGGGACGAAGGTTTTTCATGTGCACGTCACTCTGCTGAGTACTCTGTCACGATGCACAGGCCCCTCGAGAGAAAACTAGGCGGCAGGGCCAGGTGACCATGGGCTGAGCCCTCTGAAACCATGAGCTCAAGTCCGTCCTTCTTCGTGAAGTGGATTATTTCAGGTTGTTATGGAAACAAAAAGCTGACACATGTAGCTTAGATTTCATCTTCTCTGCAGAGACTTATTCAGAACAAATGGTTTTAATTTTGAGGAAGTCACTTATTTCTTTTTATGCATTGTGCTTTTAGTGTCAAAAATTCTTCACCTAGTCTGAGGCCCCAGAAATTGTCTGTTTTTTTTTTCCATAAATGTGATCCATTTTGAATTAATCTTCATATAAAACTGAGGTCAAGGCTCTTTTTTTTTTTTTTAAGCCTATAGATGATCAATTGTTCTGGTACCCTTTGTTAAAAAGGCATCTACCTAGCCCCTACATACCTGTCCTTCTGCCAATACCACGTCTGTCCCTTGGTTTTTTAAAATATTTTTTTTAGTTCTCAGTGTATCTTTAATTAGCTGATTGATTGATTGATTGATATGTGGTGCTGAGAATTGAGCCTAGTGCCTCACACATGCTAGGCGAGTGCTCTGCCACTGAGCCCCAGCCCCTATGTAGTGAGCCTTAAAATCAATAGATTAGTTGTTCCTCCCACTTTGTTCTTTTTCAAATTGTTTAGGTTATACATTTTTCTTAAGAATTTGAGAATAACCTTGTTTACATCTAAAAATATTGCCAAGATAAACCTGTACGTCAACTTGGGGAGAACTGACGTCTTGACTGTGTTGTATCTTTTGGTCCATGAACATGGTATATTTTTCCATTTATTTAACTTCTGTTTTGGAGATTTCAGCATCTTTCCCTGCATGTTTTATTAGCTTTAAACCCAAGTATTTAATTTTTCTAAACAGTGGTACTGTTTTTAATTTGTTTTCACAAGTTCATTGCTGTTATGCAGAAATAGGGGTTTGTAAGTTTCTGATGTATCCTCAGATTTTGATGTACTCCCTCATCTTCTAGGTGGGTGTATCTGGTTAGGTAGACTCCTGGGGATTTCCAGTGTGTGCAGACAGGCTAGTGGTCTACTGATATGCAAGGTTTCTGACCTAATGATCTTTTAAAGCCTCCCCTGGTGATTTCTAATAAGCAGCCGAGGCTGAGAACCACTGCTCTTTGATCCGGTCCATCAATGAGCCGAGGTGCTCTGACAGCAAGACCCATGTGCATGGACCCCACACAAAGTCCACTCTGCACCTGGTGGCCTGTCTCAATGTCAGGCCTGCATTGTTACAAGGCTTGAGTTTGCTGCTAAGGTTGACAAGGCCTTGGGGCCCTGCCAGGCAGTCCCTGGTGCCCAAAAAAGACAAGTAGGCTACGGTAGGTCATCAACCAATTTAATGAACAAAAAAATAATGATGTGTATAAAAAGCCATTTTTGTCTGTCACTTGGTGTCCTCATTTTCTAGATGAGGAGTTGTCATTGCCATGGTCTACAGCGCCTGTCTGCCCACAGCCCCAGCATCTGGGCGTGCGCTGGCTGTCACCACGGGGCAGGAGCTGCCCCGTGGAACGGGTGTGGCCCCGGGGGGCTCTAGTCAGCCTTTCACAAGTATCATAGTCTTGTTCTTGGCCTGAGAAGGCCACCAAAGTTAAAGTCAAAATAACTGCTGCAGAATGAATGTCTGCCCTGTGAGGTCAACCCAGGACCCTGAGGAGGCCAGGCGCTGTCCCAGCCCTTCCCTCAGCCTGTGGTTCCCAGTTGAGGGCAGGGCTCTTTAGGACCCGCTTTCTGGCGTTAAGGAGCCAGCCCTGCCAGCGCTCAGGCCCACCCTGGGGAACTTGGAAACACGCACCGCCAGAGGGAAGAGCCCTGGGAGCTTGGGGGAAGGGGCCCTGGTGGCCTCCAGCTGGCAGGTGGGAATGCAGTGGCTGGCACATCCTGTGAAAGAGCACAGGGCTCTTCAGCATGCACCCCTGTGGGGATGAGTGGGGGGAGGGGTGGGGGTGGATGCGGCTGCAGGCCTGGTCTGGCCTCTCTAGGACCAGGGGCGGGAGGGCCTCAGGCACGAGGGTTGCGGGCCACCGCCCCAAGAGTTGGGTGGGCCACAAGCAAGCCCCAGCGCCCAGGCTCTCCAGCCCACGCGAAGGGCCACGGGCCAGCCACCAACGCTGCGCAGGCAGGCCACAGGGGGCCCTGAGGTGGAGGGCACGGGTCTCCCGGGACTGTGGCTCCAGCACCTCAGCCTTCGGCTTCTGAGCAACCCGGCGGGTGCTGGCGGCTGCTCTGCGGGGCGTCGCCCTGCTGAGGGGCCCTGCAAACCACCAGAACCCGCCTCCAGAGTCCGGAAGACCTGAGGTGCCTAGAGCCACTGCGGACCCTACCAGGGTTGCGGCTGATAGGACCCAGGCCCCGGGAGACCCCGCCAAGGGCAGCTGGCAGCTTCACCAATGCCGGACGCCTGCCGGGCTGGCTCGGTGGCCTCTCCTGTGTCCTGGGTGCAGCTGCTGGCCACATCTGAATCACCACCTGCAGGAGACTGGCCCTGGAGGAAGGCGAGGGCCAGGCTCCTGCTCTGGGGACAGTGGACACTGAGGAGGCCTGATGCCCAGTCCTGGTAGCTGGGCCAGGGCCCGTCAGCTTCTGCCCCACCCTGGGCTCCGCTGCCCTCCTGCCCTCGCCTGGACTGCAGCTCGCAGCTGTCTGTGGTCCTCTGCCTCAGTCCTTCCCAGCCCCAGCCCTAGTGGGGGACGCGGCTACCCTGCCACAAGCCGGGGTCTCTCCACCTGCAGGGCTCTGACTGCCCCTCAGCTCTGACAGGAAGCAGAGCCCCGAGGGGGATGGCCACTCTGCGGTGAGGCCCGCAGAGCACAGATGCAGGGAGAGGGGGAACGGAATGGTGGCTCTGAGGGACCCACAGGTCCGGGGCCTCAGCAGCGGGTGCGGGGATGCCCCACATGGGCCTGCAGCGCTTCCCGGATGCCCTGCTGCCAGTCTCGTGCCAGCTGCACCGGCGTCAGGGAGGCCTAGGGACAAGGACACCAGGTCAGTCCTCCCTTTCCCCCAGCCCCGGACGCAGGCCACCACCCCGCGGGGACTCACCGCGTTCTGCACGGCCAGCTTGGCCCCGTAGAGCAGCAGCAGTTTCATGGCCTTGTAGTGGCCGTGCCGCACGGCCTCATGGAGCGCTGTGTCCCCTTCCTGTGGGGAAACGGGAGGTCCCACTCGTGCCCTCACCCGAGGGCCCTCAGCAGGGTGGCAGGGGCTGTGACCGAGGGGACAGCGCCCTGGTCTGCTGCAGGGTGCCCAGCCGCTGTGCCTACCTTGTCCTGGGCATCAACGAGGGCTCCACACTCGATGAGGTGCTCCAGGCAGTTGGAGTGGCCCGTGCGCACGGCGACGTGGAGGGGGGTGCTCCAGATCTAGGAGGAGAGGGGCTCAGTGCCACGTCTAACCTGGTGGCCTCCTAGCTTCTCTTAACAGGCCACCCAGAGCAGGCCCTGGCTCTCTCACCTTGTCCCGTGCATTGACCCGGGCGCCCTGGTTAAGCAGCAGTTTGAGGATGTCCAGGTGTCCTCCTCGGCAGGCCCAGAACACAGGAGTCCTGTCCAGCTGTAACACAGAGGCCCCGAAGCCCTCAGACCTGCAGGGACGCTGCGCAGAGCATTGGCAGTGAGGAGCAGCCTCCCGGGACTCACCAAGTCCCGAGCATCCACGGTGGCACCGGCTGCCAGCAGCTTGCTCACCAGCTGGAGGTGACCCTTCAGACAGGCCCAGTGCAAGGCTGTGCGGTGCAGCTGGGGCAGAGATGGGGTTAGGAGGGTGCAGCTACCCGGAGCACCCACCTGTTGTTCAGAGGAGGTCCCCAAACACTTTGCCCATCCTGCCATCAGCAAGGGCTTCTCCCTCCCAGCTCAGGACGCCACTGGTTCACACCCCGAAGACAAGCTCTGTGGTCCCAGGCCAGGGCTGGGACCACAGTGTGACACTCCTGCTCGGACAGGTGCCACAAGCCCTCGCCCACTGCACACCTTGTCGTGGGCATTGGGGTCCCCTCCATCGGTCAGGAACTTGTCAATCAGGGCCTCCTGGTTCTCAGCAGCTGCCTTCAGGAACATCTCCAGGTCCACAGGCTCCAGCTGGGCCTGGGGCTGCGACTGGGTGAGGGGAAGGACAAGACCAAGTCACTCCCCAGACCTGTAGGCACCCGTGACCACAGTGTCACCAATGATTCCTGGACAGCTGAGGACCAGTACACCAATGCCCTGTGCAAGTAGTTCTCTTCAGTCTCCCCCTGAAATTCACATGTTGCTGGCACGGTGGCACATGCTACGATCCCAGCTACTTGGGCTGGGGCGGGAGGGTCACAGGCTTGAGGCCAATAGAGACAGGATCTTCCAAAAATTCAGATTGCATTTTAGCAAGATCCTGTCTCTAAGGATAGAAAGCGCTGATGATAAGCTCAGTGGCAGAGCACTTGCCTAGCACACGTGAGGCCCTGGCTGCCAGCCCCAGCACTGGGCGGGGACAGGGGGGGCTGAAGTCCTAACCCCTGTACCTTGAAATGAGACTTTATTGGAAATAGGATCCTTGCAGATATAACTAGCTAAGATGAGGCCGTGTGAAGGGTAGCCCTGTTCCAGTCTGACTGGTGTCCATCTTTATTTATTGGTCCCAGGGGTGCCACATCCTCCGCTGTTTTCTTATTTTGAGACAAGGTCTCACTGAGTTGCTCAGGCTGGCTTTGAACTCACAATTCTGCCTCAACCTCCTGAGTCACTGGGATTATAAGGGCATGCCACTGTGCCCAGCTATTGGTGTCCCTTTAACGAGGGAGTTTGGACCCGGGGGGAAACCACCTGAGGAAGGGATGTTGTGTGTGCAGGCCAGGGAGTGCCGGAGAGCCACAGCAGGAGCCGGGGCAGAGCCTGCAGAGGAAGCGGCTTGAGTTCTGTGGCTTGAGTCCCCAGTCGCCCTAGAAAGCCATCACGGCTCCAGTGTGGAGTCCATGTGGCTCCTGGTGGCCCCAGTACTACTCTTCCCCAAGCACCCCCCACCCAGGGACAGGGGCCTTCACTTCTGGACCTGAGCCCCGGGCCCTTGCGGCCTCCCAGCCTCGACTTCTCACCTTAGCCACGGGCTCAGGTTTCCTGGGGGGGACTCTGCGTCTCAGTCTCAGTCGCTTTTCTTTCCGTCTTTGAACTAAGTTTTCCAAGTCAGCCACGGTCTCCAGGTTCAGTCTGGAGCTGTTGAATCTTTCCAGCTGGGGTGGGAAGTGGCAGAAGGCGAGGCCAGGCCAGCCATCAGCCTGTGGCTGGGGCCCTGGGGCAGCCTCTTGGTTGGTGTGCTCCTGGGCTGCTCTGCCCAGAGACACAGCACCAGCCTGGCCCCCAGGCCCTCGCTGAGAGCAGCCCAACCTGGACTGGCCACCCCCCAACAGCACTCACTTTCCTCTTCTTCTCTTCTTCCAATTTTAGCTTCTCCCGGGCCACGGCCTCTTGGAGTCCCAGCCTCCAGTCGGTAGGCCAGCCTCCAGGATCAGGAACTTCAGGCCCAAATCCCAACGTTTTCCCTTCAACCCTCTCTCCGCTCACCTGCAGGACAGGATGTGGGTGAGCAGCCCGGGAAACCCGAGGGAGGAACCCACAGGAAGCCTGGTGCAGGACCAGGGAGACCCTGACCGGCTGAGCTGGGAGTCAGCCTGACCCTCCCTCCCCGAAGCTCCCTGGTGCTCTGGAGCATGGCAGACTCTGACCCCTGTGGTGGTCCACACCCACTGTGGCAACCACAGGCATCGGAGGCCAGGCCCAACTGGCCGCTGCCTCCCCTGCCCTGCTCAGCAGCCTGCAGGGTTCGGGGCATGTGGCCACCTCTATTTATAGTCCTGGGCCGTGTCCAGGAGCCCAGTGCAGATGACACCTTAGCTTCCCTCTTGGGCTATTGTCCCTAGATTCCTACCAGCTTGTGCTACACTGTCACCTGACTCCAAAATTCTAAACCCCTGGGCTCAGCTCCCTGCCTTTGGTGAAGCTGTTTCTACCTCAGTAAAAGGGGCTCAGACCAGCACTTCCCAAGGGCACAGAGATGACCCGAGCTGCTGGGAGCTGGGCCGCGCTGAGGAGCGCGTGGGGTGGGGAGAAGGGCTGGGTGACAGGACAGCAGCTCAGGGCTTCCAGCCAGCACAAACACATGCCCTTCTGTGGCACCTGCCAATGTAACCTTCCCTGGGCCCTCCAGGCCCCTCCTGGCAGGGGCTATGGCAGGCGGGGGCCACTGGCCGACCATGGGCCTGCCGGACAGCATACCTCACACCCTCTAAAACTGACACCCTGAAATGTCATTTCTCTCTGTCCAGAGCTCACACAGCACCCCCTCCCCCATACCCTCTGGACATTTCCAGAGCAAAGGCCATCATGGTGCTTGTACGAAAGGAACGCCTCGCTACCCCTGTGTCTTCTGCAGTCACCTGGCACTTCCTATTCTGCTACCCAGTTCAGGGCAAACTCACTAAACTCATGCTGAGGGTGCAGCTCTGTCTAGGTGCTTGTGAGGCGTCACAAAACACCAAAAAGACTCAGGAGGATGAGGCAGGAGGGTCACAAAGTTTGAGGCCAGTTTGGGCAACTTAGCAAGACCCTGTCTCTAAGAAGAAAAGGGCTGAGGATGTAGCTCAATGGTAAATTGCTCAGGTTCAATCCCAGGACCAAACCCTCAAACCAACCAACCAACCAACCGACCAACAAAACCCCCCAACAAACAAAAAGCAAGAGAACAAACGTCAGCAAGCTCAAGGGTTTTCATGTCCACCATCGCCCAACTCCTGCCCGCTGTCTCCCTGCCCTGCCCTGAAGCCCCTCAGCACCTCGCATGAGAATCAGACAGAGACCAGGAGAGAACCCGGGCCTCCTTGTCCTCCCCGAACCTCAGACCATGACAAGAGCTGCCACCCTCCAGCCAGCAGGTGCCATTCTGCTGGGACAGTCTGCCCCCCACCCCACCGTGTCCTCACCAACTGCTGAATGCTGACAAAGTCCATGGTCCCCCCTGCTCTCCACACCCCCAGTGAGGGGAGCGCGCGGCTCAGCCCTTTTATAGGAGAGCCGAGGCCCGGGGGCAGGGAGGACAGGCTTGTGCCAGGACCAGATGACTCTGGAGGGCTGTCACACTCACCAAAATACCAGCCTGGGACTGTGGCCCTCGGAGGGCAAGAAAAGGTGCAGCCAGGAGCTGAGTCGGCCACCTCCTAGACAGCCACTGCCCTGCACCTGCCACACCCACGTCCCAGGGAGCCCGGCCCCCAGCCCAGAGCCTGGGGACGTTCCCCACTCTTCTGGTCCAGAGCCCACTTGTGAGGAGCCCAGCCCCAGTCTCCTGTTGTGTCTGGCTGCCTGGGCACCAGCCCAGCTGCCCCCGCACAAGGCCAGAGTCCTCCCGAAACCTTGGGAGGGACAGGAGCAGAGGCTGACCTACTGCCTCAGGAATCCCCGTGGCCTCTCCAAGAGGGACCCAGGTCTCACGCCATGGCCCAGTCCACCAGTCTCAAGGCCACCCTTCCTTCTCCGTCCCTCCCTCACCTCAGCTGACAGCCCCATCACCAGGAGGCGGTCATCGGTCCTCTGTCCTGTAGAAGTCCTCCATGCCCCCAGGCAGGACCCACCAGACACTCTTGGGACATGGCGTGCCCCTCCACAGGCACAAGGGACTGAGGCTGCAGGTTCCAGTTAGCGGGTGACCCTGAGACCCCTCTCCTTGTCAGATGTCCTGAATCTCCTTCAGAAGCCACGTATGCCCTTCTCCCAGCTGTGCTGAACTCTGCTTTGACCTTTGAAAGGAAACCAGATAGCTGGTAAATAAGGCTCCAGAATCAGAGCCACACCATCAGAGGTGACCAAAACAGGAAGAAAGCTGTGGCCGAGGAGGCCCCGTGGTCCCAAGGCTGCAGAGGCCTTGGGGAACTGGGGAAACCCAGAGCTTCTAAAGGACCCGATTCTGAGGCCTGGGGGTGTCTTCTTTCAACAAAGTCTCCAGAGTCTGAGGGGGAAGGGCTTCGCAGGGCAGAGCCAGGGCAGGCAGGAAGTCAGATGCCAGCTGAGCCCTCTGCCGTCCACTCGGCCTCCACCTCCTGTGACAGCAGGGGACAGGGCGTCCGAGCCAACAGGATTCATCTGAAGTCCTCAGCAGAAAGCCAGTCCACCCCCTGACACTAATGGCTCTGTCATCAAGATCCCCAGCACTGACTTTAAACAGAAAATCCAGACGTAGAGCCCAAGTCCCCCGGATGAGCCTCCTGCCTCGGTGGCCCAGGGAAGCCATAGTGCTGGCTCAATGCACGCCTCTGCCTTCCTCTGTGTCTCGTGCCCTGTTGTTCCTAGAGACTCTGTGCCGTGGACACACCAGCACACGCCGCACGCCAGGAACATGCCCCTGCCCCACGGGCACCCTGGGTAGCACCCTTTCTCCTGAACACCCAGGTTCTCATGCCCCACTGCTGTTTGCTGCTGCTATTGTTTTCTCTACAGTCTGGGACCGACCCCAGGGCCTTGCACGTGCAGGCCAGCGCCACGGCTCTCTGAAAAGGCCTCTGTAGATAGACATTTTTTTTTAACTTTTACTTATTTTATGTGGTGCTGAGGATCAAACCCAGGACCTTGCACATGCGAGGTGAGCGCTGTATCACTGAGCCACAACCCCAGACCGAAAGACATCTTTTATCCATGGAGGAATCTCTCTAGGTAGGCACAGAGAAATCAGATTACTGGCCCTGCTCATTTTATTTAAATAGATTTTGCAAAATTGCCACCCACAGTGACTGTACCAGTTCCTATGAATAGATACCAACAAAGACAAGTGATAATACGAAAGAAAATTAAAAAATTAATGTAAGCTGGGTGCAGTGGCATACACCTGTAATCCTTGTGGTTCTGGAGGCTGAGGCAGGAAGACTGCGAGTTCAAAGTCAGCCTCAGGGGCTGGGGATGTGGCTCAGGCGGTAGCGCGCTCGCCTGGCATGCGTGCGGCCCGGGTTCGATCCTCAGCACCACATACCAACAAAGATGTTGTGTCCGCCGAGAACTAAAAAATAAATATTAAAAAAATTCTCTCTCTCTCCCCTCTCTCACTCTCTCTTAAAAAAAAAAGTCAGCCTCAGCAACGTGAGCCACTAAGCGAGACCCTGTCTAAATAAAATACAAAATAGGCTGGCTTAGTTAGTTGAGTGCTCTTGAGTTCAATTCCAGGACCACCCCCCAAAAAAAGGCATATATGCAAAACAGTGTCAATACCAGAATATAAACAACTCCTACAAATATAAAGAAAAAAATTAGCTGGTTGTGAAGATGCTTGCCTATAATCCCAAAGACCCAGGAGGCTGAGGCAGGAGGGTCACAAGTTCAAGGCCAGCTTCAGCAAATTAGTGAGGCCCCAAGCAACTTAGTGAGACCCTATCTCAAAGTAAAAAAGGGCTGGGGGTGTAGCTCAGGGTAAAGCACCCCTGAGTTCAATCCGCCCCCCCCCCCCGACCAAAAAAAAAAAATTTAATGGGCACAGGCAGGCAGTTCAGAGACAGGTGTGCAAGTCTCGCCAGTAATTAGCAACGCAAAACAAAACAGAGCCAAGGAGACTTCCTACTCCCTGGATTACCAGGGTCAGTGAAATTGTTTTATAAAAGCCAGTGTGGACAAAGCTTTGGAACTGGGCACTCTTGTAAGTTGTGGGCAGTGTGCCAGATCCTCAGATGCGTCCCCCAGATTCACCTGCTCAGTCCCCAGAGCCACCCTGAGTACGCTCTCCTCTGATCCTCACCTCACAGCCCTGGAAACTGGAGCCATACAGGTAACATGGCTGTGCCAAGATCCCTCAGTGGCTCTGTCATCAAGATCCCCAGTGGCTCCGTCACCTCGTCAGGTTTTCCTCTAGTATTCACCTGGTTTTGGGGGTTTCATTTTTGAGACAGGGTCTTACCAAGTTGCTGAGGCTGGCCTCCAAGTTGTCCTGTCCCAGCCCCCCAAGTTGCTGAGGTCACAGGTGAGCAAGCCCCAGCTAGTTTTGTTTTTATATTAAGGTCTTTCATTCTTGGAATTCAGTTTGAATGAGGTAAGGATATGAGTTTATTTGTTTCCAGATGAGTGGCCGTTCATGTGACAGCAACGTAGAATATGCTCCTCTGTCCAGGCGTCCACACTTCTAGCCACACTTCCCCCTGCCACGCGGGCTCTCGGGGTCTTAGCCACAGCTTCCTGCCTGCAGCTGGGTGCTGGGCAAGGCAGGGGCCTGGACAGCTGTCGGTGTCCCTTCAAGGGCGGCCTGATGCAGGGGGGCCTCAGCTGGCCAGCAGGCCACGCAGGTCGCTGTTGCAGGGCAGCAGGTCGCAGGCCAGCCGTGCCTTCCGGTCGCGCACAGCCTTCAGAGTGGGGCTGTGCTGCAGCAGCAGGCAGCAAATGTCCACGTGCCCCTTCTCGGCTGCCTGTGGAGACAGGGGTTTCAGAAGGGCTCCTTGGGCCTGTGCCTGGCTCCACTTCCAGGAGTGTTCCTCTCACTCCTACAAGGCCTGGAAATGGAGATGCTGCTGGCTGCAGAGGTCCCTAATTCCCACTACCCAAGGACCTGTATGTGCCCGGTGGGGTGCCCAGCCTGTTATTCTTCTTGCTTCCTTTGCCAAGGCCACTCTTGTTTGGACAGACTTGCTCATTAAGAACAAGAACAGAACCTTGAACCTGCAGGCATCTCCAGCCAGGCGCTGGGAGCCTGGGCAGAGAACATGGACACAGCCCTGCCCGGGAATGGAAATGAGCAGGGAAACGGGGGCCCAGGCCCCACTTTCTCTGTCGCGTTCCTCACAACTAAAACACACAGAGTCACTCCAGGGGAACTGGGCTGCACGAAATAACCACACAAGAGAGGAGATACCTTTTTCTTTGGGGTCCTGTAATGGCTCCTCTGACCTTATGGTTCCGGGTGGGGGGGGGGACAGAGAGGGAGGGAGGGAGGGAGGGAGGGAGAGCGCTGACCCCTTTTATTGAGGAGAAGCCATTCAAATGAGGCAAGGGGTCAGTTTCAGGGGATTGAGTCCAGCTTCCTGATGTCTGCTGTCGGCTGGTTGACTGACATCTAGGAAGGCCCCACCCAAAGGCAGAGCAAGAGAAGGGACACACAGAGAGCGTTTCCCAAACAGGGCAAAGGGGTGATATCACAAAGGAGCAGCTGAGGGGAGCTTAATCCATGGGGCGACACACCATGTCTGAAGGTCACTGGGAGATGTCTAGGTCACTGTGAGATGTAGTGACGGTCAAAGCCTCTCGGCTCCAGGATGGAAGGTCATTCAGAGTGGCTGTCCACATTTCTCCTTCTTTTCTGAGACAGAAAACCCTGTTCTAAATATCGCTATCTAACCTACCTCCTCCAAAAGACAACAGAGGTCAGTGATTCACATTAATGATCTCATTTAGCCTTCACTGACCCTCAGGAACCATGTTAATCCCACTTACAGAGGAAGAAACATAAGCTAATATAAACTAAGTAACTTGCCCAAGGTCACAGAGCAGCCTGGGACCCTAAGCCAGGTGGGTCTGGCTTTAGAGTTTGAGCTCTTCCCACTCTACCCCAGTGCTGGGGGTGGAACCTGGAGCCTGGGGCATGTCAGGCAAGTGCTCTGCCACTGAGCTAAATCCCCAACCCCAGTCCTTTTTGTATTGTATTTATAGACAGGGTCACAGTGAGTTGCTTAGGACATCATGAAGTAGCTGAGACTGGGTTTGAACTTGTGATCCTCCCGTCTCAGCCTCCTGAGTGGTTGGGATTACAGGTGAGCGCCATTGCACCAGTGGGTGACTACAGGGGCTTTTGAGAGGTATCAGAATTAATACTAGTAGCGACCACCATTCCAAATTTGAATCCAAACCTCTGTCTGCAGATCCCCCTGGAGAGCACAGATTGAGGACTCTGGGCTCTGCTGCCTCAATTTGGGTGGCGCTGTGCTTCGAGCAGCTGTGAGGGGTCCCACCTAACTTTTTTTTACGAAAAATGAAGTGCTAATGTTTTCGAAGTCCATTTAAAAAACCACACACCGAACAAAACCAAAAACGTATGTCCATCACCATCTCTATATACCTACCCCCAGGTTCTCACTGTGGGCGAGGGAAGGGGCAGCGCTGTAGCTGAAAGCGGCCAGCTGTGGGCACACAGCCAAGCACACCCCAGCAGTGTCCTGCCGAGATGCTCCCTGTGCATGTGGCAGCAGAACACCTGGGCCGCGGCACCCAGCGCCCATTAGAGGGGCCGAGGCAGGCAGAGCTCAGGGGTAGGCGACCCTGGCCAGCCTGGCAGTTTGGCTCTGGACTTGGGAAGAGAGCTTTTGTAGACTGCAAAGAGGGCAGGGCTTGATGAGACTCTTTGGAAACCACTGCTCTGGTGGGAAAACCAGGGTGGAGACAAGAGGTGAATAGGTTCACATACACGGGCCTCTTGCTGAGACCCCTCTGCAAGATGCACGAGAACTGCCTGGAGGGGGCACCCAGAGACCAGGGGCAGACCCTTGGCTTCAGGCTCTTCCCCACAAGAACAGGAGTTTCTGGTCAAAGGAGTTTAATGGCACCACCGTGGCAGTGAGCTGGAAGTGGGCTGCCAAGCAGGGAGGGGGGAGTGTCAGAAAAAGCACCCCTCAGGGCTCCACAGGACAGAGAGCTGAGCACCTGGCTCATGTCCGTTGTGTGCACAGGAAAAAGGCTGGGAAATCGCGCTGATCCTTGGGAGTTGGCACACACTGAGGCTGCAGGTGCTCTTCATTTCCTCCTCTACACTTTCCCGTTCCCCATGTTTTCTACCGTGAAGATGTCGTTAACCTTTATAATAAGAAAAAGCGAGTTCTACAAGTGGCAGAGGGACGCACCTTGTGAAGACTGGTCATGCCATCGTCGTCCACCAGCTGGGGGTTGGACCCGTGTGCGAGCAGCAGCCGGGCAACCTCAGTGTGCCCACAGTAGCTGGCCCGGTGCAGTGCAGTGGCGCCCCCGTGCGTCTGGGCATCGCACTTGGCCCCGCTCTCCAGCAGAAACTGACAGACAGCATAGTGCCCATTGCGGCTGGCGTAGTGCTGCAAGGACAGAGGCTGTGGCTAGACAGCAGGACCCAGGCAGGTGACAGGGTGGTGGGGGAGACATGGGCTCTGTAGCAACGGGGGCCCAGCTTAGGGACTACCTGCTACTGCGCATCCTAGCATCAGTTTCTCCTACTGGAATAAACATTCCCACCTCATAAGACGGTCATGAAAATAAAATGAAATACCTGATGTAAAGCTCTTATACTAATTAAAACATCCAGGTTCACATGAGGCTTAAAAAAGAAACTTTGCAGCTAGACGTGGTGGTGCACACCTGTAATCCTAGTGACTCGGGAGGCGGAGGCAGGAGGATTGTACATTTGAGGCCAGCCTCAGCAATTTAGTGAGGCCCTAAGCGACTTAAGACCCTGTGTCTCAAAATAAAAAAAAATTTAAAAAGAAAACTGGAGATATGCTCAGTAGTTAAGCATCCCCAAGTTCAATTCCCAGTACCAAAAAAACAAACACGAAGCTTTGCTGAAATATAGGGAACATAAAATGCCAGTCACCTTTCCATCACTGTGACAAAGATAATCAGCTTAATAAGGGAAGTTTGGCCTGGGGCAGAGCTCAACGGTGGAGCATAGGCCTAGCTTGTGTGAGGCCCTGGGTGTGACCCCTGGCAACACAAAAACAGTAGCAACAAGAACAATGACAATGACAATGAAAAGATCCAGACGTGGTTGGCTGGCCTGCTGCTTTTGGGCTGGTGGCGTCAGCACACCATGGGGATGGGTGCAGGCAGGTGAAGACACTGACCTTGTGGCATCTGGAGAAGACAGACAGGAAGGGCACCCCCCCATGACCTCACCTCCTTCCCTTTGGCCACTTCCTACAGGGTCCCCCCCTCCTAGGAGCACTGAAGGCCGGCCTCTAGGGGACACTTACTGGGGCAGTGAAGATACAAGGTAAACACACTCCCCCCCCTCTCTGACCCTGTGTGCTCCTCAGACTCACCAGGGCAGTGTAGCCAGCAGAGTCCGGCTGGCTGGGGTCTGTGGACTTCTGGATGAAGTGCTTCACTCGGTTCAGGTCTCCATTCAGGGCTGCCGACCAGATTCCTGCAGAAAGACAGCCACGGTACTAAGCAGGGCAGATGATAGGATTTCTTAGCATTTCCGCTATTTTTTTTTTTTGTACTGGGAATTGAACCCAGAGACACTTAACCACTCAGCCACATCCCCAGCCCTTTTATTTTTATTTTGCTAAGTTTCTTTCTTTCTTTTTTTTTTTTTTAAGAGAGAGAGTGAGAGAGGGGAGAGGGAGGGAGGGAGGGGGGGAGAGAGAGAGAGAGAGAGATAATTTATTTATTTTTTTAAAATAAGCTCTTTAAATTTTTTTTTTAATATTTATTTTTTAGTTTTCGGCGGACACAACATCTTTGTTGGTATGTGGTGCTGAGGATCGAACCTGGGCCGCACGCATGTCAGGCGAGCGCGCTACCACTTGAGCCACATCCCCAGCCCTATTTTGCTAAGTTTCTTAGGGCCTTGTTAAGTTGCTGAGGCTGGCCTCAAACTTGTGATCTTCTTGCCTCAGGCTCTTGAGTCTCTGAGGTTACAGGCTACATCATTATGCCTGGTTGAAACCTGAAACTTTTGAGTGCCGACAGGACATCACAAGTGGAAAATTCTACACATGATTTCACATAATGGTTTGCAGTGAAAACAGGCCTAATAAGAATATCGTATGAAATTACCTTCAGGCTAAAAAGAATAAAAATTTTTTTTAAAATTACCTTCAGGGCTATGTGAATAAGGTTTATGTGAAAGAAACATAAGTGGATGTTGTGTTTAGACTTGGATCCCATTCCCAAAATATCTTAAATATTTGCAAATATTCCAAAATCAGAAAAAAAAATCTCAAATCTGCAACACTTCTGGTCCCAAGTATTTGGGATAAGGGATGCTCAACTTGTATTTACTATGTACCTAGTACTGTTGTAGGCACTAGGGGTCAGCTGACAAAATAACCCTAATCCCCCCCTACACACAATGGCTTTATGGAACTTTTCTTTATTCTTTTTTCTTTGGTGGTGGTACTGGAGATTGAACTCAGGGGTGCTCTAGTACTGAGCTATACCCCCAGCCCTTTTTAAAATTTTGAAACAGGGCTTCACTATATTGCCCAGGCTAGCCTGGAACATGCAATCCTCCTGCCTCAGCCTCTGGAGTCAATGAGATTACAGGCATGCATGATACTACAGAGTAATTACACTCTAATTAAAGGAGAAAGATGAAAATAATATGTGTATATATATGTTTATATACCTTATATATAGGTATGCATAATCTGCTGTACACCTATGTTCAAAAACTATACATATAATCATGTATATACCTGTATACATAGTATTCTGTATACTTGGTAAGTCAGGTTGTGCTAAGTGCTCTGAAGAAGACAGGGAAGGGCTGTATGCAGTGGGTAGGGATGGCCTCTCTGACGAGGTAACACACGAACAAAACAAAGGAAATGAGAAAAGGCATCACTTGAATAGATGCATGAAGAAATAAAAGCAGAAGAAACTCCCCCCAAAACCAGATACCCTGACCTATGCAACTTGGAGGTACAGGACCTAAATCTTCATTATTCCCCAAGTTAATTATGTTATATATGGGGCTGGGGCTCAGGGGTAGAGCACTTGCCTAGCATGTGTGAGGCACTAGGTTTGATTCTCAGCACTATGTATAAATAAATGAACAAAATAAAGGTACATCAACAACTAAAGAAACTTTTTAAAAAAGAATATTATATACAGAGGTTTAACAAATTAGTGCACATACAAACGTGGCATATGAATCCCACTATTATGTATATTTATAATGCACCAATTTTAAAAAGTTATAATCTAAGTTGAGTGTGGTGGCACATACCTGTAATCCCAATAACTCAGGAGGCTGAGGCAGGAAGACCAGGAGTTCAAAGCCAGCCTCAGCAACTTCGTAAGGCCCTAAGCAACTTAGTAAGCCCCTGTCTCCACATAAAAATAAAAAGGGCCTGGGAATATAGCTCAGTTGGTAGAGGGCTTGCCTTGCATGCTCAAGGTCCTGGGTCCAATCCCAGCACCACAAAGTAAATAAATAAACAAAAAGGTCTGGAAATGTAGCTCAGTGGTAGAGTGCTCCTGGGTTCAATCTCCAGTATCAAAAAATAAAAATTAAAATAATTAAAATAGAAACAAAAAATACAGAGAACATTTAAAAGTTATCAAAAAGAAAAGATCATCATGCATCAAAGACCAACAGATTTACAGCAGACTTAACAACTGTTGCAGATACAAACAGATAAATAATAATATTTCCAAAGGACTAAGGGAAAAAACCTAACCTGTCAACCTCGAATTTTATGCATAGCTAAGTTATCACAAGTGTAGGGGAAGGAACAGACAGCATCTTCCCTGAAAAAACTATTAAGCAGCTATTAACTATGTACTTTTGGCGACTCATGGTGGCACATACCTGTAACCCCAGCAGCTCAGTAGGCTGAGACAGGAGGATTGCAAATTCAAAGCCAGCCTCAGCAACTGAGCCAGGCCCTAAGCAACTGAGCAAGATCCCGTCTCTAAATAAACTATAAAAAAGGGCTGGGGTGCTGGGGTTGTGGCTCTGCGATAGAGCGCTTGCCTAGCATGTGTGAGGCCCTGGGTTAGATCTTCAGTACCACATAAAAATAAATAAAATAAAGGTATTATGTCCAACTACAACTAAAAAATGTTTATTTTTTTTTTTAAAAAAGGGCTGGGGACGTGGCTTAGTAGTTAAGCACCCCTGGGTTCAATCCCTAGTACAAAAAAAAAGTACTTTTGAAAGAAGAAAAATGAACCCAAAGAAAAGATATGATTTGAAGGGGGAAAAATTCACACAACAAAATTGATAAAGATTTTATCATCGTGGGAAATAGAGAACAAATGAATAAGCAAAATGATGTCAGGTATCAATAATGCTCTGAGGAGAGCAAGGTGACAGGTGTTTGTTTCAGAGCTACCTAGAGGGGAAGGGCCCTGCCTTGGACAGTACAAGTTTTCTTTCTCAATAGCAGCACTGACCTTCTGGTGGGGAACATTCCTTGTGGTGGGGAGCTGATGTGGGTATCAGGGGATGTATACAGCACCCTTCCATGTAACAACCAAAAAATGTATCAGGAGGTAGAACTGTCCTCTCTTGAGAACCCTAGAAGAGGGTGTTCTGGGAGGGCCTCTATGAGGAGATGACACGGAGCTGCCATATGAAAACAAAGTACTAGATAGCCTAAATGTTGGAGAAGGTCACTCTAAGGAGATGGGACCGCAAGTGCAATGACCTTCATGGGAAAAGGTCTTGTATCTTTGAGAAACCAAAACAAGAATGGAGGAAAGCAAGGATGGGAACTGAGATGAGTGCGAGAAGTGGAGAAGGTGACATCAGCTCCAGACCTCTGTGGGCCACTATACGGAATCTGGATTTATTCTAAAAGCAACGGGAACTGCAATGATCTGGTTGAGTATTTTCAAAAAGTTTCTCCGCTGCTGGGTGGAGAGGAGAAAACGCTGAAGGAGCACGGGTGGCGGCAGGAGAGGTAGAGGATGCAGCAGGCGCAGGAGCCACTGCATGGCAATGGGGAAGTATGAATGCATGAGCGGCGGCAGCACCCAGCCACCACCTGGAGACAACGTTATTATGACTGCAGAACATGCCTCTTCCAGGTGACACAGCACGCAGCACAGTGGTTCTGAACAGAAGAGGGACCTCGGCTCCCAGCCTTCCTTACTAGCAGCATGATCTCTGGACCATCTGGGGCCGGTAGGTGGGGACGTGGCCACCTGCCTCGCGCTCTTTGCCCCGGCAGGAGCTTCTACACCCGCCGGCACGGCACGCTCGCCGGCTCAACAGGGCCAAATCCCCTCGCCGCGCGGCCCAGGCCTGACGCCCCATGCCCTCCAGGTGGGCACGATACCCCAGCGGAAGACTGGTCCTCTAACCCCCGAGCGACTGTCTCTCTCAGGTGAGGAGCCAGGCCCTGCCATGCCACTTGGCAAAGTTATGGAAACCAATGCCTCGGACTCCCCGGCTCCACGCGAGACCAGGTGTCCAGGGACGCGCCCGCGCCGGGGTCTGCAGTTCCCAGCAGCGCGGGGGCTGTGCGCCTGTCGCCCTGCAGCCCTTTGGCACCAGGCCCAGGAGCGCCGGGCTCGGTCCTTTGCCCCGCATCCGTGCCGGCGGACTCTGGGGCCGCGCGGCCGCCTCACCCCTCTCGAAGTCCATCTCCTCCAGCGTCTGCTGCACGCCGGGCACCGCCACCGGACGTGAGCAGCAGTGTGGGTCCGCAAAGGGCCGCGGTGCAGCCATCCCAGCCTCGCAGGTCGCCAGCCAGGCCTCAGTGAGCCCGGAGGGCGGACGCAGTGCCCACCCCGCCACCCTAATCTGACCAATCGGCGCCAGCGACTGTCTCCAGAGTCCCGTCCCTCTCCAGAGCTGACCAATGCAGTGTCTAGGCCTTTGCTCAAGAACCAATGCGGCGGCGGGGCGGGACTTGCTGCGCCGGGCCGCGCTCCGACGCCGCCGCGCGAGGGCGCGCGAGGCTAAGCGGTGGGCGGCGGAGTGGCGGTCTCGGGTCCGGGGCTGGACGCCAAGGGAGTGCCGGACGCCGCGGGGAGGGCGAGCAGCGCTGCCGCGCCTTGTAGGGTATGGGGACCAGGCGGCTGGCCTCCGCCAGCAGCTTTTGTCACGTTCTCCAGAACCCAGCCCTTTAGAGGCCTCGCCAGCTCTTTCCGTTACTGCCCTCGACCCACCCAGATCCCCACGGTAGCGGTCATCGGGCGCGCTCCGCGGTCCTTCACGCCTCCTTTCCCGCACCACCCAATGCAAGCCGACCAGGGGCGGCGCAGTGGCCGCCCGAAAGGCCCCGGATTCCGCCCCCCTTCCTTAAAAGTCTATTAGGGAGCGGGTGACAACATGTTCTGCGCCTGGGTGCAGCCACGAGGGCAGGGCAGGGCAGGCCAGGGCCTCTGTTTCTTTCAGTCACCCCCCACCTGAAGTGGAACCCGGCAGTGCTGTACCACCTAGCTGCACCTCCGGTCCTAAATATTTTTAAACAGGGTCTCCCTAAATTGCCCGGGCTGGCCTACAACCTGCGAGAATACCACCTGTCTGTCTTTTGAGTAGCTGGGATTGTGACCCTGAAATCAATCCTCGTGTGTCCCTCAAGAGATCCTCTGGGCTGTCATCGGCAGACCATGTGCTGAGTGTAGCACGCTTCTGATCTGGCCTTCTCAACCCACGCTCGCGGAGACCCAGGGCGCCAGCCTGATCAAGCAGTCAAGTGCGTAGGGAGACCTCGTTTGCACTGCCTTTCCATTGCCTCTGCTCCTGGGCGTGAGCTCGTTGTGTCCGAACCCGTCAGGAGCACTCAGAAATGAATCCAAGCTAGGGCCTGTTGTTTGTCTCGCGGAACATCTGGACCCTGTACCACCCTCTCACCAAGAGAAGGGCTTGGAACACACTGGGTGGCAGGAGGGGAAGTTCCTTCCCTACATGGTTGTGGCACTGAAGACTTGGCATTCTTGCATCTCTCCTCCCTGATCCATCCTCTTGCAAGCAACCACTGTCCACACACCCTTAGGCTGCTTCTAGGACTCCTCCTTCAGCCCCCTGACTCCCACTCACCCTCCCCAGAGTTCTGGGAAGGCAGGCCCCTCCCCTCCTCTGCCCTGACTTCTCCTTTGGCCAGGAGCCAAGCCTGGCTCCCGAGGGGCTGTGGCCCTGGTCTCTTTCCCAGCCCTGTAGGCACCACTGTGGGAAAACACTGGAGTCTGGACTGTCCCCTCTGGCAAACGACACAGGCAGAAGGGCCCACGGAAGGGGTAGATGCCCTGGGACTGTGGTGGGAAGCCCCATCCAGCCTGGATCTTTCCCTCTTGGTACCCTGATAGATGGGCTTTGGCCCAAATGTCTTATCCCTGTCACAGCTTTATTTTCTCCATTTTATTTGTCAATATAAAAATATTCAAATATTTACAACAAATAAATACGTGGGGACACAATAAGTTACACTGTTAGGAGAGCCCTCTTCCCAGGGCTGGGAGAGGATATGCCAGTATCCACAGCATGCCCACCCTCTCCATTCCCTCCCTCATACCTTTCCCAGCCCTGTTTGGTAAGAAGACAAGTATAAAACCACGGGAACCCGCGGCCAAGTGGGAGGCCCCGCCCACCCTTCCCCCCAAACACACAGGAGGCTCCATCTCCCTCCCCCCACCCTGAAAACATTCACAGCCCTAGAAGCAGGACTAGGCCCACCCCTGAGCCCTGCACTCCCCCCAAAGGGGTACAGCACCCTGCCCACCCCACCCCAATATGTACATCACTGCCCACACTCAGGGCAGGTGGGGGTAGGAGAGGCAAAGTGATTCGACCCCTTCCCCTTCATAGCTCCAAAGACTCACCAGGAGGAACCCAGGCCAAGGGAAGACTGACAGAAACAGGAAGGCCACACACACACACACACACTCAGACACGCACACGCACACCACACAAATGCACACAAACGCACGCACATCTTGAAACTTCTGCCTTGAAACATTTTGGCTGCTGGGGTCCCACGTGTCCAAGATTCACAGAAGAGGAGGAGCCTCCTGTGCGGCTGGTGCCCTGGTGAGCCACGCAAGTGGCAGTGCCCATGCTGAGCAGGTCCTCATGGCCGGGCGAGTGCTGGGCAGCGCCTGTCCCAGGCAGAGCAGGTGCCCGTGCCATGTCCCTGAGGTAGCTGGTGCCTGTGCAAATGTAGGCGTTTCGCCTCCCCCGCCCCCGCCAATGCGGTGGGCAGCTCCCCTCATACCGAGGACTCCTCGGGGTTGGAGTCGGGCAGCGGCTGGCGCTGCTGCAGTTTGCGCCGCAGTTCGTCAGCCAGCTCAGGCAGGGGATGCCCTCCCCGGTCCTCCCCTCCTAACTGCAAGCGCACATAACCGTTGGCATTTGAGTTCCGCCCGCCCCCCAGGTGAAGCCTGGTTGGAGAAGGCAGGGGCTGGCCTGGGATGCCAGGTGGTGGAGATGGGGGCCCCCCTCCGGGCTGGCACCGGGCGTGTCCAGGCACAATCTTGAGGGAGCCATCCGAGTAGTAGTAGCCAACGGGATCCCAAAGTTTCTCATCTGTTTCAGGGCCGGGCCGAAAAGGGGGACTGGTGGGTTCTTTGGGCAGCTCCAGGGGGTATACCAGGGTCCTCTCAGCTGCCTTGGCGCCTTTTTCCAGCTCTTCCCGCAGCCGCCGGCGCAGGGACAAAACCAGAAGCAGCAGCACCAGGCACACGGCCCCCAGGGCCACCACAGCCAGCCACACTAGCCCCAGGTTTTCCAAGGGAGCCCGGGCCTCCAGGGTCACTGCGGGGCCTGCCACCACAGCCACAAGGTAGCCTTCAGCAGCCAGCCGTGCCCCCTGCTCCTCTGAAAAGCAGTGGTAGGTCCCAGCATGGCGGGGCTGGGCGGCCATCACCACCAGGGCCTGGAGTCGGGCATCGTAGAGGAAGGAGCCGGGCTGTTCTGCAGGTAGGTCCCGGCCCGCAAAGGTCCAGCGGGCATGGGCCAGGTTGGAGGAGAGGCGACAGGGCAGCACCAGGTCCGTGCCTGCTACCACTGTGATGTTCTTGGGCGTGAGCCTGGCTGCAGCAGCAGAGAGAGAAGGGAGCAGCGTCAGTGCAAGAGACCCAGGGCAGGGGGACGCGGAAACCCCAGCTGAGGTCCAGGGCCCATCCCAAGGGGGCAGGGCCAGGAAAGAGCTCACCTTTCTTACTGCCACGAAGGTCACAAAAGGCCGAGGTGTCCGAGATGGTCATGTGCTGAACCAGCAGAGATCTGGCAGAAGCAGGGGGGGTCAGTAGCCTGGCTCTAACACCGTGCCCACCCACCTTCCTGATCCCAGCCCTCACAGAGCCCAACTCACCCAGAGTGGCTGGCTACAGACACACAGCGGCTGGTGTTGACGCTCCAGGCACAATAGGGATCCCGGGCCAGGACACAGTCTGCACAGAAGCGGTACTTCACACAGTCTGCCAGGGGCAGCTGGACCAGCTGAGAGCGGGAGCCCGCAAAGAGCAGCTTCTGTAGGAGAAGAAGCGTGAGAGGGTCCCCAGGGCCAGACACAGCGTAGGGTGGCTCAGACCCCAAGAAGCATAAGCAGGAGAGGTGACCAGATGAGGAGAAGGCAGAACGACAGCCCTCCAGAGAGGACCCAAGGCCTAAAGAACACAGAGGTTTCCTGCCAGCCAGCACAATCCTAAGCACCTTATGGTGGACATGACCTTATTAGGGCCAACAGACACGTGAGCCTGAGAGGTGTGATATCTCCCTCTCTCTCTCTCTCTCTCTCTCTCTCTCTCTCTCACACACACACACACACACACACACACACACTGCAAGAAACATGTTCCTCCAGCTCCATCAGCTCTTACAATAGCACCAGTGCAGCATAAGGTGTTTTCCTCTGTTTGAATGGTAACTGCCAATCTGAGTGTTTACACAACCCCACACTCTCTTTCTGCCATTATTCCATGTGCTGGGCACAATTTTAAGTCACAATAGCTGGCAAAAGGCAAACAAATCAGCATCGAGAGGGTGCTGCAAATGTGCCAGAAAGTTTTGCATGAGGGTTAAAGAAAAGGCCAACACTTTGGGGCACAGGGAGGGGAAGCAGAGGGTCAGGCCCACAGCACCACTGGGGACTGGGCGGAAAGCAACCCCGGAAGGCCGCTGTAAACATGTCAAAGCTGGGAGGCCTAGCCAGTCGGAAAGGATCAGAGAGGAGGTTGTAGGCAAAGCCACAGCCCAACATGGAGGCACCTGAAGAAAATGCGAGCACAGGTGTCAGGCCTGGTCCCGGGAATTCAGCCCTGCAGGGACCCTGCATACATAATGCCCCTGCAGAGCGCCAGAACCATTCACACGTGCCCTGACTTCCTAGGCTTGCCGGGGTTGACTGGGGTGTGCTGCGCTGGCCAACCATGCCAACCTGACTAGGGATGGTGGAGTGGTGCGATGACAGCGGCGTGAGGCCTGACTTGCTACCTTGCTTGGTGACAGCACCAGACTTTCCACTGGCTCCTGGTCAAACACTTGCAGCTCCTCAATTAGGTGGACCCAGGTCCCCAGGTTCACAGCCTTGAGCAGCCAGCCATCTCCTGCGGAAGTTTGGAGGACAAGTTGTCAATGACAGGGAATGAGGCTCTTGGGCGTCTCCCTGCCCCAGGCACGCCCGGCATCTGCCTACCTGTGCCAATGAACAGCACTGTATAGGTGGCTCCGTCAAGTCCTGTAATGCGGTCGGCCACCAAATGGGTGAAGTTGGTGTTCTTCTTCACGAGCAGGGGCCGGCTCCACCGAGGTGCCACCTGGTCCTCCATCAGTGGGTGCTTCTTGATGAAGTTGAGGGTGTTGTCAGGCAGCTCCAGAGAACTAGTGTAGCCATGGCGACGGTGCCAGTTGTTGATGCACTGGTGGAGGCAGGAGTGTGGGCAGGGGAGTGATCATCTGGGTGGGAGGCCATTGGAACTGACAGAGGGAGTGCATCCCCACCCTGGGGACTCACCGAGCCAGGCCGGGGGCTGGGTATTGGGTCAGTGTAGCGACCCCACTTTTGTGCTTGCTCACGGTACTCCTTGTAGGGACCCTCAAACACCCGCTGGATCTCTTCCAACTGGTACTCACAGACTGCAGACACGTCCATATCACCCCTATTGCAGTGAGAGAGGGACTGCAAGGGTCAGGTCCAGTGCCTGCCTTACTATCTCCCCCCAGCTATGAGGATAGCAGGAAAGCAGGCGTTAGCACAAAGTGCTCTTGCTAACAAGAATATACCAGCAGTCCACTCTAAAGTGCCACCAGGCCAGGGCCTTGCTCACCTCACCCAGAGGGCTCTAAAAAGGGGCAAGTATGAGCCAGGCTCAGTGGCGCACGCCTGCATCAAAGCCAGCTTCAGCAAAAGCAAGGCCCTAAGCAACTCAGTGAGACCCTGTCTCTAAATAAAATACAAAATAGGGCTGGGGATGTGGCTCAGTGGTCGAATGCCCCTGAGTCCAATCCCCAGTACAAAAAAAAGCGGGGGAGGGGGGACCAGGCAAGTACTCAGTGTTCCAGACACTGACCACCTGGATGTTCCCCAGAGGACAGCCTGGTGCAGGCCCTCCCACACACACACAGTCCCTAACCTGAACACCTGGTACTCCCAACTCCACAGGATTCCCAGCCAACTCACCATCGTGCTCGAAAAACACCGAAGAAGGTGGTATTGTGCCAGGAGGCGCCCTGCAGGGTGTGCACAGCCCACAGTTGGTTGAAATAGAGCTGCCAGTCGGGCGCCGAGCACCCCAGCCGCGCCTTCAGGAACGTGGTCCACTTCTTCTGCAGTGTGCGCGCGCCCCCCATGTCGCCCTGGCAGATGGCAAGGGGACGCAGTGGGTCAGCCCCTGCAGCGCCAGCAGGGCTCCCGGGGCCCATGCCGAGGGGCTACTGAGTACCTTGCAAACGCGGGCAACTCGGGCCACCACCTGCTCGGCATAGCAGTCGTACTCCACAGCCCGCTCGCTGAAGAAGAAGTACACCTTGTCGTCATCCCCGGTGAAGCTCCCCACGCTCTCAGGGACGTAGGCAGAGGCGACAAAGTGGGGCTCTGTGGCAAGGCAAGGAGGGTCAGCCGTGGGGTGCTGGGGCCCTCACAGGCCTCTGGCCCTGGGCTTCCCCAGCCCATACCCTGCTCACCGTTGAGCCAAAAGGCCAGGTATTCTGTCTTCATGGGATGGTGGGGCCCCATGTTCCGTAGGATGACAGGCTCGGTGCCCAGGAAGTTGTTGAGGGTGGCTGAGTACAGCTCGCCATCTGTAGGAGATGGAGGATCAGCCACACCAGAAACAAGCCGGAGACACTCCAGAGTGTGCCAAGTCCCAGGGGACTCACCCAGTATGGGGGCAGCCACTCACCCACAAGGAGGCCAGTGTGGCCCTTAGCTGGGTCATAGGGACACTTCCCCTTCCCATCATCAAACTCTCCACGCTCCAAAGTGAAGGTGAGCATGTCCTAGGGATAGAGGGAGCCAGTCAGGAGGACAGGCAACAAGGGCAGGGCCTTCTACTGGAGGCCAGGGCAGAGGGCAGCCAGGGAGGGGCAGCACTCACAATGTAGGCGCACTTGGGCTGAAAGGCGTAGGTACCACAGACGTACAGGTGGGAGGCGTTATAGGGCTGCAGGAAGCGGATGAAGTTGAAGCACTCCGTCTGCGGGGGAGAGGGGTCAGTCAGTGACAGTTGAGGGTGTGGGGCCACTAGTACCAGGGTGGAGAGATGTCACCCTGGTGCAATAGAAGCGCAAGAAACAGTGCCCTGTGAGGTCCAGCAGGTGGGCAGTGCCTGAGCACCCACCTGGTTGCTCTTGCCTTTCTGGGTACACTCGATCTTCTTCTCAGCTGGTGCCTCCCAAGAGATCTAGGGAAGGGGGGGGCAATGTCACAGGTACAGGCTGAGCATGAGGATACCCTGTGTGAAAACTTGGTTCCCATACTCTGGGGGCTTCTTTCAGTAGAGGAGAAGCTCCTACCCACCAGCCAGGGGCCCTGGCACTTATCATCCCAGTCACTCAGGAGGCTAATGCAGGAGTATTGCAAGTTCAAGGCCAGCCCCGGAAACTTAGTAAGACCCTGTCTCTAAATAAACTTTAAAAAGGGACCGGGGATATAGCTCAGAGTTGTGCCCCTGGGTTTAATCTCAAGTACGTGTGTGTTGAGAGGGGAGTCCCAAACCACCCCACTATGGCAGAACCCAATAAGTGCCACAGAAAGGAGCAGAGAACTTGCTGATTCTAAAGGAGGGTGGGCAGGCCTGGGGGCTGAGGGGCAGCCTGCAATGCAAGCTCCTCCGCATCCTGTCCTGTCACCCCACCCGCGTGCCTCCCCTGCCCCACCTCTCACCACGCCTTGCAGCTCCAGAGCCTCCATGCTGAAGGCAAACAGGGCCTCTCGGGCCCCCACATACAGGAGTCCGGAATGCTCAGTCAGAGTCAGCGTCAGAAAGTCCTGGATGCCCGTTTGGGAGAAGCGCCTTACCACCGTGGCCAGATCTGCAGGGACAAGAACAAGGCCAGAGTGAGCAGGATGCTCACTGGGGTTCCAGTCTTGCCTTGTCCAATGGTCTTTTGGGCCCAACCACCCTGGTTCCCCACATGAGAGACACATGCAGATGGCAGCCACGCCCCTGGCTAGCAATAAAGGGCATTTTCTGAATAGCCTTTGGCTTTCACAGGTCCACCCAGGCCTCCCCGGCCTTCCTCAGCCCGGGAAGAGGCAAATCTGGGTTGGTAAGGAGGAAGGAAGGACACTTCAGCCACAGCTTCCGGCCAGAGGAAGCCATCAGACTGATGGTTCTCCCTGTCAGGGTCAGCGGCACCTCCAGCTGCAGAGCTGGGCACCCCCCCTCCGTTTCCTTGTCTTCTGCTTCCTCCTTTGTTCTGATGCCTGCACCAGGGTCCAGCCAGGCCCTGCAGCCAGTCTAGCAGGGCAAGAGATATAGAAGAGTCGTGGGCTGTCTCAGGAAACCCTTCACTCCAGGCTGCCAGAGATGCAAGCACAGCTGGCCTGGGACAGGCAGGGCTGGCAGGAGGGGGAGGGGAAGGGGAAGGAGTTGGCACTGGGAGGTCAGAGATGACACTGAGGCTTGAGCCTGGGAACCTCTGCTGCCATTCAGCATGTACAGGGTATGTCACCATTTATCCAGTATACGACCCCTACAGCAGTCCCCTAAATAGCTGGCCCCCTGCCCTGAAGGTCCCCCCAAACCAGTCTGAGTCTTTGGCTGACACACGTTGGCAAAGGAGGGCTTCTTTAGTAGTGGAGTGCAGCCTGTGGGAGGTGAGCTCATCCCAGGTCCCCAGAGTGCAGGGATGATACAAACACCTGACATCACCTCTTCACACAGGTGTGTGTGCACAAGGAGACTGCCAGGTCTGCCCTGTCCTCCCTGAATGTGAGCACATGCACTTATGCATACCCATCAAGGTGCCACCAGACAGTATGCGTGTGGGCAGCAGGAGGGTCTATAGGGGTGGATAAGGGGCTTCTGGGTACAGAGAACTAGAAAGGCTGGGGGGACAGCCTCTGGCTAACTCCTGTCCTGGTTCTGATTCCTCCCTAGGCTTCCAGCAGCAATGATTCACGAGGCGAGCATGGAGAGCAGACATTGCTCTCACTTGCACACCAGGCCAGCAAAATTTGGGTTGGGGGGCTGGTAAAAATTCTCCCAGCGCCATCCTAAGTGTCAGAAAGGGGCACCTAGGATGCACCCCAGGTCCAGACCAATACTTAGTTCTGGGTCCCTGGGTCCAGTTACATTTCTGAGAAACTGGCACCAAACACATCAGAATAAACCGACCACAGGCTTAGAGGCAATTCCTAGGCAGCCTGTCCCCTGCCTCCCTCCCCCAGTCTTTCTGTCCGACTTGAAGCACTCACCCCCAGAAGGCACTGTCTTCCTGGGCACGAGATTCCACCACACCTCAGCCCCAATGCCCAGGCCCCACAGCCCTGCTGCCAGCAGCCAGACAGCCCAGTGTGGGGCCATGGTGCACGCCCCAGCTCTAAGCTCCAGACCAGCAGCCCTGCCGAGGAAAAAGAAATGGTCAGCATGGCCAGAGAAACCAACTTGGAAGGGGGCCACACCGAGAACACACAGGACACCTGACAGGAGCTCCCCGGCCCCTCTCTTATGAGGGGAACCTAGCTCCCCACAGCTGGCCTCTAACCCCTCAGTCCCCCAGTGACCCAGCAGTCTCCCTGGGGGAGACAGGCGGGAGGTGAATCAGCTGGAGGCATGGACAAATATCAAAAAGCCCCCTAAGGCTTCTAGGCCCTCCCTAGCCCTCTCAACAGGAAGTTAGTTTAGAAAAATAAAAAAAGAGGGACACCCACCACACACATTCAGACCTAAGAGGTTTGAGAGTTTCTTAAAATAGCCTCAAGGAGCAGGACCTGCATCCACTGAGCTCCAGCCAGCCCCAACCCAATTCTGGGAGGCAAACCCCTTGGCAGAGTGAGGGGACAAGTGGTGGGGCAGGGGGTTGGCAAAGCTTCCCACCCAGGGGACTAGGTGCAGCAGGCTGCGTGCCTAGGTCCTGGACCCAGCCTGTCCCCTCCCCCAGCGCAGACAATAGCCGGGCAGAGCCCAAAACCCCGTTCCACATCGACAGGGACAGAGTGGGAGTGGGGCCGGGAGCCGCAGGGGCCCAGCTTCCCGAGGCCCCTTTGTTGCCCAAGAGGGAGGCAGGAAGTGGGTGGGATGGGCGTGGAAATGACCAGGGCCTCATCCTGTTCCTTGCTTGGCCTCCTAGGAGACACTAGCCCTCGGGCTGAGGGACGACAGGGGTACAGTGCCAGTTCTGGTCAAAGCCTGGATCTCCCCGCAGCGCTGGCAGGCGGGGGCGGGGAAGCATAAAGGAGCTGGGGAGCCCAAGAGGGTTCCTCCAGGACCAAGGGGGATGCACGCCTCCGGCCGGCGCCCCAGCGCTCCCTGGGGTGTGACGAACCTCTCCAACTCCGGGATTGCGCCCAGGGGGCCCTGCTCTAAGCAGACCATCGGTACTTATTTCCACTGCTTCTGTTCCCCCTACCCCGTACCGGGTACAGAGACAGAAGCTGGGGACTCGCTCACCCCAAAACAAAGGGTCCCCGCCAAGACCCTGTCCCGGGTCCCCCGGTTCTCCCCTCCCCCAGCTCGGGGGATTTGAATGCAAACAAAGCGGCAGCGCTGGGAGCATGGTGGAGCCTGGCCTACGGACGCCCTCTGTCGGCCCAGATCCCCAGCGCGGGAAGGGCGGGGGGGGGGGATAGGGCTGCGTTCGCCCCCTCCAACACACCCCCAGCCTCTGTGCCCCTTACCCAGGCTCGGGCAGGACCCAGTGACGTGCCCCGAAAATCTATGCGCGCAGCGGAGCCCCCACCCCAGGCTCCTCCCAGGGCAAGACACCCACCGCCCAGGGGTGGAGGGGCGTGGGGTCCGGGCTGTGCGCTCGACACCCTTGCCCACCCCGAGCGGCCGGCCGGGACGGCGGCGCCCCAGCCGGGAACAGAGCGGCCGCGCTGGAGACGGGGGCCTGGCTTTCCCGGCCAACCCGCCTCCTCGGCGGGGCGGGCGGGCAGGCAGGGGGCCGCGGCAGGGAAATCCGATCCCACAACATCGGCCACGGTCCAAGCCCGCCCCAAACTTTCCGTCGGGGGTGGAGGAGCCGGGAGCAGCTGGGGAGCCTGGCGGGGATCCCGGCCCCGCGCGGACAGCCCGAGGGTCTCCCACTCCCCTGCCCGGCCCGCCCCTCCTGCCCCTGAGGCAGCGGGCACTGCTCGCCCCGCTCCTCAGCGCCGGCGAAGCAGCCTGAGGGAGCCGAGGGAAGGACCCCGGGCGGACAGCTGTCTCGGTCGCCGCCCCTCCCTGCGCCCCCAGACGCTGTCCCTCGCGCGCGCGGCAGCCCAAGTCCGAGAAGGGGGACAAAGCGACGGCTCCGGGGCCCCACGGCTCCGGCTCCGCGCAAGCCCGGCCTCACTCACCTCTTGCACGCAGCTCGAATCCCTGGGCGCCGCCCTCGCGTTCGGCTCCGACCGCGGCCCGCCCCTAACCCCGCGCGCTCCCGCCGCCCGCCTCCGCGGCCCCTCTGCCACCGCCCCGAGTCCGGGCTCCGCTCCGCGCCCCTGGGCTCGGGCTCGGGCTCGGCGCTCCACCGCCGGGGCCGGCTCTTTCTCCGCCGCGGCCGCCGCTCTCCGCCCCCTCCCCTGACGTCAGGCGGGGGGGGTCGGGCGGGGGCGGGACGCCGAGGCCCGCGCGGGAGGGGGCTGCGACCCGCCGGCCCAGCTGCCCTGGGCTCCTGGGCTCGGACCCCTGCCCGTCAGGGTGCTCAGCCGCCCCAGGCCTGGGAGTCGTGATCTGCGCCACGGCGCCTGGAGGTGGCGGGGAGGGACTCCGGGCTTTGCCACTGGAGAATCGGACTCACCTGGCCTTTCCAAAGTGTCCCCCGAAGACCTGCGGCGGGTTGGGCTCGGGAATGGGGCTGAGGTGCGCCTCACTCTCCAGTTACCACTCAGGAGAGCCACTTCAGGGCGCGAATTCCAGGAACGCGCGCCGGAGGAAACCCAGGGCTTCTCTTGGGGAGGACCAGAGCGGTCTGGTTTTTGGTCCCCAATTCTTCCTGGTTTCTGGTCCCAACGCCCACTGGCCCCTGCCCTCGAACTGGAATGATCCTCACAGACCCAAGTCTCGGGCAGTCCGTCCCTTGTTTCTTAGTCTTCCGGCAGAGCCTACCCCCAGGAAATGACTCCTTCTGGTGCCACTGGAAGGCAGATTAACAAGTGGCACGAGCCCTGATGTTCAGATGAAAGGGGCTGAGGAGCCACGCTGAGCAGCACCACCACCTTCAGAACCGCCAGCCCCCGCCCACAGCCGGCCCACAGCCGCTCACTCCTCCAAGTAACTTGTAGCTCCTGCCTCCTGGGCGGTGCTGCCTGGCAAGTCCTCCTTCCTGCCAGCTGGTCCTCGGAGTTGGGCAGGTGGACAGAGGAACTTATGGGAGGCCACCCCCTGACTAGAGCCAAAGGGCAAGAGTGGAGGGACTGCAGGCCCTGAGGTTTCCACCATAACTCTGAGCCAGGGGGAGTCCTGGAGGGAAGAAACACTGTTAGGCTGTCTATCTAGAGTGTAAATCGGTGGGACAGAAGCTTTTGTTCTGGGTTAAAACTTGGCATTTGAAAAGTGGAGACCAGAAAAGCAGTGGAGATAATTCAGAAAAGCGGCCCAGTTTGGTTTCAGTAACAATTGGGTCTTTGCTGGTATACAAAAAGGCCCCATTCTCTCTCTCTGGCCAAACCACATTTCCCAGCTCCTTTCCACTAGGAAAATAGCTGTGGCTTTGGAGATGCTGGAGATTGGTGGCAAGCCAGATTACAGTTACCTTGGGGTGGGCAGGGCAGGTGCCCTGCTGCAGCTGCCAGGGAGGGAAAAGATGCACTACCTCCTCTGATTATGGATTTTATTTTTTTAGTACTAGAAATCAAACCCAGGCCCTCAAGCACACTAGCCAAGTCAAATGCTCTACCATGAGCTACATCCCCAGCCCTCTAGTCTTGATTAGACCCTGGTTCCATTTAAGTGGGGATTAACTGATATGCAGATGCTCTCTCCCATTCTTTTTATGCTTTAGATGGTCCAATTTGCCTTCATATACATTTCCCCACTCTACCCTCATGACCACCCTGTAAAAACTGGTAATGACAGTTACACTTGTAATCCCAGTGAGCATGACAGTGTACACTTGTAATCCCAGCAACTCAGGAGGCTGAGGCAGGAGGATCCCAAGTTCAAGACCAGCCTCAGCAACTTAAGGAGGCCCTAAGCAACTTAACAAGACCCTGTCTCAAAAAACAAATAAACCAAAAAATACCTGCAGATGGAGTGCTCAGTACTAGAGCCTCCTGGGTTCAATTGCGAGGGCCGGTGGGGGTGTTAAATTAAATCAGATCTTGGTATTCTCATTTCTGTCTTCCAACAAGTCAACATGTACCCTGACAATGTCCACTTCCTGCTTTTCCTTGCATTCAAGCCTCACCACCAGCCTCTAGGTGCAAGGGTTACCAGTCAGAGACCTGAGCTCCCTGGCTCTACCTCCAAGGTGGCCCCAGTGGTTTGGTTTCACTGGCAGGGACAGTCTCCTTCTGTTTCTCAGTGGCAGGCATCAGGGTCCCCTATGCCAGGGATGTGGGCAGAAAGAAGCCTCCAGTAACAGACCCATGAGCCCCTCCTTCACAAAGACTCCTCAAAAACAAGGCTCCAGAAGGGCCAGGGGCACAGGCCTATAATCCTGATGAGAGGGGAGGATGGAAAGTTCAAGGCCAGCCTGGGCAATTTGGAGAGACCCTGTATCAAAATAAAATACAAAGGGCTGGGGATGTAGTTCAGTGGTAGAGCATTTGCCTAGCATATGCAAAGCCCTGAGTTTGATCTCCAGGAGGTATAAATAAGTAAAATATAAATACCAGGCTCCAGTTCCCCCTTCCACCTCCCTGCATTTCCTGCTGTATTCTGTTCATTCCCGGCACTGACCTTTTCTGTAGGTGGGTGGGCAAAGGATAAAGTTTCTTTGTATGACTATTTGTTCATGATTCATGCCTTTGAATAAAAGAACAACTGGTAGAAAACTAAGGATACTTGGGTCTTTCATTAAGAAAAAGTACTGCCAGGAGTGGTGGTTACATGCCTGTAATTCCAGCTACTTGGGAGGCTGAGGCAGGAGGATTGCAAGTTCCAGGCTAGCCTGGACATTTCAGCAAGACCTGGACTCACAGTAAATAAAAATTAAAGGTAGCTGGGTGTGTAGTTCAGTGGTGAGCACTCCCTGAAAATAAAAATTACTAAAATGGGGGTGGGGTCAGTCATCTGTCACATACCTGTCTAGTCTCCCTCGGACTGGCCTGGTGTCTGCTATGGAAGGCATACACCCTTCAGGTCCTAAGCCCTGACAGACCCTCCTCCTACTTGCCCCCGTTTGCTCTTGTGGCCAAGTAAGGGAAATACAAAGATGTACTAAATGTCAGCTGAGGCTCTCCAAAGATCTCTGGCAGCTCTGGCCAGTCTCTAGAGATGGCCCAGGAGTCTCACCTGAAAAGCAAATTCCCTTCCCCCACCCCCCACCACTGGTCGTGAACCCTGGTGCCCTTGACTTGTGCTACTCACTTGCTACTCCCCTGCTACTCCCCTGAGGCATCTCTCCAGGAGGAAGGACGAGGGTCAACCCATAGATGGGAAGTGAAAAAGCTTGGGTCAGCTACCCTTCAGGGACCCTGGGAGTGGAGACATGGAAAAGAGACTTCCTCCCTCTACTTCCTCTAAAAGGAGGGTTATCAAAGCCATCCACCTGGGAAGCCTTTCCCTTTCCAGCCCCTCCCTGCCACCATCACCGAAAGGAAGCAGGAAAACATCCGTCATCACTGCTTTTCCAGTGGCTTCTACCAGGATATCCCCCGCCTTTTCCCAGGGGCTTCAAAGACCTGAAGGGCAAGTGGTAAAATTGCCAGCATCATTATAGAATTTGTGGCCTTTAGGAGGCTAGGATCTCTAACTGATCCCAGCACATTTGGGGACATCTACTCAGCTTCCAGCCAGTCCCAGCAAGGGCCCATTACAGGGCCCAGGGGATAGCGTCTGCCCTTGGGTGACCTCCAGTGTACACCTCTCCTCAGGTTACAGCCAGGTATCTGGAGGGACTGAGTTGTCACCAACACCTCCTCTCCCCTTGATATCTATTTCCCTCTTGGTGATGAGTAGGTTTAGGGAGCAGGGAGCCAGGGCTGGGGAGAAGGGCTCCATCTATTTATGCTGATGGACAGACCCTCCCTTTCCCCAAGCCAGGTAGGGGTAGCTTCAAGAACTGGAAACTCCCAGTTCAGCCACTCGGGACTCCCTACCTGTCTCTGCTATTGGCAGTAAGAACAAAGAAGGGAAATTTCAAAGGTGATTTCCAGGTTTCCAGAGCACGCCAAGTAACTGAGGATCCACTGTCAGGATGTGCAGTGTCAGCAGCAGAGGCAGTCTGGAGGGAGGCCCTGTCCTCTTACCCAAAGACCTGGGCGGGCTGCTGCTGGGCAGCCCTCGGGCTGCCAGGGCCCATGCAGCATCTGTTGCAGCCAGAGAGAAACCAGAACTCATGCGGCCCAGGCATCCAAGTCACCCTGGCTCTGGAAGGGTTTCTTCCACCTCACTTGGCAAATACTTTGAAGCAGAAAAGATGTCCTGTGTGGCACCTGGCACTGTGCTATGTCTGTGCCCTCTGAATAATAGATCCCCCGGCTCCAGGCACTCTGGAGACCCCAAGAGGGAAGCAGCTATGTCTGAAACAGGCCCAGGAAGGGATGTGCCCCACTTTGGGTCTGCACACGGAGCCACTGAAGTTCCTCTATTTATTTACTTTGGTGGTGGTGGGGGGGTCCTGTTCTTTGAGTTGAGTGGTCACAGAGGTAATTCTCTGCTACCTCCTGACCACCTCTTATATCTCCTGCAAAATCTCATCCCAACCCAGGAATCAGGAGGGGCCAGCCATGGATTGCCAGTATTAGGGAGTGGACAGACAAGAGAAAATGGATACTCAGGGACCTGTGGGGGAAGAGAGGGCCCACTCAACTCTCAAGGGGTGCAGGTCAAAGATATCCAGTACCCCACTAAGGATCAGAACCCATGAAACTTACCTGGGGCAAGGCAAGGGAAAGCAAGAGCAGGATCTGGAACTGTCTTTTGGACCCGCCCCCACTCCTAAGTCTGGGAAGTTGATTTCAGAGCTAAACAATAAATTGAATTAAGCGTGATTACAGCCCTGACACACCATCTCCCTCTGTGTAGCCTCCCTGACGTGGGCGGGAAGTGGTCCCAGACTGGATCCAAACAAATGTTCCTCATCCCAGCTCCCAGTTTCCATGGCTCTTGGGCTGTAGGGGTAACTGTTCCCCCCTGCACGTCTGCAGAGAGCCCTCAGGTGCAGGAGTAAGGCCTGCACCCGCCCCCCTTCCTGTCACATGACTGCTGGAGGTGAGAATTTTGTAGCAGGGAAGCCACAGGCATCCGGAGGCTGGACATTGGGCATGTGCCCTTGGGATCAGATGGAAAGGAGCCTTCTAAGCCACTGATGCTGAAATAAACTTTAATGTCACAAAGGGACCTCACATTAGAGGCAAGGAGAGAGGGTGGAGAGAGGGGAAGACTCCTAGGAGGGCCCAGGAGGCCCCAGGAAATCAGAGCCATGAGGCAAAGGCCTTGGGGAGGAATTGCTGCTGGGAAGGGCTGGGAGCAGAAGGGTGGGCTGGGCAGGGAGTGGCCGAGCCTTGCGGGCAGCTGACCGTGGTGGAGAGGGCTCCTGCTTCATCAGGCCGCTCAGTCTGGGACCTCCTTTGGCCTCCATTCTTTGCCTCCTGCAGTTCCTGGAGTCCTGTTCACTTCCTGCTGGAGTCAAGAGCCCTGGGCTGCCCTGCCCTTGCTCCTTTAGATGTCTTTCCAGGGGCTAAAGTACTGGGCCTGTGGCAAGGAGAAAAACAGGCTGCAGTAACCTGGCCCAGGTGCTGCCCTCTCCTGAGACTCTCTGGATAAACAGCAAACACTCAACGTCTGCTCCAGACCTCCTCTGAGCCATGCAATGCCCTCAAGGCTCACCGTCCAGACAAGGACACAGCAGTCAACAGGCTACCTGACCACAATGTCACAAAGGAAAGCACTGCTCGGGTCTTCTCTCCCTCTGAACGGCTACAGGCCCAGGAGTGTGAACAGAGGTGGTCCTGCACCCTGGCTCTGCCAGGCCGCCGCTCGCTCTTCCTTCCCTTCTGGACAAACACACTGCTTCCCACCAGACTAGTGTGGTCCAGTTCCTGGGGGACCCAGGGTGAAGTCTGCTCTCTAGCTTTCTCAGGGACTTGTGAAATCTGAGACACAAGCTACAGCCTGTGGTCAGCGTGTCAGTCCCAAGTCAGAGGTTATGGGGAAGCACAAGAGACAGAGGCAAGCTGGGTGTCAGGGAGCCCTGAGAGGAAGGTATGGACAGGGATCTCTTTGGCCCAGCAGTCTCCAGCAAGGCCTGGGGACTCCTGGACAGCAGAGCCTCAAGCCAGCCTAGCAGGGTGCTGCTTGTTGGAGAAATGGAGGTCAGAGGGGAGGGTGCCAAGCAGAGGTTGCACAGTCTCCTGTATCAGGCTAAGCTGCCTCTGATATTCGCAGAACTGCCTACGTGACTGGATGAGCTCTCTCACCTGTCAGCGCCTCTGGTCAGTTTGCTCATCTGTAAAATGGGCTACCAACAACACCTGCCTCATGAGGGTTAGGTACATGCATGCAAAAACAGGTCCTCAGGGGCTGGGGATATAGCTCAGTTGGTAGAGTGTGTGCCTCATATGCACAAGGCCCTGGATTCAGTCCACAGCACCACACAACCACAACAAACAGGTCTTCAGGAAGTTTTAACTATGAACATTATTATCTAGAGGGTCTGTGACAATCTGGGTACTAAAGTTTGCTGCTATTGAAAACAGAAGGGATCAGGTTAGCCCAGGATCACTCTTGTTTATAGAGTGGGAGGCCAGCCCCAGGTCTTCAGGGAAAGTGGACAGGGCGATGAGAGCTGGTACCACTGGTACCCCTTCAGGCACTACTCATGACAAACTGGTACTGTCTCCCCAGGGCTGAGTTACTCCTCACTTTTATTTATTTATTTATTTATTTGGTATTTTTAGACAGGGTCTCACTGAATTGCTGAGGCTGGCCTCTACCCGCCATCCTTCTGGGGGTTGAATCCAGGGCCTTGAGCACACTAGAGGAATGTTTCAGCAATCACACACACACACACACACACACACACACACACACACACACATATCCAGGCACTGGATTCTTGATAAGAATGATGAGGGTCCCTCAGGGCATCTCCGCCCTCCCCCACCAACTGCCCTCTCCACCCTTGTCCTAGCCAGGAACTCAGCAGCTGCTGTGGAGTGGACATGTGGCTAGTTACCTCTGGCCAGCCCAGTCTGACCACTTCCCTCCCATCCCAGGTCTGGGGGCTGGAGCGGGCACCACCTGGGGCTGGCAGTGGGCCAGCAGCTCCTGCCAACGGATATAGGTCTGGGTGGCCAGGTCCTTGAGCTTGGTCCGGTGCATGGCCTGGGGGCTCTCCCGGATATGGGTGCTGATGTGGCGGTCCAACTGCATGCAGAGCAGCTGCAGCTCACCCTGTGGAGACGGATACGTGGGGGAGGGGCAGGAGGGAGGGCCAGCCAGAGGGAGGGAGGAAAGCCTCTGAGAGCCTGCAGGCAAGTGGGGCAGGAAAGGCACAGGGCAAGGGTCAGGACCACTTGAGAATGGGTCGTGGGACCTGATGGGAGGAAGAGGCCCTGGCACCCCACCCTGGCTGGGCCTCTCTCTGCAGCTCCTGGCAGAGGACTGGACTGCACCCCAGCTAACCCTGTCCCTTCCTCTTAGGACACTTACCCACTGGTCTGAAGTAATATCCTGGCTGCTGACCACCACTCCAGCCAGTGTCAGGAGGCTGTGGCACATGTAGCAGACCTGGAGAGAGCGCAGAGAGGGGATGCTCTAATGTGGCCCCTGCCTCTGCGGGTTCCTGGCCCTCAAGACCAGTGGGCCAAGGGTGGAGTCTCCCCACTACAAGGGTCCAGCAACAATCTCCAAGAGGATGGATGGCCTGTGTGAGCTGGCTTGGAGCCACACCCACTCAGACCTCTGACCACCAGCAGGCTCTACCAGCATTCCCCCCTAGATGAACTGTCCAGTCTTCCTTCAGACAAAGAAGGAATCCAGGACGGGGATGTACCTCAATAGGGAGTTTGAGACCCCAGGTTCATCCCCAGCACTGCAAAAACAAAACAAAAAGAACAAACAAAAAAGGAATCCCTTCCATCCAGAAACCACCCAAGCCTGTGCTGGGGCCTCCAGCAGAGAGGCCAGAGGCACCTCTTCACTTTGATGTCTGCCCGTCAGCTGAAGCACACACACCTGTGGACAGGGTGACCCAAAGTGCCACTAACCCTAAGCAGCTTTGTGCACACAGTGAAGGGGTGCCCTTTGCAGGATGATGCACCTGCACACAGTTTCTGACCAGCACAGACCCGGATGAGGAGCAGGAGCAGGCAGAGGAAGTTTGAGTGGAGCATGTGCACACTTTCCCCACCAGCTCCACCCTCGTTCCTGCTGCTGAACCCTTCAAACTGACCAGAGGACAGTTCGACCCCAAGGCAGTCTGACCCCATGGCACCTTGGACTCTCTTGGCACCATCCTCTACAAAATCTCTTCCAGGGAGCATCCCAAAAACAAATCAGGCCCCAGGTGAGAGGCAACCTGCTCCTGGCATTCTGAGCTCTTGTCTGTGGGTATGTGCCACCCCCACCCAGAGCTTCCTGCTGCCTTGTCCCCTTCTGCTTCTTACCTCTAAGATAAGCAGGGTGGTTAGAAACCTGTCACCATACCTATGGCAGATAAACAGCCCCATGACAAGCTGGGATGGGAGAGGAGGGTGGGGGGTGGCCGGCAGGGCTCCATCCTGGTGACAGTCTGGCCCTGGCTCCCCTGCCCTCATCAGCCTGCCCAGGTGGTGCCCGAAAAACGACAGCAGCCTCCTCACACTGACCTAGGAACGTCCCCATAACAGAAGCCAGGAATATTACTGAAGGCACCAACTTGGCACTATGAACAGACTTCCTGAAACTGAATACATGGTACAAAATCCTGAGGATAGAGGCCACTGCAGGGCTCCCACAGCAATACCTGCCCAAGACCCAGCCTGGTCAGCTCCGTGGCTAAGGCTCCCGGGAACCTGACTCAAGCTGACTAGCCCTGGGGGCCCTGCACCTGGCTAGCCCAGAGACACAGCGGGAAGCCACTGCCCCAGTGGGTAGTACCAAAGCTCCTCAACTCTGCTCCCACCTGCCAACCCCTGACCTTCCTGTGTGCTAGGTGCCCTACTGTCCAGGCCAGCTGATCACCGGTGAGGTGCCCTTTTGGTGCGCTGGGCCCCAAGGCTCCCTGGGTCCCCTGTATTCCAGCCTGGTCTTGAGAGAGAGGGTTCACTCCATCTAGCCTTTGCAATCCTGGCAAACAGCTCACGGCTCAGACCTGTGCATCTGAATTGTCCCTTGACTAAGGCACAGCCTCATCCACTTGGGGAGGAGGAAACTGCTCCAGAAAGATAATCATTTGGTCAACCACCACCAAACCTCAGTTTTCCCGTGGACCAGGACAAAGTCCTTCCAGGGTTGTTGTTGTTGTTTTTTTTTTTTTTTGTGTGTGTGTATGTGTGTGGTGGGGGGGGATACCCTGGGGATGCAGCTCAGGGGCTTCAGGGAGGAATTGACTAAGCTCAAGTGGGCCTCCATGTAACAGTAGGATTTGAGGCAAAGATGGCCCTGTGGGGGTGGAGATGGGCAGATGACAACACCAGACAGATCCTGAGGGCTGATACAAGACACAGAGGGGCACTGGGGACATGTGGCCAGGGCTGAGGGAGGGCCTGGGGTCGTGGCCTGAGAAGGTGGCTATGCAGGTGGGATGGAAGGGGGACCCAGGGCCCTCTCTGGAGCAGGGATTGCAGGACGAGGGCTTTCATCTGCCTTTTTCCTTTGTCCTTTCTTTTCTCTTCAGGGTGTTGTGTGGGCGAGCACTCCACTGAGCTCCACCCCCAGTTCGCATCTTCTCTCTTTTTTTTTTATCTATCTCTTTTTAAATTTTTTTTTTTAATTTATTTTTTAGGTGTAGATGGGCACAACATAATGCCTTTATTTTTTTTTTATGTGGTGCTGAGGATTGAACCCAGGTCCTGCCCGTGCCAGGCGAGTGCTCTACCGCTGAGCCACAATCCCAGCCCTCTTTTTAAATTTTTAAAAATTTTTTTTATTGGTTGTTCAAAACATTACAAAGCTCATGATATATCATCTTTCATACATTTGACTCAATTGGGTTATGAACTCCCTTCTCTTAAGAGTATTTCTCTACCATGTGTGTGCTTTACTCATGGAGTCAAAATATAACACAAACTGGTTGTTTTTCTAAAAATTACAAGACACTGCCCATGATAATGTGACTGAAACTCACTGGTCTTGGGGTGGGTGTGGGTAAGGGAGAGACACATGACCTTGAAAAGAAGCTGAGGCCTTTCCCTTTTTTGTTGTTGAAACCCAGGATTGACCCACAGATGTTTAACCACTAAGGCACATCCCCAGCTCCTTTTCATTTTTTATTTAGAGGCAAGGTCTCACTGAGTTGCTGAGGACATTGCTAAATTGCAGAGGCTGGCCTTGAAATTTTGATCCTCCTATCTCAGTCTCCCAAGTCACTGGGATTATAGGTGTGTACCACTATGCCCGGCTGAGGCCTTTCAAGAGAGCAAAACACTTGGCATTGAGCAAGCTGCTGGTGAGGTGGCAGGGAATGACAAAACATCATTGCCCATGGAGCCTTTGGCTAGGGGGATGGCTGTGGGGAAGGGTGTGAAGGCCAAGGACAGATACTGAGCAGAGAGGGGGAAAAAGGGGTCTGGAGATCCCTGGTCCTTCAGACCTTTCACTTGTAAACACCTTTCACTATCCACAGTGCTGGAAGGCCTGCCCCTGAGTCAGGGGAGGCGGTTGGTTTTGCATTAAAAGAGGCGGGGCTGCGGGTTAGGCGAGGGAGGGCGGGCCTCAGGATCTGAGGAACCCCCTGGAGGAACTTGGGAGGGAAATCTGTCAGCCTGTTAACCCTGTGCAGAGGGAATTTACTGGGAGGAAAAAAGCCAGCGCCCGCTGCTCCAGGTTTCACAACTTTGTTTTTATACTGATTCCCATAATCGAATCTGCAGGGAAAGTCCCAGAAAAATGATTCTTTTTTTTTGGGGGGGGGATGGGGATTGGGGAGCAAGTCCTAGAGAAAAGCCATATCAAACCACATTTTATAAGGTTTCTTCCCCAAGGTGGGGTACCCTGCCTCAGCTTGGAGGCTGGGGCGTGCGCTCCAGGTGCGCCTGGAGTTGGGCCTAAGCCAGGGGAGGCTGCAGTCAGACTCAGTCCCTATTTAATAAAGGGGAAAGTTCCACTGAGGCCAGAAATCATGGCCAAAGCTGAGATCCTCAGGAGTGTTTTGGAAAAAAGGCCTTGGGCTTAAGGTAGAGCACTTGCCTAGCACGGATGAGGCCCTAGGTCCATCCCCAGCACTGCAACAAAAAACACAACAGTGGGCATGGTGGTTCTGAACATCTGTAATCCCAGCTACTCTGGAGGCTGAGACAGGAAATCTCAAGTTCAAGAACAGCCTGGACAATTTAGGGAGACCCTGTCACAAAACTGAAAGAGGGTGCGGCTGGGGCTGGGGCTCAGCAGTTAACGCACTTGCCTGGCATTTGTGAGGCACTAGGTTTGATTCTCAGCACCACATATAAATAAATAAATGTCTATCAACAGCACCACATATAAATAAATAAATGTCTATCAACAACTAAAAAAAAAAATTTTAAAGAGGGTGGGTGCTGGGGAGGTGGCTCAGTGGCAGAGTGCTTAACTAGCATGCCCAAGGGCCTGGGTTCCACCCCTAGCATTGTCCCTCTCTCAACCTTGAAAGGGGTCTGAGTCCATCCAGATAACCTCCCACTCCTGTGTGAAGGTCAGGGAGGCAAACTTTAGCAGGAACTAGGGGCACAGAGCAGGCAGAATCTGAGTCTCCTTCTCAAATGCCATTGCTTGGGTGACTGAGGCAGGCCAGGAGCACAGGGCAGCCATGGTGGCCCTCCTGCCAGGGCAGGACAGAATAAGCAGCCAGATGCGGAGTGCAGAGCCAGGCTTCCTGCTTTGTCACAGTGTGACCAATTCCTGAATTTAGCAAGCCCGCACCTGTCTTGACTGGCACCACAGAGACACCAGGCTTTGTTTTTCTCTTCAAGAACAAGAAGGGGTGGCCAAGGCAGCCCGCCCCCTGCTTTGCCACGATCTCTAGCACTGGGAAAACAGGGGTCCCTTCCATGGCTCTGTGAGAGAAGTCAGTGTGGCTTGGGGCAGCCCCCCTGAGGGAGGCTAGGCCTGTCCATGCTCCAGGGCTTGTCTGGAGCTGGCCCTGACTGGCTCAGGAACCCAGCTCCTCCCACAGGGGCATGAGTACAGGCTGGGAAGCCCCAACGGGAAAATGGGACCCAGGAAACCTCAGCCAACGCCGTGGGGAGAGACAGAGTCTGGAGAAGCCAGGAACAGGACTAATGGACGTGCCTAGACCCAGTGCTGACTGGACAAGGCGGACCATCCTGCCCATGAGGCCAGGCTTCCTTCCTGGGCTTCTCCTTGGAGCCTGGGTGGGTTCCTCTCAGAGGTTTAGTGCACAGGCCTCATTCAGCTTCTCCTGCCCCCAAGCAGGCCCTGCCCTCCCCCGGGGAAGGAGGCCCAATGAGTGATGGCGCACAGCCACCAGGCTCCGTCACCCAGCAGGGGAAGGGTGACGTCTCTGTTCTGCTCCAGCTGGTCTGAGAGTCTCCCAGGTCAAGCGGGGTTCTTCTCTTGCACTTTTGTCTTAATACATGAGGGAAACAGGGTGGACATTTCCCAGGAACTTCATCTTGCAGGAAAGTCCCCTCTAGCTGATGCCAAGGGAGCAGGCTGTGGCCCATTACTTGCACAGAGCAGGGTGGGTGAGTGGGTGGTGCTCCCAGGAGGACGCCTGCTCTAGCCCCGGCAGCATGGTTTCTCCCACCTCAGTTCAAGACCGAGTCTTACCCTGGGCAGGTCTTCAAACCCAGCCTGTTCCCTAGAGGTGCCAGGACAGGAGGCCTCTGGGAGCAGGTTCCGCCAGGCGCTGGGGTAGCTGCCGAGGACAGGGGAGCCCTAAAGCTGACCCAGGAACACCTGCAGGGAAGATGTGGTAATGCACAGGCTGTGACTCTCCCTGCTATGCTGCGGGGACCTGGGGTCCACCCTGCAGGTATCCCTGTTCTTACTAATGAGAGTTGGCCCTGGCTCCACCACAGGCTCTGGGTGGTGGCCACCCCAGGGGGATGTGCATCCAGCCGAAGGCCTGGAGATCCAGCCCAGCCTGACCTACCACCAGCAGATTTCTGCCCTGGGTGCCACTGCGACCATGGCTGGGTGTGGGGGGCTCTGAGGGATCGGATGTGAGCCTGTGTGCTGAAGATCAGCTCTAGAACCAACTACTCCGCTGTGAGCCATTTAGACCTAAGGAGAGACCAGGCCATGATTCCATCTCCTTTTTTATTAAATCGAAGCCTACAGCATCGATTCACACCCTGACTCAAGGGAACACACAAAGAGAGCCTGGTGACCCCTACTTCTCAGCAGATGTGGAAGATGAGGCTTGGAGAGGTCCCCAACATGAACCACCCTAACTCTGTCTAGTAAGACACAGCTGAGCAGACTCCCCCAGCTGCTGGATGGAGCTGTGTGTGTGTGTGTGTGTGTGTGTGTATGTGTGTGTGTGTGTGTGTGTGTGTGTGTGTGTGTGTATGTGTGTGTGTGTGTGTGTGTGAGAGAGGGAGAGAGAGAGAGATATCTAAAGGGTACTGACTCTGTGGACATTACCCTCAAGAGACAGCAAGGCTCTGCACTCTGCAGCAAAGGTCCAAGGGCCTCACAGAGGCAGGACAGACAGGCCAAGGCTGCTGCTGGGCAGATGGGGCTGTCCTTTCCAGCCTGAGCCCCAAGGGCATGGTCTAGGTACTCTACCTTGGCTTAGGCCAACAACAACAATCATTATTAGTGGTGAGCAATCCTGAGGCAGGGCTACTTGCAGGCCCCAGGCCAAGAGCCTCAGCCAGAGGAGAGAGCTAGGTCTTATCTGGCTGGCCTGGACATAAGATCAAAGGACACACATTTTTCTGGGCATACACCTGAACTGGTCCTAGCATGTGGCACCTGCCACGTTGATTGCTAGGACACCATTTCTTCCCTGTCCCTGTGAGCAAACAGTATGACCCTTGTCTAGGTAGCTCCCTCTAAGATTATACTCTCTGATTGTGGCCTCTGTAGGCACTGAAAGGAGTATAGGGCTGCACCCAAAGTTCTGTTCCCAAAGGAAAGCTGACTTTGGAAGTGACTCTGCCCAGGACCCGGTCATCAGTCATAAATCCTAGCAAGAAGGAAATGACAAGGACACATGACCAACTAATAGGAAATGAGACATGTGACATAATACTTCTTCCTACCCAGGATCCCTGAAGACAGGGTCGAGAGGCCAAAGAACAGGCGTCACAGGCAGGGGCTGCCCCATTCACCACAGGGCTTTCCAGGCAGGACACCCAGTTCTGCACATCAAAGTGACCTGGTGCAGGGAGGGGGGGGATGGAGCCCTGGGCACAGACTAGGGACAAGGCCACTTTAGGGTGATGGGAGACAGGCGGGGAGCATCTGCACAGGAACAAGACTTCCGGCTCAGCTGCTGGGAGGAAAGTCGCTCTAGGACTCCAGCTGGGAGGAGTGGCAGAGGTCTCTTCCCAGGCTTTGGAGGACCTAGGAGACCAGCACACACCCACACCCTCCATTTCCTTAGAACAGGGCTGAGCGCCTCACCTGCTTTCCCTGCTTCCCAGAGAGGAAGTGCAAAGGCCTACACTCCTCACAGTGGTACTCTCTTTCTCTCCTTCTCTTTGGTACCAGAGATTAAACCCAGGGGCACTTAACCACTGAGCCACCTCCCCAGCCCTGTTTAGTATTTTATTTAGAACAGGGTCTTGCTAAGTTGTTTAGGGCCCTGATAAATTAGGGAGGCTGGTCTTGAACTTGTGATCCTTCTGCCTCAGCCTCTGGAGTCCCTGGGATTATAGACATGTGCCACCATGCCAGGCTTTCTTTTTTAGTACTGGAAATTGAATTTAGATATTCATGAATGCTAGGCAAAAACACTCTACTACAGAGCTACATTCTCAGCCATTTTTTTTTTTAAAGAGAGAGTGAGAGAGGGAGAGAGAGAGAGAGAGAGAGAGAGAGAGAGAGAGAGAATTTTTAATATTTATTTTTTAGTTCTCGGCGGACACAACATCTTTGTTTGTATGTGGTGCTGAGGATCGAACCCGGGCCGCACGCATGCCAGGCGAGCGCGCTACCGCTTGAGCCACATCCCCAGCCCATTCTCAGCCATTTTTATGTTTTAGTTTGAGACAAGGTTCTCCTTAAATTGCCCAGGCTGGTCTTGAACTTGCAATCCTCTTGCCTCAGCCTCCGGAACAGCAGGGATTATGAGGACGTGCCACCACTATGGCCTACGCAATCCTTTTTATTGATTGATTTATTTTTTGGAACTAGGGATTGAACCCACGGGTGCTCAATAACTGAGCCACATCCCCACCCCTTTTTATTTTGAGACAGTGTCTCGCTGAGTTGCTTAGGACAGTTCTCTTTTAAGCTCTATCCTGACATGGAGATTGGACCCTGAGCAGCCCTGGCTCCTGCTCTTGGTACTGAGGGCAGGGTGGGAACCAGGAGGCCTTGGCACCGCAGGCTGGGTGGAGGGTGGGTGTAGACAGGGGCTTGGACAAAAGCAAGAAGGTAGAGGGCCTTTTACTCCTGTCTGTGCTTCAGGGAGGTCATCTAGACAGTGTGGCCCAGTCCACCTCTGGGGGTGGAGAACCTAGGGGCTGTAGGCAAATGCTCGCTCAAGAGGGCTCCTACATAGCCCACCCTTCCTCCCCGGCTTCCTGCTGGCAGTGGGGTGAGGGAGACCACAGGCAGGGCCTGGCAAGGGGCTCTTCCTGTTCCTCCAGCTAGGACTACAGACCCTGACCTCAGGCAGATCTGGACAGGAAAGCCCAGCTCTGCCAGTGGCCTAGAGAGCAGCAGGAATCTCAGTGCGCATGTGAGTCTAAATGTATGCGCAAGCACATCAGCATGTGGGGGTGAGTGTGAAAATGAGCGTGTGGAGCCATGTGAGGGGGCAATGGAAACTGGGCCAGGCACCCACATGGCCGCCTTCATAGAGCAGTGGCTTCCGCCAAAGCCAATATCTGCTGGGCACACTGGTGCATGCTGCCTGTAATCCCAGTGGCTCAGGAGGCTGAGGCAATAGGGCTGTGAGTTCAAATCCAGCCTCAGCAACTTAGTGAGGCCCTAAGCAATTTAATGAGACCCTGTCTCAAAATAAAAAATAAAAAGGGTTAGGGATATGATTTAGTGGCTAAGTGTCCTTGGGTTCAATCCCTGGTACAAAAGGAAAACAACAACAACAACAAAAAAAAAAAAACAGTAATCCAAGCAATTTAGGAGGCTGAGGCAGGAGGATCACAAGTTCAAAGACAGCCTCAGCAAAAGTGAGATGCTAAGCAACTCAGTGAGACACTGTCTCTAAATGAAATACAAAACAGGGCTGGGATGTGGCTCAGTGGCTGAGTGCCCCTGTGTTCAAACCCTGGTTCCAAAAAAAAGGAAACAAACCTAATCCCAGCTCCCAGTGGGTCCTCCTTCTCACTGAATTGGCTCCTGGAGTGTTAGCATGGCAAGAACCTGGGAAGCAGGGCCCTCCTTGAGCTTCCTGGGAAGATCAGAGAATAGGGATCTTACCCATGAAGGAAGAACAGGGGGTGCTGTGGAATCCAAGGTTTATGGGCATCTAGGATCCACCCCCTTCCTCTGTAAGAGCATCCAGCACTTGGGCCAGATTGTTCTCTGGTGGTGTCTTCAGTGCTGACACCAGGGGAGTTCATGTGACCTGGACCAGCCAATCATATGCCAGCCTGGCCAAGCCAATGAGACTCGACTCTGGGGCTTTGGTTGGGCCTCCAGGATAGGGGCTCTTTCTTTCCCCCTGGCTCATGTGGCTAAGGAAAGGAGGTCAGCCTGGAGTCTCACACCACCAGGAGGAGAGAGCCTGCCTGGGAATGAGCCAAGGGGTAGAGCCGAGAGGTGGAGAGAGCAAGGCCAAGGCTTCATGGCAGTGTGTCCAGCTAAGCCTGATGAGCTGATCTGCAGCTATGGGACTGATGCTCCTATCACTAAAGATGGTTGGCAGAGTAGAAGACACAGAAGAGCTGAAAAGGCAGGGGGCACCTGAGAAGGCTCTGGCCTATCTGGTATGGGCTGGGCCTTCCCCACCCATTCCCAGTCTTCCGCAAGGCCTGAGCTGCCTGGTCACCCCACTTAGAAAGTCCTGCTCCTCCACCTGCTCTGAGCTGGTGCCAGCCTGGAAGGAAGAAGAGGCAGCTGGCAGGGCTGGGGGCATGGGGGCAGGCAGGGTCTCTCACGTCACAGCACCTGCTCAGGCCAGGCTTTCAATGGGAGCCTGGGAAGGAGATGGAGGTGGAATCTGACCTGGCCTCACACACACCTCAGTTCAGGTGTGTGAAGCAACAAGTGCACAAGCCACAGCCTGAGTGGACAGGCTGGGATGGGCCACAGGGATCCAAGGACAGGAGAGAAGGCTGTGCACTGCAGGGAGGAGGACCAGAAGGAGCAAAGTCATAGGCACCGGAATGGAGGGTTTCTGGGAAAGAGTCCACTGCTTTGGTCAAAGCGGGGTGATATGATTGGCAGGGCTAAATCTACGTGGATGAGGTAGGACCAGCTGGCGGAGACTTGGATGGCAGGGTTTGGGGTATAATGTGACAGGTCGGAATGGGAGGAAGACCATCCATAGAGCCACCCAGGGGGGCTGAAAGGGCCAACAAACCTGGGTAGAGAGACTCTAAGGGGTTGCCTGGAGGACTGGCCCAGCTGGGGTGAGGCAGAGAGGACCTAGATGCTGCACAGCCTCTAGCTGCCCAGGCTTGAAGAAAAGAAGAAGCCCAGCCTGCCCTTCCAGCGTGGCCCTGTCACTTCAAGATCTCGTGTGCTTGCAAAGAAGTCAGAATTCCTAGGAGCCAAAGCTGGCCTGGGCCACCAGTCCCCAGACCTGCAGCCATCTCCTCTGCCCCAGGAGGGCCAGCTTTTCAGAGGCTGCCTCCTTGAGGTCTGATGCTCCTCATTCTGGAGGAATTAACCAACCATCAGCGGGGGAGGAACTCAGGAGTCCTGAGTGTGTACTTTCTGTTCCTCAGCTCCTGCTTCCTCCCAGACCTCCTAGCCCTGCCTAACCTAGGTTCCCAACCCTGTGGGTGAGGGGCAGGAGGGAAGGACAGGTGTTTGCATGTGACAAGGCAGAGAGCACAGATGGGGGTTGAGGGTTGGGGGTTGGGGGTTGGCGGTGGCAGAGGCTCTGGGCCCCACTTGTGTGTTTGAGGGTGACATAGGACCAGAAGTCTGTGCTCAAGGCAAGCCTGAGGGAACACACATTCCCTTGCTGGGGTTGAGAGTGCAGAGAGAGGGCAGAGGCTAGCTGAGAGCTGCCACAGGGCAGCACACCACCCTGCCCTACCTCTGCAGGGAGCTGAGCCTCTCCCCACCACCACCTCCCACTAAGACGGCTCCTGGCACAGGGACAGACAGCTGCAGTCTGCAGTCGCAGCAGCCTGAGCAAAAGCAGCAAAACTTGTTTGCCAGCTCCCTTGACACACGCTGCACACCACAGGATTCACGAAGATGCACAGGACGCACTCACACAAATGCACAGCGGACCACGCCCTGCGTAGAGGCTGGGCAGAGCCACGGATGTGCAAGGGAGTCTGTGCGGGTAGGGGGGCTTACCCCAGCCAGCATCACCCACCTCAGAAGCTGCCTGATGCTGTTACCCCCAACATCACCTCTTGACTATCTCCACAAACAAGCCCTCTCCAGGCCCCAGGAGACAGAGCTGGGGACCCTCCAGGCACGCACCTGGAGGAAGCTGCCAGGCAGATGCTGAGGGAGCCCCAGGCTGTCATCCTCTGAGGACTTCATCAGGCAGGGAAGAGACACTTATGGAGACTGGAGCCAGGCTGAGATCCCACCTTTTATTTTCCTTTACTTTTCAGGTACCAGGGCTTCCCACGCGCTAGGCAAGCACTCGACCACTGAGCTGCACCCTCAGCCCTTTAAAAAGTCTGTCTCACTAAGTTGCCCAAGCTGGGCTTGAACTTGCGATCTTCCCACTTCAGCCTCTGAGGAGCTGGGATTTCGGATGCCCAGCACTAGCTTGGGGCCTCACGCCTGCCAGGCTCCCCACCCCCTACTTCCCTCCTCCCTTAGTTTTCTTCCCATACAACAGGAGACAGTGACTTCCAGGCCTCAAATTTAACCAACTGGGGAAAAACTTCCATCCCACCATCAAGATCCTGGTTCCTTTTACCTCCCAAATCTCTATGGGGGAAAAAAAAAACAAAAAAAACAGAACCAAAAACTCCCATCAAATATAGCATCTGGCTGGAGTGTGGCTCAGTACTAAAGAACGTGCTTACCATGCACAAGGCCCTGGGTTTGATTCCTAGCACCACCAAAAAAAAAAAGTATTTATACACAAAACATAAAATGTGTGCATGTTTATATATATGCATGTGTGTATACACATATGTGTGTATACACACACACATGCATGCAAATGTGTGTGCGCGCATGTACACACACACACACGTGCACGCACTAGACATGGTGAAAAGCAAAAACCAAAAGGGAAGTTGGTAAACTGGAGCATGGTGTGTGATGGCAGGCTTAACAAGAGCAGAGAGCAACAATTTCAATAAACACAAACCCATGACCCGGGGACTGGACAGAATACAAACAGACCAACTCTGGCCACATTCAGCTCACACCGTCAGTTAAAAGCAAGCCAACCAGGAAACCCTGGTTCTGGGTTGGAAGGCTGAGCTGGGTGCCCCGAGGAGACGGTGGTGATGGAGTTGGGTTAGGCAATGTTTGTCTGCCTGGGGCTAACAGGCTAGTCTCTCAGAGGGCCCAGGAGGACACCTGTCTCTTGCAGAATTGAATTGTGGGCCAAAGGGAAACAGTGGGGGACCAGCCCCAGAGTACAACAGTCTCCACTCTGCAAAGGTCCTTTCTCTCCTATTCTGCCAGTCGGGGCACTTAACTCTTGCCAGGCTGTGCCCGACTGCAAGCATCTTCTGCCCAGATGTTTATTCTCCTTTGAGTGAGCCCAGCTCCAACCAAGAAAGCACAGGGCCACTGACAACCGTCAGAGGGCTCGGGACTTCATTTTATTTACTTTTTGGATTGGTCTCACTATGTTGCCCAGGCTTGCCTTCAACTCAAGTGATCCCCCTGTCTCAGGCTCCCAAGCAGCTGGGATACAGGTGGGCAGGTGTCAGGGCAGGCGGGCACACTTAAAAATGCCAGAAGAAAGCATTCTAGTTAGCCCTTTCTTCTGTCCTCTTCCTCTTTTTTTGGTTTTGGGAACTGAACCCAGGGGTGCTCTACCACTGAACTACATCCCCAGAACACCCTGCCTTTAAAAATTTTTTTTTTTTACTTTTATTTTTATTTTTTTGGTACCAGGGATCGAACCCAGGGGCACTTAACTACCAAGCCACATTCCCAGCCCTTTTTATTTTTTGCTTAGGGCCTTGCTAATTGATGAAGCTGGTTTTGAACTTGTGATCCTCCTGCCTCAGCCTCCTGAGCTGCTAGGATTACAGGCCTGTGCCACCACACCCTGCTAATCAATTCCTTAAGCAGGATATTCCATGGAAGCATTTTCTTCTCCTTTACAAGCTCTGTTGTGATTTGCTAAGTTACTTTGACCTAGCTAGGACAAAGAATTCAGGAACCCAGGCCGCCCACCTCCCCTTGAGCTCCCTCTCCTCCTGGCCCCCATGCAGAGGAGCAGCTGTAAGAGCCATTTTGTTCAAGTACTTGGTGTCTAGCTTTCCCTGGCAGGAGCTTCCTAATTACCAACAATACCCTGCAGCTGGTTCTCTCATTACAAAGGTGTCACTTCTGAAGCCCAGAGCTCCATCAGGCCTTAGGGACCCAAAGACATTAAGAGACCCGGAGCCTGCCACTGGTTGGAAGGTGTGCAGAGGGCGCTTTCCAGAATACGGGCAGGAGAGCAGATGACTAGAACAGAGTGGAAGAAAGTCCAGGAAGGGAGAGACGGATGATAACACAATCCATTTGCTTGTCCATCCTTCCATCTGTCCATCTAGTGGCAAAGTGGAATGCGCTGTACAGAGATGTGGCTGTGCCCTGGTCCAGCCAGACAGCTCATGCACTCAGGGACAATGCTAGGTGAAGCCACATCGTGCCCTGGGCCTCCTCCCAGAAGGAGGGAAGAGGCTGGGCCAGTGCCTGAGAGAGAGGAGGTGGGAAGAGCTGGGCAGAAGTGTTTATTTGTAGGGCTGGGGGAGGGCTATGACCCGGAGAGCAGGGCAGGAAATCTCCCAGACAGAGTAGGAGCTGGGCTGGGGGGATGGGCGGGCAGCCCAGCATGGTAGCCCCAAGGACCTGGAAAAGCAGCCACTTCCTGCACCACAGGTCACCTCAGGATGACCTGACTCTGGCCTCAGTTTCCCCAGTACACTCAAGGGGCCAGAAGACAAAGACTTTGAGCTCTGGGGATAAAAGGCTGAGCCCCCACCCAGACCACCACTCCCGTAAAACAGGGCGGATGACGCCAGCGGCTCTCTTTGGCTGGTAAGTAGCCCCATCTTTGCTTTGAAGATGAAACACTGCTGGGGCCTAATGAGGAGTCAGCCAGCTGGGGTGGGAGCCTGCCCAGTCATCGCCCCACCTTGCCCCTCCCAGGCAGGGGACACAGCTCAGCCCACTTCACACTCTTCTTCACCTGGAGCCCCACCTGTGTCGCCCTTGCCCTCCTCTCCCTCACCCTGAGAGCCTGCAGTGGTCCTGGGTTGCATCCAGGGTCCTAAGTGCTGTAGTGACCTTGCCTGCCCCTTCTGCTGCCCCCTCTCCAGCACACTCTGCTTCTGGGCTACTCTGCCAAGATGTGCAGCCCCTCTGAGCTTCTAGGCCAAACCAGCCATCCCCAATATGGCAGTCAACCAGGGGACGCGGGACGCTTCTCACAAGTTCCTCTACCTGTGTGGCAGCATCCCTTAACACAGAGGATGCCTCAGCCGGCTCATTCCCTCCCCCTGCCCCCCAAGGCTATGGGACAGCTGTGCCACCAGGCAGACTCAGAAACAAGGGGAACCAAATGGAAAGCTGGGCCTGGCAGGGCCCTGCCTCTGTGGCATGAGGTTGTGGGGCTGACCCCCAAGAGCCAGGCCAGACCAGCCTCTTCTTTTCTCTCTCATCACTCCCCACAGCCTAGGCCTCCCAGGTCCTGGGGTCCTGCCCTCTTTCTATAGGCCCCATAACCAGCCTCTGCAACCAGCTCCTGTGTCCTGGCAGTGCTTGGCAGAGGAGAAGGGGCATGCGGGCGGCTCACACTCTCCAGGGAGGCTGCAGCCTCATAAATGCACTCATATTAGGCACAACGGAAAGATCACCTTCCCTGCGTGTCCTGGAAGGGGAGTGCACTGGGACTCTCTTAATGGTTCATTTGTGTTCATTAAGTAATTAATTTGTTTATCTGATTTGCAGAGCAGTGCCCAAAGGCTGGACTTGTGGATCTTCAACATCCACCTCTGAGTAGGGTTTTGGAATTACTGCCTTGCTGAATTAGAAGATCCCTATCTCCATTCATCACCCCCAGTACCCAGGGACAGGGAGCTGGGCCTGCAGCGCCTCCTCAGAAGCCTACCCACCACTGTCTCTGCTCTGACATTCACCTTAGTCTCCTCGCCCCGCAACCTCCAGGCCCTGGGGTACCTTGTTGCCCTTGGCTTCCAAACCTAAAAGCCAAACTGTGGCTTTTAGGAAAGCTGGGTGATGTCTGGAAAGTTAATTGGGAAGAACTGTGGGGAGGTCAAGGACGCAGCCTCGGTAACAATCACTGAAAATGAGCAGGGAGGCTGGCCCCAGCCCTGCCCTGCAAAAAGGAAACTGAGGATGCCCCTCCTCCTCCTAATGTGCTCCCATCGCCCATCCCACCCACCCCAGCATCTCCCCATCCCCCATCCCCGTCCTCTAAAGCTAACCCAGAGCCCCAGGGCTAAGGAAGCCAGGCTACGGCGGGTGCAGCAGACACACAGCGGCCCTCTGGCCTGCAAGCCTGTGCCCACGCCCTGTACCTACGTGTGCCGTGTGGGCAAGGGCTCTAATTACAGGCTCGGGAGCTGAGGAGCGCCTCCCCTCAACACAGGAGGAAGCCCGCTGGTCTCTGCTCTGGCGTAGCCCGGGGCTCTAGGAGGATGGGCAGCTGTAGACCCCACAGGTGGTGCAAAGCAGACAAGACAGCCCTGGCAGAAGCAGACAGTGCAGGGTGCTCACCTTGTGGTCCAGTGCAGCACTGGCCTTTGGCTGTTGCTCCTGGCAGGGTGGCAAGGGCTCAGAGCCCAGGTATTGCCCCAGGGATGATGGCCTCATGAGGCTCAGGAGTTGACTGAGCAAGGACAGCTGGGGAAGACAAGGAGGCTGTCACATACTGAGGGTAGCAGCAGCCAAGCAACTGTGTGGGGACACACTCAGCTGGCAGCAGTGGGTTAGAGGACCCGAGTCCACCTCTCACAGATAAGCTGTGTGGCCTCTCAGACCCTGAGTGACTCTACCCCACACACACACACACACACACACACACACACACACAAACGTGTCTTGCACAGGGCAAGCCCTTCCTTAACCAGATGAACTAGGAAGGCCCCCTGAGAAGGGCTTCACTCACTGCCCTGGAGAACCAAGAGCCGGAGCTCAGTCCTCTACCACTGGGCAGAACCCTGCCCAGCTGAGCTGCTCCTTTTGTGCCAGCCCACTAGGCAGAGAGAGTGCTGTCCCTTTCTTTTCATTGAATTTGTCACTGTGGCATTTCCCACACACATGGAGAGAACATGAGCCCTGCCTGTCCCGTCACTGTGAGTGATGACCACCATCATCGTCATCTTCTCTACCTGGTTCATCATCTCCACCCCAGCACAGCCTCTTCCTTTTGGACATATGTTACATATGTTATGTACATATTTTGTGTGTGTGTGTGTGTGTGTGTGTGTGTGTGTGTCTTTTTTGGTGGTACTGGGGATTGAACCCAGGGGCGCTTAACCACTGAGCCACATGCTCAATTCTTTATATTTCATTTACAGACAGGGTCTCACTAAGTTGCTGAGGCTGGCTTTGAATTCATGATCCTCCTGTGTCAGCCTCCCGAGTTGCTGGGATCACAGATGTGGGCCACCACAACTGGCCCCAGTCCTTTTTTGTGCGTGTGTGGTACTGTGGTACTGGGGAGCATTCTACCTCTGAGCTACATTCCCAGCCCTTTTTATTTTTATTTTCAGACAGGGTCTTGCTAAGTTGTCCAGGCTGGTCTTGAACTTGTGATCTTCCTGCTTTCGCCTCTGGAGTAGCTGGGATTATAGGCATGCACCATCAAGCCCAGCTCCTCCCATTTTGTTTTTGAAGAAACTGCCCATCTCCTCTGAACAAACAGGCTCTGAACGCCTCAGGCAGAATGTGACCAGTCTAAATCCTCAGTCTGCAGCCAGCCCCTCCTTGGCCACGCCCACCCCAGGGTTCAGGGCCTCAGTAGGGCCCAACAAGGCCGGTCCAGATGCCCTGGAGCTCATCTGTGGTGTGGCTGGGCAAAGGCCGGCAGGCCCAGTGCCTGGCCTCTCTGGGGTGGGTCAGGGTGCCAGGTGCACAAACAGAGCCGTGGTGGTCTGCAAAGGCGCCTCTCCTCAGATCTAGCAGGTGCAGTGTGGCCATGAGCTAGAACTGAGCCCTGGCCCAGCTCCTTGCTTGGGCCTGGCCAGCGGGCACACCTGGCTCCCTCCTCTGACTCACTCCCTGACACCTGCTCAGCACCTGGCAGGCTGCGGTGCTGAGGGCTCACAGGAACAGCTGGGCTGGGGTCTGGGACTAGGGAGGGCCTTGGCTCTTGGAAGAGGGCCAGGGCTTCTCTGCCCTGTTTGAACCCCTTTGGAGGGGTGAGGAGGCGGCAGGAAAGAGGAAGGTTCTGGTGAAGACAGGCTCCCTCGGGGCTGCACCAACACCAGAGCTGCACTGCCTGGCTCGGCCTGCCTAGTTTGGGGACAGCTTCCAGGGAGAGCTCAGAGCTGTGCAGGCGCAGGGGGCGGGGCCCTGTGGCCCACGCCCCCAGCTCAGCCTTCTGGCTGGCTAGCCTCCCGCTTGGGAGCCGGGCCGGGGCGGGCCGGGGCGGGCCGGGCCGGGGCGGGGCGGGGCAAGGATACCACGGTTGCGCGCTCACTGGCTCACTGCTGGGTTTTCCTTGCACTCCATAAAAACAGCTCTGGGGTGCAGGCGCAGCGAGCTGCCCCCTGCAGATCTGACCGCTCATTTCCTTCCGTTTCCCCTCAGGCCGCTCCAGCCAGCCTCTCCTGCTAACACACGTATCTGCAGGGTCCCGAGCTGGTTGGGACCCCATGGGTCCCACTGGGGCTGGGGTGGACCAGTGCCCTCCCCACCCCCACCCACCCCCCTGCTGGGAGCCATCTCAGCAAACACTCAGCCCATTAGGGCAGACACCTGGGGCAAGAAGCAAGGGCTCACCCAAGACAGGCCTCCACTGGCCTTGTCAATTGCCTGGCAAGAGGAGGAGGACACTCATCCCAGCCAGTGGCTCTTAGCTTAAACACTGGCAGAGGATCTAGTTTGTACATGAAGGCTGCCCAAGTCTTAGGTGTCTGAAAGACCCCAGGTGGTCCCGTATGACCTGTTGCTGCTCCCAGCAGCCTGGGCCCCCTTCAGGGGCTTCTGACCAGACCCAGCACAGCTGCCCCTCCTTCCAGCCTTGGCTCCAGCCCCCTTCACAGGGAGGCCTGCCCACCTGAGCTCCCACCTGACCTACAGCCTCATGCTGGCCACACCTGCCTGAAGTCCCTTACCCTGTACCTCTTCTTTCCATAGCATTATCACCACTTACTAGCCCATGTAAATTAGCTGCTTATTACCCATATTATTATCTGTTCCCCTGTTCCAGAATGTCATCTCCCCATGGGTGTGTTTGGTACTGGGACTGAACCCAGGGGTACTTAACCACTCAACAACATCCCCAGCCCCTTTTAGTTTTTATTTATTTAGAGACAGGTCTCACTGAGTTGCCTAGTACCTTGCCATTGCTGAGGCTGGCTTTGAACTTGTGATCCTCCTGCCTCAGCCTCCTGAGCCGCTGGAATCACAGGCAGGGGCCACCACACCTGGCCCTCGGGCAGCTTTGTTCACTACAGCAGCCCAGAGCCCAGCACTGAGTCTGGCACACAGCTTGCTTAGGAGTACTTCTTAGGGAAATGAGTGGATAGATAGAGGTCAGGACTGCAGCTAACTTTTCCTGCGAAATGCAGACTTTTATGCCCTTTGATCTCAGCTACTAGAAGCCCATTTTCCAAACTGGAAGACATGACTTGACAAAAGAGGCTGGCTGTGTTGGGAGACGTAGCCGGGGGTAAGTAACAAACTCCAGCTTTCCTCCCAAGCCTGCTCCGCTGAGTCTGGCCTGGCTGGGTGAAAGGTGTCTCCCTCCTGCCGCCAGAGCCCTCTGGTGCCTTCCCTCCTCTCACACTCCGCAGCCTGCCCTTGGAAAGCGCACCTCGCATCTGGCAACCCACTGCCCATGCTGCCATGCCCCAGGCCACGGCCACACAGGACGACTGCAGGAATAGACCCCCTGCCCCAAACAGAGTCCAGGTCTACAGGCAGCCAGAGGAAGTTTTAAAGAGTTTACACATCACATGTTCTCTCCTCTGTTCAAACCCCCCCAGTGGCTCTCCACTGTGGCACAGAAGTCAAAACCCCCAAGGTGGATGGTCTCTGGCTGGGGGAGCCTTCGCTTACCTGACTGACCTCGCTCCTGCTGGCCCACCCTGAGCCCTCTGCTTCAGCAGCACTGGCCTCCTTGTTTTTCCTCCAACCCAAGAGGCCCTGGCGGGCTCCAGGGCCTTTGCATTTGCAGCCCTGCTGCCTAGAGTGCTCTTCCCAGAGGCCACCTGCCTCCTTCAGTCCACGTGCAAAGGTCCCTTCCCTGGTTCACCCTGAACATGAGCATGCTCCTAGCACCTCCTCTCCCTAACTCTCTGTCTTTCCCTCCCCAGTGCTTCTCACCATCTGGTACTCCCCATGACCTGCCTTCTTGGTGCCTGTGTCTGCCAGGCCCCAGACTGTGTCATAAGGGAGGGACTAAACTCTGTTCTGCTCTATCTTCCATACCCAGATCATTGCCTGGAGCACATAGGGGCATGAGGCTGAAACACTGCTTTTTCTGGAACATTCCCAGTATTCAACAGAGGAACAGAGTTACTGTATAGACCCTGGGACTCACTTGGCAAATGCAAATCTTAGGCTTGTGGCATCCCAAGCACCTACAGAAGTCCTGTCCCTAAAGGTCAGTTCCAAGCACCCATCTTGCTCCTGGGGCCTGACAGTCCAGTTTGAGGAACCAAGCAGCTTGGACACGGTGGACTCCTGCTGCCCAGTGGTGCTCTGGGAACGGCTTGGCCCACCCCTAAGCATAGGCCTCTGCTACAAGGAGCCAGAGTCTGTTCTCAACCCACAGCCCCTTCACAAACAGCAGTGCGTTCTGAGGGGCAGGGGCGACAGGCCCTTGAGTCCCCTCTGTGACCCAGGAAGAAAGCTCCAGACCAGCTGGACATCTTCAGCATGAAGTCCCAGGCACAGTCCAGGCTTCTGAGATCTGGGGCGGGGGCTGGAACTCAAACTCCAGCCCCACTGCTGCCTTCTATGACCTTCGGGAGGCTCCCTGCCGCCTTGCTCCATCTGAGTAACAGTCCTTGTGGTCCAGGCTGCTACACACAGCAGGCACTGAGCATGCACTCAGCATAGATTGAGGGCTGCCACTCTGGTGGTGGCCGTTATTTGGGGTGGGGTGTGATAGCTGGTTATGGTGAAGGGGTCAGTGCCTAACCAAGTCCGTGTGCAGGAGACGGCTGGGCTGGCCTGGCCTGTGGAGAGGGCTGAGAACAGGCACCACTGGGCAGGCTGTGGAGTAGGTGTGCAAGGGCCACGTGGGGTTGATATGGGCAGTCATGGGGGACAAGGTGGCCCTGTGAAGGCATGTTTCAGGAAGATCTGACAGGCCAGACTGGAAAGTGGGGCACTTGGCAGCCCAGAGACCTGGAAGAAGGCTACGGAGTGCCAGGGCTTGCAGTGGAGAGACAGGAAGTGCATCAGGCAGGTCACAGACAGGCCCCTGCTGGCCTTCCCTCTTCCCTGGAGCTGCCCTGGATCCCTGCTCCCTCTCCTCTGTGGTACACGCACAGACTCATCCTTCAAGACCTGGCTCAGGCACCTCCTCAGAAGCCGCCTCACTGTCCTCGGGCAGAGTTAGTCACCATAGCCGCAGCCGGCTTGCTCACCCTGTCTTCTGAGGTCGTCTGGGTGCTGTCTCCCCAGAGCCTGTTGGCACCTGGTGCCTGGGGCAGAGCCTGGGACAGGGGCTGCTCAGCGAGTGTCTACAGAGCAGAGGAGAACATGGCCCGGTACAGGCAGGTGGGCACCAGGAGAGGCCCTGGAGCTGGAAGCACAGTCAGGCTGCACCTGGGACCTGGGTCTGTCTCCGACAGGCCTGGAGACCTGGACCCTTAGCAAATGCAGAGCTCTCCAGGGCCAGATTTCTCTGGGGGAGGCAGGGCTCCAGGTTAGGTACTTGTCACTTGCCTCCCTTCCCTGTAGCTCCCCTTATCTCCCCATAAATCTCTGCCCAATGCAAGCTGGGTATGGTTGCGCACCCTCTAATCCCAGTGGCTCAGGAGGCTGGGGCAGGAGGATTGAGTTTGAAGCCAGCCTCAGCAAGGCCCTAAACAATTTAGTGAGACCCTGTCTACAAATAAAAAATAAAGGGCTGGGGATGTGGCTCAAGCGGTAGCGCGCTCGCCTGGCATGCGTGTGTCCCGGGTTCAATCCTCAGCACCACATACAAAAAACAAAGATGTTGTGTCCGCCGAAAACTAAAAAATAAATATTAAAAATTTCTCTCTCTCTTAAAAAAAAATAAATAAATAAATAAAAAGGGCTGGGGATGTGGCTCAGTGGTTAAGTGCCCCTGGGTTCAAAAAAAGTTAAGCTGGGTGCAGTGGCACAGGCCTGCAATCTCAACTACTTGAGAGGCTGAGGTAGGAGGATAGCTTGGACAATTTACCAAGACCCTTAGTAATTTAGCAAGATCTTGACTCAAAATAAAAAAAAATAGAAAGGGCTTGGAATGTAGCTCAATGGTAAAGTACTCCTGGGTTCAATTCCTACCACACACAAAGAAGAGAGTTAAAAGTGTGGTGTGGGGATGTGTGTCTGCAATCTCAGAACTCGGAAAGCTGAGGGAGGAGGGTCCCAAGTTCAAGGCCAGCCTGAGCAACTTAATGAGTCCTTGTCTCAAAATAAAATAAAAAGGGCTGGGGATGTAGCTCAGAGGTAGAGCACTTGCCTAGCATGCATGAGGCTCGTTCCCTAGCCTGGCAAAAAAGCAAAAAACAAACCAGAGTAAAGATGATAAAAACAAGTTGAGGTGATAAATTTTACATTACGTATGTTTCACATTTTTAAAAAATGTGATACAGGGCTGGGGATGTGGCTCAAGCGGTAGCGCGCTCGCCTGGCATGCGTACGGCCCAGGCTCAATCCTCAGCACCACATACAAACAAAGATGTTGTGTCTGCCGAAAACTAAAAAAAATTCACTCATTCTCTCTCTCTTTCTCTCTCTCTTAAAAAAAAATGCGGGGCTGGGGATGTGGCTCAAGCGGTAGCGCGCTCGCCTGGCATGCGTGCGGCGCGGGTTCGATCCTCAGCACCACATACCAACAAATATGTTGTGTCCGCCGAGAACTAAAAAATAAATATTAAAAAATTCTCTCTCTCTCTCTCTCCTCGTTCACTCTCTCTTAAAAAAAAAAAAATGTGATAGAGAGCCAGGTGCGGTGGCACATGCCTGTAATCCCAGTAGCTTGGGAGGCTGAGACAGGAGGATCACAAGTTCAAAGCCAGCTTCAGCAAAATTGAGGCGCTAAGCAACTCAGTGAAACCCTGTCTCTAAAGAAAATACAAAATAGGGCTGGGGGTTTGGCTCAGTGGTCAAGTGCCTGAGTTCAATCTCTGGAACCAAAGATAAATTAAAAAAAAAAAAATACACTCCACCCAGCTTAATCCTTGCACCCAGCATATGGTAGGCAGGCAAACAATAATTTTTTTTTTTCCCTAAGAGATGACAGAATCTTGCCACGTTGCCCAGGCTGGCCTCAAACTCCTGAGCTCGGCCCAAGTAGCTGGGACTTAGGTCTGTGGGGCAGCATCCTCGCAGAGCCGGGTGAGCCCGAGGCCTTGCTCAGGCTGGGCAAGTGCTCTACGCTCAGCTTTGCACACCCAGCCCCCAGCAACCGCTGACTGAAAGAACTCGGGTAAGACATTCTAACCCAGCTCAGCTCTTAGGGCAGAGGCTGGGGCACCAGCCAGGACTCAGGAGTGGGCAGGCCTTGGGGAGGGTCGGCCACCGCAGGCCATCCTGTCCTGGCTAGGCAGACTTGAGTTATAGCCGGGGCCTGGAATGTTCCCCCAGATCTTTCGTGCTGAAGGCTTGGTCCCCAGTGCAGCATGTTCTGAGGCGGGGCTTTTTTTGGGGGAAGTGATTAAATAATAAGGGTTCTGATCTCAACAGTGGGTTCATCCCTGGAAAGATTCATATCTGGTGGTATTACTGGTGGGGCTAACTGGAGGAAGTAGGTCACTGGGGGTGTGCCCTGGAAAGGGGTAACTTGCCCCTGGTCCCTTTCCCTTTCTCTCTTTGTTCTCAGCACCATGAGTTGACAGCTTTCCTCCACCTGCCCTTCCACCATGATGTTCTGTCTCACCTCAGGGCCAAAGTAATGGAACTGGCCGAACACGAACTGAACCCTCTGAAACCATGGGCCAAAATAAACGCCTCCTCCTCTAAGTTGTTCGCACAGTGCATTTTGGTCACTGCAGCGGAAAGCTGACTAACACAGACTCACCTGCATCTTCTCTTGCCAGAGAGGGAGTTCCTCTTGGCCGAGCATCCTGGCGATGACCACAAGGCTGAGCTGGCTTCGAAGCTGCCTGAGAGAAGAGAATTGGAGAACCTGAGGAGGATGGCAATCTAAACGGGGGTGGCCTGGAAGTTGGGGCGCCCATGTAAAGGGCAGGACAGCCATGGAGAGGGGACTGTTTTTCTTCTGAGTCGCTAAATTGCTGAGGCTGTCTTTGAACTTGCCATCCTCCTGCCTCAGCCTCCAGAGCTGCTGGGATGACAGGCATGCGCCATGGAGTCTGGCAAGTCTGTGGGTTTTTTCAGTGTCCAGGGACTCTTCCTTTGGAACCCCTGATCTGTTCTGGTTCCCACCCTGGTTCCCAGGGTGGCCTTGGGAGTGCCCCATCCCTGGAGTGTCAGCGGAGCCTGTGCTTCCCAGAGAGCAGCTAAGGTGGCAAGAGGTGACCTGCAACTGCCAGTGCCATCGTGTGTCCTGGTGGACAGCCTACATAAGCAGCCAGAGGGAGGCCAGCAGAGACAGGAGCATGAGGCAGAGCCCTGAAGGCCCAGAGCCAATGGTGCTTGGGGCCACCAGCCCTGAAGCATTTGGTCTGCGAGCCCACTATGAGCAGAACAGTCCCTGGGCTGCAGTCAGCCACAGCAGTGAGGAGCCTTCCGCCAGGACGGAGCCAACAGCGGCCCCTTCTGAGGAGTGGACACCCCATCCCCACCCCATTAGGCCTTCACATGCTGACATTTGGACCTCTGATTTCCATGGGTCCCTGAGCTCCAGGGAAGAAGAGTGGAGGGACGTGGAGAGCAGAGGATGGGCCAGAGTGGCGATGGGTTGAAAAGGGATGAGGTGATGCAGGTCTGAGGGCCCCCAGACAGGGGTTTGGGGTGAGCCCTTCTCCCACACGAACTCCTAAGGCCATGATGCTTTGTGCCTTGTCACCAGTCCATCCTACCACAAGGCTATGACCTTCAATTTCCCTCCATGTGTCCCCAGGGGCTGCAGCTGTTAGCTATTGAAATTGATTTTTTTGATGCTGTGGATCAAACCCAAGGCCTCATGCATGGTGGGCGACGGTCCTACCATAGTCCCCAGTTCCTGAGGAAAGCCACCACCATCAAATGAAAGGTCTAAAAGATGAAACGTGACAGAAAAGTGCGCGAACTAGTACTGATTTCTTAGGGGACAAATACCCTCAGGTAACAACACTGTTGGAGGGACCCCACCCACCAGTGTCCTCAGCCACACTGCAGAATGACATCATGAAGAAACCAAGGACAAACGTGGGCTACAGCGAAGCGTGGGAGGTACCTGGAGGCGGTGGTTCCCTAAGGAAGGACTTTGCGAGCCAGGAATAAACATGGCCACTCTCTGACCAGCACTGAAGACTCCAGAGCGACTCCCCAGAGCCACTGCTGTCCCTGGTGGTGGGGACAGAGGCAGAATCATTGTCCTCAAAACTCCCTTGAGGCTGGGCAGCTTGGGACCAGCGACCCTAACGTGGGGTCTGAAAGTCAAGGGGACGGTGTTGACTTTTTAGGAAACAGGAAAGCCAGAAAGATCAACAAAGCAGAGGCTCTGGGTTAGGAGAGAGAGAAAGCGGCGGGCGGTTCCACTCCATGGCAGGGGGCTGTGTGGAGACAGGAGGCCCTGCTGGTGGGGTGCTGGTGGGGTGCAGGCGCCACTAGGAAAGCCATCTGGAGATTTACCAGAGATACCCGCCCGCTCCCCCAGTGATCCTGCTCCTAGGTACGCAGTACCAAAACTGAGGTACTGGAATGTTCCCAGCTGCAGAAGCACCCTGGGTAAATCTCTAGGAGTCAGGGTTATGAAGGAACTGTGACGACCTCCAGCAACACGGGCCACCTTCACAGCCCAACACCTAAGAACAGAAGTGTACGAATTGGTTCAGGTCAAGACCTAGATGGGCAAATTCCAGCAGCTGGGCAGGTTTGGGTCCTGGGCCTTTCTTGAGCAGGGTGCTGGTGTCACGCGTGTGACGTGTGAACACCCACAGTCACGACGCCTCCTGGTCTGTGCTCTGTGCTTCAATAAAACTCTGAAGTAGAAAAGACATGCACCTGGGAGGGGAGCCAGGCTCCCAGAGTCAGCAAATCAAAATACAGGCTGCCTGTTAAACCTGGACCTCAGACAAGTGAAGGGGGACAGTTTGTAGCATGCCTGTCCCCAGTGACACCTGCACTGCATCTGACAACCGTGACGACCTGACAGTGATCACTTTGGGGCCTGACCTGCCTGGGCTGAGCCGTGGTGTGCCCCAGCTCCACTCCCTGCAGGCCCCGCCCCCCCCACCCAAAGCCTCCTCCATCAGCCAGAACCTGCCTTCCAGCTGTTCCCGGAGCCGGCAGCAGCTGGGCTGGGAGCACGGTGGGAGGTAAATGGCCCCTCCGTGCTGCTGCTGCCGCTCTGCCAGGAGTCCTGCATCTGGGCTTCATTAATCCCCAGCCCAGGCCTGAGCGGAGCTCCGTCACCCGCTGCGGGCAGGGAGGGGCCTTTGGGGGGAGGCGAGCTGGCAGGCAGCACAGCAGTGCTGGGGGTGGTGCCAGAAGGGAAGAGGCGGCCGGGTGGGTCAGGCCAGGACTGTGATCCAGAAACTGCACCAAGGGGGGTGAGTGGGTGCCAAGGAGCTGCACCAGAGCGCACCAGCTGCCCCCGCCAGCACCTGCCCACCGCCTGTCCTCCTGACCACCTGCCCAGCTTCTCCACACCGTCCCACACCCTCAGTTCTCACCCAGAGCCGTGGGGAGAAGGCAGGGAGCCACTTAAGCTTACTCAGAGGAGGGAAAGAAGGGGCTCACCACCAGCCCACCGGAGCAGGGGCAAGCAGAGGGCTGGCTGAGGGACCTTCCTCCCCCCAGAAACTGCCCCACCCCACCTGGCAAGGCTCCCCAGAACTCACACCAGGAGGGCAAAGGCGGCATTAGCCGCTGGCACCCTCCTAGCACCGTCATACAAGGCAAAGAGCTCCTGCCTGCAGGAGGTTTGAGGAAACTTGGAAACAGCTTTTCTAAGCTCAGAGCAGAGATGATGCAGGCACTCTGTCCAGTCTAGTGCTGTCCCTGCACTTCCCACAAGGGACACTGGGCTGGGCTCCCTGCAGGAGCACGCAGGAAGGCAAAGGCATTGACCCGTGTGACACTGACTGGAATGTCAGGTAAAGAAGGATGGGTACAGCCCCTGGTGTCCCTGCCCCAAAGTCACCTCTCCCAGGGGAGCCAGGCCCTGCCAAGACTGAACTGCCCTAAGAGACCAGAGGGGTGCAGCCAAAAGCGAGGGTGCCTTTTCTGTGCGTCTCTAGGGCAGTTCAGGAAGCAGCAGCAGACATGCTGCCCAAGGCCTGGCCTCAGGGTGACTACTAGACTTGCATTTCTACGCTGTCCTTGCTGCTTCTTGTCCCTCGTAGACACTGCCATGCCACCATTCCTTGTCCCTCATTTGGAATCTTCTATCTTGCAGGTTAGCTTGTGCTGCCCTGGCAGGAAGGACCAGGGCTCGGACACACAGGTTGGTGTGACCTTGACCTCCCCAGTGGTCTGTGCTCCCATCCGCTGCATACCTACAAGTCCAGGGCCACCACAGAGTTCAGTCACCCACTTGAGTGGGCACTGTCATAGTACAGACAGCAGGACACGAGGGATAGAGTCGGCCACCAACCCAGGCAGGGGATCGATCCATCATCTATCTATAGAACCACTCACAGGAACCCAGGGCTGTCCCAAATGCCACCTGAGCCGAGGTCACCAGACACAAGACCGGGCGCTGCCTAGCTCCACAGGGAGGAGAGTTTAGGAACAGGCCCAACGAGTCTGCCTAGTGCAAGAGCACAGGAAAGTGGCTTCCTGTGCAAGAGTGCCCAGAGGGCCGAGGGGGCTTCTGGAGAGGGGGGGATATTTTGTCCTGTAGCTGAGTGGCAGCACACAGGTGGCTTTTGCCAGTACACTGATTATCTACCTGTGGGAACTTTCCTTCGTGCATATTATAAGTAGACAAAGGATACCTGTGGTTAAGGGCACCCAACCCCCTCCTCGGTATTGTGGTAAAGACACAGAAACTCAGGCTCGGGCACCCCCAAGGCCCCCGGTCCTGCCTGCAGAGCTGTCCACTTCACCCTCTTTGCCGCACCCCCACCAAGTGCTCGTCTCAGCAAAAGACCTCTCCCATCTGCCGAGAGCCCCATCCATTTTTGGACTCTACGAAGAAAACAGTTCTCACGTTTTATTTACAAAGATCTGACCTTGTGGGCTTCTCCCCTGAGCTTCTGGGTTTGGAGCCCTGGGACTGCCAGGCTGGGCTTCCACATCTACAACAGCCCTTGCTGTGCTCTGAGGCCACCCCCTTCCAGGCGCAAGAGCCTGTCTTTCCCTCTTCTGGCCTTTTTCCTCTGTATCCTCCGATGGCCCTGAGGTTGGTGTCCCGCTTAACTGAGCCACTCTGCCGGAGGCCGGAGGCTGGAGCTCGTTTTCTTGGCAGCCCTTCGAGGAGAAGCAGTGGATAGCTGGAGACGGTCTTTTTTCACACCTCTTGCTGTCCAACCCCATTCCCCAGATCCTGTTCCTAACTGTGCAGGGCTCTCCTCCTGACTCGGCCCATCATCATGGTCGGCTGACACCTCTGGGACCTCCCCTTTGCTGTCCGTTATAGTCCTGCTGTCTGTGAACCTGACCAGTGTTCCACTAATGGCCTAATCCAAGACCCTGGTTCTGTCCTGGCTGACCCATCAGTGAAGGTTGGCCTCAGGGTAGCCACAGGGCCTGCCCAGCAGGTGGACTCTGATAATTCACCTAATTCTACCAACTTTCAGCCCACATTTCCGATAATGTTCCCCGGGATTGGATTATAGCCCCATTAAACACCTGAGGACACCCAGACACGCGCACTCCACTGTCCCTCCAGACTGTGGTTCTAGCTAACCTGTAAAAAACAAACGAGGCTGTCTAGTAAGATTTATTTGTAGGACTCCTAGAAACCAGTGTCCTCTTCTAAGTAAGTGTACCCACAGCATCCCTGGGTTGTGAGGGACACATCAAGCATTCTGCCCCCATCTCCCAGAAGCCCTCCCACCTGCAGAGGTCCTCTGGGGCCTGGAGGCCCCATCTGCACATCTCCCAGCACAATAGTGGGGTGTCCTCCTACGGGGGTAGGGGGGTTGTCTGAGCCTCATTCTCCACAGCCGGAGGCCTTCAGATAGCAACTCCAAGATCTGAGGCTTCAGTGCCCTTGGGCCATTATTTGATTCTAGAAGAAATATAGCTCTCCTTACTAGAGCCTTGGTGTATCCTGTAATCATCCCAGAGATTTGGGAGGCTGAGACAGGAGGATTGCAGCTTAGTGAGACCCAGTTTTGTGACTTGTTTTAGGAAGCTTCCATCCACCCTTCCACCTGACTAGGCAGTCTGTGGAAGCTGGTTCTCTCTTCCCCTCTTTTTGAAGGCCAGGGCAAAGCAGCAGGCCAATCAGCAGTCACAGATGGTGAGGGAGGCGGGTCCTGTCCCTGAAGTCCAGGAACATCAGCTTTCAGCCAGGCTTCCCCTTCCACCTGAGGGCTCTTGCGTGTGGCTGCAGGGGTCTGCTCTGGGCATGGGAACACGCTGGAGGCTGGGATGGAAGCTCGAGTGGCATTCTGCTCTTTCTTGCAGCTCCTCAGAGCCGCCGGGGGGGCCACCTTCTTGGAGCAGAGTTCCTTCCAGGAGCCTCCTCTTCCTGGGCCCCATTTCAGATGGCTGGCTCTCCTGTTTACTTTCATTTTTCACGGTTAAGTTCAACGCTTCCCTAAATCTGCATGAAGTCTTGATCCACAGGACGGGGGCTGGGGGTGTCGCACAAACGCACTAATGTCAGTGGGAGTTCCTGCTTTGTGCTCAACGAATAGAGCGGACTGAGTGTGACAGCCCCTCACACAACAAGCTGCCCTTCTTCCTGGGGTCAGTCTGGGCACGGAGCCCAGTGGGGCAGCCACCAACCAGGGCAGGACAAGGAAGCCAACAAGCTCTGCCCACACTGGCCACAGGCAGAGTGGGGGCTGAGCTCCCTGGATGGCTGGCAAGACAGCCAGGCCCAGTCGGGAAGGACGGCCAAGACACCTCGGAGGGGAAAGAATTCACAGGAAGGAGCCGCAAGCGCAGGGCACAGGCACAGCAACACGGTGGCCCAGCGCGGGGCTCATTTTCAGCATCTAGCTACTCCTTGGTACCTGCACTTGAATGCTTTATCTATTGGAAAAGAAATAACATTTCTACATAAGCCACTTCATCCAGATGAGGAACCCTCTTTTCTAGTGAAGACCATGGCCCAGGGCATTACCCTGCTGACCTGTCTGTCTGAAGGTGAAGGTCACCCCTTCCTGCCTTCACTCCCTGGCTTTTAAGGGACCAGGAGCTACAAAGAGACCCTTCAAGACATTGGTTCTCCGGGTCACAGATTAATGTGGCTAGAAACTCATAAATCTGGGATACGACAAAGGAAACTTTGAATATCTTGGGAAACTACAGATTATTAACACACACACACACACACACACACACACACACACTTGTGTCTACTTCGGGAGTGGAAGAAAAAACTCAAATTAGGTCCTTGTCTCACAATGAGGAAAAACTGACTCCACCTGGGAGTAAGATAGGAACAAACTCCTCTCAGTAGGTACTGAAAGAAAAAAATAAGACTTTTTTGTGGTCTCAGGGAGGGAAAGGCCTTCCTATTCATGGCAAGCATTCAATTGCACAAAACGCCCAGTCACCTCTGTAATTCATTCATGCCATTTTCCTGAAAAGACAGATCTGTCCTAGAAGGTGTGCTTTAGCATGCACCAAGCCTGGGTTCAATTCCCAGCACTGAAAGAAAAAAAATTTTGAGGGAAAAAAAAAAATCCTGGTTCATTGAAAAATGCCACCAATAAACAAGAAGAGAGAATCCATTTCACTGCCATCAGCACAACCAGAACCACAGACCGTGTTCTGTGACCACCGTGGGTGACTAACACTGAGAATGCTCATCGTGAGGGAGAACGGGGGCCTCAGGCACTGTGGTAGTCAACCTGGCCGGTAGTACCAGCTGGCCCAGCTCTCCCTGGAGGCCAGACATTAAATGTGCACAGGACAGGACTGCAGTTTCCCGTCAAGGAGGTATCTTGTGAAGATGTCTGCCCCAAACTCCTGCACAAGGACAGTCATGGGAGGGCCGGTTTTGTCTTGGGAGAAGATGGTTCCGAGGAGCTTCTGCAGACAAGGGGGATCTGAGACAGGACCCGTGGTGTCTGGCTTACAAGTGAAGAGCATTCGGCGCAGGCTGGAGGCCAAACAGAGGGTTACCCAGAAAGTAGACACACTCTGAAAGGAGAATGCGGCCATCTCAAGAGCCGCCTCTGGGGGCAAGGACAAGGAGTATCTACATGTCCAGGGGAAGGGGAACGTGGCCACCTTGAGTGAGACGTCTTTGGGGAGAAAAGGAGGACTGCAGATTCAAGGGCAATGTGACAACCCTCTGTCTTGTCTTTGGTGCCGGGGATCGGGATCATGCTAGGCAAGTCCTCCACCCCTGAGCTATCGCCCCGCCCTATGCAGGCCGTCTTGAGATGCCTTGGGCTCCCAGTTCTGCTCTTTATCGGCTCCCCGAGGTCCGTTTATTGCAGGCCTTGACGGGGCAGACCTGGCGGATGCGGCCCTGAGTCTACGGAAGGGGGCGAGTTCTGGCCAAGAACACCAGACAGGAAGAACAGAAACCAGGGGGTAAGGAGAAGCAGGAGGAGCCCTGCTGGGAGGGGGCTTGGAAGTTTCTCCTCAGCTAGGATGCCCTGCGAGTAGGACCAAGATCGGGTAGGAATGCCCCGAGTCCACGTTACACCCAAGAGCCCTCCCCGAGGGAGGCAGAGTGGGTCCTGAGCCCCTTTCACACAGGGACACTGTATTCTGAAGCTCAGGTGGCATCACGCTGCCACCTCTCCTTAAAGGAGATGTGGAGAGGGGAGGTCTGGAAGGTGGGCAGGCTGATGTCAGTCTGGTGACGTCAAGACAGTTTATGGTGGTGTGGTCAGTCTCCAGGTCCTGAGGCCTCATGGCCTTCATTACCTGATTGGTAGATAGGGCTGGAAAGTCCCCTAAATTACAGGTTTCTTAAAATACCATATTTCTCTTTATTCACTACTTACAGGGGCATTGATCAGCAGTACACAGGTAGAGTCACAGCCTTTCCAGGATTCTGGGAGTGACAGGCCTAGAAAGTAGGCACAACTTTTTTTCCCCCCTTGGTACCAGGAATTGAACCCAGGGGCACTTAATCCACTTAAGCACACACCTGTAATCTCAGCTACTCTGAAGGCAGAGGCAAGAGAATCACAAGTTTGAGGCTAGTCTCAGCCACTAAGTAAGATTGTGTCTCAAAATAAAAAGGATGGGATGTGGCTCAGTAGTAGAGCACCCCTGCATGCAATCCCCAGTACTACGGAATTTTTTTTCCCTTGTATTTCCTTCGTGTCTCCTTTCTACCAACTTATTATCTCTTCTATTTTACCTTAGTTTCACATACATTAGGGAATACTATGCAGCTCCGAAAAAGAAGGAAGTTCAAAACACACACACACACATACACACACACATGCATACACACACAAGAAAACCAACCATTAACAATGTGGTCCTGTCAAAGCAAATGGGAAATTGGGTGGGACCACATGGGCCTTGGAGACCAGTCTCAGGCACCTGGACTTGGTCATGCAGGCCAGAGGGAGTGAGGCGAGGCAGAGAGTTGATAATCACAAGTATCAACAGGTCTCTGCAGATAGATTGTGGGAGGAGGAAGGGACAGGAAGCCTCTGCTCCCTTCCAGATGAAGACAGGGAAGTGAAAGCAGGAAAAGGCAGGAAGGAAGTAGCTGATTTAGAGTGACCCAGACAAGGTACCAGCCATCACAGAGTCGACGTGGAGAGGCAACCATAAATAAGGACATAGGATTTATGATTCAAAAGGCAGAAAGCACAGGACTTGGGGGTAAAGGGAGTGATGGAGGTGGGAGAACCTCTAGGACTACAGGTTCCAACCCGGGCAACAGCACAAGTGAGCTGTGGGGAGGGGAGGAGGTGGGGAGGCTGGAAGCAGGCAGGTTGGTCTCCGTCTCCTCAGATCAAACAGAAATCCCAGGATCTGGGCTGAGCAGAGACCATGCCCACTGAGGCCCCTAGAGGGCCTTGGCAGTTTTCAGAAACCCAAGTGTTCCAAATACAGAACAAAACTCCCCTCTCAAGACTGTGGAGAGGCCTCCTCTCCTTCAACCAGCTTCAGAGCCAGGAGTCTGAAGTTGAGCCCAGCAGGACCCCTGATGGGGGGTCTGTGAACACAGCATATGCCTGGCTGGGCCCTGAGGTAGCAAACTCCAAGCCTGCTCGCAGGAGCCACCCTCGGGAGGGCTACAGGGGAGCGGCCTGGTGGCAGGCGACCCTGGAGGTGCCTGCAGAAGGCTGGAGCGGACAGGGGCATCTCTGAGCATGAGTAGGCCTGCAGAGGCGATGGGGAGTGGTCTGGTAAGGGCAGGGCAGGACACTCCCTGTCACTGTGGCCCAAAGCAGAGAAGGAAGGTGGAGAGACAGGGCCAGACAAGGCCAAGTCCAGCCAATGGGTCTTTTCCTTCTCTCTCTCTTTTTTGCAGTTCTGGGGACTGAACCCAGGCCCTGTCCATGTGAGGCCAAGCTCTCTATCAACTAAGCCATATCCCCAGCCCCAGCTAGTGGGCCATATCTCCTGGGCTTAGTTCCTCTGTTCACTTCGTTTATCATCTGAAAACAGTTTATAAAATAGGGTGCCAGCAGCAAGCCTGGAAGATGGGAAAAGCAAAGGCTGGAGCTGTAGCTAGCTCGGTGGCAGAGTTCCAGGGTCCCGTCCAGTACCTCCAGAGGAAGAAAAAAAGAATTTGCGAAGTACCTTCATCGATTCTATTAAGATAACAGATGGCAAAGATAAATGCTGAACAGAAAATAAAACAGAAAGATGAACTAAGAGTTAGGGAGGCAGCAGGATGGGGTGACCAGCTGAGGTCTGAATGAAGAAAAGGAAACTGTCACCAAAGTTCGGGGAGGAAGTCCCAGTGAAAAGAGGGCAGAAGCTAAGTATACAAGGCTGCATTTTGCAAATAAGACCGTATTGAGCTTGGTGCAGTGACACATGCCTGTGATCCCAGAGACTTGGGAGCCTGAGGCAGGAGGAGTGAGAGTTCAAAGCCAGCTGGTACTGCTGTTGACTGGTGACGAGTCCTTGCTTCCGTTTAGAGTGGAAAATAGAAGTTTATTAAAGGACAGCAGAAAAGACTTCTCCCAGAGGAAGAAGGGGACCCAAGAGGTGGAATCCGTGGAAGTGCGGTTGTCTCCCCTTTTTATAGTTTTCAGTGATGGAATGTAGGTGGGAAGGCCCCAGGGGAGGGACACAAGTGGGCCAAAGAAGTAATCTGGGTACTTCAAGTTTGCTGTTCATTAACACTTCAGCATCTTCAAGTTTGCTATTCATTAACACTTATTTGGGATGGGCTATCTTCAAATCTGTTGGGGGCTGTTTCCTGGACTTCATTAACATTTCAAGAGTTGCTCAGCTTTCCGGGAATTCATTCTCATGGCCTCCATTTTAGATTTCATTTGATATTAGACCCTATTAGACCCGATTTACCTAACTACACTGACTACCTAATTTTAAATCTATCTGGCTCCACAGCCTCAGCAACTTAGAGAGGACCTGAGCAACTTAGCGAGATCCTGTCTAAAAAAAAAAAGAAAAGAAAAGAAACAGGCTAGGATGTGGCTCAGAGGTTATGCAATCCTGGGTTTGATTCAGGGTTTGGTATCAAATAAAATAAAGAAAAACATGTTAAGAAAATCAGGGGGCTGGGGTTGTGGCTCAGCGGTAGAGCGCTCACCTAGCAGTGTGAGGCCCTGGGTTTGATCCTCAGCAGCACATAAAAAATAAATAAATAAAATAAAGGTATCGTGTCCAATTACAACTAAGAAATAGTTTTAAAAAGGAAAAAGAAAAAAAGGCTCTTTCTTCCTTCCAGTTGTAAAGAACTCATTAGTGAGTTGCACTTTTCGTTCTCTTCCTGGGGTAGGGGCTGGGTTCAGGAATTGGACAAGAGGCTTCCTGGAGCTGCGGGAAGATGGGGTGCCCGCAGGACTCCAGGAGTGAGCACTAGGGGGAGAAGCACCTACCTGCCCCTGGAGGTCACGTCCAGGAAGAACTGCACGAGAGCCAGCAGGTTGTGGTGGTGGTCGGACACCCAGCTGAGGGCACAGCACAGCGGCTGGAGCTGTGGGGACAGGGGACACCTGGTGGGCTTCTTTCCATTCTGACCTGCCACCCAGCCTGCCTGGGGGCGAGGGCAATGTGGAGGCCAGGACGTCCCCATCCAGGGTGCTCTGGGGACACATCCCCATCCAGGGTGCTCTGGGGACACATCCCCATCCAGGGTGCTCTGGGGACACCCTTGGTTCCCAGGGACAGAGCCCTAGGGGTCAGATGCAGCGCTGGGGGTACCTTCCCCGGCCATTCGCGGATGTTCTCCAGGAGCAGGAGCAGGAGCTGCTGGAGGTCGGTCTTGGGCATCAGGCGGAGCCCCACGTCCAGGCTGGCTCGACAGAGCAGCTCTATCAGGCCCAGGAGGTGTGCGTCTGTGTAGGCCCCCCGCTGGGCTAGGGCACACAGCGTCAGGAACTGGAAGGAAAGGGGTGGGAGGGGCCATGTGATGTGGGAAGAAGGGCCTGTGGCGTCTGGTTCCTTGACAGATGGTCAGGAGGGACTCGCGCCATGAGCCCCTCTGGCCGTGCTAAGAGAGCGGGAGAGAATGAGCATCGAGGCCTGGATGAGGTCTGGGGCCCTGGGGCAGCGCAGGCCCAGGGAGGGCAGTCTCTGCACGGGTGCCAGCAGCTGCAGGGCACCTGCCGCAGTGCTGAGCCAGCACACGAGGTGCAAGGATGCTCCAGAGCCAGACTGCTGAGTAGGTCTCAGGGTGCCTGAGCTCCGGCCAGGCAGGGTGAGGCCTGACTCACCTTGTAGATGTAGCTCAGGCTCAGGTCCAAGGCCACCTCCTGGGGAGGGTCCTGCTGCTCCAGCCAGCTCAGGCTGGCCTCGCTTTCCAGTAGTCTAAGGTAGAACAAAAGGACAACAACGTAGGTGACAAGGTGTGAGAGGATAGAGGGCAGAGGGGGAGTGAAGGTAGAAGACCAGGGAACGCAGAGGACCCCCGTGTCCAAGGCCACCACCCCTTGGCATTGGCTATCCAAAGGTTGTAAGCATTTGGCCTCTCAGGAGCCAGCAAGGTCTGCCTGCCTTCAAGATGGTGGGTGGGGTTGCAGCCATCTTGGGCGTGACTGTGTTGGGACAGTGGCCTCCAAGCCGCTCACCTGGTCATCTAATGGCAGGATCTAGCTCCTGGCTACACAGGTTCTTCAACATGAGAGCTGGCGCCCCCAAAGCCACACACACGCGCGCGTGCGCGCGCACACACACACACACACACACACACACACACACACACGAGAGAGAGAGAGAGAGAGAGAGAGAGAGAGAGAGAGAGAGAGAGAGAGAGAGAGAGAGGGAGAGGGAGAGGGAGGGAGGGAGGGAGGGAGGGGGGGGGAGGGGGGAGGGAGGGAGGGGGAGGGGAGGGAGGGAGGGAGGGAGGGGGAGGGGAGGGAGAGGGAGAAGGAGAAGGAGGGGGGGAGAGGAAGGGAGAGGGAGGAACAGAGGGGGGAAGGAGGGGTGGGGATGGGGGGGATAGGGGAGGGAGATGGGGAGGAAGAAAGGAGAGAGGGAGGAAGGTGGGGAAGGAGGGAGGAGGGAGGGAGGGAGGGAGATGGAACACAGGAGCACCCTCAGAGCAGAGCCACAGCCTGCCACAGCCTGTCACAGCCTGATCTGGGAAGTGACATCCGCTGCTTCTGCTGATTTCTACTAGTCACACAGGGCAGTCTGTCTTGGTGGGGAGGGTCTTGGTGGGGAGTGTGGACACTGGGGGGTGGGTCCACCGTGGGGCCAGCTCTCACATGTGTTCCATATAGAGGAACTCGCCAGTCTCGTCTTTCTGGGACTTGGGAACGGGACGTCATGCCCAATCCCTCCCCTCAAGGATCTTCCTCAGGAGTTTTCTTTCTGAAATTCAATGCTGCACTGAAAAGCCCACCGTCTGGGGCTGAGGTGGTGGGTCTGTCCCTAAGCAATAGAATAAAAACCACCCTGGAGAACCCCTTCCAGGTGCGGCCTCCATCTGATAGCTGCCTGGGACAAACACAGCAGAGCTGGGTCCCTAGTGGTTGGAGGGATCTGCTGAGCTGCAGCTGGGTCCAGGGGTCAGGGCCAGGTGATGAAATCCCTTCTTTAAAGATGAGGGTCACATTGAGAGTGGTGAGATTCTTATGGCAAAAGTGACGCCAGTGAACAGCACATTCATGTCATCCTTCCCATGAGCTTCCAGGTGCATGCTCACTGGATAAGATAGCACACTCACCCTTACTGAATTACTCCGTTTCTGACAAACGTACATTGGAAATATACACACACACATTTTAATATTTTAATGTCTTTTTTTTTTTTTTTTGTATTGGGGATTAAACCAGGGGCACTTAATACGGAGTCACATCCCCAGCTCTTTCTGAGTCAGGGCCTTGCTAAGTTGCCGAGTCTGGCCTCCCAGGTCATTGGGATTACAGGCATGGACCACCACACCTGCCTGGTCATGTTGATTTTAAATAAGTGAGTTTCCTTATAAGAAGGCTCCCGTTTGCTGTCTCTTCTAAACTAGCTCATGGTTCCTGATAACAGCGGGTTCTCTGTGACTGAGATGCTGGTGATAATAATGCTGTTGAAGGCAGCGGCTCTGGTGTAGCCAGCCTGGCCACGGGAACGGGAGGAGCGCTGTCCCTGAAGCTCTGGGAAACACCTCTGCTCATCTTCACCTCTTGGTGCTGGTGCTTCTGCTTGGAGGAGGAGAGATCTCTCCTAGGCATCTGGAAAGTTGGTGCTAATGGACCAAAGTTGGTGGTGGGGAGGTTGGCTGGGTTCAGCCCTTCTTCCAGATTTTAGCATTTATTAGGGCCAGGGAATGGGTGAGGCTGGCGTTTGCACATCTGGGCACAGGCTGGGCCTGTGTCAGTGTGTGAGGGGGCACCCTACTCCGTACCAGCTTGAGCAGGCACCTGGTACATAAAAATAGGGGGCACGTCTTCAGGTTTCCCACAGGGTGAGGCAGCCAGAGTCTTCTGTAGACAAACAGGCTGCAGACAGTCTGCTGCTGCCAAGGGAGGAGGAAGGCAGAAATGTGAGCTGGTGACAGGTCTTCTCTGAGCGGTGGAGGGAGTGCGGCTGTGACAGTGCTCTCTCCTGCCTGGGAAGGCATGCCAGTCTTGCCAAGTGCAGCGGTCTCCCGCTGTAAGCACCGTAATCTCCCCAGTCCTTGTCCTTGGGAATAGCAGGGGAACAGGGAACAGAATGGGGGTCCTTGGCTCCCACCTTTCTGAGCAGTTGCTGGAGTGCCCTGGTAGTATCTGTGACCACCATTCTGAGATGCAGCTTCGTGTGGTCCCCAGCGAGAGGCCAAGGAACCCGGGGGAATTGCTGGCCCACCAATCCCTGCTCCCTCCTGGACTCAGGAGGTTAAGAGTGAATTTATGGTCCCTTGTTGGGACTTGGGAACCAGGACATCATACCCCAGCCTGCTGGCCCTGCCTCAGCTGTGGCTTAGGGCTCACAGTCTGCAGCCAGGAGCTGAAGCTTAGGTCTGGGTGACACTGATCACTGACCTCTACCTGTTTCTATATCCATCTTCCCCACATGTTGAAAAATATCTGTAACTGGGCATCTTCACCTCCTCCTCTCCAGGAGGACGAGGGAAGGGTCTCCAGGCAGAAAACCTCCCGCTCCCAGAGGGTAGATGGTAGTATCTGGGCCCTGCTGCCACCACCATCAAGAGCTACCTGGCAGCAAGCAGGGTGCCCTCCGCAGGGCTGCACCCAACTGCAGCTGTCCCTCTTGCAATGGTGAGGAATGGCCACCAAGCTAAGGGAGGGAGCAGGAAGGCTAATTTTACCTGGATTGAATTACACCATTAAAAGAGGCCATTATCAACTGCCCCGTGCTGGACAGGATGTCCTTTCACTGTGCTAACTGTCATTTATCTATCTGTCTGGCCTCTGCACAGGGCTGTCCTGACAGCCAGGCCCATGGATCTGAGCAGGACTCATCATCTGGTTTTATGCTCAGGAAGCAGCCTTGGGAGACTAGCCATAGCTGGACAGTCCCTGTGTTCCCCCGTGAGACTGGAGCACTGATGAGCCCATTTTGGGCGGCAGTGTGGGCATGAGCCCCTTCCCAAGGGTGCTAATGCTCTGGCTCCTCTCCTCTGCCCCTTCAACCCCATACATTCCCTTGTTCTCCATCCCCAGCCTTGTGACTGGGCAGGGACTGCTTATTTTCAACAAGTGGACACCTGGATGATCCACAGGGTACAGCTGTGGAAGGACTGTGTCCTTCTGAAAGAAAATCCTGAAGCACGTTCAGATAAAAGGTGGTGATGGATTTGAAAGAAATCTGACAGGGGCTGGGGATGTGGCTCAAGCGGTAGCGCGCTCGCCTGGCATGCGTGCGGCCCGGGTTTGATCCTCAGCACCACATACCAACAAAGATGTTGTGTCCGCCAAGAACTAAAAAAATAAATATTAAAAAAATTCTCTCTCTCTCTCTCTCTCTCCTCTCTCACTCTCTCTTTAAAAAAAAAAAAGAAAGAAATCTGACGGGGCTGGGGATGTGGCTCAAGCGGTAGCGCGCTCGTCTGGCGTGCGTGTGGCCTGGGTTCGATCCTCAGTACCACATACAAACAACGATGTTGTGTCCACCAATAACTAAAAAAAAAAAAATTAAAAAAATTCTCTCTCTCTCTCTCCCTCTATCACTCTCTCTTTAAAAAAAAAAAAAAGAAATCTGAGATTAAAAACCAATAGTGAGGGCTGGGGTTGTGGCTCAGTGGTCGAGCGCTTGCCTAGCATGTATGAGGTACTAGGTTCGATTCTCAGCACTGTATATGAATAAAATAAAGCTCCATCAATGTCTTAAGCCAAAAACCAATGGAGAGGCTATAATCCCAGCAGTTTGGGAGGCTGAGGCAGGAGGGCTGAGGCAGGAGGACCATGAGTTCAAAACCAGCCTCAGCAACTTAGTAAGGCCCTGAGCAACTCGGTAAGACCCTTTTTCTAAATAAAATAGAAAAAAGGACAGGATGGGCTGGGGATGTGGCTCAAGCGGTAGCGTGCTCGCCTGGCATGTGTGCGGCCCGGGTTTGATTCTCAGCACCACATACAAACAAAGATGTTGTGTCTGCCGAAAACTAAAAATAAATATTAAAAAAATTCTCTCTCTCTCTCTCTCTCTCTCTTCTCTTTAAAAAAAAGAAAAAGAAAAAAGATGTGGCTCAGTGGTTAAGTGCCCCTGGGTTCAATCCCTGGTACCCAAAAGAACAAAAACAAAAACACAATAGGAAGGCTGGGCATGGTGGCACACATCTGTATTCCTAGTGACTTGGAGGACTAAGGTAGAAGGGTCACAAGTTTGAGGCCAGCCTCTAAAACTTAGCATGACCCTATCTCAAAATAAAAAATAAAAAGGGCTAGGGATGTGGCTCAGTGATTAAGCACTCTGGCTTCAATCCTCAGTACCCCCCCCCCCCCCCCCCCCGCCAAAGCAGTGAAAGGCACATCTTCCTCATAGCAACCAGAGGGACAGCTGGGTCACGGGGCCTGTGCACAAACAGCCCTTCATTTCTAGCCTTCACCATTATAAGGCTCTGTAGTGTGCCCCTCCCCCAAAGATACCCAGAGGCATCTCTTCTGTGGGGAAGTCCTACATGAGGACAACCCTAGAAGGCATCAGAGAAGAAATGCCTGGCGTGGAGTCATCGGCACAGGGCAGGCCTCTAGTGTGGTCAGGAGCAAGAATGGGCAGGCCACAGGGAGAGAGTGCTTCTTGGAGATTGCTCCTGCGGCCCACCTCCCTGAGGGTTGTTGAACCCTGCTAAGGAGGTGCTGAGCCTTGCTGGTGTCTCCTGAATGTTCTGGAGGAGCTGTCTCCCAACCCCATGGCACCATCCAGGGCCTTCCCAAGCGCTGTGGCAGCCAGCCACCCAAGGAGTAACTGAGCATCTTCACCTCCCCCTCCCCAGGAGGATGAGGGAAGGGTCTCCAGGCAGAAAACCTCCCGCTCCCAGTGGCTTGGCAGGTGGACCTCAGCCTGCTCTTACAAGGCTCAAGCTGGGAACTTTCTCATGGCCATCAGCCAATCCTCCAGGACAGCTTGGAATCCTCCTGGGGGAAATGGTGTCAACGGCCGGGTTAAGGTCTGGGGTCCGTGGAAAGGAGGCAGGGGGTCAAAACAGCATGTGTGGGCATGAGACCACACAGCTCTGAGCTCTGCCCTAGGACAGCACGGCTCCCTGCGCCTGAAGAAGCTGGAGGCCTGCGTGCTGGGGTTTGTGGAGCAGTGCCGAGATGATGTGCTTAAATGGCAAGAGTTCAGAGCCAGGTAGGTATGGTGGCACATGTCTGTAATTCCAGCAGCTCATGAGGCTGAGGCAGGAGGATCAGGAGTTCAAAGCCAGCCTCAGTAATTTAGTGAAGCCCTAAGTAAGAGAGCCTATCTCTAAATAAAATATAAAAAAGGGCTGGTGATGTGGCTCAGTGGTTAAGTGCCCCCGAGTTCAATCTCTGGTACCAAAAAAAGGGCCACAATTCTAACGCCCACCTGCCCCCTGCGGCCTCTGGAGACAGCCGAGTTGCTCTGCAGTGTGAAGGGCAGGAAGCAGTCACACCTTGGCAGAACCAGTAAGAGAGGGGAAGGGGAAAGTGGCTTTGGAGCGTGGAGTCTAACCTGGTAGTAGATGGTTTTCAGGGCTACCTCCCACTTCCCAGGGGGAGCTCGGGGTTCATCCAGCAGTCAGAAGTAGCTCTTCTGATCCCCTCCACTGGTCTCCCACTCCAAGTGCATTTGCTTTTTGGAGTGAAATTCAAATTTCCCCCATTCATCTGAGACAGGGGTGTGACTGAAGCTCTGCATTAGGAAGCAGCAAGTGGCTTCTTACACCAGATACGGACACCGAGCTCCGGGGAGAGGGGCAGGAGCGCAGGCTGGCACACGCGTGGGGTGTTTCCAGCAGAGCTGAGTGCAGCTAGCTTGGCAGACAGTTACTAAATAGTCGTAGAGCAGGTTCTTAAGGAAGCGCCTGCTTTTCCTGAGGAGGAACATCTCCAGTCAGCCACCAGTAGCCAGGGCGAGGCACCTCCTGGGCCAGAGGGACTGTTAGCTGGATGCTTGGCGGGAGCTCCTCAAAGAATCCTCCAGGAAGCCAGATGTGCCAGGATTTGTAGAACAAGATCATAACACTTTTACAGCCTGGATGTGGCCACTATCTGCTGATGACAGTTATGTGCGTATTGTGTGGCGCTGTCCCTGGAAGGGACAGTGCACATGCAAATTAGCATCACCGTCCACCAACTACCACACTCAGCCCAGGCGCAAAGTGGGCACACGAGAAACAAGAGAGCACTGTCGGGGCTGGGGATGTGGCTCAAGTGGTAGCGCGCTCGCCTGGCATGCATGCGGCCCAGGTTCGATCCTCAGCACCACATACAAACAAAGATGTTGTGTCCGCCGAGAACTAAAAAATAAATATTAAAAAAAAAAAAGAGAGCGCACTGTGGAAATGACAGGGAAAACTGCCTTGCTGTGTTCCAGCTGCCGTCAGCAGTGGACCCACCAAGAGCCCTGGGGCAAGGCTTGCGAGATGGGGACACCTCTGGGGAGCTCCCAACCATCCGAGAAGTCTGGGCTCCACCAGAAGGTGGGGAAGCGAGGTCTCACTCAGCAAGTGGCTGAAACAAACACTTGATGCATCAAGAGGCGAGGCTTACCTACCCCATTCTCCCCAGGCCTGAGGCTGGGCGCATGGGAGCACACACGCCAGCCCTGGACAGATCCAAATTTCCAGGTGGCACATGCCACTGCTCTGAAGCTCCCCACCCTGAGGGCTAGAGCCAAGCCCAGTAACTGGTGATCAGAGGAAAGACAGCAGAGGGGAAGGGAGGAAGGGGAGGCACCCACCTGCTGCCATGCTGAAAGGGCCCCAGCGGGTACAGGGCAGGGTTGTGGGCTCCCAGGCTGTGGAACGCCTCCATGACCTCCTGCAGTGAGGGGTACCACAAGCGCATGTCTTCATCTGTCAGGACAAAGGAGGGCAGAGAGTCGGCTCAGAGAGGAGGGAAAGGCTCACTCCTCTCTCCAGAAGGCTGCCACGGGGATGTCCCTTCCTGCTTCCTCTGGCATCACAGGTGTTATCATCAGACAGGAAGCAATGAATGGTTTCCGGACACTTGCTGGAGCTCTGCGAGCCTGTGCATGCTTTATCAGTCTTCAAGGTATGGCTACAGACAGGTGCAAGGGCCGAGGTGACAGTGCCCTGAGCATCCATGCTAGGCAGCCATTGGGTGCTTAGCTGCTCACAGCTAAGTGACACAGGAGTCCTGAACCAAAGGCTCCGAACCTTAAGCTTTAGAGGACACTAGCCTCTAGTCAGGTATGGCAGCATCCGCCTGTGATCCTAGCCACCGGGGAGCCTGAGGCAGGAGAATTGTTGAGTTTAAAAAACAAAAAGAAAGAAAAGGTAATGCTAGCTGCAGTAAGCCCCGGCCCTCTGCCACCAGGGATACAGCCTGCTGTGGCCTGTCACCGCCCTCACTGTCACATCTGGGTGCTCCCTGGGCCTCTGCCTGCCAGTGGCATGCCTTGCTGCCCTGTCTTCTGGGCAACAGTGGCCCATGGGTACAGTCTCTCTGTATCAATTTAACCAGACACGCAGGACAATCTGCCCAAATCAACACAGACGGAAAGTTGTGTGTACACAGCGCCTTTTCTCCTATCAGACCATTTAAGGGCACTGTCCCGGCCAAGGGAGTAGAAAAATAACAAACAATGTGGTCAAGCATATCTTCCAAAGATGGCCACGTCGAGGTGGCCCATCTCGCACTACGGCTCCCCCCCCTCGGTCCCCCTCACCAGGAGGCAGCGTCCACAGCTCCACCCTGCCGGCCACTCCTTCATGTCGTCTTACTCATCAATTCCCTGGCTTCTTGCCGGCCTCTCACCACTTGAATGCAAATTCTAGGGAGGCAGAGGCCACGTCTGTGTTGGTCATCTCCATGTGCCCAGGGCCCAGAGCAGTGGCCAGGGCACAGGGGAAGCTGAATAAATGAATGAGTGAATGGATGACAGGGATCCCAAACAAAGCACAACCTAGTTCTTCACAACTAAGAGGGGAGCTGCAGGCAATCACAGGATGAGCTAGCAGTGTCAAGGACACAGATGTTGTCAAATGTTACACTTGACAATGGACAAGGCCATTGTCAAGACCCTGGCAGGCTGGGCTCAGAGCCATGAGTAGTGCTCTGTCAAACCACAGCCGTTTCTGGAGGGTGAGAGTTTGGGAGAGTTCTGCCTTCAGGGCCCACTGTGTGCAGAAACTAGCCAGGTGTGAAGGGTCAACAGGGGCCCAGGGGAGACCCTGACTTTGGACAGCTCACAGTGCAGGAGGGAGAGCAGCCAGCTAGGTGAATGAGCACGAGTGAGAGTATCTGCGACAACCAAGGCAGGAGAAGGTTACAGAATGTGCTCAGAGGAGGGGGACCTGATTTTTGGTGGACAGCAGGAACAAACAAGGCACCTGTCACAAGAGAGGGGAAGGACATTCCAGCAGTGGGACAGACTTGATGAAGGCAGAGTAGCATAAAAGAGTGGCGGGGCAGAGACCAGAGACAAGCACCGGGCACAGAGCAGGGCAGGCTAGGCAGGGCCAGGCCTTCTGCAAGGACGACCGCCAGAAGAAAGCTTCCTCCACTCAGGGGTACAGCAAGCCCTGCCTGCTGTAGCCTGGCAGACAGCAGAATGCAGGCCCAGGGGCTCTGAGAACAGTCTAAGGACATTTCTTTTTTAAAAAACATTTTAATATTTATTTATTTAGTTAGTTTTCGGCGGACACAACATCTTTGTTGGTATGTGGTGCTGAGGATTGAACCCGGGCCGCACGCATGCCAGGCGAGTGCGCTACCACTTGAGCCACATCCCCAGCCCTAAGGACATTTCTTCAACAGACATCGAGTGTCTCTTTGGAAATGTATATGGGTCTGGACTCACCAACAAGCAATCAGACTCTCAGCAGAGAAAGAACTTTCTCATTTGTTTTTTCCCTTTCGTGACCATACCTCTGGCCTGCTGCACAAATGAGCCGGGAAGAAGGAGGTGTGCAGGGCACAGGGAGACCATTACCAGAGCCTCTGGGACTCACGCAGGTGTGTGCACGCACTCGGGTGGAAGACGGACACACATCACCCCCAGGGGAGGCCTCTCTGGGCACACCTCCTCCCACACAGATGCATGGCTGCTGCAAAGCCCCGTGAAGGGAAGTAGCACCCACCTACCAGAGCCAAACTCGGAGCCTGGCGCTGTCCCCTTCCCCTCTCCCCCACCCAGTGATCACTCTGCACTGCAGAGGACCCTGGCCGACGTGGGGGCAGTTTCAGAGGAGGTTGCCCAGATGCCCTGGGATAAATCAGTCCCCGTCAACAGCCCTGGAAGTTGGTAACATGATGACAGGAAAATCCCACCCCAGAGCCCATAATTAACGCTGTCTGTAAGTAGGCCATGCACTCAGCTTTTCCTCAGCACTGTTTGTCCCAAATGAGAAATTTCTGGAGAGCTGACACAGAAGGAAACCCAGACGTGAAGTGGCCAGGCCCCGCCCCCTCACTCAGTTTCTCCCACACAGCTCTTCGGGAGGAGCGCTGGGGCAGTGCCTGGGCACAGGGCCTTTTAAAATGCCAGCGTAGGCAGCCCCTGGCAGCTGGGCTCTGTCCAGAGGCCAAGACTGAAAGCAGCCTTTAGGTGCCTCTCCTGGGATGGAAGTGATGTTCTGTGGGGTAAAGAAAGCACCAGGCGGGCTGGGGATGTGGCTCAAGCGGTAGCACGCTCGCCTGGCATGCGTGCGGCCCCGGTTCGATCCTCAGCACCACATACCAACAGAGATGTTGTGTCCGCCGATAACTAAGAAATAAATATTAAAATTCTCTCTCTCTCTCTTAAAAAAATATTAAAAAAAAAAAAAGAAAGCACCAGGCCTAAAATAAAAGCCACCTTTTCATCTGGGTTGTGCAGGAAGCTACCTGACCACTGCTCCAGGCACGGTGGTGCAGAAGGGCAAATCCACACTCATCCCAAGAACCTGTGCTGGCCCCAGGGCTCCAGGCCTGGCTCCCTGCTCCCCTCCCTGTGCTCCCCTCCCTGTGCTCAGCTGGGGCTCCCACAGGTGTGTGGCTAGTAGGCAGGTCCGAGGCTGCAGGCCTCTGGTCTTATCCTTCTTGAGCCACCCCCAGGGGACATAGCTAGAAGTGTAGGGCTGGCTGCATTAGAGGGCCACGAGGTGCTACCTGCCGGGTCCTGAGTCTCTGTGGCCACCCCTGACAGAAGGAGGGAAGGTTTCCATCACTTTTTCATTTTTTTTTGCAGTGCTGGGGACTGAACCCAGGGTTTGCCATGTGAGGCAAGTGCTCTACCACTGAGCTACGTCCCTGGTCCCCCATTGGCCTTATGGGGGGAAGGGGCTGGTTCCTGGAGGAAAGGGGGCTGGCCTCCAGACTGAGTCCTGATCCTCCCGGGGTGGGGGGCTCATAGCAGTCACCGGAGGCCTGAACTGTATTTCGTATGGCAACTCTAACTCCTGAACTTCCTGCAGCACCTTTGTACTTAAATTGACACTTGGTTAGTGAGCTTTAGTTTCATTTAAAATGTTTATTGGGGGGCAGGGGCTGGGGCTGTAGCTCAGTGGTAGAGCGCTTGCCTAGCACTCGTGAGGCACTGGTTTCGATTCTCAGCACCACATATAAATAAATAAAGGACCATTGACAACTAAAAGAAATATTAAAAAATAAAATAAAATAAAATGTTTATTCACTCCCAAATGGGAATTGAACTCGGGAGCTGTTCTAGTCCTTCTAGGACCCAGCAGAGAGCAGAGGTGACAGGGTCAGTGAGGGACACACCACACACGTACATCTCAGGCACATTCTGGCCAAGATGGCCTGGGGGTAGGGGGACACTGGAGCAGGCCTCCCTAGGGATGCGGGTGACAAGGCTGTAGACAGGAGAAAGAGCCTCACAGACCAGACGGAGGCCAGGGGTTGCATGCAGGAGCCCAGGGGGCGGATGAGGGAGGTGGAGGCGGGGTGAGGGGGACAGGCAAAGGTGAAGGGCAAAGGGAAGCAGAAGGTCTGAGGATCTATGTCCTCAGTGAGAAGGCAGACCTGCACCAAGCCCTTTGTAATTTAGTCGTGTGTGTGCCATGCTAGGGATGGAACCAGGGCCTCACCCGAGCTGCGGGTGCTCTGTCGACAAGCTTCACCCCAGCCCTCGAGTCTGTTTGTTTTTTGATTTGGCTCCACAGATTGACTCAGGGGTGCTTGATCGCTGAGCCACATCCCCATCCTTTAAAAATTTTATTTAGAAACAAGATCTTGCTTAGGGCCTCACTAAATTGCAGAGGCTGGCTTTGAACTCTCAATCCTCCTGCCTCAGCCTCCTGAACTACTGAACTACAGGTGCATGCCACCACACCTGGTTTCAACTCTGGGTTCTCCCTGCCTCCCCACTATTTGTTGTAGCCATTTTCAGGTACCTTAATGACCTTAATGACTTCAGTGTCCTTACAACTCGTTACATTGCCTCACTATTGCCAGCTTTTTCTAAAATTTCTGCAGAAACACTTGCAGGTAAGCAGATTCACCAGCTGGCTAGTGAGTCTGGGTTTTAAAGCCACATACATTCCACCACCTGACCTTCAGTGTCAGGGCAGCACAGGGCGCCGCGTCCTTCCTGACACCAAGCCGGTTCTTCCAGGGGGATGCTTATGAATCCTGAACTGGTCCCCGTTCTTGGTCTCTCCCCTCCTTTTCAAGCCCCAAACCTACATTCATTCAGAATGTTCTGTTTCCTCTCTGTCCTACCACTAGCTCCGCAGGGTCTTGATTTCCCCTAGTCTTCCCACTCACCCGGGCCTCAGGTCCTCCCTTTGTGCCCTGCTCTGCTGTTACCCACCCTACACTCCACCCCCAACCTGGAGGCCCTGGCCTGTCTGTTCCTGAGACAGTGTACCAGGGGAGGCCACCTCTCCTCTCTCCTAGCCTCTGTAACTCACACCACTGCCTGTGTCATCTGACACCGTAAGTCTTGGAGGCCCCAGTGTGCAGGATAGAGATGCACTGCACCGACCGGCACAACTCACACCTGCTGGAATTAGGTTAGGCTACACAGAGCCAAAGAACAAAATAAAAAGCAAAACCCACTGGGGTTTAAAGAGACTAGGATTTTATGTCTTTGTGATTAAAAAAGAGGCCTGCAGTGGGGTAGACCACACTTGGTGCAGGAACAGGACTGTGCCTGCAGGACCTTGGTGCCCATCTCTCTGCTCTGCCATCTTGGCATGTGCTTCCTGTGCTCCAGGTCATCCCATGGTCCAGGATGGCTGCTGGAGGCCCAGCTATCACATCTCAACTCCAGGCAACACTTTTCCACTTTGCCACCTAAAGTATGCATTCCTGGATTATTTATATGGATGCAAGGCCCCTGTGTGTGACCTGGGACTTAGTACCAAACCACCTTCCCAAGTTCAGAAAGCAAGAATTTGAGACAGATTTAGACACAACCAAAGAGTTTGCCAGCAGTTTCCTGAATGGACAGTCGACTCCAGTTCTCTCACTGTGCATTTGTGAGCCTCAGATTTTTGGACTACAACTCATCTCTGGAATAAAATGAAACAGAAAACACCAAATGCAGGCAAGGATGGAAAGCGATGAAAATTTTCTTTCATCGCTGGTGGAAATGTCCACTGGTCCATCCACTTTGCAGACAGCCTGGCAGCTTCTCAGAAAGCTAAACATGCTCTTACCATAAACCCTGGCAACTGCCCCTGAAAACTTAGGTCCATAAAAAATCTGCACGAGATTTTTTTTTCAGGGGTTGGGGAGTGCTGGGGATTGAACCCAGGGGTGCTTAAACACTGAGCCACATCTCCAGTCCTTTGTTATTTTGAGACAGGGTCTCACTCAGTTGCTTAGGGCCTCACTAAATTGCTGAGGCTGGCTTTGAACTTGCAATCCTCCTGGCTTTAGCCTCCTGAGTTGCTGGGAATGACAGGTGTATGCCACCTTGCCCAGCTGCACATGAATGTTTATAGTAATTTTATTTGTAATGATCAAAAATTGGAAGTAACCAGGATGACTTCCAATAGTGAACAAACTATGGCATCAGATATTATTCAGCAATAATAAAGAAATGAGAGCCGGGTACAGTGGTGCACACCTGTAATCCCAGCTACTCAGGAGGCTGAGGCAAGGAGGATCACAAGAGTTCAAGGCCAGCCTCAACAACTTAGTAAGACTCTATCTCAAAATACATTTTAAAAAGGGCTGGGGATGCAGCTCGGTGTAGAGTGACCCTGGATTCAATCCCAGGACCAAAAACAGAAAAAGGAAAAAGGAAATGAGCTATGAAGACACAGAAAGCCAAGGAGGGACTTGAAATGCTCTTGCTAAGTGAAAGAAGCTGCTTGAGAAGCTACACACTGCACAGTTCCAACAGTGGGACATTCCAGAAAAGAGAACCATGCAGAAACTTAAAAAACGCTGTGGCTGCCAAGGACTGGGTGGGGGTATAGATGAGATGCGTGGGGAGAACCCAAGGACACTTTTAGGGTAATGAAACTTCTGTATGATACAGGAATGAGGGACACATGTCAGGACATCTGTTAGAACCCACAAAATTGCACAACCTAATTTAAGCCACAGATTTTAGTTAATAGTGACATTAATATTGTTTCATCAATGATAATAAATATTCACACTAACATAAGATGCTGACAACAGGGGACACTGTGGGTGGGGGCAGAGGGGGTCATGAGAACTCTATGTACTATCTTATCCATTCGTCTGTAAGCTGAAAACTATTCTCGAAAAATAAAGGCTGCTGCCAGGTGCGGTGGTGCCTGCCTGTAATCCCAGCGGCTAGGGAGGATGAGGCAGGAGGATCATGAGTTCAAGGCCAGACTCAACAACTTAGGGAGGTCCTAAGCAACTCAGTGAGATCCTGTTTTAAAATATAAAAAGGGCTGGGGATGAAGCTCAGTGGTGGGGCACCTTCCTGGCATGCAGAGGCCTGCAAAGCGACAGAAGAGGCCGCTCCACACAGTGCCTTAGGGGAGGAGCAGACGCTGGCAGGGCAAGGAACAGTGGCCTTCGTGCTCTTGTGCTCAGGAATCAAGGACCCAGCTGAGAACCAGCATGTTCTGGGATCACCTGGGGAGCAGACATGACCGCTATCTGTGAGCCACTCCCAGCCTGGCTTGATTACGTGTGGCCTAGGTTTTGGAATTTAAAAAAAATTCCCAAGTGATTCAAATACCACAGCCAAGCTCAGGTCCCACTGAGCTAAGGAAAGCTGTGGTCCTCCCTCTGGAACAACACGCAGGACATGCTCAAGTGCTCTGGCAGGTGATGAGTCTGGTGGGGTGGGCGTCAATTCATGGAACTGACCTCAGCACCCTCCAACGCCCAGAGCTCCAGGCTTTGCACCTGAGACCAACTGTCCATGTCCCGGGAGCCCAGGGGTTCCAAGTCCCAGCTGCTCATCAGCGTCACCTGGGGAGGTTTTAAAACCCAGCCAGGCTGCGCCTTGGAACCATCTCAGAGGACAGGACCTGGCATCAGTACTTTGTAAAGCTCAGCCACAGTTAAAAATTGCCATGGCTGGAAGCTGAGTCCTGGAGGAGCTACCAGCACCCTCTCTTTTGGGGTCTAAAGGTCATATCAGAAGCGCTCTCTAGCTGGGTGCAGTGGCGCACGCCTGTAACTCCAGTGGCTCTAGAGGCTGAGGCAGGAGGATGGCAAGTTCAAAGCCAGCCTCAGCAACAGCAAGGTGCTAAGCAACTCAGTGAGACCCTGTCTCTAAATAAAATACAACATAGGGATGTGGCTTTGTAGCCGAGTGCCCCTAGGTTCAATTTCTGGTATATTCTCCCCCCCAAAAAATGAAGTGCTCTCCAGATGGGCACCGTGATGCACACCTGTGATCCAGGGACTAGGGAGGCTGAGGCAGAGGGACTGCAAGTTGGAGGCGAGCCTCAGCAACTTAGTGGGGGCCATAAGCAAATTAGGGAGACCCTGTCTCAAAACAAAACATGAAAAGGGTCTGAGGATGTAGCTCAGTGGTGAAGTCCCTGAGTTCGACTCCCAGTACCAAAATAAAATGAAAAGTTCAAGTCACATGAATTTGCTGAGGCTGGCTTTGAACTTGTGCTCCTCCTGAGTCACTGGGATTATAGGCCTGTGCCACCAGGGCTCTCCCTCTCATTTCAGAAGGTGTGTTGAGAGTCTTGAGCGAAAGAGATGAAATAAGCACCTGTTATTGCCTGTCACTCTCACACCCCCGTGAGAGGTCTGTGCCCTGGGCCAGACTCATACCCTGAGGCTCTTCTCAACCCTAGGTGGGCATCAGGAGCACTTACAAGTTTTCTAGAACTCCTGGTGCTGGGAGTTGAATGCTCCACAGGCACTGAGCTGGGGTAAAGCAGGAGTGAAGTGCCCCATAGCCCAGCAGGCTCACACCCTGCCCTGGGAAGACCAGACTGCACATCCAAGCTTGGCCAGCACCACAGTTCCTCTCCGACGATCCACACAGGACAGGAGCAGCTGAGGTCTGCTGCAGGCAAACACATGCTCTGTCCCTCACTCCTTCAAACAATGACTGCCGAGTCCTGAAGTGCGCCTGCCTCACATCACTGCCAGGAACCAAACAGAAGGTCAGAACTCCAAACCCCACAGAGACATGCTCCCTGCCCTGGAGCCCACAGTCCCAGGGAGAGGCAACTTCAATCATAGGATGCACATATCAACTGCAACTTGGGCCACAGAGGGCAGAAGGTGGAATCTGAGAGTAGAAGAAAGGGGCCTGGGCAGGCCCTGTGGAGAAGCCCAGTGATCTAGAGGAAGGGATGGCGTTAAGAAGGCAAAAGACAAGTTGCTGCTGTGGGGAGGGAAGAGAGCTTCATAGGTAGAGGAGTCCTTTAGTATGTACATGCCAGGCCCTGAGGCAGGAGGAATGAGCACAGAGGCAGTGAGGCTGAGCAGTCAGTGAGAGAAAGCATGGGATCTGATGAGCTGGACAGGTGGGTGGACCACGCAGGAAACGGTGTGCATCACGCAAATGGCGTGGAGCTCACGAGCATTTCTTCTGCTTTCCAGGCCCTGATTATCTATAAGATGGGGTCACAATTGTATCTACTTGTTGGAAAAAGATCAAATTAAACTCTCTTGAATGTTAGCTATTATTTTGCATTAAGTCATTTTTAATATCATACCTGACAATAATGTTTTTTTTAGAGAGAGAGTGAGAGAGGAGAGAGAGAGAGAGAATTTTTAATATTTTATTTTTCATTTTTTTAAAAAATATTTATTTATTTTAGTTCTCGGCGGACACAACATCTTTGTTGGTATGTGGTGCTGAGGATCGAACCCGGGCCGCACGCATGCCAGGCGAGCGCGCTACCGCTTGAGCCACATCCCCAGCCCTGATCTTTGTTTCTAAAACATTATTGCGGGGCTGGAGATGTGGCTCAAGCGGTAGCGCGCTCGCCTGGCATGCGTGCGGCCCGGGTTCGATCCTCAGCACCACATACCAACAAAGATGTTGTGTCCGCCGAGAACTAAAATAAATAAATTCTCTCTCTCTCTCTCTCTCCCCCTTTCCTCTCTCTTTAAAAAAAAAAAAAAAAAAAAAAAAAAAGATCAATGATTAAGTGAGTTACTGTGACCACTGAATTCTAATTTCACACTTTGAAAGGGCCAGGCCATGTGAATGACAGTGCCCAGGGAGCCCAGCCAAGGGGTCTCCTGGGTGGTCCTCCAAGTGTTTTCCTACCCATTTGGGTCTACACGACGTTCTCACGGTAGCAACAGGGGATTAGGAGTGCAGACCTGGATCCCAGCCACCCTCTCTGGGCCTGGACCATGGAACTGGCCCTGGCCTGTGTGTGAACGGAGCGTTCACATAAGTGCTCCATGTGTGGGTAGCCCTCGCTCCACCACCAGGGAGGTGCCATCTGCTAACGAGGGTGTCAAGCAGCCCCAGGGGCAGCTGTCCACATGTGGGGCCTCCACCCAGGAGCCTCTCTGAATGTCACACTTCCTGCCACCCCTGCGGGAGGCTTCCCTGACCACGTGAGCCAGGCAGACGCAGTGAGGTGAGGATGCCTCCTATAAGATAGTGGTGAGCACAGAGTGTCCACCAGATGTGCAGATGGACGGACTTGGGCTATCTGAAACCTTCTCCAGCTGACATGGTGGTGCACACCTGTGATCCCAGAGGCTTGGGAGGCTGAGGGAGGAGGATGGTTCAAGGCCAGCCTCAGCAACTTAGTAAGGACCCGAGCAACTTAGTGAGACCCTGTCTCAAAATAAAAAATAAAAAGAGCTGGGGATGTGGCTCAGTGGTTAAACACCCCTGGGTTTAATCCCCAGTATAAAAAATAAATAAAAATAAAATTTAAAAAAAAGCCTTCTCCAAAACCAAAAAGAAACAAAAAACCAACTGTGTGAGAATAGGCTGTTATAGAATAGCCAAAGCAGAACAACAGAATTTTTTTTTAATATTTATTTTTTGGTTATAGTTGGACAAAATGCCTTTATTTTATTTATTTATTTTTATTTGGTGTTGAGGATCCAACCCAGGGCCTTGCAAATGCTAGGCGAGCATTCTACTGCTGAGCCACAACCCCAGCCCCAAGAATGACAGAAATTAAGAAGTATAGAGAGTACGGGGAAGGTTTGTGCTAGCTCCTGTGGCTGATGTAATGATTTCTGATTCAGAGAGAATAGACTTCTGATCTGATAACAGCTGTTATCATCTGCACACAGATCAGGCACATCAACCTGTCATTTCCTCCAACTCTGAACACTCTTGAGGGTAAGCACTGGCTCTGGGTCTCCCTGTGGCTCCATGCTGCTGGGGTTCCCAGGGGGTGACTGCCATAAGTCCTGTCTCTTCCCCATCTTCCCCAGCCTATGTTGTCACCAATGACACATCCTCTCATTCCCATGGGATGTCTCTGCTCAAAAATTCATGAGTCACCCTAGAGCTCCAATCCCAGAATGTTTGGCTGGCCTTGAAATGTTTTTGATTGATAATAAAACTATATAAACATGCTAAGAGTTGAATGTGCTAGATGTATATTATATGACTTATACTTAAAAAGAACTAAAAAGCCAGGCATGGTGGCCCTTGCCTGTAATCCCAGTGACACAGGAGGATGAGGCAGAAGGATTGCAAATTCAAGGCCAGCCTCAGCAACTCAGGCCCTAAGCAACTCAGTGAGGCTCTGTCTCAAAATAAAAAATACAGAGGGCTGGGGATGTGACTCAGTGGTAAAGTGCCCCTAGGCTCAATTCCTGGTACCAAAGGAAATTCCCCTCAAAGAAAAATCCCTAACTAAAATCAAATCATTGACTAATTTGAATCAATCAGTTAAGGAAGAAATAATACTAGTTCTACAAAAATGCTATCAGAAAATTGAAAAGGAAGTATCTGTTCTCATCCCAGTCTATTAAGTCAGCATTACCCTGATACCAAAACCAGAAAGAGGAAATTACAGATTAATATCCTTCATAAACTTAAATGCAGAAATTTCTACAAAATTAAGCAAACTGAATACACAAAAAAATTAGCATGACATGACCAAGTGGGATTTGTTCCAGAATGCAAAAATAAGTGAATAAACAGTCAAAAATCAATTGATCTAACTCAGTATATTAAGAAACTAAAGAAGAAAAATGATTTGATCATCTCAATATCACAATCTCCATTTCTGATAAAAATTCCCAGCCAAGTAGGAGATGATGGAGGCTGCAGCCGCGGTCAGCGAGCAGCACTGACCACTCTGTGGGGTACTGGCAAAGACCCGACGACAAGAGCAGGCCAGCGCTACTCGAAGAGCACCAAGAAGGAGAGGAGACGGGGAGAAATCTAGCAACAGAACTACAAGACTGGCAAGTGAGCCCAGAGCCCCAGATGAGGGTACTGGAACTCCAGGGGCCAAGGGAAAAGCGTGGGGACCAAGGGACGAAGAACAAAGCATCCCAAGACCTTGCTAAGGAGAATGAAACAAATTCATTCTCAGAGCTGAACTTCTCGCCCACTTTCAGAGTATCCAAAGAATGTTCTGGCAGAGTCAGTCTGTGACCTGTATCCCTCTCCTCCTCCACAGATACCAAAGGCCCAGGATGGAGTGGGGGAGAGGCCAGGTGGTGTCTCTGAGGCCAACAGGAGCATCTCCCTGTGTTGGGTCCTTGCCACAGGCTCCAGGGCACTGCTCCAACTCAGGGTCAGCAGCTCTATGTTTGTTAAAAAAACATGAGGCGATTTCTCTCAAGCAGTTAACTGCCCAAGAATATGTTTGGTTTCAAAATCAAATGCTACCCTCCACACAAATAAAACTATTGGAGTCAATCAATAAATGAGTCCAGCAAGGTTTCAGGATGCAAGGTCAGTATGTAAAAACCTGTTGTGCTTTCACACACTGGCAATGAACAACCTGGAAAGAAATTAAGAAAATAATCCCATCTATAATAGCATTAAAGCAGTCAACTCTCCAGGAATAAATCTAAGAACTGTAACACATGCATACTGAAAACTACAAAGAACTGTTGAAAGAAATTAAAGACAACCTATATAAATGGAAAGACATCCCATGTTTGTGGACTACAAGGCTAAATGTTATTAAGATGGTTCTATGGTTCCAATACGTACCCCTAAAGTCCAAGTGTCGGAAACCTATCCTCAAGGCCCATGCTGAGAGGCAGAGCCTTAAGAGGCAAGACTCCTCATGAAGGCAGCGCTGCTGCTGTGGGCAGGGTCAGTCGTCTCAGGAGTGGGTTCCTGAGGAAAGCACAAATCTGGTCTCTTTCCCTCTTGGACAAACTCTCGCCGCATGATGCCTCTACCAAGTTAGGCTGCAGCCAGAGGTGGTCCCTCCATCTGGGACTTCCCAGCCTCCAGAACTGTGAACCGAATAAGCTTCTTCTGTTGATAACTCCCTAATCTGTGAAATTCTGTCACAACAGCACAAAACAAACTGAGACAGATGGCAATATCACCAGAGTTATCTACAGATACAGGACAACCAAGATCAAAACTCCAGCTACAGAAACGAACAAGCTGATCCTGCAATTCATACAGAAATGCACAATATCCAGCACAGCCAAGCAGCTTTTAAAAGAATAGCTGGAAGACTCAGACTTCCCAATTTCAAAACTGACAATAAGCCACAGCAATCAGGAATGTTTGGTACTGGCATAAGGACAGGCATACAAATGGAAAGGAACTGAGGGTCTAGAAATAAACCCTCACATTTATGGTCAATTGTTTTTCAACAGGGGCTCCGAGATCTTTCTTCCGGGGAGAAAGAAGACTTTCTTGAATAAGTGGTGGTAGGACAACTAAATATCCAAATGCAAAATAATGAATCTGGACTGCCAGCTCACATTGTGAGGAAAAATGAACTCAAAACGCTCACAGACCCAAACTGATAAGCTAGGAAACTTGAAAGAAAACAGACAAAAATCTTGATGAGCTAGGATTGGGCAATGGTGTCTTTAAGTTTGACGCCAGAAACACAGGCCACAGGAGAAAGAAACTAGATAAACTGGACTTCATCAAAATTAAAAGATTTTTGTGCATCAAAAGACATTATCAAGGCAGTAAAAAGACAACCCACAGAATGAGGGAAACTATTTGGAAGTCAGGTATTTGGTATGGGTCAGTATCCAGAATACACATAGAACTCCTGCAAGTCAATGAAAAACCCAGGAAACAGGGATGGTGGCTCATGCCTGGAATCAATCCCAGCTATTTGGGAGTCTGAGGCAAGAGGATCCCAAGTTCAAGGCCAGCCTCAGCCACTTAGCTACTCCCTGTCTAAAAGTAAAATAAAATAGCTAACGAGCACATGAAAAGATACTCAACTCGTCAGTGTGGAAATGAAACTCCAAACCACTGAGACAGCACTTTACACCCTCTAGGATGAGAACTTTCAAAAAGATGGATGACAGCAAATATCTGTGAGGAAAAACTGGAACCCCCAAGTGTGCTGTGGGAATGTCAAATGATACGGCCACTTTGGAAATCAGCCTGGGGATCCTCAAAAGTTAAACAATGAGCTACTATGTGATCCACAATTCTTCTCCTGAGACTAGACTGGACCAAATTGAAACCATATGCCCAAACACCTGCATGCAGGTGCTCATAAACTCACAATCACCAGAAGGGGAAACACCCCACGTGTCTGTCATCTGTTGAGCAGATCTGCACAACATGGTCACCTGTGCAATGGAACCATAGTCAGCCCTGAGAGGAATGGAGTGCTGGGACCTGCATGGACCTTGAACACACCTGGTAGAGAAAGGGGCAGGATACCAAGAGTGCACACTCCATGACTCCCTCTGTGGGAAGTGTCCAGAAGAGGCAAATCCACAGAGACAGAAGGTGGACCAAGGCTGCCAGGAGCTGGGGAAGAAGGGAATCATGGGCAGGGGCTGCTGATGGGAACGAGTTACTTTGGGGGGGGTCATGAGAATGTTCTGGAATTAGACAGTAGTGACAGTTGAACTCTGTGGATGTACCAAGAACCACAAAATTACACACTATAAAAGGATTAACTGTGTAGTATGTGGGGGGGAAACCCCCACAATTCCACTCTGGTCTCATCAAATATTATTAAAGCTTCCCTGTGCCTCAGTGGCCCCTGCGTCCTCCGCCCGTCCGCTTTCTAGTTTGTTTGGTGGTGGTGTTTGGTAGGACCTTGCTCTTCTGGAGCACAGGCTCACAGGGCGGAGGCTCCCTCTGCTCCACCCTGCCCCACTCTGCCCTTGTGAGGAAGCCCCCTCCTCCTGCTTCTCTTCTCTTTAAGTCAACTAGTTCTAAGAGGAGATTTCACGTCAACATCTGTATTTAGCTGTGGCATATTCTGCGGGCTGCTGGTCCAAGAGCCATATGCACTTCTTCCCTGCATGGGAACCCCAGTTTTGTGCCGGCGTCGGCGAGGGGCGAGGAGAGTGAGTCCACCCCAGTTGAAGAGCCATGTTATTCCATCTGCTTCCACAGAGACTGGGATAAGAGTGACTACTGCAGAAGTCCAAGCTCTGAGCCACAAGCAACAGAAACAGGCCCTGACCATTTCAGCAGAAATCAGGTTTATTACATACCAGAGGCCAGTTTACCATAAAGCTAATTAGCCAAGGCTTAGGCCCCTCACTTGCATGGGCCCCAGTGAGTACTCTAGGGTAGGTAGGGAAGACAAGTTGCAATCAGGAAGCATCTCTACATGAGCATTTCTGGAAAGTACCTGAAGAGATCTAGGAGAAAGATCCCAGATTCCAGGATTTGGGATGATTTTTTTAGTCATTCTAAAGAAAGGTTTACTTTTATTCTGAGTTTTCCACCTGATAATTTAAATGACCTAAATGTTGCCAGGTGTGGTGGTACACTCCTGTAATTCCAGCTATTTGGGAGGCTGAGGCAGAAGGATTACAAGTTCGAGGCCAGCATCAGCAACACAGGAAGTGCCTGCCTCAAAATAAATAAAAAGGGACTAGGGACTGGGAATGTAGCTCATTGGTAGAGCACCTCTGGGTTCAATCCCCAGTACCAAAAACAACCACCACCACCAGACATTACAATGACGGACAAAGGATGTGAAGGAGCTGTTATAACTATGTTTGAGATGCTCAAGAAAATATAACTACCCCTTTCTGTCTAGGGGAACTGATTCTAGGACTTTCTGCAGGTCTAAGAATGCTCAAATCTTTATGTAAGATGGCATAGTATTTGTATATAAACTAAGTACATTCTCCAGTATTCCTTAAATCATCTGCAAATTACTTATAACACCTAACACAATGTCATGCCATGTATGTAACTGCTACATTGTACTGTTTGGGGATTAATTCAAAAGCTAAACCTTCATATATTGGAAAGGAGGCTGGAAAATCGAGTTCCTTGGGTTCTGCCCTGGAGGAGCAGGATTCCTGAGGATGAAAATTCTTCAGATAGAGCCAGGATATTCAAATGCACCAACAGTTGGAAAATATGGGAAGTATCTTTTAAAGCTTGTGACCCAGTTCTGTCACAAGCTAATGAAACAAAATGGAAAGAATGTCCTGATAAAAAGAAAAAGGTATGCAAAATGATAACCTCATTTCTACCTTGAATACTGTTGTCTCAGGAACAAAATGATGCTTGGGGCCATGGCAGCTATTTTGCAGCCCTGAGGGGAAGTGGTGGAAGGGGTGGACACATAGGCCCACGCCTGATGCTGCGGATCTGTTGAACACATCATGGACCCCACCCCCACCTACTATCATGTGTGATAAGCTTCATCAGGAGTTTGTTACTGAGAGGCAAAGCAGATCCTCACTAAAACATAACTTCTCTTGAAAATGGAAAGATCTGGTGATGCCAGATCCACACTCATGTGTACCAATACCGGAGCAGACAGCCTCTTTTGACAGGGAAGAGCTCTCTTGCCTTTGCACTCCCGCAGGCAAGCGGGTTTACCATCCTTGCCTCCTGTGTCTCTCCAGCCACAGCTCTGGCACCCCTCTTCTACAAGGCATGTCCTGATTCCTGCCACTCCATGCACCAACCCCGCCAGCTGGAAGTCACGTGCCCACCCTCCTGAGTAGCTTGTTTCATGCCATCCCGCTGGACCGTGCTGTCCCAGGACAGCAGTCATGTCTCCTTCATTACTTGATCTCCCTTTGCATCCAGCAAGGTGCCTGCACACAGGAGACCCTCAGCGCACCTCTGCCGAATAAATGGCTGCATAGTCCTTGCCCTGAGGAACGGCACCTGGAATGCTCGTTCTCTGACTCACCCTGACCTCAGCACCAGTGAAGCGGGCCACTTCTCAACCAGGAACCTGGTCCCCACCCCACCCATTGCACTACTGCACCTCGGGACACCCAGGCCCTCAGCCTGGCACTGCAGCAGGTCCCCGACAGTCACTGCTCTGAAGGTGGGTCCCAGGTCTATCCTGTGCCCATCAGCTCTCCCTGACTCAGGAAATAGGTTGAGACATAAGCGCTTGCATAAGAGCCTCCCATGACAGCCACGACAAACCACAGACAAGGAGAGAGCTTTACACGAGAAAAGTCAAGCTGACTTGAAGACACACACGCGCGCGCTCCCACACACAGTACAGTAGAGGGAGAGGCAGCCCCACAGACACCCCGCTGTGGGCAAGTCCTGAGGAGCAGGACATCCCCCTGCACCCATCCTGGACCTAAGCACCCCTTAGAGTTGCTCCCTGGGCTGGAGCTGCCTCTCAGGAGAGGGCCATGTGCTTAGCATGGGCAAGATCCTGGGTTCGAGCCCTACCGCTGACCTGTACCTCCACCATTTCTAAGCATGTGGTCTGACAGGGTTTGGAACACTGACGCTGGCAGGAAGCCATCGGGATCATCTTCCCAACTGGAGCTCTGCATCTACTTAACAATTCCCATCTCCTTCTTTTGGCCCCAGGCAGCCTCCGTTTCACATCCTGTCTCTACGAATTTGACTGCTCCAGGGACCTCATGTGAGTGGAGTAAGAGGAAGAGGCACTCGGCCTTTTAAGAATGGCTTATTTCAGTTAGCACAAGGTTTTCAAGGCTCATCCACACTGTAGCATTGTGACAGAATATTCTTCTTTTAAAGGTTGAATAATATTCCAGTACACACATATACTGTATTTGCTTTATCCGTTCCCCCATTGATGGACATGTGGGTTGTTTCAGTTCTCGTGAACAATGCTGCAGTGAATATCCATCAGTCTGCAAATCTCTACTCGGATCCCTACCTGAGTTATTCCATGGACCCTGCCTCTACCTGCCCTGAATTGTTGATGATCCTAATCTCAGGCATGGAATACTCTAGGCCAATCTTTATCCTCTTGGGCGAGGGAAGAGAATCCAGATCCGGGTCTTAGGTGATATCCACAGGAAATGCTCTGGAGTTGGAGGAGCAGGGGTGAGCTGACCAGGGGCTCAAGAGCTGCTTTCTGGCCGCTCCTGACAGAGGGTGAATCAGGAGAAATGGGACAAGAGGGAGAAATGGGACAAGAGGCAACCGAGAGTGGGATGTCCCCGCCTCTGTGGAAGAGACGCTTGCCTCTGCAGGGAGAGGGCCAGGACAGGGAGGCCTCTGTTCCTGAAAGGGCAGGCATGCCGCAGAGGCGGCCCCAGGGCCCCAAAGGGCAGCCCAGGCTGCAGGGGCAGAGGTTAGGAAAAGGGAAAGGGTGAAGACTGCTGCTCCTCAGAAGACCTCAGTCAGGCTTCCCTGGGGGAGGGGTGGAGGCGGCTGAAATGCTCCAATTGACAGATGGCCCCCAGCTCAGCCACCTCCTAACGCAGAGAAGCACAATACAGACCTCTCACAGGGCTGGGGCTGACGGTGTGCCAGGCTACAATCTTGGCCTGAGACGCCGTGCGTGGTCGTGCTTTGGCAGGCAGGTGGGCGACTATGGCTGGGCAAAGGCAGGGTCTGGGCACTCGCAAATCCCTCTCACCATCTGCTTTAAGCAACTTTCAACTGGTTACTTGATATTTTTTGGTGCCAAAGTGTCTAAGTTCAGGTACCAACGGCAGACAAGCTGGGAAGGGAGCAAAGACACTGTTTCTGTGGACTCTGAACTAAATACGCCCCCAAATGCCACCACCAAGGCACAAACTGAGGCTCTCACTGCAGCCTGGAGAAATCCAGGGCTCTGGGAACGCCCTATCAGTGGAGGAGGGCTGTGGAGGGGCACTTTGGGGCACTCGCCTTGGTTGCCCCGGCCCCAGGGGTCACCCTGATTTGAGGCAATGCTCCTGGAACCCTCCAAGGCAAACTTGGACCCTTGCAAGACCTTGGAGGTAAGCTGTCCCCTTAGACCTGGGGCCTGCCTGGTCTGAGCCCAGCTTCCTGGACTGCTGTAGGACCCCCAGGGCCTGTGAGGTCAGCCTGAATTTCCACAGTGACCTGGATCTGAAACCAGATCAAGGTGCCAAAAGCCTGTCAACTCAGCTTTTTACTAGTGCTGGAGCCAGAGCCAAAGAGCCTGATGTCTCCACCTTGGGTGACGCAACGTCCCCACCACTGGGCTTCAGGGACACCCAAAGTCTTGTGTTACACAAGCCTGAGAGCTCAGCTACTCTGCTCCACCCTGCATCCCAGTACTGACCAGACTGACAGAAGAGCCCATCCACACTGAGATCCCACAGGAGGGCGAAGGCTCTTGAAGAAGTTTCTGGAGGCCATGTTAACAGCTAGGGAAGGAAAAAAGGTTATTCCTGTGGAGTAACTGCAGCAAAAGTCTGTTCTTCATATTAAATAATGCCACTTAGTCCTCACAAGTTTAAGTGGTAGAGGGTACTGTCGTCATTGCCACTTTACAGACAAGGAAATCACACTCAGAGACATCAACAACTCCTCTAGGGTATGCGGCTAGTAAGCAGGAATGTGAGGACTGAGGCCCAGGGGTACATGCATGTGACCTGAAATCTCCTTCCACATGACCTGTGTGGGGTCTTGGTCTTTTTGCCCTCATTCCCTGCAGTCACAGCCATGTCCCCTCTAAGGCAGGAGCCAGTGGAAGGGAAGAGAAAGGGCTTGCAAGCACTGGCCACAGTCAGCTGTCTAATGACAGCGATGGCCCTGCTGTGGCTTCAAATCATGTCCAGGTCAGCACATTAACTTATCTGGCTTGGTCCTGGGCACTGGGCACAGATCTTCGAACAACTAAGGGTAGCTGCCCGCCTAACTCAAACTCACTGGGGTCCTTATTTGAATGCCCCTTGAGCCCAAGAACCATGTGCTAGGGATTTAGGCCATGGAGAGAGTGTGACATGGAGATGAGCAATGGAGTGCCATCCAGTCTGGGGACACAGGGACAAGGCCAGGCCTTGGCTGGTGGGGCTCCTGCATAGGGCTGCTCAGTGCTGTGGCAGGCACTGTGGACACTCCCCTCTGGGAACTGAGACTCTTGTTCCCACAAGGACCAGAGGACCCTGAGCTGAGGTCCTCTGGCAGTGACTCTGGAGGACGTGCCTGACCCAAGATCACGCCCCTCTCCAAGGGCAGCCTGCATCTGCTAACTGGCTAGTGCTGGGCCCCTGGCCTCCACTGGGACAACTCTAAATGGCCATTAGTCTCAGGCAGCCTTGGACTGTGACTGTCAGGCATCTTTCCTGCAGTTCACTGCCTGCTGCTCAGCACTCTGCCAGCCTGCCACTGTACCCCCTTCACAGTAGGGTTCCCAGGAGAGCTGCCCAAAAAGCCTGCAGAAACTCGGCCGCAGAGCCTCGGCCTCGGCCGTCCTCCTTTCCTTCCTTCTTTTCACTATTTCAGAACTGAACGTTTTAACATCTCCCAATAAGAATATAAATTTTCCAAGGGTGAATGCTACCTACTTCTGTCCACTCCCTGGAAGGCCTGCTGGCAGATGCACATGAGGCCCAGGGATGAGCCCATGGAGGTCAAGAGCACTGGGGCCAAAGCCTGGTGACCAGGGCCCACAGGACACCAATGGAAGGCCCTGGGAAGGGGAAGAGGTAGGCACTTGACTGAGTCCTCGTGAGAATTCAGGATGTCCTCAGGAAGCAGTTGAATGCACAGAGGAAGTAGCTGACCATCCCAGCCCCTAGTTCTCAGAATGGAGCTCACATACACACAAGTCCAGCCCTGCTGCCACTGTACTCATCCAACTGCCTGTGAAGGGACAGGCCACTTGGCTTCTCCTAGGCCAAGCACACTCTCCTTCCTGGGGATTCCAATTTGGGAACAGGACCTGGCCTTACTTGGCCATGGAAACTGGAGGAGAAGAAAGTGACCTAGGATCCTGCCCTTCCCTGACCCTGGCTCTAGCTCCTCCTGAGGTCCAGCACATCCCTGCCCTGGGATCCCACTACCCCTGTATCTCTGTAAGGAACCCCCAGGGTTCTCTGCCCCTCCCAGCTGAAACCTTTCCTAAAGTACACGAGTGTGGAGGTACCGAGTGCCCCCAGAAGGCTCCCAGGTCCTGTGTGCCCCTCACTGATGGGCTTCAGTCCAGAGGAGACACGAGGCTTTGGTTTCTTCTTGTGGATGACGCCCAGGCCCTAAGCAGAGCGTGGGGGTCCCACAGGGCAGGGTGGTCTGTAGGATTTACTCATTTAACCTCCACACGGGACTATAGGCTCAGTATATGCACAGAGCTGATGCCAGGTGATTCACCCAAGGTGACACCCGCAAGGCAGTGCCAGAACCTGCACTTCAGCTGTCGGCCACAGGGCTGAGTCCTCGACACGCCCCCACCCTGGCCTAGCCGAGGTGGGAAAAGAGGCTGGGAGGGTTCTTCCATCCAGCTGGCTGGCCGAGGCTGGGGGCTCAGAGCCTTGTGAGGACTGAGCCTTGTGGGAGGGTGCTCCACAGGGTGTCGGGGCCACACAGGGACCCTCTGTGGGTGCTGCCTTAGAGGGTCTCTTTGTGTCTCCCAATGCCCAATTGTCACTCTGTCACATACTGTGCAAGGAGCAGAGAGAAGCTGCGCAGACGGGGTCAGAGAATAATGACCACACTGTTCCCTGCTCTTCATCCGCCATCCCCCCAGGCCTGGGTTAGGGATGAGGGCAACAGCCACACACAAGGGCCCCAGGAGCTGGCACCCTTCTCCTCTGAGGCAGGGAGGAGCACCATGCAGGACCCCAGAGCAGCAGCGAGAGCTCTTTCTGGAAGGCTGACCAGGCTGAGGCGTTCCTTGAATAATCCACCCTCATGGTGGCTCTGATTTACAGCTGGGCTCCAGGCTCCAACTGGCAGCACTGGGACCAGCTGGAACTTGTGACCTGCCCATCTCCAGACAGGGACAGCTATGGATGGGGCCTAAGGCCAGGCAGCATCCTCTTGCCCTGCATTCAGATCCGGGCTGGCTCCAGGGTGCTCTAGTGCTTCTCCCTGACCCTCAGGGAGAAGGTCCCAAGCCTGGAACTGGAGCAGGGGCAGCAGCTGCTCCTGGCTTTCCCAGCCACCCACTACTGCACTGTGGGACACGCAGACACTCAACACTCCCTCCCTCAAGGACCCTCGGCTCAGAATTCAAAGGGTGCTGCAGGGTTGGTGGCAAAGACAACACCCTGAGAGGCACACACTCTGACAGTATGGAGCCCAGGAAGTTGCCAGCTCTGCATGACAGCTGGGTCCCTGCATGGCCCAAACCTGGCATTGTCACGTTAGGTGAGGTGAGGACTCGTGCCCATCACCTTCTTCCCTCTTCTTGGGCAGGACCAGCCTCATAGCACTCGTGGCAAGGCGAATTGAAGTGGCTGGTCCTTCCTGCCTGCTGGCCTATGGGCCACGAGGCTGCCGCGCTCCTGCCACCTGGTGGCACGTCTGTGTTCCTCACCTGGAACAGCCACTGGAGCAGAGGCACCGGGCAGTCAGAGGTGTGCAGGTACAGGTTGCTCAGGAGGCCATTGTGCAGGAAGGAGAGCTGTTGTGCCACTGGGGAGCTGTGGAGACGGAGGGGCAAGGTCAGGGGAGGCTCCATGCAGGCCCAGCAGAGGCCTGAGGGGCACCTGTCTTGGAGACTCTGGCCATGAGGCATGCTGGAACACTAGGGACACATGCTTTAGAGTCCATGACACGAGGTGCTGTCTGGAAAACCACCTCGCCGCCGCCACCCCCCCCAACCGCCATCATCAGAACTACTTGCCTTTCTCCAGTGTTTTCCAAGGATACACCTCACTGTTTTTTATTTTATTTATTTTATTTTTTTAAAGATAGAGTGAGAGAGAGAGAGAGAGAGGAGAGGGAGAGAGAGAGAGAGACAATTTTAATATTTATTTTTTAGTTTTTTTTGGCGGACACAACATCTTTGTTTGTATGTGGTGCTGAGGATCGAACCCGGGCCGCCCATATGCCAGGCGAGCGCGCTACCGCTTGAGCCACATCCCCAGCCCCCACCTCACTGTTTTAAACACAGGAGTGGACAGTACAGTCCACCCTTTCCATTTGATGGAGGGGAAAACTGAGGCATTTACCAGGGGTGGGGAAAGGATCTTGGTGAGGTGAGGCAGGAATGGAGGAGTCAGGCTTCTCCACCTGTGGCTCAGGGCTGCAGGGGGCAGGCAGGATTACCCACAGACCTCCGGGTCCGGTTACACAGAGCATTTCCTCCCCATCTTGTATTTTTTTTCCGACACCAAGGGGACACCTGAGAGGATGGAAAAATAACAGAGAGGGGCCCAGAATGGGGAAATTCTGGGAAGGAAATACCAAGTGAGGGTTCCCCAGAGGGTTCTTTAGAAACTCCCTGTCCCTGGATCAGGGCATGACCCGCCAGTGCGTTCAGTGCCTTCCCACCAGGCCCCTCCCTTCAACTGGAGTCCTCAGAGTCAGACTGCTGATGTGGAGAGGAGCCCTGCAAAATCACCTTGACCTACAGGATTCTGGTCTCCACTGAATGGGCAGATGGACCTGATGTGGCCAGAGGTTCTCTGGTGGCAGATGCTTTGGAGGTCAATTTAGAGGGGCTGGCTGCACTCTGGCGCTTTCCCCAAACTCCTGGTCACCCCCAGGCAGGCCAGGTCGGGACAGGAGCTCCCACTCGCTGTATACTTGCTCCATTACTTTGTCATTCTAGATAATGCCCCCAACGACTACGTGGATTCCAGAAAAACAAGAAAGTGATTTCATGTTTGTTCTTTTTGGTGGCCAGATCCATGCAGAGCACACTCAGATAGCATTTAATGTCATGACCCGAGATAGAATCATCCTCACTCAGCCCCCACCCCTTTGGAAAAGGACGTCATGCTTTCATCTGCCAGGAACAGAACACTCCAAAGCCAAGATTCCCCTCAGAGCCAAGATGCTGTCTCCCTGAGGATGTCCAGGCAATTTACAAATTGTATGTTTTTTTTTTTTCAAAGTCATTTAAGTTCAGAGGAGAAAGAGACTTTGTTCCTGTGGCCATGAAGGGCTCCCAAACACGTGCACACCCAGGGCTGCTGGGGCACGCTCTGTGCTACCCCACGTGCCCAGTCACAGGGGTGCTTTGGCCAGCTGACCCCAAAGTGTACGGCATAAGCACAGGCCCTACAGCCTGAGTGCAGATGATACTAAGGGGTATCTGTAGGGACCTGCATGTTGGCAGAACCCTGCCGGAGGCCACACATTGAGGCACTTTGAGGAGAACTTTGAGGAGACTCTGGCTCTGGTATTCTGCTGTGGGCTGGGGGTACCCTGCCAGTTTCTTGGAGAGGGAGCCAACAGTACAAGTCCCTGCTGGTTCGGGCCACACATTTCCAACTGTTGCACCGAGGGAGTGATCTCTTGGGTCGCAAAGTCTTCCTTCTGCTACACAGGCCTTGCAGAGCAGTTTCTGCCAGAGAAATGACAGATCTTTTCAGTTCACTGCTGTTGAGTTTGGTTTCATCTGTGAGATAAGAAACTAGACAGCCAGGAAGGGCATATTCTGGCTCTGCCTTGGAACAAATGGCTTTCAAGGAATTCTGGTCCAGAAGTACACGAGATCACAAGGCGCGAGGTGAGACACAGGCTGGACCCCAGAGTCAAGTGGGGCACCTGTTCAGCACAAGGGGAGTGCTGCCCACCCAGACAGCCCTGCACCCGGCCAGGGAGGGAGTCCTTCACAGCACAGGTAACCTTGAGCCTGACCCTGTGTGCACACTGCCCTGCCTCTGGAGCAGGAAGAAGGGGCCCCCCAGGCCAGCATCCAAGCAGAGAGATGAGGAAAAGGGAAGAGGTGGGGGATGTCTGGAGCAGAATCTCAAGAATCTTGGGTGACAGAATCAGGAGTTGTCAGATTTGAAAAAGCCAGTGTCATATCTCCACAACAAAAATGCTGATGCTGGGGGCCTGTGGGTGCCTCTGCCGACACTGAGGTCAAAAGTTATCCTGAGAATGCCAAAGGACCCTGGCAGAGAAGGGGAGGGACAGCAGATGGCATGCAGGCCCAGCTGAGTGTGAAGCCCCAGCTGTCACCCCAGAGGGTCCCAGTGAAGGGAGGTTCCCACGAGGGCCTCAGCTGTGTGTCCAGCCACAGCCAGGGCACTGCTAATCCCTAGTCATGATGGCAATGACAGAAGGCAGATGTCTCTCCCCATCACCGCCTGCTGGAACAGAAGGAAAAAAGGGGAGAAAATTGGCCCAAAGGGGAGGCCCTCAGGATGAGCATGGACCAAGTGGGGGACCAGCCCGGTTCTGCACACCAAGCTGCTGGAGCAGAGCCTGGCCCTCCTTGGAATTTATGATCCTGATAATGTCCAAGGGAAGATTCTTCCAGCTTCTACCTCCTTGCCTATTTTATGGGCAGCAGTCCCAGTGGGCAGTCTCCAAATGCCTCACGAATCCCAAGTGATGGCAGGAGGATAAACACCAAGGGCAGTTATTTATATAGTATTGGTTTCTGGGCGCTCGCCAGGTTTTCAAAAGAAAGTTTAAGTAAATGCCTAAGCAGAATACAAACAACAACATGGCTGGCCTTCTCCTACACCCCTCTTCTGTTTCTTTCTTTCCTCTGTTTAAAGCTAAGGGAGCCACCTGGTCAGAAGCCCAGGGCTCCCAGCACCAGCCCAGCTTGCTTTATTCATAACTAGGGGCATTTCCAGCCAGCAGGACTGAATCCTGTCCACAGCCCACAGCTGGTGGATTGCTACTCACAGCTCCAACCCTGGTGGCCCCTCCAGGAGGAGGAGGTGCTCGAATCAGAACAGGAGCCAGGGCTTCTGGGCCTCGGGAAGGTGCAGGTACACTCGGTGCCACGAGGTGAGGAGACTGGACTCGCCCCCCTGCTGCTTATTCCTGCCTGCTGAAGTCCTCCCACAGGAACGCCCTGCCCCATGCCCACCCTCATGCCAGTAGTGGCAGATGTGCCCAGAGGACATGTGTGGACTCTAAGGAAAGCCTGTGAGCAAGCCGGCCAGGCAGGCCACCTCTCCCTTCCCGTGGAGCTCGTTTCTGCTCTGATGCTCTGCACTAGGGAGAATCTGATTTGCTTTTGAATTGCTGTCAAGGAAGGAGGAAAAACTTCAGCTCCTGGAACTGGCTGACACCAACTGCTGTCATTAGGATATGTTACTTTGGTTCCAGGGAGTGACCCAAGGTCACACATTCAGCCACACAAACCTGTGCAGGCCACAGTCAGGGAGGCCTCTTGCACTCTGCTGCCCAGCCCACCTGCACCTGCTCTGTGACCCAAGGTGAACAGCTTGCTTGATCTGTGCTGGCATTTCCCACTTTGTTCAGAGAAAAGAAAGATATTTCTCCCTTCACAGAAGGGTAAGGAGAAGTGAATCTATTTCAAGAGGTGATTTAAAAAAAAAAATAACACTTTCTCTCCCTCCAATGATAAAAATTATACCTTCATTGTAGAAAGTTTGGAAAAGGCAGAGGCGTATAACTAGGAACATAAAATCTCCTGCCAGCTCACAAAGTGTGAACTCTCTGCACTGCAAGACCTGGTACCCTCTGGCTGAATATGGCAGGGTCCTGGTGGTCACTAGGACCTTTCCCATTCTGTGTCTGAATGAAGTTTTTGGCATAAACAGGAAATGAAAGATGACCCAAGGCTAAATGGTGACCTCCAGGAAGTGGCCCTTGCCCACTACCCCGCGGGAGCCACCGACAATGTCACATCCCAGTGTCACACAGCGGGCAGGGCATTCCTCCAGAAAGCCCTGTGCAGATTCCCAAAGCCACAGGATTGGAGGCTCATTAGCATATCTGAGGGAGGAGGGAAGCTGGGAGGCCACCTGGCCCTGTTTGGCAGCACTGGCTGATCCTGGGTCACCACTCCACATGGGGCTCATCTGTCAACACTTCTGTCCACCAGCCAGTCCAGGACAGGAGACCTGCTGTGGGCACAGCCCAGGGCTGAGGCAGGGAGGGAGCCTCCCTCTCTCCGCTGCCCTAGAGTCTGTATCTCTTCTTTCTCCAACTCCACTATCCTTCCTTCTTTTTCCTTCAATTTTTCTTTATCAGCTCTGTTAGGTCCTTTTTCCATTACTGTGAACCCTGACCAATGCTCTTGCACATCCAATAATCTCACATAGCTGCCAGCAACACTCTAGACCTTCAGGCAAGTGCTTCTGTGAAAGAATATGCCCATCATGTGGCTTATAATGTGTGTGTCCAAAAGCCAGGAAAATGGTTAAGGTGTCCAGGTACGAGGGCAAAGCGGCACTACATTGTTTGCTGCAGTGCCTGGGCCAACTCAGATGCTGATGGCAACAACTTATAAAATCATTGATAAAACAACTGAAGGCGCTGGGGTTAAAGCTCAGTGGTAGAGTGTTTGCCCCTCACACGTGAGGCATTGGGTTCAGTCTCCAGCACCACATAAAAATAAAGTAAATATATTAAAAAAAAAAAGACAACTGAAAAACAATTCTTTTTTTTTGGTACCAGGAATTGAACTTGGGGCACTTAACTACTGAGCTACATCTCCAGCCCTTTTTTATTTTGAGATAGGGTCTCACTAAGTTGTTAGGGCCTCACAGATTTGCTGAGGCTGGCTTAGAATTTGCTATCCTCCTGCCTCAGCCTCCCGAGCAGCTGGGATTACACACTTGCATCACTTTACCTGGCAAGACACCTGACATCTTAATACTGACTGATACAAATGATAAGAAATTACTATTTTTAGGTGCAATAATAGTATTAAAATTACATCTAAAAGTAGAGTGCTGGGCTGGGGATGTGGCTCAAGTGGTAGCGCGCTCGCCTGGCATGCGTGCGGCCCGGGTTCGATCCTCAGCACCACATACAAACAAAGATGTTGTGTCCGCCGAAAACTAAAAAATAAATATTAAAAAATTCTCTCTCTCTCTCTCCTCTCTCTCTCTCTTAAAAAAAAAAGTAGAGTGCTATATTCTAGAGACATAATCTGAAATATTTACAGATTAAATTATGTGTGTCTGAGATTTTCCTGGAAAGTAATCCTGGGGGAATGGTTTTGGTGGGTGGAGCAGAAAGGAAAAAGACTGGCTTTGAGCTAATCCGTGCTGAATTGACAGATGGATACATAGAGATAGGTTATGTTCTTCACTACTTTTACTCTTATTTTCCTTTTAAAATTTTATTTTATAGAACCCAGGGCCTCACACATATTAGGCAAGGGCTCTACCACTGAGCTATATCCCCAGTTCTTTAAAAAAAAAAATTAAATTTTGAGACAGGGTCTAAGTTGCCTAGGCTGACTTCAAACTTGCAATGCTCCTGCCTTAGTTTCCCAAATAGCTAGGATTACAGGTGAATGCCACTGTTCACTCTACATTTATATGTTTGCAATTTTCTACGATAAAAATTTTTTAAAGGAGGGGCTGCAGTTTTGGCTCAGTGGTAAAGTGCTTGCCTGGCACGTATGAAGCACTGGGTTCAATTCTCAGCACCATGTAAAAATAAATAAATAAAATAAAGGTATAAAAAATACAATAACATTAAGAAAAATTAAAAAACTTTTAAAGGAAACATCAAAATATTAAGAATAATCTTTATGTTACAAAATATGATGAACTCAGAATTAATGAAATAAACCTAATGCCGTGGTTAGCACAGTGAGTGTGTATGCTAGAGGGTCAAGTTTTGGAAGCTTGATCCCCAACATGGAGATGATAGGAGGTGTAGGAATGTTTCAGAGGTGGAGCCTCAAGTGGTCATTAGTGGATCCTTCCCTGAACTTTTCTTTGGCTTCCAGTCTGGCCCTGAGATCCTTCCCTCTCACAAACTCCTACCATGCAGTGCCACCTGCCATGAGATGATGCAACTATGGGCTCTCACCACTACTAGTGCTATGCTGTTTGGACTTTCAGCCTCCACCATGAGCTTTTTTCTTTATAAGTACCCAGCCTCAGGTATTTAGTTATTGTAATGGAAAATGAACTAACACTCATAAGAAAGCCCTGCATGGCTGGAAAAGAGAGTAAGATTCCTATGTTTAAGTCTTAATGTGGCCTAAGAGACCACAGAAGCAGTCCAACTTCTGTGCTCCTTACAGGTGGCCAATGGTGGCCCTTTTTACATTCCCTTGTCGTCCAACACAGCAGGGTACCCGGAAAACTACAATTGCACTGAATCCCGTGGACTTTTTCTTTCTCACAACTCTAAGTGTTGAACATTATTGTGGTAAATCATTAAAAAATCCTCTTAAAAAGCAATCTAGGAGGTGGTTATGTGTAACGGGGATACATTTACTCCCCAAAAGGAGAGGAACAAGACAGCTTCCTCCTGTTATCAGGTGTGCCCATGGCTGGGGAAAAATTTCTGTGTTGGCATCCCACAGACCAAGGAGGTGCCACGTCTCCAGCAAATACAGTGCTCCCTCATTCCCGTGGGGGGCATGTTCTAAGACCCCCAATGGGAGCCCAAAATGGTGGATAGTACCAAACCCTACAATTTAGTACCTTTTCCAACTTCACTAAACACTTAGCACACACTATGGCCCAAATTTTTGCAAGAAGAGGTGTGATGGCAAAGCTAGCAGAGTTCTGCTTCCTGGCTCCCTGGACTGGAGGTCTGGTTTACCTCTGCTCGCAGCACCCACAGCATATCACTTTTTTCTTCCCTTAAATCAAGAACTCTCACCTTTCACTTAAAGGAAGTGCTTCACTGTTCCTGGGGCTCGTTTGAACTCCCAGCATCGCTGCTCTTGTGAAGCAGAGGTCACCTGAACACACTGGGACCCTGCAACAGCAGCTCTGAAGACAGTGACAGTTACAAGGACACTCATGGGCAACTGGAACACAGTGTGGGTTCACCGGACAAGAGGGGATCACACTGCAGTTGGAGCACAGCAGGATGGCCTGAGACTCCATCATGCTGTTCACAATGGGACACAACTTAAATCAATGAAATTTTTATTTCTGGAATTTTCCATATAATATTTTCAGACCACAGTTGACCACAAGTAATTGAAACTGCAGAATGTGACACTAAGGATAAGGGGGCCCTGCTGTGGATGGAAGCAACCATCACAGGCCCCCTATGGCTCAGAAACTGGTCCCAGGGCTGACTGAACCGTAAACCCCAGGCCCTGTATGCTGCGCCCCACTCACAGACTGTTTGTGCAACAGTGGAAGATTTTTTACAGTTTGTGCTAAATTAATAAATTTTATAAGTAGACAGGCATGACTATGTCACTGATATCCCTAAAAGAGCACACAGCCATTGATCAAAACATGGCTCTGGATGACCTCTTTTGGGGTGTCCCTTATCCCTGGGCTCTAGAGGGAGGGGGCCTGGTGAGGCTTTGCCCCCACCAACACACTTACCTGAGAAACAGTTCTTCAAGGTGGTTGTGTGGCTTTAGATGTGAGGAGTCCAGAATGCAGGGCAGGGGGTGACGCCTAGGCAGAAACACAGTCTCACCTGGATGCACAGGTGGGATGACTTGCAGGGACACGGAGAACCTCTCCACCAGCATCCTGGAGAGGCAAGGGGAGGGGAACAGGGGTCAGAGGCACATCTGGGCTTGGAGCATGGAGGGAAGGATGGATGGCCCAGGGGAGCCCCCGTAGACCAGAGGGACAGCACTACCTGCTGATGAATGAAGGGCCATGTACCTGTAGACATGGAGCCCTCACCAGCCTGCTCTATCAGAACACCACTTCAGGGCCAGGGGATGGGGAGCTAGCACCGGTTCCACCCAGGAGCTCTGCTCAGGTCAACTTTCACTGCATGTTTTCAAGGCCAGGTTTGAAGGGTGCATCAGCATTGGCCAACCAAGAGAAGTGTAAACTCACTGCAGTATTCACTGGCTAGGGGAGGGACCCACAACAGAGCAGCCCACACAGTGCGAACAGGGAGAGCGGGCAGAAGGGCTGGTGCAGCCAAGGCCAGGGAGAATGTCCTGGGAGGGCTGAGGAAGCAGTGGCCCAGGGGCCACAGGGGCTGGGTGGAAGCACAGGACAGCAGGAGGGCATCAAGGACAGCTGCCAGGGCTGGATTCTCCCCTGACTCCAGCTAAACGCAGAGCCTGCCTATCCCTGCCAAGCATCTGATTTAGTAGATCGGAGCTGTGCCCATGAACAGGGAAGGAAAAGGGAAGAGGGAACCCTCTGAAACGGGGATGGGAAAAGGAAGGCTTTCAGATGGTTCCCAACAGTGAGCTAAATCTCTACATGACAGATTGGCATGGACACCTGACTACTGTACACTGGTGGGTAGAAACAGCAAACTGCAGAACAGGGTGTGTGTGTGTGTGTGTGTGTGTGTGCGCGCGCGTGCGCGCGCGCACGTGCGTGTGTGCATGCGTGCGCATGGTCATACCCTTTGCCCCTGTGGAATATGCTCCCAGACCCCCAGTGGATGCCTGGAACCTTACTTATATAGTATCGAACACTATAGCTTGTTTTTTCCATAAATAAGCACTTATCACACACCGTGGCTGTAATCTATGCAGTTTGAGGTGTGAAAGCAAAACTATTAATTCCACAGATTCATTCTTCCATTCCAGATCTTGGCAACACAGAAAATAATCTTTCTTTCCTTATTGGGAATGCTCATCCTCTCACTTAAAGGAATCACTTTATACTATCTCCTTGGCATATCTGATTAGCTGGCATCACTACTCTGAAGTTTGGGGCTGCTGTTAAATAAAATTAGGGTTACTTGAATACAAGCACGACAATACTGTGACAGTCAATCAGATAATCCAATTCTTAACTAATTGGTGAGTAGTGTATACAGTGTGGATACATTAGACAAGGGGATGATTCATGTCCTGAGCAAGATGGAGTAGGACGTCATGAGATTTCCTCACCCTGCTTAGAATGATGTGCAACTTAAAACTGAATTGTTTATTTTTGGAACTTTCTAGTTAATATTTTCAGAGAGCAGTTGACTATGGGCAAGTACTGACACTATGGAAGGTGAAACGTGCGTAAGGGGGGAATATCTACATGTTTGTATACAAGAATACAAATCTACTCAGACATACAAGACATACCCCACTGTGATCTAGAACAATCATCCCTAGGGGACAGGATCAGGGTGAGGAGAGAGAAGAGTAGACATGTTCTGTTTACTTCATATATGATAGTTCTGCTTAATGTTGTAGTAATATAACATACATTTAACAACAATAAAACTAAATAAGCTGTATACACTGATTTCCCTCTTCTCTCCAGAAGACGGCCCATGCCCAGCCAGGTTCCCAGCTAGGCCTGCTGTCTAAGACAGCAAACTTAGGAACAGCTCAGGGGCTCATCAGGATTTGGGACACCCACAGCTTCCACTGGAGGTGAGTGCGAAGCCTGCAGCCTGCTGGCCAGCCATGCGCACCTGTCTCCCTCTCAGCCCACGTGGCCCCAGGTAAGGCCCCACCTACATCCCAGGGCTCTGCTGAGAATGAAATGGGACAATGAATGGGACCACTGACGGGACAGGAAGATCTGATCTGAAGGCTTTTAGAAACCATCTCAACACACCACCATGCAAGGGCTGGGGTTGTGGTTTAGTGGTAGAGCGCTTGACTCGAACTTGTGAGGCACTGGGTTCAATTCTCAGCACCACATATAAATGAATAAAATAAAGCTCCAGCAACAACTTAAAAATAAAAAGCTGCCATGCAAGTGGTAAAATGAGTTCTTGCTTATGTCTTTGCCATCAGACTTTTATGAGTATCTACTGTAGCTTATATTGCTTTTATAGTCAGGAAAAATTTGAAAATTATTAAAAGTTCTGTAAGAATTGGGCTCATTTGTGAAGGGGGCCTAGCCCTGTCCCCAAAACCAAAGGGATTTTTGTGATGTTGACTATAATGTATGCACATTATTAGCCATTCTGAGACGACAATTACACATCTAATTGAGGATTTCCTGTGCAGCCTGGAGCTGGCAATAAAGGATGATGCTGTGTTTTAAATATCCACCCCCCAAGCCCCCACCACCCCCTGCTGCCCTGGCACACACTTAGGTCTTTTAACTTGAAGAAAGAATTTAGGATGTCATCCCTTCCAGACACAGGCCATTCCCAGGCCACGAGCAGACATGCTCAGGATCTTGGTGTCCTTTCTGGGACAGGCAATTGTGGCAATCCTAATCGCCTTGTCTGGCTAGGGCCTGGCCCCACCTCAGCTGCACCCCATCCAGACTCACAGCCTGTTCCCTGGCCCCACCACTTCCTGGGCCTCTTCAGAGACAGAATAGGCCGCTGGGCTTTGTAATGAATTGCCTTTTTTCTTTTTTAGGCATAAGGTTGAACAGTCCCATCAGAATGATCCCACATCAAAACAACCACCTCAAAGTGACTGTTGTCAAAGAGGCATTCTCAAAGCACCACTGGAAAACGTCACGAGCCCAGAAAACCAGCAGTGATTTCAAAGCCAGGAGTATCTCCTGCTTTAAGCTGGCTACACAGATAACTCCCTTTCTAAAGTGAGGAACTGTGAAACCTCCAAGCCCTGACTTACAGCATCCTAGATGTGGTCAGAGGGAACAATGGCAACAGTTATTCTTGCTACAGAGATTTTACAAAGGTTTTGAGAAGTTCCATTCAGAGCTTACAAAGGTTTTGAGAGGTTCCATTCAGAGCCTATCTATCCAGAAAGTGGGAAGCCAGAAGCCCAATCCATGCCTCAGCTCACAGAGAAGATGGCCCTGGTCACGTGGGGTACCACAAGGCCTTCTTGAGAGGGAAGCCCTGAATCTGCTGGGATATCAAGCAGCACCAGCACCTGCCCTCCTGGAATTCAAGGGGGCACTTCTCAGCAGCCCTGCCCTGGATCTCCTGCACTGTGCAAGAAGCTCTGCCTGATTATCTGGGACAATGGTTCCAATCCCAATGAGTTCCTAGACTTCCCACCATCCAGACAAGCCCAGGGGAGCCCGGACACAACCTTTCGCTGTTCTTGCTTTTAGCCACTCCCTTCTATTTTCATTGAAAGGTCTTTAGCCAAGTGGTGTGACCTTGCAACAGATGATGTCTGACAGGGTCACAATGGTCACAGCTGCCCAAGTTGTTCAAAAATCTTCAGACAGCTTTTTGTCTCCCTTCCTCAACTCAGCTGAAACCACAGATCTGCACTTGCACCTGCACAGGTGACTGTCTGATGGGTGACCTTTGACATCAGAGGGCTGCAAACTCCACACTCAGAGCAGCTAATGCAGCCATTTTCTGAACATGGGTCCCATGAAGAAATGGGTAGCTGATGGTACCTGCACGGACTGTGGATGGTTCACTTTCCCTGCCTCCCATCACTGTCCTACTGCTCCAGTCTCTCAGATCACTCTTTTTCTATCCATAAATACCCCTAAACCCTACCCCTGGGGGAGGTGGACTTCAATGGGGCTCCTCATGTGTGAACCTGGGACTGCCTTCTGAATAAACTCCTTCTCTTTTGCAAAACCTATTGCTTTGGTGGCTGGCATACTGGGTGGCAGGCAGAATGGGCCTTCCTGGGTAACAGCAGGTCCTCCTAAGCGAGGCCAGGCCAGCCACGCCAGCCGATCTGTTGTCTGTGGCAGTTTTCACCCAACAACAGCGGAGTCCAGCCTCTGCTACAGAGAATCACAGGCTTAAAGTTACATTGACTCCACAAACTTCACAGTAAGAATCTGCTGATATTTGGTCTAGTGCAGAGGTGATTATCAGAAAATGTCGAAAAAAAGACAAATGGCCAGCCATGGTGTTGCTCATGATCATTTTTTTTTTTTTTGTACCAGGGACTGAACTCAGGGGTGCTTAACCATGCAGCCACATCCCCAGCACGCCTTATATTTTATTTTGAGACAGGGTCTTGCTAAGTTGCTTAGGGCCTCACTAAGTTGCTGAAGTTGGCTTTGAACTTGTGATCCTCCTGCCTTAGCCTCCTAAGCTGCTGGGATTATAGGCATGTGCACAGCCTTACAATCACCTTTGAGCAATCAGAATGGTGTGAATTCTTTGGGGATCCTAAGAGCAAGGCTCTGAGGACAAGTACATTTTATATCACTCAACAACCCCTTCGGAAATGGACACAGAACATTGAGCATTTATCAAAGCTTTGCCCATAACAGCCTGGACCAGTGCTAAAGCATACTCAGGCTCAGGGGGAAAAAAAAAAAGCCTGGATAGCACTCAGCAAGACCAATGGCAGGGGTTACTCTAGGGCACAGGGATCCTGAAGACCCCCTCCACCCCAACTTCAATGCCCCCTCTCCCACAGCATTCCCATTAGCACAGAAACATGCTGTTATTTTCCCCAAGAAAGAAAGAAGCCAACCAACTAACCAAACAACCCACCAATGTGCCTTGACCCCACTTCCTCCAGCCACTGCCCATCTCACTCTCCTGTCCTCTCCCCTGTCCTCCATGAATCTATTCCAGTCAGGCCTGACCCCAGTAGCCCACCAGAGCTGTTCTTGTCAAGGTCACCATGACCACTATTTTGCTAAATGCAATGGTCATTTCTCAATCGCCCTGATTTGACCACTGGTTGCCAGTACTTGGCAGCTGGTTTCCCTCCAGACCACACAGCGTCCTCTTCTGCTCTTGCTGATGGCCTCTAGGTGCTCAGGGCCCTGATCTTCTTGGGTACTTGTTCCCCAGGGTACTTGTTCTCATCCAGCTTCGAGGTGGCAAATGCCACCTCCACACAGAACTCCCAGGCTCATGCTCCAAGCCACCTGCCCGATCTTGCCCCTAGAATTCCCCAAGTGAATTCTTGACCTCATGTCCAACACCAACCTACCCTGTGGTCATTTAAGTCTTCCCATTTAAAGATACTCCTAACCTCTAGCTGTTGAGGCCAAACACTTGGGGTTCCCTTCTAGATTCCCTCCTTTTGCCATATCCTTAATCTAGCCTGTCAGCAAATTCTCTCAGTTCTATCTTGAAAACATATCCAGAACTTTCCTGCACCTCCCCACCCACAGTTCTCGTCCATGTTTCCTAGATCTAAACTCCCTCCCTGAGGAAGAGCACGGAAGCTAGAATTTTTCTTCCCTAAGGTATCCCCCAAGGATCAAAGAAACACCGATCTTCCCTGCCCCAGCTGGCCACAGAGATATTCTGTGACCTCCTTTGTCTGATCAGAGGTCATAAGACCCTCCTGGCTCCTGAGGGTCCTGCCCACACCCTGGAGAAAGGCAGCTGACCACACAGCCCTCACTGGGCTTCCCCACCTGGTCTATCAGAAATCTTTTCTATGCCATGAAGCTTCCAGAAAACCCAGAAGGACGAGGGTCCAGAGAGCTTCTGGAGGGCTGAATGTGTGGAGGTCCCTGGAGGGCGGCTGCCCAGGGAGGGCTGGATGCTGCGCCTGCCCCAACCTCACTCAGCACCTCTTCAACTGCATACTTTTTAACATTCTTCACAGTAAACTGGGCAACACATATTTCCCTGAGTTCGGTGAGCCACCAGCAAGTCAAGCCAAACCCAAGGAGGGCTTGCGGGAAGCCTGACTTATGCCCGGTCACTGGGGGACAGTGCAGCAGCCAGGGTTGCGATGGCACGGAGGCGCAAGCAGTCCCATGGCTGAGCCCTCCCCTTGTGGGACCCTTGTGGCCACTATCTCTGGGTAGGTGGAGTCAGAGCTGAGTTGGCCTGAGGGCACCCTGTGGGGTCTCTGCCTTTGGGGCAGGGAGGGCAGTCACATCTCCTGAGCTGATTGTGGTGAACAGAAGGGAAGGATGCTTCTGCTTTAGCTTTCCCAGCACACCCTCATTGCTCTCTCCCTGCTGCCCTTGCCTGTCCTCACAGCCCACCCAACAGAGTAGCCACAGGTGCCTCCTGTGGATGCACGTCACATCAGCTGTAGCAGCTCACGTGGGGGAAGAGTTGTGAAGTGGGTGCCCACCACCGGCCCCCCAACCTCCTGGCCCCCACCCACTGCTCCCAACATGCTAGGAGCACTCCCACCACAGGCCCGAGCTGCTCTCCCCTCTCAGGGGTCTCCTGAAGGCTACCTTCTCATGGAAGACTTCTGCACCTGCCTCCTCCAAACCCCCGTTTGGCCTCTGTGCGCCCCCTCTCCTGAGCACTTGTCACGGCTGCATTTACCTTGTTCACTGTTCCTCTCCCTACCCTGACTCCAGCGTCATCAGGGCAGACAGCAGGATGGTTTCACTCCTGCTACATCCTCAGGATCTAGCCGCCTGGCACAGGTTGGCACTCTATAAACATCTGTTGGATGAATGTGTGAGTAGATGGACAAATGGGTGGATGAATGGTGTGACAGACTGAATGTGTCTCTCCAAAATTCAGATGTTGGAATCCCAACCCTCAAGGTAACTGGGAGATGGGGCCTGTGGGAGGTGATCAGATCATGAGTTTGGGGCTGCTGTGAACAGGACTAGTGAGAGCTCTCTAGCCCTCTACTGCTAAGTGAGGACTCAAGACATCAGTGCTCTGCAGCCTGGAAGAGGGCCCCCTGTGCAGCCTGAGCATCCGGGCACCCTGGTCTTGGACTCCAGTCTCCAGAGCTTGAGAAACATTTCTGTTCTTCACAAGTCACCTAGTCCATGGTGCTCTGCCAGGGCAGCTCAAAAAAATAAGGCAGATAGAAAACAGTAGACCCTATAGACGGATTCAAGCCTGGCACAGTGGCACACGTCTATAATCCCAGCAGTTAGGGAGGCTGAGGCAGGAGGATCATGAGTTCAAAGCCAGCCTCAGCAACAATTTAGTCAGGCCCTAAGCAACTTAGCGAGACCCTGTCTCTAATAAAATATAAAAAGTGCTAGGGAAGTGTCTCAGTGGTTACGTGCCTGTGTGTTCAATCCCCAGTATGGAAAAAAAAAAAGAAAGAAAGAAAGAAAAAGGATTCAACTGTGGTCTTCAGGCATCTCCAAGACCCAGACCCTGTTGTACAAATGAATCCAGATCTCCCTCCAGCCAACAGCCCAATTAAACCAGGGCCAACACAGCCTTGACCCAGATGAAAGCACTGACAAAGTCACTTTCTTTCCCCAGACAGGAAGATTTAAAAAAAAAAAAAAAAAGTCATGTGGCCATAATCCCCCTGAAAGGCAGTTTTCAGTTATGTGGTTTCTTGTAGCTATTTTCCAAAGAGATCTGGTTTCGTGAACTTGGACAGTTAACTGGGCTGTGTTTTATGATCTGTGTCCTCTAAGCCCAGACTGGACCCTGATACCCACCAGCTGATCAGATATTTCTTGAATCAATGAATGAATGTGGCTATAAAAGTAGGATTCTGCTTTAGAGCTCATGAACGGCCTACAAATTGCTGGTTGAAATTCTGACCACACCTGCAGGAGGCCCCAGCCTGGCACCTGTGTTCGGGGGTGAGTGGCACTTCATCTTCACGGAGATCCGAGGTGAAGTCAGGGTGGTGCTGCAGCAGCAGCTTCTCCCGCTCCTGCTCCCAGGCCTGCTCCCTGTGGGGAAAAAGCCAGAGCCTGTCACCAGGCTGTAAGCACCCCTATACACCTACAAGGCTAGGAAGCAGAGGCCGAGTCACCCTGGTCTCCCTGCAGGAAGGCACCCGGGTCTGAGTTTGGGGGGTGTGGGAGTCACTGCATCCATGCACTGTGCTGCCTCCAGCGAGAAGAGATGAGTTGATAGGCCTGAAGGAAGATGGGTTCTGACACTTAATATTATGTGTAGCTTCGTGGACATTGTTTTGGAGTTCACTCTTTTTTTTTTTTTTTTTTTTAACACACTAGGCCTGAGCCTGGCTCTTCTGCTCCCACAGGTCCAGCTGCACAGCCGGGCAGAACCACGCCCTGGGCTCCTTGGTGTCCCTGACTCACTGTCTGGCTCTCCACTCACAGATAGCAAGAGCCCTCCAGCCCCTGCTCACTCCCTGTGTCTCCCAACCCTTTGTCCCTTGTCCTGCAGTAGCCTGGAGCCCTGTTTACTTCCAACCAGTTGTGACCACAGGCCCCTTGTGTGCACCATTATCTTGCTGGGGCTCTGACTCCATGCTGTGGTTTGATTATGACTTGGCTCCAACAAAACTCATGCTAAAATCTGAAGGCCAGTGTGATAGTACTGAGAGGTAGAGGCCCTGTAAGAGGTGCTAGTCAAGGGGGTACGGCCTCTGAAAGACTAAGCTCTTCTTGGCTCTCACGGGAGCTCTGCCCCTTTTCTCTTCTGTGTGGCCCCCACCTTCCCGCCACACATGCAGCAGCACGAGGCTCTCACCAAATGCTGGCAGGTGCTTGTGGACCTCCAGTGCTTCAAGCCAAAATACCCTGGTCTTTACAATCACCCCATCTCAGCTATTCTACTCCTACAACAGAAAATGGCCCAAGACATTCCCTAACCACTCTGCAAACCCTGATGTAAGGTTTGTCCTGCAGCTTCCACTGTCCGTGCCTCCCCAGCCCCACTCTAGCCCCTCCAAGTACCTGCCAGGAGATCCCAGGTGAAGTCAGGGTGGTGCTGTAGCAGCAGCATGGGCTATCAGGTACCATGGTCTATCAGTTCTGAAATATTCTCTCTCCAACCCAGGCCTCTCTCTTGCGCTCAGATCCTTCTATTACCACTAACTAGATGATTTCCAGCTGAGTGTGATATGGCCAGGTGTGCCTTCCTCTTTCCCACAAAGGCCCCCAACTTCCTGGCTACTCAGGCCACAGAGCCATCAGAGGTCCCTCACGCTCCTCCCAGGGTTTCCTGATGTGAGCCACCAGTTCTCCAAAGGCCACCAGAATGTTCTTTTTTAAACACATCTGTGCCTGCTTAAAATTCTCCCACGGTTTAACCTGTGCTTACAAGCCATCCAGCCCCCTTGCTACCTCAACTGTATCTCCTGCCTCCTTCCTCCCACTCCTCAATGAGACTCTTATCCTTGCTGGCCAGGAGCAGCCTGGCCTGTCCCACCTGCCTTTACACAGGGCTTATCCTTCCCAAACAAAACTTATTATCTTGCAAGGGTCAAGGACAAGAACATCTCCAGGAAGCCTTTCCTGACCTCCAGATTAAGTAAGCAGTGCTCTTTTGGGCCCCCCGTAGTAGCTCCAGAGACTAGGAAATACCACATCCATTCTGTTCCATTTCTAGGTGAACAGGCGCTCCACATGTCCAATGTCTGGCCCAGGCCCAGTGCTTGGTGTGCCATGCACTGAAAATGTCCACGCCTCGGCCCACCCATTCATGAAGCCCTAAACCCCAGGGTTGCTGAATTTGGAGTAAGGAAATAATTAAAGCTAAATGAGGTCACAGGGTGGGACCCTGGTCCAATAGAATTAGTGTCCTTATTACAAGAGGAACCAGAGAGCTTGCTTTCTCTGCAACATGAGGACATGGCAAGAAGGTGGCTGTCTGTAAAACAGGAACAACCTGAATCAGTAACCCAACTGGCCAGAGTCTTGATCTTGAACCTCCCACTTGAAATAACTGCCTGTTGTTGAAAGGCCCCCAGGTTTGCTACTGAACAGGCCGGAAAAGAGCAAGAATCTCCCACTGCTAGGCACACTGACAGCCAGGTATGGGTTCTCTACAAGCATTCACTTTCCTGTCAATATTTTCAAGTATCTATGAATTCAGGGCCCAGTGCTCGGCACCATGGAAATACATAGACACGGCTCCTTCCCTGACCTGCCATCTGGTTGGGAGGAAATACTCAGGTTCAGGAAGCTAAACAAAAGTCAGAGGAGCTGGGAGGAGGGAGGAAGGCCGACTCTGTGGGTGGGGGCAGAGGGCCAGAAAAGGACAAAGGCAGAGAAAGCAGTAATCAGTCTCACATGTGTGTTTAACGCCCACCTGTAGGCAAGAAGGCAGAGCGAGGAACTTGGGAAAATCAAGTCTCCAGCCTGAGTGCCCAGTGGAGCCGTGAGGCCAGAGCCCTAAGCATGAACTGCCCCGTCTACACTCAGCTTCTGCAGATGCAACCCAACCACGCACACTGAGGAAACACGACCCAACAGACAGGAGAGGGGACAGAGAAGAATTAGGTCACACGAGCATCTGCTCACATGCCATCAAAGAGTAGCCTGGGAAGATGACCCCAGCACAGGAGCAGCTGCTGAGGCCGCTCCCAGCATGAGAGAGGGTCTACTCCGGCCAGCAGGTCCAGCCTTTCCACCCCACGGGCTCACCAGGGCCAGCCGACCTCCCCAGCTGGCATTCAGCCAACAGCAACAGCGGCTGGTCCCAACGCCACTGAACCTCCCTGATGCATCTGCGATCCTCATCAGCCGGGGATCCTGCCTCTAGAAGCTGCTGAAGACAGTGGGTGGGAAAGCCAGCCAGAAGTGATCCAGAACCACCTGCGACAAGGTGTGGCTCCACTGTGAGAGGGCAGGTGTGAGCAGCCAGCCTGCGAGGGGAAAGCGAGCTTCCATGCTGGGGCGGGACAGGGCAGGGGAAGTGCTGCCCAGCATGACTCCTGAGGCCACAGGCACAGTTGTCCATTTTCCACTCCCTACTAACTGAACACCTCCAGTCTTTGGGCATAAGGAAGCCAAGAAGCACCTGGACAAGGGTGCTGTCCATGGTGGGGGGTGAGGCGCCCTGCTCAGAGATGCCACCCTTGGCACAGCTCCACTCCACTTGCTGGTTATGAATCTATGCACACGGGCGCACTGTGTCTGTTCAGGGAAGCCTGCTTCATTCAGACAGATTTGCTCTGAGTGCTATAGTGCTGCCAACCCCACAGACATGCCCCTCCACTCACCTCTTCTCCTGCAGTAAGTAGTCCAAGCTGTTGACATAGCGCTCTGAGCCCCCAGAGGCAAACTGGAGAGAGAGAACGTGGGGACGGGGAAGAAAGGAAGACAAAGACACAAGGGGACAAGTTAAGCTCTTATTTATTTTGCTTCCTTTTCTGAACAGATAATATACTCACATGGTGAAAAAAATAAAAAAGCACAATGGCATTCAACAACATGCCTCCCAGTCACCTATCCCAGCCTTCCAGGCCCCTCCTTACACAGGTGGACATTTCTTGAATGCTTTTAGAGACATTTTACACAAAGACAAGAACAACAACAATTCATCATAGATATCCCCTCTTAACACAACACTATAACCCTATCTTGCACTTGGTTCTTTTCAATTAAAAATACATCTTGTTTGAGAGGCTGAGGCAGGAGGATCACAAGTTCAAAGCTAGCCTCAGCAAAATTGAGGTGCTAAGCAACTCAGTAACCAGGCTCTGTCTGTAAATAAAATACAAAATAGGGCTGGGAATGTGGCTCAGAGTTGGATGCCTGAGTTCAATCCCTGGTACCCTCCCCACAAAAAATACACTTTGAGAGTCATTCCATATCAATATCAAAGAGATTTGTGGTGCTTGTGTAACACTTTTGGGATATTATGATGTATTTTATTAGCTCCCTAGAGGTGGACATTCAGGTTACTGACAATCTTAGGCTATGGCAAACAAGTGCAGCCCTATTCTTAGAGAATGGTCTCTGGGTCCATGTGATCTTAAAGGTCCCCACACACTGTTTACACGAGGACTTTATTCCCTTTCTGAAATTCATCACTGAGGTTTTCATTAGGAATCCCATTGCTGGACCAGGGTCAGCCGGACTCTCTGGGCTCAACCGAACCCAGACCCCAGCACTGAGATCCCTGCTTGCTCCAGGGTCATATCCTAACCTTAGCCATGAAGGTCTTGAGGAGCTTCTGTGCAGAAATGGCACTGTGTCAGCAGAAATTAGAAGCAGAACAAAGAGAAGAGGTGCAGCCTGGCCTTAGGGCCCCAGGGTGGGGTATATGGCAGAGCAGGATGTCAAGGGGAGGGGGCTAAAGGAGGCCATGGGTATGATCGAGGAAGGGGTAGGCAGAGAGGAGGGGCATGGAGTAGGGAACTGAAATGGGTGGCTGAAGAAGGACAGCAAAGACAGGAGACCAAAAAGTGGCTGCCACCTACCGAAGCGTGAACATCTGTCTCTGGAGTCACGGCCTGCTGGCTTGGGCCTGCCATATTCCAGAACAGCTCCTCCAGTGAGCCCAGGCCCTCCTTGGGGTCAAAGCCCAGGGGGTCCTGCGCCAACTCCTTGGGCAGTCTTCTCAGGCCCTGAGGACCTGAAGCACCCACCCACCTTTGGCCCGGGGTATCCCGGTGGGTCTGCAGTAGCCTCGGGTTTAGGAACTCTACTGGTGGTGGACTCCAGTCAGTGGGGAACATGTCCCCGCTGGTCTGCATCTTGGGCTTCTTGGGTGACTTGGGAGTTGGAGCCAAGGTGGGGCTGCAGAGCCGTCGGGAGGGGCGGAGGAGCCCCTGGCCCAGGGGATGGTCCAAAAAGCTGTGATTCAGGTTAGGCAAGAAGATGGGCATGACAGTGGCTGCCTGGACCCCTGTGGATAAGACAAAGTCTGAGATGTCCAGTCTGCCTGCCATCATCCCAGACACAAAGCCAGGCTGAGGAGAGGGCAGCCTGGGATTTGCCACAGGTAGGATGCAAGGGAAATCCCCAGCCAGGGTTTTCCATCCCCCATGGGTGCCACCCTGAGTAGGGCTCTACCATGCAAGACAGGGACACCTACCTTCTCTCCAAGGAAGGGCTAGCACAGTCTTCTGGGGCCTGGCCATCTTCCAACTGTGGGACACTCTGTCCTGGAAGGAACACTGTCAGGTGAGGCAAACCCCCAGGAGAAAGCTAAGGCTCTGCTCCCTGCATTACCCAGGGAGGCCGCCTGGCCAGAGGTGCCTGGGAGGGACTCTTCCTTCAAGTCCCCCTCACAACAGAGCACTGGGACACCACCAAGGCTAGGTGACTGTGGTGGTGGGGGTGTGACATGACTTCTCATTTCAAGGACATGATGGGCAAGTGTAAGAACATTAACCTGTTTAAAAACCTGCATAAAACTAAAGCCAGTACCACCCAACAGGAAAGCCATGTTCCGAGATGGTGTAACAGTGTCCCTTCATCTTCTGAATCAGACCTCGTTACTCTAAGGTTTATTTATTTATTTTTTTTATGTTTTTTTTTTCCTTTCTTTTCCCCTATCCCCTTCCCTAACAAGATTAGAAAGAAAATGTTATCTTTTCTTCCCCCTGGTTAGTTACCCTTGAATATATACACTATAGAAAGAAGATTCCTGCTAAGGATCTGGGAAGTGAATATCTCCCAAATTAACAAGTGAATCCTAACATGCTATCAGAGTGCCCTGGGACCCCCCCTACCAGAACACATCTGGAATGTAACTCTTGAAGTTCCTTTAAAACCTCCCTGTCCTTCCTGATCTGGAGAGTCACAGCCTTTGTTTTTCTCCTTTGCCAGCAAAGCAATAAACCTTCTTTTTCTTCTTCTCAAAACCGTGTCCTCATTATTAAATCGTCAGTTGATTGGTATTGGGGACAGGGACTGAGCTTTCGGTTACAATGGCACCCTGCACATCTTGCTTGCTTGGCATCACTTCCCTGTAAGGATGTTTGTGGATAAGGTGGGAGGCACAGATAGCTGGTCCCCACAGTTTCCCAAGCACCAATACAAACCTAGCACATCTGTGCATTTTTGCTGAATGGATAGATGATTTAAAGGGACTCTGGGACTGACCCAGCAAGCCTCTTCCAGTATAAGAAACTAGGCATGCCCAGCCATGATGGACCAAGCCACACACAAGACAGCTCCACCAGACCAGGCCCAGGCCCAGACAGCAGCAGAACAGATGAGAGCCTAGTCTCCTGATCAAAGAAAGCAAGAGTTTATAAAAGGGGCTGGGGATGTGGCTCAAGCGGTAGCGCGCTCGTCTAGCATGTGTGCAGCCCGGGTTGGATTCTCAGCACCACATACAAAGATGTTGTGTCTGCCGAAAACTAAAAAATAAATATTAAAAAAAAGAGTTTATAAAAAAATAAGCACTAACACAACAAGAGTCCAAATGCAACAATAGTGGAAAATTTAAAATAAAATTTACTACAACAAATGGTTGTAGTAATGGTTGTAAAGAAATTAATTGCTGCTAGCACTTAAAATGGTTTATTCCTTTTATTTGTTTTTATTTTCTGAACTGGGATTGAACCCAGGGGTGCTCTACTACTCAGCTATGTTCCCAGTTCTTTTTATTTTTTGTGTTGAGGCCCAGACTTGCCTTGAACTTAAAATCCTCCTATCTCAGCCTCCTAAGACATTGGGATCATAAGCATGCACACAATAATTTATTCCTTTTAGAGGACAACCCATCAATGTGAAAATAACTACAAAACGCCCACACCCAGAAGCACTGTCAACAAAATGGTGAGCAGAAATCCCCCAAATCTGCAAATACAAGAATGAGTTTGGGGCAGAGTGCATGTCTAGCATGCTGAGGCACTGGGTTCAATCCTTAGCACCACATAAAAATTAAAATAAAGGCACTCTGTCCATCTACAACTACAAAAAAAAAAAAAAAAAGAAAAAAGAATGAGTCTAATAAAAAAGCTAACAAGAGCTGAGGACAGTGGACGACGCTTGTGGTCCCAGCAACTTGGGAGGTTGAGGCAGGAGGGTTTGCTCAGCTCAGGTGTTGGGGCCAGGCAAGGCAACACAGCAAGACCCCAGTTCAAAAACAGAAACAAAAGCCACAAATATGAACAAAACAGCAACAAAACTACCAATAATCAGGTCAGGACTGAAGGAAGCACATGCTGCTGAGCATCACAAGGTCCTGTTCTGTCTTTTTAACTTGGTGCTCGTCACCCCCGACTCCCTGCTCAGAGGCAGCCATCGGAGAGGCATGGAGCAACGCTGCAGGCAGAGATATGAATTTGTTCTCAAAGATCTGTGGTCATTTTTTGTTTGTTTCTGCAGTGCTGAGGACTGAACCCAGGACCTCATGTGATCTACCACTGAGTGACAGTCCCAACCCCTGGTCATGCATCTGATCTGTTTGGTGGCTTCCAGAGACAATTACTCAGGCCTTAACTTTGTTTCGCTCCTCTCAGAACTTTCTCAGGGCTAGAGTGACCTCAGAAAAGTACTTAAAGGCAAATATGCTGGTCACTGCCACCTAGGGCAAGGGGTGACAGATGGAACAAACAGCAGAGATACTGCAGAGCTTGGGAAGGAAGAGGGCAGGAAAGGAGAGGGATGGGGGATCAGAGGCAGGAAAAGCTCCCATGTGAACAGGAGAATAGAGAGGCCACACACACTCTCGGGCCAGTCACATGCTAGGGAAGGCCTGGGAAATGCTAGGCTTCCACCTCTGGCTCATCTTTTGGCTCCCCATAATCAGCAAGCAGAGTTGGGGCAAGGCCTGTCAAAATGCTGCAGGAGCACCCTGCACGGCCTGTCCGCAGGCCCCTCGAGTTTTCCTCTCAGTTTTTCTTTTGGACTCCTGGTGCTAAAAGAAAGCCCTTATGAAACCATCAGTTGACTACAAAGGAAAAAAGACCCAATAACAACATACAATAAAATAATATAGTCTTGCCGGGCATAGTGGCACACACCTGTAATCCCAGAAGCTTGGGAGGCTGAGACAGGAGGACCCCAAGTTCAAAGCCAGCCTCAGCAATTTAGCAAGGCCCTAAGCAACTTAGTAAGACCCTGTCTCAAAATAAAATATAAAAAGGGGCTGGGGATGTGGCTCAGTGGCTAAGCCCCCCTGAGTTCAATCGCCAATACCAAAAATAATAAAATAGTAATAATACAGTCTTTGCAAAAACTCTTTAGAAAAGTAATTAAACAAACAAACTATAACCTGCAATGAGTAGCAACATGTCTAGGTGGGAAAAGAATCTGATTTTCAGTTACTGAATAATAATATTCAAAATGTCTGGTTTTGAAGATAAAATCACAAAGCATGCAAGAAACAAGAGGTGTGACTCATTCACAGGGAAAAAAAAAAAAAAGAAAGCAAAAAGGAGATGGGGTTGGTTGCCAGAAACTAATTCTCAGAAAACCCAGACTTTGGACCTATTATACAGACTTTAAAATAAATTGTCTTAAATATGCTCAAAGAGTTCATGGAAACCATGACAAAGAAACCAGGAGAAAGAGGTCTCACCAAGTAGAGAATATCAAATTGTAAAAATGAGCCAAATTCTGGAGTTGGAAAGTATACCTGAAATTAAAAACTTGGCAGAAGGTTGCAGTGCCAGATCTGAGCAGGCAGAGCAAGGACTCTGTGAACTTATATTTTTTAATTTTTTTTAGTCTATTGGGAATTGAACCCATGGACACTTGACTATTGAGCTATACCCCCAGCCCTCTTTTTAAAATTTTTTGTTTTGAGACTGGGTCTCACTAAGTTGCCCAGTCTGCCGTTGGACCTATGACCCCCTGCCTCAACTTCCTAAGCAGTGAGGAATATGAATATGTGTCACTTGTCCTGAATCTGTGAACTTTTAGATAGGTCAGTTGAAATTATCCTGTCAGGGCAATAGAATGAAAAAAGAATGAAGAAAATGAGCAGAGCTCAGATGCCGTGGTGCACAACGAAGCCTGAGGGTCTGAGGAGAGGAGAGATCAGGCTGCAGCTGGGGCTCAGTGGTACAGCGCTTGCCTAGCAAGTGTGAGGTTCTGGGTTCCATCCTCAGCACCACATAAGAATAAATAAATAAATAAAAATTATAGCCGAGGTGTTTCCATATTTGATGAAAACATTAATTTACACTCCCAGGAAGTTTAATGAACTCTAAGTAGGACAAACTCAAGGACATCCACAACCAGATACATAATCATCAGATCGCCAAAGATGGACAAAGAATCTCAAAAGCAGGAAGAGAGAAATGACTCATCCCATACAAAGGATCTGTGACAAGATTGTCTGCTAATCTGTTAATCTCATCAGAAACCCGGGAGGGTAGAAGGCTCCCCCCAAACATTCAGAGTGCTAAAAGGAAAGAAATCTGTCAACCAAGACTATAGGCCCAACAAAGGTGTCTTCTAAAAAGGAGGGGAAATTAAGATATTCTCATGCAAACAAAAGTGCTGCTAGCCAACCTGTCTTGCCAGACATAATAAAGTCAGTCCTTCAGACTGAAGTGAAAGGATTTTCAGTTGTTAAAAAAAAAAAAAAAGAAAAAAGAAAGGAGAGCAGAGTAACTTGAGTCCACACGAAGAAATGCAGAGTACCAATAAGAACTACAGGATGAACCTCAGGCCACACAAGTGCATTTTTCTCCTAAAAGGTAACTCCTTTTTCTATCTGATTTAAAAGAGGATCACGCAATGCGATACTTAAAATCTATTTCAATGGACACAAAGCACATAAAGTTATAATTTAAATAACGGGGTGGGGGTACAGCTCAGTGGCAGAGCACTTCACTCCCACGCACAAAGCCCTGGGTCCGACCCCTAGCAGCACCGCCCCCTTGGCCCAAAAAAATCCCAAATGAGAAAAACAGCACAAAGTAGGGAACAGGAAACAGAGCTCTATAGGAACAAAGTTTTTTTTATATTATTGAAATGTTATTTTTTTTGAAAGATCATAAGGCAGATTTTACTCAGTGGGCGTGCATGGGCTGGGGATATAGCTAGTGGTAGAGCACTTGTGTAGCTTGTTTGAGGCCCCGGGTTCCACCCTCAGTACTGCAAAAAACAGTTGGGGGGGAACATGATGATAAGTATAGGCACCACCACGGCAACTGCACTGACAGTGGGGCAGAGAGAGTGGGCTCAAGCCCCTAAACTGGCATTAATCTAACAAAATTGTAAGAACTCTGTGATAGTTCTACATAAATAAGTACACAAGTACCATTGCATTTTGGTTTGTGACTCCTCTTTTTTTTCCTCCCTGCATTTAAAAGACAAACACATGCCAGGTGCAGTGGTATAGACCCATAATTCTGGTTACTCAGGAAGCTGAGGCAGGAGGGTCACAAATTTGAGGCCAGCAACTCAGTGAGACTCTGGGAATATAGTCAATGCTAGAGTAACTCTGGATTCAATGCCCATAATGCAAATAAATAAATTAAATTAAAGACAAACACATTTATTATTTATTTATATTATTTATGCAACTCTGTTAACAGAATAAAGATATAATCTATGACAACAAAAATAAGAAGGTGTACAGTTGTGAAGGAATCAAGGTTCTAAATGTTAATAAAGTTAAACTGCTATTAATTCAAATTAACTTTGTTATAAACTTGAGGTCTAAATTATAATCTCTGGGTAATGAATATGACAATAACTTAAGAATTCACAGCAAAGGAAATGAAGAAACAATTAAAATAACACACTACAAAAATCAATTAACACAGCTGGGCACGGTGGTGCACACCTGTAATCCCAGGGGCTCGGGAGGCTGAGGCAGGAGGACTGCAAGTTCAAAGCCAGCTTCAGCAACCATAAGGCATTAAGCAACTCAGTGAGACCCTGTCTCTAAATAAAATACAAAATAGGGCTGGGGATGTGGTTGACTGCCCCTGAGTTCAATTCCTGGTACTCACTCACTCCCTTCCCCAAATCAATAAACTCAAGAGAAGGCATGGAAAAACAGAAAGACCCAAGACACACAGAAAATAAAGAGCACAATGGTAGAGGCTTCTCATTACCAGTAATTAGCTTAAAAGTAAATTGAATAAATGCTTCAATAAAAAGAGCTAGAGATTGGCAGAAAGGTTGAAGAAATGCCTAGTATCAGTATAAGTACTATTCCTTTTTCAGTCTCTAGCAAATTGTGACTTCGGTTTTCCCGTCACAACTATCAATGTGAAAATAATTTGTCAAGTTGTGGGTTTATTTTTCTTTATTTGGCATTCAATATTTTAATATGAGATTCTAATATTTTTTCAGTTGTGGACAATCCTGCTATTTATTATTCTCTCAGATAATACTTTGTAACTTTTAACTCTTTTCTTATGTATTTATTATTTATATAATTTTAAAGTGAGTTCAAAACAAAAGGAAACCAAAGGGATATGATAGTTTCAAGCTTACAAAGACCAAGATTTGATACCACACTTAATCACTAAACAATTATTAACTTATAGAATTAATCATATAAAAAAAGAGAGATTGGCAGAATGGATTAAAAAATCCAATCCAACTCTATGATGACTTTGTATGCAAAAGAAAAATAGGCTAAAGACATGAGAATGGAAAAAGATATTGAAAGCATGGGCTGGGGATGTGGCTCAAGCGGTAGCGCGCTCGCCTGGCATGCGTGCAGCCCGGGTTCGATCCTCAGCACCACATACCAACAAAGATGTTGTGTCCGCCGAGAACTAAAAAATAAAAAAAAATATTTAAAGAAATTCTCTCTCTCCTCTCTCACTCTCTCTTAAAAAAAAAATTCTCTCTCTCTCTCTCTCTCCCCTCTCTCACTCTCTCTTTAAAAAAAAAAAAAAAAAAGATATTGAAAGCAGATAGTAACCAAGAGAAAGCTGGAGTAGTTCTACTCACATTGATGTCAGAAATTACTATCAGAGACAAAGAAAGACATTATATACTAATTAACTAAGGGCCACCCATCAAGAAGGTAGAACAGGCTGGTAGCAGGCGCATGCTTACAATCCCAGCACCTCAGGAGGCTGAGGCAGAAGGATCACAATTTAGCGAGACTCTGTCTCAAGATTTAAAAATAAACTAAAAACTGAAAATTTAACTCAGTGGTAAAGTATAAAGCATCCCTTGGCTCAATCCCCAGTACCAAAAAAACAAACAAACAAACAAACAAACAAACAAAAAAACAAACAAAACCGTAACAGAGATGTTGGTCAAAGGATAAAAAATTTCAGCCAGATGTCACCTGAGTAATTCCAGCAATTTGGGAGGCTGAGGCAGGAAAATCACAAGTTCAAGGCCAGCATCAGCAACTTAGTGAAACTGTCTCAAAATAAACTAAAATAAAAATCGATGGAGATGAATCAAGCTAAGTGGTAAAGTGTGCTTGCCTAGCTCAGGTAAGGCCCTGATTCAATACCCAATACCAGTGGTAGTGGGGGGAGGGATTTACAAATTTCAATTAGAAAGCAGGAATAAATACTAGAGAGATGTTGTACAACACAGTGAGTACAATTAATGATGAAGTATAGTATTCTTGAAAATTGCTGAGTAGATTTTAAATATTCTCAACAGGGCAAAATTAAAAGTACAAGAAATAATGTCTATGTTAATTAGCTTGATTTAGCCATTCTATAAGGTGGACATGTTTCATATTGATACATACAATTTTTATTTTTCAATCAAAATCAATAAATTACTATTGTTATTATTATTTTTGCAGTATTGGGGATTAGACCCAGGACCTGAACATGCGTGCCAAGCACTCTACCAATGAGCTACATCCCTAGTCCAAATTTAATTAATTAATTTAAAGGAGCTATAATTATTATAAATATGTACACACCTAAAAACAACCCCCAAATATATGAAGCTAGTTAACAGAACTAAAGGGAGAAATAGGCTGTTAAAAAATAACTGTTGAAGGCTTTAACAGCCTACTTTTTTTTTGGTACTGGGGATTGAATCCAGGTGCACTTAACCATTGAGTCACATTTTTTAGTTAGAGACAGGGTCTCACTAAGTTGCTTAAGGCCTCACTGTTGCTGAGGCTGGCTTCCCACTTGTGATCCTCCTGCCTCAGCCTCCAGAGCCACTGGGATTACAGGTGTGCACCACTATGCACAGTTTAATAATGAAACAACTAGGGCTAGGGATGTGCCTCATAGTGGAGTGCTTGCCTAGTATGCATCAATCTCAGCACCTCAAAAAAAAAAAAAAAAAAAAAGAAAGAAAGAAAAAAACAACTAAAAAGAAACAAACAACTAGACAGAACATAAAAATAAAACGGGGGGGCTGGAGTGGCTCAGTGGTAGACTACTTGCCTAGCACTCTACCACATAAAATATAAAATAAATAAAAATATAAATAAATAAAATAAAGTTATATAAAAAAGAGGACTTGAACAACAATATAAAACAACCATTCCTAACACAGACTTCATCTGATGACAGCAGAACTCGCATTCTTCTCAAGTACACATTGAATTGTTTCAGAAGAGATCACTTTAGGTTACAAAGGAGTCTGAATAAGTCTAAAAAGACTGAAATTATACAAAATTTCTTCAGACTGCAGTAGAAGCTCCTGGGTTTATATCTGAGAGACTTGAAATGTCCACATAAGATCTTGTAGGCAAATATCCATAATAGACCTAAAGTGGTAACAACCCAAATGCCCATCGGTTGTTGAATGGATAAACCAAATGTGGCATTATCCACAGAATGAAATGCTGTTCAGTCACAGAAAAGAATGAAGTGCGCTTTGGCTCTGATGGACTTGGGAAAGAACCGAGCCATGACCAACTACAGACTGCGTGCTTCCACCCACTGGGTATCAGAGAAGGCAATGCCAATGAGACAGAAGCAAACCAGCAGTTGTCTAGGCTTGGGAGAGAGGAGAGAAGTTGGATATGACAGCTGAGGGATGTGAGTGTCCCTATAGGGGGGTGATGGAAATGTCTTAAAACTGTGGTAAAAGTAGCACCATACTATGAACTGCATGCTTCAAATGAGTGAATTGTATGATATATGAATTATGTCTCAATAAAACTGTTTCAAAAAAGTAAACAACACAGCCAGGTGAAATGGCATGCACTTGTAGTCCCAGTTTCTTGGGAGGCTGAGGAGGAAGATGGCTTGAGCCCAAGAGTTTGAGGCCAGCATGGGCAACATAGCAAGACCCCATCTCCCCACCCCACCCCCCAAAAAAAGGTAGATACATGAAAAGTAAAATCAAAGATCACTGCTGCTGCTGAAGCAGGAGCTTCCAAAAGGACAAAGGAAGCCAGCCACACAAAACCAGGAAAAGGTGCCCCCACTGTACCTGCTGATCAAGAGGCAAGAAAGAAAAACAAAGCAAAGAGAAAAAAGTAATGCTCAAGCCTTCTAGAAAAATTCCATGTGAGTGATAATGCATTCTGAGGATCTACAGGCGAGGAAAGAATTAGCAACTGCTCTTCAAAAACGCTTTCATCTGAGGATCTTAAAAGCACCAAACGAATTTGCAACATCTGCCAAAGACAAAAAAACTTCTACCAGCAAACCAAGCAAACGTGTCAGTGCTCCCAAGTCCCTGGAGATGCTAAAACCAAATATAAAAAGAAACTGCTGATGTGCCCATGCAACCAGCTCCCGAAGCCAAAGCCACATGGGCGAGGGGGGCGAGGGGGGCGAAGGGGGCGAGGGAGGCCAGGGGGCGAGGGGGAAGATGCTTTCTTTCTCCTTTTCAGAGCAGCTTCTTTTCTGAGCATAAGTGCTCTCTGTCATCCCACCAATGCCGAGCCCCAAGTCCCCGTGACATAATGCCAGCCTTTGTTCCACTCTGGAGTGGACGGCTGTGCTGTTCCCGTTTTGGCCACCCCTCAAGGTCCCCTAGCTGGCATGTCTGTGTTTGCAAGTTGAGCAGTTCATGAGGGGCAGGGGAGTCCTCCTGGGGGAGCTCTTTAAAGCGGATCAGAGGAGCAAACGTGTCACTGCTGACTGGAGGAATGATACAATTTATCAGGTCCGCTTCATCCTTATGAGGAAGCTCTGTGTGTCTTTGCCACACCAGCTAGCTGGTTCTCTTCTTCAGTCCTTCAGTGTAGAAGGGAAGCCTTGTCTCTGCACCCAGAGTCCAGCCCGGGGCCTGGTTCGGAATGGATTCTCAGCCAATAAAGTGGCTGGGGTCACTGTGCATGAAGACGCAACATACCAAACACTGAGGCTGGGCCCAAGACACATGCAGAAAAGCCTACCAGACTAACCATGCGGCTGAGTGAACCTGCACAAAGTAAACCCACCTAGACCACATTACCCAAGGAAAAATAATAGCACATTAGCTCCATCCAGAGCCCCCCTCATCTCCCTCCCAACCAGCACTCCCAGCTGCTGCCCCAAAGGTGAGACCCTAACACCACAGGCTCATTTTGCCTATTTTAAAATATGAAACCAGATAGTAGAGATTCTTTGTTTCTGGCTTCTTTTGTGCAATGCTACTTGTGTCAATGTTCACTGTCACTGTCATCACTTTATAGTACTCCATCATACAAATATCTATTTAGTTCTTCTGCTAATGATGGATGTCACTCTTTCTCATTTTTTTTTTTCAGTACCAGGGATTGAACTCAGGGGCACTTGAGCACTGAGCCACATTCCTAGTCCTATTTTGTATTTTATTAGAGATAGGGTCTCACTGAGTTACTTAGCACCTCGCTAACTTGCTGAGTCTGGCTTTGAACTTGCCATCCTCCTGCCTCCACCTTGCAAGCCACTGAGATTACAGGCATGTGCCACCATGCTCAGCTTCATTTTTTTACTATTATGAATAATGAACACTGTTACATAGCTCCCTCCCCTCTCTCCCTCTTTTTGGGAATGTACCTGGCTGTCAAACTGATGACTCTCAGGAAATAGATATTTTTATTTATATAGATAAAGCCAGATAGTTTCAAAGAGATAGAATGAACTTATCTTCTGTATTAGTCAGTTGTTCATAACTACAATGAAACACCTGAGGCAGGCTAATTTGTAAGAACACCCAGCGTCCAGCCTGGGGCCTGGTTTGGATTATGTTTTATCATTATTTTTCTCCAGTGTGTGTGCCTTTATGGTGTTAATACGTGATTTTGATGCTGTTGAGTACTGGCCAGTTATTTTGTAGTCCATCAGTTTGGGCTTTTGTGTTGCTTCCTTGTGATTGCAAGAATACATGGATGTGAAGCTATATCCTTCTCAGTACGTCCTATTAGAAGGCACACGATGTCTATCCATCTGTTTGCTGGTGTTGCTAATTTCCATCCCTTGGCTAAAGTGGAATCTGCCAGGTCTCTGCTGTAGTACCATGGTCTTCCCCTTGATAATTAACAAGGATATTTTAAGATGCTTTCGGACTAAACATTGTTTCTCATCATACTTTCAGTTCCTAGTTTTCCTATCCACTGAAGATTTTTTGTTTTGTTTTTCTCCCCAAAAAACCTATGGTGATCAATAGTACTTCCCACAAATCCAACTGTAATCTGGAAAACCATGGGGCATTTATTATGAAAACATCCCCAAAGTCATCCTCAAAGATTAACAACAACAACAACAACAACAAAACTAGCAGACTGGAGGTGGCTGTGGCAGCATCCTCAAGCACAGTGCTTGTGTCCAAAAGGAGAGAGTGGTAACTGCTCAAAGTCTCCTTTTCCATACAAACAACGAGCTCAGCAGCAGGCCGGGACAAGTCTTGCATGCTCCAAGTGTCTATTTCTAGAAGGACCACAAGTCAGCCAGGGAGTTGTAGTGGGGCGCAGGGGTCAAGTTCAGCCCCAGGTCTCTGGACAGAGGGTGAGCCCTGGCCTCATGTCTCCAGCAGATTCTCACTCAGCTGTCTAATTTCCCCCCCCCCCCAGCTGGAGACCTGCTCACCTGTTAAATACCATACCTGGCACAGGTAACCTGCTGTGAAACCTGGGACTTAAATACTCTGAAGCTTAATTAGTGAATCTCTCTGGGGGCAAAGTCACCAAATGAGGTGACATACAGGTGGGCTCTGATTTATGAGTGGACTAAATCCCAAATTTCATTTGAGAAGCCAAGTGTTGGAAATGAGCATGGCGGGGGAGGAATGCGGTCTCCCATAAGCTCACAAGGCCAGGGAGCTCCAGGGCCCCCCGCAGCCCTCACTCACAGAATGAGCCCCCAAGATGAATGGCTTCATCCCTCCCCTTCCTGGTACCAGGGTACCAGGAAGGCAGCTCATGCCAGCTGGTTCGATATGGTTCCAGGACGCAAGCCCCAATTCAGCATCTGCCATGTGTCAGGCCTTGGGAAACCAAGGAGGAGAACGACAAGGTCTCTGTTCTGGAGGAACCAGCAGCAAAGAAAGGGTCTCTGCCACAGACAGACCCAGGGCCACTGCTCATGGGCTCAGCAGTATGTTCAGACTGGCCAGTCCCAAGGTTTGTGAACCAGGGCTACCTGATCAGTGGGCAGCTACGTCTGGCTGCCTTCAGGCACATGTCACTCAAAGGTTCTGATCTGCCAGCGGTTACATGACGCTCCCACTTCACCTGGAAAGAAGACACACACTAGCTCTTTCTTCCCTTTCCAACTCACAAAGTAGCCCCCCCCTCTTCTCTCCCCCCCCCTCTCTCTCTCTATACACACACACACACACACACACACACACACACACACATATATATGAGCTTTTACTAATCTGTTCCTTCACCTTCCTTGAAAACAAACATTTTCAAAGAGGAAGAAATAGTAGTAGAGTTGGATAACAGGTTATCTTTTTGGCTTGAGTCTCTAACTCTGATATCTGCAACCAACTACATTATAGCTGACCATCCCCCTTTATCAGAGGTAAATGCCACTGATTTTAAGGGCTCTATGACTTTCTGTGCCACTGAGACAGACAAACCGTTGCCCAGTGAGCGACAACACAAGAAAGGATACCAACAATTAGGGGACCCGACCCAACTTCAGAGCTTTCACAATGTGAACATAGTGATCCTGAATCAGTGCAAAGCGATCCATCTGGTTAGTCCCACATGCTCAGGCCTGTATGCTAGGTGTCATGACTGGAAGCCAGGAGTGGACAGAGGTGCTGCTACAGTCAATAGGGAGACAGCATTAACATTTATCTTTACTACTTCTCCTCAAGCCCCTAATACCAAACCAGACACCCAGGACCAGTTCCTCCTCAATCTCACTTGAATTCTTTTCAAAGAACTGCAATTATTTGCATATGTGTGTGTGTGTGTGATGTGTGTGTATCCACACACACATCACACACTTACATACATATATAAATATTTATAAGTACATGTGTACATGCAAATGTGTGATGTGTGATGTGTGTACATATGTTTGTGTATATATGCAAATGTGTGCACATATATATGCATGTGCATATATGTATCATCTGTGTATGTGTGTATGTGCAATGTGTGTACATAAGTACATTCATCAGCATATACGTATACGTATGTATGTGTGATTTGTGTACATGTATGTGCATATATGTGTGCACATATGTAAATATGTGCAGTATGATGTGTGTGAAGGAATGCATGTGTGTATGCATGCGGGGATGGAACCTAGAGCTTCATGCATTCTGGGCAAACGCTCTACCATGGAGCTACACCCCCAGCAACTCTCTTCAATCTCAGTGCCCTTGGCTGGCTCAGCCTTGTAAGTCACTCTCCAATACAGCCCAGGGACTGTGGCTCCCTCTCCAAATCCTGCAAACCCCAACCCAGAGCCTGTGCCGGTCAACGTCCCTTCCCAACCTCCCCCAGTCTCCATCATGGTCTCACAGTGTGATTTCAACATATCACCTCAGTTCTTTGTTCTTTTACCTTCCCAGCTGTAAGTAAAATGAAATGATCTATCTCAAAGTATAGCCATGAGGCCAAACAATTATAAAATCCAAAATTCTGTGAGCTTTGATGTCAAAGGAGCCAAGATTAATTCAGAATATTACAGTTGCCCTATTTCTGTGATATTGCTTTCTCATGGTGCCTTATTATAACACCATGTTTTATATCTGTCCTTTTAAACAAATATTTAGTAGCCCAGGGATGCTAGCAAGGGGAGAGGCTCTGGTCAGGAGGCACTCAGCTCATAATTTGAAAGATGAAAGGAGATGAGTTTTAGCCACAGAGAAAAGTAAAACAGTCTCCAGGGCCATAAACTCCACATCCATCAAACTGGGCAGGGACTGGGAACGGAATATCTTTATGGAAAAAGCAACAGTAACTATCCTCTGTGCCCTGGAGATTATTAAGAAAGAAAACACACTGGGCTAGTGATAGATGCCTGTAATCCCAGCAACGGAGGAGGCTGAGGCAGGAGGATCACAGTTTGAGGTCACTGACCTGGGCAACTTAACAAGACCCTGTCTCATTAAAAGAGAGAGAGAGCTCTCAGCTTTCCTCCAAGGCGTTGGTCTGGCTCCCCCTTGTTCTGAGCCCAAAGCCTAGCCGCTAATAACAAAACCGTGTGAGGATCACTAGGTAATGCTGAGCTGACGTGGATCTGGGGCGAACAGTCTGGGCCTCTCAGAACACACACTGAGCCCGGATCGGCTGAATTCAAGCTCCCATTCGCCTGCTTCCCGCAGACGAACAGCTGTGACTCAGCACTAATCCATCCGGCTGAAACAACTGGTCAGCCCTTCTCATCCTACGGAAGTAAATGCCAACCGAGCCTTCATAGGTAGTGGCCACAGGTTTGAAACGGGGCTTGGGAGAGACAGTAAGGACCCACCCGTTGCATTGGTCGCCCGGCAAAGGGAAACGAACTGTCGCCATTTGCAAGAGATACCACAATGGCAGAGAACTGACGTCATCACACTGCGGCGGAGGAGATAACTTCATTGAAACCGGCGGCTACAGGTGTGTAATTCCCTAGCCTTCCCTCTCCACACATCGGGGAAACCTTAAGGGCCCCTCCCAGCTCTCCCGTAAGGGCCCCTCCCAGCTCTCCCGTGAGCGCGATAGCCAGACCGAGGGAATCAGAGGTGGCGCGGGACCTGCGGCGCAGAACTACCGCTCCCACCAGTGCTGACAGCTGAGGTCTCTTGCACCAGCTACCGGAGGGCAAGTAAAATTCGCTGAGGATTCTCAGCCCCAAGCTCTACAAACTTAGGGACTGAGGGAATGGCAAACTGGAAGAGTGTGCCCAGTCGTTCATGAAAACAGGGCTCCCGGAAGCAGCAGACCTGGCATGTAGCCAGTATTGTGGTGAGCGGCACCCGTGAGAGGGGCCTGGCTAGAGGAAAAGTGGGAAGTGACTAAACACAAGAGGAGGCCCTAGGCACTCAGGATTGGAGACTTGCCCAGTCTGGGAGGAGCTGCTGCACAGTGATTGGTTCCCGCTTATCGACAGGAGAAACTTGGCCTGGTGGGCACAGCGCCACCTACTGGAAGAGAAGTTAATCAAACTCTAAGACTGCATTTATTAGTTTTTTTTCTTTTTTCTTTTCTCTTTTTTTTTTTATTTGGGTTTTTCTTTCATTTTCATTTTTCTTTCTTGTTGTTTTTTAAAATTTTTTTTACAATTTTTAAAATTTTTTTTCTTCTAATTTTAATTTTAATTTTTTATTATTTTTTTTTAAAAATTTTTTATTTCCTATTTTTTTTCTTCTTTTGTCTTTTCATTTCTTTTCAATTATCTAATCCCCCCTTCCTTGAATTCTACCTGCTTACTCTCATTCTCTTTAGTGACTTCTTCCCTTCCCTTCTAATACCTTTCCTCCCAAGCATCAAATAAATTTATAGGAGTAAACAGTAACTCAGCAGTCAAACAGAACAAGAAGTAACATGAGCAGCTTCAAAAAGCAAGGAAGAAAAGGAGTACAAACAATGCAGGACAGCCTAAATATTCAGGAGGACCTAAAGTCATCAGAAAAATGGTCATATAAAGAACTCAAGGAACACCTTAGACAGATAGAATGGAACCTTAAAGAGGATACAAGACAGCAAATTCAAGCAGCGAAAGAACACATTGAGAATGAATTACATAAACAGATAAAAGAAGAAGTTAAGCATCTTTATAAGGAGATAGAGATTATAAAAATAACCAAACAATAATTCTAGAAATGAAGGAAACGATAAACCAAATTAAAAACTCAATTGAGAGTATCACTAACAAAGTGGAGCAAGTAGAAGCCAGAACGTCAGATAATGAAGACAAAATATATCATCTTGAAAACAGTCTAGCCAACTCAGAAAGGCTGGTAAAAAATCATGAGAAAAACATCCAAGAGTTATGGGATAACATAAAAAAACCAAACTTATGAGTCATCGGGATAGAAGAAGGTACAGAGATTCAAACCAAGGGAATGAGTAACCTGCTGAATGAAATAATTACAGAAAACTTTCCAGAAATAAAAAAGGAAACAGATATACAAATTGAAGATGCATACAGGACACCGAGCACACACAATCACAGTAGACCAACGCCAAGACACATTGTTATGAAGATATCCAATATACAGAACAAAGAGAAAATATTAAAAGTTACAAGAGAAAGGAGACAGATTACATTCAGGGGTAAACCAATAAGGTTAACAACGGATTTTTCATCATAGACACTGAAAGCAAGAAGGTCATGGAACAATGTATTTCAAACACTGAAAGACAATGGATGCCAACCAAGAATTCTGTATCCAGCAAAATTAAGCTTCAGGTATGACAACGAAATAAAAATCTTTCATGATAAACAAAAGTTAAAAGAATTTGCAGCCAGAAAACCAGCATTGCAAAGCATTTTGAGCAAAACACTACACGAGGAAGAAATAAAAAACAATAACCAAAACCATCAGTGGGAAGTGCCTCGGTAAAAACAGAGGGCGAGGGGAAAGATAATCATGGAGAAACAAACTAAATTTTTTAAAAAAAGGATAAATAATCAAACATGGATGGAAGTACAAACCATATATCAATAGTAACTCTGAATGTTAATGGCTCTCCAATAAAGCGACATAGGCTGGTATCATGGATTAAAAAAACAAATCCAACAATATGCTGCCTCCAGGAGACACATCTGATTGGAAAAGACATACACAGGCTGAAGGTGAAAGGATGGGAAAAAATATACCACGCACACGGTCCTCGTAAGCAAGCAGGGGTGGCCATCCTCATATCGAATAAAATCGACTTCAAGACTAAGTTAATCAAAAGGGATAAAGGACATTATATACTGTTAAAAGGAACCATTCACCAACAAGACATAACAATTATCAATATTTATGCACCAAATAATAGTGCTGCGACATTCATAAAACAAATTCTCCTCAAGTTCAAGAATCAAATAGACCACAACACAATAATTATGGGTGACTTCAACACACCTCTCTTACCATTGGACAGATCCTCCAAACAAAAGTTGAATAAAGAAACTATAGAACTCAATACCACAATCAATAACCTAGACTTAACTGACATATATAGAATATATCAACCATCATCAAGTGGATATACTTTTTTCTCAGCAGCACATGGATCCTTCTCAAAAATAGACCATATATCATGCCATAGGGCAACCCTCAGTAGATATAAAGGGGTGGAGATAATACCATGCATTTTATCTGATCATAATGGAATGAAACTGGAAATCAATGAGAAAAGAAGGAAGGAAAAATCCTACATCACATGGAAAATGAACAATATGTTACTGAATGATCAATGGGTTACAGAAGACATAAAGGAGGAAATCAAAAAATTCTTAGAGATAAATGAAAATACAGACAGAACATATCGGAATCTATGGGACACAATGAAAGCAGTTTTAAGAGGAAAATTCATCGCCTGGTGGTCATTTCTCAAAAAAAGAAAAAACCAACAAATAAATGAGCTCACACTTCATCTCAAAGCCCTAGAAAAGGAAGAGCAAAACAACAGCAAATGTAGCAGAAGGCAAGAAATAATTAAAATCAGAGCGGAAATCAATGAAATTGAAACAAAAGAAGCTATTGAAAAAATTAACAAAACTAAAAGTTGGTTCTTTGAAAAAATAAATAAGATCGACAGACCTTTAGCCATGCTAACGAAGAGAAGAAGAGAGAGAACTCAAATTACTAACATATGGGATGAAAAAGGCAATATCACAGCAGATGCTACAGAAATACAGAAGACAATTAGAAATTATTTTGAAAACCTATATTCCAATAAAATAGAAGATAGTGAAGACATCGATAAATTTCTTAAGTCATATGATCTGCCCAGATTGAGTCAGGAGGATATAGACAACCTAAACAGACCAATAACAATAGAGGAAATAGAAGAAACCAGCAAAAGACTACCAACCAAGAAAAGCCCAGGACCGGATGGGTATACAGCGGAGTTTTACAAAACCTTTAAAGAAGAATTAATACCAATACTTTTCAAGTTATTTCAGGAAATAGAAAAAGAGGGAGCTCTTCCAAATTCATTCTATGAGGCCAACATCACCCTGATTCCGAAACCAGACAAAGACACCTCAAAGAAAGAAAACTACAGACCAATATCTCTAATGAACCTAGATGCAAAAATCCTCAATAAAATTCTGGCGAATCGAATACAAAAACACATCAAAAAAATTGTGCACCATGATCAAGTAGGATTCATCCCTGGGATGCAAGGATGGTTCAATATACGGAAATCAATAAATGTTATTCACCACATCAATAGACTTAAAGATAAGAACCATATGATCATCTCGATAGATGCAGAGAAAGCATTCGACAAAGTACAGCATCCCTTTATGTTCAAAACATTAGAAAAACTAGGGATAACAGGAACTTACCTTGACATTGTAAAAGCTATCTATGCTAAGCCTCAGGCTAGCATCATTCTGAATGGACAAAAGTTAAAGGCATTCCCTCTAAAATCTGGAACAAGACAGGGATGCCCTCTATCACCACTTCTATTCAATATAGTTCTTGAAACACTGGCCAGAGCAATTAGACAGACGAAAGAAATTAAAGGCATAAAAATAGGAAAAGAAGAACTTAAATTATCACTATTTGCAGATGACATGATTCTATACCTAGAAGACCCAGAAGGGTCTACAAAGAAACTACTAGAACTAATAAACGAATTCAGCAAAGTGGCAGGATATAAAATCAACACGCATAAATCAAAGGCATTTCTGTATATCAGCGACAAAACTTCTGAAACGGAAATGAGGAAAAACACTCCATTCACAATATCCTCAAAAAAATAAAATACTTGGGAATCAACCTAACAAAAGAAGTGAAAGATTTATACAATGAAAACTACAGAACTCTAAAGAGAGAAATAGAAGAATATCTTAGAAGATGGAAAAATATACCCTGTTCATGGATAGGCAGAACTAACATTATCAAAATGGCGATATTACCAAAAGTTCTCTACAGGTTCAATGCGATGCCAATTAAAATCCCAACGGCATTTCTTGTAGAAATAGATAAAGCAATCATGAAATTCATATGGAAAAATAAAAGACCCAGAATAGCAAAAGCAATTCTAAGCAGGAAGTGTGAATCAGGCGGTATAGCGATACCAGATTTCAAACTATATTACAGAGCAATAGTGACAAAAACAGCATGGTACTGGTACCAAAACAGGTGGGTGGACCAATGGTATAGAATAGAAGACACAGAGACTAATCCACAAAGTTACAACTATCTTATATTTGATAAAGGGGCTAAAAACATGCAATGAAGGAAGGATAGCATCTTCAACAAATGGTGCTGGGAAAACTGGAAATCCATATGCAACAAAATGAAACTGAATCCCTTTCTCTCGCCATGCACAAAAGTTAACTCAAAATGGATCAAGGAGCTTGATATCAAATCAGAGACTCTGCGTCTGATAGAAGAAAAAGTTGGCTCCGATCTACACATTGTGGGGTCGGGCTCCAAATTCCTTAATAGGACACCCATAGCACAAGAGTTAATAACAAGAATCAACAAATGGGACTTACTTAAACTAAAAAGTTTTTTCTCAGCAAGAGAAACAATAAGAGAGGTAAATAGGGAGCCTACATCCTGGGAACAAATTTTTACTCCTCACACTTCAGATAGAGCCCTAATATCCACAGTATACAAAGAACTCAAAAAATTAGACAATAAGATAACAAATAACCCAATCAACAAATGGGCCAAGGACATGAACAGACACTTCCCAGAGGAGGATATACAATCAATCAACAAGTACATGAAAAAATGCTCACCATCTCTAGCAGTCAGAGAAATGCAAATCAAAACCACCCTAAGATACCATCTCACTCCAGTAAGATTGGCAGCCACTATGAAGTCAAACAACAACAAATGCTGGCGAGGATGTGGAGAAAAGGGTACACTTGTACATTGCTGGTGGGACTGCAAATTGGTGCGGCCAATTTGGAAAGCAGTTTGGAGATTCCTGGGAAAGCTGGGAATGGAACCACCATTTGACCCTGCTATGGCCCTTCTCGGACTATTCCCTGAAGACCTTAAAAGAGCATGCTACAGGGATACTGCCACATCCATGTTCATAGCAGCACAGTTCACAATAGCTAGACTGTGGAACCAACCCAGATGCCCTTCAATAGATGAATGGATAAAAAAAAATGTGGCATTTATACACAATGGAATATTACTCAGCACTAAAAAATGACAAAATCATGGAATTTGCAGGGAAATGGATGGCACTAGAGCAGATTATGCTTAGTGAAGCTAGCCAATCCCTAAAAAACAAATACCAAATGTCTTCTTTGATATAATGAGAGCAACTATGAACAGAGCAGGGAGGAAGAGCAGGAAGAAAAGATTAACATTAAACAGAGACATGAGATGGGAGGGAAAGGGAGAGAAAAGGGAAATTGCATGGAAATGAAGGGAGACCCTCATTGCTATACAAAATTACATATAAGAGGTTGTGAGGGGAACGGGAAAATAAACAAGGAGAGAAATGAATTACAGTAGATGGGGTAGAGAGAGAAGATGGGAGGGCTGGGGAGGGGGGATAGTAGGGGGTAGGAAAGGTAGCAGAATACAACAATTACTAATAGGGCATTATGTAAAATTGTGGATGTGTAACCGACGTGATTCTGCAATCTGCATTTGGGGTAAAATTGGGGGTTCATAACCCACTTCAATCTAATGTATGAAATATGATATGTCAAGAGCTTTGTAATGTTGTGAACAACCAATAAAAAAAAATAATAAAAATTTAAAAAAAAAGAATAAAACTGTCCAAAAAAAAATAAATAAAATAAGAGAGAGAGAGAGAGAGAGAGAGAGAGAGAGAGAGAGACAGGAGGATACAAGTCATTGGTAGAGTGCCCTTGGGTCCAGTACCAAAAATAATAATTAAGTTTAAAATTTTGAAACAAAGAAAATACAACTCCCTGAGTCACCCAAATCATAAGCCATTTTTTTTTCAAGCGAGTTTGAAAAAGGTCCATCTCAACAAGCCAGGCCTTGGCACAGGGGAGGAGGCCTATCCCTCTTGGGCACAGGGAGGGGACCAGGCCTGGCCATCTTGGTGTGGGCCTCGCCGGCACCCAGCACAGAGCCAGCGGGAAACACACAGGGGACCCACACGAGTCCTGACTGGGCTCTGGACTGGTCGCGAGCCTGCCACCGGTCACTGGCGCCTGGTTCCTCAGCTTTGGTTTCCTCACCTGTCAAGTGGCGCTGCTGATCCTACCCACTGAGCTGAGATGGAGGCCACGTGCGAAGCGCGTGGGCAGGAGGCCAGGGAGGCCGCCAGCGAGCGAGCGCCGGCGGACAGCAGAAACCGGCTGCCAAGGCCTGGGCGGCCCGGCTGTGGCGGGCAACGTTGCGCCTGGCCAGGCAACAGGCGCCGCGTTCCCGCATGCGCAGCTGCGAAGCCTGCTCACAGCGCGAGCGCAGCCGCGTGCACAGCCACGTGCGCAGATGCGTGCGCACACCCACCTGCGCAGACCGATAGGCTTCTTGCCCCTGCAGGCCACGCACTGACGCGCTGACGTCATTCCAGCTAGCAATCTGCGCTGCCCTTAAGCTTGTTAAGTCACTCAGCCTGGAGACCCTGAAGTGCATTTTACTGGTGAGGGCACTACGGGTGGCATCAAGACTTGAATTTGGAACAGACCATAGGCCACTAGACCTTCCAGATCTTTCCAAAGTTGAGACACCACAACGTGCAGTGTACTCGGCTCCTAACACCTTCCAGGGCTCACAGGTGCCACAGTTTGCTTTCCTGGGAGTGTATCTGCGTGTGCATGAGTGTGTATGTGAGTCTCAGGGTATGTGGGCCCTTAGAGTTGCACTCTGCAAATAGTGGTTGAGCCCTGGCACTGCATCTGGCATGGAGCTAGGCCATCTACACACACACACACACACACACACACACATTTTTTCCCCTTAGTCTCAACCACTCCTGTTATCAGTGAAAATTCCCACCCTATATCTGGAAAACTGATTTTTTGGGGTGGAGGGTGGGGAAGCTGATTTTTAAGTAAGCATCGTGGATGACTAATGAGTGATCCTCCAGGACCTTAGGGCTGAGTTGAGCAGAGCTTTGCCACACTGTAGCTAGAAATCTGGCAAGGTTTGTGCCCAGAGGGAGCCCCGCTTCGGAAGCCAGGATAGGATGCGCCAGAAGGCAGCGGCCCTGGTGTGTTTGCGTGTCTTCCCAATTACTACTTTTTTGCTACTTTTGATGGATTCCTTCAGGAGGTTGGGCCCATTAATTCATCTGACTTCCAGTTGTCACAAGGAATTTTGAAGAGGTTGACAGCAGTCGCTCTGAACTCATTCCTGCTCTTTGCAGAACCCCTGCCATTTTAAATGTTTAGGTGGATCCATTTAATGAGTACCATTTGACAGTTTAATATAAAGAGACAGCAAACCCCAGGCAAAATTGAGAATAATAACCTATACAAGAATAATCCTTTTTCATTGTACAAATTGCTTCCAGAAACGTCACCTCATTTGATCCTCATGGCAGGCTGGAGGGTGCTATTACTAGGAATATTTTTCAGATGAAGAAACTAAGGCTTGAGACCACCTGCCCTGCCTGGAGCCATACAATGGGTTATGAGAGCTGGGACTCAAGCCCAGGGGTCTTGTTGATGTTGGCCAGTGTTTCCCCGAGTCTCTCAGGGTTTTGGCCTCACTTTTTTTTTTTAGTAGTGGGGATTGAATCCAGGGATGCTTAACCATTGAGCCACATTTACAGATCTTTTCATTTTTTATTTAGAGACAGAGCCTCATCAAGTTGCTGAGGGCCTCACTAAGTTGCTGAGGCTGGCTTTGAACTTGAGATCCTCTTGCCTCAGCCTCCCAAGCCACTGGGATTAGAGGTATGCACCAATACGCCTGGCTTGCCCTCACTTTAAGACCCCATCTCAAAGAAAAAAAAAATCACTGCAGGCAAGGTGGCCTTCTCCTTCCAAATCCTCCTATGTGAGTGACTGCTTATTCTTCCAAAAATTGGCCTGGTGGAGTGATACTTTCAGTTATTATACTCACTCACAATCTTCCTCTTCATGTGAGTACCATTTATTGGTCACTTAGTATGTGCTTACATGTACCACATACATTGTAATTTAACCTTTATGACACTCCTACCCATAAGAGGCCGTTGTTTTCAACAGGTTCCTGGGCTAGGCTCCAGCAGAGCAGACTAAATCAGAATGGCATACTCATGCTAGGTGCCAGTAATCAAACTGAACTCTGAACTCTGAAACCAGTCGTTCAGACATCAACACTAGGAGCTTCATAGCAACTAATTATAAAGGGGCCACTTTACCTGGGCTGGCATGCTAAGGATGTCCCCTTGGTTTTAAACGAATAAGGAAAGTAATTGAAACAACCAACCTACTTCTTGTTCGGTTTCTGCTTTCCTCAGCCCTTTTCTGTCTATAAAACCAAACTTCTCTGCTTAGCTTATTGGAACACTCATTCTTTTTATGGACTGAGATGTCACCCTCATTCTGGAATCACAAATAAGAGCCAATTAAGATCTTTGAACTAGATTAGTTGTAATTTTGTCTTTTAACACTAAAAAAGGGAAATTGGAGATTCACGGGGGGGGGGGGGTTAAGTAAGTTATACAGCCGCTAGGTCCAGGGCCATTTGAAGTTGTGTGTCTTTTATTCTGGAGGCCAGGCCTTGTCCTCCATATTCTACTGACTGATTTCAAAACAGTCATTAGAGAAAGATAGAAAATAGAAACTGCAAAGAGAATGAAGAGCCGACTTTGCTCGGGAAGTCTAATGTGATTGTTGTGAATGGACAGCAAGTCTGGCACTGAACGTTAATGAGGTCTCAGGGGAAAAAAAAAAGAAAAGGAGTGGGAACGCAGAGGGGTTTGGGGAGAAAGAAACAGAAATTTTTCCCTTAATTGCATTCCCAAAGTAATTCCTCATGTAGGATATTATGTCGAGTCTTGGCATTGGAATTGGGATTTGCAAGTTATCTGTGTAAGTAGGAAAAGCATCAAAGAAAAAGGGAACAGAGTGTGCAAAAACATAAATGCAGATGGAGTGCTTAAGGACAGGGATGTCACTTACCAACAGGAAAGCTCGGGACTCCCAGAGGACCTCTCAGGTAGTGGCAGAAACCGGTTTAGGCTCAGGGTCAAGGAACAGAGGCCACTCCTAGTTGAGAAAGGTTTGAGACAAGGACCCCCAAAGGAGCCAGTTGCAAGAATTCACAGGGGAGTGCATGGCACTCTGGGGACGATTGCTGAGAAAGAAGCCATACACTGACAAGAGAGACAGGAGGGGACCCTGGGTCAGTGCAGGATTTTCTCCTCCCAAATCTATATAGGCAGAGGAAAATTTGAGCTCTGTCTCCTGATGTCATTTTGGGAGAACCTTCTAGAAGCTTCCTTCTGAACATCCTGCCCTGTCTGAGCTGGATTGTTGTTTGAGGTGAGTGCTCAGTTCAGATGAGCTGTCCCCACAGCCCGCAGGTTCCTTAGTTTATTCCTTGAATGTAGACATGTGGGGCATGCTTACTGCAGTTTCTTCTCAAGGCCTCACCAAACCAGCGTGGTTGTCTTTCGGGCAGTCGACTGGAATTTAGTGAATACTTACTGTGTGCTGAGCTGTATGCAAGGTGTATGCATGTGTCCCAGGAGGCTCTGCCTTGGTGAGCTCATCCCTTAACAGGAGGGAAAAGTAGACACAGCCCTAGCAGCACCAGAGACAGCTGAGCCATCTCTCACCCTCTGCCTTGCTACATCTGGCCCCATTTATCTCCTTCTGTCTTCTGCCCTTCTGCAGTAAGACCCTGACCATGTTCAGAAGCAAGAGTTGAAAAATGAACCTCTTTCCTTCATAAATTAACCAGTCTTAGGTGTTATGTGACAGTAACAGAAAATAGACTGAGATGGTTTGATTTTTAAAAATTGAGATGTAGGGGCTGGGGTTGTGGCTCAGCAGTAGAGCACTCACCTTGCACATGCAAGGCGCTGGGTTCTATCCTGGGCCTATAAAGATAGATGAATAAAACAAAGGTATTGTGTCAACTATAACTAAAAAATAAATATATAAAAAATAAAAAAATTTAAAAATTGAGATGTAATTTAAATACCATAAATTTCACCCTCTTCATTGTTTTATTTTTTTGGTACTGGGGATTCAACTCAGGGACACTCGACCACTGAGCCACATCCTCCACCCTATTTTGTATTTTATTTAGAGACAGGTTCTTACTGAGTTGCTTAGTGCCTCACGCTTGCCAAGGCTGGCTTTGAACTTGTGATCCTCCTGTCTCCAATGGGATTACAGTCATGTGCCACTGGCCCCATGTCCCTCCCCATTTTTTGGTCCTGGGGATTGAACCCAGGAGCACTTTACCCACTGAGATACATCCCCCACCCTTTTTGTTTTTTATTTTGAGACTGATCTTGCTAAGTTGTTGAGGCTGGTCTCAAATATATGATCGCCCTACCTCAGCCTCCCAAATTGCTGGGATTACAGGTGTGTGCCACCACACCTGAAGAAAATTCACGGTTTTAAAGGATACAGTTCAGTGTTTTTTAGAAGTGCACAAGGTTTTGCGATCATTAGCAGTATCTAATTTCAGAACATTCTCAAAAGAGAAACCAAGCTACCCATCAGCAAATACTGCCCATTTCTCCTTTCTCACAGGAAACCACCGATCTACTTTCTGTCTCTGTGAATTCACCTATTTTTGTTTTTTGGTACTGGGGAGTGAATCTATGGCCTTGGGCTTTCTAGGCAAGCACTATCCCACTTTGTTACATCCCTGGTGTTTTTAATATTACCTAGTGACAAGGCCTTTGCATCCTGACTGCTCTCAAACTTGAGATTCTCCTGCCTCAGCCTCCTGAGTCACTGGGATCATAGGCATGCACTACTGCTGTGGCTTATTCTGGATATTTCGTTTAAATGGAACCACAAAGCTGGGTACAGTGGCACAGAACTGTAATCTCAGCGACTCAGGAGGCTGAGCAGGTGAATGGCAATTTCAAGGCGGCCCTCAGCAACTTAGCAAGACCCTGTCTCAAAATAAAAAAAGATAAAGAGGGCTGGGGATGTGGCTCAGTGGTTAAGCACCTCTGGGTTCAATTCTGGTACCAAAAAAAAAAATAAATAAATAAATGTCTTTCATGTCTGGCTTCTTCCATTTGGCATATGTATTCAAGGATCACCCACGTTGTAGCACATACCTGGACTTTTTACCAGCTGAGTAATATTCCATTTGGTGAATATTTTACATTCTATTTATCAGTTTACCCATAGGTGTGCATTTGGGTTGTTCCACTCTTTGGTTATTATGGCTAATGCTGTTGTGTGTATTTGTGTACAAGTTTTTCTGTGGACTCATGTTTTTTTCAGTTCTTTTGGATATGTTCCTAGAAGCTGAATGAAATAATGGCAGCCGGAAACCAAACCCGCAGAGGAAGGAGGCTCAAGAAGAAAGGCAGAGAGGCTGAGGTAGAATAAGCTTAGTTCTGAGGAGGATGAGGAGGTGGGTCAAAGCAAGAAGGTGAGGAAGAGAAGCAGTTGTAGACAGGGTCTGGAGTTTGGCAGCTAGGAACCCAAGAGTGACCTTAGCATCAGAATTTCAAGGCACCAAAGGATCAGAAAGCAGCTGGGTGAGGTCACGACTCTCCTAAGCATCTGGCAGTACACGGGAGGAGATGGATGACTGAGAGACGCGTGTGGCAAGGAGAGACCTGGGTCTCAGTGCTGTGGTTAGGAGGTGGTCTGTCCCCTAAGGGTTTGTGGGTTGGCAGCCTGGTCCTCAGTGTGGCAATATTAAGAGGTGGTGGCATTTTTACAAGGTGGAAAGAGGTTGGATCATTGGGAGCATCACCCTCAGGAGGGCTTATTGCTGGCTTCACAGAGTGAGTTTCTTGCATGACAGTGTGTTCTTATAAAAGAGCAAGACAGGCCCACTTTTTGGCTTCCTGTCTCACTAGGACCTTCTCTGCACCTGCTTCCACGATTCTTCAGCCCTTCACCGTGAGGCCCTCACCAAAGCTAAGCATAAGCTGGTGCCGTACCCTTGGATCTCCATAACTGTGAGCCAAATAAACCTCTTTTCTTTACAAGTTACTCGGTCTCAGGTATTTTGCTGTAGCAACAGAAATGGACAAAGACATTCATCATCCTTGAAGGCTGGGGGAAGGCGCCTGATACAGGGAGGAGGTATATAGCTGGCAGGTAAAGGGCAGTCCTGGGGAGGAGAAGCCTGGAGAGGTTTTTTAGAAGACCAAAGGGGAGAGATGAAGGAGGGGGAAAAGGAGGAATGGAGGCTGGTGGAGCCAAATGCAAGGTAGGAAGGACTGGGATTAAGCACAGTGGGGGGGGGGGAGAAGTTCCAGGCTCCCAACCTCCCAACCTCCCACCACAGGGGTGAGGACCATAGCCTGTGGCGGTACCCAGCACTGCCAAGTCCTTTGGAAGCAAAAACCAAGAGAACATTTAGTGTTGGGCACATTTAGTGTTGGGTGCCAGTGACAGTGTGGCTGAACCATCTGGACCAGGTCTGTCTCAGAGACAGCATAGCACTGATTGTCCCCAGCTTGTCCCTTCATAGCCGTCCTCTGCCCTTCTCCCTGCCTCTGTGCCTGGGGGCTCTCCTCCACAGCTGTGACACAGGTCCCTCGCCCTCTGCTTGTCAGCTGGGCTGGCTGGAGCTCGCAGATGGCTGGGGAGGGGTGTGGGCATTGTCCTGCATCTGCACACTCCCTGTGCTGCCTTGGCCTCACCGGAGGCCGACGCCGCCATGCCCAGGGTGGTCAGCCTCACCAAGGCCCTTCCCCTGCAGCATCTTCAGAAGGAGGGGCCTTCAGGGGGGGAAGGAGAAGAAGGGAAGGAAGAGGCAGAGGCAGGGGAGAGAGGGATGCTGGGTGTCCCAGATGGGACACTTAGGGGAGTCAGTGGCACTCAAAGAATAGGACATGGGGGTGGGAAGAGAAGAGTCCTGGGCCTTGGGAGGTGCCCTGGGACGCTCTCCTGTTTCACTAGGCTCCTTTTGTTTCTTCTGCTTCTTCTTCTTCTTTTTTTAGTTGTAAATGGATGTTTTATTTTATTTATTTATGTATTTATATGTGGTGCTGAGGATCGAACCCAGGGCTTCACACATGCCAGGCAAGTGCTCTACCACTGAGCCACAACCGCAGCCCCTCTTTTTGTTTCTTAAAATAAAATTTTTAAAAAAAAGTGTTTTAAATAAAAAGCCTCCTCTGAGCCCTTTGAGCCCTGCTAGCCGGGCCCCAGGCTAGCAATTCCAGGCGACCCATTTTGGATTTGTGTTGTCTGCATATAAAATGCTCCATTCTTCACTCTTGACCTGCAGCTCGGCGGGGTCACTTTGTCCTATCTTCCTCGGCCTCCAGAGGGGGCCCTGGCTGACAAGCTGTCCTGGGTTGATGGCGGAGCCCAGCAGGCCTGGGGGCAGCACCTCCCCACTGCCCGCCATAATGAAAAACTGGCTGAGTTCACATTCTCCAGAACTCAGGGCCTCTGTGGCCCACCAGGGCTCAGAGCTGCTTCTCAGGCAACAGAAATGAAGACAAAGACCCTTTTTTGACCCCAATACTTCAAGCTTTGTGGAATTTGCCCAAACCAAGGACTCCCCTGCTCCCCACCTTTTTTGCTGTTGATTCAAGGCAGAAACTGGGTTTTACTTACTCTTGAACAAAAGTGACCAGCGTTGGCCCATGAAAAGGATTCAATATACTTTCTCTAATGTCCAAGAAGAATCAATAAGATAAACAACTCCTCTAAAGAAGAGTATCAATAGCCAATTTTGAAAATGTTTGTGATATTTCTCAAATGATGTGAGAGTGCACTGGGTGAGGTGGCACATGCCTGTAATCCCAGAGGCTCAGGAAGCCAAGGCAGGAGGATCGCAAGTTCAAAGCCAGCCTCAGCAACTTAGCAAAGTCCTGAACAACTCAGTGAGACCTTGTTTCTAAATAAAAAACAAAATCGGCTGGGGATATGGCTCAGTGGTTAAGTGCCCCTGGGTTCAATCCCTGGTACAAAATAATGATGATGATAATAAAATAATGATGATGATGTAAGAGGTGAAAAGGAGTGAAAAGTCTCCTTTCTACCTAGTTTCCCCTACCTCCACTCCTCCATGCATGTAGAGATAGCAGCTTGATTTAGTTTCCTGTGAGTCCTTCCAGATTTCCTTTAGGTAAATACAAGCAACTACAAATACAATAAATCTATTTATTTATTTAGGTACCAGGGCTTGATATATATATATATATATTTTGAGACAGGGTCTTGCTAAGTTGCTTAGCTTTTTTTTCTTCTATCTTTTTATTTTTTAGTTTGTTTTAATTAGTTACACATGACAGTAGAATGCATTTATGCACTTTGATATATCATACATACATGGGATATAAGTTCTCATTTTTCTGAGAGTACATATTGTAGAATCATATTGGTCATGTAGTCACATGTATACATACAGTAATAATGTCTGTTTCATTCTACTGTCTTTCCTACCCCCACATTCCCTCCCTTCCCCTCCTCTTTCCTCCCCTTCACTTCCCTCTACCTAAAGTAACTCTATTCTTCTCTAGTGCCCCCCACCTTGTTGTGAATTAGCATATCAGAGAAAACATCAGCCTTTAGTTTTTGAGGATTGGCTTCCAAGGCTGGCTTTGAACTTGTGATCCTCCTGACTCAGCCTCCCCAGCCACTGGGATTAGAGGCATGCATCACCATGCCTGGCTGAGTGGATGATTTAAAAAAAAATTTTTTTTAGTTGCAGATGGATACGATATCTTTATTTTTATGTGGTGCTGAGGATCAAACCCAGTGCCTCACACATGCAAGGCAAGCACTCTATCACTGAGCTACAACCCCAGCCCCTAAGTGGATGATTTTTAAGGTAACATTTACTGAGCACTTACAACTGATAGGCACTTGGGTGGAACTGAAGGACATTATTTTAAGTGAAATAAGCCAGACAAGAAAACAAGAACCACATGTTCCCTCTTCTGTGTGAATGCTAAACAAAGTTGACCTGCATGTTGAATAGTGAGTACTGGAGTTTGGGAAGGGTGTGTATGTTGTGGGGGAGGGAATAAAAGGAAGTTGGATTTGATCGGCGCATGCTGGATCCATGTGTGGAAATATCACACCAAACTCCATTAATATGTACAATTATTACATGTCAATAAGAATAATAACAAAAAGAAAATGAAATTAAGGCAAAAAGAGGTTAGATAGTTTACCTGAGTGGCTGAGCCCAACAGTTCACAGCCCCAAGGAAAGGCAAATAATCAATAAATATTTGAAAGGTGTTCAGCTGCCTTAGGAGTCAGGGGATTGAGCACCCACAGCCAAACAGCATCTCATTTTTTTTATTTATCCAGTTCTTGCAAACTTGGCGGAAGGCCCCGGTAACTCTCTCCTTGGAGGTGGGAACAGATACGCACTCTACTGGAGGGAGCATGAATTGCTCCAAACTTTAGGGAAAACAATCTGGCCGTGTATTAAAATGTTTAACACACACATCCTTTGACCCAGTTCCTCAGAAACAAAAGCTCCAGAATATAAGCCTGATGCGCCTAGATGGACGTGCACTGCAGCATTGTTTGCAAGACAAAACACTAGAAATCTGAATGTTCATTGAGGGGGACAAGTTGAATACATTACAATATATTCATAGTAGGGAATACCATGCCTTGATTATATAAAATGTTAGCTTTATCGTTTTGATCTGGAGGGATGTTCACAAAAAGTTCAGTTAAATGAAAAAAGCAATTTACTAATAATAGGTTGCATTTTTATTTACACACAAATACGTTTTGACATCTGTTTATATATGTGTATATGTGTGCACATACATATGTACATATACATACACATATATACACATGTGTGATTTTATATATATGCATATTCATACATTTGTTTTTGTGTTGGTGCTGAGAATTGAACCCAAGGTGTTGAGCTATATCCCTCACCTTTATTTTTTAATTTTGAGACAGGGTTTCACTAAGTTTCTCAGGGTCTTGTTAAATTGCTGTGGCTGGCTTGAACTTGCATTCCTCCTGCCTCAGCCTCTAGAGTCACTGGGATTACAGGCACATGCCACCATGCCCAGCTTTGACATAGTTATATATTTTAAAGAAACCTCCTATATGTGTATTTCTTTTTTTTAATGTATTTTTTTTTTAGTTGTAAGTGGACACAATACTTTTATTTTTATATGGTGCTGAGGATCGAATCCAGTGCCTCATGCATGTCAGGTGAGCACTCTACCCTGAGCCCCAGCCCCCATATGTGTATTTCTTAAGAGCAGGGATCCTTAATCAGGAGTGATTTTGTCCTTCAGGGGACACATGACTATGACTGAAGACATTTCTAGTTGTTACAACTGGGGAGTGCTAATGGCACAGCTGCTAAATCCTACACAGGACAGCCCCTCCCCCTTACCCCTGCAAAGAGTTTCTAGCCCCCAAATATTAATTGTGCCGAGGTTGAGAAACCCTGGCATGAAGAAAGGAAAAAAAGAACAAACATCAAACTGTTTTTTCCTTACACATCTGTGTTGACTTAATGCAATGTGCATTTATTTCGACAACTAAGAATTACTATAAAGTTAAAAAAATAATAATACTCAATAAAAGTTTATTGTTTTGGCAAAGACAATGACTGAACAGGAGTGGCAGATTGTTCCGCACCGCACGCTAAACTATTTCTCAAGAAGACCTTAGGGGGAGGGGTGTGAGAGGAGGGTGGTGGGAGCTGGAGGCAGCAGGGGTCCTGCAGACTGGTCCTGATATTCCTGTTCACCCATACAATCTGAATAATCTCAAACTGAGGCCAAGGTTTTCCTGAGCTGGACAAGGGCCTGCAAAAATTTCCTATTATTATGGAAACCTACTATGAAGGCAAGAAACAAGCCTAAACTTGATTTTCATTTTATAGCCTTGTCTTCTAGTGAAGCAGCAGGGAATCCTAACACATCAGGGCTGCCTAGCTTACTAGTCTGCTGAAGGGCAGGCTCATTGGGAAGACAGAAAAACTCTGGCTTAAACCACAGCTAAAGTAAACATGAATCTTTGCCACAGGTCTAATCAGAGCCTTAAAAAAATATATATATATATTATTTATTTGAACACAATACCTTTATTTATTTTTATGTGGAGCTGAGGATAAAACCCAGCACTTCCCATGTGCCGGGCCAGCGCTTTTCTACTGCTCTGCAACAACCCTGGCCCCTAATCAGAGCCTTTAATATGCTAGCATACGTATCCAAGAGGGGGATCCTTAGGTGCAAGACTTTCCTATCTTGATCAAGTACTTTATGGGAATAGCATATCTTTAGACTTGCATTCCATGGAACCCACTTTGGGAAATACTTAGTCTAATCTTAGTTTTTACTGATGAGAAATGGTTGCCCAAAGAAGGAAAAAATGACTACTGGTTGAGCTATCTGGTGGAGCTAGGTGTTCTCTACATCAATACTTTCTTCCTTCACCAAACACCTAACCATAGGTATAGGTCAATTATAGATCTATAGATTCTTGGGGAACATTCCTTGGAGCTAAGGATTTTTTTTTTTTTTTTTTTTTTTTTTTTTGCGGGGGAGGATTTAATTTGGAGAGCCTGCAGTATGAGGTAAGGAAGTTAAGAGTGGAACCACGCATAGTAAAACCCACTTTCAAAAAGCATCAAGCAATTTTGGACCTCAGAATAGAAACCATTTTTTCTTTTTCTTGATATAGTGAACACCCTGGAAAATTACATGTATGTATTCCTGCGACGAAATGTAACCTGCATGGGGGCTGAGGATATACCTCAGTTGATAGAGTGCTTTCCTCACATGCACATAGGCTCTGCTTTCAATCCTCAGCGCCCCCCCTCCCCCCCCCCCCCCGAAAAAAAGTAATCTGCATGGAACAGATGGGAACACCTGGGACTTCAGTACTCTCCAATTTGCCTTAATTGACCTCATTGGGCCAGGAGAAGCCCTATAAATTGATTCTGTATATTGTTTAAGTAGTAAATAGTAAGAATTAACAGATTATTTTATATGCCATGTCTCTGCAAGGCAATGAGACTTCAACCTTAGGGCATAATTGAAGATTTTCAGTCTGGTCAGGAGACAGACAAAGCATGCAGCCAGACTGTTTCAGCGATGCCTGGACAATAGGCTAGAGGGGACAGCCTTTGCGAAGGTTCTCAAGTGTCCATCCTGCTAAGACACTTGTGCATTACCTGTGGGCGAGGGGGAACCATGGAAGATGTTATCCATTTTAAATAAATAATTGGCCACAGCACGTTCTGACTCCACTTCCTGCTCCTCCTCCTAACCCCTCCCTTGGTTACCATCCGAGTAGCCACCCCCTCTGCACGTCATCAAGGCCTTTAGTCCGGGAGGAGTCCCACATCTGCCCAGTTCCGCTTGGTACCTCCCACAGTAACGGGTGGGTTCCGTCCAAGTTCTGGTAGCGGGGGCCAGTGCAACAAGTTCGCGATGGCTCCCGAGCGGTCAGGCGAGCCGGCATAGCGACTAACGAGCATAACAAAGAACACAGTGGGCTTCAAGGGGCCACTCCCAAATTTATATCATGGGCAGTCCAGCGAGTCTTGACAGGCGCGGACCTAAGGCCTGCTGCGGGTCCAAGTTACAGGAGCACGGTTACTAGGCCAAACAGGAATTCCAATGTGGTGGGCACACACAACGACCCCAAACCAAGTTCCCAGATTCCAAGAAGCCCACTGTTGAGACGGTGGAATCCTCCACACCTCCGAGGCCGCGGCGGAGAGGAAGGAGCACGCACGCGCAGCCCCGCATCTCCCACGTGACTGTACGGGCAGGCAGAGGAAGCGGAAGGCTGACAGAAGGGTAGTCCCGCCCCGGAAGTCCCGCCCATCTCGCATCTGTTCCCGGAAGTGCAGCTACTTGACGCGAGTGTGATGGCTTCAAGGTTACTTCGCGGAGCCGGCGCTCTGGCCGCGCAGGGCCTGAGGGCCTGCGGTCCCAATGGGGTGGCCGCCGTGCGCTCCATGTCTTCTCGAGGTACTCTTCGGGGGGCGCGCCTGGGACCCCAGTCGTTATTCTCCCACGATGGTTGGTGCTGGGACAGCAAAGTAGGGCTGGCGGCGTAGCTCCTCGCGACGCCACTGACCGCTTCAAGGCCCACAGCGCCCCAAGCTCCGCTGGCATCTCCCAGTGATTTCGGGCGATCGCCGCCACTGCCCACCAAACAGACCTGCTGCATAAGAGAACTAACTAGAGAGTGTCGGGTGACCTTGTGGGGACGGGGGCTGGGCCGCCCTTCAAACCTTTGCCTCCCCTAGCCGAATGGACTGATTGATATCCTATTAGATAAATGTCGAAATTTTGGCCTCTGGTTGGAGAAGAAATGCTTCCGCTATGGGGAAGGTGACACTGTGGTCCTTTGGGAACCATGGATATGGTAGCCTTTAAGAGCTTGTGAACCCACAAAAACTTATGCATAAGTTTATGTGTGGCCTTTTCCTCTGATCATTCAGTGTGTATTTATTAAAATCTTGATTATGTCAGTGAATATCATAAATCACGTATCTTCCTTTAGGTGGTATTCCTACTGATGATGAGCAAGCCACTGGGCTGGAGAGGGAGGTGTTGATGGCTGCAAAGAAGGGACTGGTGAGAAACCCCTTTTTTTCCCCTTCTGTCCTCTTTTGGGCTATGGTCTTGAATGGGAACAGACTCCTCTCCTGAGATTATTTGGTTCTAGAAAGGTGACTTGCAGGAAACACTTGACATAATGGGTCTGCTTTTGTTTTTTTTTGTCAGGACCCATACAATATACTTGCCCCAAAGGCAGCTTCAGGCACCAAGGAAGACCCTAACTTAGTACCATCCATCACCAACAAGCGAATTGTGGGTTGCATTTGTAAGTACTTCATCTCTATTTTCTTGTCCATTTAAAAATGCATCCTATTATACAGGATGTCTCTTAGCTGCGTCAGATCTTTTTGTGTGACTGTATGTGTGTTAAGAAGACAGATTTGCAAATAAGTTGTTTTGGAGTTCTGGCTCTCTCAAGCCTCATGCATGAATATATTGTACTTACTGGAAAGGTACAGAAGAGCAACTAGACTTGCTCACTGGAAGTGTGTCATGGAGTAGTATTCACCCAGAGGATACTTATCATTATATGATTTCTGGGCCAGGCACTGTTTTAGGCACTAGGGATATATACCAGTATAGATCCTGCTTTGGGATTCTATGTAGGCAAAGAAATTATTAGAACTTGGTGTCAATTTACTCACAGGTAAACTTGGGGCTTCCATTTCTTCATCTAAAAGATAGGAAAAAAGCTTGAACTGATTTCTTAAGATGTCAGCCACCGTTTTATTTCTGTCTCAGATGTGGTTGATGGATGTTAGAAGTCTCTTTTTTTAGGCTAGGGGACCTTCAACTACCCTTTTCCCTTTCAGGTGAAGAGGACAACAGTGCTGTCATCTGGTTCTGGCTGCACAAAGGCGAGACTCAGCGATGCCCAAATTGTGGAACCCACTACAAGCTGGTTCCTCACCAGTTTGCCCATTGAGCCTCTGTACTCACTCACTCAGAATATGCTGTAAAGTTTCTTCTTTCCAATAAATTCTAGCCATTGCAGTGGCTCCTCCCGTAGGTGACTAGTCTTATTTCTCTTCTGTATTTTTGGGTAGGCATGGGTAGCTTTTATTTTGGGAATAGCCGTTTGTTGTACTACTTTGTCATCCACTTAAAGTGTACCATCAGTGCTCAGTTAATAATAAAAATAGATCGGAGCTGGGCATGTAGCTCAGAGGTAGAGTGTATGCTTAGCATGCCATAGTTCAATCCCCATATTGTGATTGGAATCACCTCATGCAGGGGAAAAGGATGGCCTTTGGAGTCAGGCTGACCACAGGCTGATGACCTCAGCTCTGTCATTGGGCTGTGTCACCATGAACATGTTCTCAGGATGGTTATGTTTGCAAAAAGGTACCTTGTGAGGCGTTAGAAATAATATGTGTAAAGAGCCTGACAGGTAGTACTGGTGGAGTGACCTTTTGAGAAAAACTTTGGTGAGTTTGAATTCTTGAGGGATCTGTTTCAAAGCAAGTTTATGGGAATGACAGCAAAATTCAGAATATGTGACAGTTTCAAAAATCCAATTTCAATTTAGTCCGGTGTGATGGTGTATACCTGTAATCTCAGCAACTTGGGAGGCCGAGGCAGGAGGATTCAGAATTCAAAACCAGTCTCAGCAGATTAGCAAGGTATTTAGCAACTCAGTGAGATGAGACCCTGTCTCTAAATAAAATTTTAAAAAGGGCTGGGGATGTGGCTCAGTGGTTAGGCACCCCTGGATTCAATCCCTAGTACCAAAACAAAACAAGACTGTTTCTTCAAATAAGTTGTGAGGAGTAGAGGGAAGGGGAAATTTGGGAGAACCTATAGAGTGAAACCCATCACAACAGTGTGTGGACCTTGCTTGGGTCTTGATTTTGAAAAAAACAGTTGTGGGGGTTAGATCCAATCTGTTCCCCCGCTGCAAGACCCACTGTATTGGTCCCTGTACCTATCTCCAATGTTTTCTTTGAATAAAGCCCACAGTACCATCTTTTTTTTTTTAATATTTATTTTTTAGTTTTAGGTGGATATTGTATTTATATGGTGCTGAGGATCTAACCCAGTGCCTCAAGCATGCTAGGTGAGCACTCTACCACTGAGCCACAACACCAGCCCCACAGTACCATCTTTAAAAAAGAAAAAAATTCAAGCTGGACATACTGGTACTATAGTCCAGCTACTTGGGCAACTCAGATTAGGGGACCACTTGTGCCCAGAAGTTAGGCCAGCCTGACAACAGCAAGGCTCTGTGTCAACATTGTAAAGGAAAAGATCTGGAATAATTTGAACTCTGGATAATTGGTATTTAGGCATTTATTAAACTTTTTTTTTTTTTTTTTTTTTTGGTACCAGGGATTGAACTCAGCGGCACTTGACCAATGAGCCACATCCCCAGCCCTATTTTGTATTTTTTTTCCTTAAAGACAGGGTTTCACTGACTTGCTTAATGCCTCACCATTGCTGAGGCTGGCGTTGAACATGATGATCCTCTTGCTTTGGCCTCCCTCCTCCTGCTTCAGCCTCCTGAGCCGCCAGGATTACAGGCATGCGCTACTGCGCCCGGCTCCTATTCAAGTTTGGCTAAAAGTTCCAGTCTTTTTTAGCAAAAAGACTCAGTTCAGTGTCACATGTTGCCTTTGGTTGTCAGGTCTAGGATAGTTGTCTTGACTCTGCTGACCTTGTGGCACTGCTAAGAATGACAACTTGGGTTTGTGTTTCCTCATGGTTGGCATCTTGGGTGGGAGTGCCACTGAGGTTGGTGCCCTCTCAGAGGCACTCAGTGCTGAATTAATCCATTGCTGGAGGTTTGTTTCGGTCACCTAGCTAAGCTCTAATGTCTGCCAGGCTTCTCCACTGTGAAGTTGCTCTTTAATAAAAATCTCATAGGCCAGTACTTGGAGATGTCACCACTTCATTCCTATCACACTTTGAATTTATTTATATCAGTATGGCTTCGTTTTATTTTACTGGGTGGATTAATATCTGTGATTCATTTATTTTTTGATTGTTCACTTGTTCCAAATTTGATTGGGGGAACCTCTTCAAACTGGCTTCTAGGGTCTTTTGATATGTCCCTCTCATTCTTCCAGGGCTTATTTTATTTTCTGGCACAAAATGTACTAGGGTTCATCTTCTAGGCTGTTAATAAACCCATGAGGTAGGTGCCATTATTATCACTCCCAGATTAGAGATGGCAAGCCTGGGAAAGCTCAGGATTATGCAGCTAGCAATCTGGGAGACAAGATTGTGAACCCAGGCCATTTAGCTCCAGACCCCAACTCCTTTTGTCCCCTAAGTTTTTATTTTGAAATGATTTCAGACTTACAGAAAAATAGCAAAAGTAACTGCTGTTAGTTTCAAAGAGTTCCTATTCATCCTTCACCAAGTTTTCCCTGTTAGTATTAGCATCAGACAGTTTAAAAAATCAAATTGCAGTATAGTCACTGAAGCTAGGAAACTAATATCGATAGAATACTGTTAACTCATCAAAAAGACCTTTTTCTTGGTACCAGGGATTAAACCCAGGGGTGCTTAACCACTGAGCCACATCTCCAGCCCTTTTTTGTATTTTGTTTAGAGACAGGGTTTCAATTACTTAGGCCCTTGCTAAGTTGCTGAGGCTGGCTTTGAGCTTGTGATCCTCCTGCCTCAGCCTCCCAAGACACTGGGAGTATAGGCGTGTGCCAGTGTGCCCAGTTCTTATTGGGATTTTGCTGGCTTTTTGGAAAATCCTTTTTCCAACCCAGGGTCTCACATTGCACTTGGTCCTTTGTTGTCTTCATGACATTCCTTTTGAACAAGGGGACTGGTCTCTTGGTTTCACTTTGGGGTTGTCTGCTGCTGGCTCCTAGTTCAACTGACATTTTACAAGAACACCACAGGTGAAACTAGGCCTCTTTTAGTGCTTCATCAAGAGATGGTGACTTGTTACTGGAGCTGTAAAGTTTGATCATTTGGTGAAGGTAGTGTCTACTAGGTTTCTCCACCATAAATGACACTCTTTCCTTCTGTATCTCATGAGTAGACACCAATACAATGCAAACACTTTATTTCTCCCCACTAATTTTTCTGTCCTTTCTTGCCTGCAACATTACTACTCTATAATATTTGCCCAATAGTGATTTTATTTCTCCATTATTCCTTCTACATTTCATGGGCATATTTATTTCAGCTTTTTTTTTTTTTTTTTCCCTATCCCAGGGAATTGTGGAATGGCATGTAGAGACCAAGCCCTGATACCTGATGTGCTCATTGCTACTGGAGTGCTGCTGCTTCCAGGCCCTCCCAGCAAACAGTTAAGAAAGGCATGCACATATTCTAACTGTGGTGTGCTCACACATGTGCATTTACCTTAATGTGTATTATATGCAGATGTGTTCCACCCCCAGGTCCTGCAGGGACCAGGGCTATCTGTCCAGGGCTGGCCTGCAGAACCCCTAATGAAGGGCTCCTGGTGTAAATTCTGACACTGATGTGAGTTGAAGGCCCCACAAAATGTGCTACACAGACACCCAGTCCTTCCCTCCTATCTGATCTCAATTCGGTGGCCCTCTCAGCCACCAACCTCAAATGCTCTGGTCAACATCCTCCATGGCTAGCACCCAGGACAAGGTCAACGACCCTTTCCAGGACCTTCACATGCCAGTCCAACCTCCTTTCCAGTTCTGTCTTACTAGAGCCACAGCAGACCCCTTACCCCTTCCTGCTGAGTCATCTCCAGCCCCACGGCCCCAGGCATCTCAGCTCTTGGCTCTGCCTGGAACATTCCCATTGCCTGGCTCACCCCTGTGCCCTTGCAAATAAGTCTGACCCACCTGTTGGGCTGTCCTGTTGGCCCCAAAGGCCTGTATGTGTGTTGGGAAGATAAATCTTGTTTACTGTTGGCCTCAAACACTTGGCACCTTCAGACGTGCCGCAGGTGCTCACGGACTTATCTGAGAGCAGACCTCCATCTGTTGGCCCCACTGCCTGCCTGCGTGCCTCCCAGTCTCCTCTTGTGCAGCCCAGCTCTGCACTCCTGCCGGTCCCTCTGAAAGGCACACACAGGTGCTCAGAGCAGGAGAGGATGCGAGGCACAGGACCCTGTCAAGGGCCTGGAGCCCTGTTCTCTGCCTCCTCTGGTGGGTGAGGAGGCTGTGAGCCTGGGAATCCTGCTGGTGGTGAGAGCCCAGCCTCCTGGGGCCTCCCTGCACCATTGCCCTGCCAACCATGGGAACCCTTGGGCTTCTGGGCCACAGCAGTGCCTGTGTAGTCCCTCTGGTCTCTGCAAGTTCCCAGGGATGGTGAGCAAACAGCAGCACTCAGCCACAAGAACAAAGCCACACACTGGGCCTTAGCCATAATTATTACTATAATGATTTTATAAAATTTTTTTTTTCCAGGCAACTGTGTTAAATTATTGTACAGATCTGGGGAGAGGGAGGTGGGGCCCTGGCCACCATGAAGACCTTTCTTAAGGGAGATGAGAGAAGGAAATGTCCCCCATCCCCTTTGGGTCTGACTCCTGATTAAGTGGCTTTCCTGTGACAAGTGAGGCCATTAACTCTTTCCTGTCCAGGGCACTGGGGCCAAGGAGAGGGAGCAGCAATCAGTGAGGTGCTTACAAGGGGACAGTGTGGCAAACATGAGCCGTGACTGCCCGTAGCTCTGACGGCTCTGACCCTGGGCCACAGCTGCCTGCTGGGGATGGAAGACGGCCTGCTTCTCAGCCCTGCACCAGGCAGTGCCCAGGAGGACGAGGGCAGAGCGTGCAAGGGTTTGGACTGCTCCATTGGGTTGGGGAAAGGAGGTGGCAGGAGACACACTGTTGTGCCTCACTGCACCCAAGGGCTGCTGGCTGTCCCCCCTTCAGCCTGCTTCCCAGGCATCCTAGCACTCTGGCCCTGCATGGGAGCCTGTCAGAGGAAATGGGGCATCTGGGTGTCTGGCACTGGCACTAGGGGAAGCAGCAGCAAGAGTCAGAGCAAGGAACTCCAGGCCTAAATGGCCCTAGCAAGGGGGGCACCCAGAACCACCCAGTGCTGGCTCCTCAGCTGCTCTGTTGCAGCCTGAGACTCCCACCATGCAGCTAAATGTTACTGTGTGTGTAGGGAAGGCTGCAGGAGGCGACGCTGCCCCCCTGCCTCGGGGTTCAGGGCATGCAGGGGACCCTAAGCCTAGAACGTGAGCCCAGACCAAAAGAGTCCAGGGCTCTGGCTCCCCTCCCGTTCTCCTCCAGTTCTTCCACACGCCCCGCCCTCCTGGGGCATCAGAAGGTTTTGCGATGGATAGCACGGGAGCCGTCCTCTTCGTACTCCTTTTTGGACACCCACATCTTCTTAAAAGTGTCCAGTGAGGCCAGGATGGAGCCCCTGTGAGGACACAGGGACGATGTTCTTGTGGATCTGTGGGCTGAGCCAGTCTCCCTCTCTGGGCACTCAGAGCTCCAATCCCCCCACCTCCACCTGGCCTGGGCCAGGGCAGAGCGGACCCTTCCCAAAACTTCCTGTGGGGCCCTGCCTCACCCAATCCACGTGGAGTACAGCCGTTCCTGAGGGGCCGAGATCTAGGGGAGCAAGAAGCTACGTAACTGCCAGGCCCCACCCGGCGCCATCCTTCCTTCCACAGCCAGGCCAATCGACAAGGGTGTGAGGTGGGGGACAGGGGAGGGGGAAGTCAGGAAGGCCGGGCATGAGAGAGTGGGGAGGCGGTCCCAAGCCTGTGCCCAAGGTCGTCTCCACAGCCTCACCTTGATTTTTACATCCTTTGGGGCAAGCTTCTTCACTTCACTCAGTAATCGGTCACCGAAGCCTGTGAACACAGGACTGCTGAGCTTGGGGCCCAGGTCCACCCTCCTTGCCACTGGCTCCCTGTCCAGGCTTCGGGTCCCCCAGCTGCCACCGCCCCTTTCTGTAGTCCTTTCCACAGGTACATTTTTGACCTCATAAATATGTCATCTAGTCACCAGGTAAATAGATTTAATTTGATCTATTGCCCAAAATGGCCACAGCAGTGCCTTGGGACTCTGGGGCAAGAGGGTCCAGCCACCCCTGGGCTCTGGTCTTGCTCCCATCAGTACTGTGCCACCTACCACAGTACCTTTGAAGAGTGTTGAGCCTCCTGAGAGCACGATGTTGGCGAACAGTGTCCGGCGAAGGTCCATGTCCGACTTGTGGATGGCGAAGGCCAGCACCTCGTGGAGCCCCTCACTCTCATCCCCCACCAGGTCCGGCTGGAACAGCAGCTCGGGGGCCCGGAAGCGTGCAGGCCCCACCTTTGGAGCAGAAAGGGTTGGGCAGACAGGCCCCCAGAGAAGCCAGTCTTCCCTTCTTCCAGGCCGGCCTTGGCGGCCACCCAGTACCACCCTTGGCCACTTACATCCAGTGTGCTGCCATCTGGCAAGGTGTACTGCACCTTCTCTGTCTCCAGAGCCTCGTCCTTCTGGGGGTTGATGGACAGGTAGCAGGCACGCTGCAGGGGCAGGGACACAAGCCTCAGAAGGCTGTACCGGGACACCTGCAGCCCAGGGCTTGACCTTGTACTTAGGTCCCATGTCCCCTCCCTAGGCTGTCCCCCTACCCCTCATCACCTCTTTGATAGTCCGGACAACCTCAAACTCAGCTGAGGTATGAAAGTCGGCTCCTTCCTTGCGCAGAAGCAGCCGGAGATAGCGGGAAACGTCACGGCCAGCAATGTCCACCCGCATGATGGAGTGAGGCATGGCAAAGCCCTCATAGATGGGGACAGCATGGGTGACCCCGTCCCCAGAGTCCAAAACCACTCCTGTCGTGCGTCCTGTTGCGTACCTGTTACCAGGTCAGCATCCCCTCACCTCAGCCACTGAGGCATGGGGACCTCCTCACCCCTGGGAGAGACCTTGGGACATCTGTATTGTCTAGTCTGAAAGAGTGGCACAAAGGACTCGCTAAAGGAACAGTCATCAGAGGTGGCAAGGGGTTGTTCCTTCGAGGAAGTCAGACCCCTGCCCACTGCAAGCAGGAGGGTGGCCACGGGAGGAGGGGACCCAGGGGCACTCACAGGCTGAGCACGGCCTGCATGGAGATAAACAGGGCCGGCACATTGAAGGTCTCAAAGAACACCTCCGCCGCCTTCTCCCGGTTCTTACTGGGGTTGAGTGGGGCCTCCGTTAGAAGAACAGGGTGCTGCGAGAGACAGGAGAGTGGTGGCATGCAGAGGACCACAGGTGAGGCCCTAGGGGTCCCGTCCAGATGGTTAGATCCCTGCTTTAAGCGCAGGCGGCTGCAGCCTCCTATTCTTTTTGAGGGCTCCATCCTGTTATCTGCGGGCAGTTACTCTCCCAAGATCTGGCGCTCTCTGGAAAATTCTGCCTGGCTGCCCCTGGCCAAGCAGGCACACACAGACACAGTGACGCGCCAGCAACACTATCAACATGCAGGCAGGAAGGGGGAAGGCCTGACCAGAAAGGAAGCAGAGGGACAGGGCCCAGGAAGCAGGGAACACTGGGAGCCTGGGGCAAGGGCCAGCCACCACACCTCCTCAGAGAAGGTCTGCAGCTGGTCCTTGGAGTAGACGTATTGCCAGATGCGCTCCATGTCATTCCAGTCCCGCACCACGCCATGCTCCATGGGGTAGCGGATGGCCAGCAGCCCCCGGTGCTCCTGGGGGAAGTGGGCGGAAATCTGGAGGTGGCACCAGGCTCTTCCCCAGCAGCTGCTTCCGGCCTCCCTGGAAGCTGCCTCCTTCCTCTGCCTTCCATGGAACCACCCTGCCCACTGGCTGTCCCCTGCTTTGTGGCAGGTTCTGGATGAGGAATATGCTCATCTGTCCAACAGCATCTTGGCTCAGAATTCAGTGAGCTTCAACTGGCTGAGGACCAGAGAAAATGACCCCCTGCCCCCCCAACCCATGCCGCCCCTTCCCCCACACTCACTGCCCACACATTCCCCATGCGCTCTGCCCTGTCTGCTGCCACCTGCCCCACTCCCATCAGCACAGCGCCCCTTGTGGTCACTGGTGCCCACTGCTCCTCCAGGATCCTGGCCCACTTACAGGAGCCCTCAGCTCCCTGCCAGACAGGCTGCTTCCATCTACTCTGTGACATCCCCTCAGAGACACCTGTTCTCACTGAGCACCACTGAGCTTCTCTCACCCATAACTGTGGCTCCTACCAACATCATCTTCTCCAGAACCATGCCCGTACTCCCCAGAGCCTCACACCGTGTCCCCAGCTGCCTACATGGCACCTGCCCAAGATGGGCTTGCTCTTCTTTCCACACCCCTGGCTGGCTCCTCCTGAGATCTGCCTGGGCTGTGATGTGGTGGCTGTGCGGTCCCTAGGTGGTTTTCCCAGGCTAGAGTGTAAAAGGTGGCTCCCGTGGCCTTGGTCAGGGAAATGTTAATTCTGAAGTCACTTTTTAATAATCAGTATTTCCTCTGTAGTTTCCAAAGAGCTTCTAAAAGTCAGGATATGAGGAGGTCTAAACATATCCCCCAGAAGAGACGCCACCACCCCACATCTCACAGAAGGGAGGTACACACACAGCACTTCACAGCTAGAGCCCAAAGGGTCCCAGCACTCCTGTGAGAGAGGACCCTAAACCCAGGGAAAGGCAGGCCCCACAGGTCACCTCTGCTTTTGGTCCGATGAAGAGGTCTCCCTCCAGGGCTCCAGCCATCACCCGCATGTGCTTTGGCCGCCCAACACTGCAAGTACACATGGAATGAGTGAATGGGCAGGGCCAACTGCTGTGTCCAGGAAAACTAAAGTCCAGCGCCAAAGCTCCAGAGTACCCGGATGTGGCCACAGGACACAAGACTGGAAACTAGGGCCTTGGGCTGTGGGACTGTGGAGGGTCTCCCTCCTGGAGACAGCTGAGTGCCTGAACGCCAGGTTCCCTTTATGGACCAGCCATAGCAGAGGGTCAGCCTTCGGCAGGGACGTCTCTCAGCCCACGTTGTTGACTTCAGGGGGCAGGGCTGTCATCACTTTCTACAGATTGAGTGAAGATGGTCCCAGAAAGCTGGGTGGTGGCTCCCTTGGGCACCTCTCACTCATTTGATGTCCCCTTCCTACTGCCTGAGCTTCTGGAACTGAGGTTCAGCTCTTGGAAACTAAGAGCTACTGCTGGATGAGCTACCGCTCTAAAATGTGACCCAAGTTTCCTGGCACCAACAGGAACCTTTCATCACGCCCATAAGTGCCAGCAGGAAAGCTAAAGCCCGCAGGGTTCCTGGCGAGGGCCTGGGGTTCTTGGTGTAGCCTGTGACTTTGGGGGCTTTAGGATCCTGCTCTGTCCTGGCCTTTAGGTCACTAGTTCCAAAGCCTCCAGAATTCTGTGGAGGGAAACGTCCCTGATGGGCTAGAGGGGCCATGCGCTCTAGGTGCCCTCTGGGATAGCATCCCTCCAGGGATGGTCTAGCACCACCTATGGAAAGACCCCTGTGTCCTATGGATGTCCCCAGCACTGTACTGGGAAAGGCCTCTCTTTTTTTTTTTTTAAAGAGAGAATTTTGATATTTATTTTTTAGTTTTTGGCAGACACAACATCTTTGTTTGTATGTGGTGCTGAGGATCAAACCCGGGCCGCACGCATGCCAGGCAAGCACGCTACTGCTTGAGCCACATCCCCAGCCCGGAAAGGCCTCTCTTGACTAAAACAAAACATTTCCTAGGCTAGGTGCCAAAGTTTAATCCCAGTGACTTGGGAGGCTGAGACAGGAGGATCACAAGTTCAAGGTCAGCCTCAGCAATTTAGCAAGGCCCTAAGCAACTCAGCAAGACCCTGGCTCAAAAACAAAATCAAAAGCAAAAATAACATTTCCTAGGATCTGAAAATAAACAAGCCCTGAAGAACACATTGCCAGGGGAACACAGGTAAGGATCCTGGAAGGAGCTAAGCATTCTTGAGGCCCCGGGTTCAACTAAAAGATATAAGAACCACAAAACACTTCAGGGAGGAAGGGCCTGCTGACTCTTTCTACTGCTTTAGTTTGGCTGTCCCCTAGGAGAGAGCTCCCTTTTATTCCTGCTGCCGCAGCCACACCCTGTCCCCAGGGCAATGCTGGCTGCCTCTCTTCCACAATGGCTCAGGGAGACAAAGATGAGAGCCCCCAGAGAGGAAGGGGAACTCAAGGCCCTGTCCCTTCAGAGCTCTCTTGATGTTGTTAACCTCCCAAATCCGGTGTTTTCCCTTGCAAACCGGCAAGAGTTGTCCTCAAAGAACAGAGCCATGACCCAGGGCTGGCGGTCTCCCAGGAAGCACACAGAAGAGGAACAGCTACTGCCCCAGCAACACTTACTAGTTTGGGAAACAGTATTTGGGAATCTGATCTCCAGCGAAGCCAGCCTTGATCACTCCTGAACCCTGCAAGGAAAACAATGTTTAGCTTCTGACATTCACCTTCAGGTGTGGAGAGCTGGCTGTCCCACCAACAGAGGCCAGGGAGGAGACCACCGTTCCTGCTGAGAAAACAGGAACATTTACAATACACCAGTGGTTCAAAACTGGGGGTGATTTTGTATCCCCATGTTGGAACATCTGGCAGTGTATGGTTTCTGAAGGAGGTATACAAGGGAGGGGTTCCGGTGGCACCCAGCGGGAAAGCCAGGGATACTGCTAAACATCCTACAGTGCACAAGCCACAGTCATGAATGACAATGATCCAGACCAGAAGGTCAACTGAGCAAAGCACGGGAAACTAGGCAATGCGTCCTTCTCTGTAAGCTCTCCAGCTGGTTCCTCCCAAAAGACATCTAGAAGCAAACTCTTAGGGCAGTTTTTCCCAACAGCCCCCTTTTCCCTTCCCCAGCAGAAAAGGGGCAGACAGGGCCTGCCAGGGAAGATGACTGGGTGCACAAAAGGACTGGTGCTTTTCCTCAAGTGGCTTCCCATGAGACTCCCAGGAGAACTTGGTCCAGGCACTGCTCCAGCCTGGAAGTTGGACTTACATTTAGTAACCATGCCAGATCTTTTCAACACCTCTTCCCACCCATCTCCACCACAGCCCTCTGGGTGGGCAGCGTAGAAATAGACATCCCCCAGTTATAGAGGAGGGGCTGGACAACCAGAGGGGCCAAGTGGTTGCCCTTGGAACTCATAAGTTTGTTGATAAATTATGTGAATTATTTGCCCACCAAGAAGGGAAGCAGCTGGTCTGAAGCACGTCCCCAATTCCAATTCCAGTCTCAGTGTTCGCTGCCTGCTATGACTCAGGCAAGCCCACATGAGTACTCCAAAAAAGGCGGCCATTCAGGGATCCCACCTGGGTCATGTGGAACAGAGACAGAACCCCAGAAAGAGCAGAGGAGAGTCATTATTATAAACTACAAGGCCTGCACACCAGAAGCATCAGCTAGAGGCACTTGCACAGACCCCAGCCCTTCTCTTCTCCCCATGTCAGGCTCTAAGGCCAGAAATCTTCCTGAAAAGCAAGCCTGAGTGAGCCCCAAGCTGAAGGACAAGGCCACAGGAAGCCAGACATCATCTTTCTCCTGAGGCTTCCAAACAATGACCCCAACCTGCATCTCAGTGCTGAGAAGAGTGGCCTTGAACTCTCTACTGTTCCACAGGCTGTGGAATTTCTGCCCTACCCAGGAGTACTTAAGGAGAGAGGGTCAAAGCCGCCAAGAGACCATCCAGGTGATGGTGGATATGTGGCTGGTGGAGAGTAACTTGCATTTTTTGCTACGGGGTGCAGTCCTCTTGGTAAGTGTTTTAAACATCACCAGGTCAAACCCCTCCAAAAGATGAGGCCAGAAGTGTGCAAAAGGGCAAATGCCAGCCCACCTTCTCAGGTGGCCAGAGCCAGGGCGAAAGGATGAGCAAATGGGGCCGGGGCCCAAACTTGACCAATGATTCTACTCTCAACGGACAGGGTCCGGGATGCGTCCACGGGCCTGATGCATAGGTGCACCCGATGGACGCCTGGCTGTCGCTCCAGCTGTCTCGGACTTCCTGGGTTCCCCAAGGGGGCTCTGCTTCGCGACCGGGATGCTGGTCCAAGGCCAGGGCAAAAGGGCCAGGTGGCCTTTTTACCCAGGCCTTGGAACCGAGCGGCCCTGCAGGGCAGCGAACCTGGGAACGGGCCGAGCCAGGCTGGGGTCCCTCCCCGCACAGCCGCGTGCACCCCCGGGGGCGGGACACCCATCCCCCCCCGCCCCCCCCCCCCCCCCGGCTGCTGAGCCTCACGTTGTCGATGACCACGGGCTGGTTGGCGATGATGTCGTAGGACTCCATGGCCGGGCAGGGCTGGCCCTGCCCAGCAGGAGGGCTGCAGGAGGGACCAGCGGGCGGGCGGGCGGACTGGGACAGCTGGGACTCCAGACGCGATGCCGCGCCCCTCCCCCTAAACGCGCAGCCTACGCGAGCCCCGCGGGGCTTTCAGGAGGGCGGCCCACGGCCAATCAGAACTCCCACCCGGCCCGATTGACGTCGGGCGCCAGAGCCCGCCGCGGGGGAGGAGGGCGTGGCCTCCGGAGACCGGTCGGCCAATCGAGGCCGTCCGGAAGAACGGCGGGGCGTAGCCAAGGTAGGCTGCGCTGTGTCGGGGGTGACGTCATGGCTCCGTTCTTAAAGGGTACCCCGGCAGGTCTGCGGGTCCCCGAGTCCGGCGGCGAGTTCGCCTGTCCAAGAAGACGCTTTCCCGGTGCCCCAGCACCTCGGCCACGCTCTTGGTGCGAGCACCTTCCCCAAGGAGGCCAGCTCTGGGTGTTTCATCCAAAGAATTTCCTTCTTAAACACGGAGAGGGATCCCATTCCTTGTAAAAAAATTACACTTTCGTGGTAATTTGACATTGGCGTTTATTGAGCGCTTGGTATGTGTCTGCAGAGCGCTTCTAAGAATGTATAGATTTTATATTAGATCCCTATAACAGTTCTACCACGTAGTTGTGTTGTTGGTGGTGGTTTCATTTTGCAGGTGAGGTAACCGAGGAGTGTCGTAGTACTTGTATAATTTGTCCAAAGTTACGGAGCTGTGCTGGGGTCAACTGCTGCAACCTTGCAAGATAATATGCGTCCTAAACTCATTTACCAGACTGATCTGTATTTATTTGTCTCAGCATATACCTTTTCCATTAGACATGAGCTTGAACTTTATAAAGTTTTTTATTTTGAGACAGGGTCTGGCCAAGTCACCCAGGTTGGCCTCAAAAACTCGCAGTCCTCTTGTCTCAGCCTTCCAAGCCTCTGGTACTACAGGCTGTGCACAGTGCCCAACTGATTTTAGGCCATCTCCGGCTGCTGTGTTTTCTTTTTGCAGAGACCAGCAATCAGAAGTGAAAGAGTTGGAGCCCAGGTTAGCAGTTATTTTTCTATTTGAGGTTGGACATCTTCTGCTTCTGGTTATTTTAAGAGTGTGGGTTGTGTGTTGTTTTATGTGGGTTTTTATTTTTTGGGAGGGGGTTGAACTCAGGGGCACTCAACCACTGAGCTATGTCCCCAGCCCTATTTTGTATTTTATTTAGAGATAGGATCTCATTGAGTTGCTAAGGGCTTACTTTTGCTGAGGCTGGCTTTGAACTCGTGATCCTCCTGCCTCAGCCTCCTGGGCCACTGGGATTACAGTTGTACCTGGCTTCTGTGTTCTTTTTATACTTTTTTTGTTCTATATTTTGTTTTTCAAAGATATTTTAGAGAAATAAGACTTATACTACTGCCATGTCATAGATTAAGTTATGTTCCCCCAAATTTAGATGTTGAAGTCCTAATCCTCAGGACCTCAGAATTTGAGCATATTTGGAGATAGGGTCACTATAGAGGTAATTTTGTTATACCAAGGACATTAGGGTGGGCTCTAATTTAATATGCCTGGTATCCTCATAGGAGTAAATTAAAACACAGGTATATGTAAAGGGGAGGAGATATGAAAACACAGAGAGGGGACAGTCATCTGCAGGCCAAGTCCTAGAAGAGACCCTTCCTTCACAGCACTCACAAGGAACCAACCCTGCCAACACAGTGATCTCAGATGTCAGCCTCTAGGACTGTGAGATGATAAATTCTTTTGTTTAAGTTACCCATTTTGGGATACTTTGTTATGGCAGCCATAGAAAACTAATACAACTGAACTCTCTAGGATTCTACTCTATAACTTTTGTGTAACTTTTTGCCTCTGTAAGATTTCTTCCATCCCAGCCATGGCTACGTAATTTATGGGGCCCACCACAAAATGCAGGAAAAAATAGGGGAAAAACTGTAGTTAAAGATTCCACCACACAAATTTTTTTCCTTTGAAAATAGTCTAATACTTATAAAACATAATAGGGGAAATAGTATTTATGAGAAATAGTATTTATGAGAAATATATTAGTGAGTCAATGCAGGTTTCAGTGTTATAATTTAATAACATTGTAACAGTCAGCTTTCCCTCACTGTGCCAAAATATCTGAGATAATCATGTTAATAAGAGGAAAGGTTTTTTTTTTTTTTTCTTTTTTTCAGCTCATTGTTTCAAATGTTTCAGTTCTTGGTCACTTGGCCCTGATGCTTTTGGTACTGTGGTGGCAGGAGCATGTAGCAGAGGAGGCTGCTCACCTCGTGGAAAGCAAATAGGAAGGAAGGAAGTGACTGTTGTCCCAATATTGCATGGCCCCAGTGACTTCCTTCCTTTGAAGCCCTATCTCCCCAAGGTTTCACTACTTCCCAATAGTGCCACAGGCTGGTGACCAATCCTTTAACACATGGGTCTTTGAGGGACATTGCAGGTCCACACTATAGCAACCATAAGTAACAACACTTTGTTAGTGATGACTTCTTATTTTTATTTTTTTACAATGCCGGAGATGGAACCCAGGACCTCCTGCATGCTTGGCAGGCAAGTTCTCAACCATTGAGCTACATCCCCAGCCCTTTAGTGGGATGTCTTGATCAGTCACATGATTTTTCTGGCCACTTAAGCTGCTTCCAATTTGTCACTTGCATCTTCAGAGTTTTGTTAATATCCAGCTGCCTTCAGGCTGCAGCACGTGCAGGACTGGAGGACATCAGATAACCAAGGAGTGAGCAGAGAGGCTACTTGAGGTGCCCAACGCCCCCCTCTCCACACACTTGGGTCCCCTCCCCCATCACCTCTGGAGTGTTACCTCACAGGCCGTGGGTTCCGCAGTATCCTGGAGTTTAAGGTCCTAGAGTCTGAAGGATCCTCAGGAGACTGTCTTCTCCCTGATGGTGTGCAGATGGCAAAAATGAGTGCAGTTGTGATCCTCTTTTCTGTTCTCCTCCTGGTCGGCGGGCTGGGTGGAGAGCCCCATCCTTTCCCCCTGATGGAAGGTACTGTGGTAAGCCTGTGGCTGTGGCTGCTGGAGGAGTGTGAGCCTGAGACTCACCTTGAGCCTGAATCAGGTAGGGGCTGGCCCCTCTGCAGGCACCGAGGTGCACAGGCCGCCTCCTGCCCGCCTTCCCTTCCCAGATTCACCACATAGGATGCAGAGCTGGGGAGAAGGGACAACTTTCAAAGTTTCCCTGGCTTTGAGACTTTATCAAGTGTCCAGCTCCTTGGGATTGGACAGCACACCCGTGCATTCCAGCTTTTCTTTCTAAAACTTTTCGAGCATCCATGAAAGTGGGAAAATGGGTATTCAGCACTGCCACATGCCAATCATCCTGATCTAATCTGCCCCCCGCCCCCCAGAAATGGTTTTTAAAATAACGGCTTTATGGGGATAGAGTTCACACACTATAAAATTCACCTTTTTTGAGGGGGAGTGAGCCCAGGATACACTGCCACTGAGCTACACCCCAACCCTTTTTATTTTTTGAGACAGGGTCTTGCTAGTTTACTGAGGTTGGCCTCAAACTTGCAATCCTCCTACCCTAGCCTCCCCAGTCACTGGGATGACAGGTGGGCACCACTGTTCCAGCTAAAAAATTCCCTTGATCCCATGAGTTCTAGACCAGCCTAGGCAACATGGTGAGAACCTGTCTCAAAAAAAAAAAAAAAAAAAAAAAAAAAAGAAAAGAAAAAAGAAAGAAAGAAAGAAAAAAAATCACCCTTTTAAAAGCATATAATTGCTGGGTATGGTGGGGCACATGTGTAATTCCAGTGACTTGGGAGGCTGAGGCAGGAGGCCTGTAAGTTCCAGGCTAACCTCAGCAACTTAGTGAGACTCCATCTCAAAATTAAAAAAAAAAAAAAAATAAGGACTTGGGTTAAATCTTCAGAACCCAAATAAATAAATAAAGATTGTTTAATTTTGCAGAGTTTAGTAAATTCACAGATTTGTGAATTAGATAAGTGATTTCTTTTTCCTCTAGTTCTGGGATGGAACCCAGCCCTCTACCACTGAGTTCCATCCCCAGCCCCTATCTAATTTTGGAGCATTTTCACAGTTCTGTAGATTGCTCTAGATCTTTTGTGTAAATGGAGCCATACGACACTTGGACGACTGGCTTCTTTCACTCAGCATGTTTTTCAGTTTCGTCCACGCTGTAGCACGTGTCACCCCCTCATTCCTTCTTGTGGCCAAATTACATTCCATTGCATGGATCTCGTTTGGTTTATCCTGCCATACAGGACAGTAGATCTGTCCTGCAGATGTGGAAAGATGGCCAGTGAGTGTCCTACAACTCAGGAGCTTCATCATTTCAAATAAAAAATAAAAAGGGGTGGGAACGAAGCTCAGTGGCAGAGTGCCCCGAGGTCAATCCCCAGTACCACCCCCCACACACACACACATGGTGAATTTCATAGTATGTGAATTCTATTTCCATAAATGACACAGTCAGGGTGGCAGCAGGAAAAGGGTAGAAAATACCTATTCTTGTCAGGACACTGAGAGACCCACAGGGTTTCTGTGACATTACTTCATGTGTTTACGGGGTAACTTGCATTTCCTTTATTATTGATTCTTAGTGATTCACAAACATCTGAGCAAAAGAAAACTTATCATACCTGGAAGCAATATCCATGTACCATTAAAGACCTGGTGGTCAGCTGGGCGTGGTGGCATGTAGCTGTAGTCCAGCTACTCACATGGCTGAGGGGCAGGAGGGTGCCTTGAGTCGGCGGTTCGGGATCAGCCTGGGCAACATAGTGAGACCCTGTCTCTTAAAAAAAAAAAAAAAAGAGGCCAGTTTGGTGCAGGGTGCACATCTGGAATCCTTGTGGCTCGGGAGCCTGGAGGATTGCCAGTTTAAAGCTAGCCTCAGAAACTCAGTGAGACCCTGGGGATGTAGCTCACTGGTTAAGTACCCCTGGGTTTAATTCCTAGTATCAAAAAAAAAAAAAAAAAAAAAAAAAAAAAAAAGCCTAACAACCAATTTTCCTACAGAGTTGAAAGCTTTTGCATGTACAAATTACTCAGCTGCGCAGTCCTTAGATTCAGCTTGTCAGGAAACCCTGTGACAAATGAGCTTTGTTACTGGGTTAGGAACTGCAGATTCTTGGAGCTACTTCTTGAAAGCTCTGTGACACTTAGAATAGGTGGGCACTGTGATCCTGCTAGCCCCTTTGAAGGGGGATAGGTTTCTCTTTCCTGGTGGGTTTGTACAGTTGCAGGGAAAAAAAAAAGTTGGCCTAGACCTTGAATCAAAAAAATGTGTCCCAGAGCTGAGCCATCTCAACCTTGATCCAGAAAAGCCTGAGGGCTGGGGGCATGGCTCAGTGGCAGAGCCTGTGCTTTGGGTGCGTGAGGCCCTGGGCTCCATCCCTGGCACCCACACACATACACAAGAATGAAATTACAGCTCAAAAATCTCTACACGTCGGCATAGTCTGTTAGCATCAATCATTGGCGTTCATGAGGCAGCCGCGTGCGTACTGGGGAGTGTTGAGATCAGTCTGTGAAGTCCTGGGGAGATTGTTGGTCAGCCCACTTCCACAGGCACCTTTGGCTTTTTATTCATCCGTGATAACATCAGGAGCTCCTTGGCACCTAATGGAAAGGTCACCAGGGGAAACTGAGCCCAAACAAACCTTTTCTCCTTTAAGTTGCAGCCACAGAAAACTGACTTAACACAGTCACATGGCTGCCATTTGGTAATCAGGTCCACTGCCATGGTATCAGTGTGCTGTGGTCCAAGGACCCTTATTCTCCTTTGTAATGACCCCAAAGCACAAGAAGGGTGATACTGGGAACTCAGATATGCCAAAGAGAAGACAGGAGTACTGCCTTTAAGTGAAAAGATAAAGTTCTTAATAAGGAATGAGCAGAATCGTATGTGGAGATTGTTCAGACTACATTAAAAATGATTCTTCTTTTTCTTTGGTGCTGGGGATTGAGCCCAGGGTCTTGTGCATGCTAAACAAACCCTCCACCACTGAGCCAAACCCCCAGCTCCAGAATGAATCTTCTACCTGTGAAATTATAAATAAGGAAAAAGAAATTAGTGCTACTGTTGCTATTTTACTGCAAACTACAAGTTCTGACAACAATGTACGGTAAGTACAAGTTAAGATGGAAAGAGCATTATTTATATGTTGGGGTGGGGGAGAAAACACACATAGGATTCAGTATGATCCATGGATTTAGGAATCCACCAGGGGTCTTGGAACATATCCCTCACAGGTAAGGGGGGATGACTGTATATCTAGGTCAATAAAAGATTTTTTTTTGGAGGGCAGTACTGGGCATTAAACCTAGGGCTCGCTAGGTATGGTTGCACACACCCCTAATCCAGTGAGTAGGAAGGCTGTGGCAGGAGGATCTCAAGTTTGAGGCCAGCTCCCCAGCAACTTGGCGAGACCCTATCTCAAAAAAAAAAAAAAAAAAAAAAAGGACTGGGGATGTAGCTCACTGTGGTAAAGCACTCCTGGGTTCAATCACCACAGAACCAGCCTCATACATGGTAAACACTTGCTCTGTCAATGAGCCATGTTCCCATCCCCCAACCCAATAAAAGATTTAATCAGATAATTTTATTTTCCTTACAGATTTGAATAATACATTTTCTTCAAGTTCAAAAAATCTAGAAAAAGATTTTGCTAACATATTTGGTAAGTGACCACCTCATGTGTCACCTTTGGGCTGGTTCAGAGCTGCATCTTGTCTGTGGTGTCTCCTGGATCACTTGCTCCTGCTGTTTTTGGGGGAAGACAGGTGCTTTGCCTTGTGGCTAGAATTAGTTCCTCCAAGTGTCAGAGTCCTGAGAAATTAAGCAAAACAGGGAGATAAACACTTGGAAAGGACTCAGCTCCTTATAAGAGGGCGAGGCAGCGGAGGCATCTCTCAACACGGGACAGGAACTCTGGGTTTGCTCTTCCTCACCGTGTGCTGTAGAGAGGCCCCAGGAACCTGCATTGAATCCATCCCTGGCTGCAGGGGAGCAGGACTGAAGGCATGGGGACTCACAGCTGGCTCTTGCACACCAGCTTGCTGTGCTCCAGGCTTGCTATCTAGGAACTAGAAGACTGTCCTCTCCCTATGGGTACCTGGGGTCCTGCATCTAGTCCCTCCTATGCAGGAGGGAGCATGTGCCTCTGCAGGAGAGAGTTGGCCTCAGGGCTTGGGAGGTTGCTGTCACCCACCAAGGACATGCTGACCTGACCAGCACTGTGCCAGTACTGGCCTTGGCAATACAAGGCATCACTGCCTTGCCAGCTTCTTTCTCAGCAAGCTTTTCAGGGACTTGTAGGTCAGTGCATTGATCTAAGAGAGGGTGGTTGGAGGACTCCCCATTTTCCTGGTGAGTCTGGGGTTCATTTTCTGGTGGGTCCCTTGTAAGTGCCTATTCTACCAAGCAAGTGGACCACCACTGAAGTGCAAGCTGCCCCTGGAAATGGACTCAAAATGTATACATAGTGAATGGAATTTCTGCCTGGCACGGTGGCGCAAGTCTGTAATCCCAGCAATTTGGGAGATGGAGGCAGGAGGATTGCAAGTTCAAGGCTAGCCTCAGCAACTTAGAAAGAACCTGTTTCAAGAAATAAAAAGGATTGGAGATGTAGCTTGGTGGTAAAGTGCCCCTGAGTATAATTCCTAGTACCCAAAAAACCAAAAACCAAGGTGAATGGGATCTGTGATGGTTGCTTTCTGTGTGTTAGCAAAGAAAGTCCAGAAGGGTAAGTAAATCATCATTTCCTAGGTCAAAGCTTTAATAGGGGGCCTTACTATACAGTCATGGCGGCATAAAGATATTCTGGTCAGTGATGGCCTGTGTATTCGAAGGTGGTAGCCTACGTGTGTAAAAGATATGCCGTCTTGGTTTGTGAAGGACCCTCTATGATGTTTGGGTCCAATGAAGAAATTGCCTAATGATGTATTTCTCACATTGTTAAGTGACAACATGAATATGTCTCAGTAAATGTCATTGAAAAAGCACTTACAGTTTTATAAGCAGAGCACTTTCCAAACTTAGAGAATCTGCTGAAACTCTCTGATGACTTTCTGTTTGGGTTGTCAGGTCCTTTGCAGTCCTGATATTATGGAATCTTCAGGGTCAGGTCCCCTCTTGTTCCAGGTCCTTCTCTGTGGGTGTGAGCTGGGTGTCATCCGCAGCCCTCAATGACTTCTCCAAGGCCGTAGTTGTAGCTTGATGAGTTCCTGTTCTTAGAAGGCTATTTCCAGGTGTCCTTTGTGTCATACTCCAGCCCACCAGGGCAGCTGTGGGACCATGAGCGTCAGATTTCTGGTGAAGGGAGTTGACAGGGGGTCTAACATCTGTGGACAGGAAGGACCTTGAGGCCTTGGTAGGTTTAATGGCCAAGAAGATCCAGATCTCAGCTGTCACGGTTTAGATATGAGGGGTCCCCCCAAAACTTGTGTGAGACAATGCAAGAATGTTCAGAGGTGCAATGATTAGATTAGGAGAGGTGTGACCTAATCAGTGGATTAATCCACTGATGTGGATTAAACTGGATGGTGACTGGGGTATACTCTTGGGGTTTATTTTGTCTGGTGAGCAGAGAGAGCTCTCTCTGCATTCCGTGGCTATGGCCTGAGCTGCCTTCCTCTGCTATGTTTTCTGCTATGATATTCTGCCACGACTCAGGCCCAAAGCTATGGAGTCAGCCGATCATGGACCGAACCTCTGGAACTGAGCGCCGAAATAAACCACTCCTCCGAGTGGTTCTCCTGAGGTCTTTTGGTCACAGCAGTGAGAAAGCTGACTACAACACCAGCCCTCCCTGGCAGCTTCATTTCCTCCTGCTCTGCTCTGCTCAGCTGAGGGCTTGTCTCTGGGACACTGTGGGCCTGGCTGGTTTTCTTCCTCTCCTCCTTGTCCCCAGCTAGTTCTACTGTTGTATGTGGCTATGTGGGTGTGTCTGTTCAGGCGAGTGTCTACCTTCTCTCATGTCTGGATGACTCAGACCAGGTGCCAGTTCCCCTCTGCCTCCGAACTCCCAGCACCTCATACAGCTTCTGTGCTGAGCTGGGGCTTTGTAAAAGTGTGATGTATCAACAGTACACAGTCTTCTACCCTCTCCCCATCTCCTTGGGCATTATGATATTCAGGCACCTGAGCTTGGTTCCTCTGTGAAATGGCCAGGATTGTCTCAGGATTGCCCACAAGTCGCCGGAGTGCCATGCCACGTGAGAATGTGATTTGATTGCAGTTTCTGGAAAATCTGATGTAGAGTGGCTTAAACAAAGAGTGATCTGTCTTCTGTCACAAACAAGACGAGGAAGGCAACTATGACTTTCGTGCAATAGCACAGATTAGGGACAGTTTTTCTGAGATCATCATGGCCTTTCCTGGTACTTGTGTCTCTTGGTCACAGGACAATTTCTGCAGCTCCAGATATAACGGCTGCTTTTAAGGCAAGAGGGAAAAGGGTTGGGGGACGTGCAGCCCCAGGACTTCCTTCTCTTCTATCCTCCTGGGTCCCAGGAGTCTTCTGAGGACCTCGAGTGTCCCAGGACCCTGGCCTGGCTGGCAGGGAAGGTGGAAAAGGAAGAGGCTCCCTCTGAGGGCCTGGCTCTCCAAGCTCCAACAACAGTTAAGTGTGCAAGAAGGCGAGAGTCGCCTCAGGCTGAAAATGCGCAGAGCCTACAGCAGATTCCTCACTTTTCTGTGAGATGTTAGTGACGTCTTTGCTTCCTTTGAATTGCACATCTTTTTCTCACCTCCATTATCTACATATTCCAATAAGCAGGAAATTAACCACGTTCACTCTCTGATCTGGGGTTAATTGTCATAAAAGATGTTGATGAGCTCTTCTGCCTTCCGCGAGTCCTCTCTCTGGCCCTGTGCTAAATGCTTTAGGGACATTGCTGTAGTCAATGTTTCCAAAGTCTTAAGAGTTCAGTGGTAGTATCCCCATCCTATGCAGCAGGAAAGATCCAAAAGGGGAAGTTACTTCTTGAGATCATGTCTGGGCAGGTAGCCCAGGAGGGATTTGGGCCTAGGTGTGCCTGTCCCAAAGTCAGGATTCTGATTGTGAAAATCTTCGCAGGAGAGCAAATCGGGTCTTAAAGGAGGAAATATTGTGACTCTTGAAGAAAAAAAAAAAGGTTTTCTTGTGCATGGTGACAGATTGGGGATGGCTGCCGGGAAGGGGCAAGACAGAAGGGATGGCACCAAGTATCAAGAGACAGGGACGGACATGGTAGCACACACCTGCAACCCCATAGCTCAGGAGACTGAGGCAGGAGGACAGAGGGTCCAAGCCAGCGTCAGCCACTTAGTGAGGCCCTTAAGCAACTCAGTGAGACCCTGTGTCAAAATAAAATATAAAAAGGGCTGGGGGTGTAGTCGAGTGTCAAGCTCTCCTGAGTTAAAACCCTAGTATAAAAACAAAAAAAGATTTGGGGCAGAGTTTCAATCATGTGTCCTTGGTGGGCAATGTCACCTGCCCATATCTAGACAGTCACAATTCTCCAGAAATGACTGAGGTGGTTGGAGTTTCCTTCCCCAAGGAAGACGTGTGAGCACACAGTGTCCCATGTCCATAGAGTCTGTGGTGTCTTTTCCCCTCTGTGGAGGCTTTAGTCAGGCACATTTTGCTCTGGCTGAGCCTCGTGGTCTGCAAGGATGAGCTAACTTGCCTTTGCTCTTTCCCTTGAGATGAGATTCTACTGCAGGTGCTTTCCAAAGACCCATACTACACCAGTTTGGTTGAAGGAGGGACCGCAATCACCAGGAGCCCCTTGAATGAAAGCAAGTATATGTCATGAGCCCTGTGAGTGTCCTGTTCCATAGGCCTGTGTGGTGTCCACTGGGAGCACGGTGTCATTTAGCATTGTGGAAAGCAGCTGCTGGTGGGGAAAAGCAATTGAGATGTGGAGGGAAGAGCTGTCTGGAATCCTCTCACAGCTTTCCATCAGCTGTGGGAGTGTCCAATGTTCTAAAGTGTGACTGTCCCTATGTTTTGGAATGATCCCTGATGTGCAGTGTCAGGCAGGTTCTGCTACTTGGGATGATGCTCAGAGGACAGGAGCCCCATTTGCAGGTGGGGTTCACTGTTTTTTGTTCACACAAGCTGTGTGTAGTGTAATAACTTTCTTTTTAAAAATATTTTATTAGCTGTTCGATCTATCTATCTATCTATCTATTTATTTATATGCGGAGCTGAGAATCAAACTCCGTGCCTAACCCATGCCAGGCAAGTGCTCTACCACTGAGCCAAACCCCAGCCCCTGTAATAACTTTCTTGATATTCACGCTCTATGGTGCTGATCATGAGGGCTCCAGTCCCTGGCCTGGGTGACCAGAGCCTTCCCATGTCCTCACCATCACCCGCCCTCCTGTCTCAGCTCTTGTAAAATATTGGCCCAGAGCAGCAGAGCTGATTTCTTCTGTAGCACTAATCCTCTAATGCCAAAGCCAAGAGCAGTCAGCTGGCCACCTATGCCAACCCCATGCACGTTAGCCCCACATAGTCCCACACGCTCTGCCTGTGTGCCATATTGAATTTATAAGACTATCTGAAAAAGCAATTTTGAAACTAATGATCTTGTTGCTGACCTTCATAAGTCCCTTGATGAAGAAAGTGTGAATATTTCACTCCACTGTCCTGAGAGTGTTGCCCTGTACCATGTTTTATCATGCTCCCTGGGCTGATAGGAAATGATGCCCATAGTGTTATCAAGTGCTGGAAGGATTAAGTGTATCTAATCCTGATGATCCAGTGTCTCCTTGACAGAGTCCTGTGCATTTGTCATTGACTGGGTCAGAGTAGTCACGCCTGATGTCACTTGGTATGTACCATCCTGGCCTTTCTGTTAGTTTTCCTGTTGAATTCACACTGTTGGTGCCTAAGTCGCACAGTTGCCATCCATCATGTGAACAGGGGCTTTGTCACTGGTTAGGTGGTGGAACATGACATTTTTGTAGCTGCTTCACGCATGCTCCGAGAGGCTCAGAATAGGCATCATGGCCAACCACATGGTGCTCCTCTCAGGGTACCTTGTAGGAGAGTATGACTTTAAAGTCGACGTGGAGACTCAGTGAGAGGTTTAATCATAGCTAAGGTTTCTTTTCCCATAGATGATCTCCAGGAAAGCAGCTTGAAAACTCCTGAATTTACATCAAGTTCAAATGAGAAAGACAAGCATTTGGCTAAATTATTTGGTAAGTGACCTCCTCATGGAAACCTTTAGGCTGGCTTAAGTCCTTGGTTGTTTCCCAGGTAACCTGTTCCTAGTGCTTTGAGGGGAAGGCAAACTCTGTGTCTTGTGGCTATAATTAATTCCTCTAAGAGTCAAGGTCTCGAGAAATTTAAAAAAATATGGAAGATAAACCCTTGAAAAGAGCCCCATTCCTCACAGAGTGATCCAGGTGGCAGCAGCAGGAGCACCATGTGGGCACAGGGAAATGCTCTGGGGGTTTTTAAATAGAGAGAGTCTGCCCTGCCCTCAGCAGTCAGATTCTGTGTTGTGTGGGGAGAGCTTTGCATCAGTAGTTTTTAAAGTCCTCCAGGGATGCTCCACTCTGCCTCCTTGATCTGCCCCAAGACTCTCATTTACCATATGAAAAAAAAAAAGAAACCCAACAACTGGTTCAGGTGGAAGATGGTGGGGTGGCACACTCCAGGACTTTTCCCCTTAACCAAAACCACAACTGTCTTAGGAAAAACTATCTTCAGTGGAGACTTGTGAAACACTTGCCATGCACCCGGTGACCTTGGGGAAGGGACTGATAGGTTTTGGTGAATCTCAGCATTTCATGTAGCAGCTCCCATTCTCCATCCCCAGCCCTGTGGCAGGCTGATGTGAGGACAGTAGTACACAGTCCTGGAGCCCCACAGGCAACAGGGACACTGTCCTCCAAAGCTCAGGATGTGTGTTTTGATTGCTGATTATTGCTTTAGGTCACAGAAGAGCCAGCACCTAGCCTGGCCGTTGGTTAAATCTCCACAGGCTGAAGAGGCCCTGAAACCACTCTGTGTGCAGGGGATTTAGAGAAACAACACTGTTTTGCTTTTCTCCTTTGGGGAGATAGACACTTAAGCAAACCTTTATCAGGTCATTGGTTGACTCAGAGATAAAAACAGGAACAGCACCCCACACAATAAACAATACAAACACTGTAACTATAGTTTAAAGCTATCACAAATGGATGCTTCCATTCCTTAACAAGCAGAAGTCAGCAATCCTATAGAAATGTGAGGATTATGCTTCATAAGTCACCAAAACACAGTACTCAGAATGTTCAGCTTAAACATAAAATACAGAACATGTAAAGGAACAGGAAGCATGGCCCATTCACAGGACAAAGGGACTTGATGGAACCCATCCCTGAGGAAGCCTGGACATTGGAACTATTAGTCCAAGATGTTAGTTCACCTGTCTTCACTGTGTTCATTGAACTAAAGGACCCACGGTCAGTGACATTAAGGGAATCAGAAAGATAATATGTGAACGAAATGAAATATCAACATTGAGGTAGAAATTATAATCAGGAGCCAAAGGGAAATTCTGGTGCTGAAAACAAACAACATGTCACCTGAGGGGTTCAGCAGCAGGTGTGAGCAGGCAGAAGAAAGGCTCAGCAAACTCAGAGAGAAGAGGCTGAAATTATCTGCTCTGAGAAGAAAAAGAACAGCAGAGGAGGGACTTATGGGACCCACGAAGCACAGCAGGGTACACAGTATGGAATCTCAGAGAAAGAAGGGAGAACGCCTTTAAGAAATAATGGCCCCAGGCTCACCAAATATGATGAAAGGCTCAACTGGACACATCCAAGAAGCCCAACACAGTCCAAGCAGGCCAAGGGAAAGAGATCCATGTTGAAACACATTGTAGTCACATTGTCAAAACTCAAAGATACAAAGAGACTTTGTTAAAATGGAGAATGAGAGCGACAGAGTGATTTGACTCATCACATACACGGGATCCTCAATAAAATTCACAGCTCATTTCTCCTCAAAAAGCATGGAAGCGTGACCACAATGGGATGTCACATTTAGAATCCTGAAGAACAGCACCATCAAGACACAGTTGTATGTCTCAGAAAGTGGCCCTGTAAGAATAAAGTTCTCTTAGTTTATATACAAAATTAAAACTCAAAATGTTTTCAAGATCCAAATTAATGAGTTAAAACTCTTAAACTGTTGTAGTACACTAGAAATCTTCATGACCTTGGATAGACACTGATGTCTTAAATTTGACACCAAAAGCACAAGCAGCAAGAGAACACAGATACATTGGATGTCATCAAAATTTAAAACTTCTTCGTGTCAAAGGCATTTGGCCGACAGAATGAGAAAAAATATTTGCAAATCCCATATCTGATACGGGACTAATGTCCAGAATATCTAGTGGACTCCGACAACTCAACAACAACCATGACAACAGAACAAACAATCACTCCCAAAAGAACATGAACAGTCACTATCCAAAGACAATGCACGAACTGATTCAGAGAGAGAATGCTCAGTGTCATTGGTCGTAGGAAAATATAAAATGCCACTGCTTCCCAAGTGTAGGTGAGGATGAAGGCAGTTGGAAGCTGAGCATGGCTGGTGGGAATGTACAGTGCAGCCCTTGCTGAGAGGACATTTTGACAGCTGCTTGGAAGACTAGACAGAGGACCATCAGGTGACCAGCAGCCCCACTTGTAGGAAGGACCACAGGAATTGACAACAGGAGCCCAAACACTTTACTCCAGCACTCAGGGCAGTGTTATTCACAGTAGGCAGGAGTGGCAGCAACCCAGGTGCCCATCAACACATGAAGGCAAAAGCAAAATGTGGAATGCCATTTACGTATAAAAAGGGTGACTTGCTGATGCACGCTACAGCATAGATGGACCTTGACGGCATCGTGCTAAGGATATAAGCAAGACAGAGGAGCCCAAGTGTCATGAGGTGCTACTTATATCTAGAGCAGGCAGGTTCACAGGAGCCTGAAGCAGAATAGAGGGATGGGGCTGGGGGAGGGTAGAGTGGCACTGGTGTGTGAGGGGTGTCTCCTTCAGCCTCCTGCTGCTACAACAGGTGACTACACACTGGTGACTTATGGTGAACATTGCTGCTTGGCTCACTGCAAGTCCAAGGTTGAGGGTGTGGCACCTGGAGGGGCTTCTAGCTGAGTGTCCTGTAGCAGCAGCTGAAGGGCAGGAGAGAGGAGGGGAGCAGGTCATTGGCAGGTGACACCATCCTGGAAGCACCCTTGTCTTTTCATAAAGAGGCGCCCCTGAGATGACATCATGGATCCATTCATGAGGATGGAGCTCCTGTCACCACACCCCGCCCATTGGGCCCAGTTCCCCAACTGCAACACAGCTGTCCCCAGAAGGAAGGGTCCAAATGGCAGTGCAGTCACCTCTCTGTGCCTGTGGTGTGGGTCAGGAGTGGAGACCCAGGTACTCTCCGTGGGAACCAGAGCTCCCCAGAGCCTGAGCGCTGAGGCTTCCCCAGGACAAGGAGCCGCGGGTCCCACTCCTTTGCTCTTCCTCCCCGTGTGCTGTAGAGAGGCCCCAGGAACCTCACTGAGTCCTTCCCTGGCTGCAGAGGAGCAGGACTGAAGGCATGGGGACTCACAGCTGGCTCTTGCACACCTGGTCACCGTGCTCCAGGGTTGCTGTCTAGGAACCAGAAGACTGTCCTCTCCCTGTGGATGACCTGGGACCTGAATCCAGTCCCTCCTGTGCAGGAGGGAGCATGTGCCTCTGCAGGAGAGTCTGGCCTCAGGGCTTGGGAGGATGCTGTCACCCGCCAAGGACCTGCTGACCTGGCCTGCGCTGTGCCATGTTGGCCTTGGCAGTGTGGGGCACACCTGACTTGCCAGCTTCGCTCTGAGCAGTCTTTTCAGGGACTTGTAGGTCACACATTGAGCTAAGAGAGGGTGGTGGCAGGACTCCCCATTTTCCTGGGGAGTCTTTGTAAGCTCCTCTCCACCAAGTCAGTGGGCCTCTGCCACCAAGTGCCAGCAGCCCCTGGAAGTGGCCTGAGAATGCATATATCAAGGGATGGGGTCTCTGAGGATGCTCTCTGTGGTTGGAAAGAAGGCCTAGAGGTTGAGGTACAGCAGCATTTTCCAGGGGAAAGCAGAAGCTGGGAGCTTTAAAGGGAGGGAGACCTTCATACATATCAAAAAACGTAACCCTGAAAAATTAGTAAAGCTTTTTAAAAACAAAGACCTTCCTAGGCTTTTAAAATACGTTCTGCTTTATTTCTACCCTCATGTCCTTCACCCCTCATTGTGGGTCATCCTGGAGAAAGTCTTTTGTTGGGTCAGGTGACAATAGGAGAAAGTAAGAGGATACAGTCTCTGAGATTGGGGCAGAGTTCTAGGCCATCTGTCCCTAGGGGACAATGTCAACTGCCCATATCTAGACAGTCACAGTTCTCCAGAAATGACTGAGGTGGTTGGAGTTTCCTTCCCCAAGGAAGACGTGAGAGCACACAGTGTCCCTGTCCATAGAGTCTGTGGTGTCTTTTCCCCTCTGTGGAGGCTTTAGTCAGGCACATTTTGCTCTGGATGAGCCTCGTGGTCTGCAAGGATGAGCTAACTTGCCTTTGCTCTTTCCCTTGAGATGAGATTCTACTGCAGGTGCTTTCCAAAGACCCATACTACACCAGTTTGGTTGAAGGAGGGACCGCAATCACCAGGAGCCCCTTGAATGAAAGCAAGTATATGTCATGAGCCCTGTGAGTGCCCTGTTCCATAGGCCTGTGCGGTATCCACTGGGAGCACGGTGTCATTTAGCATTGTGGAAAGCAGCTGCTGGTGGGGAAAAGCAATTGAGATGTGGAGGGAGGAGCTGTCTGGAATCCTCTCAGAGCTTTCCATCAGCTGTGGGAGTGTCCAATGTTCTAAAGTGTGACTGTCCCTATGTTTTGGAATGATCCCTGATGTGCAGTGTCAGGCAGGTTCTGCTACTTGGAACGGTGCTCAGAGCACAGGAGCCCCATTTTCAGGTGGGGTTCACTGTTCCTGGTCACACAAGCTGTGTGTAGGGTAATAATTTTCTTGACATTCATGCTTTATGGTACTGACCATGAGGTTCCTGGCCTGGGTGACCAGAGCCTTCCCATGTCCTCACCATCACCCGCCCTCCTGTCTCAGCTCTTGTAAAATATTGGCCCAGAGCAGCAGAGCTGATTTCTTCTGTAGCACTAATCCTCTAATGCCAAAGCCAAGAGCAGTCAGCTGGCCACCTATGCCAACCCCATGCACATTAGCCCCACATCCCACGATAACAGAAAAACCTTTGCATTAAGCTTGAAATTGAAAATGGACAATTCTTTTGAGGAGACGCCCTACCCATGTGCCATATTGAATTTATAAGACTATTTGTAAAAGCAATTTTGAAACTAATGAACTTGCTGCTGCCTTTCCTAAGTCCCTTGATGAAGACAGTGTGAATATTTCACTCCACTGTCCTGAGAGTGTTGCCCTGTACCATGTTTTATCATGCTCCCTGGGCTGATAGGAAATGATGCCCATAGTGTTATCAAGTGCTGGAAGGATTAACTGTATCTAATCCTGATGATCCAGTGTCTCCTTGACAGAGTCCTGTGCATTTGTCATTGACTGGGTCAGAGTAGTCATGCCTGATGTCACTTGGTATGTACCATCCTGGCCTTCCTGTTAGTTTTCCTGTTGAATTCATGCTGTCGGTGCCTAAGTCGCACAGTTGCCATCCATCATGTGAACAGGGGCTTTGTCACTGGTTAGGTGGTGGAACATGACATTTTTGTAGCTGCTTCACGCATGCTCCGAGAGGCTCAGAAGAGGCATCATGGCCAACCACATGGTGCTCCTCTCAGGGTACCTTGTAGGAGATTATGACTTTAAAGTCGTCGTGGAGACTCAGTGAGAGGTTTAATCATAGCTAAGGTTTCTTTTCCCATAGATGATCGCCAGGAAAGCAGCTTGAAAACTCCTGAATTTACATCAAGTTCAAATGAGAAAGACAAGCATTTGGCTAAATTATTTGGTAAGTGACCTCCTCATGGGAAACCTTTAGGCTGGCTTAAGTCCTTGGTTGTTTCCCAGGTAACCTGTTCCTAGTGCTTTGAGGGGAAGGCAAACTCTGTGTCTTGTGGCTATAATTAATTCCTCTAAGTGTCAAGGTCTCGAGAAATTAAACAAAATATGGAAGATAAACCCTTGAAAAGAGCCCCATTCCTCACAGAGTGATCCAGGTGGGAGCAGCAGGAGCACCATGTGGGCACAGGGAAATGCTCTGGGGGTTTTTAAATAGAGAGAGTCTGCCCTGCCCTCAGCAGTCAGATTCTGTGTTGTGTGGGGAGAGCTTTGCATCAGTAGTTTTTAAAGTCCTCCAGGGATGCTCCACTCTGCCTCCTTGATCCAAGACTCTTAATTACTATTTGAAAAAAAAAAAAAAAGAAGAAGAAAGAAAGAAAAATATAAAAACAACCACCTATGGTTCAGGTGGAAGATGGTGGGGTGGCACACTCCAGGACTTTGTCCCTTCACCAAACCAACAACTGTCTTAGGAAGAACTATCAAAACAACAACTCTCTTAGGAAGAACTATCTTCAGTGGACACTTGTGAAACACTTGCCATGTACCAGGTGACCTTGGGCAAGGGACTGATAGGTTTTGTAAATGTCAGCATTTCATGTAGCAGCTCCCATTCTCCACCCCCAGCCCTGTGGCAGGCTGATGTGAAGACAGCAGTCCACAGTCCTGGAGCCCCGCGGGCAACAGGGACACTGTCTTCCAAAGCTCAGGGTGTGTGTTTTGGTTGCTTTAGGTCACAGAGGAGCCAGCCATAGCCTGGACATTGGTTAAATCTCCACAGGCTGAAGAGGCCCTGAAACCACTCTGTGTGCAGGGGATTTAGAGAAACAATACTGTTTTGCTTTTCCCCTTTTGGGGAGATAGACACTTAAGCAAACCTTTATCAGGTCATTGGTTGACCTCAGAGATAAGAAAACAGGAACAGCACCCCACACAATAAACCATCCAAACATGTAACCACAGTTTGAAATTATCACAAATGGATTCTTCCATTCCTTAACAAGCAGAAGTCAGCAATCCTATAGAAATGTGAGGATTATGCTTCATAAGTCACCAAAACACAGTTCTCAGAATGTTCAGCTTAAACATAAAATACAGAACATGTAAAGGAACAGGAAGTATGGCCCATTCACAGGACAAAGGGACTTGACGGAACCCATCCCTGAGGAAGCCTGGGCATTGGAACTATTAGTCCAAGATGTTAGTTCACCTGTCTTCACTGTGTTCATTGAACTAAAGGACCCACGGTCAGTGACATTAAGGGAATCAGAAAGATAATATGTGAACGAAATGAAATATCAACATTGAGGTAGAAATTATAATCAGGAGCCAAAGGGAAATTCTGGTGCTGAAAACAAACAACATGTCACCTGTAGGTGAGGATGAAGGCAGTTGGAAGCTGAGCATGGCTGGTGGGAATGTACAGTGCAGCCCTTGCTGAGAGGACATTTTGACAGGGTTCAGTAGCAGGTGTGAGCAGGCAGAAGAAAGGCTCAACAAACTCAGAGAGAAGAGGCTGAAATTATCTGCTCTAAGAAGAAAAGGAACAGCAGAGGAGGGATGTATGGGACTCACGAAGCACAGCAGGGTACACAGTATGGAATCTTAGAGAAAGAGGGGAGCACGCCTTTAAGAAATAATGGCCCCAGGCTCACCAAATATGATGAAAGGCTCAACTACACACATCCAAAAAGCTCAACCCACTCCAAGCAGGCCAACGGAGAGAGATCCATGTTGAAACACATTGTAGTGTAGTTGTCCAAATACACAGAGATGATCTGGAAAAATAGTGTGTGTGTGTAGGGGGAGGGGGGAATTGACCCATCACATATAGAGGACCCTGAATAAAATACATAGCTCATTTCCATGCAAAAAGCATGGAAGCCTGACCATAATAGGATGACACATTTAATCCATTGTCACGCCAGAACTTAGTCTATGAAAATGGACCTTTAAGAATAAAGGACTGGTCTGGGGTTGTAGCTCAGTGGTGGGGAGCTTCCCTCACATGTGAAGCACTGGGTTCAATCCTTAGCACCACATAAAAATATACTGATAATAGAAAGGTATTGTGTACATCTACAACTAAAAAATATTTTAAAAAATGAATAAAGGACTTTTCCCCGGCATGGTGGTGCATACCTGTTAATCCCAGCAGCTTGGGAGACTGAGGCAGGATGATCATGAGTTCAAAGCCAGCTTCAGCAAAGGCAAAGTGCTAATCAACTCAGTGAGACCCTGACTCTAAATAAAATACAAAATAGGTCTGAGGATGTGGCTCATTGGTTGAGTGCCCTGAGTTCAATCCCTAGTACCCGCCTCCCAAAAGAATAAAGGACTTTAAAAAAATTTTGTTTTTCTTTATATGCAGTGCTGAGCATCGAACTCAGTGCCTCATTCATGCTAGAAAAGCAGTCTACTACTAAGCTACAACCCCAGGCCAGGGACTTTTAACTTATGTGCCAAAATTAAAAGTCAAAGTGTTTCTGAGATCTAAGTTTATGAGTCAAAACCATTATATTCCAGAGGTAATGATGGAAATCATGACCTTGGATAGACAGTGATGTCTTAAATTTGACACCAAAAGCACAGGCAACAAGAGAACACAGATTCAATGGATGTCATCAAAATTTAAAACTTCTTCACATCAAAGGCATTTCTCCCACAGAATGAGAAAAAAACATTTGCAATTCCCATATCTGATACGGAATTAATGTCCAGAACATCTAGTGGACTCCTGTAACTCAACAACAACCATGACAACAGAACAAACAATCACTCCCAAAAGAACATGAACAGTCACTATCCAAAGACAATGCACGAACTGATTCAGAGAGAGAATGCTCAGTGTCATTGGTCGTAGGAAAATATAAAATGCCACTGCTTCCCAAGTGTAGGTGAGGATGAAGGCAGTTGGAAGCTGAGCATGGCTGGTGGGAATGTACAGTGCAGCCCTTGCTGAGAGGACATTTTGACAGCTGCTTGGAAGACTAGACAGAGGACCATCAGGTGACCAGCAGCCCCACTTGTAGGAAGGACCACAGGAATTGACAACAGGAGCCCAAACACTTTACTCCAGCACTCAGGGCAGTGTTATTCACAGTAGGCAGGAGTGGCAGCAACCCAGGTGCCCATCAACACATGAAGGCAGAAGCAAAATATGGAATGTTGTTTGCGTATAAAAAGGGTGACTTGCTGATGCACGCTACAGCACAGATGGACCTTGACGGCATCGTGCTAAGGGTATAAGCAAGACAGAGGAACCCAAGTGTCATGAGGTGCTACTTATATCTAGAGCAGGCAGGTTCACAGGAGCCTGAAGCAGAATAGAGGGATGGCGCTGGGGGAGGGTAGAGTGGCACTGGTGTGTGAGGGGTGTCTCCTTCAGCCTCCTTCTGCTACAACAGGTGACTACACACTGGTGACTTATGGTCAACAGAGTTGCTTGGCTCACTGCAAGTCCAAGGTTGAGGGTGTGGCACCTGGAGGGGCTTCTAGCTGAGTGTCCTGTAGCTGTAGCTGAAGGGCAGGAGAGGAAGGGACAGAGGGAGAGAGGAGGGTAGCAGGGGTACAGCTTGAAGCACCCTTGTCTTTTCATAAAGAGGCTCCCCCTGAGGTGACAGTGTGGATCCATTCATGAGGCCCATTGGGCTTTGTCCCCCAACACCACATGGGGGATCAAGATGCTATCTCATAAACTCTGTGACACATTTCAGCCATAACAATGGATACAGAGTGTCTGTAGGGGTGACAATGCAGCTCTGATGGATACTGCTGCTGCTCATGCACACACTGTGAACGTCCTCACCCCATGGAACTGTACATCCGAACATAGTTACAGGGACATTTTCTGTTATCTACATTTTGCCAAGAAAAAAAAAAGAAATTTGAAAAGCAACAAGAAAAGTGAGGCCAGGAGGCTGGGGTTGTAGCTGGGTGGTAAAGCCACTGGCCTGGCATGTCCAGGTCCTCGTTGGATTCCCCAGCAATGCAAAAAAAAAAAAAAAAAAAAAAAGAAAAGAAAAGAAAAGTCACTAGAAACCTCAAAAGTCAGAAAAGTGCACCAAGCTGGAGAGTTCTCTAGCAGAGAACTGCAGCACAGCTGTCCCCAGAAGGAGGCTTCCAAACTGCAATGCGGTCACCTCTCTGTGCCTGTGGTGTGGGTCAGGAGTGGAGACCCAGGTACTCTCCGTGGGAACCAGAGCTCCCCAGAGCCTGAGCGCTGAGGCTTCCCCAGGACAAGGAGCCGCGGGTCCCACTCCTTTGCTCTTCCTCCCCGTGTGCTGTAGAGAGGCCCCAGGAACCTCACTGAGTCCTTCCCTGGCTGCAGAGGAGCAGGACTGAAGGCATGGGGACTCACAGCTGGCTCTTGCACACCTGGTCACCGTGCTCCAGGGTTGCTGTCTAGGAACCAGAAGACTGTCCTCTCCCTGTGGATGACCTGGGACCTGAATCCAGTCCCTCCTGTGCAGGAGGGAGCATGTGCCTCTGCAGGAGAGTCTGGCCTCAGGGCTTGGGAGGATGCTGTCACCCGCCAAGGACCTGCTGACCTGGCCTGCGCTGTGCCATGTTGGCCTTGGCAGTGTGGGGCACACCTGACTTGCCAGCTTTGCTCTGAGCAGTCTTTTCAGAGACTTGTAGGTCACACATTGAGCTAAGAGAGGGTGGTGGCAGGACTCCCCATTTTCCTGGGGAGTCTTTGTAAGCTCCTCTCCACCAAGTCAGTGGGCCTCTGCCACCAAGTGCCAGCAGCCCCTGGAAGTGGCCTGAGAATGCATATATCAAGGGATGGGGTCTCTGAGGATGTTCTCTGTGGTTAGAAGGAAGGCCTAGAGGTTGAGGTACAGCAGCATTTCCCAGGTGAAAGCAGAAGCTTCAAAGGGAGGGAGACCTTCATACATTTCAAAAAATGTAACCCTGAAGGCCGTGGCACATATCCGAAATCCCAGTGGCTCTGGAGGCTGAGGCAGGAGGATCACAAGGTCAAATCCAGACTCAGGAACAGTGAGGTGCCAAGCACCTCAGTGAGACCTGTCTCTAAATAAAATACACAAAAGGCCTGGGGATGTGCCTCAGTGGTCAAGTGCCCCTGGGTTCATTCCCTGGTACTTCCTCCAAAGTGTCACCTTGAAAAATTTGTGACACTTTTATAAAACAAAGACATTTCTAGTGTTTCTTTCTTTCTTTTTTTTTTTTTTTTTTTGTACCAGCCCAGAGATCGCAATCCTCATGCCTCAGCCTCCCCAGCTGCTGGTGGTGTAGGCCTCTGTCCTGCACCTGGCTCCTTTCTAGCCTCTGAAACGTGTTCTACTTTATTTCTACCCTCATGTCCTTCACCCCATCATCATGGGTCATCCTGGGGAACGTCTTTTGGTGGGTCAGATGACAACAGGAAAAAGTAAGAGGACACAATCTCTGAGATTGGGGCCGAGTTCTAGGCCATCTGTCCTTAGCGGGCAATGTCAACTGCCCATATCTAGACAGTCACAGTTCTCCAGAAATGACTGAGGTGGTTGGAGTTTCCTTCCCTGAACAAGTCACGTGAGCTCACAGTGTCCCTGTCCATAGAGTCTGTGGTGTCTTCTCCCCTCTGTGGAGGCTTTAGTCAGGCACATTTTGCTCTGGATGAGCCTCGTGGTCTGCAAGGATGAGCTAACTTGCCTTTGCTCTTTCCCTTGAGATGAGATTCTACTGCAGGTGCTTTCCAAAGACCCATACTACACCAGTTTGGTTGAAGGAGGGACCGCAATCACCAAGAGCCACTTGAATGAAAGCAAGTATATGTCATGAGCCCTGTGAGTGTCCTGTTCCATAGACCTGTGTGGTGTCCACTGGGAGCACGGTGTCATTTAGCATTGTGGAAAGCAGCTGCTGGTGGGGAAAAGCAATTGAGATGTGGAGGGAGGAGCTGTCTGAATCCTCTCACAGCTTTCCATCAGCTGTGGGAGCCTCCAATGTTCTAAAGTGAGATTATCCCTAAATTTGGGGTGATCCTTGATGTGCAATGTCAAGCCAGTTCTGTCACTTGCGACACTGCTCAGAAGACAGGAACCTGATTTGCAGGTGGTCTCCTATTTCCTGTCACATGAACCCTGAGTTGTAAACTAATTTCCCACTTGACACACTTTATACTTGAATGTGCATGGAGTGGTTTGAGCCAGTTTGTTCATTAATATTTCCTTCAATGAAAGCTAAGTCCAGAAACGACTTACCCTTGGTATTTCCCTAGAAGTCACAAAAATGAAGAACATACTCTAACCCAAAGTAGCTTCATATTATTGGAAAATAAAAAGTATCAGTTTGAGAATTAAGATATGCACAGGTGGGGCTCAGGATGTAGCTCAAGTGTTAGCGCGATTGCCTGGCATGCATGAGGCACTGGGTTCGATCCTCAGCACCACATAAAAATAAAGACATTGTGTCCACTTAAAAACTAAAAAAATGAACATTAAAAAAAAAGATATGCACAGGTCATCAGGATGGAATTGTGTACCTGAAATCTGCCCACTGCAATAAAAGTACCCCAGCTTGCATGGGAATTAGCCCTCTTGCTATTATGCACACAGGTGGACATTCTATTTCCTGACAATAATTTTCCATATGCCCTGCCTGGGCTTTTCACAACCAGGAGACAAGTGATGTATCTTTACATTGCCATAGTACCTCTCCAACACATAATTCTGCCTTCAAGTTGGATTCTATGTTAGCATCTTAACCTAAAAAAATGCAAAAGAAAACGCAGGCCCAACATGCTCATACACGTGCACTAAAGAAAATCGTTTTTTCTCTCTCTTTTCCAAATGTGTCATCAAAGGAGCCCGTGATGTCTGGAATTCTCCCAAACCAGAATATTTTTCTGGCACTGTGTATCGAATCTCAGATAACGGTAAATAAAAATGGATAACATTGGAGTGGGGGCAATAAGGAATAGTTCTTTTTCCTCTTGCCAAGGCTTGGAACCAAATATCTAGCCAGGTCATGCTTGAAGAGTTGGAGTCAAACTCTCCTATAGAGAGAACTTGTCTGGATGCTGTGGGAAGAGTGTCAGGTTGAGGGTACAGTGGGTACCTGTTATGGTTTGGATATGAGGTATCCTCCCAAAACTTCTGTGTTAATTCAGGAATGTTCAAAGGTGAAACGTTTAGATTTTGAGAGCTGTGACCTAATCAGTGGATTAGTCCATATTGATGGATTAGTAATTTGCGAGGACTATAGGCAGGGGGGTGTGGCTGGAGGGCATTCTCCGAGACCCCTCGGCACCCTCCTGCTTCCTGGCCACTGTGAATCACAGCAGTTTTTCTACATGCTTCTGTCATGATGATCTGTCTCACTTCATGAAATCCGCTGACCCTAGCTCTACACCTTTAAAACTGTGAGCTCAAATAAACTTTTCCTCCTCTAAGTTGTTCTTGCCGGGTATTGTGGACACAGCATCAAAGAGCCTAATTCATACAATACCCTGTGAGAATCTCCCTGTGTTAAATGTGCAGGGGAGAAGAGCAGACCTTAATGTCTGGTCTCTGTAGCCAGATGGATGCCCAGGAGGAGGGGAAGGAGCTGGCCCCAGCACTGGATTCCTCCTCCCAGAATGAATTTATGTATCTGTGTGGATGGATGGTTAGATGGCTGGCCCCTTTGTTCTCCTGTGTGGTGGGTCTTGGGAGGGGCTGAGCACATTCCTGAGTGCCACCCTGAGGAACTTTCTCCATGGGAAAATGCTCCTGCCAGCCCGTGGCCCAAGGCTCACTTTATTCTAATCATAGCACAGTCAGATTGGCTCCAAGGACAGGATGAGCAGCTAGAGCCCCACAAAGCATTTCTTGCTTTGAAAAATCTATGAGGGAAACAAGAGAAAAGAAAAGCCAAGTATGTCATCGTCTGAGCTGGCAAACATGGGGTCTTTCCTGAGACCAGGTGTCTGAAGGCGTGTGGTGGTTCTTATATCCCACTGTGACCCCGCCACAGGGGTGGAGAGTGGGGGATGGGAAGAGCTATTCAAAATCCTCATTCCTGGAACCCAGCAAGAGTCTCTGAAAGTGAAGCCCAGAAATGTGCGGATTTTTACATATTCCACCCATTCCACCCGTGACTGTTCTATAGGGACCAAATATTGGACCCTGACATTTGGAGCTGTTGACTTAGGATACTATTTGGAGATTGATAGTCAATTCTAGATATTCTATCATGTCATCTGAACATAGAAATTATTTTACTTCTTTACAAATTTTTATGCTTCTAACTGATTTCTGTATCATGTTTAATTGCATTGTTAGTATGTCCAGGACAGTCTTGAGTAATAGTGGAGATAATAGTTTTATCCTGTACTGTCTGTCTCTTAAAACAAATGCCTATAGTGTTTCTTGAATAGGAGAGTGGTTATGAGACTAATATGAGAACGAGATATCTATCCAGCCATCTAACTATCCATCCACACAGATACATAAATTCATACCAAGAATGTATCTTTACATTTCTATTTGTTCAACATTTTTAAAACCAAGAATGGATATTGAATTTTGTCAAAAGTTCTTCTAGTAGCTGTGAAACTAATCATGACTTTCTCCCCTTAAGTCTATTAATATTGTGCGTGATGTTAGTGGATTTCCTAAGGTTGATCCACTTTGCATTCCTGGAATAAATCCCACTTGGTCATAGTGATGTTTGGTGACTCCAGTCACTGATCAGGAGTTGTGGGCCAAGGGCCAAGGTCCAACTTTTGCCTGCTTCAGCATATCTGTGCCATCACTCAGAGGTGTCCTGGGTAGTAGGTCTCCTCTAACCAACCAGGAAACAGTAGTAGGCTCCTGGTATCTATGTGGCTATATGGAATAAGACATGATTTGTAATTTTAATTATCAATATATATGATGTGTTTCTCCATTTGTATTTTAAAAAATTGCTTATTGTGGTTAAAATACTTAGAACAAAATTTATCACGTTAACCATATGTAAGTGTACATTCCAGTGTCATTAAATGCATTCATAATGTTTTGCCACCATCTCCAATATCAATCTCTATGACCTTTTTCATCTTATAAAACTGAAACTCTGTATCAATTAAAAAATAATTCCCCCTTCCCTCCCCGCCTCTGTCCATTGGCAACCAACACTCCACTTTGATGCCTCATTAGTGGAACCATACAGTTTGTCTTTTTATGACTGACTTATTTCACTTACCATAATGTTCTTGATGTCTATCAATACTGTAGCATATGACAAAAAATCATTTTCTTTTTTAAGGCTGAATAATATATATATATGCAAACTATATATATATATATATGCCATGTATTGCTCATCCATTTGATGTTCACTTTACCTGCTTCCATATTTTAGCTCTTATAAATATGCTGAAGAAATGTCTCCATCAGAAAACTTCTTTTGGGACTATAATGTTAGGTTGAATCATTTGAAATTATTTTTTTGTGGGCCAAAAATAGTGAAATATCTACAATTTCATTTGGCTCAATCAAATATTTCTGAAATCATCCTTATTAGTGTACAGGTCATATTCCATGTCCAGGCTTCCTGCAGAGTATAACCCTCAGAAAGGGAGTCACTTCTTTTCATTCACAATTTTTGCAGAATGGCCCAGCTAGCAGGTTCAAATCTTTATGTTCATAGGGACAGAAATGACTGTTTACTCACTGTCTTCCTCAGAATCCCATTTTTATTGTTGTTTTAACATATGTCCACCATCCTTTGCTACCTGTCCCTTCCAAAGGTGAAGCTGCCCATGAGTGTGAGCTACATTTTGTGCCTTATTTCTTAGGAGTAGAACATGGCAGAAGCAATGGTGTACTACTTTGTAGATTAGGTGATAAAAGACATTGTGGTTTCTGCTTTGGCATCTCTTGAATCTCTTGCTCTGGTGGAAGTCAGCTGCCATGTTGGGAGGGTATTCAAGCAGTTTGAGGAGACTCGCTCTGGTGGAAGTCAACTGCCATGTTGGGAGGACACTCAAACAGTCTGAGGAGACTCTGGTGGAAGTCAGCTGCCATGTTGGGAGGACACTCAAGCAGTCTGAAGAGAGAGGCTTTTGTGAGGAACAAAGCCCCCTGACTACAACCAGTGAGGAAGGAAGGCCTGTGCTAAATGCTTTATGAGCAAGCCATTGGAAGCATCTCTTCCTGTTGGTCAGCCTTCAAATGACTGTAGTCTTGGTCCACAAGACAGGGTTGTCTGGGTGGTTCTAGCTCAGGGTCTCTCATGAGTTATGAGATTCTTGAAGATTCATTTTCCTTCAAGGCTCAGTACCTAGTATTTCCTATAGGGTCATAGGCACTATGCTGAAGCTCAAGAGCTAAATGAGGTGTTCTTGTCCTCCAGGAGCTTCCAGATATAGAGGCAACCTAGTCAATAAATAATAAATGATGACTTGGTAGAGTTCTCTCCTAGCATGAGCAGGACCTGGGTTGGATCCTTAGTACCATATAAAAATAAAGGCATTGTGCTGTGTCCACCTAAAAAATAAATAAATAAAAATTAAATGTTAAAAAAATTAAAAAATAAATAATAATGAGTAAATAAAAATGGGTTAAAACTGAAGGTATTTAAAAAGTGATTTGGTTTTATCTGCATAGAATTTTGGGAAAATAAAAGCCAGGCAGATCTCTGATATTTTTTTTTCTCTGCTGAAGACTAAACCCAGGGCCTTACACATGTTAGGCAAGCTGTCCTTCTGAAGTACATCCCCAATCCTTTAAATTTTTTTAAAATGTTGAGAACAGGGGGTTTCTTAGTTATCCAGGCTGGCCTTGAACTTGTAATCCTCCTGCCTCAATCTCTTGAGTAGCTGGGATTACAGGGTGCACCCCCACCCCCACCTAAGTCTATTTTTTGTATTGCTCTGTGAAAGGGTAAGGCAAGCACAATCTCTTTGTGGCCTGACGACGTGTTACCCAGGGTGTTCTGTCTGTGACTCTTTGCTTGACTCTGATTTGACAAGTTGACCTTTTCAAAGCCAAGTAATTATGAATCATATTAAACTGGGAGTTTCCTCTCTTTTCTAAGCCAAATTGAATAAGGAACAAATTCCTCTCTTTTTCCCAGGACTAATCAGAACTTCATGAGACTGTTATCACACACACATAGTATGCTTAGTCACATAGTGAAAATCCTTGATTCCTTGGAGAACTAGGCCAAGGGAGATTTACCAAACTCACCCACAACTGCAGCTCCGCCTCTCGGAGTCTCCCACCTGAGCTGGGGCTCCAGGCTGGCTTGAAGTTTTCTGTAGGATCGGAGTCATTGCTTCTTGGCTTCTTCCATTCCTTTTTTGGTAGGTGTGCTTCTCAAAGGCTGAAGAGTCCACACAGATTTCCCCAGAGCTCCCACCCGTTGGTTCTGGTTTGTTCTGTGGAACTTCTCAGAAGACCTCTCAGCCTCTTTCCAGGCCATTCCTGCATCTAGCAAAGCCCAGCTCTCCTGGCCTCCCCATCCTCCAAGCTGAATGCGCTCGGGCTTACTTGGGTCTCATACAGATGAGTCAGAGACAGCCAGTGGCAGTGCTAGGATGCACGGATTTCTCACTTTAAGCCCGTCTTCTTACTCCTCAACCATTCTGCACTCCCTCTACTGATAAATATTTCAGTGTGGTTCATTTTCCCATTTTCTCCTTGCAATTTGGAAATCATTTTGTACCGTACTTTGTGGTTTAATTATTTTCACAGACCTCATGATATCTGTGAGGCAGGTCTTTTTATTTCTATTTGATGTAAGTGGAGATGGAGATAGACTCCAAGAGGCTTAGGGAGTGGGTGGAGGGTCTTTACGAGGTCCTGTCTCTCGGTGTGGTCCCAATCAGCAGAGGCACCTCTCTGGGTATGTGAGATATGCATGTTCTCACCAAAGAACTACGGAGTCGGAAACTCTGAAGTAAAGCCCTCCCAGTGATTTGGATGCACGATCCCCTAAGAACCATGTCCTTGGTCAAGTGGAAGTTATCTGGGAGTTTGTTAGATTAAAAAAATCAAACCAAAACATTGATCTGTAGTATATTTAGACTCTTCTTCAAAATCCAAACTCCTCACTTGGACTCTTAGAAGAAGCTATTTTCATCATCCAAACAGAATGAGTCACTGGCCAATGGTTGGTTGTAGGTGAACACAAATGTTTTTGGCTTTCTGTCACTATAATGAAATACCTGAGTTAATCAATGTAAAGAAAAAGTTTCAGTTTGGCTCACAGTTTGGAAGATTCTAGCCTGTGATCGATTGGCCCTATTATTTTGGGCCTGTAGCAAGGCAGCTCATTGTGGCAGGAGTGCCTGGTGGACCCAACTGCTCACCTCATGTCTAGGAAGCAAGAGAGAGAACAAGGAGGGGGCTGGGGTCTCACAGTCTCCAGTGACCTAAAGACCTCCCACTAAGCCCCGCCTCTTAAAGGTTCCAACACCTCCCAAGAGTGCCACCCTAAGGACATTACCGATTCAGCAACTTATCATCCTTTGTCTTTTGTAGATCTCATTGCAGGAAAGAAGAAGGATAAACAATCCTCTCTGTTCCACAGAGCTGTCACTGAGCTGTCACTGACTACTGTAGATAAGGAGAGTCTTCATGGAACAGTTAGTCAAGGTAATAATCCATACAGCCTAAGCTAAGTAGTTCCTCGAGTGCAGAAGACTCTATTAGTTTACCTGAATAGACGTTAGCTCATTTTTCATTCTCCTGCAAGTTAAGACTAGAAATTAGGGCTGGGGATGTAGGTCCCTGATAGATAGAGTACTTTCCTGGGATGCCTGAGGCCCTGGGTTCCATTCCAGCACTGCAGGAAAAATAAAAAATGAAAAACTAACACAACTAAGAATTAAATGAACTCTAGGAATTTGGCCACCCTTTTATAAAGAGGTCACTTTTATTTGTTTCTATTCAGAGCATGGACATGGTCTTCTGAGCCCCTGCCCCTGCTGAGCTCTGAGGCTATCTAAAATGCAGGAGGGATTGAGGGGGCACAGGTTGGCCTTGTCCCTAAAATACCTGGCTCCTTCCTCCCTCCTGAAGCACCTGAGCTCAGGCCTGTTCAGAGTGGGGAGAGACTTGCCCAGCACGCCCCTGCACACAGCTGTTCTCTATCAGAATTATGCCCAGTGTCCCTTCGTCTCTTAGAAATTGAATGCTGGCTGGGCGCAGTGGCAGACACCTGTAATCCCAGCAGCTCGGGAGGCTGAGGCAGGAGGATCGTGAGTTCAAAGCCAGCCTCAGCAACAGCGAGGTGCTAAGCAACTCAGTGAGACCCTGTCTCTAAATAAGACACAAAATAGGGCTGGAGACGGGGCCCAGAGATTGAGTGACCCTGAGTTCAATCGCCGGTACCAGAAAAAATAAATCGATGCTGAAAGATTCCCAGAGAGCCCTTAGAGTGGCTCATCTGCTGCCTCCTGATGGAGCAGAGGTGAAGGTTCTGGATGTGCCCAGTTTTCTCCGTGTAACCCAGGAAAGCTAAGGCCAGCACACTCCTGCCCACACCCCCCCACATCCCCCATGGCACTCAGTATCTGTCCGCACTGCACCAGCTGGTTCTCGTCCTGGTACCTCTACGGCCCATTTCCCTGATTCTTCCTTCTTTTTTGGCCACATTACAAATAAGTGCCAGATGCTCCAGAAGTCCCTGCTGTCAGAGGGACCTCCTTCCCTGGAGATCTGGCTAAGATGGCCGAGTTCCCTGAACCCATGCTCGGAGGCTTGGTGGTGGCCCAGATCCACCCTCAGCATTTCTCCTAGACCCGAGAAGGTCCCAGGAGCTCACGACCACCTCCCATCTCTGGCATTGTGTCTGCCTCAAGTTGACTCGGGAACGAACCTCCCCACTCTGTACTCGCAAGGCAGGTTGTGTATGGAGCAGTTTCCAGAAGCTGGCAGCGCAGGGAGGAGAGGGCTGCAGAGAGTAGGTTTCAGCCCTGCCCTGTGAAAAGCTTCAAACTGAATATTTTCCTCCCTTTTTTTTTTTTTTTTTTTTTGGTACCAGGGATTGAACCCAGGGGCACTTAACCACTGAGTCACATCCCCAGCCCTTTTTTTGTATTTTATTTAGAGATAGCATCTTGCTGAGTTGCTTATGCCCTCACTTAATTGCTGAGGCTGGCCTTGAAGCTGTGATCCTCCTACCTCCGCCTCTTGAGTTGCTGGGATTACAGGCATGTACCACTGTGCCCGGCTCCTGCCTCCATATTAAAAAAAAATTTTTTTATTTTTTATTTTTTTTATGGTGCTGGGGATGGAACCCAGGCCCTGGCTCATGCTAGGCAAGTGCTCTACCACCGAGCTCCCTCCCAGCCCTAACCTCAGGTGCTCTTAAAAGCCTTTGCAGTAGGGCTGCTTCACCTCCTGCAGTGCTCCTGCCTCTTCTCCTTGGAACTCACCTCTGTTCTCACCTCCTCATTTCTGGCTGCTTTTTTTGTTCGCCAACCAGTACCCTCAGCCCCTCATCTCACCACCAGACCATGTGCAAGTGTCTTTCCCTAAACAAAGCCAGTTCCATCCCGGACAGGATTTCTGGCCCTGGCTACCGACATGCTAGTATTTTAACTTCTGCTCTGGGTGAGCTGCCAGGTTGTCCCTGCAGATCAGGTCCTGGGTGTGGGTTGCCTTCTCCGTGTACTCTGCAGTGTACTCTGCGACTGTCTTCTCCTTTAGACGCTCGCAACAGGAACCTGCCGTGTGGGCCACTTCTGCACTTCCTGCAAAAGAACATCATCGTTGCGGCCCTTGCAGCGGTGGCGATCCTCGCGGTCATCGTGCTGTTGCTGCTCATGTTGGCCACGTACATCAGGAGGAAACAGCCTATGTGAGTGCTCCGTGAACTCAGGGGTGTGTGACCATGCTGTCCTGGAGCTCCTTGCAGTGCCAGATTTGGGAGGAGGGCGGGAAGCCTGGTTTTGCACACAGAACCTCGGCTTCCTGCGTTTAGCCACTGCCTGGGTGAGTCTGATGTACATGCAGGCACTGGGACACCTGACTGGGACTGTGCTTGCCAGTCCTAGTCCATATTGAGGGCTACTGAAAGAGGAGAAGGTGTAGACACAGACTGGGCAATCAGGAGCTAGGAGTGTGGATGCAGACAAGAAAAGACAAAGTCCAAGCTGGGTGTGGTGGTGCACACCTGTAATCCCAGTGCTTTGGGAGGCTGAGGCTGGACGATCCTGAGTTCAAAGCCAGCCTCAGCAACAGCGAGGCGCTAAGCAACTCAGTGAGACCCTGTCTCTAAATAAAATACAAAATAGGGCTGGGGACGTGGCTCAGTGGTCAAGAGCCCCTGAGTTCAATCCCTGGTACCAAAAAAGAAAAAAAACACTCACAAAGTCCAGCTTATAAGAGGGTGGGAGAGATGGAGCCTTGGAGGAAAGATGGAATTCAGCTCTTTCACCCTGGAACAGCTGCACTGGTTGTGAGAATGTTGCTAAATAGTCACTTCTGGAACCTCCCATAGGCTTCCCCACCATCCGCTAAGTGGAGGGTTGGTACCTGCACAACACTGGACTTGGGAGGCAAGACTCCAACAGTACTTATTCTAATTGTCTCTGGATAATGACCCAAGCATGGAGACTTGAACCTTGGGCAGGCACTAGGAAGCAAATAGGTTACAAGATGTGCATAATTGCATGTGCATAGTTACCTTCAAAACTATGAGTCTCTCTTGGCAGCTAGGGAGAGGTGCATTCCTGGGCCTGGAGGGGAGAGCATCTCCTCCCAGGCCCCTCACTGTTGTTTGTTCAGGTTGTCTCCAGAGAACAGGGGATGTGTGATGAGGGATAGGTCCAGCCCCTGCCTCCACCTGCTCTGGCTCTGAGGCTACAGTATCTAAGTTTCCCCACAAGGGGGCAGTGCTTTCCCTCCATGCCAGGGCCCTGGGGCCTGGTAACCTACTGTGGACACCACTACCACCTCACATCCTCCTCTGAGACCTGAGTGGGTCCCTCAAGCCAAGGGGCGACCTTGAACGTGGTGGAGGTTAGAGGTAGAGGATGTAAGAGCTTCTGGGCACAGGCCTGACCCTGGCTGCAGTTCTGTCCAGGACTCATTCATCAGACCTGCTGTTGCCCCCCTCCCCCCGGCCCCATTCCTTGAGGTACCAAAATGAGCCAGAATGGTGGCTCCAACTACAGAAAGGAGTTACTGCTTGTGGGTGGCAGGTGTCAAAATGGGGCCCTGGGAATCCTACACATGTCCAGCCACGCTGAGAGGAAGCAGGACCCTGGCCTCTCAGGAACACTGGCTTCTGTCCCGTCCAGGCAACAGACAGTGGGAATCCCTGCACAGTCCGTGAGCAGCGTGGTGTATTTTGTTGTTTTTGTTCTTTTGTTTTAGACATCCTCCAGCCAATATGACATACAACATTTTTATAATGAATGGAAAGACGTGGTGGCAAAAATCTCCAGAAGCGGATATCAGAAAAATCGTAGAGAAACAGAAACAGTTGAGGCCCTATTCCTGTGCCTAAGCCACGTCAAGGGGCCAGCCAAACCAGGACTCAGAACCGTGCCGCGAGGAGATTCTGGATCCAGACACCATGGAGAGGCCACTGCATTTCTGGCTGCGAGGAGGTGTATTCTACAGAAATGTTTACCTTCTCTTCCAGACCTTGGATGTACCGAGAACGAGGGCCTCCTCACCCCAGGCTGCCTCTGGTGACATGGCCTCATGACCAGTGCAGGAGACTTAGCACATTTACCCAGAGGGAAAAAAAATGACAAATGATGAGAGACTTACTCATTTCATAAAGCACGGCTTGATTTGTCCAGTCATTCATTGCAGAGGGATTAATTGAGCACCTATTAGGTAGACAACATCAAAATACAACGTGGTACTCCCAGAGAAGCCAGGTCTGGGGCCTTCACAGTCGTGGAGGAGAACAGGGCCCCACCAAATCCCTTTTACCCTTTTCAAGTAGAAATATACAAAGAAATGGAGAAGAGTGTGGCAGTGCCTGGGGGGGGGGGCGGTTATAGTTCCTGCTTGGAAAAGGAAATGGGGCTATTGGAAGTGTCATGAGGGTTCTGGACAGTGAGGGAAAAGCCACGGAGACTTGGGAAGAACTTGGAGCGAGCAAGAGAGGGGAGCTCTGAGCCTCAGGGCAGGAACACAGCAGTAAGAGACGCCCCAGGGAGCCTCTGATGGTGCCGCCTTCAGTGGAGGTGTGCGGGCAAATCTTAGCCACCCCATAGGAAGAGGCTGGGGGCTCAGCCCTGGCACTGATGTTGCTCCTGCCCTTTGAACCCCGCAAGTGACTTTCACTGGCCAAGCCCAGCAGGAAGCTAGAAGGCCGGGAGGTCACTGTGCGGTTCATCAACCTCCCAGGGTGCACAGCAGGGTCGGAAGGAGGGTGAACCCAAAATATCCAGTACTGTTCAACACTTTGCTCCATCAGCGTCCATTTTTGCCCCTTTGGGTACCAGGGATTGAACCCAGGGGCGCATAACCACCAGGCCACATCCCCAGCCCTTTTTATATTTCATTTAGAGGCAGGGTCTCCCTGAGTTGCTTAGGGCCTCACTAAGTTGCTGAGGCTGGCTTTGAACTCACGATCCTCCTGCCTCAGCCTCCTGAACTGCTGGAATTACCGGTGTGTGCCACCACGCCTGGTTCAACATCCATTTTTGTCCTTTTTAATGAATGAAGATTCCAAACTCCACCCCGCCATGTGGGTGACACAAATTCCCTAGAACCGTTTGTCATTGAAGCATGGTGTCAGTCCGGTCATGGTTCCACTGAGATGTAGAACATTCCACTGAGATGTAGAACATTGATCATTATAGTGTTCTTGAAAGAAGGAACTGGGGGGAAAAAAGGGACGAGAGAGAAAATAACAGTGACAGTCTCTGCAGGGGTAACTGGCCACAGCTTCCCCTCCTCCTGCCCACCCCACTTACTGGGTCTCTTAGCACCTCGGCCACATGGGTTTCATTTCCTGGTGGAATGTTCCAGCCACCCATGTCCGTCCCTCCTTAGCGGATCTCGCTTTGGGTTTCCTGCAGTTTGCACTGAAAAGGACCCTTGATATGGGACTCCTGGCTGTCTCCGAGTGACCTCTGGGTTCTAGATTACCCTCCTGGCTGTGTTCACAGAACAGCACCCCGTTTCCCCTTGGTGAGCGAGCAGGCCCTCATGCGGCAATGAGACGAGGAGCAGCGAATAACTAGGGTGGGTTTCATCAAGTGATTTAATGGAAATTTTCCCTCTATGGCAAAGTAGAACACTTTATTTTAGCATTAAAATCTAGCACCTAAGCAATAGGTTATTTTTTGAAATTTTTTGATTTGTTTTTTTTAGATATAACAGGTGTGTGTCGACATGTATATACATGGAGTATATATATATTTTTAAAGAAAATTTTTAAATTTTTAGTTTTCAGTGGACACAACATCTTTATTTTATGTGGTGCTGAGGATTGAACCCAGCGCCCTGTGCACGCCAGGCGAGCGCGTTACCGCTTGAGCCACATCCCCAGCCCTGCATGGAGTATATCTACTCTCATTAGGATTCTGTCTGTGGTTGTCCGTGATCTGCAGTAACCCTGGTCATGTATTCCTCCATGAACTAGGAAAGGTGTCCCCTCATTCCACTGTCTCTCCTACTTCCACTGCCCTCGCCTCCTTTCATCTCCCTTTGTCTAGTCCAATGAGCTTTTATTCTTCCCCCCACCCACCCCCACTATGTGTTAGCGTCTGCATATCAGAGAGAATATTCGGCCTTTGGCTTTTGGGGATTGGCTTATCTCACCTGGCACAATAATCTCCAGCTCCATCCATTTACCGCAGATGCCATCATTTATTGTCGCAACACACAACTAAACCAGTCAGGTCACTCCAGGTGAACCGGGGTGGCACAAAATAGTCACACAGAGACAGAGAAAGACCTTTATCTCTGGGTTCTGTGATGGCTCCTCTGATCCAGCTCCACAGGAGGCAAGGCAGGCAGGAAAGAGAGCAGCCTCGAACCCGGGTTCCACTGGGGGAGGCTGTTCCATGGAATATTCTATCCCCAAAACGGCAAAGGGGTAGGATTACAAAGGAACAGGTGAGTGTAACTCAGCCCCAGCGGGTGACGCCTGCTCCTGGAGCCACACCTGGCTGCGACCTGGCACTACCACGCCAGACTGAAGGCAATAATCGCTCAGAACCTGGTGCATCAGACTTAAAGGCGTCTGTATCCAGGATGGCTCCCTATAATTTATGGCTGAGTAATATTCCATTGTGTATCACGTTTTCTTTATCCATTCATCCGTCGATGGAGTCCAGACTGTGGAGCTCCCACGATCTAGTCAATTTCCACAAAGCCTCCCCTCCTTCAGTACTGCCACACGGGGGACCAAACTTCCAACATGCGAACCTTTGGGACACTCAAACCATAGCAGTAACTTCAGCATAGACAGAGGCCGGGTGATGGCTGGGGAAGGGCTCCTGGGGCTGCTGCTTTGTGACTGTGGCTCCCTGGCACATAGCAAGCCCTTGGTGCGCCAATCTTCTCACACTTTGCACATTTTTATATCCAGGTCATCTTGTCTCCATTCTTCCTCCTCTGTGAAGGTACAGGGGACTTCTCCATGAAGTCCTGTTTTTTCCAAGTCCCCATCTGCTAGCCAGACGAGAGCCACTATCCGTAAATTCCTGTAGAGCAGTGAGTCTTAATCTGGGGCAGCTGGAGGGGAGGAGGGAGCATGCAGTCCTTGACCCCATGTCCAGGTTTGCATTCGGGTCTTCAGGATGCCACGTCTACAGCTCCAGCTGGGGTGGCACTGCCATCTGATCAGGTTTGTGATGATCCCTCTCTTCCAAGACCAGCTTTTGCACCAGCCCAACAGGACTATGAAATGGGACTGGAAAGAATCTCCACCCCCAGTGTCTTCAGAATTTTTAAAGGTGGGTCTTGGGCTCTCTGCTTCCCTCCCGGTTGACCTCTGGCCTTTGGTTTATTCTCTTTGCCAAAGGGACAGATCCAGAGACTTCTATCTGGCTCACGGGCCAGAAAAATCCACAGGAGGGTTTTGCACACTTTCACAGGAAGAATATCTCACTCGGGGCTCAGAGCAGCTCTGCAGTAGAACAGGTGCTCAGCGTGAGCGAGACCCTGGGTTTGATCCCCAGCATGCATGCGCCCGCACTGTACATCCTAGGATTAAAAAAAACAGAAGAGATGGATTTGAGCCCAGGCTTTTGTCTGTGGGGGCTCAGGAGTCTCAGCCCCTCTGGGATGGGGTGGAAGAGCTGGGATGGGACAAGATCAGAGCCCATGGTGCGAGGAGGTGACGAAGATAAGCCTGTGGCCTTAGCCAACAGGCATACTCAAAGGGGCACCTGGCCCAGAACCCACAGGAGAGGCGTGGCCTGAGGGTCCGAGCCCAGGGCGTGGCTAGAGCAGTGCTGAGGCCACTGGGATTGTGGCCTTTGGCAGGGAAACACCGGGCAGGGCAGTGGACCTGTGCTGAGGCCGGAAGCCCTTCTCTGACTCCCTCACCTTGAGGACTGAGTGGTCCAGGCCACTAAGAGGAAGGGATATGACTAGGGAATCAAGGGGGGTGGGCAGAGTTGGGGAGACCCTGGCTGGCCGTGGACCCTGGTGGTCCTGGTCAGCAGGTCTGCGGCTCCCTGAGGGCTGCTGATGAAGGTCCCTGGCTAGTTCTCTGTGCACAGATGAGGCTTTGGGAGCTCCATGAATGGCTCAGGGGAAGAGTGGCCAGGAGGCTCGAGGGGCCCAGCGGGGTCCTGAGGGCCATGGACCAGCCAGGACAGGGAGAAGACAAGTGAGCCCCAGGGCTCTTTCCAGCTCTTCATCCAGCGAGAAAGGCTGCCCACCCACAGCACAAGTGTTTCCACCAGTTAGTGGCTTGGACATTGGCCCTACTGTGGCCACATGTGGCCTCATATACTGGACAGAGTGTGGCCCTGCCCGGTTTTCTCAGGGGCCTGGAGAACAGTCCCGACTCCTGTCTTGTTCCCACACCCCTGCACAGCCGGCCAGAAGGGCCCACTGCCTGGGGTGATGCCTGTGGGCAGTTCCCAGGGGTGTGGCCTCCTGCCCACACGCTCCACATGTGGACTCCACCCCAGGTGACTACAGTCACACAGAGACTCAGGCCACACGCCTCCATTTCCCCACCTGGACACAGGCAGAGGTGTGGCCACTGCATCACACGGATGCTCGCACATGCAGATACACACAGGAACCGCGCCCCCCCCACACACGCAGGTGTGTTTGTGTCACACCCCAAGTATTGCACAATGTCACATTACTCACAACCAGACAGTGTGATGCCCCCAGCTGCAGCCCAACACCATCAGACCAGGGTGCACAGGCCACACAGAGAAGCCCTGGGCCCCTGTCCCCATGTTGCAGCCCCATGTGGGCAGGAAGGAGGGGGAAGGCACTTCCTGCAGGACTATAAGACCCCTGGTGGGAATGGGGCTGGAGTAAGGGGAGTCAGGTGAGGGGCAGGGGGGAGGGGAGTGGGGTGAGAGGGAAGTGGAGGGTCTGAGTGGAAGAGGGCGGGGGCTGTGAGGGGAGGCAGGACGCAGGGATGAGGTAGCAGGATGGGAGGACAGGGGAGGGAGGGCTGGGGAACTCCTCCATTGGGAGGTGGGAATGACCTTCTCCATTTCAGAGACTGGCAAATGACAGGGAGAGGAGGGAGCGGCCCTGTTAGAGTCTGTGAGAGCTTGGCTGGGCCAGGCAGGCCTCCAAGAGAGCACAGTGGTGTGGCATGGCCGGTCCTGCTATCTGTCTGTCTGCCTAGGGCCTTGCAGTTCCAAGCATTGCCCAGGCATGGCCTCTGGGGATCTGGCCTGCTGGTCTCCAGCACTGGCCCTGCCTTGGTCCCTCAGCTTCACATCCTCATCTTGGCAAAGGGTCTAATAATGATTCATCCCTTTACAATGCTGTTGGGTGGTTCTTTCAGCAGCAGACATTAATTGAGCACCTGCTGTGTGCCAGACATTATGCTAGGCTGGGGGCTGGGGACATGATGGAGAGCAGCTTCTGGTGTTCTGAGGTGGGAATGAGATGTGTCCTCCAGGCATTGGGCATACAGCAGGCACACCATAAGTACCAGCCTCCCGTGAGCTCTCAATAGGTGGTTCCTGCATCCTCAGCCTCTGAGGACCCTGGCTGTTCTGAGAGGCAGCCCACCCTCTCCTTGGCCTCCTGACCCCGCCCCAGTCTTCCTTCACGGAGCATGTCAGAATCAGCGCCATAAGCCTCTGCCTGCAGCCTCTGTTACCTGTGGGCCTACGAGGGGCCCTCTCCAGCTGCCTGCCTTTCTTCCTCCTTCCTTCCTATATTGAGGATTGAGCCCTGGCATGCTCTACTGCTGAGCTACATCCTCAGTCCTCTTTATTTTTTATTTTGAGATGGCATCTCAGTAAATCGCCCAGGTTGGCCTCCAGCTTGTGATCCTCCTGCCTCAGCCTCCCAGGTAGCCGGAATTATAGTCCTGTGCCACCATGCCTGACTTTTCCCATTTCTTCTTTCTCCATCAAAGAGGTGGCTTCCTCTGCCTCTTCTGTTTGCTTTTAGGCTAAGGCACCCTGCCTTCAGCTGCCTCATCCCACCACATAGCACTGGGGATTTTAAAGTCCAGCCCTATGGAGGCTCCCTTTGAGCCAGGAGATTTTGGGCTCTGCCACCTACTAATGTGAAATCTCAAGCCTCAGTTTGGCTTCAGTTTCTGTATCTATAAAACAGGGCCAGCCTATTTGGTGGTACTGCTATGCTTAGCCAGGACTAGTACTTAGTAGTGCTCAATATAAAGGAATAACTTAATTTTAGCTATTCTGATTATTTTGCGAAACATCCTCTCCCCTCCCTCTAGCCCCTCCTCCCTGACTGGCCCTAAGCCAGTCCCATATCCCATCCACTGGCTTCAGAGACCGGTTGTGGAATGGTCGCATAACGCTCTCAGTCAATGAGCAGTGAGCTTTTTGGGGGGAATCCTGAGATTCTTGCTCACTGAGGGAGATTGGAAGCTGAGTCCCTGTACTGGAGCCCAGGGAGAAAACTCCCCTGAACATTAATCAACAGGTGAAGGAGGCCGTCATCTGAGCCCAGAACAAGCTATTCCTGAAGCTCATCCCTGAGTATTCAACCATCCATGTAATATTTGTTGAAAACTATTATGGGCCATGTGCCACTCCAGTTGCTGGAGACCATCCCCACCTCACAGTCATCGCAGTGCTGTTCCAGGCCTTTGCACTTGATGTGACTCATCAGTGCTCCTCCGAATTAAACTGTTTGGGTTCATTTATATTTGGGAGTACGGTGGGAATGGTCATTTCCAAATTTGAGCCTCCAGAGCTGTGCTTGGGAGCATGCAGTACTCAGAGATGCCTCTGGAGGGCGCAAGAGAAGCTGGCGGCTACACCTGGACAGCCGTCACCCAGGGGCTGAAGAAACTGGGAAAATCCATTGATGGTGGTGATGGTGGTGGTGCCGGGGGTGGTGATGGTGATGGTGGTGATGGTGGTGGCAATAATGGAGCACAATTTAGTTCCGGGCTTGTTTTAATTTTCATAACAGCCTCACAACATATGCACCATATCATCTCTATTTTCCAAATGAGGAAACAAAGGCACAGAGAGGTCTAGGAACTTTTCAAGGTCCCTCAGTGATAACACCCTTCTGGGGCTCACTGAGCTCAGTCATGATCCCCCTCCTCCGCTCCCAGTCACCTGCCAGATGTTCTCCAGCAGTGGCTGCATGTCCCCTCCGGATGGTGCTAAATCTGGCCTGCTCAACTTCAGGCAAACCAGATGCTCCACCTTGAGGACTGGAAGGCTTCCTGGAGGAAGCCACATTCAAGCAGGGACCTGGCGGAGGACGAGGAGCCAGGCAGCTGGAGTGAGTTCAGGCTGGGGCAGCGTGGGCAAGAGCTGGGGGTGAAGGGCCAGCCCTGGGCGGCTCCTGAGGCTCTTTGCATGAACATTTCCCGGACCCCACAGGGGCGAAGGCCCCACGGCTTTCCCAGCCCTGTTTCCACCCGTTCAGGGTTTCCTCTGAATGATCAAAGGAGATGACTGCCTACTCTCAGATTATCTGCAGCCCCATCTCTAAGGCCTGCGCATCCTGCGGCTGCTTCTTCAGTTTCGAATGCAGCCTCTGGAACAGGAAGGGGGCTGGGGGCCGCTGGGCCAGGGGTCACAGAGCCCCTTCTCGGTCACCTTCTTCTGTCCTTGAACCCGGAATCTGGGAGCCCCGGCCCACCCAGAGCCCCCGACCCCTGGGCCCAAACACTGCTGCCCTTGGTGCCCAAGGAGGCTCGGCTTCCGGTTGCCCGGGAGGCCCCATTCGAGGTACTTTGTAACCAGCATTTTCTCCTGTGTGCGCCAGGCCCACGTGGTTCACGGGACAGTCCTGCCTGGGCGCCTGGCACTGTTCTCGGCCTCTCTGTTCTCCTCTTGCCTCATCTGGAAACTGGAAAAGGGGCCATCTGTTGTCAAGTGCTCACGTAACACAACGGGCGCCCTTGTCATTGTAGTTCACGCGACTGTGACACTGGGCTCTCTGCGCTTCTCGGCCCACCCGGCTTCTTCCCTCACGACTCCAGGAAGAGGAACCCCAGTGGCGCACACAGACCTTTTCTGCACCCCGGGTTTCAGGATGTCTGTGGGGAAAGGGAAGCTCCTCATAGTCTGGGGGGGCGGTGAGCCCCACGTGGCGTCCTGAATGAGGAGGCATTCAGGCAGAGAGCCTGCAGGGGTCCCCAGAAAGGAGACCCGGGAGGAGGGGAGGATCCCTCAGGCAGACTCGGGGTGAGCTCACCTTCCCCGTCGGAGGCAGGACCCACGGGGGGAAGGGTCTCTAGTGTCTTGACAGCAGGTCGAGGGCAGCCCCCAGGGCCCCCCAGGTGGCGGCTGCTGGGTGGGGAGAGAGCCCCACCTAAGGATGTGGATGTGAGGTGTAGCCTTCTGGTCTGGTCTGAGGGTGGGTGGGTGCCACTGTGGGAGGAGGATGAGGACGAGGCTGTGGGCGCCGTGGGAGGTGACCAGCCAGGTGCAGCCTAGTTGTTGGGCTCTGGGGTGACACCCCATCTCTGGGTCTTGACCATGAGGCTGATTCCTTTGGGACCCTCCCTGGGCTGTGTTGGGGTTCCTCTGGCAACACATGGTGCCCAGGCTGCCACTATCCCAGCCCTGGTCTCCCTGTGGACGCAGCTCCGTCTTGGAGCCATGTGTGAGGGCAGGGATGGGCTGTCACTGCTGTCCTGATGGCTGGCGCACAGCGGAGCTCTGAACCATTAGGGGGTGGCCTGACTCAGTGGGGTCCTCCTCCACCCAGCTTTAGTCTGCACATGGAATCAATCAGTCACCCTGGGGACGGGCCCCCAGTCTGTGCCCCCTTGGAGGGGAAAGTGGGGACAAGCAGTTTCCAAAGGGTCCTGGGGACTCCCCTCCCCGGGCACCTCCCTGCTCAGCCTCAGCTGTGGGGCTGCTGTCGGGATCTCCCTTCTGTAAGCCCAGCCTGCAGCAGGCCACAGCGGCCCTCTAAGTCCCCTGCCCCACATGGCTGGGGCAGACACTCTGTGGCTCCGGAAATGCCCTCTGCCCTCCCCAAACACGTGACCCGCGATTTTCCTTGAACATAGCACTTTGTGACTTTGACATGAACTTCAAATGCAGCTTCTTTCCTGTCTTCGCATCAAAGAAGGAGGTTGAGTCGCAGAGAAGCTGCTGGTGAGAGCCCGAGGGACACCAGGCCTCCCAGCCCAGGCCCCACTCCTGCTGGCCTCTGTGCCGTCCCCGGGTTGCCCAGGTGAGCGCCCGTCTTGGGGCCTTGTGCTCATGTCCAGTGAGCCCCAGGCAGAGGCTGAGTAAAACTGTCCCCAAGTGTGAAAGTGGCAGGATATGGCTTCCTCACCCCGCCCCGTGTCTGAGGTGGGGGGAGCTGGCGGGTCTCAGGCCTGGGGCTGAGCTGACTTCTTGGGCCCCGTTCCTCACTCAGAGCCAGCTCGCTGGTGCCGGGGACCAGAGACCCCACAAGTGGCCCATCCACCTTGACATCCACCGGCACATCCCCAGGTAAGAGATGCCCGGATGGGGCCACCCTGGGCTGATGGGCTTGTCTGCGGGGAGGGCAGCGTGCTAGCCAGGAGCCGAGGGCCTCTCCTGCCGACCGGGAGGGCCCGTGTCCAGCTGGAGAAGGACAGCACATTGAGGAAAGCAGCTGTCCCTTCAGATGGCCAGTGACCCAGGAGTGTCCAGGGGACACAGAGATGCCTGCTGGGTCCCTGGCCTCCCGCTTGAGCCCTGTCAGGGCTGCATGTTTGGCTTCAGGAGCAGAGAAGTTTCCGGAAAGAGCAAGTGTGTGCTCCGGTCCCTGGGCCCCATGAATGCGAGGGTGGCTAACGGGGCTGTGAACTTGAACCACAAATGCTGGTTCAAGTCCTGATACCTGGCGCCCTCTGAGGAGGGGCCCAGGACGGGCTTGGCCTACTTATCAGGACCCGGAGAGGAGCAAGGCCACTGGGTTCTGCTCAGCTGCCTGGGGGGCTCCATCTGCACATCTTGTTTGATTCACAAATATGGACGCCTTGGAGGTGCAGATCCTGACCGGCAAGTAAGGTCACCTGCCTGTGACCTCAGGCAAGGCACCCGCCTCTCTGGGCTTTAGGCCTATCTACAAACCCGTCATGGGGTTCTCCTATGGCTTAAGAGGGAGACTGTCCCCAGGGTGCCTGGCACATAGTAGGTGCTTGCTGCACATCTTGCTAGGATCCTATTGTTATCTTTGGCTCTGGGCAGCCTCAGGCCCTGGACTTCACAGTTTCTAGAAACCCGGGGGCTGCAGCCACCAGACCACTCCATGCTGACGGCTCTTGCCCTGGGCCAGGGAGTAGGGTGGCGGCTGTGCTCCATCGGGAGCCACTCTGCCTCTCCACATTCCACAGGGACAGTCGATGTTTTCTGGAGATATTTTTGGTCATGCCTGGGGTGAGGGGTCTTTGGACATCTCCTACACAGAGGCCAGGAGGGCCGCTAACCCCTCTATAAGGCAGAGGGCCACCCACGCTGCCCTGTCTCTGTCAGGCCCTGTCTTCCTCACTCACCCCAAGTTTTCCCATCTCCCTTTTAGGGTCCCCAGAGCTTGAGTCCCAGAGAGGGAAAGCTTCTTGGTGAGGTCACACAGCTCCTAGGACCAGGCAGTTGAGCTTGGGGTTAGTGGTGGTGGGGGGCTGGCTGGCTGCAGGGGGTCCAGGGACACTGTGCCGTCCATCAGCAGATTCTTGGTGCTGGATTTGGGATCCTGCCTTATAAAGCCTGTGGCCAGGAGCAGGGTGTGGTGCTGCTCTGAGCTGAGGGAAGAGCCCAGGCAGAGGCCCCTCGGGGTTGGTCCTTTCCTGTCCCCATGGCCAGTGAGTCAGAGACGCCTCTCACCCACCCTCCGTCCCCTCCCCATGACCCTGGACCCCATCAGCTGCCGGGGTGTCTCCACCCATCAGAGCAGACTGGAAACCTTTCTAGGTACCCATTATTGGTGGCCTCTGCTCGACACGGTGTGTATAGGGGACCTACTATGTGTCTGGCTGATATGGGCAGCGGAGAAAGACAAGGTCTCCACTGTCACCGTCATGTTCTGGTTTTGTCAACACATCGATGCCTGCATCGTGTCTTAGGTGGTGACAAAGCTGGGACAGGGATCGGGAGGGGAGGCCATGTCAGAGGGGAGGTCAGAGAGGCCCTTAGAGCAGGGGACTTTCAGGCAGAGGACAAAGGAAAGAGTGCCCAGGCAGAGGGCACATGTGGTGCAAAGGCCCTGAGGCTGAACTGTACCTGGTTAGTTCAAGGGACCTGAACAAGTAACACAGGGAGGCCGCACAGCTGGAGGGGCAGGGAGGGCAGGAGGTGACGGGCACGTCACACCAGGCATTGGGGGCCACGGTGAGGGGCTCAGCTTTTGCCCTGAGTGAGGTGGGAGCCCAGGAGGGCTGGAGGATGTGCTGTCACATGCTCTGACCAAAGCCCTCCTGCTAGGTCCCTTGGGATATATGTATAAAACACCCCTCACCCCAGGCGTGACCATATATAGCACCAGGGTTTGATCCCAGGGTGCTTAACCACTGAGCCACATTCCCAGCCCTTTTTAATATTTTATTTAGAGACAGGGTCTCACTGAGTTGCTGAGGACCTCACTAAAGTGCTGAAGCTGGTTTTGGACTTGCCATCCTCCGCCTCTTGTGATCCTCCCGGTGCCTCAGCCACTGGGATCACAGGCCTGTGCCACCAGGCCCGGCTCCCTTGGGACCTCGTTTCCTCTGTTGTATGAATGCCTCCGTGTCCCCTGTGGCCTCTCACAGTGGGCAGTGAGTGAGGTGTTTGGTGCTCGGCGTGTGTCCTATGGGACAGTGGACCTGTTCACTGCCCCTGAGTCACAGCCGAAGAGGCCACACAGATCTTCTCAGAGCCTTTCCTGGCTTTCCACAGCGACCTGAAAACCTCTGACACTCAGCCCCTTTCCTCTGTGATGCTCCGGGTCTCTCTGGGACAGACGCGATTTCCCGCTGCTGTTCCCCCTGGAGGACACCTGAATGTTGGAACTTCAGGCAGGTTCCGGATCCAAGTGTTTCTCCTCCTACCTCTTGGCTTGGGCTGAGTCAAAGCTGGTCTCCCGTGGCTATCCCTGGGGTGACCTAGGAGGGCCGTCGGAGAAAGACAATGAGAATCTCGGAGCTGGGAGCTCAAGAGGAGGGGGAGGGCCAGCCCAGGGTGTCTGGGTGACAGCTAACAGCTGGCTGAGAGTCCGGTGGCCTAAGCCCCAGGCCTGCTTGTGCCTCCTGACCCAGCCCTTGGGTCAGCCCAGGCAGGACTGGGCTGGGAGCTCCAGAGCTGGGTGTGCCCTGGCCAGGCCTGGAGGTGCAGGGACGCAGCTCAGGACAGGTGGATCCACGGGGAGGCTGCAGACTGGCCTGGCTCGTCTGAGAACTGCTGCTTCCTGCTGGCCTGGCCTGGAGACGGGCCTTGGCAGGAGGCCACGAGCCCACGTCTTGCCCTGGACCTTCAGCTCCTGCCTCTGGTCTCTCTCTGGTGTCCTCAGTATCTCTGGCCCCAGGGCCCCTGTGTTTTGCTGATGAGGTCGGGTCAGTCCGGCAGGGCACAGGGAGATGGGTGCAGAGGCGTGCTGGGCTGGCCCGGGGTCGGTGGGGGTTGTTATCATCATTGTCATCGACACGGGAAGGCTGGGGAAAGCCGAGACAGAGGGCCAGCTCCTGGGACACCCTGGCCACTCTCAGCCTGTGACCCTGGACTGGGCCCTGAGGACCAGCCTCCTCCCATCTCTTCGGCCTGACCCCCTTCCTGCTACCCAGGCTGCACCTGTGGCCACCCTGGGGCGGAACTTCTCAAACCGAGTTGCCGACGGCTTCCTGCCGCAGCTTCCTGCCCAGGGACCAGTGCCCCCCCCCCCCCGACCCGCCCACCATGTGCCTGGACAAGCCCCCACCTCGCTGCTGCATCCTGTACCCTAACCCTTGATCGGAGCTGCCAGGAAGGGCCAGCTGGATTGGGGGGGTGGGGGGCACTGCATGGATAAAAATATGGAGGCAAATTTGAAGGAAGCAAGAAACAGCCAGGTGGGCAGAGGGCGGGTGGGGGTAGATCCACTGAGATCAGTAGTGGGGACAGGGTGGGTCCTTGAGCCCAGGAGGCTTAGGAGCAGCTTACAGATGCTGGAGCTCAGCTCCTGTGGAAACAGATTGTGGGGTTCAGCCCACCACAGGCGCCCTGTGAGTTAGATCTGTATCTCAGGTTGTATTAATAGAAACAGTTGGTAGAGATCAAAGGAGGTGATGCCAGCACAGGCTGACCTCAGGCTACAGAGCTGAGCTGGGGGAGGGGTGGGGGTGGCAGAATGGGTAGCCACAGACTGGATGACCCAAGTCAGGGACAAGGCTGGGGAAGGAGGAGAGTAGAAAGGATCAGAGCAGGAGGAGGCAAGCCAGAGGGTTGCTGAGCTCCGCAGGGCTTCAGGGGATTCACTGGTGTCCATCACGTAGGGGACGCAGCATTGAGGAGGGCACTGAGTGCTTGCCTGGCACTACCACAGCTTGGGAGCTGGGATTAGCAGCGGGTGTAGACTGCCAGGCTGGATGAGAGTTGGGATGGAAGTCCAAGACCCTGAGAGCAGCAGATGGCCCTTAATGACATTCCCTACTTTCTAGGTGTGGTGGCACGCTCCTGTAATCCCAGCAATTGTAGAGGCAGAGGCAGGAGGACAGCAAGTTCCAGGCCAGGCCCTTAGTGAGGCGCTGTTTCAAAAGAAAATCTAAAAAGCCTGGTGATGTGGCTCCGTGGTTAAGCACCCCTGGGCTCAATCCCCAGTACCAAAAAAAAAAAAAAAAAAGATAAAAAATGAAAAAACAAAGAAAGAAAAAGAAAGAACAACTCTTCCCTGCCCCACTTCCTTTATCATTTTTTAGTGCAGGACATGCCTATCCCTCCCAGCTCTTTCCCGCTCAAATAAACAGGTTGAGTGGCAGTTTACGTACAGTAAGATTTCTCTGCCATCTGAGTGAAGTCTGAGATCTGACGAAGTCATGCAGCCAGGACACTGCCAGCTCCATCACCATGTTGCCCCAATCCCTGGCCACTCTGTGGTCAGCCCCTGCCCCAGGGAACCTCTGACTCCTCCATCCCCGCAGGTTTGAACTGAACCTCAGAGTCTGGCTTCTCTGAAGCCTTCCAGATGCCCCTGGGCCATCTCACTCACTGACTCCCATTGCAGGCTGCTCCTCTCTGCCCCAGGCCCATCCCTGCCCAAGGCTGGACACCCAGGGTGCATGCGGCTCTCCCGATCCAGATTGAACCCAGGGGTGCTTAACCACTGAGCCACATCCCCAGCCCGTTTTATATTTTATTTAGAGACAGGGTCTCCCTAAATTGCTTAGGGCCTCACTAAGTTGCTGAGGCTGGCTTTGAACTTGTGATCCTCCTACCTGAGGCTTCCATGCCCCTGAAATGACAGGTGTGTGCCACTGTGACCAGCCCACAAAAGCTTCTTGTACCCTTGCTTACACTTTCATAACTAAGAAGGGTACCTGAGGTCCTGTGCCCCAATATTAGCTCAAGCCCAGGTGGCCTTGCTGGGCCCACCTTAGCAGAGGGACGACTGGTAACTGCTATGGGGAGATTTTTTTCACCTACATTATATAAAAACTTACAAAGATACATAAAATAGAAAGAAGTGATTTCATGCCCCTTACCCACCTCCCATATTCTACAATTCACATTTTGCTCTATTTATCACAGACTGTTGATCCTCATTGTATACAGATCCTGTGTTTAGAGACCCTGTTTCTAAATAAAATATAAAATGGCTGGGGATGTGGCTCAGTGGTTCAGCACCCCTGGGTTCAATCCGGACTGGGAGAGCCGCACCCACCCTGAGAGTTGCTGGGATTACAGGAGTGCACCATCGCACCCGAGCTCGACAACAAATCTTAACAAGTCTGTAGATACATTATTTTTGTGGTACTGGGGTTGATCAATGCCTGGTGCCTGCGGGACAAGCACCCGATACCGAGCAACACCCCCAGCCCAACCACACATATTACATAAGGTGCCTTGAAACAGAAGGACACATAACAAGGTCACAGACATATCATACCTTGAAAATGTGTGCAGAGTCTGGTAGGAACCTAAATCTATATTTCCTCGAGGACTCTTGGTTCAGTGTTTGTTAGTCTTACAGTGATTTTTAAGAACTTTGAGTGACAAGTATCCTATCCACACACTGCTCCTTGAGCATCCTCCAATCAGGATTTGTTTTTGGATACCTTTCAAAATCAATTACAGTTGTCAGCACAAAGCCCACCTAGACATTCTGCATTCAGAGCAGTAACCAGGGATCCTGTGGCATAGTATGGTTCTTTCTTATTGAGGGTCGAATACAATGACATACAAAACTCTTAAGTGTAAGCCTGGCACGGTGGCCCATGCCTGTAGTTCCAGCAACTCAGCCCTGGCTGGGGATGTGGCTCAGTGGTTAAGCACCCCTGGGTTCAATTCCTGGACAAGACAAGGAGGAGGAGGAGGAGGAGGAGGAGGAGGAGGAGGAGGAGGAGAATTATTATTCTTAAGTGTACACTGAGTTTTTATTAATTCAGACCTATGTAGCTGGACCCCGTTCAAGATACCATTGTCACCATGACCCCAGCAAGCTTAGGGTAGGCAAATTTAAATCATCTGCCTTACCAGCTTATCTATCTACCCTTTCCCCAATCCCACATTGTTTAATGGTTATATTCAAGTTCACATTGGAGTTAAACTCTAATGTGTTAAATTGATCCCCTATTGATGGATATTCAGATTAGTTTACCCTTTGTAGAAACTTGTCAAGGAAGGGAGAGGGGCACGGCCAGGGTGGATTTCCAAGAGGGGAACAGGTAGAAGAGCAGGAAAGGCTGATGCGGTCCTTGGATGAACAAAGCTTGTTCCAACCTTAGAGCCTCTGCACACGCGGTTCCTGCTGTCTGATGTGTTCGCTGCTCCCAAAGTTTTTGGAAGGTTTTTTCCTCCTTATCCTTCTAATCTTGCCTTAAAGGCTGCCTCCTCAGAGAAGGTGACCATCCTAGCTAGAGTGACCTCTGTATCTTCAATATCATTCTGTTTATTTCCTTTATAATCCCGACTTTAATCTGCAATGCTTAATTGTGTTCCCGCCTCTGCCTATCACATGCCCCCATGTTATCATCGGAGGGGCAGGAGGAACCACGTCTTATGCAGCCATATCCCCAGCACCAGGGCGGGGAGGGTGGACACAGTAGAGTTCAGCTCGTGCTTGGGAAATGAAGGGTTGGTTACAGGTGGTGGGGCTCGGGGACTGTAGAGTGTCAGGTGGGTTCGGGACTCCAGATCTGTGTTCCGGGCGTCGTGGCTCCTCTCCAGTTGACTGGCACAAGGCGGGCTCTGCGCAGCGTCTCTCGGGCCTCCCCTGGACCCGATGGAGGGGCTTATCGATGCACCCCCCTCTGATCCACAGGGCCCGGCGAGGTGCGGGGCGCGCGGCCCGCGCAGGCCGGTGGCGGCGATGCCGGACCCCGCGGCGCACCTGCCCTTCTTCTACGGCAGCATCTCGCGCGCCGAGGCCGAGGAGCACCTGAAGCTGGCGGGCATGGCCGACGGGCTGTTCCTGCTGCGCCAGTGCCTGCGCTCGCTGGGCGGCTACGTGCTGTCGCTGGTGCACGACGTGCGCTTCCACCACTTCTCCATCGAGCGCCAGCTCAACGGCACCTACGCCATCGCGGGCGGCAAGGCGCACTGCGGCCCCGCCGAGCTCTGCGAGTTCTACTCCCGCGATCCCGACGGGCTGCCCTGCAACCTGCGCAAGCCGTGCAACCGGCCCGCGGGCATGGAGCCGCAGCCCGGGGTCTTCGACTGCCTGCGCGACGCCATGGTGCGCGACTACGTGCGCCAGACCTGGAAGCTGGAGGTGAGAGCGCGGGCCGCGGGGGCGCCGGAGGAGCCACGGTGCCCAGTCCCTGCGCGGTGCGGGGACTGGGGGTCTTCTTCGCCCGCCTGCGTGATGCTGATCTGATGCGTTTGCTTTGGAAGTCGGAGGGAGGGGGCCCTGGCCAGGGGCGGGACCTAGGCGGTGGCTTCGTGCTGGTGGTGGAGGTGGGCTGTCCCCCACTGCCCGAGTGCCGGAGCCAGTGATGGAAGTGTGGACCTGGAGAGGCCAGGCTTGCATTGGGGGCTTGAGAGGAGGGTGGGTGGCTGCGGGTGTCCTGGGGTCCGGCTGCTGGTGAGGCCCCAGGTGTGCGCAGCCGCCCTGCGCCAGGTGCGCAACTGCCCCCATCTTCAAGCTAAATGCGCGCTTGGGCCTAGGCTGGAAGACAAGGCCTGGGGCTGGGTGACTCCCTGGACAGATTAGGAAGGCGACCTTGGCGGGCGATGGGAGTGGAGGTCTTATGGGGCCAATCGGGAGGGCCCAGGAGACGGGAGAGGGTTTCCATAGCCAGGCACTTGAGACCCTTACAACTTTCCTTCCCTTCTCCTTCCCTAGGGCGAGGCCCTGGAACAGGCCATCATTAGCCAGGCCCCCCAGGTGGAGAAGCTCATCGCCACCACGGCCCACGAGCGGATGCCCTGGTACCACAGCAGTCTGACGCGCGAGGAGGCGGAGCGCAAACTCTACTCAGGCTCGCAGACCGACGGCAAGTTCCTGTATGTGGGGCCCGGGGTCTGGGGGCCGTGGGGGCTGGGGTTATTGACTAGCGTCCTGGGGCCCCGGGCAGACCCGACTATGCAGGGCGGCCTCCAGGGGACTGGCCCCGGCTCACCCGCGTAAAGTGGGTTGCTGTGCCCGTTTCTGGTGAGCAAAGGAACTTTTGTCTGGGAAAGTAGCTGTAATGGGTAGCCAGGCCTTCAGAGTTGGCGGGCCTGGGGGTTTCTGTCACCCACTTGGCTGTGGGTTTGGGGCGTGGACCCGAATTTCTGCCTTCCTCAGTTTCCTCTCTTTCATTTAACAAACATTTACTGAATTCTTATTGGGTGCCAGTCACTGAGGGCATGGTAACAAGCCACACAGACACAAGTGCCTGTCCTCCTGGGGCAGGTAGGAAAAAAGAAAAAAAAAAAACCTAATAAAATCTAGACTCTGCCAGATGGTGGTAGGTGCTAGGTGTGTGCAGGTGGGGAGGGGCTGGAGGAAGAGGCTTTCCCCAAAAAGTAACTTTAGAAAATTTTTCTATTTGATCTTTTTATTTTAATTTTTTTTAGAGAGAGAGAGAGAGAGAGAGAGAGAGAGAGAGAGAGAGAGAGAGAATTTTTTAATATTTATTTTTTAGTTTATCAGTGGACACAACATCTTTGTTTGTATGTGGTCCTGCCAGGCGAGCGAGCTACTGCTTGAACCACATCCCCAGCCCCTATTTGATCTTTTTAGATGTACATGTCAGTAGATTGTGAAAGAAAAGTGACCACAACACTCAGAGCAACCAAGAGATCTTTATTATAGCAGTGCAACAGAGGAGAAAAGAGAGAAAGAGGAGAGAGAGAGAAAGAGAGCAAGAGGGAGACAGAGAAAGCAAGAGAGACAGAGAAAGTGAGAGAGAGAGGGTCCCGGCAGGAGGGAGTTTTTATAGCCCACATCTAATGAGGTCTCTGGGTCTGCAAGCTGCCTTGTTGGCACAAGGGGGGTTATGTGTTTGGCCTTGAGCAGAGGGTTGAGTGTTCAGCCTTGAGCGGGGGCTTGGGCGTTTGGGCTTGAAGCAAATAGTTGATAAAGAACCAGACAGAGGGTTTGAGAGGCCAGGTCATCCTACAGCTAACTTTGTTTGGCATGCCCTGCAGACAGCTTACTCAGCCTGTCCTGCACCTAACAGATCGTATGTTGACATGTCATACTCACATGGAGTACGACTTCCCATTCTTGTGGTTGAACATGATGTGGAGTTTCACGAGTTGTGTGTTCGTTCACATACGAACTAGGAAAGTGAGGTCCCATTCATTCTATTCTCTTTCCTGTTCCCAGCCCCCTTCCCTTCATTCTTCTTTGTCTAATCGGAGGTACTTCTAATCTTTCCTATCCCCATCCCTTATTGTGTGCTAGCCTCACATATCAGAGAAAACATTTGGCCTTTGGTTTTTCTGGGATTGGCTTATTTCACTTAGCACGATAGTCTCCAATTCCATCCATTTACCAGCAAATGTCACAATTTTATTCTTTTTTATGGCCGAGTAATATTTCATTGTGTATGTGTACCACCTTTTCTTTACCAATTCATCTGTTGGAGGGCCTCTAGGTTGGTTCCATAGCTTAGCTATTGTGAATTGAGCTGCTGTAAACATTGATGTAACCACTTCACTGTGCTGTGCTAATTTTAAGTTCTCTGGTGTATGTCAAGGAGTGAGATAACTGGGCCAAATGGTGATTTCATTCCAGGTTTTCTGAGGCATCTCCATATTGCATTCCAGAGTGGTTGCACTAATTTGCAGTCCCACCAGCAGTGTATGAGTATACCTTTTTCCCCACATCTTCACCAACATTTATTGTTACTTGTGTTCTTAATAATTGCCATTCTAATTGGAATGAGATGAAATCTCAGTGTAGTTTTAATTTGCAATTCTCTGATTACTAGAGATGTTGAACATTTTAAAAATATACTTGTTGATTGATTGTGTTTCTTCTTCTGTGAAATGTCTGTTCACTTCCTTTGCCCATTTATTGATTGGTGTTAAGTTTTTTGAGTTCTTTATATATCCTGGAGATTAATGCTGTATCTGAGGTGCAGGTGCCAAAGATTTTCCCCCATGTGGTAGACTCTCTCCTCACGTTCTTGATTGTTTTCCAAAAGGTGACTGTGAGTAAAGAACTGAAGGGGGAGAGGAGGGACCCCTGAAGGTCTAGGGGTGTAGCTCAGTGGTAGAGTGCTTGCCTAGCACCCCAAAAACAAGACAACAAAATCCAAACCAAACCAGAAGACAGGAAGAGACCGAGCAGCTTATAGCTGAAGGTGCTCCGGGAAAGCTGGATGTCAGGGGCAGAGATCGGAGGCAAGGATTTATTTGGCATGTTCTGGAAACATGGAGGAGGCCAGTGTGCAGAGCCCAGTGAGGGAGAGAGTGGAAGGAGGTAGGTGGCTCTGACTTTTCCTGAGTGAGGGCTTGCTCTCTCCAACTGTCCAGTAGGGGACAGCAGAACCCACCCCAAGGATAGAAGTTCACAAATTAATATGCATCAAGCCATAGTGTGGTACCAGACAGATGGGAAAATGCACTCCTGTCAGTGTGTGCTTGTGTGTCTATGTGTGTGTGTGTGTGCATGTGCGCATGTGTGTCTCAGGCCCAGCTGAGACAGTGTGGCTGCTAGGTCATGAAAGATTCTCTAATGCTCTTAAAATCCTCTGGTTTGAAAGCCCGGCCGGAGCTGCCACTTTCCGGCTTGGATGTGAATTCTGTTGTGTTAACAGATGTTATCCAGATGAGAGCCGAGGTCTCTCAGGCCTCGAGATACAGAGAAACAGAGTTACTGCCCCTCTCCTATGACCCCAGGAAGTCCAGGGTCCTCCCCCAAATCCATGGGGGTCAGTTCCCAGGGCTTCCCTTCTGGTACTTCTTGATTTGAGTACCTACCCAGAGGAATTCCTGCTGTCACCCGCTTTCCCTAGGGCTGGTCCCTCTTCTGGAGCCTGTCCTCTTGGAGGAACTGACCTCCTTCCTCAATTTTTCCCACCCACGTGAGGCCTATGCAGATTGTCAGCACATCTCCCAAAAGATAAGTCCCCTCTCAAGATTCCGCTGGCAGCTGATGAAATAATACTTTTTTTTTTTTACCCTAACTCATAGATTTAGGCTGCACAGTGAAGTGACATTTCCAAGGATTTTGAGGGACCCTTTGATTGATTGCTGTTTAAAAGCTGCTGCAAGACAGCTTTTCAATAACTTTTGAGTTAGGGCTATTTTCTCCAAGGGAAAACCTTTGCATTTGTATCAGTTAGCTTTTGCTGTTTAACAAACTTCCCCATGACCTATTGGCTCAGAGCAACACGCAGTTGATTACTTCTCACAATCCTGTGAGCAAGCTGAGCAGTTCTCATTTGGGTTGGGACCAAATACGTTGGGACGGCCATGCTCAGTGATGGGGATGAGGGACGAGCTGGCTGTGGAGCCTCATTGCCCACTGGGCTAGCCTGGGCTCATTCACATGGTGCAGGTTGTAGGTTTCTCAAGAATAGCCAGATGGGCGAGTTCCAAGACGCAGTGCTTCTCAGACCTCTGCGACTGATGTCCTCTTGACTGCAGCAGGTCACATGTCCAAAACCAAAGTCACCGCGGAGGAGGGACTACTCAAGGGAGAGGGGTGAAGATGGCGAGTTTTGTAGCCTATCAATCAGAAGATTGGAGCCAGAGGGTCACGATGAAGGCGTGGGCATCTTGAGCATGGGCCAGCACTGGGGCCAGCTTTCTTTCTGTTTGGACGGTGGACAGCAGGACCTCCACCTGGGGTGTCTGGAGCACTCCACCTCCTCATGCATGGAGATGCTGGGCCACGTGTCGCATCTCCTTGACCAGATGCTGCACCCCCGACCGCAGCGGTGATGCTCAGATGTCACTGACACTGGGTGGCAATGCGCACAGCCCTGCCCCACCTGCTCACCAGCACGGCACCTGCTGGGGGTCCCTCAGCTCTCTCTGTTACTGCAGCGCTTTCTTTCCTCCTCCTCTGCTTCTCCTTCATCAAATATGAATTCCTCTTTCCCTTGCTCTTGTGGCTGGGGTGTCTTCCTCTGGCTTCAAGTCCCCAGTGTGGCTTTTCATCTCTGCCTTGCTCTTCCCTTCTCCTCCCCACCTCCTGTCCTCTGAGCCTGGCCATCTCACACTCACCCCCCCCCCCATCCATGGAAGGATCCGCCCCTCCCATGGCTTAAGCGTCCCCACGTTCCCGGGGCAGGAGGAGCAGGAGGGACCCCGAGTCCCCAGGCTGGCTTCAGCGTCAGCCGTGACGTGGCTTTGACCTGTTTGTGTCTTCAGCTTCCACATTCCAGTCTCTTTGACCAAGGATTCTACTGCCCCAAGGAAAAGTGGGCCAGCAGCAGCCCTGGCTGGCTTGGAGTTGGCCAGCCAATGGGGAGGCGAGGACCTTAGGAAACCCAGGGCCAGTGGCTCCGAGCAGCTGTCAGCACTGTCGGGAGGCACAGAGGACCAGCGTTGGCTGGGGGGAGTGGCAGCTGGGGGGAGCCTGGATCTGGGCATGGCCAGTGGCATGGGAAACAGCTGGAAAAGTGTCAGTGTGAGTGACGGTGCCTCATTCTAGGGACTGTCCAGAGAGCAGGGAAGGAGACGGGGAGCCAGGCTTTGGACAGAAACCAGTCCCTGAGGCTGAGAACTGCACGGGCAGCCTGTAGACAGTGGGGGCTGGAGGTCAAGGTGTCTGCGCCAGAGCCCCATGGGAGGCAGGGCAAGAGGGACATCCCCAGCAATCCCAGGGCGGGTGGGGGACAAGCCTGCAGCTGGCCGGTTCTGGGACAGGGATTCAGGGTGTGGTAAAAGATACCTGCCCCTCAGGCCTAGAATGATGACCGGGCCACCACGAGCTTGTCACAGTGGCCCTCCCTGTGTGGTCTGGGTAGAAATGACTTCCACATCTCCCCAAGAGACTGGTTTTAAATCTACCTACTGCAGGCTGAGTGTCCCCTGGGAGGTGGCTTTGCATCTGCCATAGATGGCCAACTGTCCGTTGGTACGAGTCTCAGTGAACCTCCCCGATGGCTGGGTGCGGGTGGTAGAGGACCAGGTGGTCCCCCAGATGCCCACCCTGCGGCTGAGCATCCAGTCATGGGTGGCCGAGTGTCCACTGTGGGTGGTCAGTAACCCCCATGAATGGCCACACGTCTGCCCCTGGACAGCCGTGCGTTGCCCTGCAGACCCAGCTGCTGTCCTCCTGACTGCCTCTCCCTACAGCCTGTCAGTCACCAGAAGGCGCAGAGGCCGAGGGAGGCCGGCCTCGTCTTCCCCAGCCTCTGCCACTTCTCCAAGTGGCTCCAGGGTATGGAGCCCTTAGGGTGGTGTATGGGGACCAGAGGCACAGTGGGGGTCTCCCAGGTGACGGTACGGTGACATCCCTCCTCGCCACCCCTCCAGGCTGAGGCCCCGGAAGGAGCAGGGCACATATGCGCTGTCCCTCATCTACGGGAAGACAGTGTACCACTACCTGATCAGCCAGGACAAGGCCGGCAAGTACTGCATCCCCGAGGGCACCAAGTTCGACACGCTGTGGCAGGTAGGACCCTGTTCCGGGGGGACGCCATGGCCCTCGGCTCCCTGGTGGGAGGGCCCTGCCTGACACCTGCTCCCGCAGTTGGTAGAGTACCTGAAGCTGAAGGCCGATGGCCTCATCTACTGCCTGAAGGAGGCCTGTCCCAACACCAGCGCCAGCGCAGCGGCAGGTGAGTGGCACCCGGGGCTGGGGGGGCACGAGGCCCCACCCCTCCCTCACTGTCCCTTCTGCTCCTTCAGGGGCCGCTGCACCCACTCTCCCAGCCCACCCGTCCACGTTCACGCAGGTGAGTCAGCCGGGTCCTGGGGCTGGGGACTCAGCGCTGGGCGGGCGGGCTCCGGGGCCAGCGGGCGTGGAGAGGGGTTGCCATGCAGCAGGTACTGGCCTCAGGAGAGGGGCTGGGCACCCCGGCTTGGGTCCCACTGACTGCTGCCGACCCTGTGATCTCTAGGCTCAGAGACGGGTGGACACCCTCAACTCCGATGGATACACCCCTGAGCCAGGTGAGCTGGCAGAGGTGGAGGTGTGGGCGGTGTCCTCCTGCCCAGCTGAGCAGGGTCCAGGGCTGGGCTGTGGCCTCAGCAGGGGAGGATGAGGCCAGCCTGTGGCCCTGGCCCATGCCCACCACACCTGCCCATGCACCTGCGTGTCCCAGTGCGGGCCAACCCAGGGGACAAACCCTGGCCACCTGGGGACTCCCTGTGGACAGACCCACATTTTTGGAGTGCTTACCATGCGCCGGGTGCCTGTCACATTCCCTGGTTGCTGTGTGAGAGTTCCTTGAATCCCCCGAGGGCCCTGGGAAGTGATCCTGGTGATTGGCAGAGGGGAAGGGGCAGACAGGCGGCCAGGGCTTGAAACCGAGCAGAGCCAGCTCCCGGGTGCTGTCTCAGGTGCTCCCGAGTCCCACGTGTGGGTACACACCAGTGCACATGGGTGCGTGTGGGTCTGTGCTCCGTGGGTGTGCACACGGGCACTCTCCTCCAGAGGACTCAGTTGGGAGGTACATACCTGGACCCAGGCAGGCCCAGCCCAGGTGTGCACACATGAACACACACACGTGCACACTCCAGCTGGCACCCCCTGGGGATGTGTGGCTACCCCTGCACGTGCCTCCTGAGTCTCTTCCACATGGCTTCACGGGGCACCCTCAGATGTGACAGGAGTGTGTGTGCAAGTGACACTCACAAGCATACACCTCCTCATGTGCATCTGCATCCTGCCCGTGCCGGGCCGTGTGTGTCCAGGGCACCTGCCTTGCGGGGCTGAGGCTGCCCCGCCCTCCCCACCCTGCCCCCCTCTCTGCCTCTGACCTGGGAGCACCCTGTGTGTGTGCCCAGCACGCCTGGCGTCCTCAGACAAGCAGCGGCCGATGCCCATGGACACAAGTGTGTACGAGAGCCCCTACAGCGACCCCGAGGAGCTCAAGGACAAGAAGCTCTTCCTGAAGCGTGAGAACCTCCTCGTGGCCGACATTGAACTTGGCTGTGGCAACTTTGGCTCAGTGCGCCAAGGCGTCTACCGCATGCGCAAGTATGGCCATGCTTGATGTCCCCTCAGGGACATCACTGTGCTGGGGGCAGTGGGAGCAGACTCGGGGACAGGGGCTGCTGCTTGCTGGAGGAGTCCCCGGAAAGCTCAGGATCCTGACAGGCAGCGAAGGTCACGGGCCTGGGCCAGGGAGAGCGTGGGCCAAGCTGTGTTGCCTCAGAGGCCTCGGGGTGTCCCAGGGGAGCTGCAGAGAGGCGCCCATGTCCCCCCTGCAAGACAGGGGAGGGGCGGGGGCTAGGTGGCTCTCTCCAGCCGTGGGCAGCTCCCAGTGGGGCCCTGGGCTGTGCGCTCTGGGGGGCAGATGCTCCCCGCAGCTGGAGAGAGAGTGCCTTGGTGACAGTGTCCACTGCACGTGGGGGGTGGGAGAGGGACAGGAGGGCAGGACGTGGCCGACCCAGGCATGCGCCCCCCATCGCCCGTGCCCCGGGCAGGAAGCAGATCGACGTGGCCATCAAGGTGCTGAAGCAGAGCACGGAGAAGGCGGACAAGGACGAGATGATGCGGGAGGCGCAGATCATGCACCAGCTGGACAACCCTTACATTGTGCGGCTCATCGGCGTGTGCCAGGCCGAGGCGCTCATGCTGGTCATGGAGATGGCCGGCGGCGGGCCCCTGCACAAGTTCCTCGTGGGGAAGAAGTGAGTTGGTCCCAGCACCCGCGGGCCACCCAGGCTGGGGCCCCATCCCGTCCACCCTCCCAGGGCCACCCAGGAGAGGGTCACCACACTGACACGGGGGAGTGTGGGCAGGCCAGCGCACACCAGCCTGGTCATGCACGCCCACCCTGACACTCACACTCCCGCCACCAGCCCAGCTTCGAGTCCTCAGCGCCTCCAGGTGCACCTCAGTGGCATCAGGGCTGGCCCATAGGGTTCCTCCAGGATTAACCGAGTCAGTACTTTCAGAGTGATCAGATGGCATCGGCACAGAAGCTGTGTAAACACCAGCCCATCCAGCTGCCCAGGTTCTCTGGGTCAGATTCATGGCTGTGGAACTGCCGATCGTCGATTATCTATAATTGGAAGCAGCAAACGGCAGCCGCAGCTTTTTGTACTGTGTGGTTTTACATTTTTATTTTGGTTTTGGGTACTGGGGATTGAACCCGGGGATGCTCAACCACGGAGCCACATCCCCAGCTCCCCTTTTTAAATTCTTGATTTTTAAAAAATATTACTTTAGTGGTCAATGAACCTTTTATTTATTTATATGGGGTGCTGAGAATCAAACCCAGTGTCTCACACGTGCTAGGCAAGCGCTCTACCTCTGAACTACAACTTCAGCCTCCTCCCCCCTTTATTTTGAGACAGGTTCTTGCTAAGTTGCTTAGGGCCTCGCTAAGTTGCTGAGGCTGGCCTCAAACTTGCGGTCCTCTTGCCTCATCCTCCCAAGCTGCTGGGATTATAGGCGTGCACCACTGTGCCCAGCAGTTTTATATTTTTAAAGAATATAAAAAACAGGGCTGGGGCTGGGGCTCAGTAGTAGAGCGCTCACTTAGCATGTGCAAGCCCTGAGTTTGATCCTTAGCACCACATAAATAAAATAAAGGTATTGTGTCCAACTACAATTGAAAAAATATAATATTAAAAAAATATATAAAAAACAAAGTGTATATGACAGGGACCATATGCAGCTGACAAAAGCTAAACTATTTGCTATCTGGTCCTCTACTGAAAACTTCTGTCATTTCATTTGTGATCGTCATGCCCACACTCACGGCCACAGACCCGCATGTGCAGGCCCACCGGGAACATTTTTGCTAATCCCTTCTCATGAGCATACATGCCTTCACCCTGTGTCCCCAGGCACACATTTGGTCATTGAACAAGTGTTTGTTGGACAGGTTTTGGTGACAGGAACTATTATAAGCACTTGGGGTCATCAGTAATAGAAGCAGTAAAGCCCCTGCCCTGTATTCTGGTTGGAGAAGAGAGCAATGAATAATAATCAGGAGAAAATACTGAGCATGTTAGAAGATTGATTCTGCAGGAGCAAGGAGCTGAGCAGGTCAAGAGGGTTGGGTGTCTGGGTGGAATATGAATTTTGAGTAAACTGAGGGTGGTTGCCAAGCACAGATCTGCAGAAGAGCATTCCAGAAAGAAAGCACAACCTGTGCAAAGGACCTGAGGTGAGCTGAGCCTGGTATGGTGGAGGATCAGTCAGGAGGGAGCTGATGTGGGCTCAGCAGTGATGGGTAGAACCATGTGGGCTGTGAGGAGTTCTTGGACCCGGTGGGATCCCTGGGAGGCTGTGAGCTGAGGGACACCAGGGCCTGAGATGCAGGGAGGTCAAGCCTTGGGAGACAGCAAGGAGGGAGCCCTGAGGCCTGGCTGTTTCCCCAGGTGAGTGATGCTGGGGCCTGGGTCAGGGGGCAGAAGCAAAGGCAGAGAGAAGTGGGAGATTCTGGAGAGACTCTGAAGACAGTGGATGTGGAGGAGGAGGAGCTGGGGGCAGAAACAGGACAGAGGTGCAGGGAAGATGGGTGGGGAAGATTGGGCCTGTGTGCGCCCAAACACCAGGAGCCCGGCTTTGGCTGTATTATCTTTGAGATGCCTATGAGGTGCCCCCATGGGCACATGGCCTAGGCTTGAGGATTGTCACATATGGGTGATACTAATAGCTTCCAGAATGGCAGAGGGTTTTGTCTGTTTTTCTGCCAGCTGTGTCCCCAGCCCATGCCTGGCACACAGCAGGTGCTCAATAAGTGCCTGTTGAACACAGGGTACTCCAGCCCCCACTCAGCTGGGTCAGAGGTGGGCTCTGCCTCCTGGGAACTTGGTCTGTCCCCTCCCAGCTGACTTGCTTTGCCCTACACCCCAGGGAGGAGGTCCCCGTCAGCAACGTGGCGGAGCTGCTGCACCAGGTGTCCATGGGGATGAAGTATCTGGAAGAGAAGAACTTCGTGCACCGAGACCTGGCGGCGCGCAACGTCCTGCTGGTCAACCGGCACTATGCCAAGATCAGCGACTTCGGCCTCTCCAAGGCCCTGGGGGCGGATGACAGCTACTACACCGTGAGCCCCTGCCCCATGATCCCAGGTGGGTGGGCTGGCGGAGGGTCCCCGCGCCCTGTCCTAGCACAGTCTCCCCCTTGCCAGGCGCGCTCAGCCGGGAAGTGGCCGCTCAAGTGGTACGCGCCCGAGTGCATCAACTTCCGCAAGTTCTCCAGCCGCAGCGACGTCTGGAGCTATGGGGTCACCATGTGGGAGGCCTTCTCCTACGGCCAGAAGCCCTACAAGGCAGGCTGGGCAGGGGCGGAGGGGCGGCGGGCGGGGAGGGTCGGGACGAAGAGGCCCTGGTCACTTACCCGTGCCCTCCGCCCTGGCTGGTGCAGAAGATGAAGGGCCCCGAGGTCCTGGAATTCATCAAGCAGGGCAAGCGGATGGAGTGTCCCCCTGAGTGTCCGCCCGAAATGTACGCACTCATGAGCGACTGCTGGATCTACAAGTGAGTGCCGGGGGCTAGGGGGGCACCTGCGGACGGGGAACTGGCTGGACCACTCCCTGGGCCTGGGCGGGAGGTCCTGGGCCAATCAGTTAGTGTCACCACAACTCCACCCAAAGATCCTTCCCCAGCGACAGCCTTTCCCACACTCAGTGCCTTGGGTCCCCTGCGCCTATGCACTGCTCTCCATAGCATTGGCCATACCAGGCGGCAGGGGGCCACACCCAACCCCTGCGCAGTGGACTGGTCTCCCACCAGCCACCACACCACCCGTCTGCACTGCTCCAGCGACCCCATAGTCACCCCATACACGCCAATACTCGGGACGCAGAGAGATTCTCCAGGATCTAGTCCCTCCACCCCACCAGCCACCACCTACCACCTAGGCCACACCCAGGGACCCAAACACTCAGCATTGTCACCTCCCCATACGGAACATTCCAACTCCCCATCAGACAACAGCTAACACCCAAACTAGCTGACGCCCTGCTCTGGTCATGCGACAGGGGGACAATGGGACATTTGATACCCCGCTGTCCACACTTGTGACATTCACTCTGGCACACTCACAGTGTCCAACAGACCCGAGAGGCTTGGTCCACCCCTGCCCCCTCGTGCATTAACTCGGCCTCCATCAGGAAGCTCATAGGCCCCCATGCCCAGTGCATGGACAGCTGGGGAGGCCGGCCCTGTGGACTCACCACAGACACTGGACCTAGCTCACCAGTGGCCTGGCCCTCGGCAGCCCTGTACTTCTGCATCTAGTGCAACTGCTCCCCTTGGTGCTGTGACATCCCTCAGCCCAGTTCCTGGCCAGCTCAGCAAGTGGTGCCCCATGGCCTGGCTCTGCAGCTCTCCTTCCAGGAGACATTTGGGTGACACATAAGTTTCAGTCCTCTGGCCCCCGAGACCCATTTCCAATAGCCCCACTCATTTTTGGAGCCCTGAGGCCCGCCACAGCCAGCCCCAGGCAGGACCACCATCCGCCTGGAGTGGGGCTGAGTGTGGCCTGGATCTCCCCCATGGCCCGCAGGTGGGAGGACCGTCCCAACTTCCAGATGGTGGAGCAACGCATGCGAACCTACTACTATAGCTTGGCCAGCAAGGCTGAGGAGCCTGGGCAGAATGGACAAGTGGTGGAGGCTCCATGCGCCTGAGCCAGCCCAGCCCAGCCCAGCCTGTGGACCCCTCCCCAGCTGCCTGCCTCTGCCCTCAGCCATCCTAGGACCTGCAGAGTGCTGAGGCCAGCTCAGGTCCTCTCCCCCGACCAGCACGGCTGTGAGAAGGGACACTGGGCCTCAGCCCCCCTCAAATTCCCCACCTGGTCCCTGTCCTGTTGGGCCAGGGGAGGAGGGGAGCCTGGGAGGGGAGTATGCAGACTGGTCCTGGGCTGAGGAGCCATCTCACTGGGGGGGCCATCCTTGGGACCCTGAAGTGGGAAGGCTAGAGGCCTTCGGTGGCTGGACTGTAATGACTGGAATAAACTCCTTTTCCCTTTTGCTCCAGTACCTTCATCTTTCCTGGGGGGAGGCCAGGAGACTGGAGAGGTTGTGGGTCACTGGAGGGAGTTAAGAAGTGTCCCAAAGCCAGGCCTGCGAGGGACCCAAGGAAGACGGGGCTGGTTTCCCACTTCTGCCCTTAGAGCATCCTCACTGGGGGATGGGCTGAGGCAGAGTGGACAGGCAGAGCCAGGTGGTGTGGGGCCCTCCCTGGATTGGCAGCAGGCGGTGGGCAGGCTCCCTGGCCGTGGACATCCCATCACCTGGAGGGATTTTAACAAATACCACCTCGCCCCAACCACTGTGGACAGGGTGTATCTCCTGTCTCCTTGGGCGGTTCTAACACCAGCCCTGTGCCCTGGCTCCCACCTCCCTCCCTGGACCCAGGCAGCCACAGCTGGGGTCTTGCCCACCTGGTGCCCTTATGCCAGCTCAGCCCTGCCCCCTTTGCATTTCTTTTCTGGATGTGCCCCCAGCTGCTATTGGCTCCCCCCACAGCTCCCAGCCAGGGCCTCATTTCCTCTGCCCGGCTGCTTGGTTCAGGGGAGGGTAGGTGCCCGCTCAGAGACAATGAGAGGCCAGGAGATTTGCTGGGGATTCTGGGGAGGCAAACTTCTTTTTACTCATGGCCTAGAGCCAGGCCGTCTGGACGGCCTGTGGCCATTTTGAGGGGCCACAGGCTCGGGCCCTAGTTGTTGTATGGAGCCCGAGCCCAGGTGGTGGGCTGACATAGGAGTACATGGTCGAACCAGGACACTGGCTCTGAGACAGTGCTGTGAACTCTGTGCAGATCTTGTTCTGATCCCACCATTTACTGTTGAGTTTTAATATTTTAAATGTAAACTTTAATGAGCACATTTTATTACCTATCCTTTAATGAACTTTGTCATGACAGTTAATTTAGACAACCCCAGTAATATCACCAGTCAGACCCTGCTGGCTCGGCTCTGTACTTTGGTTTTGAGAGTAGATTTGTATCGTTGGGGATTGTTTGGGGGTCTCTAGCTCCCACCAGACTGTTGATAGATTAGATTCAAAACAGGTGAGAGCGCAGTAATTATAAAGACATGGAACTTGAATTTTTTGTTTAAAGTTTTGTGTTTAAAATTTTCTTTAAAATTTAAAACAGCGGTGTCTTGAAACTAATGACAATTTTTTTTATAAATACATATTTATATTGAACTATATCACTGAATTTGAATTCTAAAGTGCAAACATTGTTTTTAAATTGTTTAAAAACTGATGAATAAATCAAGAAAACTTACATCCGTGGTGTAACCTAGTGGCTTCGTAAATTTTGCAATTTGCAGATTATTTTCATTAAAATTTCATTATTTTTATTAAAATTTACTTGTTACTGAACAATGATGTTGTTACATAAAATATTACAGACAGTAAACACATTTTGATTTTATTTTATGGTTATCATTATTATTTGTTTTATTTCGTGATTATTGCTGAAAACAAAAAAATTTTAATAGGAAGGAGGTGTTATAGAATAATCCACTTGGTGTGAAATACCCAGGGAACGCTGATTGGTTCAATGGTGAATAACCGATGAGAGAGGCGCAGTTCCACTACAGCGCCACCGGGTGGCACTGTTCCACAGCTAAGCCGGCTAGGCTGCTTGCGCGTTGCCCTCACCTTTGCCGCTACCTCCGCACAATTCCCGGAGGCTAGGGCTGCTCTGGGAGGACCCTCCCTGTCGCCACCGGCTCCCAGGGCCCACTTCTTCCCTGTTCCCTTTCCCATCCTGGGCTCTGAGCTGCTCCCCCTCAGGCGGCTTCTCTGGGTGTCACCCCGCCCCCATGCAGTGCTGCTGCTGCCTGCTGTCCCCAGCTCCGGCCTTCTCAACCCTTGGAGGAGAAGGCCCAGGCCCATGCTCCTCCCCAGTGGCCCTGTCACTGTGGGTGATGCAACCATTTGGGGGGACACAGGAGTGTGTGGTGCGGCCTCAGAGACCAGGGCTGGGGCTGGCCACCAGGGAGCCAGCTGTGTCGGGGTGGTGGCCTGTGCAGGACCAGGCGCCCTAGAGCTCCAGGTCGAGATTCTGGAGGCTCAGTGGAAGCCAAGCTCTGGCTGTGACCTGTGCAGGGTGGCCCCTGGGGGCTGTTGCTATGGGTGGTCCCTGGGCTGGGCTGCTAGGGCTCAGGGGTGGATCTTGACTGCTGGGGGTCTGACTTCTGTGGCAACCCTGTTCTGGGTTCTGGGATGCCTGCTGGGCAGTTTCGGTTGCTGAGGGAGCTGGAGGCAGCCTGTGGGGTGGCATCTCCTGCAAGTCTGCGCCTGCACAGGTCTGGGGCTGGTTCACTGGAGTCGGGTTCTGTTTGCGGGCTGCCTTGGGGCAGAGTTAGCCATGATGGTTGCTTCTACCTCAGTTTCTGATTCCACTTTTGCTCATGTGTGTGTATGTGTGTGTGTGTGTGTGTGTGTGTGTGTGCCCCATGGCCCTGGACCTTCTTGGACAGGAAAAGGTGGGACCTCCTGTCCCCCAAGATTGACCTTAGGAATGGAATCATCTTCTGCACAGAAGGGCTGGGTGTTGTGTCTGAGGCCTTCCGTGAACTCAAGGCTGAGCCCAGGGGAGTTGCCCAGGAGCCTTCAGGCACAGGTCCTGGCAGGTGCAAGGACACCCCTTGAGACCAAGAGGGTGGTGGCCATCAAGTCAGGGGCCAGCTTTGCAAGTGCCTGCTGGGAGAGCTCTGGGTGGAGTTGGGAATGGACTCACTGTCTTGGGGGCCAAGCAGGAGGCCAATGTAGCTGTCACCAGGTGGGGGCAGTGGGCAGAGGTGGGGCAGACGTGCAGGTGCTGCAGTCTGGCTGCAGCAAAATAACCGGGGGGTGACGAACAACTTGTGTACATTGATACAGCAGGAGTGGGAGCCGTTTATTGTACAGGAGGGGTATTTATACATAACACACAGCTTATCTTAATTAAAATAGATACAGCAGTCAACCAATAAGGAATCTCCACACTTAACGGCTCGCTGGCATTACTTCACAAACCACTCCCTCTGGCAAAATGCCAGGCGCCATCCAGACTTGTTTACAGACCTTAACATGCAGGGAGGGTGAGATGGAAGGATCAGGCTTTTGCTGGGAGCCCGGTGGGGGCTGCTGGGTGGACCTGCACGGGTTGAGAGCACATACCGGCCAGGACCTGCTTGGGGACTTGCTGTGAGGGCAGCTATCATCAGCCATGTCATGGGCACACTCTGAAGCTTCAGGGGAGCCTTCTTGTGGAGAGAGGGCAGGGTCTGGAGGCCCCACAGAGCTTCCTGAGAGCCTGTGGCCTTCAGAGGAACAGGCTGGCTTTCCCAGTGTGTCCTGGTCAGAGTGGGAATTTGAGTTCATGGGGTGCTGACATCCACCTGGACCTCTGTCTCCTCTTTGGTTCTGAGACCACATGACGCTTTCACCAAGTGTTGTGCTCCCAGGGCTGTGGTGTGCCTATGGGAGAGAGGTGACCTGGAGGTACAGACCTAGAGGAATCAGCATGGGGCATGGTGGTGCCCACCAGGTCCTGGGGGCTGGAGGAGGCTCCTGTAGCTGACGGGAACCCAAATGGGCTTCCTGTTGGAGGTCATTTCTGATCTCAGTGCTGAGGATGCAGGAGCTCTGTCTGGAGAGGAGGCGAGGAAGATGTCCAGGCTGAAGGGACAGAGGTGCGGGTGGACACATCCTTTGGAAACTGGAAGGGTTTCAAGGAGCTGGAAGGGTGTGTTTGAGGCAGGAGCCCCAGGCCAGCAGAGGGCTCATGGGGAGGTTGGTGTAGGGGGGCAGGCTTTGCCAGGGAGCACCGGGCACCCTTGATGCATGTGATGACCCCAGGTGGGAGATGATACCTCACTGTGTGAATTAAGAATAGTTTCTGATTATCTTCTGTATTTTAGTAGCATCTGTGGTGATATTTCCATTTTTATTATGGATTTTTATAATTTGAGTTTTTTCCCTCTCTTTTGGTTAGCTTGGCTAAGGGTTTGTCAATTTTATTTCTTTTGTGAAAAAAACCAACTGAAAAAAATGATGATGATAATGATGATGATGGTGATTAGTAGTAGGGGATTGAACCCAGGGGCACTTGACCACTGAGCTACATCCCCAGTCCTTATGTTAAGGCAGGGTCCTGCTAAGTTACTTAAGGCCTCATTAAATTGCTGAAGCTGGCTTTGAACTCGTGATCCTCCTGCCTCCTAAATTGCTGGGATTGCAGGCGTATGCCACTGCCCCTGGCTTGATAAAAAGAGATTCTTCATGAAAAATTAAGGGATCATTTTCACTGAGATGGTCAAAATAATCAATGAGAATATATGGTCACTGTCTGTACCCAATGTCCTTTCCATTTCTTCGTGAGCCCTGTGCTGAGTGTGAGAGTAAGGGCTGAGTGTGAGAGCCAGGGTTGTTAAGCCTTGCCTCTGTTTGTGTTGCTTTCCAAGTTGCCGGTGGGAGTTCAAAAATTCTTTGCTTCCCTTCTCCCCAGTGTGAGGTAGGATGGGATGGTGGCTCTATCAGCAGGAGTTTGTCTGCACAGACAAGGTGGAGGCACTTCCTAGGTGGCCTCTGCAGAGTCTGGGGGTGGAGCTCTGGCAGGGGCTTAGGTCTAATCAGGACTCAGGGGCTTTGTTGGCTGGTGACTGCTCTGAGAGATTAGGTCACCCCTAGGACCTGGCAATTTCTGATCTCTGCTGGAGTCTGGATCTCACGCGGATTCTACTGGTAGGGATGCCAACCCTTCACCCACTCTGCTGCCCATGAACACAGCCTTCCCAGGCTTCCTAGGGTTATTCCTTGAGTGTATTTACACCCACCTCATCAAATTCCAGGCCCCCTTCAGCTGGTCCTGTGAGCTGCTGGACTCACAGTGGGAAGTGAGCCAGGCTCCCCTTCGCTTTTCTAACTTGAATCCCCCTGGGTAAAATATTCTCTGTGCCTGTTCCAGTCTTATTCTGTTAGGTACCAACTAGGTCATGGGCAGGTGCTTGCCAGGACATGTAGCTGTCTTTGCTCAGATCTCCCAGCTCCTGAAGCAGCTGCTACAGTGTGGCCACCTCTTGATGGCTCCTACCTCAGCTCTCTCTGCAGTCATCTGGGAAAGATGGTGAGGGTGCTTTTCATGCACTAGTGCACAGCGCAGCCTCTGCATCAGCTAAGGTCAGGCTGATTTCTGGTCTCAGGATTTTCTGGACTTAATCTATCTGTGTTTCTTTGTGTCTTCCCTCCCTCTGCACTAAATGAGCACCATGGTTGCTGCTGCCACAATCAGCTTGGTTCCAGTGTAGTGTTTTTTCTTTGTTTAATGGACCTAAATTTCTGAGTCTCTAAGACACCCCGGATGGTCCAATGTTGAGTTTTAGTGAAATCTCTCTTCCTCTCACCTCGCAGAGGAGCAGTATTCCTGCTGCTTGAATCCTCTATCATGGAGCGACAAGGAACACAGACTTCTTCAATCTCCGTTGGTGTTCCTTCTTTAAATGGTAAAATTCACCATCTGGTCTTGGTTTTTCTTTTGGAGAGGTTTCTGGTTGCTAATTAAGCCTCTGTCTATTTTTATTTACTTATTTTAAAAAAATATTTATTCACAATACCTTTATTTCACTCATTTATTTTTTACATGGTGCTGAGGATCGAGCCCAGGGTCCCGCATATGCGAGATGAGTGCTCTACTGCTGAGCCACAACCTCAGCGCCCCCCGACCTCTGTCTATTTAGACTTTCTAGGTCCTCATGATTCAATTATTGGGTTTCTAGGAATTTGTTCATTTCACCTGGCTTATCCAATTTGTTATCTAATTCGTAGTACAATTTTTGATTCATAAGTCTTGCATAAAATTGAATAGTTAGGTAAAATTGGAAGTAATTTTCCCTTTCATTTCTGATTTCATTTCTCTTTTATTAATCTAGCTAAAGATTTGTCATTTTTTTATTATTACAAGGAACCAGCTCTTGGTTTCATTGATTTTTCTCTGTCTTAATCTATATCATGTTCTTCTTTCTGATAGTTTTTAGTTTAGTCTTTTATTTTTCTAGTTCTTTAACTTGTGAAGCTTATTTGTTGATTGAGACCATTCTTCTTTTTCAAGCTAAGCATTTACAACTATAACTTTTCTCAGTACCATTGCTTTTGTTGTACTTAATAAATTTTGAGATATGGAGTTTTTGTTTTCATTTATCTCAAGATATTTTCTAGTTTCCCCTCAGATTTCTTCTTTGCCCCATTGGTTAAGAGTGAATTGCTTGATGTCATCATATTTGTGAAATTTTCTGTTTTCCTTCTTGTATTGGTTCCTATTTCCATTCCATTATAATTAAAAAAGATATTTTATATAATCTAAAGGTTTTTAAATTATTAAGTTCTGCAGACTGGGGTTGTAGTTCATTGGTAGAGCGCTTGCCTAGCATGTGTGAGGCACTAGGTTTGACTCTCAGCACCACATATAAATAAAAAAAATAAAGGTACATTGAGAACTAAAAAAATATTTAATAAAAAAAGAACTTATCATTGTGCTTACTCAAAGATAAATTTTTAAAAATATTAAGTTCATGTTTTGTGTTTTGAATTGCTTATTCTAGAAAACTCTTCATGTGCATTTGAGAACAATGTGTATTCTGTTGTTTTCTGGAATGTTCCATGAATGTCTGTTAGTTCTGAAGTGTCATTCAGAAGTCTCCTATTTCCTTATTAATTTTCTCACTAGTTGATTTACAAATATTGGAAAGTGGGGTATTAAAGTCTTCTACTATTCTAGACCTGTCTATTTTTCACTTCAAATCTGTCAATGTTTGTTTCAGGTATTTAGAAAGTCTGATGCTTGGTGTACATGTTTATAATAGTATATCTTCTTGGAGAATTGACCTCTTAATCACTATATAATGTCTGTCTTTGTCACTTTTAAGTTTTTGACTTAAAGTCTAATTTTTCTGATATTAGTGTAGTTTTTGGTTACTGTTTGCTTAGAACATTTGTTCCTTACTTTTACTTTCAGTCTGTGCATGTCCTTAGATCTTAAGTGAGTTTCTTGTAGACAGCATATTGTTGGGTCCTGGTTTTCTTTTCTTTCTTTTTTCCCCCTCATTTTCTTTAAACAATCACTTATCTATGTCTTTGGATTAAGGAGCTTAATCCATTTATATTTAAAGTAATTACTGATAGAAAAGCGAATTTGCCATATTTGTTTCCTGTATACTTTGTAGACTTACTTCCACCCCAAGGGCCTCACACACGCCAGGCAAGGGCTTTACCACTGAGCTGTACCCCTAACCCCATGTAGTTTTTGTTTGTTTGTTTCTTATTCCTCCATTACTGCTTTTCTTTGTGTCCAATTGATTTTTGTAGTGACATATTTCATTTCTTTCTCATTTACTTTTTTGTATAATCTATATTTACTTTGTGCTTGTCATGGGGATTACATATAATATAAAAGTTACGAAAAATCTGTCGTAAATTGATAACAGCTTAACTTCATTTGAATATAAAAAGTATAATCCTTTCCTCTCCCACTTTGTTATTGATATCATATATTACATCTTTATATATTATATACCCCAAATACATTGTATATGTAATAATTTATGATATTTTGTGTATTTCTTTTGAATATTTCAGAAAATAAATATGGAGCACAATCAAAATTATAATGCTATTTTATATTGTCCATATCTATATGTCTATACTGGAGAACTTTATATTTTTCTGTGGCTTCTATTTACTGTCTAGCATTGTTTTTGTTGTTGGTACTGGGGATTGACCTCAGGGGCACTCGACCACTGAGCCACATCCCCAGCCCTATTTTGTATTTTATTTAGAGACAGGGTCTCACTGAGTTGCTTAGCATCTCACTATTGCTGAGGCTGGCTTTGAACTCACAATCCTCCTGGCTCAGCCTCCTGAGCTGCTGGGATTACAAGCATATGCCACCATGCCCAGCACTGTCTAGTATTCTTTCATTTCAACTTGAAGGACTCTTTCTAGCATTTCCTATAGGTTAGCTTTAGTGGTAACAAATTCTCTTCCCTTTTGTTTTTCTGTGAATGTTCTCTTCCCCATACTTGGGGAAGAGATATAATAAAAACTAAATACTAAGGGATAAATAAAAACTAAATACTTTCCAAATATGAGGAAAGATATAGATATACAAATCCAAAAATCTCAATGAACTCCAAGCATATTAAGCCCAAAGAGATTCACAGTGAGACACATTATACCCACACTGTCAAAAGACAAATAGAGAAATCTGGAATACAAGGGATATAACTCATTCTACCCAAGAGATCCTTGATAAGACTAGTAACAGAGCTTTCAGCAGAAAACTCACAGGCCAGAAGGAAGCAGGATGATATATTTAAAGTTCCGACAGGAAAAAAAAAGACAACTGAGAATTCTACATCTTTTAGTTCTTTGAAAATATTTAGGACAGTTATTTAAGTCTAATATGTGTGTTTAATCGGATGGTTTGTGGAGATCTGTAGTTTCTTTGAATAGGCCACGTTTTCTTGTTTCTTTGTATGTCTTGCACTGAAGTTTGTGCATGTGAAAAAATAGCCACCTCTCCCAGCCTTTTCAGACTGGTGTAGAAGACCTCCACTAATTGTTGGGCCCCTGAGTTTTGTAATCAACCCTTGTTAGGGGATTAAGTCTTCTCAGATATTTTCTGGACATGTGTTCTGTAAGGACTTGTGTCTGTGCTTTTTAAAAAAATTTCCCCACATTCATGGCTGCTGTTGAATGTCTTAATTTCCCCCAGGGTCCCACTCTGGACTTTCTCATGGCCTTGGGTGTCCTTCTTACTCATCCCCCAAAATCTCTTGGCCTCGGCATCCCAGGTCCACAGGTCCCCAAGTTTTTCACACTCCAGGGTGCTCACCACTGCCTTCTGTGGCTTCCAACAGTCTGAGATCCAAACTGCCACCAGTCCTCCTCTGTACGCCGAGGCAGGGGACACAGCACAGTCCCCAGGATAGCTCCCCAGCAGATAAGAACATAGCATACAAATTCTACATTGTCCCTTCTGTCCCAAGGGTGAGAACTAGGAACTGGGCTACTCCTCCTGACATGCCATGTTGGGACAAGGGGGAGTGAAACCACCATTGATCCTGGATGTGGCATTTTCTTGGTTGAGAATTTTCTTTGTTGCTACACATGTTTGATTGGTTTCCAGAGCTCCGATGCAGTCATTTTGGTCACTTGTCACTTTCAGTTTCTATGGAAGAAGAAGGGTCTGGAGCTTCCTAGGTGGCCAACTTGCTGAGGTCTCTCCAGACTGGTTTTTAGGTATGACACCAGAGCATTAGTTGGACTTTCTTAAAATTAAAAACCTCTGCTTTTTTTAATATTTATTTTTTAGTTCTCGGCGGACACAACATCTTTGTTGGTATGTGGTGCTGAGGATCGAACCCGGGCCGCACGCCTGCCAGGCGAGCGCGCTACCACTTGAGCCACATCCCCAGCCCCCAAACCTCTGCTTTAAGAAAGACATTGTTAAGAAAACCAAAAGACAAGCCACAGATTGGAAGAAAATATTTACAAAACATGTATCTGATAAGGGAGTGGTAACCACATGTATCAAGAACTCTGCATACTCAACAAGAAAACAAACAATCCAATTAAAAACAGGCAAAAGATTTCCCTACATATCTCACCAAATAAGATGTTCATGTGGCAAACAAGCACACGAAAGATGATTATCATTGTCTATTACTAAAGAATTGCAAGTCAACACAACTTTGAGATATTACTAACACCTGTTAGAATAGCCCAAATCCATAAAACTCAAAACACTGATAGCTGTCAAGGATACATGATAGCTGAAACGCTTATTGCTGTGTGAATGGAAAATGATACTATCACTTGGGAAGACAGCTTGGCAGTTTGTTACCACAATCCAGCCATTGTGCCTTTAAAGGTATTTATCCAAATAAAATGTATATTCATACAAAACCCCAATATAAATATTTATTGCAGTTTTAATCATAATCACCCAAATCCTATACATTAGGCTTTTGTCAAAGTGTATAGAACTTCACAACATAAAGAATGAATGGGGTGGGGGGACTGGGATATAGCTCAGTTGGTAGGGTGCTTGCCTCACATGGACAAGGACCTGGATTCGATTTCCAGCTCTACAAAAAAAAAAAAAAAAAAAAAAAAAGAATGAATCGAACTGTATGCAATATGTTAAGAAAGTCTCTTAGGATCCCAGGATAGAATACCAAAGGTGGCAAAACAATCTAACTGTATTGCAGGTACATGAAACAGCCTCACTGAAGGAGGAGGAGGAAAATTGCCAACCTTAGGAACTTTGGAAATAAATATAGTCTGTAAGACCAAAGGCAAAAGAAGCATAAGCATGGTATTCCTAGTCCATCAAGTTGTTTCCAATGCGGGTCGGCATTTGCAATTCTGATACTGTATACTAGAATTGAACAGCTGAGTAAATGGTTGGCAGACAGCGGAAGCCAGTTTTCTCAATGCTGGAGAGTCAGAGTTTATGCACAAGCAAGGACAGGAAGCTAGAATGAGCCATATGGCAATGAATTAGAGTTGGAGGCTTCGGTATGAGCTCAAGTTTAGCTTAATATAGGTATAGACGGCTACATGTAGACATATATAGAAATCAATAGATATGTGTATTAACAGGGTTATGTAGAGAAATATAGTAGCAATCATTCACCAGTAGAAATGATCATGCTTAGCATTCAGATCTCAGTCTCCAAAACCATTTTCTTGTCTCTAAAGACTAGAAGTCTTTGAAGAAATCACTGATTCTAGGATTGGGAAGAAAACATAAAGGATAAATCTTTTGGTGCCAGAAAAGAAAATGGAGGAACGTTCAGAACACCCCCTCCACCCAAATTCCACATTGATGGGGGGTGTGATCAAGAGACACAGAACCAACTCCCAGTGTTCCCAGTGGCCAAAGCTAGAATAATTTGAACAGTGAAATAGATGAAGTAATAATGCATTATAACCTACAGCATAAAATAAAAATATATGAGGTCATACTTACATAAGTAAATAACTGAATAAATAAATGGAGGAGAAGACACAAAAATCTAACGCAGGCCTGGCATAGTGGTGCCCACCTGTAATCCCAGCAATTTAGGAGGCTGAGGCAGGAGGATCATGAATTCAAAGTCAGCCTCAGCAACTCAGTGAGGCCCTGTCTATAAATAAAATATTAAAAAAGCTGGGGATGTGGCTCATTGGTTAAAAGCGCCCCTAGGTTCAATTTTTGGGAAGAAGAAGAAGAAGAGGAGGAGGAGGAGGAGGAGGAGGAAGAAGAAGAATGTATTTGGGCTGGGATTGTGGCTCAGTGGTCGAGCACTTGCCTGGCACGTGTGAGGCACTAGGTTCAGTCCTCAGCACTGCATAAAATATAAATAAATAAAAATTTAAAAAGTAAACAGATTAAACTCATCTTTAAAAAAATGAAATCTCATGCAGAGGAAATCCAAATGATTCTGGAGGTCCTCCACCATCAAGAAAGTGGCACATAACTTCTCCTGAAGCATGAGCTGCACATAGTGACTTCATTCCAAATTTTACAGCCTAGAAAGGTTAAGAAAAGATCAGCTTTACCATGGAGAATCCCGACAGACACCGGCTCAGCCAGGTGATGCAGGCCAACACGCACAGTGACGAGTCCTGAAGACAATGGCAACTGTTCACAGGATATAGGAAATGGCACTTGGCCCCTGGGGTCTTCCTCCAAGAACACACAACCCTGGAGTAGTCATGAGAAGCACACCAGACAGAGCCCTCCTGAGGGACATCCTATCAGAAGCCCGACCAGTTTCCTCACAATCATCAGGATCATGAAACTCAAGGAAAGTCTGAGCAACTGTCACAGTCCAGAGAGACCGTCATACGTAATGACTAAACACAACGTTGCACTGAGTGGTATTCTGGAACAGAGAAGGACAGGAGGACCATCTGTGGACTTCAGCTGAGAGTAACCAGGTATCAGTATCAACTCTAACAAGCGCACCATGTAAGAGAAATAACAGGACACTGGGTGTGGGGCCTGTGGGAACCCTATACTATCTTTGCAGTTATTCTGGAAGTCTAAACTGGTTCTAAAAGTATGAATGTACCAACAAATAGAGGCACCATTTACTTACTTGCTATGCATTTGGCCTCGTGCAATTACTTTCTACCAGCCTTCTCTGAGATGGCGGGTCCTCTGTCTCATACTGGGAACTGAGGCGAAGGGATAGTGACTGACAAGAAGGCCCAGCCTGGGAAGTGCAGAGCTGGGGCTGAAGTCCAGGCCAGGCCAGCGCCAGGCTCTCCACATGGTGATACCCTTCAGCGGGACCACTCGGAAGCACCCGCGGCACACAATGGAGCATGTTTCTCGTGGCAGGAGGCAGAATGCACACCATGAGGAAATTTGTCCTGCTCCAGTAACTGTCGGGGAGGAGGGACCTGTTAGAGGATTCCATCTCTGGGTAGGTCGTTTGACTTAGGACTGGACAAGTCTTAGGACTTGATCCTCCCCAGATCGGACGGCGTGAGAATGCTGTCAAAGCAGGAGTGGAGGAGGAGACGTGACCGTGGACCTTGAGGAAACGGAAAAGAATCCCTCTCCTCTGTCTTTGAGGAGCTGGACACCTCCATCTTCCACAACTTTCAGAAATGTCCCGTTCCAAGGCCTGTGCGAGCTGCGGCGAAGACCTTGAGAGGGATTCTTTCGTTGGTCTTTGCAAACACCACATTTGCCGACATGTGTCCGACTTGACATTTTTGGTGCAATCAGCTTCTTCCCATTGGATAAAATGAGTTAGATGAAAATCCAGGCCTTTATTAACAGAATGGAGAAAAGCCTCAATATAGTCAAATACACTACTACATTTCTCCATAATGACCAGCTAGCTATCTGGAGTGGATTAGAACCAGACAACTCGGGAATTTTGTACAAACACCCCACTGCTTACTCTCTGTTTCCCACACATGTGGAACCTGAGTTGGCAGGAGAGAATTCTCCAGTCAGTAGAAATGCCAGGGAATCTTCAACCCCGTTTAAGACTTCTTACTGGACCCTTGAACCTTAATAATCTAGAAGCAAAATGTGGATCCCCCAAATTCTTGTAAATACAGACAAGCTTATGAAGAGCTCTGTTTATAAGGCCCTGTGTGGCTGTGTGCTTTATGATCTGTGTCTCCATAGAGCCAACACTGGATTTTTGTGGAAGACCGGATAGCACTGTTGGGCCCCATCTGATGTTTGTGAGCAGTTTAACATCAATAAAAGAATACCTGGGTCTGGAAAAGGTGCACAGTTTATCTATTTAAACCACGTGAAGTTAGCAGAGAAAATTCACGAGGCAAATGCCTGGAGCATCACTTACATTTCTTCATCCAGATTTGAGGAAGATTCTAGGCAATGCCTAGATTTTACCAGGGCAGAGGAAGACAAAGGAATCATGAAAACTGTGAGGGATTATTGGGTTGCTGGGGAAAAGTCTGATCAGCAGAAGCTATGTGTTATTTTGAATTAAAAAAAAAATGCTAACCTCATTGAGGTCAAGAAAGGCAAGAAACTTTGTACCATGCAGTTCCATAGCAGCTTCTACTTGGAGTGACTGATAATGGCTCGTGGAAAACATCTTTTAAAAAATTCAGCAGGGCTGGGGATGTGGCTCAAGCGGTAGCACGCTCGCCTGGCATGCGTGCGGCCCAGGTTCGATCCTCAGCACCACATACCAACAAAGATGTTGTGTCCGCCGAGAACTAAAAAAGAACTAAAAAAATAAATATTAAAAATTCTCTCTCTCTCTCACTCTCTCTCCTCTCTCACTGTCTCTAAAAAAAAAAAATTCAGCAAACATTTTGTTTAGCATTGAAAGTTCTTGGTCACTTATTGACTGGATTAATGACAATAGTAAAGCAATACTTGCTTTGAGGAACCAAATTTCCACTCAGTCTGATGGTCCCCTGAAATTTTTAGATTTTTTTAAAAACTTTTTTTTAGTTATAGATGGACACAATACCTTTATTTTTATTTATTTTTATGAGATGCTGAGTAACGAACCTAGTGCCTCACATATGCCAGGCGAACACTCTACCACTGAGCCACAATCCCAGCCTGAAGTTTTTAGATTTTTAAATATTTATGTGGAAATTCTTAAAGGGAGCTGGCTATCTCTCTGTCATCCCATTATTCTGACATTACGTGAATATTTTACTGGAAAACAAGGCCAATAAATTGTATTTTAAAAAAGGGAAAAATATATCCAGATTGGAAGGAAAAAGTAAAAGTATCTTTTTTCAAACTTGTAAGATAGAAATCAACTTACAGCCTGGTGCTGTGGTGCACGCTTATAATCCCAGCAGTTTGGAAGGCTGAGGTAGGAGGATTGTGAGTTCAAAGCCAGCCTCAGCAACAGCGAGGCACTGAGCATCTCAGTGAGACCCTGTCTCCAAATAAAATACAAAATAGGGCTGGGGATGTGGCTCAAAGGGTGAGTGCCCCTGATTTCAATCCCCAGTCACCCCCCAAAAAGAAATCAATGTACAAAAGTTGTTGTATCTGTGTACTAAAAACGAATCATTCAAAAAGGAAACTAAGAAAACAATTACATTTACAAATAGCAGCAAAAGAATCACATACCTAGAAATAAATTTAACAAAATTTAAGACAGGTACACTGAAAGCTGCAAAAGACTATTGAAAGAGGCTATAGAAGGCTCAATAAATGGACAGACATCCTGTGTCCATAGATTAGAAGACTTATTATTGTTAAGATGTCAATATTTCCCCAATTAATCTATAGATTGGATACAATCCCTATCAGTATTCTAAATGCCATTTTCCCTTTTGTGGAAACAGACAAACTGATCCTAAAATTCATATGGAATGTCAGGTCCCACAAATAATACTGAAAAGATGATCAAATTTGGAGGACTCACACCTGCTGCATTCAAAACCTATTGCAAAGCCACAGTTATCAAAACTGCCTGGTACTTGTATAATGATAGATATATAAATCAGTGGAATAGAGCTGACAACCTAGAAATAAACCCATACATCTATGGCCAACAGACTTCCAACAAAGGGGCCAAACCACTCATTGGGAATGAATGTTTTTTTCTATAAATGGTGCTAGAACAACAGGAAAGAATGGAGTTGGACCCCTACCTCACACCATATATACAAAGGCAATTCAAAATAGATCAAAGACTAAATATAAGAGCTAGAACTATACTTAGAAGGAAATACACATGTGACTGTTCATGACTGGATTAGCAATATTTTATTAGATATGATGCCAAGAAGCTGTGGTCCAAAAGTCTGTGCCCCCTAAAATTCATATTCCCAAGGTGAGAGTATAAGAGTTGGGGCTTTGGGGAGATTATTAGTTCATGAGGTCAAGGTCCTTGTCAATGGGAGTTGTGCCTTTATAAAAGAGAGTTGAGCCCATATGTCCCTTCCCCCATGTGGAGGCTGGAAAACACCATCTTTGAGGCAGGGAGAGCCCTTACAAGAAACCTGATCTGCAGGAGCCTTGATCTTGGGTGTGCCATCCTCAGAACAATGAGTGATAAATTTCTGTTGATGACAAAACCTAAAGCTATTTCAATATAGCATCCCGAACGACCAAGGCACAAGTGCACAACCAATAAAAGAAAATATGGAGAAGTCATCAGACTTAAAACTGTGCAATAAAAGTGTGTCAAGAAAATGAAAAGAGAACCCACAGAATGTGAACACTTGTTGATCATATATCTGATAAAGGTCTAACACCCCACGAATATGAAGAACTTTTATCAACAATCAAAAGGCAAACAAATGGACAATGGCTATTACACACACACACACAAAGATTCTCACCATCATTAATCATTAGGGAAATGAAACTCAAAACCACAATGAGGTAGCACTTCAGGGAACTACAGAGTCAAGAGCAAGGGTAGGAGAGGTCACGGAGAAACTGAATCACTCATGTCTTGCTGGTGGAAAGGCTGAATGCTGCTTGTTAAAACAGTTTGGCGGTCCTTAGAAAATGTAAACAGATTTCACACACGATCCAGTGATTCTCCTCCCAGGGGATACTCAAGAGATCCAAAAGCATGTTCATACCAAAACCTGTACACAAGGGTGTCATGCACATAGGGTTGTTCCTAATAGTCAAAAAGTGGAAGTGACCCAGCTGATGAATGAATAAATACGTGGTGTATCTATGCAGCAGAACCTTATTCAGCCATGAGAAGGAATGAAGTACTGACACATGCTATATTTACCTTCAACACATTATTCTATGTGCAAGAACCCAGACTCAAAAGGTCACAAATTATTCTATTTATATGAAAGTCAAGGATAGGCAAATCCAGAGACCGGAGGGAGTCAGTGGTTGCTAGGGCTTGAGGGAGGGATAGTAAGTACTGACTGTTAACAGTGTGGAAGTGTTGGTGGGGGTGGTGTTGGTGAAATGTTCTGAAATCAGATAGTGGTGATGGTGGTACAACGTTGTGAATAGACCAAAAAACCCAGAGTTGAACAGTTTAAGAAAGTTTAGCAATGAATTTTATTTTGTGAAAAATTTATTTCGGTCAAAAGACTGCTTTCCATCAGAGTGAACTTATGATTCTCCTGCTTCAGCCTCCTGAGTCACTGGGATTACAGGCCTGCGCCACCACTCCTGACTGCCCTTTGGCAAATTTAAAATGGGTTTTATTTGATCCAGAAGAGGCTCATTTTTCTTTTGTCCTGTCCTTTCTCCAGTCCCTAATTTCTTGTGGGTCTGATTTTCCTGACATGAGGGGGAAAAAAATACCATGGTGGCTCTGAATAGTGGGTTGTATTTTTCCACCTGGCTTGGGGAGGTGGGGCCTAGCTGAAGGGAGGGAGTTCTGGGTGGGGGGGCATTCCCCGAGGGACCATATTTTGTTCCAGATTCCTCCTGTCTCTGCTTTCTGGCTGCTCTGAGGGGAGCCACTTTGCTTCACCATGCTCTTCCACCATGATGTTCCACCTTGCCTCAGCCCCAGGGTAATGGAGCCAGCCAGGGCCTGAAACTGTGAGCCAAATAGACCTTTCCTCCTCTAAACTGTTTTTCTCGGGTATTTTGTTCTAGTGATTTAAAGTTGACTAATACAAAATGCTCCTGGAATAATTGACCACAGTAATGGGTAGGAATAGGAAGAACTACCATTGATTGACTTACTGGGCTTCATGTCTGTCTGGTCCACAGCCCAGTGGTGCTGGCCATGGGGTACATTTCAGACAGGCCAAAGCCAGCAAGGGCAACACGTGGCTTACCAAGGAAAGCTTTCGGGAGATCAGAGCCGCCTCTGAGAAGAGCTACGTGGTGACAGTCAGACACCCGGCACCTCCATCCCTCATGGTGTTTGTCCTGTGGCAGCTGGATGAATGAGTGACATACGTCATTCTCATGGTGCCCTCGTTCCATTCCTGTCCCCCCTCAGGGGTTTTATATGTGAGGCTGCAGAAGCAGTGACATCATCAGCATTAGCTTGCTTATCTGACTGGCATCTCAAAGAGCAACTGTCCTGGTGTAAATGCAAAAAAGTAGCTTTCTACAGATGGCAGTAGCTTGCCCCTGGCTCCCTGCGTGCATGAGAGAAAGCCCGTGTCCCTCAAGGTCATGGGTACCAGGACTTTCCAGGCCAGGCCTGCTCTCATTGCTCCCAAAATGTGGTGAGGTTTTTTTGGAACAAAAAGGAGACATTCAGGGACATGGCGCTTACTGTCCCCTTGTGTTTAGGGAATATACAGTCTCATTTCTCTCATCTTCCTCTTCTGAGATGGGATGTCCCTGACTTGCATATTAGAAGATTGAGGCTCTGAGAGTAACAGTGACTGTTTCTAAGGCCCGAGGTCAGAGCCATGACTGGAATCCAGGTGTACCTGGTCCATGCTCCTCTGTGCAGGTGAGGTCAATGCCCTTTGTCAGAGACCACTGGCCACCCACCTGCAGTTAAACCAGCTCGGCTGCTTCCTCATGGAGGTGAACCATGGCATGTCTCAGTAGGAGGGTGTTAGGAAGTCATAGGATTTGGGCTTCAGTTATGAGGTTGGGGGGGGGGATCTGAGATTTGCTCAAGATTGGGGGCTGGCCCTGAGAATCTACAGAACACAGGCTGGAGCTACACCAGGACTCATCTCTCTTTTTTTTCTTTTCCCTTATGGAGTGAGTTGTTGAAGTACATGATATAGAAATCCTGGGTGACAGCATTTAACTTTCCAGGCAAGATATGTTGGCAGACTGTTTATAGGCAGTTATTAGAATCACAACTGATTGGTTCTTGTAACAAGGCATTCATGACCTTAACTAAAACTACCTAAGAGCTTTGATCCATCATCTCTAGTGTTTGTCCCTTGGTGGGAATTACAGTTTGCAGAGTATATGTGAACAGGAAACTGGTAATCCCTACTGGAAGTTTTTTGGATAACCTATTAGAATTTTATTTTGGATTACTGGATATTCTTTTTTAAGGATGTGTTATTGGAGAGGTGTTATTTTGGGAGCTACCCTGGATGCAGATGCTTTAAGTCCTGATGCACCTGGGTTCTGACCAATCATTGCCAGGTTGCAGTAGCTTGGATGTTACCCCAGGTGTGGCTCTAGGAATAGGTGTTGCCTGCTGGAGTTGAGTTACATTCACCTGTTCCTTTGTAATCCTACCCCTTTGCCCTTTTGGGGATAGAATATTCCATGGAACAGCCTCCCCCAATAAAACCCAGGTTCGAGGCTGCTCTCTCTCTTTCCTGCCTGCCTTGCCTCATGTGGGAGCTGGGTCAGAGGAGCTGTCACAGAGCTCAAAGAAAAAGGCATTTCTCTGTCTCTGTGTGATTATTTGTGCCAGCCCAGTTCACCTGGAATGACCCTGTCTGGTTTAGTTGTGTGATGAAACAAATGGTGCCCGAACAGGGACTTCAGGGTGAATTTTAGAAATTTAATGGGTTTGGAATTTCTCTCCAGAAATTAAGTGTGCTTAAGATTTCAGAGTATTGTGGGTTGAATTGTAGAAAATAAGTGAACTATATAGAAGAAAAATCTGTGACATTAAACTCATAATATCTGGGAATTTTTCATCTTTAGAAAGATAAAAAGTTTTATTTTTGCAATTCTAGAAACCATAAATAAATGTAAAGAATTAGTAAGATGATTAATGGGATACGTTGCTAAGTTCAGTACTCTCTCATGGGAAAAGTGCTTTTGTGAATTTTTTTCTGATTGTTTTTGTAAATTTTTATATTTTGAAATATTAGGTAAAGATTTTTTGGAATTTATGTGCTAGGAATCAATGTTTGGAGAGTGAGAGGAAAATGGAAGGTTTTTCATAGTGAGATTTGGTATGGGGAATTTTCTACTTGTAGAGAGGCAAATTTTGTTTTTCTGCCATTTTTAAAAGGTGCTCAAATAATTTACATTGAGCCTTTTCACTGCCTTCTTGTCCTACTGGGGTCAAAATAGCTATAACTCAGCTGCTGCCGACACAAGACTCTCGCTGCTGTTCCCAATGAGGTCTGTGTCTAGACCCACTGCCTGCAGTGCTTTTGACCCCTAAACCCTGGCCTGGGTGCCAAACCGCGGACCACCTTAAGATCTGATAGCAATGCTGGCATCTGTGTTAAAACTCACTTTTAAAGCGCCCACATGCTGCAAAAGGAAAATACAGAAGACAGAGAATACTTGCTGCGAGGGGAAGATGCAGGGAAACAGTTCATTAACTTGAGAGCGCTAACACCAGCACAGGTCACAGAGACAAGGCAGGCCACCGCCTGCCCGCAGGATCCTGCCCAGTTGAGGGAACCGGAGTGCAACCAACATGGAGTGCAACCAACTGGGGAAGCTCCAGGATCCTTGCCCACAAGGTGAACCAGGCAGCTGGCCCCAGTAGCCACGCCCACTGGCTCCATGCTGTTCCATCACCATGGTAACCGCACAGCCTGGCCAGGCCTAGATGGCTTACTGATCCTGCCTCCTGCATTTTCGTGGGCTTCCCATTGGTCCTTCCACTGTCAGACAGGCTTCTAGTCCTTTCGTCCAGCCCCAACCAGTATGTCCTGCTTCACACAGGTCCACTACCAAACCTACACAGAGCCTGAATTTCTAAGCATGCCCACCTGTAAATACTAACAAAAGATATATTTTTCAGGCAAAACCTAATTTCACAGGCTTCTACATTGCTGTCCTAATCCTAACATGATTTTTATCCTTCAAAAGGTTTCCTTAGAAATTCTTTATAGCTATATTATTAAGAAAAATTGCAGAGGTAATATAACAATTTTAAGAGATATATATGCTTGCTTATGTTTTATTTTTGGAGGTTATGAGGATGTATTTTGCTTTCCACAAGAACAAAAACCAGCATTCTGAGAACTTTTCTCACAATGTTCCTGTGATGACCAAGAAATCCTTATTCTTCTCATTCCTGACTATATAATTATAAAAAATAAGTAAACGTTGCACAAGGATTTTACTTTAACCACATCATGTGATGTCACAAATATAAAAAGTGCACTACTAGTCCAAAGTAAAATAAATGGCTTTAAATACTTTAATGGGGCTTATTTTAAAATTACATGGTTGTATAATAGTATGTTATATCTTTATTATTTTTAAAAAATATATTTATTTTTTAGTTATAGGTGGACACAATGTTTTTATTTTACTTTATGTGGTTCTGAGGATCAAACCCAGTGCCTCAAGCATGCTAGGTGCACATTCTACCTCTGAGCCACAACCCCAGCCCCCCCCCCGACATTTATTCTTAATGCCTATATTTCCTGTTATTTGGATTACCTATAGCCCTTAATTTATAAAATAATTAACTTATATGTCTATTTGTTTAATTAATTGTATCTATTTGTTTCTAATCATTTTCCTTCAATAGAAAACAAATAATTTATATTTCTTATACATGCATTTATCTGATGCTCTGCCTTTTATAGTTACAGATATTTGAGATAAATGTATTTTACTATAAATTTTTTCTTTCAACTATCAAGTAAACTCTAATTCTCAAATTATTGTACAAACTTTTATAAGATGAGAAACAAATATGATTCTGTCTATAGAAATGTCCAAGGGCTTTAACTATATTTTCATTGAGGTATTTCTTCTTATCAAGGTTCAATAATTTGTTTAGGTTCCAAGGTTTACAGAAATTGTTCCAAAGTATAACCAAAATAAAAAAAAAATTCTAAGAGGAGAAGAAGATACTTCCACAGAGAGGAAGCACACACTGGAGGTCCCAAGAAGAAGAAAATAATCATCTTTGGGTAAAATAAGGTCTTTATATTCTAGATTTTAATGATAAAATAATTTTCCTAAATAAGGAAATCTTATATCACTATATAGACAGATGATATAGAAAGTTAAAACAATTAAAAAACAGATTATGTATAACTGGACTGACTATAATAATTTGAATTGATTAATGCTAGGATATTTCAGAATTTTTCCCCTGATTTTATTATACTAATATGAACCAAGATTTTGTCCATATTTTGACATGATAAAGACCTATTAAAATGTTAAGTTCATTTCCATTAAGTAAGGTCTTCATTTGCCTAATGATTCTTAATGTTTAAGACAAGGATTAACTTTAGTGAATAAATTGACATCTTTCATTAAACAATAAATATTTTAAAATGCTCACTTAAATTCCAATGTTCACTCTTCTCCTTGGAGACTAAAATTGATTGATTCAAGACATCGTTGAACCCACTTCAATCTAGTGTATGAAATATGATATGTCAAGAGCTTTGTAATGTTGTGAACAACCAATAAAAAAATAAGAAAAAAAAAAGACATCGTTGAATGTTTATGGGATTTGGGAGATTGGATTATTATTGTTATTAGAATTGATGTTCTCCAAATTAAAGTCGAACATTGGTTTTGAACAATGAAAGTTACAAATTTTGTTAGAAATTCATTGGTATTACATAAGTTCTCTGAATGGACCTATAATCCACGAAACATTGTAAGACTTGTATATTGCTCCATACACTGGGCATATATTCTAAAAGACAATTAAAGACACCTATTTAAAGGATAATATTCTGAGATATAAAGATATTTTGAGACTTTGTCTCAGAAAGAGATTGAGAGTTCTTTTTAAATTGTTAGGATGGACCAGTTAATCTCTATACTGGGAAATTATAATAATCAATAAAAGGTATCTCATTTTCATATCTAGTCTCAACTACTAGCAAGAAGACTTAAAAATACCTACTAGAAAGAAAGATCAAAGGGAACCTCTCAAACAATATAGACCAAAACAAATTCAGGGAGATTTTTGAGAACTCCAAATTCACGTATTATTTCAACATTTATGCCAAACATCTCACCTTATCTAGAGAGATACCTAGCTAAACTTTAAAATAGAGGGCCATCTTAAAAACAATTTTAAAGGAGATTTATCTTAACCGTGTGCCAGTAACACAACATAGGGACAAGCCTGACAGTTTGGAGCACAGACCACTCCCCCAAACAGACATCCAACGTGTAAACAGAATGCCTACAAAATAATTTTAGTAAGCTTTTAGAAAAATCCTACTATTTTCATAGTGAGACTAAAAAAGACAGTACAACACCTTAGATTTATAGGGGGCCACCCATTTTCTAAAGGTGAGTTTATCATCCAGTTAGCCCTAGACATTCCAAGGGATTTCCAAAGGTTAACGTCATCCTAACCAAGTTTGGAGACCAAATGAAGAAAAGGAAAGGCCACAGACAGACAGAACGAGATTAAAATGCTAACCCTACCCCAAGAAAAATAAGCTTCCTGGTTAAAAATTTTACTCCTCTTCCAAGTTATAAACAGATTTTAGAAGCCTCAAAACATTAAAACAGGGCCTTACTTTGAAGCCTTGTCAACAGCTTATCACTGAGAAAAAATGACTCCAAAAATAGTTATCCCTAAAATATTAGATAGACAGCCATAAATCAATCGGCTCAACAGCCAATAACATATTTCAATAAAAAGTTAACATGATAGACCTTTTCTCAACCTTAATATGAGGCAATGCCCTACAAACATTGATATTTTTGAAATTGATAAAACCATAAATTATCCCTGCTTATTAGAGCTAATTTTACTACATTAAATAAAGTTATTAAGGATGTCCATACAACCGATTCTTTATACACAAAGATTATTTTGACAAAAGATCCCTAAAAATGTTATTGCTAGCTCAATGTCACATAAAATTTTAAATCAGATCACTGTCTTAAACAATACTGTTAATTTGTTTTTACCCATTAAGATTTGGGATACTAACTCCCCTACTTAGGTCAACACTAAGTTTGATAACATAATGTCAGGTTTTCATGGATTCATAGATAAAAGACTATTCATTTCTCTATTTCACTATTTTTATTGGTAAAAAGCAAAATACCTTCTCTAGGGTTATTTAGCATATGGACTTCCTATTTTGGATGGATGTGTATATTTTTCTCATGCTTCTAGTAAAGGCCACCATTCTTAAGTTAAAAACTCTGCCTCTCGCTTCATTCCAAATTAAGATTATTATTTAAGTTCATCTAGAGCTAATTTCAAAGCACAAATTTTTATATACAATTTATTGTATTCTTCATTTTGGGTAATTCTGTTAAAGTCAAAATCAATACATTGAGTGAAGGCTAAGTTTCTATTTGCCATAGTCCCTTTAAATAACCTGTATCAAAATTCAAGAAAAAATTCAAGACAGATGTTAAACCTTTTTTTATTATATATATATATACCTGTACTATTGTCTATAACTTAAAACTAATGATAATATGACTTACGCTAGCCTTTCTTTCATTCAATGTTAATATATTAAAGATGGGGGAAAACAGGACCCCATAGGCACACACTAGATCTTACAAATATTTCAAAATTTTTCTTAATTGTAATATTGAGAGTCTTACTGCTGCTGAACATGATTCAGTATATTAAACTGATCATCGTGGAAAGGTTGAAAACCCTGACAGAGGAAGGTAAATCTCCCAGCTGCAGAGTTTATAACCATGCAGCTTCACGAGCTTGTCAGGTAAATAAAAATTATGAACAAACTTCTATGGACCCATGCCTCAGGTGCACCTTTAATGTGTCTTGCAGTGAGGACTGGAAAGTCCACCCATGTAACTAGGTTAATTGTCCTGACCGTAATGGTCAGTTATACCTATATGTTGGTCCTATGGTAAACAGGCTGTCTGGGAGTATCTTTTGAGAAAAATACAGCATATGGGAAACCTAAACCAAACAATTATGCTGGTCCTTAAAAATTAAGACTATATATCTAGACAATTGTCAAAACAGAAAGATTGTTGAAATAGAACTTTCCTATACAGGCCAGTTATTTACATAAAATATCCACCAATGTATTGTTGCCCTAATTATTCTAAGATAGAAATTGACACCTTTTCTAAGTGGATGGATTGTGCATATATCTTGCCAGTACAACATCAGGTGTCTAGAAATAGTGGATCTATTTTAGGCTGGTCTTCTAGAATTACGTGAGGATGCTATAACTTCTAGAAACCTTCATCCTCAGCAAGATGGCACCCAAAAGGGTGTTTTGATGTTTAACTTCTGCCTTCAGAAGTTCTGCATTACTGACAGACCTAAGAGACTCCTTAAATGAAAATTAAGAGGAAGGATGTTAAATATCCTGTAACCTGTAAAAAAATGCAACTTGTCTAATTTTATCACTAGTTATAATAGAGGAAAAGGACACTGAGCCGGCACCAACCTTCCTCTGTCCCATTGCCACCTGGCATGCTGAAGCTAACGCTCAGACCTTGAAACAGGTGCATGCCAATTAACCAGACCTAGGCAAGCTCTTGATCTCCTGATCCTTGAGTGACTACTTAAAATATTATTCATTGTTCCTACAATTACAGACCTTGTGGCTATGTTTTAAAACTTACAACATGTACATTTTCTTAATTATTTGACTTAAATTACTTACAAAATCCTTCATAGTCAGATAAGTGCTGATGGAAGGATTGAAACTAAGTTAAAATGCTCTAGAAGCCACTTTAATGAATAATGCGGATGAGCCCCCTGCTCTATGGTTTGTGGAAAGGCTTCAATGCCATGCCAAATAAAAATGTCTTCGTTACTATGGCCAAACACAATGCTTCCCAATAAAATTGGGACAAAATTAAGAATCTTCTGATGAATGTTTGGCAGAGTAATAATAATAACCTGGATCTTCCAAAGTTAATTACATCACCTTAATCCTAGATATGCTGAAACATACTATATGGTATGCTATTGAAATGATGTTTTTAGGGCTGGGGTTGTGGCTCAGCAGTGGAGCACTCGCCTAGCACATGCAAGGCCCTGGGTTCGATCCTCAGCACCACATAAAAATAAATAAAAACCAACAAAAAACATATAAAAAAAAGAAATGATGTTTTCTACTAATTCCTTTTGTATCTCAATAGTAGATCATGATGACCTGGGACCAAGAATCCAGTGATTGAAAGATATAATTCCCCAATTGCTTTATTATTATTATTAAGAAAGGGGACCCACTTGAATCAATCTGTGAAATATGGTATATTAAGAACTATGTAATGTTTTGAACAACCAACAATAAAATAATTAAAAAAAAAAAAGGGGGGGACTATGTCAGGAGCTGCCCTGGATGCAGATGCCTTTAAGTCCTGATGCACCTGGGTTCCAACCAATGCTTGCCAGGTTGCAGCAGCTTGGGCGTTACCCCAGCTCAGATAATAAGGCGTGGCTCCAGGAGTAGGTGTCACCTGCTGGGGCTTAGTTACACTCACCTGTTCCTTTGTAATCCTACCCCTTTGCCCTTTTGGGGATAGATTATTCCATGGAACAGCTTCCACCAGTAGAACCCAGGTTCAAGGCTGCTCTTCCTCTTTCCTGCCTGCCTTGCCTCATGTGGGAGCTGGGTCAGAGGAGTCATCACAGATCCAAAGAAAAGTGTCTTTCTCTGTGCGTGACTATTTCGTGCCTGCCCAGTTCGCCTGGAGTGACCTGACTGGTTTAGTCGTGTGATGTGAGTGTCAGTTATAAATACCTGGAAATATCTAATGGCTTGGAACATGCAGGGTGGATGTGTGTAGTCAACATGTGTAAGCCTGATAACCAGCAGGGGGCACTGTCTCCGCAGATCTGGGGAAATACAGTATTATTTCCTATAACAGGAATGAGTAAATTGGGTCTTGTGCGCCCTTTGTATAGCAACCACGAATCCCATGGAGGATGTCCTGGATGCAGTTTGTGTGGGTTGAGATGAAGCTGGAAGAAAACTGATCACGTAGAATCGAAGCTCCGGTGTGAGATCTCAGCTTGCACATGTGGCCTGCCAACCATCGTGAGCAGGTGACACGTTGGACCCCAGGCTGGCTGATCTGAAGAGCATTTGTGCTCATGGTAATCTTTTAAAGATGTAAAATTTCCAAGTTTCCTGAAAGGTTTGCTGATGTTACTTCCAGTAATTCTGTTTTTCTAAATGATCATCAAAAAGAAGATGGTCAAAGTTCTGCAGTAAAGGCAAAACTTTAATGTTTCTTAATAATTGTGCTGGAAAACGCAACTGTCGTTAGGGAAGTGGGCTGGGTTTGAGGTTGGACAACAGAGTCAAGCACTTTTTGTTTCTGTTGGACACTCTCTAGTGAGGAAGTTGTCAGTCCATGGGGGAAACCAACAAGCAACATCCAGGCTGGAGTTACAGCCTGTGGTGGAGGCTTCTGTGGCAGGGCCACCGGGGGTGTGGGTGATCAGGTTGTGACCATCCTTGGCAATATCCCTACAGCTGCCTGGGAACTTTGGTTTAGTATTATTGCTGATTTATCTCTGTCATTATAGGAAATAAATATCATGAAGACTCTTTGCTACACTCCACTGTAAATTTTTTTTTTTTTTTTTTTTTTTTTTTGTACCAGGGATTGAACTCAGGGGCACTCGACCGCTGAGCCACATCCCCAGCCCTATTTTGTGTTTTATTTAGAGACAGGGTCTCACTGAGTTGCTTAGCACCTTGCTTTTGCTGAGGCTGGCTTTGAACTCAGAATCCTCCTGCCACAGCCTCCTGAACTGCTGAGATTACAGGCCCGCACCACCGCGCCTGGCTGTAAATGTTTTCTTTTCTTTCTTTCTTTCTTTTTTTTTTTTTTTTTTTTTTTTTTTGTGATATCAGTTGGCCACCCTAAAATGTAATGGGCACCATAAATTTTCCCTATTTTTTTTTCATTCCTTCTTTTCCTTTCAAGTCAGGGCCTTTGGACAGTTACAATGGCCTCTCAATTTCCCCATGACCAGTGCGACTGTAGAATGTTCCTCGAGGTCAGTCTTGCTTCCCCTCATGGTCAGCAGCCCAAACATTACTATCTATGATTTTGCATTGGAAGGACCTTTTATTTATTTTGCATTTTTCTTAGGTAATAGCAAAGCATCCTTAGGCTTTTGTCCAAGTTGGAAGCCTCTTTCTTTCTAAATTATTCAAAACTTGTGGACCTCCCTCGGACACACAGTTTTCTGCTGACAGCTGAACACGGGCTCTTCTATGTTTTTCCAACATGGCCATTTAGGGCAAATGATTTATTCATCTGAGTTGATTTAATTTCTGGGATTAGTTTATATTTTGCTGAATTTAAATCTGAGATATCATTTTGAAATAGGAACAAAGTCAGGGCTACAAATCACTAAGTAAAAATTACTAAGTAGTATGCACTTTTCACATTTAGAGTTAACAATTTTGTGACAAAAAGAAATTTCTTCTTATTTGGCATATTATTTTTTGTGAAAAACCCAAATTATTTTCTGTGAAAAACCCAAATTCTAAGTTTATTCTTTTGGTACATTATTAATGTGATCTCTAAGATCTTTATTTGTATAAAATTTGGTTACATAAACAGAAGTAATGATTTAAAGTTTTGGCTATGGCTTTAGAAGACAATCAACTTTTCAGTGTATTAAAGAAAACTATATGTCATGTTAGATTATCAGGATTAACTGTAACAATTTAAGAGAAAACCACAAAATTGACTATTCTCTACACAGACCTGTACCTATAGAAATAATCTGTAGTTTTTCTCTCCGGATCTGAAGCTGCTGGACAACAGAAATATAAAAGCCAAGTTAACATTTCATGAGCATTTATTTCCTATTTAAAATTCTGAAATGGCAAAACAAACACATCATTTGAAAGTATTTGTATATTTTGTGAATGACTCATTTTAAGAAACCAGAGAAAGTTGCAATGAATTTTTTTTGTATTAGTTTTTGTTCTTTTCAGAAGCTGCACCAGTGTTTAAGTCACTCCCACACCAATTTACATCTCAGTCTTCAGTTAATCTGGATGTTACAATTTTGTTAACATGCCAAGTCTTTATGAATTGCAAGAATTTTATAAAATTAGGCAAATATTTCAAAAGTTTCCATACTGTTTTGTTAAATGATTTGTATACATAACTTTTCCCATTTTTATTACCACATATTAATTGTACCTGTTTTCAAGTTCAGATACCTTCTGCTTGATCTAGTCTGTTGTTGAAGTTGTCAACTGCAATTTTTTTTTTTTTTTTTGTGGTACCAGGGATTGAACCTAGGGGCTCTTAATCACTGAGCCGCATCCTCAGCCCTTTCCAAAAATATTTTATTTAGAGATAGGGTCTTATTAAGTTGTTTAGGGCCTTGCTAAGTTCTGGAGGCTGGCTTTGAACTCACCATCCTCTTGCCTCAGCCTCCTGAACAGCTGGGATTATAGGCGTGCACCACAGCACCCGGCTTCTTTAAATCCTTTATCAGGCATTTCATCCATCTTTATTTCTTTGGAATCTGCTGCAAGAGTTATGATGTCTTTTGGAGATGTCATATTTGGATTTTCGTATTTCTTGTGCTCCTAGGTTGAGATTTCCATGTCTGGTGGACTAGGTAACTCTCCCACTTTTATGGGGTGGCTTTCTTAGTAACAGCTTCCTGGGAAGGTGTGCCTGGTGTGCTGATTTGCTGTGCAGCATTGGATCCCTTTCACCTCTTTTGCCTGGGATTGTTGACTTTGGGCACAGGACGTCCTGTGGCAGTCAGACTCCGCTGCTGTGGGCCTTGCAGCAGTGGGGACACTAGTGTTCGGTCAGGGGCTGTGTAGACAGCAGTGGCTGTGGAGTGCTCCATGGCTCCTCTGTAATGGGACTGACGGCCTCTAACTGGCGGTGGGGACTTTGCTCTGATGTGAACTCTGCTTCTAGCTAGGACCTCGGGCTCTGGCGTCCCCAGCAGTGGTGAGGGCCCTAAAGCACTTGTCCAGCCCAGCAGGGGTGTGGGCCCAGATGCTGTGGGGGGCGGGGGGGGGGGAGAGGCAGTCACAGAGCCCTGGCCTCCCCTGTGGTGCCCGCATGGTCTTGACAGCAGTGTGTCGTCAGACAAGGTGAGGGGACCACCGGCCAGGACCACCGGCCGAGGGAACTGTCTGGGCCGGTGGCAGTGATAACTGGGGTGTTCCTCTGGCTCCTGTGGCAGTGCAGAATGGGGTCTCAGTGGCACCAGGCAATGTTCTGAGCTTCTGATGAGGGTAGGCTCAGGTTTGGGGGACGGCCAGGGCTTTTCTCCCTATTCCTTCAGCCTGAGCTGCCCCTGGAGCGCAACGGTGGCCAAGCTGGACTCAGTTGCTCTCGGCATCCTCTAGCCGTGTGGGCCTGGGGACAGGGCAACAGCCAGAGCCCCGGGTTGCTCCAGGCCCTGTCACCTGTGGGCAGGGGCGTGGCGGGAATCTGGGTTTCCTCCCTGCGCCGTCAGTAGCAGGTGCTTGAGCTCGGTGCGGGGTTTGCAGGAACCACGGGGCCCTTGCCTGCAGTCCCGCCCTGGTACCAGGGCCTGGCTGTGCTGGCTACCTCCTAGTTCTTGAGGGCAGTGCTCTGTGTTCCTGTCAGGTCCCCTGTCCTCTGGAGTATAAGGCACCCTACTGACATAGGCCAGTCACTCATGAGGCAGCTACCCCTGAGCCAGGGCAGTACCTGTGGGGACCCAGAGATGGGAACATGCTGTGTCCCCAAGAGCCATCCAGATTCTGACACAGGCCCTTTTCTCAAGACGGCTCCTGGCTGTAGCCCACTGGGGGGACTGCTAGCAGGTGAGGGGTCTTTCCTCCAAAGCCAGCCCACCATGCAGATTTTAGGCTACTTGTCTAAGTGGGCTGCAGGCCTCTGAGTGGGGTGAAAGCATCCAGTGGCCAGGACTGCCAGCAATTGCATGGTGGAGTTTGCTGGGACCATCTCTGTGACCCTCACCCCTGCAAAGGGGAGACCTCTACCTCGGCTCTGGATCTGGGTGGCACATGCTGGAGCGTTTGGTTTCTTGCTGTGCTGTTGGCCCAGGTTTCTTTCCTGCTCAGTTCTGGTTCTCCAACTGCTCGTCACCGCAAATACAGCTACGTACGTACCTGTTACTTGGGTCCTTTTTTGTGGAGGCGGCAGCAAGTTTTGGGCACCTCTTTTCAGCCATCTTGTCCTTCTTTCTATCTATGTAACTTTAAATTTGACCTTGGCCTGCTACAAAGCAAACTATTGTGCTATCAAATTTTCACCATAAACTGGAGACTCCAAGTTCTGCCAAGCCTTCAGACTTGGCTGTTGAGAGGGTCACCCACCACTGGATTGCTTACCCTGGGTTATCTGTGAGTCCTAGACGACAGCAGTAAGGTTTGTTTGAATTTCTCCCTCTCCAAGGGCACATGTTCCTCAAGCTTGTGGATGAGGCCCATGGGGTGGAATTAGGACTTAAGAGTTTGGCAGACTTAGGTGACTCTTATGACAAAGCAAGTTTAGGCTCCCTACTATACCCTTATTTAAGTGAAGATTGCTGATGAATTTCTTTAATTAATGAGGGTTTATGTGAAGCTCACCTGTTGTAGAGATTTACACTTGATTATCTGCTTGGGTATAGATTCCCAAGGCTTGAATTGGCCCTGGTTTTGCAAGTGACCAGAAGAGACCCTGCTAGGGAGATGGTGAAAGGGCAGCTGTCACACACATGCCCACCATGGGCCCGAGCACCAGACATCTGGTTGCATGGGAACCTGGTATCCCTGGAGTGATCGGTTCCGTGTCTGGTTCTACAGAATTGTAGCATATGGTGGATGAAAGATCACGCCACACCATGGCTCACTACTCCGACCTTTGTGAGGATGGCTCAGTTTCTTCCTGGTGTAATTGACCTCCGACAGTTCTGTTCAACACTCCCACCCCCCTGGCCACGCCTGGTTTGAAAATAGGAAAGGAGGGGCTAAGAAGAGCAAGTGGAGCAGGCAGATTGACCCAAACTGACACCCAGTGGCAGGCTGGCACTCGCCTGGTGTCCCTGCCGACCCCAGGGACCATTTGGAGGAGTTGTAGGAGAACTAAAGTGGCAAAGGATCAACACACTCTGTGAAGGGGATGAATAATACTCCAGGTGTGCACACTTCTGCACCTTCCAGGTGTGGTATATGGCTTCCAGTCTGTTCCAAGGACAGACAGCTTGTGCTAGTGATTCTACTCGCCACTGAGCCTTCTCTGCTGTGGCTCCTTCTGTCAGTGTCACACAGGTGCCTTGGGTCTAGCCCGGCTTGGGGTCCAGCTGCATCAGGTTAGGTTGCTCAGACTTCTCAACACCAGTGGGCTGATGGTGGGTAGATGGCCGCTCTCCTAGTCCCCTCCCCAGCTCGGAACTGAAAGGGGCCACTTGGCACCCTGAGCTGTGAGCTGTGGGCAACTCCTGCCGGCGGGTCAGGTCCCTCCTAGGCCCTGACGAATCCCAGCTGCCCGCCTTTCACACCCTGCTCCTCTCAGATCTTCTTCTCCTCACGTGACTCCTCATACAACAGTTTGACAAAGGTCAGCCCATCCCAGGACCTGCAGTGGTGGACACAGGCCCTGTGCCAAGAATGGCGACTGGCGTGTGGCTCTGCCATCAGCCTGTCTTGGGGCCCCGGTCATCACGAGGCCAGCCACGGTTTCAGCCAGGTGCTGAGATGGAGTTAACCATCGTCATTCATTAATGTTTAGGATGTTGGGAGGAAAAACCACCCTTGGAGGAGTCTGCACAGGCTTCCAGGTTTCTCTCCTAGACCCTCAGTGACCACTGTGGGAACTGCAGTAGACCACTGCCTTGACCCGTCAACTCCAGAGGGTTGGGCAATGGCACTGAAGTTTTGTTTGGTGTGTGGAAGTCCAAATAAATGTGTGTGTGTGTTTTTTTTTTTTTTTTTTAAAAAGCGAAACAAAACAATTCAAGGCTTTTGAAAAAAGCATCATTTATTTCAAAGTACAACACAAAGTTGTATTTTTAAGAAATACACATTCAATCTTGTATTTCAAGACTTGGTTATGTGCATTTCGGTTTATCTTTAAAATAAATTCAGGTATACAAATGTTACATACCTCAAGTACAAACAGCACGGAAAATGCGTAAGGTCTCAACCGAGTGGTCTTACATTCACCCACTGTTCTGAAGTTGTCTTACATCTCTGTAATCTGCTTTAACCAAGACAGCCTTACTTTTAAAAAAATACTCTGTATTTTCAGCACAAAGTCCTCATACATTTTTAAAATTAGATCTTGGCGCATAATATTGAGAAATTATTAAAAACCAAACTTGGAAATTTAGTAAAATTGTCACATGCCAGGACTTCTGAATCAACTCAAATTACTCCCTTAGCTGTAATGTCAAATTTGTGTTCAGACAGGTAAAGAAAGCAGGGAGGAGAAAGGAGGGAGGGGAATGGGGACAGCTGAGGGCTGGGTGGACAGGTCTTAGTGGAGTTTGTGGCTGAGTCCAGACTTTTCTCTAAAAGCACAACAGCAAATCTCATAGTATCATAATTGCAAGAAAGATCTGAGAAGCGAGTGTAGAGCCTGCCCTGCGAGTCTGCGCGGCCGGTGGGTGGTGGGAGTGGGGCGAGGGCAGGGAGCCCGACAGGTCTTGGCGGCGGGTCATGATCGAGATGAGGCACCCCCGCGTGGTTTGTTCTTGTTTCTTTGCCTAATTTCAATTCTCATGAGGGAAGTGCGAGTTAGACCAAGGGTCAGAGCTTCTTCTTCCGATGGTGGGACTCCATATCCGCCAGGGGTTGTAGGTCTGTCCCAAGTCGTCGGCAGGGCTGGAAGCGGAAGGGGCGTGCACCGTGGAGGAGGTCTCGGCGCCCATGAGGCTGACGCTGGACAGCGCGCTTGCTGGGGAGGTGAAGGGGAGGGCGCTGCTGAGGCTGCTGGACCAGATAGAGCTGCTGAAGGGGGTGGTGGACCACAGGCTGGTGCTGCCGAGGATAGACTGCGACAAGACAGAGAACAGCAGGCTGAGCTCCTGGGCGGCATGGGCAGGAGAGGGCAGTGGCTCAGTGGGGGACAAATGAGGCTAGGTCACAGGCTCCTCACTTTACTTCTAACCACAGGAGGCCACACCAGAGTCTGAGGAGACAGTTCTGATGTTCCAAAGAAGGGCTGGTGGGCTCCAGCTAGTGGCCCGAACCCAGCCGGCGTGCCCTGTGCGCTGGTCTCCCTGGAGCACTGCCCTTGTTCTGGCTCCTGCACCAGGAACAGGGGCAGAGGCAGATGGCCTGAGAGGCCTGAACACTGACTACCTGTTTCTCTACTGAGTTTGTGGGATCCTTGGCTTTTTTATGTTTTGCAGATTGAACCCAGAGACGTTTACCATTGAGCTACATCCCCAGCCCTTTCTGAGACACAGTCTAAGTTGCCCAGGCTGGCCTCCAACTTGTGATGCTCCTGCCTCAGCCTCCTGAGTTGCTGGGGTCACAGGTATGTTCCACCATGCCTGTTGCTAGCTCCTGTTTTAAACAATTGTTAAGGCATCAAATCTGAAGCCAGAATGATTACAAGACAAACTGTGGACTCTAGGGAGTAAGAGCTACGAAGTTAAAACACTGCCTGTTGGACTCTGCACATCTGATTTAGTTTTCCTGAGAACAAAAACGTAATCACAGTGGGATCACAGTTTTTGGTAACAATTACAGGAAGCTGAAATCATTTCTCTTGATAAGTGGACTTTTTTTTTTTTTTAGCATAATCTCTGCAGAAAAATTGAGCTGAGAAGCAAACAAATGTGCACTAGAAAAGCTGGAGCTAAGAGGTGCTTCTTAGAAACAAAATGCATGCCAAGTGCCAGCTTGCCTCAGGGGCCGCAGACAGAGGTACATAGACCTGGAAACCTGCTCAGCCCTCACCTGAGCCCTAGGTGGGTCCCAGCCTCACCTGTGGTTGAGGTCATAGGCTGAAAAGGACCCTGAAGTACCAGGAGAGAAGCCAGGACCAATGTTCCTCCCCAAACCTCCTGGTCCCTGAGGCTCTGAGGCGCGGTGCTCGCTCACTGTGGCGGATCGCAGAGACAGGGCAGGGCTGCGCCGCACCAGCCCACCCCTCACTGTCTCTTCAGTGCCCATGACAGCCAGGCTGTGGGCCAGGCCAAGTACTCACGGTGGCCGTGTGGGTGGGGGAGTTGGAGCTGGCCGGCCAGGAGGGGCTCGGATCTGTCACTGGAGAGTCCCAGAGGTAAGAGGGGCCACTGCTGAACTCACTCCAGCTTCTCTGGGAGGGCTGATTGCAGGAGCGAGATAACCCGAGTTTGCTGAAAACTTCTGAAATGAGATAGCCATCAAGTCTGCATTTGATCCGCCACACTGAGAAGATGGGGTTCACACACTTTCCCACTGTAAGCCAGCTCCCCCGACGCATGCGGGGGTGTCTCCCAGGCTCAAGCTTGTTCTGCACTAGAGGCAACAAGGTGCCGACCCTCCCACAGGATGCTGCAGCTGAGGCACACCCAGCAACGCTCTGATCGTACAGGGCAAGAGAAAGGGAGTGGTGCCCTGGCCTCCCAGGAGTCAGGAAGCTCTTAGACACCGGCCATGGGGCGCGGCCACCAGGCCCCTAGCAGAGCCTGGCCCACTGTGCCCTGGGCGGGTGGTGGAGGAGGGAGGCCAGGGAGAGGGCCAGACACTGCTGTGTGGGCCAGGATCCGAGGGCGCCCAGGAGGGCAAGCTCAGAACCGTCCCAGTGGAGTCAGTGTGTACCTCAGGCCGGTCAGCGTCTGATGCAAGTTTAAGGGACCTGCTCCGCACGTACGTCTGCTCAAGAGTGGCTCCGCCAGACAGGAAAGTTCCCCTCATCCCGCCCCTCCCATTTCCACACAGTCTCGCTGAACACTCACCACCGGTCAGGTTAAAGGAATTTCCAAAGGCCGAGAATGAATTGAGGGGGGTGAAGTCAGGGCTGCTTGGGTTGCTGACGGGGCTCCACAAACCCGAGCTGAGTTTTCAGAAGAGAAAGGACACAGAACAGGGGACTTTAGTGCACTGGGCTGGACACGCTGCGCCACCCGTCTGTAGGAGGCGCGGCTGCCCTCCCATGAGGGCAGGTCTCAGGGCCGCAGGAGCGGGTGCCCCCCACAGCCTGGGTCAGAGCAGGCGTCTGCAGAGGGGGGCAGATTTCTTAAAAAGTGGCTTCACACCTAGGACTTCCCACTGGTACAGAGGGCATGGGGCCTCCTGCTGTCACTCCTCTAGGCGGGTCACCAGCACGGGTGGCTAATGCCACCACACTGCTACATGTGTCAAAGGGCCCAGCTGATTCACGAGGGTCCCTGAGAAGCCATCAGAGTGCTCCCTCCAGCCCACTAGGGTACCAAGGAGGAAATGTCTGGACTGGGGTTTGCTGGCCCACAGCCAGGGCCTGCTGCACCCCTTTCATCAGGGACTGTGGCTCCCCCAGCAGACAAGGCTTCTTAGCAGCGCTAGCCACACCTAACAGACAAGGAAATGCCTCTGGGGGAGCAGGTGGCCGCGCGGAGGTGTCCTGCCCTCCCTGCTGATCAGGGGCAACCACATACCTGTCCGAGCCGTCGCTGTCAACGGGAATGTGAGAGATGCCAAGGCTGCTGGAAAAGTCTGTTTTGCTTGAAGACACTTTAGCAAAGCCATTCCCACCTGCGACAGTGAATCTGTGTCAGTGAGGGCAAACCGTGACCAGGGCCACTCGGCCGCCCTGTGCCCAGGTGTGCCGGCCTGGGGGCAAAGGTGGGCACTCACCAGGGCTCTTGTCATAACCCGCCGTGACTGCAGCAAAGGTGGGGTTGCCATTCTTGCCCGGGAGCGAAGCTGCTTTCGTCAACTTGCTTTTGCTTCCGTTTGGCTGCTTTATTTTCGGGTCACTAAGGAAGAAGCAGAGTGAGGACTGAGTCCTGGCCAGCCGTGCCCACGGCGGGGCCAGCGGGGCCTTCTCGGGGCTGCCCTGGACGCGCTGTGGGTCAGACCGCTTTGTTAGGTGGCAGTGAGGGGTCTAGGGACTGCAGAGGCTGCGACTGGGTTCTGGGGAGTGCTGGGAGGGGCCACTCTGCAGAGCCACCACTGCCTGCATGGGAGTAGATCTAAGAGGGAGCTCCTGGCACAGCAGGACGACGAGCCCACCGTGGCAAGGCCTCAGCAGGCTCTCCAGCCATGGCAGTCACCGCCTCTTGCCAACTCTGGGGGAACCTACATGAGCCTGCCAGGATGGGACATACAGATACCCATGATGGTGCTGGCACCTGGTGAGCCCACCCTCCAAAATCAACTCGCTAGCGGTCCCAGGCAGACACAAGGGGCTCTGCCTGAGTGAGTGTGGCTGGTGGGTCCTCTGGCAGGGCCTGTTTGCCATCCTAGCCAGAGCCTGCCCAACATCAGGGTCTTGTCCCCAACCTCACTTAATGCCTGGTGTGCTGAGAGTGCCCTGGCCAGTTCAGGGTGACAGCAGGGAGTGGCTCAGAATAAGAGCAGGATCATGGCTGGCCTCAGGTACAAGGGCCAAGGGCAAGCACCTGAGGTGTGGCAGGACAGTGATCAGGTACAAGGGCCATGGGCAAGCACCCGAGGTATGGCAGGACAGTGATGGTGACCGTCGGATGCACCTGCTGAGAAGAGGCCCCTACCTGCCGGAGCTGCTGTTGACGATGCTGCTGTAGCTGCCCCGGGATGTGAACGGGCAAGGGGCGGCAGGGGGAGACGGAGAGGCGGGGCTCGGTGAGGTCTGGCGTTGTTTTAAGAAAATGTCTGCGTTGAGGGTTTGCAGAGAAAGTTTATAAAGACTGTCAGTTGCTGGAAATTAAACACAAAAGGCCTCATTAATGTGATATTTTGTGCTCTTTATCAGCTACTTCTGACGTTCTCAGCACATGTGGGACTCAAGCTAAGGCGCTGACGTGTTCTGCTTAAAGGTTTTAAAGAGAAACCAGGAGTTCGTCTGTGTGTGCCCTCGGGGGCGTCAGGGGCTGGCATCTGCGCTGTCCCTGCCAGGCTGGCCGGGTGCTCCTGGGTCTTGACATCTTCTGCTTTCTCTTCCTCAGGACAGCAGCTGAAGCCACCACCTGGGCTGAACGTCCCCTGCTCTACAAGAATACCTCGTCTCCCCCTTGGTGTGAGCTGTCCTGGCCCCAAAAATCACAAGGATACGCCCTGAGAATCCACCTGGCCTGATAAGTACCGTCCACAGGCTGGCATAAAGACTCCCGGTAGATGTCTTACAATGTTTATTCTGCAGCGAGATGGCAGTCCAGGACAACTGGACAGGAAACCCACCACCGCCCTGCTCCGAGTGCTGCCCTAGGACGAGGAGCAGGAGGGGGCTCCTGGTCCTCAGCCCTGCCCACTTGATGCGTCCTGCAGAGGCCCTGGCTCCTCTGCAGTGCCCTCTGTCTGTGGCTCTGTGTCCTTGTCTCCAGAGCCACAGCCAGCCCCTTGCTACTCTCCAGTACTGTGATGTGAGGAGCTGGCCGCAGGCAAAAGACCGCTACTGTGGGGTGACAACTCTTGGATGATCAACAACCCGACCAGGTCATTCCACCGTGCACAGAGGCAGTGCTGTGCTGGTATCCAGCTTCCGGGGACAGAGCCCTGCGTGAGCCTTTGCCAACATGGCTGGAGCACGTGCTTCCACGGTGTGGATGGGGTGTGGATGGGGTGTGGGTGGGGTGTGGGTGGGCTGTGGGTGGCCCCGGGCGCTAGGTCGGTACTCACAGCTGCCGGGCCTGTGGATTGGCACCGCGTCCCACTCCGGTGGCGGAGAGTCCTTCTCACCCTCTGAGCTGCTGGTGTTGCCTGGTTCTTGACTACTGGGGAGAAATTTTGCTAGGGCAGGTGGTCTGTTGTCCACTAACTTATTTGTACCTGCACAAAAATCAGACATTTGTTAAGGGAGGGGAATTCCTTAGTTCTGCTCCCTCCCTCCCTCCCATGTGGGCACACGCCCCAGCCTCAGGTGGCTAATCACTCAGATCAAAACGACAATACCTTTTGTTTTCTGGGAATTTCGTGACTTGGATCCACTTGTCAAGGCAGTTGGAAGAGGAATCTTGGTTGGGAGATTTCTACGTGGTTTACTTTCCAACGTGGGAGGGTATGGTAATTCTAGAGAACTGGAAGACAGCCAGGGAGGGAGACGCGTGTCTGTTGCTCTGGGTGAGGGCAGAAGTCACTGATGCTAAGTGGGCTTCCTCCCGGCCCAGCCCAGCCCAGGACCGGCTGTGTGCTCAGCTTCCCAGGGCTGCTCAGGAGACACTCAGCATGTAGACCCTCACCTGGTTCAGGTACAGGTGAGGGCTACTGCATCCACTTCAGAAAAAGGGTACAGAGCCCTGAACTGTCGTGTGGGGCTGCTAAGTGTGGCCGTGGGCCTGGAGCTCCTGGGCCACTGTGGGACTTGTGAACATACAGACGTCAAAGATCTCAGACCCGCCCCACCACAGCTCCTGCTACTCAAAACCCTGGACACTTTCCCATAGAAACTCGGGGGGGGGGGGGGAGCACCTATGCCAAGTTCCTGGCTACTGTGGAAATGCACCAATTCTCTGCAGAGAAGCAGGGCTGCACCTCGTGCCTGTGGTCCAGGGGAGCGGGGCGCCATGAGAGAGCTCAAGATAATACACATGTACAAGCAGAGACAGGCACAGTGGCACATGCCTGTAACCCAGTGACTCGGAAGGCCGAGGAAGGAGGATGCCAAGTTGAGTCTGGCCTTGGCAACAAGAATAAATAGAGGCAGTGAACTAACTGACTTTTCATTCTTTAGTCTCTCTGCATGTCACAAATTTTCTATAATTAATAGGTATTATTTCAGGAATTAATATAAGAGGTAACCAAAAACTCAGAGGGTCTTTTTGCCCAAATAAACAGAATTTTAGTGCGATAACAAACTGATGTTCAAACAATCAAAAACAGACAAAAACCTAGCACTGCTGATGAGTGAGACCATCAGTACACAGAGCCATAATATCTTTTGCCGCTCTTCTACTTCTGACTGTCAGGGTTATTTAAAAACTGTCTTCCAAAAAACCCGGAAGGCTGCCTGAGGCAGACACCAGCCCTGGTGCAGGGTGTGGGCGTGGGCTATTTTTAGGGTAGATAGTCAAGGAGTGGGGGGATGTCTGTACAAAGCTTAATTCTGCTACTATAACATTAATTGGCTTTTTAGGAAAAAGGTCCCAGACTATTTTATTTTTGTTGATTAAGCCAGATGATCTCTAGCAAAATACTTTTTTAAGGCTTCCAAAAAATGGACAAGAACCAACTTTTATTAGGTGTTTTTTTCTAAAAGGGAAGGGAGAAGGTGGCTCCCACAGGCTTTGTCCCTGCTCCCGTCACACATGCTGCATGGATGTCTGGGGGACAGAGGCTGAGTGGGTGGAGACGGGGATGCTACCCATGCTGAAGGGCTGTGGTCTAGTGATGCAGCCCAGGGCCCTGGGCCCTGCCGCCTGTGCAAGTATGCTGCTGGAGAGTGTATGGCTTTTGGTCCACATTCCAGACTTCTCTCTGCTTATCACAGATTTTACATTCCAATGATATTAATGTGTAAAATGCTCATAAACAGAAAATCCAATGAGCTGTCCTAAAGCAGGATGCCCTGGGCCCTTCCTGATTCTGCGGAAGCCCTTTCAGTGCCTGAGGTCTAATCCTATTTCGGGCATCTCTGACCTGTAATGGAATCTTCTGGAGTCCACAGGCCTGCTACCATAGGTGTAAAGCTGGGAAAACAGACCACGTTTCTGCCACCGCAGCCCCTGCTCTCAGTCCCAGGAGCTGACTTCTAAAGTCTGCTCTTGGGGTGTGGCTGTAGGGTGACAGGGAGCCCAGGCCCTTCCCCTGGCCTATGATCATATGCACAGCTGGACAGGATCTCAGGCAACTAAAGCCAGGACTGGCCCTGATGGTGGCCGCCCGTCAACATGCTGCATTCAACACCACCGCTCGCTGGCGGTGATGAACTGGAACTTTCAACCCTTAAATTTGTAGAAACAGAGGACAATCAGTGGGTTTGAAGAGATCAGGAGACTGAGGGTGCATGTGTGGGGTGTGCTGCCTGAATGGCCTTCTGGGACCCATTTCTTTTTCAGCTATCCATCAAGAGAATGGAGAACTGCGGCCGGAGAGGACTAACTGCCTTTTCTGTGCTTTGCTAGAGAATTAACTCACAGACCTCACAAGGGTGCAGGCTCCAGTGAAGCCTTTTCAAATTAGGAGCCTGCTAATGGCCACGCAAACCCCAGAACACCACAGGAGTCAGCAGAAGAGGGCTGAGAAGAGGAGCGCGTCCTGTCTGCCCGGTCTCAGGCACTAAACTCAGGCACCAGGGCTAGGGCTAGCAGACGGCAGATCTGGTGACGTCACCTATGGCACAGCATCTCTAAGACCATTCTTAGGAGCACTGGTTTTACAATTTACAATCACAAAATGTACGGCATAACTATTTTCACAAGATCTCTGCACACCAAAAGCTCGTTAGTAACCTACTAGTTTAACGCCCTCATTTATCCCAGGAACACTCGGTAGCGAGCCTAGCTGTGGGGCCCGAGCTGGAGGTGTTTCCTGTGGGGCCCAAGCTGGAGGTGTTTCCCGAGAGAACCGTCTGGCTGGGGATACCTGCTCTGAACATTCTTTTTGGTAGGAACAAACTTGCAAGTTTTACAGCACAGAACTTGAGGTCCTGACACCAGCTCTGGGCTGGTGCTGCAGCAGCCTTGGGGCACTTTCTGGAGGATGTCACACCTTTACCTGTGCTGGCCATCAAGGTCACCTTGAGCAGAACTGAAAAGCCTCTCTGCCTGGGAATGAGTCACAAACTGAAATTCTCCTCCACACCTGTCCCCTGGCAGCAGATCATCAAGCCGGCGCCCCCCGCCCCGGTCTAACACTTGGAGCCCGTGGCTGTCCAGTCCACGGCAGCGAATGTGACGAAAGCCCCAGAGGAGTGTGGCTTTTGCTGCAAAGGCCCCGGAAGCCCGCCTACCCTCACTCCTCTGCACCCTCTTGCTCCTCACCTGGGTTTCACATCTGTGGGGATTTCTTTCTTAACATTTAAGAGCTTTTTGCTTTTCTGCTTCACTTGAGACGTTTCATTTTCATGTTTTCCGGGCATGGCTTGTTTTCCCTTTTGCTTTTCTGTATCCTGTAAAAAACGCATGCGGAATTGCTGAGAAAGATTAATAAAAATGACAAATGACAAGACACTAAGAGGTATTGGATGTATGTTGTGAAATGAATAAACGTGACACATTCCTTCCCTGAAATCTACTGTAGTTCTGTCAATTTTTCAGCCACATTACGATTGTAACTATAATTATGTTTTGGCGAGTCTGAGTTTTTTTTATAAAGTTCATTTTTATATACTCCTATCTGATAGAAGTGGGTGGTGGCAGTGGAAGAAGCAACTGGTAGCTCCTTATTTTTAAGCATCAGGGAGCAAAACCTTGTCTTTATAAGGAGAGTTGAGCGAAGACTATAAACTTAAACACTCCTAGCAACGTGCCCAATCCAAAGAACAAAACTCAGGGCCAAAAAGCCAGGCAAGCCGCCCTCTATGTGTCCACACCTGGGCCTTCCACTGAACCAGCATGTGGCCGGCTCAGTGGGACCATCAACAGGACAGGGCTGAGGTATTCATTTACCTGCTCGACACACATTTACTAGACACCCACTTGGTGCCAGGTAGTGGGACTGGTGTGCGGGTCTGGCCTCTTCCCTCAAGGACCTTGAGGCCTAGCAGGTGGAGAGAGACAGGACAAACTGGGAGCAATGTGGGCCCGTGGTGTGACAGAGCGCTCTACAGGGCTCTCACCTGGTTGCCAGGTAGAGCCTGGACTGGGGAGGGCCACCCAGGCTGCCTCTGAAAGCCAGGCCAGCGCAGAAGCTGCACATGCATCGTACAGTGACTGACGCTGCTGTGGCGTGCACACATGAGGTCAGTGGACCTGTCCCCTGGACAGGTGTGTCCGCTCAGGTGCTGGGGAACCCACCAGGTGAACTGCTTGTGAGAAGGCTATGCACCAACACCAGCCTGGCTCTTCACCAGTCACTCAAGGAGCACTGGGGGACAGAGGAAGGACACACCCAGCAAAGGGGGCGGCTGTGGATGCAGGGTGGAGCCTGGGGTGGAGTAGCACCTACCCGCCAGTGTCCAGCCCTCCCGTCTTGGTGACGATGACACCCTGACTTAGCAGGCCATGCCAGGCCAGGCGACTGTCCAGGACACCAAGCACAGGCAGGTACATCAGCCCCTGGCTCTTACACCCTGAAGACTACTTTGAGTTACTGGAGAAGCATCTCCTAAACACTTGGTCCACTGGGGGCCACAGACCGAGAGCTCGGGAGGACAAGGCTGCGGCCTCCCTGTCCAGTGGTGCTCAAGCACCTGGCACAGGCCTGGCATTCAGTGAATGGGCAGAAAAGACACGAGGAAAACGACCTCTTGCATGTGACCTCGCTGGGAAGCAAATACACTACCTGCCAATTGGGCCTGGTCACAAAGGAAAGCTCCTGACCTCTGTGGGCACCGCACCAGGACAGAGCCCACCGAGGCAGCCAGACAGGCCCAGGTGCTGCCGCAGCATGTGCACTTGGGGCTACTGCTGGGTGCAAGCAGGGGCAGGAAGAGGACAGTGCCAACAAGGGTGCCAGGATGGTTTAGCGGGTGCAGGAATACTGGCAGGTACCAGCCACTGAGGGTGACCAGGGTGCGGCTGCCACGGGGGAGGATGAGCCGGTGCAGCCAGGGCCCTGGGGCGCGCAGCAGCTCCCTGCTCTCTAGAGGATCAAGTGCAAAACCCCAGTACTGGCTAGAAGTGGACCAAGCAGACAGCATGGGCCAGCTGGGAGGGGTACGCAGAGCAAGGCCGCTGCCCGGATAGCAAGGCACATGTTTCCAAAATTAATTCACCCTCCAGGTACTGCTGGGCACATTTAAGAAGTGATTCCTGGGCTGGGGATGTGGCTCAAGTGGTGGCGCACTCGCCTAGCACGCGTGAGGCACTGGGTTCGATTCTCAGCACCACATAAAAATAAAATAAAGATATTGTGTCCACCTAAAACTAAAAAATAAATATTAAAAAAAAAAAAAAAAAGAAGTGATTCCTTAGGTCACTAGACTGAAGCTGAAAGAGACTCTGCTCCATGATCTCAAACATTCATCTAAAAGGCGTCAGAGCAGAACCATCCCCACCCTGCACACAGCTCTGAGCTCACGTTCCACGTTCCACGGCTGGGACTTTCCCCTCTGCGATGCGAGGGGGGGGGAGGGAGATGCTGCCACATGCTGGGTGTTCTGCAAGGTTATTCCTGAGCAGAAGACTCCGGGGACAAGGTGGAATTCTCATGGCTGCCATGTCCTGGGCTGGGCTGCCAGCTCTGGGTGACCACTAAAGCCTGGGGTCTCGCCCTGGGCCACACCCTCCTGGGATAGTCACTGCCCCACCTGCCCGGGGAGGGAGCTGCTCCCAATGTGACACCATGACCATGAAGGTCCTGACGCTGCCCAGACACAGACAACACCTGCGAGCTAGTAATAGGGGTCACTACTCCTGATACTCCCAGCTCTGAAGCGGTGCTTCCAAACGTCCTTCACCGGGGAGGTGCAGCCGTCCATCCCCAGCTGGCACGGCATGAGGGCTGACCCGTCCCCACGGATCCCCAGCGCTGCACTATGCCAGGCCCGCGGGGCGGGCGTCCGCCGCCTACCTCCTTGAGCGGCTCGGTGTCGGGGTTGGAGGCCTCGGTGGTAGTGGAGGAGCTGTCGTCGTCGGCCAGGGACCCCTTCAGCTCGTCCTCCGGGGGCCTTCCCTTCCCCTTCTCCTCTTTCTCCTCCTGCTTTTTTGGGGCTTTGACCTTGCGTTGAAGGCTTTGGCCTTTGCCTTTCCCTGCGGGTGAAAACCAGGTAAAGCACTGCCTGCTCTAGGCGGTGGGGAGCCCAGCCCTCATGCCTTTTGGAAGAGGCTGGACTCTTTCCAAATCAGAACTGGATTAGATTATTAAAAACAGGTTCACGGGCACAGTTTGTGTGTAACCGAGTGCTGCCCAGAGCGTACAGCTGGTGAGCTTGGACCACTCTGTCCATCTGGCAGACCTGTTGTCAGCCTGAGAGTGCCCTAGAGGGCGATGAGCTCTGTTGTCACACGGTGGAACCAGGTGCCTCTGAGACCTGCTCAGAGATGGAGGCCCAGTGGTGACACATGTGATGAGTGGCCCTGTGACTTTGGGGGTCCTGGCCTTTGTCTGCACCAGAGAGGAAACTGCTCGGAGGCTCCTGTGAACAATCACAGAAGGCCTCAGGACAGCGGCCGGCACAGGACACCAAGTGAGGCCATACTGGCTACTGAGCGCCTGTAATGAAAGATCTGGATGCCACCAAGACTAACGAGGCCCAACCCCATGACATGTTCGCAGGGATGCTGTGTGTGCAGGGAGCACAGCAGTGAGCAGCCACTCCTGCCTCGAGGAGCTGCTCCTGAGTATGGATGGGACACGCAGAGACACCCCCAGGTTCCACACCTCAGAGGCTCCTGCAGAACACCAGGGGGCAGGGCTGCACCCCAGCCACTCCTGTGTGAGTTGTCATTTCTAAATACATCCTTTGAAAACAGTGACTTCATACAACTTAATGTGAACCTCAAGTTTTACGCTTTTTCTCAAAGAATGTCACTGTTAATGGGTTCCAGGGACTCAAACCTTGGCATCAAGATCAGGGGTTGGTGAACTGTGGCCCATGGGTCAAATGTGGCCTGTGGCTATTTTATATGGATTATGAGGGGAGAATGATTTTCATAGTTTTAAGTGGCGTAAAACAAACAAACAAACAACAAAAAATGACTAAATAAGCCCCAGAGAAAGTCTGTGGTCCACAAAGCCTCAGATACCACCTGGCCCTTTACAGAAAGCTTGAGGAGCCTGGTCTGGTAAAAGAAAAAGTAAGGCTCTGGGCTAGGAGTGGTGGTGCCCACCCGTAGTCCCAGCGGCTCAGGAGGCTGAGGCAGGAAGATTTCGAGTTCAAAGCCAGCCTCAGCAACTTAGTGAGGCCCTAAACTACTCAGTGAGACCCTGCCTCTGAATAAAACATAAAAAGGGCTGGGGGTGTGGCTCAGTGATTAAGCACCCCTGGGCTCAATACCTGGTACCCAAAGGGGAGGAAAAAAAAAGGAAAGATAAGGCTCTGGGGTGGTTTCCAGGAATGTCCCTCTGTCACTTCACAATGATCCCAGGAGGTGCTGGATTTGAAACCATAACTGGATATTAAGTCTCAAAATCAGGGCCTTCATCCCAGGAAAAAACTGACCAGTTTGCTTTAGTTACCACAGCACTTGACATCCCTGGAGGGCCAGAGCGCCTCCCCACCCTGGGAGAAGAGAAAGGGTATGTCCTGCTCCAGACGAGCCATGAACTTCTCACCTGAGCTGCACAACTGGCCAGTGCTGCGGCCTGGGCAAGCACAGTGAGGTGTGGGAGGAGCTGGACTTACCTACCCTAGCCCAGACCTCCACGGCAGGAGAGGAGTGGAGTTTTTAAAGAACTGAACTCAAATTTTAAAGCCATGGATAGACAAAGAAGAATAAATACTTACACCAATAATTAAGTTGAAAACTTGGGTTAAAAAGGTTATTTTATGAAGGAGTAGCTTATACTTTTTGCCTCCAAGTCTTTATCTTCTTCTCATTAACTTTTAAACGTGCTGCCCTTGACTTCTGTTCTCGGTGCCTTCATGGATGTGATTTTGGAAAGCGTCAGTGACCTCTCCACCACGGAAGCCAGGGACTCGCCTCCCGTCCACCCCTGGCCCAGAGCACCTGCAGAGTCAAGGCCTCTCCCGGCCTGCTGCCAACACCATCACTGCTGGACTTCTCTTCTGACATTTTTGCTGGTGCTCCTAGCAATCTGTCCTCTTCCCCTCTATTCTCCTTGGGGGCTCACTTTAAGCAGTTCAAATCTAAAATGTCTAAAACTAAGTTAAATACACTAAAATCATCGTTCAGGCTCTCAGTCTATAATAATATTTCTGAAGCAGACACACTTTAGGATAACCCAGGGAGCTTAAACAAATACGTGAGAGATTCTGAATGAACGGCTCTGGAGGGGACAGTGGCATAAGTGGCACACAGTCGCTCTAAAAAAATCTTCCAAACACGATGGCCCAGGCTGAAGTGGCAGCATAGAGACACTCGGTGCGTCTCCAAGGAAGAACAATACCCAGCGTGAACCTGGTGACAGAGGAGGGGTCCTCGCAGGGCAGCATGCTCACCAGGCACTTACCACAGTGACATGAATGTCCCTGAGGCCGCCGCCCTCCTCTTCCTCCTCCTCCTTCAGTGGCCCAGCAGACTCCATCTCAGGGGCTGGCTCACCTCCTGTGGTCACCAAATCCCTGGTGACATTCCCCTTTGGAGGCTCCCAGCTTTGCCCCTTGGGCTCCATTTCTCCCTCAGTCTCAGCACCATGAGGGCAGCGCTCAGGCCTCAGAGATCTGTCGCCCACTACCCTAAGACCAAACTCTTATCCCACTTCAGGGCTTTCTACGTAACTGACCCCGGCCATGAGTAGGTCCAAGTAGACCTGACAGCTCGAATGGGAGGCCTGCAGCCGAGGGCGCTGCTGGTGAGATCACAGTACACTCGCTGGAGACTCTCCAACCCGACTTGAGTTTCTCTACTCACTGGAGCCAGACGATCCCCCAACAGGAAACAGAAACCCCCTTAAAAGCACCCAGAGGCCTAACAATTTTTCGAAGACAGAGTAGATGTACTTTTCCTTATTCTTCCTGTTAATAAGCACATCTAAAATCCCTGGGCAGTATATAAAATAAAAATAAGCGTAATAAAGTTCTGAGAGGAGGAGAGACGTGAGACAGACGGTGGCCCAAGGAAAGGCATGGCGGTGCGCTCCCTGGACTTTCTCCTTGCTACACCTACCTTCCCCGCGAGCATCAATGCACACAGGCAAAGCCCTAACAAAGGCAGGAGGGGCATCCTGGAAGACAAGAGCCTTCTTCCCTGCCAAACACCACGTGCTCTCACCCCAGCACGCCAGCCAAGGCTGAGCAGAAGCCCAGACTTCCTCTTGCAAGGCCATCACCAGGCCCCCAGTATGCCTGCCAGGTTGGTGTCAAAGAGGACCTGGGAGGGCGCAGGGCCTTCCGTCCCAGCCAGGCCCCTGGCTGGGATAACCACCTTCCCCTCCCTACGGGTGGCATGGGCCAGGACATCCTCCACTGCCCGCTGTGTCTCTGCTGACAACTCCAGTGCCCAGAACCCCAACCCCACCCAGCAGCAAGGAGGAGTCTCCCCACCCTCAGGTGTCAACAGGGGACAAGAAGCAAATCAAGACTTGTAACATACCCTGGCACCTTCCCCTGTCAGAGCAATGTCAGAGAAAGGCATCAATAACAGGAAGGCTAAGAAAGAGCCACAGTCTCAGAACATCAAGACTCCAAGGGTCCAGGTTTCAGTCTAGTCATTCTTTATACCAAGAACCAGGAACCTCTCAAATTAAATGAAAACAAACAAAAAACCCAAGTGACTGATGCCAATGCCAAGGAGACAGATATGTTAGAACCATCTGACAAAGACATAACTGTTGTCCTAATGAAGCCAGATTTACAGATAGCTAGCTAGTTAGGTAAATTCGGTCTAGTAAGATAAATAAAATGGAGCCATTACAGAGAATGGAGTCCAGGAGAGCAGAGCAGCACCTGGGGGAATTGAAATGTTAATGTCCCCAAGGCCCGAACCCATCCTAAAGAAATGCTAATGAAGCAGCTCCCAGCAAACAGGGAGGTGCTAATCCAAAAGCTGCCCCAGGCCCTTCTTGCCCAGATTACTCCTTCAGTCCACCTGTCTCCCACATTTTGGGCCTTCCCACCTGCATTTCCATCACTGCAGGACAGAGGGAAACAAAGGACAGGAGTGGGGTAAACTGAAAGAAGACTTTAGCTATAAAAAAGGGAAGACCCGCCCCTTTCATGGATTATGCCTTTTGGGTCCCCTTCTTCCTCTGGGGAGGAGCCTTTTCTGCTGTTCTTTAATAAAGCTTCCACTGTGCACTCTATACTGGCCTTGGCATGTGCTTCTCTGGTGTTGTTATACTTCAGCATTCGGGAAAGCGAGGACTCGTCACTGGTACACAGCGGTGACACTAAGCAATCACAAACACGTCTGAAATAAGCAAAAAACTGAAGGCCTCAGCGAACAAATGTAAAATGCAAGGAAGAACACTTAATGAAAATCATAGAACTGAAAAATAATTGAAATAAAAGGCTCAGTGCGTGGGCTGAAGAGTAGAATGGAGGAGACAGGAAATAATCGTAAGCCTGAAAACAGAAAATAGAAATTATGAGCGAAAACAGAAGAAGTGAAGAGAGGATCTGTGTAATTATAGCAAAAGAGCTAATATTGTGTTATCAAAGTTTCAGAAGGAAAGGAGAAACAGGAGGGGCTGAAAAAGAACTCTAGAAAGAGTGGAAATGAAAATGTCCCCTTTCTGGGACACAAAACTACAAATCAAAAACAAAAGAGAAAGCCTGAAGCAAGATAAATGCAAAGGAATCCACACCAAGACACAGCAAAAGCAAACCTGGGAAAACTGAAAACAAAGGAAAAAAAACCTTGAGGTCAGCCGCCTGCCTCATCTATAGGAAAAACAATCAGGATGACAGCTCTGTTTTCAGAAATCATGGAGGCTAGAAGCACTAAAGAAAACAACTGTTACCCCAGAACCCTCCACCCCGCTGAACACATCCTTCAGGAGCTTCCCGACATGCGCAAATGAAGGAAAACTAAGAGAATTTGAATCCAACTGACCTGCTCTAAAAGAAGAAATAGAAGAAGTACCCAATAGAGAAAGGATAACAAAAAAGGAACATGGGAGCATTAGGGAAAACCAAGAAGGAGTCAGCAAGAGTATGGGTAGATCAGACAGGCTTTCCTCAGGACTTGAGTAGATTCTGAGTTGTGCTGGATGACTGAAGCAAAATTCTAACATTATCTGATATGGCTGGCTCTAAACGTATGTAGTAGAGATATTTAAGACAATTATAACTTGCAAAGGGCAAAGAAACATAAAGAGAGATAAGGTTTCTATACTTCACTTAAACTCATAAGACGACCCCAGAAGACTGTGACAAATTATGGCCATTATAATGTAATACCTAGAGCAATTCCTAAAAAAAAACTATATAGAAAGATATTCTAAAATATGTTACTGCCCTAAAAAAAAAAAAAAAAAAGTAATCCACAGGAAGGTAGGAAAAAGAAAGAGAAAATGGAGATTGAAGAGAAAACAAAATATAAAGTGATGGGTTTAAAGTTCTAAAACATCAATAATTATATTAAAAGTAAATGGTCTGATTATGTAATTAAAAAGACAAGAGACTGGCAGATTGGATTAAAACTACGACCTAATTTTGTGCTACCTATGGAAAACTCATTTCTAATATAATGATATAGGAAAGGTAGAAGTAAAGAGATGGAAAAAAATGTATCATGGAAACATAAAAGCAAGAGAGGCTATATTAATAAACCTCAGACAATTACTAGGGACAAGGGAGAACATTATATAATAATAGATGGTCAAGCTACCAAGAATATACAGCAATCTTAAATGTATATGCATTACTCAGAAGAGCTGCCAGCTATGTAAGAGAATGAGAACTGAGAGAAGAATCCACAGACAGCTGGAGAGGACAACACCTCCTGTCAACAACAGATAGAACAACTAGATAGAAAATCAGAAAGGATCTGGAAAAAACCAACAATATCATCCACTGACAGAAATCTAATGGACATTTATAAATTATTCTTTAAAAAGAAAAAAAAAAAGGGGAGAATGCATATTCTTTTTAAGTGCCCACGGATCGCATGCCAACACAGGCCAAATCCTGGGCCATAGAACAACCTCAACATATACAGAAGAACTGAAATCATTCAAAGTTGTTTTTTCCTAACATAATGGATTCAAACTAGAAGCAGTAACAGAAAATCTCTGAACACCTGGAAACTAACAAAGCACTTATAGGTAAACCATGGGTCACAGAAAGTCTCAAACCAAAAACATACAGAACTGAATGGAAGTTCCACATGTCACAGTGACACACAGATACAGCAGGGTTCACAGGGAAACTGAGAGCACCAGGAGCATATGCTAAAAAATGGCTTCCACCCAACAACTTAAAAAGAGCAGGTACGTAAAGCTAAAGGAGCAGGAGGAAGGGAAGAGTAAGAGTAGGTGCCAAAAGCAAAGCCATTAAAATAGGCAGTGGACAAAGGTCAAGAAACAGAACCCAAGTCTCTGAACCGACACACCTCTAGCAAGAAAAAAAGGAAAAAAAAGACAAATTACTGATATCAGAAATAAAATGGGATATCACTAAAGTTATTTATCCAAAGTAACTACCATAGGGATACATATATTCCCATGTTTATATCAGTACAATTCACAAGAACCAAGTTATGGAACCAGCCTAGGGGTCTGTCAGCAGATGAATGGATAAAGAAAATGTGACGTATGTACACAATGGAGTTTTCCGTAGCCATAAAAAGAACGGAATGACGTCATCTCCTGGATGGACACAACTGAAGAACGTTATGCTGAGTGACATAAGCCAGACTCAGAAATGAAGGGTTGAAAGTCTGGTCTCATGTACAGAAGCTCGGGAGAGAGGGAGAGAGGGAGGGAGGGAGGGAGGAAGGAAGGGAGGAAGGAAGGGAGGAAGGAAGGAGCAAGGAGGGCAGCACAGTATAAGAAGGACCAGGGGCAGGAGGAGTGGGGACAGGGAGGGCAGGGGATGAAATTGACCAAATCATGTTTTGCACAGTGCACACATCACAACGACCCCACTTTCACGTACAATTACGATGTTCCAATGAAAACCACCACAAAACCCCAATCAGAAGGAGCCAATAGAGTAGAGGAGGGGAGCAGGGAAGAGGGGAAGGGCAAGCAGGGGGAATGAAATGGAACGATGACATCACAACAGACCCAGCAGGACGTATAACACACTGACAAAAACATGATAAAAGCAAAAACTCTACCATATAATACATGCATTCTTTGTTAAAAATTAAAGAACATACACAAAGAATTAAAGAACACACACACTCACACACACACAAAGAATTAAAGAACATAGAAAATACAGGTCAAGAGCAAATGCTTGTAATACACACTCTAATCTGAAGTTATTAAAGCCAGTTACCTGATCTAACTGGCTCCTAACACTTCTCAGAAATTGCGCCACGCATGTCCTAACTGCCAGTCTCCATGGGACGCCAGTCTGCCCTGCTCAGGCTGGCCTTGCGGGGCATCTGGCTACCTGTGACTTCACCTGCTCTCCTGCAGGCTGGCTGCCTCCTGGTGCGTCCTCCCCCTCAGCAGACCAGGGACAGCAGCACCATGTCCTGCCTGACAGGCACCTGTGTGGTAGCTACCTCTGTAGCACAGGTGAAGGCTACTCTACATTCTGAGGTGTCAAGTGGCAGCTGAGGGGTGATTTTTTTCTAAAGCCACACAGCTGGAAAGAGGCAGAGCCAGGGTTGAATCTGGGCCTGCCTGATGGTGGGACCTGGCCTCAAGACACGGCACCACCTTGCCTCTCCCTGCCCTTGACAAAGCTACCCACCAAATCACCAAGGCTGGAAAGTAGAATGGCTGCAGATGCCACCATTCTTCAGTCACCACACACCAAGAACCAACCTCGCCAGGTTTTGGGGCTTTCTCCGATTTTAACCTTCAATCCAGAAATGGCCTCTGTCCAGTTTGTGTGTTCCGGGTGGGAGAAACTGAGGAACTACAGAATGTAATGACCATCCCTGCCCAGCCAACCATGAACAGGGGGCATTCCTGAGCACCTTCCTCCAGAAACAGCGGCTAGACGGAGGAGAAGAGAATGCTGGCTGGCCTACAAGCCATCAGCCAGGGAAGGCAAGATCAGGGAGATCAACACATGAACTGAAAGGGAAGGCTGCTGAATGTCCCCAAGGGCTCAACATTATAAGAATTTCTGTTTGAGATCCGGGGTGGGGAGAATGATCTGCTTCTAAAAAGAATACGTGCACATTCCAAGTAAGCACAATGACATGCTCAGGGTGAGTCTGTGAGGAATGACGAAGGTTCTCTCCAGCTGAAAGAATGGTTTCACCACACACTGTTTTGCGACTCCGAGATCCATGTCCACCTTTCAAAGTTGGTAATTTTTTTTTTTTGGGGGGGGGGTAGTTCTGGCAATGGAAGCTGGGCCCTGTGCCTGCTAGGCTAGTTTTCTACTGAGGGTGAGCTACATCCTCAGCCCTAAAGTTCATTTTGGAGACTGGTTTTCTACATTTATACTTCAATAAAAACAGTTATTGAAGGAAAAACAAAATATATTCTGACTCCTTCCTTTTTACCAAACAGCAACAGCGGGAAGGTAATTAAGTAGCAGGCCCCCTGCCTTCCGAGGGTGCAGTCCCCACTCCATCGGCAGATTGCTCTTTGGAGGGTACTCTGGGACCACCCTAAAAGCCAAAGAACAATTTTTTTTTCATCTTAAAAGTTAAGATATATACTTTCTGTTAATAAGAGGTTAATCAAAAAAGGATTTCTGAGGCAGGAGGATTGTTGAGTTCAAAGTCAGCCTCAGCAACTTAGCGAGGCCCTAAGCAACTTACCAAGACCCTGTCTCTAAATAGAATATAAAAATAGGGGTTGTGGCTCAGAGGTAGAGGGCTCGCTGAGCATGTGTGAGGAGGCCCTGTGTTTGATCCTCAGCACCACATAAAAATAAATAAATAGGGCTGGGGATGTGGCTCAAGCAGTAGCGCGCTCGCCTGGCATGCGTGCGGCCCGGGTTCGATCCTCAGCACCACATACCAACAAAGATGTTGTGTCCGCCGAGAACTAAAAAATAAATATTAAAAAAAAATAAATAAAATAAAAGGTACTGAGTCCAATTACAACTAAAAAATAAATATATCAGGCTGGGGTTGTGGCTCAGTGGTAAAGCGCTTGCTTAGTGCAGGCGGGGCACTGGGTTTGATCCTCAGCACCACATAAAAATAAATAAATAAAAATGTAGGCATTGTGTCCACCTACAACTAAAAAAAATAATAAAAAATATGTATATATTAAAAAAGGGGGGGAGGCTGAGGATGTGATTCAGTAGTTAAGCATCCCTGGGTTCAATTCCTTGCACTAATAAAAAATGAAGGAAGGAAGGAAGGAAGGAAGGAAGGAAGGAAGGAAGGAAGGAAGGAAGGAAGGAAGGAAAGAAGGAAGGAAGGAAAGAAGGAAGGAAGGAAGGAAGGAAGGATTGATTTCTGTAGAACTTAATAATGTTCAAGGGAACATTTTACTGTTTAACAAACACAAATGCATGGAATTTCAATATAGCCAGTCTTTACATGACTGGGACTAAGATGTTCTGTAAATGAAAACTCCTAGACACTGAATGTCAGGTTTCTCCCCACCTCTTAGGGCCACGAAGGTTCCTGTTCCTGGGCAAACAAAGGCAAAAACTCCTTGGTGAACCAGTGAGGAGGAACTTAAATATGGTTGGGGTAATATAGTATTAGCACGGCTGCTTAGCACGGCTGCCTCCAAAGAGGAAGGAAGATGCACAGTTCATGCTGTAAAGGGATAAAGTTGAAATACAAGTAGAGGTCACTGATAGGTTTTCTTCATTTTGGTTGTAGAAGTCTGGCTTGGCCCACCCATCTGAGTGGCACAAGAACTTCCAAGATGGCTTCCATCCCACCTCCTAGTACTTCTGCCCTGGTGGAATATGAGTATGGGCTGTCTCTTGGAGAATGGGCTGGACCACATGTCCAATAATCCGAAAAACTACAGAACTGATGGGGTGTCACTCCCAACATCACCAACTTCCAAGCTGCTAACCTTTGTCCTTTCCTGTCCTTTTGATTCTCATTTGGTTGAGCTACCCTTTGGAGGAACCACCTCAGGCTTCTGGCCATAGACAGCAAGGAACCGGGGCCCTTAGTCCTACTGGGAGAAGTGTCTTGTGCCTGGGAATAAGTGAATACTGCCATCAACCCCTTACATGAGCCTGGAAGCAACTTCAGGGGAATCTTAAGGTGATTTTAACCTCGGCCGACACTTTGATTGAAGGCTGAGACAGCCAGAGGACCCAGCTAGCCACAGCCAGAGGACCCAGCTAGCCGCACCCAGACTCCTAACCCAGAGGAACCAAGAGAAGAAAATTCTGGTGGTTTAGGTCACTAGGTTTCAGGGTAATCTGCTCCCTTGAAACAGGCAGCCAAGATAGTATGTGGAACTCTACAGCAGGGCTTGGCAAACTTGCTCTATGCCAGGCTAGATGGTTGGTTTTCAGCAGTGTGGGCCAGACTGTCCCTGCAGCGATTCTGCTGCTGGAGCAAGAAAGCAGCCACAGATAATATGCAAACAATGACTAAGGCTAAATTCCAGTAAAACTTTGTAAAAACATGGTGATTTGACCCATGGGCCGATTTTGCCAACCCTTGCTCTAAAGTAGAGTGAAAATCCTATTTTTTGAGTTATAAGACAGATCATCTTCATTTATCACTGTGTTTAAATGATTTTAACAAAAAATTAATCTATCATAGCAATATAACAATCACAGGTAGCTGAAAAGGAAAGTAGCAGATGTTCAAGAAATTTCTGACTGAGATGGAATCTAAGCTATATAAAGCTATCTTTCTTAACAAATGGACACCTCCATCTGCACTGTGATATGTTATAGCTTATACCGTCCCAGAGAGAAACCTGAGTCAGAGAGCACCTGCAAGGGGAGCTGCTCATGTGGACCCCACCAGGATACCTCCTGACTGCCCTGGCTTCCCCTCACATGCCTTGCTCCTCTGACCGTGGGGACAGATGACTGATTACCTTTGCTTTTTGACAATGGTGATGGCGGCTGCTCTGTAAACACTTCTAGGGGTGGGGAGTCATGGTGCTCGAAGTCTTTGTCCATGGCTTCTATGAGACTGGTGATGTCCGAGTCCTCCGAGCTGTGCCTTGTGCTGCTGGCACGTTCCGGGTGGGTGGGGTGTGCGAGGGGGGCGGGAGACAGCCGCTCAGGCTGCGGCTCCTGGTGCTGAGGCACTGGCGGTGCTGGAGGCTGCGCATGCTGCTCCAGGGGGCTGTGGCTGTGGTGCTGCCCACTGTGCTGGTTCTGCTTTGCCCCTTTGGACCTTCTGCCCGCTGTGTGACCCTGGGGCGCCGCGTGTGCCTCGAAGACAAGGGGGCTTGTCTTGCTTGCCGACTGTGAGGAGGCTGCTTGTGCAGAAGTCCTGCTCGAGGTACTTGAATTGCTTTTGGCTCTGACGTTTTCCACGTCAGCTGAGTTTCTGTTGCTGTGGCTGCCGTGTGGGTGCATTGACCAGCCACACTGCTTGTGATTCCCTGCACCAGGCCGTGATGACGAGCCTCCTGCTCCACAGAACCCCCTACTGTGACTGGGGTCACAGCTGAGTGTATTCAAGCTGCAAAAAGGACCACTGCAGATCAGCAAAGAGTCACCTACAAAATCTAATATTAAAATAACTTATTCCATCACAACAGACACCATAAATAGAAATCAAGGGAAAAAAATATCAAGCGAGGGACAATTCCCACAACTTTCTAGGTTCTACTTTATGTGAAAAGTCAGTGATCAGAGGGTACCTGAACCTTAACCAATGCGATAAAGACATGGCTTCTGGGATGAACGTTTAGTAACCAAAGGCAACCAGGGTGTTAAGTAATTAGAAGTAAGGTTTTGTTCCTCCCAAGCAGAAAGGAAGACATTTGTTTAGTTTTTCTTGTAATCATATCAGCCAAATCCATGCCCACTAGAGAATTGATTGCCAGTGTGTGACATACTTTCCTTCAGATGAAATACCAACGATTCTCCTGAGGTCAAATGGCCTTCCCACATCAAAGGGTGGGTTTGAGGCCTCAAAGGATAGTCGCCGTCGAAATGGCTCCCAAATTCCTTGAGCTTCCAAATAGGCTGTTCCAATTACCAAGAGAAACAGTGCGCTGCAGGGTACAGGAGGTGGATAGGAGGATTGTTTGTTAGTGCAAGAGAAAAAAATTAGCTGTTAAACAGTTTTTGGTATGGTGTAGTATGATATAGAAACAAAGCTGTTGGTAGCAATTCTTAATGGGCAAGGCCCAAACCAAAAGGTCATGGATAAAAATGTGCATGCAAATTTTTATAAATGGCAATTTTATATGGAGTGAAATAATTTTACATGGAGGAAATAATTATTTGTATCAGAATGGATACCGGAAGGATGATTTTTCTTTTATTGAAAAAAAAAAATCTGAGTTACAACTGTCTGGGCCAACTTTTCCCCTTTGTGCAATGTAACTATGTAAACTAGTTTGGGAGAGGATATCTGATCCTCAAAAATATACAAAGAAATATGTTGTTAAAAAATGGGATGCTGGGGACTTAAAAATATTTATAATCAGTTTTATGTTGCTTAGGCATATAATTAAGTATATATGTCCAAATCTAGCAAGTACCTGGCAAATTATGAATTTTTTTAAAGAAATCAACAGGTACTTAATTTGATTCTCCACTTTCAAAGGTAAATGCTTATACATGCCACTGAGGATAGCTGAGCTCTAACTGCTCCTTCTGGTATGGCAGTGTGGCAAGGGCAGAGCTGTGTTTGCTGGCAGCACATCCTAGCTCTCAGAAAAGTGACCAGCACACAGCAGGGACCTGATAAGTTGTGTCCATCGATGAATGAAATCCAACCTCAAAAGAAGACACAGTACCTCATTATTCCTGAGATGATGATGTACAGAGCCAGCTCCCAGTTGGGCCTGGGGAGGGCCTCTGCACAGGTTGCTAACATGTGGTACGGGAGGGACGCATTTAACACAAAAACAAACTCAGAGCCACTGGTTGTCACAAACTTCAGTTCACGAATCACTCTAGAAGCCGTGAAATCAGGAGTAAACCTAAAACAGAGGATGGCAGTGAGGCTGAGTTAAAAAACAACAGAGCACAGCAGTTCAAGCTGACAACAGCCCCATGAACCCTAAAGGTTCAGCACAGAATCTAAGGGTGGTACTTAGGAGGTTAACAACAGGAACAATTGCATTCTGTGGATAATTTTGAGGAATTACGTAAAAAAAGAACAATAACCATCTTCTCAGACATTAATTCAGGAAGTGTGTCTGAGCTTCTTTGCTTTTCCTCTTCTTTATCTAAGCTGCATTCCCAATAAGGCTTTGAACAAAACAAAAACCCACCCTAGAACTGGAGACCGTTCCTCATTGCCTGCAGCTCAGTTTGCTGTCACAATCATCTTATTTTTTGTTACCTGAGCGCACCTTGAGGATAGGTGTTTCATTACCTCATTGTACTTTTCGGTCAAGAATTAAGCCTCACATGTAGTAATTTAGCCACTTATTAAGTAAGCATCACAGAAGGGCTTGAAATTATTATTCAATTAAGGGGTCAGAGTTTATAACAAGTTAGTTATCAATTAATTGTTAAAATATGCTGCAAAGCTGGGCACAGTGGTACATGCCTGTAATCCCAGCAGCTTAACAGGCTGAGGCAAGAGGATCCTGAGTTCAAAGCCAGCCTCAGCAACCCTAAGCAACTTTACAAGACCCTGTTTCAAAATATAACTTAAAAAGAGCTGGGGATGTGGTTAAGCACCTCTGGGTTCAATTCCCGGGACCAAAAACAAAAACAACAACAACAACAAAAAACTACAATTCTTACTGATAAGGCATTAAAATGGTCTTCTAAATTAAGGATTGCCCATTCTTAGTCTGCAAGTTAACACTATACACGTATGGTCCAAGTCTCTGTTCTGCAGCTGGGACACTGAACTCATCCCAGCATCTTATGCTAAATAATTCTGAAGTTGGTTTCTAAGATTATCTGATTCACCTGGGATACAGAGGAAGTTTTACTAGTTTGAAAACAAAGATATAAAGAAATACCTTAGCTGAAGATTAAGTGGAAAAAAAATCAAATGAATAATTGTGGATAAAGACCTTTTATTATCTATAAATACAAAAACTTCTTTCTTTGCAGTATCTGACTCTAGTATAAAAAGACAGTAAGAAGTTAGTGATTCATTATACTGCACCTTATAAGAAAACACTTACAATATGATTATGTCCTTTGAGGCATTGGCACTTAGTGCAAACTCTTGACAATTAACAACTTTAAAGCCATATCCTTCACATGAGTATCCACTGATTTCAATGGTTTCTACGTGGACTTGAAGTTGTCCTGTATTCTCTACTTTAAATGTTCTTTTCAATGTGAAATTTGGTTCTCTTAGTTTTAAACCTAAAGGAAAAAAAATCAGAAGTGAAGATAAATGTTGCTATCACAGGCTCCCAGTGCAAAGGATAAGCACATTCTTTTTCTTCATGAACTACAACTGTATCCCACACGCCAAGGAGACCAGCCAGTGATCAGGTCTCGTTGGGAAGCACTCCACTTTTATATGTTATTTTAGATGGCAAAAGTTTTATTATATTTTACTTTTTACCCTTAAGAGTGAATGATCTAAGGTATGTAATGAGTATTGATACTTTAAAGTCTTTTAAGATCCAAATCAACAAGACTGAATGTAAGACGCAGGCCTTCCTCAATGGCTTGAGCACCTTTCACTATACACAGGTGTGCACTGGAGGGTCTGTCCTTACTCCTGGAATTATTTGCTGTTCAAAGTGTGTGCTGCAATCTGTGCCCTCGGCACTGTCGGGAATACTCACTGTCTGTACAATCTTTTAACAATGCTTCTGTGATTTTGAAGCGTAAGGAGCTTCCTGGGCCTGGAAGCTTGCCTGCCACCCTCAAGTTCTCAGTTGTTCCTTGCCCCTGGACCATCACAGCATCCATCACAGTCAGGTTATTTCTAGACAAGAACAAAAATCACAGATTTTTTTCTCCCACTAAATCTGCACAATCTTTTGATCAACAATTTCTATAGTTATGTTGTAACCCATGACATACAAATTTATACACTGAATTTTAAGGGTGTAAAATTTTAAATACATAGATAAAAGCAAAAGTTTGTTATTCTTAAGAATCACACATGATACTTCAGTAACATACTACTCACATTTCTGAAGGATAAACATAAGGACTTTGATGTAAATACTAAAAATCAATCCATATCCAGACCACAGAACCTACCTCACTATGATTAGTGAAGAAACAGTTCTGTTGTGAATTGGAGTAAATTTTACTTTGACAGATTTCTTTTCTCCAGGTTTTAAAATTAGGTTTAAAATTAAATGTCGAGAGAGGCCCTCGGTAAATCCCGTTGAACTCTGCAGTGGATGAGCCTTGAATCAGTGGGTAAACAAATAGGAGTCATTAAGATATTTTCTGGAAAATGTTTTTCCCTTACCCTGTCTAGAGCCCAGTAGTTCCTCAAACTGATTAAACATGCAAATGGCTGTGCCCTTCACAATTTAGGCACTGGTCAGCTGCACTCAGGGATGAGGAGCCAGTGACGGCCTTCACATTCTGTGTGAACCCCAAAATGGGCTTTGCTCCCAGGCCACCCGAGTCCTCATGTTTGTGTGAGGCATTTATTCTCGCATATAGATATCTTTAATCTCAAATACAACACATCATAGAAAAGGACACAGAACTAAGATGAATAGCTGAATGCGTCAGCACAAAGCAAACAAGCACAATGACGATTGGCACCCCAGACCCTCGCAGTGCTGCCCTGGTCACTGCCGTCACTCCTTCCTTTGATGGGAACCAACTGCAGAGGCTTCAGGTTGCAGCAAATGTTTTATTTGCAACCATATTGCCAATTCGTATCAATCTTTCCTTGAATTTTATTTTGAAAACTAGGCACATAGTTGCTACTTCATAAACACTTGATTTGAAGCTTTTTAAAAGTGTAGCTTAATTTAGTATCTAAAATATTACGCTTTGATGGCCAGTAATAAATAGTTAAGAAACATTTTTAAAAAAAATTAAAGAACCCATACTTCACACATAAAGACACATTTCTGATTTTTAAGATCAAGTTTACAACTTCTAAGAGAAGGGCTGGCAACACTTGGCTATCGCTGAGTCATATCCCCAGCCCTTTTTAAAAAATTTTGACAGGGTCTCATCAAGTTGTGTAGGGCCTTGCTAGGTTGCTGAGGCTGGCCTCGAACTTGTGAGGCTCCTGCCTCAGCCTCACAAACTGCTGGGATTACAGGCATGTGCCACTGCGCCTGGATCAGGTATATTTTTATCATACCCTTCAACAAAACCATGCATCATGACACCGAATGAAGCAGATATGAGAATCTACTTGTTTGTTAAATCAGAAAGCCATTACTGAGATTTGCAAAATGTTAAACAACCCTTTCTTGCAAACTAAATTTTTAAAAATAATGTTAACATCGACAACATTTTCATGTTATCTATGTTAAATGGAATAGGTTTGTTATTTTAAATGAATTAAATCAATCTTCCAAAGATTTCCCAGTTTTAATTTCTAATATGATAAAATATTAAAATATGTAATTCATGAAAAAGAAACCTCTCTAGCCTCTTTAATAATTTTAGGACTATAAGGGAGTTGCAAGACCAAATATTTTGAGAACACAATTCCACAGCAGTGTAAAAAACTGGGATAGAATTTATTCTAAGCTCTTCTCAGGATCTCCCCTAGAATTTCCTTAGAACAAATTTTTGAGGTCTATAGAGTATTCATTTGTTTTTCCAAATACTACTTGTATGCAATTTTTTTAAAAAAAGATGAATATTAGCTCATTTACTTCTTATTGTGTATTTTATCCTTTTAAAAGCAGAGGAAACAAAGTTCTGGTTATTCTTCTTGATAACCTCCAATAATTCAGGGAGCTTGCAATCTTATTAGAAAGTAGCCAGAAGAAAATATAAATGACCAAGCTCAATATTTTGATGCTTAATCAAAATAAATTCTGCTTCATCTGTATATGTAGTCTTAGAACTTCTGGTAGCTACTATGACAAACCTTCAGGGGTTTGTTGTTTAATGTTCATGAAAAGGAACCTTCTGCTCAGTGTAGGCCTTACCTTCATCTAAATCCCACCCACTCTTTCCAGTTTCTCTGCCTTTAACATAATCATCGGGCTGTTCTGACCTCTTCAGTAACTCCCCTTCAGCTACACTGGAAGATGGCCACAGGTTTCTTTCACATTTGCACTGTTGACACTATGCCATAGCAGGCCTCTGGATACTTACAGTGTTTCTGTAGACTTGAAATTCTAGTGTTCTCAAATCTATCTTTGCTGTCTTACTCAAGTTAAACCTGAAATAAAAAAATGTATAGACATTCTCATAAACAGCTTCATAATTAAGGGGATTGTGGAATACTGATCAAGTCTGTGTTCTATTTGCTAATTATCTTTCAGTAGGTTTGGGGATAAAGTTTACACTTGATCCCAAAATGTTAAAGGCCGCATCTTGTAATTAATATCTTCTTCATTTTTTACAATAAAAATGTATCAAAGGTTCTAGCTGCTTTCTCTTCACAAATTTGTCAGGAGGGAAGATTCACACTGCCTGAGACTGAAAGCTTTTCTAGATGCTTAATGCAATATCAACTCCTCTCCCCAGAACCCTCTCTCAACTTTACAGATCCAGAATCTAAGTTAAATCTATTCTAGCAGTACGAGCTACAATACAGTTTTAATTAATCTGAATAAAGACGCAATGAAGTTTTAGTTAATTTCTATATAATACCATGTAGAAACATTTGACATTTAAAGCAATGCTTACCTTGAGACTAATTTATCTACAAAGACTGAAGGGTTGGAATATAAAGCCAGAGGAATAACCTGAACATAGACAGGAACATCTGCAGGATTTTCTAAGGTAATCTCTTCTTCCTTAAACAAAGCAATGAAACATTAGATGAAAGGTTTCTACATCAAGAATAAAATTATATTATTAGTTCTTATAGCAGTGATGAGCTTACTGCCTTCTCATGATGAGTAGATCACTATTGGTGGCAGAGCCCAGGGCCTGGCACTCTCTACCCTGCATCCACAATTTCTCACCACACACTCCTCTGAACTGCTAAACTTTGCAATATCCATTCCAGAAATACACAACTGGGTTTTCAGGTTAAGAGTGACTACTTTACAATGCTAGTGCACATTTATAAAACTCAAAGTCACCTGGAATACTTACTGAAGAGCAGTTTGTATTGGTGAGCGGGAACTTCAAGTGCCGGGGGGAGCTAAGAATGGAAGGCCAGGAGAGCTCGGCAGTGATTTTTGATATTATATTTTTTTGAAGGTCTGTATTTACTTCAAATATAGCACTCAATCTGGAAAAACAATTCATAGGTCACTGTATCACAATGAAATATGTGAGTTTTCTGAACATAAGAAACTCTACAAGACTTGTGTACTTGAGAAAATTTGTTCTGGATGACTCCAAAATATATAGGTTTATCTGCTCTTACATTTTAGCAAGTTTTTTGTTTGTTTGTTTTTGGAGGGGTGGGGGTACTGGGGATTGAACTCAGGCAGGGGCACTCAACTACTGAGCCACATCTTCAGCCCTATTTTGTATTTTATTTAGAGACAGGGTCTCACTGAGTTGCTTAGCACCTTGCTTTTGCTGAGGCTGGCTTTGAACTCATGATCCTCCTGCCTCAAGCCTCCCGAGCTGCTGGGATGCGCTACCAAGCTGGCTTACCAAGTTTTTAATGCCACATAATGATGTCTGCTTTGACATACAGCGATCATCTGTACTTTACACTAAGCATGTAAAGGTTGACAAATCTTAGGAACAGTTCTAATAGTGTTAGTGTAATCTGTGTAAAGCTTGAAAAATCTTTTTTACTTATAAATTCAGTAAAAAGCTGGACAGCATTAGACAACATATAGAGAAGACAAGCACATACAGGTAGTATATGATGTGATGGAACCCTAAAGGATCTATGCCTGGGGGAAAGAGCTGGACACCATAGCCAGGTGCTAGGAATATCTTCAGCAGAACTAATGAGACAACAGTGCATTGCTTGGCATGGGATTCTTTTGGCCCTTGAGATAAACCCAAACAAAATCCTCACGTGTAATGAAAATGTCAGTCGAAGAAGAAAAATGTGAGGGTTCTGAGTAACGTTCAGACCCTCATTTGAATAATTCCCTACTTATGAGTGTTTATAAGCCAACTGTCCAGAACTTAGAACTAATTATAACTGGGGTTACAACCCTGGGACCAAATACTGGAGCTCATTTAAATCCAATGCTATCAAACTGGTATCGTTGGACACTGCTAAGAGTATAGGCTTCATAAGAACCCTAGAAGACATTCTCTAACACACAGTGATGAGGGAACACAAAGGCAGGAGCAGGGAGCACATGGCAGGCAAGGCCAGCATTTGCTGGTGACGTGGAGAGGTCCCTGGGGCTGCTGAGCCCAGGCCAGCACGGTGAGTCATTCATTCATAACTGGTGTTGAGATCTGAAGCCCCGTGCACTTCACAAGCCTGTGGAGAAACAGGCTACAAAGGACAGCTTTGGTGAGCTCCTTGCCAATCTATCAGAAGTCTCCTTTACTCATTTTAACTATTTTAAAGTAAAAAATTTAGCTTTCTTTTTTTAAATATATTTATTTTTTAGTTGTAGTTGGACACATTACCTTTATTTTATTTATTTTTATGTGGTGCTGAGGATCGAACCCAGGCCTTGCACATGCTAGGTGAGCCCTCTACTGCTGAGCCACAACCCCAGCCCTAGCTTTTGACTTAAAAAAGCTTTTTGCAGCAGGTAGTTTAGAAAAACAAACCCTCAGATTCAACTGGTAATGGTTTGAGAACTTTATATTACTCTTAAGTTGAAATATCTATGTTCTGACAAATATATTTCAAATTAGCCAATTAAGAAGAGCATTTTTCATTATTTTATTATTATAGACAAATGCTTTTCTCAAGTATATGAAAAGATCTGATTTCTATAGTACCAAATAATTATATCTTTGCTTTTGAATTCAGATGGTGTACTAATTTGCCATTAGCATATTTAAATTTTTTTTTCTTTTTTGTAGAACTGGGGATTGAATTCAGTGGTGCTCTACTACTGAGCTATATCCCCAGTTCTATTTATTTATTTTTTAAAATTCTGAGACAAGATCTGTTGCCAAGGCTGGTCTGTAACTTTTCATCCTCTCGCCTTAGCCTCCCAAGTCTCTGGGATTATAGACATGTGCCACTGTACCTGGCTGTTATGTGCATATTTTCTACCTGCCAAAGACACAATGGAGAGCTATCTGACTTGGGCCCTCCCCAAAAGGAATAAAATACACACTGGGTCTCCTGCCCTGGGAGTAAAGGTAGGGGTTTTTCTTTGTCTTTCACAGGCCAGTGGCAGGTAAAAACTTTTTCTTCTTATGCAAATGACTGTGTCTAAGGAGAACAAGGTAGTCTCCCTCATAATGACAATTACAGATTTTTTTTTTTTTTTTTAATTTTAAGAAAGCTCCACACTGCACCGCCTGTCCACTTCCCTGGAAAGGCTTCCATGTGCCAAACACAAGGGTGGACTTTGAAAGAGGGAGGCTTTGATTAAAAGAGTCTGTTTGGGGGATAAAGGCAGCAGAGGAGAAAGGAGAAATAAGATAGTGTGTACCTTTCTGAGCAATGGTAATTTAAATGTCTCACTAACAACCTTCTGAAGATCAGGCATATTTTCTTGGCTATAAAGTAAAGTAACCTCATAGAAAAATGCAGTGGCATTTACAGCTGAGATGCTGTACATCTGTGGCAACCCCACTCACCTGTGGCCTGAACTTTCCTTTATTCCCATCCAGGCTTTGAATAGAATCTGGTGGGAATCCCAGTCGGCCTCCCACGCATCCTCCTGCATGGCCACCCCGGGCTGCACCTTGGGTTCAGCTACAAGGGAAACAGGTGATGAGGACTCGCTCCACACTGCACCGTCTGTCCACTTCCCTGGAAAGGCTTCCATATGCCAAACACAGGGGTGGACTTTGAAAGAGGGAGGCTTTGATTAAAAGAGTCTGTTTGGGGGATGAAGGCAGCAGAGGAAGAGCAAGGAACTTACATTTGGATAGAAAAGGCAAGCCAACGTAGCAATGGTCCCCACACTGCAGTCCAGGATCAAAATAAATGTTTGCAATCTACAAATAGGCATATGAGAACCATGAGTCCCCAACCCATGGAGGGGCACAATATCAAAACAGTCACGGGGGTAATTCTCAAATGTAATGTTTCCAAACCTTTGACTTTTTCCCTGGCTCCAAGTCTTCCCTGTTACCCCGTAATCGTTTGTAGTAAAATCGCACATCTTCTGACAAAGATCGTATTTGTTGTATCTTTACCTTCTGTGAGAAGGAATTCATAATATTTAAACTTTGATGAACTATTTTCCCCTGCAGAAAGAAAAAAAAAAGAAAACCCAAACTCAGTTGTGTATGGTGTGCTTTTCCAAGATCACACACTTTAGAGCTGACAAGCATATTCCCAGGACATTCATCAGTTGATATTTTCTAAATTTGTAATTGAGAGGAAAACAAAAACAAACGCCCCATCAAAACCCCCCAAAACTTTGTTGCTGTGTTTACAGCATTTTACCAACACACTTCAGACGAGGAGTCGGTAGAAGGAATTAACATGAAAACATTCAAGACGCAACTGACATACTGAGACAGCCAACCAGGTACAAACGAGGTAGCTTTAAGGGAGAGGCACTCTCAGTTTGTTAAGCAAGGCTTGTTTCTATCAAGGCAGGGCTGCCCCAAAACAACTGAATTCTAAAACATAAAATCAAACAAGACAAAAACACAGTTTTTTCTTAAAAGACTGTCTTAAAAAAATAAAAGCATTACTTGAACTATCAAAGATAAATCAGGTTATCTTATAAAATAGGTTATGATGTATCTTATCAAAGCAGCAAACAGATTAAATTACTAAAAAAAATCAATGACTATGCTTACTAGCTGCAAGTTTCTTGTTATGATTTTGTGCCAAATTTTAAATGAAAAATGATTTAAATAATCCTCAATAAGAATATTACAATCTTACACTTTCTTTTGGTGAACACAGAATTTTATCTTTTGATGCATGTGATTCCTACCCATTTAAGGAAGTCTCTAAAATGACAAATGCACTTTATAAACATTTAGTATTAAAAGGCTACAGAAGTTAAGAATGTGCTGTTGAAGAGTTGGGTGAAGGTGACGCTGGGACCAATACTCCTCATTTCCAGGCTAGTGAGAAAACACACCAGAAGGACCCCAGAGGGCAGGGTCCGTGGGCTGAGGTGGGAAGAACCTTAGTCCCTGGTGATAACTGCCCTCCTCGTCTCTCAGGGGTGCAGTGGGCATCCAAACAGGTAACAGACAAAAATTCCCCTTGGTAATTCTACCCAAACATAAAGTGTTAAACACTAATTTTCTGAAATGTTTTTTTTACTCAGGTATTGTTTCCATCCTTCCTCTGACAAAGAGATTGAAAGAATCTGGTAATATGTTAATTTGTAATTGCAAGCAAATATTTGGTCCTGAGACCATCTAAAGACTTTTGAGAGCTTGAGCTGAACAGCCCTAAACTGATGCCTTATTTTATACAGATACTTCCTCTTTACTCCCCTGCAGGCCTTTTCATGATCTCCCTTAAACTAATTATCCTCTTCTGGGATTTTAATTTTTTTCTTTTTTACTTTTTTTGCGGTGCTAGGGCCTCATGTGTGCCAGGCAAAGTACTCTGCCACTGAACCACCTTAGTCTCCTGGGATTTACACAAAGATTAAGGAGATGACTGACTGAGAAGGTAATTGAAGGAGAGAACAAGGTACTTTTGGATAAATAATAATAAAGTCAAGAATTCAACTTATAGTCAGTACAAAGTGGAATCACAAGAAGGTGAAGTTTTAATTAAGACCCAAACTGAAATGTGTTACTTCAACATTTATATTTTTAAGGAGCTAAATTTTGAATTTAGGTTTCATTGTACATAGAGCTGAGATTCTGCGATATCTTCTGCGTCTCCCATCATAGGAAAGAGCCACTTCTACACTTGCCCTGATGTCCTGAATTGACTGTGCCATCTTCTGTATTTCCTTTTCTCTTCTCCCTGTTCTCCAGGTTCACTCCTCCAGTGGCCCCGCCCGGCCCTGTCTGTGTGACTGCACCAGGACAGCAGGCACAGCTCGGCCATCTGGCCTGAAGCGCCTCCTCTGGCCCCTGTTCCCTCTCCACAACTCTGTTCCTTCATCCATGCAGTATCTACCTTAAGTAGCGCCTGTCTTGGGGGAACACAGACCCCCATTCCTTTCCTAGAGGTGTCAGTCTCACTTTGGAGGACCAACTGGTAATGAAATATTTACTGCACAATATGAGGTCTCCTACGAAAGAGAGAATTCCAAAATATTCTAGGATCACATGTAGAACAACTAACGTTATCTAGAGGGGCCAAACAATCTTCAAGAGCCTTTGGAATCCTGAGCCTATAAACCTGTAAATAAACATAAAACATTATGATCACAATTAACAAAGTAACTAAAAATAATACTGATTCAGTTTAGAAATAGAGGTTTTAATGTGTAGGTCTCTAATGTCCAACTTCATGTGCACAATCACACACATATTCATGCAGGCCAGCTTATGTAGATATACAGTTATGCATTTGTACTTATTTGTGATGAAACTTTCAACTCTGTTGGGCTTTGCAATCAGAAGAAATTCTTCCTGGTGAATAAAAACTAGGTGGGCCATACCTTTGTTTTAGCATTAAGAAAACCAAAAATGTTGTTAGAAATGATTTTTTAAACTGATTACACATTTTAAATTGATTATACCTTTATTTTGTTTATTTATTTTTATGTGCTGCTAAGGATCAAACCCAGTGCCTCGCATGTGCTAGGCAAGTGCTCTACTACTGAGCCAGCCTCAGCCACCCAATTTCTTATTAAGCTAAACTGATTAAGTCTGGCAATTATTTGGATGGTGCCTAGTGACATTCTGACCTCATTTTTTCAGCACCGATCTGTAACTGCCTTCCTGAAAAAAGAGTGTACCTTTAAAAGCAGAACACTGTCCTATGTTCTTATATGAATGCATGACCGGTGTAACTGCACATCACATACAGCCACAGGAATGGGAAGTTACACTCCATGTACGTATGATACATCGAAATATACTCTATTGTCATGTATGACCAAAAAGAATAATTTTTTTTTTTTTAAAAAAGTGCACAAATTAAAGTTGAAAGGTCATGGCTTAAGAAGGAGAAAGCCTCTGGAAAGGAGATGGAGACGACAATGGAACCAATTCATGAAGATATGCAGTTGTTTGAAGGAAGAGGATCGGGAACAGTCCAGGCAGAGGCAGGAAAGGGCATGCCCCCTCTGCCTAGCCCTCATTCACTGCACCCCGTTTCCTGTGGACCCAACCAGGCTCTGGGTTGGCCCGAGGCACTCCACAGTAACTTCCACATGCATCCTGCGTTTCCTTCTGCCTCAGAGACAATCTTTAGAGTTCAGCTTTGACCATGTCTACTCAAAACTCTGGATTCCCCTGCACATAAATGCACCTACTTCTCATGCTGTGGCTCTGACATGTCATTCCATCCTCTCTGTCCATCCTCACTAGGCTGGACAACCCACCACTGCTTGAACCCACACAGAGTGCACTGCCTCTGCATCTCTGCAAGGCTGGCCTGGCCTGTGCACGATCTTCCCACCCCGTCCACTCCAGCCGGATGCTCCACACCAGTCCCACAGCACTTGGGGATCAGACGTGCACTTCTCTCTCAGCCTCTCCTCGCCATCTTTCTCAGGGCAACCTTGGAACGCTGCCGTGCATCCCTGAAGAGAGCCCACTTCCCTTTATAGATTAAACACTTCTTGAAGGAAGGGACCATTTCTTATTCCTTTTCTAAAGAATCTGGTTCATTCTTACCTTATAACAACTGCTGAGTCCTAGAAACACAGAGATAAAGGCTAAGGAAAAAAATTAGCCAGAACAAATCTGTAAATTAAGTGTCTTACTGGGAAGGACGGAGGAAGAACCATCTGCTTCGGGAAGCAGGTCAGGGAGCCCACGGCAATCACGGCCTTCACAGGAATTGTGAGGATCTGTGGAGTGAAGAGGCAGAGCACAGTGAGCACATGCAAGTCAAGGTGAGCTGGACAAGCACGGCATTGCTTTGGGGGAAACAACAACAAAAAACTTCTGGGAACTTATACTGGCAATGATCTGCTCAAAACCAATATTAAAACCCCAGATAATGTTGAATCTCCATAAAATATAATAAATGTCCATGTACTACCCAGTAATTCAATGAAAACATAATTAGCAAGACTACACAATGGGGAAGGAATAAAGACAGATTTTTCAAAATACAAGTATTTTGAAGATTATTAGTTGTAAAAAGGAAGGTCTAATTGTACCCCTAAAGTAACATGTATAAAAATCCAGCATGTCTGAGTTATGTGGCTCTCTACTTTTTGTATATACAAACAGATATCAACTGAATGCAGTGGTGTGTGCCTGCAATCCCAGCTACTCTGGAGGAGGGTGGCAAGTTAGATGCCAGCCTGGGCAACTTAGTGAGGCCCTGCCTCAAAATAAAAATTAAAAGGCAGCTCAGTGGTAGGGCACCCAGGGTTCAATCCTCAGTACAAAAGAGTTGAACATTCTAGGTTTAGAACCCCAACTCATGCTCCATTCAGATCACAAGTGAGTTACTGTGTATTCCCTAGGCTGGTCTCCAACTTGAATCCTCCTGCCTCAGCTACCCATGTGGCTGGAATGTGTTCCCCACAGTGCTGGGCAAAGATATTCACTGTTAATTCTTATTTTCATCCGTATAACAAAAAATTTTCTTAATTCTGAAATGTACTTATTTCTACCATGAATGGCAAGTATGTATTTCTCACTTTCAGAGGTAATTAATTTGAAATATTCCCAGCAAATCACTTATTAAATAGCGGATTCTGTTTATTTTGCAATGAGATTTCTCTCAGGCAGGGGTTGTGTGTGTTAAAAACACATAGAAAGGGCTGGGAATATAGCTCAGTGGTAGAGTGCTTGCCTTGCATGCACAAGGCCCTGGGTTCAGTCCCCAGCATCACAAAAAACAAAAACAAACAAAACACATAGAAGGACCAGGGTAGCAACTGGTTGGATTTAACAGTGTCGGACTTCCTAAAGAACTTCTAAGTGTTACATTAAAACCAAGTGTAGCAGGAATACATTCACTCCAGCCTTCACTGAATGCAACATAAATCCCACAAAGAATCTTACTTAAAAATCCAGTCATCTTTTTGTCTCTTGCCTGAGAAGGACTCCTGTACATATTAATGTGAGGAATCAAATGAAGACATATTTCCTGACTTTACCCTCCGTTTTGGGAAGGTCACACAGGAGGACATTTATGACTGTAGCAGGAAATGGTACTCTCCAGCTCAGGGGTCTGGTGGGCTTGGGGGCAGTGCCTGTGCCACCATAAGCTGGGCTCTATCAGCGACTCTGCGGGTGTCAAGGACACTTTTCTAAAGTTTCTTTTTTGGTTATGAGCGTTGGGTTTCATTAGAAAACTAGGAGCAAATAAATCGATCTTCTATAGATAATTCTGAAAAGCTCCGTTTTTGAGAAGGTTGCTGGAAGCCTGGGTCCCTCTGCTCCAGCCCTCACCAGCTCTGGCCATATAGGAACAGAGGTGCTGAAGGAAGAGCTCTGAGCAAGAGGACCACACCCGCCCTGGGTGGCAGTCGTGTGTATAAAAGCTCAGTTTTATAGACACAAAACTGATAAAACTCTATGAGTAAAATTTAGTTCTCTGTTTCTATAAAAATAAAAAGTCTCATAAATATATTTTTTACATGAGTTAAAAATAAACAAAGAAAATAAAAAGGGACTGGATTATTCAGAGAATCCCCACTGCCACAACCCCCCACAAAACCCTTACCTCATAGTCTGTTGTGATCTGTATGGCTCCATCGTGAATCCCTTCCAGTTTTTTTGCAGTAAGTTTGACTCTGAAGACTGCAAAATAGCCTGAGGCTAATATTACCTGCATGTAGTAAAAATGACATCACTCATTAGCCCTACAAATTCAAGTTTCTATGGAAGTGGACAGGAAGCTGTGGGGAATCAGCTGACCTCTAGTCCTCACACACACCAGTCACACGGCCAGACCTCCCTGTACAACACCCCACAATAACGCCCATCCTTTAACGTCCATCTACCACATTTATTGCATGGGCCACTGAGGACACGGCTGCCACCCAGGGCGGGTGTGGTCCTTTTGCTCAGAGTTCCTCCTTCAGCACCTCTGTTCCTGTATGGCCAGAGGGAGTGAGGGCCGGAGCAGAGGGACCCGGCCTTCCACGAGCCCTTCCATCACATTAGTGAAGGGCAGAGGTGGATTCAGATTCAGGTTCTGAATGCAGCTCTGCAATGTCTTCACAGATGCTGAGACTGGGTCATATCAACACCAAACCCAAGGCATCCCAGGGAAGTGCGTCAACAACTCTGTGCATAAGGACATTAAACTTTCCTTTTGTAAAAGTGCCCCAAGAACTTCTATTCCAGCCTGCACATAAAGTACCTGAGGCTCCTTCTCACAGAAGGTGATTCTACTGATTCTTTTATCAATAGGCACAAACTCCAGGTCCCCTTTTCAGCAGTGGTGAGGGTGAGACTGGTTTTCTTGTTTAGAGCTGCACATGCTTATGATGCAGAAAAAAAGTCAAGGGAAGATTCTCAGAGGGACCAAACAATGTCTGCCTCACAGCTACTCCCTTCTAGTCTGGGCAGAAACACTGCTAATTGAAGATACCTCTTTCAACATTCAGGGCTCTCCCCCAGTAAATCTGACAAAGGGTTAGTTTAGAACCCATGAGGATGTCTTCTGTAATGACACCTGGGTTATAGAAAGATGAATTTTGCTTGCTCTACAAGTTTGTATGACAAGGTAGAGCTCAACCCCTTTGGGATTCAGTTCCCTAATCAGAACAGGGAAGGGCTGAAGCAGATTACCTACCAGGGCCTTTCAATGTCAAATAACCAATGCTAAAATTATTAGTTGAGGTATGTGACATGGCAATGGTCTTTATCTGTGGTTTAGACATCCACTTTAGTTTAAGGAAATAAGAAGAAGGCTTACTTACTGATGACTGGTCTGATAAAGAGGATTTTTCCAACTCTGGAAGGTTTGAAATTATTGTAGTTCTATTGCCTCTTTCTGTAGCTACAAGTTCTATGGACAAACCATCTCCTATGATATGCCAACTTTTTATAGCCAGCTTAAAAAAGAAAATACGAAAGTGATTATTTCAACATAAGCATAAAATCCTTAAATCTGATTTAGAATAAAGACAATTTTTTTTTACCTCAATTGGATTGCTGTTTATAATTGCAAATAAAATATTACTTGCTTCTGTAGCACTCAGAACTCCAAAATCTATGAAGCGTTCTTCTATTTTGGGGGGCAATACAAAGTACTGGAAAGTAATTAAAAAACTGGATTAAACACAAAACCACGATTATGCGACAGAATGTTACCAACAGGAAGGGACTGTATAAGACATACCACAGTGTCTACATATACATACAGAAGCTCAAGGGCCAGGAGAGGTCAAGTGCAGCCCCTGGGGACGAGGCAAAAGTCTGTGGTCTCAGTAGGCACTGTGACTACAAGTAGGTAATCATTCCAACAGTCACTGAAGGAATCATATTCAAACAAAGGGGGAACGTCCAGCAGCCTGTCCTCCCAGAGGCCACTGACTTCTGGGAGGAGAGGCTGCTGGACGATCCCCTTTGTTTGTATCTTTCCTAACAGTATCACCTCTTATCTAGACTTCTTTCTTTCCTTGCTTATGCCCAGACAGCTTTGATTTTTTTTGTTCTGTTTCCTGTGTTGGAAGAGCTCTGTTCTGTCCTTCTGTTTTATTCCACTGCTCTCCTGATGCTATGCCTTCACCATCTTATTTTCTTTACTCTCTTGTTCTTTCCTTTGTCCTGGTATTTCCTGACTTTAGTCATCTTTTCCCTACAAACGTACCTCTTGGCCCTTCTTGTACTATTGTTTCCTACCTAGTATTTTTCTTCCATTTAGTTCCTTTTTAGAATCCCTACCATTACAATGATTTAAAAGCAAAATTGAGAGAAAGCAGCATGCACAAAAGATATAAGTTGACATTATGACTAGAGGAATCAACTATATTATGGGGAGAGAGTAGTCAACTGTAATCCAAAAATATTTCTTAAAAATTCCAGAAAGAAACAATTTCTAAGTTTTCAACTATGTACATTCTAAGTAGTGTGATGAAATCCTGTGCTGGCTTGTCTGGGTGTGAGCGATCCCTCTGTCCAGCGTATCCATGCTGTATATGTGATCTGTCTATTAGTCACTTTGCTGTCCTGGTTATTAAATCAACTGTTTTGGTGTTACACTGACTGTTTTCAAGGACTTTACTGTACTTAGAGACCCAAGTGCAAGGGTGGTGACAACAACAGTGATGGCAGCATTTCAGATACACCAAGAGAAGCTGGTGTATCTGAAATGTCAAAATAATGCTTTTAATCACAGCATATTGTTTTAAAAATTCTATTTTACTATTTGTTATTCTTGTCACTCTCTCTTAACTGTATCTAATCTATAAATTAAATGTAACCACATGCATGTGTGTTTGTGTGTGTGTATATATGTAAGAAAACTCAGCATATACAACTGGCTCTCCCAGTTTATGGGTTTCACACCCAGGGACTTCACGGGTTTTGCACAAGTACTATGCCATTTTACATAAGGGATTTTAGCATCTGTGAATTTTGTTATCTTCAAGGGATTCTGGGACCACTCCCCCATCAGATACTGAAGGATGACAATATGGGATTCAATGCCATCCTTGGCTTCATGCATTCCCCGAGGGTCTTGGAACACATCCTCCATGGATAAAGGCAGAGGAGACTCCTCATACTGTACTGTTCTATACTGACTAGGAAGGAATTATAAAGCACAGATAATAGCAAAACCTAAGAGAATGCAACACAAATGCCTAATGAGATCTGAAAACACAAAAGACAGCTGGAAAGTTTATATTTTAAAGGTCAATAACATACTTACATCTAAAAAGCCTGTATAAACCCGCACAGGTAAATGAAATTTAGAAGCATTGGTAATAAGTAAAATATTGTTATCTATGTGCATGGATGATGTGGATGGCATAAAAACCAGGGTAAAAATGTATCCTGATTCATTAGGAAGAATTAAGACTGGTTTGCTGAAGTTGTGAACCTAGGAAATGAGGGAAGAGGAAAAAAACAGAAGTGTTAGAATCATCTAGTTGGCAGAGCAGCAAGATAAAAGCCTGAAGAGTCATGGACGTACTTTAAACATTGTTTTGGCTTCTTCTGGCAGCAGCACATCATGTATGAGGATCGCAAAACTGAAAGTGTTAGTAAGGTAGACTGGCCTCTCTACAGGGTCAGCAGGACTGTCTCGGATGTGAAATAACGTTGCAGCATGATCAAATCCCAAATAGCTATGTGAAGAAAAGAGAAACAAAATAAATCATTTTCATTTCCATGTGTTAATTTAAAATCTAAGTTCGTTTGTTGTGGGTAGTAATTTACATGTTGTATTAAGGACTACATGTTATTTAATGACTCACCACGATTTAAAACAAATTGGCTTGCAAAATATTGAAATGTAATAAAAAGAACTATTCTTTAATGAATCATATCAATCAAACAGTAAGAATCAAAAATGTACCAAAAGGCTTTAATCTAATTTTGAAAAAAATCATGTTTATCACTGAAATTGCAATCAGCTTTGTTAAAATGAACAACTAACTATAAGTTGTATATTGAACTTGGTTGCAGTTAGTAAGAAAATGAATTACATGTTACTGCCCATTTATAAAAGGTTACAGTTCTAGAAGTACTTATGAGTTTATAAAGGAACATAAATGTTTCAAGTACTGTAATACTTCTGTAATATGTTACAAAAGGAATGACAGAAGACTATGGTTCAAATAATTTAAACACTGAAAAAACCCCACAGATTCATGTTTGCATCACTGAACCTTCCTCTGAACAAAACCACATCATCCCACTTACCTTTTTCTTCTAAGAAAGTAATAAATAAAATATAGAAGGTTCTCCTTTATAGCTGAAGTTGTTCTTTTCAACAAAGAATCTGGGTATGATTTTTGCTAAGGTTACTTAGTAGGAAAACAGAATGTGCTGATTAGCAACAAGTTATAAAGCTTATTTTTAAGAGAAACCCAACCATCTAGAACTTCTGTTTGATACAGTATTTCAAGTTTAGAGAAACTCTAGATACTCACCCATCTAAAACTTCTGCTTGATATGGTATTTCAAGTTTAGAATAACTCTTTTCCTTTGCTTTAACAGTTATTTTCCCAGAAAATTGAGATGGTTTTTTTGCCCTTGAAGCTAAAAGGAAGCATAAGAAATAATCTGTCACCTCTTAACTATCAGAGTATGAGCGATTTTATGTAGACTGACAAACTGGGGAGGAAAAAAGTGAGCTTTCAAATTGCCAAACAGAATCCGTTTAAACAATCACATTTTTTTTTTTTTTTCAAATAAAACAGGGAAAATGTTCTTGCTCTCTTTTTTTCTGGTAATGAGCTAAGGAGATGAGGAATTAGCAAGTGAACATGCTACCGTGGAAAAGCGCGGTCTGTGCCACTTCTCTGCAGCCACAGGCCTGGCCCTCCTCCCAGGGCAGTGCCTCTCAGGCGCCGCACTGGGATCATTCTCGCTCTTTGCTGTGGTACTGCCTGGTGCTCTGAAGGATGTCCATCAGCATGCAGGGCCTCTACCTGCTGGATGTCAGTTGCACCCCTTCAGCAGAGACAACCCAAAATGTCTCTAGGTGTCGCCAAGAGTCACCTACTAAGAACTGCTGGTTTACAGCTAGCTATTCTAAGAGAGAATGGGCAGAACCCGTGTGGCCAGAGTCCTGCTATAAAAACCAACTAAGCAGCAGGGTGCAAGCAAAGGTCAAGAGGAGAGCTCTGACTCCCCGCATCAGCCAGCCCTCGAGGAGCAGAAGTGGAGACAAACCCTCTCCCATGGGTCACATTCTCCTCACTGATGAAGTGATATCTGTAGGTTCTGTGGCAGTTTTGAATAGTTCGACCTGGAATTAGACAGTGGACCCAATGTGGGTACCCAAAGATGTTTCTTTCAAAGCATACAAAGCATCTGATGTTTAACCTTCTGCCCTTTAAAGTCTTCCAGGCACACTTCCACCATGAGAAGAATGTGTCTGTCTATCTATGAGTGTGACAATGTGTCATCAACTTCAGACAAAATAAAGAACAAAGAAGGGGTATTTGATGGATGGTGACTCTAGATTTTTAAAATTTCCATTAAGCCTCTTACTGCTTTCTGTTTGCTAGGTGAGCATTTCGGGATGTTTTAAAATTTTCACTATTTGTTCAGATATAAGGCTGATTACAAGGGCCATTAGGCATTTCAGAGTGTCATGTCATTATAAATGGTCAAAAATCTCAAGAAAATTCAGTTAAAAAATCCTATGAGTGACTTTTTTTGGGGTACTGAGGATGGAACCCAGGAGCACTTGACCACTGAGCCCCATCCCCAGCCCTACTTTGTATTTTATTAGAGGTAGGGTCTCAGTGAGTTGCTCAGCGCCTCACTAAATTGCTAAGGCTGGTTCTGAACTCAGGATCCTCCTGCCTCTGCCTCCTGTGCCACTGGTATTACAGGCGTACACCACCATGCCCGGCCCTAAAAGTGACTTTTGATGAGCAAGATACTTGATAAGTGAACACTGTAGAGGTCACACGTATAATGCTCATTTTGAAAATGTTAAACATTAAATAAAACACATTCCCTGACAGACTTCCACAGCAGTCTGGTTGGGACCTGGTCTTTTCCCATCATATTGAAAACCACTTTTAAGAAAGGCATTTGTTTTTAAAGATCCTTTCCCTTTGTATATTATTTTACATGATTTCTTTAAGAAACTTTAGGGCTGGGATGATGCTTGGTGCAGCATGTGCCTAGCTCACGGGAACCCTGAGCTCCATTCCCAGGACTACAAAAAAATACAGCAAAATCCAAACAGAGAAGAAACACTTTAAATGTGTGATGTCCGAAGAGCCAACACTAAGGACACTGCATTTAATGCAGACATCTGCTGGGGGGTCAAGAAGGCACTGGAGAGGGAACTCTTCGCCCTTGCCAGCCAAACTGAGGGGAACCATGTGGCAGGACTGTGGCCAGCATGCACTCCCCTGTTCCTTGGGCTTATGATAAGAGCAGATCCTCTGTGTTCTCAGGGCTCCAGAATTACTACATGTCATCTGCAGAGCCTATGTCCCTGCAGATGAAGACACCAGTGGTGAGGGATGGGCTCTCTCTGCAGACAGAAGACCACTTACCACAGACTTGCCAGTGAGGCGCCCACACCTCCCATGGCGCTGCCTCCTGACATGTGCTATGGACATTAGGATCCTATTTAATCTGGATCCCTGGGGTTCTCACTGAGCTGAGGGATAAGTTTTGCAGGAGTGTGCAGCCTATGTCCTTGCCCCAGATCCTCCCTGGAACCTTCAGCGGGTGAGGAACAGCCCTGGTGCTCTCACAGACACTGCGCAGAACATGCCAGGCCCTGAGACCCCGCTGACCAACTACTCTCATCCAAAAGGGCCTGAGCAGATGTGGCTTCATCCCAAGGCCAAAGCTAAAGCTGATGGCTCTCACTCACGTGGGTCCCTGGGAGAAAACCCTATCCACAGTTTTTTTTTTTTTTTGGTGTGTGTGTGTGTGTGACCAGGATTGAACCTAGACCTTGTGCATGCTAGGCAAGCACTCTACCAACTGAGCTATGTCCAGAGTTTTAATTCTTAAAAAATACAAATATAGCTCAGCAGCATGAAATCACTATTTAAAATATTCTGTGATAGCAAACTCAATATATGGCTAGTAGAGTGGACAAGACTGAATTTAAAAATGCTATAAAATGTGAAAGTCTAGGTTGAATTAATATTTCAAATGACAAAACATATTCCATGTTTGAAATAATAGCTAATTTGATGATTCTACCATAGAGACTTTGATCCTAGCTTCAGCAGGACTATTTGCTTTGTTTATAAAAGCTAACATATAAAAATGTTACAAAGAACATTTTGCTCTCAAATTTAAACATGTTTCAGAAATTTAAATACTTATCCCTTAATGACAAAAACAAATGGCATCATAATTAAGCCACATTATAATAGATATACCTGATTAGCCTGTTATGAAATATGCCAATCCTAATGTATTTGCTAATGTTTTTCTATTGCTAATACTGACTTAGCTTTATGGAGTTATGGCATTTTCTTTTGTGAATTAATCAGATGAGAGTTCATAACGATTTAAGAAAAAACAACCTAAGCAATCATTTAAAAATCGTATATTAAAACAGCCTAGATTTCTATATTAACATGTCAACACATGTGCTTTCTAGTTTATCAAAGTACCACCATTATTAAAGAGAAAAAAGTGAATGCTTACCATCAAAACTAATGCTCGCAACCTTGGTGTATTTACTTTCAGAAGCTTTTAATGTAATTGGTTTAAAATGTACTGTTACGGCATCATTTTGTGGTGTAGGGCGAACACTCTGTAAGGAAAAAAAAACACAACACATACGGTATTAGTTTGGTCTAATACATTGCTCTATACTGGAACATATGCTAGAAAAGTAAAGCAGAATCGAAATCTGAGGTTTAACCTCTGCAGACCCTTTAAATGGATTAGACCAAACTGGTAACAGTAGCATCTTTATGAAACAATCTGATGACCTGAAGAAAAAAAGCATGACACGTGAGTAAATGGAAGAATCCGAAGACAAACTCAAACACTGGGTCTGAGTATGTAAACTAAAAGTATTTATTTCTCAAATGAAGGCTTAATTTGTATATCAGAGGTGACACAGAAATAACTTTTGATAGGGTCCCTCTTAAGAAAATCCACGGCACAAACGAAACATCCAACTGTCTAAAGAAGAATGAGCGTGAGCGAGTAGCTGGTGCCCCGTGTGCAGAAGGCACACCCAACTGCTCGGGCGTCTTCTCTTCCTCTCCAGGGCCCACCGTGTGACTAAGGCTCTCTGCTGTTGAGGGGCAGGGCTGAGCTACCAGACAACAGGAATATTGAGACTTAGAAAACCAGACCTTTCTTTTCAAAAAACTAAACCTAAAGTAGCAAAACACCAGTAAAAACTTATATTTTAAGAGGATTTTATAGTAGTTATTTTGATCATCCTCATTGACACAAAGTCTTCCAATTGGAAGTGACTTTAAACTTTCCACCCCTTCTCTGTTTTACTGATGAAGAGCACCTTGCCACATGAAGAGACCGTTCCATAGGTGGGCACCATCGGGCAGAACCAAATCAAGTTTCCTCACTGGCCCTGGGCCCCTTGCCTGATGTCCTGTTGCACAAACATATTCATGAACCTGGTGGTCTTGCACACAAGCCTTGATCGAAATACTTCCTTTACAACCTTGCCTAGTGTGCGCAGAGCCCTGGGTTCAATCCCTAGTATGATAAAACAAACATCCCTCCCCATAACACAAAACAAAACAAAACAAAAAAACTTCCTCTTTGGGCTCTAGGTATTTGCTGAATTCTCAGGGGCTTAATGAACTTGATGTCAAAAGCCATCAGGAAGAAAGCTGTTCTTTTTTGTGAAAACTCACAGGTGAACCTGAAAACTGCAGGTGCAGGCAGATCCAGCAGGTCACCAGGTCTTTCCCGTGGCCCCTGCCCACCCTTCTCAGCTCACTTACTAAGGAGAAGTCTGCTTGCCCTGAACATCAAAGGATAGTCCCCTGAAGGCACAATAAGCATCTAAGGAGTGTGGAGAAAGAGACCTGTCCCTTTTGCCACAGTCTGCCGCCACAGGGAATCCAGGTGATTCCACAGTGATTACTGCTCCTATGTCACTTTGTGCAGCAAGGTGTCCTGAGTGGCTCCACCCTTGCCTGTGCAGTAGTTCTCAGCTTCTGGCCAGGACTTGGTATCTTAACTCTCCTCTTCTGCTCTGAGAAGGCTTCTCATTTGCCTTTGAAACTCAGACTAGGGCTGGGAGTTGAACGATTCATTCATAACAATATCTTTATTTATTAATAAGTTTGCTGTTGTTAGCAACCATTTTAAATATAAATCTCCTCATTCCTGGGAGGGTACAGAGCAGTCTGAACTGTAAGATAAACTACAAATGGGAGGAAGCTTCACTCTGCTACTCCACCACACTAACACTTCCAAGAGAAGGGGGCAGACAGGCCCCGTGCCATCCCCTGGTGCCAGAAGCGCCAGCCTGAGGAGACTGCCATGTGCTCAGGCCACTTCCTCCCATGTCCAAACAGCCAAGGGGGCTGGGACAAATATTTTCTACTTATCTACAAAAACTTTGTGATTCAATTAATTTTGCCAATTTGAGGACAAGGTTAGTTAGAGGTGACCTTGGTGAGCAGCTCTGCTATTCCTGGAGGAATCCTGCAGGTCTGGCTCCTCATTCCTTCACCTGGGCTATGGACCACGAAACTGCGGTGGAACCATCATGCTCTAATGGCAATCGGTTCAGTAACATCCACAGCCCTTTTTGAATGTTACAGACTGTGCAAAACCATGCCAGAAATAACTAAGTAATGGTTTTGTTAAAACACAGTCACTGTAAGTAGGAAAAGCTTGGAAGAGTTGATGAAAATGTTTTGCTCACATAAAACACACTATTTTAAGATTTTCCATAACAGAGGTGAATTTTACATGCATTATTATTATCACCTTAAAATAGAGTACACTAATAAGCATTCAAGGGCAACTCATGTTTATACAAATGGCTTCAATTGTTTATTCATTATTATTATCATTAAAAACAAACTATAATCAGTTAAAACCAATTTTCTAAGGAAACAAAACCAAAGCAAAACAAAACATCCAAATTTGTAAGTAGTGGGTTTACTCTGGTGGCTTACTGTGAAAAAAACAATACAAAAGCATTCCCTTGTAATACACAAATTCGTAATAACAACCTGTGTTAGTGTCAGTCACTAACTGCTGCTTACTCAAAGATGATCAAGAAGTGGAGAAAACATGGCAAGATTCCCAGGAGAGGCAGCTTGTACAGGCTCTAAATATAGTCTCTGCCTTTTCTCACGAAATTCAGACCCAATTAAAGCTCAGTAACTCTCAAGTGAGTCTCAAGAGTCCAGGACATTCTGAAATGACTTACAAAAAAAGCACGTGAGCAAACAAGAACAATAACCTTTCAGTATACAACAACTGTGCTTTGAACAATCTATGCACAAACTCACTAAAGCATATACCAAGCTGACACTGGCAAAACTAATAAGTCAATCTGTGACTTCTGTGTACCAATTAGCAAGGAAACCCCATGCAAACATTCCTTCGAAGACATGTCAGGCAAACTTATCCTGTCACTCAGACAGCATCAATGTTTTGGAAATATTGAGGAAACCCACTTTTTCAGAGGTGTTATTACAGATGTTAAAGAGAACTTAAAGTGGGCAGGCATCCTGTCCAGTAACAGGCGAGGAACTTATACTTGGAATCACCTGCATTAATCATCCTATATTTAGAAAGACTACAGTATTTAAACAAGGACAGAATTCCCTTAAGGGGAATTAAATGAGAATAGAAATAAACCTAGCATTTAAGTACTGTCTAGCTGATCCTAAAAATTGTAAATATTTGTGAAATGGAAGAAGGTAGGAGGAACCCTTCTAAAATGCAGTCTCTGAGCAAGGTATATTATATAGAAAAAGTGGAAATGAACAGGAAAATCCTTAAGAAGCTCTGCACTCAGCTTCCACTGTGGCAGCTTACCCTGTGGCTGACGTGGATGGACAAAGTCATTTAAGTATCAAGCCCATGTGACCAATCTTTTAAACAGAGTTTCCTGAATTTAGGTTTTGAGCTTCAGCACAAGTCATAACAACACTGCTCGGCTTTCCTTCTCCACTATTCCCTATGTGTCTTGGGGACCTTCTCAGGGAGAGAGGCCATGAGCTACAGCAAAATTTGATGCCTCTGTTTTCTTCTGGCTAAACCTGTCCCATGGCATGCACCCCAATTCCATTAGAAGGCATAAAAGTCACTTGTTCTGTGCATGTGTGTGGAGGGAAGAGAGGACCCTGGTTTATGGTGTGCAATGGCTGTGAATTGGGAAGGGTGGCTATGACTGACGTGGACAGCACTCTACCATCACCTACATCACCTCTCTGCTTCATTGCTCTTTCCTACTAACCTGAATCTCCCCTGCCCCTAGTTACTCCCCCAGATCTCAAGCCCAACAACCAAAACTAATGGAATGCTTGCAACCTGCCTTCCCTCCACACGAACGCAGATCCAGGATTTCAGTCCACAGGCCTTTTCTATAGTTCTGCCTGAACAGGAGCCTGGGGAGCCTAGCTTGGACAAGATGGCCACCTTCCACCTTCCACCTTCCCGGCCTCCTTCCGGCCTGGGGCATCAGAAGCAGACCAGCTTTCTACCAGTCACCAGCCACCACAAAAGAAGATTCTTTTGAGCAGGGACTTAATTATGCTTAACCCTGTCAGGTGTTTAAAACAAAGAAAACATAAACTAAGAAGTAAAAACTTACAGTTATTGGTACATCTTTTGTTCCTGAATTTAATAAATGAAGATTTAAAACTTTTGGCAGATCTGTTAAAAAGAAAAGAAACAGTGTGCTTCAGAGCAAGTTAAGAATCCTTACCATATAAGACATCAAACTAAAGCTCTTTTAGAGTATGAACTATAATGATAATCGTGTTAATAAAAGAATCATATGGACCTGTGTGTTACAAGAACTGCCCCCTCTTAAACAACCAGACAAAAAAGCAAATCAAAACAAAACAAAACAAAATCTAGAACATAATTTTTATTAGATTCAGATACTAATAATTTTTGGTTTTCCAGCAAAGCATAATGAAGCAAATTAGTAATGTACAATGGGAAATTATCACATTAAAAGCAACTCTAATTTTCAAAAATGTGGTCTTCAATCTTAAATAACTAAATTGTAATTACATATGATTCAAATAAATCCCCAATTACAAGTACTCTTCTTTTTTCCTTAATAAAAAAATTTATTTGGTTGTTTTCAATTTTAAAATTTGAAGTCTTTCTCTGACCATACTGGATAAATTTTTAACATTATGTCATTACAATGAGACTGAATAATTCATATTTAACCAAATATATGGAAGAAAAATCTTTTGGTTTCCTTTATTTTAGTATTAGGAAAAAAAAATCAGCATAACGGCATGGGTGAGGCAGCGGGGTAAGACCCATCTTCCATCCGGAGGTTGCAGCAGGCGATGCCTAGCTCTCCCACTGGTGAGCACTGCTACCCTCAAGAGGAATGAGATGAAACTTGTGAATGCTATGAGTCCCCAAAAGGAGATTTTTTTTTTTCAAACAAGACCACTCAACTCAGTGGTAAATAACTTTCAAAGCTGAATTACAAAGTACAGAACAGCCATTAGGCACTAAATCCCATTCAGGAATTATTATTATTATTATTATTATTATTATTATTATTATTTTACCTTGTGTTCGTAGTGTACCAAAATCTAACATTTCAGTTGAGGAATAAATTCCAGGAGCTTGGAAAAAAAAAAGGTAAACAATTACCTTTCACTTTGCCAGAGTAAGATGTACCCAAAAGAAAACAAATGAACATGCCATTTTTCTGTTTTCCACTAACCTGTTGTAACTTCAACCTCCACGGGAAGAATGATAAACTCTGTGCTGTCAGAGGCATTGGTCTTTATTCTGATGAAGGCTGTGTGATTATCTGCTTCTCTGGATGAAAAACTGGCTCTCATTACTCCTTTGGTTTCATAAGGAGGAATTTCCTGATAAGCAGAGAGCACAGTATTTGAAATGTCACAAACCTACCTTGTTTTACTGATTTAGATCACATTGACTGAAGGATGCATTAATATTTTATGTATCTACTAAGAAAAAAATACACTGACAATTAAATATGCTACAGAGCTGGGCATTCAGCTCAGGGGTACAGCTCTTGCTAGCAGGGGCAAGGTCCTGGGTTCAATCCTCAGCTTTGCAACAAACGTTAAAATAAATAAAGCGAGTTTTACTGCAGTGGTCCCCACTGGTTATCCCAGCTTCTGAGATTGCAGGTTTGAGGCCAGCCTAGGCAATAAAGTGAGATACTGTCTCAAAATAAAAATTTTAAAAGGGTTGGGGATATAAGCCCCTGGGTTCAACGTCTAGTATCACCAAAATAAAACCCTTAAATTTCTCATGAACACGTCGCACTAGTTGTAACATGGGCTTCAACTGTGGAGAATGTTAGAATGTGGAAAAAAAAAAAAAAACAACAACACAAAAATAACACTTAGAACTCACAAAATATGGGATGTAAAGTGAGAAAAGTAAGAGTCAAATGATCTGAAAAGAATTTAAAGTTGCAAAGTCACCACTAAAGGGCAGAGCTGATCTACAAATCATTTACTGGGTCATGTTAGCAGTGGTGAGGTTTCATGCCTAAGTTCTCTAGCCCAACAGAAATGTCACCACCAGAGGGAAAATATTTTTCTAGAAGAACATAGTAATCTCTACAGATAACCAAGAGGGCTTACACTTGCTTTCATTTAAAGCCTAACAGAACAAAATAAAGGTTCCCAAGCAAATGCACAGTCTAGGGATGCTCTACCACTTGGCTACATCCTTAGCTATGCCCCATTTTGAGACAGAATCTTGCTAAGTTGACCAGGCTGATCTTGGACTTTTGATCCTCCTGCCTCAGACTCCAGTGTCCCCTGTTGACAAAACTGTTTCTAAATTTTCAAGTCAACTTTCCAAAACTATCACCTGTATATCTCTTCCCTGATTGACTCTGGTTAGAAGAGAGAATGGAGGAGCCTTTCATGAACGTGCGCGGGGTGGGGAGGCAGGAAGAAACTTTGAGCTTCAGAGCTTATTCACAGTGATAAAGTCAGTGTATCTCTAATCACAAGTGAAGAAAGACTTGACTGACCTTGGTACCAAAACTGCATTTACCACAATGGTCTTTTCCCTCTTGGATTTCAGCATGGTAGACAACATTTACAAAAACTCTCATTTGGCAAAAAACTTTTCAAAGAAGGTAGTTCCTGGATATTCTTTAATGTGGCTAATATTTGTCAAGAGAAAGTGATTCTCTAAACATGGAAATAAACTGGTATTAAATATTCAGTGACACTGAAGGTAGATGGAGATCATCCAAGAATTTAAAATGTCCTTTGTTATCCCAGAGAATGAACTAAAGTTCTCTCTGCAAATGCCATCTCCTCTAGCAACAGTGAGACTGAATGTTAAATTCTCTACCTTCAGAAATACAATGAATCCTTTCCACTGTTTGCTCCCCGCCCAAAGAAAACTTTGTATAAAGCATATCATCAATGACCAGGTTCAGAGGCAAGTTTCCAATGCAGTGCTGAGAAACTGCTTTCGTTCCACACAGCGGGGCTAAGGCTCTGGCCGGCTTTGTTCACTGATTTTTCAAAGAAGTACAATTTATATTTTCCCCTCATTCTTTCATTCAACTTTCAAATATATCAAATATACATTTAATGTTTCAAGACATTAAAGAAAAGTCCTCTATATTTCTTCAGGCAACGAAGAGTTAGGTATTTTCCAACTCTTCATTGTATTTAAGAAACAACTGGCTTTCACTCACCCACAGCTTCCTGGTTCCTCCCTGTTGCCCGGTTGGAAGCTCCAGGTGAAGGTCTCCTCCACTTGAGTACATCTCTACCACCTGGGACAGAGGACCACATGCTGGTTAGTGTCAAAAATCACATTCTCAACCCGAGTGACTTGCTGTTTCAGAAGTTAAGTTTGGTATCACAACTGTTTATCTGAAAAAGTGTGTCCTGATATAAATGTAGGATACCATATCTTATCACTCAATTCAGTGCCTCATATGCATAACCAATGGTGGTACTGTTAATTAAAACAAGGTAATTGAAAATTAAACTTAGAAACAGTGAAGCTGGTTCAGAGACTAGGTTAAAAAGCAACAATTCTTTTTCACATAAAATAATTTGAGGAAATAATTTTCAAGTCTTAGAAATACCTGTTTCATATTTCTTGTAGAAACATATGTTTCTTTAATAATACACAGATATCAAGAGATAGCAGCTTATCCAATAACTACAACCATGACAGAGTGAAGAGATAATTAGCCCGAGATACGAAACCAACCTAGTACAGTATGGAAACACCTGGTTTCTGGGGAAGGGACAGAGGTTAACCAGGACAAGGGCCTGGCTGAACAGGAGGAAGAACTCCTCAAGTTCTGTGGCTCAGTGGAGTACCTATGCTTGACAGTGATGAACTGTCTATTCAGAGTAGCTAGTTAAAAGGATTTCAAAAGTTTCCAACACAAATAAATGATAATTTCTGATGTGAGAGATAAGCCAGTGACCCTGAGCTGGTCATTACACTTTGTATATATGTACTGAAATGTCACAGTGTACATACCTCAAGATACATACAATCACTACAAGTCAAAACAAAACCACAAAACATAAAACACATCTGGCTTCTACTGGTAACAAATTAACAGGTCCTAATAGCTCTGTGACTTGTGCTTACACTTACAATTTTTTAGAAAAGGCCTAAGGTTATCACTGATACACAAAAAATAATCCACATTTAAACATACAACTGAGGAATTCTGACATATGTTTGTAGGCATGAAGCCGTCACTGCAATTAAGATACCAAGTAGATCCACTGCCCCCACCTTATGCCCTCTGCAAACTATACTCCTTTTCTGCCCCTTCCTATTTCCCAGAAATCACGGACCTCTCTGTGTCAGTGTAGATTAGCTTGCATTTTCTGAAATTTATATAAAGGGGATAAACAGTATGCACTCGTCTGGCTTCTTTAATTCAGTGTAATTATCTTGAGATACACCATTTTGTATGTATTAATAGGTTGTTTCGTTTCTATTTTATGGCTATTTTGCAGTTTCTATGCATTCACTGGTTTCTCCAGTGTGCAGCTATGAGGATAAAGCTGCCTTGACACCAAGTACAAAAGCCTTGGTGTGGAGACCTGCTTTCCCTTCTTTGGGGTTAGTGCCACAGAACAGGTCAGACGTCAGGAGACTTTCCTATAAAGGCAGGTAACCCTAGCTCTTTGAAAGAAGGAATACATTTCATCAACTTAACTAAATCTGGGGTGATGTGGAAGGGAAACTTCCACTTGTTTAATCACAAAAAGTCCCCAGAAGTGAATACAAAGGACAAAACCAGGGGAGCTGTAATACTGAGTACAAGCTTGGATATTTTTGTTGTTTTTTTCTTCTTGTGGTGCATATTGCTATAAAAGTATTGCCTTTTGCAAAGACTGAAGGGCTAAGATTTCCTGACTGTAACTCATCTGCTGACCTCCTCCAGTGCTCTCCTAGAGCACAGACTGTGTCAACCATAGCAATACCCTGACTGCTGTGGGGACTGCAGATTTTCTTCTGAAAAGCCAGAAAACATCACACAATAGTTCATTTAATCTTTCAAGGTAACAAGGAAAGAAGCATAATAATGTTTGGAAACAAGATTGCTACTGATGATAGGGAAGATGAGTAGGAAATGGAGACTGAAAAACTCTGAATTACAAAACCAAAGGAAAATCGCATTAAAACCAGGAACTGGTGACAGTCTGTGATTTTCATCTAGTACTATGGGTGGACAAACAACATAGTCAGAATATAATTTATGTAAAAAAGTATATCTGTGTGCCCACATGTGCCTGCAAATGCACAGAAAAAGGTGTGAAAGACATCATGCAGATCCCAGTGGGGTCTCTGAGGAGACATATGACAGATACCAGCCACATGTGCTCATTTACATTTAAAAACTGGAACAAAATGAAATTAAATGTTCAGTTCTTCAGCGACCACAGCCACATGAGGATAGTGGCTATTGTCCTGGACAAAGTAGATGCAGAATTTTTTTGTCATCAAAGTTCTGTTGGAAAGTAGGGCATTCAAGGGGACCTCTGCTTCACTGGTATAACTGCTGCATGCTTTGGTATCAGGCAGATCACATGTGTTTGTGTATAATAAAATAACTGAATGCATTTTCTTGCTGTACAATATTTTCTTAAATCTGAAGGCAAGTCCACCGACACAGCACTACCTATTACAGAACTCTTGGGGTCCTAGAAGGCAACTTTAATTTCTCTTCCTCTCTTGTGTGCTGGTGAAACGGCCACTGTGGTAAATCCTGAAAAGACTAGAGGAAATGAATTCAAAGTAGTAGCTATTCTAGATGACAGGTGGGTAACTCCAAAGGCTGAGGGGAAAAGGTACAGACCCCAGGCTATTTAAACAACTGGAGATGACCAACACCTTCGAGTCCTACGAGCTCCATCCTTCTGTGTGACAATCAGCTTCTGGGTCTGTAGCCTGCCAACCACAGAGGGCACCCTGGGTGCTCTGTTACACTTTTTCCACAGCAGGGTGGGGCGACTCACGCACCAGGGTCTGCGAGACATGGTTTTATTTCATTGAAAAAAATAAAGAAAAGAAAGCAGCCAACTGGGGCTTCTGTATACATCTGTGATAAAAGTTAGCAGAATAGGAAAAATTCACTGTGCCCTAAAGTAGCAAAGTGTCTAAATGACAGATTGATGATGAAGACAGCAACACTTTGATTTGCCAAAGCAGAAAGCAGAGCATTTCCCTCCCTTGTGATGGAGATATCTAAAGAAATTAAAACCGGGGCAATGGACTTTTATCAGTAGCTCTTCTCAGCCAGGTGTTGGGAGGGACTTCCTTTTGGTTGCTTCAGTTTGTAATTCCTAAGTGTCTCACTATTCAGGCTCTGAAAATCTCCCTTTGTCCCTCCACATTTCCCCTTCATTTCTTATGAACATTTATGCCAGGGGACCGAGGAGGATGAGAATCGTAGCCTTGCACTTGCTACATAGTATATGATTTTTCTTCTTCCTACCATTTTCAAGCTACTGTTAAGTCCTGTGATGTGGTCCCGAGAACTCTGGGCCCTGGGTGTATTTATGATGGACGATTCTGGAAAGCATCCACATCTCCTTCTAACACACACAACACAACTCAGAGCTCTAGTGGCTACATGTGTTAGCTAGGTGGAAGTCGCTGGTGTGGGGAGGGGATTTTAGGAAACCTCTGAAGGAGTGACACTTGCCACACTTGCCACTCCCGCTGCAACAGAGACAGGGAGTGGATGAGGGGAGGTTTCTAGACTGGCTAAGATAAGGAGTTCAATTTTATAAATAAGAGTCAGTTTGCTTGATTGATTCTGTATTGCCCTTCGCTGGATTTTAATTTCCAAAATGCCATCACCAAAAATTTATTATCACAAGAAATAAATGTAAACTATTTTTTAAAAAGTTTATACTGAACCAAAAGAGCCCAGTTTTTCTGTACAGTTGAACACTTTTCAAATTAAACACAGAACACCCTGAACTATAAACACCCGAGAAGCTACTAAAAATGGTCCCCAAATTGAAAATCCAAACTGTTGTATTCCAAAATTCAGACTATAGTACAATTGTATTAAAGTTAACACCCCCTTAAATGCACTTATAAAACCTCGAAAGTTTTAACAAACAGATTATATGCTACATAATTCTCACCAAAATGAGGCTTAATTAAAACCACTTCCTAAACTCACCTGTAAAGGCTCACTGTGAGGGTTGTGTATGTTTATTATGGGTGAGAAACTGCTATTCACAGGCACTCTGGCTCCAAGGAACGGCCTCAATCTATATGGATTTGGAACTCCAACACCAAATACCTATTTTGAAGAAGAAAAAAACCCCTCTGAGCTGCTTTTATAACTACCATTTTTATGGTTATAATTCTGCTTGATCTAAGGAGACTGACAAATCTAATGTAGATAAAAGAGTAATAATACCCTTTTTTAAAACTGAATTTGGCTACAAATGTATGTGCATTTGGAATGACGACTATAATATGTTGGAAATGGAAATGGCAGCAGTCCTTCATGGAACACACAAAAACAAGAGAAAAGGGACTCATAAGATTTCAGACAGACCACAGTTAAACTTAGCCCTATGATGACTAAGCAGGGTGAGCCAGTTATTCAAATGACACACACTTATTCAGTGTCTGTGATGTGTGGTGCGCAGGATCACACGTGTGCGTGCATGCACACACACACACACAGCAGTCATCAATTTAGGAGTGAACAAGATAAATAATGCGCCTACTCTCATGAAACTTACAATCTAGTTTTGGGACAGACTAGATGTCAACAAAAAAGGTCTAAAAACATCCCTCTGGCTCAGAGTGGGTCTGAACTGTGGATAGGGATGAGGCTGGGGAGGAGGGGAGGCAGTTAGCCGGCTGCAGTGTAATCCAGAGAATGCTCATGGTGCATGAGGAGGGAAGTGGACAGGCTCAGGAGACACTCAGGAGGAAGACTGGGAGAATGACTAGGTGTGGAGAGGTACAGATGGAAAACAGCTGGCCCCGGACTAACCGCAGCCCTCAGAGAGTCCACACTGGCTGCAAACAGTGGGGATGCCTCTAGGGCCATGACTTCCACTCTTATACTGTCTTCTTGTTTGCCGGTCAAGTGCATGTTAAACGGGGGTTGTCTACACAGCACTCGGAACTTACTGAACAAAGCAGCTGTTACTGCTTACTGAAAGCCTCTGAAACAACCCGTGAAGGCTTATCCAGTGGCAGCAAGCAGAACACAGCACTTCACTAAAATGGAAAAGTTTACTCTGATTCTTATTTTCAAAACAGAAGTGCTCTGGAGACTGGAGAGGAAATGTTTTAAAAAAACAAAAAAAGGCATAGTAAGTAAGAACTGAAACACTTGAGTTCCTAGTAGCAAAGTAGGATAACTGGGGCAATCACTGAACCTTCCTAAATTTCAACTTCCTCATCTAAAAAACCATGAGAATAATAAAATCTAATGCAAGCAGAAGTTCATATAGTGTCGACAAATGAAAAATTCTTCATAATCTTAATATATAAAAATCTTGATTCATACACAGAATGGCTGATTTACAAAACATTTATTATATGATTCCTATAAACATGAATTTTCTTTAATAATCCAAACAAGAAATCTATGTAAAATAAATTGATCAAAATTTGAACAATATACCTCCTAAAGAAAAGCAGGCACATACATTTTAATTTCAAAGTTATTATTAAATATGCTTCATAAGTGTGTTAGTCTTTAAAAATTGAGTCAGTATAAAAATACTTTTTGTTAATCTCATATTAACACTTTAGCTGTAGTTTTAAGATTATTTGTTCACAGACTGATGTCCATAGTGAATATAAAAAGTGCTGTAAGTCTAAACTCTTACATTTCTATTATCTCAAGTTTCTGAAGTGAGTTCTTAAAAGGCTGTCATATGAAGTTGGCGATGATGATTATATTTTATAAAAATAAATAAAAGTTTTAATTCTCGTTCTTACCTGGTAAGTAAATACCCCATGATTAGATGTGTTAATAAATAAAGTATTTTCTACATTTCCTACTACTCTTGCAAGAAAAACTACATCAAACGATGTATTTCCTCCCGGAAGAATTTTCTGAAAAAGAAAAAAAAAAAAAAAAGTTAAACTGGTGACCCTCCCCGCCCCCCCAAATCCGATCATACTGGCCAAAATTAGCTAAAGTTCTCTATGATGAGTATCTTGGAATCATTTACATAAAGTAGCTTTTTTTCTTTAAAATTTAAGCATTAAGTTATACGAACTATTGCACAATGGAAAATAACAAAAAGATGTCTTCATAATGGATGTCTGCAGTCACATGGCTTTGTCCATTACCAGCCCAGAGCCCTGTACAACAGATGGCTGCCTTGGACTCTGTCATTCAGTGTTTGCCAGGCTGGAATGAAGTACCTCATTATAGGCAGTTCCATGGCCAGTCAATCAAGCAGGCGTTGGACTGAAGCTGAGCTTTTCACATAGATGTACTACCCTACTACTAAGCAGCAGTTTGTATTATTATTCTGAAGAATAAGCCCAGGCCCGCACCCCTCCCACCTCTGCCATCCATCCACATAGGCACAAAATGTCCTTGTAACTTAAATTAGGAAAGAAGGCAAGGGACAAAGTACATGTGGGATCTCACTCCTGTTATCTGGGGCAGACTGAAAACGTCACTGCAGTCAAAGAAATAAAAAATCATTACACAAAACAACTGGGACTGCAATTCTGCTTGCAGTGAAGCCTTAAAAGGCATTTAACAAGGGCTGGGATTGCGGCTCAGAGGCAGAGCGCTTGCCTCGCATGTATGAGGCACTGGGTTCGATCCTCAGCACCACATAAAAATAAATAAAATAAATAAAGGTATTGTGTCCGTCTACAACTAAAAAAATATTTTAAAAAAGGGCATTTAACAAGCAAAGCTGATAACCTCTCCCATTCTGAGTACAAGGCTACGACTCTAAAGTACTCCAAATTATAGCTCAAAATACATGGCACTGAGACTCTGCTTTGCTTAAGGATGAAAAACGTTGGAAAGAGCATTTCTCCTGCATTATCAGCAACAAAAAGCAGAAAAACTTATAAAGTCACAATTGTCCTTGAACCTATATCAGAGATTGGTTATCAACCACGCAAAATCTCAGGAAGATAAACACTTCCAAGGAGAGATGGAATGTGACTACTGGCTCACCCAACACTGAGAATGGTACAGTTGAGGCTACCACCAGGAGGTAAAAAAGAATTCAGTGAAAATGTTTATAGAGTTTAAAGGCTGTGTGTGCTCTCCCAGGAGAGCACAGAACCTCTGGAAGCTGTGACCACTAGGTGGAGCCACACCAGAGTCAGAGATCAATGACATTCACATCTGCTGAGTCCCTAGAGAGTCAGACATTGAACAGTGAGTGCACTTTTGAATAATCCACAGCTTGTGTAAGTAGTCATGAAAGAAATTATATTTTCAGGTGATTTGAGAACACAATGTGTACAAATTTGTGGGCAGCAGTTAAGACAATACTTGGAAGGAAATTTTAGCATCAAATGATTATTTTGAACATAAATGTCTCAAATGAATAATCTATGTTTCTGCTTTGAGAAACTAGAAAAAGAGTCAATTAAATCCAAAGTAAGTAAAAGGAAGAATAATAAAGAGAGGAGGAAAAATTAAACAGAGTACAGAAAAAAAATTAATAAAACCAGTGCTGGTGCCAGAAAAAGGCCTATAAAAGTGATAAAAACCTCTATACAAAATAATTGAATGAAAAGCGAGAGGATGAGAACAAAAAAGAAGGAACTAAAATATGAGTATTATTGCTGGGCACAGTGGTGCCTACCTATAAACCCAGTGGCTCGGGAGGCTGAGATAGGAGGATTGTGAGTTCAAAGCCAACCTCAGTAAAAGTGAGGTGCTAAGCAACTCAGTGAGACCCGGTCTCTAAATAAAATACAAAATAGGGCTGGGGATGTGGCTCAGTGGTCGAGTGCCCCTGAGTTCAATCCCCAGTACACCCCCTGCAAATAAGTATTATTATATACTCTTTACACATAAAAAATGGTAAAGGAATATTACGAACAACCCTATGTCTATAAATTAAATAACTAGAGGAAACATATATCCCTTTTAATTTCTATTCAGGTGGCAACAATCTTTTAATTTGTATTTTCATATTGGTGGGGGGTATCGAAGATTGAACTCAGGGACACTTGACCACTGAGCCACATCCCCAGCCCTATTTTGTTATTTTTTAAATTTAGAGACGGTCTCACTGAGATGCTTAGTGCCTCATTTTTTTTTTTAAGAGAGAGTGAGAGAGGAGAGAGAGTGAGAGAGAGAGAGAGAATTTTTAATATTTATTTTTTAGTTCTCGGCGTACACAACATCTTTGTTGGTATGTGGTGCTGAGGATCGAACCCGGGCCGCACGCATGCGAGGCGAGCGCGCTACCGCTTGAGCCACATCCCCAGCCCCTTAGTGCCTCATTTTTGCTGAGGCTGGCTTTGAACTCGCAATCCTCCCGTCTCAGCCTCCTAAGCTGCTAGGATCATAGGCTGCGTCACTGCGCCCCGCATTGTTGTCTTCTTATTTAAGTTGCCAAAGTCATCCTTATTACACTTAGTAATACAGTGCAAAGATCTAAGAAGAAAAAGTTAATATCCTCAAGCCTTGTCCATTCTCACCCCTCAGGTTATCTAGTTAACCTGAATATCTGTAACTTACTCTAGCTCTTATAATCAAAGGTACATAGATTCTTTGCTTTCTATAAAACATGACATTACATCCTGCTCCACCACATGCCTTTCTTACATAAACACATGCATATTATTCACAGCATATCCTAGATTAACAGATACAGATGTATTTCATTCTTTTTGTCATCTGTACAATATCCCATACAAATACTAAATCACGTTCTGTTCAATTCCCAACACCATGCTTGAATATCACAGTTTAACCTAAAACAGAATAAATAATGTCCAGTTTCTACAATGAATTAAAGATAGTCATTAGTATTCATTAATGGCCTTCAACCCATAAAATTATTTTTCATTCTAAAGCACATGCATGTAAGTGGACCAAAACATTTAGACTGAAACAAAGTTTTTCTTAGTTTTCAGTTTGCCTGGAAATTGATTTACTCAAAAAATTTCAGTAATCAAAGACAAAATTATTTTTGTTTCCTTGCTATGTGTGTAAGGCACCCCCTTCCATAGTTCAAACAAGTGAAATATGACTATCCATACAATATTAAAAGACTGTATCCTTTGATGCAAAACATACGTTGTAAATGTAACCTGCAGTCTTAATATTAGGTAACTTTTAAGTATAATTAGAAAAATATATTTAATTACTAATAACTGTAGATAAATTAATAATTGAAGATATATAAAGAGAAATAAGATGTCAGAAAAACACATTTCTACATCTCTTACCCTACCGGTTAATATGAAGGTGGCATCAGTTAATAATCAAAAACTCTGAGTTACAGAAAATTTTTTATTGCTAAAGAAGTTAAGACCTGCCTAGGATGCTGAGGATGATGCAGGGAGGCAGAGTCGCAAGGACACACAGAAAGGTCTGCTCGCCTGGGTGCAGAAACACCAAAGCCCCTGGCTGCAGGCACAAAAGCTGAGGAGGAGGGGAAGGAGGTTATTTCTTCCCTCAGGAGTTCATTCTCTCTCCCTTCCTCCTCCTGAGCTTCTGGAGTCAATGTTACCTCAGGGAAGAAGATGGAAAGATAAGGAGGAGGAACAAAGGTAAAAAAAGCAGATTGCAGCTGTATCCTTTGAAGCAAAATCTGGACCATCTAAATGTTGCTTTTACTGTTTAATTCCACCTCCTGACAGCAGAAAACACAGATCTATTTTTAACTTGTTCTTTGATTATATACACTTTTATTTTTTTGTGGTGCTGGGGATTGAACCCAGGTCCTTGTGAATTCCAGGCGAGCATTCTACCAACTGAACTATATCCCCAGCCTCAGTTTATATTTTTAAGAATTTCCAGGAAAACTATTCTCTTCACATAAGTTCATCTGTAGAAACAGATCTAGTTCAGAAATGGTAAAATGGTGATCTTTAGCTAATGTTGTTTGGTCCACACTGTTTCTAAAACTGAGTTCATTATCAATGTGTAAAAACTGGGAAACATAAAAATTCTTATTCCTGATTTTTCTTGAAGAATCAGAACTGTGCATGGACTGACACTCTCAAAGGCCGCTAAGACTGCAGCCTTGGTGGGCCACATGCTCTCCACAGAACTCCCTGTCCCTCTGGCTTGTGAAGGTAGAGAAAAGAGTGAAAACCCTGGCCTTTACCCCAAGTAAAGCTGGTGTTCAGAAACAACAAACATCACTTGAACTAGCAATGTTAAAAAAGTTATAAATAAAACGTGTAGTGCAGATGTGAACTATTTTTGAACTGTTTCCATGTTTACCTGCCCTCTAACTCAACACACACACAGGCACTGAGGAAAGCTGGCTGGTTCCACATGCATATGAGTGTAGGACACAAGCCAGCCACTGTAGTGCAGTACCACTGGGATCACTGGGAGGCTAAGTGCCCTAGACCTCACCTTAGTTCTTTTTTTTTTTTTTTTAAGAGAGAGAGATAGAGATAGAGATAGAGAGATGGGGGGGGGGGAGTTTTAAATATTTATTTTTTAGTTTTTGGCAGACACAACATCTTTGTTTGTATGTGGTGCTGAGGATGGAACCCAGGCCGCACGCATGCCAGGCGAGCGCGCTACCGCTTGAGCCACATCCCCAGCCCCTTCACCTTAGTTCTTGCAAATAACTGCATGACCTGGGCAAACCTCTCCAGGATAAGGCTTTTCATTATACACACAGGTCTATCAGAACTAGAATTCTACTGAGACCTTTACACATTTATAAGAACTGTGGAGTTATCTTTTAGGTACAACAAACACATTGATAATGAACTTAGGTGAAATTTACTTTCAGAAACATTTAAGAAAAGAGATATTTTCCATTAGTACTATAAAAAATTTATTACCAAAATAACATGATGACTTATCGATACTTCATTTATAAAATGTGTTTAAGTGAAAAAAAGTCAAAATTATTTTTTTTAAATCCTACAAGTTGCTACCTAGTAACATATGATGAAATAGGACTTTAGAAATGAGAAATGTAAAAATCTAAACAACTGATATAAAACTAATAGCTTCTATGTTTAAAAAAGTTCCTTTTTTGTTCTTTATTGCATCTCTTCAGAGGAGTCAGTGGAAAGATGAAATTAGGTTCCATTTATTTACTTCTCTGATACTAGATACTTATACATTAAAGCTTAATGCATTCTCTTAAATTCAAAACTTAAGATCCAATTTTCAATTTTGATAAGAAAAAAGTCCTTTTTTAAAAAATAACATAACAAGTCCACTGACTAACTACAAAACTATAAGTAAAATTTTAGAGCATGCCTGCGGTAGAGCCCTAACATAGTCCCAAGATGCCTGTGACTATGCCAGGGACCTGTCCCTGTGGTTATTTACAAGGCATGGTAAAGGATTTGGCAGTCAGCTGACGCTCAGTTAGTGGAAAGGCAGGCCATGCAGATGGCCCTGAGCCAGTGCCACGAGTCTTCAAAAGCAGAGTTTGCTCCACTGGTGGCAGAAGAGGAAGAGTAAGGGGAAATAACACATTGCTGCTGGCGTGGAGGTGGAGGGGCCCCTGAGAAGGAATGTCGGGCTGAGAGGGATCTGTGGTTAACATCAGCAACCGAATGGGGCTTCAGTTCCACAGGCACAGGAACTCAATTGTGCCGACAACTCGAATGAGTCTGGAGGTGGATTTCCCCTCAGCACCTCCAGAAAAGGGCTCAGCCTGGCAGCCTAATCTCCCCTGTGATAGCTGAGCTAACAACCCACTGGATTTGCAACCTACTGACTGCGTGCTAATGAGTGGGTACGGTCTTAAGCCATCAAATTTATGATAATTTGTTGTGCACCAATAGAAAGATGCCAAGAAATTATTAAGAGAAAATCAACTGACTGTAAGGATATTTAAGATTCCCAGCTGTTTTGTGTTTTGTGTTGAGAAAAACAATGTCTTTTTAAGGGAAGGAGTAATAACTCTCAGGAAACTGAACAAACTCAAATCTAGGAAAGATAAGAAACATTCAAGCCAGATTCTAATTACAGTGAATAAAATTATTCATCAATAAAATATTCAACTAAGCACCCAGGAGAGATAATTTTTAGCAGAGAAACTTACCCTATTTTGAAAAAATGATGCATGAAAATGTGATGTTGTAGCAGATATGGATACTAAAGTAATGGTTTCTTCAGAACTAGGATTATGTAAGTAGACCTTCTCCATTTTTGGCATTCCAACTGGCCTGTAAAAATGAAAAGGCAACTGTTACAAATACTTCAAAGATAATTCTAATTGTAAAGATAAGTACCAGTCATTTAAAACATTAAATATCCAAATTATTAAAAGTTCATATTCAAATACATTAAAACATCAAATTGATTAAAATGTAAAATTACACACAAAATACATTTCACTACTCAGCAAATATTTATTGAGTGTCTGTCACAGGCTACCTGCTATGCCAAGTGCCATGATACAGCAAAGTCAGTCTCAGCCCAGTGAAACCTACAATGTAATGAGGAACAGGCAGGGACCAAGTGGACCAGATTGGTCCTTTTCTCTCAGCAATGCCACCCTGCCCTCCTACAGACTGAGAACCATGTACTTCTCGAACTGCACTGGTAAATAAATGGGATGGATTCAAACTAAAAAGCTTCTTCTTGGCAAAGGAAACAATCAATAATGTGAGCATAGAGCCTACAGATTGGCAGAAAATCTTTACCACATGCACTTCAGATCATGCATTAATCTCTAGGATATATCAAGAATTCAAAAAACTTAACACCAAAATAAAACAAAACAAAAACAAAAAACCAAGTTTGCTTTCAAAGTGAAATCTAATGAAGTCCACTTAGTGCTTCTGTAGCCATTCTTCTCAACTTATACAGCATCAGAGAATTCTGCACGTAAATTATACATTTTTTTTTTCTTAGCGTTCTATGGTCATTTCATTGTCCTGAGCCTTCTCTCTCCAGCAAGATTATCAGCACCCTGAGGGCAAATGATACATCACATACTTTCTGCATGCTGCCCATAATAATATCTAGCACAGTCCCAGGCATGTGATAAGAGCATGCCGTGTGTTTGCTTGCTTTCTCTCTCTCTCTCTACACACACACACACACACACACACACACACACACACACACACCCTCTCTCTCTCCTTATTAAGGCTCTCCTGATCTGATCTTACCCAACACAAACAAGTACGTTGCTAGGTTTTCACAATCCCAACATTCCACCCAGGCTGGGTGCTCATGATTGACCCATGTCTCGGCCAACTGTTCACTGTTTTTCTCCTTAACCTCTACACCAATTCAAACTGTCACGTTCTAAGTCAAATACAACCTTCTTTCATGAGGCCCTTTCTTCACGCAAGCATTTTAGGCCATGCTTTAAAAAATTTTATGTGCTTTTTAATTCAAATGCAAGGTTTGTGTTTAAATCCCCAACCCTAAGAAGCTGAAAATGCAGAGGCAGAACTGTGTTTTCTATCTGGTTCAAGTATCCAGCTTGCTTTTGTCCTGAAAGAAGTTTTGTCTCTACATTTTCTTCCTTTCAGTTGATCGCCTCCAATTTAAGACTTGGGAAATTTGATTAAACAGTGAACCCATGATCATTTTTTGCTAGCTAAAAAAATTACTTGGGTTTTATGTATCTTCAAAGATGGCAAAATTAGTAGTACATATGGGGTCTCCTTGCTACTCCCACCTAATTTGCCAACATTGATGAAAGAACTTGAAAGTTAGAAGGAGATATGGATTCTGAGAAATAACAACAAACCCAGGGAGAAATCCTCGGGGAACTGAAGGCTGCCTTGAACTGGCAGTTGGGAGGAACGAGGGGAATTGCGGGGCAAAGGGCAGTCCAAGCTGACAGAGAGGCCAGGCAGAGGAAGGCTTCCAACACTTACTCTCCACCTCCTTCCCTGTTGTCTTGAGGCCATCAGAGCCGACTCCTGCATCTTGGAACAGGGGAAAGGCTGGCAGCGGCTAGGAGCTGAAGATGGCTGTCTTTGAGCTCTTCTCTGAATGCCCTCTCTGGTCCTCCAAAGTCTTAGGGCTGGGGGGTTACACTTTAGGAAGACACTTCTACCCAACAATGCTTATGCCTAAACACTGTTTCAGAGACAGTAGTGACAAATATGGGCAGTCAACAGTGTGTACAACCAGGGTTCTCCACCTCGGGCATCAGTCCTCTTCTTAAATTCACAAGAAGGGACAAAGGCCCTTTCTTATTATGCCCTTTAAGACGGTGGCTCATAAAGTCATATAGTAAAACAACATGAGTACATCAACTAGGCAATATATACAATGTGGTGACACACAGGAATGCCAGCCCCAATATGATGACTGAACCTGTAAGAGGATTTATGCTTCCCCACTTCATTAACATCAGACAGACTTAGTTCTTTTTGCATGAGATGTAAGACTTGCAAATATTTAACCCATTCTGTGGATTGTCTTATTTTCTTGATAGTCATCATTTGGAACACAAAATTTTTAAAACTTTAAGTAATCTAATTATATCTTTTATCTTTTGTCACTTATGCTTCTGTATTCCAACCCCAAAAAACAGTGCCCAGTCCAGGGTAATTGTGATACATGGTGTTTTCTTCTAACGGCTTACAGTTTTGTTCCACTACATTTACATCTGATATATTTAGCTTTAATGTTACATTTTGAATTAATGTTGGAGTATGGTGTGAGGTAGGGGTCCAAATGATTTTTTTTTTTTTTTGCATGTGGATATTAAAGTGTTCTAGCATCATTTGTTGCAAAGACTGCTCTTTTCTCTGTTAAGTTGTATTGGTACCACAGTCAAAATCAACTGACAACAAATATAACGGTCTATTTGTAGAATCTAAATTCTTTTCCATTTATCTATGCATCTATCCTTATGTTGGTATCAGTGTCTTAACTACTATTGCTCTGTACAAAGTTTCTGAAATTGGGAAGTGTGAGTCCTCCAATTCTGGTTGCCTTTTAAAGACTGCTTTAGCTGTTCTGGTACCTTATTTTTCATGTGAATTTTAAAATCAAGTTGTCAATTTCCACAAGAAAGACAACTGAGGATTTTCAGGGGAATGCATTAAATTCATAGATCAATTTAGGGTACTGTAATCTTAATTTGTGTCTTTTGACTCATGAACATGGAATGTTTTTTTTTTAATTTTTTAATTTCCCTTGGTAATGACTTCTAGTTTTCAGTATACAAGCCTTACACTGATTGTGTCAAATTTACATTTAAGTATTTTATTCTTCTTTGATGTTACTGTAAATAGAATTTTCTTAATTTAAAGATTATTTATTGCCAATGTACAAAAATAGGGTTTTTTGTGTATATTGATCTTGTATCCTGTAACCCTAATAATCCTGCTTATTAGTTCTAATGGTTTTTATTTTCCTAAAATGCATTCCTAAGGAATATCTACATACTAGTGCACAACATATGCAGACAGACGGTTTCATTTCTTCCTTTCCTACAGGGTGTCTTCTGTTTCTTTATCTCGTCCAGTTGCCCTGGTCAGACCTGGGGTTTAATATTGAATAGAAGTGACAAGAACAGGCATCACTGTCTTGGTCTTGACTTTAGTGGGGAACTTTGTACTCTTTGTATGGTAAGAATGAGCCAGCCTTCAGGTTTTCATAGATGCTCTTTATAGGTTAAAGAAATTCCCCTTCTATTCCTAATTTGTTGAGAATTATGAAAAGATGCAGCATTTTTCATGTTTTTTTTTCCCCTGTGCTTGACATGTTTCTTTTCCCTTTCTTATATTAGTATGGTGCATTACATCAACTGATTTTCAAATGTTAAACTAAAGCTTGCATTCTTAAGATTAAAACCACTTGGTCATGGTGTACAATTCTTTTTGTATGTTGCTGGATTCTGTTTGGTATTTTGTGGAGAATTTGTGCACATCTATTCAGAAGGGATAGTTGTCTGTGGCCCCCCCTTCCTTTGACTTGTTTTGGTATAGGGGGGCAATACAGGCCAAAAAGACTAAGTTGGAAAGTGTACACTTCTATTGTTTAGGAGAGTCTGTGAATGACTGAGGCTAATTCTTCTTTGTATGTTTTGTAGCAATCACCAGTAAAGTTATGTGTACCAGGGATTGCTTTCTGGGAGGTTTTTGGTGATTAATTTAAACTCTTTAATTGCTATAAGTCTATTCAGAATTTTAAATTTCTTCTTGATTTTCTATTCCCATTCAGACTTTCTGTTTGTTATTTCTATAAGCAAAATGTAAACAAATGGGTATGAAGCTGTGTTTCAACAGAACTTTGTTTACAAAAACAGAGGACAATGGGGGCTAGGGAGGGATACCAGCAAGAGGAGGGAATGGAAGACCCAGACCTCCTTATCCCACTGAGATGCCAAATTAATACACAGAAAAACTCTTTTCATGAGAAACCCAGAATCTAGTTTAAGAGTCTCACCCCAAGTGAACTTGAAACCTGTTGCATCAAAGCTGGTAGGAAAATCTGGTGCATCAACTCTCTAGAGCCTCCACCCCCGGCACAGCACAACACAACAAGGTGGAAAATCCCAACTTCCAGCTTCTCTTGGGCAGGGAGAGAACAAGCTGGACCACACGCCCAAAGTCTTGATTTTTTAGGGGCCTTCCTTCCTGAGGCATGGATTTCTATCTTGTCTGAATCTAGGGGCCACCGAGAACAAAAGCAATGGTTTGTCCTTACAGATATACAAGGCATACAGCACACCTATGATCACGATTAACAAGCCATACAAGAAGATACTAAATCCTTTGCTTTGTAGGTTTAAAGTATAAATAAATAAATAAATAAATAAAAACTGGGGAAAGTAAGTTCAAAAACAGGTAAAACTAATGTACTATTTAGAAATGTGTGCATACACAATATAACAGTAAATAAAATTTAGAAATGATTAGAAGATCGAGGAAAAGTGGTTAATCCTGTAGAGCAAGGAAACTGTCACCGGGATCACATACAGAACAGGGTCTAGGTGCTGACAAGCGTTCTCTTTCTCCAGCTGTGTGGTAGATGTAAAAACACATTTGTCATGCATTTTTCTCTGTGTAAGTATATCATACAAAACAGAAAAAAAAAGGTAGAGATAAGGTTACAGTGAGGTAACAAAAATACTCTGGAAAGTAAAACAACTCTACAATTATTAAACACCGTATAAAAATGGAATAAAGGGGGCTGGGGTTGTGGCTCAGTGGTACAGCACTGGCCTCACATATGTGAGGCACTGGGTTCAATCCTCCACATCACATAAAAATAAATAAAATAAAGGTATTGTGTCCAACTATAACTAATATTAAAACAAAACAACCAAACAAACCAAAAAACCTAAATAAAGCATTGGTGGCTTTTTTTTCTCCCCCAAACTATAGAGTGACCAGAAGTCAATAAAGATGGCTTTGTTATGTATGCTATTTTCTCAAGGTCAATGAAGTGGAAGGAGTCTGCTGAAGACCTACATTGGAGGCCTGCATTAGAAAAATGCAATTTGGGTTTTACCAGTTGATTCTTATCTAACCATCAATGATAGATGAAGCCTATTTAGTCAGATATGGAGCTCAGTACGCTGGGACATATCCCTCGATAATCCACTGTAAAAAAATGTTAGCAAATGCTATTTAACAATAGAATGTTAGGGAACTCATTAGGTAGCTATTATGATAAATAACTCATAATGCATTTATTTGTCCAAGTTGAAATATTGTCTGTTTACTTATAATCTTGTCTAACTTCCTAATTAGGATTTCACAAACATTCTTGAGTAAAGCCCTCAAAACAAAAGGAGAAAAAAAGAAGTGAAACCCTGGTCAGAATTTCATGTACTCATGTACCTGACTCTCAGCAGTCACACATTTAATCTGCTTTTCATCTGCTGTATCATCTAAATCAAAATCCAAGTGGCCACATGTTCCCATTTCTTCTGTGGCTTCATTGTAAAATCTGGGACTCTACATTTTCTGTCTTTCCTGAAATGGAATGATAACATCTTTTTTCCATATTACCCAAAATACACAACAGGGTCCAAAAAATGCAGAAGTTAAGAACTCTTCACTGTCTTTTGTACACATATCACACTTCTAAAAAAGGTTTTGATAACAGTTCACGCTGCTTTATTTCATACACCATTTGAGGATTTCTTTACAAGCTGATGTGAGTTTTGTGGCTGAGGCTGAGGCTGAGGCTGTCTCTGAGGCCTAAATCAAGCCTGGCTTGTGGAAAGCTGTGGGTGCTGCTGCTCTGCAGAAGTCAGGCAGATGCTCCCCGGCCAAGGACCCTACTGCAGCAGCTCTCCTGGGAAGGCTGTACCCAGACTGCCCTGAAAGCTGGGATTCCACAAACCAGTTTCTCTGCTTTACACAGGAAAGCAGAAACCTGGGCTAACATCACTCCCTGGCTCACAGCCCAGCCATCACGAGGCCCACGGTAGTTCCGTGGCTCAACAGCCTGGCTACGGGTTAAGAGTGGAACCAGGGCTTGGGTTCTGACTGGCGATGTCAGGCTAAGGAAAGCAGGTTTGTGAGGACACTTCTGGCATTATGGAGCAGGAAGCTAAATACTCTCAGACCCTCAAATAAGAAGCAACCAACCTGCTCAAATTTTAGACCCCTTAACCAACTGGCTCATGGATCCTAGATGGGAACTCAGGACTCTGAAACAAGAGAGTAGGTACAAACCCATGTAGGGCCTCACACTATGGCCAGGACGCTGCAGGAAGAAGCTGTCTACAATACTGCATGGAAGAGAAAGTCTTCTTCCTCAAGCTTTGTATAGACATAGAAGAACAATGACAGTACAAAAATAAAAACAGCCTCCTTTCAACCTGAAAGTTCACCATTTCTGTACTGTGTTTTAAAAATATGCTCAGCTTCAATCCAAATAGAATTCAGGCTAAATATCAATCAGTCACTACCCTGTGAATTTTTCTTAATGTTATCCCTTGTGTGACTTTAATCAGTCCCAGTTAAGGAGAAAACAAGGTATAAGATGGACAGGTCTTTGAGGTATCTTTTAAAAAGACAGGGCTGCAGAGGGCCTGCTGTATCAGAGGACGCTGGAGCAAGGACACAGGAGTCCACAGTGCCACTGAGGCTGGTCTTGCCTTCTCTTCAGTGAATGATCAGAAAGGAAAGGCCCTAGGCCACGTCCCATAGAGACAAACTCTTGCTCAGAGGAGACGGGTCACGTACTTAGGTTGTTCAGTGAAGCCTAGAGTAACAAGGACAGAGGGAGGGCATAAGCAGGCCATTCTAGGCATGAGTGTCTGCACAGAGCAGGCTGCCTCTCATTCTGGGCAGTGTACCCAGCAGGAAGTAGAGGAAGGCTCCCTGCTCCACCCTTTTCCCTTGGTGACATGAGCAGATTCAGGACCATGGCACATGCTTACTTATAAATACACAGTGCATTATTTTTCTGTGCTTTGTAAACCAATTGCCACAAACTTAGTGGTTGAAAGCAACACCACTTATTGTAGCATTCTTTAAGAATGGCTGCATTATCTGCTGAGGGTCTCAGGCTTCTGCCTCCTGGTGTGGGCAGGCTGGCTTCTCATTTGAAGCTCGCAGTCCTCTTCTAGACCCATTCAGATTGTCGGCAGAACTCAGGTTGCTCTACCTCTTGCTATTCAGTTCTTCTGCAGCATCACGGCCATCCACCCAACATTCCTCATGGTCCAAAACCAGTGTGAAGTAGCTCCCTTGCATCAAATACCTCTTGTGCTTCAAATCTCCAACATTTCTGTTCCTAATTGCTGCAAACACACTTAAAAGGCTCAAGGATTAGTTCAGGCCCACACAGAGAATCTCTCTCTCTTAAAGGTCAGTTGATCTGGGACCTTCATTATACTTTGTAAATCCTGACAGGGACACTTGGGTTAGTGTTTGAGAAATGGGGAAAAAGTGTGGTCAGTATATTACTAGAGGCCTGAACATTTGCAGACCATCTTAGAATTCTGCTGATCACATGCAGCCTGTGTGACCTGCTTGGCTGGACAGGTAGAATTTAAAAATAAAGATTTCTAGACACGGCCCATGCTGGTCCTGTTTGTTTCCATTATTGGCTGCTCCAAAGACAGAAGGAGGCACAAAGGGGACAGTGTCGAGTATTTATAGATAAACCAGGCTGATGCAAGTGGACAGCTGTTCTCTGCGCTGCAGCAGCAGAACTAGCCACCAACTGTCTGTATTCTAGAAGAGTCAGAGGCTCTAAAGAATTAGGAACAAGCAGTGAGACCAGCCTGGAAAATATGCTGCAATTCTGTGGTCAATGGCAGGTTTCCTATGCCACAGAAATATGACACTAAATGCCAGGAAACAGATGGAGAAATGGACTAGCAAGTGCCCTTAGACAAATCTTCTGAATGGCCGAGACATAACACTCTGTTCTACACAGCTTTTGGCAGGAAGTTGGGCTGAATCAATATGCAGTACTCTGTACCACTCAATTACCACAAAATCCTACCATCAACTCAGAAACACATTGGTGGAAAGGCTCTTACAAAAAGACTGAAGAGCCAGCAACTGAAAGGCCAAGGGGCATCAAACATTCCTTCAGAAAGGAGGCCTCCTGACCTTCCCAAGAATGCCCCAAGTCCATAGAGAGGGGCACCTTCATAAACTGAATTTACTTTGAGAATAAAGACTTCCATTTTTAGTGACAATCATTTAAATGTCTTGACACATTAAGTAGCCATTTCAAACTTTGGATTTGAAAACAAGATTTTCTGCCCTTAATAATTATATAAGCCGAAGAACTCAGGAAACCAAGTTTCCAACCAAGGCATCTTTTACAGTCTGCAATAAATGTTTGAAAATAGAAGTTGTTATAGAAACAGAACATTTAACAGAATTGGTGTAAATTGGTGGGGGAGGGGTGGGAAGAGAAAGGGGCTGGTGCAGTGGGCTGCTGGTGGTGGGGGAGAGAGGCCTGAAGAATCAGTTTAAATGAAAGGATGAAAAATCGAGATGCTAACCTAATGAGTTTTCTGTGAAGTCAGTTCTAGGTTGCAGTAGGGCTGACCAAGGTGGGGAGGAGCCACTTGGAGGGTGGTCTACAGAAGCAAAGGGACTTCTCATTGCCTTCTTACCAAAGGGCCTGAAATCTTTTAGCAGATGCCAGGAATAGTGAGGACGCGACTCCACTGGCTATTAAAATTACGAACACACATTACCTCTCCCTTCATTTCTTATGCTTATTAGTGGTGGTTTCCAAGCCCCACTGATGCCCCTCATCTTGCTACATCCGGGCAAGCCAACAGACAAGCCCACAGTCTTTCCAGGCCCCAGTGAGAAGTACAGACCATGCAAGAATCCCCCACCAGCCTCGGCCCTGAGTCTCAATAAAAGCCAAGCAAATTTCCTTTCTTTGCTCTCTGAAGCCACTTTCGGACCTGCTTGGGAACCTGCCGGGGTTTCTCCAGAAAGTGTCCTTACATAAGTGTAGATGGTCCCCAACTTATGACGGCTCACTTAGGATTTTTCAAGCTTAAGATGGTGCAAAAACAACCTGCATTCAATAGGAATCATCATTTGAATGTGGATCTTTTCTTGGCTCACACTATGTGGCTGCAGCTCCTGGTCAACCACAGATCAAGGGGGAAGCAACTGAGACTGGCACTGGGCTGTGCTGCCAGTGCTTTCTGGCTCCAGGTATTTCACAAATTCCACGAGAATGCGACACTATTGAAGTAAGCTCTGTGCCAGATGACTCTGCCCAACTGTAGGCTAATGTCAGGGTTCTGGGGACATTTAAAGGAGGTTAGGCTTGGGGGGTGCAGCTCAGTATAGAGCGGGTGCTTGGCATGCTTGAGGCCCCACTTCCAAAAACAAAAACAAGAAAAGAAAAAGGAAAAAGGGAGGCCAGGCTGAGCTGTTGTTGGTAGGCAAGGTGTATTACACAGGTTTTGACTTAATAATATTTTGAACTTAAGGTTTATGGAGACATACACCCAGCATAAGCTAAGGAACATCTGCTTAACAAACCACTTCAAACCCGCTTAGTGCATGTGTGACATCATCCTGGTATCCTAGCCAAACTTTAGGTGGGGATCCATCCCACCTCTGTGGGGTCAACGTGAGACCACGGGTGCAGAAGGTTTCCACCTTGGCTGGGCAGATACTGGCCCCTGGGGTTCAACAGGCTGAGGAGTGGCTGCCCCGACAAATACAGGAATGGCACCTGGAGATGTTCACTGCTAGACCTCCTCTGGTCTGCACAGTGGGTGGACACACCGACTGTGATCACTCTGGGCTCTACACTGAGCTTTTTTATGCTAAAGGAGCAGAAGCAAGTGCTTCCCAGTGGAAGAAAGCTCCGGAGTGCAAGTCTGGAAGCAGTCATAGGATTCTTGCCATCACTGAGGGAAAAGGACAATGGCAGTGACAGAGAGTAAGCCAACAGAGAGAGGCACAAATGACGGGCAGAGAGGAGTCCTGGGGGTGCTGATCATGCAGACCCTGTGTCCCAAGGGGCAGCTGTACCTCTGGCCTTTCCACAGATTCCTCACCTCCTCAGGACTCTTTCCAGCATAGTCACACTTACTTCGACAAGTTTTAGTTAACCTCTGTGACAACCAGACGACTATGGTACTGACCAAACAACAGAGGGACCAAATGTAGTCTGGCACGTTAGTTACGCAGAATGCCCTGGTTTATATTATCACCTGCCGGACAATCAGGGAACGAAAGGCCCTGTGTGTCTGCTGTGCTCCAACAGTTCACAAATAACAAAGATACATACAAAGCAGACATGGCAGAAGCATTCCCCATGGCTGAGTCCTTAAGAGCAAATCCACCATTTGTTCTCTCCACTTTTCCAACTGTGTGGAGACTCCCGTTAAATCCTCAGCACCACCACCAAAAAAAAAAAAAAAAATCCTGTTAGAGCCAGGTGTGGTGGCACATGGCTCTAACAGACTCAGGAGGCTGAGGCAGGAGGATCATGAGTTCAAAGCCAGCCTCAGCAACTAAGCAAAGCCCCAAGGAATTTAGCAAGACTCTGTCTCAAAATAAAACATAAAAATTATAAAGGGCTGGGGATGTGGGTCAGTGGTTAAGTGCTCCTGGGTTCAATCCCTGATGCAAAAAAAAAAAAAAAAAAAAAAAAATCCTGCTAGAGGGAGATTCCCAATATGATTCCTGGAACTCAGGAAGACCTTAGTGACTTCAGGAATGGTGTGGTGCTCTCCACATGTGTGGTGGGCACACAGGAAATTTGGCATTTTATCTTTTGACAATAGGAAACGACTAAAGGACTTTTCTTTTTTGAGGGGTGGTATAATCAGATTTTAATATTAAGAGGATTTTTCTGTTGACAGTATGGATCATAAGTTGGAGAATGGCAGATTTGTGGGGGAGGACAATATGAAGTGATGGGGCCTGGACTAGGAGGAGAAGGGGGGGGGCAGTGAGAAGGAAAGGATGAGCAAAGGCCCCTCCAGTCACAGGTGTGGTGGGGGTGATGGGAGTGCTCTGAGGACAAATGCCAGGAAGCCCCCCCCCTCATTCCCACCTGGTGGGGTCACTCAGAGACTGAAGTTGCAGCAAGACACGTTGCGATGACAGTGACGTTGGTGACACTATCACGGTGAGTGACGGTGTGGGATACGGGGACGAGGAAATCACAGGCATATGCCAGACACGTTGGGTGAGGTGGGAGAGCAGAGGCAGGCAGTGGACAGGTAAAGGGACAGAAGCCCTTGAAAGAGAAGGAGGAAGAAGAGGCTTAGACACAGGAGGAAAGCAGAGGGCAGTTCACACGAGTGGGGCCGAGAAAGATCTGAGCGATGAAGAGGTCAGCAGCACTGTGCACTCCACAAGAGATCAAGGAAGATGTGACTAAGAAGTGTCACCTAACAGAGAGACCCAAGGGGGGCAGGCCCAGGGCCTGTGAACTCAGCAGCTGGACAAACCTGCCAAGGACACAGCCCTTCTTGTTCTCCCATTCTGTGAGACAAACTGCTCAGCTCTAACACTGATGGCAGGATGGGGCCACAGTTCCCGGCACCACAGACAGACAAGTCCCTGCGAGGAAGAGGGCACTTTCTTTCCTGTGTCTCCTTTGGGGGAGAGGGGCTTTCCAGAAGTCCCTGGGTACAAATGCCTAAAACTGGGGTGTGTCTATCCCTGAACTGATCATGAGAATGGGCTCATTACTGACTGAGATTTCATGGGACTTACTCCTGGGCCAGGGCCAGGGCCACTTTCCCTAAAGGTAAATGAAAAGGCTGGAATGGTAGCAAAAGAGAAGTGGGGAGAGGCTGACAAGGCAACAGGCGTGAAGTGGGCCTCTCTGTGCTGTGGTATTCTCTGATTGTTTTTCAGTTAATATTCCTCTAAGAAAGAGCAGGAAAGTTTGGAGGCAGAAAGAAATATAGTTAATATGGGAAAAAACTTCAGCCATCTAACAAGCTTTTCGTTTCTGAGAGGGAAAAAAGGCGCAATACTTTAAAGAGGGTGTATCATAAAGTATCTCTGGATCTCCTTCAGCAATCAGCTACTTGCTGATGTCAATGGAAATTGTTTTTGGCAGTGAAAATGTACAGTTTCATGTTCTTTGTCCTAAAACCACTGTAAAGTTTCATAAAAAGAACCTCAGCTCTAAAATTACTAAGCAAATTTTTCAACCCTATCGCCTTCCATGTTTTACAATAAAAGTACTAAATTTAGGAACCTCTGGGTTTATAACCATGTGGTGGCTTTGTGACACCAACCTGCAGTCCCCAGAATTCCTTTCCAGCTTGTTTCTGGTTAATGTGAGTTATACCTGTTCTCTCCCAAGGGCTGCAAGATGGGGGTCAGGCAGCGGTGACTGTCAGTATCCCTTCTCCCAGCTATTCAGTCACATACTAATCCAGGTACTGCTAGGAGGGATTTTGCAAATGTAATTAAAGCACCCAATCAATTCACTTTAAATTAATCTAAGAGGATATTATTCTAGGTGGGCCTGTCAATCAGTTGGAAGCCCTTTCAAAGTCAGCTTAGACTTTGTGTGGGTGGAGAGACTCCAAACAGCAGCTGGACTAGCAGTATCCCTTCCCCAGAGCCTTCCCTGAGGGCCCACCTGCAGACTGTAAGCTTTAGCCCCTACCCTGGGAGGTCCAGCTGACTCCTGATCTTTCCCTCCTGGCTGCCTTCCCCTGCAGAATCTCAACTTACTTGACCAGTTCCTAGACCAAATTAAGCCAACTCCTTATGATAGACCCTCCACATATATATATAAATACATACTCTGACAAACACATTTAGAATCTCTGGCTGTTTCTACTTCTCTAATTGAACCATTATATGCATAAGTTCACATTTGCCAATACCCCTTAGCTCCTACAGATCTGCTTCTACCTTTGTGAGATAAAATACACTTCCCATTTAGCTGTTCTCAGACTGTTCTCCCATTATTTAAAGCCTTTCTGCACCCAAGGTCTTAGTTCTTTCAGCTGCATTAATAAAACACCATACAATGGGTGGCTTATAAACAACAGAAATACATTTCTCACAGTTGGAGAGGAGATCGAGGGCCAGCATATTTGGGGTCTAGCAATGGCCCTCTCTCTTGTCTTCCTGCTATACAAACATGGTGGGAAGAGCAAGGCAGCTCTATGGGCACCTTTCACAAGGACATCAACCCATTCCTCAGAGTCCTGCCCTCTCTCAGGACTTAATCACCTACAGAGCCCCCTTTCCTACCATCGTCACGTAGGAAGTACAGTTACAACACATGGATGGGGGAGAGGGGACGCACAAACATTCAGACCACAGCCAAGAGTTTTCTTTTTGTTTGTTTCCACCATTTTGAAATCACGAATAAGTCTGCTACTTTGGGGAACAGTTACTTCCCTATGCTTCAGATAAATTTCTTCACTATGCTCCCTGACCCTGGTTTGTACTGTACTGGTCTGTCCTTCTTTCCGTGTGTCTTCAGCAAACCTTCCAGAGTTTCTCTAAGCTCGGGAGATTTCTGTTTCTCTATGACCAAGGACCAGTCCCACTAAGGAATCCCATTTATTCCCTTTCCAGTCAGAGACTGGTTCTTTTATTCTGATCAGTTGCTTCTTGTTCATGATAAATTATTCTCTAGTCTAAAGGTAACTAAAAACTTCAATAGGACAGTCTGCTAAGGAAATAGGCATGCTTGCATTTAAACCATTAAATTCAGCACTGATCACAAGAAAGAAACATTTTAAACAATTCTAGTAATGAATTTAACAAATATACCTATATTATTTTTCTTTAAAACTGTAAAAGTGACAGAAAAGTCAATGGAATTTTTAACAGTAAGCATAATATAGGAAGTCAAGAAGCAGGTTATAAAATACTATGTTCAGGAAATATGGTTATATTTTTATAACTTAATAAATGAGTAGTGATGCACAGAAAAGGACTCAAAAAGCAACCTCAGCTGGGCACAGTGGCACACGCCAGCAGCTCAAGAGGCTGCGGCAGGCAGGAAGATTGTTGTGCTCAAACCCAACCTCAGGAAAAGAAAGGTCCTAAGCAACTTGGTGAGACCCTGTCTCTAAATAAAATACAAAATAGAGCTGGGGATGTGGCTCTGTGGTTGAGTGCCTAAATTCAATCCCTGGTACCCACCCCCAAAAAAGCAAGCTCAAATTTAAGGTTTCTATGTGTTTGGATTATCAGTAGCATTTTATTTCCCTCTCCCCACCTCCATAAATAAGTATTTTTTAAAGCTTACTACAGTGAGCATATACTGCTTGCTTAGCAGGCAACTCCTATATGTTCTGTGGTGGTGATTTATCAACCGGGGCCCTGCACGGGAATTCCTAAGTAGCTCCAAAGAACCCACTACTAGTAGATTTGGAGGGGAATGTCTATAAACCCCTTGAACCTGTATGCAAAGTGGTGTGTGTGTGTGTGTGTGTGTGTGTGTGTATTGGGAGACAGGAAGCAAGAGGGTCCACAGCTTTCATCCATCCCAAAGAGATCCATGACACAAAAACGGTCAAGATCATCAATCCAGAATCTTGCTTGATCTTATCCCAACTTCTCCTATTTTGGTAGTGGAGCATTGCTTGATGGATTGAGGGATAATTAATTTGGAACAGGAATTTCTAGTTTTAGTTCAGGTATTTATCTCAAAATAAAATTTACAAAACTTTCTCAAAAAACAAATACTGAAGCAAAAAACAAAAACAAAAACAAAAAAAAACACCAGTTGCATATAATTTTTGAAGAATATTTTGAGAATACTTACCTGTACCAAGTTTTTCAAAGTTGGAATTCTACTTGCAAATGCTCTACCAAGAACTAGGCAAGAGCTACACCCACTACAACCCCCTCACTACTTTAGACTAAAGTCCTGATACTATGCACTGATCTCCTCTCCCACATCTCTTGACAAAGTGCCACAGATACTGCTTAGTGCCATAGTCTTGACATGAGTTCCTCAGTCTCTAATGTGATTCACTCTGGAATAGGAGAACACACTGGAAACAAAACAGTCTTGATTTGAAAAATAATGAACTCTCCTGATATACATCAAATATATTCCTTGTTTCATTAAATATGTTGCATTTGTAAGGAGATTCAGTGACGTATTAAGAACTCTATATTCCTTGCAGTTTTAGCACTGAGTCTATCTTAGTCCATTCGGGGCTGCTCTTGATGAAATACCACATTCTGGGTAATTTATAAAGAACAGAAACCTACCTCCATGCAGTTCCTGAGACTGGGAAGTCCTCCCTGCAGTGTTTTAACATGGCAGAAGGCAGGTATCAAGCAGGGAAAGATGTCCCACTCAGTAGAGATCAGCGAAGGCAGAGCCCGCCTGACCCAATAGCTTCCTAAAGGTCCCGTGTCTCCACGTGAAGGTCGTTTCCAACCACAGGTTCTCATACAGAACCAAATAGTGACTTACTGCCTATCTGAACACACGGTCTTTAAACCCTCACACAAGTTAATTTTATTAACATAATGACTACTTCCAAATACTGATTACATCTAGAAATGCACAATTAAGTATGCAAAATTCTATCTGCACTCCAGCCCCCCAAATCTGTGGGATCTCTGTGGGAATACAATCTCCATTAAAGACCTGCTGTCAAATATCTTTTAATTCTGGTGGCTAACTGCCCTACCATCATTCTGAAAAAGTTTAACTGATATATTTTGATTATTCTAGGTTTTAAATTATAAATTATTTAAACTTAGAAAACAGCTAAGTACAACTTTGATAGCATTAAAGAAAGTTGTAATTTTCATCTGTTGAATCAGGATATCCAAGTATCGAACAATAGATACCTGAGTAAATGGCAGTGAAATAAATAAAACTACCTTTCTAAGTAAGGAAAAGAGCAATTTGACAATGTACATCAACACTTTAACAATAGGGATTTTACTCCTGGAAACCTGGACTAAGGAAATAGTCTAACCTTTACCTACCTACCTACCAATCTCAAAAATTAAAAAACAAACTGAAGCCTTTATGCATAGACATTCACTATAGCAATGGCATGAAGAGAAAAAAGAAACAACCAAATGTCCAAGAATGAGGGAACAGTTAAACTCACAGGACTGCTATTCAGCACATAAATTTTCATTTAGGACAAGCTTGTGGTACACAGGATTACTTATATTAATGAAGGAAAAAGGTCTAAAATTGCCCAAACAGTCTGATCACACCGAGTAAAACACACTGCCAGATGCATACGCACACATGAAGAACCAAAATCCAAGCTTCACTGCGACCCTATCAGGGATTCTAATTAGTGGAGCCATAACATACATGGCTTCTTCCTCTTGTCCCTTTAAAACTTCTGCTAACTTACCAAGTGGCACTGCTGTGACTGGCCCTGCCCAAAAAGAGCTCACCTGGGCTGCCCAGTCTCTCAATTCTCACCCCTTACTACCCCTCTCTTAAGACCTTAGGATGGGGGCACTCGCTGGCTTCCAGAACCCTCTGGGCTTCTCGTTGGGGGCAGGCAGGGGGGCAGTTTCTGGAGACAGAAGAAGAAATTCTACAGCCTGCTCTTTAAAAGCTCATAGGCCAACCTGGAGGATGGGTGGCTTCATGTCCAGAAAACAAAGGAAAGGAACTGATTTGGAGCAGGAGGGGTCAGGGTGAGAGCCTAGAGGCAGAGGCCAGGAAGGAGGTGGAGTTGAGGATGGTATGATTGATGGCGCAGGTGCTCTCCTCATCCACCTGCTTAATCGGGTTGGAGCCCAATAGAGTAAAACCCTGTTTCTCCGTAAGTTTCTGAGTCCCAGAGGTAGAAGGTGAGCGACAAGGACAGTGTAAGGAAGCAGTTTTGTTCTTGGACTGGGTCTGTATGTAGCATCTGCTTTTGCTGGCCTTTCTGGGTTGGTGATACTTTCTCTGTTGGTGAGGTATAAAAGCTGTACTTCGGTGAGCATGTGTAATCCCAGTGACCAGGGAGGCTGAGACAGGAGAATTCCAAGTTTCAGGCTAGCCTCAGCAACTTAGTGAGACACTGTCTCAAAGTAAAAAGTAAGGGCTGGGGCTATAGTTCAGTGGTAAAGCACCCCTGGGTTCAAACCCAGGGCGGTATCTTAAAAAAAAAAAAAAAAAAAAAAAAAAGCATATGCGTCTAGCAAATACTATTTCCTTAGCCTAGACTTCCAGTAGTAAAATCACTATTGTTCTGCCCATAAAAAAACTTTTAAATAATAAGAAAGGAAATAAAGTGCTGATCAGAAAAGTTAACCTATTAAGTTTCATGCTGCTTCTGAAGACAAGATTCTCTGAACCAAAGAGTGCAATGTGGGGGTATTTTTCAAACGTTCTCAGTCGGTATTATTACATTAGACTCCTAATAGTTGTTTCCTAGTATTGAACTAGATTCAACATTTGTTTCCTGGTGACTTGAACATAATTTTCTTACATAGATAACACAGGCCAAAGGCAAGACAAATACATATAAAGTGATAGTTTAACAGGAAAATAGAGTCCAAAAATGTTAAACTTACTGTTCATGGAAATCCAGCATTGGTGGCTCAAATCTGATGGGCCTGCAATTACCCCGGTACAGAGATAAACTGTAATTAAAAAGAAAAAGAGTTTAAGAAGCAGTTCTTCAAAAAACGCATTTCCCTAAACAGTAGTCAAAATGCTTGGCTTCTGTACTGAGAAAAGTGGGGAATCCTTAAGGAAAGTGGGGCCTAGTGTATTGATTTTTTTTTTTAATGAGAGGAAATCAATAGACATTGTATCTTTAAAAAAAATTAAAAAGGGAAATACTTTTTCTATCTAACTGTGAAAACAGGAAATGCTCAGATAGACTGGTGAAATTTATTTGGTTGAAATAATTGGTAACAGTATGCTTTAATATGTTCATTTGGATTTTTGATAGACGTATGATGAATACTTAGTAACTGAAACAATTACATATGCTTGACAGACATCTGGAAACAAAAATTAGGATCCTATTATGACTATAATGGTAAAGGGCTCAACAAAAAAATCAACTAAGAACTAAAACATCTATCCCATGTGGGAGTTTGGAACACACTGATCTGTAATGTTCTCGCTTAAGATGAGTATCTTTCCTAGCCACCCCACCTGGCACTGCACATTCTCAGTAAGCCAGATTTCTGCCTAGCAGCCATAGACACCACCCTGATCCAACCCTGATGGGGCCAGGAGTGCCTGCGTACCTAAAGGCAGCTGCTTCTGTACCCTGAAGTTCGAAATGCAGTCCGTTTGAAAGGCAGGTTTGGCTCTTCTTATCCTAAGGAATGATGCCCGAGCAAAAGCCCTCTGTGAGGCCCACGGGCTTCATTTTCACCACAGCCAGATTTCACAAGAGCGCAAATCTCCAAGATGGCACAGCGATTTCCTTCAGGACGCACAGGAAAGGCAGCAGAAATAGACAAGGACGTCCACAATATGTAGGAAGTTTGGCTTTAATTCAATCTTATATTTAAGATTAAATAGTCCTGATAGTATTGAGCCGGAAGTAACAGCCCAACCGTACTTTCAGCCCTACCAATTTGGAGTTTTCCTCTGTGCTGACTGATCATCTCTTTCTATATATGAACAGAAAAGAAAGAAAACATCAAATATAAGACTACACTTCACTTATGCACAAAACGAAACACACTGGGACAAGAGAGCACAGTTCCTTGCAACCGGGCTGCCATGCGCAGTGGTAGGTACGAAATCTATGCCCTCTTACTTTCTGCCCTTCTTTGTGCACAACAGAACAATTCTTTGATTTCTTCAAAACAAGATGCTGTTCAGCTCATCTGTTTTAATAGTGTTAAACTCAAAATCACACGAAATCTGAATCAAGAAAAAATAAAGTGCTGCATAAAGTAATTGTCTAAGTTATTCATTCACACATATAAACCCGAACTGTGTTAGATGCCAGAGGTACAAACAAGATTAAGAAATGTCTTTTTCTTCTCACAAAACCATGAGTCTATTCTGCAAGTCACAAATGGAAATGTCTGAAGTGGCCAGGCAAGGTAAAAAAGTGAATACCCCATTTATTCAGCACGAAGTGCCATGGGATATAAAGATAAATCAAGCCAGGCACAGTGATGCATGCCTGAAATCACAGCAAGTCAGGAGGCTGAGTCAGGGGGATTGCCTCTGCAACTTTGTGAGACCCTGTCTCAAAAATAAAGGGAGCTGGGGAAGGAGCTCAGTGCTTGCTTTGCATGTGCAAGGCCCTAGATTCAATTCCAGGACTCTAAACAAACAAGCAATTAATTAAAAAATAAAGATAAACACAGTGGGTGCTATGGTTAGAACCGAGAACACCTCTCTCAGAGAGCCAAGAGCCAAGATCTGAATGGTGGAGACTGATGAAGTGGAGATGCATCTGTAAGGTGAAGACCAAGGAGGCTGAAGGGACCGAGCACAAGGAAGGAGAAGGGGAGAGGGGGAAGAGGGACAGGGGATGAGGCCAAGGCACTGACACCAGACCTCCTTGTAGGAGCATGGCTTTAGTCCATGTGTAACTAATGGCCTCTACAGTGTTTTGAGCAAATAAGTGATACGCCCTGATACTTGAAAAGCTTAATTCTGGCTACTGTGTGAAGAACAGATTGTGGGAGCCCAGGAGAGGAAGCAGGGAGCTGCTGTAGGGTTTCAGACAAGAGGTGAGTACGTCTCTGGTCTACAGGTGACCACAAGGGAAGGTAAGTGAGAAGCAACTATTTTCAGAAACTCTTTGGAAGTTAGACACAACATATTATGCCAATGGCTGAACTCTGACTGTGAGAGGAGAAAAAAAGAATCAAGGATGACTTAATAAGATTCTGACTGGCTACAAAGTTGTGACATGGGAGGAGGGGCTGGGAAACAGATGGGTAGATGGGAGGAAGTTCAAAGGTATTAAAATGTTTCAGACATTTAATTTGAGATGGCGTATCTAGACGGTGTTGTCAAGTAGGCAAGTGGATATACACAACTACTGTGTGCACGAAGTTACTGATGTTCATGTACTGACCTTACCATCAGTCACACTGGCCAGTCTGTTTTAACAGTCTGTCTAGATTCCTTTAACATTACTCCACTCTTGCTATATGTACTGCCACAATGAGCACTCTCCTGGATTGTCCCTGGAGACAAATAATCTGTAAGGAAGGACAATTCTACTTCCTTTTAGGTTCTTAGATCTTGCTTTTCTTTTTTTATGCTTTGTGCTAAGTTTTCCCATAAAATACTCCAAAGAAGTGGTGCCCATCAATTTTTACTCTGATATTTTCAGAATGCTCATAGACTGTAAGAAAGAAGATACAATGCATAAAAGATGAACCCCATAAATAAATGCATATTTCAGAACAATAGCAGATCCAAATCTAAAGAACAGTTTAATATTTAAGTGGGTCAACAGAAGCTGACACAGGCATAATCTTGTTTAACAAAACCCAAACTGCAATAACACAGCTGTCACGTATCCACAGCTGATGGAGAAGGAGCTGCTGTGCTTAGATAAGGCATGACACAGCTTAGTGCTTGAGTAGCAGAAAGCAAATGTTTGCAAGTAAGTAACGTTGAAAATAAACCAGGGAAGATGATGGAAAGGACACCCTCCACGCTGTTATGCTTCATTTATTCTGAAATCTCATATTGTTTTAAATTTTTTTTGCTAAAATACTATTTGGGGATAAGGAAATGAATGAAGACTATTTTCTGACTTTGAGCTAGGAAGCAATTGGGGAGATAGATAAAATCCTGTGGGAAATAGTCCACGCTGCTTGGTGAACTGTCAGGTCAAAGTTAAGCAGGCAACTCCCAAGAGGACTTTCTAGGAGCATCGGGTGTTTTTGTAAGCTAGGAAATCCAAAGTGTTTTCCTGGGATCAGTTACTACCTATACAAAAGGCACTCTTCAGCCCAGTATTTCTTAAAGAATGGTTTGTGGTGTACCTGAATCTAAAACACCTAGAATGCTTGTGGAAATGCAGATTAGGGCCCCGCCCACAGAACCTGACTCCTTACATCCAGCATTAAGCTGAAAACCCGCTTGATAAGCAGGAGCTCATATTTGGGAATGACTACCTTGCATCTTGATGTACAAACAAGGATTGTAGCCTCAATCTGTGGTGGTGAGGGGATTGACAAGAATAATTTTCAAAGTCACCAAGAGTTTCAAGTAGTTCCAAACACTGTTTTTATTAGAGTCAGCTAAATAAACAGTGACTTACAAGAGAAATGAACAGGACTTCTCCTATCTAATATACATTATCCTATAAATACACTGTAGCTTTCATTTCCCCCAATGACTAATAATGTTGAATAGCTTTTCATTCATTTAAAAAGATATCTATTGTTCAATTAGACACCTGGGAGTATTTTTTTCTTTCTTTCTTTTCTTTTGCAGTGCTGGGGACTGAAAGTTGTGCTGAGCCTCACAGATGTTAGGCAAGTGACCTTAATACTGAGCTACACCCCAGGCCCAATTAGGTATCTTTTTTAAAAAACAGATATATGTTCAAAGTTTAAAAACTGGGATGTTTGCCTCATTAAGATGTAAGAGTTATGCCTGTCCTAGATATGCATTTTTTTGGACTGATACTGTGCACATTTTCTCCCAGTCCCTGGCTCATATCTTTTTCTATTATTAATGGTCTTGAAGAGTACAAGCTTTTAATTTTGATGAAATCCAATTTATCATTTTTTTCTTGAATGGCATGTGCTTTTGGTGTCTTAAGTTTGCCCAGGTTGTAAATCATTCTACCAAAAGACTCACATTTTATTTTGAAAAAGTTTTATACCTTCAGCTTCTGCATATAGGTGTATTATTGCCCATTTTATTTTAAGTTAATTTGGGGACATGGCGTGAGTTAAGGTTAAAGTTCATTTTCTGTTTTGCTGTTTCTAATAGGGTCTTTTTACAGATCATGCTAGACCTAACTGTACCACTGAAAGACCTGGGCATATTTTGTCAAAAAATTTTCAACTAGGTCTTCAAAATAGGTGGTTTAAGATCCTCAATTTAGGGGCTGGGGTTTTGGCTCATGGTAGAACTCGCCTAGCATGTGCAAGGCCCCTGGATTCGATCTTCAACACCACATAAAAAAAATAAATAAATAAAATAAGGTATTGTGTCCAACTACGACTAAAAAATAAATATTAAAAAAAACTCAAGATCCTCAACTTAGTTATTCTTTTCAATACTTGTTCAGGCTATTCTAGGGTCTTAACATTCCCATACAAATTTTAAAGTCGGCTTGTCAATTTCCACAAAATTATCCATTAGCATTTATTCAGAACTGCATTTCATCTAAAATTCATCTGGGAAGAACAGTCACCTTAACAATTTCTCCAATCCATGAGCATAAAATCTCTCAAAATATCTAGAACTCCCTTAATTACACCAAGTAACATCATGTAGTTCTTAATGTACATATCTCAAAATTGTTTTGCTAATAAGTTTATCCCAGAGTATGTAATGGTTTTTGATGTTACTGTAAATGGCATTTTTCTATAACACTTTTGACTCTCGAACTTGTTATAAATGCAGTACTCAGTTGTCCCCATCAAGTATACGCTAGCTCTCCTTCTCTTACAGATGCTCTTTAACACGATGGGAAAATCTTTTCTATGCTTAGTCTGCAGAGCATTTTAAGTATGAATTAATGTTGAATTTTTTCATAATTTTTCTTCTACATTTATTCAAATAATTATGTAGCATTCCCCCTTTGTTTGGTTATCAGGGGAAAACTGGGCTGATTTGACTTTCAAATGTGAATTGATCTTGTGTTCCCAGGATAAACCTCTTTTGGTCATGATGTATTACCCCTTCTGGGAATTTCTAGATTCAGTTGGCTAGCATTCTGTTCAGGATTTCTGGACATATGCTCATAAGAGATTTGGTCAATATGCTTTTCTTGCAATGGTCACCTGCTAACACGGCTGGGAAGACACCTTCTCCCTCCCTCTTCTGGAGTGGCTTGTGCTGGACTGCACTGTACTGTTTCTCTGCTCAGTGTCTCATAGGACTCACCAGGGGAGCCTCGTGGGCCTGCAGTTTTGTGGAAAGATTTCAAGCTATGAGTGCTAAATCTCTAAAGCACACAGGAAAATTCAAATTTTCTAACTGTCCCTTGGTTAGTTTTGGTAATTTGTATCTTTGAAGCAATGTGTCCACTTTTCTTGTTGCCAAATTTACTAGAATAAAGTGGTTTGTAATTTTTCTGATTATTTGAATGTCTGTTAAGACTGGTGTGATATCCCTTTCATTAATGATTTTCTGTGTTTCCTCTCCATTTTCTTAACCAATCTTGAAGTTTATCCACTGCATCGTTTGCTGAAGACAATCAGTTTTTATTTACACTGTTCTCATTTTTCCATTTTCTATTTAACTGATTTCAAATATGTCTTTTATTTTCTTCTTTTGCTATTCAGTTTGAGGTTAAGTTGATATTCTTTTTCTATATTAGAAATGCTTTTAAATTTTTTTCTGCTTGTCTGAAACAGGCTACAGATTTCCATCTAAGTAACACTGGCTAAATTTGGGAAAACATGATATGCTATTCGGTGGATTGAATTGTGTACCCCTCTTTACATGTTGAAGCCCTGCCTTCAGTGACTGCCTCTGAGAGGGTCTGTAAGGAGGTAATTCAGGGGACATCAGGGCAGAGATTCTGATATGGCAGGATCAGTGTCCTTCCACAAAGGGACATTTGCACGCATGCACAAAAAGGACATATGAGGACACAGCAAAGTGGCCACTGCCTACAAGCCAAGAAGAAGGGCTGTCACTGGAGACAGACAAAGCTGGCATGCTGATCTGCCTTTCAGCTTCAATTTGTGACAAATAACATCTGTGGTTTAAGCCTCAGTCTATGGTACTTGGGTAAGGCCATCCAGCCAGCTGACTAAGATATATCTTATTTTTATTTTCAATGTGTTCCCCAATTTCCCTTTGATTTTTTTAACTGTTTATTTAAAAGTTTCTGGCTTAAGTTCCACTTTTTAAAAATCTGGATTTCCTTTGTTATTGGTTTCTAATTTATTCACTGCTGTGATCGGAGGACACAACCTATAAAATCTGCTGTCTGGGGTATACTATTTAATACCCATTAGGCCAAGTAAGTTCACAGTGCTATTTCAATCGACACCATTACTGATTTTCTATCAGTTACTGACAGATGAGTGTTGAAATCTCCCACTATAACAGGGGATTTGTCTATTTTCCCCTTTAAATCTGTTCATTTTTTTCTTTACATACTTCACATACAAGACCCAAGATTGGGCTTCCCTAGATTCAGCACTGTTATATCTTCCTGTTAGGTTGTCTCTTTTGTAATCATAAAATGTCCCCCTCTTCTGACAATATTCTCTGACCTGCAGTCTACTTGGAAAGTACCCAGTCACCCCAGGATTGGTGCCAACCTGTCCCTCAGTGCTATCTTCTATACTTAACCTACCTGTGTCCTTACACCGAAACTGCATTTCTTCAAAATCAAAGACTACTGACCAACAGATGTTTGCAATACCGACTGAGAGCCCTTAAAAAGTAAGAACAAAAGCCTTACTAAAAACAGGTAGAACAGACAACATCAAAAGATAGGGACGGCTCTAAAGTCAGTGTAGACCCACGATTAGAACAGAAAAACTATGTGGTGACAGAATTTCTCACCTATCAGACGGGAAAAGTTAAAAATGATAACACATTCTGTAGGAAAGGCTGTGGACAAGTGGCACTCTTATTCAGTGACATAGGGTATGCAAATTGGCACATTTTTGAAAGAGAATTTGTCAATACCTAACAAACTACATCGGCACTTACTTTCAACTCACCAATTCTACTTTTAGAAATTTATCCTAAATGTACAGAAACTATTTGACAAAAATCATATATATTTATGGTAAGTAATATATTTTGAAGTATGCGTACACTGTGGAATGACTATACCTAATTAACATATTAATATCTCTCAGGATTATATTATTTAAAGAACAAGAACACATTTAAATCTACTCAGCAATTTTCCAGTATATAACAGCCAGTGTGCTGTTATATCTCTTAAATTTGTTCCTCTCCTCTAACCAAAATCTCGAATCCATTAGCCATCTGCCTGCACCCCACCCTGCCACGGGTAACCACAATTCTGCCCTGTAGCCCACATGTAAGTGAGGCTGTGTGGTGTCTTTTGTGTTTGGCTGCTTATTTCATTTAACATCATAGTCTCCAATGTTCCTCTGTGTTACTGCAAATGACAGGACTTCCTTATTTTTTAAGGCTTAATAGTATTTCACTCTGTATGTACAGCCCATTTTTTTAACCCATTTGTCCACTGATGGTCATTTAGTTTGTGTCCATTTCTCAGCTATTGTGAAAATGCTGCAACAGAAGTGAGGTGACTCTTTGATATACTAATTTCATTTCCTCTGGATGTATATGGAATAGTGGAACTGCTGATGACATAGTAGTTCTATTTTTAATTGTTGGGGGGATGGTGCTGGGGATTGAACCAGATAGGGGTACTTTTCTACTGAGCCACATCCCAGGGCCTTTTTGAGATAGGGTCTCGCTAAGTTGCTGAAGTTGGCCTCAAATCTTATGATCCTCCTACCTTAGCCTCCCCAGTCACTGGGATTATACGCATGCGCCACTATGCCTGGCTATTCTTAATTTTTTGTGGAACTTTCATTGTTTTTCATAATAGTAAGAGCAAACCAATGTTCCTTTCCTCCACATTTTTATCAACAGTTGTGGACAAGTGGCACTTCTGTATCATTGATAAATCATTCCAAGAGTTGTAAAGTGAGGTATGGTTGTATTTTAATCTTCATTTTCCCCTAATGATTAGTGACGTTAAGCATCTTTCTATGTTGCTGGCCACTTCTAAACACACATGTTCAACAATACAATTTATGCCTGTGTTAATATGGGTTGTAGGAAGGTAACCTTAAGTTATTATTTGAAGCACTATAATTACAAAATACTGGAAACAAGCAAACTGTTCACATAAAGAAAAAATGGGGTGTGCTGGGATTGTGGCTCAGAGGTAGAGCACTTGCCTAGCACGCATGGGGCGCTGGGTTCGATCCTCAGCACCACATAAAAATAAAAATAAAGGCATTATGTCCAACTACAACTAAAACAAAATATTTAAAAAAAGATCAATGGGGGAATAAATGTTGGCACAATTTTTTTTAAATGGGGGATAAAACCTTGAGTATACACTACAAATAAATGAACCAAATTTAATTTGAAATGTTCATAACCACAATGAAGTTGTGGGGGGTGGGGTGGAGGAAGGATGGAGAGAAAGGAGATGCCAGGAGAGAAAGGTGAAGAAGGTTATGACCCATGTAAATTTGAAATATAGTATTCTGACAACATACACTCACTAAAAAAAAAAAAATGCTCTAAATGAAGTCTGTATTCTAATTAGTAGGTCTGTTTTTCATGGTGGTACAGGTTAACAATGCTGAAACTTACTATAGGATTGAGCAAAATGGTACATAGACTATAGATAATGGAGCTGGATTTCTCACTGTCAGAGAATGGACAGAACAGAAAAGGGCAGAAGAGAACACTGTGGTTCTGTACTAAAACTGGAGGCATCAGTAAGAACTCATGGTTTTAGACACAAATAGATGCGTCAGTATATATTGTATATATTTATACACCTTCCTGAAAAGTTTTTTTTCTACTGATTTACTGGTACTGGGACTGAATCCAGGGGCACTTTACCACTAACTATATCCTCAGGCCATTTAATTTTGACATAGGGTCTCACTAAATTGCTTAATGCCTCACTAAATAGCTAAGGCTGGGCTTGAACTTGTGATCCTCCTGCCTCAGCCTCTAGAGTCTCTGGGATTAAAGGTGTCTGCCACCGCACCCAGCTTCTTTTTCTTTCTCTAAGAGGGCCTGGGACAATGACACCCCAACAGCAATAAGTACACGTGGCACACAGATCTCAGCTTCTAAATATTATCCTCCCCTAACGAAGCCCATGTCTTAGAAAAAAGGGTTATTTGCCAGGTATAGTGGTGCAAGCCTATAATCCCAGCAACTCGGGAGGCTGAGGGAGGAGGATCACAAGTTCAAAGCCAGCTTCAGCAACTTAGCAAGGCCTTAATAACTCAGTGAGACCCTGTCTCTAAATAAAATATAAAAAAGAGCTGGGGATATGGCTCAGTGGTTGAGCTCCCCTGGGTTCAATCCCTGGTACCAAAAAGAAGGGGAGGGGGAGAAAGAAAGAAAAGGGTTATTCCAGGGTTGGGGCAGGAAAATTCTAAGATAAGCCTGGAATATCTTTAAGTGCCAGAAAGTAAGGATGTGTTCAGTGAATGATAAATGTACAAATGACATGGAACAGACCCAAGCACATATGATTTTTCAGTTACAATGCAGATGACCGTAAAATAACCAGATAAAAAATGAACTTTAGCCTTTACCTCACAACTTACTTGCATTAGAATGTCAACTAATAAACATTGAAGTAATGATGGACTTTGAAAAAAATCACCCCAGTAAGAACTATTTCAGGCAAGAATCCCAATAGACAAACTACTGAGTGTTTCAAGCAAAACAGGATATTTACATGGTCTCAAAGTATTTATCTGCAAGACAGACACTTAGAGAAGTTACAAAAGAAAAATGAACAAGTAGTATGTTCTTTCTGAGATGCCCTGGGGACACAGACTTTAGTAATATTCTTGCTCAAAATGCAGTCTGAGTCGAACAACAGCAACTCAGTGAGACCCTGTCTCTAAATAAAATACAAAATAGGACTGGGGATGTGGTTCAGCGGTCAAGTGCCCCTGGGTTCAATTCCTGATACCCCATGCCACAAAAAGGAATAATTACACATAACCTATGTATATAAAGAAAGGCACAGAAGGGCTGGAGGGGAAGGGGTTGGAAAGGGATGGGTGATAGTGGTAATTGGGAATTCGAGTCAAGAAAATATGGGAATTCTCCACACTATTTTTGCATCTTTCCTCTAAATTTTTCTCAAAACAAAAGGTAAAAAATTAAATAAAAAATTTTAAGAAGCTTATATTCTTGAACATAGCATAAACCTGATCTTGCAGTTTGCACAGTCCACAACGTGTGCTGGAAACAATTGCTTACTGCAATTTTTGATTCACTTGGGTTTCTGTCTACTATGCTGCCATTATTGTTTTCTATTTTTCCCATCTGTTCTTTATTCCTTTTGTCTTCTTCTAAGATTAGTTTATTAGCTCTTTCTTCTTTTTTATAGTCTTAATGTTTCTTCTAGGTTTATTTTGCATTACCACTATCAAAAAATAACATCACAGCACTTCATGTCACATCAGAACCTTCCGGGTCTCCACCCCCTTCTCCAGTCCTTTGCAGTAACTGCATGACTGTCACACACGCATGTTGTCCTGCAGTTTATAGAATGTTTATAGAATGCCAGAATTATTTGTTTTTAAAAGCCTGTTGTTTAAAATTTTTAATCAGGAAGAATTCCTTCTATGTTTATCCATGCGCTGGCCTCGGTGGTGGTCTCCGTGCTTGCTGGATCCGTCTTCTCACCTGCAATGACTTAATTACCTCCAGCCAGTCCTTTAGTTACAAGTTCTCTTAGCTTTCTCTGGAACTGTCTCCACTTTTGAAAGACCCGTCTGCCGGACGCGGTGCTCTAGGCTGGCAATCTCTCTTTGTGGTACGTTAGAGATGCCCTTACTTGTTTCCAGTTCACTGGTTCTTGGTGAAGAGCAGCCAGCATTTGTCTTATCTTTGGTACTACTTCTGTGGCTTTCTTCCCAGGTGCTTTTCTACCACTGCCTTTCAGGAATTGGAATCCTGGTGTGGCTTCTTTTGTGTTACTCTTGCTTTGGATTTACTGGGGCTCTGTGACAGTCCCCTCACCCCTGAGAACTCAGTGTCACACGTTGGATTGTTCACTGCTGCACCGGGGCTTGCTTGTTCTTTTTCTGGTTATCTTCCTCCCCATGTTTCATATGGATTACCTGTTACTCTGTCCCCTAATTCATTGGGCCTTCTTTTGTAATGTCTAAGCTGCTGTTAATTCTACCCAGTGGCATTTTTATTCCAGAAACCATACTTTTCAACTATGGGGATTTCATTTATTTCTTTTTCTATCATCCATTTCCTTTCATTATGTTCATGTTTTCCTTTTAAATCAAAGAACTCAGAGAAAAGGTGAACAGGGATCACCTTGCTGCCACCAGTGATTCAGGATAAGCCCTGCAGCACAGAGGCTGTGGACAATGACCTCTGCCAAACCCACCTGGAGGTTCTTGCACTGTGGAACTGGTGGGGATGGGAACCCCTTCCCAGTTGCCACCCTACTAAAGCAGAGCCAAGGGGAGGCCACAACAGTCCCTAGCTTGAAGGCCGTGGTTTTCCACCATTCATACCAGGTCTAAGCAGCTTTGGTGAATATTTCTGCATTCATTTTAAGTCCTCTGAACAATATCCAGACTGTGTTTTCACCCCTTCTGGCCATTGATAGGTGACCTGATGGAGGGAGGTTCCCACCTCACAACAGGGCTCCCCGGTAGCCTACTGCACAGCCACCCATTAACCCCATCAAGAAGAGGCTGTGGAGTGGCGGAACCTCGGCCGGGGCACGTTACAACGTGGCTGGCAAGCACAGGTCTTGGCCACCTGGAGCGGCAGGCCTGAGGCACAGCGAGAGAGGGGAGCCAGGGATAGGTGCTGACCTGCCACACCCCAGCAGCCAGGCCCCGGCCCAATGTGCACGCCTGTGCCACACACTGCCACAGCCCCTGTCCCCAACCATCCATGATCTGACAGCCTCAACTGCCAGCTTCCCCATGAGCAGAGGCAAAACTGAAGTGGGACAGACCTGAAAGGAGACTGCAGGGCCCTCAAACACTGGTACTTCCCCAAACCTGAGGAGCAAAAATGTGGACTAACAGTGCTGACCCAAGAGCCCTGTAACACCCTAGACTAGCACACGCAGGGAGCATCCCTGTCTAGTCCCCTCGTGCCCTGCAAGAGCTTGGTCTTTTTTTCCAACTTGAACGAACCCTGCTACTGGACACTCACTCTTCCTCATCTGTGGGTTTCATTCTTCAAATTTGCAAGACAAGAACCCAGAAAGAAGAAATTGACGGTGAGCTGCTGGGGTCTGCTGCCACCCTGGAGGGCAGAGCATGCCATGAAGTGTCACAGCACTGCCAATCTCTGGCTCTGCCCGCTGGACCCTTGGAGCCAAGCCTGGCAGGCATCCGCTAACATTAAAATGGGCTTTCCAGGCTGTATGGGCTGCAGGTTATATGCAGGCTCCAACTGCCTACAGAAGCAGGGAAACTCTGGTTTCACTCACACCATGAGTCCAGAACCACCTACTCTGACATGCTCATTTTTAAGGTGAGAGTACTTCGTTGCTTTTGGAAAATAAGTAAGGTCAACTCACCTATTCAAAGGACCTTACCAATAGCATAACAGAATACAAAGCAATCTATTTCTTTCCTTAAATCACTTTTCCTAAGTTGTCATACCTAATATCAACTTACTGTAGTCTTCAAGATTTATGCAAAGTAGTACCCTCTTTCCACATATGCACTAAAAGTTCCAGAGCAAGAAAACAAATCAAAGTATAAATGCAAATGAAATCTTAAACTTGAACTTTTTCACAAAATTTAAAGCACAATAATCACACTGCAACTGTTAGCAGATTTTATCTGCCATTAAGAAAGGTAAGGAAAAAAGACATAAAGATATCAACACAAGATGGCGGCGGGAAGTGAGTAAGCCGCTCTGTGCTCCGCGCCACCTCGTCAGAAAAGATGAAGTAAAGATCATTAAAGGAGATCTGTCGACAAAAACCCAGCACCCTGTCAAGAAAGGGGCCTAGGTGGAGTGAATCCGCCACTAATCCAGCCAAGGTGGAGGGAGTCCATCACGACCTCAGCGCGAGCAGTAAGGCTGCAGCCCCAGCTGCACGGCTCTATCGGCCCCATCTCCTTCTCCTCTCCACCTCTCCGCCTTGCTTCTCCCCAGCTGTCTCTCCTCCCAAGCTCAGTCTCTAAATCTAGATCTCAATTTCTTTCCCCCACCCCGCCCGCTCTCCCGCGTGTCCGGTACCCGGCTGGCGCGGCCCCGAGACGCCGCCTCCCCTCCCCCAACCCACACCCCCTCCCCGGTGGTTCCGAAGGCCGCTGCTGCCGCCGCCGCCTCCCGCGGAGCACCATAGAGCAGACTCTTCACCGCGCGAATGAGCTGCCGAATTAAATGAAACAGCTGATAAGATGAGTGACAATTTAAAATCCAAGTGATCCGAGAACACGCACTGAGCCCTGATCCGCTGAATTCAAACTCCTGGTCACCTGCTTCCCGCAGACAAACAGCCATGACTCGGCATTAATTCATCCGGCTGAAACAACTGGTCAGCCCTTCTCATCATACGAAGGTAAATGCCTACCGAGCCTTCATAAGTAGTGGCCACAGGTTTGAAACGGGGCTTGGGAGAGAAGGACCCACCCGCTGAATTGGTCGCCCGGCAAAGGGAAACGACGTCATCAGACTGCTGCGGAGGAGATAACTTCGTTGAAACCGGCAGCTAAAGGTGTGTGATCCCACAGCCTTCCCTCTCCACACATCGGGAAAACCTTAAGGGCCCCTCCCAGCTCTCCCGTGAGTGCTACAGCCAGCCCGAGGGAATCAGAGGTGGTGTGGACCCGCCTACCGCTCCCACCAGGGCTGACTGCTGAGGTCTCTTGCACCAGCTACGGGGAAGTGGATACCGGAGGGCAAGTAAAATCCGCTGAGGATTCTCAGCCCCAAGCTCTACAAACTTAAGGTCTGAGGGAATGGCAAACTGGAAGAGTGTACCCAGTCGTTCATGAAAACAGGGCTCCCGGGAGCAGCAGACCTGGCGTGTAGCCAGTATTGTGGTGAGAGGGGCCTGGCTAAAGAAAAAGTGGGAAGTGACTAGACACAAGAGGAGGCCCTAGGCACTCAGGATTGGAGACTCGCCCAGTCTGGGAGGAGCTGCTGCACAGTGATTGGTTCCCGCATATTGACAGGAGAAACTTGACCGGTGGGCACAGCGCCATCTACTGGAAGAGAAGTTAATCAAACTCTAAGAAGGCATTTATTAGGTTTTTTTTTCTTTTTTTTTTTTGATTTGGGTTTTTCATTCATTTTCATTTTTTTCTTTCTTGTTGTTTTATTAATTTTTTTTACAAAATATTTTTTTAATTTTTTTCTACTAATTTTAATTTAAATTTTTTTTTAATTATTATTATTTTATTTTTTTTGTTTTTTTTTGGTGTTAATTTTTTTCTTTTTTAGTTCCTATTTTTTTCTTCTTTAGTCTTTTCATTTTTCTTATCCCCCCTTTCCTTGAATTCTACCTGCCTACTCTCATTCTCTTTAGAGACTTCTTCCCTTCCCTTCAAATACCTTTCCTCCCAAACATCAAATTAATTTACAGGAGTAAACAGTAACTCAGCAGTCAAACAGAACAAGAAGTAAGATTAGCAGCTTCAAAAAACAAGGAAGAAAAGAAGTACAAACAATGCAGGACAGCCTAAATACTCAGGAGGACCTAGAGTCATCAGAAAAATGGTCATATAAAGACCTCAAGGAACACCTTAGACAGATGGAATGGAACCTTAAAGAGGATACAAGACAGCAAATCCAAGCAGTGAAAGAACACATTGAGAATGAACTTCATAAACAGATAAAAGAAGAAGTTAAGCATCTTTATCAGGAGATAGAGATGATAAAAAATAATCAAACAATAATTCTAGAAATGAAGGAAACGATAAACCAAATTAAAAACTCAATTGAGAGTATCACTAACAGAGTGGAGCAAGTAGAAACCAGAACGTCAGATAATGAAGACAAAATATACCATCTTGAAAAGAGTCTAGCCAACTCAGAAAGGCTGGTAAAAAATCACGAGAAAAACATCCAAGAGTTATGGGATAACATGAAGAAACCAAACTTACGAGTCATCAGGATAGAAGAAGGTACAGAGATTCAAACCAAGGGAATGAGAAACCTGCTGAATGAAATAATTACAGAAAACTTTCCAGAAATAAAAAAGGAAACAGATATACAAATTGAAGATGCATACAGGACACCGAGCACACAAAATCACAGTAGACCAACGCCAAGACACATTGTTATGAAGATATCCAATATACAGAACAAAGAGAAAATATTAAAAGCTACAAGAGAAAGGAGACAGATTACATTTAGGGGTAAACCAATACGGTTAACAACGGATTTTTCATCACAGACACTGAAAGCAAGAAGGTCATGGAACAATGTATTTCAAACACTGAAAGACAATGGATGCCAACCAAGAATTCTGTATCCAGCAAAATTAAGCTTCAGGTATGACAACGAAATAAAAATCTTTCATGATAAACAAAAGTTAAAAGAATTTGCAGCCAGAAAACCAGCATTGCAAAGCATTTTGAGCAAAACACTACATGAGGAAGAAATGAAAAACAATAACCAAAACCATCAGTGGGAAGTGCCTCAGTAAAGACAGAGGACGAGGGGAAAGACACTCATGGAGAAACAAACTAAAAAATTTTTTTAAAAAAAGGATAAACAATCAAACATGGATGGAAGTTCAAACCACATATCAATAGTAACTCTGAATGTTAATGGCTTAAACTCTCCAATAAAGCGACATAGGCTGGTATCATGGATTAAAAAAACAAATCCAACAATATGCTGCCTCCAGGAGACACATCTGATTGGAAAAGACATACACAGGCTGAAGGTGAAAGGATGGGAAAAAATATACCACGCACACGGTCCTCGCAAGCATGCAGGGGTGGCCAACCTCATATCGAATAAAATCGACTTCAAGACTAAGTTAATCAAAAGGGATAAAGAAGGTCATTATATACTGTTAAAAGGAACCATACACCAACAAGACATAACAATTATCAATATTTACGCACCAAATAATGGTGCTGCGACATTCATAAAACAAATTCTCCTCAAATTCAAGAATCAAATAGACCACAACACAATAATTATGGGAGACTTCAACACACCTCTCTCACCATTGGATAGATCCTCCAAACAAAAGTTGAATAAAGAAACTATAGAACTCAATACCACAATCAATAACCTAGACTTAACTGACTTATATAGAATATATCAACCATCATCAAATGGATATACTTTTTTCTCAGCAGCACATGGATCCTTCTCAAAAACAGACCATATATTATGCCATAGCGCAACCCTCAGTAAATATAAAGGGGTGGAGATAATACCATGCATTTTATCTGATCATAATGGAATGAAACTGGAAATCAATGATAAAAGAAGGAAGGAAAAATCCTACATCACATGGAAAATGAACAATATATTACTGAATGATCAATGGGTTACAGAAGACATAAAGGAGGAAATCAAAAAATTCTTAGAGATAAACGAAAATACAGACACAACATATCGGAATCTATGGGACACAATGAAAGCAGTTTTAAGAGGAAAATTCATCGCCTGGTGGTCATTCCTCAAAAAAAGAAGAAACCAACAAATAAATGAGCTCACACTCCAACTCAAAGCACTAGAAAAGGAAGAGCAAAACAACAGCAAATGTAGCAGAAGGCAAGAAATAATTAAAATCAGAGCGGAAATCAATGAAATTGAAACAAAAGAAACTATTGAAAAAATTAACAAAACTAAAAGTTGGTTCTTCGAAAAAATAAATAAGATCGACAGACCTTTAGCCATGCTAACAAAGAGAAGAAGAGAGAGAACTCAAATTACTAACATACGGGATGAAAAAGGCAATATCACAACAGATGCTACAGAAATACAGAAGACAATTAGAAATTATCTTGAAAACCTATATTCCAATAAAATAGAGGATAGTGAAGACATCGATAAATTTCTTAAGTCATATGATTTGCCCAGACTGAGTCAGGAGGATACACACAATTTGAACAGACCAATATCAATGGACGAAATTGAAGAAGCCATCAAAAGACTACCAACCAAGAAAAGCCCTGGACCGGATGGGTATACAGCGGAGTTTTACAAAACCTTTAAAGAAGAATTAATACCAATACTTTTCAAGTTATTTCAGGAAATAGAAAAAGAGGGAGCCCTTCCAAATTCATTCTATGAGGCCAACATCACCCTGATCCCGAAACCAGACAAAGACACCTCAAAGAAAGAAAACTACAGACCAATATCTCTAATGAACCTAGATGCAAAAATCCTCAATAAAATTCTGGCGAATCGAATACAAAAACACATCAAAAAAATTGTGCACCATGATCAAGTAGGATTCATCCCTGGGATGCAAGGATGGTTCAACATACGGAAATCAATAAATGTTATTCACCACATCAATAGACTTAAAGATAAGAACCATATGATCATCTCGATAGACGCAGAGAAAGCATTCGACAAAGTACAGCATGCCTTATGTTCAAAACATTAGAAAAACTAGGGATAACAGGAACTTACCTTGACATTGTAAAAGCTATCTATGCTAAGCCTCAGGCTAGCATCATTCTGAATGGACAAAAGTTGAAGGCATTCCCTCTAAAATCCGGAACAAGACAGGGATGCCCTCTATCACCACTTCTATTCAATATAGTTCTCGAAACACTGGCCAGAGCAATTAGACAGACGAAAGAAATTAAAGGCATAAAAATTGGAAAAGAAGAACTTAAATTATCACTATTTGCAGATGACATGATTCTATACCTAGAAGACCCAAAAGGGTCTACAAAGAAACTACTAGAACTAATAAATGAATTCAGCAAAGTGGCAGGATATAAAATCAACACGCATAAATCAAAGGCATTTCTGTATATCAGCGACAAAACTTCTGAAATGGAAATGAGGAAAAACACTCCATTCACAATATCCTCAAAAAAAAAATAAAATATTTGGGAATCAACCTAACAAAAGAAGTGAAAGATTTATACAATGAAAACTACAGAACCCTAAAGAGAGAAGTAGAAGAAGATCTTAGAAGATGGAAAAATATACCCTGTTCATGGATAGGCAGAACTAACATCATCAAAATGGCGATATTACCAAAAGTTCTCTATAGATTTAATGCAATGCCAATCAAAATCCCAACGGCATTTCTTGTAGAAATAGATAAAGCAATCATGAAATTCATATGGAAAAATAAAAGACCCAGAATAGCAAAAGCAATTCTAAGCAGAAAGTGTGAATCAGGCGGTATAGCGATACCAGATTTCAAACTATATTACAGAGCAATAGTGACAAAAACAGCATGGTACTGGTACCAAAACAGGCGGGTGGACCAATGGTATAAAATAGAGGACACAGAGACTAATCCACAAAGTTACAACTATCTTATATTTGATAAGGGGGCTATAAGCATGCAATGGAGGAAGGATAGCATCTTCAACAAATGGTGTTGGGAAAACTGGAAATCCATATGCAACAAAATGAAACTGAATCCCTTTCTCTCGCCATGCACAAAAGTTAACTCAAAATGGATCAAGGAGCTTGATATCAAATCAGAAACTCTGCGTCTGATAGAAGAAAAAGTTGGCTCCGATCTACAGATTGTGGGGTCGGGCTCCAAATTCCTTAATAGGACACCCATAGCACAAGAGTTAACAACTAGAATCAACAAATGGGACTTAATTAAACTTAAAAGTTTTTTCTCAGCAAAAGAAACAATAAGAGAGGTAAATAGGGAGCCTACATCCTGGGAACAAATTTTTACGCCTCACACTTCAGATAGAGCCCTAATATCCAGAGTATACAAAGAACTCAAAAAATTAGACAATAAGATAACAAATAACCCAATCGACAAATGGGCCAAGGACCTGAACAGACACTTCTCAGAGGAGGATATACAATCAATCAACAAGTACATGAAAAAATGCTCTCCATCTCTAGCAGTCAGAGAAATGCAAATCAAAACCACCCTAAGATACCATCTCACTCCAGTAAGATTGGCAGCCACTATGAAGTCAAACAACAACAAGTGCTGGCGAGGATGTGGAGAAAAGGGTACTCTTGTACATTGCTGGTGGGACTGCAAATTGGTGCGGCCAATTTGGAAAGCAGTTTGGAGATTCCTGGGAAAGCTGGGAATGGAACCACCATTTGACCCTGCTATTGCCCTTCTTGGACTATTCCCTGAAGACCTTAAAAGAGCATGCTACAGGGATACTGCCACATCGATGTTCATAGCAGCACAATTCACAATAGCTAGACTGTGGAACCAACCCAGATGCCCTTCAATAGATGAATGGATAAAAAAATGTGGCATCTATACACAATGGAGTACTATGCAGCAATAAAAAATGACAAAATCATAGAATTTGCAGGGAAATGGATGGCACTAGAGCAGATTATGCTTAGTGAAGCAAGCCAATCCCTAAAAAACAAATACCAAATGTCTTCTTTGATATAATGAGAGCAACTATGAACAGAGCAGGGAGGAAGAGTAGGAAGAAAAGATTAACATTAAACAGAGACATGAGATAGGAGGGAAAGGGAGAGAAAAGGGAAATTGCATGGAAATGAAGGGAGACCCTCATTGCTAAACAAAATTACATATAAGAGGTTGTGAGGGGAATGGGAAAATAAACAAAGAGAGAAATGAATTACAGTAGATGGGGTAGAGAGAGAAGTTGGGAGGGGAGGGGAGGGGGGATAGTAGGGGTTAGGAAAGGTAGCAGAATAGAACAATTACTAATAGCGCATTATGTAAAATTGTGGATGTGTAACCGACGTGATTCTGCAATCTGCATTTGGGGTAAAATTGGGGGTTCATAACCCACTTCAATCTAATGTATGAAATATGATATGTCAAGAGCTTTGTAATGTTGTGAACAACCAATAAAAAAATTTAAAAAAAAAAAAAGAAAGGTAAGGCCAAATTTTGGATCCAAGTGCAATCTTCTAGATGCTTGATTGTAGACAATAGAAAGGGTTGCATTCAATAATAAGCAAATTATCAAGTTAAGTTAAAGGAAACCTTAGCCACTATAACTTGAAAAGTATTCTCCAACCCATGATTTCTGGCTTATTTTCCAGGTTATGAGAGAAACTACAAAATGTAAAGATTAGAAAAACGTGGTTCTTGAGAGTACTGACTAGTTGCGTATACATGTACACACACACACATACATATGCATGCTTTTTCTCAAGGCCACAGAGCTGACGAACAGAAAACTTGGGTGTTGTGATTCCTAATCTCCCACCAAGGGTTCCACAAGCTTTAAAAAAGACCATCCATAGCTGGGCATGGTGGCACAAGCCTGTAATCCCAGCAACTTGGGAGGCTGAGGCAGGAGGATTTCAAATTCAAGGCCAACCATAGCAATTTAGCAAGACCCTGTCTCAATTTTTTTTTTTCTTTTTAAAGGCTGGGGGTGTAAAGTGTCCCTGGATTCAAACCTTGTTGCCTCTCCTACCCCTAAAAGAGAGGCTGTCCTTAAAGGGTGACCTCATGTGACAAAAAATTACGTTGGTACTAGTACCTATTATAGTATTTTGGCATTTAACTCAAAAACAGATGGAGTGTTATATACACATCCTCCACCATTATATCATGCAGCCAGCCAGCACCTTTTAAAACAAAATTTTCATGAAGTTGATAAACCTATTCCTTTTTTTTTTTTTTTTATTAGAAAGGGTGATTCAAAAGAGAGAAGCACAAAAAAAAAAAAAAGAAAAGAAAAAAAAAAACACCCTGGAATATTCTGTTATTCATGGTATTTACTACTGTGTCCTGAGCTTGCAAAAGCAGCAAGTCTTTCCTTTGCAGAATGTCCTGGAGGCTCTTGAAGCCAGGCTCACCTGCAAAGCTGACGGCGAGGTTAACAAAGGGTAGGGAGCCTGGCATCGCTGCCATCCATACAATCTACTACTACCTAGGGGTCATCTGTCAGCCACGCTTTTCATGATACAGATCCCGGGGGGCAGGTTAAGAATGAGAGCTGTGACTCATATGAGACAGGATGGGGCTGAACCTGCACCAGGGGTGCAGCGCATGGACTAGACAACTGGGGACACGGGAAGTGGGAGTCGGCGCAGAAACAACAGAGGTCAAAAAGCCAAAGCGTCCACCTCAGCACCTCTGCCACGCTGGTGTGCTCTGGAAAAAGACGAGCAGAGGAGTCTGGTCCAGAAGCGAAGAGGCCAGCCTTGCCCTTTGCCGTGACTGGACGACAACACTGAGCACGTGCACTGTAGGTGCAGCGCCCACCTCCCCAGCTAACCCTCCAGGCTTACAGCATCAGACCAGGGAAATGGAGTCTTCAAATGAGTCGTGTCCCTTCTTTCACTAAGTGGGCTGCACTTTGTCACTTTCTCATTGCATGCTCTATGACCACGTCGGAAGTGCCACCTCCACTATCCTCTAAGCCCCCTGAAGAGGGGGACATCTGTAACTCCAGCGCGTGAGCGACCCTTCCTGCACTGGAAAGCAGGCTGTGTACACCTCACCTCTCCCATGCTGCCCTATTGCTGTTCTCAACCATGACGACTCCTTCCACGCCTCAAGGGCCTTTTTCCGTCTCCTTCAGAGCCTTCCCCCCCCAATTCCTACTGCTGCTATGTCCCTCTTTCCAAACACTGGCTAGGAGAGGAAACACAGTGAGCACTGGAAGGTTCCACATCAACAAGAAACTAAACAGAGGACTGTCAAGCAGAAGGCATCATTCTCATGACAACCTGGCCTCTCTAACTTGGGCGTATCTCTTGCTTCTCAGAGTCTCGGCTCCTGATTGAACAAGACGATCTGTTAGGGTCTCCATAATTGGAATCATCCCTGACTGTATGTAGACTTCATCTTAGTCAAATGTTCAAACTCAAGTCCAAACTCTGACACTTCCAAAGAATACCTTATTTTTGAACTAAAAAATAAAAAATAAATAAAGCTTACAATGCCTGTTGTTACGCAATTAGACATATTTCATGTTGATATTTTAATTTCATGTTCTATTTTACGTATACATTTTCACTAAATCATTATTTAGATGAGAGCTCTGGCAGGGTTTAGACTGTACAGCACTGTGCCACATGGAAAAGAAGCTGGCTAATCTCGTCCAGTGTAAAAGCTACATTCTGATTATCCTGCGCCCGGCGAATGTGGATACTATCCCAGGTGTTTTAAAATGACCTACTAAGAGTAATCCTAAACATAATGCTTTGGTGTTTAGTTGGTTGATAGAGACAAACAAACAAAAAAAAATCTGAATTTGGACTCACATGCTACTGTGGAAAGAACTGTATCCCTCCAAAAGTCATATGTTGAACGCCTTTTGTTACCTTAGCACCCCACAGTGATGGTATTTGGAGACAGGGCCTTTGAGAGGTGATTAGATTCAGATGAGGTCATGAGGGTGAGGTCTTTTTGATGGGGAGTGCCCTTATAAGAAGAGACCTCAGAGAGCTATGTGTGTGTCTGTATGTCCCTCTGTAGCCTCTCTCCTATGAAGGCCTGACTTTAACCCTTGCAAGCTGACATTATTGGCCAACCAATGGCATATGACAGAAGTAACATTATGCGGCTTCTGAGATTATGCCACAAAAGGCAATAGCTTCCATTGGTTCTCTCTGGAACATTCACTCTTAGAATCCAGCTACCATGCTGACAGGAAGCCCAAACTAATCTACATGAATAGACCACACAGAGGTACTTCAGGTGACAGCCGTCTGAGTCCCAGATAATAATCCAGCAGCAACATGTGAGTGACCAGGCCTCCAGCCCCATTACTGAGTCATTCCCAGGTACGGAGCTTGCCCAGCCAAGGCCCCAGATCTTCATGATGCAGAGATAAACTGTCTTAGCCAAACCCACTTGAGTCCCCGACTTTATACCACTTAGCTTAGGGGCAGTTTGGTAGACAGCTGGAGACAGCAGATAAGTGAAACTTGAGGCAAACTCCTTATTATACTGGGAAAATACCTGAAGCCCCGACTTTGACCATGGGTGAATAACATCATCTTCATTAATGTAAATCATCTTGATTCTATAGCTAATTTCCTATTAGAATAAAGGATCAAGGAAGAAGCATAAAACAAGAGGTACGCTTTTCTCTCTAGACGTTGGCTCGAGATGTGTTGAGCTCTTGAGTTGTTAGATGGTCCAAAAAAAAAAAGAGTCATCAGACTAGACACACAATGATTTGGTGACAATACACCCTAGTGCCAAAAATATCTGGGCAAGGTTCACAGGCGGGCAGGCCCCACCAGGGCACCTGCATGAGAGAGAAGGGCAGACAGAGCAAGAGGAAAGGGGCCATGTTGTTGCAGAGATGGGTGAAAACAACTGAAACAGTGACTACTGAAGGGTTTTCATTATTTCTGAATGCTGACTGTCCTACTTGCAATCTGAATATTTGACACTCTCTCCAAACAGCATTCTTCGTTGATGCACCCTGCACTCTGCTGCTTGAAGGACACTCACATAGGCTGGTGAAGCACCAAGGCCTGTGAAGGGAAATTCTTCGCTGCTCTTGCTGAATGGAAAATGCAACTACAGTGGACAGCAAGGGCAGGGACATCCTATGTGCCTCAACCACTTTGACAGTTAAGTGCCCGATTTCATCAGATAATTTATTGATAATTCTTAAATTTCTTTGTTCTCATCTCAAGAATAAATATGCTGACAGAGTAAAACCTCCTAAAAACACATGCTGTAAAATAATAATAATTAAACCTGAAATTGGCTCCATATCTGAGAAGCCACTGATAGCGCTGTCAGCATTCCAACTGTTACTCAAGGGCACTCACTATGACAGGTACTGGGGACTTGGCCAGTTGTTCCTGGCCAACAGGAACTGCAACTATGCCATTATGCTGAGTCTTCTAAGTCAAACTCCTTTAAATCTGTGGCTCCCTGGGGAAATGATCAGTAACAGCTGGAGTGCCCATAAAAGGGCTGCTGGAGGGACCGGTTATCTAACTCAAAGAAAGCTCCCTGTCCCCTTGGCACCAGCAGCAGGCTGTCACTGCATATGGAAGGGGAATCAGGTCAGCATCTTCCTTTTATCCTTTTTCAAAGGGATGTAAAAAGGTTCCAAAAAATTTTGGGGTAGGGAGGTAGGAAAGCTATCTTCAAATTCACATGCATGAGTGTCTTTTCCTAATACCTGAGGTAAGACAGACCCTGCTATCACAGGGGCCATGTTTAAAAGGGGCTTCTTTGAGTCACAGGATTGAGTCCCTAGCTCCGAGCTTCTCCTCCAGGGGTCTGAAAGCAGCCCCTGCTACGTGAAAGTAGCAACAGTTAGTCCATAAAGGGTAGGGATAGTTCGGAATGTCCCCAAAAGTCCTATGTGTCCCCAGGGAGGCACCACTGGCAGGTGGTGAAACCCCTAAGAGGTGGGACCTGACAGATGGTCTTCAGGTCACTGGGGACGTTTGTGGGGCCTCAGCCCCCTCCCTGTCTCTTTGCTCCCATGCACTCCTGCCATGGTGCACGCCTTGCCACAGGCCCAAGGCACAGGGCCAACCAATCATGGACTTAAACACCCACAACTAGGAGTCCAGCAGACCTTTTCTCTCTACAAGCTGATTGCCTCAGATACTGGCTAAAGTAACAGAAGTTATCACAGGAGGTATGCCACACAATTGTATCACATGTAAATTCAGATTTAAACTTGTTTTTTCGATATACAATACTTAGAAATCATAATATAATGTGATTTTTAATTTGCTATTCCCTGTACACCAAAAGTAGGAGGAAAAAATGAAGGGGAGAACTGGAGGAATCCCCCAGAAAGAACGAAAAGTGTTAATATCTTACTAAATACACAAGTCTTACCTTTTCTGTTGATATGAACTGAGTCCAAGTGTTGTCTCAGTCTGTAAAAAGAAGAAAATAATGATGAAAATACTAAAACCACATTGTTCCATTATAGACACATGGAACATCCAAAATATTTTATTGTACCTTCAACTTTAATGTTACCCATTTGAATTTTCAGGTTAAGCCTGATCCCAAGGTCATATGAAATGACTGATCACACTATGTAATTCAAATGAGAATAATTTAGATAAATTTAAACACATGCAAATAAAATACTGTGACTGACAAATAATACAAATCCTATAAAAATAGTCCCCTTTACAATCAGCCTGAATGAGGCCTTGTGTCTTTCCCTGTTCACCTGCCACCACCCATGTGCTAGGTACTGGTGTCTGATGGTCTCTGCCATTGCAGAGCTCAAGGCAGAGCAGGATTGGGAGGGAGACAGTCACTTACACACTAAATATGTATTTACACATTGAAGAAGGTTCATGAAAATATCAAGACAGGCTGCTGTGAAAGGGAGAAAACGGGCAGTGTACTTAAATATGTTATGGAAAGCTCATCTAAATAACTAAGATGTACACTAAAATCTATCTGAACATGGAAATAGCACAGGTTGGGGTAGAAGAAAGCAGGTGCAAAGGCCCTGTGAAAGAAAAGAGCTCTGTATGTTCAAGAAACAGCAGGTGTACCTGCCTCTCTTTGAGAGAAGGGAAAGAATTAAAGAAAATAAGGTTGGAGGGCTAAGCAGGAGCCAGGTCATGTTGTATGTTGTTAAGAAGCCATAGTGTTAAGAAGTTCAGGTTATGCTATACTCTAAATGCAATACAAGGAGGAGGACCAGACAGACCAACAGTCATGGACTATGTTCTAAAGACATGACTCTGGCTGTAGCGTGGAGCCAGATTAGAGGAGACACGAAGGAGCTGGGAAGCTGAAGGCAGCTGCTACAGTTCAGGTAACAAAGGGCATGAAGATCTCCACGGCGCAGGAGAAAATGCCCACACTCGGGCCCCCAGCAGTAAGTGCACTTGTCCCAGGAGTTTAGCTGCTTTGTTCTAACTAGGAAAAGCACCAGAAGTATAGCACCATTTCCCCCACTGACATGTACATTATTTTGAAATGGTATGCTGGCGAATGAATATGGGGAAGGTATGGCAAATATGGGGAGATGTCCCTTTTGAAAGCATATGCTAGGTAAAGTGTAAGATGTCTGCGATTTTCTTTAAAATGTTGCAAAAATAAAAATCTGTGTGCATGCATGTGTGTATAGCTAAAGCAATTATGGTAAAATGTTAATTTTAGAGTTTGTCTGGTAGGTGAAGGTGTATTCAGTGGATTCTTCTATTTTTTTGTACTTAAAGAAAAATTTCTGAGTGTCTGCGTTTGAAGATGGTGAAGAATGGTCCTAAGTCTGTGCTGTTCGTGTGTCTGGGTAACATTTGTCAGTTACCCATTGCAGAAGCAATTTCAGAAAACTTGTAACTGATCAAAACAATTTAGACAACTGGAGGACAGACAGTGCAGCCACGTCCACCTATGAAGTGGGGAACCCCTGACTACCATGGCAGAGCTGCATGAGGAAGCACGGCATCCCCATAAACGACATTGCCCGGCAGGTGACCAAAGAAGATTTGGTCACATTCATCTAGATACTGTGTATGGATGAAAGCAACCTGAGAGATTTGAATAGAAAAAATAATCAAGTTAAAAACTGCAAAGCTAAAATTGAACTGCTGGGAAGCTATGATCCACAGAAACAACTCATTCTGAAGATCTCTATTACGGGAACGACGCTGACTCTGAGGTGGTATACCAGCAGTGTCTTAGGTGCTGCAAAGCCTTCTTGGAGAAGGCCCACTAGGATCACGGTGGGTGCAGTGAGAGTTCTTTAAACTAATGGAGCCTCCACTTTGCCCTGATTACAGGCTAGTGGAGTGAGCACAGAGAGAGAAATAGCACCATACCACCAAGCACACACACCCGAAGGCCCAGGTTAGCCTCAGGGCCCAGTGAGGATGGAGGGCCTGGTCTCCCTGCAGTGATTGTTTGTGGCTGGCCAATGCCCACAGGGCACCCGTGCTCATCTGCGTATCCAGAGCCATAGTGACCCTGTCCCCAGCAGCTCTCCATGGCTGCAGCAAGTGTTTTAGCTCACACACGCACAGTGCACATGATAGGAGACAGACCGGAGGGATTGATCTTTAGCACCTTTAGTATTTGTTGTTTTTGTCTGATTTATTTCACAAGGTCAACTTATTTGCTCTCATTTGAGCCACTTTGTGCCCAAAACTTTATTAGGACACTTTTATGCATGTATCCTATGGTTGGTTGAGGGGTGTGTTTGCACAGGTAACCAAATGTAAATTAGCTTAGGTGTGAAAAAATAATTTAAGCAATCAGTTATATTGGTGTTCTTAAATATTGATATGTTAATAAATATTTCATGAGTATTTAATAAAGCTATAGGTAAATATAGGTAATTTCACTATAATCTCAAATTCACATGGATATATGCCAGAAAGATTGTTTTCAAAATAAACTTGGGAGTTATAAAAATGCAACAGATTAAAAAAAAAGAAGAAAAATTTCTTTATCTTTTATATGAAAATCATACCCATTCCCCAAGGCATGGAAAAAAATCTGCAAATCACCTATGTGATAATATGTAGAATATATAAAGAATATCTACAATCTGACAAGGGGAAAAAAAACTTGATTAAAAAATGGGCAAAGAACTCATTAGACATTTTTCCAAAGGAGATTTTCAAGTGGCTTGGAGGCCCATGGAAAAATTATCAACATCACTAATCATCAGGGAAATACAAGTCAAAGTCATGATCAATACCACCACACAGCTATCAGAATGGCTATTATTTAAATAAAAATTTTAAAAAATAAGTGTTGGCAAGGATGCAGAAAACTCAGAATCCTGCAAGTGGTGATATAAAATAGTATAGTCACCATGGCAATCCCACTTGTGGGTAGACAGCCTCCAAGAAACTGAAAACAGGGGCTCCCAGAGAGGCTGGACGGACCATGTTCACAGCGGCACCATTCACAGCAGTGAAAGGGTACAGGGCAGAACAACCAAAGGGCCCCGCAACAGATGAATGGGGCAACAAAATGTAGCTTTTATATGCAGTGAAGTTACTCAGGCTTCAAAAAGATCGATGCTACGACAGTGAATGAACCTTGATTATTAACTCTATGCTACGCTAGGGAAATAAGCCACTCACAAAAAGGCAAATCCTGAACAATTCCACTTACATGATGAGGTACTCAAAGGTGGTCAAATTCACAGATAGAAAGCAAAGTCAAGGTTCCCGGGGACGAGAGAAGATCTATGGTTTGATAGGTAAAGAGTTTCGGTCTGAAGCTGAATGGTAGTGGTGGATGCTCAACAATGAGGATGTACTTAAAGCTGCTGAACTGTACATTTTAAAATGGTAAAAATGCACTTTTTTTCTTTGTTTGCCAGGCATGGTGGTACATGTTTGTAACTCCAGCTGAGGCAGGATGATCAAAAGTTCAAGGCCAGCCCAGGCAACAAAGCAAGCCCATGTTACTCCACACCACATCCTCAAATGAATTTCAGAGAAATCAGTTCCAAGTGTAAAAATTAAAATTATGCAGCTTCACCAGGAAAACAAAGAAGATTGCCTATTCAACTTTGAAACAGTCAAAAATTTAATGAACAAAAAAAAAAACCAGCCATAAAAAGGGACTAGATTTCATCAAAATTAAAAATATACACTCACCAAAAGATGCTAATAAAAATGAAAAGAGAAACTGCACAATGAGATAAAATAATTGCAAATCACACATCTGAAGAAACTTGTATCCTGAACAGACGAAAGCCTCAAGAGGCTGAGGCAGGAGACACCAAGTCTGAAGCCAGGCTTCTGGCCTCAAAATAAAATAAAAGAACTGGAGATGGAGCTCAGTGGTAGAGCACTTGCCGAGCACATGTGAGGCACTGGGTTCAATCCTCAGCACCACATAAAAATAAATAAATAAAATAAAGATATTGTCTCAATCTATAACTTAAAAACAAAACAAAAAACCACCAAACCAAAATAGAAACAAGCAACAACAAAACCTGAATAATAACAATCCAATATTTTACAATGGACAATTACACAAATGTTAACAAAGCACATGAAAAAATGTTCTTATCAATTAGTAAGGAAAAGCGAAATTAAAATTGTATGAGAGACTACACTTCTGTTACAACAATGATGCCCAGGACTGGCAAGATAAAGAACAACTGGAACTCTCATTCCCTGCTGAAGATGCCAAATAGAACCACCAGCTTAGAAAAAGCCTGGCAATTTCTTACAAAGTGAAGCATATGCCTACCCTATGATCCAGCCATTCCCCTCCCAAATACACGCCCAGGAGAAATAGAAGCATTCGTTCATACAAATACGTGTATGTGAGTGTTTGCAGTGGCTTTACCTGTGGTAGCTCAATACTGGAACAAGCCAAATATCCATCAACACGAGGCATGGCACAGCCACACCATGGAATACACCTACCTCAAGCACTAAAAAGAATGACTTGCCGACACACACAAGATGGCTGAACCTCAAAATAACTATGGTGAATGAAAGAACACAGATCCTCACAAAGGTACATCCTTGTATGATCCCCTTTTAAAATGTAATTGAGGGTGATGCAACAGGCCAGTGTCAGATGGAGAGTGGGGGTGGGAGTATCTTCCGTGCACAAGGAGGCTTTGGTGGCAGTGGTTTTGTCCACTATCTTGACTGCCACGATAGATTCTCGGATGTAAAAGTGGATCAGATTTTTCACACTGTACAATTTAAATGTGCATTTACTGTAGGTCATCACATATCAGTAGAGGGATGGAAGAATTCTAGATCATCAGGAGCTGTGCTTCCCAGTCGCACGTGACAGAAGAGCAACTTGGGAGGTCCACCACCCAGGTGCATTTTCGAGGGGGGGGGGGACCAGCATGAACACAACCTGGCCCAGGAAACCTCGTGATGAAGAACCACAGCTGAAGAAGCTGTCTTCTGAAAAAGAGGCAGACATCAAGACAAAGGAACTGGCTACAGCGTGAGAAAGCGGGAAAGTAAATGCTGTTTGAAGAATAAGCCACAGAAAAATCATCTTTTTGCTATAACAAAAAAGAATAGAAATCTTAGGACCAGCAGCAGGCCCTCAATGCTGAGAGAAAGGAGAAGATCACTTTTTGTTTCTGAAGGAATTTGAAAAGTAAGCCCTCTACATATCTTACAAGTCCATCTTAGAGTTGGGCCCCTAGAGTAAGACAGGAGGAAAAAAACGTAAAGCCAACAACAACAAAAAAACAAAGAAAGTGTCGAAATTCAATGGGTAAGATTAAACACATCTTTAATAAGATGAAATGAAAACTAAAGTACATATTTTAAAAAGACAAAAGGATCAAGGCAAAAAATTAAAACCCCGCTAAAAACATTTAATTCAAAAGTCAAACAATGAGCAAACAGAGAAAATGTCATTTAAAAGGATAAAGGCAAACAAAAAAGGGTTACAACCTTAATAACTTTTCAATGAAAAGATCTGAAATGTAAAAATCTTATAAATCAACTGTGAAAAGACAAAAATGAGAAAAAGTGTTATGACTGAAATGTGAGCAAAGAGCAAGAACAGGTAATTCACTGAAGAAAAAAAAAAATGATCAATAACCACACAGAAAAGACAACTACCTCATTAAACTTCAAAGAAATCCCTACAATACAATGAAATTCCACATGGCAGGGACCTCTGAACTTTGTGAATTCACACCCAGAGACAAGGGCAGACCAGGAGTGCTCTGTGCCCTTGAAAATGCCTGTGCCTGGTATTCTGGACCTCCTATGAACCATGACACACAGTGGTTCATGAGATGCTTCACCAAATCAAAGAAACCTGGAGTCAGCAACCTCGACTGCCGCAAAGGATCTTTTCACTGTGTCTAATCCAGAATATATGATCAGAAACTTGTGAAACCACAATTCAGACTCCACACACTTACGGAATCCAGCCTTCCCTCCTTCATCACAAGGCTGCAGATTCCAGACCAATCTGAGCACAGCCTCTCTCAGAAAGGGATGCAAACAGGGTTAGCTGCAGGAAAATGGACTATGCTTCCACTCAAACAGACCAGCCTCTGCAGAAGCTGTGTGTGAAATGCCCTTAAATACCACTAACAAATGTTGCATTCCTGTAACTCAGTGGTTCTCATCTGAAGGCAGCTTTGTCTGTCAGGAGGCATTTGGTAATTTCTTGGGGCATTTCTGATTGTCAAAAATCAGGGGGGCTACTAGCATCGAATGGACAGGGTTCAGGGATGCTGATAAACACCCTACAATGTACAGGACAGTTTCCCCTCCATCCCCCAATCAACAATTTACCTGGGCCAACATGTATAGTACTGCCAAGACTAAAAAACACTATAATCTGAATTTTATAGAGATGCCAATAATTTTTATTTTTATTAGTAATAATATCTCCTTGCATTATAAATTCAAGGCCCATGATTATCACTCCAATTGTGTCTCTATTCTCTAGAGATTTGTTCAGTATTCTATTTTACAGGTAAGAAATTAAGCCTCTGAAGATTTCATATCACCAATCCAGGATTCAAACAATCAAAGTCAGAATTCAAATTCTATCACCTGGTCTATTACTGCATTCATATGATGCATACATATGCATAAATGTTATTGCATACAGACGTTGATAAGACTGTATATACCAATACTGACTTCTTTTAGCTCACACTAAGAAGTTGGCCACATTCTTGCTGTTAAATTATAATGCAACCAACTCCTATACTGCATTATTGTTAAACAGACAATTTAATTCTGTAAGAAAAAAAATTCAACTAAATACAGTTTATTAGAGAATTAGGTACGTATCAGTTGTGTATCAGGCCCTGGATGCTTACAGATAAGACAAGGCCTGTCTTGAGTTTCTTGATGGCAGGGCATTGACCCACTCCGGGGGCACCAGGAGGCCATGCTGGGCACCATGTGAGTATCCCACACTGCACAGCTTTCCCTTGGAATATGCTGGAGGGGAGGAGCCATATTTCCCTGCAGGTGATCAGAGTATGCTTCTTTTTCACTGTCACATATAAAGTTACATACTTCCTTCCTTCCCCATTCCGTTCCCCACTGGGACAGGGTAGAACATAAGATCCTCTTTTGAGGACCTCAAAATGTGCCCTTGGTTCTGATCAACCCAACTTTCCCATAAGACTCTCTGTAAATAATCTCATTTTATTGAAAATGGATAAAATATCTGTGAGATAGTTTCAAGAATTTTTAACTCACAGAGCGGGGGTGGGGGGGTGTCTTTCCTTTTTTCATTGCTCTGCTTCCCGTGCTTGCCCATGTGCATGTATTTGTAATGTAAACTGAGATGACTGTAGATTCACACATAGTTGTAAGAAAGAATGGGGGAAAGCACATTTAACTCAACCCCCGCCACCACCACCACCACCACCCCACCCCCCCGCCAACATAACATTCTGCAAAATTCCAACATAGTGTCAGATCCAGGGCACTCATCTGGATCAGACTCCCCTATCTTGTCCATCTCCCTAGTTTTGCTTATACTCATTTGTGCTTGAACTGGTACTTAGTTCTACAGAATTTTCAGAGCTGGGTAGACACCCCACAGTCAAGATCCAGAAGAACTGCAGCACACAGTGGCTGCATATACTGCTGTTTTACAGACACACCCAACTCCCTCCTTCCCCTCCCTCAAGTCCCAGGGCCACTACTCTGCTATTCATGTGGCAAGTTTTGCCAAGTCCAAACCACCATATAAATGTAATCATTAGTGTACAACTTTTTGGGATTGTCTCTTTTCCCCTGGCCTAATTCTCTAGAGATTTGTTCAGGTTCTTGTGCTTATCAATAGTTCCTTTCTATTGCTAAGAAATATTCCATTAGTGTGGCTTTACAGTTTGTTTAACCACTCGCCTACTGAAACACATCCAGGTTGTTTCCAATTTCTGGCCATTATAAATAGAGCTCTGGTAAACATTTACATACAAGTCTCAGTGCAAACAAATTTTCATTTCCCTGGGAGAATGGCCAAGAGTGCAACTGCTGGCTTGTGTGTAACTGCATGTTGAGTTCTGTAGGAACCCGTCAAACTTTCCAGAATGGCAGCACCACCTAACGTGCCCACGAACAATGTCTGAGAGACCCAGCCTTCCCAGGACTCAGTGCTGTCACTCTTTTGTGTATGTGGGGTTGAATTTGCATTTTTCTGTTGCCTAATGATGTTGAACAGCTTTACATTTTTTTAACCATCTGTTAAAAAAAAAGAAACCCTTTTGGTGAAAAATGTGTCATGTACTCTAGAAACAAGGTCCTCTGTCATGTATGTGGCTTTCAATTATTTTCTCCTGGTCTATTTTGTCCTTACATCTTCTTCAAATGGTCCTTTGCAAAGCAAATTTTTAATTCATCAATCTTTCCTTTCTGGATTGCACTTGTGTTCTCAAGTCTTTGGTGTCAACAACACCTGCCTAGCCCTGTGTCCTGAAGTTATTCTCCTGTGCAATTGTTCTGGCACAGGAGAATAATGTATTTGCCAAGACACTATTATTATTGTTCTACACAGTACATATTCAGTTAGCCACATAAAATTTTTAATCCTTTCCAAACTTATCTTCATATTCGGTGTAATCCTAATAAAAATTTCAGTAGAATCCACATGTGTAAAGTTCATTTTATAAATAGCCATGGAGGCAGAGGGCTGAGAATCCACAAGGCATTTCTGAAGAACAGAAACCAAACGAGAAGGTGTGCTCTAGTGATACTAAAACAACACTATAGTAACAGTTTGCACTGTGATCAGGAGATGAGTAAACCCAGAAAATACAAAACAGAACCCAGAACAGATTCCCATGTATAAGACAGCTGATTTGTGAATAAAAATCATGAAGGATCAATGGGGAAAGGAAATATGGCAGGCGCAGGGGTGGGGAGTCCAACAAAGGATGCTGGGGCAACTTAATATATGCAAGAAATAAAACCTGAAAAACACATAACATGGAGTCACCAAAAGCCAGCACTATTTGGGCTGGGGCTATAGCTCCACATGCCCAAGACCCTGGGATCAATCACCAGCACCACTTAGAAAAAAATTAAAAAGACAGCACTATTCATAAGGGCAGAAAGCTAGGAAAAAACCCAAAATGTCCACAAGCAGCTGCAATAACACATAAATAGAGAATAGCCATACTGCAGGACCATTCTGCAGTGTTAAAACCAGTAGGTTAACAGAAAAGAGACTCTTAGAAGCATAATACTGAAAAAATAAACCAAACCAAAAACCCCAATACAAATAATATGAACTTCTAAACAAAGGTGAAGCTAGACACATGCTCAGACAGTGTAATCATAGGGAAAGGAAATCACCAGGAAATCAAGATCACGACTAACTCTGGCGAAAGTAACTAGGGGAGAGTGAGGGACATTTCTGAGGGTGTGAGCCTGTCCTAATGCCTTCACATTTTATGCACCTGTATTCACAGTAAACCTCTCTGAACCTTGTTTTCCTTATCTTTAAAATGTAAGGAAAATAAGCCTAACCTTTCTAGACCATTTTTCATGAGTTTGGCAATTTTTACTGGCATCTCATCCAAAGATTTGAGGATTAAAAAGATTACTATGAGCCAAGCCACACAAAGTTAACATGTAGTCCAGGATCTGGGAAGAAGCAGCCTTGGAAAAATGCATATTTTAAATAATCTAAGACAGGGTTCTTGCTTTGACCTGCTTTAGCTTAAATTTAATTTGAGAAGCCTGATACACACTCTGCCATAGAAATGCTAGGTGTACATTCTTGTTTAACCACACCATAAGAAACCAGGAGTTATTTTAGAAATAGTCAAACCTACTGGCAAACTGTTATCAGAACAAATAATATGTCAAAAATCAAAGCTGTTGATTCTGGGAAACACTCTTCAAAACCGAAATGAACAATTTATATACATCACTCAAAAGAGTTCTCTATTTAGCTATTTGGAGATACTTAATATACTTTTAAAACATCTCAACATTAGACATTCTGCAGGAGTCTTAAGTTTTACTGTAGCTCAGGTAACCAGCTGATACGACTTACACTCAACATCTGTCCTAACTAAAATTATCCATGCCACAGAATTCTGATGTCTCAACCAAGTGCTTGTCCAAGCACTTGACCAGATCCAGAGAGAATGAGCAAATCTCATCTCAGCCCAAAGGCTCTTCCATTTAGATCTGGACAGATTCTCTCTCGGCAAAAATACAAATCATGCTCCAAAATTTTCAAAATGGATTACCAACTTGTTATCTAGATATCTAGATCCCAATGGATGTAGGTAGATGCTTTCTCAATCAATAAAAAACAATTACACTTATGGAATTTTCCAGAAATTGTCCTAATTTGCCTGCACTCCAAATATTGCAAACAACTACCTAAAAGGAGCTGGTTAAATATTCATTCCATAGGTTATCCAAGTTTTCACCCTGACACAGATTGAAGAACTAGAAAAAGAGACTGAGGTCATTTTCCAGTAGAAAGACTTTACAAAAGTCAGAACTCTCTCAGTGCAAACAAATTTTCATTTCCCTGGGAGAATGGCCAAGAGTGCAACTGCTGGCTTGTGTGTTTTATTTGGTTTTAAAATTTAAAAAGCTATGAGAAAACTTTCTGCAAGTACCATGCAACCATAACCAGCTATGTTTTGCAACATCTCTTATGTAAAGGCATGAATGATGAATTTATTTAAAAATTTAGAAGAAAAGTTTCTCTTCCAAAAAACTTACTAGCTCCATTATCAGAGAAAAAGATCTATCACTTCTTTTCCCCTTACTCTCTGGCATAGTATGCAATATTTAAATCTAAATTTATTCTATAACACAAATCTCATTCTAACCACACAGAATTATTTCTCTTCTGTCTTAATTCCATTTTAATTTTTACTTTGTTGCCTTTATTATAAACCACAGAAAATGTCCTTTCAGACTATTTAAATCATTTATTTAATTTTAAATACATCATAGGCAGTAACATGAGAAGGTCACACCATGAAGTCAGGACACTGGACACTTTCTAAATCTGAACCTTGACTTCCCCTGAGGATAAAATGATTAAACTTTATCAGTCATGCCACCAGACAACATGGTTCTTGAAAAACCAATGTTACCACAACAATGGCACTAAGCAATGACAAGCATAATATGTGGTAACAGTCCGCAAGAAAGGAGAAAAAACTTAGCCATAAGAATCAGAGGGTTAGTGAAGACACTTCTACTAGCATTTGCAGCTCTGAAATACTAGATCTGATATGTAGCGGAGAAGACTGAAATAGGTTTCATGGTGGTGTAGGAACCAGGTGTGGCAGGAACAACAGTGCCATTACCAGATCACACTTCCTATCTTATGTGTAATATATTTAAACATGGCTAGGATGTCAAGTGGAAGGATAATACAGATTAAATCTATAATACTTACACTCCTAAAGAAGCTCTCTTCCCAATAAACATTGATGCAACATCTGGATTTAGCGTTTCACTCACTGGCCATACTCAGCAACTTGTAATCTGATTTGACCTCCACCCCGTCAGACCCACAGACTCACACATTTGCCACAGACTGGCAATGTGCTTATTTACAAGACTCTGATACTGCAATGAGTTTGCTTGATAGATAAATATGAATTTCTAAAATGATAATTCACATAGCTGAGGAGTTTTATAATCATTGGACTATTGACCTACCTACAAATAAGCTCATAACATACATTTCAGTTACATTTTTAAATATTGGTGTATTTTTAACTAGAATTTAATTAGGATATTTTAAAGAAAAATTTAATTAGGATATTTTAAAAAATAATAAAAATATTATTCAAGATTTAACACTGAAATCATTCAACTTAAAAAGCCTTTACCTGCAGCAGCCCGCCATCATCAAAGCGCAACACTTCTATTATGTTCTCCGTAGGTATGAACGCTGTGAAAGAAGCAAAGTAGACATCACTGACAGGAAAACTCAATTTTAGTAGAATCTTTTACCTTAAAATCAACTTTTACGATTTTACATTTTAAAATACACTTCTTGCCCTAGGGTATAGCTCAGAGATACAGCACATGTTTACCATGTACGAGGCTCTGCGCAATCCCTAGCACTGAAAACAACAAAACAAAACAACACCATAGCTTGCTGGTTAAAGAGGATAATACTTCATAATTTAAGCAAATTTGAAATGCTTTAGAATAAAATATGATAATAAAGGAGTTTCAATAACCTACTGGCTGTTTAAGTGCCCTTCATCTATTCCTGTTATACTGTGAGAAAGCCCAAAATGGTCAAATCCAAATAGATGTAGCAAGTTATTTTCTTTGACAGATTACCTGAAATGATCATAAGTACATGGAAAACATCACTAGAGTATTATATCACACCCCCCCCCATCAGCTGAAATTCTGTACCCTCTCTTCTTCTGTAGTGATGACATGACCTGGGACTAATAGTCAAAAGGAACTTGATAGGGAGGTGGGTGAGGAAAATGGCAAAAGCAAATTATTCCATTCCAAGAAACAGAATAATGGAAAGACAAGACACATAAAAGACAACACAGTTGTGCCACACAACCTGGCAACCACGCTCCTGCTGTCTACAGAACTGACTCAAAACCTTAAGTCCATAAATAATTTCATCTGCATGAATTCCTCACAGCAGCCTTGTGCATAATCACCAAAATGTACACACTACCAAGATGCTCTTCAATAGCCATGCAATGCGCAATGCATTAGTAAAAGAAAAGGCTGCACACTGCAGGATTCCAGGTAGATAACATTCTGGAAAAGACAAAATTGTGAAGCTGCTCCAAAGATCAGTGGCTGCGGGGCGTTCAGAGCAGCAGGAAAAAGTTGAGTAAACGAACCAGAGGAAGTAATTAAGGCTGGGGGGGGGGGGGTGCGGGATACACAACCCTGCACATTTGTCAAAATAGAACTCTATGGCACAAAGAATCAATCTAAATTATGCAAATTTTAAATAATCATTTATGAGATGGGGGATCCCAGGATGGAATGCAAAGTGTGAGGAAATGATTTAACCTATTACAAATATATGAATCAACTTCACTGAGGCAGGAAGGGGAGAATGGAAATGAGAAGAATCTTAAGACTACAGACAGAAGAAACTGTACATATACACTGTACTTTAGCTGATAAGACTATTTCCCAAGGAGGTTACAGTAACAATTCTAATGTCCCTGAAACTGAACAACTAGTTAGACAGATGGTAAACAGTGGGAGCCAGGTTTCCGGTGGTTGGAATGAGAGTTTACAGAGAAGCAAGGGGAGGAAGCTAGAATGATTCATGTGGTAATGGATTAGATTTGGTGACATCAGCATGAACTCATGCTTAGGCAGATACAGACTGTCAAATATAAGAATATTTCTAGATGTGTATATACATGACTTGGTGCGTGTGTGTGCACACATGTATGCGCGAGCGCGCGCGCGCGTGCACACACACACACACACACTTCCTTGCTCTGTTGGCTAAGAAGGCCTAGAAGCAATAACACTGAGGAGCAATGAGCATCCCTACCATCCAGATCTTGGATTCCAAGACAATTCTCCAATCAAAGGCACCAGCTGCTCACAAGGTAAGAGACAAGGCAAGCGAGCCAGAAGCTTCCCACCTGGTGACCAGAGGACACCAATAAGAACTAGAAGAGTTCCTGTTATTAGAGATTCAATCCAGTGACCACCAGAGGAGTTACTACCATCCAACTAGACCAAACCTTGATCTGACTGAGAACTTCACTCAATTAAGATAAGATAAAGAACACTGAAAATAATATCGTTATGTTTAATTGGGAGCTTTTCAAAAGAATTGTATCAGCTGAAGAAAATGAATAGCACAGCTATTATGAAGTTCTAAAAGGAAGAGTGTTACACTTTATCCACTTTCCTTAAGAGGCAGAATAGGATTCAACTCTAGCATGAAATAAATTAGGATATTTTGCTTTAAATGATCAATTATTATAACTTTAAATTATATACCTAGAAAGACAGAGGTGTCATTATATATGCACTTAATCATTTCATGTGCTGACAGTTATTTTTAAAATTTTTAATTTATTTTTGGCACTAGGAATTGAACCCAGGGGCATTCAACTACGGACCCACATTCCCAGCCTTTTTTATATTTTACTTAGAGACAGGGTCTAACTAAATTGCTTAAGGCCTTGCTAATTTGCCTAAGCGGTCTCTGAATTCATGATCCTCCTGCCTCAGGCTCCTGAGCTGCTAGGATTACAAGTGTGTGCAGTGGCCTGGCTGTGTTGAGAGTTACTAACTTGCAAGATATACAAAGTAACCAAAGCAAGTCCCCACTTCTCTAGATTCAAATTCACAAATGACAGCTGTTTCTTCTCCCCAAAATATTTCCATAATTTTATATGCTTAATGAATCTCAAACTTTCCCAATGTTTTGTGGTTCAAGCAGCAACCAGATGTAATAAAGAAAAAAAACTAATAACTATTGATCACTATTTCACTAAACTTCAAACTAGCCCTATGATATCTGCTTTACAGATACCACAGTAAGGTTTTTAGAAAAGAAGAATGAAATTATATTCAGCAAGAAAGTCGCTGCAGATGGACTATGAATTTCAGCAATGAGATCCCAGAATCCACACTTCTAAGTCCATTACTACTTTCAAAGTAAACTTTACATTAATCCTCATGACTAATAACACCTTTGAGAAAACTAATTTTAAAATAAAGCATATATTTCTGATAAGTAAGGAAAGAAGGACTTAGGAATAAGTGACACTTATTGTTCTGCCTTTTATGATTCCAGTGCTATTTATTCTCATGCAGTTCGGGTCACAAGCTCTACTTTAAGCTTCTTGTGCTCCCACACATCACTCGAGTCTGAGTGTAAGATTCTCAATGTGTCAGTTGTGTAACGACACATTTCAAAAAGAGAAGTTATGTCTGTTTACTTCCCTATTTCATTTATTAAAAAATGATGCTATAGGCCTGGAGTTGTGGCTCAGCGGTAGAGTGCTCGCCTAGTACATGCGAGGCCCTGAGTTTGATCCTCAGCACCACATAAAAATAAATAAATACAGGTATTGTGTCCAACTACAACTAAAAAATCTGCCTCTTAATAAATTGCTAAAAATGATTCATGAAAACAATAAATGTTGTAAACAGCGAAAACAGAAATCACATGGGGGGCAGGCATTAGTAACCCAGGCTGCCACGGTCTTTACTCTGACTTCCATGGTCTTTCCCTCTAAAGGGAAGAGTCTAGATCAGTTAAATCCTCTACAAAAAACAAGAGGAGGAAGGGCCCCCAAACCCTGAGGTCAAAGACCCACCTTGCTCCTCTCAGGGCCAGAGGCAGCTGAGCCACCCCCACCCCAACTGTTCCCAGCAGTGTGTTAGCATCTATTACGGGCCCTGCTTTAACCCTCATCACAATCTGTAATAATTTTATTAATCATTTGTGTTTAGCCCATGGTTTGAAAAACGAAAGATAACATTGGTTAAAACAATAACATCATGTCAGAATTTACCATTGTTACTGATATTAATGTCTCTTTTACATTTATACTTGCTCAAAGCAAAGTATACCCACAGAAGCATAAGGAAAGAATAATACAGGTTGAGGTAGAAGTAAATTAAACAGAGAACAGAAAACAAGAGAAAATGAAAATGAAACTTAAAAAAAATGATCTTTTTTTTTAAGATCAACAAAATTGGCAAGACTAACCCCACAAACCAAGAAGAAAATGATGAATGAAATGGGATGTTACTACTAGCCTTAGAGAAAGAAGCCTAACAACCACACAGAAGAGATTAAGAACACTATGCACAACTATATACCAACAAATTAGATAGCCTATGTGAAATAGACACATAACTAAAAAGACACAAACTACTGAAATTAACTCAAGAGTAGGAAATCTTAGACCTATAATGAGACTGAATTGGTAATCAAAGTTTTCCCCCAAATAGTCCAGATATAAATGGCTCCATCAATGAGCCCTATCAGACACTTAAAGGAGACCAGCAATCCTTCACAAATTCATCCAAAGAATAAAACACTTTCCAATTTATTCTATAAAGGCATTAATACCCTGATACCAAAATCAAACAAAGTCATCAAAAGGAAACGGAGCTGGGTACTGTAGTGCACACCTATAATCCCAGCAGCTTGAGAGGCTGAGACCGGAGAGTTCAAAGTCAGCCTCAGCAAAAGCAAGGTGCTAATAAGCAACTCAGCAAGGCCCTGTCTCTAAGTAAAATATAAAAGGGCTGGGGATGGGGCTCAGTGGTTGAGTACTGCTGAGTTCAATCCCTGGTACCCAAAAGAAAGAAAAACGAAAAGGAAACTACCAATCAACACTCCTTATGAATATGGATATAAAAGTCCTTGACAAAATATAAGTGAACAACACCTAAAAACACATACGAGGACTGCAAAAACAAATACAAGACAAAAGAAATACACATTAAACTATAATGCGTTACTGAAAAGAATTAAAGCTACGAAGCACTTGAGATGGCAACACTCCCCAGGCTGATCCCCAAAAGCAATCTGTCAAAATCCCACCTTGCCTTTCTGCAAATCAACAAGCCAATTCTAAATTCCTAAGAAAATTCAAGAGCAGCCAAAAGAATCTTGAAAAAGGACACAGTGGAGGACCAGTCACTGTGATTTCAAAGCTTAATGGCAAAGCTGTACTGAGCAAGGCAGTGAGGTACTGGTACTGAAGGGGAGACAGACTTGTCGGTCAAACAGGAAAAAAAAAAAAAAAAGAAAATAACTCTTGGAGAAATGTAAATCAAAACCCAAACAAAATCCGACTGCACACTAGAATGGCTACCAAAAAAAAAAAAGAAGAAGAAGAAGAAAAAGAAGAAGAATAGTGATGGGCTGGGGATGTGGCTCAAGCGGTAGCGCGCTCGCCTGGCATGCGTGCGGCCCAGGTTCGATCCTCAGCACCACATACAAACAAAGATGTTGTGTCTGCTGAAAACTAAAAAAATAAATACTAAAAAAAAAGAGAGAGAGAGAGAGAGAGAGAGAGAGAGAGAGAGAGAGAGAGAGAGAAATGCACTTTAAAAAAAAAGAAGAATAGTGTTATCAAGGGTGTGGAAATACTGGAGACTCATAAATTGCTGGTGGGAATGTAAAATGGAGTAGTCACTTTGGAAAAGTTTGGCAGTTATTCAAAAAAATATATACAGGCCTGCTCACCTAGCATGTGCAAGGCCCTGGGTTCGATTCTCAGCACCACATAAAAATATGTAACAAAATAAAGGTATTGTGTCCAACCAAAAAATAAATATTTTTTAAAGTATATACAGAATAACCATATTATATATGGATTCTACTCCTATTCATGCAAGAAAACTAAAAACATGCATACAAATCTGCACATCTATGTTCATAACTCATAATAGCCAAAAGGTAGGGAAAACCAAACAAAATATGGTGAATAATTTTTTTCCAGGAATAAAACTACAGGAATGATGAAACATACCACAACATGAACCTTGAGAACTAACGCTAAGTGAAAGAAGCCAGATACACAAGACCATATATTTTAGTATTCCATGTATAGCAGATATCCAAAATAGGCAAATCTATAGAATCAAATGTAGATTAGCAGTTGCCAAGGGCTGGGAGGGAACAGAGTGTCCCTTCTAAAATACATGAGGTTTCTTTATGGGGTGATGGAAATATTTTGGAACTAGATGGTGGTAATGCTTACACGATTCTGAACATAGTAAAAGAAAACCATATAGCTTAAAAGAGGAAATCTATGATGTTGGAATTATGTTTCAAAGTTTAATTCATTTTGAGGTGTACTGCACCCAGCTTCTCGATATTTTAGGCCAACAAACAATAAGAAGAGGAGTACACTGGGCGTGGTGGTGCACACCTGTGATTGCAGGTACATGGGAGGGTGAGGCAGAAGGATAGCAAGTTCAAGGACAGTCTGGATGACTTAGCAAGACTCTGTCTCAGAATAATTAAAAGAATTGGGGAAATAAAAGGGGTGGGGGGGGGGAATACTGCATGGTTTTGTGTTCCTATTCCATAAATCTTTTCTAATGACTTTACCTGAAGTCCTCTTTAAACACTATGTAACCACAAGGTAAAATGTGATCTTTGCTCCAGAAAAACCTTTATATTTCCTAGTTCTGTCAAGTTTAACATTTCATTTATTAGCATGTGCTGCATATGTATGTGTGGGAGAGGGACAGAATCAACAGCAAATGAAGCAAACAATCAATGACAGGTGGTGAGTCTAGGTAAAGGGTGTGTGTTTTTTACTCCATTTTCATTCTTACAGATTTTCCTAGTTTGAAAATATTCCAAATAAAATGTTTACAAGAGAAAATCACTAAGACTTATAAAAATTTGAATGTTTAAACACACTTATTCTTTTAAAAAGCCAGATATAATGGTATGCCAAATACTGGTTACAGAGGCGGCTGGTATACTTACTGCTGCCCCAGATTAACCGTGACAAGAACAATGAGCTGCTGACGTGTCTGTGACTACAGTGTATTATGGCCATCTTAAAAATGTCAGTTAAAATCATTCGCTTACGCCAACTCAGCTATTATACAGGGATTTTATCTTGTGTAATTTCCAATAATAAATATTACAAGAAACTTGGTTTATACATAACATGTACATTGTGGATGCGTAACAAATACATTAGGTTTCATTCTAAATATTATCCGTATCTTACATGCTTTTTCCCACATGTTCAAAAACTAAGAAACTAGAAAATAAAGAGATTAAACCCAAAGAAGAGGAAATAAAGAATATAAATTAAAATAGGCATTTGGCCAGTAGTAGACCATCTGCGCAGCTTGCATAAAGCCCTGGGTTCAAAATTCCTAGCACCTCAAATAAATAAATAAATAAACAAACAAACAGCAGAAAACAGAAAAATCAAAGGTACCTTTTTGTTTAGGAAGATTAATGAAATTCATTGGGCTGGGGCTGTACTTCAGTGGAAGAGCACTTGCCCAGTAAGCACAAGGTTCTGGGTTTGATCTCCAGCACTACTAAATAAACAAGTAATTAAGTAAAATGGGTAATCCTCCACCTAGACTAGTCAGTTACAAACCAAAAGGGAGAAGCCATGCATTATGAGCACACGATCTCCCTGGATACCACTACATTTTCTAGAAATGCTAGAAGGCTGTTAGGGAATATCATTAACAGTTCTGTTTACAGTAATTCAGATCAGGTTATGGTGGACAAATGCCTTTCCAAGACTCAACATGCCAAAGGTCACAAGGGAAAAACTGCTTAATTTGAATATTCCTGTATGTACCAAAAAAATTTATTTTGTATTTTAAAACTTCACAAATAAAATTCCAGGCCAAGATATACTCAATGATGATATCTCCCAAATATTTAAGAAAAAAATATTCAATATAAACTCTCCCAGAAAAGAGGAGCAAAAAACTTTCCAACTCATTTTATCAACCCAGCATCACTCAGATCCCTGAAGAGCCAAAGACATTAAAAGAAAAACTGCAGAAAAATATCAGATCTTTGTTATTATAGATGTGAGACCTTTTGTCAAAATTTCAGGAAATATAATCCATCAATGAACCAAGAAAAAAAAAAAAACAACAAATATCATGACCAAATGGAGTTTATCCCAGGAATGCAATATTGGATTAACATTTTTTAAAAAAGAAAAAGTCAACCTAAAAAAAGACTTCAAGAAAACAATCATCTCCAAAAATGAAGAAAAAGCATTTGACAAAATTCATCGTACTTTCATGATAAAAGATCTTGGCAAATCATGAATAAAAAGACTGATAAAAGGCGTGCACAAAAGAAGCACAGTCAAGATCATAATCAACAGTAAAGGACAAAATAGATCAATCTAAGACCAGAATAAGGAGAGGATTCCATCTTGTAGCACTCCTGCTCCGGTCATACTGAAAGAAGGCAGGAAAAGGAAAGAAATTACAGAGTTTGGAACAGAAAATAAAACCATTTTTTTGCATACAAACAATACAATTTGAAATGTAGAAAATCCTAAGAATCCTACAAAATTTTACAGAATAAGCAGGTGAGCCAAGTGGCAGAAAAAAGAGCCACATTGCATCTCTTAATACCAGCAAGAAATGACTCTAAAATGAAAAATCAAAACCACTCACATTCCTAAATATATGGAACACTAAAGAATGCATTCAGCAAAACATGGGTTGGAACAACTCAGAGAACAGCTAAGTGAATTGAGGGACCAACCATGTACTTGAACCAAGAGACTCAACACTGTGAAGACACCTAGCCCCCCAAATTGATCTAGACATTCGATGCAATTCTAGTCAAAATCTTAGCAGACTGCTTTGTAGGAATTCACCAGATGATTCTAAAATGTATACGAAAAAGCAAAGAACTTAAAAATGGTGAAAACAATTTTGAAAAAGAAAAAAGACTGGAAGATTTCACACTGCTTGACCTCACAGCGCAAAGCCACAATAATCATGACAGTGTGACACTGACAAAGACAGCAGACTCCTAGAGCAGAAGAGAGGCTCAGAAACAGACCTTAACAAACAAAGGTGCCAAGGCAATTCATTAGGAAAAATAACTGTCTCACAAAACCAAGCTGACACAAATGGAAAGCCACATTGGAAAGAAAGGAACCCGGATTACTCAACTCTTGGGAAAAAAGTCAAACTGAAATGAATGACAGAAATTCGTGAGCTAAAATTCTAAAACTTGTTTAAAGGTGGGGGGGGTGTTAAAAAATTTAGTATCCTTAAGTTTGACAAAAATTTTTTAAGATACAACCCTTCCAAAACCCAAAACACTCCATGAATTACAAAAAAATGAGTTTTCAGGCCAGGCATAGTGGCGCACGCCTGTAATTTTAGCGGTAGGGAAGCTAAGACAAGAGGATAGCGAGTTCAAGTCATCCTCGTGGATGGAGAGGCGCTGAACAACTCAGTGAGACCCTGTATCTAAGTAAAATACAAAATAGGGCTGGGGAGGTGGCTCAGTGGTTGAGGGCCTATGAGTCCAATCCCTGGAACCCACCCACCCCCTGAAAAAAAAAAACAAAAACAAGATTTCATTAAAACATTTTTTTAAATTTCTACTTTTCAAGAGGCTAAAGTAAAACTATAAGTCAGACTAGAAACAATATTTGCAAAATATTTATCTGACCAAGAGCTTGTATTAGAGGATATGTAAATAACTCTTACAACCAATAAAGAAAATTCAATTATAAAATGCAGAAAAAATATTTGAACAAGCATTTAAGAGAGGACAATATAAACAGCACATGAAATAAGGCATGTGAAAATAAGAACATGAAAAGATGCTCACAATCCTCAGTCATTAGGGAAATAAAAACACAATGAAATCCTACTGCCTATCAGGAGAATGACTGAAATTAAAAATCGCTACTGTGTCAAGTGTAAGCGAAGAATGTGGAGGACCTGGAACTCTAATATACAGCTGACTAGAATCGGAAAAGGTGCAACTACTTTGGAAAGCATTATTAAAACATATATATCCACCAACCAGGCATTTCATTCCTAGGTATCTGCCCAAGAGAAAATAAAATACATGTGCATGAGAAACTGGTACATGAATATTTAGAGAAAACAACTCTCATTTGAATCTATGGGTGAACGGATAAACAAACTGAGCCATACCCATTCACACTATGGAATACTGTGCAGCAATAAAAAAGAATACTCAAAACACACAACATTAGAGGAATCTCTCAATAAAATAATTATGCTGAAGGAAGGAAGGAAAAAAAAGTACTATACATTTCTATTGATATAGAATTTTAGAATATGCAAACTAATCTGTAGTGCCATAAAGCAGACAAGCTGTTGTCTGGGGTTGGATAAAGGGCAGAAGAGAGGGTAATGTGTTTATTATCTTCATTGTAATGGAGAGTATTGGTTTCACAGGCCAAAGGCCAAGCACTGGCCAAAGGTCAAAGCTGCATACCTTAAATATGTGTAGTTTATTGTACATTAATCATACTGTGATAAACCTGGTTTTTTGTTGTTAATGGGTGGGTTTTTTGTTTTGTTTGTTTCTGGTACCACAGATTGAACCAGAGGCACTTACACATCCTCAGATCTTTTTATTTTTGAAGCAGGGTCTTTGCTAAGTTGCTGAGGCTGACCTGGAGCCCCTGGGACACAGATTGTAACACCGTGCCCCACTGAAAAACCCATTTTTAAAAAGTCAAGATTTCTCCTTTCTTTTACATGGGACTTCTTTGATTTGAAGGATTCTAAATCACAGTCTTAAATCAACTACTTGAAGATTTTTCTCCAAAAATGCAACTATTCTCCTTGCCTTATACCTTTATATCCAACTGGTCTAATATACTGAAATGTTCCCTTTCAGAAACACATGTCTTGTGTGATGATGACAGCTAATGAACATCAATTATTACACTAAACAATGTTGTTCTTGTGAAATATTCAAAATTTCAGCACGTGGACAAAAAAAAAAAAAAAACCCCCACAGAACAAAACACATATCCAAACCTATCAAGCCATTACCTGACCGCTGGTTAAAGCAGCAATGGGGAAAATGCTGGCAAAGCTAAATAGTGTACATTTTTATTTGGATGACAGTCAAGTAAATATTTACATAAATAAAATTGAAAAAGGGACATACTAAGCTGAGTATGTGGTATGCTTCAGTTAGAGAACGAGCCAGGGTGAAGTGCGGCAGTACATTTTATGGACCTGCCTACTTCCCCACCCTTCCTCTCCCTGGCTTCTCCCAGAATGCCTGCGGCTTCTGCAGCTCCAGTCCTCTCCAGTACCTGGGTCCTCCTGTCTCTCAACTTCCTCCTGCTCCTGATACCTGCTGCACACTCCAGGCCTGAGCACTGGGGTTAGGTCTCTCTTCAGGATATTCTTCTTCAGGCTGAGAGAGCAGGTAACCCAGCAGTTTATGAGAAAGACTTTTGATTTTTTGCAAGGTTCAAGGGCACCTCAGAAGTCCTCTAGAAGCCCAATGCGTTTGGAGTGAGAAAGCGGGGGTGGGAGTGGGGAGGGGTGTCTGCTGGGCTGCAAGGTCAGGTTTACTACATCTGCATTCTGTTTTATCCACTGGAGATCCCAGTCCAGTTTCTTATCACCATGGAATTAACCCTGCTCAGTAATCTGAGAGAGAGGCTGGGCTTCATCCTGATTCACAAGTGTCCTAACAGCCTTGGCTTACAGAGGGGAGTGGAATTAAACTGCACAGAGCCACCCAGGCCCAGTGGGACATTTAAAGTTCAGATGACAGACCAAGAAGAGCAGAAGCAGACAGCAGGAGAATCCAACAATTCAACTGATGGTAGACACTCATATTAAGCACAACCAGACAGATTTAAAAAGTCAAACACCGCTTTAAAAGAAATTAAGGATCTAAAGTGGTTAAAAAAGCATGGCCTCATTTTGGGTTAGCATGCAGGTTTAATGTTAAATTGAGTATGTGTTATAATTAGAGGGAAAGATTTTAAGAATGTTTATCTTTGTTAAGTAGTGTAAGCTATTTTTACTAGTAACTGTGCCTTTTGTAAATATGTAATCCAATATGTTACTGTCAGTCTTTAATAGCTTATTCCTCATGTGACATACAAGTTTAAAGTACTGTCCAATGAGATTTTAAAATGAAATCAGATATTCATCTAAATGTGAGTTTTTTATAAAAAGAAGGAAAAAAAAGTAAAAGATGCCAAGTTTGGCAGGTTCCAAAATCAGTGACGTTTTCATCAAAAACCAAAACACCCAAATTCTGTTGTACCCACATACTCACTGTTTTACTTACATATAAATTGTATATTTACTATATTATAAACTTATTAGTTTATATAAACTATAACCAATAATTACTACAAATTTATTAGTCTTGTTTTACTTTTTGATTACATTAATGTCTGATCATCGTTGTACTCTTTCCCCTCACTAACCAGGCACAGATCCTAAGTTACCTCTAGCTGCCCTGGTTTGCTTCAAAGCTCCAGGGATACCATTTTTGGTGCTGACCACTGGCTAAAAACAGAAGGCACCAGTTAACTCAAATGATAGGGAGGGGCCAGGTTATTTTATGTTCTCACTGTAGGGTGAGTCATTTACAAACCTCAATTTCACAGTTCTGGAATCCAGGGAGCACTGAGCAGGTTTAAAGAGGTTGGAGAAATGAGACAGAAGCTAAGCCCCAGCCCGTGCTAAGCCCTGGAAGTTAGGTGCTACTTCCCCCCACTTTCTAGTAACTTGCCCAGGGTCACACAACTTGGAACTGGCAGAGTTACAAGAGTCAAGAGGACAGCTCAGGTCAGTCTCATATTCAAGCTCAGGTTGCCTCTCAGCAGCCTCCCATCCATGCAAGGAGTCTCCAAATAAGCTCAGCTTCTTGACGTAGAGAAAGCTCATGGCAAGCTAGTACAACATCACGTTGGTCCCCAGTATGTGCCGAAACACCCTCTGCAGGAGCGAGGCCCCATGGGATCCTGCATGTTGCAGCGATCCATGGGCTAGTGATTTAAATACCTGTTACAGAGAAGGCAGGTGGATGACCAGATCATGACGACAGACAGAATCTGAGATGACGATGCAACCAACATGTGAGTGACAATGCTGGCGCAGGCACGGAGAGGTGAAAACTGAAGCTTTCAAAAGTCACCAAGGAAGAAATGGTGGAGATCTGAAGTCTACAGTTTAAAACAGGCAGCACCACTGTCAGGCAGCAGTGGTCTGTGAGGGGGAAGAGAAAAGACAGCACACAGGTCCTTTGGAAGCCAAGAGAAGGGGTCCAACAGAGTCAAGGTTGCAGAGAATGGGGAAGACAAGGGGACTTTCAAATAAGCCCCCATATTTGGCCAACTGAGAGCCACTGGAAAGTCTTTAGAAAGGTTTCTGAGTGGCAGAGAGAAGGGAGACTACAAATGGGTTTCCTGGAAGATCACGAGAACAGGGAAGGGTGAGCCTTGGGAAGAAGAAAGGCTCTTTCAGAAGGATAAGTACAGAAACACGCAGGTGCAACACAAAGTGAGGCTGACAAGAGGGGTGAGAGAAGTCCGAGCCAAGACTCGGGGTCACCTGTGCCTGGGCAGAGTGCACGGGGAGGGGAGAGGCAGGGGATGGAGGCAGATGGGCAGAACCAACTGCTGCAACCACCTAGCCCAAACAGTGGCCCTGACTCTCCAACGGGGAGTTTCTGCCAGACCTTTTCCATAGTGAACTTTAACATGCAGAAAAATTTAAAGAATAATTTTTTGCCAGATTTGTTTCAGCACATCCCATATCTATTTACATATATTTTTTCCATTTTTCTTCTTTGTCCAAACCATCTGAAAGGAAACTACAATTCCTTGTAAACACTTCCTGTGTGGATCCCTAAGAACAAAGACTTTCTACTACATAATCATAATTCTATTATCAAGCTCCAGTGTTTCAATATTGATACTTAATATTAAAGATATGAAGATATATAGCCTATGTTTAAGTTTTCTCAATTGTCTACTCAAAACTGTCCTTTATGGGGCTGAAGACATAACTCAGTTGGTAGAGTGTTTGCCTTGCATGCACAAGAGTTCAATCCCTAGCACCCCCCCCCCAAAAAAAAAACCAAAAAACAAAAAATGGTTCTTTATCACCAGTTATTTATTTATTTTGGCAGTCAGAATCCAATTATGGATCATGCATTATATTTGGTTTTAACAGCTCTTTATTTTCCTTTAAATCAAAACAGTACCTTCAAATATATTTTCTTTCATGAAACATTTTTTTAAAGAATCAAGTCTTAGTGTTATAAAGACTGTCCCACAATATTGATTTGATATAGTGTTTCATGACCAAATTCATATTAAAACATTTTTGGCAAGAACAATATATGAAAGATACACACACACCAAGAGGCAGATATCAGTCTGACAATGCAGATGAGCTAAAGTGGCTTGTGATTTCTGCAGTAACCACGAGACCTTTCTATAATAAAGATGACTTTTTCCCTTTGTATTTAATAAATAATCCATAGAAGAACTTTGAGCTCCACCTTTCGCCAATGACTTCAGCATCCACTGCCTGAATCAACGATTACAGTGCTGGCTGTGAAACGGTGGCTTTCTAATTCAACCTCATACCTTTACTGCATGACATTCTGTGGCCATCTTTGCCTCCCTCTGCCCTTGTCAATTTTGAACATCACTATGTACTTATGGATTCTTCTCCCATTATAACTGACTATTGTCATCATTCTTTTCTGATATTCAAATGCCCCAAACTTGGCTAATGGGAATCCCTTGAAGCCAGCTACTATGTCCTCCTAACAAGTGCCCATTAGTCCTTAAGCACCTTCTTTAAGGCATAATAAAATGTTCCAGGATCACCTTACAGTTTTTCTGAGTTCTAGATAATTTTACTAGTAAAATCTACAACACATAATGCTGAAACTGCTTAAAAATAAATGACTAATACTATACAAATAATTCCTCATCATAGGAAAAATGATCTCCCAGGTGATTTTAAAAAACCAACATCAGAAACAGGCAAGAAATATTATATGAAACCTAAAACTAACATCCCTTAATAATACAAACACCAAAATTCTTAACTTTTTAACCAATCTGAATCCAGCATTATTTAAAAAGGAAAAATAGATAATAACCAGAGGTAATAAATAGGAATGTAAGGTCAGTTTAAATTGTTTTTGAATCAATGCATTTTAACATATTAACATTCTAAGAAAAGTTAAAACCATCTCAATATATAGAAAAGGAATTTGACAAAAATCCAACAATTCGTGACAAAAACTATCAGTGAACTAAGAATAGAAAGAACTTCCTCAGCCTGATTATGAGCCTCTATGAAAAATCTGCAAATAACATCATACTTAAAATGGTGAATGACTGGGGGCAAGGGACTGTGGCAGGAGGATCCCAAGTTCAAGGCCAGCTTCAGCAACTCAACAAGACCCTGTCTCAAAATTAAAAATAAAAAGGCTAAGGATGTAGCTCAGTGGTAGAGGCCCCCTGAGTTCAATCCCTAGTCCCCCAAAAAAAAGAAAGAGAAAAAAAGAGCTACAATAATCAAGACAGTGTGGTACTGATAAAATGACTGACATGTAAGTCAGCAGAACAGAACTGAGAATCCAAAAACAGACATATGTGTGTGTATATATATATGGCTTACTGAATTTTCAAAAAAGGTGACAAAGCAATTCAATGGCAAATAAATCTTTTCATTAATTGTGCCATAATAGCTAACATCTAAATGCAAATAATTAATATTGATTCCTACCTCGTACCATGCATAGAAAGATCTCAGAATAGATTGGAGAAATAAACAGAATAGTTTAAACTATAATATTCTAGAGAAACACATAGGAGGAGTAAATCTTTGTGACAAGGACACAAAAAGCACAAACCATAAATGAAAAAGTTGAAAAACTGGACTTCATTCAAATGTAAAACATTTCCTCTAAAAAAATTGTTTAAAAAAAATGAAAAGGCTGAACATACACTGGGAAAAATTATTAGAGCTATATACATACACATAAAAATATTGCACATGTATGTATATAAAATATGCATCTATAATTAAAAGATTCTTACCCATGATATATAAAGGGTCTTCAAAAGTTACTAAGATAAACAATTCAATAAAAATTGGGAAAAGAATTTTTTTATTAGCTACACATGACATTACAATGATCTTGGCAATTCATACATTTGAATCAATTGGGGTATAATTTCTCATTTTGGGGAAAATTTTTTTGACTAAAAAATAAAAGATCTTGTAAGAGTAGCCCCAAAAGCACATGTAAAGATGTCCAATATCATTAGCCATTATGTAAACACAAACCAAAACCATAATGAAACACCTCTACACACCTACCAAAATGAATGACAGGTATGGACAAAGACATCCTGCAAGAACAACTGGATGCCAGGCATAGTGGTGCACGCCTGTAACTCCAGCTATGCGGGAGGCTGAGGCAGGATCACAAGGCGCAGGCCAACCCAGGCAACTCACCAAGACCTGTCTGAAAATAAAATAAAAAGGGCTGCATAGCTCAGTGGTGGTGCACTTGCCTAGCACGTACAAAGGAGGCCCTGGGTTCAAGCCCCAGTACTGCCAAACAAAGAAAAAATGAAGAGGAAAAAAGTTTTTCTTCTCTATATAGTGGTAAGTCCGTTCAAGTTCAAAATATTTGGACGTGGGGTGATTAATATTTGAGAGAATAACTTATTTCTCAAATAGGACTGTTTTCCTGAAGACAGTTCTCACCCACAGGCTCACACACAAACATGGTACATACACAATCCACTTCCAAGAAACCTGGCAAACCCAGTGTTCACATTCCTGGACGTTGTGCCACTACGCGGGCAGCAACAACCCACACCCATCACACCACACAGCTGCAGTTGGAGGTCTCCTCTTCCTCACTCAGGAGCGCTCCTACATCCCCAGACCAAAAAAAAAAAGACACTAAAGGAGACCACCATCTCCGAGTTCAAGAACACTGCTGTTCAATTTAGGAAGCTGGGAAATTGTCATGGCATTCCACCTTACTCTAGATTACTCAAGGCTGATCTCTGGCCTCCACTTCCCTGCAGTGTTGCGCAAATCACTTCCTATTACTAAAGTGGTATGCTAGTCGCACAGCTCTCCTGTACAGTAAACGCATCCTACTGCAAACCAATCACAGGGAAATACAGCTAGGACCGAAGTCAATATTTTCCATAATTTCCTTAAAACAGTCAAATGAGGATTATTCAAGAAAACAAAAATCAAGTGCAACCGAGAACGTGAATAATAATCTACTTTTATTGTATTAACCTTGTTAAACACACACTTTTTTGTTATTTTTAATTATACTTGACAGGAGAGTGTATTTTGACATATCATACATGCATTGGATGTAACTTCCCATTCTGTGGTTGTATATACATGATGCTTAGTTATACTGATCCTGTATTCATATATGAACACAGGAAAGTGATGTCCTATTCATTCTATTCCCCCTAACAAATGCTTTAAATATAAAGTCCTAGACTAAACCACTCCTGTTGCTGTTTTTCCTTAAGCTACAACTTCACTTCAAGGAAGAAAGGCATTAAAAATAACCTGAGTAAAATGTCTAACCTCATCTATCGTGTGCCTCCTGCACAATGAACACTGTGCTAGACAATGCGCCTCTACTGTTTTCATTTAACCCCAACAAATCCTGGGAGGGAGAATCAAGTTTCTGCAACAGGGTCACAGATTGACTATTCCTTATCTGAAAGGCTTGGGACCAGAAGTGTTTTGGATTTCTGACTCTTTCAGATTTTGAAATATGTTGGGATCAGACCCAAGTCTAAAAACAGAAATCATATTTCATGTATATCTATGCAGACAGCAGGAATGGCATCTTACACATTTTTAGTAGGCCTGAATTTGGTGTGGGGGGGGGGGAGCAGTGCTGGGGATTGAACCTGGGGCCTCAGGCCCGCCACCCATGTTCTACTACTGAGACTCAGCCCCATCCCAGTGCCTGGGGTCTGATGTGTGGAGTTTTTCACTTTGCCATCGTTTCAGTGCCTAAAAGGCTTTGGACTCTGGAACATTCTGAATTTCAGATTTTTGGATTAGGGATGCTTAACCTTTAGTAATACTATTTAAAATATACTATTAACTCATATTAGGAAAGCATGGGAAAATACCAACTCTTGGGTCATAAACCCTAGTTACCTCACCCAAACTATGAACTATGGAAATATTTCTTGTTGAAATAGACACTACTGCTGAAACTGGGGCACATAACCACCACTTTCCCCACACTTATTGTCAGGGCCATTTATGGAGCCCCTCTGCTAAACACTTCTGGACAGCAGAATGACGAACCTGGACAGCTGTGAGAAGCCCTGTGACTGGGCACAGCTCATCCGATCTCACAAATAACACGGATTGTTTAAAAATTTCTTAGCGTAATGAAAGCTGCTTCTAAACATCTGAACAAATTCTCTTGTGAATATAGATTGTATAAAACTGGCCTAGCCCTATACAGATTAACTACAAAAGCTATTCTCTACCTTTCTCTTGCCTTCGCATGGAGAAATGATCTAAACATAATTCTGAATTCACCTCGAGATAGAAAATGGATGGTATTAGCTAAGTATCCTAGTGTAGCTCTTCAATTAGATCTAAAAATCTTAACGAGTAGAGAAATAATAAAACAAGAATAAACTGGTTAAGGAGTTGTTAGGTAGCAGTGAAATGCAGGCAAGGTCACAGGTGTTCTTTAAACTACTTTAGAATCTTCTTTAAAGTACTTCCAAAGTAAACAAGAAGGCAAAGAGTGATAGTTAAATTGTAAAAATGAAAAAGAAGCAAAAGGAGCTAATCGGGAAATATGTCAAGAGAAAAGGATTAAAGGACTAACTCTTGCCAGGGTCCACTGATGCTGACATGATTATGGCTAAAAGTATGTCCGTTTATCTGGGGAGGAAGATTCCTTCAGCAGCACAGGCACACTGAGGTAACTTCTGACCAGAGACTGACCCCAATGCCCACATTAACAAGGGACTGACTTGTAGATGAAGCCCCCCTAAATAGGATGGCCACCATGACAGTTCCAGAGAGGACCAACTAAGGCCCAAAACTCCACTGCCCAACGTGAAGGAGGAGTTGAACATCTGACTGATGAACGTTGCTGAAGGAGGATCCCAATTTTCAAATTAACCATAAAACAATAATAAAATAGAGGCCAGCATTGTCTCCTTCTTTGTCCTCTGCTTGGAGGTGGCCCACCCTCTCCCTTGAGAGTGCTTTTTGCTTTCCTTTATTTTCACCTCACTTTCACTTCTAATAAAGTTCTCTTGCATGACTTTTGGTATCTAACTTTAAATCTTTTGTCAGAACACAAGAACTGAGGTTTGGACTTTCAGGCCCCCTGCTTTCCTGTGACAGAGTGAACAAAACCTAAAAGACCTAATCAAAAGGAAATTCTGAAACTGAGTATGTGATTAACAAATTTAATTTCTTTGCCATCATTAATTTGATACAGTTCAATATTTTTCCCTCTATCATAAAGCAAATTTCTATCACCAATGTCTCATGTTAGACTGACTAACTTGGGATGGCAGACCGGACCCAGGGACCATGTGACCCTCGTGGTAAAGTGCTGGTCTCTGCTCATATCCAGCTCAGGCCAAACCTTTCTGGGGTGGTTAACACTGTCTGCAAGAGGCAAGTTCCCTTAAACTACCTCCTGAATTACTTTAAGAGAAAAAAAACCAAAAAACTTTTTTCTAACTTTTGAAAGTTTTACTTTTCAAATCTAATCTTTGAGTGTCCTGGTTTTTAAAATCCTTTGGGAAACCAAAGAAAACAAAACAAATAACATTTATCAACTCCTAGAGGTGAGGGATCATCTCCTCACCCCTGAGGCTTCAAAACCAAGTTAGTGTCCAACACTGGCCCTCCATACGTTTGTCAAGCTGAACACACGGCATACCTTCAGGCCAAGGAGCTGGTCTGGCCCGGCTGAAAATAACCTGGCCTGGCCTGGTGTTACATAATAGTCCAGATGGAAATGTAAGATGTATCTGTAAGAGCTGGGGCCTGCCTGATCCAGCACTCAAGAGTGCCACGCCTGCAGGCGACTGCAAGTGTCCTCACTGAATCAAAGAGGCACTCATACTAACCCCATTAAGACAGATCAGGAAGCTGAGGCGTGAGGTCTAGATAACCTGCTCAAGGTCACAGCCCAGCCCAGATTCCAAGGCAGCTGTATGTTAGTCTCTACAGAGAGATAGGCACCAGGATCCTGGTGTACAATGACAAGACTAATCTTTCACCAGAAAGACACACTCTGACCAAAAGGCCTCCACGAGTATTCACAGGTCTGAATTCAGCCACATCTGCCCATCACTTAAAACAAAGTTGCTGTCATTTTTGTGGTGCTAGGGATTCAACACAGGACCTCGCAGATGCTAGGCAAGCACTCTACCACTGAGCTACATCCCCAGCCCTAAAAACTACTTTCTAAAAAGGCACATTTCTACAGGTAGCAAGGATGGTAAGTCAGAACTGAAGGGGCAGTGTTTTGACTTGTAGTAAAACTGATGTACATGGACTGGGTCCTATGACCCTAACAAGTATCGCACTATTAGATAAGGTGATCAATACACAGGTTTGTGCATACAGTCAATTCAACTCCCTCCTGTGATACACACCTTGGTATGTATCTCTAACCTTACATTGTAATTATTTGTTTATAGCCGTCACCGAATGAGAAATTCTTGGGAGCTAATAGGTATGTCTTACTCATAAACATATTCCTGGAGCCCAGCAGTGCATTCTAAAAACCCTGGCTGCATGGAAGATGTACACTGATGGAGAATGGGAAGCACATTGTTCAGATGTGACCACAAAATGAAACGTTTTGAGATGGTCCCATTTATTTAAATTCTATACCAACTGGCCAAAAAAGAGAATTAAAAAATTAAAGTATAAAGATCACATGGAAATAAGGAAGTTTAATCAACTATTTATTTTTAAAATGTGTACTAATCAGCCAGGTGTGGTGGTGCATGCCTGTAATCCTGAGGCTCAGGAGGCTGAGGCAGGAGGATCACAAGTTCAGAGTCAGCCTCAGCAAAAAAGCAAGGTGCTAAGCAACTCAATGAGACCCAATTGCTAAATAAATTACAGAAAAGGGATGGGGATGAGGCTCAGTGGTCCAGTGCCCCCGAGTTCAATCCCTGGTACAAAAACAAACAAACAAACAAACAAACAAACAAAAAACCATGTACTGATCAAAACGGGCAATGGGAAATTTTTCAAGAGGGTTAAGAGTGCGGGGGAGGGGTTGGGGAGGGGAGCGGGCATGGGTAGACCAAGCAGAAGTTTAATCTCCTAACACTTCATGAAAATAAAATAAAACTCCACACTGCTGGCATACAGCTTTAAGTGTACTACCTTTGATTATACGTCCATTTTTTGTTAAACTTGAATTTTCTGAAGCCTTTTATAAGCAAAATTTTAATCTTCAAAATAACCAGATTCACATCTTCATTATATTTCTAATTGTTGTAAAACACACTTGCTAAAGTAACTTCAGTCCTCAAATGTAGGTTGGAAACCACTGCCAGATAGGATGTCCCCCATATCTAATTAAGCACTTAAACTTTGACTTTATTGCCTTGTCTTGAAATTTGAAGTTATTTTCTTACTGTATTTATCATACTTGTTTTAATCATCTGTTTTCTTTAAATGCAATCAATTCCAAATGGATTACCTATTCTTTACCAGTGACTTTGGAATTATTCATTTGTTTGTCTTATTAAAAGTTATGGATTTAAAAACAAAAAACCACACATACTTTCATTACCATTTAGTCTAAGAGAAAAGCAATTTGTCCAAGATCACAAGCTGTAAGTATCAGAGCAGGGAGCAGGGAGCATGGTGCTTTTCACTTCAGTCCCCCCATGCTGTCTTGTCTCCCACAGAAAACATCCTATTGTGATGTCTTGTTACCACTTTTCAAGTTTTTTTTTTTTTTTCCTTAAGGTGGAGACAGGGAGAAGAAAACAAAATCCAACTCTCCCTTTGAGACACAGACACATTATAACAAAATGACAGTGTCTTACTGCCTAAGACCCCAAACAGGTTATTTATTCTATGCAAAGTCATTTCAAAAAGTGTTTGCTCAGCTTATGGACTCCAAAAGTTTCATTCAAACTAGACATTTTGCTCATAAGGAAGAAACAGTCCTGCCAACAGGCACGTAAACCCCACATGTTAGCTGGAAGTCCCTTTAGGGCATTCTGCCATTCCCAGTGTCCCCAGCAGCTGGCCTGTCCTGGCAGGTCTGCCTGCAGGCGTGCTCACCACCCCTGAAAGCTCTTGCAGGGGTACCAGCCCAGAGTGGGCAACCACCAAATACAAGTTAATGAATTAACCTGCCAGCATGCAGTCTAGCCTGGAGACAGGTAAAAACTGAGGTGTGACTACCAGAGAAGGGCTCAGAGGGTCCTGTTTAGGGGCAATTTTTTTTTTTTTTTGAGAGAGAGAGAGAATTTTTAATATTTTTTTTTTTTTAGTTTTCAGTGGACACAACATCTTTATTTTATTTTTATGTGGTATTGAGGATTGAACCCAGCGCCCCTCACATGCCAGGCAAGCACGCTACGCTTGAGCCACATCCCCAGCCCAAGGGGCAATATTTTTAAATCAGATTTGTTTAATTGATTCAGTCTTTAATGTATCAAGTATTGACATTTTAAGACAAAACGAACTTCTGAGGTAAACACAGGGCTGGTCACACATCTGTGGGTTGGGTGTAATTCACTTTCAACTGAGCTGGGATTTACTGAGCACGTGCTGTGTACCTTGTTCCATGCAGATAACAGTAGGCCCTTCTATCTCCCTGTAAGGAGGCCTCCTTGGAGAAGGAGTTCCACCCTGGTAGGGGAGCTGTTCAGACAAAACCCCAAGTCTTCAGAAAGAATGCCAAGCGCTGCCATGTGCTGGTGGAGAGTCCATGAGATACCAGCAGTGCTCGCCGGCCTCCTGTGGTGACAGGCTGACTGCAGTGAGCTTCAGGCCACCAATACCTCGGGATCACACTCAGTCCCCAACTCAGCACACACACAAGCCAGTTTATTGAGGCACGTCGGCCCCCCTCAGAACAAGGAGGATATGACGGTTAATCAGCTGACAGACCCACTGAAGAACCATCTGCTGCCTGCTATCACAGCCGGGCACGTACACGTTAGCTGTTATCTGCCGTCCCACAAGAAGCCACCCAGCAGGCCCTATCTCAAAGCTAGCCCCTGAAGAGGGTCAGCGGGGTATGTGTGCTGATAGACAATCGCACCATCACCAGCTTCTTCCAGCTGCAGGCCCTGCTCCTGTTTGGGCCCTGCCCACCCACACTCCCCAGCTCCTTCCTCACAGCCTCCCCTCTGACCGTCTGTCCCTCCTCGGTCTCCAGAGGCCCTAAAAGCCTAGCTTGCGTTTTCAAAAGCATATTCTTTTCCAGATCCTCATGAAGGGTGCTTCCTGGCTCCTCTGCTCTCTTGGAATGTGGCTGTGTGCTGGCATGCCTCCTCCCAGGCTGCCCGCCCCAGGTCCTGGAGCACTCACTCTGAACGTCAGAAACGCATCCACACAGGCGCACCTGGTGAGATGACTCCACAGGGCACTGTGTGCAAAACTCCTGAACAAGACAAGACGCAGCCACGAGAACCCACAGGGACACAACTATGAAACTGAAAGCCGAGCCCACATTCTCTTCCAAGCACCTGGCATCTGACGTGTATTCTCCCTTCCTTTTTTCCTTTTGCAGTACTAGGGCTTAAGCCCAGGCCCTTGCACATGCTAGGCAAGGCCTCAGCCACTAAGCCACACCCCTGCCCTCCATGGATTGCTTTCTTTTTTCCTCCTTGTCACCCTCCACCCAGGGTCTAAGCTGCCCAGGTTGGCCTTGAACTTGTAATCATCCTGCCTTACCTTCTGAGTAGCTGGGATCACAGGTGTTCATCACTGCACCCAGTTGTAGATTCTCCCTTTGAAGAAGTCTTTCACAAAACCCTGGACTACCTGGGGTTACAAGTAATGAAAAACCATTCACGTCTCTGAATTTTACTGAGCTCATTGCAGGACAACCTGTGTGAGGCAGAGCTGTGCAGGGAGCCGAGGGTGTACCACCAGGTCAGTCTACCTCTACCAATCAAGACGCTGCCACGTTCCATTCCCTGCTCCTTCATGACTGAGCATTACTGTAACAGAACTGCTGCAGTCAGTAATGTTTCCAGGAATCTGCTATAGTGAGCTAGAGGCTCACTCATCCCCAGGGGCACGCACTTGGGAAAATTTGATTTTCTGTTGGAACTCACAGGGACATATACTGGAATGGAAAGAATTTTAAAACTATTAAAAACACAAAGCTTAAAGAAATGGCTACCTCATTGGGGTATGTCCTCAGGTCCCCATGAGGATGTTGACGGCTGATCAAGAGACAAAAAGCTTCAGGCAGTTTCTTTTATGAGGTAAGAAGGGTAGGACAATGTAAAGGGACACAGACTGGAAGGAAACAGAGAACAAAGGCAGGAGGTCTTCTCTGTAAAGACACCAGAAAACTAACTTCATTCAACCTACACAAAGTGCCCACGATTCCAGCAGATGGGTGTCCATTTTAGAGGTGAATGTAGGCCACAATCAAATAATTTCCTCCAAGGACACGTACCGCCAGTAAACAATAAGCTAATGCATAAGGAGAAGCCATCCATCTGCAACACTTTGACCTTGATTGTTCACTGGGCACTGGACCCCAGGTAGCAGCCAGCAAGGTGGAAGAAGAGGTGCTGCACTGATGGGACTCCAGGTCCCAGGACTGTGGCCAGAGGAGGAAGATAACTCAAGCCCACCCTGCGGCAAGAGCACAGTGCCGTGTTCTGGCCCCCTTCTGACGGTCTGCCCTGCTGGGCACATCCGAAGCATTTTCCCCCGGGGATGTGCCGGTACCAGCAAAGCAAAGACTGCAGCAGCAACAGCCACCACACACCTTCTGGCCTGACTCTGCTCTGGAACTGGCCCCACTGACCTACTGACACTCAATCCTTCTCGGACAAATAAAAGCCGGTTTATCTGGTTTATAAAGTAGCTTGTGAGAGGGATAAGCACAAAGAATGATTAAAATTATTATACGTCTTGCACATGACTTCTGACTTAAACTACTTTAGAATTTTACCCGAAGAGGACAGGACTCAAATACTACACAAAGACAGCTATGGGCGCAAAAATGACAGCCTTATTGCTCAGAGCATTACTGTTCCATATGAAATACATTCACGCCCCACAAAGGATCCCGGAGAAAGGTCAGGGAGGAAGCCCTGGGCCTACGACAATGATATTGGTCAGAAAGGGCTGAGACTGCTGGCACGTGGAGGATGACACTGCTGAAGGCTGACAGGAAGACAAACACAGGAAGTGAGCAGCTGCTGGGGTGACATACAGCAACAAGGAACACAGGAGGCCATTATGTGCTTCTACAGGGGAAAAAAACCCAAAATATAGGGCACGGTAGTTGGTACTTGCTAAAGCTAACTTAGTGGCTCAGTCACTTTACAAGCTTCACAGATGGCCAGATGAGACAGGCTAAGAAATTCTCAAAATGTTGTGAGTGCTCCACAAAAATTAATTTGAGCCATATCTAAAATTATTTGAAAATAATCTACCTCTTAATGCTATGAGAGCCAATATAGACACAGCATTTTTTTTAAGAACGGATTTACTGTCTCATGGTTTCTAATAATATGTTTTCATGCATGTAGGTTAAGAAAATGCTAATAAGACCATTCTTCTTCACTGTAAAAAGATAAATGTCTGAGGCAGAGAACAGTGATGCTACACGCCACTTATCTGTGGTGCACAGAACAATGACCACTCTAAGATGTCCGCATCATCATCTCAGGATCCCGAGAATATGTCAGATCACACAGCAAAAAGGAATTCAGGTGGCAGATGGAATTAAGGCTGTGAGTGACTGATTTTTAAGAAAGGGAGGTTACTCTGTATTATCTGGGTGGGCCTGATGTCCTTAAAAGTGGAAGAGAGAAAAAAAAGAGAGAGTCAGAGACAGCAGTACAAGGAGCTGATCCCACACTGTTGGCTCTGAAGATAGAGACAGGGGCCCCAAACCAAGGAAGCTTTAGAAGCTCCAGGAAAGAGCTTAAGAGATTCTTCCCTAGGGCATCCAGAAAGAAACACAGCCCTACCAACGTTTCAACTTTAGCCCAGTGATACTCATTTCAGACTTCAGATCTCTAAACCTATAAAATAATGCATCTGTGTTGTTGAAAGCCAGTAAGTTTGTAGCTCGTTGTTACAGCAGCAGCAACAGGAAACTAATACACTATCTCATCCTACATAAATTAACAGAAGTTTTTCTGTAGCAAAAGGTTCAGGAGTAATACCAGAAAATAACAATCCTGTTCATACTGAAGAGGAGAAACTGATCTAGACAGCCCGACCTGTTTCTGGGAATGATGGCGCAACAGGGGCCAGGGTACCCCCAGCCTGAAAAAACCCAACACTCAATACTGAATACATTAAATGAGAGTTTTCAGAACCTGAACACCAGCTGACAAAGGACCTCAACCCTGAGAGGCGGCAAACAAAGAAGATGAGACCTACCATTCCCTCAGCTTACTGCCTTGAGTTACTAGGTGTTATGATCAGAATGAGAAGTGCTCCCCGCCCAAACTCAAGAGACTATATAGCAATGTTCAGAAGTAAAATGATTAGATTATGAGAGCTGTAATCTACCTGGTGGATTAATCCATTCAATGGAGTAATAATTTGAAAGGACAACTGCATGGGGTGGTAACTAGAGGCAGGTGGGTGTGGCTGGAGGAAGTAGGTCGCTGGGGGCACACCTCTGGGGTTTACACTTTGGTCCTGGCTCTTCCAGCTCTCCTTATTGGCTGCGATGAGTTGAGCAGCTTCCCTCTACCATGCCCTTCCACCATGTCCCACCTCACTAGGGCCCAGAGCAATAGGGTCAGCCATCCATGGACTGAGATCTCTAAAACCATGAGCCTCAAATAAGCTTTTCTCCTCTATGTTGTTCTTGTTAGATATTTTGGTCACAGCAACAAAAGCTCACTGACATACTAAGCTACAGCACGGGGAGGGTCGCCCAGTGGACTCCACAAGTTGAAGAGACACATACTGAGACTCCAAGGAAACCAAAGCAGCGAGAGAGTTCACAGGACAGAGTGCTGGGAAGGAGAGAAATGCACAGGGAAACTAAGGAGTGACAGTTCCCATCAAGTATGTGGCAAAGTACTGATCACATGTGGTTAACTAACCAACTCTGGGAAAGGAACCACACAGAGGGATCAGAGGTACTGAACCTGGCATTCACACAGGGTCAGGAATAGTGCCTGTTCCCACCAGTGACATTGGAAAAAAACACAGTTAATGGAATACTGGTTATAGTGCTCTCAAGGGTCTTGCCTTAGCCATGGAGAATAGTCCAAAACTGAGCACTGCTCCAGACCCACCTAAAGCAAGACTTCAGGGGCTGTGGATGTAGCTCTAGGGATAGAGCACTTGCCTAGCATGAAGCATGAGGTGTCAAGTTCAACTACTAGCATTATGCAAACACAAAACAAAACTCTTATTTAGTTGACAGATATGACAATAAAACAAGTATTACAAATGTACTCCTATGGTCCAAAAAGAAAGAAATGGAAGATATAAAAAAGAACGAAACTATACTTCTACAAAAGCACCATGTGTGAGGTGAAAAACTGCACTGGGTGAGATGAATGGCCAATTGTGCAACAGAAAAGAAAGAACCCTGAAGGCAGAGAAGACCACCTATGCCACACGGAGCAGTGGGTTCACTTAGCACCCTAGTATACAGATGACTGCAATCTATACTGGGATTGGGAAAAGATAGAAAAAATATCCTAAGCTTAACAAAAACTAGAAACCCACAGATCCAAGAAGATCCTTGGTAAACACTTGGAGGCTTCAAATCAAAAGAGTTCAGCTTCTTCCTAAAGAAACTACAAGAATGAAGATGAATGAAGAGCAAGTTATACCATCAGTAAGTAAAAGAAAACAATAAATACCCTGGTGAAATCGATGAGATAGAATGAGAGAGATAAAGCTGCTTTTTGGGGGAGAAGATTATGAAAATTGATAAAACTCTAATCAGACTGATCAACAGTAAAGGAGACAAATTATAACTATCAGGAATCACCTGCAGATACTACAGATATTCAAGAGATAGGAAGGAAACACTGTAGACAAGTTTGTCACATGACAACTTAAATGAATGGTCAAATTCTCTAAAAGACATTAATTACCAAAGCTCACTTGAGAAGAAATAGGTTAACTCTGACTAGCCCTATACCTTAAAAACTGATGGTGTGGCTAAAAACCTCCCCCAAAGAAAAGCCCAGGCCCAGATGACTTCAATGGTAATTCCTACCACATAGTTATGGAAGAAATGAAGCCAATTCTAAATAGGCACTCCCAAAAAATTAAAAAAGGAAAAGATCTAATGCCAAAAGCAAAGACATTGCAAGAAAACAGAACAGTATCCCTCATTTCCAAAGATGCAAATCTCCTAAACAAACTTTTTGTCAAAAAAATTCAAAAATACATCGAAAGGATATTATGACCAATTAGGAAATGCATTATTATCCTTAAAAAAAAAAACTAACAAGACACTTAAAAAGTTTTTTGATAAACTCAACCCTCATCAAACCAAACACAGGAGAACGTCCTCAATCCAAGAACAGGAAAATATGAAAAGCTCCCAGCTAACATGGTGCTGAGGGGTGAAGCAGAACACTCTCAAGACACACATGCCCACTCCTGGCACTTCCACTCCACCCTGTGCCGAAGGCCTCAGGCAGTCCAATCTGGCATGAAAAATAACAGGTATCCAGACCAGAAAAGAGGAGGTAAAACTGTCTTTATCTGCAGACACAATCATCTATGTAGAAAACTCAGTGAAACCTCCAGCAAAGTTAATAGAGCTGAAGTCAGCTTAAGCAAGACTGGAGAATACAAAATCCACATGGGAAAAATCAACTTATCTCTATATTCCAGTAATAAACTATCAGAACTGAGATTTAGAAAAAAAAAAAAACAGTATCATTTGTAAAATATGAGGGCTGGAGATGTGGCTCAGTGGTCACGTGCCTCTAAGTTCCATCCCTGGTACCCGCCCCTCCCATTGGAGAAATCTGACAAAAGATGTAAAACTTTTTCACTGAAAACTACAAAGTATTGCTTAAAGAAGATCTAAATTATTGGAGAAAATATCCTTGTTCGTGCACCAGAAGAATAAATATTGTCAAGCTATCAGTTCTTCTTCAGTTCCCCATAGATTCAGCAAAATCCCAACCAACCCAAGCAAGCTTGACAAGTTGATTCTAAAATTCATAATGAAATGTGAAGGAGATAGAATAGGCAAAACAACGCTGAAAAAGAACAAAGCTGGAGGAGTTAACACTCTCTGTTTTAATTAATTATTACAGTGCAGCGCAGTGCAGCAAGCCTGCAGTCCAGGCTACAGGGAGGCTGAGGTGGGAGGATCACTTGAGCCTAGAAGATTAAGGCCAGTCTGGGTGATGTAGTGAGACCTGTCTCACCAAAGAAGCCATTATAAAGCTACAATGGTAAGAACAGTGTGGTACTGGGATCAAGATGCACAAATAGATTTATTTGAATAAAGGAGAGAGACACACACCAGAAATAACCCATATCGCTATAAGCAACTGGTTTTCAGCATGGGCAAAGAATATAGTGGGGAAAGGCACATCCTCTTCAACGAAGTATTACTAGAACAATTGGGCATTTATATTAAAAAAAATTCTTGGTTCCATACCTCATGTCATATATAAAAATTAAAACGAATCATAGCTATAAAGAAAAGACCTATGACTATAGAAATTCTAGAAGAAAACATGAGAAAATCTTTGTGATCTTGATATAGGCAAAGTTTTCTTAGATACAACACCAAAGACATGATCTATAAAGGAGCATACTGGCAAACTAAAACTTAATGAATTACTGAAAACTGCAATGAAATACCACTATACATACCTGTTAACTGGGTTAAAAAACAAACAGACAGACAAAAAACCCTGGATGCCTAGTGTTGACAGATGTGGAAGAACTGGATTTTGTTTTTTAAGGTGCTGGGGATGGGCTTTATGTGTGCTAGGAACATGTTCTACCATTAAGCTATAGCCCAGTCCAAGAATTAGAACTCTTACACAGTGCTGGTGGGAATATAAAATGGTACAACCACTGCGGAAATCAGGTTAGCAGTTTTTCAAGTTACATGTATAATTACCGTATAATTCCAAAATCCCACTCCCAGGTATTTACCACCCCGCCAAAAAAAAAAAAAAAAAAGAAATACATGCACATACAAAAACTTAACATATAAATGTTCACAGAAGCTTTGTAATGGCCCAAAACTGGACACCTGAATTTTCAGCAACAGATGGATAAAAACAATGATATATTCATACAATGGAATACTACTCCACACCACAAAGAAACAAACTAATGATACACATGAGTTGGACAAATCTCAAAGGCACTGTGCCAAGTAAAAGAAACCAATCTCAAAATCACACATACCACATGATGGCATTTATAAGACATTGTCGTGACAGAAAACTATGGCAATGGAGAGCAAACAGATCCGTGGCTGCCAAGGATCAGAAGTAGACAGGGCTGAGTGCACTGGGACAGGATGAGGGAGTTGTGAGGGCCGAGGAAACTCTTCTGTATACTGACTATGGTAGACAAGTGCTAAAAGTCACAGAACGCCCCACCACCACCACCACCACACACACACACACACACACACACAAATTCGTAAAAATATTTGTTAAGATAGTGTAACCGAAAGCTCTGCCCTTCTCCCCAATGTCAATTAATGCCAACTTAATAACAAGGACACGGTTTTGAGGAAAAAGGGAAAATAAGTTTTATTGCTTTGCTAGCAAAGGAGAAACACAGGGGACTCCTGTGCCTGAGGCTGTGATTCTGCCCATCAGGGAAAGCAAAGGGCTTTTAAAGGAGCTGCTCAAAGGCTCCATTCCAGGTGTGCTCTGGTCGGGTGTCCCAGGGCACCAGGATGGTGTGTTAGGGTTCACTTCCTAGATCCTGGGGCAGACTCTCCTTCCTGAGAAGCATGGATAAATCAAGGTCAACTTGTTATTCACCCCCAGGTTAGGGACAGGGAGAGGGAGAAGAGGAAAAGAACATGTCTTTTAAAAATAAGCCTAAGAGGGCCATGGTTGTGGCTCAGTGGTAGAGGACTTGCCTAGCAGGTGTGAGGCATTGGGTTTGATACTCAGCACCACATATAAATAAATGAAAAAAAAAATAAAGGTCCATCGACAACTAAATATATACATATACATATACATGTACACGTGTGTGTGTGTGTGTGTGTGTGTATACACACATACATTTATAAATTTAAAAATAAATATAAGCCTCAGGGCATATATTCAGAGCTTATATTCAAAGGGTGGCGTGGACCACTGTTCCAGGAACGCACACCCCGCACCTCCTGTGGCCCAGCTACTTCTGCTTGTCAGTACACTGAGGAAAGCACAGTCCAGCAGATACTAGCGATCACCCTCATTCCTTTTTACAGGTGCATAATATTAATCCATTATAGGGATGTAACAATGTATTCAACTATACTATGGGCATTTACAGTTTCTTATATTTTTTATTTACAAATAATCACACTATGAATAACCTGTGGGTATGCATATGTTGTAAGTGTATCCCAGGTAGTGTATCTTTCCTAGAAATGGGATGGCTGAGTCAAAAATGTAAGCCTGTATGTAGCTTTGTTAGATTGTGCCAATTTTTTTTCCATGAAGATTATACCTCCTGTGCATTCCTACCAGTAAAGTATGAGAGCATGTGCTTTCCCACTGCCTCACCAAACGTGCTGTAAAGCTTTGAAACTTATGCCATTTGAATAAGTGAGAACTTCATTTATGTTTATTTTCCTTTAGACAAAAAGAATATCAACATTTTAACAAAACTTTGGTAACAGTTTTACTGAGATATAATTTGCCTATTTAAAGCACACAATGCATATGTTCAGTATATTCACAGTTATGCAAACATCAGTACATAATTCCAAAACATTTCCACCAACCCTAAAAAAACTCTGAACCCATTAACAGTCATGCCCATACCTCCCTCCTACAGTCCCAGGATTAGCCAGTTCTTGACAATGTGCATAAAGGAATCTGGGTCCCTGGTGGTCGGACCGGCTCTGTGTTGTTGCCACCTCTGCTGCAGCAGCACCAGGATTCACTCCTTTTTCATGGATGGCCAACATTCCATTTTACTTATCCATTCATCAGTCAATAAACCTTTGCTTCTACTTTTTGACTGCTACGAATAATACTGTTCCTGTATGTTTTTATCAGCAAGTGTGTGTTATCAGCTGGTGTGGGTTATACCTAGGAGCAGAACTGCTGGGTTATAAGGTACCTCCATATTTCTTCTTTTGAGGAACTACCACCTTGTTTTCCAAAGCAGCTGCACCATCTTATGTTCCAAAGAGCAGCATGTGGCCTACCAAAATCTCCACACCTTTCCCATCATTTATTACCTTTTTGATTGCAGCCATGCTAGCGGGTATGGTAGGATCTCACTGTGGTTTTCATTTGTGGTTCTCCAATACTAATCATGCTCACTACGAGCTCTACGACAGGCCGAAAGATGGCTCCGAGATGTCCAAGTCCTAATCTAGGGAGTTAATCCAGGGAGTTCCCTATATTGCAAAAGGGACTTGGCAGACATGATTCAAGTAAAGTAGAGGGGTTATCCTATATCTGGGTGGACCAAATATAACCACACTGAGGAGAGTACCGGGCAGTGGGGGGATGGGAGCAGGAGGTGGAATGAAGCAAGAAGATGTCGAGACGTGAAGAGGGGGCCAGGAACCAAGGAGTGCAGGAAGCCTCTCGAAGCCAGAAAACTCAAGGAAACAGACTTCCCCCAGATACTTCTAGAAGCAGCACAGCCTGGACAACACCTGTTTGAGACTTCTGCCCCCCAGAGCCATAGAAATAAACTTAGGCTGTTTTAAGCCACTGAAGTTGTGATTTACCACAGCCTCCGCAGGAAACTAAACATAGGGCCAGGGTTTTATCTGAAGTTGGTCACAGAGACACCCTCTGCCCAGCACAAACCAAAATCCCAGAATCCAAGGAAAGCAGGGTTTTTGTTGTTGTTGTTTTAAGCATAAGCCACAAATACTTATGGATATTAGTGGAAATTTATATTCATCTGTATCTATTTATACACTACTAACTTATTCCTGTTACATATAGGTTAAAGTATATTGCTCCCACATTAGGGATTCAACCTAGGGGCATTCTACCACTGAAATGCATCCCCAATCTACCTTTTTTCTTTTCAAGACAGGGTCTTGTTGAATTGCCCAAGCTGGCTTGAACGTGTGATCCTTCTGCCTCAGCCTATCAAGTAGCAGAGATTATAGGTGTGCACCATTGTGCTCAGCAAGAGTATTTTTTTTTCTTTTTTGAGGGGGAGGGGTCCCTGGGATTGAACTCAGGGTCACTTATCACTGAGCCATATCCCCTTTTTTTGTATTTATTTACAGACAGGGTCTCATTAAGTTAATTGCTTAGCGCCTCATTGAGGCTGGCTTTTTTTTTAAAAAAGAAAAGAGAGAATTTTTTTAATATTTATTTTTTAGTTTTCGGGGGACACAACATCTCTTTTTTTTTTAAATGTGGTGCTGAGGATCGAACCCAGCGCCCTGAGCATGCCAGGCGAGGCACATCCCAGCCTCCTGAGGCTGGCTTTGAACTTGTGATTCTCCTGCCTCAGCCTCCTGAGCCGCTGGGATTACAGGCATGCGCCATCACATCCAGTAAGAGTATGTTTTAATAACTGCTGTGCCAGCCGTCCTGTGCAACTTCTTTCTCAACATTTTTTCAGCATTCCTACTTGTTTATTTTTCCATACAAACTTCATCATCAACTTTCCTAACTCCATAAAAAGGTTTGTTGGTATTTTTAAAAATATCAAGTTCAACGAGAAAAAACTGAAATTCTATCTGAAGCACAATGAGCATCTTCGGTTCATATCTACTTCTCAGTTCTTTTTTCTTTTTTCCCAGATTCTGCACATTTTTTATTATTAAAATCATGTTGTTGCTACTATGGGTAGATTTTGCTAATGTCTGAAATATTTCAAAACTCTTTTAAAAGTTTTGGTTTGGAGGAAAAAAAAAAAAGCCCACAACATAAAAACACCACGCCAGCTAGAGGGCACAAACAGATGTGGCCTGGCAGCTGCACGTGGCCCCATCCAGCCAGCATGGGCCACAAATTTTCATGCCAGAGCTCAGTGAGCTCAGAGAACTGCTGCTACAGCTGCTCCAGCCAAAATCAACAGTTCCAAGTCAAAACATGTAACATAATTTCACCAGATAAAATTAAACCTCTACCCCTGACAACTCTTAGGCCTAAAACTCTTTAAAAATATGAGAATCTTCCTATTATCAAGAACATCTAACCTCAACCACCTGCCATGACGACTATACTTGACAAAGAAACACAAGGTATTTCTCCAAAGACCACAGAAGATCAGGGCGCTTTGCCATCATCACTCATGTTTAACGCTGTTCTGCAGGTCTGGCCAGTGCAGAAATTGAAACATGTACATTGTTATTTAATCTATCTGGACCTACAAAAATGCCAATTTCATGTGGTTGAACTTAACATATATGTACATACATGGAAAAATGAAAAAGAACATTATAAGATGTCAACCAGTTCCAAATTTAGCTAACATTTTAATGCAATTTAGTTAAAAAAACTTTTAAGTTTGGACTGAGATGTGGCTTAAGCGGTAGTGCGCTCGCCTGGCAAGTGTGAGGCCTGGGTTCGATCCTCAGCACCACATACAAAGATGTCCGCCGAAAACTAAAAAATAAATATTAAAAAAATTCTCTCTCTCTCTCTCATTTTAAGTTTGTTTCCACCAAATAATTTAGGGTTCATGGGGAATAAAATAAAGATACACAAGAAAATGCTTATGGAAAAAAATAATAACTTAGGGAAACGAGATGACATGCCAAGCCAGCTAATGAAATTCACAAAAAATCTATATTACTTAAAATCACTTTAAACAGAAACAAATATGTATGTGAGGGTAAAAACAGAAAATCAAGAAACAGATCCAAGTATATAACAATTTGAACAAAAAGGAAATTCTGTATATAATTCAACAAGTGGCAGTATAAGGAAACTGACTAACCATTCAAGACCAGACTCCCACCTGACAGCAATGCACTCTGAAGGTAGGTATTTGCACACAGAAAGAGAAGCACAGAGATAAAATATTGGTGAATATACAATCTTCAAGCACAGGGTTTTTAAGGCAGTACAACAAAGGCAGAAACCACAAGAAAGAGTTATAAGTTTGGCAGATACATTTAAAAAGAGAAATACACAAAAAATTCAAATAAAAATAGAAACTTGGAAAACACTGTCCTTAATTCAGCATTCTTTTAAGTCAAAAAGAAAACCTCAAAACACCAAAGGGAAAAATGATGAAAGACTTGATCAAGCAACACAACAGAAATACAAAAATCCAACATATGTATAAGTGCTTCTTCATCTTACTAGTAATTGTTTTAAAATCAATTAAAACAATCTGCTTTATGGGCAGATTGGTTAAGAACTTGAGAGAATGGTGGCAACCAAGGCGGGAGCTGAGCACCCCCGCAGCCTTCCTGGGCTGATAGAGCTCTCCTGAGAGGCAACCTGGCAACACCTGTTTTTCAAAATAGGAACAAGGGAGGTAAAGCAGGGAAGAATGGCACAAAAGGACAGAGACCAAAATGTGGATGTCTAAAGTTGGTTGATTAATTATGATTTTTCATTTACTAAACTATATTTTATAACTTGTATTATAATCAACATGAATTTTGTGCAATTAAAAAAATTTCCCTCCGCAACTTAGCAAGATCTTGTCTCAAAAAAATAAAAAAATTTTAAGAAAAGAGAAAAAGAAAAAGGAATGTGGCTCAGTGGTTAAGTGCCCCTGGGTTCCATCCCCAGTACCTACACACCCAAAACTTGCAAAATAAAAGCAAAAAAAAAAAAAAAAAAACCCCAAAACAAAAAACTTCCAAAATCCACCTCTGAGTTGTCTGTACACAAAGAATTATTATGTATTGGACTGCCTCATTGTATTGGAGGTTCAAATTGTAGTTAAACTATCATAAACAAGTACCTCCAGCAGTACAGCAGGACTGACCACCAAAACAGTTTTTGGTGGTGTAGAGAGAGCTGTCACCCATGTGGGACTCACGAGAGAATGAAAAGGAAGGCATCTGAAGGGGTTCAGGGTGTTAAGCTCTGAATTGGTAGGTGTTGTCGGCTTTCTATTTCTGTAACAAATATCTAAGATAATCAGCTTATAGAGAAACATGGTTTATTTTGGCTCAGTTTTGGAGGTTTCAGCCTGTGCGTGGTTGGCTTTGTATCAAGCATGGCGCCAGTTAAGGTGCACCCTGCTTGATACAAAGAAAACGGCTGATCAGTGATGGATGGTTATTTTTTTTTTTAATATTTATTTTTTAGTTCTCAGCGGACACAACATCCTTGTTGGTATGTGGTGCTGAGGATCGAACCCGGGCTGCACGCATGCCAGGCGAGCGCGCTACCGCTTGAGCCACATCTCCAGCCCAATGGATGGTTATTAAAATGCACCCTCAGGCAATTATAGGCAAATAGTGCTGCTGTGTATCCCTGAAATGGTTAAAATCAAATTTGTATCAATATCACCATTTCAGAAATACTTTTTCTTAATTCTGTTTCACCTTTAACTGATGGGTAAGGGGTTCGCCATTTGCACACCTGTAGTCTTGATCAGCAAGCTGCTCCCAGCTGCTCCCAAGGCCCAAGGTGAGGAAGGCTGTTCACCAGCTAGGGGCTGTTTGGAAGGGTCCATGCCTTTATAGGCGGGTCATTGTTTTAGGCCATTTGGAATGTGCCCTAGAAGCAGACTGTGGGACCCAAGTCTTTCCCTCTCTTTCACATCCTCAGCAATGAAGAGAGCAGCTCTGCTCCCCACAGTCTCTCCATCAAACAGCAACAGCACCAACCAAGCATGGACCAAAACCTCCACAACTGTGAGCCAAAGCAAACCACTACTCTTTATAAACTGATTATCTTAGGTATTTGTTACAGGAATAGAAAGCTTACAATACCTACCAGTACAGAACTCAACACTTCGAACCCCTTTAAACATTAAGTCCAAGGATAACAGGGTGCAGGCCTGAACCTCCAAAGGCTCATGATACTACACAAGTATAAATCAACTCAGATGCAGTTAGGAAGGAATGGACAGTATTCAGAAATTCTTCTCTATTTATAAGAATCTAGGATTCCAATAAAACTGGATCTAATCCCAGCCTCCTCTTATGTCTCTTTAATATAGTCCTCATTGTATTGGAGGTTCAAATTGTAGTTAAACTATCAAGTGGGTTGATTAGTTATGTTTAACTTGATTAGTTGTGATTTTTAACCTATTTTCATGTTTAGCATTAACCCAAGAGAAGTCCCCCATACAGTGAGGTGGACTCTAAACATGTAAGAACTCCATTGTATCTGCACCAACACCACTGCAGCGCCAGCCCCCAGAGAGAAGTCACATCGTGGTAGTGCAGACCACTATTTCATTCTCCACTTGCTAACCAAAAAGCAAAACTTGCCCTGAGCCCACATCACCAATTCATAGAAGCATTTTTTTAAGAGGTCCAATTTTACCTAAGTGTTGTTAAAAGCATACTGCTCTACCAAATCACTTTTGGAATGACAAACTGTATCTCAAGGCTCTTTACAAATACAGTTAAGATATAAAGAGCACCTCTGTACCATAAATAATTCCCTTTTAAAAAATCTGCTTCCAATTTAATCATTCCCCAAAAAGAAATCCAAGTAGGGCCTTTTGCCATCCTGTACATACAAACTGCTAATTAACTTGAATCAGTAAAGCTGGCTTACACTAGCTCTCAAACTTTACTGCTGAGACAGTTTTTAATATAACTATATAGGAAATATTAGCTTTTAGAAACCAAACTGTCATATCATTCTGCAATCATTATAACTGATTTTTAAAATAGTCAAAACTGTTAGAATCAAAGATGATTTAAAATACAGTTCATTTTACGGACAAGTAATCTAAGGAAATATCTTAAGCATCTAGTTCTTTTTCTTGTTTCAAATACATAATATTTCTCTATTAAAAACAAAACCCACATATTCACATCTATTAGTCATACACTAAAAATGCATCTTTGATTTACAATAAAACACCTAAGGAATAAATCTACGGAGGTGAAAGATCTGTACACTGAAAATTTGTATAAAATACCGCTGAAAGAAATTAACGGCATGAATAAATGGTAAGCTAGTCTGGGTTCATAGACTGGTGGACTTAGGATGTCAATACTACCCAAAGTGATTGATAGGGTCAATGCAATCCCTATTCAAATCCCAATGGCATTCTGTTGTTGTTGTTGCAGAAATAGAAAAAATAAAATCCAAAAATCCCATAGAATCTCAAGGGACCTAAAATAGGCAAACTAATCTTAAAAAGGAAGAACAAAGTTAAGAGGTCTCACACTTCCTATTTCAAGACATATCATAAAGCTGCAGAGATCAAAATACAGTGCAGCACCAGCATGAAGATACAGAGAGACAGCAATTATATAAAAAGCCCAGAAATAAACGCTCACATTGACACCAAAAGCTCTTCGTGGAAGGACGCAAAGACCACTCAATGGGGAAAGATAGTTTTTCTGACAAACAGTGCTGGGAAAATCATACTGTCACAGGAGAATGAAGTGGGACTCTATCCTTACAACATACACAAAAATTAATTAATTAAAAATGCATGAAAGATCTAAATGTAAGATCCCAAACTATAAAGCTCCTAGAAGAAAAACTAAGGGATAAAGATTCATGACACTGAATTTGGCAATAATATCTCAGATATGACACCAAAAGGCAACATAAGCAAAAACAGACTATAGGGACTACATCAGAAACCTGATAAACCATGAAAAGGTAACCTGTGGAATGAGAGGACACACTTGCAAATAAGAGGTTACTATCCACAGTATTTAGAGAGCTCCTACAATAAGCATAAAACCTGATTAAAATCTTGAACAGACACTTCTCTAAATATATAAAAATGGCCAACAAGAAAAGATGCTCGGCATCACTAATCATTAGAGAAATGCAAATCAAAACCACAATGAGGTCCCCTCAGCCATTAAAATAGTCTACTATCCACCCTCCACCCCCCCAAAAAGAAACCAAACAAATAACCGGTGTTAGCAAGTATATAGAGAAGCTGGAAACTTCACACACTGTTGGGATTGCAAATGGCGCAGACACAATGCAAAACAGCGTGGCAACGGCTGCAGAAATTAAATAGAAACCAGCATATGATCCAGGAATCTCACTTCTGGATAAATATCCAAAATGACTGAAAGTGAGGTCTTGAAGAGAGATCTTGGCATCATTCATAATAGTCACGGGGGGGAAGCAACCCAAGTGTTCACAGATTAACAAAATGTGGCAAATACATATAATGGAATATTATCCTGCCTTTAAAAAGAAGGAAATTCTGACACATGCTACAGATGAATCAACTTTATAGACATTATATTAAACAAAATAAGCAGGTCAAAAATTACAAATCTTATGATTTGCTTCTATGAGTTATCTATAGATAAATTTGAAGAAACAGAAAGAAAAATAGTGTTTACCAGGCTGTGTGGGTGAGGGGAGGAAAATAGGGAGTTGTTTAATGAGTATAGAAGTTCCAGTTTTGTAAGATGAAAAAGTTCTGGAGATCTGTTACACAACAATGTGAGCATAATTAGCACTACTGAACTGCTGGCTTAAAAATGATTAAGATGGCAAATTTTACGTGTTTTTACCACAATTAAAAATTTTTAATAAGTAAAACCAAATAGTAAGTTTCCTAACTCTGTCATGACCTTATACATTTTTCAGACCTCTGCCCTATGTGTTGTATGCTATAAAATGAATGCAGCAACCAGCAAAGGCCAATTCTTGAACAACTTTGTAGAGAAGGAACAAAAAACTAGAAATGAACTTCTTCTGAAAGCTTTGGATACTAACTCTGAAAGAAATTTCCCTTCAAACAAATGCCAGTTCCACTACAGCCCTTGGATTGTCTCAGTGCCTTTCGACCCAGGAACAACTTCTAAGAACATCCCATATCTTTAGACTAATGTCACAGCAATCTAGAACTAAGGTGTATTCATAGAATGCAATATTGCTTAACCTTAACCTAAGCGACAGAACCAGGCACCAGAATCATCAAAAACAGGAGCTCCCAACACCAAATGCTCATTTTCTTGGATTATCCACTCATCTATTTCCTTCTAAAGTCCTTCATGATCCAGAATGGGCTGTGAGCATTTTATTTCATTTTATTTTAATATTCTTTTTGGTTGTAGATGAACACAATACCTTTACTTATTTTTATGAGGTGCTGAGGATTGAACCCAGTGTCTCACACGTGCAAGGTGCACACTCTACCACTGAGCCACAACCCCAGTCCCTGTGAGCATTTTAATGGGTAACAAGTTGACAGAATATGGCTGCCTAAAAACAAAAACCCATGTTGGGATGAACCCAACTACTATGTATAACTACAGAGCTCTAAGAAAACAAAACAAAATACAACAATGACAAAAATCCAAGAAAGGACCCTTCACTTTAATACTTAATATACTGGTTTTACACAAACTGGCATGTCTGTTCTTTTGCCGGGTGGTACATAATATAATAAAATGTACATCCTTAAGTATTCATTCAGGATTTGGCTCTAAGGACAGATGGGCTGGGATGGAATCCTGGCCCTATCATTTATCAGCTCCATTGCCAAAGGGCGGCGGAGACAGCACTGGGGATTGAACCCAAGTGCTGTGTGTCCTAGACTAGCACTCTATCACTGAGCCACATCCCAGTCTTTTTGAGTTTTGAGGCAGGGCCTCACTAAGTTGACTAGGCTGGCCTTTAACTTGTGCTCTTCCTGCCTGAGCCTCTAAGGTAGCTGGGATTCAGGTGAGCACCACCATGCCCACCTAATGTTGGGTATATTAACCTCTCGAAGCCTCAGGTTCATGCATAATCTACACACTGGGGTTTTAAGAGAATCTGAAAATCTTAAAATCCAAAAGCCACATGGGTGATGGTCTCGCAAGTATCCACAGTTCATTTTAATTACAAGCAGAAGCAACATGTGGGGGAAGACAAAGGTGGCATCGCTCCATGTCCTACTACAGCAGACTTCCTAATGACATCTGCACCTAAGTTGAGGTTTTCAACTGTAGGTTACTTGTTTACTTATTTATTTTGTACTGGGGACTGAACCCAGGAGTGCTTTACCATTCAGCTACAACCCTCATCATTTTTTACATTTTTAAATTTTGAGACAGGGTCTTGCTAAATTGCAAGAGGCCTTGAACTTGAAATCCTCCCCACACCTTCCTGAGTCATGGGAATTATGTCACTGCACCCTCCTGCCTTTACCTGTACTCTTGACTCTAAACCTAAGTAACAGGTATAAAAAATGGAGGATGAGGTCATTTTAGGCAAATCTTCATTCAAAACTATGTACTCACTGCAGATGCTGACAGAGGTTCTGACCTATAGAAATTCCAGTCTGGGTGAAATTGTTTCAGTATCTAAATGGGCAGTTCATGACTGTCAAGATGAGTGAGTAGCCAAGACATCTGGAGTTCAGAGGAGCACCAGGACTGAACAGAAATGGGAAGAGTAGCAAGTAAGAGCCTCCTGCAGTGCCCCAGCTGGAGACCAAAGGGCAAGGGAGAGCTGAGGGACACAGGGCATCACAGGCACTGATACTACTGGGTAAAGGGTCAAAAATGAGTTTGCTGTGGCAGAAGAATAATGGTGGCATTAATAAAAATTGGGTAACTAAGGTGGTGCCAGATAACCCTGGCCTGGACACAAATGGACAAGGACATATGATGGGCAACTGGACAGCTGGGGCACAAAGATGTCCAAAATCCAGAATAAAAACCGGGCCCAGTGCTGCTGAGGTCAGACAGTAAGGGGACCTCTTAGTATGGCAAAGCTCTCAGAAAGCTCAGGTTACATGAGGTGAGTTTAAAGTATCAAAGACCAGCAAAGACTTCATTTTTTCCCCAAATGTAGTGATCACTTCCCTGGATGGCAAATTGGACAATTTTACGTCTGCTCCCAAAGCTGAGCTTTTGGGCAGGTGCCTATGGGGCTCCATTGTAAGAATGACAATGCAGAGGAAAACAGTTACCAGCCAGAGGAGGGAGGCCAATGCTTCCCTCTATGATCTCCAGTCCTCCTCACAGGGTGCAGCAGCATTTAGGAAACACTGAAATTCATTAGTAAAGTGCTTAGTAATTTCTCTTTTCGTAGGCCCTAAAAGGTAGTCTCTCTATCTCCACACAAAGGGAGTATCTCACTCTTCAGAAAGACTCCTTAAAATATATCTTGACATTATAAAGTAATAATTTGGCTAAGAAAAAAAATATCTCTCCCCAATCAATTCTACTACCCTAAGGCAAATCACTATTCCATTTGTATCTCTATTCTTCTGGCCTTAGTCCTAAGCACTTGTCCTTATGCTCTGTAGAAAATCCTTTCTACCATTCTTCAGCACTTATGCCACAAATATAGCTTAAAACAAATATGTGTACACCAAACTACAGTGCACCAGCAAAAAAATTTTAAGTACTAATAAAGACTGTCAAACTTTACCCTGACATCAATCACCAATTAATGATAACACATGTGAAATTCAGATTTAAATTTCAGGAACTGAAACAACCATGGAAAATGTCCAAGTTTACATTTAATAGATATCTACATTATAGCTCCTTTATCATAAATTAAAAGGCACCGTGCCTTCCAAAAACCCATTTCACCATCAAACTATGTTATACATAAGAGGCTTTTTTGAATTAACTCTTATTTGCTTGTCCTAATGGGCTGATTTATACCTGAAAAGAAACTAAAAAGTATCCAAATATATACACAGAAATATTTTCACTCTACATATTTTTAATATATTTTCACTCTCCTCGACACACATACACTCACTATTCTTAGTATCTAGATCCTAGCCTCAAGAAAGATCTTGACACCAACTCAGAGTAAGTGAGTTATCTGTAGTAATTATAGTAAGTTCCACCTCTGGCAATTATTTCAAAGTCCTTACAAACTTTTAAACACAGCCCAAACAGTGTCAAAGATCCCTTTCCTCTGGACTAGCGATAACACACCCCAAGATCAGTTAAGATGGATGTTAAGATACAGGAATGTTAAAAGACACAGGATGTTAGGACAAGAAATGGCTCATGCTCCAACTCAAAAAAGAAAACACTTAGTTCAAACACAAAAAACTGCATTAGACAATTTAGCTATGTCTGCAGCTTTTCTTTGGGACACAAAGTGTCCAAAGTGTTAAGTATAAAAAGGGACACAAAGAAAAGTGTCCCTTTTCTTTGAGTTTTCTTTTGAAAATTTCCTAGTGAAATTCAACTGCAATGCAGAAAAAATACACAAACATACAAAATACCCAGAAAATTAGTTTAGCTATAAAGAATCCTCAGGGGATAAACAGACAAACTCAACTGAGCTATCTTCAGAAATCTGCCCAGACTTGCTGAAAAGCCCCAACAACACTCTTTTAGGGCAAATGTTATGTTTGCACCACATCAGATGCCAAATTCACAGTGTCACAATCATGTAAGAAAAATCAATGGCATTTCCCCTACTTATTCAAAAACACTGGCATTTGATCAGCAAGAAAGTTTACAGCCCAGGCCATTTGTAGGGATATCTTAGGGAATATTTGATTAGAACCAGACCCGTTAATGATGGGCAGAGGCCTATGTTCTACATTACTTTGCTCACACACATTGTTGACTCAGATACTGCAGGGGCCACAAAGGCGTGATTTAACCAGGACCATTGGCTGAACCACTTCTTTTTCCACTTAACACTTTAGAAGCTATTCTCCTGGATGAGCCTTACATACATTTAAGGATATTAGAGAGGTGTGCTAAAACTTGGAAGCTACACAAATGAGAACTTAGCAAATATATTTTAGGCTGACAGTTGTCAAACAAGAGGTTTGTTTACTTAACTGAACAAGGAGATTTAGCATATAAAATGGCTGTTGGGAAGATATGCAGAAGGATAATACAAATCTAATACTTTACTACACTCCATCATGACTCTGGTTCCCTGGGCTAACAGCTCATGAAGACATTCATTCACTCAAAAGCTAAGTGCCTTCTATGTGCCTGGTACTGTGGAAGGTAAGCAAAGGAACAGGAAGACAAGAACACAACACCCCTACCCCCACCAGGTCTGTGTGAAGTCAAGGAGACATGCCCATTAAATTATTGCACCACTGTGGGTTTACAGAATACCCTGACATGCCCCAACGTCTAGGACGGGCAACAGTAAGAATACTCAATAACTGCACATCTGTAAACAATGATGATTAGGCCTGACTAATCCTAAAGCAGCAATATTCTACTCTGGAAATAATCTTGCCTCTGTCAATTAACCCTTGGTATAGATGGAGACTGTCTGAAAAATTTCCACTTATGTTAACCCAAGCTAAGGCTGCTTAGAAAGTGAGGGAATGTAACCTATGTTTTCAACAAAAATAAATGGTAAACTGAAGCACATTTACACTTGATCTCTAATTTGGTTGGCATTTGCTGTGGCCTTCAATAACATTAAAAAGCAAGTAGAACATCAACTCTAAAGTCACCATGGCAAGAAATTATTTTGTTGTGGAGTTAATGTCAAATAGAAGCTAAACTGAAGCTAAACTGCCAAGTTTTCTTAAAAAAAAAAAAAAACACAACTTTTAGTGACTTCTTCATTACAGCTCTGTGACCACTTATATTCCCCTAGGCTCAAAAACAGGTAGTAGAGACAAATTTACACAAATTGGGTGGTCAGGATTTTAAAATAACTTCTGGCCCCATCAAAGTGCCAGTTTTACAGTCAGACAACACTAATGAGTTTTAAAAATAGGGGCCAGCCCTTAACTGTAAATTATAGTTAAAAGGTTTGCAAGCTGAAAACTTACTCGATTTTAAACTCTTACACATCAAAGAGAGAGGCACCGAATTATATGTGACTTTAAAATAAGTAAGAAACAAACTGGCTTTCAATAGCTACTAGAGAGTTAAATGGAATTGTACTCAGACCTACTAACAAGCTAAAGGATCACCACTACCGCAAAGCGATAGTGAAGAAGGAAGCCAAAGAAACAAGACTACCCTCAAAGAGACCTCTGAACAGATTCAAATTTTGGAAGCCGTGTTTTGAAGACTTTTCACCAATCTTGCTATTTTTACCATGGCATTTTAAAGTGAACTCCGTCTGCACGCCGTTATTAAAAATGCAACACCCCCCCCAAAAAAAAAGTGTCCTAAGATTTACCTATTAGCAACAATTGAGCTTAAAAACTATGCCCCTCCTACACAGCATAGCGGGCCGAGCGGCAAGAACATTCGAGCTCGGGAAGTTTGGAAATGGCAGTGACAGGGGACAAGGGGAAGAGACCACGGAGTCCAGGAGCAACTCCGCGCGGCTGACGCGGCGAGCTGGCCTCCGAGCTGCAAGTTCGCGGCCCGAGACGGGACTCGACCCACCAACTTCGCGCCGGGTCCGACGCGGCCTCCCCGGTCGCAGCCCCGCGGCGGCCTCCGCGAGAGCGGTGACAGCGCAGCGGCAGTAGGTGCCGGCGGCGGACACTCACCTTCTTTCTCGGCCCGCGCCGCGGCCACCACGAGGGTCATCACCAGGTGCAACGCTCCCAGGAAGCCGGCGGCTGCGCTCCGCGGGCCCCCGCCGCGGCCGGCAGCGGGCTCCAGCACGGTCCCGGCGGACGCGGAGGCGGCGGCGGCTCCTGCTCCTCCTCCCGCCCGCTTCCCCATCGCTGCCGGCCGGGGGCCGCCGCGCTCGAACTCCGGCGCGGCCCTTCTCGGCGACGCGGCGGCGCGGGAGCCGTGGTCCGGGATCCGGCCGCGGTGCCGGGAGCGAGAGCGGTTCCGGGCCCAGGGCTCGGGCTCAGGCGTGGGTCTGGGTCCGTGCGTGCGTGTAAGCGAGAGTGTCAGTCACGGCCTCGGCCTCAGCATCGCCTACGAGGAGCCGGAACGGAGAGGCCGCGGGTCAAGCACAGCGGGCGGCCATACTGGGAACGGGCAAGGACCCCGGGCCCTGGGCGCTGGCCTGCGAGGGGCGGGGCTCGGCTCTGGGCACCGCCCCCGCTGTGCCGACACCTGGGCCTGTCTTTCCGCCCCAGAGTCCGTGGATCCCAATTACTTGTACCGCTCTCGGAGACTCACAGCTTTACCGGCCAGACAGGTCTGGGACCACACAACCCGACTCCATCATCGTTTCCCGGCCAGAGAGAAGGGAGGCAGGCCCAGGCCCGGCCGCCAGGACTTATGATGGCCGCTTACGCTTCGTGGAGGCGTGGCGGCGATCACGTGGAGACGGGCAGCCCTGCCGCGCAGCCGCCGTGGTCGTGGGCGTGGCTGGGGCGGGGGCTGGGGCGGGGCGGCGGGGCTCCAGGGAGCTTCAGCCGCGCCTCAGATGCCGGGGCGCTCTAGTCTGTGCTGCAATGCGAGAACTTTCCAGGTGCCTGAGTGCCGGTCTAGACCCCAGGCCAAGCGCGAAAAATCCATTTCAGTGATTCCTTCTGATGGCGCCTCTGCCTTTAGGTCGCTTTGACGTCGAGAATACCCCTGGTCTGATTCAGTTCCTGGTGGTGCTTCAGTACTGGCACTCCTCATCTTCGTGGTTCCCCATTACTCAGGAGGTGCTTCTTGGCATCCTCTGGCCTGTGCCCTTCTTGCCCCAAGACCCTGGAGGGAGAGTGTTCTTTAGGAGAAACAAACAAACAAACAAACAAAAAAAAAAAACACCCAGGGGCCATACTGGCTTTCTCTGTCTAGGAATGCTTCTTCAGACGCGACTTCTCCTACATCTTAAAAGGCCCAAATCAAACGCTGTCTCCTTCACAAGCCACATCATGTCTCTTAGATGCCTTTTCCATCTCAGGTTGAGGTTCTTGGTGTTCCTGGGGATGTGGAGGAGTCACTCTTTACTCATATTTGAGTCTTGCCCCCCCAACTCCTAGTCCAGCACCCTTTTACTTCGCTCAGCTGGTGGCCCAGCGTGTCACTATATTCACAAAGCCAGGTTTGCCCGTTATACGTCTTAGAACAAACCAGATAAGAAAAGATTTCAGAGACTTAACTAAAGGAACAGGCGCCATAGGCATGCTTATAATCCTAGCAATTTAGGATTGCAAGTTCAAGGCCAGTCTGGGCTGTCTCAATTAAAAAGAAAAAAAAAATTAAAGGCTGAGGATGAATTTTTTAAAAAGGAAGGATTTCTAAAAGGCTTTGAACTCATGGAAAAAAAAAATCAAGTTCAAGGATAAGTGCCTCAACTGGGTCCTACTTGAGGCAGTGTGGAGGCAGTAGCCCTTCCCCCATTGCCAGGTTCAAGGCAAACAAGCCTCTCCAACCATGAAATGCTCAAGTTCGCTTAGGCAGGAATCAACCACTTCCTATATTAGCCTGAAGCACAGGAGTCTCATGGGAAATAACTTGCATATGTCTATAATTGGAGCTTAGACATATACAGACAAGTTTGATCAGAACTCAATCCCATGAAGCTAATGAGGCTTAGGCTGCAGTACCCTTCTTGCACAAGTTTCTCCCAAGGCCCAGCAACTAGTTTATTTTTAAGTTTATATTCTTGTTCTTAAAGGCACCCTTCCACTAGTTGGGTAAGCTTTAAAGAACTATCGTAACTGAACTCTCTCCTTCACAAGAGGTGGAAGTTTCTTGCCAGGAAAGGCTGATGAGACCACTGGTAGTATAATATAGTAGTAAAAGAAGTTACTATTTAGACAACTTGCTAACCTGTATGTTGGCAAGCTCCTGGAGTTGAGCCACTGTTGCCCCACCATCTGCTCCCTGCCAGGACACTCAAGTGTCTCCAGATCCTCCAGACCCTCCTGCAGCTGAGTTGTGAACTTCCCTTCTCCTCTTTTGGGCTTTCAAGAGACCTGGGCTTGTGGAAGGTAGAGGCTATTTAGCTGGCAGGGAAAACCTGCTACGGGCTAAACCAGTATTTCTCAAAGTGTTATCCCTAGCAGCAGCACTTGGGATCTCAGTGGAAATGCAAATTAGCAAGCCACAATCCAGATCTGTGGAGTCAGAGACTCTAGGTTTAGATAGTTAATAGCATTTTAGGTTACCTTTGCTAAAAGCAGTGACTCTTCAGGTCTGCATATGCCCAATAGTAACTAAAAGTAGGATAAAGCCTGGCCTCTCTGCCTTCATCTTGTATCTGACTCCTTTGCTATCTTAAACTTTGGGTCTGGTTCTTGTTCAGCTCTGCAGTTAGACATGTTAATCATTTAAGAAGCATTCATCTAAAAACTGGTAATAACTTAGTAATTTAGCTAACCTCAATTGTCCCCCTTGAAGATTTGCAGCATCCAACTTCAGACCCCTATAAGTGGTGCCTGGAAGTCCCCAGTCATTGCCCCCTTTCAGAATCACAGGTCTGATCAATGTGCATCCTGAGCAACCAGTGGAAATTGCCCTCCACCCTCCAGTGACACAGAACTTCTCCAGAGCCACCTCATCGCCTCACAGAAAGAGAACAGAGATTGATCAACCAGACCACAGTTTGACCAAGACTGCTTGATTATACTAACCTCTTGCCTCACCCTCCCCAAATTCTTACTTCCTGTATTTTTTTAATTTGTGAAATGCTTCATGAATTTGCATGTCCTTGCACAGGGGACATGCTGATCTTCTCTGTATTGTACCAATTTTAGTATGTGTGCTGCCAAAGTGTGCGCTCTTCCCCTGTTAAAACCTAAGGCCCTGTTAGCACAGCACCCTGGAGACAGGGCTGAGCTGCTGAATCTTAATTTTTGTCTTCCCAGTATGGCCATATCAATTAAAGTTTTCTGTGTGGTTTTAGGAGTGAGTGGCCAGACCTGGTTTGTTGCCCCTCCCCCACTAGCCAGGCCTCTGTAACAAACTTCAATTGTTGTTTTGACAAATGGGGGATTTGGGAACGGGCTCCAGGCTGAAGACCATCGCACTAACTTGACTCATGCCAAGAGTTGCAATCTGTGGGGACACCTCAGTTTCTGTTCATTTTGCTCTCTACCCACATTAGTAAATTACCACTGGAGGTGGAGTTATAAGAGACTCAAATACATTTTGGCTTCAATTCCAGCCAAATGGAATGGATGCTGGGCAAAGTACTTGATTTTTTTTCTGGCCTCCATCTCGTTATCTGTAAAATGGGTTTAGTAACTACCTAAGAAATTTGCAGATATTAAGCAAGATGTGTTTATAAAGCATATAGAATAGTGTCTTTCTCATAGAAGATTGTCAAAAGTGATTATTATTATGCCTTTTTCAAAACACTAGGCACAGTGAGACTTTCAAACATCGTTGATCAATTTCTTTATTATTATTTATTTTGGGGGTACTGGGGATTGAACCCAGGGTTGTTTTGCCACTGAGCTACATACCCAGCCCTTTAAAAAAAAATTTTTTTTTGAGGCAGGGTCTCATTAAGTTGCTAAGACTGACCTTGAATTCGTCATCCTCCTGTCTCAGCCTCTGCCTCTGGAGTTGCTGGCATTACAGTATGCGTCACTCTGCCCAACTCGTTGATCAACTTATACCCCTCCATCATTCCAAAAGTATTTTAGAAGGCTTACAAGAACACTTTCATTATTCTACTATACACATATATCCATTATACACATACATGTGATAATATATCTATGTATATCAAATATGTATATATATAAATATATGTATTAAATTTGGAACCAGGAAGAAAGAATACTGTTGGACTCTTTGGAGTTCTGTTTCGTTGGCTCCCAAGGTGAATGTATCCAGTCTCCTGCCATTCAATACCATCTGGATCCTTTCAAGTTTCAACTTCATGTCACCAGCCAGACTTTACTGTCTTTTTGCTGTTGCCCTCATGGGTTTAATAGACATCTTAAACCCACACAAATGCGAAATCTTTCCCCTAAACCTGCTCCACCCACAGCCCTTCTTATCTCCAAGACGACTCTAACATTTGTCCACAGAGGTCAACACCCACCCTGGGAGTCATTCTTTATGTATCTCCAGATACATCCAGAATCTCACCACCTCCACGGCGGCATGAGCTGCCTGGCTTTCTACTAGAGATTCCTAATAGGTCCTCCTGTTTCCACCTGTAAAAGGGAAAATTTCCACTTACAGCACTTGCCTATTAGATGTCAAAATGGAATGCTATGTTATACCATACCTGGTGCTAACCAACTGAAGCTGACAAAGGTCTGTGGACTTTGACCCCATTGCCAGGCCCTTCTAAGACCTACCTGAACTCTGTTTCTGCCCAGTGAACAAAGAGACATGCTTTATCAATGCTGTTCCACCCCATAGTGTTGATTTTCAACCTTTGATTAACAATCACCATGAAACACTCCCCCCACCTCACCCTCCGCTTCCCTCTTTCTAGCACTTAAAAAGCCAGGACTTTTCCTGATTCTTGAGATTTTCCCCTGATGAGTTTCCAGGCCTTGAACCTTTCCCCTGATTAGATTCCATGCCTGGCAAGTATATAAACTCAGCAACTTGGTGGTCTTTGCTTTATATTTGACATAAATTTATACCTTTATTGTTAACCAAAGATGCAGAATGATTCATTTAAAACATGAAATGTTTCTTTTCCCTCCTGCAGTGGCTCCCATCTCAGGATCAAAGTCAAAGCTCTTGGGAGGCCCCGGCTCCAGGACCTGGCTAGCCTGGTCTTTGATGTTCATTCCTGCTGCAGTTCTCTGGGCTTCATTTACATCAACTGGACTGCCACCATTTTGTTCCTGAAACATCCCCAGTATGCTTTTGGGCCCTACCTGAAGCTCTTTCTCACTAACACCTCGACTGATTTTTAATCTGTCCTCAGCCGTGTCCTTCATCTAGTCCAGAGTACGACCAAAGCCCTCGACAAGTGAATGAGACGAAATATAGCGTATTGTCTGTGATCTTCAGTACACAAAGGAACCTGCTCAGACTTAAGTCCTGGACTTTGTGAACCTCTTTTTATTTTTATTTTTAAGAATAACACTAATGGAACCCCACTGAAGAATAAGGCACAAAAATAAGCAGACTTAGTCCCTGATAGGTTTCTGCTGGTGTTATTCTAAAAAGAAAACAAATAAACAACCTGTTGTAGTGGTGCGCATCTGTAATCCCAGTTATGTGGGAGGCTGAAGCAGGAGGATCATGAGTTTGAGGTCAGCCTCAGCAACTTAGCAAGACTCTGTCTCAAAAAATTAAAAGGGCTGAAGATGTAGCTCAGTAGTAAAGCTACTGTGTTCAATCCCTAGTATGGGGGTGGTGTGGAATTAACACACAAAGCCTAGGGCTTAAGCCTGTTAAATTTACTAGGTTAGTTACCTAGGCAAGTAGCCTAGGGTAGGGCAAATAACTTCAGGCAAGCACTTCAAGCTGAAGGGAGAGAGAGCAACTTCTGAGGTGGTGGGCTGATCCACAGGGCTGTCACTGTGGATCCCTCCTATTTGAAGGTTTTTTTCATTCATTTCTTAAGAAAACTAGATTCCTTTGCAGTTTCCAAATCCACATGACCCAAGGTAGCATCAGTGACCCCAAGCACTACCACTCACACACACCTTAACTTAGATGCAGAATTAAGTGTGATTTTGTTCAATATCTTCCTTCCAAGCCAACTGGCACATTTTACAGGTCTGTGTTAATCTTTCTACAATTCCTAAGACTTTTTTTTTTTAATAGCAAACATCCTAGTTTGAAAATGAGTCAAAAACTCAGCCTGCCCTTTTAAATTCTCAACCATCTCCAAAACCCCTCTTTCTCTCTCCTACACTTATTATCCATCATGTGACTTGATGGTATTTCCATGAAAAGGAGGGAGATGATTTCTTGAAGTCAGGGAGTACCCCTGTATTTTTCTTGTTCCTTCCACCTTCCCCTCACTCTCCTCTCTAGTACTCAATTAGTAATTTGACATTGATTTTCGGGCTTCCCTGAGTTCAGGAACATTTATAAACACCATTATTAAAGAAATCCGTCTCACCCATCATTCAATTGTATTTAAAATTGCAAGGTTTGGTGATAATTAGCAGCCTTAGAAAGCCATTCAGGGAAAAAAAGACATCAAGCAATGTGTGGAGGGACTTTGTGTTACAACCTCTATTATTTAACTATATTTGAAAAAGTTCCAGGAACAAGGGCTGGGAATGCGGCTTAAGTAGCAAAGAGCTTGCCCCACAAGTACTGGATACCCAGAACCCAGAAAGAAAAAAAAATGATCCAGAACTATTCAGTAAGGTCAAGACCAACAAATTCACAATGCAGATGGAGACCAGAAACAATGAACAGCAAAATTTGATCTTTGTTTGTTTTGGCAGGGCTGAGGATTGAACCCAGGGTCATGTGCCTGCTAGATAAGTGCTCTACCACTGAGCTACATCCCCAGCCCCAAAGCGCTAATTTGTTTTATATAAGAGTAAAATTATAAAAATTTCTGAGATAAATATGAAACAAAAGTGACACAATCCTCTCTCCTAAGTCTCACCAAAGCCCTGGAAATACTTTAAAGAATTTTGGCACTTGTCAGGACATTTGAAACCAACTTCAGCCCAAGATGGCGACTGATAATGGCCATGCTTGCAGATATGGTTCAACATGTAAGGCTCGAGTCCCACCCTGTGCTAACTCCTCTTCTCTAGTTACTCTGTGACCCTGGAAGGACACCCAGGTTCCTTTGGTCATTAACACGATGCACAGAGACTTGTATGTCTCTGAGGTATGCACAGGTGTGTGGGGCCTGAGCCTGGGCCAAAGAGAGACCTGGGATGTGACACAGTGACTACACATGCTCCTCCCTGCCTCCTGAGGACCCAGGTTGCCAACACAGATCCTCTCTAGCCACAGCCACCCTGTTCCTGATGGAGATGCTTGTTGGAGCCTCACCAGGTGTGTCTGGCACAGCACCTGTCCTCCCTCTGTGAGCATGCTCCCCTGTCCAGAGGCACACAGATTTATTCTTTGTGATCTAGCCTTCTCTGCCACAGTGGACATGAACTTCCACCCCAGGCTGGCCTCATCCATTTGAAATTCTCAGTAAGAGATTAGATTCTGAAGAAAAGTCTGAGTTATATAAGTGGCAGAGTTTATACAGGACTGTCCACTATCCCCTCTGCTGAGATCCCCAGAGCTGCTCTGAGCTCTGCCCTCTCGGGACGGGTTGCTCAGTGTCACAGTTGTTTTCTGTTGCTGTAACAGAATACCTGAGATGGGATATAAATCGTCCATTATAAATTATTCATTATAAATGAATGAACAGGAATTTATTGAGCTCGTGGTTCTGGAGGCTGGGAAGTCCAATGGCACAGTGCCAGCGCCTGGTGAGGGCTTTCTGGCTGCATGATAACAAGGCAGAGGGCATCACGTGGTGAGAGAGTGGGAATGTGCAGACCCAGGTGTCTCTTCCTCTTCTCGTAAAGCCTCTAATCCCATCATGGGGCGCCACCCTCAGGACCTCATTGAATCCTAATTACCTCCCCAAAGCCCCTCCTCCAGATACCTCAACATATGAATTTGGAGATTAGGTGTCTGCAGGAACTTTTGGGGGGGATGTTCAAACTCAGCATTTCCACAAATGCTATGAAAAAAATTCACATGCACAATGGGGGTGATAGAAGAGGTTTTCTTCTCTGCTGAGTGCTGTGTGGCAGGAAGACTCTTAAGATGGCCCCCAAATATCTATACACACTTTCTATAAACAAATTCATCCCCTCTTGAGGATGAACCGCATAACACTTCAATGGAGAAGAACATGGCCAAAGCGTTGTGATCTTACTTCAAGAATAGATTTTAAAATCTCTGTGTATGTCTGTTCTCTGTCTCTGTCTCTCTCTTCTCCCTCTGGAAAAAGAAAGCTATGGTGACAGGAGGATTCCTAGGACAGGCCCTCTCATCCAGACGTACCTCTGGCCCTCAGGCAAGGCCCTGCGGCCTGCCTGCCAGCAGCCACCTGTGAGCTTAAAAGCTAAATGGGAGTCCTGCACTGAGCACAGGCCTGGCCCACACTCTGTTTAGACTTGCACAGGCTGCACCGATTGTTAAAGGAAAATAAATATGAAAAAAATATGAAACAGAATCCTCCAGAGCCCATGATGTAAAATTTCAGATAAGTCAAAACAACTGAATGCGAGCAAAAGGGAAGTTACTTTCCCCATGGATTTTGGAACAAAGCTCTGTGAACTTGAGACCTCTCTTCCTTCCTTCCCACAGCCCACCCTGAGTCCTAGGGGGCGAGGATTGAACCCAGGGTCGCATACATGCTAGATAAGTGCTGTTTCAGTCGCTGGACCCTGAGGATCATCTTAACCCCCCCCCATTTGTTTCTGATTTCTTTTCTAACTATAAAAATTTGTAGGATAATGGGGACTGATGAGAGCAATACAGATTTTTTCAAAGACATTTCCCCCTTTACTATGAACTGGGACACTTCGCGTGGATTACATTATGAACAAGTAAGCATTAAAATAAGATGATAATTCTAAAATGATTTTAAATTCAATTTATTCTTGCTCACTAAGGAGGTAAGCCAAATGTTGTAGAATAATAGAACATTTAAAATATTATGTTGTTTAATTAAAGAATCCCTTCACATATTCAAGTGTCCTAGCCACTAGCCCTATATGGTAGTTGAAGCTTGGGTTCCCGGCTCTACCTTAGTGTTGTGGGTTCTTTGTCTTTGTTGTTTTGTTTGTTTGTTTTGCAGTAACGGGAGATGGAAGTCAATGCTTTCCTTTTTTTTCTTCTTATTATTTTGAGACAGGGTCTTACTTAACTGCAGAGGCTGGCCTCTAACTTGTGATCCTCCTGCTTCAGTCTCCTGGGTTGCTGGGATTACAAGCATAAGCCACTGTGCTTAGCTTCTTTTTTTTGTTTGCTTTTGTATTTTGAGACAGGATCTCACTAATTTACCTCTGGCCTCAAACTCAAGATTCTCCTACCTTAGCCTCCCAAGTAGCTGGGAATACAGGTGTGTGCCTACCTGATTTTATTGTTGTTTTTTAACTATTGTATTTTGAAATAATTACACATTTAAGTGCAGGTGTAGGAAACTAAAACAGAAATCCTGCATCCCCTTCTCTCAGTCCCTCCAATGGTCACAACTGGTGCGTTTCTAATATACTATAAAAACCAGAAAATCAACCTGAGGCGGATGCACAGAACTTTTTCAGATTTCACCAGTTCTAATGCATTCATGTGTCAGTGTGTGTGTGTGTAGTTCTGTGCAGTCTCATCCCATGGAGACTCTGCGGCCACTACCACAGCCAGTGCCCCAGACCAGCTCCACCACCACCAGACCCTCCCTGGCCACCTTCCTGCAGTCTGCAACCTGGATTCCTCTCATCACTGTGATTCTGTCCTCCCTCCTTCCCTGTCTGCCTTCTTCCTTCCTTTTCTTCTTTTTGGCACCGGGGATTGAACTCAGGGGCACTCGACCACTGAGCCACATCCCCAGCCCTATTCTGTATTTTATTTAGAGACAGGGTCTCACTGAGTTGCTTAGCACCTCACTATTCCCCAGGCTGGCTCTGAACTCATGATCCTCCTGCCTCAGCCTCCAGAGCCGCTGGGATTACAGATTTGCCCCACCACGCCCAGCTTGATTCTGTTATTTTGAGAATGTTACGTAAATGGAATCTGACAGTATGTGGCTTTTTCAGCTCTGCCTCCTCCCGCCCCTTTCTGTGGGCATAACTTGCTGAGTGCTGCCCGCACGGTCATCCAGGCTTCCTGCCTTCCTGGCCGTGTGATCTGAGGAAGTCACTGAACTTCTCCAGCTCCGTCTCCATTTACACCGAGGCCTGCCTGGTTCTTTGTCCATGGGCTCCTCTGTGTCTCAAGTGCACTTGGTAGGACGCCTTCCAGAGGCCGTGTCATCTGTCTTAAAATGGAACCTCAGAATGTGGCTGGGACCACAAACTTCTGAATCCACTATTCAAATCAATACAGTATAAATAAACATTTCCAAATCAATAGCGAGTAAGGAGAAACACTAGAGTCCACTGGGCATTGGTTCTAGAACCATACCCCTGCAGATACCAAATCCAAGGACGCTCCAATTCCTTACATAACATGGCCCGGTGTTTGCACAGAACCTATGCACTTCCTCCCGTGTACTTGAATTGCTTAATGAATTAATTTTCTGGGACTGGGGATTGAACCCAGGGTGCTCTACCACTGAGCTATATCCGCAGCCATTTTTTAATTCTTAAGTTTGAGACAAGGTCTCACTAAGTTGCCCAGGCTGGCATCAATATTCTGATCCTCCTAAGTTTGCCCCTGTGTACTTTAAATTATCTCTAGACTACTTATAGTACATCTTACAATGTAAACGTTACTTCACTAGTAGTTATACTGTGTTTTTTTTTTTTTTTTGAATAATGACTAGGAAAACAGTCTGAACATGTTCAATACAGGTGCAATTTTTTTTTCTGAATATTTTCAATCCATGGTTGATTGAATCCTAGGATATGGATTGTATGAAAACAGGGGCCAACTGTTTTGGGAAACACCAATTGGACAGTATGGATATTTAGATTTAGTCTATTCTTGTACTAAGTAATTTTATATATGTTTACAGAACCATTGTTTTCCTTTTTTTTTTTTTTAATTTTGAGACAGGTTCTCACTAACTTGCTCATGGTCTTGCTAAGTTGCCGAGGCTGGCTTTGAACTCTCGATCCTCCTGCCTCAGCCTCCCAAGCCACTAGGATTACAGGTGTGTGCCTGTAGAAACATAGTTTTCAAGAGAAGCCCATTTAAACTGGTACCAGTTGTATTTTGCCTCAGTTTATCTTCTATCAGTGGCCATGGGTACCTTTAGTGGCATTTACCTGCTGTTTGGAGGTTGTCGGATTCCATCTTACATAGGGTGAGCTAACAGGGTAACTAACAGTCCCCCACCGTGCCATCATCCGAGGTAATCATGAGCACAGAGTGGTTTTGTAAGTTCCCAGAGCTCTCTGCCCAGTGGTCAGCTGGATACAGAGGCCTTTCTGGCCACCTCTGAAATGCACCTGTCTCCTGCCTCTCTTCCGTCCTTTACTGGACTATATTTAACTTCGGAACACTTGTCATTTCTTGACACATTGTCTATTTATTGGTTTACTGTCTCCCACCTTCCAAATGCAGTCTCCAGGAGGAAAGAAACTTGACTTTCCCTGTATGTTTCCATTGCCCAAGGTGGTCTCTGATGCTTAGTGTTCAGGGAAGGAATGAGTCCAACACAGAGTGAGGGACTGACTTCTCCCGCTACCTTGGAGGTAAGCGGGAAGTCTCTTGGAAAGGAGAAAGGAGATGTGAACTCCATCCAGCAGGAAGGACTTGGGATCTGTCGAAGATCTCCACTGGAGCCAGAGAGCAGAGGTGAGATGGCTTCCATCGATAAAAATAAGAAGGTCATGATGAATAGCAAGTCTGGAGAGGGGAGTGTCCCAGACCAGAGAATTGGATACGCAAAGGCGGGAAACGCTGCATTTTTTCTGCAGCTCGGTTCAATTCCTATTTCAAGGCTTAATTTTAAAAGGACGATGCACTTGATAGCTTTGGAGTTGTGGTCCTGCCTCACCTTTGCCCAGAGGTGACGGGTGAGAGCTTGTGTGCATATTCCCTTTCGATGATTTAATTCATCCACAGACGCTGAGCCCCTTCTCCCACCTCCGTACAGATGAGGAGACTGGGACTCAGCACTCTGAGCCGACTCATCTCGGTGGCTCTGTGGTTGGCTTTTCCTGACTCACTCATTGGGTTCTGTAGGGAAGGTGAGTACCCACAGCAATGTTCTGCTTTTTAGCTGCAATTTCTGTTCTCAATATTATGATAAGCTTCAGTTCTTTTGTGTGTGTGTGTGTGTGTGGGTGGGTGGGGTACCCTGGATTGAACTCAGGGGCACTTGACACTGAGCCACATCCCCAGCCCTAGTTTGTATTTTATTTAGAGACAGAGTCTCACTGAGTTGCTTAGGGCCTCGCTCCTGAGGCTGGCTTTGAACTTGTGATCCTCCTGCCTCAGCCTCCCAAGCCACTGGGATTACAGGCGGGTGCCGCCATGCCCAGCGTAAGTTTCAGTTCTTTATTCTCATCCTTGATGTAAGATCTTTCCTCTGGTAATGAAATGAGGTGGCCTTGCTTGGTGACTCCTACACTGCACTTTCTCATCACAAATGCTAAGAGATCTTGTCAGACTCAGTAGCTTCTTCCTAAACCAAGTACTGAGCTTTGCTTAAGCAATGAGTATATGTTAGAGCCATTATAGATTAATAATGTCTTAGCACTCAGATTTCTTTGACTATAAATCAATTATTCATCTGAAGTTTCTTTTGAAAAGTCCCAATTTTTAAGTTAATAAATTAATTATTTTGGCACTGGGGATTGAACCCAGGGGCCTTTACCCCTGAACTATATCTCCAGCCTTTTTTATGTTCTTTTTAAAATCTTTGCTTTTATTTATTTTACTTATTTTTATGTGGTGCTGTGGATGGAACCCAGTGTGGGGCAAGTGCTCTACTGCTGAGCTATAACCTCAGCCCCCTTTTTTATGTTTTATTTTGAGACAGGATCTTGTTAAATTACTGAGGCTGGCCTTCAACTTCTCATCCTCCTGCCTCAGCTTCCCACATTGCTGGGATTACAGGCTTGTGCCAATGTGCTTAGTGAAAAATCCTAATTTAGATGCAACAACAGTTTTTCTGACCTTGAGTGTCTTCATCAACAAAACAAATGAGGTGGCCACAGTGGATTTCTGGTGGTAGTTAATGATATATGCATGTTCAGACCTCAAAGGGGACTCTCCAAATCTGTACTAGGGAAATTTTTGCACTATTATTAGACATAAGTTTATGGGTATTAATATAAAATATTAGAAATTAAAAGAATATTAGCTAGTAACCAGCAGTGTATGTCAATACAGCCCGGAGAACCTTATTAAAATTCACAGGCCTTGCTGGATGCAGTGGTACACTCCTGTAATCCCAGCAACTCCAGAGGCTGAGGCAGGAGGATCATAAGTTGAGGCCAGCCTCAGCAATTTAGCAAGATCCCGCCTCAAATAACAAACGAAAAGGTGTAGGTGTAGCTCAGTGGAAAAGCCCCATAAATTTAATCCCCAGTACTCCAAAACAAACAAACAAACAAAAAAAAAAAAACCTTAAGCCTAGGTCTTGCCCCCAAAGACCCAGATTTGAAGAGTCCCCTGTGAGGTTTGAACACGCATATACCTGTAACCACAATCAAAAGTTCAGTATGGCTCCTTTATTGATTTTATTGATGAAGAAACTGAAGCGCAGAAAAACAAAGAGATTTATTCAATTTCACACACAGAAAAGAAGTGGTTTCCACAAGTATATTTCCAGAGACTGTGACTCCAACGTTTTTCTGGAGGAAGATGCTTAAACAACTGCCGTCATCTCCTTGTAATTCTGTAAGTGAAAATGGTGAAGTCATTCTTAGTTCCTTTTGGAACAAAGCCTTGGGTGTCCAGGTCAGGCGGTTCTCAAAGGTCATGTTTACATCTTACCAGAATGAATCCTCTAAAGAGAAGGCGTCTTTCCACTGAGCATGGTGAGGCTTCAGTTTACAGAAAGATGGGGGTGTTCACCAGAAACACCTCTGGGGAAAAGAGGGTTGAGGGGGTGGGGAGCCAGCAACCCTGTCACAGGGCCGGAGGCTCAGGAAGCCACCTGACATGAGCCTGAGAGTATCCTGGCTGAGTTTCTTCAGGACACGGACGGAGAAGAAGACCTCCAGACACAGAACACGTCTACATCACTGATGTCACTCTCCAGATACTTTAAACAAAAGAGCCCCCTTTAGCCAGGCATGGTGGCACATGCCTGCATCCCAGCTACTTGGAAGTCAGAGGCAGGAGGATTGCAAGTTTGAGGACAGCCTGGGCAATTTCATGGGACACCCACTTCAAACAAAAACTTCTTTTGACCTTATTGCCCATCAGTTACCTTCTGATGTTCCCTTGACCATCAATTTTCTCAAAAGACCCATCTTAATGTCAGCCTCTGTTAGTTGTCCCCCCTCCCACCACTACGGTTTCTGGAACCGTTCATTTATTTGTGAGTTCGTGCCAGGCACTATCCTAGACTCGAGGTGAGCGCAAAAGACGTAGTCCCTTTTTCTGGTGAGGGCACAGACAATCATGAAGCTGGTGGCACAATCCAGGAAAAGGAGAGGGTGCTGGGAAAGCATAACCAGAGCTGGGTTTAGATTGGGGTGGGAGGTGTTGATCTAGAAAGCTATCTCTTGAGCAAGTGGAAGCTAGTCTGATATTTCCAGGAGTAGCAGGAATTAGCCTGCAAAAATCGAGGATAGAGTGCTCTGGGTAGAAGGGAACACAAAGAGTGAAGGACTCAAGGCTGGGACAGCTTGGGCAGCAATCATGGATCTAAGAGAAGGTGGACCCCTGGCTAGGGCTGATGAGCTTGCGAGTCAGTAGTGCCATGCAGGTCTGGGGACACAGGAAGGACATGCCTCCTAGGCCTGCCTGAGATCTCTGGTTCTGATTCCAAATACACAGGGAAGTCATTGGAGGAATTTAAATAGGGAAGAGACAAGATCCGATTTATATTTTAAATTGGCTGGACTGGAGACTGGATTAGAATGGAAACAGGAGGGCCTCTCGGGGCCCTTTCCAGGAGTGAGAAGTGACTCTGATTCAGGATAGAATGGAGGCCTTGAGAGTGGGAGAAGCAGGCACACTCAAGTCCAGTTTGCAAACGGGCAGAATCTGATCCATTGGATGTCTGCGAGGTACTCAGGGGGTCTCTAGGTTTCTGGCTTAAGCAATAAGATGGATTGGTTGTGCTGTTTGCTGAGATGGGGAGAGAGATAGAGAGAGAGAGAGAGAGAGAGAGAGAGAGAGAGAGAAAGGTTGGGGGGAAAGGACCCGAATTTCTTGTCTTGGGGTCTATGGACATCAATGAGGAAAGGTAAGAGGCAGATAGATCTGTGGATGTCAAGCTCAGAAGTCTGAGCTGAACATCAATTTGAGAGTCACTGGCATGTGGTTGGTACTGAAAACCCCAGGAATGTGGAAGTCCAAGTCCAGAGAGAAAGCAGGAGACTTTAATGATATAAAAATCAGGTGAAGGAAGATGGAGAAAGGAAGACCAAATTGCCCAAACAGAGTAGAGGAAACTACGGGGTGTGATGTCGTGGAAGCTAAGGAAAGAGACTATTTCTTGAGGATGTGGCCAACTCTGTCCAGGGCCACAGAGAGCTTGGGAAAGCTGAGGACCATCAAGGGATTACCAGACCAGGAGGGTCATTGGTAAACTTCACCAAGAGCCACTTGGAGGAACTCCTGAGGCAGAAGTCACCCTGGAGTGGCTTGAAGAGTCATGGAAGGTTCTGTAAGAGGTAATGAGAACGAAGAGAAATAGGAAAGGATGGGAAACCCCAGAACATCAGGGTACATCACTTCTACCTAGAATAAGAAATACTTTCTGGAACTTTTGTTGTAGGTGTACAAGGGTCTAGCTGTGGGCCAGAGATCAAAGTAAACTGACAAACACTGGACAACTGCTTTGCAGACGTATTTTATTGTCACACCTGTGTAGAGGGGAGTGTCTATTGACGTCCGTTGGGTAGAGGACACGGGAGCTGTCAGACACAGGACAGCCCCCACACCAAAGAATTCGCTGTCCCAAAATGTCAATAGTGCTGAACTTAAGGATCTTGGTCCTATGGCAGTGGGTTTCAACTCCAGCCACAGGTGAGAGTCGCATGCATGTGCTGGCCTCTGGGGCCCGGGGATATTTACAACACTCCTTGGGTTTTCTGTGCAGTCAGGCGTGGGATATTTTCACCACCCTTATATGCACAAATACAAAAAGGGAAATGGACTGCAGATGATTTGAGACGCCTGACACCATCCCCTCCTGCACACATGCAAATCAATCCACATTGTCAACAGATGTGACCATGAATCCTGGCAAAGTGGTGTGAAGGAGACCACCAATTTCTTTTTGGGTCAAATGTCTCTCTGAACTCCCACCTTTGCTTGGACAGTGACTGGCTTCTTCTCTGTTCTTGTTCCCGCCTCTGGCTACAAGGTATAGGGCCCCAGATAAGAGAGGCTGGTGCAGCTTCTCAGTGACCCACTTTTTTAGTTCCCTTTTTCAAAAGAACTTAATATGCTGGCCTTTGTCCTCTGCACACCTCAGTTGCACTATGTCGTGACCCTGAGTGATTTTATTTTTACCCATCTTGCTCTTTCCATCTGAACACTCATCCTTCAATTCTGGTAAATTCTCTGCCATTTTTCTTCTCGATCTTTGCCTCCTCCCCATTCTCTTTCTCAAACGCCTACTGGATCTGTATTGGATTTTGTGATTCTATTTATCACATTACATTGATTTCCTTTTTCAAAGATTCTGTTCTCTCTCTGCTTTGGTGTGATTTTCCCAGATCCACCTTTCAAACCACAGGTTTTACATCTTTTTTTTTTTTTTTTTTTAAACAGGGGTGGGGTGGGGTGGGGTGGGGGGGAGGGAGAGAGAGAGAGAGAGAGAGAGAGAGAGAGAGAGAGAGAGAATTTTAATATTTATTTATTTATTTATTTTAAAATTTTTGGCAGACACAACATCTTTGTTGGTATGTGGTGCTGAGGATCGAACCCGGGCCGCACGCATGCCTGGCGAGCACGCTACCGCTTGAGCCACATCCCCAGCCAGGTTTTACATCTTGACATCGCCTCTATATTGTCTACTGAGCTTTTTAAATTTTAATGCCTATATATTTCATTTACAATTTTTTATTTGCCAATTTATCTTTCCCAATGTCTCTCCCTGCCCTAATTCTATTCATTCCTTTATTTCTCTGAAATTTTTCTTCTTTTTTCTTTTTCTTTTTTTCCCCCCTCTCTCTTTCTTTCTTTCTTTCTTAGGGATGGAACTCAGAAGTACTACATCCTCACTGAGCTACATCCTCAACCCTTAAATATTTATTCATCTTTTTAATTTTTGAGACAGGATCTTGCTAAGTTGCTGAGGCTGGCCCCAAATTTTTGATTCTCTGCCTGAGCCTCCTGAGTCACTGTGCACCACCTCACCTGGCTATGAACATGTTTAACTATCTCAGATCATTTCTTTATCATTAATTCTTCGAGCATATATCCCACCATTTGCTGTGTCTGCTGGGACCCTCTTCCTCACAACCCCATGTGGACGGACATCTGTTGTAAGCTTATACTTTTACAGTAACATGACCCAAATATTGTGATATAATATTCACAGCCTTCCTATGTAGAAAGCACAGTTTACAGAACATTGTTCCCTCCAATATCCAGGCCTCCCATTTTACATGAAGTAATTCATATTGTTTTAAATCTCTGATTTGAAGAGAATACTAAAAATGTGTTGTTGTTGTTGTTGTTGTTGTTTATAGTTAAGGTTGGGATGAAGGAAAGCCAGGAGAAAGCAGGTGTCCAAACCACCTGACCAACAATGTTTAACAGAAGGTAGTTGGATAAAAAGTCTTTGATAAGATGTTCAGGTTAAGTTTCAAGGCTTGGAAAAACCCTAATGATCAATATCAAAGGCTATTATATTGAGATGTGTGTTTTCTCAATCAAATATCTTCCAGTCTTCCAGCATCCATTCTCTGGTGCTGTTTCTAAGCTACTAAACGCATTTCTTTTTTCTTTTATACGTTCCTGGGGTTACCACTACCACCCATCAGTAAGGAAGGAAGGAACTTAATCTGTCACATCAGCTGAGAGGACATGGAATTCTTGCCCTTGTCCTGGACCCTTAGCAGCCCAGGACCATCAGACCTTTTTAGCTAACAAAACACTACTGAGTTAATGTTCAGTCACCTTAAACCTTGAACTTCTCCCACACATTGGACTACAGAGGATGTGACTCCTACAGTACAATCACTGTGATTCTAAAAGACATCCATAGTGGCAGTCTGATGGTAAGTATCCTGGAATGGCCAGTTTCTTGGTCTTGAGTCTGGGAGGTGGTCACAGAAGGCAATGGAAGGAACTGAGGTCCTTGCCAAGCAGGCTGTAGTCTATCTGGGGATTGGGCCCTTGCATATAGAAAACACTGAGTGCACACACCAAACCACGTGGGCCAGACAAATATTGCCATAGGGAAGGGGGAGATTTAGGAGCTGAGGTTTGTGGGCAGACTCATATCTAATCTGGCCTTGAGGGATAAGCTTGGCTTGTGCACAGCTCATTTGATAAGCAGATATACGTGTGGGCGAGTGCCTGCTGGGACTCGCGGTGGTGAATGCTTCCTTCTGGGGATGAATTGGTAGACAGGATTGGTAAAGGCGTGGTCGTCAGAGGCAGAGAGTCAGCTGGGGAAGGAAGGTAAAGGGAGGAAAATTGATAACTGATTTATGCCTAGGAGGGGAGTTGGTCACAGGCAGATGACCCGCGGGAAGAGGTAATGTCATAAATGGCCACTGCCCACCAAGTACTTTGACAAGTGGGGTTGTGTAACCTATGTTGCATGAATTACCCCATTTGATCCACCTGTGAGGCAGAGAGTGCTGGTGTCCTCCTTTGTTAGAGGAGGAGTCTGAGGCTAAGTTTGCTTAAATAAGTGGCCCCAGGGAGTACAGACAGCAAGTGATAAAGTATCGATATGAGCTCTGGCAGCGGTCCCAGGGTTTATGTTCTTAATTACCATAAAACCCGATGCCTCAGAGGACTGCATGACTCACCTTCACGCTCCTGAGAATTACAGCATGTGTCATCTTGGTCATGGCTTTCCATTGGCTGCCATCTTCTGAGGTCAAACATTGTTCACTCTACAAACACTCATGATATGGCCAGTCCCTGGCCTTGGATTGTAGGCTGATGAATCAGGTGGACCTCTGCCCTTCAGCAGATGACAGTGCCCACGAGGAAGTCACAGGAAAAAGAGCTGTGTCAACATATAATTAAAATGCAGCAAAGGGTGATTCATTGGATGTTTCTGTAGGGTGCTAGGGAATCTCAGAAGATGGAGTGGCCGATTTCAGGAGAGGGAGCTGGCGGGGAGGCTTAAGGAAGAAGCCTGGATGGAGGAGTAGTTAATCAGATAGATATGGAGGTGTGAAGGTGATGCAAATCAGAGGAATAGTGCTCAAGCACTTTGGAGGTGAAGGGTGTGTGGCAGATCAGGGGGCCGGAAGAGGGACGAGTAGCAAAGTCCAAAGGCAAGCCTCAAATGTGTTCAGAAGGCTCAGTTCCTGGGTGAGTCCAGCTCTGTAGTTAAATATATGTGGACTTCATGGCACCTTATAATCCTCTTGCCAACTTATAATGCCTGCAAGCATATCAAAGGCTTTAAGAAATATTACAGTAGCCATGAGCAGTGGTGCACGCCTGTAATTCCAGCAGCTCAGGAGGCTGAGGCAAGAGGATTTCGAGTTCAAAGCCAGCCTCAGCATGGGTGAGGTGCTAAACAACTCAGTAAGACCCTGTCTCTAAATAAAACACAGAAAATGACTGGGGATGTGGCTCAGTGGTCGAGTGCCCCTGATTTCAATCATCAGTACTCCCCCCAAAATTATAGTAAACTAGCCTGTGTACATCTTTTAAAACGAGACTCTCATTTTAATGGTCCACAGAATCCTTTGAAATAACTTTTACTTTTCATTTCAAGAATTTACACTTTTCCTAGTTTTTATTTCTTGGCTGAGTTCCTTATCTGTTTACTCACTAAGATGATATTTTTCTCTAACCCTTTGAACGTAAGTGTGACAGCTGCTTTAAAGACTTTTTTTTCCCCTAATTCCAAAATCTGGTCCATCTTAGATTTGGTTTCAAATGACTGCTTTTTATAATTAAGTTCAGCGGATCACATTATCCTGTGTCTTTGTATGTCTAGCACTTTCTGATTGTTCATTGGACATTGTGCTAGTACATTTTAGAGAATGCTGGTTTCTATTATCTTTCCCTGAAGACTGTTGATTTCTTGTTTGGCCAGGATGATTGATTAATGGGTGATCGCCGTGAATTGATGGAGGCTTAGTTTTATGTTCATTAGTGCCAACCCGTGGAAAGCTCAACACGTTTTCCAGCCCCTTTGAACTTGGCAGGACTGATTCTCAAAACTCTTTACCACACACCAGCCTTGGGGGCTTTTCCAGGGAGAGGCTTCTAGCCTCTGCTGGAGGATGGGAATGTTAATTAGTTGAAAACAGATCTCTACTCCTTGACAGGGCTCTTTCTTCATGTCCTCAAGTCTCATTTGGGTTCTAGCGTCTGACCCACTCTTACATTATTGCAAATCCTGTCTAGTAAGCTCCAAAAGGTCTTGCCCTGTGCACTCACAGACCCTTCCTTGTCGACAGATTCATGAGGATTCGCCACGTGGACCTCTGGAGCTCCCTGACTGCAGAGCTCCTTCCTCTGATGCTAACTACTGAGCTGCTCCAAGCAACTATTTCTGCCTCCTCAGCTCAGCCCTGGACCACAGTGTTTCTGCTTGGATTCTAGTTCTTGGTTGTGATCAGCTGGAAAACTTTCCCCACACAGGGATCTGCAAGTTTTCCTTCTTTCAGGAAAAACAGTCTTGTGCCACATGTTCTTCAGGGACCAAGAACTATTCTTCCATATTTTTGTCCATTTTATAGTTGTCTATGGAAGGAGGGTTATTGTGATACCAGTCACTCCATTATGGTCAGAAGTCGAAGTTCAATGTAAAACTATTAAACAGCACATGAAACTAGCAACATGCAAAGTACACTTTGAGAAATACCGAGTGTTGTAGTCAGCTTTTTCTCTGCTGGGACTAAAAGACCTGACTAGAACAATTGTGTGGGAGGAATAATTGACTTGGGGACTCACGGTTTCAGAGGTTTCAATCCATAGACAGGAGGCTCCATTCCTTGGGCTTGACAGAACATCATGGGGAAAGAGTGTGGAGGGAAGGGGCTCAATGATGATTAGGAAGCAGAGAGACACTCCACTCGCCAGGTACAATAGATACCCCAAAGGCACGCCCCCAATGACCCTGTCCTCCAGCCACACCCCACCTGCCTTCAGTTACCACTCAGTTAAGCCATCAGGGGATTAATTCACGGATTGGGTTAAGACCCTCATAACCCAATCATTTCACCTCTGAACCTTCTTTCATTGTCTCACACATGAGCTTTGGGAGGACACCTCCTATCTAAACCATAAATCTGAGATAAGTTTATGTTCAATTTAAGCCACACCTTTCATATAATTCAATGCCTTGCTTCAAATGTTCTTCTGGATCCCTACCAGGTCTCTTAAATTTATGTGCTATGGTTTAAATACCAGGTGTCCCCCCAAAGCTCATGTGTGAGACAAGGCAAGAATTTTCAGAGGTGAAATGATTGGGTTATGAGAACCTCAACCCAATCAGTGGATTAATCCCCTGATATGGATTAATTGGGCAATGACTATGGGCAGGAGGGTGTAGCTGGAGGAGGTGGACCCCAGGGGTGTGCCTTTGGGGTTTATATTTTGTCCCTGGTGAGAGGAGCTCTCTCTGCTTCCCGATTGCCATGTCCTGAGTCACTTCCCTCTGCCACACTCTGCTGCCATGACGTTCAGCCTTACCTTGGGCCCTGAAGAATGGAGCCGGCTCTGTATGGACTGAGACTTCTGAAACCCTGAGCTGGGATGGAACCCAGAACCTCTCACATTCTAGGTGATTCTCTACCACTGAGCCACACCCCTGGCTGAGAACAAGGACTTTTGTCTGTTTTGGTCACTGCTGAATCCCAGGCACATAAGACACTGCCTGGCTCTCCATAAATTAAGTTGAGCAAATAATATAAATCACAGTAAATGCATTTAAAATTAATTTTTATGAGGCCATTTAGAATAAGACAGACTGAAAATGGGTATCCCCAATTGCAAACATATTGGAAAAAATTTGAAAATTGTGTTGGCTCTTTTATGAAGAAAGACCATCGATGCAAAAGCCCTCGTGTATTGCATTCCAAACAGTGGGACCATTATCCTGTGGGCCTAGGTGAAGTTACCCAAGCTCAATCACCTTCTCTCCACAGGCCAATTTCAATAAAAATCCTAACAGAAGACTGTATAAAAATGAGAAAAGAAAATGCAGCATCCATAGACAATGCTATTCTACAGTCTGCATGTGCTAGAAAAATCTATTCTCTCTCTCTCTCTCTCTCTCTCTCTCTCTCTCTCTCTCTTAATACAGACACTATGGCATGCAGGGGCAAAAGCAGCACAAAAGTTTTGTGAGGCACAGTCTTGTGAGGTTTGCTCTGGAGGATGAAAGATGTGTGAGGACAGGAAAGCCTCTTGTGTTGTCCACAGGAGATGACCCAAACCCTAGACCCTTACAGGAGACGTTACCTGAGGAGAGTCTGCCAAGACCAAGATTCCTCCATTCTGCGTTCTGGAGCTCTTGGTAAGCCAAAGGGTACCCCTTGAGGAAGATATGGGGCCGAAGAAGCAAGTGCAGTTCCGTTATACCTTCTTTAGTGTAACTGACCCTGCCCTCCAGGACTATTCCATTCTCTCTGTGTTCTAGGAGCCCCTACTGTGGACATATTCTTCTAAGCTGCTGGGATCAGCATCCCAGGGGACATGGGTTCCCATTCCCACCACTTCCTAAAGATCAATAAAGGCTGTCAGGCACCTCCAGTTTTGGGGGGTTCTTGATATATTAAAAAAGGGTGAAATTCCAAAACTGGGTTATAAAAATTGTGGTATTTCTAAGTGGTTTCACTGAATGCATGAATGCTTTTGAAACAAGAAAACATAATATGGTATCGTGATGCTATTTAGGGTACCTCTGTGCCTGTGTAAAGAACCTTATTTGGAGATAATATTGAAAATCCAAACTTGGGCTTCTTCAGGAATGTTGCTCTCCCTATAATGATACCTCTCCTCCCTGGACTTGGCTAAAGTCTTTTGCTGGTCAGTCAATGACCCCAGTCTCTGTGACCCTCACTCACTTAAAGGCCACTTGGTGCATAAATAGATGCCTCAATGTAGTAAGAGCTGCCTTGCTGGGGAGGAAAAAGAATGATTTGATCAGATTAATCAGTTCCAGAGACATGACTAAAGTCTTCCAACCAAATTATTAAAAAATCTATTCCTAAAATCTCATTACCTGCTATCTATTACAAAAGTGGACAAAAGATTAAAAGCAAGACTCATAAAAATGACATACCAAAGGGTGTTCAGGATTTACGAATTAGACCGCAGGGAGACCACAGCTGTGTACACACCAGGGCTTCTGGGAAATGCTGAGGCTTGGGGTGAGAAAGGGATCAGACTGGGGAGTCAGGCAGAGCACCTGTGGTGGAGAATCTTGGTTAACTAACTCACCTGTCTATTCAACACGTGCTCACTCCTCCTATCCACCCATGTATCCACTGGTCCATCCAATTGGATATATATAGAATGCCTGTACCAGGTCAGACACTAGGCCAAGTTTGGGGGTTTCTGAGAATGGGACAGGAGCTCAGGGAACTTATTCTGCTTGGGGTTAGAAATATAACCTACCATGGCAGCCCAGGACCCGGATAGGGGTGAGCACAGAATAGGCAGGTAATTTAGAATGGGCAGAAGAACAAAAGCCAGGACCCAAGCCCTAGTTTTCTTTCACTCTGTCTTCAAAAATAATGCCCTTGGAACTAGAAATAATAGAATATTGGTTAGAAGAAACTGAGGGTTAATCTGTCAGAAGAAATCTGGGAGAAGCTGATTTACTCTAAATGAACTTAGATTTCTTTGAACGTTTTATGAGGTCTCAGTGGGAAAGAGGTTTTATTTATACTGTGTATTTCTAGAGGGAAAAACTAGGACCAAGAGGAAAAAATAAGAGGAAAGGAGATCATAGCTTAGTATATGAAGGCTTTTGGGTAAACATATCCTTGTATTGTAAGTTATCATTTTTACCTTGCAAAAAAAATAGAATATGCAAGAAAGATATTAACATGAAAATAATTAAAATTACACTGACTCTCACAACTCAGTCATAAACATTATTGAAGTGTTGTATATTTACTTGCTGTTCTGAAACGCACCACACGTTCAAGATTATGTAAAATAGCAAATTTTATCTTGCTATTTTACTTAATGGTATGCATTTTCCACAAAAAGTAATTTCCGAGTTCTTAGTCCTAGCCAAGATGGAATAGCTGCATTACACCAAAGTCTCCCTCACAACCAAAGCACAGCTAACAAGCACAGGTGACTCTGCACCATAGAAAGAAGGCAGATTGATGGAGGACTTTCAGACTTGAGAAACAACATGGCAGCCAGTTCAATGGGTCTCCTTTTTGCCTCCTGTATCTGCTGAGTGAAGGGCTTAAAAAGCCTGCAAATTGGAACCACCAGCAAGCAAAGCAAAGGGAATAGCAAAGAGTTAAGAAAACCCAATTCCCCCTGCACAAAGGCCCAGGCAAAGAGAGGAAGAGACAACAGAATGTCTGTTCTTCTCCAGCAAAACACCACTGGAGGAAATGTTTTCACCTAAGGTTCCCATCAGACCCAATGTGGAACACCTCTCTTTCTCTTGCCAGCTCCAAGAAAGGAGGAGTGATTTACTGATTTACCCACCCCGTGGTGTTGACAGGGCCAACCAGGGGACCCATCTTCCACCTACTGCCCAGCAGAAGCACAGCAGTACTCCAGTAATCCTGCTCAGTGGGGAAAGCCAACAAGAAAACACCTGCCCCACCAGCCATCCAGGAAGGTGAAGGAGACAGTGTGTGGCAGGGACAGTCGGCCATCCATGTCCTTCCACCCTGGGTCAGCCAGGCCTAGCAGGAAACTGAAGACATTGAAGTAGTGTGTCACTCCTGCACGCACAGGCACGTGAATCACTGCTTAGCCTTTGTCAGGATGGTGTCCTCAGGGCTCAGGAGGGAGGGGGACACCCACCCCCAGACTGGCCTGTTTTTGCACTTAAAATGAATAGCTATCTGCTAAAAGAAAAAAAAAATAAATAGAGATGAAGTAGGATTCAGTCTTATAACATAATAACCCAAATTGTCCAGGATACAACTGAAACTCATTCATCATACCAGCAATCAAGAAAAATTATAAATTGAGTAAGAGAGATAATCCACAAATGCCAACCCTGACTCAGCTCGGATGTTGAAATGATCCAACAAGGACTTTGGAGCAGCCATCACAAAAACCCTGAAACAAGTAATTACACACACGCTTGACGTGAAAAAGTTGACAGTCTCAGGAAAACAGATGATATTTAAAAAAGAACCAATGGAAGATTAAATTATAGAACGGAAAGTACAACAAGTCCCCCAAATCTGAATGTCATTTAAATGAGTCATTAAATGGACTCTTGTCTGAAAAAAAAACCAAAATATATAACTGAGGAATGAATCAACAAGATTGAAGATAGAACGACAGAAATTACCCAATCTGAACAACACAGAGGAAATAAACTGAAAAGAAAATATTAGAGATTCAGGGACTAGAATGAAAAAAAAAATTCTAACATTCTTATTATTGGAATTCTAGAAGGAGGGAGCAAGAATGGAGATGCAAAAATACAGATAATGAAATAATCAGTATCAGCAAAAATACTGATAATGCTGATAAGTGATAATGACAGAAATTCCCCCAATTTTGACAAATAAAACAACAACAATGGGAAACATAAACATTCAAGAAACTTAGAGAATCCCAAACAGAAAAAACCCAAGGAAATCCACACCAACATACACACAGTTGAACTTCTGAAGACTAAAGAGAAAAATCTGAAAACATCTAGAATGAAACAACACTTCTTTACTTTTATGAGAAAAACAATGTGATTGACAGGAGAATTTCCATGAAGAATCAAGAAGGTCAAAAGAAAGGAGAATGATAGAAGCTCTGAAGAAAGAACCATGAATTCTACACTCTGCAAAATTATCCTTCAAAAACGAAGGGGTAATAAAGGCACTCGCCCAGAAAAATAAAGATCTAGCCCTGAAGAAATGCGCAAGGGCTGGGCACGGTGGTGCACACCTGTCATCCCAGGGGCAGCTCGGGAGGCTGAGGCAGGAGGATTGCAATTTCAAAGCCAGCCTCAGCAAAAGTGAGTCCCTGAGCAACTCAGTGAGACCCTGTTTCTAAATAAAACACAAAATAGGGCTGGGATGTGGCTCAGTGGCCCTGAGTTCAATTCCCAGTACCCAAAAAAAGAATGGCCAAAGGACATTTTTTTTCAAGGAAAAGAAAGAAAAAGGCTTGGAACTGCAGGAAGGAAGGAAAAAAAGATGAAATGGGTAAAAACCAAAAAACCAAAACAAACAAACAAAAAACCAAATGCTGTTGTGAGATAATTTAATTATAATAGACTATTTCATTCTTCTTTTTTTTTTTTCCTATTCTGGGGATGGAATCTGGGGCCTTGAACATGCTAGGTAAATGCTCTACCACTGAGCTACATCCCCAGCCCCTTTTCTATTTATTATTTTGAGACAGGGTCACACTAAGTTGCCAGTGGCTGTTCTTGAACTTGCCATTCTCCCATCTTAGCCTCCCAAGTAGCTGAGATTATAGATGTACCCCACCATGCCTGGTTTGTGAGTTTCTTAAATAATATTTAGTCAATGGAGCAAAAATAATAATGTATACACAGGGAATATAAAATAATTATATTTTTAAGTGGGTAGGTGGAAATAAGTGTCCTACACTTTAAAGGGATAAAACACTATTAATAGATTGCGATAAGTTAGATATATGTGGATATGTGTATGTGTATGTAGACAAATATTTTAGGTCCACAAATATCTGGATCCCATCCCCAGATCTATAAATACTGAAGATGTCAATGTTCCATTCTCAGCGACTGATAGAACTACTTGACAGAAAATCAGCAAAGAACATCTGAACAGCCTCACCATCCAGCAAGATCCAACTTGCATCTAAAGCACACTAGACTCGACAGCAGCAAATCCCATATGCTTTTCAAATGTCTACGAAGCATTCACAGAGACAGACCATTCATATCCTGAGACAGAACATAAATCTCCAGACATGGAGATACAAAGTCGGTTCCTGGAAGATAATAGAACCAGGATGGGAATCAGTAATAGAAAGCCAACAAGAAAACTCTTTCAGGCTTGAATATAAAACAACAGAATTCTAAATTATCTGTGGGTTGAAGAGGAAGTCTCAAAATGCATGTCACTGAATGAAAACAAAATCCAGCAGATCGGTTTCCTTGTAGTGCAGCTGGAGCAGTGCCAAGACAAGAAAGGGCCAGACCGGAAATCATCGAAGCAAAGTCAGAGGAGATGGCAGAGTGGGGATCTGCAAAAACGCTTCTCCTCCATAAAAGCCACGAGAAAGGGGCAGACGTGTCAGAATCACCATCTTTCAGAATTCTGGACATTAACCAAAGGCTTTTGGTGATTCAGGAGCATTTACTCAATAAAAAGGGCTAAATTATTAATTTTTTTTCTGGCTTTTTTTTGGGGGGGTATAGGAGATTGAACTCAGGGGCACTTAACCACTGAGCCACATTCCCAGCCCCCCCTTTTTTTTTTTGTATCAGAGACAGGGTCTCACTGAATTGCTTAGGACCTCACTAAGTTTCTGAGGCTGGCTTTGAACTTTCGATCCTCCTGCCTCAGCCTCCAGAACCTCCAGGATTCCAGGCATGCGCCACTGAGCCTGGCTTTTTCTGTTATTTTTGACTTCCTTGTTTTCATCTCGTCCACCTCAACACTGTGGTAGTCTTGGAAACTAACTGCCCATAATCAATGTGAAAACCACCACCCTGGCAGCCGCTGGAGGGTTCACCAGAGGGAAGAAGGACACAGCTCCTTCCAAGCCTCATTCCCAGAAATTGAACCTGTGGTCTGGAGGGTGGCTGCCGGCAGGGCTGTCTTCAGAACACCTGGCTTGTTGCCGGTCCTGAGGTGAGGCGACCTGTCATGGTGGCAATGTGTGAGGAAGAAAACCGCTCACCTCTTGGCCAGGACAAGACAGAGGGAGGGCAAAATCCCACGGTCCCCTTTGAGGGCCCACCCTCCACTGACAGGAGAGGCCCTTGGGAGGACACTCCGGATTCGTGTGAACTAGAGCCACCTACGATGGGATATGATTCAGCCAGCAGAGGTCATCGAGGATGGATTCAAGCTACAGTATTGGACTGTGTTTCCATAATGAAAATATCATCCTAAGAGAAATAAATTCAGCATGTAGCATGCAATTCTATTTACATGCAATGTCCAGAGTAGGCAGGTCCACAGAGTCAAAGGTAGGTTAGTTGTTGCGGGGGGCTGGAGGAAGAGTGGGTGGAGAGGCATTACGAACGGGAGGATTCTTTCCTTTTTTCCTGAGGAATAATGTTCTGGAATTAGATGGTGGTGGCATGTGCTCACTGTGTAAATATACTCAAAACCAATGAACTGGGCACTTCACAAGCCTGCATCAAACGTAGGGTGTGTGAATTACATAAGAACAGCAGCCAGGAAATCGATGAAATCAGTGAAACAAAAAGTTGATTAAAAAAAATCAATCATATTGATCATTCCCCAGCAAAGGATGGACAGAGATAGAGACACAGATCATGATTATCAGAGAGGACATAGGGGATGCCACTCTGCATTCTGAAGTGATTGAAAGCATAGTGAGGGAATGCTAGGAGTAACTTAGTGCTACCAAACTCAACAACTTGGAAGGAATGAGCTATTTCCTTGAAAAATTTGATGATCAAGATGTAATACATAACCTGCACAGTCCAACGACCATTGAAGAACTTGAATTCATGGTTTTCTTATTTATTTATTTATTTTAGTGTAGGTGGACACAATATCTTTATTTTATTTATGTGGTGCTGAGGATCGAACCCAGGGCCTCACACATTCGAGGAAAGTGCTCTATTGCTGAGCCCCAGCCCCAGCCCCTTGAATTCATGATTTTAAATGCCTTCCAAAAAAACTCTGAATGCAGGTAGTTTCACAGGAGAATTCTATCAAACATTTAAAAGTATTAGAATCTATTTTAAGTAATGTCTTCCATTCAATAAAAGAGGAGATAACATTTTTCTTTTGGGGGTGGGTGGTTTCTGGGGGTTGAACCCAGGGGCACCTGACCACTGAAACACATCTCCATCCCCGTTTATTTTTTTTATTTTGAGTCAGAGTTTTGCTAAGTTGCTGGGGCTAGCCTTGAGTTTGTGATACTCCTGTCCCAGCCTCCCAGCTTGCGGGATTAAAGGGGTACGCCACTGCACTCAGCTGAGGAGGGAACATTTTAAACTTATTTTACAAAATCAGTTTTACCTTAATATCAAAGACAAAGATATCACAGAAAGAAAGCTACAAACAGCATCTTTAGAAGAATCCTTCATAAAATGTTAGCAAATCAAGTCCAGCAATAAATAAAAAGAGCTATACAATGTGACCAAATGGTGTTTATTCCAGATATGCAAGTCTCATTCAGACTTCCAAAGTCAATAAATGCAATGCACCATGTAACAGGTTCAGATAGAAAAATTGTATGGTAAGGTCCATTAATGGAGAAAGGGCATTAGACAAAATCCAATACCCATTCTTGCTAAAAGCAGCAATCCAGGAGTAAAAGAGAAATTCCTAACATTGATAAAGAACATCTAAATGAAACCTACCACCAACATCATACTTTATTAAGAAAGCCCAAATTCTTTTATGTAGAATATATAAATAACTCTCAATAGGGAGGGTGCATGGTGGGCAGGAAAGATGGTGGAATGAGTTGGACGTCATTACCCTAGGTACAGGTATGACTACACATATGGTATGACACTACATTGTATACAACCAGAGAAATGTCAAGTTGTGCTGCAGTTGTGTACAATGAATCAAAATGCATTCTGCTGTCATATATAATTAAATTAATTAATTAATTTTTAAAAAATAACTCTCAAAGCTCACCTGTGAAAACAAACAATCCAACAATTAGAATGTGGACAAAATTTCAATAAATAGACAAATGTCAGCCACAGAAAGAGGAAAACTATGTGAAGAGATGATCAGTATTGCTAGCCATTGTGAAATTGAAAATCAAACTGTGGTGAGAGATCTCCACCCACCTGTCAGAAAGGCTAAAATGAAAATGATGACATCATCAAGTGCTAGTGAACGCTTAACAGAATACAAATCCATCATAATTGCTGGTGGCATGAGGAATAGCATGGCCTCCCTGGAAAACAGTTTGGCAGTTTCCTCGAGAACTAAACATACAATTTCCATGCAACCCAGCAATTGCACTCCTGGGCATTTATTCTATAGAAATAAAAGCTATGTTTACACAGAAACTTGTGCATAGAAACTTTTTTCACAATAGCTTAAAACTGGAATCAACCTAGATGTCTTTTAACAAAGTAACTAGTTAAACAAATTGTGGTATAATAATTCCCCCTTTCCCTCAGAGGATACTTGAGATTCCCAGGGGATGCCTGAAAGCATAATGGTACCAAACCCTATATATCTGACAGCAGAGACAGCTACTAAGTAATCAGTGGGTGGATAGTGCATACAGAGTGGATCCACTGGACAAAGGGATGTTTCATGTCTCAGGCAGGACAGATTACACAGAGGGTGTGAGATTTCATCATGCTATTCAGAATGGCAGGCAATTTAAAACTTATGAATAGTTTGTTTCTGGAATTTTCCATTTAATATTCTGGACCATGGTTGACCATAGGTAACGCGGAAACTGTGGAAAGTGAAGCCAGGGATGTATATCCCTATCTTGGAATACTATGCATCAATAAAAAGGAATGAACTATTGATATACACCAACTTGAATGGACCTCAAAGGCACTACATAGAGTGAAAAAAAAAAACAATCTGGACAAGTTACATACTATACAATTCTGTTTATACAGCTTTCCTGGAGTGACTAAATTATAGCTGTGAAGAACAGATTGGTGGTTGCCAGGGTGGAAAAGGAAGTGAGGAAATGGAGGAGAGATCTTCATGGAGATGTCTTGATTGTGGTGATAGTTACACGAATGCCCACCAACGCTAACATCTTGCATAACTAGCACACTAGCAAAACTAGAAAATCGACACTGGCACAATCCACAGAGATTATTCAGATTGCACCAGATTTGCATTCATTTATGTGTATAAGTCTGTTGTCTGTGTGCATGTGGTTCTACTGGGTGAAGTTGAAAAATAATTTGGAAAAACAAGTGATTTTTTTTTTATATACGAGGAATTTAACCTAGGGGAAATTTATCACTGAGTTATAGCCCCAACTTTTTTTTTTTTTTTAAATTTTGAGACAGGGTCTCACAGTTGGTTATGGTCTTGTTAAGTTGCTAACACTGGGCTTGAACTTGTGATCCTCCTGCCTCATCCTCCTGAGTTGCTGGAATTACAGGTGTGCACCACCATGTCTAGGAAAAAATGTAATTTCGATAGCTGTATTTACCAAATTTTATATCTGGTGCATTAAAATGGCTAGAGTCATCACTAGCAATAAATAATTTCACATGTACACATCTTTGTGTACAAACCTTGCCCATGTTTTGACTTCTATCTTAATTTTGAATTCCTAGTAGTGGAATTTCATGGTCCTAGGAAAAGTGTCTTAACAGTTAAGCTCCTTGAACTGGGACAGGCTGCCAGAGAACAGCAGATCATTGTCACTGGTGAAGCTCAGGTTCTGGTAGCGTGATGCAGTCAGGCTTTTAGAGGAGGTGCCCGAGCTGGTTGAACCAGGTGGCTCTGAGGGCCACATCCATCTTTGAGCTCCGACATGGACTTTTCTACAGGCTTCTCTGCTCTATGGGATAAAACCAAATCCATCTTCCTCTCCTCAAACCTGCTCCTCCTCTTTTGGATGACATCGATACCTCATTGCTCACTGAGAGTCACTTCCTGTTCATTTGTCCAGTTCTGAGTGCCAGTTGTCACCAAGTCCTTGGAGTTCTAGCCCCCGGGCCTCCCACTCTCTTGCTCTTCTCCCTTCTGCTGCCCCCCGCCCCTCCCTCTGGCCCCTGGCCTTTTAGCCACGTGCATCTCTGCTAGATTACCAGTCAAGCTGTAACCAACCAACTCGTCTCTCTCAGTTCTGTTTTTCATCAATGCCGCCTGATCTCCCGGTTGGGGGAGTTCTCAGAACCTGTCCTAGCGGATTCAAGAATTCTTTTACTTCACTTGGTTCTTTTTTTGTATAATTGCTGAATTAAAGTATGCGATTTTGTTGGTCTAAGGAATTTTCCATTTAACACTGGTCTCCTAGGGCTGCTGTAACCAAGTACTGCAAACAAGGTGGCTTAGAACAACTGAACTCTTTTGTCCTACAGTAACGAAGGCTGAAAGTCACAAATCAAAGTCTGGCCTAGGCCATGCTGTCTCTGGAACCCAGGGGAAGGACTGTCCCTTGTTTGTCCTAGGTTCTTATGGTTTATTGGCAGACTGGAGTGTTCCTTTACAATTCTCCATCTTTATGTCCCTCTTCCTTCTGTGTGTGTCTAACTCTGTGTCCAAATCGTCTTCTTCTTCTTCTTATTATTATTGTTATTATTATTATTAATTTTGTGGTGCTGGGGGTGGAATCCAGGGCCTCGTGCATGCTGGGCAAATGTGGTACCACTGAGCTACATTGCAGTCCTCCCCCTTTTAAAAGAACACAGGTCCCATAAGGTTAGGGACCACCTTAATGAGCTCATTTTAACTTGATCACATCTGCCAAGACCCTGTTTCCAAGGAAGATCACAGTCTGACGATAGGATTTCAACACATTTTTTGGGGGGTGGTGGTGGCAGGGAGCAGAGTCAAAATTCAGCCTGGGATGCGCTCCAGGTCACAGGGCTTGGTGCTCTGTCTCCTGTGGGAGGGCTCCAGGGTGCTGTCTTCTTCACGTGGTCTCTATTTTTAGACAATTGTTGAGCAGGCAGTATCCAGGAAAGACCTGCCCAGGAACCTGTTGTGGTGATTTCAAGTGCCCTGGGTCCCCAATGTTACAGGAGACAGGGACTCCTTCATCCTCTATCTGCATAAATGCCTCTGTGGGCTCAATAGGGGGGCACCCCACCCGGGAGCCCCCCCAGGCTCATCGCACTATTGTGTTCATTCTGACACTCCTCCTCAACTCCTCTTAGGATGAAATAAGGTATAAAAATAAATTAATTGGATGGCAATTCCCAGCCATGGTTTTGTGGCTTAATGAAGTAGCAGCACAGGGGCAGGCTGTGAGTTCCAGGGACTCAGCGTTACCATGGCAACGGCAGGGCACCACCTCCTCCACGTGGCCCTTCCCCAGCCTCCATTACCAATGCCAACTCAGCCTGATGCCTCTGTCCTCCGGAGAAGCCATCTCTGAGCCACAGGCAGGGCCGTGGCCCTCTGAGGTGCTGACACAATCCTAGCGCCCTGGGTCACTGAGCTCGCCTGTGGTGGCATTCCAGGTGTCTGTTTAGTCCCATCTCTCTAGGATGTGAGCTCACAACTCCCACCACCTCTAATTCAGGACTCCGCCCATAGTGATTGTTCAGCAGAAAGGAAGAACCTTCGGGAGCCCAGAGAGTGGAGGACCCGCAGTTATGAGTTCCAAGGAGCATCTCCAGAGCTGCCATCACGTGTGGCCACGCGTGCCCACTTACATTTAAAAGTTCAAGTTCAAATTAAGAATTGAATTAAAATTAAATTTTAATTAATTAAAAAATTTAAATTGAATTAAAATTTAAAATGCACTTTCTCAATTTCACTAGCCACACTGCAAGCGCTAGATAGGCATGTATGGCCAGCGACCATTATATTGAACAATGTGGATTTAGAACATCCCACCATCTCAGAAAGTTCTAGTGGAGAATTCTGCTCTAAGAGGACCCCATAACCAGCAGCCCCTGGATGCTCTTCAGTTAACTTCAGTCCTATGTCAGTGAAGCTATGCAAACTAGATTGATTCCTGGAGGGAAAAAGTAAAATGTGAATAGTCTCTGACTATCAGGATTGTGAATTAATAGCCACTTACCAGAGAAAAGAAGTTGTGGCCTAAGACATTCCTCACCAATTCATGGCCAAGTCCAGACTTTTCTTTTCTTTTTTAAAAATATCTTTCTTAGTTGTAGGTAGACACAATACCTTTATTTTATTTATTTATTGAACCCAGGGCCTTGTGCACAGGAGGCAAGTACTCTACCAGCTGAGCTCTATCCCCAGCCCCAAGCCCTGACTTTTCTAATTCTTCTCCTCTGCATGTGGAGTTCCTCTGTCTGGAATGTTGTGCTGTGAGAACACACATCATTTACCTAGTTTTTTAGGGTAAGGCCATGTGCCTTCACATGGAGGAATTCATTCTCCCCTCTCCCTCCCCTCAGCGTGTGTATGTGTGTGCATGCACACACATGCACATGGGTGTAGAGAATAGGTCTTCTCATGCTTACTGCAGCCTAATTCTTATTAGACAGTGACATCAGAATTGGTAAGTGGAAAATGTTTTGTGATTAGCACGGAAGGCAGTAATCAAGTAGAATCAAAACTGCTCTGGAAACCTCTTAGATCTGGCTCGAAGCATGCATACCTTGTCTCATTAATGTAAACTCACACAGAAATTCTTAGGGACATCTATGTGTAACTACTCTGGGTTAGAAGAGTGATTCTAGGAGGATGCTCTTTAGCAGGCATGCAGGTCTTGAAACCACTTGTCCTGTGTGATAACCACGATCCCTGACATGGAAGGGACATTCTAGATTGTTCTTGATGGCCAGTAACTGTTTCACTTGTTGTTCTCAAACTGTAGGTCCCTGGGGGCCAGCAGTGTCAGCTTTGCTGGGGAGCTTGTTAAAGACGCATATTCCCGGGCCCCACCCAGACTTAGAAACTGGCCATTCAGCTGTGTTTTCCCCTAGGTGATTCTGATGCATTATACATTTGAGAACTATTGGCATAATCCCTCTGGTTTTAATATTTAGCCTCTATAGTTTAATATAGATGAACAAATTTGTTTGCCAATATGAAGATGACAGTCTCTGTGACAGAACCCACATTTTTGCTGGATTCAGTTGAAGTCCTATAAGACTATTTCTTTGCATAGGAATCTTTTTTTTTGGGGGGGGGTACCGAGAATTGAACTTTGCCTCTGAGTCACACCCCCAGGCCCTTTTTACTTTTTATTTTGAGACAGGGTCTCTCTAAGTCACTGAGGGCCTCACTAAGTTGCTGAGGTTGACCTTGAACTTGTGATCCTCCTGCCTCAGCCTCCCAAGTTGCTGGGATTACAGGTGTGCACCACCGCGCCTGGCTTGCATAGGACTCTTTGAGGAGCTGGAGAGGAGACTGGCCGCTTGCCAGTTTGCAATGAACAGAGTCGGGCCATTCCTTGGACATTGGTCTCATCTCAGAAGTAGGAGATGGGGAATGAGGCTTTGTGGTCTCCTCAGAACCCGAGGACGTTAAAATTGAGCAAGGGCGGTCTCATCCTCATAGCAGAGGGTTCTGCAGGCAGGGAGGGACCCACAGAAGGCACAGGCTCCCTTGTCAGCACTAGTTGCTCTACGGGCGTCCCCGGCAGCAGAGCAATCACGGTTTCTTTTTTTGTAGATCTTTATTTAGATCTTGTCACTTTTAAGAGAGAAGCCTTTTGAAAAGAGGTGAATTCTTCCTAAAATTTTACTCTGAAGAGGGATTAGTGCTACTTTCCAGACTAAAGACGGTTGTATGTGTGAGTTCTTTTATCCTTTATTTTTCCCCAAGCAGCTGTGATAAGCAAGGCCGGAGTGATCCATGCTCTCTTGCTTCACCAGCAGAACACAAACGTAGCTCCTCTGGGTCTTTTCTCATTCAGTCCTGCTTTTTTTATTTTGTACTGAGCATTGAACCCAGAGGTGCTTTATCACTGAGCCACATCCCAACCCTTTTTATTTTTTATTTTGAGACAGGGTCTCACTATGTTGCTTAGAGCCTTGCTAAGTTGCTGAGGCTGGCCTCAAACTTGTGATCCTCCTGCCTCAGCCTCCTGAGTGACTGGGATTACAGTCCACCTTTTTTGTTTGTCAAGACTTTGGATTTGACCAGTCAAGGGAAACTCCATCCACAAACCTGTACATGTTCCATTGTTCCAAGAAGGGATTCTTGCTTTTCTCTCCGGGTGTGGCATTTACTTTGAGGAACTAGGCTTTCCTGGCTTTGATGACATTTCCAACTGTGCACATCCTCTCCCGTTACCTTCCCACGGGCTGACTTGACCTTCACTGTGTCCAAGCCCTTCCTCATCTGTTTTGGTTTGGGGTTACAAGTGTCTCTTGAGTTCTTTGAAGATAGAGTTTTGTTCCTGTTTCTTAGTCTCTTTCTTACATTTGGGTGATTTCTCAGAGAAAAGGGAAATTGCCCCCTTCAGGCCACAGTTCAAAACCAGAAGGCTTACCCTCAGAGAGTCTTTTGCATACAATATTATTTTTAGTTTCAATTCTGCTTCACATGTAATCTTTCAAGAGTCATTTTAAGTCATGATGAGGGAACTAAATCAAAGTTTAAATTCAACCTTTTCTGGTGCTACCAATGCAAATAACTCCATTGAAGTAACACTCCAGCCCTCCGATTCTGTCGCTCATGGCTAAACATGCATATTACCTGCAGTGAGAGACAACCACATCGGGGTACACGTCCCTGCCTGGCAACGGATAAGCATCCTTTGACATAAATTTACAATGCCTCCCCAGAGCAGAAAGGTAAGCATGGGAAAAAGTGGAGTATGGCACTTTGCCTTGCTATTGGTTCCAATGTGGTCTGTGCCCACCAAACTCATGTTGAGGCTTGGTCCCCAGCGTGCTGATGTTGAGAGGTGGTGCCTTTAAGAAGATGAATGCTTTTTTTCCCAGGAGTGAGTGAGATCTCACTGGAGCACCTTCTTGTTCTCTTGGGACTGGCTACGGCGAATTTGGCTTCCTCTGCCTGCTCTTTCACTTCCTTTTTTGCCATGTGACCTCCCTCACGTATGTGCTCCATTTCCACGCGTGCTGCTCACCACTCTTGCCGGAATTCCCACCAGGTGAGGCCACCCACCATGTTGTAATGTGGCTCACACTTTCAGAGGCTCAAAGTCCAAGATCATCTCATCCCACCTCTTTATTTCATAAAAGTGCCTGGCCTAAGGTATTTTGTTAGAGCAACACAAAATAAGACAGTTCTTTCATGTGTTCTGAATTTTCAGCCTTTTCGAGAGTTGATGCTGTTTGGCATCAACTCTCTGTCCTGTTCCGTTACCCAGTCTTCAAGCCAAACCAGAAGAATCAAACAGCCAATCGTCCAACTGTGGAGGACCATAGTATAGCATCCTGTGGCATGTGACACTTCGTTTTCTGTTGAATTGAATGCCAATTCTTTTAATTTGGATATGAAGCCTTCCCCCAGCGTTCTGACATGCCCACTGCCTTCCCACTGTCTAGAGAACATTGCTGAAATGCTACAGTCTGCCAGGCAAAGCCCTCCACCCCAAGAAGCCAAAACTCATTGGAAGGAGCTGACCAGTCGAATTCCTTTCCTTGTGTGATTTGGTGGCATCCTCTCCATCCTCCCTTGCTCCCTGGGACTGGTGGGAGCTGTTTGGCAGGTGTCCCATAGCTGTGCCAGGGCTCATTCTCTCTCTACTTGGAGTTCTTTTCTTCCCTGAGAAGAAATCCTGCTTACCTTCCCAAGCCCCACACAGCCTTTCCTGATTCCTTCTTATATGAACTTGCTTTCGACCTTAGGGTCCTAGAAAAATTCATTCTAAATTAGAAGTGAAATTAATAACTTAGTAATATCAAGAATAAATCATTTTGAATAACAAGATCGGATCCTTTCCCAAACTCATTGTTAAGAAAAATATTTTCAGCCAGGAGCTTCCGACCCGTGGAGGAAAGTTGTTCCCTAATTTGGAAGACTCCCTCTTGGATTAGAAACCACTTTCTCACTTTGGAGACACCACCAGCCCAAGTTTGTTTTGTGTGGCAGGAGGGGTTGAGGGCGAATTTCAAAAACATTCTGCCAGAGCAAAAGAAGCCAGACACAATCGAGTCTATTTATATGAGATCCTGGAAGAGTCAAAACGAATCTATAGTGACAAAAGGCAGATTGGCGGTGTCCGGGGGCCGGGGCTGGGGAGACGACAGACTGCAGAGGCTGGGGGACCTTTTGGGGGGAATGGAAATGTTCTCTGTCATGGTGGTGACAGTGGTTACACCGACGTCTATTTGTGTCAAAACACAGCAGATGTAATTTATATGTAAATTACGCTTCAGTAAAATCAATCTAAAAGTGCAATCTGGGGCTAGGATCTGAATGGACAGGAATTCTTAAATAAATGAGAAAATGTATATATATATATTTATTCATATACATGTACAAATTTTGTGTTTCTGTTTTTTTTTTTTTCCTTTAAAGATCTTTATGGAGATCTAACTTATGTACCATAAAATGTACCTATTTGGGGTGGGGGGGTGTAGCTCAGCGGTAGATGGGGTGATCAGCGTGCACATGGCCCTGGGTTCAAGCCCAGCATCAAAACTTGGGGAGGCCCTGGGGACACGGCTCAGTAGTAGAGCATGGGCCCAGCATGAAGAAGAAGTCTTGGGTTCAGTCCCAATGCCACCACAACTTTCTTTCCCCCCACCTGTTCTAAATATATAATTCAGTAACTTAGTAAACGGACAGTTGTGTGGCCACGGTGGCGATCCACCTGGAGACGGTTTCCCTCACCCCAGTAAAATCTCTCATGCCCTTGATCATGCTGATGTTGTCAGATCCCTCAGGAGCCAGTCACTCCCCCGAAAGGTGAAGGCGGTCAGTCCCCAGGGGCTGAGTGTGTGGTTTTGCCATCGACTCCCCAGCCTCTGGGGAGTGTGTGTGTGTGTGTGTGTGTGTGTGGCCTCACACACTGTCCCCAGCACAGGACACTTCCCATCCTTGCTGGCTTTCTGCAGATGTGTTCACAGGCCTGTCCTCTGTGTACCTCTGTGCACCTGGAGGGGCAGAAGGGCTCCTGGGTTTGTCCTTCGGGCACACGTGCTGCTCTCTGGGTCCTGAGCTCCGCCGGTCCCAGGGTGGCCGAGGCCCCTCCCCCCGGCTGCCCTGCCCTGTCCCACCTGCTTCCCTGGATGTTGCCCAGGATGCTGCTGGACGGGGCTCAGGCCTCTGCTCTTGCCAGCTGCTCCTCCGGGAGTAGGCCCAGGAGGAGCCTGTCCTGCCAGTCAGCTGTGCTGGGAGCGGTCACGAGAACAGAGGCTGGGAGGCAGCACAGCAAGAGACAGCAACACAGGGTCTTGGTGGGCCTGGGGCAAAGCCGGCCCCACTCTGGGCAGGAATCATGTCTCACCTGAAAAAACGGACAGGTGCCCAGAAATAGGAGGTAAACTGCCATCCTAGCCACCAGAGGTCAGGGGACACCCTGACCAGGAGGAGGAGGACCGCCTGGGCCTGCCCTCCCTGCTCGAGGCCTGGTGGACTCACAGCCTGACTTTGGACGCAGCTCCCCAGGGTTCGACTTATGGCATTTAGGAAAGAGCAGAGTAAACCCCACTTACACCCTGAATGTCACAGTCTTGACTCCTCTGTGGGCAGCTCTGGCTCTCAGGGGAGTTGGTAACTGGTCTGCCCAGTTCTGAGCTGCAGATTGACACGGGACTGCAGTGGGTTGGAGAGAAAGTGACAGTCTGAGTGTCCCTGAAGTGCTGCTTTCCTTATTAAAAGCAGGGCTTTAAGGCTTTACAGTGGTGGGGGTTATGTCCCCAAAGGCTCATGTGTTGAAGGCTTTGTCCCCAGTGTAGTTCAGAGGTGGGGCTTTGGCAAAGCTATTGGATCACCAGGGCTCTGACCTCATCAGTGGATTAATCCACGGATGGATTCAGTGCGGAATGGACTACTGGAAGGACCTGGGGACGGAGGAGGTGGGGCCTACAGGAAAGGCATGCCCTTGGGGACTATAGCTTGGCTCCCACTCCTTCCTTCTGGCACCCCTCCGCACCTGATGTCCCCCCTCCACATGGAAACAATGGAGCTGGCCAATTGCAGACTGAACCTTGAAATCCATGAGCCAAAACATATCTTTTCTTCCCTAAATTGATTTTCTCAGGTATCTTGTCACAGTGACAGAAAATTAACCCATGGGGCCATGTCGAACCAGCCAAGTTGCTAATGGGCTCCTTGGCTCATGAACTTTGCTTTTATAGAGACTATTTATTGGAGCAGGGCAAGAATAAAATGTGGATCTTTTTGTTTACAAAGGAGAAAGAAAGGCCCCCGCAGGGTGGAGACAGTAGAGGCTGCTTGGCAGGGGCAGGGAGTGGGAACTGAGCTAGGTGGCCTGCAGACAGCCAGAGGTGGGCCTCTGTGAGGTGAGAGGCCAAGCCCTTGGCACATGCTCAGTTGTGCCCCTGGACTCCACTTATACAGCGCATATATATATATATATTTTTTTTTTTTTTAAAAACACACAAAAAAATAATTAAGAATTTCAAGGGAATTACCACGGAGCACTAAATCCAAGCACCAGCCTACCCTTGCCCATGGCCTTGAGTGGCTGACTGGTGGCAGGCTTAGGTATCAGACCTTGATTGCCATTTCATCATTTCTGCCCAACTTCCCACGGGCAGGATTTGCACCCAGATGTGCCAGGAGTCCCTGAGGTGAGCAGCAAGTATTCAGCTCTGGACAGAAGCCAGCTGATGGCGGGCTTCCTATTTGCTGGCAAAACTCACTTCATCTTTATGAGTCTAATTCTCCTCATCTATGGAATGGATGTGGAAATAGCTGCTTTTCAGAGATGTGGTGAAGGTCAAATGAAGTAAGAAGAAAACATATAATCATCCTTCGTATCTTGGGGAGTGGTCCTCTGGCCACATGGACACCCAAATCTGAGCTTGCTCAACCCCTTTACATAAAATGGCGTAGTGTTTGCTTATACCGCCCCCACCCACTACAGACTCTAACTCATCTCTAGATGACTTATAGTAACTAATACAACGTCAGTGCTACGTAAAGCGTGTGTATTGTTGGAGGCCATAATGATAAGGAAACAAACTCTGGACATGTTCAGATACCACACCGTATCTGCAGATGCCAATTTTCTCTTTTTCTTCAGCAGTGCAGGGCTGGACCCAGGGTCTCGTGTATGCTAGTCAGGCCTCCATCACTGAGCCCCAGACCATTGGTTTTCTTTTCTGAATATTTCTGATCCACTGTTGGGGTGAAGATGAGGAGGGGGAACCTGGGGATACAAATGGCCAATTGTATATTTAAACTCACGCTTTGTTATTTTGGAGTTTCCAGCGTCAAGCTTAGCGCCTAAATCTGAGAGAGAAATTCTCTGCAGCCGGGCTTCTTGAGCCATTTCTGTCATCAGTGATGGCCTCTGCAATATTTTTGACTCAATGATGTTTATCTTCCAGCTCCCTCCCTCCTTTTCTTTCTTTTTATCTTTTTTTGGTACCAGGCATTGAACCCAGGGGCACTTACCCATGAAGCCTCATCCCCAGACCTTTTTAATATTTTATTTAGAGACAGGATGTCACTGAGTTGCTTAGGGCTTTGCTAATTTGCTGAGGCTGGCCTTGAACTCACGATCCTCCTGCCTCAGCCCCCCGAGCCTCTGGGATCACAGGTGTGCACCACTGCACGCAGCCTCTGCCTCCTTTTCTATAAAACCTTTTCTCATCATGGCTCATGCCTGTGATGCACTCCCTAGGCAGTGGCCTATGGCTTCAGTTCTTCCAACTCTCCTTCTTAAAACTACCTGTTCAGGGTTCCCTTGGTTTAAGTCTCTGTATTGTCTCCAGAGGAAGCAAATTGAGTTACTGTTGTAGTCTATGCTAATATTTACATTAGGACCAATAACTTTATGGTCTTAACCCAAGGAATAGGCAGTTAGGAATCTCAGAGCCCTTAGAACTGGGGAGGTGTTTGTGACCAACTGAGGAAACTATAACAGAGCAGGACAGCTAGTCTGCCTTTGGCGGGTGGGAAGCCTTGTCCCACACAATATCTGGAAGGTGATGGTCGGCACGAATCTGCTGGGCTCCTGGGTTGCTGTGAGGTCAGAAGAAAACTTTCCAGGTGGCAGAGCTGAATGTGACCCTCTGGCTTTCTTTGTTTGGACATCATTACTTGATTTAAAAAAAAATCGAATGTCCATGCTTGTAAGTGGGGTGAACCCTCTCTGGTTGGCTGGAGGCCCCCCCTTCCTTCTTACCTGCGGCCTCCCTCTTGATGTGGTCATTAGTCTGCGCCCTCCTTGTAGAGGTGAGACGTTGGTTTGGTTAAGAGAAAAGTCGAGGCCAGAGGGCCTGGCCCCAGCAGGGCTCTGCTCCTGTCCCTCCCTCAGAGCCTCTGTTAAGTTTTGCATCTGGCCTAGGTGCACCTTCACTCCCAGCAGCTGCTACCTGGAGATCAGCTGCGGGTGGCAGCTTCCTAGGGCTGTGATTACAAAGTTCCCAAGCCTGGTGGCTTGAAACACTAGGAATATGTCCTCTTAAAGTCAAGGAGGCTGAAGGTCTGACATCAAGGTGCTGGTGAGGTCCTTCTGTTGGAGGCTCTGAGGGAGGGTCCCATCCCTGCCTCCCTCCCAGCTTCTGGGGTGCCGGCAAGCCCTGGCGCTGGCTCGGCCGCGCTCCTCTCCAGCTTCTGCCTCGGTCTCCACAGGGCCTTCTCCTGTGCGTCCTGTGCACCTGTACCCATCGGCTGCCGTTCTTCTCCTTTGGAAAGACTTGATTGTTTTATCAGAGCCCATGCTGTGCAGCATGACCTCATCTCAATGCTTTCCATTAGCAAAGACCCTGTTTCCAAACAGGGCCACATTTCTTTTTGTTAATCATGATTTAATTTGTTGTTTTTAGATATACGTGGCAGTAGAGTGTATTTTGACATATTATACATTCACGGAGTGTGACCCATTCCCATTAGGATCCCATTCCTGTACTTGTCCATGATGTGGAGTTACCCTGGTTGTGTATTAGATTGTAAAGAGGTGTCCCAGCCCCCCAACCCTGGGGGTGTCAGAGAAGGCCTGGTGGGGAGCCAGGATGCTCACCATCACCTAGTGACGACAAGGCCACCTCCCACGGTGTTGATGGAGCCAAACTCCTGTCCTGTCCTTCCTAGTCAAGAAGGTATTGCCTGCGGGGAGACAGGACTTCCCCCTGCACCTTGTAGTGATGAGGAGACCACACCCTTTTGAGTGTCAGAGGAGGCCATCAGGGGACCTAGGCTTCTACCATCACCTGGCAATAATGCAATAATGACCTGCCACCTCACTTCTTCTGCTAGACAGTGTCAAAAGAAAGCAACTAAAACAACATTTAAATAAGATCCAGTCTCATAGGGCACTGTCTAAGGTGTACAGGATTCAAGAAAAATATCACTCATTATTTCAAGAGCCAGACAGATCTCAAATGAATCAATGCCAACACATTAATTGATAGGAGAGGCATTTGGGTTATCTCACAAATATTTGAAAGCAGCTGTAATAAAAAGGCTTCGGTGAACAATTACAAACATGCTTGAAACAAATGAAAATCTAAAAATTCTCCGAAGTAAGAGCTATCCAGCACCAAATGAGAATTTTAGAATTGAAAAGGGTAACAATCAAAGATGCAATAGACAGGCCCGATAGCAAAATAGTTGACACAGAGGAAAGATCAGGTGAACTTGAACGTGGAACAACTGTAACTTACCCAAGATGAATAGTAGGAGGAAAACAGACTTAAAAACCTACTATTTATTATTTTATAACAAAAGGTCTAATATTAATCTCACCAGAGGCTCAGAAGCAGCAGTGAAAGAAAGTAGGTCTAAAAAAATTACTGGAAGATACAATAATTAAAATACTCCCTGAATTTGGCAAGAAACACAAACCTACAGATTGAAGAAGCCGAGTGAAACCCAAATGGAATTAATGTGAAAAAATCCACACTGAGACACATTACATCAGATGTCTGAAAACTAAAGAGAAGAAGAAGAAAAAAATCTGGAAAGCACCAGAAAGAAGCAACACCTTATATATAGGAGAAAACAAGTTTAATTACAACAAATTTCTTGTCAGAAACTAGGGAGGCCAGAAGGAAGTGCCACCAAATGTTTTGAGTGCTGACAGAAAAGGATCATCAACCCAGAATCCTGTGTCCAGTCCAGTCAAAACAACCTTTAAAAATGAAAAGGAAATCAAGGAATCCTCCGATGAAGAGAAACCAAAAAATTTGTCACCAGCAGATATATCCTCAAATAATGGCTAAAAGAAGTTCTCTAAACACAAAGGGAATGATAAAAGAAAAAAGGATAAAAACCTTGAAAAACAAGAAGAAACAACAAAGTCAGCCGAAACATGATCTGCTCTCTTTTTCCTCTTGATTTTCTTTAATTATGTTTGTGATGGAAGCAAAAATTTCACATTTTCTGGTGTGCTTCTAAATGTATGTGGAGGAAATAGACAAGGCAATTATATTACTGACACCTTCACTATTTAATATACTAAATTTGAAAGCTATATAAAGGTGTCTACTGAAATAAAAGTATGGAGAAATCAAAGCATAATTCTAAAACTGTTCAAGTAACCCAAAGGGAGTCAGGAAAAAGAAAACAGAGAAAATTAAAACAGAAAAGAAATAGAAAACAAAAAAAAAAAAAAAAAGAAAGAAATTACAGACTTAAGCCCTAGTACATTCCATGTGAACACTGGTCACAAAGAACCTGGGTGCGTTCACTTTCAAGAGCTGCAGCAACAAGATACCACGTGAGGCAGTTTGAGCATCAGGAATTTATTGTCTTACAGTTCTGGAGGCCAGAAGTCCAAGATTAGGGTACCATCAGGGCCATGCTCCCTTTGAAGATGCTAGAGAAGGATCTGTCCAGTACTCTTTCCTTAACTTCTGGCAAGTCAACTCCTATCTTCACAGGGTATTCTTCCTGTGCATTGTGTCTGTCTCCAAATTTCCCTTTTATATAATGGCATTGAGTTGTACTGGATTGTGGATATCATGTTAAGTCATTACATCTGCAACAGCCCTATTTCCACATTAGGCCAAATTCTGAGATACTAGGGATTAGGACTTCTACATTATATTTGGACTATACAATTCAACCCATTCCACAGGAGAAACTACATTAATGTCAGGGAAGAGCAAGGAAAATTATCAGAGGTAAAGAGGAGATTTGCATAATAATAAAGGGGTGAATTATTCAAGAAGATATAGTAATCCTTAATGTGTATGTACCTACCAACAGAACATCAAAATGCACAACACAAAAAACTGGTAGAACTGCAAGGAGACCCAGACAAACCCACTGTTACATTTGGGGACTTCAATACCCCTCTATAAGACATAGCACCCCTAGCATGTGCACCAATCAGAGTGTAAAACACAAGAATTAAAACTGGTAGGATCGAAAGGAGAAACAGACCCAGCAGGCAGACAATCAGTAAGGGCATAGGGAAACTGAAAAGCATCACCCATCAACCAGATCTAATTGACATTTATAAGCCCTTCCACCCAACAACAACAGAATACACCTTATTCTCAAGCTCAGTTGGAAGTTTCACCAAGACAGATCTCATTTTGGGACATAAAAATGCATCTTAACAAACATAAAAGAGCAGAGACATAAAATATGGCCTCAAACTACTATGGAATTAAATTAAAAATCAGTAACAGAAAAGTAACTGGAAAAAAATCATAAAAATTTAACAACATATTTCTAAAAAACAAAAGGTTATTTAGGTTAAGGAAAACATCTCATGGGAAATTAAAAAAATATCCTGAATTAAATGAAAATTAAAATACAATTCACCAAAATTTGTGAGATGCAGGAATTTATAGCATCAAAGGCATAATTAGAAACAAAGAGTAATCCTCATGACTTGGGAGGCTGAGGCAGGAGGATCCCAAGTTTGAGGCCAGTGTGGGCAACTTAGCAAGACCTTATCTCAAAATGAAAAATAAAAAGGACTGGGGATATAGCTCAGTGGTAGAGTGCCCCTGGGTTTAGTTCCCAGTAATGGAGACAGACTGAGAGACAGAGACAGAGAAAGCAAGGATATGAAGAACAAATTAAACCCAAATTCAGCAGATGAAAGGAAATAACAAAAATTTGGGCAGAAATTAATAGAGAAAATCAATGAAACCAAAAATTAGTACTTTCAAAAGATCAATAAAATGGATAAACCTCTACCAAGACTAACCATGAAAACAAGAGATAAAACACAAATTACTGATTTCAGAAATTTAAAAGGGGTGATCATTACTGATCTTGATGACATTAAAAAACAATAAAGCACCAGATGTAATAGCAAAAGACACACATCTGTAATCCCATCGACTCAGGAGGCTGAGCAGGAGGATCAGAAGTCTGAAGGCAGCTTGCACAATTGTGTAGTGAGAGCTTGTCTTAAAATAAAAATAAAGAAAGAGCTGGTGGTGTAGCTCATTGGTAGAGCACTTCTGGGTTAAATCTGCAATACTCCCCTCCCAAGGATAATAAAGGAGTACTAATGAACAATTCTATGCCTAAAATTTTGATAACTTAGATAGAATGGACCTGGAAAACACTACCAAAATCTACCAAAAATCACACAAGAAGAAATAGATAATCAGATCAGACCTGTATCTATTAAGAAAATTAAACAAATAATTTATAAATGTCCAAACCAGAAATCACCAGATTCAGAAGTGTTCACTGGTGAATTCTATTGAACATTTAAGAAGGAATAATATCAATTCTCTATCATCTCTTGATTGAGGAAATAAAGTGGGAGGAAATACTCCCTAAATCTTTCTATGAGGCTGGCATAATACTAAAATCAGACAAAGACATTACAAGAAAAGAAAACTTCAGATCAATATAATAGATGAAAATATTCTGAACAAAATAATAGCAAATCAAATATACAGCATATGAAAAGAAGCATACACAATGACCAAGTGGGATTTATTACAGGTATGTAATGCTACTTCAACATTTAAAAATCAGTTGGTGGGCTGGGGATGTGGCTCAAGCGGTAGCGCGCTCGCCTGGCATGCGTGCTGCCCGGGTTCGATCCTCAGCACCACATACAAAGATGTTGTGTCCGCCGATAACTAAAAAATAAAATATTAAAATTCTCTCTCTCTGTGTCTCTCTATCTCTCTCGCTCTCTCTTTAAAAAAATCAGTTGGTGCAATCCATCATATCAACAAACTAAGAAAAATCATATGATCATATCTATTGATTCAGAGAAAGAATTTGACAAAGTCCAATACTCACTCATAATCAAACTATCAGCACACTAGGAATTGAAGACAACTTCCTCAACATAATAAAGAACATCTACAAAATATCCAGAACTAACATTATACTTCATGGTGAAAAATAGATGCTTTCCTTCTAAGATCAGGAACGAGGTAATGAAGTTCATTTTTACTACTCCTATTCAACAGCACACTGGAAGTTTTAGCCACTGCAATAAGATGAGAAAATTAAAAGGCATACGGATTGGTAAGAATGAAATAAAACTATCATTGTTCACAGGTGATGACATGATTGTGTAGAGAATCCTAAAGGATCAACAATGACAGCAATAGAGCCTGTAACTAACAAGCAATTTCATCAAGGTTCTAGAATACATAATTAATATACAAAGATCAATCTTTTTTTCTATATCCTGGCAATGAACAGTGGGAATTTGAAATTAAAATATAATACATTAATATAAAAGGAGCAAGAGGAGGAGGAGAGATAATAAAGTATTGTCAGTGATTTGAATTTTGTTTGATGTAAAGAGGTATCTTGTGGATTTTATTTAAAATTTCCCTGTGATATGTGATAGTGATCATCTTTTCATATGTTTATTTGCCATTTTTTGGTGAGATATCTTTTCAGATTTTTCTGCCCAATGTAACAAATGTACTACATTAAAACAATATATTAATAATAAGAGATCTTGTGGTGGGAAGATGGGACCTCTGTAATTTCTGATAAGGTTGTCTGAAAACTTAAATAAGAACTATTAATTTAAAAGAAGTCACACCTAAACCCTTACATAGCAATTATTACATTAAATGTAAATGGTTTAAATATACACATTAAAAATAGGGACTGGAATATGGATTTAAAAAGGTGATCCAAGTGTATGTTCTCTATAAAAACTCACTTCAAATGTAACAAAATGACCAGGTTGGAAATAATAGTATGAAGATATGTAAAGACTAATTAATGGAAAGAAGGAATGATTATAATATTGTTAGATAAAATGGACTTTAGAACAATGCAGAGTACGGAGAGTAATATCATATAATTATAAAAATATTTCACTAAGAAGTCATAATCATCCAAATATGTATATACCAAACAGCAGAGCTGTGAAGTAGGAGAAGCAAGACTGATAAGACCAAAAGGACAAATAGACAAATCCAAAATCACAATTTTAGAAAATTCAAATCTTCTGTTAACAATTAATAGTGTAATAATGAAAAATCAGTTAAAAAAATTAGAAGCATTCAACAGTCTCATCAACCGAGAGGACCTAATTGATATTTATAGAAAATTCCTTATGACAACAGGGAAATACACATTCTTTTAAAATATCCATTAGTACATATACAAAAGTAGACCCTTGGCTGGAAAACAAACGTCAACAACTTTAAAGGAATTGAGATGATAGAGTATGTTCTTCAATCACAGTGAAACCAAGCCAGAAATTAGTAATAAAATAATAGGAAAAAATTCAAACTCTTGAAAACCAAAGACACTTCCAAACAATCCACAGGTAAAAGAGGAGCTCTTAAGGAAAAAAAAAATTAAATACATTGAATTGAATGAAAATGAAAATACAACTCATAATTTTGTGGGATATGGATAAAGTAGCACTGAGAGGAAGATTCATAGCACTGAGTCGAATATTAGAAAAGACAACATGTTTCAAATTAATCATCTAAACACCCATCTTAAGAATCTACAAAAAGAAACGTAAAATAAACATGAAGCAATTAGAAGGAGGGAAATGAAACAGATCAAGCAGAAATAAATAAAATTGAAAACAGATCAATAAAACAAAACTGGTTCTTTGTAAAGATCAATAAAACTTACGGACCTGTGTCAAAACTAATAAAGGAAAAAAAAAACAGAGATAATGCAGAAACCACCAATAAGAGAAATGAAGCCGAGTGTATCCCTACCGCTTCTGCACATATTAAAAGGATAAGAGAATACCATAAACAACTCTATTCCAATTAATTTTAACCTTAGGTGAAATGGGCCTATTCTTCAAGAAACACAAACTACCGCAATTTATCCATTACAAAAAAAGATAATTTGAGCTGGGCACAGGGGTGCTCCTTTGTAATCCCAGCAGCTCCAGAGGCTGAGGCAGGAGGATCGCTAGTTCAAAGCCAGCCTCAGCAAAAGTGAGGCACTAAGCAATTCAGTGAAACTCTGTCTCTAAATAAAATACAAAATAGGGCTGGGGATGTGGCTTAGTGGTTGAGTGCCCCTGAGTTCAATCCCTGGTACTCCCCCACCCCACACCAAAACAAATGAATGTGGGCTTAGGAAGAAGGAGCTAAGGAGGGCATCAATTGTAAACAGAACACTCTTCCAAAGTAAAGGCCAAATGAGGCCATGAGTTGAAGGAAATTTCACAATAGCTCAAAAGGAGAAAGGAATGGGAGGACTGAGTCACTGCAGGCAACTTGGGAGAGGCGTTTTTTGTTTTGTTTTGTTTTGTTTTGTTTTTGGTACCAGGGAATTGAACCCAGGTCACTTAACCACTGAACCATACCCCTATCCCTTTTTATATTTTATTCAAAGACAGGGTCTCACTGAGTTGCTTAGGGCCTCCCTAAGTTGCTGAGGCTAGCTTTGAACTCACAATCCTCCTGCCTTAGCCTCCGGAGCCTCTGGGATTACAGGCGGGCACCACTGCATCCAGCTTCTGTAAGGTTTTCCTCCAGGGTAAGCAGCAATTTAGGACCAAAAAATTGGTATTATCTATCACATTGAATTAATAATGTCATTTATTAATAAATAAGAGGAATTAACATTTGATAGTATATATGGATTGCATTTTATTGTATTCATTGTCTTACTTGTTTCAAAAGTCTAAAATCATTTGTGTAAGGAAATGTCTAGTTTTAGGATTACATGTGTGAGTAACATTTTGACTAGAATTCTCAGAACCCATACTGGAGGGCCACGAGAAAACTTTTTGTTTGAGCCTTGTGCAGTCATAGAATAATTTTTAAACTGGAAAGTTCTTCAGAGATTCAGTAGAGAGGAAACTAAAACCCCAAGAGATTAAAGGACTTTCCGAAGGCCAGACAGCTAATCCACAGCAGCATCAGGTCGCATGGTGTCCTGTCCGGGCCCCCGTCCAAGGCATGGCTGTTCAGAACTGTGATCCAGGAAGCTGGATTATTCAGCCCAGGAGGCCGGGAATGCAATGTCTTGTCTGAGACAGAGCTTTGCTTTTCCTTTTGCAGGACTCTGACTTGTGGAATACAAGTTGAAAGACAAGAAGTTTAGAGAGGAGAGTGAAAAAGACAACCCACTCCACCCCTAGCACCCTACCAAGGCCAAGGTCACTGCAAACTCCAGCTCCCACCCGTGCAAGTACAGGCCAAAGAGGGCAACAGCTGAGCCGAAGGGCTATTTTTAACATTTCTAAACCACACTGGTTGCATGCCTTAGAAAATGGGCTGTATAATGGTTCTCTGTTGGAAGGTTCTTTTTTGCTTTAAAAAAAAAAAAAAAGATTCACTTTTCTAAGGGCATCTACACGGAAGGGCAGTGGATAAATTCTAAAATTCATCTTCTTGTTTTTAAACATTTAGTTGATAGTGAAATGACAGCAGTATGGTAATTATTGATTTCAAACTTAGAAATTTCCCTGTTTGTAGATGGAATTCACCTGAAACATTCTAATATGACCTGTGTTCTATTGGTTCTAACCATGCACCAAATATGCAGGGATGTTCCAAGCTGGATTTTAGGGGTGCCCAGGGATTCCTTCCGAATGCTCACAAATGCATTGACTTAGTTGCCAAATGGGGTCAGCCCATCCTACAGCTTGATTTCCTCTGTCCTGGCCCTGATACTGGTCTGACCTCGTGTCTCCCTTACCCAGGCCCATTCCTACCCTGGCGCACCTGCTGGTCCTGCTGCTGTCTCTCTGAGAGCCCACTCCTTCCCGGTTAGTAGACCCCTACACCTGCAGTCTCTTCTGTGACCTCTGCCATCCTGGGCTGGCAGACTTCTATTGTGAAAGGAGGGACGAGATGAACTGGATTTAAGAGCTGGCTGCAACGTTAAGCTAAGAAAGTGGCAAAAAATCACCCAATGCAGAGAGTAGCTTTTATACTGAGGATAGGATGGCTCTGCGACCTTAAGGGTCAGCTTCCATGCTGCAACGAACGAGCGCTGGAGACAGCATGCACCTGGAATCTCTTTATTTTTATAGGGGGACTAACAAAGGAGTTTCATAGAATGTTCTTCACCAAATAAGGCAGGGATAAGGTTTCAAGGGTGGAGTCTTGCTTCCTGATGTCTTGTGGTCAGCAGATTGATTGACATCTTGGCAAGTCACACCCATCTCAGGTGCCCTGTGAGACCTTAGGCAGAACTTGAGGGGGAGGAGCACCGGCAGCATGCGACCACTCCCTGACAGGGAGCCCGCAATGCCAGGCCTATCCCCTCACATGGCTGCAATGCACAAGAGCTCACACACAGCCCATGGATGGCTGGCCACAGGGAGTGCCGCGAAGGGTCTGTATGATGTTAAGATCATGAAGTGTAGACAGTGTCATGGAATGAACGGAACTGTTTCCTCCTCGGGGTCTCTAGTCCCTTTTTGAAGCTTCCTAATTAAGAATACATTATATATATATATATATATATATATATATATATATATATATATATATATATATATATATATATATATTTATATATATAATATCTAATATATTATACTATATAATGTATATATATTATACTATTTAATGTATATATATATATACACTATTTTGGTTTTTTTTTTTTTTTTGGTACGGGGGATTAACCCAGGGGTGCTAACCACTGAGCCACATCCCCAGCCCTTTTTAATATTTTATTTAGAGACAGGGTCTTCTTGAGTTGCTTAGGGCTAAGTTGCTGAGGCTGGCCTTGAACTTGAGATCCTCCTGCCTCAGCCTCCAGAGCCACTGGGATTACAGGCATGTGCCACCACACCTGGCTCATTTTTAAAATTTTAAAGCATTTTTCCCCCTGAAAAGGGGTCCATAGGCTTCCTAGACTGCCAAAGGGGTCTGTGGCACAGTGTTTAAGAAACACTGCCCTAGAGGGTGGTTTATCATAAAGGATATTATAAGTTATTTTTCATTTTTGTAATCAGAGAGTTTATCCCTAGAGATAGTCAAGTTGTGAGCTCTGCTCTTGCAGAATGAGAAGACTCACTGGGACATCAGTTGTTAGTTCTACTAAGATCTTGGGTCCCATTTTTTCTTCCCTTGACAGAGGACTTTGTCATCTGACTTAACAAAACCCTGGTCCTGGCTGGTGGAGTTTCCAGGTGGGTTTTTGAGTGTCCTTTTCCAGCAAGGTGCATGTTGAGGGCTGAGTTCTACCATCCAAAAAGATAATGAGGTTCTAACCCCTGCCACCTGTGAATGTGACTATATTGGAAATAAGTTCTTTTTTATTTTTGGTTTTTCTTAAACATGACAGTACAATTCATTTTGATAAAATTAACTACACACTATATATATATATATATATATATATATATATAACTTATTCTCATTAGGACCACATTCTTGTGGGTGGACACAAAGGTGGGGTTTACGTCGGTGTTTTCATATGTGTCATAGGAATACTATGTTAGATTTATTCTACTCTTTTTCCTATTTCCATCCCCACTCCATCCCTTTATTCCCCTTCATCTAATCTTTTGAACCTCTCTTCTTCCCCTCTCTACCTTTATTGTGGTTAAGCATCCACATATCAGCAAAACATCTGGCTTTTGGTTTTAGGTGGGATTGGCTTATTTCACTTAGCATGATAATCTCTAGATTCTTCCATTTACTGGCAAATGTCATAATTTCATTCTTCTTTATGGCTGAGTAAATACTCCATTGTGTATATGTACCACGATTTCTTTATCCATTCATCTGTTGATGAGCATCTAGGTCAGTTCCACAGCTCGGCTATTGTGAATTGAGCTGCTATAAACATTAATGTGGTTGCATCACTGTAGGGTGCTGACTTTAAGCCCTTTGGATATATGCTGAGGAGTGGGATAGATATATGAGAGACAGATGTTAATCTTTATCCTAGTATGGATTTCCATAATACATAGATTCCATTCTATATGGATTTCTAGTTTTCGTAGCACCCTTTGTTGAAGAGGCTGTCTTTTCTCCTGTGTGTGTGTATGGGTGTGTTTGGGGGCCTTTATTCAGTCTGAGGTAATTGTATTTAAGTGAGTTTGTCTCTGTGTCTTCTATTCTGCTACACTGGTCTTCTTGCCCATTTTGGTGCCAATACCATGCTGTTTTTTTTTTTTTTTTACTTTAGCTCTGTAATATTATTTAAGGTCTGGTGACCATGTGACCATAGAGACATAGAATGACATGTGACCATAGAGACATAGATGGCAGTGATAGGGCTACAAGCCCAGGGACCAAGGACTCTTGCTGACAACCAGAAACTAAGGAGAGGCCAGAAACTGTTGAGAGCCACAGCCAAATGGGCCCCAGCAAACTTCCAGCTGCCAGCAAACTTCCAGCTGCCGGCTGATGATTGGCTCACAGCGGCCCCAGCAACATCTAGCTGATTGGCTCCTCTGCGGTGATGTTCATTGGGCTGTTTCCCCGCCCTTCAGACTGCCAGCTGATGATTGGCTCACAGCGGCCCCAGCAACATCTAGCTGATTGGCTCCTCTGCGGTGATGTTCATTGGGCTGTTTCCCTGCTCTTCAGACTGCCAGCTGATGACTGGCTCACAGCGGCCCCAGCAACATCTAGCTGATTGGCTCCGCCATGGAGCTGCTCATTAGGGGACTTCTTTGGCTCCGCCCATGCAACCCAGCCAATCAGCCTCAAGAGCAGGAGGATTGTGGGAGGTGGTGAGGGTTGTGTGGGGGTGAGAGGCTTGGGGAAGCCGGTGGTGGCAGTTGGGCTCTGAGGGTTTTTTCCTGAGGAGCTGTTTTGTTTGGCGGTTGTAGTTCTAAAAATAAAGTTAGTTTCTTTTGACAAGTGGCTCCTGAATTGTGCCCAGCCAGACTGCGGCAAGAAACTAAGGAGGACCCCAGAGTCTCAGGGGAAGACTTGCCCTGCTGATACTTCAATTTTAGACTTCTAGCCTATAGAACTGGGAGAACAAATTTATGTTGCTTTAGGCCACCAAGATTGCAGTACCAGGCTGGGGATGTAGCTCAGTGATAGAGCACTTACCTAGAAGCATGCACAAAGCCCTGGGTTCAGTCCCTAGTAAAACACACTTGCACACGTGCACACATGTGTGCACGCACACACACACACACACGTTGCAGTATTGTGTTACTGCAGCCCTGGGAGGAATGTGTCCCAGTGTGTCCCAGGGACAATAGAGGGAAAGAGAGTGGAAAACCAATTGAGGTCACAAAACTGGTTTTGTGACTTTTAGAAGCTCGTTGCTAATAAGGTTTGTACACCAGGCAGGATCTGGTCTGAGATGAACATTAATGGTTGCATACCATCTGGCTGTGCGATTGTGGAAATATATAGTTCCCACCCACGTCCATCTGGCAGAGCCTAAAGATACCCAAAATAGCCGGACAATTGTTTGGCCTAGAGATTGGCTTAGCTCAGCAGACAGCAGGAGCCTCTCGCCCTTCTTGTGTTACCCTTGGCTAAAGCGGCCCTTATCTCACAAATGCTTCAAGTGAGGAGTGTCTCTTACATTTTTGCTCCTTTCCCCCCTTTCCCCTGGTGCCCAAACATAAGTTTAGGGAAGACTGGGTATCTCTGTTTTCCTAAGGATCCCCCTGCCCCTCAGGAAGGGCTCAAGCTTTTATGCAGCGATGCATGAAGTCTGCCCAGCAGGTGTGCTAGACCTCCCTCTCTCCTAATTCCCAGGAGTGAGCAGGACATGGGCCAGGTTAGGACTCACTTGGTTAACGCTGCAGCCTTGTTTACTCAAGAAGACAACCCTGTCACCATATATTAGGGTACCAATTCACACACCCACTTTAGAAAAAGACCTTGAGCCGGCAGGCAGAGGCATTCTGGGGTGCTGAACACCTTACCTCCCTGGTTTGGACCCTCCGGGAAGGGTAGAGGTCAGGAACCAGTCAGGGCAAGGACAACTGGCTGTTTGGGTTGTCCAGGCCAGCATGTCCACGCCCCTCCTCTTAAGTCCCCAGTTCCCTCCTGATTGGCTCATTTCCTGGAGGTGAGTCCTGAAATCTGCTGTGCTCCCAATGGGTCCATAAATAAAGCCCTTTCAATACATAAGAGCATTCACAAAACCCACCTGATCTTTCAATAAATAGTATCCCCTGGACTAAATGCAAAGTCAAATATTGACCCACTAAATTTATACTCATGTAATCTAATCTTCATGTCAGAAAAATAACCTTCAACCCTGTTCCTGATTCAGAGAGAGAGAGAGAGAGAGAGAGAGAGAGAGAGAGAGAGAGAGAGAGAAATTGCTGTTCCTTTGGTCTTACAGAAAACCATGATATCTAGTTCTGTTCCCAAAATCAAGTTTCCAGTTAAAGAGAAAACTTGCCGAAAGTGTCCACCGATCAGGTAAATGACATTAATTAAACCAATCTTGCGTCCCCAGAATAAATCCATGTGATCATGGTGTACAATCCTCTCCATGCATTTCTGGGCTCTCAGTTTACTAGTCTGGTGTCCAAGAGTTTTGTGTCTCTATTCATGAAAGATATTGGTCTATAATTTTATCTGCTTGTGACATCTTTGATTTCAATATCAGGGTTCTACTTGTCTCATAGAATGAGATGGGAAGTGTTCCCTCCTCATCCATTTTTTGGACAGATTTATGAAAAATTGGTGTTAGTTCTTTAAATGTTTGTTGGGATTCACCATGGAAACAATTTGGGCCTAGCTGGGGTGGTTTTGTTCTGTTTTTGGTTAATAGCTCTTTAATGGTCAGAGGTCTAATCAGATCTCCTGTTTCTCTTTGAATCAGTTTCAGTGGATGGTGTACGTCCATGTGGTTTTATTCCATCCCATCCAGGTTGGCCAATTTGTTGGCCTTCAGCCGCTCATGGTATTTCCTTATAATGCTTTTTATTTCTGTGAGGTTGGTAACAACGTTCCTTCTCTCGTTCCTGATTTTAGCCTGTTTTTCTTTGGTGAATCTAGCTAATTAAAGGTTTATCAATCTTGCTGACTGTTGATGTCACTGTTTTTCCCAGTGTTTCTGTTGTTCGCATCATTAATGTCTGTCCTGATTTCTTTGATTTTCTTCCTCCCATTGGCTCTGGTATCTAGTTTGTTCTTCTTTTCCCCAGTGTCTTAAGGTAAAAAGTTGGGTTATTGATTTGAGATTTTCTTCTTTTTTTAATATAGGAGTTTAGAGCAATGACAATCTCTCCTGCTCCAGCGCACCCCATCAGGATTGCTGTAGGGTGTTTTCATTTTTATTCATCTCAGAGTGTTTTCTAATTAAACTTGTGATTTCTTCTTTTTAAATTCTGACGTATTATGGATTCCTCAAATTTCTTTCTGCTTATACTGCACTTTCAAGCATTTCTATTATCTTTTTAAAAACCCACAATCCTCTCTGTAGAAGCTCATTGTTTTGAATCTCTGTGTTTTTTAATTTCCACTGGAGGTCATTTATATTCAGCTTAAAGAACTTACTTTCCTATTTCTTTAAAGTGGAACTGGTAGCCAGGATTTCTCCTATTTTGTCTCTCATTGAATCTGGCTTTGTTTCACCCCAGCTTTTGAATGATATTTTGTTGTATAGAAGTATTTTGGCTGATAGTTCTTTTCCTTTAGTGCTTCAAATACATCACCCTACTTTCTTCTGGCCTCCAGTATTTCCAAGGAAAAGTCAGCTGTTAGTCTTTTTTTTTTTTTTTTTTTTTTGCAGATCTTTCATATAGAATGAGTCATTTTTCTCTTTTTGCTTTCAAAATTTTCTTTTTGACTTTGGCCTTCAGCATTCTTACTATGATCTGTCTGGGTGTGGATTTTATTTGTGTCAGTGTAATCCTCCTTGTAATTCATCAAGCTTCTTGCAGTTAGATTGTTGGTAGACTAAATGTTTGTTTTAAAATCCATTTTAGGACATTTTCAGCAATTATTTATTCAGACTTTCTGTGCTATTTTCTCTTCCTGTCTGGTACTCTAATTAGTATATTTTGGTGTGCTTAATGTTATCCCACATTTGCCTAAAGTTCTGTTCATTCTTTTTCCTCCTTTTCTCTCTCTGTACTTCATATCTCATAATCTGTAGCTATCTGAATTAGTCAGTTCTGATGACAATAACAAAATACCTGAGGCAACTAACTTTATAAAGAGAAAAGGTTTAGCTTGTAGTTTTGGAGGTTCACAACTTACATTTTGGGAAGTTCAACATCCAAGATTGGGTGGTCCCATTGGTTTGGCCTCTGGTGAGGACAGCACACCATGGTGAGAGTACATGTAGGAACAAATTGTCACATCTCAAACCAGAGAATAGAGAAAAAGAGAGAGATTAGAGTTCCACAGTCTCCTTCAAGGGAGTACCCAATGACCTAAAGACCTCCTGCTAGGTCCCATCTCCTAAAGGTTCTACCACCTCCCCAAATAGCACCACTCGGGGGACTAGGACCTCAATACACGATCCTTTGGAGAATATTCAACATCTAAGCCACAACACTGTCTAGCTTCAATTTTGCCTATCCTTTCTACTGCCAGTTCAAATCTACAGTTTAGCCTCCCCAGTGAATTTTTCATTTAGGTTATTGTAATTTCTAACTCTAGAATTTCTGTTTGCTGCTGCTTCTTCTTCTTCTGTTTTTTTTAAATAATTCCCATCTCTTTATTAATATCCTCTACTTCACGAGACATTATCATTGTAACTCCATTGACATTTTGATTTTTCCTCATCCTGTGAATCTAATTTTAGCACATTTTCACACGACCATGATGAGCATAAATGGTTTTAGAATAACTCTAATTTTCAGTGCTTTGCCTAAATTATGGCAGTTGAAGCTTTCTTGACTATAACAGCTGTTTCGGAGGGCAAGACACAAATGCAGAGCAGTAGGACAGATCACCTGCCTGGCAGAATGAGAGGAGTGTGCTTGTCCTTTTTAAGACTTCACTGATAAGAACCAAGGCCCGTGGGTCATGAAGATGTTCGTTTTGATCACCCTTTTCTTGGATCCCCTCAAATGGTACTGGATTTGAGATGGAGGAGGAGAGTGGAGTCAGAAACTCCTTCTTATCTTGAGAAAAAGAATGATGATGATGATATGTCTAATAAGGAGCCCAAATTTCTAGTTGCAAAAAAATTCCCTTTTGACTACACCTACTATGTCCAGTGCAGGATCTAAAAAGACACACTCTCAACTATCACACACAAAGAAATTCATCAGATTCTTATCCAATTCAAGAATATTTTTAGCTGCTATGATGAGAAATTTAATTAATTTATTAAAAGAATGAAACCAGGTAGTTAATGTGTCTTGTTTTGGAGTTTCTTAGTTTATTCCTCCTCCTTCATTGTTTTGACTTTTCTTTGATTTTGTCTTTTGGGTCCCCCAGCCTTGGTGCTGTGCACTGGCTGGTACCAGGTGGTGAATGTCTTTAGGATCTTGGTGAAATAATGTGTGTGCTGAGAGCAGGAGCTGAGTGGGCAAATCTGCTTGATATATCCATCTGTCAGTATTTACTGGAATAATTATCACTAAAGACCAAAATATCAATCAAGTCTTTTTCAATAAATATAATAAATTCAAAGAATAACTTGGTTCTGAGATAGTTTTGAGGAGACAGGATATAACATTGAATATAGGTTGTATCTGTCTGTTTTCTGTTACTACAACAAAATACCCAAGGCTGGTTACTTTATAAAGAAAAGAGGTTTACTTAGTTCACAGTTCTGCAGGTTCAACTGTATGGTGCTGAGATAAGCTTGTCTCTGGGATGCCTCAGGATGGATAGCATCTCCAAGGTAGGAGAGGGAAGAGATTACATGGTGAGACAGGAAGCCACTGAGGGGAGGAGCCAGGCTTGCTCTTTTATAACTCTCTTGAGAACTGAAGGGACCCACAAGAACTATGCTAATCCCTTCTGAAGGCAGCTCCTCTGATGACCTGAATTCCTCCAACGAGGCTCCACCTCTTAAAGGTTCTGTACCACTCTCAACTTCATCATAGTGGGGGACAAGCTTCCAACAGAGGGACCCATGGAGGACATACTCAAACCATATCCAAACCACAGCAGGTTCATTGAAAACCCCAGCATAAAACTCATGGTTGGCCCAAGATGCAGGACAAAGGCATAGTGACGTAGTACTTGCTGTCTGTTGTCATACTTCCTACAAACATTTCTAAGTACCGCAGCATGTTGTACAGGGAGCTCGCAAACCCCAGGGTCTCTGACTTTAATGTCTTAGATGGAGCAGTATGTAAGTTCAAGGACAGACTCTATCTTGAGGCCTAAGCAGGTTCTCCTAAAGGAAAAGACGGCCACTCTCCCTTGCATTGTTTTATTATACCGTTCCTAAAGACACACCAACATACAGGTGGTAATGTGTTACATTAAAACCAAAAGGAACTGATAAATCAAACACAGAAAGGCCCCAAAGCCCAGTACCACCCAAGCTGGCCTTCCTGGTATTACTGCCAAAGAGCGGGGCCCAGGGTCTAGGTTCTGAGTAGCCCACAGAGCCTAAGAGTGGAGTGGGAGAGACAGCTTCATGGCCAGGGCAGCTGAACGGGGTCTCTGGACCCTCCATGCACAGCACAGACTGGAAGCAAACCCTGCAATCAGGTTGAATCAAAGGCATCTCGGGGTTCCTGCAGGAACCTCCCACGGGGGAAGTCCAGGCCTGGCCATTTGTGTAATAATGGAGTGAGAGCTCTGCTCAGTTTTGAGGTCTGTTGTATTTTACACAATGAAATCCATGACTCTCCTTCGCTGACGCTTCTCACTTCCCAAGGTGGGTGGCAAGCAGGTCACTTGCAGGGCAAGCAGGATCGAGAAACTGGCAGGTTGAGATGTCCACTGTAGTCCCTGGGCCATTTTAGATTCAGTTCTGCACTCTTAGCATTCATGTTCCCGGGAGGAGCAGACAGGATGCTTTGGGAACACGTGTCCTCTTATGTACCCCTCATGGTGGGACATGCTGGCTGAGGGTCCAGGCATCAGACGAGCCTTGTCAGTGACCCCACGGCAAGGACTTGACCGGGGTTGATCAAGAGAACTTGCAGCTAACACTGATGAAAAATTTTAATTTCCAAGCTTTAATTAAGTTAATTCAGAAGACATAAAAGAATGCTGAGTGAAAAACTTCTATGTCTCTAAACATTTATTTTCTTTCCCTGGAAGCAATCAATACAGCAGTTTCTCCAGTTTCCTTCCAGAAATAGCTTATGCAACCAAGCAATCACATATATGTTCTTAAAGAAAAAAAATGGATTTGTGCCAGATTTTTATATAGTACATAACACTAAGTGTACATTTTCTTTCACTTCAGGGGAAATGGTTTTCAGTTTTTCAAATTACAAAATATGCATATTTATTATAGAAAATACACAAAGGAAAAGTAAGAAAATGAGAATTGTTCATTATGCTGCATTTGGACATAGCCTCGAGTGACCTCGGATTATTTATATATCCTTCCAGTATTTTTACATGACATGTATAATATATTTCCTTGGGGTCTTGTTTTGTTTTTCTCTTACTACAGTGAGTTGCAAATCAACCTTTCCAAGTCATTAACTGTATATTCTGGACTTTTTTTTTTTTTTTTTTTTTGGTACTAGGGATTGAACCCAAGCACACTTTACCACTGAGCCACATCCCCAGCCCTTTCTATTACTTTATTTTGAGACACCATCTCACTAAGTTGCTTAGGGCCTTGCTAAGTTGCTGAAGCTGACCTCAAACTTGTGATCTTCTTGCTTCGGCCTCCCATGCCTTTGGGATTACAGGAGTGTGCCTCTGCACCAGGCTTGACTTCATTTTTTTTCTTTTCATTTTGTACTGAGGATTGAAACACCCAGGAGGGCTTAACCACTAAGCCGCATCTCTAGTCCTTCTTTAAAAATTTTTATTTAAAGACAGGGTCTCACTAAATTGCTTAGGGCCTCACTAAGTTGCTGAGGTTGGCTTTGAACTTGTGATCCTCCTGCCTCAGCCTCCTGAGCCACTGGGATTTCAGGCATTCACCACTGCACCCAGCTAGACATCACTTTTCAATAGCTTGTTTATATGTAACATAGTTTATTTAACCAAGATCTCTTATTTGAAACTGACTTTGGTTATAGTTTTGCACCTTTGTAAGCCTTAATTTGATATATAGTCATCCTTTATTTATGGAAGACTTTATAATTTAGGTGAACATTTCCTAAGAGAAGAAAACAGTCCTTGTCTTGATTTTGTATGTCTCCAGGGCACTGGACATAGCTAGATGACTTTGACTATTACAAGGACATATCTGTAATAAACAGACAGGATAGCATTCTTTCACTTAGAGTTACAGATTCTATTGAGGGTTCACCAGGGATCTGTTCATTCTATTTACAGAAAGAATTGTGACTTGGGGTCTTACATACAAAACAAAGTCAGAAGAAGGGCATCTGGCCTGGCGTAGCGGCACATGCCTATAATCCCAGAGGCTTGGGAGGCTGAGGCAGGAGGATCACAAGTTCAAAGCCAGCCTCAGCAAAAGCGAGGCACTAAGCAACTCAGTGAGACTCTGTCTCCCAATAAAATACAAAATAGGATGGGGATGTGGCTCAGTGGTAAAGAAGAAGAAAGGCATCTGTTTACAGTAAGCACACCCTCTATGATTCCCATTCAGTTGGGACAAAAGAATACATTTTGCACCCTGGAGAGCTGTAGGGCACCCAGACCACCTGAAACACACCAGATAAAATGCTTTCTGCACTCTACAAAACCATTTCACACATTATTAAAAGCTACTTTCCCTGCTTCTTAGGACGAGTGTGTTTTATTTTATTTTTTTTTCAAAGAGAGAGTGAGAGAGGAGAGAGAGAGAGAGAGAGAGAAAGAGAGAGAGAGAGAGAGATAGAGAGAGAGAGAGAATTTTTTAATATTTATTTTTCAGTTCTCGGCGGACACAACATCTTTGTTGGTATGTGGTACTAAACAATGAAGTCTGAGGGCTTGGTGAGCATGCGTGAGGTCCTGGGATCAGTCTCCAACACTGTGAATGTCTAAAGGATGATGGTCACGGGCCTGGGGGTTGTCGCTCAGGAGCAGAGTGCTTGCCTAGCATGCAGGAGGATCCGTCTCCTAGCACTAAAAACTGAAGAGGATCGTCATAGACCATTCATTGTGTTCTTGTTTATTATTATTCTCAGTGAAGCGGCAGAATCTTTGTAGCTTCTTCAGTCTCCAAAGAGGTCTTCTCCATTCCTAACTGTGAATCTCTAAAGTAGGAACAAAGAGAAATGCTTCCAGGAAAAGGACCAGATGAGCCAGAAGGAGGGGAGAGAGAGCATACCTTTAAATGTACGCTCCATTTGTGATTCAGCTGCAGTTTGACATTTCGAGTCAAGAGGGATATCTGGGGACCACTGCTGTGCTGACAGAGCCCGTGCTGGGCTATGGAGAGAGCCAGGGGGACAAGGACAGTGTGCCCCGTAGTCGTGGCGACACTAGGGCACCTGATGCCTTTCTTCTTTCGAAGGACACTTGCACCATCAGCCCCAGGCTGGGTTTAGGCTTGTGCATGTGGACAGCAGTCTCCTGCAAATCTCTGAATACATTTATAAAGAAGAAAATCTCAGGTCTTTTCTTCACTGGAAACTAGACTCTTGACTATTATCTGCAGAAGGAAGATATTTCTAGGGTTTGCCTTTCCTGGAAGGTATAAAAAGCTTTTCTTTTCTTTTGAGACAGGGACTCACTAAGTTGCTAAGGCTGGCCTTGAACTTGTCATCTTCCTGCCCAATACCACCTCCCCTGCAAAAAAAGCATTTCTATTTGTGAATTTTTTAATGATCATCCTTAGAATGCTGATAGAAGAAGTTCCAATACTCTCAAGAAGACTACTTTTATACCTTTCAAAAAAAAAAAAAACTGTTTTTTTCCACAATGCATCTGATCTCACAATGGACCCAACACCCTAAAAAAATTACAGTTCTGGCTGGGTGTGGTGGTGCACACCTGTCATCCCAGGGACTTGGGAGGCTGAGGCAGGAGAATAGCTAGTTCAAAGCCAGCTTCAGCAAAAGTGAGGTACTAAGCAATTCAGTGAGACCCTGTCTCTAAATAAAATGCAAAATAGGGCTGGGGATGTGGCTCCGTGGTTGAGTGCCCCTGAGTTCAATCCCCAGTACTTCCCCCCACACCCCCCCCCAAAAAAAGTTGCACTTCTGTCTTTCAGGAATAAGATACAGTCAGCCAAAGTTCATGAACTAATCTACATAAGCCTTGAAACATGGGCCACTGTTTTTTTAAAAAAATTTTTAAACTTTTATTTTTAAATAATTGTAGACTCACAGGAAGTTATAAAAATAGTACTGAGAGTTCCCCATACTTTCCCCTCAGCTTCCAAGGGTAACACCTCATATAGCTGTAGTGTACTATCAAAACCAGAAAATTGGCATTGATATTGGTGCTATTGCTACGATTCTTTTTTGACATCTGACAGTGTAAGACCTGAAAATTGAAAACTAAAACCCATGAAAAGGAATGAGTTCCATCTACTGAGATGAACTTGTCCCAGGTTTAAGTTCTCCACACCCCACCTGCTGATGCTATCTGGGTTTTGTAATTTAAAATGCTGTCTCCTATAAAAACTGCTAATCCCAGTCTCCAATAGGCAGAGCGGCCTCTCTGATCTTTTGCTCCTTGTCCCTAGCAGATAACTTTCCCTTGCGCCACTGAAGGGGAAGGGGACATCCTTGGGGGCCTCTCCTGGGGGTGTCTAATTTCTTTTCCTCCTTCCCTCCCTCCCTTCTGGTATTGGATTGAACCCAGGGCCTCACCTGTATCAGGCAAGGGCTGTACCACTGAGCCATATCTCCAGTCCTTTTTTAAAACATTTATTTTTTAGGTGTAGATGGACACAACACAATGCCTTTATTTTTATGTGGTCTGAGGATCGAACCCAGGTCCTGCCTGTGCTAGGCGAGTGCTCTACCGCTGAGCCACAATCCCATCCCCTCCAGTCCTTTTAAATTTTTATTTTGAGACAGGGTCTTGCTGAGTTGCCAAGGTTGGCCTCAAACTTGGGATCCTTCTGCCTCAGCCTCCCAAGTAGCTGAGATGAGAGTTGTGCCTCACGTGCCTGGGTTGCTCACATTTATTTATTTATTGCTTTTAAAACCTTTTATTTAAGTGATTCTGGATTCATTTTTTCAGGTTCCTACAGTTGGAAAAGAGAATCAATTCTTGTTTTGTTTTTTAAACTAGGAAACATCAACACTTTTCTCTACTCCTTTTGCCCAGTAAAAGGAGATCCGTGAAAGATGTCTAACTGAAACTCTCTGATCCAAGGAACTGGGGCTAATCATTAACCAGTTAATTGAAAATGTAGGAACCATCACCAAAGAATGACACATAGATCTCACCGACTTCCTCTAACTTGGCTCAGATGGATGTATTCATTCCCCAGTGTTTTGATGTTGGGTTGCAGGGGAAAAAAAATGTGCTTTAGTGGAAAACTATGCATTATTAATAGTGCCCCCCCCGCCTTATCAAGTTGATCTGTCAGAGTTATTGTAAAAATCTATACTTTGCTGGTAACTGAGAGACCTACAAACTGCCTCCTCAGCTAAGGATTGACTTTCCTCTCCCCAGGAGAAAAGTCGGTCTGTGTCCATCTGCACTTTCAATTCCACATGACTCCTTATAAATTTGTTCTGCTTTGACTTCTTCTTTGCCCATTCCTTCATCTGATACATGTAATAAGATCTTTTACATGAATTCACTTTTATATCTGAATGAGTGTCCTTTTCCTTTTTCCTCAACTTTTATCAGGGTCAAGATTTTCTCTTTGAAAAATTGTTCACTGGTCAGAGTTTCTTCTCTTTCTCTCAAAGATTACACCCAGACACCGATGATTTCCACTTCCACTCTCCATAAAGTGGAAATAGAGCTTCAAGATACCTGCAAGACAGTTTGGGATCTGAACACTTCTGGATTGACATGTCTCCTTATTTCCTGTCCCTAGTCATTTAGGAGGGTCTCACCTACTCTGAAAATAATAGCAGTTACTTTTTGACTGTTATGGGTTGGATAAGATTTGTCCCCACCAAAACTCATGCTGAGACTTGGTCCCATTGTGGCAGTGTTGGGAGGTATGGCCTGGTAGGAGGAACTTGGGTCATAGAGGTGGAGCCCCCATGAATGGCTCAATACCCATCTGAGTGAGTTCTCGCTCTTGTGAGACTGGATTAGTTACCTCTAGAGCAGATTGTTACAAAGTGAGTCTATTTTTGTTTGTTTGTTTGTTTGTTACTATTGATGCCCTCCACCACACTATGACACAGCACGGGGCCCTTGCCAGATATGGTGACCTTGACTTCCCTGCCCCCAGAGCCATGAGGAGCATAAACCTCTTTTCTTTATAAATTTCCCAGTCTCAGGTATTCTGTTAGAGTAAGAGAAGATGGTCTGAGACAGCGGCATGGTATTTCCAAAGCATTCATCCTGAGTTTCATAGACATATGATTTTTTTCCCTTTTAGTATTTATTTTTCACTAATTTTATTCAATCACATAACACGAGTCTAACCAGTTTCAGTGGATGTGAACATGAACATATCTGACATGGTAAACATATAACGCCGTTGGCTGGAGCAGGGCCTGCACACCACTGACTTACCAGTCCCGGGAGCTTTCTGTGCTATGGTCACTCTGAGGTGCTGGGTTAACCCTGTGAGGACACCGAGGGAAGGCCAGTTCCCAGCCTGTGTGGCAGAGACTGGCTGACTGTCCACATACATCCTTCTCCCAATGTGCGCTTAGCTAGACCTCATATGCCAGACTCCCTGGTAGTCACTGTGGCCCTGGAACTCCATGCTAGCCGACGGGGCTTAAGCAAAAGGGACAAATGTCTCTTCTAGGTCTGCCCCATGGAAACCTCCCCCTAACTCTCTCCAGCTTTCTTTCCCTTCTGCTGGATTGAGTGAGACAACCACCTTCAAAGTCGTTGATCAAGATGGCAGAGCCAAAAGACATTAAGAAGCCTGGTTCCGCAGATCACTGCTTGGAGGACTATCACTTTTTGGCCTCTATCTGAAGAAGATACGAACTTCCGTTGTGCTTGAAGCAGTCTGGATGTCTGGGTTTGCTTGGTACAGCAGTGAGCACCATTGTCACTGAGCTAAAGCTTCCGGGCCGCCCCACGGCTGATCCCTCTGTTTCCACTGGTTGAGAGGAAGACCAGTCTTTCCGTGGGATTCTCTGCTCAAAGCACGTCCACAAGCGCAGTTAGTGTGATGCAGTGGCCCCCCGTGAGACATCCTTTAAAAGGAGAGCAGCTGGATTTAGGCTTCTCGCATCTTTTCACAAGACGCCTTGGGGACCCTACTGCGTATCAGGCCCTGTTCCAGGCCCTGCAAATATGCAGCAAAGTTGACAGACAGTGGGGACAGACAGGAGCAAAACGACTGATGCTGTACAAGACAGCTGGAGATGTGTGCTACGAAGAAGGGCCATCAGGGAGGGCGGATGGAGAGCTGAGGAGGCAGGAGATGTCTGGGATCTCCAGGGTCCTGGTCAAGGAAGGGCTCAGTGAGAAGGTGGTGAGGGGCAAGTCAATGCCTAGCTGGGGGAAGAGCATGCCAAGAGGTCAGGTCAGAAAACACAAGGCCTCCTAGAGACGCACTCAGGTTAAAATTCTACTTCCAGGACCCAGTTTAAGCCTAATCCAACCTGGGCTGGGGTGGGAGAGGATGTCTTCAATGGCCACGCTCCTGAGCACGTAGGCCCTGGTGCTCATGTTTTCTCTTAAACTCCAGACCAGTACACCATCACAGGGGGCTTGCTTGGCTCCTTGGCCACACCTGTGGTTTGGGCCATCCTCACTGTTTTTGCCTTGCTGCAGGACCACGGTGCCACCACTCTTGGTGGTTTGCATTCCACCTGGCTCTTCCCTCCCTATCTCTGTCCTTTCGGCCTGACCAACGAGACAATCACTTCTAGGAAAACTCAGGCTGATCACACTCCTCCCCTGAACCTCTGCAAGGTCTCTCTGCAGCCCTTTTCCTCACAGCCCCTCCAAGTGCTACCCTGAGCTGCGTCTTCTGGGCCAACCCATCCTGGTCCTCTGGCTCTAGCAGCCTGCATTGCTGTCTCCCCCACAGCCCTGGGTCCAGAAGGAAGGTTTATGCCTCAGAGCTCATCCAAGCCCCTTCCCACAGATTCAAGCTCAGATAGAACGGGGGTTTGGCCAACGTTCACACCTGAACCTTTCAGAACCACGGGATCCCTGACAAATGAGAACCCATGAGGGGCTCAGGAGTGTAATCGACTTGACCCAGGAGTAGGGTTTGGGCCCAACATCTCTGGTTCTCAGCCCTTCCACATTCTTACTGTATTTTGGTTCGGTTACATATGACAGGAATTATTTAATTATTAATGGCTGCGACCTGTATGGCCGTTAATTCAGGTACCAGAGGGGGCGATGAGAAGACGAAGGAAAGACAGACAGACACACAAATAGAGAAAAAGCTGGGGCTTGGTGGGTCACTAAACCCCAGCAGGGAGGGAGACGGTGACTCAGAACCAGCTCAGCACATTTACTATGTAAGCTTTAAAACCAAAAATGTTATTATGAGAAAGTTTCTTCAAAACAAGCAAAACCAAGGTCATAGGTATGAGTAGCCCAATTATGATTATCAGCTTCTGCCCACAATTTTCTACCCCTGGGAAGCTGGTGTCTGAACTTCAAGGTCAAAAAACTGATAGTTCTCTGGCTGGCACAGAATCTCCTTTTGAACAGGGTGTCACCATAGCAACTGGGCAATCTTTAATGGGCAACTTTGCACTGAAAGTTCCCAGGAGAGGTATTGCCTGTGTCCCAGGACAGCTCAAGAACCATAATTCAGTCACTGCTCCCAAAATTTCATGTTTGTCAGGTTTACAGTGTTTGGTTAATAAGCCTCCAATTGTAAGTTGTAGTTAAAAGAAAGACCATCTTACTACAATTGTGCAGTCACGAGGTTCCCATGTGTGGGGTGAGTGAATAAAGAACAGTATGCCCTGACTGTGTTCAGGTTGACAGAGCCGCATACCAGAGGCCAGGTGACTTATAAACAACATACATCTATTTTGCACAGTTCTGGAGGCTGGAAGTCTGAGCTCAGGGTGCCATCATGGTTAGGTTCTGGCAAAGGCCTTCTTTGGGGCTGCAGAATGCCAACTTCTTGTTGTGTCCCCACATGGTGGCCAGAGTGATGTAGCTCTCTGGCCTCTCTTTGTAAGAACACTATTCCCATCATGAGGGCTGTACCTTCATGACCTTGCTATCTCCAAAGGTCCCACCTTCAAATACCATGACATTGGGAATTAGATTTCAACATATGAATTTGGGGGACATATAAACATCTAATCCACGTGGAGCCCCATGTACCAGGCCCTTGATTTTATACAGTCGACAAACAGACACACTTCAGTAAATGGAGTCACAGTTGCTTTTTTTTGGGCTTCCCTTTTCTGCATCCCTCCCCCAAACCCGAAAACAAAATAACAACAAAAACCCAAAAGAAGACCTCTTTCTGTTCTGAAGAAACCCAGAAGTGGAATTGCTTCACAGACAATGTATGCATTTTTATCTTTGAAAAAGCAATTCTTTAGCCAGGCACATTTCTGTCATCCCAAAGGCTCGGGAGGCTGAGGCAGGAGGATCACCAGTTCTTTTTCAGTATGGCTCTACGGAATTTCTTCTTCACATTATTTGTGATTTACTCCTAGTTCTGTTCTTTCCAGAAATGCAGTTGGGAGTCGTAAAGGCTTGGCCTGCAGCCTTGCAAAGGCCTGGAGCTTGGTGATCAACAGGAAACTCAAAAGCTCTGCACTGAGAGAGGGATAAAGGTCCTATGTCCATAGGCCACCTTTTAAAACCACCCTTTCCATGAAGGAGGACTTCGAGAGACAAATGGCACTTGAATAATGACTTCCTGGGAAACTTGTTTAAACTTTTACTATGGTTAAAAATAAACAATTTCTTCCTGCTATCGTGTGTCAACGCTTCAAGAACCTGGCTCAGTCATCTATTGCAGGAAGGACATGTGCGAAGCTCAGCAATAAGCCTGAACGCTGGGACTTGGAGTAGGCAGGCCTGACAACTTGAGTGATGACATGGGGACAGGAGCTTCTGCTGTATAGAGCCCTGGGTAGGTGAGGGTCGAGGGGACCTACCTTCCTCCATGAGGCCTTAGCCATGGTGAGAGTCTTTACCAACCTCAAGAAGTGTTAAAAAAAAAAAAAAAAAAAGAGGACTGAGAATGTGTCTCAGTTGCAGGGCACTTGCCCTGTGAGGTCCTGGGTTCAATCTCCAGCACTGCAAAGTAACAAACAAAACAAAACAAAAGAAACAAGAATCTCCCTCCCCTAAACCCCACAACAAAATAACAACAAAAACCCCAAAGAAGACCTCTGTCCTGTTCTGAAGAAACCTAGAAGTGGAATTGCTTCACAGACAATGTATGCATTTTTATATTTGAAAAAGCAATTGTTTAGCCAGATGCATGCCTGTCATCCCAGAGGTTCGGAGGCTGAGGCAGGAGGATCACCAGTTCAAAGACAGTCTCAGCAAAAGTGAGGCACTAAGCAACTTAGGGAGACCGCGTCTCTTAATAAAATCCAAAAAAAGGCTGGGGATGTGACTCAGTGGTTAAATCCCCCTGGATTCAATCCCTAGTAGTCTGTTTGCATGTCCCCCACCCCCTCCCCGCCAAAAAAAGCAATTATTTAGCTGGGCATGGTAGTGCACACCTGTAATCCCAGTGGCTCAGGAGGCTGAGGCAGGAAGATCGCAAGTTCAAAGCCAGACTCAGCAGCTTATGAAGGCCTAAGCAATATATTGAGACCTTGTCTCAAAAAAAAAAAAAAAAAAAAAGGCTGGAGATGTGGCTCAGTAGTTCAATGCCCCTGGGTTCAATCCTTGTTTTTTTCTTTTTCTTTTTTAAAGTAATTGTTTAAAAAATATTCTTCTGAATTCAATCTGCTAGCATTTTACCTAGGAATTTTGTGTTTAGATCCATGGATGGGAGTGTTCTGTCTTCTCATGTTCTTTTCCTCAGTCTTCAAGGAGGGGGGCATCCTGATGTAAGTGGGTCAGAGTCCAGGATGTTGGTGGTACTAAGTTCATACGTTATGGGCTTTAGTGTGCTTCTCCCTCCTCTGCAGACCCTCCTCTCCCTCTTGATCTCACATAAGCACTGGCAGTCCAGATTTCCCCTCCAGGCTTGGGAAGAACCTGGTGCAAAGATCTGAGCACAGAAGGAGAGAGGGTCTAGCCTATACTCACGCAGGGCTGCAGGTCACCTAGGATAAGGAGGACCCTTAAGGCCCCTATGCCTTTGTCCACATCTCCCAGGAACCCTAGGAAGAGGATGACCAGGGTGAGGCAAGATTCAGCCCATTCCTGAACGCCATTTCCATATGTTCAAAAGCTCATCCCAAGAGCAGAGTCTTTGCCAAGTTTTAGTCTTGGTATCTATTTTGAAGAGTGACTTAAAAATGTCAAGCATGTGGGACTTTTGGTGTTTATATGAAATATTTTTTGCACCTTCTTAATTTATTATTGCGATATGATAGATGGTCTACCAGGCAGCTAGTTCCTTCAAGAGCAACGCCCTGAGGCCAAGGAGTTGTTAGCAAGCCCTGTGGGAGGGAAGGGGAATTAGGAAATACAGCTGCTTCATGCCCTTTGAGATGAAAATGTGTCCTGTTATAGATCCATTCAGCAGGGGTTTTGCTGGGGCTCCATTTCCAGCTCTAAGTGAGCACTTCAGCTGAGATGACACAAAATTACTTTTGGAGAAGATGAAACCAACAATTGATCAATACAGCATATAATTAAGAGGAGAAAGTGAAGAGTCAGGGGGCCAAGATTCAAACTCTGAAACTATTAGTGAAGTGGCCCTAGAGATGTTACTTAATCTTACATCTCAGTTTATTTATTTACCTATGGAGATATTTTCACAGCTCCCTTGTGGAGCTTTTCTAAGTTTTAAATAAGGTAATATATTTAAAGTGCTTAGAACATTAGTTTGGAATTCAGTAAATTCTAGCTTTCTTTTTTTTCCCCAGTTCTGGGGGTTCAACCCACAGCTGCTCTACCATTGAGCTACATTCCAGCCCTTTTTATTTTGAGAAAGGGTCTTGCTAAGTTGCGGAGGCTGACCTCAAACTCATGATCCTCCTACCTCAGCCTTCTGAGTCGCTGGTATTATAGGTGTGAGCCGCCTTGCCGGGCTCTGGCTATTACTTATAAGGATTGATTCCATCTGGTAGAAGCGAGCACTATAATCATCAAGGATGGAAGACTTATGCCTAAAAGCTTTGTTCCTCATGAAAATTGGTAGAGTGACAGCCAGGATCCTGCACTCCCTCCCCATATAATGAACACTGGACCCAAGAACATCAAGTATAGGTGATCCCTGACTCAGGATGTTTGATTTGTGATTTTTCAACTTTAGGGAGATGCAAAAGTGATAGGTGTTTAGTAGAACCTACATCTGAGTCTTGAATTTGGGTCTTTTTCTGGGCTAGTGCTACAGGGTATGAGATGCTGTGATATCTTCACCAGGAGGAGCGCCGTCCGAAGCTGACACTCTATAGTGTGTTGCGTTGCTCAACTATGGTGTGCGGTAAATTGGATATATTAAATACATTTATTTTTTGGCACTGGGAGTTGAATGCAGTGTGTTTAACCACCCAGCCACAACCCCAGCCTTTTTTTTTTTTTAATGTTTTATTTTGAAACAGGGTCGTCTCTCTAGGGCCTCGCTAAATTGCTGAGGCTGGCTTTGAACTTGTGATCCTCTTGCCTCAGCCTTCCAAGTTGCTGGGATTACAGGGGTGAACCACTGAGCCCAGCTAAATGCATTTTTGACTTACAATATTTTCAACTTATCATAATGAGTTTATTGTGAATGTAACTCCATTGTGAGTCGAGAAACATCTGTATAGACAGATGTCTGTTGAGACTCTGCCTTCCCCTGGCCCCACCCACCTCTCCCAAGGCTGCCCATGATGACCAAAACCCCCTTCCCCAAAAGTGCTAAAAAGGGTTTAACAGAGACTGTTGCCTGACCCAGTTGCTCCATGTGCCCCTTTCCTCCCTTCTCTTCAGAGAGAGGGCCACCCTTTCAATTCCATCTCAGGCTCTTCCACACACTGCTATACAATTCCCTTGAATGCGCTCTCTCTCTTTCCTCTAGTTCCAGTTTTTGTAGTGGGTTTTGGAAAATTGCTTTTCCTCTTTTCATTCCATTTATCACTCTCTGTCCCCCACCAAAGATCTCAATCATCCAATCAGTGTCAGGGATAGATTTGTATAAAGAAAAAGAAAAACCACCGGACCTGAAAAGTAAACAGCACAAAGGTCAAATGACAAGGAAATGGCAGTCACAAGAGTGTATATGGTTGCTGAGAATGTGGTACTGATAGGTCCTCCTCCCAGTCTCAGAAGGCGGAGAGCAATTACTGGGGTTGGAGCCTCCAAGGGAAGGCTTCCCTGAAGGACCTGAAAAGCTGTATTTCCCAGGCTGTGGCAATCCCAATCAAAGGGGTGGCCTAGGAAAAGCCAGCCGTACTTAGAGGCAGGGACTAGTTAATCTCTCTTGGGGGGTTAGTATTGGGTGAACCGATTCTTTAGTACTGTGTAGTTTAAAGATTTTTTTTTAATTGTCTTTGGTTTTCGGTGGTTATGAACAGCAGATGTCATTTTCAGGGCCAATGCTGTACAATTTTATAACTTTCTAGAATGATTTGTGATCTGAAGAGAAACTTTTCACTATTCTTTATAAGAGCACCTAAAAAGGGGGGGGGGAATAAATCTCTGTGGTTGAAGTAGACTTTTCTGTTGGGGACAGAATTACTTAGTTCTAATATTAATTGGGTCTTATTAGATTGTTGACTCATAAACCTACAAATGATCACGTTACTTCTTCAGTTTGAAAACCGAAATCACAGCGTAATAAACCCCATACTAAAAGCAATACTTGCCTGTGGGATCTTTTATTCAGGATTTAAGGATGATTTTCATAAGCACATTTTTTCTGGTACTAGTGCCTGAAAAATCATGGTATATATTCTGAACCCTTGATGAGGCAAAACTAAAACAAGGGTTAAAAATAAAGTTGAATGGGGGAAATAATGCCTACAGAAATTTATTTTATATTTTGGTACCAGGGCTCGAACCCAGGAGTGCTTAACCACTGAGCCACGTCCCCAACCCTTTTTAATATTTTATTTAGAAACAGGGCCTCACCAAGTTGTTTAGAGTCCTGCTAAATTGCTGAGGCTGGCTTTGAATTTGTGATCCTCTTACCTCAGCCTCCCGAGCTGCTGGGATTACAGGCATGCACCACTGTGACCGACTGCCTACAGGAATATTAATATCTAATGATAAGATTTTTTTTTTGTAACTGCAACCCAAAGTAACATTGCAACATCCTAAAGTTGCAATTGTAACAGTGCAAATTTGCTAAGTTGCTGCTCTCTGTTCCTTCTGTCTCAGCTCCACCCATGTCTGGTGGCTGAACATCTGTAACTGACGCTACTATTTCAAGTTTCTTTCCCTCAACTGCACAAGGAAGAGAACACAACTTCACAGTGAGGAGGTGAAAACCACGCAGGGGCAAGTACTAACAGCCTGGCTCCTTCCCCGGGCTCTCTGCATATTTATTTGTTAACTTAATTCATTAATATTCCCCACTGCTAATTTTTCCCGTGACAGTAGGCACAGGGGACAAAGCCATCCTCTCTGTGCGCTGGGCGTGGCCCCTGCGTGAGGAGGGTTCCTTGGAGGTGGCGGACGACCGCTTTCCCACCTTTCCCGGGAACTGGGTCCTAGACCCGCCAACTCCGCCGCCCGGGGCGCGCCCTGTGGGCGGGGCCGGACCGCGAGCCGCGCCGTGATTGGCTGTGTCCGAGCAACCGCGGAAACGCCTGGACAACAGAGACGTGGACTCGCTGAACCTTCGCGCAGCCGGCGGAACCTCCGCTTTGCCCATTAGCAAGATGCTTACCTCGCCCGCCCTCTCGGGTCCGATGGGCCCTGGAGGGTGGGTGGGGGGCTGCTGAGCCGGAGCCGCTTGCCCTCCATCCGACATTGCCTAGTAAGTGGGGGACACCATCCCTGCCACCCCAGGACCTGCGAGGCGCTGAGCTTTCCATCAGGTGGCGTGGGGGAAAACTTGGAAGGATGCCGAGCTTCCTAGCTGAACTGCAATCCTCCCAAGTGCTCAGCGACCTCCCCATGCTCACTTAACTGTGGTTGTCGGGTCGAGTCCAGGGACAGGTACCTGCCCATCCTGCCCTAGAGAGCTTTCCCTTGGCACCTTGCTCCCTGCAGAAGCTTAGCCACTCGGGCAGAGAACTAGCTCCCAGGTTTCTGTCTATGCCACAGTTCAACATAAGATGACGAAGTCCACTTGGGCTTTGGAAGTAATACGAGAACCAGGAAAACTAATTTCTAATAAATAATGATCAATATAAATAAAACCTCAAAGTGATCTGCTTTGCACTAAAGCTTTCCACAGATTTCAGTTCCGGAAAGGCCTCTGGCTGCCTGCCAGTCCACACGTGGTGTCACAATCACACCACTTTCTTTGACTCTTTTTATATGGGCATAAAACTTAATAGTTAGCTTTAGTTTCCATGTAGTTTCATCGCCTCAAGAGCTGTGCCTTTCTTTCTTCTCAGCAAGGATACACCCCCAAAGCTCTCTAATTATTCTTAGGTTTTCTCTTCTTGCCCCTATTTCCTCAATCCTGGGACAGTCCACTTGAGTCTCCTCACTGCTGCCAACATTTTTGGCTCTGATGATCACAGCCTGGCCTTGCCTTTTAAGGGCTGAAAAATGGGGTCTGTAAAGAATTGCAGCAAAGTACATCAAGGAGCGTCGGCTCAGTGTCCTTTCTTCTGGGAGCATGACAATTCAGAACTCTCGGAAATCACAAGACATAACCACCTCGCCTAGACCTTTTTTTTTTTTTTCAGAAGATACCAAGAATAGGAAGTTTGGGAGGCTGATCCTAAAGCTTACCAAATGCTGAAGCCAAATTGATGAACTCTAAGTCTTGCATTGCCTCTCAGCCTCTTACCACATAGGATATGACCTTGTAGGGCATGGGACTCCCACCACCCCAAAGCAGCTGTGGGGCATCAGTTGGGTGCCCAGGACAGGCAGAAGTCCAGCAGGGATGGAAGGACATGGAGCCCCTACTTCCTTTGGTTGTGGCCCTTGGACTTAAGCCATAAACTTTCTATTTTCTCCAAAAGCTTTGCCTACCCAAGGCTTCAGCTCAGACTTTCACTTCCATCTTTTCCTCTTTCACTTCCTCCTCTTACTCAGGAAATCCCTTCCTCTTTCTTCAAATTCCACGATTCTTGGCATAACTTTTAAAACTTTGGACGATGTTCAAAATGGAATGTGTTACATTGTTCTGACTTCTGGGTTCTTTGGTCTCCCAATTTGTAAGTAACCACAGATGATAAAACCTAAATAATAGTAGTAAATAAATAGTATACTTATGTCCAGAATATAATGTCTATAGTTAAAAAGATAGCTGTTTCCCATTCTTAGCCTCCTTAGAATTGTGAATCTTTACTTGGTTTTGAAAAAAAAAAATCAGGATTCTGTCAGTAAGTTCCAAGTGATGGATTTAATTCTTCTCAACACTTACACAACACGCTTGCTGTATATAAGGCACTGTGCTGAAAGCCTTCCTAGAGTTTGCCAGTGTAGCCGCAGAACCTTCTTCTAGCCTAGAGAGGACACACCAGAAGTGTCCAAGGCCAGAGAGATGAAGTATCAAAGTAAAGGGGATCTGGAGAGGCAGCATTTGATGCCAGATCTGGAGGCTGAGATTCCACACAGAATGCTGGAGATTAGCTTGGAGGTGGGAAAAGCATGGGTGGGGGGCTGTGTGTTGATGGGGTAGGATGGGGATTCCTTTGCTAATCCTGGCTCCAGGCAGGCTTTCTTGCTCTTAGAATAGTTTTTTTTTTTTTTTTAATCCCATTTGAGTAGAAGATCCCTCCTGTTGGGAGATGTCCTTTCTCTTTTCTTCCTTGTTTTCTCTGGCTTGTTCCACTTTCCACTTCCTTTCATGTCTGACAGTACAGGTATTGTCAGGCTATAAACTCTGGAGCTGAGGTTTGAGTCAGAATGAATCATACATGTTCTCAGATGTTATAGAGCCAATCCCACCTTTAAAAAAAATAAAATAAAAAGTCAGATAATCCCAAAAGGAACTGGGGATGTATACCTGAGCTAAGCCAGGGAATTTGGCTACCTTTGGTTTGGAATCAAGAATGTGTCCTTTTAAAATTAATTAAAATTTGAAAGCAGAAATAAAGAGGTAAAACCTCTTCCCTTTTAAACCCAAGACATGTAGCTCCCTCTGGCAAGAATGTAGGAGTGGATGTGTTTTAGGGAAGAGGAAGATTAACTGGAAATGACGAAATAGTAAAGAAATCTTTCTTCTGAGCTTCCCTTCCTTGTTTCTATAGGAACAATTGACCCAATTTTAAAGAATTTTAGCTGTAGCCTTTGTGGACAGATTCCCCCAAAGAAAGTTGAAGCATATTGATCTGCCCTTGTTCTCACGATCTGTGATTTATTCTGAACTTCATAGTTCAAAATGACTGGAAATTTTGGATTAAAAAGGTACTTGAAATAAAAATGGATGTCATGAGCCAGGCTTGGTGGCACACACCTGTCATCCCAGTGGCTGAGGCAGGAGATTCGCGAGTTCAAACCCAGCCTCAGCAAAAGTGAGGTGCTAAGCAACTCAGTGAGACCCTGTCTCTAACTAAAATACAAAATAGGCTGGGGAGTTGGCTCAGGGGTTATATCTCCCTGGGTTAAAAAAAAAAGTGGATGCCATGAAACAACATATAACACTAAAGGAAAATGGCTTTTAGATGGTTTCTTTGCACACAGCTCTTTCCATGCAGTAATTGCTTATCCAGGCCTAAGTCCTACATCACATTTGATCCTTCAAGTAACCTGGGGTTAGGGCGTGCCACTTTGGTGTTGCTATGGTAAAGAGGTAAAATCACTTCCTAAAGTGGCAGAACCGGCTTACACTAAGTTTGGATTCTAAACTTTTCTGCTTCTCTGTCATGTTCTCCAAATAATCAAATTGAGCCTTGTAGGGAGAAAGTGGGTTCTTTAACAGTACGAATGTATATACCTTTGGAAGTCAACATATAGGAACAACACAAAGTCATACACAACTTGACATGGAAAAGTTAAAAGTTCAGGAGCGATAAGCCAGGAGGCACGTTGAGCCTGAGCTCTGAGAATAAAGGTTAATGCTATCTGTGTTGGATGAGGACCAGGAACCCTAAGAAAACGTGCTTCTACTGGAACATAGTTGTAGGCTTGTCCCATAGAATCAGGCTGGAGGAGGCTGGCTCTAAAGATAACAGAGTGGTAAAGCAGCGGCTTGGACTCCTGCTTCTGCCACTTACTGGCCGTGGCAGAACTTGCAATCAAGTTCTTTATTCTCTTAGTTTCTAGTTAGCATCACTAACCGCGTGGTTATGAGGAATCTGTGGGCCAGTGCTCATCAGGGATTCCGCCCAGTGCCTGGCCACTGTGGAATCTGCTGCCCTTGTTTCTATTATAATAAAAGCCACAGAACACAGACGCTGGGGATGAATGGCCAGGGTGAGAATCAGAGTTACTCCTGCTACCAGCCGTGAGATTGGACGGTCTTGGATTCCTCATCTGCAAAAAGGGAATAAGAATAGTGCCTGCCTCCTGAGGTTATTATAACTGCACACACCACCTTGTTAAATAAGTGTCTGCAAACCACGGAGGCACTACTAACTTCTCTGCACACAGGCCTCCCTGGCTTGGGTCCAACTGATTTTTGACTGAATTTCCATGTCAATAAGACAGAGCAAAGAAAGGGTAGCAGATTAACAAAGAAAAGGAAATGAGTAGATAGCAATTCCCATCACCTGGTTGCTAACAGTGTCCCAGAAGGGGGAGGGTCACACTTTCCAACCATCCCTGGGTGGCTCTCTTCCCACCTTTTGGTCAGGTACACCTGAGAAGAAAGGAAACCTGAAATCTATAAAGGGGCAAAACACCCCCAGAATGGTTACCAGCTTCCTCTCTGGAGGATGGGTAGTCTCTCTCTCTCTCTCTCTCTCTCTCTCTCTCTCTCTCTCTCTCTTCTATCTTTCCAATAACATTTGCTTTTTTGCTCTTGCCTCAGTTTTTCTCCAGTGTTTAATCTTCAACACTGGGGAAACGAGGATCTGATACTAATTTTCAAGACTGTTTTCATCATAGTATTGAGATTTAGGAAATACAGTTAAGAGTCTTAGAGGGCTGGGGTTGTGGCTCAGCGGTGGAGCACGCAACTATCAGATGCGAGGCCCTGGGTTCAATCCTCAGCACCCCATAAAAGTAAATAAAATTAAGGTATTGTGTCCATCTACAACTAAAAAATAAATATTTCTAAAAAGAGTTTTGGAAAAGGGAATGTTTTTTGTTGTTGAAAAGTTTTACGGTCCAGGCAACCTTCTTATGCATCACGCTCTGGATATAGATGTAAGCAGAACTTTTCACACTTCCTCCAAGTCATCAGGCCCCATTCAGTCGTGGTGGGTTAAGATTGCATTACAGTCAGGCGTGGTGGTGCACACCTGTAATTCCAGAGGCTTGGGAGGCTGAGGCAGGAGGATCACAAGTTCAAAGCTAGTCTCAGCAATTTAGCGAGGCCCTGAGCAACTTAGGGAGACCCTGTCTCTAAATAAAATATAAAAAGGGCTGGGGATGTGGCTCAGTGGATAAACACCCCTGGGTTCATTCCCAATAATAATAATAATAATAAAAAAGGATTGCATTACAGTGTGGCCATTCCCTTCCCCTGTGTATACTACTTTATTTAGGTGAGTTGAGATAAGTTTAATAGGTTGCGTATTGCTTTGTGTCCAGTTGATCCCAGAATACCTGGTTCTATGAACCAGAAAGTTTCAGGCCAATTTTAGAATGAAATCCCAGAAAATCAAACTCTGAGAAGATGTGTGCATGTATTCCATTAGGGCCCAACTGAGATCTGCTTCTGCCTGCCACCAGTCCCCAGTTAGCCACTCCGTCTGCAGACCATGCACACTTCCTCTATATCCTTGTGGGTGCAAAATGTCAGGTGTGGTTATAATTGGAATACAGATGTGTGATGCAGTTTCTGGGGAGAGATTTTCTGTTTATAAAAGCAATTCCTATTTTAGAAATGTTCAATATCCAACAATATGTGCTGGGTGCAATGGTGCCTGTCTGTTATCCCAGCAGCTTGGGAGGCTGAGGCAGGAGGAAGGACCGAAAGTTCAAAGCCAGCCTCAGCAACAGGGAGGTGCTAAGCAACTCAGTGTGACCCTGTCTCTAAATAAAATTTAAAATAGGGGGGCTGGGGATGTGGCTCAAGCGGTAATGCGCTCACCTGGCATTCATTCACAGGGCACTGGGTTCAATCCTCAGCACCACATAAAATAAAGATGTTGTGTCCACCGAAAAATTGAAAAATAAATATTAAAAAATTATATATATATGGCTGAGGATGTGTCTCAGTGCTGGGGATTGAACCCAGGGCCTTGAGTGTTCCTGAGTTCAATCCCCAGTACCCCAAAACAAAACAAAGCAAAATAAAGCAAAACAAACAAAACAAAGCAATATGCATTTTTGCAAAGGTGAAAAGAAAAATTTAAACAATATAGAAAAGGCAAAAACCACCCATACTTCTGCTACATATAGATAACTATTGCAAACTTATTGGCATATATCCTTCTAGATGCGTGCTCTCTCTCTCTCTCTCTCTGTGTGTGTGTGTGTGTGTGTATTGAATTTTATGGGTACCTCTCAGCAATATATGTGGATATCTTTGCCAACAAATGTATATCTATATTGTAATTTTAACTGGTAAATAGAATTGCATGTCATGAGTGTACTGCAATTTTCATTAAATCAGTCCTCTGTTGATTTGAGATTATTTTCAAGTTTTCAGGAAGTCTGAATTTGACTCAGGAGATCCCAGTGACTTGCATCTTGACTCAGAGATGGAGGAATCAGATTCATCTAAACAGCAGCTGCACAGACAGGAGGGACTGAGCAATACCAAGACACAATTGGCTGAACAGAGTCTCATTTCATCTGAGAAGTGGCTTCAACTGCATGGACTTAAGAGCAACAAACTGACCTTGAACCAGATTCTGTCGCAGATTGGATTTCCACACTGTGAAGGTATAGTACTCATGCCCGGCCAGCATGCTGCTGATGAGCCTTCCAGGAGGCTGGGTCCATCCTGAAGGCTCCCCGAGAACCTCAGGTCTCTGAACTTGCTTTGATCTGACATCTCTGTAAGTAGGAAATCCTTGTTCTCGCACCCTTAATGTATATTATATAGAAATACAGCTGTCAATCCACATTCTCATTGAGTAATGCTAAATTTCATTCTTTCATTTTTATAGATGAAATGAAAAATAAAAAGAAGTAATTTGTATTTATCCATACCCCAGCAGATGTCTTACTTATCCCTTGGGCGGTGAACCCCTTTGAGATTGATTGAAATAATCCCCTTATTCCTGAAGACAATAGCTGGGTGTGATTTCAGGGAGCATGGTTCAAGTTTTTCTTAATGCATTGGCTGGAATGCTGGTTCTTAGCTCCCAAGGGCACTTTTCTCTGTAGGAAGCATGAACATGTATAAGGTTTTTTTTGGGGGGGGGAGTGGGGGGAGTGCTGGGGATTGAACCTAGGGCCTTGTGCTTACGAGGCAAGCACTCTACCACCTGAGCTATATCCCCAGTCCTTTTTTTTTTTTTTTTTTTTTTTTTTTAATGATACACTGAATTGGGTTGGTACAGAAATACAGTGTCTAAGAACTGGGATCACAGAGTATTTTACCATGGGTGAGATAGCAAGTGTGGAGGAACTGCCCTGTCCAGCACATTCACCTGATGCGCATGCTCCTTGATCTAATTACGGTTACTAGGATTTTACTCAGTAATTCTGAATTAGTCAGTCAATCAATCAATCAAACAAATATTTATTCAACAGCTAGTAATACCATTTCTTTCTTTCTTTTTTAACCAAGTGGGTCACCACTTCCTTTGAGACCTTTTCCATACAGGTACTGTGAATGGTCTAGGCGTGTGGCTGTTATAGAGCCATCTGGAGGCCCACCTGTGTGGCAAGACCTGGCTCTTTGGGCCTCAGTTGTGCTTTCTTAATTACCCTTCCCCATGGGTTAATATGGTCTTATGCTGTTAAATACCTTTTGAGTGGCAGTACGCCAGAATCAGGGCTTGTGGGATTCCCATATAACGACACAAACAGAAAGGTTTATCTCATTTTCAAATAATTATAATTTGCAACTATAATTTAGTTATTAATATTAGCAAAATAGTGATTCCTTGTATTTTACTAGGGATTTTTTGTCTAGGTTCATCAGGGACATATTGCTTTGTGATTTTCTTTCCTTATAACATCCTTGTCAGGTTTCAGCAACAGGATTATGCCTCATAAAATGATTTGGAAGTATTCCTTTCTTCTCTATGTTCTGTGGGTGTTGGAACATGATTGATGATATTTTTTTTTTCTTTAGAAGTGTGATGGAACTCACTAATGGAAACTTATCTGGGCCTGGAGCTTGGTTTGTGGGAAGAGTTTGATTTTTTAAGAATCAACAAGGGGCTATTTGGGCTTTCTGTTTTACCACGCCAATTTTGTGTTTTTCATGAATTTGACCATTTCATCAACGTTTTCTAATGTATCAAGAAAGCGCTTTTCATATTATTTCCAGAATAGCCTTGTAATACCTGTAGGAACCGTAGTGTGGTTTCCTGATATTGATAATGTGTGCTTTCTCTCCTTTTTTTTTCATTAGTAAGTCTTAGTAGCAGTGTATCTTCTCAAAAAAGCCAATTTTGAGTTTTTTTTTTCTATTTCATTAATATCCACCTTATTTATTTATTTCCTTCTATCTACTTTGGATGTGTGTTCTTTTTTCTAGGTTTTTAAGGTATAAACTTATATAATTGATATAACTTTCTCTTTTTGTATAATCATTTAAAATTACAAACATGCTTCTAAGCTTTATTCTAACTGAATGCCATAAAAAATGGTTGGAAGTGTTGAAAACTATTATTGATTTAAAAATACTTCTTTCTCGTATGTGTGTGTGTGTGTTTGGTGATGTTAGGAATTGAACCCCATGGTGGTCTACGACTAAGCTACATTCTCAGCCCTTTTTAGATTTTATTTTGAGGCAGGGCCTCACTAAGTTGCCCAGGCTGGCCCCGAAATTAATGATCCTCCTGCCTTAGCTTCCTGAGTAGCTGGAATTACAGGCATGCACCATTGTGTCTGGCTCTTGGGATATTTTTATTTAATAAATGTTTAAAATTGTGTTGTTTACTTTCCCAATATTTTAGGGCTTTTAAAGAGATCTAGTTTTTCTTGAATTTCTAGTTTAACTCTATTGAGGTCAGAGAACATAACATGCAAAATTTTAGACTTTGGACATTGACGGAGATTTGCTTTACGGCTCAACATCTGTCTCAGCAAGCATCTGACACAATTGAAAAGAGTGTGTTCCATAAATACTCATTAGGCAGTATATATGCATGTCGATTAAGTCAAGATAGTTTATGGTATTTTAGAGATACTCTACATGTTTAGTAGTTGTTTTGTCTGTGTATTTGTCCCTTAATTCTGTTTGTTCATGTATTTTGAAGCTCTAAATACATACACATTTATTTATCCCATTCCTTGGCATATTCCCAAAGGACTTAAAATTAGCGTAAGTTGCATGGGGCACTATATTTAGATTATTATTATTTTTTTTTTAGTACCAGGGATTGAACTCAGGGGCACTCAACCACTGAGCCACATCCCCAACCCTATTTTGAATTTTATTTAGAGAGAGGGTCTGTCTGGGTTGCTTAGTGCCTCACTTTTGCTGAGGCTGGTTTTGAACTCGCCATCCTCCTGCCTCAGCCTTCCAAGCTGATGGGATTATAGGCCTGACCACCGTACTTGGCTATGATATTTTGATTTTTGGTTTCCACACATTGATTGCTAGTATAGAGAAATGTGATTGATTTCTGCAGGTTGATCTTCCATCCTGTGATCTTGCTGAACTTGTTAGTTTTAAAACTTTTAGTTTGTTTTATAAACTCCAAGGGATTTCTAAGTAGACCATCATATTATCCACAGTTTTTGTTCTTTCTTTCTGATATATATGCCTGTATTTCTTTTCTTGCACTGTGCTGGCTGGAACCTCAGGCACTATGTTGAATAGCAATGGTAAGAGTGGATGTCCTTGTATTTAAGGGAAAGTTTTCAGTCTTTTACCACCAAGATGATGTTAATTTAAGGTTTTTAAATAGTTTTTAAAATCAAGTTGAGGAACATCTCTTACGTTCCTATCAATCTGAGAGTTTCAGAATCATTCTTGGCTGTTGAACTTTTGGTATCAATACCAGGATCTTGAAATTTTCCAGTCAGCCAGTCAATTTTATGGATTATGTGGATTGATTTTTCAACAGGGAACGAAGCTTTGGTCCCTGAAATAAACTGGGTCGTGGCGTATTCTGTAGTTTCCCCGTATCCATGGTTGTAGTTACCTGCAGTCGACCAAGGTTAGAAATATTAGGTGGAAAATTCCAGGAATAAACTATTCATAGGTTTTAAATAACTTTTATTATGGACTATTGTTACATTTGTTCTATTTTATCATTAGCTACTGTTGTTAATCTTTTACTATGTTTAATTCTAAATTAAGCTTTATCTTAGATATATATGTAAAGGGAAAAAAGCATAGTATAAATAAGATTCGGTGTTACCTGTGGCTTCAGGCATCCACTGGGGATCCTGAAACATATATCCTGTGAATGTGGGTAGATTACCGTCATTCTATATATGTTATATATTGTTGAACACTATTTGACAAATCACGTAAAGGATTTTTGCTTTGTATTCATGAGGAATAATAGTCTATAGTTTTCTCCTTTTTCATACTGGCTATGCCTGTTTTTGGCATCAAAGTTGCACTGATTTTGTACACTAGGTTGAGAAGTGTTCCTTCATCTTCTATTTTCTGGAAGATATTGTGTGGGATTAATATTAACTCTCTTTTCAATGTTTGGTTTAATTTTTCAGTGAACTTATCCAGGTCTGGAGATTTCATCTTCAAAAGTTTGAAATGACAAATTCAATTTCCTTAATAGACACTGAACTACTCAAATTATCTCTTTCATATTGGGTGAGCTGTGGTATTGTGTGTGTGTGTGTGTGTGTGTGTGTGTGTGTGTGTGTGTGTGATTGTTTGTTTTCTGGTAAAAGGGATTCAACCCAGGGGTACTTAGCCACTGAGCCACATCCCCAGCCCTATTTTGTATTTTATTTAGAGACAGGGTCTCACTGAGTTGCTTAGGGCCTCACTAAGTTGCTGAGGCTGGCTTTGAACTTATGATCCTCTTGCCTCAGCCTCCCTGGCCACTGGGATTACAGGCATTCGCCACAATGTCAAGCCTAGTTTGTGTTTTTTGAGGATCTGATTCATTTCATCCAAATTGTCCAATTTATCTGAGTAGAGCCATCTGTAGTGTCCCCTTATTAGTCTTCCTATGTCTGTGGGGTTTTTAGTGATAGTCTCATTTTTATTTCTGATATTAGCAATCTATACCTTCTCTCTCTTCATTTTTGTCAGTCTTGAGATTTGTCAGTTTTATTGGTCTTTTTAAAATTGCAATTTTTTTTGTTTGATTCTCTCTGTTGTTTTTATTTTCCAATTTGTTCACTTTGGCTTTGATTGTTATATTTGTTTTCTTCTGCTCATATTCTGTTTATTTTGCTATTCTTTCCTAGTTTCTTCAGGTAGAGCTTTGATTACTGATTTGAGATTTTATCTTTTCTAATATGAGCACTTTGTGCTATTAATTCCCCTGGAGACACTGCTTTGGCCAGGCCCCACAAATTTTTTTTTTGTGTTATGTTATCATCCCCATTTAGTTTAAGTTATTATTATTATTTTTTATTTATATTGAGACATCCTCTTTACTCATGGATTTTTAAAAATCATGTTGTCTATTTTCCAAGTGTTTGAATATTTTCCTGCTTTCTTTCTGTTACCAACTTCTGGTTTGTTTTCATTTTGGACAGAGGACATACTCTATTGGATTTCATTCTTTTAATTTTTTTGAGGTTTGTTTTGTAATTGAGGATGTGCTTTGTCTTGGTATATGTCCCGGGGGTACTTGAAAAGAACAGGTACCTTGCTGCTGTTGTGTGTCGCTTTCTACAGCTGTCACTTAGATTCTGTTCATTGGTGGTGGTGTTGAGCATCTTGCTAATTTTGTATCTAGTTGTTCTATCAATTGTTGAGAGAGCAGTGTTGAAGTCTCCAATTATAATTGTGAATTTGTCTATTTTCTTTCAATTCTGTTGGTCTTTGCTTCACATATTTTGTAGTTGTTTTGTGCACACATGTTTACTGTTGCTATGTCTTTTGGTGGATTTATAATATAAAGTCCTTCTTTCTTTCTAGGAATATCCTTTGCTCTGAAGTTTACTTTTCAGAGATAGCCAATCCCGAGTTCTTTATATTAACATTTGCATGGCCTGTCTTTCCCCATCCTTTCATTGTAACTTTTGCATGTAACTATATTTGAAGGACAATTTTTATAGACACCATGTTATTGAGGCTTTTTTTTTTAAAGTCCTCTTTACCAATCTGTCTTTTAATGGGCATATTTAGATCATTTACGTTTAGTGTAACTATTGATAAATTTGGACTTTTGGGACATTTTATTTTTTTGTTTTCTAATTTTCTGATTTTTTTTTTACTTGCCTGTTTTTGTTTTCCTTGGCAACCTACCTGCTTTGCAGCCTTTGTTACTTAAGCTTTTTTTTTTTTTTTAAGAATTATGTTCTTATTTATAATGTTTTTAGGATATCTTTTCATATGCCTTTTTGGTGGTTGTGCTAGTTATTATATTATGGATGCATAAATTCTCAAAAATCCCAGTTTGAGTGACAGGCAGACACCTTGTTTTCCTTTATCCCTCCCATTTGAAATAAAATGTTTTATTCTCTCTTCATACACTAAGACCCACATTAGATTGTGATATAATTTTTTAAAATTATTTTTGTGCTATAATTTTTATTGAAACTTCAGCTTATAAAACTCGAGGAGAATTTTTATTTACTCCCGTGTTCCCCCTTTCTGATATTTCAAGTCTTTAGTTATATTCTTTTGTTTATGAAACTTCTTCCCCCACTTCTTAACAGTAGCTCTGCTAAAAACAAATTCTTTTAGCTTCTTTGTTTGAGACTGTCTTTATTTTACTGTTATTCCTGAAGAATATTTTCACCACATATTAGATTTGGGGCTGACAGGTCTTTTCTTTTAGCAATATTAAGACACATTGTTCCACTTTCTTCTGACCTCCAACGTTTCTGATGAGAAAACTGCTTTCATTAGAATTGATTTTTCCTTATTGATAATATGTCACTTCTCTTTGGCTGCTGTTGAAAATGTTTCCTCTGTCATCGGTGTTTGGAGGTTTAGCCTTGGTGTAGACTTCTTTGGGTTTATTCTCACTAAATTTTGCTCAGCTTCTTGAATCTGCTATCTTATTAGTATTTGGAGAATTTTCATTTTTTTTAAATACTTTTTTTTTGGTATTTTTTCTCTTCTTATTCTGACACTACAGTGACTTGAATATTCTCTCCATTTCTCTTTCCCTAACCCTATGTGTCTGTGAGGCTGTGGGCCTCCTTTTCCCTCTATTTTGCCTTGGTGTTTTAGACTGGATACTTTGAATCATTGTGTCTTCATGTTTACTCATTCTTCTTTTTTTTGTCTCTTTGACTCTTGAGTCCATTCACTGGATTTCAAATCTTGGTTATTCAAACAAAAATTTTAACATTTCCATTTGGTTCTTCTGTGTGTCTTCTATTTCTTTACCGAGACTTACTACATTTTTATTCATTTCAAGCACATTTACAACTGCTTGTTAAAGTCTTTTCATAAATGGTGATGGCTTTAAAATCTTTGCCCGACCATTCTACGTCTGTCATCTTGGTCTTGATAGGGCCGGTTTTCTTTCTTCATTAAGTTTGAGGTCTTCCTGACTTTTGAGAGGATGAGTGACTTACTTATCTATTTCCACTGAACCAAGACATGTCAGCATTTTATAATCGGTCACTGGACCTCACTGAACTCTGGTCTAGCTGACCTTCTCCGATACGGCTCTGGTGGACAAAGGAAAGTACAACTTGTTGTTGCCAGATGGAGGCCGAAGTCCAGGTTCACCCCTCGACCTCTGTGGACCTCCCCAGGACCAGGGCTCCTTGGTAAGGATGGTGCTCCCCTCTAGGCCTCCTTTGATGATCACCCTGCCCAGATGGGAGGGGTATGTTTGTTGCTCTCTAGCCTCCTTGGACACTGTGGATGAGTGGCCTTGTTACTTTTCAGTGGTGGAAAAGTCTTGACCTATCACAAGGTCTGCTCTGACACCGTCCTAGAGAAAACAGGGAGGGCTGCTTCATGAATGCCCGGGGCAGTGGGAATCCCAGGCTGCCTCCAAGGTCCTCCCAGACATCCTGCTGTGGTGACTTGTTGCTGACCGGTGGACTCAGAGTCCTGGCTCTCTGCTCTGCCTTCTTTGATAGAGCCGCAGCAAGGTTCTGGTGTACTCTACTGTAGCCCGCCAAGGCCAGCCATCTAAGCTCTCCACCCAGCCTTCGATAGTAGATATGGGAGGTGCAGATGCATCTTTTCTCTGGCATTTGGCTGGAGTAGAGCACCTTTCTTTGTGTGCCAAGCTCCCTAGTCCATTTACCTCCTTTGCATCTTTTAGAGTATTCCTATACTGTTTTAATATTATAATGTCCATAATTTTTTGGTTGTACTTAGTTAAGGGAAGAATAGGGAAAAGTGCATTTTCTCCATCTTCCCAGATACTGAAGCCCTTGCCTTCACTCCTGAAGGATACTGTTGCTGGATATAGAATTATTAGTTAATATTTGTTTTCTTTCTGACCTTTTTAATGATTGGTTCACTTTAGGCATACATGACAGCAGAATCCATTTTGATATAATTATATAAGCATAGAATATATCTGATGCTAATAAGGACCCCTTATTATCTTGTGGATGTACACCAGGGTGAGATTCACTGTGGTGTACTCATGTACATACACACGAAGGTCATGTCTGATTCATTCTACTGTCTGTCTTATTCCTGTTCCTCCTCCCTGCCATTCATTCCCCTTTGTCTAATCCACTGAGCTTTTATTCCTCCTCTCCTCCACTTCTCATGGGTCAGCATTCCCATATCAGAGAGAACATCTGACCTTTGGCTTTTTGGGAATTGGTTTTTTTCACTTAACCCGTCTTTCTGACCTTTAAATATCTAAATCCACCATTTCATCTGAGCAATCATCCATATTCATAGTGCTTTTTCTCTGTATGTGATGCATGCCATTTCTTTTTTCCTTTGGCTGCTTTTAAGATTTTTCTCTTTATTTTTGTTTTTAAGTTATGGTACTATTCTTTATATAATGTTATGCCTTGGTTTGATTGTCTTTGTATTTATATTGCCTGGGATTTGTTGAGCAACTTGGCTCTGTAAGTTATTTTTTAAAGAAAATCTTAGAAACTCTCACCTATTACTTCTTCTAATCTATATTTATTCCCCATGTGTTCTCTCCTTTTCTTCTGAGACTCCAGTTATAATTATGTTGAACATCATGAGTTCATCCCACAGATCACTGAAACTTTTGTTGATTTACATATACTTTTGTTGTTGTGGCTCTTTAGACTGGGGATTCCTCTTCACAGATTTTCAAGCCAACTAACACTTTATTCTAACACTTCTAATTTGCTGTTAGGCCGATACAGCTGTTGTACTTGTCTCAGTTCATTTTGTATTGTTATAACAAAATACCGGAGGCAGGATACTTCATAAAGAAAAGATGCTTATCTTATCACAATTTTTTTTTTTTTTTTTTTGGTGAGGAACAAACACAGGGCCACACACATGTGAGGCAAATGCTTTACCACTGAGCTACACCCCCAGCCACTCTCTCATCATAATTCTGCTAAATGTACTGCCACCTCAGTACCTGACCTCAGCCACATCCAAGCAGCACTTTTGTTTCAAATTTTCTTTTTGGATCTTTCAATTTCTCTGCTGAGATCCTCATCTGTTCACTTGTTAGGACCTTACTTTTCTTTCTCTTCAACACACTTATAATGTTAAATAGAAATAATTATAGTTTGCTTATCTTTATGAATGAAAACACTTATGAACATGTGGAGGCCCTTTTCTGCTAGTCCCAACATCTGGCTTATCAGGGCAGGTCTATTGATGACTGCGTTTTCTCTTGACTATTGGTCATGGTTTCCTGACTTTTCTATCTGGTGATTCTTTGGTTTCTACTGGACAGATGCTTCCTCATTGTTCTTTTAATACTGATTTTAAAATAATGGCTGTATTAAGACATAATTCATGTTGATCATGCATTTAAAGTGTATGATTCAGTGATCTTGAGCATATCCAAAGATACCTATAAAAATCCCACAGTCAGCTTTAGAGCAGCTTCATCTCCTCAAAAGGCAGCCACCCTGTGCTCCTCAGCTCTCACTTCCTCTCCCTGACCCCCACCCACCAGCTCTAAGTAATATGATTTTGTCTGTCATAGATTTGCTTGCTATGGACATTTCATATAAGTGGAAATTACAATAAGTGGTCTTTGGTAACTGGTTTTGTTCACGTCTCAAAGATTCTCTATACTGTAGCACATACCAGTTTGCTATTATTTTTTATGGCCACCTCATATTCCTGGTGTGGATACACCACAGTGTGTTTATCCACTTACCAGTTGATAGGTGGAGAGCTGGGTTTTATCCTAGCAGGCAGTTAACTTGGCTGAACCCAAACTCCAAACTCTCTCCTGCTAAATAAATAGTAAATTGAACCCCGGGGAACTTAACCACTGAGCCATAGCCCCTTTAATTAATTAATTAATTTATTTTTTAAATTTTGAGACAGGGCCTCACTAAGTTGCTTTGGCTGGCCTTGAACTTGGGATCCTCCTGCCCCAGCCTCCGAGCTGCTGGGATTACAGGCGTGCACATTACACTGGGCTTGGGCCTTCCTTTTCAGGATGAGTGCTACTCCAGTTTTTGTCTGTTCTTGGTTGCCCTCCAGGGCCCTTGGATAGTTGTCTCTACATTTCTTCCACAGTTTATCACTGTGTGAAGTTTAGCTAATCAAATCTACTCCCGACCACTGGATGTAGAACCCCACAATACCTCCCGTTCCAATTGGCAATACAGCTTGTGGAGCCTTCCAGTGACCCACCCCGTCAAGCCTCAAATACAGCCCCTCTCCTGAGCCCAGATAAACGTCTCAGGTAAAGAGTTGAATGCTGCTGGCGACCTGAAGTCCCTCCATCAATGCCAGCCAGGAAGGTGAACCCTCGGGAATACAGATTTCAAAGTGGGAGAGGTCTCTTGAGCAGGGGTATAGCTGACGGAATTCAAGTAGCCACTCTCTTTCCTATGAGAGCTGGACCTGAAGGCGTGTGGATTTTATCACCCCTTGTGATGAGGGACCAAGCCTGGCCAGGGCGGCTATAAAATTCAACCTGGATCTTTCACCTTTCCAAGGTAGCTGTTACCCTTTCTCCCCAGAAAGGGGGAGGTGAGGAATACCTCCGGCTGTCTGTCACCTTTGGGGACTTCGCCACCACAATAGCGTCATCGTCATCCTATAAGAGCACTTCTGTGAAACTTCAAGCTGATGTCCTGCGGGGTTCTTGTTGTCCCTAAAGCCTCTGTGGCCTTCTGGAAGTTCCAGGGAGGAGTAGGAAGACGTTTTAGGGAATGTTGTCTTGGGTCTTCTGAGTCCATTACTTGCCTCCTACATTTCGTGCATTTAGTCGTGAGCGTCCGCTAGAGAGAACGGTGGCTAGATGATATCTAAGTGGAATTCTCCAAGTTCCAAAGTCTTCCAGAGAAGTTTTCAAGAATTAAACACTTTACCATGTCGTCCATTTGCCTCAGTTAATCTGGACGAGAGAACCAGGGAGCCAGGAGGGGGCTCTGTTCTGCCTCCAAGTTGTTCATTCATTAAAAGATTCTATTTAAAGTCATGTTTTCCACAGCATCTGGGGATGCTTCCCGATTTAGGACAGAACACAAAACGTCTCCAATTGTCGGTGTTGCTGGGGGTATAACTTGAACGGTGTCAGGGAAAAAATTATTGTGAAATACAAATAAGAAGCTTTGACAGTGCACCATTTTTCTTTCATGGTAGGGTGTATTTTGACATATTATATATACACGGAGTATGACTTATTCTGATTAGAATCCCATTCTTGTGGTTGAACATGATGTGCAGTTTCGCTAGCCATGTATTCACATATGAACCAGGAAAGTGATGTGTGATTCATTCTACTGTCTTTCCTATTCCCATGCCCCCATTTTCCTTTGTCTAAGCCTGTGAACTTCTATTCTTCCCTCTCCCCACGCTCCCTTATTGTGAGTCAGCATGTGCATCTGAGAGGAAACATTCGGCCTTTGTTTTTTTTTGGGATTGGCTTATTTCACTTAGCATGATAATCTCCAGTTCCATCCATTTACTGGCAAATGCCATAATTTCATCCTTATTTATGGCTGAGTAATATTCCACTCTGTATATATACCACATTTTTTAATCCATTCATTTGTTGAAGGGCACCTAGGTTGGTTCCAGTAGCTTAGCTATTGTGAATTGAACTGCCATAACATTGATGTGGCTATTTCACTATAGTATGCTGATTTTAAATCCTTTGGATATATACTGAGGAGTGGGATAACTGGGTCAAATGGTAGTTCCATTCCATGTTTTCTGAGGACTCTCCATACTGCTTTCCATAGTGGTTGCACCAATTTGCAGTCCCACCAGCAAAGTATAAGTGTGCCTTTTCCCCATTCGTCACCAACATTTATTGTTACTTGTGTTCTTAATAATTGCCATTCTGACTGGAGTGAGATGAAATCTCAGTATGGTTTTAATTTGCATTTCTTTAATTGCTAAAGATGTTGAACACTTTTTCACATAGTCGTTGACTATTCATATTTCTTCTTCTGTTCAGTTCCTTTGCCCACTTATTGGTTAGGTTATTATTATTATTATTATTATCATTATTATTATTATTATTGGTGTTAAGCTTTTTAAGGTCTTTTTATATCCTGGAGATGAATGCTCTCTCTGAAGTGCAGGTGGTGAAGATTTACTCCCATTCTGTTGACTTTCTCTTCATGTTCTTGATTGTTTCATTTGCTTCGAAGACGCTTTTTAGTTTGATACCATCCCATTTATTGATTATTGATTTTACCTCTTGAGCACCATTTTGATTGTCTTTCTTTATAAAAATGCAGATTATGTGGCTTCTCTGAGGAGACCTGTGGCTTCTCGGTATGCCGTTGGCCTGTTTCCGCAGTTCTTCCGAGCAGAAGATGGCAGAGTGTACAACGTAAGTCAGAGTTGCCTCCGAGGCCAGGTCTCGTGACATGCTGAGGTCACCTCAGGTCACAGAGGGGATGGCCATTCAGGTGGAAGGGTTCCTTTGGCCAGTGCCATTGATGTGCTCACAGCCAAGGAGCCGTGTGCAAGGAAGCCCTGGACCAGCAAGAGATGAGCGCAAAGCCCTTTTGGCCAGAGATACCTTGTGATACCTAATGCCATGTCAAGGCCATGCTGGTAGCTCTTTCATTAATTTAGGGATTAATGACAAGGAGCAAAGCCTGTACGTACGTGTTCATCACAGATGCAGTTTGTTTCTGATATTTTCCATCCCAAGCTGGTTGAATCTGAGGATGCTGGAGGGCTGACTGTCCTAAAAAATGTAAACCGAGTCTGGCCCTAGGCAAGAATCCAAGTTGAATTCTCCAAGTCCTGAAATTTGCCCTGGACAAGCACCTGTGGGCGCCATCCATCCAAGGGTATCTCGGTTGAGAGGCTGGAGATTTTCCCTGCAGGATTTGGAGGATCATTTGCAAAGCTCTTTTGAAACCTCAGCTCTTGATCTCGTCGCTGCGGTCCAGGTGACTTATTTTGGCGCCCTCTTCTCATTTCTGCTTGTTCCTTTTATTTTCATCCAGCTGACGGCTAAATCGGAACTGATCGATGGGTTGGCGGAGTCCTTAGAACAAGCCCTGGAGAGCTGCAGGCGGCGCATGGACTGGCTCACCAGCGGAAGCCGGCAGATTTTCGGGGTCATCCTGGAGCAGTGCATCACCTTAGTGCTGGATTTCGGCGACATTCTGGAGGGCGAGCTTTCTCTGTGCCGAGAGGCTCTGACCATGGTCCTGCGGGAGCAGTTGGCTCAGGTCGCCAGGTTCAATTTCATATGGTGAGTCCCCAGGGGAAGCACCGAGGTCCGGGACGAGCCACAGCGATGGGCAGGTATTTGTCCTTCAGAGAGGCACAGCTGTCTCCGGCGAGGGCGTGGGGGGGGGGGACCATCTTGAAAACTCCTAGAATATACAATTTTAGCAGAAAACTCACAATGAAAAAATATTAGGAAACTTTAATCTGCTTTGCACCAAGCATCTTGATGTTCTTGTTAAAAGAGATTTAGGGGCTGGGCTGGTGGCTCAGTGGTGGAGGCCCTGGGTTCCATCCTCAACCCCACAGAAAAATAAGTAAAAATAAAGGTCCTGTGTCCATTTACAAATATTATATGTATCAAAGAGAGAGATTTAGGACCCGGAGTGCAATTCAGTAGCAGAGCCCTTGCCTAGTGTGTGCAACACCCTGAGTTCAGTCCCCCGCCCTGCAGAAATAAGAGATTTAGAAACATACTTTTTAACTTAGGGAAGTTGAAAAATACGAGAATATGAACCCTCTGCACGTATTCAACAAATATTTAAGGCCATAAATCCCCTCGCTCAGTTGAGATTTTAGCTAAAATAATAAATTCAAAGGCCACAAACTTCACTTGTTTTTCCAGACCGAATTTGCAACTCAAGTTGACCTCTCCTGTAAGTTGACTTCTTTCATCCAAACGACAGGTGGCTGGCTTTACAGAATTTCCCGGATCTTAGAGTTTTCACAGCCAATTATTTACGGATTCTTGGATCGGGAAGAATTGGGGCCTGGGTGCTCACCCTCCATCTGAAGCAATGGTTGCACCTCCCGGAGAAGAAACACCTGGTTGCCGAGGGGGAGGGGAGTCTGCTTAGCTCAGTTTGTCTTTTTTAAATAAAATGCTTTGGGCTAAATAGAGGACCTCTTGGGGGCTGATCCTGGTGGTGTGCCCCCCCCCCTCCCCGCCGGGCTCCTGTTTCTGCCGCCGTGTGTTATTAAAGGAAGCAGATGCTGAAGTTTGCAAAAGTTTTGCTTCCTTGGAACGTTTACTGAAGTGTACATGCCACTCAGTGCTCAGTTTTTTCTACCTGGAAAAGCCACACAGAAGGGACACTAGTGTGAGCTAGCTCTGCCTCTGGAGACGGGCCATGAGCGACTGTCAGGCCAATTTATTTGCAATTATAAGCACACATCCATTCAAACGGCTCTGCATTTTGGAGTTTTCCACCTGTTGTCTCCAAACTCAAACTCAATGGTTTTACCAAATTTTCTCAGGATTTAAAAACAAATGCTCTGTTGAATTCAAAACAATTCAATTTTTGATCTGAAAAAAGGTGACCGATGGCAATCTTTTTCAGAACAAGGAAATGTCAAGAAAGAATTGGCATAGTAGCACACGCTTGTAATCTCAGCGGCTTGAGAGGTTGAAGCAGAAGGATTGAGAGTTCAAAGCCAGCCTTAGCAACTTAGTGTGGCCCTAAGCAACTTAGGAAGACCCTGTCTCAAAATAACAAAATTAAAAGTGCTGGGAATGGGACTCGGTGGTGAAGCGCCTCTAGGTTCAAAATCTCATACCAAAAAAAAAAAAAAAAAGAAGAAGAAGAATTAGAAATAAAATTTATGCAAAATTGTTATACTGTGAGTTTTTTGTGTATTTGTTGTTAATGAAAGACAGTTTCATACAAACCTGCCCATTTAAGAAAATAGCTTATCTGGATATTTTTAAAGAACTTGTTACTGTTTACATTTCTTAGTTTTTCTTATTCTCAAGTAAACATTGTTTTTCCTAGTCAGTGTGGGCTTGTGGAAGATAATGTCACCTCAAAATTACGGGGTGCATTCAGAAGGTACACTTTCCTCAGCAAGACAGGCCCATCTTCACCAAGTTTTAAATTTTCCTGGTGACTCTGAAGGGCCTGGGAGCTGTGTCCTTCCTCACTGCTGATGACACGACATTAGGAGGCCCATTGTTTGTGGGCCTGAGGGGACTGAGGTTGGACATTCCTCTGGTGGCACTGATCACTGCCCTGTGACCACCCATGTGATTCCTTTCAGGGTTACTCAAGAGCCTGTGAAATGGCAAGAACACGCTATTCCGGTGACCCGACAGTGCATAGCCGCTGCCTGGTGCTGGGTCGAGGAGCTGAGTTTTGAGCTGACCACGACGAGCGCCATCTGCCGCCTAGACGCTCTGCTGGAAGCTGGGAAAGACGAGACTGTAAGTGTGTGTCCATGGTCCGCCCGGGGCCCCAGGGTGTCTTCACACTGTCCTTCAGCTGACCTTGATTTCCCCACACCCGAAGCATTCCCTAGAGGCCCCGGTCATTGGCACTGGAGAGGCCCCTGGGTATTGACCTGATTGAACTCTGAATTTTGAGCCAATTGAGAAATAGTCTGCAGGGCCCAGAGAGGGATGCAGGGAGCGGCCCTGGTGACAGTAGAGCTGGACTGGACCGACCACATGGAGGCTCCCTCAGGCTTGTGCCCTGAGCCTGGCTGGGCTTCTCTGAGGTGGCCGGGGCTGGGGGAGCTAGTGCCAGGAGAGACCAGCACTGCTCACACCCCCTGAGCAGCGGGAGGCCATCGCTGTGCAGCTCCAACACATTCATTCCGCTCTCGCCCTCCAGCCAGTTAGAGACCACCTTCCTTCCCTGAGGGGAGGAGAGGCCAGAGGACTCTGAGGACGAGGAACTAGGGGGTCCCCGGCATCAGCATCCGCGTTCTGAGGCTTCCCAGGTCCTCTTCTTCATAGATGGAACTGTTTTGTGCTTTCCGAGGTGAAGTATATCCAAGCCGAGGAGCCTCCATTTTTGATCATTAATGTACTGACACAGGCATTTGGAAAGGAACCTTCTGGAAATAAAGCTTTACCCGGAAGGAGCGATTTTATATGGCAGTGTCTTAGGTCTCTTTCAGTCCCAGGGTGTGTGTTTCTGAGAGGGATCACTGGGAGGACTGTGAGGGCAGTGCCAAGCTGGTAAGGGACTTTCTGGAGAGGAGGGTCCCCAGGTCCCCGTGGGTCTGCCTGCTGTATCCGCACTTGCTTCCTCGGCTCTGGAAGCCAGCTTTACCCGGCTGCCTTCAGAAGTCCTTTCCCATGAAAGGACAGCTCCCGGAGCTCACTGGTCTGCGTTTATCAGTGACGATTTGAAATTGGAAACACACAGTTTTCCTCGGAAAGCCAGACCAACAAATGTTTTCTGTTAAGGAAGAACCAAATACAAGCCACTTTGTTCTTTGGTCCTTCCAGATTGTTTCAACATCTGTAAAAATGCCAAGATTCCTGACACCTTAGTATTGCATTTCAAGAATGGTACATTTCCCAGTCTCCTGGATGTGTGTGCTCTTGAGTGCGCCTTGAACCTGACCGGCCTGCCTGGTGTGACTGCAAGATCTCCCTGGGACCTTGCTTCTCTCCCCTTCCTCCCTCCGGCTGGGCTCCCCTCTCTCTAATGTGCATCTCTAGCCTGGAAAATGAGGAGCGCTTCATCGAGTCCCAGGGAGGTCCTACAGAAGAGGGGGAACCAAGGAGCGAGCTCGCAGGTGCTGGTCACCAAACGCAACCCGCAAGCTCTTGACAAGAGCTGGGAGCGCGTGGGAAATTCCAGGCGACACAGGCTGCTCTGTCCCTCTGCCCGCAGCCTCTGTCTGGGGTGGTCCCAAGTTTTCCTCCAGTAAGTGCAGCTGTCTCATATATAAAAATGCCATGCCTGTACTCATTTTTTTTTTTAAGAGCATGCATGTGTATGTAAAAGGGGGGGAATAGGTTCCCAGGGTGGCCTGCTCCTCTGCTCCGGGCCCCTCCTGACCACCCCAGGGAGTTTTGCATTCCAGCGTGTAGCTGCCATCTGCTAGGAATAGAAAAGATTTAAGGCTTAAGAAACTTCTGGAGCAGTAACTATAAATTTCTCACACTGATGATTCCTCGGGTTTGCCTGAGCTTCTGCCCCCATGAGGGTGCACCAAGAGGAACCAGGACAGTGGGTATCATCCTGGGTCCAAAAATCAACATGGAAGTCTGGGTCTTGTATCAAGTCCATATGAGGACCAGGCTCTGGCCGCAGGTAGGCTGAAGACCCAGCAGGGAGCCCAGGCAGTGTGAGGGGGTCTTTAAATCGTGGCTCCCATAACAGCACTTGAAGAACACTACTGATGGGTGAATTCTCACTGAATCCTGTGGAAAAGGACCTGATGCCCGGGAAGGTTGTTGAGGAGATGCTTGCAGGAGAGGGGTTGCTGTCCTTCGAGCCCAGTGTGCTGACCGGCATGGGCTTCTGTTCTCCAGCATCCTCTGTGCTTTGGAAGTTGGCAGCTTCCCTGGCCTTTCTGAGGAGGAGAGGTCTGTTGGGAGGCCCTGGCCTCCCCTTTCCCAGGTCCTTGGGAGAGAGGACTGTTTATCCCAGAGCCCTGGCTCAGGCCACCCAAGAAAGCTAACTGCCCTCAGGAGAAGGCTCCATGACCAGAAGACATCTGTATTTCCATTTTTTGTTCTCTCCCATCTGCCTGGTAGTCATGAATCTGTTTTTTTTTTTTTTTTTTTTTTTGGGGGGGGAGCATTACTGGGGATTGAACTCAGGGGCACTCAACCACCGAGCCACATCCCTACCCTATTTTGTATTTTATTTAGAGACAGAGTCTCACTGAATTGCTTAGGGCCTCACTTTTGTTGAGGCTGGCTTTGATTGCACGATCCTCCTGCCTCAGCCTCCCAAGCTGCTGGGATTGTAGACATGCACCACTGTGCCTGGTGAATTTGTTGGTTTTTTTGGTTTTAAAAAAATCATATTTGGGGCTGGGGATATAGCTCAGCCATATAGAGTGCTCACCTTGCCTGTGGAAGGCACTGGGTTTGATCCTCAGCACCACATAAAAATAAAATAAAATAAAGGTATTGCGTCCATCTACAACTAAAAAATATATATTTAAAAAATCATATTCACTGAGAGACCTGACCTGCACCTTTCCATAAGGAACCTGTGCTGCTGGTCAATAAGCTGAAGGCCTGGCCCTGTGGGTACGTGAATCTAGCATCTCATTTATTTCCTTCTGGTGGCTTGGACAGGCATCAGATCTTTTCTTTGTGTGTCCCCGAAGCTTCCTAAGAGTTCTATAAATGTTTGTTGGACATTGATGGGATGAATTGGAAATAATGGTCACATGCTGGAGTTTGGGGGCTAGATGTGGGACCAAGAGATCTGATCCCCAATGTCCAGATTTGAGAATTTTGGGGTTTTTTTCTTTTTTTTAAATTGGAGGGAGGTGGTTTGCTCAGGACCAGAGGGGTGAATTTGCTGAGCCTTGTAGGACCCTGGTGGGGTGAGGGTAGGGACAAGGCCCCTGAAGCCTGAGAGGCTGGACAGTGGGTGGTGACCAATCAAAACGGGCCAAAGCAGGAAAGGGCTGTCGAAGGCACAGGGAAGACCTGGAGGCGCATCCGGAGGTCTGGCGTCTCCCCAAAGGTGCAGCGTTCCAAGGTCAAGGGAGAATTCTACTGGACCCCTCTTCACTTCTCCTTGAGCGTGGGGATCTTGATACCCAGCAGGACGTCAGGCTGGTTCGCAGAGGGCAGTGGGAACAGAGGTGGCCACTCCCTGCTATTCCTTCCCCAGCCCCCACCCCAGAGCAACAGCTGGGAAGATGCCAAGGGCTTCGTGGGTGGGCAGAGTGCCCATGGCTGTGTGGAGCTGCAGAACAAATGGCCCAGACAGAACAGGCCTTCCAAGCAACGGCATGGAGGCTCCACCTCGTCTTATGTAATAAAAAACCGTGAGAACTTGTGACTCACTCTTAGGAGGCCGAATGGAGCCTTTGCATTATTTTATCAAATTCGGTGCACAGCAGCCCCTAGGGGAATGCCGGCCAGCCGGGTCGCTGCTCCTGCTGCTGGGTTTCAAGGCTGGCCCTGGCCCTGGGGGCTGAGCTTATGGCCAAGGGTGAGCATTCCTGTGAGGACAACCCCCTTAAAGCCGCGGTCAGCAGTGTTGATATCGGGCGGAAGAGCCTGAGCCCTCGGACAGTGGGGGAGCCCAGCCAGTGAACAGAGTGCCGGCCTGGGCCGCCTCCTCTGCCCCCTGACCGTGACTTCATCGTTCCCGGATTCACATTCATCTCTAATGGGTGACCAGCCTTTCTAAATCCAACACTGCACGGTGGTCAGAAAGCAGGACAGAAGCTCCTGGGTCAGGCAAGCCAGCTCCTAGGCCAGGTCAGTCCACCACCCTAAGCCTCAGTTTCTTCACGTCTAAACTGGGCATGCTAACGATAAAAGCATGCTCCACGAGGCTGTTGTGAACGCTGAATCAAATAATCCATTTTCACCTACGGTCCCAAGAAGCAGATAACTGTAAAGCCATTTTACTTTAAGGAGCAGTTTTGTCAGTTTGGAGAGAGAGGGGGATAAGGTGTTGCGTTTATCCCCCTCTCTGTTTTTCTAAATGTGAGCAGAAAGGAGACCAGAAAGGAGCCTGTCTGCAGAAGCGGGTGGAGCCGGGTGGCCTCCATGCTGAGCATGTCCCAGGGCCTCTGCAGCCCGAAAACATGTGATTCAGAAGCCGAATTTAATAAAGTTAATGAATAGTGAAGCATGCCATAGGCTCCGAGAAGGAAAGGAAATTCTGACTCACTGCTGGCCACAGCGATCTGGGGAGAAACCATCGCTGCCCAAGGAATGTGGCTGCTTGGGTTATTGCCACACAGGCGGGGCTCAGCGCTGCCCACGACCCCTCGGCACACGGTGCTTACCTCCTGGTTGATCTGCAGACAGATGAGCCATCAGATCACATGTGAATCCCAGAAGGCGCCCTGTGTCTGTCCCTTGTCTTGAGCCATGTGTCATTTTAGGATGACCCTGTCCCCAGGATGCTAAACTTGGGCACAGACACAGCTGAAAAACTTGTCAACAGCGGTGCGGTGAAGTGGGACCCTGTTAGGGCATCCTCTGCAAGGTCATTTGTATCAGAAGAAGAACAAAATAAGATGCACTGGCTGGAAGAAGAATTTAGTTGCCTAATAAGTCACTGGGAGAACATGGTTTCTTCCTCTATTTCCCTCTGCCTCCCAGGAGGCTGACTGAGAGGTTGGAACTAGGTCTTCACCTCCCTGTGGTGCTCCTTAATGTCAAGGAGCTGGTGTTGAAAGATCTGAAAGATGAGGCTTGGGAGCGAGGGAGGGAGGTGTCACCTGGTTTCAGCTCTGACTCTGGCCCCAGTCCTCAGCCACCCTGCCCCCACCTCCACCCTTGGAACTCCAGAGCCCCCTGATTAGCTGGGGAACCAACTGTGAGTCCACCCCCTCTGCCAGGTGAGTTAAAGTCCCAGGTTTGGAGTTAAGGGAGGACCATTTGCTAGCAATCTGCAGCTGGGGTTTGGGATGAAAGCAGGGAGAGTGATGTGAATCCCAAAAGAGGGGTGAAACCTATTTATCCCTTAAAACACCGCACACCTGCTGGAGCCTCATCCCCAGTTGCCTGTAGAGACCATCACTCAGGACGTTTCTGGGTTGAGATGATGGCATTCCTAGCTCTCCTTGGTTCTCACTCTCGGAGGCTGGTGTAAATACATGTGCACATACACCAATGTCCGCCAACCACGAAGAGGAGTTCACTGTCTCCCTGCTTATAAGAGAAGGCCCTGAAGCGAGGTCCCTGTCCCAGAGATCACAGAACTCATCAGTGTCTGGGGAGATCAATGTCCTGGAAGCCAGTCTCGGGGATGAACAAGAGTGGAGTGGTGTGTCGGGGGGGGACAGCTGTCCTGAGGCCCTCTTGGGTGGGCATCGGTCTGCATTAAACAGGGACCCCTTTGGGGGGATTGTCTCCTAGAAGGGAGAGGTATGCACCTCCCAGAATCCCTGGTTTAAGGTGTATGTGTGGAGGGGCGGTCTGTGGCCCCCGACCCAGGTTGTTCACTGTATACAATGTCAGCCTGGGGCATGGCAGCATGGAGTGAGCCTGGGGCCGGCCTGGCTCCCCACCAGCTGCCTAAAGTCAAGACAGCCTCACGTCCCCAGGCCTCTTGCTCCCTGGTGACATGAGACCAGAGCAGGAAGCAGCTGGATATACCCCCCCTTCCCACACCCTGCCTCCGGCTGAGGATGGGCGAGGCGGCACTGCAGAATTCTGGCACCTCCTCGGGAAGTGGCTAATAAGCTTCCTACCCACAGCAGCCGTGCCAAGGCCTCCTTCGTTTCTTGATTTGCACACAACTGCTCCTAGATGTGTAACAGCCACGTTCTTCTCATGCAACCCCGAGACCGCAGCCCCTGCTATCTGGCCTCCGTTGTCTCTTGGCAACAGCCTTGATTACCTCACTCGCTGACTTTACCTCCCAGCATCCCCACAAACATGGAGTACTGTCGCTATTCTTGCTGCCTTTTTTTTTTAAAAGAAGTGGTTTTGTAGAGTGTGTGTTGCTGATGAGCCCAGTGCCAGTCAGGGGCACGCAGGTCCATGAACCATTGATTGGCACCACTGTTTTACAGATTGAGTCCATTTACTACTTCGTGGTGGGGGACATTCCGGCGGAGTCCAAGGAGCTTCTCCTCCAGAGGGCTTTGGACATCCCACATCCTGTCCACACAGTGTCCTTCAACGCCAGAGGAGAAGGCATGGTAGCTTTCCTGAAGGATCTGAGCACCAAGACCCACGGCAGGTAGGTGGGAGGACACTTATGGGGGACTCAAGTCGGTGGCCCACGTAAGCAGGGCTAACAGTGGGTCTCGGTGGCCTTCTTACCCAGTCAGTTGCTGGATTCTCTCTCTGTTCTGTCCTCTTTAGTCTCCGTGTACCCTCCCCCGGCTTTTTTTCTGTATCCCATATCATTCACATCTTTTTTGTTTTCTGTAGCTCTGATGCTCTGACTTTTTAGGGACTCTGACTCTGGAGAGACCGTCCTCCCAGGGTTAGCCAGTCCCTAGAGACAGCAAAGCACTGGCCTGGGTGCACCTGTCATAGCAAACCCACTCACCCAGAGCCCACCTCTCAGTCCAGGCTCTGGCACTCAGGACCACTGTCCTCCATGCTGATCAGCCCAGGGCTAGACACCAGGCAGCTCAGGACAGACCCCACCCCCAGAGCTCACTCAGATGATTCAAATTAGCTAACCCTAAACCTGCTTATGTTGTCTCCCCTATCCCTTCCTATGGAAACCAGAATAAAGGCCCCTCACCCCTCTGCCTCCTGACCAATCCTGTGTGGCATGGTGTACTCCCTTCTCTTAGTATCTTAGTCCACTTGGGCAGTTTATTAGCCAGCTTTGGGTCCATATAACAAATGCCTGAGGTAATCAACTTATAAAGAGCAAAGGTTTATTTTGGTCCACAGTTTTGGAGGTTTTGGTCTGTGATTCATTGGCCCCATTTCTTTGGGCCTGTGGCAGGAGCACATGGCTCACCTCATGGCCAGAGAGCAAAAGAGAAGAAGAGAAAGGGATTGGGGTTCCATGATCCCTATCAAGGGCACTCCCCAAATGATCTAAAGACCTTGCATTAGGCCCCGCCTCTTAAAGGTCCCACCATCTCCCAAGAGTGACAAGCTGAGGACCTAGCCTTTAACACATGCACCTTTGGAAGACATTTCTGGAACTGAACTCTTGCATGCCGCCATAACAAAATATCAGAGGCCAGGTGGGTTAAAGACAGAAATTTATTTCTCAGCGTCCTAGAGGTTAGGAGCCACTTGGTTTCAGGTGAGGGCTGTCTTCCTGGCTGTAGACAGCTGACTTCTCACCACAGCTTCACCTGGTGGGAAGAGAGCAGGTGAACTCTCAGGTTCTCCCTTCCTTTTCTTACATGGTCACTAATCCTGCCTGCTCAGGGCCCAGCCTGCTGATCCCAGTCAACCTTTACTCTCTCCTTATGGACTCTGTCTCCAAATATAGTCATTCTGTCCTCTGCTCTGTCACCTGGGGCACTCTCTCTGGGCATGCTACAGCCCAGGGAGTAATTCACCACGGGAGAAGCTGTGGTTCCCTACTGACTGTGTGGAGGTGTGTTTTGAAGATAGGGGCAGATGTAGATATACCCTCCTGTGCCTGCCCAGGGCCCTCACAGCAAGGCTACCCACTGCCAGTGCTGCTTCTGCCTGCTCCACCCCTGCCCAGATACCCACGGCTCCTGGTTGCTCTGGCACGCCTTGGGTTGTGGGCCCCAGATAGAGGACAGTTAATATCTGACCAGAAACAGTATGTCGTGGGCCTCTCAGCTTGCAGGAGGTGGTCCCAGCTTATTGGCCCTTCAGGTGGTCCCTGGACACCGAGTTGGTGTCTAGTGGAACCATCAGTGAAGCACTGCTGTATTAGAGTCGTATTATGTCACTATTAAGTGATTTTCTTCTGCACAGGCAAGGTGGTATCAGCCGGAGGAAACCTTCCCCTGCTCTCTTTTCTAATCTGAAGAATGGATCAGAGTGGAAAATCCTGGGCACCAAAGGCCTCACCAGACTCAGGGTGTGGGTTCTGCCAGGACAGACCTCTCCTGCCTCCCTCACCTGCCCTGCCAGGAGGTCATGGGAGGAAGGAAACTGGCAGTTTCTGTTCTGGATGAAGCTCTCGCAGGGGGCAGGCCTGGCCAGTCTGAGTCTGCTGGCCTTAGAAGGGGGCTCTGCAGTGTGTTTTATTCACTGCCACAGAGTCTCCCCAGAACCTTTGAGGCAAGGGTGAGGCTTCCCATGGTCCAGGAGGCCCCTAGACCTCTCCTACCATTCCTTTGCCCATCTATCCACCCCAGGCTCTGCTGCAGGATTTTCTGCATTGAATGAGCAAGAACTAACTGGCAGAGGCGGAACTCTTAGCATTACCAAGACCTTCTCTGCCAATCAAAATCTAATGCCCTGGTGCTATTGACAATTTGGATTTCAGTTAGGGGGGTTTGGGCATGTGACAGCCCGCCACCCTGTGTGAACCTCACCAGCACTTGTCAAGCTTTAATGTGCACACTCACCCCCGGGGACATTCAAGTGCATGTTCTGACCCAGCAGGCCCAGGTGGGGGCATGGGGATGCGGATCCCTAACCCACTCCCAGGCCCTGCCACTGTGGTTGTTCTTTGGACCACACTTTGGGTAGACAGGCCCTGAAAACTTGCCTGGACAGCAATTCTTTTAACTAGCACTTCACCTTGGGTCCCAGGGGAAGTATGTGTTTGCTGAGTTAAAGCTGACTGAGGCCCATCCGCAATGGGAGAATGAGCCAATGCTGCTCATATCCCCAGCCTTCAACAGGCCCACATGCGGATGACTGCTACAGGGTCACTGCATTAAAATCCTGAGTCATCAAAACTATTGTCATGTTGGAATCCCAGGAACCAAAGAATAAATAGAAGAATAGAATATCATTTTCCAAAAACCAAAAAATACCATTTGGTTGAGCTAATTACCCTCTAATGAAAAGACACATCATCATGTAAAATCCCAAACCATTTTAGACCGGGAGGCTGAGGCAGGAGTATCACAAGTTTGAGGCCAGCCTCAGAAACTTAATGAGGCCCTAAGCAACTTAGCAAGACCGTATCTCAAAATAAAAAGTAAAAAAGGACTGAGGATGTGGCTCAGTGGTTAAACCCCTGTGGGTTCAATCCCTGGTACCAACCAAACAAACAGAAACAACCTCCCAAACCATTTCCAATTCCGATACTCTTCTGCCTTCCTGTCTGCTGGTGGAAATTGATAGTGTGTAAAGGAAAGGGGCGAACATGGTGAGATTAAGATGCTCAGCCCTAAGGAGAGAGAGGAGATTCACAGTCCTGAACAGAGAGGCGCACTCACCCCTCTCCAGCTTCACGTGGAACGTCCTTGTGTTTCAGATTCCACGCGTTTGCCGAGAGGACAGAGTGCATGGAATTGCCAGCTTTCCTCACGGAGGCTGGTGACAACGTGATCACTTGGAATTCAAGAAAGCTGAGAGGAAAACTCCCCCCAGGTACCTGGAACCCCCAAGGAGCCGCGCAGTTATCCTTCTTAACTCTGGGTGATCTCTGTCACTAGGTAGGGACCCCCTTTCCCTTCTCATTATGATGGTGGCGCAGGAGCAGAGCCCACAGATGTTCATGGGGGATTCCCAGCCTGGCCACCAGGCATAAGGTTACGGCCCAGGGAAATGGCCTAAGCGATGCGTGTTTACTCACCTGAGAACCTTCTGGAGGTGTGGCCTTAGGTGTGTCAATGATGGAGTTAGTTCTAGGCAAATGAGGACACCTGCAGTTCTGAGGAGGAAGTCCTGCCGTCCTTCCTGTGGTGAGCCGCGCTGTGGCTCCAGAGCATGGGCTCTTCCTGCCCCTTGTGAGGGTGGAGGTCACACAGGGACCTTTATGGAGGCTGAATGAGCCTCCTTTTTCACTCAAGAAATGAGGCCACAAAACCAGCCAGAAATAGGAATGGGATCTCAGGAAGATGAAAGATGGGAGTCTCTTTTTGGGCTGATGAAATTGCAAAGTGCCCAAGACACTGAATAAATACTGCCAAGAAAAGCAGTGGCTCTGCCATTGGCCACTCTTTGGGGGCCAAACTGCAGCCTACAGGTGTCTGAAAGATTCCTGTTGACCTAATGGTGTGGCAAAGGCTCTCTGGGACCCGAAGAGTGGGCAGTTAGTCGAAGCTATTTCACAGCAGGGGATCAGGTTGGAAGCCCGCATCTGACACACAACTTCTCGGATTTAAATTCTTAGTGCCCTCTGGGCAGAGCAGGGGGTAGTTTCTGGTAGAACTCACTGGTGCACTCCTGTAGGTGACTGTTCTGATTGTCAAGTAGATGCCTCCAGAGAATTTGAGAAAATGCCAAATCATAAGTTAGATGGATGCTAATCTGAGAAACAGTTACTTCTGGATGTCCTACTGAAAGTAACAAATAAGACTAATCCTTGGTGGGCACTGATTCAATCAGGGTGAAGAACATATCACCGGCATTCTAAGCCTTGCCAGTTACTGTGAATGGGATTTGCTTTTGGTCTATGGAGATTTCTTGGTGTCTTTGTCTGTTTTCTGCTGCTGTAACAGAATACCTAAGACTCGGTGATTTATAAAGAGTAGAGATTTATTTGGCTCACAGTACTGGAGACTGGTAAGTTCAAGGGGATGGTGCTGGCATGTGGCAAAGGCATTCAGAAGCAAGAGAGCAAGAGAGGGCTGAACCCGATTTTTTCTCTTTTCCTTTTTTTGTGTTGCTGGGGATCAAACCCAGGGCCTCACACCCGCTAAGCAAGCACTTTACCACTGAGCTACATCCCCAGCCCCTTAACTTGCTTTTAAACCTTCTCTCTCAATAACTAATCCATGCCAGTCATAAAGACCTTAATCCATACGTGAGGGCAGAGTCCTTTGGACCTAATCAGCCCCAATACTGTTGCAATGGGAATTAAGTTTCCAGCACGAGGAACTCTGGGGACACACTCAAACCACAACATTGGCCATCTGAGTTGTGAGGGAGACCTGCCCGACCCCATAGCTTCCCGTGGTCCACAGCCATTATCTTCCCAGCCCTGGGAAGCAAATTAAATTACAGATAAGAACCCTTGTCTCAGAATGGAGGTGTTGGTCGTGGCTTGTCACTCTGAATCCATTCCAGTGATCACACGTTCTGGGTTTGAGGGGGCAGAGTGTCAGATGCTCAATATGCGATCTTGTCTCCTCTTTCCATCACAATGTCCCAGAATGCCAATGTTTCAAAGCCTAGCTCTCCCACTCAAGAAACTGCCCGGAAAACTTTGACAGACTCTGAAGGTCTAAAATGTGTGGTCTCCCACTTCACAGCAGCTCTGTGGCCTCTTCTGCACCGAGTCCCTCTCCCCATTGCCACACGGGCCCTTGCGAGCACTTATTGCTGTGGTTTCCCAGGCCACCCTCTAGTTGTGTGTGTGTGTGTGTGTGTGTGTGTGTGTGTTGGGGGGTGGCTTCCTTAGGAGATGATTTTGCCTCCAGAGACTATCTAGTGAGGGCTTGGGGAAGCATTGTTTATAGAACTCATTTGGCAATCTTAAAGACTTTCCTGCTGTGATTGTCTTTTGGGGTTCCAATCATGGGTTTTCAGAGCTTTACACCAATGCAAAAACACAAACTAAGCAAAACAAAAAACTATCTGTGATCCAAATAAGAATGGTCTTCAAATTGTATTAAAATATATCATTGTGGCCATTTTGGAGCATACATTTCAGTAGCCTAAAGCACATTCACACTGTGCGACCACCCACCACCACTTAAATCTAGAACTCTTTCCGCCTTTCCAAACTGGAACTCTGTACCTGTTAAACAATGGCTTCCCATGTCTTTGTTGCTGCTGCTGCTATAACAAAATACCAGAGACTGGGTGATTTATAAAGAACAGAAATTTATTTATTTATTTATTTTTACAGCTCTGGGCACTAGAAAGTCCAAGATCAAGAGGGCTGGCAGATTCAGTGTCTGGTGAAGGCTTTGTCTCTGTTTCCATGATGGGGCCTTGTTGCTGAGACCTCCACAGGGGAGGGACCTCAGGTCCTCCCATGGAACAGGAGGTGGAAGGGCAGAACAGGGCAAATGGGAGCTCCCTTCAACCTTTTATGAGAGCACCAATCTCTTCTGGGGGTAGAACCCTCATGACTCCTGTTATGGTTTGGATGTGAGGTGTCCCCAGAAGCTCATGTGGGAGACAGTGCAAGAAGGTTTAGAGGTGAAATGACTGGGTTACGGGAGCCTTTACCCAATCAGTGCATTAATCCTCTAATAGGGATTAACTAGGCGGTACCGGTAGGCAGGTGGGGTGTGGCTGGAGGAGGTGGGCGTGGGGAGATGTGCCTTTGGGGTAGATATTTTGACTCTGGTCTGCGGTCTGCTTCCCTCCACCACACCCTTCCACCGTGATGTTCTGCCTCCCCTCCAGCCCAGAGTGACAGAGTCACCATCTATGGACTGAGACCTCTGAAACCATGAGCCTCCAAATAAACGTTTCCTCCTTAAACTTGTTCTTGTCAGGTTTTTTTTTTTTTTTTTTGGTCACAGTGATGAAGAAGCTGTAACTAACACGACTCCTAAAGGCCCCACCTATGAATATGTCACGTTGGCTAATCAGGGCTCTCAACATCTGAATGCTGGAGTGCATTCAGACCACAGCACCCACATCCCCTCCCCAGCCTGACAGACACCGTCCTCTCTCCCTTTGAATGTGCCACCCTAGGCCCCTCATATTAAGTGGAGTCACACAGGGTGCGTCCTGTGACTGGCTTCCCTCACCCTCGTCCTCACGGTTCACCGATGATGTCGCATGTGTCAGAAGTTCCCTCCTTTCTAAGCCGGGCAGGTTCAGTGACATGTACAGACCACGTCCTGTTCATTCATCCGTTCACCTGTGGACACCTGTGTGCTTCTGTAGCTGTTGTGAATAACACCGTTAAGTCCGCACTGTGCAAACGTTTTTCTGAAACCCTCCTTTCTGTTATTTTGGGTGTATACCTACAGTGGGCTTCCTGGATCATATATGGTAATGCCATTTCTAATTTTTTGAGGAAGCTCAAAAACTCATTTCCCAATTTTTTCCACTGTTTTCCATAGTGGCTGTCCCGTCTTATGTTCCCAACAGTGTAAAATTGTTCTACAAGTTTGCCAACATTTGCTATATTCTGTATTTTTAATAGTAATCATCGAGTGATGCGTGGGAGATAGTGTTTCATTGTACTTTTGATTTGCGTTTCCCTAATGACTAGTGATGGGTAACATCTTTTTATGTGCTTATTGAAATAAATATTTCAGTGTGATATATATATCTGAGCCACATCCCCAGCCCTTTTCATATTTTCTTTTCACACAGCGTCTTGATGAGTTGCTTAGGGCTTTGCTAAGTTGCTGAGGCTGGCTTCAAACTTGCAATCCTCCCATCTCAGCTTTCCGAGTGTCTGGGATTACAGGCATGCACCATCACACCTGGATGAATGCAATATATTTTTTTTTATTAGAGCTTTATAGCTCTACATAGTAGTTGGGTTTATCCTGACAAACTGATACATGTTAATGCAATATTTTTAAAACTCAAAATTAATGCAAGAAAATTCATAATAATAAAAATAACAATCCAGCCCCCTTCTATCTTTTGGAAATTAACCCTAGTCATTGTCAAGGATGTTCTCCTAGGAGGTAGCTAAACATCTGGAGAGAGGGTCTAGAATGAGACATCTGTTCTGGGGTCCCTGTTCTAGGGCCTCACCAACACAAGAAATCTCACTGCTGTCGTGCTGGGCTCTGGCTGTCAGGCTCATGCAGATCCTGCTCCTCCTACTCTCAGTTTTTAAATTCTATTATTACATTCTCATTATCGATTTTAAAATTCCACAGTAACTCTTGAAAGCATGGTACACAATTCTTATGTTTTAAAAGAGAGAAAGATGTGTAAATATCAGAAAGTAACTTTCATCATCCTGTTTCACGCTCTTGCGTTACATGGGTTACGATATCATTGCTAGTCACTGGGCCAGGAGGATGAAGTCCACTAACCCTTTAAATGTTTAGCTCTTGTTCTTTCAAAGCATGTTGCTAGGTGTATTGCCTGCATTAGCTCATTTAAAAAATCACAACAGCCCTGGGAGGCGGGGGATAGTGTTACCTCGTTTTGTTTTTGTTTTTTTTTTTTCTTTTTTCAGGAGGCAGACAGCCTGGAAAAAAATTTGCAGAGATTACAGGGCTGGTATGAGAAGACTTGGAAGTCTGAACACACAAGTGTAGGACACTTTCCAGGCATAGTGTAGATGATTTGGAAAGTATAAGAAGGAGGAGAAAAAAAAATCCTTGCCACCCAAGAATTTTTGCTGTTGAACATTTTGGTATCTTTCATCAGTCTTCTTGCTGTATACTTAAAAAATAATTAAAGCACAAATATCATATTATACAATCTGAACATGACATTTTCTACTTAATATTCTGGCAAGTATCTTCCTATTTTATCATAAAACATCTGTAGTTGACATTAAAATATCTAATCTTTCTTAAAGTTCTGTATCAATTTTGTCCAACATTTCCTATTGGACTTTTTCATTATTATAAATAATAATTTTTCATTATAAAATGATATTATAATATTTTGTTATTATAAATAATTTACATTTATCTTTTGCATGATATGTTTATTTCCTCCTGTATTTTAGTATTTTATAAATTAAAAAATTTATTTCTAGTAGTGAAGATACTGGATCAAAGGGTAATCCCTCATGTGAATTTTGAAAAAATGGTTTAAGACGATTCCATTCACACCAGCAGTATATAAAGAATACCCATCTGAGGGGACCCAAATCAGCATTAGATTAGTATCTTGTTTCCTTTGATATTTTTTTTTGATGAAGAAATTAATGCAATAATAATGAGGAGTAACAGCTGCTTTTATATTTATTGACTACCTTCGTAAAGCATCTGCTTGTCTTTTGCCTGTTTATCTGCTGGGGTCATACGTTTATTGTCACGTCATCTCAACTTTGTATATTAGAGACATTAACTCTTTAGTGTAATATTCATGGATATTTTTACTAGTTACGTATTTTTTTCATTTTGGCTATTTTTTTATATGATGCCTTAAAATTCGCGCAGTAACTCCAGTCTCTAAGTCCTATAGCTCCTTTGTGATTCTATCCTCCTTCTCTTGGTTGTTTTTTTTTTTTTTTTTTTTTTTTTTGGTACCACGAATGATTGGACCTAGGGACATTTAATCACCGAGCCACATCCTCAGCCATTTTTATTTTTTATTTTGAGACAGGGTCTCGCTAAGTTGCTTAGGGTCTCAATATGTTGCTGAGTCTAGCCTTGAACTTGGAATCCTCCTGCCTCAGCCTCCTCAACTGCTGGAATCATAGGCATGCGCCAGCACACCCAGCGCTTCTTTTGGTTCTTTTTTTTTTTTTTTTTTTTTTAGAGAGAGAGGAGAGAGAATTTTAATATTTATTTTTTAGTTTTTGGTGGACACAACATCTTTGTTTGTATGTGGTGCTGAGGATCGAACCCGGGCCGCATGCGTGGCAGGCGAGTGTGCTACCGCTTGAGCCACATCCCCAGCCCTTCTTTTGGTTCTTAATAGCCTGAGTTTAAAACAAAAGCGAAAATCTTTTGGGCCCATCTAGATTTATTTTGAAGTACAATGTGATGTGAGGATATAGGTGGATGTGAAGCTAAGTATACAGCAACGTCTTCCTGCCACTCATCTCTCCTTCCTTTTGAAGTACGCTGTGTGTGGCTAGTGATGGGCTTGATCTTGGACCATCTACTTTGTTTCCTCTCCGAGTCCAAGGCTAATCGTGACCTTTTGACATTAACTGATTTTGCCATCTGCCTTGTGTACTTTTTGTAGATGTGAAAAATGATTTTGATGCTATCCAAATAAACCATCATTTTGTATGTTGCTGGCCTGAACTTTTTAGGAGAGCGCACATGTGTGTTTGAGTTCAGTGCTCTTTTATTCGACACACACCATTTTTCTCCAAATATCCATTGCCATTTAAGCTTCTTGGTTTTTTTTTTTTTTTCTGCCTTTTTCATTTTTTCCCCTCCCCCCAGCATAAACTGGCTCACTCTAGTGATGCAATTTAAAAAGCAGACAGAACTGTATCAGCAGTTTGCTTGCTGGCCTAGTAAAACCTTTAAAAAATTAGAACATTGTATTGCATTCATGCCATTAGCAATTGGAGATTTAAAAGGCAAAAACTATTCTCTAAAACTTCTTGAGGACTTTGGACTGCTCCAAGCTAAATTGATAGAGGGTGGCTAAATTAGGTAAATGCATTGTCACAAATCTGATTGCATCTAATTTTGATGTTTGTTACTTATGGTTTTGTAGATATTTATATGAATCTGCAATTTTTTCTTTTTTGAGGGGTGGGAAACAGGGATTGAACTCAGGGCACTTAACCACTGAGCCACATCCCTAGCCCTATTTTGTGATTTATTTAGAGACAGGGTCTCACTGAGTTGCTTAGCGCCTCACTTTTGTTGAGGCTGGCTTTGAACATGATCATCCTGCCTCAACCTCCCAAGCCTCTGGGATTGAAGGCATGCGCTGCTGCATCCTGCACAAATCTGCATTTCTTGAAACAGGTTTGATAAACAAGTTGTAATAATATCTGCAAATAAATTAATTAGGTATGAATTTTTATCAACTTTTAGAATGCACATATCTTTTTTATTTTTATTTTTTTGCAGTCCTGAATCAAATGCAGGGCCTTATGCATGCTAGGCAAGTGCTCTACCATTGAGCCACATTTCCAGCCCTATGGATTTTTACCAAATTTTAGGTCTTGAATTTGGGGTGGTTCCTTTCAACAACCTCTTCCCTTGAGAAAACAAAAAGTAGTTTTAGGCTGAGAGCAATTTTGTCTTGTTTCTTGTTTCATTGCAAAGGCAAACATAGATATATCATGTAAAAGCATTTATTCTTCATTCTTGAACTTTTTAACCTACATCCACATTTTATTGAACAATATAACACAAAGATACATTCACAAAGAGTGATTCTTCTGGCTTATAATATAAAATCACTTATTTAATCTGTGCTTGCTTTGGATTACTCTACATGCATTAACTCCTCAGAGGAATTTCTCTCCAAATTTAAATTTTCCCTTTTTGTTTTCTTGGATTGTGCTCTTCGGGGGATGGGAGCCTTTTCCAGTGTTTTGACACAGACAATGTTTGTTGTTTAGGGGTGAATTGCATTTTAAGTTTTTCCTACATTACCTTCTAGAAGTTCATGGCCAATCTTTGGCTGTCAAGAACGCAAAGATGGGGACTGGGACGGGGATGGGATCGAGCCCAAGCTCACAGTCTCTGCTGAGCCGCAGCCCTTCTAAGCACTTGTGCGGTGCGGCTCAGATGGGGTGGTGCCTCTCACCCCTGACCCCGTGGCCTGGTGCTGTCCACAGACTCTTGGAGGCACACCCTCCATTCATTTCCTTCTGGGACACTCTGCCAGCACTGGGTCTGGTTTCCCCGCCATTAGTCTGGAAGAAAATCCAGGTCCTCTCTTGCTCCCGCCGCCATCCTCTCCCACTCTCCACTGGGTGGGATTTAACAGCTGCTAACAGTTGGAAGCAGACCACATCCTCCTGGCTTCCCCCTTTCATTTCTGTCCTTTCATTCTGCAGCTTCCCACCACATTTTATTAGGAGCAACGTCCATCCCCAATGTCATCCCTAACGTCAGGTATCTTGTACTGAGGGTTCCTTGAGCTTCTTGGACCTATTGGTTTTCATCAAATTCAGAAAAACTCCAGCCATTTTTTTTTTAAAATCATGCATCTACATGTCAACTCTGGTGTGATCAATTTAGAATGGACGTTTCCTCCTTTAACCCGTGCCATCCGGTGTGTTCTTGTCATGGTCAAGAGCATATGCACAGGAGCCAAGGCCAGCCCTGCAGCCCCACTTAAGACTCACATTACACCCATTATCCAGAGCAAATCTCATGCCCGAGTTCAGCATCATTGGAGTGGGGAGGTCTGTCTACTGCACTCACACGCAGATAGGCAGGAAAGTGAAAATTGGGTGCCCGATCATACAAACTGTTACAGTGTTTTGTTCCTTTGGGATTCTGGTTTTGGCCTAGGAAGCAGCGTTTGCTAGAAAGTGAATCAACTTTGGAATCAGACCTGGCTTCCAATCCGAGTTGTGTCACTAATTGTGAGCACAGAGGCAGGTTAACTCACGTTGCTGAGCTATGTTTCCTCGTTTTATAAAAAAAATAGGAATGATATCATGTCACCAGAGGAGTTCCCAGAGAGGGGGACCTCAGCTCAGGACAAGTGAGGTCCTTAGTGTACATGATGGAAAAGAACTTCAGCATGTGCCAGTTAGAGACATAGGCACTTTATTTGGGAAAGCAGATATACATTGGAGGGAGAAGTTGGGCCATTGCAGAGGGAGAGACGGCAACCCATTGGTCTGGGGTATTAGCATTCATAGAGGGACAGTAGCTAGGTGCTGGATTAGAGGAGGAGTCAGAGTGCAGCCAGTTTTTCCTGTGCTTGAGCACTACCCACACTATGTTACTTTTTGAGGGCAAGGGCCAAGGACAGGGCAAGGACATGGGTTATGGTCACGGGCTGCTTTGCTCATAGTTATATTTCAAAACTTATAGACATTTCTTGTATTCATGGGGCTTCTCTTTTGAAATTCAGTATTTCTTCCTTTTTCTGTATCCCCAAATTTCTCTCTCAATAAAGTCTATGGCAATGGTTGTTGGGAGAATCTAAAAAAATACAACGCCCATCAAGACTTTCAGCCTCCAGTGGACATTCGATGAATAGCAGCTTTCTTTTTCCTTCCTGCAATTCCAAACAGGCTTTTATCCTAGACATTGGTTCTTGAAAGTGAAATAATTCTAAAGGGTAAGGTAGCCTTGACCATGATCATGACATTAACTGGTTTATCTGCATACATAATTATGGGTGGAAATTAGAATTTGAAACCAGGAAGTGAATATGGGAGTACTAAACTGTGTCCTGATAGGAAATGGGTCAACGTTGATACTTGGGGTGGACCGCTGGGGGCTTTGAAAGAAATCAGGAGCATTTGTCTTACTTAATGTAAATAGGATTCTATTGGAGGGACCTTTTTGGATGGCTTCACCTACTTCACTGTTGTAAGACTCAGATCAGCAAGTGGCTCAAATGCTACAAGGATATTTATAAATTGGACATGATGATTTTCAATTTCATGTAGGGATGGATTATTCTGGATTCGTCTGGGCTTGTTGCTGCTTTGGAAGGAACTTTAACAGCTGGTGCTGTCCCAGGGCGGCATTCCTAATCCCCTGGGCAGCTGCTGGGGTGGCTGTGGGAGGCCTGTGAGCCCAGAGCAGGGGTCTGTTTAGTGGTGTGGGGACTCTTTCTCAGAAAGAAAAATAGCTTCAGATCTCTTGGGTTTGGAGAAGCCCTTCATCTTTTTAAAAAAATTTTGTTCTTTTTAGACATACATGACAGTAGAGTGTATTTTGACACATTATACACACGGAGTCTATCTTACTCTAACTAGATCCCATTCCTGTGGTTGTAGATGATGTGGAGTTTCACAGGTTGTGTATTCATATATGCACACTGGAAAGTTCTGTCTTTCCCATCCTCCTTTGTCTAATGCACTGAACTTCTGTTCTTCCCAACTCCCACCCCACGATTCTGGGTTAGCATCTGTGTATCAGAGAGAACATTCAGACTTTGGTGTGTGTGTGTGTGTGTGTGTGTGTGTGTGTGTGTGTGTGTGTTGGGGGGGGATTGGCTTATTTCACTTAACATGATAGTTTCCACTTCCATCCATTTACTGGTAAATGCCATTATTTTATTATTCTTTATGGCTGAGAAATATTCCATTGTGTATAGACACCATGTTTTCTTTATCCATTCATCTGTTGAAGGGCACTGAGATTGGTACCCTAGCTTGGCTATTGTGAATTGAGCAGCTATAAACATTGATGTGGCTGTGTCACTGCAGTATGCTGATTTTAAGTCCTTTGGGTACAGACCGAGGAGTGTGATAGCTGGGTCAAACGGTGGTTCCATTCCAGGTTTTCTGAGGAATCTCCATACTGCTTCCCAGAGTGGTTGCACCAATTTGCAGTCCCACCAGCAGTTCATTCAGGAGCAGGCTTCATCTTTTATTTTGGTTCTCTCTTCCTGTTCTAGCTTCAAAAAATTTAATTAAACTGAAATAGTACAGATATATAAAATTATATTAGACTAAAAATTTTCCCTGTCATCAAGTAAAAGTAAATGATCTTGGCATTAATGCAGCTCCTCAGGCTTAATGAATCAATGAAGTTGACAGGAGACTTGTGTGGGGTGGTAGTGGACTTGTGGCATGGGGTGTCTCATGATGTCAGCCTCTTTGTGCTTGAAAATATAAGGAGCCAAATGGTGGTGAACGCCTGTAATCCTAGCGGCTCAGGAAGCTGAGGCAGGAGGATCACAATTTTGAGATCAGCCTCAGCAGTTTAGCAAGGCCCTAAACAACTTAATGAGACCCTGTCTCAAAATAAAAAATTAAAAAGTCCCAGGGATGTGGCTCAGGGCTCCCACTTCAAGCCAGAGCATCATATCCTTGTGGTGGGGGTGGAGGAGGCAAATTGCAAACAGCTGGGGCATAATTTCAACTCACATGGTTTCATGGATACCACCCAAAGTACCAATATGCTGATTTGTACTCAGGACACTTTTGTGGTTCCAGTAGGCCAGGGTGGGCACCACGGCAGCCCTTCCATTTCCAGCCTCATCCTCACCCATGGCAGACATCACTAATCAATCCACCCTCTCACCCCACCATGGCAGCCATCACTAATCAATCAATCCACATGGCTCTCCCCACTGAGCCTGCTTTAGCCCCTCTGGGCACAGCACTTGCTGGGCTAAGCATCTTTAATCACCAGTCCCTGTTTATAGGATTCTCTGTGCTCATCACTGGATTTTGCTTAGGAGACAAGGGAAAAAGACTTTGCAATGAATAAACTAAAAGGAGTATTAGGTAATAGCAAAACACAATGTTTCTTTCTGAGTGTAATTTTTGTAACTAGGACTCTTGGCAAAATGACATTAGAAAAGCTGCTCAGCTCTACCAGCATTAAGTCCAAAAATGTTGTAGCTATAAAATATAAAAATTTGGTTGGTTCTACCTTTGGAAACTACCCTTTTCTGTGTGTTGGTGGAGAAAAATGTTTGAACTAAGACTAACTATTTTAAAACGAAATTTTATTTACTTGGGCATATGTCAGGTTGCTATGCTTAAAGAGAAAAAATAAACAAGTCCTGTTCTTGGCAGACTCTCGTGATCTTGAATTAGACATCTGGAGTCTAGTGGCCCATCGCTCCGGCTTGGCTTGGCTTCTTCGTTTCTAATCTCCAATTTAATTTAGAAGCCCTGGCTGGTGCCAGTTTATAGCTGTTTATACTGACAGCAGGAGGTTCTCAGACGACTCCTTCCTGCTTCCTAGAATTCAGCTTATGCGATGGCTGGAGCCAGAGCAGCGGCATTTCCAAAATCGCTGCCACCTTGTAGTTTAGGAGGTGAGGGACCCACGTCCCCTGCAGCCTTGCTCCTCCGACAGTCAGGTACCTTGCGAGTCTCATCGACTGCGACTGGTTAAAAAATGTTTATTAAACACCTTCGGGGGGCTTTAGATTCCCACTAGGAGGTGAGGAAGAGGAGATTCAAAAGGAATTAAAGGTAAGGTTCCCAACTAGGGGACCCAGGACTCTGAGTGTCCCTTTGCAATTTTGACTTGCTCCTTCCCCTGTGACTCCAAGGCCCTGTTCACCCAAGAATAGTCTGGCTGCCCTTCCCTCTCCTCTTCCCCTAGTTCACACCTTCATCTGACATAGGTGAAGACCAGTTTCCCAATTAGAGAGTACGTGCCTCAGGGCAGGGCCCCTGTATTCCTGCCCAAACTTGGGCTCAGGTTCTAATTCCTTGCTTAAGTCTAGGCTCCCAGCTCAGTGCAGACTGCTCTGATTATGTTTGAATAAACTTGCTATGATTACAGAGTGAGAGATTCCACTCACATTTGTTATTTAAAAGTCAAGGGTAAAATAAATAAATTAATTAAAAAGTCAAGGGCATTGCTGGGCTCTGGGGATATGATGATAAACAAAGGAGGCCTCTTTTTTTTATTGATTGTTCAAAACATTACAGAGCTCATGATATATCATCTTTCATACATTTGACTCAATTGGGTTTTGAACTCCCATTTTTATCCCAAATACAGATTGCAGAATCACATCTGTTACACACTCACATTTTTACATAATGGCATATTAGTGACTGTTGTATTCTGCCACCATTCCTATCCCCTACTATCCCCCCTCCCCTCCCCTCCCCTCCCATCTTCCCTCTCTACCTCCTCTGCTGTTGTTCAATTCTCTCCCCCTTTTTTTCCCCTCCCCATTGCCCCTCATAACCTCTTATAATTTTGTGTATCATTGAAGGTCTCCTACCATTTCCATATGCTTTCTCTTCTCTCTCCCTTTCTCTCCCCCTATTCATCTTTGTTTACTGTTAGTCTTTTCCTCATGCTCTTCCTTCCTGTTCTGTTCTTAGTTGCTCTCTTTATATCAAAGAAGACATTTGGCATTTGTTTTTTAGGGCTTGGCTAGCTTCACTTAGCATAATCTGCTCTAATGCCATCCATTTCCCTGCAAATTCTATGATTTTGTCATTTCTTAGTGCTGCATAATACTCTATTGTGTATAGATGCCACATTTTTTTTATCCATTCATCTATTGAAGGGCATCTAGGTTGGTTCCACAGTCTAGCTATTGTGAATTGTGCTGCTATAATCATTGATGTGGCCGTATCCCTATAGTGCGCTCTTTTAAGGTCCTCAGGGAATAGTCCGAGAAGGGCGATAGCTGGGTCAAATGGTAGATCCATTCCCAGCTTTCCCAGGAATCTACATACTGCTTTCCAAATTGGCCTCACCAATTTGCAGTCCCACCAGCAGTGTACAAGTGTACCCTTTTCCTCACATCCTCGCCAACACTTATTGTTGTTTGACTTCATAATGGCTGCCAATCTTACTGGAGTGAGATGGTATCTTAGGGTGGTTTTGATTTTCATTTCTCTGATTGCTAGAGATGGTGAGCATTTTTTCATGTACTTGTTGATTGATTGTATGTCCTCCTCTGAGAAGTGTCTGTTCAGGTCCTTGGCCCATTTGTTGATTGGGTTATTTGTTATCTTATTGTTTAATTTTTTTGAGTTATTTGTATATTCTGGATATTAGGGCTCTATCTGAGGTGTGAGGGGTAAAAATTTGTTCCCAGGATGTAGGCTCTCTATTTACCTCTTTTATTGTTTCTCTTGCTGAGAAAAACTTTTTAGTTTAAGTAAGTCCCATTTGTTGATTCTTGTTATTAACTCTTGTGCTATGGGTGTCCTATTAAGGAATTTGGAGCCCAACCCCACAGTATGTAGATCGTAGCCAACTTTTTCTTCTATCAGACGCAGTGTCTCTGATTTGATATCAAGCTCCTTGATCCACTTTGAGTTAACTTTTGTGCATGGCGAGAGAAAGGGATTCAGTTTCATTTTGTTGCATATGGATTTCCAATTTTCCTAGCACCATTTGTTGAAGATGCTATCCTTCCTCCATTGCATGTTTTTAGCCCCTTTATCAAATATAAGATAGTTGTAACTTTGTGGATTAGTCTCTGTGTCCTCTATTCTGTACCATTGGTCCACCCGCCTGTTTTGGTACCAGTACCATGCTGTTTTTGTTACTATTGCTTTTATAGTACAGTTTGAACTCTGGTATCGCTATACCTCCAGATTCACACTTCCTGCTTAGAATTGCTTTTGCTATTCTGGGTGTTTTGTTTTTCCATATGAATTTCATGATTGCTTTATCTATTTCTACAAGAAATGCCGTTGGGATTTTGATTGGCATCGCATTAAACCTGTAGAGAACTTTTGGTAATATCGCCATTTTGATGATGTTAGTTCTGCCTATCCATGAACAGGGTATATTTTTCCATCTTCTAAGATCTTCTTCTACTTCTCTCTTTAGGGTTCTGTAGTTTTCATTGTATAAATCTTTCACCTCTTTTGTTAGGTTGATTCCCAAGTATCTTATTTTCTTTGAGGATATTGTGAATGGAGTAGTTTTCCTTATTTCCATTTCAGAGGTTTTGTTGCTGATATACAGGAATGCCTTTGATTTATGCATGTTGATTTTATAACCTGCCACTTTGCTGAATTCATTTATTAACTCTAGCAGCTTCTTTGTAGACCCTTTTGGGTCTGTTAAGTATATTATCATGTCATCCGCAAATAGCGATAATTTAATTTCTTCTTTTCCTATTTTTATGCCTTTAATTTCTTTTGTCTATCTAATTGCTCTGGCTAGTACTTCGAGAACTAAATTGAATAGAAGTGGTGATAGAGGGCATCCCTGTCTTGTTCCAGATTTTAGAGGGAATGCCTTCAGTTTTTCTCTGTTTAGGATGATGCTAGCCTGAGGTTTAGCATATATAGCTTTTACAATGTTGAGGTAAGTTCCTGTTATCCCTAGTTTTTCTAGTGTTTTGAACATAAAGGGATGCTGTACTTTGTCAAATGCTTTTTCTGCATCTATCGAGATGATCATATGGTTCTTGTCTTTAAGTCTATTGATGTGGTGAATAGCATTTATTGATTTCCGTATATTGAACCAGCCTTGCATCCCAGGGATGAATCCTACTTGATCATGGTGCACAAGTTTTTTGATATGTTTTTGTATTCGATTCGCCAGAATTTTATTGAGAATTTTTGCATCTAGGTTCATTAGAGATATTGGTCTGTAGTTTTCTTTCTTTGAAATGTCTTTGTCTGGTTTCGGGATCAGAGTGATGTTGGCCTCATAGAATGAATTTGGAAGAGCGCCTTCTTTTTCTATTTCTTGAAATAGCTTGAAAAGTATTGGTATTAATTCTTGTTTGAAGGTTTTGTAGAACTCCGCTATATACCCATCCAGTCCAGGGCTTTTCTTGGTTGGTAATCTTTTGATGGCTTCTTCTATTTCTTCCTTTGTTATTGGTCTGTTTAAATTGTGTGTGTCTTCCTGTCTCAATCTGGGCAGATCATATGCCTTAAGAAATTTATCGATATCTTCACTATCTTCTATTTTATTGGAATATAGGGTTTCAAAATACTTTCTAATTATCTTCTGTATTTCTGTATTGTCTGTTGTGATATTACCTTTTTCATCCCATATGTTAGTAATTTGAGTTCTCTCTCTTCTTCTCTTTGTTAGCATGGCTAAGGGCCTGTCTAATTTATTTTTTCAAAGAACCAACTTTTAGTTTTATCAATTTTTTCAATGGTTTTTTTTTGTTTCAATTTCGTTGATTTCTGCTCTAATTTTAATTATTTCTTGTCTTCTACTACATTTGCTGTTGTTTTGCTCTTCCTTTTCTAGGTTTTTGAGGTGTAGTGTGAGTTCATTTATTTGTTGGTTTTTTCTTTTTTTGAGGAAAGAACTCTAAGAAATGAATTTCCCTCTTAAAACTGCTTTCATTGTGTCCCATAGATTCCGGTATGTTGTGTCTGTATTATCATTTGTCTCTAAGAATTTTTTCATCTCCTCCTTTATGTCTTCTGTAACCCATTGATCATTCAGTAACATATTGTTCATTTTCAAAGGAGGCCTCTTAAGGAGCCTATGTTCTAGAACAGCTATTTGGAAGTATTGACCAGGCATCAGGGATGTATCATGGTTACAAAAATGGATAAACATGGTTCTGTCATCAAGAAAGTCATGGTTTCAAAAAAAAAAAAAAAGAAAAAAAGAAAGAAAGAAAGAAAGAAAGAAAGAAACTCATGGTTTGATAAGAGAATGCCTTAGTTTTCCATTGCTATAATGAAATACCAGAGGGTGGGTGCTTTATTAAGAAGAAAGTTTATTTAGCTCACAGCTATGGAAGTTGAAAGTCCAAATCATATAGTTGTGGCTCTGGTGAGGGCCCCTTTGACTGTGTCAGATCATGGCAGATGGCATCATGGCAGGCATGTATGTGAGAAGGAGGGATCACAGAGAGGGGGGAAGCCAGAGAGACTGGAGAGAGACCAGTCTTGCTCTTCTATAACAACCCTTGCATGAGAACTCACTGGGGGCCCACAGGAACTGTCTTAGTCTCTTCCCAGGGCGGCATCCTCAGAGACCTCCCACTAGGCCCCTCCTCTTAAAGGGCCCAGCACCTCGCCCATGGCCATGTTGAGGACCAAGCTTCCAACACATTAACCCCAGGGGACAAACCACATCCAAACCTTAATAGAGATGAACGTGCAGACAGCAGAAGCCCTGCCATGGAGAGCTCTCAGGGCTGACCCCAGCAGGCCTGTCCGGGGGGTCACTGCCCATGACCGTTTCAGGGAAACTGAAAAGGGCCAGCACACAGGGGATGGGGTCGGCTGACATAGAGCTTGCATCATGATAACACCTGAGGATACAGGATGGGGTTCCAGTGTGAAAGGAAGGTAGGGGCTTTGGAGGCCCACAGACCTGAGTTCGAATCCTGACCCTATAGATGGGCAGCTATCAGCAAGTTCCTTGATTTTTCTGACCTCAGTGTGCCCGTGTGTGAAGTGGGGCGACTCACACCTTTGTTGTGAGCTGATGAAGTGATGTGTCTAAAATGCCCAGCAGTAGTCAGTGTGAAGCAGGTTCATGCCACATTTCAGTTTCCCCTTCTATGTCCTCTCTCTTCATGCGTCAGCAGTTTGCAACCATTATAAGATCCATCTAAAATAATAACACTCTTTTTTTTTTTCCAATCCTAGAGATGGAACCCAGGGGCCTTTAGCCACCGAGCCACATCCCCAGCCCTTTTTTGATTTCAATTCTTGATTTTGAGACAGAGTCTCACCAAGTTGCTTAGGGTCTTGTTAAGTTGCCGAGACTGGCATTGAGCTCTCCATTCTCCTGCCTCAGCCTCCAGAGCCGCTGGGATGACAGGTATGCGCCACTGTGCCCAGCTAGCACTTGGAAAGCACGGGCAGTGGGTGGCCTGCGGTGGGTGTCTAGAATCTGTAGCGTCAGGGCGTCCCCAACACTCTGCAGGGGAAACAGCTGACTTCTTTGGCAATCACTCCTATGGGGCAGAAATAGGGGCATCTGTGTTTGAGAATATTGTTCTTGGAAATCACCCAACTTTTTTTTTTTTCAAGGAATGTTTTGGATAGTAAGAATTTGCTTACAGGCAGGTCCACCAGTTAGACTAAAACTCTGAAATTTTGTGGCACAAGAATCACTGGGATGCTTTTGTAGTTCTGTTTCCTGCATCCCCACCCTGAGCGTCAGTCTGGGGCCGGGGTCCAGGACTCTGCATTGCCAAGCATTGCCAACAGCAGTTCTGGGCACCACACTACAGGTGCACACCTGTCATCCCAGGGGCTCGGGAGGCTGAGGCAGGAGGATCGAGAGCTCAAAGCCAGACTCAGCAACTTCAACAAGAGCTACCAAAGAACTGGGACAGCGTCCTGCTCACTCCAGGTATCCAGTGCTGGAATATAATAAGCATTGATGGAGTTTTGTCAGAGTAAGTGAGTGGATGGTGTCTTTTCAGGTGGACAGTCCCCCCGAGAAGGGGGTATGATACAGTGATCAGCTTCCTGGTTTCTGAGTCAGTCTCCTGGCATGGAGAAAATGATCCAGAACTTGCTTGCTCCTGAGTGACCCAGCAAAGTGGGGAACAGCCCTGACTATGTCAGTGAGACCCAGTGCCCAGTTCCCTTGAATTCACCGTGTCACTTACTCCCTGTGTTGGTATCTTATAAATGGCATCACCCATACTAAACAGACTTACTCAACTACATTCAATCCAGGGAAATTTTTTCCCCCTTGCATTTATTCTTTTTTTTTTAATTTAATTTAATTTTTTTTATTGGTTGTTCACAACATTACAAAGCTCTTGACATATCATATTTCATACATTAGATTGAAGTGGGTTATGAACCCCCAATTCCACCCCAAATGCAGATTGCAGAATCACTTCGGCTACACATCCACAATTTTACATAATGCCATATTAGTAACTGTTGTATTCTGCTACCTTTCCTATCCCCTACTATCCCCCCTCCCCTCCCCTCCCCTCTTCTCTCTCTACCCCATCTACTGTAACTCATCTCTCTCCTTGTTTATTTTCCCATTCCCCTCACAACCTCTTATATGTAATTTTGTATAGCAATGAGGGTCTCCCTTCATTTCCATGCAATTTCCCTTTTCTCTCCCTTTCCCTCCCATCTCATGTCTCTGTTTAATGTTACTCTTTTCTTCCTACTCTTCCTCCCTGCTCTGTTCACAGTTGCTCTCATTATATCAAAGACATTTGGTATTTGTTTTTTAGGGATTGGCTAGCTTCACTAAGCATAATCTGCTCTAGCTTGCATTTATTCTTTAGAAATCACTTCTCTGTTCCTTTGCCTGGGTCTTTACCAGCTACCTGCCCCACAGTTCCCGAGGGTCTGGGCTTGGGCCTCTCACTGAGTAGAAGCTTTCTGACCATAGGGATGGTTATTTTCAGGTCTACAAAGTGACTTACACTGTATTACTTTTGCATGTTTTTATTGGGGGGGGTGCCAGAGATTGAACTCAGGGGCACACCACCACTGAGCCACATCCCCAGCCCTATTTTGTATTTTATTTACAGACAGGGTCTCACTGAATTGCTTAGCACCTTGCTTTTGCTGAGGCTGGCTTTGAACTCCTGATCCTCCTGCCTCGGCCTCCCGAGCCGCTTGGATCACAGGCCTGCGCCACCGGCCTGGCTTCCTCTTGCATTTTATAGTGTTCCACTTAGAGAGAGAGGACCCAGGAGACGGTACCACATTCACAGATTAGATGATGGCATAAGTGGCTCATTCTTTGTATTTGAAATTGCTTCTGAGATAACATAAGGGCCCTTGTGAAACACATACTCAGTGACCCAAGAAAACATTAGGCACTTGTCCAGAGGGTGAGAGGACTCTACATTTGCTTTAAATTAATTAACAGTTAATTTTCTTGGGGTGGGACTGTGTGCAGTTCCTTGGTGGTTGGGGCCTGGGGCTGGATCAAGCCAGCAGGTGTTCAATTGCCCCTCACCAACAGAGCATCTGAACATACAATCTAACGCAAATAACTGGGATTTTTTTTTTCATTTTAACAAAAGCTACTGATTTCATCGTCTTCCACCTTTTTATGGAGGTGATATTCCCCCTTTGTCTGATCTAATTATCATTTTAGGTCTCTGGGAATTTTTAATAGCTTGCAATTTATTATCTTTTAAAAAACATGTTGTATGGCTTTCTGAAAATAGAAGCATGTGATACCTTTTTCCTGAAAAAAAAAAAAAACACTGCCTTTTTGTGGTTGTATTGGGTGGCTGTGTGGGGGTTCAGGGTCAGGCAGACTGCAAACTCTGGGCCAGCTGGGCCAGGCCCTCACCTAGGAGTCCCACAAAATACAGTCCACAGTGGGACCTGGGAATGACCCGGGGTTCAAGAGTTGCCAAGGGTGCTTTTGTTTGTGATTTTTTTTCTTTGTTCCCTTTAGTTGTACATGACAGTAGAATGCATTTTGACATATCATATATACATGGAGTGGAACTTCCCATTCTTGTGGTTGTACATGATGTGGAGTTTCACTGGTCGTGTATCCATATATGAACACAGGAAAGTTCTGTCTTATTCTACTGTCTTTCCTATTCCCATCCCCCTCCCTTCCCTTCATTCCCCTTTGTCTAATCCAATGAACCCCCACACCCCCACAGTGTGTTAGCCTCCGCATATCAGAGAGAACATTCAGTCTTTTCTTTTGGGGGGGATTGGCTTATTTTATTTAACAGGATAGTCTCCAGTTCCACCCATTTACCAGCAAATGCCATAATTTCATTCTTCTTTAAGGCTCAGTAACATTCCATTGTGTGTATGTACCACATTTTCTTTATCCATTCATCTGTTGAAGGGCTCCTAGGTTGGTTCCATGGCTTAGCTATTGTGAATCGAGCCGCTGTAAACCTTGATGTGGCTGCGTCACTGTAGTGTGCTGATTTTCAGTCCTTTGGGTACATGCCAAGCAGTGGGGTAATGGGTTGAGGGGTGGTTCCAGTCTCCACACTGCTTTCCAGAGTGGTTGTATCAACTTGCAGTCCCACCAGCACCGTCTGAGTGAACCTTCCCCCATATTGGTTTTGTTTTTAAATTGCTCTTGCCCAGGGCTAGCTGTCACTTGGCCCAGTGCCACACCACCTCTCTAATGGCTTTCTCCCTCCTGACCTTGGAATGATAGTGTTTCCAGTACTTCAGGGCAGTCTCGACTCACTGTGGGATGGGGACCTAACGGGAATGTCACCATGAGTGCCTGGAACACCTGGGTCATAGCCCTATGAGCAAAGAACCTGCACCTGTCACAGACCCCTCGGGAGAGCTCTTGCAGTAATGGGGCTGCCAATGACGAGGGGGGGCAAGGCCACCAGAGAAGAAACAGTAGCCGCCCAATGGCTGTTTCCTCGTCGTAAGTTCAGATGGAAACAAGGAAGGAGAGGACTTCTGACCTAAAACCCTGGGTCCTGTGGAGGATGCGAAGGCAAAGTCTTTGTCCCTGTGCTTGAAACGTGTGCAGTCCAGAGAGCGAAGTGCAGACAGCACCCCAAGAGCTCATGCTACTGCGGAAGGAGAAGCTGGGCCCGCAGCTGCAAGCAGCGGCCTGTCGTGTTTGTGGGGAATCGGCTTAAATGAGACTGGAGTCGAGGTCCTGCGTATAACAGTGCCACCGTCCCTGGTGCATGCTTCTTTGCACTCTTTGGAATTGAGGCTGGAGTGACAACCAGCCAGGGATTTCCTGTACCCACAGCCTAATTCATATGAGGCCTGGGAGTGTCCTGGCGGCAGGAGGATGGAGCACAGGGTTGTGGCTGGCGCCCTGGGGAGTGGGAGGCTGACCACAGCTTCCTGGGGCTTCTAGGCAAAGCTCGATGGTGGCACAGTCAGGACTGTGCCTGGAGTGAAGGCTGGGGTAAGCGGTGGAGGGCTGAGTCCTCTGAGGGGACTGGGAGGAGAGGGCTGCAAGCAGGTTCCTGAGGGCAGAGTGTTGGGAGGGGGACGCCCTGGGGGACCTTGGCCCCTGGACTCACCTCCAGCACCATCAGTGCTGACCCGACTTGTAGAAGGCACTCAACCTATCTTTGCTAAGTGAACCTGTTTATCTATGGATGGTGACAACTGTTTTATCTGATAGGTGAGACGTGAATGTGACAGAGAGGTAGTGTTTGGGAGCAGGTGACTGTGACCTGTCCCCTTTGCCACACTCAAACTTAACTTGTCCTGGGCCTCATTTCACTTGTCAAATTAGCCATCTGGGCAAATCCCTATCAGACGCCAAAGAACAACAGCAGCTTCATGTGAGGAGGATCCCCAGCGTTGTCAGCATTGTAACATGAGCCGCTGTCACCCCATGGCATATGGGGAGGTCCGAGGTGGCGGCCTTGGGGGCTCTTTGGGCTACAGGCTCTTGGGCACCTCTGTAGGCTGCGTGTTCTGCTGCGGTGTAAGGCACCTCTGTGGTCGGGACAGCGGGCTTCGTGTCATTTCCCACCCTCTCTGGGTGAGCCTGGACAATTTCAAGCTCACAGAGCCCTCTGGTGCAGACTTCCTGTGCCTCACCCCCATCCTCTTCCATTTCCCGTGGCTTCCTCTCCCTCGGCTGCAGCTCCCTGAGAAGTCTCTTAGCAGACCCCTGATAAAAAATGGCAGCACTTCCTCCCTGCCCCAGGAAGGAGCACCTTCAAATCCAACCTACCCTTTGTACACTGTGCTTTTTAAATGCCTCTGGGGTTTTCAACAACAGCTTGGTTTTGTCTTGGTTTAAAGCAAACCTCATTAAATGAGCAGCTTTGGTTTGGTCTGCTTTTTGATCGCCTGCGAGCTCAGCTGTCAACTGCAGGCACCAGACCTGGGGAGTGATATCCTGGCTCCTGCCTGCACCGGGAGCCGGTCCCCTGCTCCTGAGACGCGCTTTCCTGTTCCTGGATAATCAAGAGCCAACTGCATTTCCTTGGAAATGTGTCCTTTGATGCCGACCTGTGGTGCACTCGCTTTTAAGATGTTGTCCATGAATCTAGAGGACAGCCTTGTCTCATTGAAACTTTTAAAGAGAATCCTGCTACTCAACACCTCCAGGCACAGGCGGGCGGCTGGACCTCACTCTTGGTCTTATGGGTGCACAGAAGCCCTGAGGGCTTAAGGTTCACATTTGGCAGCTGTGAGAGCTATTTTGGGAGTTCCAACTCTGGGCCCAGCACACATAACATTTCACTTCTTGGGCCATGGCTGTCTGCGAGCTGTGCTGGCCATCCATCTCTGTCAGGACTTGTCCCTTGCTTCTTCATGAACAGAGCTATTAATACCTTCTCATCGGATCTAGCCAACTTCGGGAGGGCCTGAGCCCCAACATGCCTTTGCTCCTGCCCTGTCCTTATTGGCTACATTTTGAAAGTCAGAAACATCGACCCTGGTGTGCCACAGTCTGTCTTGGTGGCTTGGGGTTAGTCTTTGGGCTCTAGTGCCCCCTAGACCCAATGGTGGTCTTGCTGTCTGTGGTTCTAAGCTGTTAGGCATCCGTGAGCTATTATGGAGATGGGCTTGGTCAGAGGGGTCTCAACTACTACTAGGGGGCTACTTTTTAAAATCTTGAATTCTTTTTAAAAATTTTTTATTTGTTCTAATTAGTATATATGACAGTGGAATGTATTTTGATACATCATACATGAATGGAGTATAATTTCTCATTCTACATGATGTAGAGTTACACAGATCATGTAATCAAATATGCACATAGGGTAATAATGTCCGATTCATTCTACTAGACTTCCTACCCCCATACCCCCTCCACTCCCTCCACTCCTCTCTGTTTAGTCCAAAATACCACTATCTCCCCTGCTCACCTTATTATGAATTAGCATCTGCATATCAGAGAACACCTTTGGCCTTTGGTTCTTTGGGATTGGCTTATTTTGCTTACCATAATAGTCTCCAGTTTCATCCACTTCCTGGCAAATGCCATAATTTCATTCTTCTTTAAGGCTGAGTAATATTCCACTGTGTATATATAACACAATTTCTTTATTCCTTCTTCTGTTAAAGGGCACCTAGGCTGGTTCCATAGCTTAGCTATTATGAATTTTTGAGCAGCTATAAACATTGATGTGGCTGTGTCCCTGTAGTTGATTTTAAGTCCTTTAGGGGTATGCCAAGCTGTGGGATAGCTGGGTCAAATGGTGGTTCCATTCCAGGTTTTCTGAGGAACCTCCACACTGTTTTCCATAGTCGTTGCATTAACTAGCAATTCCACCAGCAACATATGAGTATGCCTTTTCCCCCACATCCTCACCAGCATTTATTGTTGCCTGTATTCTTGATAATTGTGCAGGGTCCCTTTCTGAACATCCATCCTGTTTCCAGGGCAACCTTACAGGGCAGCAAGGTTGGTGATGTCACACCCACATGGGTTTCACTCCCTGTTCTGCCCCTTGTTTTTTCCTGTGACCTTGGACCATTTACTCCGGTTTGCTTGGCCATACAATGGGTGCAAGTAGATTTTGCCTGCAGAGCTGTGGTGAGGAGAAATGAAAAAATGTTTAGAAGGACCCGAGCCCAGGCACAGACCAGGTACCCTGGCAAGGACGGTGTTTGTCCCTGAAGAGTTTGGACCCAGCTCTTGGCTTTAATGATGATATCACCGGTGGGCTCTGAGCCAACGGGAATTCTGTGGAATAGAAGGGTTTAGTTTTGTGCTTTAATAAAATTTTACTGGAATGGAGTTTTTAAAACCAGAGAACACATCTGCTGAGTTCTTTTCTGCAAGATCATATTTATTAGAAGCAAATCCCAGAGTAGGGACTCCCATAACCCCTCGATGCTAAGTAGAGCTCAGCTGGTAGCTGGGCCGAGGATGTCACTGAAAATGGTGGGGGCCGACCATGGTTGCCTCCGGGGGTCTCCTTGGTTCTCCCGCACACAGCAGGCTCCGGCCAAGGGGTGCAGGAGCTTGGCTTGGTGAGGGCAAGAATAGCAATGGGTCAGGCCCTCAGTGATTGTCCTTCCTTTTTGCCTTACTTGAAAGAAGTTTTACTAGGAATCAAACAGATACTTCTCAACCAAAGAAATACAATCAGTCAACAAATATAGGAAAAAATGTTCAATGTATCTAGCAAATAAAAAAATGCAAATTAAAACTACACTGAGATTTCATCTCACTCCCTTTAGAATATTATCGAGAATACAAGTAACAATAAATGTCGGTGAGGATGTGGGGAAAAGGAACACTCATACGCTGCTGGCGCCACTGTGGAAAGCAGTGTGGAGATTCCTCAGAAAACTTGGAATGGAACCACCATTTGACCCAGTTATCCCCCTCCTTAGCATGTACCCCAAAGCCTTAAAATCAGCATTCTACAGTAATGCAGCCACATCAATGTTTATAGCAGCTCAATTCACAACAGCTAAGCTACGGAACCAACCTAGGTGCCCTTCAACAGACGAATGGATAAAGAGAATGTGCTCTCTATACACAATGGAATATTACTCAGTCACAAAGAAAAATGGAATAATGGCATTTGCTGGTAAATGGATGGAACTGGAGGGTATATCATGCTAAGTGAAATAAGCCAATCCCCCCAAACCAAAGGCCGAACGTTCTCTCTGAAATGTGGAAGCTAATGCAAAATACAGAGGAGGATGATAAAGACCAGAAGACAGATCCAAGGAGTAAACAAACGGGAATGAAGGGAAGGGAGGAGGGATGGGGTAGGGAGAGTCAGCGGAATGACCCTGACATAACTTTCCTGTGTACATAGATGAACACACCGCGGTGAATCTCACCATCTTATACATCCACAAGACACTCATTTAAAAAAAAAATTACAAACAGCAGAAAGACCAGTGGAGGGAAGCCAATAGAGATGGGAGGAAATGAGGGGAAGGGGAAGTTGGGGGACTGACTTAGAGCAAATTTATAATTATGTCATAGTAAATTCCATGGTCAGGTAAACTCAAGAGAGCCAGCAAAACTTTAAAAAAGAAAGAAAGAAACTCTACCTGGGTTTTGACTGACAGTGGGACGTGAAGGACTCCTTCCGCCCTCTCACGGGGGCAAGGGCGCAGCCAGGCAGGGAGGCGGCCGCGCTGTTTGGCCCACGACGTGGCTGTGCGGGGCGCCACCTGCTCTAGTCGCCGAGGCCCAGGCCGCTGTGCAGCCCAACAGGCCTCAAGGGAGGCGGCAGGGCTCCCACCCAGATCCGCCCCCATCCTTCGGACACAGCCTGGTTGGCCCAGTTTTGTCGGCGGGCTGCGGTGCGCCCGCCATAAATCTGCTTCTCCGGGGTCCCTTGCAACCAGAGGGGCCCTGGGAGAGGCGCTGGCCCTCATGCACGGAAGCTCTTGCTGGGCCGAGGGGAAGGCGCCCCAGAGGCCTGACTCCATCAGGGGTGTGGTCGTGGGCCCTTCCGCCTCTGGACCCCAAGATGGACCTGCGCTTGGCATCATGAGGCCACCTTGAATCCCAGGAGACTCTGAGGACAGGGGATGAGCTAGGATGGTGGGGCAGCATGGTAGAAAGACCGTGGATTTATATATTTTTTTTAATTTTAATTTTGAGATACTTGTACATTCATATTCAATTATAAAAAGTAAGAGAGAGAGAGAGAGAGAGAGAGAGAGAGAGAGAAATGATAGAGATACCCAAGTACCCTTGGGCCTGCTCACCCTTAATAACATCTTGCAAAAGTTAGACCATTATCAGACCAGTGTCTTGACTTTGATGCAATTCAGATCCCTCATGGTGCACTTTAATTTTAATTTTTTGATACTGAATATTGAACCTAGGGGTGTTAACCACTGAATCACATCCCCAGCCCTTTTTCTTTCTTATTTTGAGACAGAGTCTTGCTGAATTGCTTAGGGTCTCACTAAGTTGCTGAGGCTGGCCTCAAGCTTGGCGATCCTCCTGCCTCAGCCTTCCAAGTTGCTGGAATCACAGGCATGAGCCATCACACCCGGCTTTTATGTTGCACTTTTATTGTCAACCCATCTGTCCCCAGCCTCTGTGCTCTCTCAGTCTCTGGAAACCACTGATCTGTTAGTCTGGACCTGGAGAAAGGCAGAACCTCATCCCAGCCCCATGTGCAATGAACTGGGATCGACTCATTGAGAGAGACAAATTCTAGATTAAGCTACTTCATTAAAAAAACAAATGTCATAGTGAAAACTAACCCGTTAGTCGGACAGCAGAAGTCCAAAAAAGGAGGTCAAAGGCGCACCATGATGTCAGAGTACAGGGGAAACTAGTGAAGCTGGTTTCAAAGAAGCAGAAGATCTCAGGTCTGGAAAGCATCAGAGACCACTGCGTCCTTCCTCCTGAATCTCCCTCCCTCACAAGGGTGACCCTGGCTTTTCTGAGGTGCTTGGCTTTGCTTTTTCAGTGCTGGGGATTGAACCCAGGAATGCTTTACCCCTGAGCTACATCCCCCTTTTTCTTTTTTATGTTTTGAAACAGGGTCTCAACCAAGTCTCTTAGGGTCTTGCTAAGTTGCTGGGTCTGGCCTCAAACTTGCAATCCTCCAGTCTCAGCCTCTACATTTCTGGGATTATAGGCATGCATCACCACACCTGGCTTGTGAGGTGCTATGGACTGTCTTTATACTTTCCATAACGTATCTTAAAATATCTGGCTGCAACAAATACTTAGCTTACAACAATTATTGCATCCTAAAGTCTGCGTCCGTGCCTTTTGGAGGTGACAGCATTTCCTTGGGGATTTCAGTTTTGATTCTCAGAGAGAGCTTAGTGGCAACATGGAATTGGATGTTCAGGAATGTTCTAGAAACTTGGTGGGACCGTGCCAGGCCTGCTAGGACCACAGGAGAGCTCCCAGGCCTGTCTCAGGTGGCCGCTCACGCTGTGTTTCCCTTTCTAGGGGCTGGAGTCAGAGAAGATGTGTTTCTCATTTGGAAGGAGATGGAGGAGGCCTTCAGAACCCTGGCCCAGGTCCAGAGGCTGCTGGTCGATCTCCCCAAGTCCAGCACGGCCCCGACAGACTGCGGTGGGTGCCATTTATGTCACTAGTGTGATGGAGTCATAAATGGTAGCACTTGGGGCTGGGGGTTGTTTCCATGCTCCTAATGAGGAGAGTCTCTTGCTCAGCTTTGAGAAGCTGCTGGAGAGACAGCGTGTGCACTGTGTGTGTGTGTGCGCGCGTGTTTAAAAAGAGCTGCACAGCAGTTAAAGCCGTAACATCAGATGTTCCTGGAACTGATGCAAGGTGTGTTTTGTCACAGGCCTCAGGGTGGAACTGGGCTCGATCTGCAGTGTGGACAAGTCAGGGTTCACAGCCACAGAGCAGGGTGGTGTTCACTGGATGGAAAATGACTAGGGGGAAGCCTCAAGGGTAAGGAGGATCATGGCTCAACTGCCCTAACAGGATTCTTGCTGAAGGCAAGCCTTGGTGATCAGACATCCCCCAGGGATGGGCAGGAGGAGGCTGCGAGAGATCAAGGGTGGGGGATTCTGGTCAAACTCCAGCTGGGCAAACCTGCGGTGGCATCTGCCTGTCATCCCAGTGACTCAGGAGGCTGAGGCAGGAGGATTGCGAATTCAAAGCCAGCCTCAGCAACTTAGCAAGCAGTGAAGCCATCATCAAGTTCTCCTCCATCCTCAAGGTACCTCCAAGAGCACATGCCTCTTGGCAGAGTCTCCCCTAGACCAAGCTTCAGTTGGGCTCCTCTGCATCCTCTTTTCAATGAGGCCTCAACCTCTGGACTTCTGTGCTCATATTTGGATAGCTGGACTTTTTTTTTTTTTTTTTTTTTTTGGTACTGGGGAGTGAACCCAGGGGTGCTGAACCACTGAGCCACATCCCCAGCTCTTTTTTGTATTTTATTTAAAGACAGGGTCTCACTGAGTTGCTTAACACCTTACCATTAAGGAGGCTGGCTTTGAACTAGCGATCCTCCAGCCTGAGCCTCCTGAACCTCTGGGATTATAGGCATGTGCCACTGCACCAATTTGCAGTACAATTGCTTTGCCAGGACCACCCCTTTGGGGATTCCCAAGGAGGAACCTGGGCAGGCTTGTTTAGGGGAGCCAATGACCCACTTGTAGGGTCACTGCACCCAAGAACCCAGACAGTGAGTCCTCTGTCATTTGGACCTCGGAAAATGAAGCAGACTCATGTGAACATCTCTGCCAGGCAGAGAGGATGGCAATTCTGCTGCTAAGGTGCTTGTATGGGGAGCTTTATGGACTGAATTGTGCCCCGTCCCATTTATGTTGACACCCCAGATCCAACTTGACTATTTTGGAGATCAGGCCTTTGGGAGGCAGTGAAGGCTCAAGGTGATCACAAGGGTGAGGCCCTAATCTGATAGCATTGGCATCTTCATAAGAAGAGGGACAGCCACCAGAGAGCTGTCTCCCTGCACAGGCACACAGATTAAGGGATATGCTGGGACATGGCTGGAAAGTCAGCCAGGAGGAACGGATTCAACAGAAAGCAAGCTAACAGTGTTTTCATCATGAACTTTCAGCTCCCCAAATTGTGAGAAGACAAATTCTCATTGCCTAAGCCACCCAGCCTGCGACATTTTATTTACGGAAGCCCAAGCAGACTGTTGGAGGGAGTATTCAGTTTCAGTGTAGTCAGGCCTAAGGGTTAACAGAAGGGTTTAGCTGCTACTTCTCAGGGATACTGAAGAGCTCTGGAGCTCTGGAATTGGACAATGACCTATAACTGTCCTTTTGTTTCAATCTAAAATGTACCCCCCCAAAAAACCAAAGCCCAGAATTGCTCCAAGCAGATGTTTTCATGAACTTCTTTGAAGGTACTATTTTAATTTTCATAGGAAGATCTCATCAGGACAGGTCCTCTGTTGGACAGTCATCAAGCTTTTGTGACCTCAGTTTGACCCTGGTGGCTGCAGGTAGGGAGTCTGGCCCTCTTCTGTTCCCGCCCACAGCTCAGTGTCACTGAGGCAATGTCTCACTTAGTCCATGACCCTGCTCTGATCCTGGGTCAAGAGCTTTAGGAAAGACATAGAAAGAAAAAGGCTTAGAGCTCACACAGACTCGTCAATAGTGTTCGTTGTCACCAGCCTGAAAACTTGGCATAAGGTATGGGGCCGTGGGTAGACCACACTGGAGAGTCTTGCCTCACTGATGGGGAATGATTAGCCTTCAACTGAGCAGCATGCTGGACCCTCCTAAGAAAGCGTCCAAGCAAAGCGTAAAGAAGAAATTGTTTCGAGGTGACATAACTGCAGCTCACAACAGAGTTCAAGATTGATAGGAGTATAGGACCATCTGGGACCCAGCAAGGCAAAGTTCACAATTGGCATTCAAGCCAAGGTTACCAGGCATAAAAAATTTTTAAAAAGAAAAGTGTGGCCTTTAATAAGGAGAAAAATCAACCAATTGAAACTGAGAGGTGAGACAGGTGGCATCTGAACCAGACCCTCCAGTGATCTCTCCTAACAGACACACCACGCAGAGCAGATAGATGTTCATGCACCAAACAACTTACATAGGAATGAAAGAAATCAGGTATGAGCCCAGAGGGCCTGAGTTTGGTACAACAAAACAAGAAGATGTGTTGAAGAAGGCGGGGAGGAAAGAGTTGCTACTCTAGTCCCAACTCCAAATGGTCCAATGTAAAGAGGCACCTCCCACTTTGGGGAGGGAAGAGAAGTGACTCAGGCTTGAGACCGGAAACCCAGTGCCAGACCCACCATGGTAAAATCCAGTGCTGGGCAGAGCCCCATGCCCCTTACCCCCAAGCCGGGATCTGCGACTGACCACTGGAACTGGGAAGGGGGTTCAGCCAGGTGGCTGACTGTCTCCACCAGACCTCCTCCAAACTTGGGCAGCAGAGAAGGGAGCAGGACCCCACACAACTGGGGAGCAGAACATGCAAGCTAGCACAGGGTTTTGTCCCTGGGCCTCTTGCTGGGAGTGGGCTGATACCACTTCAAAATGTGAAATGGAACATCATCAAAAACTCAGAATGTGGGGAAAAATGGATGCCAGTGTAGCGTTTTCTTGTATATTGTGTTAGTTAACTTTGCACTGCTATAACCAGTACCTGAGGTACTCAAAAGGGGGAAGAAGTTTATTCTGACTCAGAGTTTTGGAGGTACCAGCTTATGGGGTTGGCCCTGCTGGTTTGGGGTCTGTGGTAAGGAAGCACATCATGTTAGGAGCTTCGACCGAGGAGGCTTCTCTGTTCATGGCAGCTGTGAAGCAGAGAGAGAAATCAGGGGACAGGGTCCCAGTCTCCCCGTCAAGGACCCCCACCCCTACAGGGTCAGAAGACTTCCAAATAGGCCAACCTTGTGAAGGTCCCACCACCTCCCAGCAGTGCCACGGGCTAGGAACCAAACCTTCACTACATGGGCCTTTGGCAGATGCTCGTCCACACCATACCATATATTTTCCTTTGTTCTTTTGTTTCTATTCCTATCTTTACAATCATCTAAGGTTGCTATCATTTCAAATAGATTGTTAGAATCAAAAGATCGCTTTGCATGCTTCATGATAAACACAAAAAAATCTATAGTAAAAAAATGAGAAATAATAAATAAGGAATCAAAACACACTACTTAACCACAAAGAAGAGGGAGGAAGAAAGAAAGTACAAAAAAAATTAGAAAACAAGTTATATAATAGCTATAGTAACACTTTCCCTGCAATGTGACCTTAAATGTAAATGAATGAAACTGTTCAATTTAAACATGTAGAGACTCTGAGTGGATTATAAATAAAGATCCAACTATATGTCACTTCCAAGAAACTCAACTTTGCTCCCAAGGATACACATAGACTGAAAGCAAAGGGGGATGGAATGAAATATTCCATGCAAATGGAATCCAAAAGAAAGAAGGAGTAGCCATACTCACATCAAATAAAATCAAAAGCAGTAAAAATATAAAGTCATCTAATAATAATGCTGAACGTATCAATTTTGTAAGAGGAAATAGCAGTTCTACATATATATGCACCCAATACCTAAGGTGAATATCGACAGATCTAAAGAAAGATGCTGACTCTAGTACAATAATAATTTAGGACTTTGATGCCCCACTTTCAGCAGTGGACACGACATCTGAGCTAATAATCAAAAAAGCAACAGCAGAGTTAACTTGAGCCCTAAACCAAGTGGAACGAACTGATGTCTACACAACATTCTGTCCAACAGCTGTGAAAGATGCATTTCTCATCAGCACATGGAATGTTCTCCAGGACAGACCATGTTCTAGGCTGCAGAACAAGTCTCAATAAATTTTAAAAAGTTGAAATCATATGAAGTGTGCTTTCTGACCACAACGCAGTAACACTAGAAATCAGTAACAAGAGAAACTTCGAAAACTCCACAAGTCCTTGGAAATTAAACAACTTATTTTTGAACAATCAGTGGATCAAGGAAAAAAATCAAGGAGGAAGTTTAAAAATTTCTTAAAATAAATGAAAAAGGAGACCCAACATACCCAATCCTATGTGATACATCAAAAGCAAATGTGAGGGCTGGAGATGTGGCTCAAGTGGTGGCGTGCTCGCCTGGCACTGGGTTCTCAGCACCACATAAAAATAAAATAAAGATATTGTGTCCACCTAAAACTAAAAAAATAAATATTAAATAAAAAGCAAACTGAGAGAGAAGTTTATATCAGTCAATGCCTACACAGAAAAAAAAGGAGACAAAAATAAACTCCTAATCCTGAATCTCCAGGAACTAGAAAAACAAGAACAAACCAAACTCAAAATTAGTAGAAGGAAAGAAATAATAAAGATTAGAGCAGAAATAAATGAAATGGACAAAAAAATACAAAAGAACAATGCAATGGTGCTGGTTCTCTGAAAATGGACAAGCTCTATAAATGAAGAAAAGGAGAGAGAAGACTCAAATAAAGCAGAGATGATAGGGAGACATTATCACTGATACCACAGAGGTACAAAAGATCATGAGAGATTATTATGAGCAAGAATATGCCAAAAAATTTGACAACCTAGAAGAAATGGACAAATTCCTAGACATGTAACCTTACCAAGATGGAGTCATGCAGAAATAGAAAACCTGAAAAGACCAAAGCAAGCAACAAGATTGAATCTATAATGAAAAGTCTGCCCTCAAAGAAAACCCCTGGACCAGACAGCTTCACTGCCAGATTCTACTACACATTGAAATAACTGACATCGATTCTCCTTAAGTTATTCAGAAAGAAGAAGAAGAGGAAGGAGCTTTCCCAAATACCATCTATGAGGCCAAAAGAAAAACTACAGGCCAATGCCCTTGATAGACATGGATGCAAAAATGTCCAACAAAATACAAGCAAACCAAATTGAACAGCACATTGAAAAGATTCCTCACCCTGATCAAGTGGATGCATCCCAGGGATGCAAGGATGTTTCAACATAAGCAAATCAATAAACAGGGTGCACCACACCAGCAGAATGAAGGACAGTCATCTGGTTATTTCAACAGATGTAGAAAAGGCATTTGATAAAAGTCAACCTCCTTCATGATAAAACTCTGAGCATATTAGGTATAAAAGGAAGATAACTCAACATAATAAAGGCCATTCATGGGGGCTGGGGCTATAGGTCAGTGACAAAATGCTTGCTTAGCATGAGTGAGACTCTGGGTTCCATCCCCAGCACCATAAATACAATAAAAAAAATTTAAAAGCCAGTAATCAACATTATACTGAATAGGGAAAAGTTGAAAACTTTCTAAAATCTGTGTCAAGATATGGTTGACCACTTTCACCACTTTTAGTCAAAATAGTTCTTGAAGTCTTAACTGGAGCAGTCAAGCAAGAGAAAGGAAAGAAATGGGTCAGGGAGAGAGAAAGGGCATCGGATTTGGAAAAGAAGTCAAATTGTCACTGTTTGAAGGTGACATCATCATATATATATATATATATATATATATATATATATATATATATATATAAAATTTAAAACCTCCACTAAAACAACATTAGAACTAATAAATGAATTCAGCAAAACTGCAGGATACAAAATTAACCTACAAAAATCAGTAGAGTTGCTACATGCCAATAGTGAACTATCTGAAATAGAAATCAAGAAGGCAATCCCACTTACAATAGTTCATTTTTTAAATAAATTTAAGGAAAGAGGTGAAAGACCATTGTATACATCCACAAGACTGGGATCCTTATTAGAATAAGATATATTGCATGTTTGCATAAATATGTCAAAATAGATTGTACTTTAATGTATAACTAAAAAGAAAAAAATTAAAAGAAATCTGTCTAGAAAAAAAAAAAGAGGTGAAAGATCTTAACAATGAAAGTTATAAAACATGGATGAAAGAATTTGAAGAAGATACAAAAAATGGAAAGATAGCTTATGTTCATGGATTGGAAGAATCAATATTGTTAAAATGTCCATCCTACCCAAAGCAATTTACAGATTCAATGTATTCCCTCTAATGCATCAATGACATTATTCACAGAACTAGAAAAAACCCAATTCTATAATTTATAAGGACTCAGAAAGAAAGAAAGCCTGCAAATAGCCAAAGCCATCTTAAGCAAAACAAACAAAGCAGGAGCCATTACATTTCAAAACATGCTACAAAGCTGCTGTAATCAAAACAGCATGACCACTGGCATAAAACAGACACATAGATAAATGGAAGAGAATAGAGAGCCCAGAAGCAAAACCATCACCAGCCAACTGGTTTTCCACCAAGATGCTCATAACACACCCTGGAGAAAGGATATTCTTTCAAATAAGGCTTTCTTTTAAGAAAATAAACCAATTTTATTATTGGTTTTAAGCAAATTAATTAAGATGCCCCTCATTTTCTCGTGTTCTGTATTCATGGAATTTCTTGGATCTCTGGGTTTGTGGTTTTGATCATGTTAGGAAACTTTTCAACACTTATTTCTTTAAGTGTTTTTCTGTTCCCCTCTCCTCCATCTCCTCTCCCCAGTAATCCCATCGACTGCATATTTGAGTTGTCCCATGGCTCCCCAAGGCTCTTTTATTTCTTTTTCAACTTTGGGTATAAAGTTTCAGTTAGTGCCTGGGAAATGAGATATCCAGCTTCAGAGGGGTGAAACCAACCATCCCTCTATTTATCACTTTAATATAAGACCTGAAACTGTGAAACTGCTAGAAGACAACCCAGGGGAGATGCTTCAGGACACTGGGATGGGCAAATGATATTTTGGACAATTCTCCAAAAGGACAGGAAACCAAAGCAAAAATGGACAAGTGGGATTAGAACAAATTAAAAAGTTTCTGCTCAGGAAAGAAAACTGCTGCAGTCCAGCTGGGCAAAATAACCGGGAGGTGACAAGCAACTTGAAGGTTGAGGCGGGAACTGCTTTATTGCGGAACAGCAGAGGTATATATACCTAACTGATTACACACAGCTTGACTCAATTAGCATCATCCAGATACAGCAATCAGCCAATAAGGTTTGAGAGGCCCTCCTGGCAAACTGCCAGGCGCCATCTTGACTTGATTTCGGCCCCCAACAGAAAACAATCAACAGAGGGCAGAGACAGCCTTCTGAATGGGACATGTTTGAAAACTGTATGTCTGACAAGGGCTTGATAGCCAGAATATCCAAGGAACTCTAAGATCTCAACAGCCAAAATAAAATAAAACAGCCCAGTTAAAAAAATGGGCAATAGATGTAATTCATATTTCTCAGAAGACGACACACAGATGGAAAACAGGTGTGTGAAAAAGTGCTCGACATCCCTGAGATCACCAGGGAAATGCCAGTCAACACCACACTGAGCTGCCATCTCACCTGAGCAAGAACCACTGTCACAAAAGGGGAAAGGTAAAAAGTGCCCCGGGAGTACGTGGAGTAAAGGAAACCCTGGGCACTGCTGGCGGGGACGTAAATCAGCACAGTCATTGTGGGAACCAGGGTGGAGGTTCCCCCCCAATTAAAAATAGGGTGAGGATATGATCCAACAATCCCACCACTGGGTAGGTAGCCACCAGAAATGAAAAGCCAGTCAAAGGCCCATCCGCACCTCCATATTTATTGCAGCACTATTCACAAGAGCTACGCAGTGGAAACAATCCAGGTGTCTATCAAGGGATGAATGCATGAAGAAAATGTGCTACGTAGACCCAACGGGATACTATGATACTATTCAGCCTTAAAAAGAAGGGGATCCTGTCCTTGTGGCCACATGGATGGCACTGGAGATGGCGATGTTAAGTGAAAGAAGCCAGGCACAGAAAGACAAGCATCACCTGTTCTCCCTCATGGGAAATCTAAAAAGCTGAGCTCATCAAGGTTGGACAGGGAGAAGGGGTGGGGAAGGATCATCGGTGGGTACAAAGTTTCAGTTAGTTGGCTGTGGGAAGTTCCGGTGTGCTGTTGCACCAGATCATAGATGGCAGCCCTGGGCCGTACATTGCAGGGAGCTGGAAGAAAGACTTTTGAGGGCTTTCATCATGGGGATGATGAGTGTAGGAGATGAATATTTTTGACTGAGGCAGGAGAATCGCTAGTTCAAAACCAGCCTCAGCAAAAGTGAGGCCCTTAGCAACTCAGTGAGACCCCGACTCTAAATAAAATACAAAATAGGGCTGGGATGTGGCTCAGTGGTTGTGTGCCTCTGAGTTAAAAAAAAAAAACAAACCACATTATTTTAAAAATGGAAAACTCATACATTAGAATTCACTGAAAGGGTTTTCAAAGTTATTATGTGTCCCAAAGTTAAGAAAAGACAAAGAAGATAGAAAAGTGATACATATTAAACTGTTAGAGATGAAAATTTAAAGAAGGAAATAGATGCAAAATTACAAATGGGATCAAGGGTAGATTAGACGTGGCAGGCAAAAGAGATTAGTGAACTTGAAGACAGTGATAGAAACTATCAAAAATATGATATATCAAGAACTATGTAATGTTTTGAACAACCAACAATAAAAAAAAATGACACACGTGGGGGAAAAAGAATGTAAAAAATACAAACAAAGAAATAAAAGAGCCTTGGGGAGTCGTGGGACAACTCATGAGCCCCAAATATACAGTCAATGGGATTACTGGGGAGAGGAGACAGAGGAGAGGGGAACAGAAAAATACTTAAAGAAATAAGTGTTGAAAAGTTTCCAAACGTGATCAAAACTACAAACCCAGAGATCCAAGAAATTCCATGAATACAGAACACAAGAAAATGAGGGGCATCTTAATTAATTTGCTTAAGACCAATAATAAAATTGGTTTATTTTCTTAAAAGAAAGCCTGAAAGGTGACCAGAGGTGTGTAGTGGCGGGGGGGGGGGGGTGTTATATACAAAGAGCAAAGAAAGGGTGACAGCAGATTTTTTCATTCAAACAAAGGGATGGTGGGAGCGGCACCCTCTCTTTCAAAGAAGAGAACCTCAACAGTCCACTCATAATTCTGTATTCATTGAAAAATACCTTTCCAAAATAAAGGCAGAATAATGACATTTTCAGACATACAAAGTCTGAAAGAATTCGTCATTAGCATGTATTATACATGGAGTGATAAATTTCCTGATTTTAGACCAGGATAATTTGAAAATGTACACTATACTTTTTTTTTTTTTCTTTTTTTTTGGTACTGGGGATTGAATGCAGGGCCTGCTACCATTGAGCCACACCCCCAGCCCTTTTTAATTTTGAGACAGAGTCTCCCTAAATTGCCAAGGCTGGGCTCCAACCCGTGATTCTCCTGCATCAGCCTCCTGAGTCATTGGGGATACAGGTGTGCACCACCGCACCCAGCTGAAGATATACCCTGTTAACCCAAACAACCACTAAGACCACAAATACAACAAATGGGATAAATGGAATTTAAAGTATTCAATGCAAAAGCTGTCAAAAAAAAAAAAAAAAAGAAAAGAAAAGAAAAGAAAGAAAAAGAGCAAACAGGGCCAATAGAAAACAGATAACAAGATGATAAACATAAACCAACCATACATATGTTAAACCTTAGCAGTTTGTACATTTTACATGTGTATGGGTCATTTTATGTTGATGCCACCTTAATGCAGCTTACTGATAAAGGAAGAGAGGAGGATAGGCTTACTCCTGAGGTGCTGAGCTGCTCAGAGACATTGGTGTAAGTTTGCATCTGTGTGTGTGGTCCAGGCACGATTCTCAAACAGGAAGGTGGCTTTTGTCACAACATATTAAAGCATTAATCCACAGCCAGGGAAATTGTTCCCTTCTGGGGCCGATGCTGCAGCTCAAGATATTTCATGGGCTCCTCATTGGGAATAACCTTCACAGCCATTTTGTGACCCACCAGAGCTAATTAGCTGAATCATAGTGTGTAGTCACGCTTTAATCAGGAACAGAGACAGCCCAGAGACTTCCACCCGAAACTTGAGATTTGACTCAGACTACTTAGTATCAAAATATCAGAGTGAATGTAAAAAGACCAGGAAGTGGTTAGAGGCTTATTCAAGCTCTGTGGGCAGTCCCAATAGCAGCTTCATACAAACTTTGAGCACATTTTTTTTTTTTTTTTTAGCAGATGGATGAAGCTCATTTTCATTGACATTGTATTAAATAGCCACTGAGATTTTTTTTTTTTTTTTTTTGGACGGGGGGTAGCCCTGGATGGCAGGGCTTTACAGATTTAGAGTTAGGGAGATTTAGAGTTAGGGACTTAGAGTTAGACACAGATTTAGAGTTAGGGAAATATTCAACCTCACTTTACCCATCCTGCCGTGTGATGCTGGGAAAGACACTTACTGTTGCAGAAAGCTGGGTCCTTCACCCTGACACCAATCCATTAACGAGGACACAGTTTTGAGCTAAAGGAAAAAGAAGGTTTATTGCTTTGCTAACAAAGGAGAAACAAGGGGACTCCTGTCCCAAACGCTATGATTCTGCCCATCCTCAGGAACAGGGGGCTTTTATAGAAGTGATTCAGAGAATGAGATTAGGGAGGAGAGATCAGAAGGAGAAGATCAGGGGGAGAAGTTTAGGGAAAAGAAGATTGAGAAAAAGAAAAAAAAATGTGTAAGTTTCAAAGCCACAAGGGATATAGTCAAAGCATCAGGTGAACCCCTGTTACATTATTACTGTGCCTCAGTTTCCTTATTTGCAGACTGTGGATGAATATTAGTGCCTACCCCATGGGACTGTTGTGAAAATACCTGCAAAACACTTAAAAATGTGCTGACAAAGGATCAGTGGCTGAGTGCTCCTGAGTTCAATCCCTGGTACCAAAAAAAAAAAAAAAAAGTTAGAATGTAATGATAATTTAAGAAAAGGTTTATCCGTGTGATGTTTTGTTTATTGAGTGCTTACTATATGTAGCTCTGTGCTTGATGATGAACACAGTGGTGAGTTAAACAGACATGGAATAGGCCCTCATAGAGCAGGACCTTGAGGACCATTGCTTGCTCAGTGAGCTGAAAATTAGATGAACACCAGAAGTATAATTACCAATTTTGATTGAGGAGAAGTGGGGGCTCCGGAGCTATTCTCTGGGGCCAAGGGAAGCTTCCCTGGGGAAAAGGACTTTGGAGGTGATACCTGGGGGTTGAGGAAGTAAGTAAATGAGGTGAAGGATGGGAGTGAGGGCTAGTATATCCCTGGCAGAGGGAGGGCATAGGCCATGGCCAAGGCTGGAAGACACGCGGCACTGTAGAGGAGCTGGAGAAGATCGATGTGGCTGGAGCTCAGAGCTTGTGATGGGTCTGGACAGGAAGGCAGGGACCAGATCATTCAAGATGTAGAGTCCCTGGAGCTAATACCAATCGTCAGCCCCTAGAGGATTCTAAGCAGGGAAATAAGATCAGATTCGTATTCTAAAAAACCATTTGGGCTATTGGGTGGAAGACACATTGGAGAGAAGAAGGCAAATAAGGATTGGGGAAGAGAGTAAGATGTAATTTAGATGAGACATGATGACATCCTAGGATGGGGGGTAGAATGTGAAGAAGATGATCCGTGGACAGGTGTGAGGGTCGTTGAATTGGCAAGACTCCAGAGTGAAGGAGATGGAGGAGTCAAAAGTAAGTTCCTTGGTGCCATCCACCAAGCAGAGAAAGAGCTGGAGGAGGACCAGGCTAAGGGGAATAGGATGAAGTTGGTTTGGACCTACTGAGACCGGAGCATCCTTCAGAGACCCAGCGGAGAAGTAAGGGAGGCAAGGAACCATGCCAGCCTGCAATTCAGATGCCCGAGCAACGCAACAACGGGCTGAAGTGAACATGCGTGGTATAAAGGTGAACAGGGCACATCAAGTGATGATCTCATGTTTCTGATCTTTGACCCCAAGATTTTTTTTTTCATTCTGATATGCATAGAAAAGAATGTACCATTTGAGTTTTCAATTCCATACCAGTAGTGGATGCCCAACCAGGTCATTAGAAAAAGACTCTCCCATCAACACAATGACTTGAAAGCAAAATGTGAGAGCAGAACAGACTGCTTGACAGAGCACTTGTACATGGCTGCCTTCCCAAGACGTCTCCTCCCTTTGCTGAAACAGGACTGCAGAGGAGATCTGGGCAGAATGAGTTCTGGACACAGCTAGTTTCTTATACAACCAGAAGCATCTTACACACGGGTCACAGTGCTCACACTTCAATACAATAATAGTGTCTCCCAGAATTCACATTTTCCTCCAGCATGGCTTTATACCTGGAAACTGCCTTCATAGTCCAGTGAATATTGACAAGGCTGATTAATAAAGCAAGAAGTGAGAGTGTGAGACAGGATCAAGATGATATTGACTCAAACATGCATGGGTAATGAAGTCTGTATCTCCCCGACTGAAAATACACACAGAAAAATATCTTCATTAGAGTCGCTTGTCATGCTTCCACAACTCAGAATTAAGACTCAATTTTTTTTTCCCCAACATAGGAGAGCTGGCCACTTAGAATTTTATTGATTTTACGTATTTAGTTTAGCAAAGATATTGGGATGCAATGATTCCAGGCATGATGTAATGCCAAAGTTAAAATCATGTTAAAAAGTGATTATAGAAAAGGATAACAAATCCAATAAGTAGTTATATTCAGTATTTTTGAGTCTTTTAATTATGAAAACACTATAAATGTGTAGGTGGAAATAGCAGTTAAAGATCTCTGGGAATTCTCTCCTCCATAAAAGCAATGAGGACATTGTTAATTTGGAAATTCATCTGGAAACTAACTGAAAGTATGCAGTAATCTGAGGAGTGTTTCGCCAAGAAAAGTGACTGAATCTCAGTAATGACATTAAGCTTATGGCATTTTAATTTTCCCTATTTATACTCCCCCTTTCTAGCACTTCACTAAATGCGAAGATAAACATCTGTGATCCTAGTGAGAATCAGTAGCCCAGCAGCCATAGAGGGGAGCAACATGGGGCTGGAGTTCCTTCTGGGTCTTATTCTTAGGGAATTCTCATTATTTGACCTGTATGCTCATTATTCGGAAGATGCCATTTGCAAACCATCTTTATTTGACCTGACTGAGAGCTTGCCCAGTGGGAAAAGCCTGGGGGAAATTTGTGGCTGCCTGAGGCCGTGGACAACAGTTAAAATAAACAATAGGCTAGACTAAAAGCATAAGGAAGAAGCTGGGGCTGAGTTCTATCAGAAGAACTCTGACATGGAATCTAGAAGACCATGCACAGAAATTGACAAGCTGTTCCTAAATTCATATAGAAATGCAAGAGACACATAATAGCCAAAAATAATCTTGGGGAAAAAAAAAAAACCAAACCAAAGTTGGAGGACAAAGTACTACAAAGATATAATAATGAAGACGGTGAATTACTGGCATAAATATAGGTGTAGATTAATGAAATAAGATTGAGATTACAGAAGTAAATCCACACATTTATTGTCAGTTGATTTTTGACAAGGGTGCCAAGATGTTTCAATGGGGAAAGAATAATCTGTCAATAAATGGTGCTGGGACAGTTGGATATTTATACCCCAAAAATGTACTTGGACTCCAACTCCTACCATATACAAAAATTTAACTCAAGGTAGATCAAAGACCTCAGTAGAAAAACTAAAAAAAACTTGTAGAAGAAAACCTAGGTGCAGTTTATGGTGTTAGGTTAGGTAATGATTCCTTGTTGTGACAAATTGGGGAAACTATGGAGCACTCTTTACAACAGCAAGCAAAGAAACAAATAAGCAAATTGGAGCCAAAAATATTTACAAAGTTTTAGACTTCAGTGGACACTGTCAAGAAAGAGAAAGGATAACACTCATAATGGAAATATTTGTAAATTGTATGTGTAATACGACCCTAGATCCAAGACAGATCGAGAACTCTTACCACTCAACAATAAAAAGACCAACAACCAATCCTCTCTGCTGACCTGTGAATTTCAGGACACTCAGTTTAAATTTCCCAAATGCCATTTTTTTTTTCACTTCTTAATCTCAATGTGTCCACATTGTACCAGACATCTGGAATTTGTCTGCTTATCTTGTCATGTCCTGGCTATTTTTAAAGGAGTAGTTGCTCAAGGTACAAATACTTTCAATTTATTTCAAATGTCCATTAAACTGTGGCTTTTAAAATTCTTCTGCACTCCATTAGTGGTTTCTTCTCAGTCTTCACGGGGGTTGGATGCCACCTGACTATTGCTCTTCATTGCTCAGCAGCCGTCGGCAGGTGCTGTAGACTTTGAGTCTTTGGATGGGCCTTAGCTCCTCTCCCACGTCCTTTCCATTTCTGGTACTTTATGTTCTCTATTTTGACATTTGCTTTTTTTTTGCCTCTATGTTTTTTATTTCCTTTTCCTCCCGCTCCCACCCCAAGGATCACAGGAATCATGGACACTTAGTGTTGGAACCATTTTTCCACTGGTTTATCAACAAATGGGGGAAACTATGGAGCCGTCTTTACAACAGATTTTCCTTGGATTTTATGAGGAGGAAGGAAAAATGGTTTTACAATATTCCAGGGGAGAAAGAGCTAGAATTTATCACCGTCCTTCCTCATTCTCGTGACTGTCACAGCTACATGCTCTGGCAGGTTTCCCAAGGTTCTAGGACAGTCTGCTCAGCAGACTCGAGAACTGCCCATTTGGAGGTGGTTACATGGTGGTTTCAGCCCCATCGCTGCTTCCTGTTTGGCCTTGGTCCTCACGCATACAGACCCAGGGGTGCCCCCAAAATTTTACCAGAGTCTCCTCAGTGAATTAATTGGTTTTGTAGAATATGGCTGTGTTACTGCTGTGGAAAGTCCTCCAAAGCTCGTGTATTGGAAGCATGATCCCTGATACAGTCAGGTTCAGAAGTGGGACTTTTAGGCAATGAGTAGGGCTCTGATCTCATCAGTGGCTTAATCTGTTTGCTGGATTAATCCATTGACGGTTGAAAGGGCTGCTGGGAGGGGAGGTAGAGTTGGAGGAAGTACGTAGCTGAGCGCAAGGCCTCAGACTATACTTGGTCCCTGGATATCTCTCCTTCTCTGTGTCCCTCTCCTTCTTGGCTGCCATGAGCTGAGCAGCTCTCCTCTACCATGCCCTTCTGCCATGATTCTGTGCTCAATGGTGTTGGCTGGCCATGGACTGAATCCTCTGAAACCGTGAGCCATTAATGAACAACTTTCCTCCTCTAAGTTGTTCTTGTTGGGTATTTTGGTCACAGTGATGCAAAACTGAGTGACACAGTTCTCTTCCTCTACCTCCTCTGTCCTCCTTTTCTGAGATGCTCTGAAGTCCAGCACGTATGCCCAGCACATGGTTTTTAGCAAGTGCAGAGTCACAGAAAATATCAGGCAATAAGTATGGCTCAGGGACTGGCTGCTTTCTCGTGCCCTGCTGTAACCACCTGTTTCTGGGCTTCTGACCGGGCTGGGCTTCCTCTCACCTTCAGAGGACCCTTGTCCCTGCAGCTGCTGTCTGTCGAGCTGGCTCACAGCAGAAACCATACCCATCTTACCAGCAGGTGGGACCCAGCTTCCGATACCTGAGAGCAACTGTCTTTCTCCTCACCTCCCAGCAGCCCTCAATCCTGTTTTCCTTCTCTCCTCCTTCGCTTCCTTCCACCTTCTTAGCTTTCTTACAGCATCATCTTCCTGTGCCTTCCTGTCACGGTGGCCAAAGGTTTGGTCAGTGTCTCGTGGCACCTGTGATTGGTAGGGGTGTTGGACACTGTGTCCTCTGATGTGGTCTATAAAATACAAAAGCATTTGGGAATCCTGCTTGGGTGGAGCCTCCTTGCCCATTCCCAGAGGGGGGGGGGGAGGTTTAGAAAAGACCTGTGACCAAGAAACCCTTAAAAGTTGATTTTCAAGTTCCTCAAACTTTCTGCGTAAAGCACCTTGTTTCTGAGTGGCAGCCGCCGGCATGTGTGGGAAATGGTGTTGGTGGATCCTGGTGTTGCCCCCAGCAGTGACTGAGGCTGCTCCCCAGTCTGGAGCTCTAGTCTATTTATCTGGTGATAGTGTCCTTGAAAGGCCCTGGACCTTGTGTGTCAGGAATGAGGGGCCAGACAAGAAGCTCTCTACGGGGGAGGATGGGGGAGGGCAGTCATGGGGTAGTAAGCCCTCCAGACCTGTAGGCCCCCAGGGAACTGTGCCTTGCTATAGGTGAATGAAGGATGGACCGGGGAGAGGGAGAGGGAGAGGGAGAGTAAAGGGGAGAGTGAGGGGGAGAGAGAGGGGAGGGAGGGGGAGAGGGAGGGGAGGGAGGGAGAGAGGGAGGAGGAGGGAGGGAGAGGGAGAGGGGAGGGGAGAGGTAGGGGGAGAGGGGCTGGGGGAAGTAGGATGGAGGGACCAGCGAGTGCTGTGGTGTGACATGCTCTGCCATCTGCTCCCCTTGCCCATCACTGCAAGGAAATCCCAAGCAATCTGTCGACTGGGAGAGGAGAGCCCTCATTGCCTCTGCTGTGCGCACGGGGCTCCGTGGGGGAGAATCCATGTAACACTTTTAATTAAGAAAACTGCAGGGGAATGGAAAGGCCCCCTTAGTAAGTGACGCTAATGACCAGCTGACACCCTGCCCCTCCCTTCCTGGGGAAAGTGAGGCTAATTAGCCCTGAAAAGAGGAGATTTCTCTCACTTCTTTCCTCCTGACCTCGGCTGGGAGCATCTGGGTTCTTTCTTGTGATTGATTAGTGGCCCATTCTCTCCTCGTTGGGGGTCCTCACCTGAACCCCTCCTTGGGGTGGTTAATTGGGACCCCAGGAAATCAAGGAGTTCAACATGAGTCTTTGGCTCCTTCAAAACCCTTGCAAGGACTGGTTTGGATGTGTTTTTAGGAAGTTCTTTTCACGGTAAACTTGAATTCAGGCTTGAAGGGCTCTCTCATCTTTTAAAAAGAAGACAACCCCAAACAGAGGAGGCATGTGTTGCCATAGAAACAACTGAATGAGAATTTTATTTCCTACCACATCTATGGATCAGGAGAGAGGGGAGGAGGAAAGGAATCTGTCTCTGCTACCAGAGAAGAAAGAGTGAAACCCGGGTCTTACAAATCAGGACTGGGTCAGGGGCTGGGGGATCCTCCAGAGAGTTGGTGCCTGAGGAGTGGGGGTGTTGTGCCCCTTTTATAGAATTCAGGTTTCCTTTCTTCTCCTGTCCCTTCCTCCCACCCTGCCTACTGGGTGACCAAAAGGCCGGAAGAGCGCCAACCAGGAGGTGCTGGCTTGCGTTGTAAAATATGGTCCTTCCCTCCCCTGGAGGTTGTTAGCAACCAGGAGGCCATGGGAGTGCTATCTACCCCATTCCCTTTTCTTTGAGGCCACCTGCCCTTGCCCCTGTCTCAAGAGGAGACCAGAGACTGGCAATGTAATTAACAATTATTGAGAGACGGCAGCCATGGAGAGGCTCCTTTCTCTCTTGGGCTGCGTCCTGGGGCTGAGGAGAGGTTTGGAGGGAATCCCCGGAAGGCCAGACTGCGCTCCCTGAGAAGGAAGGGAGAGATGGCCCTGGGGTGGAAGGACACCAGGAGTGTTCAGGGTGCTGCTCAATGGGGCTTTTGATGCTAGTTTGGTATAAAGTTCAAAAGCCCAAATAAGCTTCTTTGACAAGTTCCAACTCCAACAGACTTCAGAGTGAAATCTTTCAAAGGCATTCTATTAAAATGTGAGGACCTGTCTTGGATGCAGTGTTCATGGGCAGCTCCGATTATTGAGGGATAATTGCCTTTAAAGTGTTTTATTTCTTTGAATCTCCTGCTAATGATGTAGCCCCCTATGTACAGCAAAGAGTACGTGTGGGTAGTATTTTATTTCCCTAACAGCGCAACTATTTAATTGCAGTCAGTGCTTTGTATCCTCAAGTTCTTCATCTGCAAATTCAACCAACAACGGGCCAAAAATATTTGGAAAAAAAATTGTGTCTGTGCTGAACATGTGCAGATAGCTCCCTTGTCATTATTCCCTGAACAAGACAGCCTGACAACCATTCACCCAGCCCTGATATTGTATTAGTTATGATAAGCCACGTAGGGATGACTTAAAGGACAAGGGAGGATGTGCCCAGGTTCTGTGCAAATGTGCACCATTTTGTATGACAGACTTGTGCATCTACAGACTTTAGTATACTGGTCCCAATCCCCTGCATATGCCGAGGGAACAACTGTACAGATAGCTTCTGGAATACACAAAGGGACTGTGCCTGGAGTTGGAAATATTTGGGTAATTGACAAATTCTGGGTTTTTGATGATTTGTGAGCTTAAGGAAAGTTGTCCTATCTATAGCTCCAGGCATCAGGGCTGTCTTATGAGGCTTCTGAGATACCAGAGCTGAGGACCATGTTCTTAGTAGGGACAAATTCCCCCCAAGGCCGTGGACTTCATGGGAAGCAGCCTGCCAGCCGTAGCATGTTGATACACTTCACCTCTCTGTAGGCTGTGTATCCCTACTTCTCTTTTCCCCCTCATTAAATTACTGCAACATATTCAGAAATGCCTAGCAGATACGAACTTCCATCTGCAGGTGAAGACATCTGCCAAAGTTCAAAAGGTCAAGTGGGGTGTCCCATTTAAATTTGAGCAAGTAGCCCAAGCTAGTAGGTGAGAAGGCCAGGACTTGAACCCATAGACTCTGACCCCAAGTGTACGCTCTCCTGACATAAGGCCCTTGTCTATCATGCAGCTCCACCCAGGCACCAGGCCAGTCGACTTCAGTAGAGGAGGAAATGAGATGAGAGGTCTTAGGTTCCTTCTGTCCAGTCTTGGGTACTAACCCTCTGCCAGTCCTGCTTTGGACAGCTGCTTTCCCGAAATGAAGCATGGCTAACAAAGGCACGTCCCAGCCTGGTGCTCAGGAAGCTGGGGGCGTGACATGAAGGGTCTGTGTGGAATGAATGGCTCATGAACTGTGATTCCAAAAACAGAGTCAGGTGTGGAGAGTGAGTCGAATCCAGAAGACACCTGGGACTCCAAGAAGTGGCTACAAAAATATGGTCTGAAGGCCCAGAAGCTGTCATTTTACCATGTCCTTGCTGACTGCTCCTTCCGCCATGCTGATGGAGTCATTGAGATAAAAGCCAAACCGGAGAACGAGTCCCTGCAGACCAGTGCGGTAGGTGAAGTGAACTTGGGGCAGGGGGGCTGTGGAATTCCCATGGTACCCTAGCAGATCAGAAGCCCAGGGCAGGACCACATTGAAAGGCAGCCAGGAGGGAAATCAGCTTATGTTTCCATGAAGAAAGAGGTTCCTTCTGCTTTCTGCCCTATTCTTCTCTAAGTGGTACCCTGAGGCAGAGATCTTGTCTGGGAATGGTTTCTGGTAGTCTTAGTCTGTTTTGTGTTGATGTAACAGAATACCTGACGCTGGGTACTTTATAAAGAAAAGGGGTTTATTTAGGTCACAGTTTTGGAGGCTACAAGCCCAATATCAGGCAGCCTCTTCTTCTTGGCTTCTGGGGAGGGTCCTCTGGCTGCATCCCAACATGGCAGAGAAGTGGAAAGGGAAATGGACATATGTAGAAGGGGGCCAGGTTCTTCACTTTACAACAGGCGGCCGTCGAGAACGCTAACTCACTCTGCAAGACCCGCATTAATCCCCTTCAGAGGCAGTGCCCCCATGACCTTCCAATAGAGCCCCTCCTTAAAGGTTCCACTACCTCTCAACACTGCCACACTAGGGACCAAGCTTCCAGCACACAGACCCTTGGGGGACACGCTCAAACCATTTCCAAACCAGAACACTAGACACATGAATTATGGATGAGCCATTGGCTGGGCCTGCAGAAATTCAGGCATTAGAGTCTGAATTATTCAACATTATGTCAAAAGAGAGGACTTGCAGTCTCCCACATTGAATGGAAAAAAGCAACCGCTGGTGGGTACTCCAAAGCAGGCATTTCGGTGGTTCTTGACTTTTCACCCTCTCAAAGGTGCATTATTCCTGTGACTACCAGCCAGCACATAATGGATTCCCAGTAAATATAAAATCCCTTTCTCCAAAGGGTTGTGGCCCCAGATGCGTGTGTATTGAGAACGTTGAAAGCTGTAGTTCCATGGTGCTGAGTGGTTCTCATGGAAACAGAGCTTCTCACGGTGCCTGACTCTGGCTCCCAGTGGAAGGATCATCTCGTTCACAGTGGTTTCCACGCTCTAGCATCACACACGGGAGCCAGTAGGTCTGAGTGGAGCCCCAGGATTTGCATCAACAATGTCTTCATTTGTTTTGTGTTACCAAATACCTGAGGCTGAGAAATTTATAAAGAAAAGAGGTTTATTTATCTTACAGTTCTTCAGATCAAAGAGCATGGTGCTGGCACCTGCTTGGTTTCTAGTGAGGTCCTCACGCTGTGTCAGTTCATGGCAGAAAAGAAGGAAAGTGGGTGCAGGTGGAATAGCACCCATTTGAGAGACTGAGGGGTAGCTGCCTCTTTATGGCAATTCACTCCAGGGGTAAATAACCCAGTTCTCAGAGAGTTAATCCCACAAGAAAAACCCAATCTCTCTTAACAACCTCATTGCCTCTTAGAGGCCCTCACCTCCCTACACCACCACCTTGGGGACCAAGTCTCAACGTGGTGGGGATGAGCCATATTCAAACCTTGCAAATGACAGTCCCCAGAGGACCCTGAAGCCACTGGTCCAGGGACTGCACTTTGAGAAATAGCCACATGTAGAAAAGGAACCAAAAGACTTGAGATCAAAAGTTTAGAAGTACAGAAAGACTTAAGAAGTGTCCCAAAATGAAAGAAAATCAGGATAAATTGAGCCTTCCAGATTCTTAAAACCTGAGAAAAGCCATTTTAGGAGGTGGTGAAGTCCCAGGTCCACACCAAGAGGCGAGAGTCAAATGCCAACCAGAGCAGACCTGCTGGTCACTCAGCTCCATGGAGCCAAGTGGGGAGGGAATCAAAGCCTCCTCAAACACAGTGTGGAAGCTCTGCTTGACATCAGGGTCATCACGGAGACCTACGTAGATCCAGGCAGGGGAGACTCTGGTCTCTGACGTGTGTTGTGTGGCTGACCACTGGGCCCTGGGAAGGGCTGTTTCCCTCCAGCCGCTTCAGCCTCACCAAGTTGTGTCCTTGTCCTCTTGCTGCCGCGTGCTTACAACAAACTGCAGGAGAAAAATATAAAGTTTAAATTAGAAAAATGCAGAATGCAATTGAATTAGAAAAATGCAGAATGCAAGACCTGTTTCCTGGCGTATCCTAGGATGCAGAGTCATTGCTGCCTTGCAGGGAAGATCTCATTTGTGCCCCAACCCCCTCCACTGCCCCAGCACAGTCAGTAATGATCAGGAAATTATACATAACTAAATTTCCATTTTAGAAATACATTAGACCCTGGATATTTAAAAAACTATTAATCCCTGTTGATTTGGCTGTGGTCAACCATGAACGGTGACCACGCCTAGTTAGGCCTAGAGCTAGCTCTAGGACCCATTTCTTCCTTACTGTTTCTTGACAATTTAAATGACATTTTAGGGGGTCAGCTTGAAGAATTTGCCTTATAAAAGGGGTCTTTTGCCTCAATTTTTTTTGTGCTAATAATAACATGGCAAAGCTTGAGAATGATATCGTATAGCTCCTCTTTTCCACAAACACCGACTTTGGAAAATATCCACACATAATGATGTTGATATTGGGGGGGAAAAGGACAGTTCTACTTCTAGTATTTAGACTATGAGTCCCCAAAATGAATTCAACCCTAAAATTGGGATGTGGATAAAGCAGATAGAAGTTGTGTCTGCCCCGTGGGCTCTGCCTCTGTTTCTTTTGTTCTCTCCTTTGTCCCTCTCTAAGGGACAAGGACAATTGTCTCACTCCCTCATCTTTTTTTTTTAAATCATTATTTTTAACTTATAGAGAGGAAATCTTTATTCCATCCATGGTTCTGGAGGTGCCAGGACAAGATTGGGCAGCCAGGCTGATGTGGGCCTCTGTGGAGGGGACTGGCTGGCAATGGCTGGGACTCCCTCACCTCTTCGCTGGTCTCTCTCTGCGCTCGTTCATTCGTTCCCCTGTTTCTGCTTCACAGCAATAACGCCCTGTCTCTAGAGCTTTCCATCAGCAGATCTGCATTTGGTGAACTGCTTCTGTCCCCATTGTTATTATTTCCCCATGCATAAACTCCCATCCTGGGCGAGCTTCTGTTTTGTTTTGTTTTTTAGTTGAACTCATATTTGCTTCTGGTTTTGCTTCATTTGTTTCATTCCTTGGCTTCTCTTTAGAATTCAGTTCCTCAAAGGACTTGTAGACACGCCCTCTCTCCTCCCCTTCCATTCTCCTCCAGCACCCTCCTGGACCCACTGCCACCCAGAGGGGGCTCCCCTTTCACTCAGAGTCAGCCAGCATCCTCTCCGGCCTCTCCTGAAGTCGGCTCCCTGGCCCTCTTCCTTGTACATTTCCACCTTCATCTCACACTTTCTTCCCTTGCCCACTCTCTCTGGCGACGCTGGTCTTCCCAAGATCCCACAAACACGCCAGGCAAACTCAGCTCTCCAACTCCCCCCGGGCCTGCCTGTGGCCGCCTGGCTCCTTCAGGTCTTTGCTCCTATTTCACCTTCTCCATGAAGTTTTTTCCCTCAGTTTTAACCTGTCCTGCCCTCTGCCCTCTGGCCTGGCAATCTCTCTTGTCCTTCCCTGCCATATTTTTCTCCAAAGCCCTGGGCATCTTCTGACCTACCACATTCTGCTTGGCTCATGATCTGGCTCTTCCCCTGCTAGTGTGAGCTCCATGCGGGCAGGTTCGGGGGTCTTTGTTGTGGATTGTATTCCTGGTGCCTGGCATGGAGTAGGGACAGACCGTGTCACTGATGAGAGCAGTCCTTGTGGGAGCCTCTGTCCTTGAGCCAGGTCTGTATGTCCCATCTGGGGCACTAGACGTGGGAGGGGGGTTCTTGGCTCCCTGGCTCCATTGGTGGCTGGGAGCAGACATGGAAAGAGGTTTTGGGGGGACTCTCAAGCCCCACCTCCTTCAGCATGGTCTCCCTGGCCCTCCAGCGCACTGTGAGCTTTCTTCTTTGTCGAGATTTTCTTAGTCCCCTCTGTCTCAACCCAGTACCAGGTCCTGGGTTATCTAATAATCTGTACTGTTCTCTCTCTCTCTCTCTCTCTCTCTCTCTCTCTTGTCTCCCTCTTGCTGGAATCATTGGCTCCTCTGGGCACAGATGGGACCATGCATGTCTTTCTGACCACTGTGCATGACACCTAGCACCCTGTGGAGCAGGCACAAGGGCGTGTGTATGTGAATTACTGATTGAATGATTTGATGGTGGGGATGAGTACAAAGGGCCATTTCAATCAGGCAGAGGTGGAGGTCTCATCCTGGGGGACCTTTCTTCTCTGAATGGTTTCTGAGTGGTTTCTGTCCTTGCCCCTACCTTAGGAGAGCAAGAAGAAGACAGTCCATGCAAAATACTGCAACAAGTTCATCCACGCTGCCTGGAAGGATGGGAGCTTGGTCCACGTCAACATCACCAAGGAGAAGTTCAGGTGGTACAGCGACAGAGTCCACACAGTGCTGGCCCGGATCCGGAGGAGGTTGGTGTGTTCCCAGGAGGTTCACAAGTTCAAAGCCAGCCTCAGCAACTTAGTGAGACCCTGTGTCTAAATAAAATATATAAAAGGGCTGTAGACGTGGCTCAGTGGTTAAGAGCCTCTGGCTTCAATCCCTGGTACCAAAAAAAAAAAAAAAAAAAAGATGAAGTAGCCATTAACACTGTTAAGTCGAGGTGTCTTGTCCCCTGGTTCATGATGGCCTTGCTGAAAGCAAGGGGACGTCTGTGGATTCCGGTTCCATCCTGCCTTGGTGCCGGTGCAGGTTCTTATGAAGAGCAGAGGTGTGGCTCACAGTGGTCATACTTCACGTCCCTGCAGGAGGCTATGCCCTGGGTTTGGGGGGCCATAGGTATATTGCAGACCACATTTCCCTTGCCTTTGACTCTTGAATGTTCTCTTTCAAAAGCATTTCATTGTACCTGTTGCAACGTTGGGCAATCTTAGAAAGCAGCTGAAACATGTATATAAAAATCAACAAAAAGTAACTTCCTGTCATCCCTCTCGGTGTGGGTGGGTTCTTAAAATCTGATGGTGTTCATGCTGCAGCCCCAGGCCCCCACCCCCACCCCCAGAGGATGATCTGCCTGAATGCCTTCGCCTTCCAGGGAACAGGGGACAGTGTTAGACCCCGAAGACCAAATGCATTTAGACGCGTGGGGTCTGAGATCTGAGGGAGCTGGATTGTAATCTCAGCTCTGCCACTTGCTGTGTGACCCTAGAGGAGTTAGTTAATGTCTTCGGGTATCGGGTTCCTCATTTATCAAGTGGGGACAGTAATGCCATTCATAAATTTGTTCTATGGATTAGTTAAGATGCTAAATCTAATGAGTTTTAACCAGTACCAGCCTGCAATAGCCACTTGAACACGAGATGCCTCCCTCCTCCTGTGCTTTCTGTTAGGCACCCTTAGGCTGCAGGAACCCACCTACCGGGCCTTCACCCCCAGAGCGCAGCCTTTCAAAACCCAGGCCGCGGTGGATCACTCCTACCCAGCAGCCCCATGTCTGCAGCTGCCTCTGCTCAGGGTCTGGAGCTGACTGCCTGCAGGGAGTAGCCTGGATTGCAGATCTGGGAGGGATACCACCAGTCCGCCTCTAGGTCCCTTTGTCCTTCTCCTCCCCACAGATGTCAAGGATTGTTGGGAAGTTCTTTCTTCCTCTACTTTCTGGAAGATATTGTGAAGACTGGGTATCGTCTTCCTTGTACATGTTTGGCAGAATTTGCTCCTGAAGCCGTCTGAGCTGGGAGTTTTCTTCTCTGTGAGAAGGTTTTAAAGGAAGCATTCCATTTCTTTAAATGCACATGGACCTGATGTTGACAACTGAGGTCACTTTATTTTCTAATATGCCCGGCTGAAGGTTATCCATTTTGTTGATCTTTTCAAAGAACCAGCCTTTTGTTTTCACTGATTTTATGTGTATCTATACACACACGCACACACACATATGTACACACATATACACACATACATATACACATAAAATATATAAAATTATATGTAATGTAAAATATAACATGTATTATGATAACATATATTATGTAGTATTGTATCATGTATAATATATAATATATTGTGTATAAAATATTCCATTGAATTCTACTCTTTATTAGTTCCTTTTTTCTCCTTGAGTTTGTTTCTTAAAATAGATTCTTAGATCCCTGATTTAAGACCTTTATTTCTTTATTATTTACAGAACAAGTTTTTGATTTTATAAATCTCCCTCTGGATACTTCTGTAGTTGCTGCTCATAGATTTTGATATGTTGTATTTCATTTTCTTTTCTTTCTTTCTTTTTTTTTTTTTTTTTGTACTAGGATTGAACCCAGGGCTCTTAACCACTGAGCCATATCCCCAGCCCTTTTTATTTTTATTTTATATATATTTTTTGAGACAGGGTCTTGCTAAGTTGCTGAGACTGGCTTTGAACTTGTGATCTTCCTGCCTCAGCCTCCTGAGCTGCTGGGATGTACTTCATTTTCAGCCTCTTCAGAATGTTTGCTGATTTCTCCTGTCATTACTTCTTTGGCCAACGGGGTATTTATAAATGTGTTGTTTACTTTCCAAACCTTTGTGGATTTTCCTTATGGTTTTTTTTTTATTATTGATTTCCATATTAATTTCACTGTAGGCAGAGAAATGCTGTATGATTTCGACTCCTATACATTTATTGGGACCTGTTTTGGTGAGCTGGAATATGAAAAAAAAAAAAAAGTTCTGCTTCTGTTGGGTGGAGTGTGCTGTAAACATCACTGAACTGGAATTGGGCAGCCGTGTTGTTCAGGGGCTTCCATATTGTACTGATCTTCTCTTTGTTCTATAAATTATTGAGAAAACAGGGTTGAAATCTCCAACTGTAATTTTGGATTCACCCACTCCTTTCATTTCTGTCCATACTTTTCCTACCTTGAGGCTCTGTTAGTGGGCCTAGCATCTTGAGGATTGTTAAATTCTTTTGGATTGAACCCGGAGTCCCTTAACACTGAGCCACATCCCTGGCCCTTATATTTTATGAAGAGACACGGTCTGGCTGAGCTGCTTAGGGCCTCACTGAGTTGCTGAGGCTGGCTTTGAACTTGTGATCCTCCTGCCTCAGCCTCCTGAGCTGCTGGGTTACAGGCATGCGCCACCTCACCCACTCCAGCTTGCTTTTGATTATTGTCTACATAGTTTGTCTTCTTTCCTATTCCTTTACCTTTAACTGTCTGTCTTATGTTTACCTGGGTTTCTTATAGACAGAATATGTATGAATATCATTTTTAAATAAGTCTGGAAAGTTTTGCCTTTGAACTGGAGTGTTGTGATCATTTACATTTAATTTGATTAGTGATTTGGTTGGATTTAAATCAGGCATCTTGCTATTTTCTGTTTGTTCCTTTTCTTCTTCTTCCTCTTCCTCCTCCTCCTCCTCCTCTTCTTCTTTTTTTTTCTTTTCTTTTGTTTATTTTTGTGGTTCCATTTTTATCTCCACTATTATCTTACTAACCCATCTCTTTGTTTTGATACCTATAAATAGTTGGCATTTACAATACAATATGCATTCTTAATTTATCACAGTCTGTCTTCAGATAACATTACACTACTTCATGTATAAGAATCTTGCAACTTTCACTTCCCTCTTCTTTGATTCTTTTTTTCTTCCCGGTGCTGGGGATTGAACCCAGGGCCTCACACTTGCCAGGCAAGAGCTCTATCCCTGAGCTATGTCCTCAGCCCCTTCTATACTTTACTTCTGCAAGTGGTATAAACCCCACAATGCTTTACAAATGGCCCACTGTCTTCTAACTGGATTAAATATCCGAATACATATATTTTACATTTATCCACATACTTGGATATTTCTGTTGCTCTGTTTTCCTTCCTTTGGATCCAGAATCTGCTTGGCGTCATTTTATTTCTTCCTGAAGGAATTCCATTAGCACATTTCCTGGAGTGTGAGTGATGAATCTTCTGCTAGTGGTGAGTTGTCTCAGCTGTTTAAGTCTGAAAAACACTCAGATTTACCTTTACATTTTGAAAGACAATTTTGCTAAATACAGACTTCTAGCTTTAAAATTTATCTTTTGTCACTTTAAAAATCTCCCTCTCTTGTCTCCTGGCTTGGCTCACATGATTTATGATTAGAAGGCTCTTGCTATTCTCGGGTCTCTTCCTCTCCATGTAAAATGTACTTTTCTGTCGCCGGCTGCTTGCGCGATTTTTCTCTTTGTCACTGGATTTCATCAGTTTTGTTATGATGTACTCTGGCGTGGTTTTCTTCATGTCCCTTCTCTTTGGGTTATTTGATCCTCTTGGATCTGTAGGTATATTGTTTCAATCGAAATCAGAAGCATTTTGACCATATTTCTTCTTTTGTTTTTAATTGCTTTTATTTTTTAAATGCATGACAGCAGAATGCATCACAATTCTTATTACACATATAGAACACAATTTTGTATATAAAGCATATTCACACCAATTCATGTCTTCATACATGTACTTTGGATAATGATGTCCATCACATTCCACCATCATTGCTAACCCTCTGCCCCCTCTTTTCCCCTCCCACCCCTCTGCCCTATCTAGAGTTCATCTATTCCTCCTATGCTCTCCATCCCTACCCCACTATGGGTCAGTCACCTTATATCAGAGAAAACACTCAGCATTTGTTTTATGGGGGATCGGCTAACTTTACTTAGCATTATCTTCTCCAATTGCATCCATTTATCTGCAAATGCCATGATTTTATTCTCTTTTATTGCTGAGTAATATTCCATTGTGTATATATGCCACATTTTTTTGATATTTATTTTTTAGTTGTAGTTGGACACAACACCTTTATTTCACTTGTTTATTTTTGTATGTGGTGCTGAGGATCGAACCCAGGGTCTAGCACATGCGAGGCAAGCGCTCTACCGCTGAGCCACAACCCTAGCCCCTATGCCACATTTTTTAATCCATTCATCTATTGAAGGGCATTTAGGTTGGTTCCACAGTTTAGCTATTGTGAGTTGTGCTCGCATGATTTATGATTAGAAGGCTCTTGCTATTCTCGGGTCTCTTCCCGATGTGGCTGTGTCCCAGTAGTACGCTGTTTTTAACTCCTTTGGGTAGAGACTGAGGAGAGGGATAGCTGGGTCAAATGGTGGTTCCATTCCAAGTTTTCCAAGGAATCTCCACACTGCTTTCCATATTGGCTGCACCAGTTTGCAGTCCCACCAGCAATGTATGAGTGTGCCTTTTCCCCCACATCCTCAGCAACACTTATGTTGTTTGTCTTCATAATTTTTGTCATTCTGACTGGAGTGAGATAGTATGTTAGAGTAGTTTTGATTTGCATTTCTCTAATTGCTAGAGATGATGAACATTTTTTCATATATTTGTTGATTGAATATCCTCTTCTGATAAGTGTCTGTTCATATCCTTGGCCCATTTATTGGTTGAATTATTTGTATTTTTGGTGTTTAGCTTTTTGAGTTCTTTATATCCCCTAGAGATTAGTGCTCTGTCTGATGTGTGAGGGGTAAAAATTTGCTCCCAAGATGTAGGCTCTCTGTTCACCTCACTGATTGTTTATTTTGCTGAGAAGAAACTTTTTAGTTTGAGTCCATTCCATTTATTGATTCTTGGTTTTAATTCTTGAGCTATAGGAGTCTTATTAAGGAAGTTGGGACCCAATCCCACATGATGAAGATTAGGGCCTACTTTTTCTTCTATTAGACGCAGCATCTCTGGTCTAATGCCTAGGTCCTTGATCCACTTTGAGTTTTGTGCATGGTGAGAGAGAGGGTTTAATTTCATTTTGTTGCATATGGATTTCCAGTTTTCCCAGCACCATTTGTTGAAAAGGCTATCTTTTCTCGAATGTATGTTTTTGGCACCTTTGACTAATATAAGATAATTGTAATTTTGTGGGTTAGTCTCTGTGTCCTCTATTCTCCACCATTGGTCTACCAGTCTGTTTTGGTGCCAGTACCATGATGTTTTTGTTACTATTGCTCTGTAGTATAGTTTAAGGTCTGGTATACTGATCCCACCTGCTACACTCTTCCTACTACGGATTGCTTTAGCTATTCTGGGTCTCTGATTTTTCCAGATGAATTTCATGATTGCTTTTTTTTATTTCTATGAGGAATGCCATTAGGATTTTGATTGGAATTGCATTAAATCTGTATAGTGCTTTTGGTAATATGGTCATTTTAATAATATTAATTCTGCCTATCCAAGAGCAAGGTAGATCTTTTCATCTTCTAAGGTCTTCTTTGATTTCTTTCTTTAGGATTCTGTAGTTTTCATTGTATAGAACTTTTATCTCTTTCATTAAGTTGATTCCCAAGTATATTATTTTATTTTTTGATTCTAAAATGGGGTAGTTTTCCTCATTTCCCTCTAGGAGGATTTGTCACTGATATACAGAAATGCCTTTGATTTATGGTATTGATTTTATAACCTGCTACTTTGCTGAATTAATTTACTAGTTCTAGAAGTTTTCTGGTGGAGCTTTTTGGGTCTTCTAGGTATAAAATCATATTGTCAGCAAATAGTGCTAATTTAAGTTCTTCTTTTCCTATACGTATCCCTTTAATTTCTTTCGTCTAATTGCTCTGGTAGTGTTTCAAGGACTATATTAAATAGAAGTGATGAAAGAGGGCATCCCTGTCTTCTTCCAGTTTTTAGAGGGAATGCCTTCAATTTTTCTCCATTTAGAATGATGTTGGCCTGGGGCTTAGCGTAGATAGCCTTTATGATGTTGAGATATGTTCCTGTTATCCCTAGTTTTTCCAGTATTTTGAACATGAAGGAGTGCTGTATTTTGTCAAATGCTTTTTCTGCATCTATTGAGATGATTGTATGATTCTCATCTTTGAGTCTATTGATGTGATGAATTACATTTCTTGATTTCCCTATGTTGAACCAACCTTGCATACCTGGGATGAATACCACTTGATCATGGTGCACAATCTTTTTGTTATGTTTTTGTATTCAATTTGCCAGGATTTTATAATTTTTGCATCTATGTTCATTAGAGATATTGGTCTAAAGTTTTCTTTCTTTGATGTGTCTTTGCCTGGTTTTGGAATCAGGGTGATATTGGCCTCATAGAATGAGTTTGGAAGTGCTGCCTCTTTTTTTATTTCCTGAAATAAATTGAAGAGTATTGATATTAGTTCTTCTTTAAAGGTCCTGTAGAACTCGTCTGTTCCTGGGCTTTTCTTGGTGGGTAGGCTTCTGATGGTGTCTTCTATATCATCACTTGATATTGGTCTGCTTAAATTGTGTAGATCTTCCTGATTCAATCTGGGCAAGTCGTATGACTTAAGAACTTCGTCAATGCCTTCAATACCTTCTATTTTATTGGAATATGTTTTCAAAACAATTTCTAATTATCCTCTGTATTTCTGTAGTGTCTATTGTGATATTACCTTTTTCATCATGTATGCTGGTAATTTGAGTTCTCTCTCTCTCCCTCTCTTCATAGCATAGCTAAGAGCCTGTCAATTTCACTTATTTTTTCAAAGAACCAACTTTTTTGCCAATTTTTTCAATTGTTGTTTTGTTTTGATTTCATTGATTTCAGCTCTAATTTCAATTATTTCTTGCTTTATACTGACTTTGCTGTTGATTTGTTTTTCTTTTTCTAGGGCTTTGAGATGTAAAGTAAGGTCATTTATTTGTTGACTTTTTCTTCTTTTAAGGAATGAACTCCATGCAATGAACTTTCCTCTTAGAACTGCTTTCATAGTGTCCCAGAGATTTCCATATGTTGTGTTTATGTTCTTATTTACCTCTAAGAATTTTTTAATCTCCTCTTTGATGTCTTCTGCAACCTATTGTTCATTCAGTAGCATATTTTTTAGTCACCAGGTGTTGGAGTAATTTTTATTTTTTGTTTTGTCATTGATTTCCAATTTCATTCCATTATGCTCTGATAAAATACATGGTAGTATCTCTACTTTTTTGTATTTTCTAAGAGTTGCTTTGTGGCATAGTATATGGTCTATTTTAGAGAAGGATCCATGTGCTGCTAAGAAGAAAGTGTATTTGCTTGATGCGGGTGGAAATATTCTATATATGTCAGTTAAGTCTAAGTTTTTGATCTTATTATTGAGTTCTGTAGTTTCTTTATTCAACTTTTGTTTCAAAGATCTATCCAGTGGTGAGAGAGTTGTGTTAAAGTAACCCATGATTATTATGTTGTGATCCATTTGACTCTTGAACTTGAGAAGAGTTTGTTTGATGAACATAGCTGCACCATTGTTTGGGGCATATATACTTATGATTGTCATGTCTTGTTGGTGTATGGGTCCCTTGAGCAGTATGTAATGTCCATATTTATCCCTTTTGATTGACTTTGCTTGAAGTCTACTTTATTTCATATGAGAATGGAAACCCCTGCTTGCTTCCACAGTCCATGTGAGTGGTATGATTTGTCCCAACCTTTCATCTTCAGTCTGTGTATGTCTTTTCCTATCAGATGAGTCTCCTGGAGGCAGCATATTGTTGGGTCTTTTTTAATCCAATCTGCTAGCCTATGCCTTTTGATTGGTGAGTTTAAGCCATTAACATTTAGGGTTACTATTGAGACATGGTTTGTATTCTCAGCCATATTTGTTTATTTTTGTTATGTAACTTGACTTGGTGTATTTTCTCCTTTGATTAGTTTTTCCTTTAGTGTAATACCTCCCTCTGCTGATTTTCATTGTTGTTTTTTGTTTCCTCTTCATGGAATATTTTTCCAAAGATGTTTTGTAGTGTTGGTTTTCTATCTATAAGGTTTTTTTTAAACTTTTGTTTATCATTTCATCTTTAAGCCTAAAGCTTAACTTTTCTGGATACAAGATTCTTGGTTGGTACTCGTTATCTTTCAGAGTTTGATATATGTTTTTCCAGGATCTTCTATCTTTTAGGGTCTGTGTTGAAAAATCTGCTGTTATCCTAATTGGTTTTCTCCTATGTGTAATCTGATTCCTTTCTCTTGTGGCTTTTAAAATTCTCTCCTTATTCTGTATGTTGGGCATTTTCATTATGTGCCTTGGTGTGGGTCTTGTGATTTTAAACATTTGGCATCCTGTAGGCTTCTTGAATTTGGATTTCTAATTCATTCTTCATGTTTGGAAAGTTTTCTTATATTATTTCATTGAATAGATTGTTCATCCCTTTGGTTTGGACCTCTAGGCCTTCCTCTATCCCAATAACTCTTAAATTTGGTCTTTTTATGCTATCTATAGTTCTTGAATATTCTGCTCATGGTTTCTTACCATTATCATTGTGTGGTCTATGTTCTTTTCAAGATTATATATTTTGTCTTCATTGTCTGATGTCCTATCTTCCAAGTGGTCTACTCTGTTGGTGATGCTTTCGTCTGAGCTTTTAATTTGGTTTATTGTTTCTTTCATTTCAAGGATTTGTATTTGGTTTTTTTTTTTTTTTTTTTTTTTTTAGAACCTCTATCTCCCTGTTGAGGTGATCTTTTGCTTCCTGGATTTGTCTATGTAGCTCCTTGTCGAAGTGATCTTTTACTATCTGTATTTGCTCTCTTATATCTTCCTTGAGTTCACAGAACATTTTAACCATGTACATCCTGAAGTCTTTCTCTGTCATTTTTTCTTCCGTGACTGCCAATAATTCTAATGATGTGGTGTCTTGATTTGTTTGGGGCACTTTCTTCCCTTGTCTTTTCATGTTGCATATACAACACTTCTATAATATATTATTCAGATGACTCAGTCCTCAAAGTCCTATTTCATGCAAAGTTCTTGGTTTCACATATGTTGGGGATATGAGGGCCGAAGGATAGAGGGGTAGAAGAGAACAAACAAACAAAAAACTTGAAGGGAGACGCCAGGATTGTAGCTAGCTTTAGAAATCCGTAACTTTTCTGCTTCTCTTCTCATCCAGTAGGTGGGGTCCTCTGTTGTAAGCTGGTGTCTCTGCCCTCCGGAGGGTGGAGGTAACCAAGGTGGGAAGACTGGTCCTGGTGCAGGGTGCCTGGATGCCGGGAGTGGTACCCACCAGTCCCTGCAGAAAGTCTGCACCTCACAGGTCTCTTTTTGGGACCACTCGCTCCTATGACGTGAGCACCCTGTACTATCTCCCTCTCTTGTCTGGAGATTTCCCAGTTCCTGGTCTCTCCTCTCCCCTAGCAATCAGTTCCCAATTGAGGACACTCTCACCCCGGAGCTCTCGTGGGAGGCTCCCTGGTCGCACTGCACACCTGTGTTGGGCACCTACTATGTTGGTTTTCCGCTGCTGGGGAGGGGGTAAGGTTGCAAACCTGGTACCTGGCCGCTGGAGATCCGATCTGGGAGCTGCCCCCACCTAATATGCTAGAATGTTCAATCAAGATGGCGGCAGTCTGCTATCAGCACCCGGGTGTCTGGTGAGGTGGGAGGAGCCTGGTGAGGTGGGGGGAGCGGGGCGATGGCATTGTGCTGTGGGTAGGTAGCAGCTGAGTGACTTGCGTGGGAGTGGAGTGAAGTCTTGGCGACCTGCAGATGTGTTCATGGGTGATTCTGCTAAGGTGCTTGCAGAGCCTTGCGTGGGGTCACAGAACTGGTGATATCTGCGGCTATTTCTTTGAAAAAAATCTTTCCCTGATCTTTCTTCTCCAACTTTTAATGTATTGTTAATATTTTGCTGCATATTTTTCATTTCAGATATTGTGTCCCTCTGGAAATTCCACTTGGATCTTTTTTATGTCTTCCATTTCTCTATTTCTGTTCCTTCTTCTCCTTCTTGAACACATGAATTACATCTCTAATGGTGTGTAGCCAATTCCATTGGGTATGATCTTTTGGGGGTCTGTTTCTATTGATCACTTTTTCTTCTATCATGAATCATATATTCTGTTTCTTTGTTCTGTTAATTTTTTATTGGATACCAGAAATTTTGAACTATACCTTGTTGGGAGCTGGATTTCATGAGTTTGTTATTGTTTGTTTGTTTTGTTTTGTTTCTTGGTACCAGGGATTGAGCCCAGGGATGCTTAACCACTGAGCCACATCCCCAGCCCTTTTTATTTTTTATCTTGAGACAGTCTCCCTCAATTGCTTAGGGCCTTGCTAATTTGCTGAGGCTGGTTTTGATCCTCCTGCCTCAACCTCCCGAGTCAGAGATTACAGGCAAGTGCCACAATGCCTGGCCACTGTATTTTTATGTCTGTTCTGTGATGTGGTTCAGTTACTTGGAATCAGCAAGACCCCAAGTTTCGTTAGCATAGGTCCACAGTTTATTCCAGGGCTCATTTAGTCCTGTGACAAGCTAATGCCCTTTGAGGGCTCCCCTTGATTCTCCCTGCATTAAGGAGGTATAAACGGCCCCTCTGTTGGTTGAAAGGTGCTTTCTTCCTAACCTGTGTGAGCTCTGAGGAGTTGGGCCACTTCCTCCTTCCCAGTGATTGGTTCCCTGGCTTCAGTAGTTCCTTCCCCAGCTCTTAGTCAAAATCTGGAGGGCACTTTTCTGCAGATCTCTGGAGCATGTTTCTCTCTGTCTCTCTCCATGACCTCAACGCTCTCCCTCTTTCTAAGCTTCTGTGCAGTGACGGCCTCTTCAATATTTCTCCCTTCAGATTCTGGTTGCTTAGGTCTTACTGAACTCTGAACTGTTTCAGGTCTTTTCTCTCCCTTCCTTCCCTAATCCTAACCCTTCAGGTTTTCCTGGCAGCCTTGAACTTCAGTAACATCCCATGAGGGGCTACAATAGCAGTCCCACTCACACAGCCACCTGGGACTTGGTTGTTACGGGTCCCTGAGCTGCCTGATACTGTCCATAAGCTCCTTAGAAACATCAGGCATGTTCTGCTCTACCATCTTGATGGTAGTTAGCAGGACTAGAAGAACAAATGGTCTGAATTCATAGCTGAGGTTCCCAGCTGAGGTGACTAGTAGTAATTTCCTCTTGGCTTTAGCTCCCACGTTGGGTTTAGTTTTCTTTCTACTGATTTCTTAGTTCTGTTTTACTTGGATGGATGAGGGTCAGTGGAGGGGGTTGGAAAGGAAGCTGGCCCAAATGGAGGATTTTCTACAGAAAAACTTTAAAGAATCCATTCACTGAAGATTAGGTGTAGGCAATGTATCCCACAGCTCTGGCCACTGAAGAGCATCATTCCATTGTAAGGAAGATGATCTCGTGGCCTGCCGGCTCTGACCATTCTTTTTGAAACTTTTTCCCGCCTAGGATTAAATGGCTAGAGGATGGGAGCCAAATCCTCTTTGGAAAGGTGCGTGAGGATTGCGTCTACGTCCTCATCGATACGTCTCACTCCATGAAGAGCAAACTGGACTTGGTGAAGGACAAGATCATTCAGCTTATACAGGTCAGAGGGTGTGGTCAGGTCTGTGCATTCAGGGCCTGTGTGTTGCAAATGCATTTGCACCAACCACCGTCCAATGGCCACCAGCAGGGGACAGGGAGGTTTTACACCCCATGAGGATGCCAGTTCAAAAAAGGATCCCCTTTGCCCATTAGAGAATCCTCAGTTCCCCTTTGAAGCAGACCTGTCCTCTATTGGGTCCTTTCAGCCTCCTGTGGGTTACTGAAGGGAGAGCCTATAGCCACTGCTTCAGGCTTTCTCTATCCTGAATCTGTGATACATCGAAAGCTCTAGAAAGCTCTGTTGTTTCCCAGATATTTATTATATTAGCCTTTTTATTTTAATTTCCAGCATTTATTATGAATGAGTGTGTCCCAGGGTAGATTCATGGGAGGATACATGAGGCTGATGAATAGAAGCTCCCACTTCTGACTCTGCCTGCGCTGGCCACGGGTTGTCTGACCTGAAGCAGGTCCTGACCTCAATTTCCATGTCTATGAGTGTGTATGATCATGCTCACAGGGTCTGTTGTATTAGCTACAGAAATAATAGTGGGGAGTGTTTGAAAATAATTAATTAATTAATTAATTAATATAATAATTATCATATTTATATTATTGTATTTATTATAATAATAATAAATAAATAAATTCAGCTTTTGATCTGACCAAGCTGCGTGGGAGAATGATGGACAGAGAAAAGGCAAGTCAATAATCTGTAACTGAAAAATGGTTTTTCCCAAAAGATGGTGATCAAAATGATGAAATCATTTCAGGTTTCTTTTTTTTTTTTTTAAGAACATTATATTCAGTGTGCACATTTAGCATACCATTAATATCAATATTAAAGTCAATATTTAATGCCACATTATATGTATAAACGTATACATATTTGTGACATCTATAATAAACATTCATACCTTCTTATATACATTTGGAAGGGTCTTGGCATTCAAACTATGTATAGATTTTATTTAAATGCCTTTTGTACCAGAAAAGATTTTTTCTGTTGAACATAATTTTTAAGCTTCTAGAACTGAAAATAGATATTCTAGTGATTAAATATATTAGGCTAAGAGCTGCCCTGAGCTTTTCTTACATTTGAGTGGTTTTATGGTTAAGTAATAATTGTCTCTTACAGGAACAGCTGAAATACAAAAGTAAATTCAATTTTGTGACTTTTGATGGTCAGGCAGTTGCTTGGCGGGAAAAACTTGCTGAAATCAATGAAGATAATTTGAAAGCAGCTCAGTCCTGGATTAGAGACATTCAGGTAAAATAGAGATGAAATCTTGGTGAACAAGCCTGAGTTTTTTCAAATGTGTACTGAATTTATTCACAGGATAGGAATTCTTCTTCTTCTCCTTTTTTTTTTTTTTTCCTTGGTACTGGAGATTGAACCCAGGGGCACTTAACCACTGAGTCACATCCTCAGTCCTTTTTATATTTTATTTTGAGACAATTGCTTAGGGCCTAAATTGCTGAGCCTGGCCTCAAACTTGTAATCCTCCTGCCTCAGCTTCCTGAGCTGTGGGGATTACAGCGTGTTGCCCCCTGCCTGGCTGGATAAAAATTCTTGAGAAACATTTTGAGCTATAGGATGGCAGTACTTTCACATAGACATTCATTTTGTTTGTAAAGGTCACGTTAATTTCATCTCAACAGCTAATATCTTAAGGTTTAGATAAGTCTCTATTCACAGAACAGCCATCCTTCAGTATCCACCGGGGATTGGTTCCAGGACCCCACGCACCCACCCACCACACACACACACAAGGATACCCAAATTCCATGGATGCTCAAGTCCTTACAAAAAATGACATCGTATTTGCATAGGATCTGTGCATAGCCACCAGCCTACTTTAAATCACCTCTGGATGATGATGCCTAATACACTGCAAATGCTACTAAATAGTTATTGTATTAGGGAATAGCAACGAGAAAGTAGTCTTCTTTGTACAGTACGGACTCAGTCCCCCCCCCCCCCCATTTTCCATCTGTGGTTGGTTGCATCCTTGGAGACTCGTGGATACCAAGGGCTGGCCGAGCTGTTTCCTGATGGGTCCTTGGCTCAGGTCTCAGACACTTAATGAAAACAACTGTCAAAAAATAACATTTTTTTTTGTTCTCAGTTGTTCATTTCTGTCTCATGGGACACTTCATTATCATTTCGAAGGATCTATGGCAGATCTTCACCATGAACTTTGTTCAGGAGAAATGAACTTGTGGAGATGGGCAGTACAGTCTGGGTGTGCAGGGCTGAGAGCTAGAGGAGGAGGAGGCCAGCAGGACACAGGGAGAGGGCGACAGCGTCCCTGCGGATCCGCGTTTCCTTTGCAGACCTTGAGAGCTGCTGGTCTTGGTGTTTCCCATTCAGGAGGAATTTCCTTTCCCTACATCCTTCAACTAGAACTTGTTTTGATTTTAAAAGTTCTACAGAACCACGTGGCATGCCAGATACTTGAAAGACACTAAAATCGAAACCGAGTTGTTAAAAAGTTAAATATCACAAACATCTTTAGAGTTGGCTAGAGTCCCCGCTTTGACAGGAGGGCCACAAATGGACAGCAGCAGACCTCCCTAAATCTCCCTAAATTTCCCTAAATCTGATGCCAAGATGCATCAGGGTTCCCTTGGGATTTGAATTTTTTAAATGAGAAAAGGAGGAGGAAGATGAGGAGGGGAAAATATGTTCTAGTGTGTTCTAAAAGAAATGATAATACTGATAAGTTTGGGGGTTTTTTGTACTAGGGATTGAACCCAGGGGCACTTAGCCACTGAGCCACATCCCAAGTCCTTTTAAATTTTTTTATTATTTAGAGACAGAATCTCACTGAGTTGCTTCAGGCCTAACTAAGTTGCTGAGGCTGGCTTTGAACTTGCAGTCCTCCTGCCTCAGCCTCCCGAACCTGTAAGATTTTGACCTGACTGGCCACCTTATCCTGGGAAAGAGTCTGAGGCTCATGCCCAACTTGTTTAATTTCCAGAAAGAATCAAGGAAGCTACTTATGATGACACATGTTCTCTCTTACAAACTATAGGAAATATCTTGTTCATTCAGAACCCATTATTTTTTAGGGTTACGATAACAAAATATTATGTATGTAATCTCAGAGGATAAATAATGAACAAACTCAATCATCTATTTAGATTTTAGTCCTTTGGCCAAAACCATAATTATAATTGTTTTGGGAGAGCATAGTTCTGCTATCTTTAAAAATCTGCATTGCTGCTCCTTGCCTGGTTACTGAGTGTCCAAAATTCATTTTTAAGATGACCAATGCAAAAGAAAATGTGATATGTATACATAATAAATATGACATGGCCCTAAAAATATTATTTGCAACAACATTACGCAAAGAAAACATTACATGAAGAGAAACAATCTAGTACAGGAACACAAATTCTGCATGATCTCATGCATAGGTGACATTGAAAAATGTTGAACTCATAGACACAATAGGTGGTTATCAGGGCCTGGGTGTGGGGGACAAGGAAGAGGGAAAGGTTAGTGAGGTGGTGAGTAAAGTTTCAGTTAGACAGGAAGAATAAGACCTAGAGATCTATTCCACAGCATGGTAACTATAGTTAATAAGAACATGGACTGGAAAACTGCTTAGGGAGTAGACTTTGAATGTTCTCATGATTAGGAAAAACAAGTTAATGGATATGTCAATCAGTTTGATCTAATCATTTCTCAGTGTATACACATATCAAAGCATCATGTCACAGACCATTAGTATATTTAATTATTACCAATAAAAATAAATGAAAACAATAGTAATAGAGATGACCAAATTCTCCTGTTATTCTTTGCTAGTTTGTCTAGTAATCGACTATGTACACCCAGGACACCACTCCTGGTGTCCTGTACCTGCTCTGGGCTGGTCTTGTGGAACAGTGGACACAGCCATTCTGAAGTCCACAGAGGGGAAGCCTGGGTCAGCACCCGCTGGGTAGCTGAGGGTGAGGCCTGGTGAGAGGGAATTGGAATAGCAGGTACGAAACAGGCACCTTGACCATCTCCCTAGGGTCCTGTCCAACTGGCTTGCTCCCAGCTCTCCACCATCTTTTCAACATGGCCCACCAATGGCTTGTCAACCAAGGACTAATGAAACTGGACACGAAAGGAGAAGTTGTTCTAATGACCCTCTGAGCTCTATTTCTGCAGCCCAAATCCTGCACAAAGGTTTAGTTTTGTTTTAAATTTGAAATTTGAAATGATTTTTACAATATTTGCCAAAAAACAGTACAGTATTCCAGAGCCTTTCTCCTAACTTTCCCTAACATGAACACCTGACGTGGCCGTGGTTATTTACCAAACCTAAGAAATTCACATTGACACTATTAAGGAAAACACAGGCTTCAGAGTCCTGTGAATGTCCCTTCTGTGTGTCAGGATCTCACATTACATTCAGTTGCAATGTCTCCTGTCTTCTTCAGTTGGTGACAGTTCTTCTGTCTTTCCTTGTCTTCCATAATCTTGACACTTTTGAAGAATTCTCATGAGATATTTTGTAGAATGTCCTGCAGTTTGGTTGGTCTGATGCTTTCTCACAATGAGATTAGGGTTATGGATTTTGAAGAAGAATCTCACCAAGCCATCTGCCTTTCCCAGCATGGTACCCAGGCACATGGGATGTCAAAATGTTGACATTGACCATTTCACTAAGGTGGTTGATTCACTAAGGTGGTTTTTCCCCTGTAAGATTAGGATGCCCTCTTGGATCACTCTTATTCAATATGAAAGTCCTAGCTATTGCATTGATGCAAGAAAAAGAGATAAAAGCTATACAGAAAATCATTTCTAATCATAGATAATATGATTGAAAATCCTAAGTAATCTATCACAAATCTCTTAGAACAAGTGAGTTTAGTAAGGCTGAAAGATGCAATGTCATCATACAAATATCAATTGTAATAAAACAAAATTTAAAAATTAAAAGTACCATTTATGATAGTAACAAAAAGACCTAAATAAGTGAAGAGGTAGAGACAGGGTTAAAATGTCAGCTCTCCTGAATTTGGCCTATGGGCTTAATGCTATCCCAATCAAAATCCTAGCACATTTGTTTTTTGTAGATTTCAACAATTGATTCCAAAATTTATAAGGCAGGTCCAAGAAACTAGAATAGCTAAAAATTTTTGAAGAGAAGAAAGAGGATTTGTGACAGGTGATTTCAAGACTTAGTATAAAGTTATAGTAATAAAGACAGCGTGATGTTGGCAAAAGAAGAAACACCTCATTGGATGAAATAGAAAAGACTCCCCCAGGTAGATCTGTCCCTTGCCTTACTGGGGATTGGTCCATAGAAGTTACAAATAGGCAAGTAGGTCCATTACTAATTAACCTGTGGCTCCAAATTGGAGCCAGAGGTTATCAATGTGAACTCACAGTGTATTTAATGTAGATACAGGTAAATAGATACAGAAATCCAGATGTTTATAGATCCTGGTTTTATATATGAGAGGAAGGATAGGAAATATTATAAATAATTTCATGCCCTTAAAATCAACAACTTGATTATATATATATATATATATATATATATATATATATATATATATATATATAATCTCCCCACCCCCACCCTCAGTCATTTCTTTCCACTGAGAAGGTCTGAAAGTAATGAAACAATCCAGTAGCAACAAGCACATCAAGTACCATGATCTTGGTTTCTAAATATTGTTACCGCTGTTGACCGGTGACGAGTCCTTGCTTCCCCAATGTTGAAGAATAACACCAAAGAAGCACGCTGAGGCAAGGTCAGAGTAGAAATTAGAAGTTTATTAAAGGACAGCAGAAAAGACTTCTCCTGGAGGAAGAAGGGGACCCAAGAGGTGGAATCCGTGGAAGTGCGGTTGTCTCCCCTTTTTATAGTTTTGCTGATGAAGGGGGAAGGGTTGGGACACAGGTGGGCCAAACAAGTAATCTGGGCAGGAAGGACTTCATTATCACTTCTTTGGGATGGGCTATCTCCAAATCTGTTGGGGGCTGTTATGGGGTGGACTTTGTCCTAGGGCCTTTCTGGGACTTCATTAACATTCCATGAGTTGTCCTGGGTTTCCCCGGAATCATTCTCAGCATGGCCTCCATTTTAGATTTCACTCGGTGTTAGACCCGATTTATCTAACTACACTGACTACCTAACTTTAAATCTGGCTTCATTCCCCCCTCTAATTTGGGAACTCCTTACTGCTGTAAGGAAAGGGGGCGAAGATCCTTCTGGCTTCTTCAGGCTGAAAAGAGACCGTGTGGGGCAAGCAGTTTGGAGTCCCCTTTAAAAATCGGGTCTATCAAGTGGTCTATGATAAAAGTCCGATTGAGAAGTAATAGGCTGGAAGGCCATTTGAGTGATGGGTGGTCTATAAGAGAAACAAGAATTCATTAGTACTGGAACCATATTGACGCAGCAATAAATGCCACAGCACAGGAATATGCCAATGAGTATGATGGCAAAGACAAAGACTAACAATGTTTTCCACCAGGAAGTACCAGAGAACCAGGAGCTAAGATATTGTTCCCATGACAAAGTTGCTGAGGACATGGCTTCCATCTGAGCATGTAAATCTTTAAGGATATTTGTCACATTGCCAGAAATGTCAGGGATGTAAACACAACATTTAACTTTTAGGGTTACAGTTGTCCTTCCCTTAAGATACAGTTCAATAATTTAATGTCATCTGATCTTGCAAAATCCTCTGTGTCTAATAGAGAAATCTTTGATTCTGTTACTTAGGGCTGGATAACCATACTATGTAGGTTAGAAATAGCTGTAGGCTTTAAACTAAAAACTACTCTGGCAGTTCTTTGATAGTTATCAGGCATTCCTGTCTGAGAATCTCTTTTGCAGCCTCCAGTTTACTTATTCTTGGAAGTTACATTTAACTATTATTATTATTATTTAAAATGCCTAGGAATAGCTGTGTTTTGGTTTTGACTGTCTTTGCTAAGTGTTTAAGATGAAGTAGTCAAACTGACTTTTGTTTCCATCTATTGTTAACAGTCAGCTGAGTTACCCTGGGAATCCTCGGGAACTTCACAGCAGCTTCTCAGTTCTGCTAGTGCCATTTGCGCTAGGATGGGTTCAGGCCTTGCTTGACCATGTGGCTTCCCTTGGAAGCATCAGGGATGTCTCCCCTCTCTGATGACCCTCCTCTTCACAGCAAATGCACTGATTGGCTTTCTGTTCTCCAGTGGTCTCATTAATCTCCCTGATCGGGAGGTTATGTGGCCCAGAGTTGCAAAGCTCTTTAGAGAAGTCCCCTGTTCCCTGATTCAGACTGACTCAGAGGGCAAGAGCCAAATATTGCTTTTCTTGGCCCTTTTAATTTAACTTTAATTTTAAAACTTAATCTTAAACATCCAGCAAATAAGTTTCAACAGCCTTATATTAAGAGTACTGGGCTTTAATGTCTATCTCTCTATCCTGTAGGTGATAACTCCTTATCTTAAATTAACCCAGGTTGTGTGTTCTTAAATCAGTACCTCTGCAAAACATTAACAGGCAATCTTTAGACCATTTATAAGAAAACTACAAGATAAAATTATCAAGAGTAAAAACATATTTAGTTCATGCAATAGCTACCTTGAATTTTGGCAGAGTTATACATTATAATCCCCTGTTTGAGATCCTAGTAATCTTGACAAAAACCAACTTTTGGGCACAACTTTAAATGTACTGAAATCTGGCCTACTTCTTTCATAGTCACTTTCACATGCAGTGAGATGGGACACAGAGCCTTATCTCAGGTAAGGCGGGGTTCTTCATAAATCTTAAGTGCTGTAGTTCTGAAACTGATCTTTGCTTTTTTAAACATCATTTTTACAAAGCCTACATAAATTGTTGCTCAAGTTCACATGAATGTTAGCTAACACAATGTAATATCACACCTAAAACATGAATTAAAGAAAAGCTGAAAGCTTTTAACCTTTTGTAGAAAAGTAGCAAAGTACTTTTGTGTTTTGCAATAAAACCTTTACATAGATTAGGCTCTCATTAACTTAAAAATACATTTAAATTGTATCTCAGTGTAAAAAGTAACATAGAACCTTACATAACTTATTGATAACAAGTCCAGTTATAGAACACAAATGATATAAATAAATCTCCAACATGTTTTTCTTTTAAGCCTAAGATTACCATACAACTTTAGAACACAGCTTGATATAATGCTCTTTCTAAAGCTTCTACCTTACAGACTTGTATACCTGGAAGATATGAACACATTAATAGCACCACAATTACATTGATGTTTTTATATTAACCAAGTTTAGCTTTTAAAGAAATAACATAGCACGATTCTCTAAAACAACAGCACTTGTTTATCCAGCTGTTTAATTTTTTTAAGAGTACTTGCTCAAAAACTTACACATAACCAACTTACACAGTCCTTCTTTATCACTTACTTAAACCCTCTTGATTACTTAGTCACATAGACTCTCTTATCCAGAAACACTTTTTCCCTCTATTAAATCCATACCTAGAACCTTCTAGTTTCTCTTTTTCATCTGTTAACCTCCTTCTGTTCACATTTTGAAACAATACTTGTAAATTTTTGAATTTAGGCAGATTATTTCATAGACATCAACATTTTATTAGGTTTTATTTTTGAACACCTAGAAAAACTTATAAGCTTAATTTTAAAGACATCTTTACTTTTATCTGTTTACCCAATTTAAATTGAACCATTTGAATCATGTGAACCTCTGGCATGAACTATCTGAAATCACAAACTAAACAATTACCTAACCCCAACTTTTAACTGCAAGATTATGCAATGCTTCAAACTCATTTAGATACCAGATTGTTACAATAAAAAAAAATCATCTTTTAGATACATATTCAGCCAAGATCATCCCCAAGAAACAATCTATAATAACCTTTAAAACAGACAGATCAGATAAGAGAAAAATCTCGCCAGGTTTCTATCCCATTTAATTATGACTCCTACATCAGTGGCACCATAGATTTCCCCATGAGTGGACCAGATGTTTTTACATAGGGGCAACTATAGGTGTAAAATCAAGGGTCTTGGTGTGGCAACTTTACTGCATTCAGTGTCCCCTTCTTTTTAAGTAGATAGAGATGGAGCAATCCTTACAGTGCAGGGAAGAAATGAGGAGGTTCCCCAAAGCGAAATGGCTTTGGCAGCTGCTAGGAGTCCCTCAGTCTCCCCTTTTACTTACAGGATTAGCTCCTTTGGTTAGATCCGATTCCAGGCAATCTGGCATATCTCCTAACTTTCCAGTAGAGTCAGTTTTTATCTGCCTTAGGTCTTGAAGGGGGAAGGGGGTATGTACTTTGATCAGCCCAAATTCTCCTGGCATCTCCTGGAGAGGTAATATAATTGGTTTGCCTGTTGGGGCAGATGCAGAGAGGCCAGCAGATGGAGATTTTGTGGGTCCTCCTGATTCTTTTCCTCAGTGAGTCCCCAAGATTTTTTTCTCTTCATGGCAGACATCCTAGGTAAGTCTACTTTACACTGTTGGCATAATTTAGGATTTTCCCTTAGAGCAAAGAAAAATCTGAACATACGGCACCTCACACCATTTCCTTTTTTTGTAAATTTTATCAAACTGTAAAATTGTATTAAAATTGATATTTCCCTCTGGTGGCCAGGTTTCTCCATCAGAGAGTTTGTACTGAGGCCAGGCCAAGAAAATGAGGTGCTTTTTCTTGAGCGTCTGAGGGTCAAATCTATCCCAGTTTTTCAATACGCAGGCTAGTGGTCCACCTGGCATATTGGAGAGAGAGAAGCTCCCGTCTGAGTGAGAAGAAAACAGGATTCAGGTGCCCGCGCCGCACCGGAGAAAACTGTTCTCATTAGGGACGTCTCCCTAAGCTTGAGCCTCCTAAACGGTCCAGAAAACCCGTCTCTCACCTTGCTTTGCCAAGGGTTTCTGGTCCCCTTTAGCAAAGTGCTAGGGTCTCAGTTTGCCCTGTGCCAGAGACCCTGGGAGGATTCAGACTTAAGGGCCTTACTGCTTTCCTCCCAACCACTAAACACCCATTGCAAAAGAGAAACATGCGCTCTTTTGTTGCCTTTGCTCTGTAGACTAAAGGAACTGCCTAAGGGTAAGGGATATCTACCGGTTGTAAGGTAGCGGCTTTCTATTAGAGATTACCGGAGGAGTTGATTCTAAAAATGCCTCTCTAGCAGCTTAAATAACACAGCTCATTTTAAACATTGGGGTGGTAAAACAGACTAGTGAAAGTTACCTATGCACCCTAGGGAACCTGGGCAGATTTTACTAATTATCTCATGCCTTTCTCAGTCCTACAACCTGAATTGCTAACATCTCTGACCTGCGAAGGAAGGGAAGCATCCAGGAGGAATGGATGCGAGGTTGGGAATGTTGCGTAGCCCATACGGAGGCAAATGTGATTGGGGCTTTCCCTCAGTGCCATTCATCTACCGATCACCCTAGATACCCCTGAGGGCTGTCGGGAGGGGGCTCAAGAGAAAGGAACCTTAGGAATACGTCTGAGTGTAGCCCAGACCAGAATTCCGCAGTTGTTCCAAACTCCTTCCTCCACCTCCATGCATCTGAGGCAGATCGGGATTCGGGACACACACCAATTGCTCTCCAGGCCCAGACAGAAAAGTTGGAAGCGGCTTTGGCAGAACCCAACATGCCTGCTCTGTATTAAACAGGTGATTGAGAGCTGCCTAGGCCGGGAAACCTCTCACCCGAGTCTTGAAGAGTGGCGGCTGCACTAATTGCGTTTAAGTAGCCGTCGGGTGCCCACCTTACCCTCCAGAAAGAAAGAGAGAGAAAGATGCACCTCAAACAGACATGGGGTGCGTGGAGACGGCTTACCTTGGTGTAGAATCTCGGTCTGGGACCTCCAATATGTTACCGTTGTTGACCTGTGACGAGTCCTTGCTTCCCCAATGTTGAAGAATAACACCAGAGAGCACGCCAAGGCAAGGTCAGAGTAGAAATTAGAAGTTTATTAAAGGACAGCAGAAAAGACTTCTCCCAGAGGAAGAAGGGGACCCAAGAGGTGGAATCCGTGGAAGTGCGGTTGTCTCCCCTTTTTATAGTTTTGCTGATGAAGGGGGAAGGGTTGGGACACAGGTGGGCCAAACAAGTAATCTGGGCAGGAAGGACTTCATTATCACTTCTTTGGGATGGGCTATCTCCAAATCTGTTGGGGGCTGTTATAGGGTGGACTTTGGCCTAGGGCCTTTCTGGGACTTCATTAACATTCCATGAGTTGTCCTGGGTTTCCCCGGAATCATTCTCAGCATGGCCTCCATTTTAGATTTCACTCGGTGTTAGACCCGATTTACCTAACTACACTGACTACCTAACTTTAAATCTGGCTTCAGTATCATTTCTAATAAAGAATGAGAATTCCTTGAAGAACTGGTAGATTTTAGGATTGGGGCTGGGAAAACTTAACATGATCATGAAAGGGCTGGGTTTGTGACTCAGCAGTAGAGCACTCACCTAGCATGTGCAAGGCCCTGGGTTTAACCTCAGTACAGCATAAAAATAAATTAAAAAATAAAGATATTGTGTCCAACTACAACTAAAAAAATAAATATTTTTTAAAAAAACATGATTATGAAACACCTTTTCATGCCAGAAAGTCAGCAAATGCTAACATAAAAAAAAGGGGAAAAAAAAGATGGATTCTTATTTATTTATTCTGGGGACCAGGGATTGACCCCAGGGGTGCTTTGCCACTGAGCTACAACCCCAGCCCTTTTTATTTTTTATTTCAAGACAGGGTCTCACTGAATTGGTTAAGGCCTAATTAAGTTGCTGATGCTAACCTCAAACTCATCATCCTTCTGCCTCAGCCCCCACTGCCCCCCTACCGAGTTGCTGATTTTCTGTATAGCTTTTATCTCTTTTTCGTGCATCAATGCAATGGCTAGGACTTTCATATTGAATCAGAGTGATCCAAGAGGACATCCTAATCTTACAGGGAAAGGTTTCTATCTTTCACTGTTAAGTACTTTGCTAGCTATGGCGGATTTTGTTGTAGGTAGTGGGTTTTTTGTTTTGGGTTCCTTTTTTTCAGTTATGATTTTTTTTTTTTTTTGGATTGATGAGGTTCCCCTCTATTCTTGATTTGTTGAAAATTATTACCATAAATGAATGCTGAATTTTGTCAGATGTGTTTTCTACATCTATTAGTTCACAAATATGGTGAATTACATTGGTTTAATTGTTTTTGAATGTCAAGTTGACCTTACACTCTTGAGATAATTACCATTTGTTCATGAGGTTTTATACATTTCATATATTCTTCATTAGCTTTGTCAAAATATCTTGCTGAGGATTTTTGTGTCTGTTCATGAGGAAGTTTAGTCTGTAGATTTTTTTTCCTCAGAAATAATGGTCTAGTTTGATTTCAGAGAATATAGACTTTGTAATATGGGTAGAGAGGTATTCACTTTTCTTTTTCTCCTGAATCTGACCTTTATAGAATTGGTGTTATTTTTTTCTCTTTAATTGTTTGGTTGAAATTACTAATGAAACCATTTGGGCCTTGATTTCTTTTTGTTGGAGGGTTTTAAAGTATGAACTCACTTTCCTTAATAATATGGGACTATCAAGATTATCTGAATATTTTTGAGTTAGTTTTGGTCATTTGCTTCTAGAAGGAAGTGATCCATTTGTTTGAAGTTGTTGATTTTAAGGGGATGAAATTATTTATAATATTTCCTATCATTCCTCTCATTTTTGTGGGATTTACAGTGATGTTCCTTTGTTCACCTGTCATATTGGTTATTTTTGTCTACTTGTTTTCCTTTTCAATTTTATTGATTTTCATTGATTTCTTTGTTTATTTTTTGTTTCCTTCCTCCTGCTTGCTTTGAGTTAATTTTACTCTTCATTTTGGGGGTTCTTGAGTGAAGAGCACAGATTGTTATTTTGAGATATTTCCTTTTTTCTAAAGTAAGCTTTTAGTGTCATCAACTTTATCTTAGCTGCATCCCATAAATTTAAATGTTTTACTTAATTTTCATTAAATTCTTATTTAATTTTAATTTTATCAGTAATTTCTTTTCTTGAACAATAAATTATTTAAAGCATGTTCTTTTATTTCCAAGTGTTTGAAGATTTTCAATTGTCTTTCTGTTATTAACTTGTGTTTCAATTCCATGATGGTTGAGGACATGCTCAATATGACCTCAGTTCTTTTAAAATTGTTAATTGTTGTTCTGTGACTCAAGATTTGTTTATGTAAATGTTTGATATTTGTTTGAAAATACTGTATATTCTACTATTGGGTGGAAAGTTCTATAAATGTTAATTAGATCTGGTTTGTGGATCCTGTCATTTAGTTCTTCTACACTGTTGCAAAGTGTTTAATTGTTCTGTCAACTATGGATATTGAAGACCCTAACCATAATTCTTGATTTATCCATTTTTCTTTTCATTTCCATCAGATTTTGCTTCATGTATTTTGGAGCTCCATTGTTTGATGAATACATATTTAGGATTCTTGGTGTATGTGAGCCCTTTATCTTTATGTAATGTCCCTTTTTGTCCTTAATAATTTTCTTTGCCTTCTTTAAAGTGTATTTTGTATGCTATTAAGGTAGTTACTCCTGCTTTTTAAAAATAAATCTTCACACAACGTGTCTTTTCCTTCCTTTTGCTTTCAACCTGTCTATGTTGTTTTGCTTGAAGTGAGTTTCTTGTAGACAGCATATGGTTGCACTCTTCAATGTCTGTCGTGTAATTGGTACATTCACAGCATTTGCATATCATCATTGATATTTAAAGCTTAATTCTCCCATTTAGTTATTGTTTTATGTGTGTTTCCTGCTTCTCATTTCTTTTTAATTTGACTTCCTATGAGTTATTCGACCATTTTTTAATATTCTATTTTGACTTATTTATATTATTTTTAGTACTTTGCTTTGCATCATTAATGATTGTTCTAGGGATTTTCCTTGTAATGATTGTCCTGAGTAGTTTGTAACTACTGGTTTAAGTGCACAAACCTTACTTCCATTTAGGTCCCCTTACTCTCACTATTTAAAAAATGTAATTAAAGTCTTTCCTTCATAAATATTACATACCATATTAGATGGTGCTAAACTTTTGTTTCAGTCATGAAACATGATTTAAAAAACTCATGAAGTTAAGAATTGTCTATTAGGTTTACTTCTTTTTTTCTTCAAATATTTATTTTTTAGTTTTAGGTGGACACAATATCTTTATTTTATTTCTACATGGTGCTGAGGATCAAACCCAGTGCCTCATGCATGCTAGGTAAACACTCTACCACTGAGCCACAACCCTAGCCCCTAGGTTTACTTCTATGTTTACCCATTCCATTGTTCTTCTTTCTTTTTCTGAAAGTCTAATCTCTCTTCTTTAAATGTTTTCTTTCTATTTGAAGAGCTTCCATTAGCCATTCTTTAAGGACAGGTCTTCCAGAAATAGATTCTCATAGTTCTCAACCTGGGAAGATATTTACACCAGCTATATCATGATTTATAGTTAGCAGTTCATTTATTTCAGCCCTTGAAACACAACGTGTTTCAGATAAGAGGTGATGTCATTGGATATTGATATTCTTTCATAGATGCTACAGGTACTATTTTCCTTTGGCTGTTTTAAGAGTTTTCTCCTTTTTAGTGTTCAGAAATTTAAATACAACATGTACTGGTGTGGGTTTCTTTTCTTTTTTTCTCTTTGGAGTTTTTCTTAACTTCTTGAATTGTGTTTTTTGTATCTTTCACCAAATTTTGTGAATTTTTAAAGTCATTACTTCTTAAATGATTTTCAAATTTTTCATTCTTTCAATTCTTTTTTTGAAACTCTCACAGTAGAAAGATTATGACTTCTTTATTAACTCACAGATCTCCAAGGCTCTTCTGCCTCATCAGTAGATAGTTTTCTCATTCAAAAGCAGTATCTCTGGTTCTTGGTATGATGAGTGATTTTTAAAAAATTGTATTCTGGACAATTTGATAATTATGTCAGGAAACTAATCCCACTTAAATCTTCTCATTTAGCAGACATTCACTGTTTAGATTTAGCATGTTTGTTCTGGTTTCAATCTGCAAGTTTCATTCCATTGACAATTTGGTTTTTGGAGCCATCTTGTGCTCTGAAATCCCATTTGCTGCTGTCTGCAGGGGTGCCAGGCACTTGGGCTGCCTGCTGTTTCTGGGTGACCTCCAGGGGTGCAGGGGCAGAAGTTGCTGCCTGAGTCTTCTTATGACAGGGGTAAAGATGCAGGGAAAGCAAGTCCCCCACCTGGCATGTGCTCTCTGGGAGTTATCTCTTTTTTAAAAATTTTTTAGTTGTAATTGGTACAATATCTTTATTTATTTATTTATTTATTTGTGGTGCTGAGGATCGAACCCAGTCCCTCACGCATGCAAGGCAAGTGCTCTACCACTGAGCTACAGTCCCAGCCCCTCTGTCACCACCACTGTCACTATTGCCACCACCACTGTCACTATTCTGGCCTCAGAGGAGCTTTGCAAATAAAATTACTTGCCAAATCCTGAGCGAAATAGGTGTCTGGAACCCCCATCATTTCTTCTACCTAGCTTACTGATCTTTTTTAAAAAAATATTTATTTAATTATTAGTTGTAGTTGGACACAATATCTTTATGTATTTATTTATTTTTATGTGGGCTGAGGATGGAACCCAGAGCCTCGCACGTGCTAGGTAAGCGCTCTGCCACTGAGCCCCAGCCCCAGCCACTACTGATTATCTTCCCTGCCATCTCTACCCTGAGAAGCCTTTAGCTGCCCACTCAGAGCAAGATGCATCCTGTGCTGGGCATGGGCCGTGACAGCTTTTGCCCAGTATTTGCTGGTGGTTTTCTAGGCCTCCTGCACTGCCTGCCAACCCCCCTCAAGATACAAAGTTTGGTCTGGCTTCGTAAGTTACGTCCCCTACTTAGCAAAATGCCTGGCAGGTGGGACTTCAGTGCTTACTGAATATCCACAGAAAGGAAGTAAAATCAGATGAAGGTGACCGAGGTGAGAGCAGCTGCGTGGGTCAGGGCGCAGAGGGACCCATTGGTGTCTGATCTGTGGCCTGTGGTGAGGCTTGGAAGACACCTTGGGCAGAGGCTTGGATGCATGTTTAGCCATCAGTTTTGGTTCTCTTCCTATCCTGATTCTCCGTATGGGAGGCAGAGCCTGTTCACCTGTGGAAGTTGGGGGTCCTGGCCTCCCATCAGCTGGAGAGAGCATTGTATGAACCAGGCCCCACCAGGCAGAAAAGCCTCATGGGCTCTGAGTTGCAAGTCAGCGATTCCAAATGGTGCCAGCAGGGACTCCGTGGCAGTGATGGCAGGTGCAGTCTAATGTAGCTCCTTGGGTGACAGGGACAGCAGGCTGCTGGTCCAGCTCAGAGCCAGCATCTCCAAAGTTGGCGAGGCAAGGTGTAGCATCTGGTGCTTGGCAGCAGAGCTGCATCGGGGTCCCAACAGGCAGGTTTGTGGCAGGATCAGAGGCCTTGCTCCCAGTGTGAGGTCCTAAACCACGTTCTCCTGCCAGTTGGGTAAGGCTGTGAGCCATCCCATGACCTTTCCATAAATTCCTTTCTTCTTGGGTCAACCACAATTAGTTTTCTTGCTTATAATTAAAGCTGGACTGATATCCTGGGCCTGAGAGGAGTGGACACGCTTAAGGAAACAGTTAGGAACCTCCAAGTCCTGTATTTCTTACTAATAGTCTCTTAGTATTATTTTTGCATATTAAGTAGAGTGCATTCCAGCTGGGCACCGTGGCACATGCCTGTCATCCCAGTGGCTCGGGAGGTGGAGGCAGGAGGATCATGAGTTCAAAGCCAGCCTCAGCAGTGGCGAGCCACTAAGCAACTCAGTGAGATCCCATCTCTAAACAAAATCCAAAATAGGGTTGGGGATATGGCTCTGTGGTTAAGTAACCCTGGGTTCAATCTCCAGTATAATAATAATAATAATAAAAAGGAAAGTGCATTCCAGTGAATTTAAATTTGTCTGAAAGTCCATCTTTTTCTATATTGATGAAGCATTCAAAAGATTTTCTAATTTATAATTGTTTAATATAAGTTAAATATCATTCATCTCTCTTAACATATACCTGTGTATAATTTTACCTTTTTTTATATGAAGAGTTGTGGATGGTGTTATGATTGATATAATGTGTAGGAGAGAGAATAAGCCATAACTTATTCCCTTTGATTCTGATTCTGACTGGAACAATCATCCCTTAATAGCCCTGGAGGATTGGCTCCAGAATCCCCCAGGATACCAAAATCTGCAGATGCAATCGTATTTGCTTATGCACATATCCACCTGTGTACTTTAAATAACCTTTAGATTATTTATAACACCTACTACAATGTAAATGCTACATAAATAGTTGTTCAACTGTATTGTTTAGGAAATAATTAGAAGAAAAAAGTCTGTACATGTTCAACACAGATGCAAATTTTTCCTCAAAGATTTCCAATCCATAGTTGGTTGACTCCATGCGTATAGAATCCATAGATTTGTGCCAACTGTATTTGTATGTTTATGTCTATGATATATAAAACAGCATTTAGTCCCCCACTCAATACCACTCACTTTTGTAAGACCTAATGTGCATGTGAACTTCTGTAGTCGCTAGAACCTATTAGATATATCCCTGTGCTATTGTTAGATTACTAATGATATCATGCTCGTGTTTGCCAAATGTTGGGTGTCGTGAGTAAATCTGGGTTTGAAATAAACACAATCCCAACCAGGGTGCATCTGGGCTGTGTGTTTAAGCTCTTTTGACAGCTGGATGAGATGTAACTGAGTTAGCGTCCCACGAAGAAACCCAAAGATAAAATTGCATTAAGATTTCTGTCATCAAGACAGGAAACCCACAGTCCTGGCTGCTAACCGTTCTTGTACTGCCTAGAAAGAGACTTTGGTGACACACCCAGGGATCTGGTGTCTTGAAATCATTGGACTTAAATTATTATTAATTTTTTTAGTTGTAGGAGGACACAATACCTTTATTTTATTTATTTTTATGCGGTGCTGCGGATATAACCCGGTGCCTCAAGTGCTGTGGGTATAACCCGGTGCTAGGCAAGTGCTCTGCCACTGAGCTACAGCCCTAGCCCTAATGATTATTTTTGGAAGCAGAAAATAAATACCACTCGTTTGTGAGGTCTCTGGGTACCTCTTTTTCCCCACAGGTTGGAAGCTCCACGAACACCCTGGATGCCCTACGGATTGCTTTTGCTGATAAAGAAACACAAGTGATCTACCTTCTGACGGACGGCAGACCTGATCAGGTTCTTATTTTTGAAGTTGGGACTCCCCAGCGCACTGAAAGTGAATGCTGAGAATGGGTTTGGGGGACCTTTTTGATAACTTTAAAGAAGTGGTTGAGAGGTGTCCCTTGGCTTAGGGACCCAGAACTGAGGTGAGAAGCCGCACTGGGGAATTCCTTTGTCTGCTTCAGCTCTGAGGAGCCCCGTGACACACACACCTACGGTCCTGGAGACCAACCCGGGGAGGGGAGGCATCTGCCTTCTGTTGGAATCTGGTTTACACTTTACTACAAATTGAGAGTGAGGAGAGTCTCCCCCCAACACACATACACACACACACACACACACCTTTGAGGACTCAATCTAAACATGTCACTGCACAACATCCTTGGCTTTGCCCCTAATTTTAGCACAGTCCTCATTTAAACAAAGCATGCCTTTCCAGTGAAATGTTCTTTGTTTTGTTTAGCCCGACTGGGAAATATTTGAAAGGTTCTGGAGAAGCCTGTTCAGCTTCTCTTGAGCTTTGTGAATGAAAGACGAGGGTTGCAGCCCTTAAATAAACACAGGGATTTCCAGGCCAGCACAATGTAAATTACCCACTGGAGTGAATTACTATCAACTGGTTTCCTTCCTCTACAGATGTTTACATAGGCAGACTGCTAGGCAAATATCCGAGAATATCCTGTGTCAGATGGTTCATGGAGTAAAGCAGTTGGAATTTCCCCCCCCCTCAGCATTGGCTGTACGGCAGAGAGGCAGCATGTAAAGTGACATTTTATTTTGAGTGGTTTTCCCATCAACTTCGCTGTGTTTTCGATTGGGAAGCAGATTCTTGCATCTCTCTGATGTTCCCCGTGGGATACCAAGGTTAGAGGCTACGCAGGTGAACCATAGCTCATCCTGCCTGAGGGGCGTCTGTCCTTAGGGGGACGAGCTGGACGTGCCTAGACAGTTAACTCTGATACAGTCCAGGGAGCCAGGCTGCCTGCCCTAGGCCGAGGCCCCGAGAAGGAGGAGAGCCGTAGGAGATGGAGAGACCAGGGCAGGGCCCACCGGGGAGACCACAATGCAGCTGAGTCTGGGAAGAGGAGAAGGAATGTTCTGATCAGAGGAGATGAATGGTGACCTGAGCAGGAAGGACAGAGGTGTGGACACGGGGTGGAGGCTGGGTCAGAGAAACAGGCTGAGGCAGGGCTGAGGTGAAAAAGTCGGGTTGGGGAGGTGTGAAGGTTCCTGAGTGCCCTGTTAAAAGGGTGGGCATTTCTCAGGGAGAACCTGCAAGAGGACCACACGGTCCCGTCCATCCAGGCTTTAGAAGCATGCCCAGTAGAGCCAGGGAAAGGCTGGCTCTGCTCTGCCTCCTGCCTGCACCTTGGCAAGGGCTAGGAACGCCTAGCGGTGGGCAGCAGCAGCAGGAACAGGGAGGTGGGGACCCTCTCCTGAGATCAGATGGCAGCCACAAGACATGTGACTGGTTTAGGAGCAGGAATGGAGTGAGGAGAAGGTGGGAGCAGGGCAGAAAGGCATCGAGGCGACCAATTTCTGGCTTAACCCTTTATGTGATTAAGGATTGACATTTAAATTTCAGGGAGCAGGAGGTTTGCATGCGCTGGTGTTATGCGTGTGCAGTGCTGGGATATTGAGTTCTGGAAACACAAGGCTGGATCTGATTTGGGAAAGACGTTGGCTAGGCGTTCTGATTGAAGAGTCATCTAGACAGGGCGTCTTCTTCTTTTTAATAAACTTATTTTCTTAATGTCTGCATGAGATGAGACTTAGAAAATATGGATAAGCATAAAAGAAGTCGATTGAAATCACTCATGATTTAATTCTGTGTTCTGCTTTGTTTTCATCTAATGTTCAAAACACTCCTTCCAAGTCACGAGGAATTCTTCAGAGACCTCCTTCTCAACGACTATATCACATTCTGTTTTATGGGCTTAATAAGGATTTTTAACTTTAGGATCCACTTTGTTATTCAATTTTTGAATAGTCATACATTCACGTGGCCCAAATTACAAAGATACAAAGGGCATATGGGGAAAGTTCTCCCCCTCACCCCACACACCAGCTAGGAGGCAACTGAAGCCACCAGTTTATGTTATGCAGGCAGAAATGTATCTATATAGAGATTCTTTCTTCAAATAAAACAGACGTTAGCGTATTCTACACGTGGTTCTGCATCTTCACAGGGACCCTGAGCTTAGGAGCACCTCAAGTTGAGCGACTTGGCTAAGCAAATCTTTCTCTGTGCTTCTTCTTCCCATTGAAGTGCGAGACCTGGGAAGACCAGGGCCCCGCCGTGTTGGTCTTCATGCTCTCACTGTCTGGCAGTGTCCCTTCATTGAATTGAAATGACACATTTACAGAAAGCCCCTTATCCCCATGTGAGGAATCCCCTGTTTCAGTATTTTTCTATGGCAAATAGCAAGGGTTCTCCCACATCTTTGTTTTCCTTTCTCTCCCTCTCTTTTCTATTTTAGCCACCTGAGATGGTGACAGAACAAGTCAAAGTTTTCCAGAAAATTCCTATTTACACCATTTCCTTCAATTACAATGACAAGATTGCGAATGAATTTTTGCAAGAGCTTGCTTCTTTGACGGGAGGAGAGTTTCATTCTTATAAATTTGGTTGCAAGGATCCCATTCCTCAGGAAGCTCTTCAGGTAAAAGCTTGATGGGCTAAGCACAGAGTGTTCATTTATTTTAACATGGACCAGTGGAGGTGTAGGGGCAGTCAGTACCTTAGTAAAAAACAGTAACCACAGAGAAAACCAAGTCAAGCAAACAAACTGGTTAACAAGTATACCAGCATTTCTCAGAAGTGGCCCAAGGGCTGAATGTGGTGGTGCATGCCTGTAATCCCAACGGCTCAGGAGGCTGAGGCAGGAGGATCATAATTTCATGGCCAGCCTCAGCCTCTTAGTGAGTCTCTAAGAAACTTAATGAGACCCTGTCTCAAAAAGTGTGTGTGTGTGGGGGGGCACTGTGCCTTACATGGCTTAAAGTACTGTGGAAACCCATGGACAGAATATCCTGGCCACCAGGATTCCAGAGTGCGTCCCTTGGATTCTCAGTGTGGCTTCTAAAAAGTGATTCCCAGCTTCCCATATGCTCTGGTTAAGTCTTCCCATGGAGAGTGGAGGAAGAGCCATTGATTCAAAGTCCTTCCAGACACTGGGTGTCCATTCTGCAACCAGATCTCCCAGTTAGTCTGGCGCTGGGGCTGGGGATGAAGATCAGTGGTAAAATGTCCCTGGGTTCAATCCCCAAGGACCACCTGAACTGGGGCACAAACTCCAAGGTGCCACTGTGGAGCTCTAAATCAGGCTGTGGGCACAGAGGCCCAGGAATCTTAGGGTAATGTGTTTTCTTCTAAACTTTTTGTTATGGAAAGTTTCAAAAGTCTCAAAGTGCAAGGACCCCAAGGAGACCATCACTCAAATTTAACAACCATCAACATTTTGTCAAACTTTAGGAATCTGCATTACATTCAAGGGTCCCTGGGGCTCATGTGTGAGGTTTGTTAACCATTGCTATATACCCATGTTTGTGACACTTTCAAAAATTTCCAATGTAGGGTAGTTGTCTCCTGACTTCTCAGACTATGTGACCATGTGACCATCTGAAAAAGCAAAAAGTTCTCAGGGGTTATTAGGGGAAACTAAGTACGATTCTATTTGCCAATCCTCCAGTCTTGGCCAGAGGGTATGTACTTTAAGAATGCCCTTCTAGTAGCTCAGTGGTAGAGCGCCTGCCTGGCATGTGTGAGGCACTGGGTTCGATTTTCAGCACTGCATATAAATGTGATAAAGGTCCATCAATAACTAAAAAAAGTTTTAAAAAAGAATGCTCTTCTATATAGGAGTGTGCTTCTTGAATTATTGTATGCCCTGGGGTGAAAGGTGGGCTGCAGACTTGGAGAAGGTCTCTGCAAATGACATATTGAACAAAGAGTGTGAAGAGCTCTCAACACTCAACAATAAAAAGCAAAACATCCCATCGGAAAATAGGCAAAACACGTGCACACACCTCATAGAGGAGGATCATGGTGTCAGATAAGCTCATGAAAGGGGTTCAGAATCATTAGCCTTGGAGGAATGCAAACTGGACCACCATGAGACATCCCTGCACACCCTTCAGAATGGCAAAAAATCAAAAACTGTGAGAAAACCGAGTGCTGGGTAGGGTGAGGAGAAACTAGAAGATCAACACACTGCTGGTGGGGTTGGATACTGTCACACCCATGCAGGATGCTAAATGAGAATGGCTGACTCTACCTTGCATCTTCAAGGATGTGGAGGAAATGGGACTCTCACGCGTTACTGATGGGAACATAAACGGAACAACCATATTGGGATACTTTGATAGTTTCTTTAGAAGTTTGACATCAGCATCTGTATGATCCAACAATTCTAGTTCCCACCGTGAGAAATGGAAGCAGATGTCCATACACAGGCTTGCACACGAAAATTTAGAGTTTTATTGACAGTAGCCCAGTCCTGGAAATAGCTCACCTGTGCATCAGCAGGCAAATGGATAAATGTTGATACTTAGCATACCATGGAATCATCCTCAGCAACAGAATGAATGTGCTCTTGATCCATGCTGCAGCATGGGCGAACCTCAAAATGATTATGCAAGTGAAGGAAGCCACACAAGAAAAGAGCATTTGCAGCACGATTCCATTTATATAGAATTCTAGAAAATTGAAATTAACATATCATAGCACAATATCCATGAGAAGTTTCTCAAGAATTGGGAAGAGGGGTTGTAGGAAGGAGGGCAGATTTGTCATGGAGTAGGAGAGAATTTGGTGGGGGTGGCAGATACATTCCTTCTCTTGATCATAATAATGATCTCAGGGGTGTGAATGTTGAAACTTCAAGCCGTACACTTCATATATGTCCAGTTTATTATGTGTGCAATACCTGTCCATAAGTGGGTTAGAAATTCATAATATGGGCTGGGGATGTGGCTCAAGCGGTAGCGCGCTCGCCTGGCATGCGTGCGGCCCGGGTTCGATCCTCAGCACCACATACCAACAAAGATGTTGTGTCCGCCGAGAACTAAAAAAAAAAAAAAATATTAAAAAATTCTCTCTCTCTCTCTCTCCTCTCTCACTCTCTCTTAAAAAAAAAAAAAGAAATTCATAATATAGTATAAGAATCCGGTGGAAGTCTTCGGATTCTTCTTTTCCTGATGCAGTCCATTTTCTGCTAGAGATGTTTGAGATGGGAACTCTGATGCAACCTCACGATGTCTCACCTCTCATTGCAACAGAATGAAGATGTGATTCTTTTGGTTCAGGAGATGGAGCAGGGCTACAGCGACCTGGAGAAGGTGCAAAGCCTTTATTCCAAGTCCTTGATCATGGACTGGTGGTACAACGGAGAGAAGGAAGAAAGCAAGTGAGTTCACGGGACCGCCCGCTGACCCCTGCCTGGGGAGTCCTCGCAGACACTATCCTTGCTCTCCTTGACTTCTCTCTCTAAAATGCTTCAGGAGATTTATTTTAGTGTAAGAATCACATAGTATAGATGAGCTAGGATTTTTTTTTTTTTTTTTTTTTTTTTTTAGCAGAGAGAATAATTTAATAGCAATCCATGGTCTTGAGAAAGCCACTTTCATGCTCTACCAAGTGTGGACAGGTCCCCTAACCCAAGCATTGTCAGGACTGAAAGGTGCTGTATAATGAAGGAGCTTTAACTTGAAGATAAGGAGGCCCCGGCCTGGGCGTCCCTCAGAGGGCTCTTGGCGAGGGCCTAACTTGTCCATCACTGTGGGCCTCATTTCCTCATTGCTCTTTCTTTCTTTCTTTCTTCATTTGCTTTGACACAGGGTCTCACTAAATTGCTGGGGCTGCCCTGAAGTTGGGATTCTCCTGCCTCAGCCTACTGAGTAGCGGGGATGACAGGCGTGCACCACTGTGCCTGGCTTTAGGTTCCCCATCTTTGACTTGGAGGCTCGAGTGGGAGGGTTTTGTTTTCCAGCCTATAATATAATACATTTCTAATTCTTAGTTAAACCCCAAATCAAAAATATTCCCAGGCTGGGGATGTGGCTCAAGCGGTAGCGCGCGCTCACCTGTCATGCGTGGGGCGCTGGGTTCGATCCTCAATACCACATAAAAATAAAATAAAGATATATTCCCCACTCTCAGGAAATGTGTCAGAAACTCATTAAGATGATTCAAGGGTCTGTGACCAGATATTCTAGGGTCACAGCCTACCCTGCCAAGAGGGTATCTTTTTATTTAAGAGCAAAACGGAAAGAAATTGAAGAAAAAAATAAATCAGAATTTCTTGTTCATCAAAATCGACTGTCTACCTGTTAGCAAACGAGCATTTTACTGTATTATTTTTCAAGTATTTAGGAAAACATAGGTACATCTTCTAAACTCAGCAAATTTAGACAAAAAAACCAAGACTCAAACAAATGAGCTGCTCTTAAATGTACATTCCCTTCTGTGTACTTTCAGGCCTGTACCTTAAATCCATTCTTACCCTTTTCAATCAAATTTGAGATCTCAGGATACAAAGAGCAGCTATTTCTTAGAAAGTTGACTTGGTCAGTTGGCTATGTCTGCTATTTGAGTGGTGGATGAAGTCCTTTTTATTTTTATTTATTTATTGTCTGTTTATTTTAGTTTTATTTTTAAGGGCTGGCGGGAGCAGGTCCTGGAGTTGGACAGAGAAACATTTTAATATTCCCCTAGTACATGATGGGTGACCTTGGGCAAGTCACAGAATTTTTCTGGGCCTGAGTTCCCTCCCCAGGGTGGATTAAATAAGAGTGTGTCCAGCACATGATAAAACAGTCTTGCTTAACGTGATGGGAAGTGCTAACCATAGCCCTTCATCCTGCAGATACCAGGCTTCTGAACTTCCTTTTAACTTAACATTAGGAAAAGTTATTTCGCCCTCTTATCTGTGGTCAATCCCCAACTATCTTTTTCTAGTTTTTCCAGCAGAAGAAAATATTTAACACCCCCAAATGCTTTTTCAAACATCTATTGAGAACAGGTTGTACACAGGGGACCTGGGACGCACATGAAGGTGCACTTGATCTTTCCGCCAGGGGACGCACCCTGTGGGGACCGTCACACAAAGGATTCCAGGATATGGGGTGGGTGCTTTGTGGGGGCATTTGGTGAGGTGTGAGGCGGGCTGGTGAAGGAGAAGGAGCACACTTTAAAGTGGTAAAGTGGGAGAATGTTCTGGAAACCTTCCTGTCTGTGGCTGGTGTGTTCTGAGCTTCAGAGAAATAAATGTGTCAGAAAATAGTCAAGCATTTCTGGATCTTTCTTGGCTCCAGATCTTCCCCAGAATGGATGGCCACCGTCTCTTCCTTGGATGGGGAGGTCCAAGGTGGGAGCTTCCCTTCTCTGGCTTTTGTAAGAGCTTGCTGGTTGACCTGACCCTATGATTAGAGAAATGAGTTTCTGTAAATCAGACATGCAAATACCAGGTGGTCCCTCTCTTAGCCCCTGTGTCAGCCCTACCTAGTTGGTTCTCCCACCCTGGTGCCAATCCATTAAGGAGTACATGGTTTTGAGAAAAAGGAAAAAGAAGGTTTATTGCTTTGCTATGAAAGAAGGAACACAGGGGACTCTTGTCCCAAACTCTGTGATTCTGCCCATTCACAGGAACTGGAGTCTTTTATCGAGGTGATTCAGAGAAAATGAGATTAGGGAGGAGAGATCAGGAAGGAGGAGGTTAGGGAAAAGAAAATTGAGAAAAAGAAAAAAAAATGTGCATTTTAAAGCCACAGGGGATAGAGTCAAAGCATCAAGTGAACCCCTGTTGAGGGTGCACAGGTGAAATTTCCTGAGGAACGGAAAAGGAGAGTGAAGAAGTTTCAAAAATACTGTGCAACTTCTACGGTGTCGCCCAGTGAGGAACAGACCTGTGGTGGGAGCCACATGTTCCCACTGACTCAAGGACTGGACCCCTGTTTCCTCTTCTGCAGGGGCCGGGGGTAGATGGCTATTTTTAATTCCAATAATGGAGGGCTCCTTTCTTTAAATTCGCAGTATTCAACATGAATGCATTTATGTAAGTCTTCCTTCTTGATGGAAATTTTCTTTTTATTTATTTATTTTTTTATTTTTCTTTCGTCATCTACGTTGTATCTAAATACAAACAGGCATCAAAAGGAAATCTCTTCTATGGTTGCAACCCCAGAAAAATGTGCTAAAACTCAATCTGATGTTGAATCAACACAAATCTCACCCTTCAATATATTGAAAGAACCCCGGGACCTCGCAAGTCAGCAGAAGAGGAAAGGCCTCCATGCAGGTATCAGTGAACACAATGGCTTCTTTCTCTTTGCTGGTTTCCCTTCAATACAAGAAAATAGAATAGAACCAAACACACACAGAATTTCTTTTCAAGCCCTAACCTATGGGGTTTTATTGTTTTGGTGGTATTGGTGATTGAGCCCCCGACCTTGTACTTTTCCACTGAGCTGGCCTCAGCCCTCTCAGCCCTCATGGGGTTTTTCAATTACAATTCTTATTGAGATTATTATATATTTTCATGATCCCCTAGAACTACCCTCAACCCTGCTTCCGCCAACGGTGGTATCTTTCAAAAGAATAAGCCAGGATCCTGACTTTGATATAATTCACAAATCATAGGTTGTCCCAGTTTTATTTATATTTACCTGGGGTGTGTGCGACCATCTGTGTTTAAGAAGAATTTCATCACCAGAGGATTCCTTCATATTGCCCTTTTATAACCATATCACCTGCCTTGTGTATCCTTTCTTAAATTGGCAACCAGTAGGTCTCTATTTCTAAAATGTTGGCATTTAAAAAATATCACGGTATGACCTTTTGGGACCGGCTTTTGTCACTCAGTACTTCCTTGGAAACTCACCCAAGTTTCCGCCTGTGTCAGTGGTTCATTCTGCTTCATTGCTGAGTAGTATTCTGAGAAATGGATGTATGTACCACAGTTGAAGTGTCTTCAGCATTTATCTGTTGAAGAACATCCAAGCCATTTTCAACTTCTGGCTGTTACCAATAAAGCAGTTTCTGAACATTCATTACAAGTTTTATGTAACATACGTGTTTGTATTTGGAATAAAATGTCCAAGGGTGTGATTTGCCAGATCATGTGGTAATCAAATGTTTCATTGTTAAGGATATTGCCAAACTGTTTTCCAGGTTGACTGTACCGTTGAGCACAATGAATGAGTGGCCCAGTCACTCCATACCTTCATCAGCACGAGCTGTCACTGTTTTCTATCTTAGCCCTTCTGATAGTGGCTGCATCCCCCTAATTGCAAATGATGTTGAGCCTTTCTTCCTGGGCTTATTTGCTCTCTGTGGATCATCATTAGTGTGTGCCTGTGTTTTGCCCATTTTCTAAATGAGTGGTTTGTCTTTCCTGCTGATTAGAAGAGGTCTTCATATCGTCTAGAGACAGGATATGTCATCGGCATATATTTTTTCACTATCTGTATCTTGTCTTTTCATCCCCTTAACAAGGTCTTTTGCCAAGCAAAAACTTTTAATTTCAATGAGTCCAGTTTATCAGTTTTTCCCATTCACAGATCCTACTTTTGGGGTCAAATCTAAAAACAAATGTTAATTCTTGAAGATTTTAGTTTATGTGTTTTTTTCCCCCAGAAATGTTATAGTTTTATGTTTTACCTATAAGTCCATGATTCATTTGAGTTTTAGGCTAAATTTCTTTTTCTTTTTGGCCTATAGTTATTGCTTTAGAAGTATTTACTGAAAAGGCTGTACTTCAATTAATTCATCTGAACCTTTGACAAAAACCTTTGGGTATGTTTGTGTGAGTTAAATCTATTTTCTGTATTCTATTCAATTGATCTAGTGTCTGTTTCTCTGCCAATACCACATGGTCTTGATCCATGTGTTTACATGGTAAGTTTTAAAACCAGGTCCAGTGATGCTTTCAACCTAATTCTTCAAAATCATTGTAGCTTTTCTAGGACCTGATATGTATGTGTAAATTTCAGAACATGTTTGTCTATGTTTATAAAAATAGATCTTCCTGGGATGTCTTCTGAGTAGCATTAAACCTACAGATCCATTTGGGGAGAACTGTCATCTATAATGCCAGTTGCTCCAGCCAATGAACATGGTATGTCTCTTCTATTAGTCTTTTTTGATGTCTTGCAGTAGCATGTTGTAACTTTCAGCATGTAGGTTATGTAAAAAAATGCAGGTGATTTTTTTTTGGTGCTGGGGAGTGAACCCAGGGCCTTGTGCATGCAAGGCAAGCACTCTACCAACTGCATTATATCCCTAATACAGTGGATTTTTATGTGGATCTTCAACCCTGTGGAACTCAATAGTCCTAGAAGTTCTATTGTCTCTACAGGCAAAATGTTATCTGCAAATAGAGTTTTATCTTCTCCTTTCCAATCTTTCTAACTTTATTTCTTCTTCTGGCCTTGCTGCAATAGCTAGAACTTCCAGTACCATATTGAAATAAGAGTGGCCATCCTTGCCTTTTTTTATTGGTTGTTCACAGCATTACAGAGCTCTTGACATATCATATTTCATACATTAGATTGAAGTGGGTTATGAACCCCCAATTTTACCCCAAATGCAGATTGCAGAATCACGTCAGTTACACATCCACGTTTTTACATACTGCCATATTAGTAATTGTTGTATTCTGCTACCTTTCTATCCCCTACTATCCCCCCTCCCCAGCCCTCCCATCTTCTCTCTCTACCCCATCTACTGTAATTCATTTCTCTCCTTGTTTATTTTCCCTTTCCCCTCACAACCTCTTATATGTAATTTTGTATAGCAATGAGGGTCTCCCTTCATTTCCATGCAATTTCCCTTTTCTCTCCCTTTCCCTCCCATCTCATGTCTCTGTTTAATGTTAATCTTTTCTTCCTGCTCTTCCTCCCTGCTCTGTTCATAGTTGCTCTCATTATATCAAAGAAGACATTTGGTATTTGTTTTTTAGGGATTGGCTAGCTTCACTAAGCATAATCTGCTCTAGTGCCATCCATTTCCCTGCAAATTCTATGATTTTGTCATTTTTTATTGCTGCATAGTACTCCATTGTGTATAGATGCCACATTTTTTTTATCCATTCATCTATTGAAGGGCATCTGGGTTGGTTCCACAGTCTAGCTATTGTGAATTGTGCTGCTATGAACATCGATGTGGCAGTATCCCTGTAGCATGCTCTTTTAAGGTCTTCAGGGAATAGTCTGAGAAGGGCAATAGCAGGGTCAAATGGTGGTTCCATTCCCAGCTTTCCCAGGAATCTCCAAACTGCTTTCCAAATTGGCCGCACCAATTTGCAGTCCCACCAGCAATGTACAAGTGTACACTTTTCTCCACATCCTCGCCAGCACTTGTTGTTGTTTGACTTCATAGTGGCTGCCAATCTTACTGGAGTGAGATGGTATCTTAGGGTGGTTTTGATTTGCATTTCTCTGACTGCTAGAGATGGTAAGCATTTTTTCATGTACTTGTTGATTGATTGTATATCCTCCTCTGAGAAGTGTCTGTTCAGGTCCTTGGCCCATTTGTTGATTGGGTTATTTGTTATCTTATTGTCTAATTTTTTGAGTTCTTTGTATACTCTGGATATTAGGGCTCTATCTGAAGTGTGAGGCGTAAAAATTTGTTCCCAGGATGTAGGCTCCCTATTTACCTCTCTTATTGTTTCTCTTGCTGAGAAAAAAACTTTTTAGTTTAAGTAAGTCCCATTTGTTGATTCTTGTTATTAACTCTTGTGCTATGGGTGTCCTATTAAGGAATTTGGAGCCCGACCCCACAATATGTAGATCGGAGCCAACGTTTTCTTCTATCAGACGCAGAGTCTCTGATTTGATATCAAGCTCCTTGATCCATTTTGAGTTAACTTTTGTGCATGGTGAGAGAAAGGGATTCATTTTGTTGCATATGGATTTCCAGTTTTCCCAACACCATTTGTTGAAGATGCTATCCTTCCTCCATTGCATGCTTTTAGCCCCTTTATCAAATATAAGATAGTTGTAACTTTGTGGATTAGTCTCCGTGTCCTCTATTCTATACCATTGGTCCACCCGCCTGTTTTGGTACCAGTACCATGCTGTTTTTGTCACTATTGCTCTGTAATATAGTTTGAAATCTGGTATTGCTATACCGCCTGATTCACACTTCCTGTTTAGAATTGCTTTTGCTATTCTGGGTCTTTTATTTTTCCATATGAATTTCATGATTGCTTTATCTATTTCTACAAGAAATGCCATTGGGATTTTGATTGGCATTGCATTAAACCTATAGAGAACTTTTGGTAATATCGCCATTTTGATGATGTTAGTTCTGCCTATCCATGAACAGGGTATATTTTTCCATCTTCTAAGATCTTCTTCTACTTCTCTCTTTAGGGTTCTGTAGTTTTCATTGTATAAATCTTTCACCTCTTTTGTTAGGTTGATTCCCAAGTATTTTATTTTTTTTTGAGGATATTGTGAATGGAGTGTTTTTCCTCATTTCCGTTTCAGAAGTTTTGTCACTGATATACAGGAATGCCTTTGATTTATGCGTGTTGATTTTATATCCTGCCACTTTGCTGAATTCATTTATTAGTTCTAGTAGTTTCTTTGTAGACCCTTTTGGGTCTTCTAGGTATAGAATCATGTCATCTGCAAATAGTGATAATTTAAGTTCTTCTTTTCCAATTTTTATGCCTTTAATTTCTTTCGTCTGTCTAATTGCTCTGGCCAGTGTTTCGAGAACTATATTGAATAGAAGTGGTGATAGAGGGCATCCCTGTCTTGTTCCAGATTTTAGAGGGAATGCCTTTAACTTTTGTCCATTCAGAATGATGCTAGCCTGAGGCTTAGCATAGATAGCTTTTACAGTGTCAAGGTAAGTTCCTGTTATCCCTAGTTTTTCTAATGTTTTGGACATAAAGGGATGCTGTACTTTGTCGAATGCTTTCTCTGCGTCTATCGAGATGATCATATGGTTCTTATCTTTAAGTCTATTGATGTGGTGCATAACATTTATTGATTTCCGTATGTTGAACCATCCTTGCATCCCAGGGATGAATCCTACTTGATCATGGTGCACAATTTTTTTGATGTGTTTTTGTATTCGATTCTCCAGAATTTTATTGAGGATTTTTGCATCTAGGTTCATTAGAGATATTGGTCTGTAGTTTTCTTTCTTTGAGGTGTCTTTGTCTGGTTTCGGAATCAGGGTGATGTTGGCCTCATAGAATGAATTTGGAAGAGCTCCCTCTTTTTCTATTTCCTGAAATAACTTGAAAAGTATTGGTATTAATTCTTCTTTAAAGGTTTTGTAAAACTCCACTGTATACCCATCTGGTCCTGGGCTTTTCTTGGTTGGTAGTCTTTTGATGGCTTCTTTAATTTCATCCATTGATATTGGTCTGTTCAAATTGTGTGTATCCTCCTGACTCAGTCTGGGCAAATCATATGACTTAAGAAATTTATCGATGTCTTCACTATCTTCTATTTTATTGGAATATAAGTTTTCAAAATAATTTCTAATTGTCTTCTGTATTTCTGTAGCATCTGTTGTGATATTGCCTTTTTCATCCCATATGTTAGTAATTTGAGTTCTCTCTCTTCTTCTCCTCGTTAGCATGGCTAAAGGTCTGTCGATCTTATTTATTTTTTCGAAGAACCAACTTTTACTTTTGTTAATTTTTTCAATAGTTTCTTTTGTTTCAATTTCATTGATTTCCGCTCTGATTTTAATTATTTCTTGCCTTCTGCTACATTTGCTGTGTTTTGCTCTTCCTTTTCTAGGGCTTTAAGATGAAGTGTGAGCTCATTTATTTGTTGGTTTTTTCTTTTTTTGAGGAATGACCACCAGGCGATGAATTTTCCTCTTAAAACTGCTTTCATTGTGTCCCATAGATTCCGATATGTTGTGTCTGTATTTTCATTTATCTCTAAGAATTTTTTGATTTCCTCCTTTATGTCTTCTGTAACCCATTGATCATTCAGTAACATATTGTTCATTTTCCATGTGATGTAGGATTTTTCCTTCCTTCTTTTATCATTGATTTCCAGTTTCATTCCATTATGATCAGATAAAATGCAAGGTATTATCTCCACCCCTTTATATTTACTGAGGGTTGCCTATGGCATAATATATGGTCTGTTTTTGAGAAGGATCCATGTGCTGCTGAGAAAAAAGTATATCCATTTGATGATGGTTGATATATTCTATATATGTCAGTTAAGTCTAGGTTATTGATTGTGATATTGAGTTCTATAGTTTCTTTATTCAACTTTTGTTTGGAGGATCTGTCCAATGGTGAGAGAGGTGTGTTGAAGTCACCCATAATTATTGTGTTGTGGTCTATTTGATTCTTGAACTTGAGGAGAATTTGTTTTATGAATGTCGCAGCACCATTATTTGGTGCATAAATATTGATAATTGTTATGTCTTGTTGGTGAATGGTTCCTTTTAACAGTATATAATGTCCTTCTTTATCCCTTTTGATTAACTTAGTCTTGAAGTCGATTTTATTCAATATGAGTATGGCCACCCCTGCTTGCTTACGAGGACCGTGTGCGTGGTATATTTTTTCCCATCCTTTCACCTTGAGCCTGTGTATGTCTTTTCCAATCAGATGTGTCTCCTGGAGGCAGCATATTGTTGGATTTGTTTTTTTAATCCATGATACCAGCCTATGTCGCTTTATTGGAGAGTTTAAGCCATTAACATTCAGAGTTACTATTGATATATGGTTTGTACTTCCATCCATGTTTGATTATTTATCCTTTTTTTAAAAAAATTTAGTTTGTTTCTCCATGATTATCTTTCCCCTCGCCCTCTGTCTTTACCGAGGCACTTCCTACTGATGGTTTTGGTTATTGTTTTTCATTTCTTCCTCGTGTAGTGTTTTGCTCAAAATGCTTTGCAATGCTGGTTTTCTGGCTGCAAATTCTTTTAACTTTTGTTTATCATGAAAGATTTTTATTTTGTTGTCATACCTGAAACTTAATTTTGCTGGATACAGAATTCTTGGTTGGCATCCATTGTCTTTCAGTGTTTGAAATACATTGTTCCATGACCTTCTTGCTTTCAGTGTCTGTGATGAAAAATCCTTTGTTAACCTTATTGGTTTACCACTGAATGTAATCTGTCTCCTTTCTCTTGTAGCTTTTAATATTTTCTCTTTGTTCTGTATATTGGATATCTTCATAACAATGTGTCTTGGCATTGGTCTACTGTGATTTTGTGTGCTCGGTGTCCTGTATGCATCTTCGATTTGTATATCTGTTTCCTTTTTTTATTTCTGGAAAGTTTTCTGTAATTATTTCATTCAGCAGGTTACTCATTCCCTTGGTTTGAATCTCTGTACCTTCTTCTATCCCGATGACTCGTAAGTTTGGTTTTTTTATGTTATCCCATAACTCTTGGATGTTTTTCTCGTGATTTTTTACCATCCTATCTGAGTTGGCTAGACTCTTTTCAAGATGATATATTTTGTCTTCATTATCTGACGTTCTGGCTTCTACTTGCTCCACTCTGTTAGTGATACTCTCAATTGAGTTTTTAATTTGGTTTATCGTTTCCTTCATTTGTAGAATTATTGTTTGATTTATTTTATAATCTCTATCTCCTGATAAAGATGCTTAACTTCTTCTTTTATCTGTTTATGTAATTCATTCTCAATGTGTTCTTTCGCTGCTTGAGTTTGCTGTGTTGTATCCTCTTTAAGGTTCCATTCCATCTGTCTAAGGTGTTCCTTGAGTTCTTTATATGACCATCTTTCTGATGACTCTAGGTCCTCCTGAATATTTAGGCTGTCCTGCATTGTTTGTACTCATTTTCTTCCTTGCTTTTTGAAGCTGCTCATGTTACTTCTTGTTCTGTTTGACTGATGAGTTACTGTTTACTCCTATAAATTTATTAGATGCTTGGGAGGAAAGGTATTAGAAGGGAAGGGAAGAAGTCACTAAGGAGAATGAGAGTAAGCACGTAGAATTCAAGGAAGGGGGGATAAGATAATTGAAAAGAAATGAAAAGACAAAAGAAGAAATAAATAGGAAATAAAAAAAGAAAAAAAATTAAAAAAAATAATAAAAAAATTAAAATTAAAATTAGAAGAAAAAAAATTTTAAAAAATTGTAAAAAAAAAATTAAAAAAAAACAAGAAAAATGAAAATGAAAGAAAAACCCAAATCAAAAAAAAGGAGAGAAAAAAAAACTAATAAATGCAGTCTTAGAGTTTGATTAACTTCTCTTCCAGTAGGTGGCGCTGTGCCCACCAGGCCAAGTTTCTCCTGTCAATACACGGGAACCAATCACTGTGCAGCAGCCCCTCCCAGACTGGGCGAGTCTCCAATCCTGAGTGCCTAGGGCCTCCTCTTGTGTCTAGTCACTTCCCACTTTTCCTCTAGCCAGGCCCCTCTCACGGGTGCTGCTCACCACAATACTGGCTACACGTCAGGTCTGCTGCTCCCGGGAGCCCTGTTTTCATGAACGACTGGGCACACTCTTCCAGTTTGCCATTCCCTCAGACCCTAAGTTTGTAGAGCTTGGGGCTGAGAATCCTCAGTGAATTTTACTTGCCCTCCGGTAGCCACGCCCCCGTAGCTGGTGCAAGAGACCTCAGCTGTCAGCAGTGGTGGGAGCGGTAGTTCCTCGCCGCGGGTCCCGGGCCACCTCTGATTCCCTGGGTCTGGCTATCGTGCTCACGGGAGAGTTGGGAGGGGCCCTTAAGGTTTCCCCGATGTGTGGAGAGGGAAGGCTAGGGAATTACACACCTGTAGCAGCAGGTTTCAATGAAGTTATCTCCTCCGCCGCAGTCTGATGACGTCAGTTCTCTGCCATAGTGGTGTCTCTTGCAAATGGCGACAGTTCGTTTCCCTTTGCCCGGTGACCAATGCAACGGGTGGGTCCTTACTGTCTCTCCCAAGCCCCGTTTCAAACCTGTGGCCACTACCTATGAAGGCTCGGTAGGCATTTACCTCCGTAGGATGAGAAGGGCTGACCAGTTATTTCAGCCGGATGGATTAGTGCTGAGTCACAGCTGTTTGTCTGCAGGAAGCAGGCGAATGGGAGCTTGAATTCAGCCCATCCGGGCTCAGTGTGTGTTCTGAGAGGCCCAGACTGTTCGCGCCAGATCCATGTCAGCTCAGCATTGCCTAGTGATCCTGAGCAAACAGATTTAGGTTGTTTACGACTCCCTATGCCTGCACAGCTGAAGAGGTCAGAGACTTGATCTCTCTGCGCCCGCCGCCATGTTGATGAGAGAATCGCCATCCTTGCCTTTTATCCAATGTTAGGAAGAAGGAATTTAGTCTTTTCCCATTCTGATTTTAGCTATATGTGGTTGCACATATTGCTTCAAGTTGAGAATGTTCTCCATATTCCTAGCTTTCTGAAAGTTGTTATCAACAATGGATGCTGGATTTTGGCAAATGCCTTTTCTATATCAGTATGTGATTTTTCTTCTTTTGTCTATTGATATGGCAGATTCCATTATGTCCCTTTCAAATGATGAGGCAGCCTTGGATATCTTGAATATTTTCTGCTTTGTCTTGGTGTGCCATTCTTTTAGTATGTTGCTAGGTTTTGTTAGCTAAAGTTTTGTTGAGGATTTTTGAATCAAAATTGATGAAGGGTATTGGTCTGTAGTTCTTTCTTAATAATGTCTTTGTCCAGTTTCAGTATCAAGCTAATATAGTCCTCATCAAATGGGTTGGGAAGTTGTCCCTCCTCTTCTATTCCTGGAAGAAACTGATGTAATTCTTTTAATGCTTGGTAAAATTATCATGGAACCATTTAAATCTACAGAGTTCTTTTTCAGAATGTTTTTCACTATGAATTCAGTTTCCATAATGGTTTTAACATTATTATTATCTTGTTTAAATTATTATTTCATCTTTTTTAAATGTTAGAAGTTAATAGGTTTGGGGAAGAGGTTCATTTTCTTCTACTTTGTTAAATTTGTGAGCACAAGTTGTTCATGATATTCCTTCACTTCCTTTTCATTGGCTGCAAGATCTGTACTAGTGCCCCTCCTTTCATTGCTCGTTCTTTGTGCCTTAAGTCTATCTTCTCTCTTTTTGTCTTTTTCATTCTTGCAAGAGGATTCCTTTCCTATTTCCTCATTTGTTTCAAGAGAATTAGTGATTAACCATGAAAGCATCTGAATGGACAGCTTCTTTGAAATCCTTGTTGGATAATTCTAATTTCTGACTCATCTTGTTGGCATCAATATTGTTTTTTTTTCTTTTCTTATTGACGATTTGATTCTTAGTTCTTGAAAGACAAGTGATTTACTGTAGTATCCTGAACATTTTGAGTATTATTTGGGGGACTTTGGATCCCATGTAAGTCTTTTATTTTTGGGGCAGTGGCCACTCTGTTTTAAATTTAGCAATGTAGGCCTTGGCCTGCTCTTGTGGGCTGTGGTTGCCACGGTAATTTAATTTTTATAGCCTTTGGGGTATATTTCTGGTATTATTATTTTCTTGTTTTTCTAGCATCTCTGGCTCTCCTTTTGGTCCCTGCTGGTTTTGCCCAAGGTGGCAACAGAGGTCTCCTCAGACCAGAATGCTAGGTCTTCCGGGGGAAGATTGTGGTGGCTTCTCCCACTGCTGTCCCTTGGGGGTCCCCATGTCTCTAGGCAGGAGAATCCAGCCTTGACCTCACAAGGACATAGAGGCATCCTGGAACAAACCATGAGCTACAACTCAGTCCCTTGTGAATAACCTGTCCACTTGCTCCTGATGTCCCTGTACAAGGGAGAAGTGTCTTATGTTCCTGGAAAAAAAGACAGGTTTCCCATCCCAGGCCAATTGGTGGCTGCGTCCCCAGTATCAATCAGTCCTGGCTGCCTTGCCCAGTAAACCTGAGTCTTGCCAGAGCTGTTATTTGCTACTTGTTCAAAACATTTCACTTATAAAAATCCTTGGTATTGGGCAGGCAACCAGGTACTGGATTTTTATTTCATTTTCACTTTCAAAGCAGAAGAGTGCTGAAATGGAGCTGCTAAGCAGAGTCTGGGGAAGAGTTAGATTCTTGAATCCACTGCTATATGAATCTGTTTTTATTCAGTATCTTCGGGGTGTGGCACTAGGGCATCTTTTTGTATGGGGCCTTTGGGAGCTAGATTTCATTTTCTTTTTGCTGCAGTCTTGTATCTGGAGGGGTTTGCCTTGTGATTGTGGACAAGGTGGCCTGCCAGTGAGGTCAGCAACAGGAGCTCAGCTCTCCCATGAGGGTCATTGATCTCTGGCTCACAGACACAGCTCCCACGAAAATGTGTCTTTCTTCACTCCTGGCTACAGAAGCAGCAAGGCCAGTCTCACCTTCTTGTTGCCTAGAAAGAAAAGACAATGAGCACCAGATAGCACAGTCTTATCGCCATGCATGGAGACCGCTGGTGCCACTGTTCTGTGCAGCAGAGAGATCGTTTGCAGATTTCTGGCTAAGCTTCACTCCCATTATCTAATTTCTTATAGGAGAGAGTGAGTCCCCCTCCTACATTGAAAACATGGATGCATTTCTTTCATGAACGCTTATAGAGAGCCTTGGTGCTTGTGAAGAACACAGAACACATTTACAGTCAGTGTGTGTGTTATCAAGGATGAAAAGGAACTAAGATACCTTGTAACAGACTCATTTAATGCTCACAGATTCAATATCACCATTGAACCAGTCAAGGGACCTACAGAGGGTTAATAACAATTAAATGAAGTCTGAACAGCAGCTGTGGTGGGCAGAATTTCTAAAAGGGCTCACCAAAGATGTCCTGCCCTAAACCCTGCAGCCTCTAAACATGACAAGACATTGCTCTAGAGGTTATGTTACATTGACTCAAAGCCAAGGTATCCAGGGGGTCCAGTGTGGTCACATGAAATCCCTTGAAAACTGGTGGCAAAAGAGAGAGGGAGATTTGAGCCATAATAGGAATTCAGTGCATCATTGCTGGCTTGCAGGTGGCAGAAAGCAGGAGACAGGCTGCTGGCTTAGGAAATGGGAACTTCAGTCCTGCAGCCACAAGGATTGCACCTGCCGACAATGTGAATGAACATGGAAGTGGGTTTCTTACCAAGAAGAGCACAGCTTGAATTCTGATACAGGGATCAAGTCATTGTCACAGCACTCGGTTTGCATCAGGGCCACCCCCTGAAGACTGGGACACTAAGGTTGCACTCTTCTTTGAAGGATTTAGGGAAATAGGTACATTGAATCAAGTATCTCTTTCCACCCCAAATCCCTTTAATCCCTCTCCCTGTGGTACCAACAGAATCAACCAAAACCAGCCTGCTCAGAAGCCAGATGTCCGCCCTCAAGAGCCCACCTTGCAGTGAGAGAAAGGACTGTCTCTCCAAATCCAGCAGCTGGACCCTTTCTCTGAGTGACAGAGGCAAGTACACGAGGGGCCTCGTCCCGGGATGTGCTGGCCAGCCTCCTTTGGCCCCATGTCCCTGTTCTGAACGAGCCGGATAGACATATGTTGGGGGAAAATGAATCACGATTTAAAGGTTCTCAGATTGCTTCCCATTTGGAGGGCTCCCCTGTCAATCGGCTCCAACAGCCTTGGTGTGCTGGATTCCTTTGGGCTAGACTTGTGCTGCTTGCACTTTGGTTCAGGACACACCAGCAGCTTGGGGCCACTCTGTGCTTCAAATTGAAACCTTTTATACTTTATAGTGTGTTTATTTTCTTCCCATCAATCACTGGTGGTGCTATCTGATGATCCCCTCTCTGACCCAAATTGTTAGCCTTTTGGGGCTAAATATAAAGAAAACTTGACTTTTCCACTTGGAATTTATTCCTATGGATAAAATTATTCTTAAAATAATAAATTTTTAAAAGTTGAAGTTCCCATATTATTTTTCCCATACATAAAATAGTTAACTAAATAATAAATCCGAAACACACAGACACACGGTCCCCTACTCATGGCTGATGTGCACCTGTTGTCAGTCATCAGAGCCTAATCAAACCCTGTTTTCAGGGCCTGCTCTGTGTGGCATTTTTCCCTCAATGTCACTTACCTTTCATATCTCTGCTGCACACACACAGTCCATAAAGGGCTTATCAAATGATGACTAGGATTTGATTTCTTAGGGATTTAGCCAACTCATTTAACCCCTCCCTCCAGATGCTCCTCATTCAGTGAGGTGACATCCCTTTCCATTCATAAAACCAAGTACCTACAAGGGCACACTCTTAAAACTCCAGATACTGATTTCAAAACTTGCCTAACAAGTGTGAACCTCAACTAGTGTGATCCTGTGCATTTTGTCACATACCCGCCATTGTCTCTTCCACAGAGATGAGCATCCTGCCGACGAATGAGTATCCAGACGTCGGATCGTCAGATAGATGGACTGGAGAAGGAAGCCAAGTCTACGATGACAAGTGAGAGCCTTCCTTTGAGGAGGATAATTTCATTATGCTGTTGTTCATGACCCATCAAGACAGAAGTTTTAAAACCCCACAACCCTCTGTTGTTAGCTTTTCAGAGGTGTCCTCAGAGAGCTGGCTTCAGATTCACGGCCTGGTGGCCAGGAAACTCACCATCATGGACGCCTTGTCAGGGACCCTGGTGCCCCACAGCCCCACCTACGTCCCCATCTTGGACAAGCATGTGTCCTCCAAGGTCTTTGATGAGGTAACCGGATTGTCTCCGTATCGCTGCTTGGGATATGTTTAGTTTTCTGTTTAAATAAAAATGAACCCAGTGCAGTTTCCTGTGCAGCTGTAACAAGCATATTTCAGCCATTGGAAGAAATCGTCCTTAAGGCAGGGACAGGGAAAGAGAGAGGCACTTAAGAGTCCTTGGTTTAAGTTGAGACAGGCGGCGGAGGGCTCGTCCCTCCTGTGGAAGTCCAGAGCTGCAGAAGTGCTTGGAAGCTCTCGAGGCCTGAGCCTAGCGAGCATACAGCATCCAGGATCAGATGAGTCTGGAAGAACTTGGAAGCGGTCCCGTTCTTCCTTGCTTGCCTTCTTCCTGAATTGAGTGACTTCTTTTTCATCCTAAAGCCCTCCGCAGGAAAAGTCAGAGAGTGGGAGAGAGACCAAACCACAGAGAGTGATTGGATAGCCATGTGCTCCAGGAGAAACAGCCTGGAGCCAGGGGCGGGGTGGGGGGGTGGCTGATGGGCCAGGCAGACAGCCAGCGCTTCCGTATCTGCAGGGTCTATGTCTGCAGATTCCACTGACCGCATGTTGAAATACCCAGGAAGACAATGGCACTGTACTGGACGTGTGCAGAGGGGTTTTTCCTTAAAAATTCATTGTGGCAGCAGGTACAGTGGCACACACCTGTAACCCCAGCAGCTTGGGAGGCTGAGGCAGGAGGATCAAGAGTTCAAAGCCAGCCTCAGCAACCTAGTGAGGCACTAAGCAACTCAGTGAGATTCTGACTCTAAATAAAAGTATGTGTTAAGTGGTTAAGTGTCCCTGGATTCCATCCCCAGAACAAAAAAAAAAAAAAAAAGAAAGAAAAAAAACCTCAGTACTGCATAACATTTACATTGTTTACATTGTAAGAAATACTATAAATCATCTACAGATGATCTAAAGTGTACGGGAGAATGTGCATAAATTGTATGCAAAGACCATGCCATTTGATATAAGGCATTTGAGCATCTGCAGCTTTGGTACTTGCTGGTGGGAAAAGGGGTTCCTGGACGCTGAGAGATCCCCCCAGGTACTGACGGATGATTGTACTGAAAAGTTACCATCAAATTTGGTAACTAGGATGTCCTTGAGCTTAGCAAGAACAATTCCAGGTTCAAAGCCAGCCTCAGCAAAACTTAGCAAGGCCCTAAGCAACTTAGCGAGGCCCTGTCTCAACATAAAAAAATAAAAAGGGCTGGGGATGTGGCTCTGGTTAAGCGCCCCTAGGTTCAGTCCCTGCTACCAAAAAAATAAAATAAAATAAAATAAAAAATAAAAACAAAAGAACAATTTCAGGGAGCATGGAGACTCCAGTGGGACATAGAACACCAAAGAATATAAATGTGGAGACTGGGCTCCACTGCTTCCTGGCAAAGGTAGCAACTACTGCTTGAAATAGCAGCCCGTCATGCTTTATAGTAGCTAAATGGAAACAAGGTCCTTAAAAGACCTTTCTCATACTGAAATATTTAAGGAGGAAATGATAAAATGTTTGGAACTTGCTTCAACATAACCTGGATAGTGGGAGTAGTGGGGGAGGCTAGGAGTGGGTGAAACACATTGTTTATAGTTGATAATTGTCGAGGGGGAGGCTGAATGTACTATTCCTTCTGCTTTTTGTATATTTGAGATTTTCCATAAGGACAAAGTGATAAAAATCAAAAGTAAAAAATCTTTTTAAATAGGAAAGTTTAAGGCCAGCCTCAACAACTTAGAGAAGCCCTAAGCAATTTAGCCAGATCCTGTCTCAAAATTAAAAAAAAAAATAAAATAAAAAGGGCTGGAAATTTGGCTCAGTTTTTAAGTGCCCCTGGGTTCAATCCCCAGTACCCCCACCCCCCCCAATAAAGAAGAAAAAAAATTATATCTCCCCCGGAAGTCAATAGGCATCTTGCCAACGTCACTGTTCCTACTCGGGCGGTTGAGTGTGGCTTCATTTCATCTGGTTCCTGCCTACTTTGTCTCAAGATTCCAGAAGCAACAGAAAGGTGAACATTGATTCAATTCATCCAGGAAACTAGGTTACCTTTTCTTCATATTCTGTATATTTCTTACATTAGTATCCTTGAGTTTTTATTTAGAACAAGATATATTTAGTGAAGTCTTCCTGGAAATAGACTTTTCCTGGGTTTATGACTCTTTCTAAGCCTCCCAAGAACTTGAGACACAGTGAAAAGTAAATTTCTCAAAAATCAGGAAGTGTAAGCAGAAAATCAAAGAAAGAAGTCATAAAGGAAAGATTTATAGACTGAATATATAGAAGGTTTTTTTTTTACATAGAGACATAAATAAAATGAAGACAGAATTCAGAAAAATATCTGTAACATATGCAACACACAAAGGATCCTAAGAGTATTTTATATGTGTATGTGTGTATCTGTATAAATCAGTGTTCAGCAAAGATACACACATGCACACAAACCCATACCACGCAGGAATATGAAAATGATATACACCTTAATGGAAAATCTAGGGGAAAAAAATCAAAACTACATACAAAATTACTTACCTTCCCTGGTTACCAAATAGTATGACTTAGAAAAAAATGTAAATTGGAAATCAGTTATATACACCCTCCCCATCGAAGTGGTAAGGTCAAAAAACAAAGCTAGAATGAAATGAGAAACTTTACATCCTGCTAGTAGGGGTTTTAATTAGTGTAAGCTTGTGTACACTATCTTCAGATCCTTAAGGGCTTAAAACATTTACCCTTGTAAATCCATATATCACTAGGAATCTATGTAAGTAAATACTTAATTAGAGATATTGACAAGTACATGCAAAGAATAATTATTGATGGCTTACATCTAAAAATGAGAAACTTGAAGTCAATCTAAATACCTACTAAGTACATTCCTATAATCACAAATTGTATACTCATTAAATACATTTCTGAAGGATAAGTAATGACCTGGGGGAAATCCTCAATATCATACTGAACGGAAAGATCAGGGCACAAAACTGCACGTGTCGTGTGTTGACCGCTGGGTTATAGGTGTGCTCGGCACAGGTGGACAGAGTACCTCCTCATTCCCTTCTTTCTTTTATCAAATGTTAACAGTTTGGCTGGGGGTGTGATTGTTGGTAATGTTTTTTTTTTTTTAATTATAGATGGACCCAATACCTTTATTTTATTTATTTATTTTTATGGTGGTGCTGAGGATCAAACCCAGTGCCTCACACAGGCCAGATGAGTACACTACCACTGAGCCACAACCCCAGCCCCTAATGTTTGTTTTTTATTTATATGCTTGTATGTTTTTATTGTAGATTAACTCTGAACCTACATGAATTACATACTGAGGAAAAGTTAAGAAAAGCAGAATTAACAGCAAAAGAGAAGATGGTGAAAATACAAAAAGAACTCGATTGTTAATTAGTTAATTAGTTTTTTTATCTGATGAGTGATGTATGAATAGATTTTCAGCATGAATAATTTAACCCATATAAAAGTCTTCAGAGGAATCTCTGGATGCTTCTCTGACATGAAGGGAACACTGAATAGTTTGGTGAATTTCCTTCTAATTCTTTTTCTATACACACACGGATCAATGTGTGTGTGTGTATATAACATGCTATTTATACATAATAATTTTAATCAATATAAATAAGGCAATACCATATGGATTTGCTGTTTGGTCTTTTGAAAAATGTGTCTTAGAAGGCTGGAATTGTGGCTCAGTGGTAGAGCACTTGCCTGGCATGCGTGAGGCCCTGGGTTTGATCCTCAGTGTTGCATATAAATAAATTAATTAATTAAATAAAAATCCATTGACAACTAAAAAACATAAAAAAAAAAAAAAAGAAAAAATGTGTCTTAAAGACCTTTCCACACCATAGATCTGGGTCAGTCTTACTCGCTTCAGTTGCAATGTTCTTCCGTATTATTAAGGGACACCTACATCATGTCCTTCCTTCCCTGTAGATTTCACTGCACACAGATTTGTTGGCACATGGACAAGATGACCTTTGGGAGATTCCCTCCAGTGGGATTGCTGGACCCAAAGGACCTGTGCATTTTCCATTTTGACGGGGAAGTCCAAATCATTCTCTAAATACATTTTACACTTTCACCAGTCTGTACCCCCACAGGCAGTGTAGGATAGGGCCCTTTCCTGAAGAGGAACCCTATGATGCTGTTGGTGATATGCTTTGTGGGTGTGGAGATGCGCTGGTGGTGCTGAAGGTGGTGTGCGGGTATGAACTGTTCTTCAACCTGCCCACCCCTCGCTGGCTCATATGCTGTAGAAGCAAACATAATAACAGTCCCACAGACAGAAATCAGTTCTTTGGGATGCGTCCTATACATGTGTGCTCTGGGAGGAGCATTATTACTTACTCTGAGATTGCTATAGTATTAGAAGAAGTAATGCATACAGTGGGTAGTACTTAGAGGCATTTAATTACATGCCTTCTGCATGCCAGTGCTGGGCTCTGGAATACATGCCAAGGAGGACAGCTGACGTGCGGGAGAGGCCCCAACTTGATTCCTTATCAGGGAAGGTTGGTCTTAGCAGGTGTCAGCGTCATGAAGTGGAGGAGGTGGAGGGTCCCTGGCAGGGGCTGCTGTGGGCCAGCCTGTGGGCCAGCGTTTGTTCTGGGAATCCTCCAGGTTGATGAAGGGAGCACCTTGGCTGAACTGAGGAGTTTGAACTTCATCCTGAGGGGAATGAAGGGCTCTCAGCAGACGAGAGAAAACTAATCTGAGGTCCTGGCTGCCATGAGCAGGCTGGGGGGAGAGCAGCGAGGTTGGGAAGATGCAAGGGGCTGGGGGGGGGGGGAGGCACGCTGTGGGCAGCTCAGACCTAGTGGGGCCCCGAGTGGATCCAAGGCCATTATTGAGTCAAGTGCACAGGGCTGAGCAGTGTGTGGCTGGCAGAGAAAAATGTCAAGACTGTTATCAAGATTGCAGCCTGGATGATCTAGAAGGAAGAGGACGGGAGGGGAAGTAGTGAGAGTCCTGGCGTTAGAACATTCCAGTCTTCTGCCCCTAGAAAGCAAAGCCAAAGGGGGTGGACATTTTCAAGGGACAGGCGCCAGCTGCCAGCAAACCCATCCCCTCTTATTGGTAGGAAGAGAAAAACTCTTGGTGGTGCAAGACATATACTGCAATAAATCTCAATTTTATCATCAAAGCATACTCTGTACTTAAAATATTTTCAAGTTTATTTCATTTTATTGGTACTGGGGATTGAACCCAGGAGAGTTCTGCTTCTGAGCTACAATGCCAACCTTTTATAATCTTTTTTTTTTTTTTTTTTGAGATGGGGTCTTGCTCAATTGCCCAGGCAGGCCTTGAATAGGCCATCACACCCCTGCAAAAATTATGTTATTTTTGATTGACAAATCATAATTGTATACATTGATGGGGTACAATTTGATGTTTTGATATATGCACAATGTGGCATTATTCATGATTAAATTAAGCTCGTTAACATATATATCACCTCCATTGCTTTTCTTTCTTTTATTTTTGCTTCTCTCTCTCTCTCTCTCTCTCTCTCTCTCTCTCTCTCTCTCTCTCTCTTTCTTTCATCCTCTATTGGGAATTGACCCCAGGGGTACTGTCCTGCTGAGCTACATCCCCGTTCCTTTTTCATTTTTTATTTTGAGAAAGGGTCTCATTAAGTTGCCCAGGCTGACCTCAAACTTTCAATCCTCCAGCCTCCTTGGTTGCTGGCTGTGCACCACTGTGCCAGAACTTGCCTATTCTTTTTCTGTTGCTGTGGTTCTTTTTAGATGTACATGACAGTAGAGTGTATTCTGGCATATCATACACATATGGAGTACAACTTCCCATTCTTGAGGTTGTACATGATGAGGAGTTTCACTGGTCATGTAGTCATGTATGAACATAGGAAAGTGATGTCTGATTCATTCTACTGTCTTTCCTATTCCCATCTTCCCTCCCTTCCCTTCATTCCCTTTTGTCTAATCCACTGAACTTTTATCCCCCCACCCCACCTTATTGTGGGTTAGTATCCGCATGTCAGAGAGAACATTCAGCCTTTGGTTTGTGGGGGTTGGCTTATTTCACTTATTTGCCAGGAAATAGATGGATCTCTAGATCCATCTATTTCCTGGCAAATGCCATGATTTCATTATTAGCTGTGTAATATTCCATTGTATATATTATACCACATTTTTCTTAATCAATTCATCTGCTGAAGAGCACATAGATTGGTTCTGTGGTTTAACTATTGTGAATTAAGCTGCTACAAACATTGATGTGGCTGTGTCACTGTAGTATGTTGATTTTAAGTTCTTTGGGTGTATAACTGCGTCAAATAGTAGCTCCATTCCAAGTTTTCTGAGGACTCTCCATTGTGCTTTCCAGAGTGGTTGCACCAATTTGCAGTCCCACCAGCAATGTATGAGTGAACCTTTTCCCCCACATCCTTACCAACATTTATTGTCACTTGTATTCTTTATAATTGCCATTCTGACTGGAATGAGATGGAATCTCAGTATAGTTTTAATTTTCATTTGTCAGTTTTTTTAATGATGACATTGCTTGATTTTATTTATATGTAGAACCTAAACCTAAAAAAAAAAAGTTGAACTCATAGAAATAGAAAGTAGAACGACGGTCAGCTAGAGTGGAGGGAGTCCCGATGGGAGTGTTGGTAAAGGGTACAGTTTCACATAGGCAGGAGGAACAGGTTTTGAGATCTACTGCAGAGTAGGGTAACTAAAATGGAAAACAATGTGTTCTATTCCAAAATAACTAAGTAAATTTCAAATGTCTTGCATTTTTATCTTTTATTCCCTAATATTTTATTTGACTAGAAGAAACCCTCAGCTATAAATAGAAAAAAAATAGCGATAATATCTAAAATATCCCCTACCTCATTATATATATAGCTTTTTGAGATTTGGACCAAACATTTTATGATCAAGTAGACTGGAGCTGGAGGGCACCATGCTTGCACCTCCTCTGGCTTCACTGAGAACTTTGATTGACTTGCCCTCTCCTGTGAGTGGCCACGTCTGCCTGGGCTGAGCTGTGAAGCAGCGTTTGATTTTGTCCCCTCTGTTTCTTTCATTCATGACTTACGTTTGGGCCCGCTCTTCTTCTGGAACCCAATGCAGTTTCAGTTTTTAGTTTCCTGGACCAGCATCAAATCTGTCACCTTGGAAATGAAGTGTTGAGCAGAGAGGTTGCCCTGGCAACGCTTCATTACAAGATGCAAAGTGAGCCAGATCATTTTATCTCCCCTCTTGCAAAAAAGATTGGTCCATCACCACGTCGTATACAGGACAAAACGGCCTCAACCGTCTGAGGAACCTAGAATTCGAAGCTCTTCATTGCTAATTGCTTTGAAAAAAAAAAAAAAGATTGGAATCATCTGGAAACATCTGTCTGCATTCTGGAGAACCTGCATTACCATCCATCATCAATGTCACCATCCTAGCTTTCTCAGGGTCCCATCAAGGCTTCCTGCTTTGATTGACGCTGGATTGTGTACATAGATGTGTGCATTTATGCCACAGCTCTTATCATTTACTCCTGAAGGACTGTGACAAGGTCCCTGATCTATTATGAAACAGACCCTCGTCACACATTGGGCTCTGAGAGAAGCACTTAATACCACTCAAGTGTCTCATCTGAAACTCAGAGCAGCCTGAGCTGTGGCTGGTCATCCTCACCTAGCTGACAAGGAACGTCAGGTGCAAGAGATCTGGAATGCTCCCAAAGTCGTGACATCTTGTTGCTTTCCACTACATTGGCCTTGAACATAAAGCTATATATTGATTGAAAAGCTTTTTAAAGTAAAATTTTAAAATGATGGTTATTGCAGAAGATATGTGTGTGTGTGTGTGCAAGTGTGTGTGTGTTTATAATTCTTTTCATTGTACAGAAAGATCAGAAACTACAGGTAAGTGGAAAGGAAAGGAACAATAGAGTTAGAATCCCCCAGGGGTGACTCACCTGGCGCTTTCTCTGGTTAGACCTTTTCCACGACACATATTTTTTGCTTTTTGGTTTTGTTTTTCCCCAATGAAGTCAAACTGAACATCCTACTTGGTACCTGCCTTTTGCTCAGCATCTCTCATGAACATTATTCACTGTCAGCATGAAGCTCCTCAGCTCTTTACAGGTCTGAATTAAAAATGCTGAGATACCATCACCGTCTCGGTAACAGGTTTTCATGGGCTTACGAGTGACCTTCTTCACACGCCGATGTGCCAGTTAATTTGGTGGCCTGCCTTCTGTCTGTTCTGTGGAGCTGAAAGCTGAGGACGTGTCACATTAGCACTCAGCCGTGTGCACCATTGCAATAGCTATTGCATCCATGGTATTTATTCATGTGGGATTTGCACTATTTGCCTGTTCATTACACACATCCAATCAGAACCTCTCCTTGGCCGATTTGGTAGTAAGTTCTGGATGTTTAATGGAAACACTGCTTTAGTTGAAAAATAGTGACATTGGTGAATTCAGACAGGATTGAAGAATAAATATATAATAATCTCTATTTCCATACTGTTTTCTCAATTTCAAAATGTTTGGGATGGTTCTAGTTTAGCAGGTAATAGCTGTGTCTGTAGTTTGGTATTGTGTGTGTGTGTGTGTGTGTGTGTGTGGTTTTTTTTTTTTGTTTTTTTTGTTTTTTTTTTTGTACCAGAGATTGAGCCCAGGGGCACTTAACCACTGAGCCACATCCCCAGCCCTTTTAAATATTTTACTAAGAGACAGGGTCTCACTGAGTTGCTTAGCACCTCGCTAAGTTGCTGAGGCTGGCTTTGAACTCATGATTCTCCTGCCTTAGCATCCTGAACTTCTGGGATTACAGACATGTGCCAGGGCACCCACCTATAGTTTTGTATTCTATTTTCTTCATTTAGCCCGAGTTCTGAATGTTTTTCCTCATAATGACCATTTTTGGATGAATTTCAATGATTGCTCTATTATTCAATAATATGAACTACTACAATTTACTTAATTGTTCCTCCTGTTATTAGGTAGCTTATTTGGAGTTTAATGAATGTCCATTTTCCTATGTCTTTCACTAAAGCAGAATAGTAAAACAAAACAAAACCCCAAATTTTTCAGTTGCTATGTAAAAATGGTACCATATTTCATTTTAATATTCAATTATTTTATCATTTGCAAACAGTTTTCTTATATAAACTAAATACAGTTCTTAAATATTTTTATATTATTCATATACTTGGCATATTCTTAAAATATTCTTTTAAAATAGTCTTAAGATATTCTTTAAAAACAACAGAGTTATGCTTCATCCCATGCTTCAATGACCAAGAATTTAAATTTGGTAGAATTCAAACTTATTTATGCTTTATAATAAGATGAATTTAAAAGAAAAAGTCTTGGGGCCTTAGTCATTATTCTAATTTGTATATAGTTTTACTCTCTTGTGTATTCAATAAATGATGACTTTGTACATGTATTGTGCCAGTAACTACTATTTTTTAAAAGAGCCTAAAGAACTCTGGAGTTTGATATGGAAAGAGAAGCCATATAACAAAAACAGCAATAAATGCATTTGACTATAAAGGGACTGAATGAAAAAGTATGCAGAGACTGCCTAATATCTGTAGAGAGTGAGGATAAGTACCATTATCATTATTAATAAAGTTGTTCTTGAAATACAAGCAACCACAAACGTTAGCACAGTTGTGGGGGAAAATTGCTGGTGGACTGAAAATTGGTGCAACCACTCTAGAAAAACAGTATGGAGATTCCTCAGGAAACTTGGAACGGAACCATTTGACCCAATTATCCCACTCCTAAATTCATACTCAAAGAACTTAAAATCAGCATACTACAGTGACACAGCCACATCAATGTTTATAGCAGTTCAATTCACAACAGCTAGACTATGGAGCCAACATAGGTACTCTTCAACAGATGAATGGAAAAAAAATGTGATACACACACACACACACACACACACACACACACACTGGAATATTAGTCAGCCATAAAGAAGAAGGAAATTATGGCATTTGCCAGTAAATAAGTGGAACTCTAGACTATCATGCTAAGTGAAACAAGTCAATCCCTAAAAACCAAAGGCTGAATGTTTTGTCTTATTTGCAGATGCTAATTCACAATAGGGGTGGGGTGGGGGTTAGGGAAGAATAGAAGTACTTTGGATTAGACAAAGGGGAACGAAAGGAAGGGAGGGCATTGGGAATATGAAAGATAGTAGAATGAATGGGACATCATTTCCCTATGTGCATGTATGATTACCCGACCAACGTAATTCTGCATCATGTACAACCAAAAGAATGAGAAGTTATTCATGTATGTAAAATATGTCAAATACATTCTCCTACCATGTATAACTAGTTAGAACTAACTTTTTTAAAAAAGAAGACCTCATGAGAATGTCAAAAAATAATTTTAAAAAATTGCTCTTGAGTTCAGTGGTTGCCTTTGGGTATTTGATCTAACAGAAGATTTCTAACATAATCAGCCCAAATTGGCCTGACCATGAATTCTAGCAGTTTCCTCTGCGTTTGTGGTCAGGACCTCTCCTCCCTCTCTCTCTCCCCCTCATTCTGTCCCTGTCTGTCTGTCTCTGCACTCACACAACCCTCACAAACTGTTGTCCCAAAGGATGTGATCATCAGTACCGATTTGGTAAGGCCTCTGGGTCAGCCTCAAGAAAATGGAAGCAGCAGTACCTCCAGGCTTCCTTTTGCTATCAACTATGGTCCACAGGGTCCCTCACTGTATTAATAAGCGAGCCACATTCAAAAGTGGCATGATCGGGGGCTTTTATTATCCTCAGCTTCCTCGTGAGCCCCACTTCCCTCCCCACTGGCTTGCTTCTGGTCCCCCCAGCCCTGAGAACGCCCCTTATGACCTCAGAGTCACATTAAGTTCGACATCATAAAGAGGGTGTCGCATCTGACCTGCTGGGCCAGCACCATGCTGTAAAAACTAAGACCACAGACAGAAGGTGTGGGGTTATGCCTTTGTCTTTCCCCAAATCTGCATGCAGAAAGGGGGGAGGAGTGGGTGCATACAAGCCAATTTGAATGACCACACTGAAGTCGGCCATGACCATGGAAGGCATGAGATCGAAGTCCACAAAAGAGGGAAGTAACCCATGAATGGGGTTTCTTAAGTCCAAGAGTCAAGATGATCGTGGTGAAATGTTATAATGCTACTAAGTATTCAGGGGTATGGATTTATAGCTGAGGCATTAGTTGACAAACTAGGAGAGCTATTTATAGACTTCTAAAGTTTGGGGGTTCCCCCCCCCAAGGGAGATAAAAATGTGTCTCTCATTCCACAGAGATGACTTTTTTTTTCCCTTTGAAAGTGTATATGACCCGTAGCTCTATTTTGAGAGATGTTTGTTCCCCACGAACACAAGCTTCAGTCTCAAAGCCTAGTGGTGCCACCTTTAATCCAGTGTTCTGGTCCCTTCCTTTTGACCAGATTGTTCAGAAGCCACTGGCTGGTTTTTAAGTAGCGAGGTTGGACCATGTGACCTGTAACTTCATTTCTTTCTCTTTGGTTTTCTAAATCTTTGCCAGTTGGTGGGTTTGTTTGAGTCTTGATGGTTTAATTATAAAATTAATTTATGTATTTGAACAAAAACTAATAATTAATTTATGTATTTGAAAAAAAAAAAAGAACTAAATAGTTAAGAAAGTCCTACCCGCCTCTCTTCACTTGCCCTGAATCCCAGATTTTGAGAAGTAATCGCAGTTGGTCATTGTAAACCTCATCTTATTCCTGTGTTAGATATGCTTTAAAATAAATAAAGCATCGCAGATAAAGTTGAGGACCGTGTATCACCTTTTTTGATCCCATTCTCCCCCCAGAGGTAAACAGCAGTCTATATTTCTATGTATGTTTTAAAACTTTTAGTACAAAGAGCACTAAAGCATTGTTCTCCAGGTTTAAAACTCCTATTGTCAAGGGATAAAAACAAAATGGAGTCACATTTGCTCGTGACACAGAAAACAGTCAGGCGGCCACTGTTCATCAGACCCCTGATGGGGCAACAGCTGAAGCTCTGAACCCTGCTGCAGACCCCCCACTCCAAGCAAGCTGACCCTTAAAACACTGTTGACCCTGACCTTCTGCATAATGGACCTCCTCCCCCAAACTACAGAGACCGAGACCACACCCAATTCCTTTCTCACAAAGAGCTTGACTAATCATGGTCTAGCAGGTAATGCAATCTCCAGTCCTCAGAAGGGTAAAGCTAGAAATATAGCTGCCATTTTGTAAAATCTTGGAGGACATTTCCCCAATGTTGCCTCTCTGATAATCTGTTCTTTTGAAATTTCTATTAATATAAAAGATTCTCTGTCTCTTTATACATATACCTACCTATCATCTATTTATCTATAATTTTTGGCTTTTGGCCTTTCTGTGATATAGAAAGGGAAAGGCATCCAGTATTATCATTCACCCATTCTTAAAGACTATTTTGTCTGCTCTAGAATTTATTCTGTTAAGATCCATCTTTGTTTCAGTTCCATTGTCTTTTTTTTAAGATAGATTTTTAAATTTTTTTTGTAGTTTTTTAAAAATATAGTTGTTATTTTTCATCTAAGTTATTGGAATAGTGGGCAATCATACTTCTTAATTTTTCTTTGACATCCATTGCTTCTTGTGGTACTTGAGTAAAGTTTTGTAGTTTTATCTTTTTTGTCTTTGAACAGATTAGTTGTAAGTCATTTTAATAATAATTAAAGTCATGTTTAGAGATGGCTCATAAAATTAATTTAAGTGCATTGACATTTTGTTTGTTAATTTCCTCAACTAATATTTTTGGCATTTGTGTTCTTTTTTCTTTGCTCTTCTATTTGAAGTTGCCTAAATCCATCCTCTTGGCCCTCAACACCAGGGACAACACCATGGATATTTAGGGTGTTTGTTCCATGGTGATATTATGGCTATCACAGAGACAAAAAGTGGTCTGGTTTAGTGCCTGGTTGTAAAACCACAGGAGTGTCCTTTCACTAGGTAGGGCCTTCTTTCGGGGCTGAGACCCTTGTGCCAGTTGACATCAGTCACTGATGTGACTTCTTTTCCAGAGCACTCATGGTCCCATTTGGTCCCACTTGCTTTGCAGGCGCTGAGCTCCCACTGCCTCGCCATCTTTGGAGCCAGAATCAATAACCATGGCTTTAGCCCTGCTCACCATTCACATTTCTGTCCATCTTTTTACATCCATCTTTTATCAACTATGCTTCTGTCCTTCTTTTTCTTTCTTTCTATGAATTATTTTATTAAATAATAATAACAAAGTTTTGGGAAGATTTTAGTGGCAGGGAGGAACAGAAAACCATGAAATCTATCATCCTAATTAAAAGTAAAATATTTACTTCTTCAGAGCAATGAGAAGTTATGCTCCATTTGTGTACAATGTGTCAAAAATGCATTCTCATGTCATGTATAACTAATTAGAACAAATTTTAAAATTTTACTTTTTAAAATAATTTCCCACATTTCCAAAATGTCTTCATGTTCATTATGATCAGAATATCATATGATTTTGGAACAACGATAGTACAGCTTAGTATTTTCCTATTCAATTTTTTCTTTTTGTTTAAATGTTAAAGAATAGAATATACCTATATTATTATTATTATTATTATTATTATTATTAAATATAGGAATCTTACACATTGCCCAGGCTGTTCTTAAACTCCTGAGCTCCAGTTATCCTCCAGCCTCTGCCTCCTAAGGAGCTGGGCCTACAGGGATGCACCACTACACCCAACTTGGAATATATCTTTTGATGAGTATATGTCTATCATTTATCAACAAATATTTGGTGAGGGCCTATGAATTTCCAGGTACTGTGCTAGGTGGTAGCAGTTTAGTAGTGACTGAAACAAAGTTCCTGCACAGAGCTCACATTCTGCTAGGGAGAGACGGGTAATATGCAAATAGGCAAATATAAAATGATTAAGATGAAAAGAAGTCTTGGGAACAGAAGAATATGATAGAGGGTTCTGGTTCCAGGGAAGATGGAGTGAGTCCTTCACCCTGTTTCTCCACTTGATACAACTATAAATCCTGGACAGAGTACTTAGGTGACCAATTAACTGACATGGAAATGGTCCCGAGAGAACTGGGGAGGGATACCAGAGTTTGAAGTTCCACCCAATCAGCGATAAGTTGACCATTTTTCTCCCTGGAATTGACTGGCATGGAATCAGAGGTATCCCAAACCCACAAGTAAGTACCAGGTGCGGGAAGCAGAACCCAGAAAAGTCTCTATTTTTGGTACTCTGCTATTCTTGGAGCCACTATTCCTTCCTCGTTTGCCAGCCAAGAGGAAAAATAGCCAAGAGATATGAACCAACATCAGATATTCTCAAAAGAAGGAAATATGAAATAAATATATTAAAAAGATGATTAATTCAACTAAGTCACTTACAAAAAAGCAACAATGAGATCCATTTCCTTTTGGCAGGTGTGTGCTTAACAATGTATTAATAATAATAATAATACAATATTAACATTGTTATTATTGTATTAATAATATGTATCAATAATACAATAATAATAATGTATTATTAATAATTTTTCAAATTTTTTATGAACATGTAATAATTATGTATATTTAAGGAGTCCTATTTTTTATTGCCTGCTCTTTCCAACTTGATAGATGCTCTTGGAAATCATACTCAATGCTAAGTAGGGTTTCCTGAAGAGTTTTGGGTTTTGGGTGTTGGTGTTTTGGGTGTTGTGATGATGTGGTGTTTTAAAATGTAGTTTTAAAATATAGAGTTTTAAGACCTGGAAGAGAAAAGTTAGCAATGACATCTGATCCTTATGGTTCATGACTCCCTCCACCTTCCACTTTTCTACATTTATAAGTCGTTGATTTTATAGTTGGAAAAACAGCCCACGGCCCTGCAGCTCCAGCTCTGCAGGCACGTGGGGACCTGTCAAGTGACACCTGCTTTCCTTTGGTTTCGGCCTGTAGGTATTTCCTCTGGCACATGTGTGCAACGACACGAATAAGATGACACTGATCAATCCCCAAGGAGTCAAACTCAATATCTACAAGCAGAAAGTGGAGCAGGCCATTAAATCCTATGAAAAGTGAGTACCAGTCCCGACCGCTCTTCAGCGGACACAGAATTTGTTTCAGCCTGTTTTTTCTCACGTGCCCTTGTTTGGCTTGAGTTTTTGTTTGTTTGTTTTTAATTTGAAGCAGCTATTTAAAAATCATCCAACATTCATATAAGCAGCTATGTAGGGAATTCTTACGTACCCGAATATTCCCAAGAGTTCTCGAGAAACCATCTTCCCTTTCCAGCCTCGACAGAAACCTCATGTTCCGTTAGCTTTTCCTCTTGGCCCAGTGAATTGGGTCATTTCCACATCTAACGTTCTGTAAAATGACTGTGGAAGATCACAGATCCAGCCCTCCATATCTGTGGGGGTCTGCATTGGCTGATTCAATGACCCATGGATTGAAAATATGCAAAAGAAAAAAATTGCATCTGCGCTGCATATGAATAGACTTGGTTTTCTTGTCACGACTCCTCAGACAATGCCCACAGAACAACTATTTACATGGCATTTACCCTGTGTTAGGCATTATAGGCAATTTAGAGAAGATTTTAAGTGTACAGGAGACTGTGGATAGGCTCCGTGGACATACTGGGTATGTCTTTTTATGGAAGGGCTTGGGCATCCTTGGATTTGGTATCTGGGGGTGGGCAGGAGGTCCTGGGACTAACCCCCATGGATACTGAGGGACAACTCTATACAAATAGATTATTATTTGAAACTTTTTGTACCTCCGGGCACAGTAGCACACGCCTACAATCCCAGCGGCTCAGGAGGCTGAAGCAAGAGGATCATGAGTTCAAAGCCAGCCTCAGCAACAGCGAGGCGCTAAGCACCTTGGTGAGACCCTGTCTCTAAATAAAATAAAAAATAGGGCCGGGGATGTGGCTCAGTGGTTGAGTGCCCCTGAGTTCAATCCCTGGTACAAAAAACAAAACAAAAACAAAAACTTTTTGTATCAAGTTCAAGATGACCAAGCTGACTCAACAGTGCCATCTTCCACCCCAGCATAGAATTAATCCTTGATACACAGCTCTTAGACCTGGACTGTGCCCAGATTCTTCAGGCAAGACTGCTCTTCTTTCTGGAAGCTGGGCTCTTGTTTTTTTGTTTTTTGTTTGTCTTTCTTTCTCTACTACATATGAGAAAAAATGAAATAAAAACACAAAAGTCAATCATGTAGCCAGGCCAGCATTTATTAATCTCTAGTCATTTTGTGGTGGGCCTACTATGTGTTCAAAATAAGTATAGGCACTCATACATTGCTAGTGGGACTCCAAATTGGTGCAACCAATCTGGAAAGCAGTATGGAGATTCCTCAGGAATCTAGGAATGGAACCACCATTTGACCCAGCTATCCCACTCCTAGGTTTATACCCAAAGGGCTTAAAATCAGCATACTACAGGGACACAGCCACATCAATGTTTATAACAGTTTAATTCACAATAGCTAAACTATGGAACCAACTTAGCTGCCCTTCAATAGATGAATGGATAAAGAAAATGTGGTGTCTACACACAATGGAATGTTACTCAACCATAAAGAAGAATGAAATTATGGCATTTGATGGTAAATGGGTGAAACTGGAGACTATCATGCCAAGTGAAATAAGCCAGCCCCCCAAAACCATAGGCTGAATGCTCTCTCTGATATGTGGATGCTAACCCATAATAAGGGGGAAGGGAAGGGAGGTATAGAAGTTCATTGAATTAGACAAAGGGGAATGAAGGGAAGGGAGAAGGGATGGGAATTGGAGAGATAGTAGAATGAATCAGATATCACTTTACTACGTTCATATATGAACACACGACCAGTGAAACTCCACATCATGTTCAACCACAAGAATGGGAAGTCGTACTTCGTGTGTATGATATGTCAGAATATACTCTACTGTCATGTATACCTAAAAAGAACAAATTTTTTAAAAGTCAGAAATAAAATAAATACCACTAAATTAATATATAAAAATGTATGTATCCCTTCACAGAAAATATAAATAATATACATAATTATTTTTTTTTAAAAAAGAAGAAAGTACAGAGCTTGACTCCTGCCTACAGGGAGTGCCAATCCATCCCACTAAGAGGCCTTGGCCTACCATGTCCGTCACAGGCCTCTCCAAGCCCCCCTCCAACTGGAGCCTCTTCCATTGGGCCTCCCTTAAGAATCGAGGCCATGGTATGTGGGCTCCATCAGTGGCCTCCGTGGGCTCCTCAGCTCAGGTTGAGGGCATCTGTTCCAAAATGCTTAGGATCACAAGTATTTCAGATTTGGAATTCGTTTTTTCAGATTTTGGATAATTCCCTATGTAACATGAGCTATCCTGGGGAGAAGACCCACGTCCAAATAAAATTCACTTAGGTTTCATAAACGCCATATATACATAGCTGGGAGGTAATTTTGAGCAATATTTAAAATTATTCTGTGCACAAGAGTTTAGTGGTTTGGATATTTTCCACTGTGGTGTCAGGTGGGGAAGGTCGACAGGTTTTGGATTGGGGATGTTTGGATTAAGGAGGCACCTCAGCCTGCCCTCCACCTTTCTGTCACAGGTGGGACAGGCTATTCCAAGGCTCACCCTTCCCCATGGCTCTGATGCTTCCTTTCGGGCATTTCCCGAAGGGCCTTCAGGAACTTAGCTCCTCTTCCTGCCTTGCTACTGTCCCGCCCTGGGCCCCCCATCCTTCTTGCCTCAGCACCAGTCACCTCCTCGGAGGGGCCATTCCACAGGCCCTTTCTACTGCCCGCCTGCATGTGGCCCTCAGGGGACTCACTGCTACTGCCCAGTCCTCAGGCTTGCTGACCACCTCTGCTCCTAACCCGGGGCTGTTAGCTCCAGAGCCAGGGGCTGGCCAACCTTGTTTCCCCCTTATCTGTTCCTCCTTGCAGGTGTTTGTATATTTGACCATTTAATTCAAATTTGATATAATTCCAGTTTAGTTGTTATAATTTTTCAAAGTCAAGTATTCCAAATGTAACATCATGGTACCACTCAAATTCTAATGTTGTTTCCTTGTGTGATTCAGATATTTGTGTCCTATAATCACCAGTCTGTGAAAGCCTGGCGCACGGCCACCAGCTGGAGCTTTGGGGTCAGACAGAGCTTGTAGGTTTCCCTCGGGGCCCTGAGGCTCATGCTGGGCAAGTGTACGACATTCATGAGCCTCAGATTCCTTATTTACAATAGAACTCATCTCACAGGGCTCTCACAAGGCCTATGTAAATCATATTTAAAGAGCAATTAATGTGAATTATTTCCCCCTCTCCTTCCCTGAGTCTGGTGATCATGAAGTAACCATGAATACCTGCACTGTCCTTGTCACCAGGCTCTTCCCACTGGGCTCACATTTTCCCCAAGGCTTCAGGAAGGACAAGGACGCCCCATTCCCAGGCAAAAATGTGCTTCTTTCTTAAAAGCAAAACCCCAGTACAGATGTGGTAATGATTCGTCCCATTTCCTACTTCTGAGTGAAAAACCTTTCAGTCACTGCAAGTTCAAGATCTCCGCTCTGAAAATCCAAAATCCAGAATGCTCCAAAATCTAAAAAGTCTTAAGTGCCCATATGATGCCAAAAATGGAAAATTTCACACCTGGTCTCATATGAAAGATCAGAGCCAAAATGCAGGAACACTAAAATATTCTATCAAGTTACTTTCAGGTTGTATGTACAAGGTGTATATGAAATATAAATGAATTCTTGCTTAGATGATGTGCTTTCGAAAAAACCTCTCCTAAAGGGTTGAATTAAAATTCAGGACATGTGCTAGCTAATTGGATCCACATTCACCAATGGTGTCTGCAAGTTTCCAAGCCTGGCCCTTCTTTAGAACCTGGGAACAATGGACATGGAGTTATTTCTGGTCACTTCATAGGTGATCAGAAATCTCTCACTTCAGCCTCTCAGTGCCAAGGACAAGTAATGGTATCCTTGTTTTATTGATGAGAAAACATTTTCAAAAGTTCTGCCCCGTGGGCTCAGCCAGCAGCACAGGGATGGATACGGAGTTCTCAGCCCAGGCCCGTGCTGGGCAAGAGCCCTTGTCCACTCCCCCTCCCCACCACACTGAGCCCATTTTCAAGTGGAGATTTAAGAGGGGGTTGAATATTTCTTTTAAATAAGAGCACAACAAAATGCATACTATAAATCTTTTCCATAAGTCTCGGGAGCCTTGATTATTGTTACATGAATCACGTGATTAAAGAAACCCAATTTCCAAATTGACCCCAAAGAACCAGAATACTTCGGTGGGACAGAAGCACAGAGCGGGCACATCCCCTCCTCCTCTTGCGCTATCACCTACTTACAGAGCACAGCATAGAATCATGTCCCACATGATTCTGTGCTGTGCTCAGCTACCTCAGGGAGTCCCCACGGCTACCCCAGGAGTTCTAACTGTTGCTGTCCCCATTTGACAAAGAAGTTGGGCACTGCCCAGAGCCACATGACCAGGAAGAGGAGATGCTAAGTGAACTCTGTCCCGGGTTATGCCCACCCCCAAACTCTTTTGCCCTGTCCCCCAGGCTCCAGATGGGCAAGCAGGTCAAGAGAGCTCTACCTGAGGTGTGTTCTCAGAACTCTGCTCCATAGGTGCTGGCTCCTGTGGCTTGAAGAGTAATACTTCTAGTGGCATTCCCCCACCTCCTTATGTTGAAGATTTTTTTTTTCATGGAATCCAGACTCTCACTCCTCACGGTCAGGGTTCTATGCCCTGCAGCCCACAAAGCCTGCTTTGGGGGTAATAACATAAGGACACAGAGCTGGGTGAGACCCTTTGAATGAAGCATCACTGATTAGTAACAAGGAGACCAGCTGTAGCCACCCGACAGGAACACCACTGGCTCCAACTTCCTCCTTTGCTCTTGGGTTGACAGTTCCTCTCTGAAGACACCATCGGTGATGGGCTTTGGTCTCAGCATGTTGACGTGAATGAGCCATGTGCTGTGGGTCCCCGTCAGTGACCTCGCCCAGAGCACAGGTGGTCAAGCTAACATGTGTCCCCATCCTTACTTACAACCCTTTTGCTCTGAAATTCCAAGTGGAAGAATCTACAGAGGCAAGATAAGGCACAGTCATTTTCCTTAGGATGTTTGGAAACTTCTTAATGCAGACATGATGAGGACCAGTTTGTTTGCACCTACTCTGATTAAGCTGAGCCGAGCCATTCTTTAATATTTGGTGTGATCGCCGCAGAGCCTGGAGGCTTCTGCACTGGTGCAGAGGGAGGGAGACTCTCACGCCCAGTTTCTTTAAGATGACGTTGGCAGAGTCCAGAGTGATGGGGCTGGGCTTGGGGTCCCCACGCAGTGCCCTTTAGATCCTGGGGCCAGACTTTTGCCGTGAAATGTATTATTGCTTCTAAATTGTTGTTGTTGTTGTTTTTTAAACAGGCGCTTGAATAAAATCGTTTGGCAAGCATTATCTCAAGAGGAAAAACAAAAGTAAGCCCTTCTATTCCCTCCTCAGTTAAAAAAAAAAAATTCAACGAAATTCGGGTCAGTAAAAATCCATAACTTTGAAGTGTATAATTCAGTGGCATAGAGAGAATTCAAAATGTTGGGCAAACTACCACCTCTTTAGGTGCAGAATCTTTTTATCACTGCAGAAAGTGAAACCTGGTATCCATGAAGCAATGGCTGCCCACGACCCCTTCCCCAGCCCCTGGTATGCACGAGTCTGCTTTTTGTCCCTACGAATCTGCCTCTTTGGATGAATCATCAGAAAGGAATCATACAGCAGGAGACATGGTGTCTGCTTATTTTACTCAGTTAATGTGGAAACGTGATGCTTTTCAAAGCTCATCCAAGCTGTAGCATGTATCAGGGACTGAATACACACACGTATTGAAAACACACACACACACACACACACACACACACACACACACACACACACACAGCTCTGTTTGCCTGTCCATTCTTCCATAAGTGGGAGTTTGGGTTGTTAGCACTTTCTGGCTATTATGAATAATGTCATAAATAACATTATGATTGTCCTTGTGTAGACGTCCCTATGGGAACATGTTTTCATTTCTCTTGAGGATATGGCCAGGATCGGATTTGCTGCTCACGTGGCACTTCTATGCTTAACATTTTGAGGAGCCTCTAAGCTGTTGCCCCCAGGGACTGCTCCATGTTGTACCCCCACCAGCAGCCTACAGGAATGTCCCACCAGTACTGGCCGCTTTCCTTGAAACAAAAATAAAAACATTTAAAGTCAACCTAGTGGGTTTTATGTGTGACCATGTGGCTCTAACAGACATTTCTAATGACCAATGATCCTGAATGTCTTTTTACATTCTTGCCATCTGCATACTTTTGGTAATGTTCACCCAAGTCCATTACCCATTCTTAAGCCAGGTCATTTTTTGGTGGTTGAGGTGTGAGTCTTCTAGATGTTAAGCACTTATCAGACGTAGGATTTTCCCATATTTTGTCCCACTCAGTAGTTTGTATTTTCATGTTCATCTTAAACCCTTTTCCCGCCTATATCCCTTGTGGGCAGTGGGAATGGGGTTGCCCTTGGTGGATTGGGCTGGCTGAGAAACAAAAGCTAAGGGAAATAAAAACAGCGGAAAAACCACAGAACACAGAAAGTAGTTTCAAAGCAGGTGCAGGACGGGCAAGCTGATCAGACGGATCGAGCTTCTACACCAAGATGGAGCCCGTGTCTGCCTTATTTATATCAGGAGACATCAAAGAGATTCTATAGAATGTTCTTCCAAAAAAAAAAGGTTAAAGGTGGGCTGTTCAGTTCTAGTGGGTTACGCCCATCTCCGGAGCTACTATGAGGAACCTTCCTAGCAGAGTGGACGGAAATTCACGTGCATTGGGCAATCTATTGCCACGGGAGAGCCATGGAAAGTTCCCAATGCCAGGCCTGCGTCTTCCTGGCTGTCTTGCCAAGAGAAGGTCCTCATATACTCACGGACGGCTTCCCGCACCTTTTTATGTCCAAAAGCTTTTAATCATTCGAAATCCAACTGATCTTTTTTCTTCTGTTGTTGTTTATGCTTTTGCTGTCTTACCTGAGAATCCATTGCCGAATCCGAGGTCATGAAGAGACCCCACTGTTTTCTTGTGTGTGGTTCTAGCTCTCACATTAGGTCATCAATCCATTTTTAGTGCAGTTTTGTAGATGGAGTGAGGCAGGGACCTGACTTCACTCTCCTACTGTGGCTATCCAGTTTTCCCAATGCTCTTTAAGAAACTTCTTTCCTCCCTGAATGGTCTTGATATCCTTGTCAAAATTCAATTAGCCATGAACATTTGAGTTTATTTCTGGACTCTATTCCATGCCATTGGTCAATATGTCTGATTTTATGCCATTAGGGCATAAAACATAAAACATAACAGTAGGGCACTGTTTTGATTTCTGTAACTTTGCAGCACACTTTGAAATTGGAAAATATGAGTGCTTCAACTTTATTTTCTCTTTTAAAGTTGTTTTGACTATTCAGGGGCCCTCAAAAGTCCATATGAGTTTGATGATTAAACTTTTTATTTCTGAAAAAAAGTAAAGCCATTGGAATTTTGATAAGGATTACTTGAATCCGTAATCAATTTGCTTGGGGAGTCTTGGGAAGTATTGTGATCTGAACAATATTAGGGCTTTTAACCCATGGATACAGGATGTCTCTCCATTTATTTTAGGAGAGACATCCTGTATCCTCTAATTTTCCCTCAGCAATGTTTTGTAGTTCTCAGAGTATAAGACTTTCGTCTTTGTTATTTTGTTCATTTGGATTCCATTGTAAATGGGGTCATTTTCTTAGTTTTTGGTTGTTCACTGCTGGTGTACAGAAACACAACCAATAGTTGTGTTTTGACCTTTCATCTTGCAACTTTGCTGAATTTATTAGTTCCAGTGTTTTGTGGTTTCAGGAATCTATAGGATTCTCTGTATATGGGAACATGCCATGTGCACATAGAGTTTTACTTCTTCTTTTTCAATTTAGATGACTTTCTTTCTCTTATCTAATTGATTTGGCTAGAATCCTGTGCAGCATTAAGTAGCCATGAAAGGGGACATTCTCATATTGCTCCTGAGTTCAGTCTTCTTTCACCACTGAGTGTAAAGTTTTTGTTTGTTTTTGCACTGAGGATTGAACCCAGGGCCACTTAACCACTAAGCCACATCCCCACCCCTTTTTATATCTTTATTTAGAGACATAGTCTCACTAAGTTGCTTAGGGCCTCACTAATTTGCTAAGGCTGGCTTTGAACTTTTGATCCTCCTGCCTCAGCCTCCCAAGACGCAGGGATTACAGGTGTGTGCCACCTCACCTGGTGAATGTAATGTTTTATTATGTTTAGGAAATTTCCTTTCATTTCTGCTTTGCTGATAGTTTTTATCATGAATGTGGTGTTTAATTTTAAGTGCTTTTTCTGCAGCTACAGAGAGGATTGGTATTTTACCCCTTGCCTATTGATGGGATGTAGTAAAGTAATTGGTTTTCTTAGGTTGAACCACTCTTGCATTCCTGGAACAAATCCCACGTGGTCCTGGTGTGTACTCCTTTGACTGCTTTGTTGGGTTTCATTGGCTAGTGTTTTGTTAAGGAAATTATATTATAGTGTTTCTACATTCATAAAGGAAAATGGTCTGAAGTTGTCTTTGGCATCATTGCCTCAATTTGTGATCAGGGTTAATTCTATGACTACTGACAAGTGTTCCCTCTTTTCTATTCTCTTGAAAAGTCTAAGTAGGGCTGGTGTTCATTTTTCTTCATATTTTCATATTCTTCATATTTTCTTCATTTTTTTTCATATGTTTGATAGACCTTTCCCATGAAGCCATCTGGTCTGGACTTCCCTTTCTTGTGGGTGGGGAGGAGGAGGGTTGATTCCTCATTCAATGTTTTTAATTATTATAAGCTATTGAAATTATCTGTTTCTTCTTGGGTCAGTTTTGGTCATCTGTATATCGAGGTTATTTGTCCATTTATCTGATTTTTTGGTGTATAACCATTCATAGTCTACAATCCTTCTAATTTTTGTAACTTCTATGTCTGTTGTCTAACTGTATTTGTATATGTGTGTCTGCTCTACTCTTCCTGTTTCTTTCTTCTGCTGACTTTAGGTTTGGTTTTCTCTTCTTTTTCTAGGACCTTAAGGTATAATGTTAAGCTGTTTATTTGAGATCTGTTTTTTTTAATGCAGTATTTACAGCCAAAATTTTCCTTCTGAGCACAGTATAGCATAAGTTTTGGTATATTGTGTGTTAATTTTTATTCATCTTAAAGTATTTTCTAATTTCTCAAGTGATTTCCTCTTCGACCTGTTGTTCTTTGTGATATTTAATTGTTATGTATTTGCCAAATTTTCAGCTCTCTCTTTGCTATTATTTCTAGTTCTATTCCATTGCGATACTTTTGTGATTTTGATCTTGTTTTGCTTTGTTTTGGTACTGGGGACTAAACACAGGGGTGCTTTCCATGGAGCCACACCCACAGCCCTTTTTATTTTTTTATTTTGAGACAGGATCTTCCTAAATTGCTTAGGGCACCTTGCTAAGTTGCTAAAGCTAGCTTCAAACCTGCAATCCTCCTGCCTCAAGCCTTCTAAATTTCTGGGATTTCAGGCATGCACCACCATACCTGGCCTGATTTTGATCTTTTAAAGCATTTTGAGAATAGTCATGGATTGATATATGGTATGCCCTTGGAGAATATTAAATGTGCACTTAAGAATATATGTTCTGGGGGCTGGGGATGTGGCTCAAGCGGTAGCGAGCTTGCCTGGCATGCGTGTGGCCCGGGTTCGATCCTCAGCACCACATACAAAACAAAGATGCTGTGTACGCCAAAAACTAAAATATTAAAAAATTCTCTCTCTCTCTCTCTCTCTCTCTCTCTCTCACTCTTTCTTTAAAAAAAAGAATATATGTTATGCTGTTACTGAATGAGGTATTCTGTATATGTGTGTTGTATAACTGATTTATACTGTTTTATAATCTACAATTTCCTTTTTGATCTTCTGTCTAGATGTTCTATCCATTACTAGAAAGAGTCTCCAGCTATTTTTGTACAAACTGTCTGTCTCCCTTTAATTCGGTCAAGATTTGCTTTATTTACTTGTGGGCTCTATTAATGGATGTGTGATATGTTTATAATTTGTAGATCTTCTTGATTTAATATTTTTATCAATATCAAATACTATCCTTTGCCTGTTGTATCAGTTTACGACTTTAAATTTCTATTGTCTAGTAACGGTTTAGTCACTCTGGGCCACTCCTGATCACTGTTTACACAGAATATCATTTTCTATCTTTTTACTTTCAACCCATTTGTGTCTTGGTTCTAAAGGGAGTTTCCTTTAGTCAGCATTTGGTTGGGTCATTTTTTTTTTTTTAATTCTGCCAATCTTTGTCTCTTAATTGGGGAATTTAATCCATTACATTTAAAGTGTTTACTAATAAAGGAGGACTTCTGTGCTATTTCTTTTTTTTTAATATTTATTTTTTAGTTCTCGGCGGACACAACATCTTTTGTTGGTATGTGGTGCTGAGGATCGAACCCGGGCCGCACGCATGCCAGACGAGCGCGCTGCCGCTTGAGCCACATCCCCAGCCCAATCTGTGCTATTTCTATATGTGTGGATGTATCATTTATTGTGCTCCAATATTTATATTTTTCTGGTCTACTATTTTGATCGCTATTCATTTCTTTTTCTGTGTACTTTTTAGTTTTTCTTAGTAGTTCCCTTGGGGATCACAGTTAACACTAAACATTCATAATCCTCTAGTGTGAATCAATATCTAATTAGTTTCAATAGCAGACATTCACTCTCTTCCTCTGTCACTTCATGTCCTCCCTTTATCTAGTTATTTCCACAGATTACCTCTTGTATATTGTATATACATTAACATAGAGTTATAATTATTATTGTGTTATTGTCTTTTAAATAATATACAAAACTTAAAGAGTTATATACCAAAATACAACGATACTAGCTTTTATATTTATATGTCATTATTTTTACCAGGCATGTTTATTTTTTTATATGGCTTAGTATCCTTTTATTTCAGCATGAAATATTCTCTTTAGCGTTCTTGTAGAGAAAGTCTATTAACAACAAACTCCCCTAGCTTTTGTTTATCTGTGAATGTCTTAGTTCTGTCTTCATTTTTGCAGGATGGTGTTGTTTGATATATAATTCCTGGATTTTCTTTCAGTACATTAAATAGATCATCCTGTTACCCTCTGGCTATTATAGTTGATGATGAGAAATAAAATGTTAATATTCTTGAGGATTCTTTATTTATGACAAGTCACTTTTTTCTTGTTTCTTTAAGGATTCTCTTTTCGGGAACTAGAGGTATAGCTCAGTGGTACAGCGCTTGGCCCTGGTTTTGGTCCCCAGCACCAAAAAAAGAAAAAGAAAAAAAAGATATTTTCTTTGTCTTTGTCTCTCTGTATTTATACCCCTTAAAATTTGCTGAACTTTTTAGGTTGTGTAAATTTATATCTTTCATCCAATTGGGGAAGCTGTCAAACAATATTTATTCAAGTGTCCTATTCCTTCCCCTCTTGTCACTTTTTGGAACAAGGTTCCTTGGACTCTGTTCATATTTCTTCATTTCTTTATTCTCGCTGCTTCTCAAGTTTGGTTATCACAATCTTCCCGTAAGTTCACTGATTCTTTTGCCTACTTAAATCTGCTATTGAATGGATTTTTTATTTCAGCTATTACACTTTTCAGCTTCAGTATTTCTATTTACCTCCTCTTATATTTTCTGTTCTCTTGTTGTTCAGACACTATTCTCTTGATTTCTTTGAGTTCTCTTCTCATGGTTTATTTTATCTCTTTGAGCACATTTAAGACAGTCAAGTTAAAATCTTTGTTAAGTAAACCAAACATCAACCTTCTTTTATCAGGTTTTTGTTTTATTATGAATAGGACATAAGAATTCTTGTTTCTTGATAAAATTTTTAGTTAACAATTGAACATTTTGGATATTATAATGTGATACCTCTGGAATTCAGAATCTGCCTCATTGCTTAATGAAATGATTTGGTTGTCTAGTTAGTGTTTTTCCAAACAAGTTTTACAAAAATTACATTCCTTGTCATGTGTGTTTCAGAGAAGTCTCTGTTCCATTTTTTCTGTGTTCAGCCAGTGACTGGGCAGAGATTTCCTGAAACACCAGCCTCTTTCTTCATCAAGCATTCACTCCTCTGGATGCTACAGATATTCAACTAGATTCTCGAGTTTCAAAATGGTTGATTCTGAGTTACAGCTGATTCACTAGTTTTGGTAGAGAGCCTGGATCTTGATTTTTCTTATTCTGCCATCCTCCACAAGCTCACTTCACTTCTCACTTTCTAAAGCAAGGTGTTAAGTGAGTTCTGTGCTTGCTGTCACCTGATACTTGTCATTTCCTTATTTAACCTTCATAATTCATAGATTATCTGGTTTTACCTTCCCTGAAGGCTGCCTGTGGGCCTGGAGAGTGAAAGCAGGATCAGGTGAGGGTCTGCCCTGAGGAATTTCCCGCCTCGTCAGAGTCACCCTGGGTGGATAGACAGTGACAATTCAAGACCGAAGAAAACAGAGACACTCAAGAGTTCTGGAAATTGGTGTTGAGAATGGAATGAAAAGTCAGGGAGAAAGATCCCTTCAGCCTGACCCAGGACTGTAGAAAGGGAGGTAGGAGAGATGTGTAGATCCTATTCGGCCACTACCTCACTGAGCACCAGATGTGTATCAGGCCTTCCATGAAGCACCTCACTCCCATTGTGTCATTTCACTCCTGTGACACCTGTATGTGAGGGGTATCAGCCCCAACTTTGCAGATGAGATTGTTTCTCTCAAGACAACATAGCAGAGGGGAGGGGTGCAGCCATCTGTGTTGGAAGATGCCCTTCAGACAATTCTGAATTGAGATAAAGCTTAAGAATCCCTGGTGTAGGAAAATCAAGTCATTTTCCCAGTCGCCCGGCTGATAGCTAACAGTGTCTGGATTCTCTCCCAGGCCTGCCTTGCCCTACAGCTCTACATAGTTAATTAAAGAATCCCTTCTTCTAGCACCGTTTCAAAACCCAGGTTTTTATATACTGTATTCACATATGCCGAAGTTCTCTGTCTTGGTTTGTGAAAACTGACAGATTTGTTTGATCTCTCTTCATTTCACACATGCTATTCCCTCTGCCTAGAATGTCCCCTCCCACACTGTCTGGGTGACAGGCTCTTTGTACTGTCACTTCATCAGAGTCTTCCTGATCACCCTAGCTCACTCTCATCCTGACACACTCTTTCTCTCCCCCTCTCAATATTTCTTTATTTCTTTCTTACCATTTGTCATGATGTATAATTACATATCTTCTGTATTTCCTTGCTTATTATAGTCTCTTCCCACCAGTAAATTATGTTTTTTATTAGTGCATTATAATTATGCAGAATATCAGGGTTCACTGTGAATATTCATCTGTGCACATAACATACTTTTCCCCATTTCATTTCTCCACTTCATTCCTCAGTACTTCTCCTTCTCCTCCATTTCACCTTCCCCTTGATCCCCTTCCTCTACTCTACTGGTCTCCCTTCTATTTAAAAATAATTGCTACATTATAATTATACATAAAAGTGGGGTTCATTATGCACATAGCATAATTTGGTTGATTTCATTTCCCATTTCCTCCCCTCCCTCCCCAGACTCTGAACGTCGTAGGGCTTGGTTTAGCTATTTATTCATCAGAGAAATACCTCATGTCTATCAACACGCTCTGCCTGGCACAGCACAGGCCTGCAGTAAATACTTACTGAATAAATTAATGAATGAAGTCTATGTGCTGGATATTTACCAGATATGGAAATTTTAAGTATTTTCACCATTACTCTATATAACTTTTTCATGCCTTTAAAAGTCTTGACAGTTAAATTCCTTTATCTAAAGTTAGGAAATAATTTTTTTTCCTCCTTTAAAAGCTACCTGATACATTAATGAGTCACTTTACACCAGGGATATATTCTGAGAAAAGCAACAGTAGATGTTTTTACCATTGATCAAACACTGTAGCATCTGCTTACACAAATGAAGATGATGAACGTCCCTAGTTGATGTAATCTTATGGGACCATGATATGTTCCCATCAACAGTACATGAGTCTCCATTACCCCACCTCCTTGCCAGCTCTTGTTATTTTCAGTCTGATTTCACTTTTATAGTGACCATCCTTGTGGGTGCGAGGTGACATCTCATTGTGGTTGTACTTTTATTTCACTAATGATTCGTCGTGTCGAATATCTTCTCATATGCCTTTTGGCCATTTGTGTATCTTCTTTGGAGAAATGTCTATTCAAGTCCTTTGTCCACTTCTAAAATTGGGTTGAGTTATAGTTTATTATATACTCTGGATATTAACCAAGTCTTGGGTATATGATTTACATACATTTTACTCCATTCTGTAGGTTGCTGTTTCACTCTGTTGATACACAGCTGTTAATGACTTAAAATTTATTAAAGTTTACTGATGTTCTTTTCTGTGGAACGCTTCTAGTAAAATGTTCAGTTCCATTGTATTCTTCAGTTCAGAATTTTCATTTTGTTCTTTATTTTTAAAGTCTCTTTTTGTTCACATATGGCTTTCCTGATTTACTTTGTCTACTTTCTCTGTTAGCTCATGAAGCATCAGTAGGATATTTTTACAATTCTTTGTCAGGTATCTCCATTTCTTTAGGCACAGTTTCTGGAGATTTATTTATTCTTTTAATTGGACCATGTTTCCCTGTATATTTGCATGCCTTGTGATCTTCAGTTGACATTAGAGTACTTGGAAAAAAAATTTAAAAGACACCTCTCTTAGTTTTTATAGGCTGGCTTCTTAGAGGGGAAGGTCTTTACCAGCCATCCTAGCTGAAGATCCTGAGGGTCTCCCAAACCCTTTCTGGAGATTTGTATTTTCTGGTCTTGTGTGTATAATTTCCCAATTAAAGAAGTTTGCTCCTATTTTTTCCTCAGGATTTTGTGATCTGTGATCTCTTGCTCCCCATGAGGCGTGTCACAAGTACTGCTGTGTCTCTGATGCTGTGGCAGATTCCAACCTGGCATCTGAAACATGCCACCGTTACCTTCAGCCCTCCAAGTTAAACAGGACAGAAACTAGTTCTCTAGACAGAACCCCAGAAGACAAGAACTTTGGATGCACATTCCACTCTCCCTTCCCAGGGAGAAGGCAGAATTTGGGAGAATTCTTCCAGTTATTCTGCACCGTTTGGGGAGAATGCAATGAATTTTCTGTCCCACTTAGATAAGACACCTCTTGGCTTTGTACTTGTTTGAGATGCTGTGACCAATTTGGTCTGTACATTGTTAAGTCAGTGTCTCTGTGTGGCAATAAGGGCTCCAGGCTTCTTATTCTACTATCTTGCTGATATCATTCTAATTTAGAGTTTTAATAAGAATTTTGTGTTGTCTGCCGGAGAGAAGTTTAGTTTGCAGACTTGAGTCCTGAAGCTGAGTTTAGACTGCACTTCCACAACATCTGCCATCTAAAGGGATAAGGTAATAGAGCGGGGATTATGTAATGTCTTTCTCCCCACCCCTCTTCCGTCAGGAGCATCTGACTCAGAAGCTTCAGCGACTAGAAATAGATACCAGGAGCAAGGCCATACTCCATGCTAGCTTTACCCGGAGACCCACAGCTCAAAAAGTGTGTCTTCTGTTCTTTGTCTATCAAACAGCCTAGCCAGAAAGTTGAGGCATATTTAGGCTTACATGGAAGAACAAAGATTAAAAGAGCTAGAATGAGCTAGCAGAGTTACTGCACTGTAGCAAATATTTGGGTTTTGTTTGGCTTTGCCTTGTTTTGTTTTCCAGAGTCACTGCTATGCCTGGTTGGGTGAAATCTCCTTGAATCTCATATTTGGTTCTAACAAATGTTAGGCCTAAGGAGAATAGAATAGGCTCCAATCTTCTGGGAAATGTTACTGAAAAAATTCCTGTCTATCAAACTTCTTTAAAACGAGGTGATGGGCAAAAGCACCTCGAGTGATTCACGGAGGTGGTTGTTTCAACCTATGCCAGCTACCAAAGTCCTAACAGACGGGAGGGCACGGCTGTGACTCTGTCATCTGAAGTCTGAGAGTTGACTGAGGAAACCATCTTATCCTATTTTTCTCTATTATAGTCATTTTCTTTTCCTTTTGTTTCTTTTTTTGGCTTTTAGGTTAGATGCAAACAAACCAATACGATACTTGGAAAACAAGACGGCTTTAAACAAGGCATTGGAACGGTTGAATTGGCCCATTTCATTGAAAGAACTGTCGATGCTGGAGAATGAGATCCTGGCTGGAAAAATGTACATCCAGCAGGCCATGGAGCTGCAGGGGGCGGCCAAGAGGAGCTGCATAAGCAAGTCACTGGTTGAGGTGGGTGCCGTGAGCTCTCCAGACCGCCTCCTCCCTGCCCATCCCATGGCAGGGGCCTCCCATGTTGGCCCTCCCTCTCTCTCCCACCCTCCACCACACCAACTTCTCAGAGAGTCGGAGCCAATCCAGCTAAGATCTCACTACCTTTTAATCATAAAGGAAATGTCATTTGACTTTAATGTGGTCTTATGTTTTAAGACAACACATCTTTTAATTTGAAAACCAAAACTAAATGGAAGTATAATGTAATGATTAAAATCCTGGACTCTGCCAGGTGCGGTGGTGCACACCTGTCATCCCAGTGGCTCAGGATGCTGAGGCAAAGAGGATCACAGTCAGCCTCAGCAACTTAGTGAGGCACTAAGCAATTCAGTGAGACCCTGTCTCTAAATGACATACAATAAGGTTGGGGATGTGGCTCAGTAGTCGAGTGCCCCAAGATGAATCCCTGGTATCAAAAAAAAAAAAAAAAAAAAAGTGAGACAAAGGCCCACTATCAAATTTACCACCTAATCTTTGTGTGTTCTTGGCTAGTCACCGTGTCTTTTTAAACTTTAGTTTTCTTATCTATAAAAATAGGAGTAGTAATATAAGCCACATAGGGTCATTATGAGGATAAAATGAGCATGTAAAGTACTCAGTACTGAAAGCCCCACATAAGTGTTAGCAATTACTATTATTACTACTATTAGAATAAATCTAAAAAAGGAAAAATAGTTTCTAATCCAACTGCTGTCTGAGTACCACTTTGGAGCATTTCCTTTTATCTTTTTTTCTCCTCAAAAATGTGTTTTTATGTAGATTGAGCTGGAGTATCTACAGTTATTTTATATGTTGCTTCTACTTAAGCCTAATTTCATAAGTTTTCTTTTTTTTAATTGCTGAATCTTCAGATGGGCATGTTTGGTGTTCCATCATATTTCCACTGCGTGTTCACACCCTGATGTATTTAACTCTTCACTGAATGTTGGACGTTGGGGTTGTTTCCAGTGTTCCACTCTCTCTCATGTTTTTATGCCTCCTGGGTTTTGTATAGTTGGGTTATTTTGTTAGGTTACAGTCTAGGCGAGGGATTCCTGGGTGAAGGGCATGAACACTTGGAGGCTCAGAACATATCCTTCCACGTGACATCCCCCTTTTCTGACTGTGTTTGGGTATATGGACACGGAAAAAATCCATCTAACATCTTACTGAATCCTAGATAATTTTTTGGTATTCCCCATACAATAGTCTGAAAATCATTCCCAAAGAGCTCACCTTTGGGCTTCATCCTCTCAGTTTCAGTCTTTGCCAAGTGAAGCGGGTTTTCCTGAGTTCGACTTCTGTGTTTGCTGTCTTGGGTCTTTTGTTTGTTAGTTTTTCTTTCATTTTACATTTTTTCCCTATGCAAATCACAATCTCCCCTCCAGTATAAAAAGCTGTCTCTTCTGCGTAGACTACTAACATTTTATCATAGATCATTATATGTCCATTAATGTTATTCTGAGAAAGTGACTCCCTCAAAGAATTACTCAGTGTTTCCTTGAAAGGCACCATTGGATGCCTCCAGATATTTCGGTTCCTATTGGCCTTGCTCATCTCAGGGCCCCAGGGACACCTAAGAATTAAGAGGACCCAAAAGGAATTACCCACCTCTCCTCAAAATATGCTCTTCACTCATGTATCCCCTGGTCTGTTTGCTCTTTTTTTTTTGTGGGGGTTACCAGTGATTGAACTCAGGGACACTCAACCACTGAGATACATCCTCCCAACCCTATTTTGTATTTTATTTAGAGACAGGGTCTCACTGAGTTGCTTAGTGCCTTGCTTTTGCTGAGGCTGACTTTGAACTTGTGGTCCTCCTGCCTAGCCGCTGAGATGATAGGCGTGGGCCGCCGTGCCCAACTTTGTTAGTTCTTTCATTTACTCACTAAAATATTAATGAGTGCCTGCAAGGTACGAAGCACTATTCTAGGTACCTGGAGCACAGAGAACACACATACTAAATCCACAGTAACGGACAGACCATTACTGGTCCACTGCTGAACTGTGAAGACACCACGGCCTAACAAAAATTTTTCTAGCATTATTCTTTTATCTCTTCTTTCTATTAGATATTCAAATAGGAAGTGTTATAAATGGAGTTTTTTTAAAAAAAAAAAAAAAGCCTCCTCTGACTCAGAACAAAGACAGTGTGTTCTACTGAACTTGTTTAGAACTCGGGCAGTCCAAAGCTCAATGTTTACAGGATGTGAATTCATCAAATTAGTTTTTGTGTTTCTACATTCCCTTTCCGCAATGTGGGAATAAAAGCAATTTCCATACATTCTGCATTCAAAAATATTTGTTAAAAAAAGTAGTGATTCCCTGCCGTGGATAAGATTCCATGCATGGCCCAGGTGAACCCAGGCAGCGAGGAGCCTGTCTTATTCTCTCCCTCCTTGGGGTCTCCCGAGTGATACTGCGTATTACTTACAAAATACACTGGAGATGTGGGCCAGCCCAGTCGAGGAGACATATTAGAATACAGCATCACTGCCATGAGGGCTGAGCCCTTGTCTGGCTTAATTTGCAGCTGTACCCGTAGCACCAAGAGTAGCCTCAGTAGGCACCAGCAAGCATGTGTGGAAGGAGCCAAGCCTAAGCCCTTGAGCGTTATGAGTGCGACAGCAGAGGCAGATGGGAACACCACCAGTTCTGACTGGGAGTTGAGGGAAGCTTCCCGGGTGAAGGTCATCCAGTCTGTTCTGGAAAGCTCTGTAGGACTTGGGGGTTGGGGTGGAGAAGATGTTGTGAGTGAAAGAAACAGCCTGTGCAAAGCAGGTGGGGGGTAGGGACGAAGATGGGACGTTCACCTGGAGAAAAGATAGGAAAGGGAAGATGACGGCAGGGGCTTGGAATTCTCTGTGAGGATCAGAGACTTGTGTCTAGGAATGGATCCCCAGGCAGGGGTTTTCGGCAGATGGAGGACTCCGACAGATTCGCGTCTCAAGGAGGTGACTTTGGCAGTGAGAAGAGGCCCATTGCAGAGGGAAGAGACCAAAACCAAGTACAACACTCCCAGTGGAGGCGTTGAGTCCTTGAGCCAAGGGGGAGCAGTGGAAGGGACAGGTAAAGAATCACGCATCTCTGGAAAGCCAGAAGTGTCAGGTGAGCCAGAGGTAAAGCCCACGGTGTCCAAGAGGATGTCTGTCCTGGACAACTGGAGGACAGTCACTGTTAACCACTTCCTCACTTAAGTCCATTGTTCCCCAGGAAGCCCATGTCCTCACCTCGTCATTCTGTCACCCTTACCTCGTTTTTGTTGACTTTCCAGCACATTTCACTACCCAGCATCAGGGACACATTTGTCTGTGGTCTGTCTTCTCCACCAGGATGAGCGCGAGGCTGGGTGTTCTCGGTCCTCCCTCCCAGAGCCTGAGCTCGCGGGAGGCACTGCCCAGGCACTCAGGGGTATTTCAGGAAATCAAAGAAGGACAAACCGAGAGGAAGAGGCACAAGGAGGAGGGTAGATTATTAGGAACAGGATGTTCTCTCTTGTACCTGTTGATTCTTAGGTGTCGACACGGCATCCAGGTGGGAAGGCCAATGGCAGAACTCTGGGAGCTCCCAAGAGAGGCCCGAGCTACGGATTAGCTTGAAGTCATCTGAGGTGCGAGAGAGGAAGAGGAGACAGCTGGGAGGGACCAAGACAGAAAAGCTAGAGGAGCAGGAGGCTCGGAGCAGAGAGCTGCTGCGGTGTGATCCCGCTGAGGACCCGGCTGGGAGTCGGGTGTGGGGGTCAGACAGACTTGAGTCAGATCTCTGCCCTGCCACCTTCTGGTCATGTGACTTAATCCCTGTCAACCTCGAGGCTTCCTCATAGGTGAAATAGGAAATTCTAAGTCCCAACCTGAAAGATGGTTGTGAGACAAAGAGCATCTTGAGCTTCGGACAGCGTTAAGCGCCAACAGGAAATGCATTCTGCATATACATGCCATGATTGCTGTTTCCATTATGCAAGTTGGGAGAAAGAGGTGGCAGGACCCTAAGAAGCAGGTGACTGTGGGACAAGGCATTCTGTTTGTACAGTGACATCCCAGGTCCACTGCTGCCCTAGCTACTTCTTGGCCAGAGACTAACATTCTCCTTTCACTGCCCTCTCCCAGCTTAGGGCATCCAACCCCCCTTCCATCTGCTCAGGGTGAACCCCACATGCCAGGACAGTTGTCCACAGGAAGTGAATAAAGGGGTTGTCTTTGTTAGCCCATCTTCAGAGTTCTTTCCACTGCCACCTTCTTCAAGGGAAGATTTAAACCAATCTTCCTTTTGACCATGTGTGATATATTCTGGGATTTTTGAATTACATTTCTTATTTTATTTTTTGGTACTGAGGATTGAACTCACTCGACCACTGAGCCACATCCCCAGTCCTTTTTTGTATTTTATTTAGAGACAGAGTTTTCACTGAGTTGCTTAGTGCCTCGCCATTGCTGAGGCTGGCTTTGAATTCACGATCCTCCTGCCTCAGCCTCCTGAGCCACTGGGATTACAGGCATGCGCCACCGTGACCCAGCCTAAATTACATTTTTATCATGCACCCCTGATTTATTTTCACGACCCATGAACAGGTCAATTTCCAGAGTGAAAAACTTTGGTGGGACCAAAGCTCAAAACTACAAGGCATTTTAAAATCCCAGGGTGCAAAATTCCCAAGATGCAGAGATGCACGTCATTTTTAACTCATTCATATATTAATATAGTCTCATTTTAAATTCTTTTCACCAAGGCAAAAAGATTTTGATAAATGATCAAATGTTGGAGAGGAAGAAACCTTGTTAACCATAGAGACCCCCTAGAGTTTATTTATAATGTGCAGCAAAGATAGATTTAAAGAGCCTTTGGAGTGGGATCCAATCAGAAACACCCAGCTGTGTCCAGAAGGATGTGGTCGCTGCATTTGCATTACCCCAGGGTGCACCATGGAGTTGGGTCATCGGAGGCTTTCTGGTACCCTCCTCTGCAGTAATGTTGGCACCCAACAAGTTGCCTCTTTGGCTCCTGAGTTTGGGACAGCACCATGATTTTTCCATCAGTGAAGTCTAGAGGTGGGAAGGAGTTGTGGCTTCAGATGTCTCGTGCAGATGGCCCTGGCTTGCTTTTAACTCTCAGGTTTCCATCAAGGGGCACTGGTTGGCCCCAGACTAGACCGAAGGTGAAAATCATTCTCACCTGCTCTGCAGGTGCCCCCACACCGAGCACATTCCATGCTTGGCTATGGAATGATTTCCCTGTTTCCATAGTCCACTGGTTTTAGGGCATCCCTGATGACAGGTGCTCACCGATCACATAACAGAAGGGAAAAGTATAAGTCTAAATTTTTAAAATTCTCCTTGCAAATTCCTGTTGCTAGCCCCCCTCTGGTTGCCATGATTACAGATCTCACCCTCACAGCTGAGCAATGAAGGGCATCTGTAAATTATAATTAACCTTTCCCTGGTCTCCCAGGGAGCCTGGTCTAGGGCAGCCAGCTGTGCTGTCCCAAACATTTTCTCAGTAAATATGGATTGTCCTCCAGAACAAATCATACAGAATCCAGACTAAGAAAGTCCTCTCTACACCCATGCCTTTGATCACCTTGGAAATTCTGGATGCAGAAGATCTTTTTAAAATTGTAAGCAGCTGCAGGCAACCGTGAAGGAGGCCTTGGAACTGTACCCACACAGCTGGCTGCATGTGTCTGCTTCTCAAAGCCATGACCAGTGAGGCATCTGGAGTCCACAACTTTGAGGAATGTGGGTTGGGCACTCTTCCCCATGAAAAACTACCCAGGAGAAAGAGTGTTGGGAGAAAATACACATAGGGAAGGGGGGGCGATTGAGGCTGGGTGAGTTGGAACTTGGAGAAAGAAGAGACACACTTTGGACGTGAGAATATTATACTGGACTGTGACCTTGACCTTGTGCATATGGGAGAATGTTAATTGGGGAGATTAGAGGGAAATTTCTTTGAATTATATTAAATGAAGTCAGACTCTCTACAGTTGTGATATTTGCTTCAAAATAGCAATTGGACCAAAGTGGAGGAGAATCACCCTTGACCTCCAATTCAGCCTTCCTCATTCCCTACTCGAACACTTCAGTCTGCTCTGCTGACAGCCAGGTCTGGTAGGAGACCAGCTCCCTAGTGACTGTGAACTGTTCTCTGACAGAGTAAGACCTCTGAGGTGAGGACAGGGGCTCACAAATCTGTGCACGGATGACATTGCCATCCTAGAAAGAATGGATGTCAAAGAGAAAATACCTCTGACCTCACGATTGTGCTGTCTGAGCTAGAGATTTAAAGAGACAGTCCTGCTCAGGAGCTCCTGTCACTGTGGGAAATTAGGGAAGGGAAGAAAAATTCTCACAAATTGTATTTGAAAAGTCTTCTGTTTAGTACCCACCTGCGCAGGAGCAGGAAGATGGGTACCAACTCTGGGGATCTCCGAGGTGGCAAAAGCAGCAGCCAGGTTGCTTCTGCATTCTGCAGCTGAAGGCGCCCCTCCTAGCTGGAGATTGCAGCTGATTGACAGGTGGAGGAAGGTCCCAGGCAATCAGCTGGGGGTACTGGGGCACCCGGAAACTGGCAATAGCAGAAAGTTGTTGAAGGAGTAGAAGGAAATAGTCACTGGAACCCTGAGAGAGAGCGCCAGGGTGACCTTCAGGGGCAAGAGAAAGTCCTAGAGAACAAAGAGCAGGGAGCAGCAGGAAATCTGAACCCTGATCTTTCTCCTCCTCCTGCTTTCTGATCTCTGCCAGTGCCTCACATTGGCTGCCCCCTTCCAGACTCCAGCTGGCTGGGGAAATAGTGGGGCATGGTCCTCGTGGGCCAGCCTCTGGGGTCACAGAGCAAGGCAGGGAGGTGGAGGCAGAACAAGAGCTGTCGGTGTTTTGAAGATTTTCTTAAAAGACCTGCTGTAGTCTCATGTGAGATATGAATACATATCTCCGCACACCTCAGGGGTCCTCAGGTGTCTGGTGGTGGTCCACCTTTCAGGCAGTGACACCAAAGTGGCTCCAACAGGTGACTTTTGTTTATCTCTGCAGTCGCAGAAATGGATACCCGCATCAGGAACATCCAAATCTCCAAATCTTCAGTCATTTTCAGTATTACCTATTCATATTTCAGATTTTTTTTTCTCTTTGATTTTTTTCCCTGAAGAGCAATCAAGGAATCTTCATCTTTTCATAAAAGATCCCCCAAGTCGCTATTCACCTCTGCTTGGCCTTTTTATTTTCAGAATGGTGACGTCTGCTCCCCAGACCCCGCACCGCCCCTGGTCCCCGAAAACAGCCCCTGGAGAGGGCAGTGGAGACTTCAGGGCAGGCCAGGGTGCATTGCTCACATCTTATTTTCTAAATTCCCTGAGGAGATGTGAAAAGAAACAGCTCCACTAAAGCAACTCCCCTCTGGTTTTTAAAGCAAGGCCCAGTGACCGAGGCTGCTGCATGGGAAGAAATGTTCCCTTAAGCCTTGGACTCACAAGCAGTGTGGTCACCTTTCCCAGCGGCCCCAGCCCTGAACTGCTTTGCTGGTGGGAAAGGTGCAAGGAGACACCCCTTCCTCTCCAGGGCTGAGGCAGGAATTCCACTTAGAGCTTCACTCCTTTGGCACAGTACCTCTCCTCCTGTTAAAGTGCACATGATCTGGGAAAGAAGTCACGTGGAGGCAGCCTTCCAACTCCTTTACCATGAGTCATGAATCCGGAGCCCCCAGGGGCTAGGCAGGAGTTTGTTCCTCCTGATCTTTGTCACTCTCTCCCTTTAATGCATCTTTGGGGTAAAAATGGGAGTTCATAACCCACTTGATTCTAATGTATGAAATATGATATGTCAAGAGCTTTGTAATGTTGTGAACAACCAATAAAAAAAAATACATAAATAAATAAAAGGGATGAAGACCCTGGATATTCTCTGGGTGGAGGAAGCTCTTTGAAATCTTCTTGGCGAGTAAGGGGGATGTCAGAAGACTCTCCAGATGGGCCTTGTCCTGCTCACCAAGGCTTTAAAGGGAGTTGAATTATTCCCAGAAACACTTTGCAAATTTTATGTCCTCATAACTGGGAATTCTAGAGAGAAGATCAAAACACACGTGACTCTGCATGCATCATCTTAATTAAAGCAGTCATAGACTTTACTGATCATAGGACAACACGTGGACATGGAAGCATTAATATTAAGCTGTTTTTGGTGTTAAGACACCTTGGGGATTGTGTGCGGTGGAGTTCAATGATATGGGCCGGGGAAACATAATGCAGTAGTAGTTTCTCAATGTGATTTTTGAGCCAAGGTCTAGTTGGAGTTAAATCAAAGAAATGTGTTCTGTACCCAGCATGGAAGCTTAGTGCTTACCCAATGGGAAATTTTAAAGCATCAAACATTTAGTAACATCACTGTCTTCACTAATGCAAACCCAGGGGCGTGACCTTGAAATGAAGCAATGAAATGAAAAAAGGGTGACATCGTTTGGAGCCCCACCATACATCACCTGATGATTAAATCTGGCACAGAAGTGAATTGGATTCTCTGAATTTTATAGACAAGGCTAAATCAAATTACCCAGAGGACAGCATCTCCCCATCATGTGACTTCCCCACTGAACTGGTTTGTAGTTATTCTCAGGTGCCTAAGCCTCAAGAGATGTCAGCTTACTTTAGGACAGCCATTTTTATTTCTCTCTTTCTGTCTCTCTCTTTTCTGATTCTTGTCTTCATGGATTTCTTTTTTCAATACAGTGTTTTTTTTAGTGTGTATGTGGGGTGAGTTATGGTAGGAAAGGACTGGTCTGGGGGTGTTGTTTGGTGTGAGCTGTATACCTCTAATGTCTTTTGCAAGACTTACAGCAGCAGAATATCATCTTTCAGAAACAAATTTGTCAGTATTCTGGCTGAAGGGTTGGCATGTCTAGCTGCCCTGATGAGATGTCCCCATCCTGGGAGGCCCCTCTTGTCTCTCTGCAGGACCAATCACTGTATTAAAACCCTACTGGGCTTGTTGTTGCCTGGGCTTCTCTGCTTTATTGGTGGTGGAGCCCAACTGATCATGCCGTGGTACAAATGTGTATTAAAGAGTGAATGGCTCTCTGCACACAGCTGCATGCTGTGATGTTGACCAGAAATGAATTTTTGCCCAAAGTAAGAATAGCTGAAACCAAAAAGAGTGAATGTAAGTTACTGGTACAAAGCCCTAACAATCTGTCCTGACGTTTTTCAGGTACACTCACAGGTATATGAATGGTGAGAAGGAAATGATACCTCTAGCCCTTTAGAAAGAAAGACACTTTTGCAGTGTTATTGTCCAAGCAGAGCAAAGGCCTGTCTGGAGTGAATGGCTGATCTATAATGGATGAACTGGAAAGTGAGTCAATAGAAGAAAAAAAAAAACACCTTATTATTCTAGGCAACTGACTTCACAGATTTGTACCTCTAAGACATTCTGAAAATGTAAAAAGTAATCTCATCAGTTAGCTTCTGGCTAGGACATTGAGAAAATCAATATTTGAAATCCAGAGATAAAAGAGGGCTAGTTAAATAAATTATGTGAGTGTATTCACATAGCATTTTAAGAAGGAGCTTTAACTGAATCTAGATATAGGTTCTAAGAAGCAGCTTGGCATACTGATGAACCCTGAAGAGGGATGATCCCTTTCTGGAATCAGTCTGGAATCAGTCTGGACATTCTTCTGGAATAACATGCTGTTATTTGGAGACAGGGAGGCTGTCAGGTGGCCTCGGTGACCAACCATACCTCTCTGGCTAGCTGGTCTTTGAAGGGAACACTGGTGACAGGGAGCAAAGTGGTCTTGGAAGTCAACTTATGTAAAAGTGAGGTTTTTAGGCAACAGCTGTTGACTTGGCATGTTCTAGATTCTAAATGATCTCACTGGAGACCACATGGACTCTCTCATTGAGTTGCTGGTGGGAGGAAATTTTGGCGTGGGCCTCTCTTGGGAGGATGGGAAGTCTGTGCTGCTTGTGTGCAGAGTTCTGGCCCATGTTTTCCCCACGCTTTGTAGAAACTGCAAACGAGGGTGGCCTTCCTGCTTCCCTGTGCCTTTTGTAGAGATGGCCTAACTGCAGATTCAGTGCCTCCTGGACAGAAAGATGGAATCAGAGGAAGCCAGAGATTCTTTAGTTTGTCTGCTCATTTGCATATTGCAGGGATGAAAAAAAAACCTGGGAAGATTTGAAAAGATACTGCCCAAACTCGCACAGCCAGCTTGGCAGCAATGTGTCATTTCTCCTGTCCCTTGAGGCCATTTTCAGACTGCAGTAGGTCCTTCTCAATCTTCAACAGGGAGAAAGGAGGTTAGGATTTTCCCTCTTGATAAAAGCCCCAAAATAAGCAGCTAGCAACCCCCATCCACCACTGGTGACATACTGATTGCCTCAGAAAAGAGACAAATTCCAGGCTTGGGAAGAACCCAAGCAAAATCTGACCAGTTGGGAATACCACAGACGAAGAACAGTGTTCTTCATACATATTTGGCTTCAGAGACTACCAGCAATGGAAGTCTGAAAACTTGAAAATATTCCACAAGTCAAAGATCTTCACCCCTCAGCTTACTAATTCTTCACTTCTGAGAACCTGGATCTGAATCTTCATCTCTGAGGAAATAAACCAGACTCTCACTTCCGCTAATGAACCTGAAAAGCATCTCCAAACAGATTCCAGTGATGGATGGCTACAGCAGAGCCCTGTCACAGGCACGTCAGGGCACCATGGAAATGAGCCCACTTATTACCAGAACCCAAATTATATCAAACATGAATAATGATCCAGTGGCAAGTGGTTTTGAGACTGCCTGAAGTTATTTAAATTTTTATAGTCAATTGCCTCATAAATTAGAGACTTCCTTAAGTGGGGGCCTGCAGATGAACTCATAAAGTATGCATTGAATACTTTATTTATGATATAACTATAACACTGCAAATACATAGCTGTGGTTATTCAGCTGTAGTACTGCTAAAAGTGGCATCAAAATGCCTATGGAAATACTTTATGTTGGGCTTTGTGTCATGGAGAAAATGAGCATTTGATAGTCTGCAAAGAGGAGAATCTGCAGAATGATCTTGCTGGGTACTCTTGAGATGGAGGACTAATTTCTTTTAAAAACTCAATAATTAGTAAGGTAATGGTAAAGAAAAAAATAGATAAAAATCTAGGATGGGAAACCCCTGTTTCTGTGACATGGCAATTTGGAGGGAAAGGCTTATTCGTTTTAACTTTTGATTTAAAAGGATATTCAAGGCTGGGGATGCGACTCAATATAGAGTAAAAAATGTCTCTTCTTATTTATTCAGCCCGCTAGATGCAAAATGCCATGAGCAGTCACATAGATCGATCAGAAATAAGTAGCCACTTATATTTTCCTTTAAAAGTAAAATCAGATTTAGGCTGAAGCAGGAGGATCCCAAGTTCAAAGCCAGCCTCGGCAACTTAGCAAGGCCCTAAGCAATTTAGCAAGACTCTGTCTCAAATAAAAAATAAAAAATGGGCTGGAGATGTGACTTGGTGGTTAAGCACCGTCTGGATTCAATCCCTGGTACAAAAAAAAAAAAAAAAAAAAAAAAAAAAAAACTGACTTAAATAAACAAAATCAAAAGCCTAGATTTGTAGAAGTATGATCACTGGTCATAAAATTTTGTCTTTCAATACAATGTTTTTTTAAAACTGTAAATGAATGCAATACCTTTATTTTTATTTATTTGTATGTGGTGCTGAGGATCAAACCCAGTTCCTCACACATGCTAGGCAAGTGTTCTACCACTGAGCCACAACCCCAGCCCAATTCAGTGGTTTTAATAAAATCATCAGAGTTGTCAGCCACCACCCCAAATCCAGTTTTACCACATTATCCTCATCCCCAAAAGATCCCTCATTCCCATGTGCTATCAATCTCTGTTCCACCCACAGCTCCAGGTAACCACTAATCAACTTCTGTCTCTATAAATTTGCCTTTTCTGCATATTTCACATATCAATGGCTGCATTATATTCTATTGTATACCACATTTGTTCATCTATTCCCCAATTAATGGATAGTTGAATTATTTCCATCTTTTTATTATTATGGACCATGCTGATATGAACTTGCACATAAATCTTTGTATGGTTATAAGTTTTCATTTCTTTTGTATTTATACCTAATAGTAGTATTTATTGGTTATATGGTAAGTTTATTTTTTTCAAGAAAGTATCAAGCTTTTTCCAAAGTGTTAAAAATCAGTTGGCCAAAAATATATAAGGATTTATTAATAGACTCTCAATACTGTTCCTTTTTGGCACATGACTATTCTTACATCAGTACCATACTTTCATGGTTAAGTGTAGCTTCATAGTAAGTTTTGAAATCAAGAAGTGTAAGATCTCCAAATTTGTTCCTTCTCAGAATTGTTTTGGCATGTCTGGGTCCTCTGAATTTATGTGTAAATTTTAGGTCACCTTCCAAATTTCTGAACAACAACAAAGACAAACATACTAGGATTTTGACATGAATTAAATTGAATCTATAGGGCAATTGAAGTCAAATGGCTCTCTTAATAACATCAACTTTGATCCATGAACATGGTATGTCACTCCACTCTGATGTTTTATAGTTTACAGTGTATAGGTCTTTCACTTAATTTTATAAATTCATTCCTAAATGTATCTGTTTGAATGCTAATATAAATGAAATTTTTCTTAATCTCATGTTTGGATTATTTATTTCTAGTATATAGAAAAACTAATTTTTATTTATCTTATAGCATGATACCTTGCTGAACTTGTCATTAATTCAAGTAATTTTGAGGTGAATTCCCTAGAATTTTCCAAATATAGATTATATAATTTATAAACAAATATACCTAGCTTTACTTGTTCCTTTTCAATCTGGATTTTTTTTTCTTGCCTGATTATACTGGTTAGAACCTCAAGTACAGTGTTGAATAGAAGTAGCAAAAGTGACTTTCCATTTTTCCAATCTTCAGGGGATGTTTCTCACCATTATGATATTTGCTGTAGGCTTTTCATAGATGCCTTTTATCAAGCTTAAAGTGTTCCTTACCTTCTACTCTTGAATTGTTGGGAGTTTTTGTCATAAAAAATGCTGGGTTTGGATAAATTTTCCTTCTTCGTGCATTGAAATTATCATATGGTTTTATGGCTTATTCTGTTAAGATGGTGCATTACATTAGTTGATATTCATTGTTCTATTAACATGATTTTAAACCATCTTTGCATTCCTGGTGTAAATCCTACTTGGCCAATGTGTAGAATCCTTCTTATATGTTGCTGGGTTTATTTGCTAATATTATCTTGGGGATTCATGAAATATATAGGTCTGTAGTTTCCTTATCTTGTGATATCTCTGTCTCTCTCTCTCTTTTTTATTGGGATAATGCTTTACCTGCCTTTTTCTAATCTATGGATCTTCCAGTTTTTGTGGTTCCAAGGGGCTCCTCTGTTCAGTTCTCCAGCCAAAATATCTGAGTATATTTTTGTTTTCTTTTACCCAGAGATCAGTGTCATGCTTCTACTTATTTTACTTGTATCTATGGACTGATTCCACTTTCTTTGGACCACAGTGGCATTATTCAAACCAGATTTCCCTCCTTCAGAGTTCTGGTTCCTCTGGGCTCATGTTGCCAACATTACCACAGGATGGGTTTTGGGGACTAGGGTACAAAATTGGGTTAAAAGGAGAGAAGAATTTCTTCATCTTCTGCAAGTATTAGGAGTCCCCTTAAACCAGAACTAGAGGATTTCTAAAGCTGTCTGCACCTGGTGCCCAATTCTGGCTACCTGGAGATCAGGCCACTAGAGGGAAAATATAATAAAAACATTACTGGTTATGAAGTGCTTTGAATTCTTGCTTTTTTTCCCAACTCATTTATTACTATTTGATTTTCAGATTTCTTGAATAGATTTTTAAAAATCCAGAACCTAAACTTTCTATAAGCCTACACTATTTCATTTCTCTAGCAATTAATTTTTAGTATAGTTTACAAGGACATTAGTACTCAACTTGATTGGGAATTAGAAATAATTACTATTCTGGATGATAAAATGAAGGCTTTGTGGAATTTTGTGGGGGAGGGGCGGGTTAGTGGACATTGAGTCTTTCTATTAACGATCAGTCATCAAACATAGAAAATAGAACTTTTGATAGCAACAAAGCAGTCTTTCTTTTGCTGTTTCTGAAATTTCCTGGGGGGTGAAGTCTTCACAGAAAAGTTATAAGTGAGCTGGCCCATGAGGGTTTATCTGGAACAGAAAAAGGATACTGTTTTTTTCTTCTTCTTCTTTCCTCTATGTCCTTCAAAATTAAACACTTCTATTGATCTGTCTTAAGTACATTGTCTCTTTTCTCTGTTACATCAGTTCTGCTACTCAGTAGATATTTATCCTGATATTATATGTTTTTTACTTCCAAAGTTTCCATTTTTTATACTTTCTATTTCTTCATTAGAAAAAACTAAATAAATACATTTCAAGAGTATTTACTTTTCCATCCTGGACTGTGTTTATAATTGATGATTATAAACCCTTCCTGGACCAGCTCACTTATAACTGATTTATCAGTTATTCCAACATCTGGGTCATCTCAGTGTTGGGATCTTTGGGTTGCCTTTTACCTTGAGAATTGCTCAAATTTTCTTGCTTTTTTCTATGTTTCTAAATGTACGGTGGACTTTTTGATACTGTGTTTTAAGAGCCTAGATTTCAGTTTTCTGAAGAAGGCTGAGTTAGTTTGTTTGTTTCCATCTAACTTGGTTAGGGTTAGAGTTCCATAGTAGTGGTTCCCATGTCATTTCCGTTTTAAAAAGCTGGGTGCTGTTTCCTTTTAGTCCACCCCATGCTTGCCTTATTCGGGGTTCATTCTGTCAGTCTGGGACTTGGACAGTGGTATAAACTTTAGCTTAATTCTTGAATCCTGGGCCTTGTTGCTTTGAGTCTTTCCTGCACGTGTGCACTTCATGAGTAAGTCCTGGAATTTGATTCATTCATAGAGAGAAGAAAGGCATCATCTCCTCCAGCTATTTCCTCTCTGAGACTTCCAGATTAATTTTTAATTTTTATCATAGTATTTATTTCATAACAACTCAAATGCATAGAAGAGCTCTTGCTAATGATAACAGTGTCCCTGCCGTCTCAATCCTACTTCCCAGAAGCAACTTCTATGCCATATTTGTTTTTAGTTCTTCTCTTCAAACTCTTTTTATGCCTCTATTTCATGATTAATGATATTTAAACAATATTTTATGCCTCTGTATGAAAAAAACCCTTGCCAGTCCCTTTCCCAACATTGTTAGTTGTATTTGCAATGTTTTACTTAATATATTTAAGCCTTTCTTTTTAGATTCATTAAGTTTCATAATCTTCAATTCCTGAATCCACATGGTAGAGATCTTGATGCCAGTGATTTTTTTTTTCTTCTTTCAATTCCACCTTCCAAGAGCTACATTTAGACCAGGGTATTGTCAGTATTATGCTCTTCCCAAAGGCTCACTGTAAACTTTAAGGTTGTTTTAAAAACCATTAAACAGTGTTTGCATCATTATGATATATGCATAACTGTTGTTCAAAACTGGTACAAATCACAGTTTAGTGGTACATGGCCCTCTTGAAGTCTTATTTGATATGTCAACCAATTAAAGACTGTTAACAGCATCAAGAAAATAAATTTCTTTACCTTTTATCCCTTAGTATTCAAAATGATGCCACAATTTTGCTTATGTTTGAGTCATTACTTTCTGTTTATTTTAGATAGATAGACAGGCATGCTTTTATAGATGTATGTGTGTTTTTCTAGGATTTCTATGTCCTCTTTTTCCTGGGAGACTTCCTGATGTCTATGACCTGCAGAAAGCTATCATTCTGAGATTTCCTTTTCCTGTTCCCTTGGGATGAATCCTACCACTTCCTGGATTTTGTGTTTCTCTTTCTTCATGCCTTCATTTTGCTGGAGTACATTTTCAAATAACTTACTAACGTAGGATGAATGGGAGGGAGTTTGTGCTTACGGGCATGACTAGCAATATCTTTACCTTGTCATTTAATTTGATTGACAGCTTTCTGGGGTTTAGAATACCAGGTGGAAAGTTCCTTTCTCTAGGGACATTGAAAGGACATCCTATTCCTTCTAGTATCCACGCTTACCCCACCAGGAGCTATGAGAACAAGGGCAATCCATTCATTAGCCAATCTCAACCCATGCATTTCTTTCCTCTTTGTGTGTAGGTGATTTATAAGAGTTTTTCATTGTCCTGAAGGGGTGGGATGAGGTATTATATTTCTAATCACTGTGCTTTCATGCTTGTCTCCAAGTTGCTAACTGATGATTGACTTTTCTGTTAAAGAACCCATTCACCTCCCACAATTCTACGAAGGTGATGGTACGAGCCCTGTTTCTAGGTAGTCTTTGGTCCCCAGCTTTAAGACTATCATAGATTTTCTGGAATTCTAGTTGCATATAATGATTTTTTTCTGTATTTCCCTTTTCTTCAGTTGGTTAGTCAATTCTCCTTTCTCCTGGAGCTAAGTATAGATATTGGGGAAGATAGATAGTACACTTCCCAAGAGGGTGATTTAAAATTAATATAGAACAGAAGGTATTCCAAAGTGAGTATATAGCTTATGTAGGTTTGGTAATTCTTCAATAGTGCTGTGCTCAGGAAAGAATCCCAGGTGACGTGAGACTTAGGATTTTCACTCTCTATACTGACTTTTTCTCTTTAATGACTACTGTTGGTCTTTTTCAACAACAGAAACCTCAAGGAAATCCTACAAAGAAAACCAAACCAAAAAAAGTAGATCCCCTGAAAGGCCAGAAGGTTATTGCAAGATGTGATGAAAATGGCTTTTATTTTCCAGGTAGGCTTGCTTTTTACTTATTTATTTATTTTTTGTGAGACTCTTTTGTTAAATAATTTGGCACTAGAGACCACTAAGGTATTCTTAAGTGAAACAGTGATAGGTTTTCTCATCACATTGGGGTGGGGCGGGGATAGCCAGAAAAGTTTATTTATTTTAACTCTCATTTGCTTAGCAAACATATTTTTATTATATACCTACTATGTTCTATTGCGCAATATTCTGAAAGTGCTGGTCTGATACGGTAAGCAAACACATGAAAATTCTTGCCTTTCTGGAGGTTATTTATATCTTATGGTGGGAGACAGACAAGCAACGGAACAAGTACAGGCGGGTTGCATGTCAAGATACAGTGCCTGCAGAGAAAAATCAGGCCACAGGGGGGTGGAGAGTGTCAAGGTGAAGGTCGCGGTTCTAAATATGTGCTTAGCCCTGCATACCGAAGAGCTCTTGGGGAAGGTGACACAGGATAAGGACTCAAAGGAGGAGGGCACGCCGTGAAATCACCTGGGGAAGACAGTTCTAAGAGGAGGCAAGGGCAGCTCGAAGTCTGGAGGCTGGAGCAAGCATGGAGAGTTGGGGAAAGAGCAAGCTAGAGCGGAGGAGGAAGCTAGGGGAGGAGCTGGGGGAGCTGGGGGAGGAGCCAGCAGCCGGTGTGGCTGCACCTTAGGGGTCTGCCCAGCTTTCCTGTGCGGATGTGGTTCCTGAAAGAAATGAGCAACTGCAGCCCAGCAGTGGGTGGGGGTGTGAAAGACCTACTAAGAGGGTCAGAGAGACCCGCTAAGACCACAGTCACATGCAAAACCAAAGGTCACACTGGCAGTTTATCTTATTTTATTTAATCTTTGTGTGTGTGTGTGAAACTAGAGATTGAACCCAAGGGTCTCTGTCTCTTAGTCCCCTAGTCCTTTTTTATTTTAAGATAGGGTCTTGCTAAGTTGCCCAGGCTGGCCTTGAACTTGCATTCCTCCTGACTCAGCCTCGAAAGTGTCTGGGATGACAGCGTGTGACACTGCACCCCACATGTTGGCAATTTTTTTAAAATGTGTAATTAGAGATCATTTGCTCTTAATAGCTGCATGGGATCTGGCTAATTGGGAATTTTAAATTTGCAGCTGTGATCAAATTTAAATAAGTTGGGGTAAAATATTTGAATTTAGTCATATAACTAGTAATTTTGATCAATGACTAGTTAGAAAACACTGACTGCCAAATTAAATGACAGTGTGTGGGAGAGCTGGATGAACTTACTTTTTGTGTGCTCTCCTCTCCAAAGTCAAGTAATCTTTAATGGGAAATTTCAACTCTACCTTGATAGAGTTAGTTTTTATAGAAAATAATTTCAAGCTTATATAAAATAGTTGCAAGAAAAAATACAGAGAACTCCTGTGTGTGCTTTACCTAGATTTACAAATTTTTAACATTTGATCACATTTAATCACATACTTTTATTTATTCTCTCTGTTTCATCTCTCTTTCCCCTCCACACGTACACATTACACCCACATATCATTCATGCTGAACTATTAGAGGTTGGGCAACACTTATCATGCCCCTTTGCCATTGATACATCAGTATATGTTTCTCAAGTACAAGGAAATTTAACACTATTATAGTCCTTTAATCTACAGATTTTGACTTCACTAACTCTCCCAATAATGGCTTTTATGTCATTTTTTTCTCAGTGCAAATCCAATCCAGAATCCCATATTGCATTTAGTTAACATATCTCTTTAGTCCTCTTTAATCTAGAGTCATTATTTAGCTTTTTCTGTCACTCATGATGATAGTGACGTTACTGAAGAGTAAGGCCAATTATTTCATGACATGTTCCTCAATTTGGACTAGATTGGATTCAGTGTGTATGTTCTTGGTCAGAATGTTACCTGAGTGACCTTATTCAGGTGACATTGCATCTGAAGGCACATGATGTCCATCTGCCCTCATTAGTCCACCTGGTCACTGTGAGTTGCTACTTTCCCTCCTGCAAAAGAGAAGGACAACAGAGTGATGTAGGGCACAAACATGGCACCCACTGGTGAACCCCTTTCTGGAAGCTGTTACTCCAAACCTCGTAAACACATTCAGTGAAGAACAGCTGCTTGAAAATGCGCCCTCAGCCCAAGGCAGCATTGCACCTGCCGGATCTGGGTGCCCCTTCCTAGAGGCCAGGTCACACTGGAACAGAGCTGGGCCGGCTGGCTATTGCTGCCACCCTCCAGGGCATGGGCAGGGACTCACAGGAGAGTTCCATGTTCCAGGGGTGGTCGGGGTGGACTGCCTAGATGAGGAACGACTCCCTGGTACAGAGTGGAAGTGGTCAGGGCTTGTCTGGCTGACAGGCAAGACGCCTTTCAACACCGCATCCGATCGTGGCTGGTGGGACTGGGGCTCGCTCCTCGTCAATCACTGGCAAGAAGTGCCTCACTTGGGGAAGCTCGGGGATTTCTGTTTGATGCCACAGGACAAGTTACAATGGAAGAAAACAGGGGCATGTGTGATGTCTACATCAGAAGACCCTGAGCTTTGGTTTATTCCGATTGGGCCCCTTCCCTCTTCTCGCCCTATGACGGAGGGTTCCCCAGTTTCCCTCTGCCTCAGCTTCCCTGCCTTTACAACTGGAGTTAAAACCTACCACAGCCTTTGTGAGATCGTCGCCTAGATTAAGGGTGGCAGCGCACAGCACGCTGTTCATTGTGTGGGAAGAGTCCGTCTAGTGTCCACTGAGAGCCCCTCTGAGGAGATCCAGCCACTGCAGTACTCTCTGGAGCGCAGGCAGCTGTTGTCACATTCACAGCTTAACGGAAGTCACAGGCAAAGGGACTCGCCAGACTAAAGGAAGAGGCTATGACAAGGGAGTGTGGGTGGAATTGAAGCGGAGATGGCCAGGACTCTCCAGCCTGAGACTCCTGTTTGGAAAAAAGATGGAGAACTACGCATGCACCTTTCACCCAAGAACCAACTTACACTGACTGCCTAGACTGTTTCACCAATCCTCTGACCGCTGGGCATGGACAGCATGTTTGCTGGGAAGCTCAATGGAGGTGTGTTCCCCTTCCCCCAGCCAACGACAGGACAGCTCCTGGCTGAGCTAAGAGGCTGACTCCTACCCAGGAAGATGCCTAGGCCAGACGGCCTCCCCCAGAAGGAAGACCAGAAGCCTGGAGGTTCTTCTGCTTGCTCCTTGAAATCAGTCCTCAGATGGATTTCAGAGCCAAGAGACATAGTCTCAGCTCTCTGGCATTGGGGGTAGAGAGAGAGAGAGTGCAGGTAAGGGAGGCCCAAACTTGGAGCTGAACTTGGTCCTAACACAAGAATTGGTAGCAATTCCTTAATAAGATGGAGACTGAGGCCAACCCTGAGTCCTCCAGCTCTCCCAAGATATAGCTAGCAGGGGAGCCTGGTGAGGCTGGTCTTGAAGATAATTGTGAGAAACTTACCCACATGTACTGATATTATAGAAAGAAAGAAACAGAATTGAAGGAACTGAAAAGACGTCATGAGCCGGGTACAATGGTACACGGCTGTAAATCCCAGTGCTCAAGAGGCTGAGGCAGGAGGATCACAAATTCAAAGCCGGTCTTAGCAATTTAGCAAGGCGCTAAGCAACGCAGTGTGACCTGTCCTGTCTCTACATAAAATACAAAATAGGGCCGGGGATGTGGCTCAGTGATTGAGGGCTCTTGAGTTCAATTCCTGGTACCAAAAAAGAAGAAGAAAACAAAGAAGAAGGAGAAGGAGAAGGAGAAGTCGTGAGAACACAAAGTCTACATGCAAATGATCTACAGCAAAGATAAGCAGATGTTTTATATGGAAGAGAAAAGTAATGTCAGCTTCATGGGACACACAGCCTCCATCCCAGCTTCTCCACCTTGTTACCTTCTCATTTTTCTAACACCAGATGAGAAGCTGATTCAGGTGGAGTTCATGTTTCCTTTATACTTTCACAATTTAGTAACACCTTTTTTCTATCTTTGGAGAAGAAAACAGGGCTAAAATAAATAAGTAAGGGAATGGGGCAATAGGGGGTGTCCAGAGGGAAGATGGTCTCTGGGGCTAGCGTCCCACCGCTGGAAGGCAGCTTGTGGTGACCGACCGACGAACAGGCCTCCTGCAGTCTCCCAGCTCCAGCCCAGAGCGTGCGCTTTGCCACTCCACAAGGCGCAGCCGGGTAGACCACGTTCACATTATTTTCTAGAGAAATCAAAGGGCTATGCTGATTAAAGCAGCCAGGTGCTGTGACTGGGTGGCACTCTTGTCTTTATATCTATGCCGCCTTTGATTCCTTCCAGGGATTGTGAAGAAGTGCTTGAACCCCACCCACGCACTGGTGGGCTTCAAGTATGGAGACACCAAGGTCGTTCCCACCTCCTTCATCACTCCCATCGGAGGCGCCATGCCCTGCCCGCTGCTGCAGGTACCTGCTCCATTCTGTCCTGGGACCCTTCCCACCATCCATGCAGTGTAAGATAACAGAAGATAGCAAGGCACTGTTTAGCACTTTGCTGATTCCAGATGGGCTCCGGCAGGGAGCTTAAGTTTGGGCGGGAAGAGCAGCGGCCTCTGTTTCTAGAACCTGTCACCTGGCAGTTTCTTTGCTAGTGACTCTGACCTGCCAGCTCCCACTGATGTAGCTCAGGACTGTGCAGATTGACTTACATTGCACCTTGTGGCTCTTGTCGATTGACAAGACGATAGATAGATGGGGGAAGGGAGTCGCTGTGGCTCTTGACACTCTAACTGCAAAAGATGACATTATATTGAATGTAATATCAAGGAAGGAGACAGTGCTTCCTTAACATTGTAGTCAGTTGACATCAGACTGTGATGTAATGCACAGTGGCCCCCAGTGTGCATTCCACAGATGAGTCAGACTAATGTGCTCTCATCTGCTCATCAATTCGTAAAGGCTATACTGTGTCTGGCCCATCCTCCTGCCACTGTCCTGGCACCGAGGCCAAGGTAAGGGGAGGCCTTGCAAAGTGCAATTTCTTGCATCATATGAGCCAGGAGGAAGTAGAGCATTTCACCTTATGCTGTTCCTATGTCCCTGGCCAAACCCATGGTGCACTCAAGGCACTTTGCCCCTGATGACTGGTCAGTGCCCAGCAGTCTGTGTGCTCCTTTGCAAAGTTCCCTTTCTGCTGAAGGTGACCTGTGGAACTTTTATCCATGCCTTCCAAGTGTGCACTTGGGAGCCACATGGACCAAACCTGCTCCTTTGCTTTGAGTGGCAGCTCTTCTGATATGCGAGGACACACCAAGTGTATTTCTTAAGTCAAGCACCCCAAACAGGTTCCTTCAACAAATCTCATAACATGTGGTTTCCAGAACTCCCACCATCCTCCTGGCTGTCCTCTGGACCTTTGTCAGTTGGCAAAGTCCTACCAAAATGGGGCTTCCCCAAACTGACCATAAACTGACCAGGTGTGCCTCACCAATGAATCCAGAGAATTCTGGAATGCATTCTTAACAGGAAAAAGAAAAGGAGGTATTTGAATTTTAGCCCCAGTACTTCCCAGTCGTGCGGGGTATTTTGACACAAGTTTCTATCAACATTGTCTGTGAGATCTGTAAACAGTATCTGCTCTGATATCTGTTCTCCTCCACAGGTTGGAGATTACGTGTTTGCCAAAATTGTGATCCCCAAAGGATTTGACTTCTATGTCCCTGCCATTGTCACAGCACTTCCAAATCCAGACTCAAACTCAGAAAAATTCTACACAGTTTTAAAGTGTAACAACCGTAGAGTAAGTAGACTGTGGTTTAGAAAATCACTGTCCTGCTAGAAAGTGGCCTTACCCTGGGCGTCCCCTCACCCTTTTCTGGCTTAGCCAGATGTTTCCGGGAAAGTCTCTGCCTAGACACACCCTGGGTTTGGATTCTGGCAGGAAAGCTCTGTTCCCACTGGGGTAATCATGACCACCCTGCTCCTGCGCTGAATGATCTTTTGACTCTGGCCAGACTCTGTTCTGCATTTGACAGCTGGACGGGCTCACTCTGGGTTCTTGGGGTGTCATTATCTCCCCCCTCCCCGTCCTCCTCCTCCGACCTTGTTCTCCTCTGCAAGCCCTGCAGATTCGGGCATCTCCCAAGCTTCTCCCAGCCCTGTCCTCCTTTGCTACCTCATGGCCTGTCTCTTGGGATAAGCCTTGATCTTTGGACACCTTCTCTGGGCCAGGCATGGTAGCCCCTGCTCTCACCCTGAGCTCCAACCCTGCATTTCTTGCGGGGTTCTCCTGGACGGCTCCCTCTTGGTGAACCACAGGCATCCCAAAGTGCGGGGGTCAGAGGCAGGGATGCCCCTCTTCCTTCATCCCTCATCAAGGAATATCACCCCCTTATCCCTGCCTAGGAAACCCCAGCCCTGGGAATGGCAGGAATATGAGGTCAAGTGGAGCTGGGTGGAGAGAACATAGGCTTTATGTTTTAAAAAGCTTGGATTCACTGAACCCTCTGCTGTGCTTTCTAGTGGATACCTGACCTGGGCAGGTTGCTTCACCTTTCTGAGCCTCTGTTTCATTACATAAGAGATATGTGAAGTGTTGTGTTTTCCGTCTGACCCGTGGAGTTCCTCTCTGTCTTCCAGATGTAATGCATACGTCGGTATTCTTTTTTCTAGTCTATTGCTTGTCTTTTAATTTTAGGATCTCTGTTTATACAGATGCTTTAAATTTTAATATGGTCAGATGTATGCATCCTCTCCTGTATAAATTGCCTTCTCTATGTTTTGTTTAAGAAATCCTTCCTTAATGATATAATTTCTCTAAAAACTTACCTGATTGAGACTTCCCACTGGACCCCTTCTCCCACACTGGCTTCCTCACCAAATTTCCAACCCTGACTTATTCCTCTTTATACCCTCTTCCTACGTAGCCCCTAATGGAAAGAAGGTTCTCACGGTGTTTTTTTAAAAGTACTTGAATGAATGACATTCCTAATGAAAACTGACATTGCCTGATGGACCACTTAACAAGCCTAAAAAAATTGATTGGCAAGAGAAATAGATTGGTGAGAAGAAAGCAAAACAACAGGGCTAACTTTATTGAGCCCTTGCTATGTGCCTAGGGTGATGTAAATGCTCTCTGGGTTGCGAGTGGCTGAATCCTCAGCACACTGTGAGGTAGGGACTATCATCCCATTTTCAGATAAGGAAACTGAATCAGAGAACTGAAGTCACATATCTGGTAAGTGATTGAGCAGGCATTTCAACCCAAACATCTGGATCCATGGCTTGCACACTAAGGCACTGTGCCCAACTGCTTTGTCTACAGAATTAAAATGTCGAGTAAATTCTTGACTGTATCATGAGGTATTTCCATCAGGAGATGGGGCAAAGGAAACCAATTTTAAGGTTGAGGGAAGGGATGAAGATAGTCAGAGCCAGTGGACACCAGAGCGCTGTGTCCGACTAACAAAAGAAGGTGTCTTCCCACCAGTCCGTGCAAAACCATTTTGTTAGAGAAAGTTGAGCAGTCTGGCAGGATGGAGAAGGGGCTAGCATTCCTTGTAATGACACGGTTCTCTGGGAATAGCAAATCAAAGGACATCTGAGGAGATGTCCCCAGGCATGCCCCAGGGTTTGGGGCAAGATTAGGCAGTTAGCCCAGGATCCTTGAGAAGGAGCTTCAGAGCCGGGGGGCAGGTGGGGGGGGACCTTGGAGTTGACCCACAGGGTACAGCGTCCCTCAAGTCCAGAGAGGCATGCTCAGGGGAAAGGACACTGGAGTCAGTGCTGTCAGCGATCCTTGGAGACCCCACAACATTGAAAGTTGGGCATTCAGCCAAAGGGTGGTGGCTGCAGTTGTTGTAGAGATGGCCAAGGCTGAAAAAAAGATAGAATGGAAGGTGGTTATACAAAGAGTGTGTGTGTGTGTGTGTGTGTGTGTGTGTGTGTGCGCGCCATGCCTTATGTGGGTAGATTTGACAACTGACCTAGAATATGGAGAAATGACAGAGCCGATTCAACAATGTTTAATTCCGTAAGTAATTATCAAGGGAATCTCTGAATCTAACCTGCTGTCTCTTAAGTGTCACCCTGAATAGGATAATGACTGGTAGTTATTATAATGGGTTGGGTAGAATAAAATCATTTCTGAATTGTGGACTTTCCTGATTTAAACTGAATGAACACTTTTGGTGTCGTTGCAGGAATTCTGCCCTCGGAGTGCACTCATAAAGATCAGCCAAAACAAATATGCTCTCTCTTGCTCTCATATAATTTCACCCCCACTTCAGGAAAATCCAAAAGGGTAAGTGTGCCCAGCCTTCATCCCTTGGCTCTCATCTGTGCCTCTTGTCCTATTTGTAGGTGGAATCCATGGCTTTCGCACATGGGGAGAAAACCAGAGTGGAAGCCTGCCCACTTAATGTAGCTCTGTGACAGCTGTCCCTTCCACGTCATACTTCTCTGTGACTCAGCCCTCCATTGGGTTCTAATCTCAAACTCAACATGTTTCCACTGCCCTTCAGAAGGGCATTTGGTCCCGTCATTTTTTGGGGGGGGGGCAGGAATTAAAGCCCTCCTCATGAGGAGGCTCTTGGGACAGTTACCTGCTGCCTATCCCATGTTGGAAGGCAGAAGTGAGGGGCTGGCCCTGGCTTACAGTGAGAGGGTGGGGAGGGGTGGTGGTTTCCAGGAGCTGCAAATTTGGGGTGAACAAATGTTACTTTTTTATTTCATTTATTTTTGAGACAGGGTTGCTTAGTGCCTCCTAAATTGTGGAGGCTGTCTTTGAACTTGCAATCCTCCTACCTCAGCCTCCAGAGCCACTGAGGACAGTGGGATTTCTAAGAGCTGTGGAGGTGGATTAACACAAATAGCGAAAAGAGCAGGGGAATTAACACAAATAGCCTAAAGAGCAGGGGGAAAACAACCCCAAGTCTGTGGGGCCAAGAAGGGTGTCAAGGTTGAAGCCATAGAGCCATGACCTTGGAGTCAAAAGTGTATGAATAGAGATAAATGTAGATTCTGCGCAAGGGCTGTGGAAACACTTTCCAATTTTACTTAGAGTTCACGGGCTGTCTTTGGGAGCCGGCCTTTATTGTCTTGATGGCCTGACCTTCAGCTTCATTACAGAAACCATCAAAAATTCTCTCCCTCCCCTTCTCGTGCCTGCCCTTTGTGGGAATTCCTGCCTCTTCCCGTGATGTTGAAGAATTGGCGTCCCTCCTGTCATCTCAAGTTGATCTATCAGGTTCCAGTGGCCTATCCTACTGCCTCGGATCCTTGCTCTATGGGTCATCATCCCTGGATACTTTGATTTCTTTCCTTAGTTCCTCTCCATTGAAGGCTTCACCCTTCAAAAAACAGGTTTGCTTTCCCCTACCATACACACACACACACACACACACACACAAATACACACACACACACACACACACACACACACACACACTCCAACACAAAGGCCTCCCGTGGCTGTGGTCCAGCACCCTCCTTCCCTTCTCGGCCTCTGTCTGTGCAGTCCAGCAGACTTGGTGTCTCACTCTCTTGCCTTCTGTTCCTCCCTACGCCTTGGGCATCAGCTTCACCCCAACCCTCTGCAGAAACAGTTCTCACAGAGCTACTCAGGACCTCTCCCAGGGCCAAGCCATTGAGCTCTTCCCAGGCTTGACTGAGCTTGCTCTTGGGATCCTATGTGACAGCCGGCCACTCCCTCCTTCCCTAGCTCACTGGTCTTGAAGCTCGCCATCACTCTCTCTCTGCCTGGCTTCACCCACGTGGCTCCCGTGACTCTGCTTACTCTAAGGACGCCATGTCTCCTCCAATCCAGGCTGTTCCCCTGGGCTCTTGAATCAGGACCCCAAGCCCTGAGAGGGGGACCTTCAGTGGGTCTCTAGAGAGTGCCCCCGTGGTTGTAATGCACACTCATGGTGGCTAACTACAGGGAAAGGACATTGGAAACTAAGACTGGGTCCATCGCTCACCCACCATCATTTGGCTCGTGCTCTGGGAAGATTGCTTTTCCCCTTTGAGCTTTGTCCTGCCTTTGTCAGGCTAGGGGTGGTAGAAGGGTTAGGAATGTCCCTTGCTGGGTCTAGCATAAAGTAGGTGTTCGGCGCATGGTGGGAAAAGCACTGTATCCAAACACCCAATGGGTATTTCTACTTAAGGGTGCAGAATGGCAAATTGAGCCATCTAAACCGAAATTGTAGTTCCCCACAAACCTGCTGCCCTCTCATCCTTCCTCGTCTCAGTTCGCCTTTCCACCTACCCGTCGGAGTGGTCCTAGCAGAAATATGCCGGTCATCTTTGCTGCTACTTGTTCTTCACCCACCACACCCCAAGTCTCCATCATCTGTCTCCAGGTTTTAGTGGTTTCAAATTGCAGGTATTTTTCAGCTCTCTGTGTTAGGTCAGGAGCTCGCATTTCTTCCAGCCTTGTTTTGCCACAAGCCCAGGCATTGTCCACGAGAACTGAGCTGGGTAATCTTCCTCACATGCAAATCTGCTTTTAAGATTCCCTGACTTAAAAATCCACCCCCTCCCTGAATGCCCCTTCTTATCCTATCTTAGCCTTTCATTGCCATGACCCAGCCTGCCTTCCTAGCCTCACTTGTCCCTAGCCAGCCTCAACCAATCCTCCTCCGGGGCACACTAACCACACACACACACCATGCCTTTTCAGGTCTCTGTGCCTTTGTGTAAGCTAAATGTCCCTGCCCTGGAACGGTACTCCACACCCTTGGCCACCTGGGGAATTCCAAGATTGAGCTCAGGTGTTCCACTAGTCTTCAGTAACCTGGCAGCCAGCCCTCCCAGTAAGGTGATCCTACTGCACCCTGTAGAGGTTTTCATTAAAGAAAATTTTTATAGCTAGACATAGTGGCTCATAACTGCAATCCCAACTACTCAGAAGGCTGAGGCAGAAGAACAACAAGTTTGAGATTAGCTTGGGTAACTTAGTGAGATCCTGCCTCAAAATTAAAAAATTTTCTAAAGGGCTGGGGTATAGCTCAGTGTCCCTAGGTTCAATCACCACTAACAAAAGAAAAAAGAAAATTTCCCTTGTGTTGGATCATGTCTTAGTCCATTTTCTGTTGTTACAACAAACTGCCTAAAAGCTAAGTAATTTATAAAGAAAAAGAGGTATATTAAACTCCCAGTTTTGAAGACTGAAAGGCTCAGACCAGGTGGCCCCATCCATTTGGCCTCTGGTGAGAGCACTAAGGTTGTATCACAACTTAGTGGATACCATCCAGTGGGAGTGCATATAACAAAGATTATGGGGTAAAACAGGAAGCCAGAGACTGGAGAGGGGCTAGTCTTATTCTTTTATAACAGCTTACTCTCACAAGAACCAGCTCACTCCATGAGAACAACATTTAATCTCTTTTTAGGGCCAATCCTCCAATGACCTAACCACCTCCCACTAAGTCCCACCTCTTAAAGGTCCCACCATCCTCAACATCATCATATGTGAACCTTTGGGGAACGAACAACTTCCAAACCATAATAAACTATGTGAAGTCCTTGAAGGCCAAGGCCACATTCTATCTGCCTCTGAAGCCCAATTTCCAAATCTGACTCACAGGCTGTGCCCACTGACCATTTGAAGAACAACTCAAAAAACAAATAGATGTTAGTGTCAGCACCCAGTGGTGATCCTGCAGGGCTACATAATTCCACAGAGAATGTTTCCTAAGTATGATTATGGAGAATATATGCTACACTCCTTCATCCTTTGTCTAGACAGCACATTTCCTTTAAAAATAATAGTGGATTTTGTGTTAGTCTCAAAACTTCACTCAAAAGGTATGGTATGTGGGGTTGAGGTTGTGGCTCAGCAGTAGAGTGCTTGCCTAGCACATGCGAGGCCCTGGATTTGATCCTTGGCACCACATAAAGATGAATAAAATGAAGGTATTATGTGCAACTACAACTAAAAAATAAATATTTTTAAGAATATGGTATGTAAACTATAGTACATTATGAAGAAATATGAATAGATATGTCCAGGTGCGGGCTGTTGTCCCTAAACTCAACATTTTCAATTGCTATTTGTTCATTAAAATCCATTTCTTTCTATGCTGAGAAAAGCATTTGTTTCCACGTTTCCAAGGCTTTATTGAAAGCCCTTAGCTGCTAATTTTCTACTCTCACTTCTGGGGCTTCACACAATGAATGTATTCATTGACTGACTCCCTCCTCTCCCATTGTAATTTCCACTGTTTTTCACACTACCTGCCTTTCTGGGTGTTAAGAGAGTCTGAATTTAATTCTCCTAAGCAGAGGTCACATTCAGCCTGCTAAATTCAGAGCTTAATCTGTCCATTTCCATAATCAAGGCTGGCAGAGCTGAGCTCAAAAATAAAGATGTAGGGTTTATTTGTATCTACCCTAGAATTTCCTTGTGATAGGTCTTTCACTGGGGGCTCTTTCTCACTTTATAAATGTGCCATCTTTTAATGAGGCCAATTAAAAAAAATCTTGGTGCTTTCTTCATGGGCCATTAAAGAAATGTATTATGGGTAACATCTCCAACAAGTCATCATTTAACTAAATTTAATTTTAAAATATTGAATCAAGTAAACCATCCATTTAGGGCAGCTAAGACAGGGATCTTTGGCCCCAGACAGCTGTGTGCACCAGGATGCCTGATGTCTAGCTCTCTGTCTTCTGGCCTTCCTCTCCTTCCTCCTGGGGGCCTTCAGGTGTAGGTGACTGACAATATTCCCTGCAGGTCCCTCTTCCAATTTCTGACTCAGGAATGAAAGTATTTGGAGAGTGAAGGGTTCAAAATCGATCAAATATGGCCGAAGCTGATGCAAATTGTCATTCTTGATTCAAGATCTGACACCGAAATGATCTTGAAGACTCTTAGCAAGGTTGGCTTGCACAATAAGCTACACCTCTTGCCACGTTCCAGTGACTGGTTCCCAGAGGAGATCACTGACAAACCCATATCTACAATGTGAAATGACTGAGGCTGGCGCTCATTTCCTCTTTTGCCAAGTGGGTCTCAGTGGAGGGAAGTGACTGCCCTTCCCTTCCTCTGTCCCTCAGGAGTGTCCCTAAACTTTCTTCTACATGCTGTGACATCACAGTCATCTTTTCCGAGCAAAAAAAAAAAAAAAAAATTCTCTAACGTATCCATAACTTCCCTCATTTAGAGAACACCCATGTAATTTCTCCCAGGAAATGTCAAGCAGAACAGGAGGAAATTCCCCCCATTTAGCATCCTCTGTCCTCCTGTCCTCACTTGTCAGGGGACTCTTTTCCCTGGCTGCCTCCCCTGGGGTCCTGTTCACATAAGGGGACTGTGGCCTCTGGCTGCTGCAGGGGAAAGCACTAAGTAAGTTCCATGCTCTGGCTTCTAGTTTTCCCCACGGAAGGGAGCAGCCTCCGCAGGCGTTGACCGTCCACAGCTTGGGTTCTGGCAGTCCTGAGCCCAGTCCACACACCTGATGTTACGTAACTGGCTGGAAATCCCTCCAGGGGAGCTGGAATCCATCCTCCCTTGGTTCTTGACAGAGCCAGACTTGAGCAAGGCTCCTCCTTAAGAAGACCCTCTTTAGAGAGGGAGCATGATCTCTTTTTAAAACTACTAACATTCCACATGTGATCTCAGGAGAGTCAAATAAGATCAGTCATTTTCTGGGTGCTCCAGAAAAACCATCAAGTACCTGGAGGAAGTTGTTGGGTCCTGAGATCCCGATGGTGAGGAACTTTCTTGTCTTGTTGCTTGACTGTCTTAGTGACCTAGTCGTGAATTTGGCTGCAGGAGGAGACCCTCCCAGGGCTCAGATGTGTTTGGCTGGGTCTATGGTCGCTTCCCAATTCCTGCTTTCTCTCTTTTGAGCAGTTTAGTAATTTTCCATGTAGCCATTTGGACTTGGGAGTATGTGCCAATAGAAGTGGTTATTCCCACGTTGTTTCGCTCCCTGCTTTACTCCATGTGGTATGACCTCACGTTGTCCTCCTGTCAGAGTGAAATCAAGTCACTGATTGAAACTTGAGGTTCAGCAATGCCTCTGACTTGACACGAGATGAATCGCTTCCTTCTGTCTCCCCTGCTCACTCCTGACAACTTTTTCCTTGGAGGGACACGTACACTTGAAATCAATATTTTAGGCAGTTTTTTCACTGCTGTGACCAAAAGACCTGAAAGAATGATTTTGGAGAAGTTTATTTGGGGCCCCAGGTTTCAGAGGTCTCAGTCCATAGACAGTCAACTCCATTGCTCGGTGTCTGGGATGAGGCAGAACTTTGCAGCGGAAGGGTGTGGGGGACATTGCAGCTCAGGACATGACAATCAGGAAGCAGAGAGAGAGTGTTCCTCACAGGGACGAAATATAAACTTCCAAAGGCACAATGCCCCCTGAGACCTACCTCCTCCAGTCACACCCTATCTGCCCTCAGTTACCACCTACTTGATCCCTATAAGGGACTAATGCACCAATGGGGTTAAAGCTCTTGTAACCCAATCATTTCCTCTCTGAACATTCTTGCATTGTCTCACACATGAGCTTTTAGGGGACACCTCATATCTAAACCATAACAGTCATTAAGCCTCTGTATGTCATTAGCTCCTTTTCTCCTTTCTGGTCAGATTAGGAGCCCCATTTCCTATCCTAAAGCAAAATCTTGAGAAATGAGAAGTTCAGCAATAAATCCTGTCTGCAAGCGTCATACATTATCCACGGGGCAAATGCCATTGGCTACTCTCAGGAAGTGTGCCGGGGTGTCCTGACACTTGAGACAAGAGAACATAAGGCATCACAGAGATTCGCTGACCCTCAGGGCCAATGGTCTGTCTCTTCATTTTCTTCCCCTTCGTTGTTGAAGCTCAGAGGCCTCCCGGTCCTTCTCAGACATCTGCTTGGTGTCTACTTCACAGGTCTTCCTGTTCTTTATGTCCTGAGATAGCCTTGCTGACAGACACTTAGGGCAGAGTTGAAATGAGGGCCTCAGGGAGCAAGCTAGAATACTGGCAAGCTGGTGGTGCGTCCTCAAGCAATTGAGGTGGGTTTTGACCTCAGGAGAGTATAGAGTGGGTGCTCAGTGCTTTCTTCCCGGAAGTGGGACCAGCCCCTGCTGAAGAGCCAAGGAAAACAAACACTGTCCCCTCCCCAGCTGGAGCATGCACACATGTTTGGCCCATTTATCTTATTACAGGTCAAGCATCCCTTATCCAAAATATGACATGCTCTAAAATATGAACTTTTTGAGCACTGAAATGACACTATGAGTGGAAAATTCCACACCCAACCTCATGTGAGAGGTCACAGTCAAAATGCAGGCACATCAGAAATATGGTATAAAATCACCTTGGGCTTATATTAGGTATATATGAAACACAAATGAATTTTGCATTGAGACTTGGATCCTATCCCCAAGGTATTTCATTATGTATATAAATTTTCCAAATTTTTTTTTAATTCTAAATCTGAAACACATCTGGTCCCAAGCATTTCAGATAAGGGACACTTAACCTGCCCAACCAGCTCTGTAGCTCTATAGCACCTAATTTACTGCCACTTGGATATGAGATTGAGCTAAAGAAAGCCACTGAGTCCTGGGTCCTTCCCAGGTTTGCTGATGGAGAAGGTCCACCAGCAGGAAGTCGGGATCATGGTAGCCCTTCCCCTCTCCACAGAGTGGGTGTGAGTTGAGCATCAGAGTGAGGGGCATGGGTTGAGGGTGGTAAGAGCTTTCACATCAGATTCACACCTACCCTGCTCCCCACCTGTACCCCATAGAGGGGACGTCTCCTCAGAAAATGTCTTGAACTTGGTCAGCATCATTCTGGAGAGTGACATACAGAACCCAAACAATATCTGCCTGATTAACCTAAAGACTTTTCCTTGATCCAAACTCTTTTCTGTTCTTAATCATGCCAACCTGTTTTATTCTTATTCTGAAAAAAAAAAACACAGTTAATATAATATATAAATTAAAGGTGAATGGAAAGAGTACAGAAACTATCCATAGTCCCACATTTCAAAAGTAATGACCATTTATATTTTGGTGTGTTTTCTCTGCTATGTTGATTCTTATTTTTCCTCAAAACAGAAAGCTTTAATTTTTTTCATCATATATGACAGTTGCAACAAAATTCTTTAAAGGTGGAGAAAGTGTCAGTTAACAGTTTGACACAAGGTTTCCAGGCACCCTTGCATATTCACAACCTTGATAACAAAAGTGAAAATATAGTATGTATCCCATTTTGTAACATCTTTCCTACTTGGGCAATACATACTTGGCTTATTTTTCCATTAACACATCTTGTTTCATTATTGCCTATCTAAAATTCCACTATTCAGGTGGCCCATAACGGATCCACATGACCAGTCCCAACGGAAGCTATATACTTGGTCTCTCTTCCTCCTCTCCTCCTTCATACCTCCTTCCTCCCCCTCCTACTCCCTCCCTACCTGGCAGGGAAGGTAGGTTCCCCCCTACAGCCTTATTTGATGGGTGCTTTCAGTATGTCCAGAAAACTCTCTGCTCCCATGCCTGTTGGTCTTCTTTCTGAAAGATTACAGGTTGTAGACTAGACTAGGGGATCATTCCTCATTACGTGGTAAGTAGAGAAAGGCTGTAAAAAGCAGACCTATTAAGAGTCCACTCTGGAGGGGGGCAGTTCAGGGTGAAATGGTGAGTAAGGTCTTGGATCTCACAAAGCAGGGTGGTAACCAGAATGTGGGAGTGCTGCGCGATTCCAGGACGTCTCCTAACCCTGGCATCACAGAGCCCCGTGTCCACACAGGCACCGGGGTCTGTCACTGGCCTCCTGAGGAGTAGGCTACTGCCACGGCTCAGGCCAGTGTTTTAGTCTCTCTCCGGAATTCTCTCCCGAGTCTTTGAGCCAATCTTTGAAAATTATCACCTGCGCTGACTCTTGAAGGGGAGGGATTTGAATGGTGGAATTTCTCTTTGGAAGTAACTAAAAATCTTTTCCCAGTTTATTCTCTGTTTCCTGTCTTCTTCCAGAAGGATTGGAAGAAGTAATGATCCAAAGTTATTCAGAGTAAAAGCAAAACAAAACACTACGCAGAGGGAAGGGAGGGGGACCAGGTGATCGAAGTGCTTGATCCTGACATGGGAACAAAATAAGATTGAGTGCCAGGCGGCAGGTACCCTGACATCCCTGAAGACCCTGAAAAAGGCTGAGTTCTGAAAACGAGGAGCCATGGTACCATGGCTGGAATGAGGTCATGGTCTTCCCAAGTGAAGGACAAACACTTCTGGACAAAGAGGCTTTGTCTGGGACATTTCCTAAATCATATGTCTAGCTCCGTGACTTCATGGTGGCGCCTAAGTTTTTTCAATTAAATGCAATTAACAGTCAGATCATGGTTGGCGTTCGGGAAGTGTTCCCGATGGCACACCCTGGATCAAGACCTGAGAGAATCCCAGGGCAACAGAAGGCCGTCTCTGTGGTTCTCCAGTTCAGGTGTGGGGGGCCAAGCTGGTCCCCTTGGGTGGAGACAGGGTCAATGCTGAGACGGCACTGGTCAGGACTCTGTCCCAATGTCTCCATGAGCCCAGACAATCCTGCAGCTCCATGAGGCTCAGACCACAAAGGCCTCTGGGGGGGAACTGAGCAGCGCTGAGTATCAGCCCCCAGGGCTCCAGGACTTGGTTCCAGAGGACAAAGAGCTGGGAAGCCCCTGTGGGGCTGGATTAAACCCCTTTCTCTCTCTCTCTATCTCTCTCTCTCTCTCTCTCTCTCTCTCTCTCTGTCTGTCTCCAGGAAAGACGCAGAGGTCAGGGAATCTGCCTTCGTACTCTGCCCACTGAAAGAAGCTGACTCGGGGGATTTAAAAGAGCCCAAACAGGAGAACCCAAGAAGGAAGAAGAAGAAACCTGCTAAGAGGCCGCCTCTGCAGGAGGTGGTGTCTTCAGATTCGGATGACTCTTCCCGTGGCACCAGGTCCCAAGAATCCCATCCCAAGCCATACCCCGAGCCCAAGGTGTGGGGAGGGGGACCAACACCACACATCTCGGCGGCGACCCTTTGAAATCTCTTTCAAGAATAGTGCCTGTGAGGTCAACTCCAGACTCCAGACAGAGTAGATCCCACCACAGCTAAAACACTAACCCTTCAATAACACTAACATCCACTTCCCCAGAGAAGGCCCGAGGCCCGAGGCCTAGGACTCAGCCGGCCATCGCTGCCACATGTCCACCTCCAGCAGCCCCGCCCTGTCCTCTCCAAGGCACACAGCAGCAAAGGGCTGAGGACCACCGCTGAGAAGCCTTAAAAAATAGTCTAGTGGCAACTAGGTTTAAGAGAGCCAGGATTTCCTCCAGGCAGCCCAAGCCTCCGCCACTGGACACTATGAAGCAGCCCCTCACTGAGGTAAGGCCGCCATCTTCCACCCAGCGTGCGCCCCTCTCCTTCCCTGACTCCCCCACCTGTTTGAGCGTCTGGGTTCCCACCTCTCCTCGACATTGTTCATCCCAGTGTCTTCCCCGTCTTCACAAAACTCTTCTGGATTTTCTGGTCCATGGTCACACCCAGAAGTTCTGACCTGACAGATGATTGTCATAGGATTTTCCAACTGTTTAGCAGTCAGAGGACTTAACAATCCAAGCCTGCCGCCTCGTTTTAAAGTATCATTCCCATCTGAATTAGGGACTTTGTCACTCAAGGTTGAGGACTGAAATTAAGACCTGGTCGCTTGTCTGAGATCATCAAGACTGACCATTCTCCGAGTTATTGTTTTTCTGAACATTTCTATTGAGCCCTTCCTAATTATTTTTGTCTGTAGTCTGTTGTAGGTACCTCTAATCGAGTGCAGAACGAGAATAAAAACTCTTACGTTGGAGACATTTGAAAACTGTCGGGCTGTTCATTGATCACTGTATTCTTTGAACCCATTTGAGCAATGCCGTATACAAGTACTGGGTTCTCTCCTAATTTCAAACCTGAGCTGGCTCTCTCCAATTCCCTTTTTTTCTAGTTAGTAACAACCCTAGGGATGGATAAAAATAGAGTACAGGTTGTTAATAAGAAACAGATGAAGGTTTTGTTGTTGTTGTTGTTGTTATTGTTTAAAAGTGGTGTTCACATTCCTGAAAGTTCAGGGTCACCAGGGTTATGATAAAAAAATGAATATCGGAGAAATCTACTTCCAAAAACAGAATAAGGGACATTAGCTCAACATCAGCCTAGGAATAGGACGCAGTAAGGAAGGAACGGAGGATGGAGGAAATGACGGACACAAGGCAGGGGGAGTGTATGGGGAGGCGTGCTGCCTGCCCCCAACTCAGATCTGTCTCTCCAGCAGGAAGGTTCTAGAGCAATCCTCTGCTAGTGAGAGCTGTGTCTGAAGGACGCAGGGTGGTGTTGTACATAGTAGAGAACCGGAGGAGGGGTAGGAAGGAACCCACCCATCAAGTTAAGCCTGCGGGCATCATTCCATTATTCAGCAGGCAGTAGAGTACTGACAATGTGTCAGGCTCCAGAGATGCCATCAGACACCTGGAAGATGTTAGCCACTCTACATCCCTTCTCTCTCCCTCCATCTGCACGTTCTTACTGCACCCATGGCTGTTGTCTGGTCAGGGGTGGTGTGCAGAAAGAAAGGACTGCAGGGTAGAAGGACATCCTAACGGGGTCTCCGTGTTACACTGCCATGTGTGACATGTTTTAGAAGACATGTTTAATGACACCTAGTTCAAAGAGATGGGGGAATTGGCAATTACAGCCGAGTGCTTCCACTTCCAGCCAACAGGGAATGACAGAAATTCGGTTTCCGCTGCCGGCCCAAATTGAAATGCCTGATAAAATGCATGGAACCCAAGAGTTTCCCACAACCTTGGCCACCATGCAAACAAGGACAGTCATCTTTGAGAGACAAAGGAGGTGAGCTGTTGGAGTAGCCCCGCTTGTTCCCTAGAGACACACGGGTCCAGCTGCAGCAGAGGGAGGGGGGAGTCCGGGCAGGGCCCTCGGCTCCTGAGCAGAGGAAACGGGACTAGGTTCTGAGGGGAGACCAAGGCAGCCGGAGTTCACAGGGTCGAGTGCTGGAGAGAGAGCTTCAGAGAAAGCTCTGGAGTTTGCAGAGGGGCCCCCTTGAGACACCCCTTGAGCCCAGTACTGATCAGCAGGACTGCAAGGCAGTTACTCAAGGCTGAAGGGAGGCCCTCTCGAAAAGACTAGAAGGAACAGTCGCTGCAACGCCTACAGGACTCGTTCCTGTTTCCTCTATTCAGAGAGGAAAACCTCCTTCCTTCAGGCCTTCCAGTAATGGGTTAGAAAGGATTTGCCTCCATCACGGAGCAAAACTGGCCTTAGACTTAAATGCTCCTCTGGTCCCCTGAACAGGGTTTAAAAGAAAGACCTGGAAGGATCACCGTTTCTAATTAACTGTATCCCTGAAAAAAGATCAGGAATACTTAACAGAGATACAAAAATATACACCATCCACCCAGGGTAAAATTCACAATGTCTAGCATCCAAAGATTAGCTTAAAGATAGCCATGCAGAGAAGCAGGAAATGCAGCCCGGACAAGGACAAACACAGCTGGAATATCTCAGAAATGGCTTAGATGATGGAGCGTTCCAGAAATGTAATTGGTGGTATTTATAAAAGGCATCATTGAAGTCCCTTTTAAAGGTAATTGACTGTATAGAGTAATGGTACTGGTGCATTAACACATTTCCATCCATCCTGAATACCCACCTCGATGTGTTCCTCAGGGGATCGGTGCATTTGATTTTTCACCAATAAATCTGCACTTTTGGCACACACAAGAAGGAAATAAAATCCACTCTTAAAACAAAAACAATAATGCTAGCTGTACATTCTGATTTCATGGTCTCCCTATATAATTGTCATGAATCACAAGCCAGGGGCGGAAGCGTAGGGGTAGAGAGTGGTTGAAACCACACAGACACTGTCTCTGGAATGGGTACAGAGTGAGTCCTTGAAAAAGAGAGAGATGCTCTCCAGAGGAAAGGATCAGACGTCCAAGAACAGAACAGATTTGAGGCTAAGGAACATAAGACACGTGACAGCTGGGAGAAGGGCACACCTTTAAGACCTACTACCTCTCCTAATTGGGTGGCCCAGGCAGGAGGATCACAAGTTCAAGGACTGCGTGAGCAACTTAATGAGACCTGGTCTCAAAATAAAAGGGATTGGGGATGTAGCTCAGTGGTGGAGCACTTGCCCAACTTGTGTAAGACTGAGGGTTCAATCCAGAAAAAAAGATCAGTAACCAAGTCACCTACATTCTTACCTCTATATTTTGTTCAACTCCGGAATTCTATGACTCACTGACCTGGTCCATTATCAACTCAAACCAGTTCACACAGATGAAAAACTGTCCTTGTAAAAGGAAGGGACAGCGGATGTAGCCCTACAATTAAACAAGAGAAGTTACTTAGGGAATAAGAACTGGAAAATAAGTAAAGATATAGTTGCACAGGATAAAAGAGTATGCCTTAATAACCTGAGAGAATCATAACACAAATCCAGAATCCACACAAATCATAGCACAAATCCACAAATAAAAGAATTCAGTTAGATAGCCAGATGCAGTGGCGCATGACTGTAATCTCAGCGGCTTGGGAGGCTGAGGCAGGAGGATCGTGAATTCAAAGCCAGCTTCAGCAACAGGGAGGTGGTAAGCAACCAAATGAGACCCTGTCTCTAAATAAAATTCAAAACAGGGCTGAGGATGTGGCTCAGTGTTTGAATTCACCTGAGATCAAACCTGGTACTCAAAAAAAAAAAAAAAGCAGTGAGATAAAAGGATGTAAATTTAATACACAGAAATCAATATACACAAATCATGGGAATTAATAGGCACAAAGCATGACCAATTAGAAGACATTATTGATAGAGAAATCTTATTGCAATAGCAACAAAGTTGCTTCTCATTATTCACAGTAGTTATGTTCTATAAAATTGTTTTGGACACTAAATACTGAATCATTGCCCACAGGGGGAACTACAAGATTCTGGCAAATTTCTGGTTATAATGTTTTCTTATCCCCTACCCCTGGTACTGGGGATTGAACTCAGGGGTGCTTTGTCACCAAGCTACCTCCCCAGCCTTTTTAATTTTTTATTTTGAGACAGGGCCTCTCTAAGTTGCCCAGGTTGGGCTCAAACTTTTAATCCTCCTGCCTCAGCCTCCTGAGTAGCTGAGATTACAGAGGTATGCCACCATATGGGTCTCTGATCACAATATTTTCATTAACCAGTTAGTGTATAACTTTGCTTTATAAGTATTTCTGATTTTAAAACCCCTTATTTATTTTGTTAATTACATACACCCAATACACTAAAAGCATGAATGAATCTTATCTAACAAATATTCTCCAAATGTATGTTAGAGACTTAAGAATACTAAACAGCATCTCAGCCCTTTTTAACTGTGAAATCAATAAGAATCACAAAGAATACAAAAAAATAGCACTAAATACATCATTAAAAAGATACATGTTTATGGTGGGGGGAGTTAAATGAAGGTGTTGAGTCAACTCAAATTTTTCAGAAGTGAAAAATTTGCAAAAGTGCCTTGAGCATTGATAAAATATATTTTATCCAGTAGGTAAATCCACAAATATGGAATCTCTGAATGATGAGCAAAGTCTGTATCTGGAAAAAACAAGAAATGCACAAAAGAATTATGCGAAAGACTTTAAAACGCTCCTGAACACAAAAATAGGCTTGAACATCACTTGTTTTTAGAGGGGATGGCTAGACTTCATGGAGATGATGGTAGTTCTGATTTCACTTATAAATGTAACATCTTCCAAATGAAATGGTGAATGTTTTATGAAACTTGAAAAGTTGACAGCTGAGATGAAAAAACAACCACATAAAAATAGCTGAGAAAAATACTGTAAAACAAAAGACATAAGGAAGGACTTATGCTAACATAAAACCACTATAACACATCTCCTGTTAAAACAGCATGGCACTCACACAAGAAAAAACACATGTACTGAAGGAATAATGCACAGCCCAGAAAAAGACCTCAACTCCATAATATTTGGAAAATTATAAAGATGGCATCTCAAATCCCTGGAATGTTTTAGTAACTGGTACCCTAGAACAACTGATAGCCATTAGAAAATAGTAAAAATCAGATCCATGCCTCACACCATGTGCAAGAATAAACTCCAAATGGATTCAGGTCCTCAGTGTAAAACAAGAAAGCAAAAAAAAAAAAAAAAAAAAAAAAAAAAAAAAAGTGGAAACACTAGAAGAAAATATAAGAGAATTCCACTATAACATGAGTGTAGAAAAAGGCTTTCTGTGACTCAAAATCCTGATGCATTAAAAAAAATCACTAACCTTGTCAACATAAAAATGTGGTTTTTTTTTAGAATGCATTACTAAAAAACATCATAAGCAAAGACAAATGACAAACTGGGAGAAAGTATCTGTACTATATATCACACACAGGATTAATGTCCCTAAAATACAAAAAAAAAAAAGCTCTTAAAAATTTAAGGAAAAATAAGGCAAATGATATGAACTATCCACAAAGATATAAGAACAGGTGACAGAAATTGAAGTTTCACTTAAGAGAACTCCCAATAATGCACCAATGGGAAGTGGTCACACAAATCCTTTCACACACAACAATTTAAGACCTGGATAAAATACTTCTTATAACTATTTAAAGGCACAGTCAATGTTCAAGAGCAGAGAGAAGCTGTGCTACCATTAGAATGTCCAGTTGAAGTCCAGGTCCTTGGTGTGTCACGAACAGAGAGTTGAGCAAGACACACAGAAGTAACAGGCAAAGCACAGGTTGTTTGAAGGCGAAGGTAGCGCTCCATTAGGTAGAGCACAGTGGGCTGAGAGAAAAAGAGATGCTCACGGCCCCAGTGTCTGGAAATTAGGGTCTTATATCCTGAGCTGTGGGGCCTTCTTTTCCCTATACAGACCTGATGGAAGACCTTACCCCATTTGTTCCCATTGGTTACTTTAGAAAATTTACTTAGAAAGCTGCCCACTTTACTCCCATTGGTCCTTTTAAAATATAGATCCTGTGGTTGGAGTTGTCATGGTGATAAGTTCTCACTGGAGGGAATTGTCATGGTAATGGGGACTCACTGTAAATCGGGGCATGATGGTCTCCTTGTCCTGTCCTCTAGCAGCTTCTTTCTACTGTGTCTCCACCATCTTGGTATCCCCAGAATCCTACCTAACAGCTGGAGGAGAGTTGATTCTCCAAAAGAGGCAGCTGGAACAAGTAAGAATTGTTTGAAGATGGATTCATAAAAATTACTCAATCCAAAGAACAAAAAGAAAAAAAAATGTTGAAGAAAAGTAAAGAGAACCTCAGAGACCTAAGAAATGATTCCAAGTGTGTCAAAGCAGGGATAATTGGAGACTTAAAAGAGGCAGAAAAAGAGAAAGGAGACCTCGAGACTGAAAACTTGCACAATGTGGCAGAAAACATTAGTAGATTCCAGGACCCTAAGTTTGATAAACACAAAGAAAACTGCCCCCGGGCACATCATAGTCCAATTGCTACATGAAGATAACCAGAAAATCTTGAAAGTAGACAGAAGAGAAAAATACATTCCATTCAGGGGAACAGTGATAAGATTATGGATGACTTCTCAACAAAAACCATATATACCAGAATATATTCAAATTAGGTATTAAAGTGCAAAAGTGTAGGAAAAAATTTTTAAAACCTGCCAACAAAGAATTGTATCTCCATTGGAACAAAACAAAAGAAGTTCTACTTCTGGAAAGTTCAAGAAAACTCCTAACAACCCTTTGACAGACAACTATGAACTTTGGACAAAATACTCCCCAGAGAATCTAGAGAGTGACCAAAACAAGCAGATCCTGTTGTCATGTACTTTAGCTTAAGGGCAGGCTAAGGCAAGACATGGTGAGTACCCACGAGGAGGCTTAACCTCTCAATCAAAACTTGTAGTCTTTCTGGCTTGAAAACAGAAGTTTAAGGAAACTATAACTGCTGGAAAGTTCAGGGAGAACATCAGCAAGAAGGGATCTAGAGACAGGAAACCACATATTTTGTGTATAAATTCAACCCAAGTGTCTGACCAACACCTTAATCACACACAGATTGTGAACAGATAGGCTGATGTTAAAAAAACTCAACTCAAACTCGAACTGCTACCAAAGATACCAAGAGTTTTCAGTTTAAATTCAACAAGCTAGGGGAGGGGGGATAGTAGGGGATATGAAAGGTAGCAGAATACAACAGTCACTAATATGCCATTATGCAATAATGTGAGTATGTAACAGAAGTGATTCTGCAATCTGTATTTGGGGTAAAAATGGGAGTTCAAAACCCAATTGAGTCTAATGTATGAAAGATGATATATCATGAGCTCTGTAATGTTTTGAACAATCAATAAAAAAAATAAAAAATAAATTCAACAAGCTTAGTTGTCTGCTAAAACAAAGATTTCTTCTGAGGAATGTAACAGAATCCAGAGTGCATTTTAAAAGTCTGGTATAAAATTTTAGATCACTCAACTACATAGCCAGGAAAATGTGATCCAGTTTCAAGAGAAAAAGTCATAAGTCAATTAAGCCAACCTGATATGACCCAGATGTCAGATTCAGATTAGGGCTTGATAGCAGCTATAAGGTCAAGGGAAACATGCTTTTAACAATTTATAAAAATATTAAAAATTGAGGGGCCTGAGGTTGTGTCTCAGCAGTAGAGCACTTGCCTAGCATGTGTGAGGCACTGGGTTCGATCCTCAGCACCACATAAAAATAAATAAACAAAATAAAGGTATTGTCCATCTACAACTAAAAAAAATTAACAACTGAAAATTCTAGAGCTAAAAATATAACTTCTTAACTTAGAAAAATCCACTGGACAAAGCTTAAAAGCAGAATAGAAATGACAAAGAATCCATGATCAGACATCGATCAATGGAAAATGTCCAGACTGAAGAAGAAAGATAAGATTTTTTTTTCCCAAAAAATGAACAGGAGTTTAGGGAAACTGTGACGAAATACCAAAAGAACTAACATGTAGGCTGGGGTTGTGGCTCAATGGTAGAGCGCTCGCCTAGCACATGTGACCCTGAGTTTGATCCTTAGCACCACATAAAAATAAATAAAGAAAACAAAGGTATTGTGTCCCAACTACAACTAAAAATATTTTTTAAAAAAAGAACTATCATGCTTTGTAATTAGAGTTTTTAAATGAGAGGAGGAAAGAATGGGTAGTGTGGATAAGGGGTGGCAGTATTTGGAGAAATAGTGAAAATTTCCCAAATTACTGAAAGACATAAATTTATAGATTCAAGAAGTCTCTAGCCAATCCCTAACAGAATGATAAGTAAAAAAGCATCCCTTCATAATCAAAATGTTGAAAACCAAACAGAGAGAATTTTGAAAGCTGCTAGGAAAAAAAAAAGACGCAACATATAAAGGGAAAAATCATTTGAAACCAGTGGATTCTCATCAGCACATATGGAGGCCTCCAAGGCCACAGAACAACATCATTAGTGTTGAAAAGAGAATAAAAATTTGCAACTCAAAATTCTACATTTGGTGAACATATCCTCAAACATGAAACAAAATAAAGACATTTTCAGATAAAAGTTTAAAAAAAAAGAGAATTTTATCATCAAAAACCATGCATTACAAGAAATTCTAAAAGAAATTCTTCAGGGTGAAGGGAAATTAAAACAGAAAATCAGATCTTAAGAATGAAATTAAAAGCCAGACATAGTGGCACACACCTGTAATCCCGTGTGGCTCAGGAGGCTGAGGCAGGAAGATTGCAAGTTCAAAGCCAGCCTCAGCCCTAAGCAACTTAGAAAGACCCTATCTCTAAATAAAATATTTTAAAAGGCTGGGGCTATGGCTCAGTGGTTATGTGCCCCTGGGTTTGATTCCCAGTATCCCCATTTCCCCAAAATGGACTTAGCAGCATTTAAAATGGTAAGGGTCTAGGTAAATATTTTGAAAATATTTTTCCTCTAATGGTCCTTGTTCCCCTATAGACAGAATAGACAGGGCAACTGTAGCATGAATGGGCAACTGGTAGAGTGGTAAATGGACATATAGGATCACAAGGTGCTATGATTTGGATAAGCATCTTGAAGGGGAGAGTAGGACCTGGCCCCTTCTTCTCTGCTTCTTATCTAATGTTTTTAATGGGTAAGATTTAAAAAGAAGATATATGATTTGCCATGAGTGCATGAAGAACTGGTCCACAGCATTGGTCATCAGGGAAATCATGGTAGCAACTCTGTGTCAACTTGGTTATGCTACAGTGCCCAGTTATTCACACATCAGCCTAGGTGTTGTGATTACAGTCCATAATCAGTCGGCATAAGGAGAGGAGAGTACCTAGATGGTCTAAATGGGCCTGGGTCAATCAGCAGAAGGGCTGAAGGGCCAGGCTGAAGCTCCCTGAGTAGGAAAGTTTCTGCCTGTGAACAGCAGCTCCTTCCCCTGCCCCAGAGCCCCGGTTTGACTGACCTGGAGAATGCATAGTTGGCTGCAGGAAGGATATAACCTAGCAGCCTTCAGGAGACCCTCGAGGAGACAGCTCACTGCATCTGCGGGTTGCTGTCCTGTGGTGTCTGGACCCTGCTACACTCTGGGGCTGCTGCTCTCACATGGGTTTCTGAGACATTAGGCTCACCAGGTTCCAAGGATGGGCTCCCCTGGGGGCCACTCAGGGTACAGGGACAGCTTGCATCCCCTTCTAGCCCCAGCCTCTGAAGAGGGCTCATGTCTCACTGAGGGGCCCTCTCACTGTGCTTTTCTGAGCACTAGGACTTATTTAGAGGAGAAGGATCTGGAGATTTTCAGTGTGGGGTGTGTTCTGGGGGTTGGCTGTACAATGCCCTCTGTCCCTTCTTTTCTACAGCTCTCTTGGCTCGTGTATTTTTTCTACACCTTGTGCCCATCAGAGACACACCTTATTTGCTATTTTTCTACAACTGAGATTCAGGAAAAACACACGATGTCCCACTGACACTCAATTTGCAAGGCACAGGTTTTCTGGTCCCAGGGCAGTGATCTGCCTGCAGTCTGCTTTCTGCATGAATTATCTGTATTCATGTCGAATCATTCTGGACAGCTCTGGGGAGGCCGCTACAGCTTCTGCTCACTCCTGTCAAGGCTTAAAAGAGCAGGCGAGGTGAGTCGAATCAGTGAGCCTCCTCTGAACCTGGCCGGACAGGTCACTGCAAAGCTTCACCTTTGATGCAAAAGACTGAGGAGCTCCGTGCTACCAGTGTGTGTGTGTGTGTGTGTGTGTGTGTGTGCGCGCGCGCATGCGTGCGTGCTTCTTCTTAAGTACGGTAAAAAAATACATAACAAAATTTCAAAACTTACCATCTTTTTGGGGGGTGGGGGTGGTTACTGGGGATTGAACTCAAGGGCACTTGACCACTGAGCCACATCCCTACCCTATTATGTAGTTTATTTAGAGACAGGGCTTCACTGAGTTGCTAAGCGCCTTGCTTTTGCCAAGGCTGGCTTTGAACTCGCAATCCTCCTGCCTCAGCCTCCCGCTGGGATTACAGGCGTGATCCACTACAACCAGCCCAAATTTACCATCTTCTCTTTCTTTTTAAGATGTACAGTTCAGTAGTGCTAAGTCTATTCACATGGTGGTACAAATTCACTTTCATTTTAAAAGTCACTGTGCCATCCTGTGGATTTACACATGGTCTGCTGGGGAGTGTTGTGGGGCTTCTCCTCTGGGATTTTTTTGGAGGTACCACCTAGCTACGTTACCAGAGGCCTCCATGTATGTTTCTCTGCTTCTAGGGTGTATTTGAATGTAAGTGACTCACCTCCAGCCAGGAATCCAAAATGATATCCTTATATGTGAGTCTTCCCTGCAAAGTAGGAATCACTTGAGGCGACAACTGTGGTGTCTGTGGGTTGCACTTCTGTGGGTTCAACCAACTGGAAGATTTTCAGGACAAAAAAAAATGGCATCTGTACTGAACATGTACAGACATTTTTTTCCTTGTCTTTATTCCCTAAAGAATACTATAGGACAACTAGTCACACGGCACACCGCATTAGGTACCATGTTACCTAGAAATGATTGAATGAGTACTGGAGGTGTGCATGGGTTATATGCAAATACCACACCACTTTATGTAAGATGCTTGAGCAGCACAGATTCTGATATGCACGGGGTCTTGGGGGGAATGCAGTAGAGGCAGATTAGAGACTTAGAATAAAGGGAGAGATATATACTGATGTTTAAAAAGAAATGCCCACGAGCCACTGAGGTGCAGGAGGCACAGCTGTAGGTCTTGAGTGACGAGTCTTCAGCCTGTATCCTTGTAAAATGAGGGAAATACACAAAACACAGAGAAAAATAGTCCCAAATTGTGTGGCTCCACCCTGGCTCCACTTCCATGCTGGCCCCCAGCTGCAGCCCTTGTACAACTACTGCACCCCCAGTCCAGAGAGGGGCTTCTCACTCTCAAGATGGCCCACTTGAAAAGTGCATCCATTTCCTAAAGAAACCTCTGGCTACACGTTTGTCTTGACTCGTGCTAAAATTCTTTTCCATCACATCTGCCACGAACATTGGTTGTCCTGAGTTGGAGTTTCCCTTCCCTCTGGGGACTCCTTGGACACTTCTCCAGAGACATCTCTTCTCCCATGACAGAGAGACAACCTAGAGTGAAGGTCTGAGACTTTAATGTGCCCGTAAATGACAGTTGACAAGTCCTGGAGCCCCCCTTCCAGGGGTTAGAACTCGGTGATTACGGAGTGGCACCTGGCCTGCTGTGACTGCCACAGGTCCTGGCAGGATCTCCAGAAGTCATCCTTGGGGAACCAGACCCCAGGCAGGCCTCAGAAGAGGGGGTACCCCAGGCTTCTCCCACTCCATTTGAGCCCTGAGCACCCTGCCATGAGTCACTTCTTGACTGTCCAGCTTCAGGTTCCTAGAGAACATCCTCTGGGGACCTTGAGTGAAAGCCATCCCTGTCTCACAGGGCAATTGTGAGGATAATAAGTGGGAGACATAAAGTAAACCTGGGTTCACGGTCCTCTGTCACTGTTGGGGCTGGCCCAAAATGGCTGTAGTTAGGCTCCCTCGCCAAGACTTCTCCTGGGCTGTGCTATGTGTATAGCCAGGGCTGGGATCTGGCTGTTATGGTTAACCGAGGCCAGAAACACTCTCATTCAGTGCATACACTCAAGGTCATAAACATAACTTGTGAGCATGCACCCCCTATGTAACCTGTTGGCCGCAGGCAGTGGGCCTTCTGTGTTTGGCCTGCCTAAAAAGGGTATTTGGAAAAGACTTAGGGACAAAATGGGGGCTCGGCTGGGAGCTAAGTTGAGGCTGGAGGCTGGAGGCTGTGGCCACCACTGAGTAAAGCATGTCTACTATCCTTACAGCATCTTGCTTCCTCTTCTACCTGCCAAGCCCCGAACCTTGTTTCCTGGGTCTGATCTCCCACACGACAGGGGACTCAGGGGACATGCAGCCCAGGAGATCTAGCTAGAAAGATAATAAATATTTTTATCACAAGAAACAATCATTGGTGAATACAAATCAGACTTGCCATTTAACCTTGGGCTGGTCAATTCCCACTCTGAGTCTTGGTTTTCATATCTGTTCAATGGGCAGATTGGAGGTGGAGAGTATGGGAGGAGACCTACTGTAGCCAGCAACCCCGAAAGAACCCTCTAGATCTGTCTCCAGGATACTTCTCTCCATGCTTCTTTGAGAATAAAAATAAGCGTTGCTAGTAATCATGGTGCCCATGGACACACAGTGGGAGCTAGAGACAGGGACCACCACAGGGGTGAGTCACAAGTGTACTTCTGAGCCTCAGCTCATGACCTATCACGGCTGGGAGGCTTGGGGTGTGCCACCCTCAACCAGTCAGCTTTGCATGGCTGAGATCAGGGTACCATGATGTGTTGTGAATGTCTGCAGTACATTACCTTTTGCACAGGCCAAACTGGAGCTGAGTATACCGGAAGCCAATGAACATTCCTTTAGGTAACCAATCAAGCCAGCGCCCTTCTTTTATTCAAGGAGCTAACTGGGGTCCTCTTATCCTTTCTAAATGGAAGCCCCAAGAAAATTTGCCTTATCTGCACACTCATCAGACTCTATTTCATTTCCATCACCATTGGGTCACAAGATCTCAGTGTCCAGCATCCAGCTCACTCAGGACAGGAGAAGATCCAGTCCAGTCATTCCCAAGGGTCAGAAGAAGCCATGGTGTCTGGGGACAGGGAGGGAGGAGAAATAAAAATGAGGGAAGAAGGGAAGAAAGAGGGATAAAAACAGAAAGGAAAAGGTGGAAGGAGAGGGAGAGAGGGAGAGAGGGAGAGAAGCCACAGAAAACAAGATAATTCCTTCATCTATCCACTTGGTGACGAGTCGGAATTCAAATAGAGAAGAAAAATGCAAAACCCACGCTTCACAAAGAGCGAAAGGGAAATGCGAACCGCACCCCTCTCCTCTGAAATGTATTGCTCATCATTCCGTGTCACTGCAAATGTGTGCGCTGTGTCCTCTCTCAGAGAAGCAGGACACATTTGCATAATCTAAATGTCACCTAGATCTTGTAATAATAAACCCATGAGCCATTCGAGAAGGTTTGACTCATGTTCCCTGGAAACCTTTGCTTTCTCTGCTGGGCCCCAGCCTAGAGCCTGAAATTCTAGGTGCCATTGCAAGGCAGCCGGATCCCCCTCAGCAGCTGCTTTCCAAAACCCCCAGGGCAAACTGAGGGTGGACCCCGTCCCTGTTCCCCAGGGAATTTTAACATCCAGCATTGAGAGAGGACAATGAACATTTGCAGAATGAGAAAGGAGAAAAGGGCTTATGTCAGGGTAGGGGAAGGGCCATCTCCTCCCAGACCAGCCTCCACTGAAACTGACCACTGTGAGGATGCTTAAGGCATTTTGACATCCAGAGGGGAACGAACGCCTCCCTCCCTCTTGCTCCTGGAACTCAGTGTGCAAAAGCTAGGACCCTGTGGATTCGGCCAGTTTCAGAGTCGCTACCATATGCTCAAATTTAAGCCCTGAGAGTTATGAAAGTAATCGAAAGAGGCAAGGTATCTGTCCTGTGGTGTTTAACAGCCTGGTGGGAATGGTAGAAAATAAAATATGAGCCCAGTCAGATGGAAATCAGGGTTATGCACAAAGATAAGGCAAGAGGGGAGGTGTAGAATCTGGGGGTGGGTACAGAACAGGGAATTTAGGAAATGTTTTCTTGAAAAAGCGATGTATGAGTGAATATGCAAAGGAAAGGAAGAAGGGGGCCCCATGAGAGCTGTGCCAGACATAAGGGAAAGCAGGTGCAAAGACCCTGGGGCAAGAATGTGCCTGGCTGTTTGACGATTAACAAGGAAGGTAGTGAAGGGGCAGGGGAAAAGCAAGCAGGGGACCATGTAGGAGACAATTACAATGATCCAGTCCAGTCATGAGGATGACTCGCACAGGTAACAACGAATGTGGCAAAAACCGAGCAGAATTGGGATTTGTTTTAAAGTTAGGTGATGAATTACAAAAAGAAGAAAAGTCAAAGAGGGTTCTAAGATTTTTAGGTCTAAGTCACTTGAATGTTAGAAATTTCCATCGCATTGCCATAACAAGGTCTTTTATAATCCAATTGAAGTTACAGAAGGTGGCCAGGGAGTGAGTGGAAGGGGAAATGTTTGGGGATGAATTCTCCCCTCCCCACCTTGGCACCAAAGATGCCCCAATGTCAGCCCACTCCCACTCCCAGTCACTTTAAAATCTAATATGATTTTGTAATGAGGTATTGCGTCGACATCCAATAAGCTTCATACCTCTCAAGTACTCAGCTCGATGAGTTTGACAGCCACAGACACCGGTGACACTGCCCCTCTTGACCAGATATAGAATATTGCCTGCACCCCAGAAAGTTCCTTCCTGACCCCGTTACTGTCAATCCCCCATCCAGATCCTCAGGCAACTCGTATTCTGATTTTCTCCCAACCTAGATTATTTTAGCCTCTCTAGAACTTCACTTACGAGAATCAGGCACACTTGACGTCTGGCATATTGACCTCAACATGTCTATGAGGATGTATATCTGTCATCTTCTCCTTTGCCAAGAAGTATCCCATGTTTGAATCCATCACCATCTACTTATCCATGCACCTATTCATGGGTTTCTTTCCAGCTTGGGGTGATCCTAAATAAAGCTACTATGAACATTTGTGTACCATCTTGATGCCATATGTTTTCATTTTTCTTGGGAAAAACACCAGAGATGGAAAATGTTAGTTAGTGTGTAAGTATACATTTAACGTAGTAAGAAACTGCCAGATAGTTTTCCAAACTGCGCCACTCTGTATTTCTACTACTGGCGTAGGCATTGTTCCACATCCTCCCTGGGTCTCTGGGCTGTCAATCTTTTTAACATTAGTCATGCTAATGGATGCATGAGAACATCTCATTGTAGTTTTCATTTGCATTTCAAATTTATAATTAGTATTTTGACTACTAATGGCACTGAGCACTTTTCATGTGTAAATGTTCCATCCATTTATCTTCTTTGGTGCAATGTCTGTTCAAATATTATTCCCAATCGTTAATTGAGTTGTCTTGTTATTATTGATTTATATAAATTTTTTTATAGACTTTGCAGATGTGTCCTTTGTCAGATACATGTACCGTGAATAGTTTGTCGGGAGTTTCTCTGTATACTTTCTTGCTTCAACATTTACTTTGAAATAGCTTGAGACTTTCAGAAAAAATTGAAAAAACTGTCCAAAGAATCTACGTATTGCCTTTACTCAGAGCCCATAGATGCAAATATTTTCCACGTTGGTTTCATCACCCTCTGTTTCTGTCTGTCGTGCACACATGGTGTGAGTGTGTGTGTGTGTGTGTGTGTGTGTGTGTGTGTGTTCCTGAACTGTTTGAGACTGACAGATGATATCCCTTTATCTCCAATATTTCAGTGAATATATTCTAAAAACAAGGACAAGAACAAACTCACCTGCCCAAACCCAAATGATAGACCAAGAGACACAAGGTATAGCAAAAATGAGGCTTTCTACTGACAGTCTTGCAAGATGGGGTGTGCAAGGTCCCTCCCCGGGTTCCTCACTGAGTTCCATAGGGGGTACAGCCTTCCTGAACTAGGTTTTACTGTCTGCTCTTGGGTTATCCAAAGAAATGTACCTTTAGTTGTCCTCACCTCCCTTTGTTCTCCGTGGCAGGAAAACCTTCCTGGGTTGCATGCATCTTGCCCTCTCCCTCTGTTGGTTAGGCCAGCCCCTTCCCTGTCACCTCCTGTCTGTCAAGGGGCTGTGAATTTGTCACACTCCAGTGCTAACTGCTTTTAACTTTCCATTCTGCTCTCCCTGACAGCTGCCTACCTTACACCCCAAGGAATTTCACATTTAAGGCTAAGTACAGTATTCTGAAAATAGACCACTGGACTTTCTATTTCTCCCTCGTAGCCGCAGTACAATGATCAAGATCAGTATTGACACTTATTCAATATGATTATTTAACCTGTGGACCATGTTCAATACTCACCTTTTCTCCCAGAAAATCTCTTGGTGGCAAAATTAAAAAAAAAAAAACACACATTGCTAGATTCAAGGTCCCACATCAAGACCACACAGCGTTTAGTTTTCATTTATCTTGAGTCTCCTCCAATCTGGAACAGTTCCTCAGTCTGTCTGTCTGTCCATCATGGTTTATTTTTATTGGCATAACTTTGAAGTGCACATAGCATTTATTTTGTGGACCAGCTTCTTCATTTTCTTCATGGTATCTTTTGAGGAAGAGAAATTTTCATCCCAATTAAGTACAACTTATTGGGACTTAGTTTTTGTTTTTTAAAGGTTGATTTCTATGTCCTAAGCAAATTTTACCTACCTTGAAGTCATGGAAAGAGACTGAGTTTTGTTCCTAGAAGCATTAGGGTTCTGGCATTTAAATTTAGATATCTTTTATCCATCCCAAATTAATTTTCCTGCATGGAATGAGATAAGGCTGAGAAACCTTGTTCTAATACCATTTCTTAAAGATGGATTCCCTTTCCCCAGTGAATTAATTTGGTAGCTTTACCAAAAATAAATTGACCATAGATGGCTCTTTTTTCCTAGAATTTCTATTTTGTTCCACTAACCTGTTGCTTAGGACAAAACCAGACAGTTTTGATTACAGTGGCTTCATCAGAAGTCTTGAGATCAGAAAAATCAAGATGGTTTTGTCTAATGTTCCTTTAAATTTCTGAAAAATTGTAGAATCCAATTTCTTCAAGAAAGGCTGTTGAGATTTTGATTGGGTCTGTATGGAATCAATAAATCAATTTTGGGGGAAAATATATTTAAGTTATTGAGATAAACTTACATTTATTTAATGTAAGTTAATTATTTAAGAATAATAAGCTTATTATTTATTTATATCTCACATTTATTTAGGTCTTTTGAATTTTCTCTTATCAGTGTTTTTTAAGGTCTTACACAGGGTGCTAGAATTATTCCTAAGAAACTGATGTATTTGGTGCATGTCAATAGTATTTTATTTTATTTTATTATTTTTTATTGGTTGTTCAAAACATTACAAAGCTCTTGACATATCATATTTCATACATTAGATTCAAGTGGGTTATGAACTCCCATTTTTACCCCGTATACAGATTGCAGAATCACATTGGTTACACATCCACATTTTTACATACTGCCATATTAGTAACTGTTGTATTCTGCTACCTTTCCTATCCTCTACTATCCCCCCTCCTCTCCCCTCCCATCTTCTCTCTCTACCCCATCTACTGTAATTCATTTCTCTCCTTGTTTTTTTTCCCATTCCCCTCACAACCTCCTATATGTAATTTTGTATAACAATGAGGGTCTCCTTCCATTTCCATGCAATTTCCCTTTTCTCTTCCTTTCCCTCCCACCTCATGTCTCTGTTTAATGTTAATCTTTTCCTCCAGCTCTTCCTCCCTGTTCTGAGTTGCTCTCATTATATCAAAGAAGACATTTGGCATTTGTTTTTTAGGGATTGGCTAGCTTCACTTAGCAAAATCTGCTCTAGTGCCATCCATTTTCCTGCAAATTCCATGATTTTGTCATTTTTTAGTGCTGCGTAGTACTCCAATGTGTATAAATGCCACATTTTTTTATCCATTCATCTATTGAAGGGCATCTGGGTTGGTTCCACAGTCTAGCTATTGTGAATTGTGCTGCTATGAACATCGATGTGGCAGTATCCCTGTAGTACGCTCTTTTAAGGTCTTCAGGGAATAGTCCAAGAAGGGCAATAGCTGGGTCAAATGGTGGTTCCATTCCCAGCTTTCCCAGGAATCTCCATACTGCTTTCCAAATTAGCCGCACCAATTTGCAGTCCCACCAGCAATGTACAAGAGTACCCTTTTCCCCACATCCTCGCCAGCACTTGTTGTTCAATAGTATTTTTAAAAACTCATTTTCTATTGTTTGTTGTTAGAATATAGTACAATTGAGTTTTCTCCCTTAACTTTGCAGACTGCAATCTTGTTAAGTTCATTTATTAGATTCATGATTTTTTTTGAAGATTTCATGGTGTTTTCTACATACGTAGCCATGGTCTCTGCAAATAATGACAGTTATTATATTTTTGCCATCTTTATGCCTGGCTTTTCTTTTCCTTGGGATTGCACTTGCTAGGACTTTCAGTGCAATGTGGAACATGAATGCAGAAAGTGAATTTTTTAAAAATATATATTTTTAGTTGTAGATGGACACAATACCTTTATTTTATTTTTTACGTGATGCTGAGGATTGAACCCAGTGCCTCACACATGGTAGGCAAGGGCTCTACCTCTGAGTCACAACCCCATTCACTGTATTTTATTTTTACGTGATGCTGAGGATTGAACCCAGAGCCTCACACGTGCCAGGTGAGCACTTACCACTGAGCCCCAGCCCCAGCCTGAAAGTGAGCATTCCTGACTTGTTCCTCATCTCAGTCTCAAACTGGGCAAGATGTCAGCAGCAAGCGTTTCTAGAATGACTTTTATCAGGTTGAAGTTCCCTGCTATTCTTAATTTGCAGAGATTTTTTTTCCTACATGAAGGGATGTTGAAGTTTGTGACAGAAACCATACAGCCTGAAGCCCAAAACCTACTATCCGTCCCTGGAAAAAGAAAATTCTGACCTGTTCTCTAGAGAAAAATATCAAGAATGCAGTGGTTCATGGTGTATAGATCACTTTGGATCCAATGAAGAGACTGAAACTGTTCTGTCTGATATGTGGAAGCTAACCCACAGTAAGAGAGGTGTTGAGGGAAAGAATAGAAGTTCAGTAGATTAGACACTGGGGGATGGGGGGAAGGGCAGGGGGATAAGCCAAGGAAAGACAACAGAATGAATCTGACATAATTGTCCCATGTACACATATGAAAACCACACAGTGAATCCCACCACCATGTATATCCATAAGAATGGACTCTAACTAAAATAAGATATATTCCATGCTTGTATATTATATCAAAATGGATTCTGCTATAATGTATAACTTAAAAAGAACAAATAAATATAAATAAACCAATAAATTATGTCCATGACTGCATTTGAATGATAAGAAAAAAAAAATGAATTGATAGCTGACCCAGAATGGTTGAGGACTAGCTCTAAGCTATTAATTATTTGACTCACCCATAATTCTGTAATAAGATTTTGGAATAAAAGTGAGAAGTAGATTCATTTTTTTCAATAGACAGGGAACCTCAGTCTCACACTAAATTGAACTTTGCTCAAAATTAAAGAGCTTTCAAGTAAAATTGTCTAGACCTTCTGTCAAAATAAGCTCAATTGTATTAAAGAATATTAAATTGTATTCCAAATAAAAGCAAATATGACCACCAAAAAAAAAAAAAGAGTAGACATCATATATTTAGTGGAATTGTGCATCTTAAGGCCTTCAATGAATGGAATGAATCTCAAAGGGAAATGTTTGCAATCACTAGAATATTAAAAGGACTCAAAAAGGCCAGAAGACTAGGGGAAATATTTTCATAAAATAAAACAGAAAAAAAAAGTGTCTGTCAGTATTGCACAAAAAGCTCATGAAAATTGAAAGGAAAAACATCAAAACTTTAATGTAAGTGGGCAAATGACATGAATAGATGATTCACAAAGAGGCAATACGAGGAATAAATATAAGAAAATGTTCAACTTCACTACCTCTTATTGAGGTGCAAATTAAAATTATAATGGGGTACAGTTTATGCATTAAATTTGAAAAATAAAATACATGCTGATAAAACACATAAATATAGTGGAACTGGTAAATGATTTCTATTCATAGAAATTGCTAGAACTTCTCTTGAATTCAGATGTTCCTATCCCTGGAATGATCCTATTTCTGAGACCATAACCTAAGGAAATTACCACCCCCCCAAAAAAAAAGAAAAATAGAAGAAGATACTGTGCTTGTCTTTATGATAGTCATTTAAAGGAGTGAGATGGGAAATAATTGAAATGTACACTAAAAATGCAGCAATTGTGTAAATCTTTCTATTAATTACATCATCCATTTGGCCATGATCATGACCAGTGATAAAGGATTTGCTCATGATCAACAATCATTGGAAATGAATGCAGCATGATAGACAGTCTCTCAAGATATGAGACCTAATTAAAAGCAGAGTAACAAAATTATAATTACACCACTGTTATTATCACTGTCAAAGAGGATGACATGTATCCGTGAAGAAAAATTAGAGGGCAACTGTTAATGTACACTTGATTTATTAGACTGATTTTTAAAGTTGTGTGATTTCTAACTTAATGTTGCTTGTGCTACATCTTTTTGAAATGCAGTAAGTAAAATGAAAACAACCCAGGTATGTCGAAAAGAGAACAGCTGAGCAGGCTCGTCTCTTCCCTGCAAGCTGTTTCTATTCAGTCCGCCTTATTTCTCAATAGCTTTTGCCCGTTCTTGGAGATGTTATGGAGAGTCGATCCAGAAAGCTCTCTAAGTCCGAATTTCAAATCAAAAGAGAGCTTTATTTACCTGGCCAGGGACTGTCACCCACCATAGAGACTCAAGCTCTGTGGGAGGACAGCAGCTTCCTGGTCCATTAGCACAGAAACCACAACTCAGTGACTTGCTTATCGTCATGTAAGCTAGCCAATCACAGAAATTAAAACATTAATAAGTGAGACCTGTGGGCTCTAGGCAGGACTGGAATTTTCCAGTCAGCAAGCAAGCGATAAACAGAAGCTAAAAAGGCATTAGCTTTGCAGTTGACCACAGTCCTGGTTCAGCAGGTGCTAGACAGTCACATCCTGAATTTGGGCGGGGGGTCAGCAGGGCGAGAATCTACTTCAAAGTCATGTAGACCCACAGGGCATCCAAACCCAGGATGTAGCTCACACTGACCACCGTTGCATCCTGAGTAGGGCACCATTTGTGGGGTACAAAGTACAGAAAAACAATTTTTATAAGAAAACAGCTTTCATTTTGGTTTCTCAGAAACAGCTCTTGTAGCAGTTTTTTTTATAGAAGGCAGCAAAATGGAGTCTTAGGCCTGCCTATGACAGTTCTTGCTTTATAATTGTCTTATCTCACTTATCAAAATTGCATATCTATAATCTATATTTTTATTGATCTATAACCTATAACTTACACTCTTATTGATTGCATTTATCGGTTCACACCACAACAGAGAGACTGGTCTTCCTGCAGCTTCACACGCTGAGTGAGGTCTGAGAAACCATTTCTCCTCTTCCTGTGCTTGGGGGCTGATTTCTTTTAAAATCTGGTGCAGAAATTTCCCTTTGTTCCTGTTACTTCTTTGTTTGATCTGCTCGTCATTGAAGGCTCTCAAGACTTTTTTTGGAATCTGATTTACACCCTTCGGTCTCCACAACTCCCAAGTGTCCTTTGCTATCTGTTCTGTCCATATCAAAATATGCCACTCTGTGTTCACCCAGGGACATGCTGACCATGTTGGGCTGTGCAGGACTGAGCCCCAGAGCGTGTCACACCGACTCAGGTGCACCTCTGATCACATCTCACATGACAAGCCACTAAAGCCACCCTGCTTGCACTACACATCTGCCAGCTAAACAATTAGCAGGGTGATTCTCCTTCTGTAGGTGGGAACAAAGTCTTCAGGCTTAGAGGAAGGCTCAGGTGATTTTCCTGGGTTTGGTTGTGATGGGAGCCAAGCTTGACCGAGTGTTCAGTGACTGCCATTTGGGCCTTTGTCCCTTCTGAGCTGGAACCCACACCTTCCCACCCTCACTGGTCTGCAGGACCATCAAAGGTTCTCATCACTCTTTCTTATTCAAGGGCTCAAGGATATGTTATCCACATTCTATCTCCTAGAGTTATTTTTAATTTAAAAGGGATGGAATTTTGAAAATAGATGAAGTTCTGATGGTGGAAATCCAGGTATTGATGGTCAGATGCTGGAGATTTGGATGCAGTGGGAGGGCTGACATTGGGGCCTTTCAGATACCCTCTACCTCTCCACTGCTGGTCAGGATGACTTGAAAGTGGAGAGTCCCCAGGGGGCAGGGTAGGTTAGATGTCATGGCCCTACAGGCTCTTAATGATATTTGGGTGGAATTTTTTTAATATTTATTTTTTAGTTGTAGTTGGACACAATACTTTTATTGGATTTATCTATATGTGATTCTGAGGATCAAACCCAGGGTCTCGCATGTGCTAGGCGAACACTCTACCTCTGAGCCACAACCCCAGCCCCTCAGGTGGAATTTTTAACCCTTCAAAACACATTTGTTAATTTTGTTTTCCTTCTGCTTTCCACCTGCCAGTCAGGTGAAGGAAGAGATGCCACCATCCCTGCTGCCTGAGAAGGAAGCAGTCGAAGTGGCCCTTCAAGATGAGAAGCCACTGCTTTTGCCCAGCCTGGGCCTTCTCCCCATCCAAGCACTGACTGAGAGAATTCCCACAGATTCAAACGCATCCTTCTTCTCATCTGAAAATCGACTGCCTCTTCGTGTATATTTCACTTCCCCAAAAACCATTCCTATAAGTCGTCTTACCATTTGTCAAGGACCTATTCTATCTGCCAAAGCAAGCCCCCACTCCCCTTGCTTTGTTGATAACTGGGCTTATCTGTTTGCATTTCTGTTTATCAGCTGGCAGTCCGGTTTATCTCCTTATCAGACTGTGTGTTCTTTAACACGCTGGGTACCATATGGCCCCCAGCAGAAATAGCTGTCCTGTGACCCACCTGTGAGCACAATTTGTGTGCCTTTCAACCCTAATGTATAAATATCAGGTTCCCTGAACACCTAAAATTTGTCTGGAATTGGAAGATTTTACATAATTAGAATAAAATTTTGACTCCCTTCTCTATTTTTTTGAGCAACCGATAGAGTGTGCATAGAGAATAAAAACACATTATATATTTACACAGTGAAATTGAATGAAAAATAGCTACACGCAACATCCTGAATCTCACTAGCCTAATGTGGATTGATACAAGCGAATCTCAGGAGACTATACAGACCATCACACTATTTCTAAATTTCACAAAACAAGCTAAACATCAGTGGGAGTCCCCTAAGCCACACATATGCTTGCTGATGATCAGTCAACCCCGCTAGGCACAGTTAATACCCATCCCTTCATTTCCCTGGCACCTAGCTCTTGGATGGGCAGAACTAGTCTTACCAGGGTTCCTCTCTCCAACTTCCCTCAGCTCCTGAGGACTGGGTACCACTCTTTTCCCCACAGAACTTTCCCCGCCTCCTTAGCCTGCCCCGACTCAGGCCAGAGCAACTTCAGATTCACCTGGTCCCTCTTACCTCTCCTGTCAGAAAGAGGAAATGGTATGAAGTTCTGATGGTATAAAGTTCACACAGCTCCCTTCTCACCATGGTCCATTCTGACACATGACTTTGGGTTTCTGAGGATCACTGTGCTTGGTCTCCTGGTGACATGGGCCTGTTAGGACATCTTACTAACGCATCTTGGATTAACTGGTACTGATTGTGCCCTGCGTCTTGACAAAAAGATTGTTGCCACCAGCTACTCAGGAGGCTGAAGCAGGAGGATCACCAGTTTGAAGCCAGCCTGGGCAACTTATTGAGACCTTATCTCAACACAGGACTGCATACTGTAGTGATATATGCATACCAATATTTATAGCAGTGCATTTCACAGTAGTCAAGGTATGGAACCAACCTAGGTTCCTATCAAAAGATGAATGGATAAAAGAAACTATGATTTATATATATATATATATATATATATATATATATATATATATATATAAAAGAGTTGGGTTTTTTTGGAAGGGTGGGTGTTTTTGTTTTTGTTTTTGGTACTGGGGATTGAACCCAGGGGTTCTTAACCACTGGGCCACATCCCCAGCACTTTTTATTCTTTATTTTAAGAAGGGTCTCACTTGGGAGCTAGGGATGTGGCTCAAGCGGTAGCGTGCTCGCCTGGCATGCGTGCGGCCCAGGTTCGATCCTCAGCACCACATACCAACAAAGATGTCGTGTACGCCGAGAACTAAAAAATAAATATTAAAAAATTCTCTCTCTCTCTCTCTCTCTTAAAAAAGGAAAGTAGAAATTAAGTAATTAAAAAAAAGAAGGGTCTCACTAAGTAGCTTAAGGCCTTGCTAAGTTGCTGAGGCTTCCCTCGAACTTACCATCCTCCTGTTAAGCCTCCTGAACACTGCACCTGGTTGTGAACACTGCACCTGTGACACAATGGAGTTTTACTCAGCCATAAAAAAAAAGAATGAAACATGTCATTTTCTGGTAAATGAATGGGGCTGGAGAACATTACGCTAATTGAAGTAAGTCAGACTCAGAAAGTCAAGGGTTGAAATGTCTTCTCTCAAATGTGGAAGCCAGAGACAGAAATTTAAAAAGAACAAAATAAAGGGAATCTCATGAAAATAGAAAGGAGATAAAAAGAGTAGAGGAAGGGAAGGGAGAGGGAGGGAGGAAGGAAGGGCTTGAGAAAGTACTGGGGAACAAAATCTACCAAATTATGCTAATCCATGTATTCATTAAATATACTGTAATGAATCCTGCTTTTATATATATATAAAAATTTATATATATAAATATATATATAAGCAGGATTCATTACATATATTTAATTACTATATATATTATATACTATATAGTATATATAATATATATAACATATATTATAGTAATATAAATATATATTAATATTTATATATAAATATATTTTTATATGTTTATATATATATTAAAAGCAGGATTCATTACAGTATATTTGATTTTATATATATATATATATATATATATATATATATAAATAAAAATATATATAATTGTAATACACCAATTAAAAGAATAAGACTATAAAGGAGATTGATGGAGTAGAGCAAGAATAGAAGAAGGAAAAGGAAGGTCCTGGGGAATGAGATTAATCAAAGTACTGCAAGTACAAATATGATATAATTAATCCCATTATTATGTATGATTAATGTACAAAAAAGAATATAAACAAAACAAAGAGCTGGAATTGCAGCTTAATGGCACAGTATCCCAAGTTCCAACCCCAGTATAAAAAGAAACATATTCCTATTCCTTCCGCACTAGGCCATTCCTCTGAGTGGGTCTGGTGTCCTTGGATCTTGCTGCTGGATCTCTTTTGAAGTCAAATGCACAGATAGATCCCCTTCAGATGCTTTCTACTCATTCCCAGTCTCAGTTCATCTGCTCCTACCTTTCAGGTACCCAAAGTTCTTCAATGGTAATGATTGCCCCACACCTCATCTCTTAAGGGTCAATTATGTACCAGTCTTGCACCAAATGTTCTGTCTCACTTTATCAGACACAAGGTACTTCTCTACTTCATTCTAATTCTGTGGGGTCATATTTCCTCCCTCAAATGTTAGAAATGGTGTGTGTTTCAGAAACCAAGGGGATTTTTCACTGTTCAGGATGATGCCTTAAAATTACCTCATCATAGTTATTACTTTCTCCAACATCAGGATGTAAGATTCTTTTGGAACTCTGAAATGTTTCCAGACAACAGAAGATAACCATCTGTTTCCAGTGTTTTCCTTGGGGACAAACCAACAGAAAAAAGCTTTAATTTTTAGCATAAATTACTGGGATTAGTGGAAATAAAGCATTTCCTGACAATGAAGACTATAAATAATTGCACATGATAACTGAGATAGGCTGAGAGTCTTTGGAATAAGCACACTAAAGGTCCTGATAAAATGGAATCCTATAAATTTTGTTTTCTCATCTTGAAGTAATTTCAAGTTCTTTCCAGAAGCCCAAATGATAAAACAAGAATTCACCACTCCTCCAACTTCTGTGGCTTCAACTTTGTTTTATTGATTAACCACTACCATTGATTTATTCTCCCACTACCAGAAATCTTTGCATCTGAATAAGCCTGCCATTTCTTTAGGGAAATTGTTTTCTAGATTTTGCTTCCTGAGTGTGTGTGTGTGTGTGTGTGTGTGCGCGCGCGCGCGTGCGCGTGTGTACAGTCTTACCTGTCATTCTAATTATTGCTTCAGTGAAAACTAGTACTTCATCTTTCTTTTCAAGTGTGCATGAACTTGAAGTCTTAAGAGTTTTCTAGATAAGCTGCTCCATGAATAAGCAATTTAATGGGTGTTTTCAGGAAATGCTATGGGCTACAGGTCCTAGGGAAGTTCTATGGTGGTGACTGCTGTGGGATCTGCTTGGGGGATGGGGCAGTAGGAATTAGGTCTTCATACTTTTTTTAATATTTATTTTTTTTAGTTGTAGTTGAACACAGTACCATTTATTTATTTATTTATTTATTTATTTATTTATTTATTTATTTACTGAGGATTGAACCTAGGGCCTTGCACATGCCAGGTGAGCACTCCACCTCTGAGCCACAACCCCAGCCCAGGTCTTCATTCTTGATGGTGTCCTTAGACATGCCCCTTCCGTGGGAAAGTGATTTGGGGGGAAAGTGGAGGCTTTATTGAATAAAGTTATTTTCTCCAAAAAGAACTCAAATTCCTTTGATTGGGGTAGAAGATGATGAAATATTTGCTGGATTGGTGAGTTTTGACTTTCAGTTCAGGGAGTCAAGGTTATCTGGTGTGATAGAAGAAAATAAAAACTCTGTAAGGAGAATACACTTGATCCCCAAGAAAGACTAGTTTTTCAAAACCTCCCTAAAATTAATATTTATATATAAATACTATACACATCTCCACCTTTAAACTTCAAACTCGCGGATATCTGCGGTGTCCTCATCCCGTGTGGATTATTGTACTGGTAAAATCCGAGGAAGGAGTCTAAGGTGGCCGCGCGCAGCCAGGAGAGACTCCAAAGTTGACAGACGGATTTTGTTGCTTTCTTGCTTCTGGCTCGCCCCCTTTCCCTTGGAGGGGATGGAGATATGAATGAGTGGCCTCTGCTTCTCCGCCTTTGACCGCCTTTGAGGCTCCAGAGCCTCATCTGACTTTCCCAGAGAGGGGGAGGCAACAAGATCCTTCCTTCCGCTGTCCCCAGAGAAGGGTCCTGGGACCAGAGCGCGAGGAGGGAGAGAGCCAGGAGCTGCTGCCCAGAGTCAGGAGACTCTGCCGGACCCGGGAGCGCTGCAGAGAAGCTCAAACTTTGCCGGGGTAAGGAAGTGGGGGATCTGGATCTGGGAGTTGTTGGGGCGCCGGGAGGTGTGCTGGGAGTGCAGGCTCCGGCGGGAGCTGGATTAAAGAACTCCAGGCTCAGGCTCGGGAGTGGGGTGGGGGCTTGCAAGGGCGGAGTGTCGCTGTCCACAGCCCCTGGTGCTGAAACCGGCCACCCATCGGTCAGGGAGAAAGGGACAGAAGCGAGGGGCCGCTCCTGCCTCTGCTCCCATATTCCGCGCCCCCCACCCCTCCAGTCCAGTACAAAGGACAAGAAGCCGTCCTCTGTGTTCCCCAAGCCCATCGCACTCGGGTTTACTCACGTCCGGTAGCCGCGCTAGGCTGAGCCCGCCGAGCCGTCGGGGAAGGAGGCAGAAGGAACAGGGCTGGCTCTGATGGGGTCAGGAAGGAGTCCTCCCACTCGGTAAACACCCTCTCCCACGAGACTGCACCCAGATGCGGCGCCTCCACTCCGGCTAGTTGGGAAGGGTCTCCACTGCTGCTTGGATCCCCTTGCTCCAGGCAGGGGTCCTGCCCTGTGTCCCTGGGCCCGTTCTGCACTGGGGCAGTTGTGTCAGCGATTTGAAGGGGACCCCTGTGAAGCAGAGGGTGGGGGATGCGGGGCTGCCTCTACCGGACCCTACTCAGGCTGGGGATCCAAACAGGTGAACTGGAGAGAAGGCAGGGAATTAAATTTCTTTTGATGAGTGAGCATTTTATTATTTTATTATTATTATTATTTTAATGGTAAAATATAACCACAGTTTTGGCCCCTAAGTGCCTCAGGCTTAGTGCCAAGCAGGGGGAAGGGGCAACAGGCCTCTGATCCTTTGCAATCCACTAATCAGATAAAGGCTCCTGGTTGTCTGTCTTCAGTCTTTTCCAGGCAGCTCAGCCCCCAACCCATCCCTGACACCCCCAGGTAGCTGGGTCCACTGACCCCTGTGCTCTGGTCACCCCAGAGTGGGGCTAGGGTTCTGGGTAGGACTGTTGCATTTTTCTCTGATGCAATTTCCATGCTTTATTCTGTTGTTGGGACTTTAGGATTCCTCACTCTAAGATAGTTATCTCCAGCTAAACACAGTGTGGCCTGAAAGAAAGGGGACTAGAGCAGAGGGACATGGTTGGCTTGTGAACCAGGTACAGCCCCCAGGCCACCTCAACCTGCTTGCTCAGTACTCTCCCCACTCTGCAAGCGCAGCCTCTTCCCTGAATCTAGACAGCCTGGTGGCAGGCACCCTTCACCAAATCTTTTATTGAAATGAGGGGGCAAGGTCCCTTGTTCCTCAAACCCTTGGGGAAGATCCAGCCACCTGGGTTTAGACTCCAACCCAATGTGGGCATCCCTGACCCCCATCTCATTCTCTAAAGACTAACACCCCCCCACACACACACACACAGTTTCATTCATAAAACAAAATGAGCATTAATATATTTGGGAATGGGTCCCCACTTGTAGCACTTTGTAGGTGCTCATACCCATAAGTGAGTACTCAGTGGATAGGGGGGTGGTAGAAAGTTGGGGCAAGGAAAGCAGAGGTGGACTGTCACCACACTCGGTCTTCTAAGCCAAAGTCCCTCTTATAGAAAAGTCTGCCAGGTCGGGGACTCAGCTGGGATTTCACTGAACTGATGTGGGGCTTTGTGGTGTGGGTAGAGGACTTCGCTCTGCTCAACTTTATACAAAATACCCCGGGCACATGTTACCTCTTCAGCCTCTATTCAACCTCAGAGAGGGTCCTCGACTGCGCAGAATTGTCAGGAGCTAGTGAAGAGCAGCTCTCTGGTGGCAGACTAGTCAGTGCAAGATCTCAATCACGCTCCCTTGGACTTCAGCCAGGACTGCGTGTGCCCTTGCCTTTGATGCGCCTGTTTTTGTGTCTTTTCTATCCTCATTCACTATCTGTTAGTGGTTGGTCGCTGCTTCTGGCTAAGCCCAGGGTTGCTATGGCAACCAGTCAGCAGTCGCCATGGTACCCAGGAGGTAAACAGTTGGAAGCTGCAGGCTCTTCTCTAGTTGTTGAGGATAGCTCAGTGGCTGCTGGTTTCCTGCGATGACCAGGTTCCAGAGCCTTTCTCCCTCTCCCTTCTCTCCCCTCCTTTCTCCCCACTCACCCGAGCATCCTGCTCACCTGAAGCCTTGCAAACCCACAGACCACAACCTCAAGGTTGAGATGGATCAAACTTTTTCTCTATCCCCCACCACTACATCCCCTGGGGCCTGGTGGTAAATGGTTTTCCCTCTGACCTAATTCATTTCGGTTTCACACTGACTACTTCTAGGTACAAAGCACAAAGCTGAGTCCAGTGGGAGGAACAGAATTAAATTAATTAAGCAGGCACAGTCCCTGCCTCTGGGATCACCTGGTGCAGTGTGGGAGACAAACCCTTACACCACCTGTGAGCTTGCCCATCCTCCAGACTGAAGTGGAGGGGATAATAGCCTTGAGAGTAAAGAGAGAGGAGGGACTGGTCAAGGAGGGCTTCCCAGTGGAGGTCACCCTAGACCTGAAACGTGAAAACAAATTGCAAAGAAAAGGGGAAAGCTCTCTAGGCAGAGAGAATAGATCCTGCTAAGCTGACATAGACTGGAACACCTCAGTGGCTTAGCCCATCACTCGTAAGGTCACGGGGTTTGTGGAGTCCTGCATCATGGGAGAAATCCACTGACCAGAGCCTGTCCCTCAGTCCTCACCTGTCCTGAAACAGAGTTTGGGAAATAGAGGAAGCACAGGTTGATTTTGATGAGCACTGTCTCTTCCGATAGATGACAGAAGAAAATTCATGACACATGTAGGGAAAGGGGAGGTGACTTGGTTTAGCTAGAACATCCAGTTTAAGCTGATATGATCAATGTTATGAAGAAATGGGGACTGTGTGACAGAGACAATAAACAGGCTCTGAAAGTTCCTGAGATGAGAGACAATGATTAGAACTGTCTTTGCAAAGACCTGGAGTCACTCTGGAAGATTCATTCATTCACTTATTCACTCATTCCACACTGGTTGAGCATCTCCTAAGTGCCGGCATTGGATGGATTGCACAGATGAGAGACTGAAGATGGGAGGGGAGCAAAGGGTATTATTTTAATGACCTCAGGGAGAGAGACAAGAACCTGGACAAAGAAACAGGCTTTTACTCCCCAGCTCTGTTACTAGGTCGCTCTTAACCAGTTATTTAATTATTCTGAGTGTCAGCTTCTTCACGTGTAAATTGGAATTTTATATATATATATATATATATATATATATATATATAAAATACCTACCTCATGGGTTTGTTGGGAGTTAAATAAAATAATAGAAGTAAACTCCTTTATACAGTACCTGGAAGATGGCAGGTGTTCAAACTTAGATAGGACCATCTTATTATTACCTGTAGTGGCATGTAGTACTATTATAAGGTACTCTAAAAGTTATTTAAGGAAAAAAATGCCACCTAACTTCCTGTGCTTATAGCGAGGATTGGTGAAGCAGATCCTTGGAGAGGTAGGGAGGTTTCTGGCCTGGCCTTACTGGTGTTAGGGCAGAAAGAACAGGCAGTTCTGGAGAGAGCATCCATGAGACTGGCTACAGAGTTTTCAGTTCCACAGATCTGGCAAGAATCAGAAAGCATTTTCATCCTCTTGAAATCTCAAACCAAACAGCTGAATTGTATCACAAAGCATTAATTTCAAAACTGAATACACTCAGATTTGAGAAACTCAGAGTCCCATGAATTGAGTCATCCCTACATTAGACCATGACACATTTTAGGCATGAGACAGGTCTCTGCCTCCCTGGGTGAGACATAATTGATAATTGGGTTCCAATTTCAGTGCATTTTCTTTAACCCCAAAACTCTTCCTGTTCTTGGGAACTGTTCATTTTTTTTTTCTCAGGCAGGAATTGAGAATCTGCAGCTGGCATTAGGAGGCTCCTGTTTGCTGGTTGAATAGAATGTATTCCAGTTCACAGCCATGAGAAAGTTTCTTTGGGAAACAAGACAACTCTCCTCACTCAGACTCAGCATCCCTATCTAGGTTCAGGGACATTCATGGGCTTAGTACAGGCTAGACTCCACTCCACAGAGGAGGAAAAATGGGGTTCTGACCTCCCACTGCCCCATGGCCTTCAAACTCACCTCTGGGTACAACCAGATACAACTGCCTTGTCTAGCACTTAGACACCCTCTGTGGCCTTTCCTGGGCAGGTAGACAAAGCCATGGTACTTACTGGTCCCAGAAATTGGCCTTGTTTCTTGAGAGGCAAGGGATTAAAGCTGCGGGACGCATCATCAGATTAATCCTGGCTAATGTGATAGGTCCTGGCAGGGTGAACTGTGTTCCTCAGTCTGCTCACCTGCTTAATATGGGTAGCAATAGCGCTATCTTACAGGGTGATTGTGAGGATTCAATGAGTTGATACATTCAAAAAGTTGTAGAGCTGTGCCTGGCATAGTGTAAATAAATCCTCAAAAAAAAAAATGGCAACATGATTAGCACGAATGTGCCACTTGACATTTCTCCCTTTTTTGGCAAGAATACTTTGTGGGTTCCTTATAGCAGATCTGGCAAGTTAAGCATTTTAAAATGTTTTCATTTTAAATTCCACATTGCTTCTTTTTTTAAGATAAAATTCACATGCCATAAAAGTCACCCAACTAAAGTGTGTTGCTTTGGGGAATCAGCCATGGCGTCATCACCGAGTGCCCGGCTGATGGCGCACAGAGAGTGGCAGTATAGTGAGAGAAGGGACCTTGCTGTGCAGGGAGGAGGAGCCGTTGTCCTGATTGAAGACAGCCCTGCAGGACCAGCTAAACCGCCTCAAGGTTGACGAATTGGCCCTCCAATCGGTGACCAGCTCTAGAAGAGAGGGAGATGCTGTCTTCTCAGCCTGATCAGGACAGTCCTGTGACGTGTGTTGGTTCAGGTTGACAATGAAGCCCAAGCCAACCAGATTGCACTGGAGTTGGGCACAAGGAGCTGTGTGATGGAGGAAGAGGAAGAGGAGGAAGAAGAATCAGGGGGACAAGAAGCAGGGAAACGGCAGGAAGTGGCACACCACTAGGCAGGGGACTCCCTCTCTATTGCTTCCCAAAGGCTTAGACGCCAGCCGTGCTGGGCTGGTGAAGGCCGATGGTGGGGCAGAGCTGACCAGCAACACCCATTTCTTCAGTATCAGTCTCTTGATTAAAAGCACGAACCTACAAGCAAGGAGACGTGGAAAGGAAATGGTATTTTAAAAGCACCAACAAGAGTCTCAGGTCTAGCATGTGTGTCACACTTGTGACATTTGTGTCACACCTGGTACCTGGCCTTGAGCAGCAGCAGGGCCAGCTGCAGGCCCTAAGATCAACTCCACCTGCCTCTGCCAGTTACCCCAGTGAGGCCCTGGGCAAGTCACTCACCTCTCTGAGCTGCTCTGTCAGCATGGAACAGGGAGAGTAAGCCTCCACAAACTTGCTAGGAGGGACAAAGGCAACTGTGGATGTCCCTGCACTTGTGACACTGTGGAGGCTACCCACCTCTCTATTGTCTCTGCTGCATTCTGGGCTCAGAATGACATAAATTGGACCAGGAACTAGTTTTCATGTCTAAGCCATAATACAAAAAGGACAGGACACAAACACTATTTTAGTCATCCTGAGTGGGGACCAGGATATTTTTGTGTGTGTGTTGTTGTTTTGCTTTTTGTTTTATTTTCCCAGAAGCATGGTTTAGTACAGAGCACAGGGCTTTTTGCATGTTTTGGCCTCCTGTGTTGTTTACCCAATCTCTCTCCATCATTATAAGTGGGGTGGTGATTTTCAGTGTCACTTATTCACAGGATCATTGTGAAGAGCCAATTAGTCAATATGCATTTTAAGTGATCTGAACAGAAAGAGCAGGAGCAGGCAGACTAAGTGCTCAGTAATAATACTGTTGTTATTATTAGTGTCACCCTTATGATTGTTACCTAAGTTTTAGTGTTACCCACGCCCACGCAGGTGATGGATTCAGGATCACTCCGTGTGAATTGGGCTGGCAATGAAAAGACCTACACAAACACAAAATACCATTGTTGGGGGTCAGGGATGGCTCTGTCACCTCAGGGCTCAGCTCCTGCCCTGAAGAGCAAGATGAGCAAGAGAGACAGCACACCTGAAACCGCCCTATTTATTGGGGAGAAGTCAGATAGATTGTTCCACCCAAATAAGGCAAGGGGTAGGATTTCGAAGGGTGGAGTCTTGCTTGGTGATGTCTTGTGGTCAGCAGATTGATCGACATCTTGGCTAGTCACACCCATCTCAGGTGTGGTGTGGGGTCACAGGCAGAGCAAGAGGAAAGACTCTCTGGCCTCCCAGTCCCCTCATATGCTCAAATGCTCATAGCTCACATGCACAGCCCATGGATGAATTGCGACACTTTAGGGTGAAGGCCCTAAACAGACTAGGATCTGCCATCCATCCCAAGTGCCAATCAAAGATGCAAACAGTGATGAAGGCAGGAAAGGAACTTTAATCAGTGTAGCTACACCAGGAAGACCAGAGACTCATCCTCAGCCCTGTCTTCCAGGGTAACGACATGACCTTTAGGTTTAAATAGAGGAAGAATTAGGGCAGTGGGGAGAGGAACAAGTAATTATGTAGTCTCGATCAAACTGTCATTGGATTCATCATTCTCTGAGTTCTGGTTCTGCAAGGTGATTCTGGAGAAGTAGTGGTCACTTGAGGGAGCAATCAATTCCCATGAAATAATTGCTCCAGGCAGCCCTGGTTCCCATCAAAACATTATTGCTTCCATTTAGGGGGTAATTTCATCAAGGGGTGATCTGTATGAGATGCTCAGCTGTTCCTGGAATCCAAGGTGACTGCAGGTTTAGGGCAATTACTGGAGACCCCCAGGCACCATTCCTGGAAGTCTGGGACAGGATGTTGTACAAGTGGGCACTGGCACAGCCCTGCAAACCTTGAAAATACTTTAGTTGATTTATTTTGGTGCCTTCAGCCTTGAAGTGGGAAGAGGGCTAACCAGGTAATAAAGGAGACAGATACAAAACAAGGGCAGAGATGCCAAGCTTTGTCCTGCTTTTAGATACCCACCAGGCATCTGCAGGCTCTTGTCAAGAGTTGGTGCTATTTAGCAACAGCAGCCTCCGAGTCCTGTTGTAAATACTCATCAGTATTTACTCTCCTTCATTTATGCCACACACTCTTTACTAGCTACTATTGTTACCAAAAGCTCAGTCCTTGTTCCTGATGCCAACCCAATAACAAGGACATCGTTTTGAGAAAAAAAGGAAAAAGAAGTTTTATTGCTTTGCTAATAAAGGAGAAACACAGGGGATTCCTGCCCCAGAGGCTGTGATACTGCCCATCAGCAGGAACAGGGGGCTTTTAAAGAAGTGATTCCAGTTGATTGCAGTTGTAATTCACTTATTAATTTGGGAGAAGTCATTTCTGAGACCTTCTGGTGCCATCCTCAAAGTCTAGATGACTTCAGTCCTATGGTGGATGTGTACTCAGGGACAGATAGCTCTGCCTAGGATGGGGAAGAAAGGTGATCCTGTTTCCCCTGAGACTAGGGAGTGGGGGAGATTAGCGGGGAGCAGGGAGAGAGGAAGAAAAAGAAGCAGGTCCATTTTAAAAATAAGTCGCAGTGGCAGAGCATCAAGGGCTCTGTTCAAAGCATAAAGTGGACACTGTTACACTATATGTTTGTGCTGGGTATTTAGAGAAAAAATATCTTTTTATTTTTTTAAATAGGAGGAAATAGTACTTGCCTCCAAGGTGTTTGGATTAAGTAAAGGAACAAGAAAAGTGCAAAAATAATAAAACCCACGTGAGCCCTCTGAACTGCCTGGCCTACCAGACACCAAGGCCAACGACAAGGAAGACAATTGGAGATGAACACCTGAGCACCAAAGTCTCCACGGTCTCGAAAGGGCACAGCACAATGGCTACCATGTGGTCAGTGTTCAGTAAAGATTGTGGCTATTTGTCACCAGGGAGGCCTCCTCCGTGGACACTGAGGTAGATCTGGTGCTCCCGTCCTCTCCACATGGCTGACCATCATCTATCTCAACCCCTCTAGCACTTTCCCCACCCGCCTCCCATCCATTCTGTGTTCTCAAAGGCAGGAGCCTGTATTCTTCATCTTCTAGTCCTGAGGGCCAGCCATGTCATGGGAAGAGAGAGATTTCTGAAGGGTTCAAGCAGTTCCTGGAGAGAAGGGGGACTTGCAGGACCCACGGGGTTCTTGACTTACACGAGATAAAAGAATCTCCGCAGCTGTCAGTCAAAGGAATGGACAGAGGTCTGTTTAGGAAAGTAGACAAATACTCAGGGGAGAATGTGGGTGATGTCAAGAGAAAGCAGCCTTGTGGGTAAAGCAAGGAATACACATTCAAGGGAGTACGCAGGCCATCTCCAGAGGGAGGGCCAGCCACCTGTTGGTGTCAGGTGTTGATATTTATAGAGGGACTTGAAAAGGGATGGACTAGAGGTGGGGTCAGGGTACAGTTACACAGCTTCATGCCAATTTCCCAGCTCTTGTGCTTTGCCCTCAGGCTACACATTTTCAGACAAGGGCATGGGTCAAGGGTACAGGTCAAGGGCATGGGCTGGTTGCCTCTGTTCATGGATGCTTTTTGCATTTCAGGATTCATGGGTGATTTCTGCATTTCAATGGTTCTGAGCTCTTCCTTTCAGACCCAGAATATTGCTCCCTTTTCCAAAATCCCCAAATTCCTCTTTCAGGTACAGTGCCTGGGACATACTGTCAAGGAGTCCATAAAATGGTTGGGGGCCAGGGCACAGCACAATGGGTACCAGGTGGTCAATGTTCAGTAAAGACTGTGGTTATTTGTCACCAGGGAGACCTCCAATTTAGTCACATTGTAAAGAAAATGGAAATTGAGTGGGTGGGTAGCAAAGTGATAAAGTGCTTGCCTAGCATGCTTGAAGCCCTGGGTTAAATCTCCAGCAGGGAAGAAAAAAAGAAAATAAAAAGAGGGAAAAAACGACAATAGAAATTGTTTGAAATGGTGCATTCTTAGTTCTCGGGTCAATTCCTAGAGTGCTCACAAACCACTGCTGGACTCCTACCTGCCATCCCCTTCAAGGTCACCTTCATAGCTGGCAGAAGGCATCTTCTTCCTGTTCTTGAAAATTGAAGTCACATCTGAGCATTTTCAGCCTCCTGCAGTGGGAATGGGAAACCAAGCAAACCACCAGGTGGAGTCAGACAGAGCCAGCCTCCCTGGCCTCATTTGCAAATCAGCATCCCTGCTACTCCCTGGGGCCACTGAGGACCATAGTGTGGACACAGAAGCGCTTCACTGGGGCAGGGGGTGGGGAGGCGGTGTCACTGCCTGGCAGTTCTCGTTTTCAAAAGCTTTGGGATTACTGATCGTGATTTCCTGACCTCCTGTGCAAGTTCTCCCAGAGTTTGTCAGGGACAGGAGATGCGAGAACACATAGGGTCATTGCATATTATCTTGCAATGTCATGACTTAAAAGCCGAAGTACTAAATATTTACCCTGTCTTGCTTATGCCACTGGAGGAGTTCCTGGAGAGGGTGACCAGCTCTCAGGAAATGCAGGGTCCTTGGTGCTCATGATGGAAAAGAATCTTAGATGCACTAGTCAGAGACAGATTTTATTTATTTGTCTGTCTGCTTGTTTTGGTACTGGGGATTGAAACCCAGGGGCCCCCTACCACTGAGATACACGCCCCCACCCCAGTCCTTTTTATTTTTAATTTTGAGACAGGGTCTCACAAAGTTGCTGAGGTTAGACTCAAACTTACAATCCTCCTGCCTCAGCCACCAGTGTTGCTGGAATTATAGGAGTGTACCAACACGCCAGGCAGAGACACAATTTATCGAGGTAAGAAGACACACATTCAAAGGAGAATGTGGGCCATCTCCAGAAGCAATCCCATGTTCTGGGGTGTTAATATTTATGGAAGGACAGTAGCTAGGGATTAGAGGTAGAGTTATGGTGGAAACACACAATCTCACATCACTTCCCCTGTGCGCTTTGTTATTACCTACATCATGTTACTTCTTGCAGGCAAGGACAAGGGCCAAGGACATGGGCTAAGGACATGGGTTGGGTTGCTCTTGAGTTGCTTATCTTGTATTTCATGTGTGTTTCTCGAATTCTGATGGTTCATTGAGACTGAGTTCTTTTGAGATTCAGCATATCTTTCTCTGTATCCCCAAATGCCTCTCTCACTACTATGGACTGTACCACTGGTCAACCAAGTAATTAATGAGCTAAAATGTTCTCTTTTAAGAGTATCTCAACTAATTGACAAATGACTGATAGAATAGCATGAACTTGCGATCTCGAATGAGTTGGTGGATCTAATTAATGATCATCAATGGCTGCTAACATCACCCAAAGAAATAATTGGATGTTATTGGCCTTCTGATGTAAGAATACAATGCCCCCCATGAAGTAGTCTTAGCAAAACACAAATGTGGAATCCAAATTTGACCAGTCCTCTGGCTGCAATTACCATTTATAGGAAGTTGTTTTAGTTGGAATTAGAAAAAAAAATCTAAACTGTAGGCAATTACAAAGACAAGCAATTAAGTGTCTTCCATAAAGGGAAACAGGCTTGGAAAACTTCAGCTAAAAAAATGCCAATATCAACCAATCGAAATATATGGACCACATTTGGATACTGGTTCTTTTTACATATTTTTTAAAGGACAATCATTTAGCCAGGTGCAGTGATGCACATCTGTAATCCAAGCTACTCAGGAGGCTGAGGCAGGAGGATCACAAGTTAAAGGTCAGCTTCAGCAACTTAGCGAGACCTTCAGCGTCTTAGCAAGACCCTGTCTCAAAATTAAAAAAAAAAAATTAAAGGGCTGGGAATGTAGCTTAGTGGAAAAGTCCCCTTGTGATCAATCCTCAGTACCAATATAAAAAATATAATAAAAAATAAAGACAATCATTTATGACATTTGTGAGACAGCTGGGGAAGAAAAAATTACTTCTCTTAAACTGGCATTTCCCCTTAATGTTGTACATTTTGCTTTGATCATTCCCCAAGAACACAGCATTAAAAGAGAAGTCAGGTTTACCCCTAAACCTTGAGGGGTCTGAATCAGAAATGCAAACAACACACTTACCATGTGTTTAAATATCTAAAAGTTCAACAGGCTCTTTGCTCTGTGGGTTCTCCCAAGAAACAAAACAAACTAAATCCTTGGACAAGGAAGTGTATGTGGGCAGTTGATTTAGGGATTGATTCCAAGGAAGAGAAGTAGGAGTCTCTGAAGAAGAAAGAAGGAAAAAGGGAAAGTGACCCAATGTAATCATCTCACTGACCACCAGTGTGGGCAACCAGGGTCCTCCAAGGAACCACATGAAATGTGCCTCAGAATGACCTTCCTGGTCTAACTGTCCAGGACAGCGGATATCCTGAGTCCTGCTGCAATGAGTCAAGAGGGTGCTAACTCTGACACTTCTGGGTTCTACCTGAGTCAGAATGACTGATGTGGTCCAAGAGGGTATTCCCTGTGGGGAGCAGGGAGGCCCCAGGGCAGAAGGTAAGGCAAGATGCTATCAGGGTACCCAGCATGCAGCTGGCTGCCATGGCAACAGCTGACTGAAAGACTGGCGGGAAGGATGTGAGGTAGAGGGCCAGAGGCAACCCTTAGGTGCCCCAGCTGGCACACTGTTCAATCAAACATGCCCACCTCCCATCTTGACAGATACACCTTCATAATGCCTTGGAGGCCAGGATCAAACTTTTAGTTTGAGCCTCAGAATGTGGGCACATAGGGAGATTTAATCCCTGGGTGCTTGTCCATGAACTGCCTTCTTCTCTTGCCAGCCCTGGGTCCACCTCATGTTGCAAGGGGTCTTGCACCCATGCATGTGGACCCTCTGCCCATACCTCCAAGATCCTTTCCCTCCTCCTTCACAGACAGCTGCTCCCTGACCTCCCATGGGCCCAGGGGAGTGCACCTGAGGGCCACCCTGGGGAAAGTAGACCTGGAAGGAGGAGAAGGAGGGTCTAGAACAGTCCAGAGACTCAGGGAGTCCCGGGCACCCAGAGCATCCTCTGAAGCAGGAGGTGGAGTTATGGGTGGGCACATCACCTTGCCTCACGGGAGGGATGTAGCTGGAGGAGAGTCAGAGTGGGGCCAGGGCCGGGACCCCTCCTGCCCAGGCCTAGAGGCAACATTGGTTCCTTGACATTATTTAGGTTGTGGAGTCAGACCTCTGGTCCATCCTGGCCAGGGCGCAGGCCCAGCCTCAGGAAACCACTCACCTGCTTAGTTTCTTTATTTGCAAAGCGAGGAGCAGAGTTGTTGTGAGGGTCACATGAGAAAGTGCTGCCCAGCATCTATCCTGGGCCAGGCACCTAACGACCACAACAGGAGGCCAGTCTGTGAGTGGACAGAAGGGCTACCACCACACAGTGGCCCTGGGACTAGGGTTTGTGCCTCGGGTACAGAGGTAATGGTTTTTCTGCAGAGTCCCCAAAAACTTGCCCTGGACTCCACTAGACTGTGTGCTTCTTGGGGCAGCTGCACATTGTTCTGTGACCCACCCATGTGGTAAGTGCTCAATTAAAAACAAGTATTGAATGGACCATTACAAATTGGAGTTTTTGTCTTTTAATGGAAAACCAATATTTCATAATTTAGCTCCAAAGTTTTCACAGGCATCCCAAACTGGAATCCTTCTCTTCCACAAATCTGCTCCCCATTTCCCTACCTAGGTCGGTGAGCAGCATCTCTACCTCCATGCCAGCTGGCAGGATATCATGCCTACCCTGTCCAATCAAACATGCCCACCTCTCACTATCCCTTATGCCCTTATCCTCCCTCTTCACTATCCCTTATGCCCAATCAATTCCATGCCCATTTGCTAATTTTTAAAATTTATCCAGTTCACAGCCTAAATCAAGTGACTGTTACCTAGTTTAGGCTACTACTCTCTCTCCTCTGAGATGCTATGGCAGACTTTAATGGCTCACCTTACATACACTCAAATCCCCTCCCTAGTGCAGCAGCCACAGTGGCTTTTGCACATTTGACCATATACCCACTGAGTTTCAGGGTAAAGCCATAGCTCTTCAGTATAACCTGGAGGGCCCTGCCCCACTAGATCATCTACTTCTTAAAGGTAGACTTTATCTTATTTTTCTTTGGCCTGCTAAATTTAAAAATCTAGACTTAAGCTATCAAATATCAGAAGTGAGTCAGGACCCAGCTGAGTCAACGGCTTCCCTTGAGAAACAGGGTGTGCATTGATCTTGCAAAGCAGGGCTCACACCCACAGGCTGCTTTGGTGAGGTCCCCTGGACTCCTTCCACTCCTTCCTTTGGAGGTGGAATGAATTCAGTCCCAGTGTGAGTCACTGGGGCTATTTATAGAAACTGCCATCTTTCTCTAGAGGGCTCTCTACTGACATTTGACACACTTAAGCCATATGACTGCTCCAGAGAGTCTGTGCTAGTCTATTTTAGTGACTCAACCTCAGGAATTTATCTTCCAGCTGGAAGAGTTTTCCAGAAATTATGGAACTGGCCAACCACACTGGCCTTGCCCCCACATCACCTCCTCTTCCCCTTCACTCTTAGGTGTACCTACCATCCAACATTTGCTGAAGAGAAAAATGTTCCTAGGCTGATTTCTGGCATAAGAACATGCCACATTGGTAGGCTTTATCTATTGGTTTGATCAGACAAGCTGATCTGAGTCTTAGTTGGGTCAATAGGGATAGAAGTCTCAAATACTTCATGAGGTATGATGATTTGAAGCTGGAATGTCCCCCCCAAAATCTCGTGTGTTGAAGGCTTGGTCCCCCATGCAACAATGTTCAGGGGTGGGGTTTCTAGGAAATGATTGGATCATGAGAGCTCTAACCTCATCAATGGATTCATCCAATTAGTGAATTAATCATTTGAATGGACTACCAGGAGTTGGTGGAAAACGTGGGCATGCAAGCTGGGGCATGGACGAAAGACGTAGGTCCTGGGGCCAGGCCCTAGTGGACTATATCCTGTCCCTGGCCTCTTCTTCCTGTCCTTCCCGGCTGCCTTGAGCTGACAGCTTTCCTCTGCCTCATCCTTCCACCCTGATGCTCTGCCTGACCTCAGGCCCAAAGCAATGAAGCCAGCCAACCACGGATGGACATCATGAGCCAAAATAAAAATTTCCTCCTCTAAGTTGCTCTTGTCAGGGATTTTGGGCACAGTAATGAAAAGCTGACTAGCACAGGAGGCTATTGTGGGGATTAGATGAGTATTGAGCTCAGCATTGCTTTTTTTTGTAAAGGTTTTATGAATGTTAAGTATTGGTACTTATTTTTTTCACACTGTGTTTGAAAATAGGGTTCAGGAAAACTACTAAAGCATATGTCAAATTATGAAATATAAATAAGGAAGTGAGAAAGCCAGGGTTAAAAGGGACATTGTGTTTTCCCAGAGAACCATGGGGTTTGGCTTGGTTACATCAGGTTCCTACTCAACCGTTGGTTCATTCATTCATTTGCTCATTTAGCACTTCACTCTGAACAGCTCTTTGGGGTAGAGACATATGCAAAGGAGTGAAAGAACTTGTCGTGGCTCAGGTTCAAAAGAAGAATCCAGAATTGCTAAAGCACAGTGTGAGGAGCCGTGTGTGAACCAGAGGACCTATGCACTAGAGTTCCCAGGGAGCCACACAGAGTGGCCCGTGTCTTGTCTATAGTGAGCTGGGTTTGCACCTACTTGCTGATCCTGATGGCATATCCACTTTGTATTCTCATTTTAGCCATCACCTTGGGGACTGAATGCAACAAGCAAGATGGCCAAGGTCAGCACCCAATACTCCCACCCCTCCCTGACCCACCTCCCAACAAAGACCGTGGACAGAGACCTTGATCGTGCTGAGAATGGCCTCAGCAGGTAAGATGGGCTTTTCTTTTCATGCTTGCCACAGATTATTTGCAAAGCTGATCTAGATGGTAGGAAGGAATGCCACAGTGTGGGTTGGAACAGGGTCTGTACAGCTGACCGGCTATGACAGGTTGCTCAACTGAGTCTAGCCTCTGTTTCCTCATCTGCAGTATGAGCCAGTCCAGTGTTGATCGTCTGGGTTTTGGTTAAGATAGATAGTGACTGCGACGTTCTTGGCATGGCACGTGCTGTGTGGTGAAGCGCTCAATCAATCCTCACTGTCAGACCTAGGAACGATTCCCCCCACCCTGGGCCTTCTGGGATGCCCCAGATAACCCCAGGAGACTTCAGATAACCTCAGAAGACCTCAGATAACCCCAGAAGGCCAGGAATCTGGAACTGGACATGCCCTTCCTGCCTGTGCCCAGTCGTGTTTTCCCACCCTGACCACAGGCTGAGTTTTCCTGAGGTCCACTTGGGGCATGGTAACAACTTGTTGACAGGTGAATACAGAAGCCCAGAGATTTCAAAAGGAAAGTGACAATACTTCTTTCATGAGAGAGAAATTCTTCTTTTATTCCATGCACATAACATAATTTGATCAATTTCATTCTCCAGTACCTCCCCTTTCCCTGCCTTCCTCCCTCCTCCTGACCTCCTTTCTCAACTCTAAGGGTGGATAGATATATTCTTATCTTATGGAAGCAGAAGTAGGATGACCCATAGAAGTTTCTACAATGTTCCTTGGAGTCATCAAGGAGAGCCAGCACCTGCTCAGGATGGAGGTGGAGCAGCCTCAGGGATGGAGGCATAACCCCGGGATCCTTCCCCAACTTCCCAGCCAGGATCAGCATCTCTCTCTTCACAGACAAGGTCTCCAAATAAAATCAATTTGAACGAAGGCCTCTGGCACATCCACATACAAAATGTTAAGCTTCAAATCGCTCTTTGGGGGAAGGAAATGGTGTTTGAATGCAGCACCTCTTTGCCCTGAAATTCTAGTTCTCTTTGAAAGCTTTTTCAGATAAACAGTTGAGACTTTGTGTACTGACATAGTAATTACTGATTATCTTTAATGATACCAAGAAGCCAGTTGAAACCTGTGTTGGTGTGGCTCTTGGCTAAGTGTCCCAGAGGAAGGAGCTACCGTGTGTCTGTCCCCTGGGACTTCCCCGCCCCCATGTTCTTCACCAAATCAGAGGCCCAGTTTTCTGTTTCTCTTTATTAAATTATTGGAGTTATTTTCCAAATGTAAAGTCATAAGGAAGAGTGAGAATGCTTCCTTTGAATGAGAAAAAAAAAAAATATATATATATATACCCTAAAATCTCCAGCAATAAAAATGTCCTGAGTTTTCCTTGGCTATTTAGATCTGTTTGGTTAACCCAATTATCTAGGAGCTATTTGGCACATTTTAAAAGATAATGCAAAAGAAAAAGATCAAAGAATATGCTACAGAGGATTGCAGTGAGAACACAGAGCACCCCAAGTCCCCATCCTTCACCTGGTGCAGCTATTTTGGAGTGAGCTTTGGGGCCTAGGATCCGTGGTCTATAGAAAAGAGGTTTTCTTCACGCTACTCCCCAAGTGGAGCCCAAAGCAATTATCACTAAAGAAACCCATTTTCCACCTGCTTCTCCAGGACTAAAGACTTAAAAATGAATTGGCTGCAATTTCTGGTCACATGTGTCCAATAGCAGTGGATTCCATCCATTCAATTTCCTCAGGGCTTGAGAAGAGGAAAATGGAAATAAAGTGCCATATTCTCCAGCCTGGTGCTGAAAGGTCACCTCTGTTTACTCTTATGTCCCCAAAGTCACCAGAAGAAGACACCACATGCTCCACAGAGTGCAAAGTTAATTACCAGTTTCCATTCTCCTGGGAACCTCTGTCCTGCCCAGTGATCAAGGGCAAAGGAAACCTTCACCTTACCATCATAAATGCGTCTCTATAAATACACTTAAAGTTGAGCATCTCACCTCATCTTTCAAAACAATCACTTCATTATGTGGCCGTAGTTGGCCTTGTTCTTGGCTAATTTCCAACTTCAGGGGCCTGGAGCTTCTGAGATACCAGAGGGAAGCTTCAGGGTTGTCCTGACCAAGTTTGCTCATTTTACAGACTGAGGCCCTATCAAGCCCTTGCTCCAGACCCCTCAGCCAGCTCCAGGCAGAACAGGACCTGACCCCCAGACTCTCCTGCCTCTGTATTTCCCTGGAAGGTCCTAGTCCCCATTCTTACATTGATTGCTAGAAGTTTCTCCCTTTTCTCAGGACCCAGGTCTCCTTGGGGATCTCAGCTGTCAGGCACCTCAGACTCTTGATTCCTGTCCTCTTTCCATTCCCCTCCATCTGCTTGGTGAAACCAAGTAACTATGGTCTATGGGTCCTTTAACGGTGAGGGCTACCAGTCTCCTACTTCTGTGATCATTGGGTGTACAACGTCCCTAACCGTTAGGAACTTTCAGCTCCTTTATAATCTTACAGGACCGCTGTCATATGGCCCCTCATTGACTGAAACATAACAGATGCATGAAGAAAAGGTCCCCTGGGATCCTTGAACTTGCATTTTAAAAGGCTCTCCTTGTTCTTCAGGGCTAAGTGTCCTTTCTGGGATTGGGAGTTTGAGCAATACTCAGATCAATGTGAAATTACCAGGTTTTTTTTTTCTTTATTTCCTTTATGAAGAGTAGGATGCTTAAGATCAGAGAGGGTAAGTGACTAGTCCACAGAACAGCCTGCTAAAAAGCACTGGAGTAGGGATTCAAATCCAGACCTCTTGCTCCCTACTCTGCCGCCCACTGTGCATTCAATCTACTTGCAGTGGCTCCAGCTGCTGCCAGTTGTGAGCTGGCTTTGGAATTAGAGTGGGTGGGGACAGAACACCTCCACCCTCTGGATAGCCTCTGGATCTTCTGGGCACCTGTGCAGTGACCAGCCCCAGCCCAGGTGCTACCCCGACCCCATGCCAGTTGCTCAGATTCAAGGACTCAAGAGATGGACTCACTTGTCCCCGGCCACCTCCTCCTGTAACTGACCCAGGTGCTTTGGAATATGAAGCCCACCTTTGCTACGTACAGAATATCAGGAGGGCAGAGGAACTGGCTTGTGGACTGTGCCCAGGGCCTCCAAAGGGGTCTCTGGTGTGAACGCAGACGAGATGTGAGTGATCTCTTACGGGCTGTGGTGGGGAGCATTCCTTCAGGGGTTCTGGAACTAAAGCGCCACACCCCCTGCAGCCAGAGGGACCAAAGCCATGTCTGGTGGCATGCCTCAGGGCTCGGTCCTCAGGGCCCATCACCTTTTATTTTAATCTGTGCCATATATGAGCTCCTTTAGGGAGTGGATGAAGGCAGGTTTTGTAATAGGATGGGATGACATTGGCATCTCAGCTCTGCCACTTGGCCTGTGACCTCGGGAAGTTGCTTAACCTCTCTAGACTCCCCTTCCCTCCCTTAAAGTGTTGTGTGGATTAAATGCTAAGAGGTAGGTGGTGACAGAAATAAGCCATCGACAAATGTCTGGTGGTTGGTGTATTGCATTTGCAAATGAGAGGGTGTAGTAAGGAAAATCAGGGGTGGCTGATATTTTAGCAGCTGCCTGTGTTATAAGATTGGGTTTGGTCTGATGCTAAGTAGTGGTGACCATCAGAGGCCACCAAAAACACATAAACCAACAAAGACGTCCCGGCTTGTCCCCAGTAATAGAAGGTAGCCTCAGTCTCCCTGCCCAGCCAAGGCAAGAACTCAGGAACATGCTCACAGGAGGATATTTGTGATGAGGGAGAGACTTGAACCCAAGAAGGAATGTGGGTGAAGACAGGGCGAGGATGGAGGGTCTGTCCCTGGAAAACCAGATGTGGCAGAGTCATTGCAGGTGGCAGAGTCATTGCAGGAGGTTAAGCTGCCTGACTTTGTGTAGCTTCTGTAGAAAAAGTGACCCTGCTGAGGGGAAGCCCAGGGAGGGAGGAGACTGCTGGCCCCGAGAGCTGTCCAGAAAGGGCTTGGCCAGTTGGCAGGATGGTGGTGAGCTCCAGGACTGGGATGCTGCTGGAAGGAGTGGGCAGGGCAGCTCAGCATCTGGGACTCAAGGACTCTTGACTTCTAATCACTCACCGGGGACAGACGGCAGCTTTGCCCCCTGGATGTTAATTCTTGCCTCCTGCTTCAACCACCTTGTTAAGAAAGCTGATTAGGTTGGAATAGGCCACGTGATGGGATTAATTGGCCTTGCTTGGGCTCCTCAAGGCTCCTAGGATGAAGTACAAATCCCCAGAGGCCGACGCCTGGCTGACTCGCAATCAAGTTGATCCAAATTCAGTCGCAGGAGGTTTTACACGAAAGACAAATACCCCCAAACACATTCCTGGTCTTATTCCAGGCAGTTCAACAGGCTCCTGCAGAGGGGTCCCCCTATCCTCTTTATGCACATACTTCTTACCGGGATAAAACCTGCCAGGAAATTACACAGAAGAGATCTCTGTCCCCTACCTATGCAATGCAGGGCACAGAGGCCAGGGTTTGACAAACAAGTGAGTGAATTTGCATTTGAAAGCGCTATACAAATTATTTTGAATGTGTCTGGAGGGCTAGGCCAGGGCCATGCAAATCTGGGAACCTCCCCCTTAATCCAGAGGGCTGCAGGAAGGCTACCAGACAAGCACACTGTCCTGGAAGTGTGATTGTACACGTGAGGGACACTAGGAGGACCTGGTCTTAGAGAGTCAGATTTCAGCACACAGAGTTGTGTTTGAACCAAAATCTTCATTCTGGAATCATTCTGTAAAAACAGCAGCTATGGTTCAAGATGGAAGGCACTCCACCCCAACACCATTCCATCCCATGCTCTGATGGGGACTGTGTCAACATTTGCTGCCGTCTCCCCACTATACCTTCACCAGCCTCTGGACAATGGCTGGACATGAGCCACGATCTTTGGCCAGTCTTGCTATAAAGAAAAGATGCATTTCTCCCCAAAGTCAGGGCCTGCTGGAGGTGAATGGAAGTGAGAGTCCTTGGGCTGCGGACCCGTGATGGTGGATGGCTTCCCTCATGCAGCAGGGCTCTGTCCATCTCCCGCCTGACTGTGTCCAGGAGGTGGATGAGCTTGAAATCGATTTAGCTGCTGCATATTTGATTTGCTAGGGGCCACTTGCCATGTGAGGAGACACCCACAGCCCTGCAGCAAGGAATCGCCATGGAGACCAGAGAATCTGCTGGACCCCCACAAAGCTCCTTCACTGGCCAGGGACCTGCCAGGTAACTGACCAGCCTTCACCTTGGGAAGGGGGAGGCTGGGGCAGAATGGAGGTGGATACATCTCAGGAAGACGCGCTGGGTGGGAGTGAAATTGAAGTTTTGGAGAATAGGGTAGAAGCACAGCAGCCTGAAATCTCTCAGTCATAATTTCCTTCCTCTTAGATCAGATGTTCTGAGCTAGGAAGAGTCTAAGAAAAAAAAAAAAAAAGCCTGTCTTTATCTGAAATTGATTTAATAAAAAGTGATGTTAAAGTACTTGATCAATTCTGAAAGATTTCAGAAAAATTAAAAAGCCAATTAGCCAGCCATAGGTGACTACTGGGTTGACATAGTGGTTCGCTAAGGCAGTGGTGACCGTTGTCCCTGGCAGATTTTATACAGTGTCTGTCTGTCTAGACTCTATAGCGGGTGTCCTTGCAAAGGTATTTGAAAGATTAGCAAGACTCCGAGCTCCGTAGCCCTCTGTACCCTGGCTGTCATAGCTGCACCACCTTGAGAAAGTCATTTCATCTTTCCAAGCCTCATCTAGAAATTCATCTCACAGTACCTGCCCCGCAGGTGGTGACAGCAGCCTCAGAGCCAGGTGCCTGCTCATGACAGTTTCTCAGCAAACATTGGGATATATTGTTTCTTTCTAGCAAATTATTTTACAGCACCAGAGTTTTACATAGTCATGTGTTCTGTAGCTTTTTTACTTAAGATTACCACCAAAAAAATCATTCATTTATTTACCATATTTTTCATTGTGGAGAATACTACTCTACCATGATTTATTGACCAGCTCGTTGTAGTTAAGAGATTTCCGGTGCTTTTGGTTTATTAATCAAATGCTGTCTTAAGTCTCTTTGATTGCAAGGGAGAGAGGACTTTCAAGTCTGCTCAGATTAAAAGGCTGGGGTAGGGCTGGGATAGGGCTGGGGCACCCTCTGCTTAGTGCTAAAAACTGTCCTGGAAATGGAATGAAAGGGGCACCTGGGAGGGGGGCGGGAGGCAGCTGCCTTCTTCCTCCCTCTCTCGTTCGGTGTCATGGTCTTTTTTTCTTCACGTCTCCCCCACTTCCGGCTTTCTGAGCTCACACAATGGCCTTCACCATACAGTCTTCAGTGCACACAGCCAGCCCCAGCCTGGAGTGGCTCTGGGTTGTTCAGAAGCTTGAGTGACTTGTTGTAAGTCACTGTCCAACCCCAGTCCTGTTGGCGGAGGCAGGAGTAAGGGACATGTCCTTGGTCCTACTCCTTCCACAGAGTAGAGGAAGGGGGCTGTCCAGAGCTGAGAAGGGCCAGGCAGGCACCTCAAAATATGTCAACAGCAGCAGCTATCAGCAATATTTTCATGCTTCAATGTATTTCCTTAGGCCAAGGACACAAAAGTGGGATTAGGTCAAGGTATGTGACAATTCATGGCTTAGTGACAAGTTGCTGAGAACTGATTTTAGCAGGACACAGTGGCGCACACCTGTAATTCTAGCAGCTCTGGCAGCTGAGGCAGGAGGATCACAAGTTCAAAGCCAGTCTCAGCAACTTAGCGAGGCGCTAAGCAACTCAGTGAGACCCTGTCTCTAAATAAAATACAAAATAGAGCTGGGGACGTGGCTCAACAGCCGATGCCCCTGAGTTCAATCTCCAATACCCCCCAGAAAAAAAAAAAAAAAAAGACCCTGCTTAGTGGATATACAAACCTGAGCCCCTGACCCACACCCTCCTGGTCATCTCTGCTTCTCCAGGGTCCTAGAGACCAGGGAGAGGGCTTTCCCTGTCCTTCCTCCTCTGATGGCTGCCCTCTGACGGCCCTTCCAGGTTCGCACGCCTCATCATCTCACTGCGCACGTGGACGACCAGGCACTCATGCTGCGAGGACCAAAGATCTGACTCTCTTCTGGACCGTTTCCGTGGAGCTGAGCTCAAGGAGGTGTCCAGCCAAGAAAGCAATGCGCAGTCACATGCGGGCAGCCAGGAGCCACCAGACAGAGGGAGAAGGTAAGAAAAAAAAACACCTGGCCAACAGGAGTCGTCTGCTTTGACGGGTCCACCTTGGATGCCCCTTGCTAGCCTTGGAGCAAGAACCCTTGAAGAAGGCATCTGTGGTCGGCTCAGGCATCCTCCACCAGGAGTCCAAGCAGTTCTGCAGGAAAGGAAGTCCTTGGGCCCAAGTGCCCAGCTTCATTCGACCACTGACCCCCTCCTACATGGAGCCCCCTAAATTCATCAGGGGCCTCGCCAATGGCTCTCCCTCAATGACCCTCATCCCAGACTGCCCTGTGACCCATCTTGCTATAAAGAAGGGCCTTTTATACCAGGACACTTTGTAAGGGGCACCTATGTTTACCCACAATTTTATGCATATATATATATATATATATATATATATGCATTTTTCTAATTAGACCAGTTGGTCTAATTTTTGAGGGGAATCATCTATGTCCCAAGTCAGGGTAAGAGCCAAAGGGCAGGGCGAGGCCTGGGCAGAGTGTGTGCTTTCTGGTAAGAAGATCTGCCGAGCAAGGGCCTCTGAGCCTCTTGTACGACTCACAGTCAGATTGGGAAATAGCAGCAGAGGGTCTCTTTAGGACACCTGGGTCAGTCTGCAGGGAGGAGATGTCAGATGCAGAGGGGAACCTGGCCTCCCCCAGCCTCACAAGCATGTGAATTCTCACCCAGAACTTGTATTCTGGGGGAAAAAAAAGATCTAAAAAGGTCGAACCTTTAAAAAATGTTGCAAAGCTCTCTTTGGGCGGAATCCTGTAGGTAATGCAGAGACTTGTAAGGTGTGAGATTGCTACAGAACAGATGGCTCCTCGATAATTTGCTAGAGACAATGCCACCTGATTCTGTGTCAGTGAGAAGGACTCCATTTGGGGGCTTCCCCAGTGGGTCTAGGAGGACCCAAGGGAAGTGGAGGTGGCAAGCGTCAGGAGACGTGTTGGATCTTCCTGAAGCCTCCTCTGTGACCTCCGTCCACATTTGTGTGTCTGAGGGTTTGAGGAGCTATCTTCACAGTATAGATTGTGCAGGAGACTGCAAAATGAACAAGCATTATTAAGATAAAATACGAGAGTTCAGGGTCGGTCATTTCTTGCTGGTGACCGCTACAGGACAGCCACCTTCTGTCTCCTGTACTGGGGAAAGATGGCAGAAGGCACAGATGTGAAGTCGCTGCTGGGGAGGGATCTCAGGCACAAGGTCTCACATGGGCTGGGACTACAAACCTGTGGGCTCCCTGGGCTACTGGAAGGAGACCAGGACACCTGGGTGCTAGCAGGGATATGTGCAAGTCAGTCCCAGGTTCCCAGGGCCAGGCATCCTAGACCCCAAGCATGCTCCATAGGTAAAGCCTACATGCTACTGACTGCCAAGACAGAGAGACAGGAGGGATGGCAGAGAGATATGGAAGAAGAGGAGGGGGAGAAAAAGGAAGGTTCTTAACAACCCAGCCAGACTGGTTTGTCAATTCCTTTTTAGCAAACAAAGACTTCCTTAAACAAATTGATCAAATCAAATTCCTACAACCTTAGGCGAATGGACGTGGATGCTGTACTCTTGGTTCTTTTCCCAGTGTGACCAGATGAGCACAGGGTTGGGCAAGAACCACATCCTGAGTATACCACAGATCCCTGGTCACCCATCAGAAGGGCCACTGTGATGTATTGATGGGGCAAGGTGGTAGCTGATCAATGAGAGAGGCTTCCTGGAGGAGGAGGCTTTTTAATTTTTGGACGTCAAGTCCTTACTTCAAAGCAAGGTGTATGAGGAGATAGGTGTTAGTCCCCTGTGTGGGTTTGGCCTTGAGATATTGGGGCACAGAGGCATGTACCCAAAGCAGCTACACCCCCCTGGAGCTGATGGGGTGTCAGTTCCTTGGGGGATTTTCAAATGAGCTGCACCAGCATAGAAACTGTGGCCACGTGTTAGATGGGAAGACAGAGGTTTGGGAGGGCAAGAGAAATAGCCAAAATGCCATTTGGCCAGAAATCCAGCATCACAGAAGGAAAGGCCCTAAGAGACAGGTGGCAGTGTCTCTAGTCAGTGGCCTCAGTCCCCGTGGTCTCCTGTGAGCTATCTGCAGTGGCCAGCTATAGGATAGGAAACCTGGCTTTCTTAGACTAGCTGTGTCAAAAACTGTCCTGACAGCCAAGAACCTGTGCAGGTGAGGGTGGCCAGGTACCCTGCTGCAGGGTGTGTCCATCCTGACACAGAAGGCTCCACTCCCCACCTGAGAAGGGCCTGAGGGCAGAGGTCCCATGGGGTCCATTTCTGGCCTGTGGTATCTGACACACCAACTGGTACAGGATTGAATGGCAGGAAATCCAGAGGGATTGGAGACCCGGAAGTTGGACGGGATTCAAACCATCAATTCCTACCAATTCTCATTTATTCGGAAAACCCTCAGCTCAGCCCAGCATGGGCCTCTCTTCCCCCCCAAAGCTTTAACCAGAGCTAACTAGTCCCTAACATTTTTTGTCCCTGATAAAAAGAAGTCCTGAGTTCTTTAAGCTGTGAACTAGAAGACCTGGGGAGGGGGAATTGGGGTATTAGAATAATCACCTGGGGACACTGGTCCTGAGTAACTGAAACTGATTCTAGGTCTCTGCCTCCCGCAGTGCCTGGCCCCTGGCCAAAAGCAACACCAATGCCTCTAACAACTCAAAGGAGGCCTCTAACAACTCAAAGGAGGCCTCTAACAACTCAAAGGAGGCCTCTAAGAACCCAAAGGAGGAGTGAGTACCCAGGCTCCAGTGGAGCCACTTCCCTTCCAATCCCAGGATCCACCCTCCCCGCCTGAGTGGTACAGCTTTGTCTCCCCCTTGAATACTCCTGCTTCCAAATCCCACCCCAAGCATCAGTAGAACATTCTAGAATCCTGTTCCTTTGGCTGGAAATCCATCTGTCCAGGAGGGGAGGGGACAAGGTCTGGATGACTTCTTTGTGGAAGTCATTTTATCTCTGTGACTCTCATTTTTATCATCTATAAGCAAAAGGGTCTGGTCCGATAAACTCTTGAAGCTCTAACCTCCTGGTGTGGCGATCTGAGGGTACAAAACCGGAGTTCCTGGGCAGAGCAGCAACGGTCACCTCAGTGGTGCGAATGCGTTTTCCATTCTAGGACTTCAAGCTCCTGGGTGCCAGTGAAATGCCCCCATCTTGAGGCCAAACTCAGGCCAGTGACACTCAGGGTGTCATCAGGGGAAGAGAAAGGGGGAATTCAAATATTTCCAAAGACCAGCGGTTTGAAAGGGTGACCTGATGTGATTTCTTTCTGTCACAGACGCTGAGCTGGCAGATGAGGGTGATTCTCACAAGTGCCACCCACGAGCCCCAGGAGTGAGTGTGTGTGTGTGCAAAATTATCAGTGTGCATCAATGCATGTGTGTACAACTCTCCAGCCACACAGGACATCTCTTTATGGAATACCAAGGGCAAAAAGACTCTTCACCAAAGGCTAGGGGGGAACTATCAACATCATCAAGAAATGCCCATTTCTTGATTTCCAACTGACAGAGACACGGGCCAACACTTTCCTCTTCTCCCATTACTCAGATTTTTTTTCTTGTTTCCTTCCACAAAGGAAGCATGTATTCTGTTTGCATAAACTTGAACATCAAATCCAAAGACTCAAATACAATCAATTAACAAAAATAACAAAAATGAAATGATCTGAACACCACAATAGCTGCTGTGATTTGTGCTTGAATTTAAGGCCAAACCTGACATGAGACCCCCTGGGAGACTGGGTTTTGAGTCTCTTGAGCAGGGAGAAGCTTAGGGTGCTGGAAACCAGGGATAGGGATTCTACAAGGCCATTCATCTTCAAGATAATGGACTTGCAGTTTAAGCCACTAAATGTGTGATAATCTTTGTGTCAGCAATAGAAGACTAATTCAACAGCAGACTCTGGGCCCCTGTGTCCTGTGGACAAGGATGGGGGTGGATGGGGTTGGCTCTTAAATCTTCTTAAATGTCATAGGTCCACACTGCAGTCAATGACTAAGAGATGAAATTGGGAACTGTCCTCAAATGGGGACACCTGGGCACAGAATATATGGAGAGTAATCCTCCCTTGACACTTCCTCCACTCTTCCATCACATGTCTGCATTTTCACTTTTCCTTAGGTCTCCATAACTATTTCCAAATTGGGCATCATTTTGCAGGACTTCAGGTTCTTTTTGAGCAGTCCTGGATGGATTTGTCGATGCAGCTGGAAGGTGCTGTGTCTTTCCTAGACCCTCTGCAGTTTGGGAATCAGAGGAAAGGCCAGGGTCTGTACCCCAGGGCCATAGGCCTGGACAAAGCAAGCTGAGCCTCCACAGGGATAGGTGCGCTTAATAAGTTTGTGTGCAGCGCCCTCTGCTGGCGACTTCACGTTAAGACTCCAGAGATCACATCACAGTAGATTCAAGAAGGCAGAGGATGGGTGACTGTTTGCTCTTCTCACTTAAGATTTGAATAATTTATTATCCACCAGCAAAAGACAACATTAGAAAAAATTACTTAAGGACCTTAATTGGGTTTTATTCACAATTAGCCCCCAAACTAAAACAAATTCTAAGAAGGTTGTAACATGATCAAGCGCCATTTATGGAGAGAAAAAGGAAGTGAGGTGGAGACAGAGCCCCTGGTTACAGCCGGGCATTTTGCCTTATTCAAATCAGCGGGTCTCCAGTGATTGACAGAAGCTCAATCACAGTCCCAGCTATGATTGGCTGGGACTCCGCTATTTAATGTGAGTTCGCTCCTAAATCTGGCTTTAAAGCAGTTTATATACTAAATAAATTGTGATTCAAGTGTGGAGGCATCCTCCGAGGATCTAAATGTAAGCTAACACCATTTTATTCATGTGTTCATTGTTAAAAACTTGGAAGATAAGAAAAGATCCCATAAGCACAATCAAAGTACATTTTTCTGTTAACAGCAGAATCCAGCTATCAGTGAGAACCCCTCTTAACATATTAATATTCCTCCAACTTGTTTTTAAATATGAACTTTTTGTAGTTGTAGGTAGAACAATACCTTTATTTTATTTTTATGTGGTGCTGAGGATCAAACCCAGTGCCTCAGGCATACCAGGCAAGCACTCCACCACTGAGCCCCAGCTCCAGCCCCCTCCAACTTTTTTTCCTAGGCACAACTATTGAATAGATAAATAGACACAATATATCAAAGATAATTACTTAACATTTGTATTCCAACTCAGTCCCCTAAGAGCTCTGTGACCTTGGGCAAGTTACCTTGACTAGTCCGTATGTCAAGTTTTCTGGCTTTTAATTTGTGATTTGGGGTTTATGACCCATGATCTCAAAGGACTGTAATAGTGTCTTACACATCTGTGTGAAGGGTTGAAACAGTGCCTGATAAATATGCTCAATAAAAATTGATCATTGTAGACAGAAGAGTCCTTCTGTCCCCACTCAAAAAAAAAAAAAAAAGAAAAGAAAAGGAAGGGGAAAAAAAGAAGTCTACTGTCCTAATCCCTGAACAGTTTGCCCCATGTAGCAAAGGTGACTTTACAAATGTGACTAAATTTAGAAATCTTGAGTTGGGTGGATATCGTGGATTATCAGGGGGGCCCAATATAATCACGAGTGCTTCAAGTGAAAGACATGGTAGAAGAGCAGGTCAGAGATGAAAGGGAAGGAAAAGGGTGATTCAGTAAGTGGAACCTGGCCACCACCACTGGCTTTGAGATGGAGGAAAAGTGCCACAGACCAAGAGGCACAGCAGGCTCTGAAAGGAAGGACTAGCCCTCAAATCACAGCCAGCAGGAAAACAAGGATCTCCATCCTACAGTTGCAAGGAACTGAATTCTGCCAGCAGTCCGCAAAAATCAGGAAACAGATTCTCCCAAACAGCCTGCAAAACAGATCACAGCTCTGCTTGATTTTAGTCTAGGAAGAGTGATACTGGACTTCTGACCTACAGATCTACATGATGGATTTCTAAACCACTAAATGTGTAGGAATTTGTTCTGGCAGCAAAAGCAAACAAGTTCACTATTATTTAAATTATTTTATTGTCTGCTTTTTATTTATTTTATTTATTTTGGAACTGGGGACAGAATCCAGGGACGCTTCACCACTGAACTACATCTCCAGCCATTTTTTTTTTGAGACAAGGCCTCACTAAATCGCTGAGGCTGGCTTCAAATTTGCAGTCCCCCTGCCTCAGCCTCCCTCATCACTGGGAGTATAGTCATGTGCCACCACACCTGGCTGCTCTTTAACTTAGAAAATGTTAGGAATAGTTTTCCCATATTGCTGCATATTCTTCCACAACATCATCAAGTGACCTAACAGAATTCTATTGCTTATCTTCTAGGGCATGATTAGATTGCTTGCACTTTTTGATTATTGTGATGACTCTGCTGTATGCATATTTGCATATTATTTTCTTAGAAAATGCCAGGTAAAAGCATACTGGTCTTTTTCAATGACTAGACATTTTTTTTATCAACTATGCCTTCTTCCAGAATGTGGAAGAGTGAAATCAGAGGGTCCCAAAGGTGATTGCTATAGGTTTCTCCCTTTGACAGGCAAAATCTCTTACCTTTCACTTTGGTTTCTTCAACTGGGCAATGGGGCAATAATACCTGTCTTGAAAAACTTTTATAACCATTAATTTACATAACTTTTAGAACAATACCTAACCCTTAAAATGTACCCAATAAAGAAGAGGAAGCAGTGCAGTAGCCCTTTTGCTGCCAGAACAAATTCCCACACAAGGTGTGGTAGCCCACACCTGTAATCTCAGCTGTTTGGGAGGCTGAGGCAAAAGTTCAAGGATCAAAAGTTCAAGGCCACCCTGGACAATTTAGCAAGACCCTGTCTTAAAATAAAAATTAAAAAGGGCTGGGCATATAGATCCTGGGTTCAATCACCAGTATCATACACATACCAGAAAGCAGAAAAGATAAAGAAGAAGGAGAATAAAGCCATGTGTACCAGCAGGACCATCCTGCAATGTCTGAATATGCATCTGAACTTGGCCTCATTTGCAGGCCTTGACTCTGAGATTTGCCACTACAAATGCTCCTTGACTTGAGTTGGGGCAACATTCCAATAAACACTCTTAAGTTGAAAATATCCCAAGTCAAATGTGCATTGAATACACCTTACCTCCAAACCTCCGAGCATTGCCCTGCCTACCTTAAGCCCTCTCTGAACACGCATTAGCCCACAGCTGAGCAGAATCCTCCAACACAAAGCCTGTTACATATGGTAATAATAGATCATGTGACTGACTAGGTGCCATGGCTCCGTGCCACCAACCAGCATGGAGAGAGAATTAGATTGCACATTACCAAGCTGGGAAAAGATCCAAATTCAAGGTCAGGTGTCTACTGAATGCATATCTTTGACACCATTGTAAAGTCAAAATAATCATTAAGTTGAACCACCTAAGCCAGGGGCTGTCTGCACGTGCCTCACAAAACTGTTCTGACTTCTGCTTCACTTCTGCTCTTGGGTTCCCTTCAGTGGGTCCAGAAACGAGTTTTGAGAAGAACTTGCAGGCCACACCCTTTGCTTCAGAGCACAGAGCTTGACACATGACTTCAAAACTCAGTGTGTGGATTTGGGTTTTCACGGCTGACCTCAAAATGTGTCTGGTCTCAGGATGTCTGCGACTTTCCCAGGAGCTCATGGAAAAAGATCATAAATTCTAGAACTTTGGATAGAACCATTAATTTCTCAGGGTGTACTCGAATGGGGTGGTTCGCCTCACAGTTTAGGAATAATAGATGATGATAATAATAAAATCAATGACCTCATTTTAGCACAAATGCAGTGAGGGAAGCAGGGAGGGCTGCCAAGGGCACACTCTTGGGCTTCCACATTCAGGGGAAAGCAGCTGCCTTGGAAACCCCCAGGCGGGGTGTAAATGCACATCTCCAGGCCCCAGCTCTGGAGGGGGGATGGGAGGGCCTGGGAATCAGCACTTACACAAAGCTCCCCTAGACGGTCCCAACGCTCCCTCACTAGTCCTTGGTGACATTGCCAGACAGCATCTTCATTTCCAGAATCCTGAAGGGCAAGGACGCTGCCACATGTCACACAAACTATCATCATCATGACTATGGTTTAACCATGGCTTCCTGGGGAGTTGAGCTGGGAGGGAAGGACCCCAGAGTCTGCCCTGGATTCCAGCCTGTGTTCCCATTCAGGGACACCTCATGTGACCCCCCCCCCCGAGACTGAGAGGACACTGATGTGTATAGTTACTTGTCCAGTGTCAACCTGAAATTACCCTCAGTTCTCTAAAACCCTCCCAAAGCCACAGCCCTTCAACACACTGAACTGTTTGTGAGTGTGTGTGTTTCCAGAAAGAAGAAGGAAGGCTTTGTGATGGATCCCTCCAGCAACCTCTACTACCGCTGGCTGACCACCATCGCCATGCCAGTCTTCTATAACTGGTGTCTGCTCGTGTGCAGGTAGGTGCAGGGGCTGGGCCATCACCCGAGGCGGGCTGGAACAGGTAAGGGCAGCCATGGCCAGAAGATGGAGTGTCACCCAGGATCTCAGAGTTCTGGTCCCCTCACAGCCACCTTATAGCTCTCTGGTGCCTCAGTTTCTCCACCTATAAAATCAGGAGGTTCTCCAAGAGGACTATGGGGGTGCTCTAAGCCACTGCTGACAAGCTGGGCTTGAGACGCTCTTTGTATACGAACCACATTTTCTTTATCCATTCATCTGTTGAAGGGCACCTAGCTTGGTTCCATAGTTTAGCTATTGTGAATTGAAGCTGCTACTGTTTTGAGGGTGGATGTGGGTTTGCAGGGTGTTCCAAGGCAAGCATGTACTTTGGGAAGTTTAAAAGAAGCTATTGCTCTCTGGAGAGAAGCACAGGCTTTGGCACTTTTCTAAGCGAGCTGCAGGTGGGAGGTGCAGGGGTGAATTGGTGCTTCCCAAGCACCAGGGGAAAGTTAAACCTTTCCTAGGAAGTGATGATTGTAAATACAGGGACAAGATACTGCTCCTCTGAAGGGGCTCCAGAGGCTTTCCTGAGCAGAGCTACCAGGAGAGGGACCGGAGGGAGCCACATTCAATAAGGGCCTTTGGAGCATTCCTGAGCAGGCTACCAGATGAGGATGCAGGACTGGCAGCTCTATTCTGCAGGCAGGTAGAGTTGAGGGTATTTCTGAGAAAGTCTGCAGGCTGCAAGTTCCTGAGCAGGGATGAGGGCCATACTGCTGCTCTCTCAAGTTAAGCCAGGGATCTAGGAGCCCTTCCTAGCAGACCTGCAGCACAAGGACTCAGAATACACTGCTCTTCTGAGAGTAGCTGGAGGGCCCTAGGCAAGCCTGCAGGACAAGCATGCAGGGGCAGGACTTGGGGCTCTCCAGAGCATGATAGGGCCAACCAGGATGCAGCCCCGAGAGGGTGAGGGGTGCCTTTGAGGCTTTGCTGAGCTGGCATGCAAGATCAGGACACAGAGGCAAGTCCTTCCCCTCTGACATTAGACAGTAGGCTTTGAAGCATTCCTGGGCAAGACTGCAAGACAGACAGCTACTGCTCTGGGAGACAGCATGGTGGCATTTCTGATCACGCATTAGTCATCTTTCTATCACTTTGACAAAAAGCCTGAGATAAACAACTTAAAAGGAGGAAAGGTTTATTTGAACCCAGCTTCTGAGCTCTCCCTTGATGGGCAATTTTTTGCTTTGGGGCCTGTGACAAAGCAGCAGCATATCATGGGGAGTGGGTGATGGGGGAGCTGCTCACCTCAGCATGAAGTATTGGGGGGCCAGGTCCCCATCTCCACTTCAAGGGCACACCCTCAATGACCTCCCTTCCTCCCACTAGGCCCCACCTGCTAACGGTCCCACACCTCCCAGGTGCAGCACAGGCTGCGGTCACGTCTTTAACACATAAGCCTTTGGGGGCATTTAAAATCCAAGTCATGACGCTACCCCAGTGTAAGAGGAGTCCTGGGATGGCCTGAGAAAGGAGTGATCAGCTCTCCTGAGGGTTTGCAGGACAGGTGTAAGTGCAAAGTTAGCAAGAGGCTGCACTGCTCCCTGCCTGTCAGTCAGAATCTGAGGACCCAGGAGTGAAGTGTTGCTCTTCAGAGGGTTGCTGAGCAAGCCACAGGGAGGGGCACAGGGACAGGCTGCTGCTCTTCTGAGGTCAGCAGGGGAGTTCCGGGGTGTTGGCTCTGTGAGAAAGAGAGCATAAAGATGAAAAGATAGGAGGTCTTCACTGGCTTGTTCAGTTGTCAGTTTCTCAGTTGTCACACTTTGTTGCAGGTCCTTAGCCCCATGACCTGACTCTACCAAGAGGCCTAGAAAAAGTGCATCTCTTGGGGTTTCATAGCTCACTGTCACTCTTTGGGGTAAATCTCAGCGCTCTTCCTCCCCCTCCTCCTCTGCCTGCTCTTCCTCCTTCATTTTTGGTAATGGGCTCAAAGCAGGACTTGCTAAGTACATCCTCTACCACTGACCCACGCTCCCAGCCCCTGGCTCTTTTCAGCAGCCCCATGACCATGGAACAATAACTTTCCAAAACCTGAGTCTCTAGAGCTGGGGTGCAGCTCAGTGGTAGAGCACTTGCCTAGCATGCCCCAGGCCCTGGGTTCAATCCCCAGTGCTGGAGGAACAAAAAGAAACTCTGTTTCCTCATCAGAGGCCTGGGTTATTACTCTGGGGTTCTAACCCTGCAAGCAGGACTGTCACTGCATGAAGTGAGCCATGTTTACGGTACCAAGCTGCTGCCTGGCCTGTGTTCTGACAAGCGGCCCTCTGTCTCACCTCTCATGCTGGGTTTGTCTAGGGCCTGTTTTGATGAGCTCCAGTCTGAGCACCTGATGCTGTGGTTGGTCCTGGACTACTCGTCAGATGTCATTTATGGCTTGGACATGCTGGTACGCACTCGGACAGGTGAGTCTGTCCCAGGCCTGGAGACTGCTCTGAACCAGGCCACAGACTTTGGGGTTGGGGGGGATCTTCAGTACCACATGGAGTGCTCAGAGAGATCCAGAATGACAGGCTGGACATTACCTGTCTTTGACCATGAGAGGCCAGGAGATCTGGGGACCATTTAACCAGGAAGATGGGTGTTGCTGTTCCAGGTCTCTCTATGCTGAACCTTGGAATGGACCCTGAGCAGGGGTCAGAATGCCTGTGCTCTGCTCTCCCAGAAAACTGAAGGGCCTTGAGCAGGTCAAGCTGTCTCTTTGGACCTTGTTGTGTCATCTGTAAAGCAAGAAGGCCACACTTCAATCTGGAAGGACCCCTCCAAGCTCTGCCTGTTCAAGACTGGTAGCAGGAGCAGAAGGGAAAGTTACTCAGTAGCTTTCGGAAGACAGTGCCAAGGTCATGAGACCTCCTTCTACTGCCTCTACCAGAACTAAAACTCACCACCCCTCAGGCTCAGAACTGTGCCCCCTTTTCTAATTCACAGGAAGAATGGCAAAAGCCCTGCTTGTTTCTTTCAAGATTTTTGAACTAAAAACTGTGCCATAGTTGTCCATGTTAACACCGCCTGGTCACAGCAAGCACACCTCTGTGTGTCTTCGTAGTTTATAAAGCATTCCAAACACATCTCGTGCTCTCATTGGAACCATTGCACAAGACAAGAGGTGCAAGATGATGGTCTCCGTTTTTCATTTAGAAAACAAGGCCAGAGACACTGTGTGAGTCGCTCAAAGTCCACAGACACTACCCAGTCATGCCACACGGGCTCCCACACTGGTGCCTAACACTGTCACTTAGAAGACCTCCCATGCATGGCTTGAGGCTTATGTGGTGACCTGCCAGCCCTGGGGGTCTGCCACTCTGCTGCATGTCATTAGCTTGCAGAGGCTCATAGGTCCATGAACAGCCCATTGGGCTGGCTGTCCTTGATCTCACCAAGTTCGGTGCAACAAGACTCAGATGTTGACTCTTAGGCCTGGGTTCCGCCCTGGGCAACACCAGGTGCATCAGGAAGTTGGGGGAGAGGGAAGCACAGAAACCAAGTGGCTGTGGATCATGATCCAAGGGGAAAACTCATCAGAATTGAGAGAAAGGTCTCAAAGAAGTGTCAAGACGTGTCAAGGCACAGGATGCTGTGTGACAGCCCAGGCACTCAATAAGAACATGTGCAATGGCCCTTCTATCCCTCTGTGTCCTCGGGCTCAACCAACTGAGGATTTTTGTATCCTTGGGCAGGACGGGTAGGTGGATCCTGGAACCAGTCCCCCCAAAGACACCAAAGGAAGAATGGATGACAAAAGAATGATGTGAAGAATAGGGGCTGGAGGTGGGGTGTCCTTTATGTGTGGACAACAAACTTGATTTCCAATTTTAACAGAGGTCCTCCCCCATCTAGCCTCAAAGTGTGGCCCTGGACCAGTGGCAGCAGCACCCAGAACCTGTTAGAAGTGCCCCAGACATCCAGGCTCAAGCCTTCTGTGTCCCACTGAACCCATGGGGGACTCTGCTGCTTACCCAAAGTTCAAAAAACACCCATTATATTATTTTCTCTATTCCAGTGCATGTTTGGAAATGGCGAAAACTAAAAGAATGCAGGTCACGAGTTCCATGATAGAGTGCACTGGTCTGAACACCTCTTAACTCCTGTATCCAGCCTGTCTCCTGCTAGTCTGACTCTCTGGACACCAACCCCAGACTTCTAGCGGCTTGGGAGACTATAATGTGCAACCAGGAGGAGCTGCCCCAGTCCTGGGGAGGGTTTCTCAAAGGCAGGCCGTGCCCCATGAGACTGGTGAAACCAATTTGATAGGATCTGAGCCGTGTGTTTAAATGTTTACGATCGATATTCCAGGGTACACAGAAGCAGAGGGAACAGTATTGTGACCCCGACAGCCCTCACCCAACTTCACACTTCCTCGCTTCTTACCCTCTGTCCGTCACCTGCCCCATTCCATCCTTTTTATTTGCTGCCTGGGATATTTTCAAGCCAATCCCAGGCAGTGAACTCTTTAGTTCACTCTGACTCTGAAAGTTAACTTAGAAAGGCCCCTTTTAAAATCAATACACACATATATGTACCCATTTAAATTTATATATGATATACAATTTCATAAATAATAATGTATAAATGTAGAAAATATAGAATTTTATAAATTTCACATGATTTATAAAATAAAATATATCATAAAATATATAATTTATGATTTTGTACATTTTAAATTTTATATATATTTTATTTTATTATTTTTTAATATTTGTTTTTAAATTATAGGTGGATACAATATCTTTATTTTTATGTGGTGCTGAGGATCAAACCCAGTGCCTCACACATGCTAGGCAAGTGCTCTACCTCTGAGCCACACCCCAGTCCTATATTTTATTTTTATAATTTTTATGTATTTTAAAGTTCTATATATTTATATGAACTATTATAATTTTATATATTATATAAATAATTATTATTAATTCATAATATATAACTTAAAAAACAAAGTAAATTATACAATATTTGTAAAATATAATTTATAAAATAAGTTATATAAAATTTATAAATCATAAAATTGTATACATTGTAAATTCATATAATCATGTATGATTTATAAATAATATAGTTATATATAAATTTATGTATATAGATAATACATGTATAATTATGAATTTTATATATATTAATAATAATATATGTAAGTATACATTTATATAATTATATATTAAAATTATGTTATATATAAATCATATATACAAATTTTCATTTATCCTTTAAAATGTAATAATCTTTTCCTGCCTCGGCCTCCCAAGTAGCTGGGAGCACAGGTGTGTGCTACCATGTCAGGCCCAATTATTTTTTTACGAAATCCATGAGGAGATTTTTAGGACTTGTATGTAATCTGATTTTCTTAGAAATGGAAGATTATATAGTCACCCTTCCTCTTTTCCCTCCTCAACCTCACTCTGCCACCATCTGATGGTGAAAATATAACAGGAAACCTAAAGGTCAGGATGCCAACATGTATGATACCCAATCTATTCTCAACATTACCCAACTGATCTGGTTTTTGAAAAGCTGAATAGAATGCATTAGAACGTCATCGAGGAAAATCCGTGAGTGTGAGTTTCCCACGGCAGAGGCGTTGCTCTTGGAAGCTGCTGTCCTTGCATAGGTGTCACTGCATAGTGTGTAGCCCTGGTATAAAATACCTTTCTCTGCCCACGACCGAAGAAAGCCAGGTGCTCTGATGCCCACGTGACCTTCTTTTTCTTCTTTAGGTTTCCTCGAGCAAGGCTTGATGGTCCAGGATACTAGCAGGCTGTGGAAACATTACACAAAGTCCATGCAGTTCAAGCTGGATGTATTGTCCCTGGTCCCCACAGACCTGGCTTATATAAAGTGGGGCATGAACTACCCGGAACTGAGGTTCAACCGCCTGCTGAGACTGTCTCGCCTCTTTGAATTCTTTGACCGCACAGAGACGAGGACCAGCTACCCCAATGTGTTCAGGATTGGGAACTTGGTCCTGTACATCCTCGTCATCATCCACTGGAACGCCTGCATCTACTTTGCCATCTCCAAGTTCATCGGTTTCGGAACAGACTCCTGGGTCTACCCAAATATCTCCAAGCCAGAGCATGCTCGCCTCTCCAGGAAGTACATTTACAGTCTCTACTGGTCCACCTTGACCCTGACCACCATCGGTGAGACTCCACCCCCCGTGAAAGACGGGGAGTATCTCTTTGTGGTGATTGACTTCTTGGTGGGTGTTCTGATTTTTGCCACCATTGTGGGCAACGTGGGTTCCATGATCTCGAACATGAACGCTTCGAGGGCAGAGTTCCAGGCTAAGATTGACTCCATCAAGCAGTACATGCAGTTCCGCAAGGTGACCAAGGACTTGGAGACCCGGGTTATCCGCTGGTTTGACTACCTGTGGGCCAACGGGAAGACGGTGGATGAAAAGGAGGTGCTGAAGAGCCTTCCAGACAAGCTGAAAGCCGAGATCGCCATCAACGTGCACCTGGACACCCTCAGGAAGGTCCGTATCTTCCAGGACTGTGAGGCGGGGCTGCTGGTGGAGCTGGTGCTGAAGCTGCGGCCAACCGTGTTCAGCCCTGGGGATTATATCTGCAAGAAGGGGGACATTGGAAAGGAGATGTACATCATCAAGGAGGGCAAGCTGGCTGTGGTGGCCGATGATGGGATCACCCAGTTTGTGGTCCTCAGCGATGGCAGTTACTTTGGGGAGATCAGCATCTTAAACATCAAGGGAAGCAAGTCGGGGAACCGCAGGACGGCGAACATCAGGAGCATCGGTTACTCAGACTTGTTCTGCCTGTCCAAGGATGATCTGATGGAGGCCCTCACCGAATACCCTGAGGCCAAGAAGGCCCTGGAGGAGAAGGGACGGCAGATCCTGATGAAGGACAACCTGATCGATGAGGATGTGGCCAAGGCTGGGGCAGACCCCAAGGACATCGAGGAGAAGGTGGAGCACCTGGAGTCCTCCCTGGACATGCTACAGACCAGGTTTGCGAGGCTCCTGGCAGAGTATAACTCCAACCAGATGAAGGTGAAGCAGCGGCTCAGCCAGCTGGAGAGCCAGGTGAAGGGCAGTGGGAGCGGGCCCCCGTCTGATGCGGAGGCTCCTGATGAGGCTGCAAAGACAGAGGCCAAGCAGTAGTGAAAATGAGCTGCTCCGTGGGGGCCGACTCTCTGTGCAACGCTGTATATCTGCAGCTGTGTGGCAGAGGACTCAGCTGGGGCTGCATTCCTCATCCTGCATTCTGCTCATCCTTTGCAAGCTGTGTGACTGCAGGAGAGAGCTTTGGTTTTCTTCTCTAGAAAATGGGACTCAGGATGTCAGCTCCAGGGAAGTGCCAGGTTTCTGTGAGATCTTCATGAAATTCCAAGCAGGGCAGGGAAACGTGGAGTGTCCTCAGTCCAAGCACATGCAAGTATGTATGGGGAACTGTAATAATCTGCTTTTGAGACAGAGTCTCACTATGTTGTCCAGGCTGACCTTGAAGTCCTGGCCTCAAGTGATCCTCCTGCCTCAGCCTCCCAAGTAGCTGGGACCACAGGTGTGTGCTACATGCTGGCCCAATTTTTTGTTTTGTTTTGTTTTGTTTTTTTATGGAATCCATGAGGAGATTTTTAGGACTTGTAACCTAATTTTCCTACAAGTGGAAGATTACTTAGTCACCCTTTCTTTTTCCTCACCTCCAACCTCACTCTATCAACCATCTCATTATGAAAATATAACAAGAGGGGCTAAGGCTGGGGCTCAGTGGTAGAGCGCTCGCCTAGCATGCGTCAGGCACTGGGTTCGATCCTCAGCACCACGTAAAAAATAAAATAATAATAAATAAAGGTATTGTGCCCATCTATAACTAAAAAATAAATATTAAAAAAATAAAATATAACAAATAGCTTAAAGGACAGGCAGAAACGTAAATTCGATCTTATATGAGACGGTCTGAGGATGTATTTCTGAGTCTGCTGTCTCCTTACATGCTTGCTGGGACCCCCAGAAACCCCAGCCTTTGGTGGTTCTGTGGCAAGCACAAATTCTGTGGGAGGCCCCTTCAAGTTGGCAAAGCAATACTAGACTCCTCCTTGGCATATGCAGCCACAGTGACACCAGGATCTGCTTCCTAGAATAGAGCTTCTCTTTAGGGGAAGAGCGGTGTCCCCTTTTCACTTGCCAAAAGGGATTCAAAGACAGCTTCCGTTCTTGTCCTAGGACTGGGACCTCTGAGGACAGGATGCTGTGGGCCATCACTGATCATTCAGGGACTCAGAGCAATTTGGCAAACACAGGAATTTAGACAAACTCTGAGGAGAGTGCATTGCATGGTAAGAATGATGCTGGGAGTCCCCAGAGGAGATTGGAACCAACTGCCACTGCGGGGATAGCCTGCTGCTAGGGCTACGTGACCCCCCGGGGTGAGCTGTTCTAGCTCCGAGAGGAGAGCTCTGTTCAGGGAGAGGCTTTTAGTTTGGAGGCTGGAATGGCATCCCAAGTCAAAAATGCTGTTGACCGGGACTTGTAGAAGATGAGACCCATAATCCGTATCTTTACAAACTGCTCCTTCATCCCTAAGGAAGCTTCAAACCCTCTTGGAATTCCATCCTAAGGCAAAGCTTATAGCTAGCTGAGAGCTTGCAGATTGCAGAAACTAGTTTTTTTTAATCCAATAAATATAACTACATTAACATTTTATAACAGATTTGTATATTTTGGTTCTGTGATTGCAAATTATACTTTCCATGTTCTATCCTTCACTTGAATACACATTGCAAATTACACAATGATGAATCTTTCTTTTTCTATTCCCTTTCTCTTCTCTCTCTCCTTCCCTCCTCCTCCTTTCTTCTTCTCATCAGACAAAATCCTCCACTTTGCTTTGAAAATTTCAAAGTCTCTGTGATCTGATGTTATAATCCATATATTACATAATTGGGTCCTAATATAGTTCATGCCAAAAGTACTTCATTTTCAATTATGTATTTTGGACTTACATGGGTCTCTTCTTGCAGGTCATTTGACCATTTACTGTGGGTCATTTGACCATTTTAACTTTTAAAAAATGAATAAGAAGGTCTATTAAAGGTCATTGATCCAATCTCATAGCATCAGCAAAATGTAACTAGCAATGTTTTCTCAAAATGCATATATTTTTAAAGCCTTAACTATTAATTATGCCTGCGTTGACATTTGCACAGGAAAAATAAAGATGTGGATAAAAAACAATTCCTGAATCCTGCCTCAGCTCTTGACATAAAGGAAGCTCCAGCCCCAGTGTACGTGTTTAAGGCAATGGCTTCCCTAGAAAAATAGGGACTAATGAGCAGGGGTGGTATACACTGATGGGAGGGGGCAGGAGCATCCAGAGGCAGGTGAGACATCACAGTGATGTGTCCCCAGAGACAGGTTTTGTAGGAGTACTGTGGAGATTGGGCCAGGGGTGCTCAACCACTGAGCTACATTCCCAGACCTTTCTGTTTTTTGTTTGGAGACAGGGTCTTGCTAAGTTGGCCAGGCTGGCCCCAAACTTGCAATCTTCCTGCCTTGGCCTCCTGCATTGCTGGGATTACAGGTGTACGATACTATACCCACCTGCGGCACTGTTTTTATTAGCCAACAAAGAACCTAAATATCTGAATCTAAGGACAACAGAAAAATGCAAACCATGCTAGATATTCCACCAAAGATAACTTAATAGAGGGAGTTACCAGTGTGTGCTCCGGACTGAAAGAGCAGAAGAGGATGCTGAGTTTATTCAGGGAGGAGCAGCTGCAGGAAGCAGCTATACACTCCCAGGACTGGAGAACAAAGGGGCAGAGGTACTCAGAGGAGCAGGCCCAAGAGCTTGAACTCAGACCTATGAGGACAGGATACTGCTGGCTGTTACTGATAGTTCAGGAACTCGGACAGTTCATAAATAGGAATTTGGACAGTCTCTGAGGAGGGCAAAAAAAAAGTAAAAAGTCCCTTTCCCTTCCTTCTGCTTTCCTATCTTCCTCAGTTGCCACGTAGTAGAGAGTTCTAGAAAAGTGAGAAGGGTGGGAAGGGCTTTGAGTTTGTCAGAATATCTTCCACAGACTTAAGGCCCTGCCTTCTCTGTACCTGGAGCAGGTGTAATGACCAAGTGTCCTAAAAAATGACCCTCCCTCCAATGACAGCTGTCTGGTAGCACAGCATCAAACCTTCTTTCCTGTATCATGAAGCTTTCCCTCCTAAGAAAACAGAACTGCCTGAGAAAAGGCAGGCTGGAGAGAAAGGATCATTTATTAAACACCTCCTGTGTGCCAGGCACCATTCTTTATGCAAAAGCATACATTTCCTCCATCACCACAGACACATGGAAAGAACCTTCTGACTTAGGCTTTTAATCTTTAACATTATTATTAACATCACATATTAATTGATTTTTTTAAGTCAGAGTACTTTTTTAAAAATTTATGTTTTAGTTGTAGTTGGACACAACACCTTTATTTCACTTAATTATTTTTTTTATGTGGTGCTGAGGATCGAGCCCAGGGTCTCACATGTGTGAGGCGAGCGCTCTACCAGTGAGCCACAACCCCAGCCCCATTAATTGATTTTTAAATGTGTACTCTTCAAAGATTTTATGAATTACTTTTAAAAAAAGTGACTTTATTCAAATGGCTAAATCCAAGAAGCTGATCACACTAAATATCGCCATGGATTTAAAGCAAAAGAACTCTCATGCATTGCTGCTGGGTATGGAAACTGGCCCAACCACTTTGGAAGACAATTTAGTACAGTTTTTACAAAATTAAATGCACACCTAGCATATGATCCAGCAATCATGTTTCTGGGTATTTTCCCAAGAGAATTAAAAGCAAATTCATATGAAACATACATACAAGTATTTATTAGAAACTTGATTTATAATAAAAACCTGGAAGCAACCATGATACCATTCAACAGTGGTACATCCATATAATCAAATACTGATCATCCAATGAAAATCAATGAGTCATTGATTCATGCCAAGAGTTTTCATTGATACGACATTCTGGAAAAGGCAAAACCATAAGGATTGAAAATAGCCCCGTGATTGTCAGGAGCTGAGAGATGGTGAATGGTTGATGATCAAGTAGAAACTCAGAGGAATGCCTAGTGTGATGGAATAGTTTTGAATGGGACTGGGATACACAGATACACATCTCTCCACACTCAGAGAACTGTGCATCACAAAGAGTGAACTTTAATGAAGGCAAATTTTAAAAACTGGATCTGGATATAGGGCAAACCCTTAATGGAGAGCAGATTTTGACAAATAAATCTAACTGTATTACAAACATAAGACATAAACTTACAAAGGACATAGGGTATAACGATGACCTAAATGGTGCTTTGATTAGAAAGTTAGACCCGAGACAAGAAAGAAGTTACATGAACACCGTATTCCAGTTGTAAATTTGTTTGACTTGGGGGTATTCTGAGATGACGTGCATTCTATGAAGGAAGGAAGGAATGGATTGAATGGTTTGAAGTTTATTATATAGAGAAATTTATAAACAAGTAAAAGTAAGAAGCAGGAATGAATCCTATGGTCTTATATTGGAATCAGAGATGTCAGCATGAACTCGTGTTTATTTATACGTACAGACTGATGCAGAGTAAGTGTAGGTAGGTGTGCATACAAAGGTTGGTAGACATGGATATGTTCCTGTCTGTCTGCTAAATGGCCTGGACTTATTGGTACTTATTGGTAGTGAGCACCCAGATCTTGGTTTCTAATTATCTTTCTCCAAGAAAAAGAACAGAGGGTGATTCTAGAACTAGGGCAGGGAAAATAACATGATGAGCCTGGAGCATTTCACAGAACCATAAATTGCTTTTAAAAAATGCTAGAAGTATGTCAAAGGGACATCATAGCAAACACCCTGAAACAGTTCCCAGTAGCCAAAACTGAAACCAGTTGAACAACAAAAGAAAAAAAAACAGTATTATATTATAACCCAGAGTATAATAAAAAGTTCTAGGAGGACATACTCCTATAAATAAATGACTGGATAAACCCATGAATAAGGAAGAAAGGACAACATTTTTTTAATAAAAGAATTGCAGAAAACCTATGTAGACTATGTGATATTCCTCTCTCCAGGAGTAAAGCCATATTAATGAATTACACATATTCACACCCAGAACAGGAGCCAAGTGCCTGACAATAGCACTTTATCACTGCCACGAGGGGATGTAGCATCAATATCAACTGATCATGCAGACGTGAAAACTTCACGGACATTAAGATGGGGTGATTCATCCTGAATTATCCAGGTGGGCCTGATGTGGTAGCAAGGGTCCTTATGAATGGAGTTCCATTACAGAAGATCCCAGAGAAAGTGATGTGACCACAGAAGCAAGGATTGCAGTGACATGGCCACATGCTGAGGGATGCACCAACCCGAAAAAGTTGAAGGAGATGAGAAATGTCTTCTTGGTTGGTGCTATCTCTAGTACACTCTTCTGCTCTCTGTAATATCTCCAGTGCCCAGAGCAGTACCCAGTATTGGTGGCACTCCTTTCATGAATGAATCTGTCTTTTTGAATTTTCATAACCAGATGGAAAAACTATTAGTCTCAGAGAATGTCTGTAAAATGCCAAGGTCACAGGACTAGTAGGTTTTAGAATTCGTATTCTAAACCCTACACCCATAGGCTCTACAAAGCAAGCAGGAGTGTTTAAGACAGCTTGTTTCAATTTTTTTGTGGTTTTATGCACAATCAATGCACACTACACCAACAGTCCTTTTTTTTGTGGGGGGAGGTACTGGGGGAATTGAACTCAGGGGTGCTCGACCACTGAGCCACATCCCCAGAATTTTGTGTTTTATTTAGAGACAGAGTCTCACTGAGTTGCTTTTGCTGAGGCTGGCTTTGAACTTGCAATCCTCCTGCCTCAGCCTTCAGAGCCACTGGGATTACAGGCGTGCACCAGCACACCCGGCCATCAATAGTCTTTAAGGGCAAATTCTCCCATTCCTTTGTGCTCCTGTAACAGAACACCTGAAACTGGGTAATTTATAAAGAAGAGAAATTTATTCTCTCACAGTTCTGAAGGCTGAAAAGTCCAACATGGAGGAGCCAGCATCTGGTGAGGGCCTTTGTGCTGTGTTACAACATGGCAGACATATTATAGAGGGGCAATCGAGAGAATCCACTCCTGCACACTTTTGTATAGGGCAGAGCCCTTGTAACCTAGACACCTCCCTTTAGGCCCCACCTCCAATATTGTTGCACTGGGGATTACATTTCCAACACATGAATTTAGAGGGGGCACATTCCAACCATAGCAAATCTACTTTTGCCAGTAGTTGTCAGTCTTTAATCACTCATGTTTCCATTATTCATTTCTAATTTTGTGAAATGACATAATTTCATTCTTCCTTATGACTAAGTAAAATTCCATTGTGTAAATATACCATATTTTTTTTTAACCATTCATGTGTTGATGGGTTCCTGGGAGTTAAATGCAGGGATGCTTAACTACTTAGCTATATCCCCATCCCTTTTTATTTTTTATTTTTTTAATTTTGAAACAGGGTCTTACTAAGTTCCTTAGGGACTCATTGAATTGCTGAGGCTGGCTTTGAACTTGCAATCTTTCTGCCTCAGCTTCTGAGCCACTGAGCCCGGCCCATTGTTAATTTTTCTATGGCATATTCATCTGATTATTTCTAAAACCAAATTCTATTCAGATAATAATCAGGTTCCCCTTATCAATGTAAATCCCTCAGTATAAGGCCTAGCACATAACAGGTGTTTGAAAAGTATGTGCTAGATGTTGAAGGGATTAATCACCTTAGAGTTCCTGGAGGTGAAGCTACTGAGACAAAATGTAGGACTTCTTAGGTTTTGCATGAATGTTAAGTAGCTTCCCCCAAAAGTTTACATCACTACAGCATAATAAGAATAACTACATATTCTGATATATTGTTGGTGGGACTGCAAATTGGTGCAACCTCTTTGGAAAGTACTATGGAGATTCCCCTCCCCCCCAAACAAGGAACTGAACCGCAATGACCCAAATATCCCACCCCTTAATATTTATCCAAAAGAACCAAAATTGTCTTACTATAGTGATACCTGCATACGAATGTTTACAGCAGCACAATTCACATCAGCCAAGTTATGGAACCAATCCAGGTGCCCATCAACAGATGAATGGATAAAGAAAATAGGGTGTATATACACAATGGAGTTTTACTCAGTCGTAAGGAAGAACCATATTATGTCATTTGCTGGTCAATGAATGGAACTGGAAAACATTATGCTAAATGAAATTAGCCAGACTCAGAAAATCAAGGGTCAGAAGTTTTCTTTCAGACATAGAAGCTAAAGAGAGAGAGAGAGAAAGAAAGAAAAAAAAGGAACCAAAAAGGAAGGTGCAGGGGGGAATTGAAGAGAGACAAGCAGAGTAGAGGAACTGGATGGACAGGGAGGGAGGGGAGGGCACTGGGAAGTACTGGGGAATGAAATCTTTTTATTTTGAGAAAGGGTCTCAATAAGTTGCTTAGGGCCTGGCTAAGTTGCTGAGGCTGTCTTTGAATTTCCGATCCTCCTGTCTCAGTCTCCCCAGCTGCTAGGATTACAAGTGTGGGCCTCCACCCCCAGCTTCTGTGCAGTCTCTAAATCACTCAGTTTACTCAGGACTGTACCAAGTGCTCACTCTGTTATGGAGGAATCAAGAATCTGTTACTGGGGCCACCACTAGGAGGGGTCAACAAACAAATAAATGCTTTTATCAAAACTCCTAGTAGTTATTCCTTTGCCTAGACTGTCTGCATGCCAAATGGTAAAGATCTGACCATGTAACAAAGCACTCTAATCAATGGCAAACAATGCACTGGCAGAATATGTACAATAGGAGAGACGGCTGATAGCAGAGCTGGTTGGACCTGGGATGGGCCTCTACGCAGGGAGGCAGACCTGCATGGTTCTTCTCTGCAAAAGCCAAGCTGAGCCAACCAGGTTCAGGCTCTCCAGGGCTTGAGACAAAACAGCAATCATAAGGCACTCAGCCATGGGGACAGAAGCAGGAAGATGGTGTGGTGAGAATCATGAGCCGAGATTGGAGCCTGAGGATTTGGGCAAGTTGGAGATAAGAGGTAGCAGGAACAGTGGGGAGTCTGGGGACTGTGAGCCAGAGACGAAGGTAACGGGTGCTCCCAGCTCACCCACTAGCATCCTTAGTTCTCCAATGGGTCGACAAGGTTTGCCCTCAAGAAAGCTCATGTTTGGGGCTGGGGATGTGGCTCAAGCGGTAGCGCGCTCGTCTGGCATGCGTGCGGCCCGGGTTCGATCCTCAGCACCACATACAAACAAAGATGTTGTGTCCGCCGAGAACTAAAAAAAATAAATAAATATTAAGAAAAAAAATTCTCTCTCTCTCTCCCTCTATCACTCTCTCTTTAAAAAAAAAAAAAAAAAAAAAAGAAAGCTCATGTTGAAACCTGATTGGAGTAGCAAGACAAAGAAACGTAGCAAACTGCTGGGCACAGTAATACCTGTAATCCAGCAATTCAAGAGGCTGAGGCAGAAGGATCCCAAGTTCAAGGCCAGCCTCAGCAATTTAGCAAGGCCCTAAGCAACTTACTGAGACCCTATCTCAAAATTAATAAATAAATAAGCTGGGGAATGTAGCGCAGTGGTAAAGTGCTCTGAAGTTCAACCCCCAGTACCCACCCCCAAAAGTAGCAAACTGGTTATATCAGTTAGTTGACTAATAAAATGCCAATAAAATACCAATAGAGTATTGTTCTTTAGTTTGTTATGTCTTTGGTATTTTATTTTTTTAAACTGGTAACATTTAATGATTTTTCTCACTCAAAATAAATATTTACTTTTGTTCGTGATTTTGAATTTATAATTTAATATTCTTTTTAGAAGACACTCCCCAGTGTCTATGATTTAAGACCTAAGACTGGAACCTGTTTTAGTCAGTAATGTGCTCTTCTGAGGTTTCTGGCAGTGATTTTGCTCTCATAAAATTAGAAAGTGAGCTTTCTTTGGTGCATTTCTAAGATAGGTACCTAGAAATTATAACAAAGTGACAGGTAGACATCCATGTTGAGGCACCCACCTTAATGTGGTGGCTTGTGTTGGTAAAAATTAAAAATTAAAAATAAGATTAACTTATACTATAACCTCCGCATGTCCATTAATCTTGAATATTTAACTATATTCAATATTTAACAAATTTATCAAATAGGCAAAACCTGCCCAGGTGCACCTACAATAATACTAAAGCAGAACAAATAACCAGAGAATTCCATTAACCAAAGAGAGACAAGATAACCTACATTCTGAGCTCCAAAGAGGCAGAAAATGTAAATACTTGGACCCTTAATGTGGAAGCACTGACCTAGGATTTTCTTTTAAATTCCCATGTGGATTCCAGTGTACTATGTCACTTCCTTCTCATCAACTCATCCCCTGAAATGTGATGATCTTTATAGCAAAGACGGCTTTGGAATAGTTTCAGTTCCTGAGGCTCTACACCTAGATCAGGTGAGCAGGTGAAAACCTACAAAATTAAGGCTAGGGAGGGCTGGGGTTGTGGCTCAAGTGGTACAGCGATTGCCCGGCACATGTGAAGCACTGGGTTCCATCCTCAGCACCACATTAAAATAAACATGTTGTGTCCACCTAAAACTAAAAAATAAATATTAAAAAGAAATCAGGATAGAGAGTTGTCTGGCCACAGTAGGCCTTCTGGCCTTACCTGTACCCATTACCCTAGGTTCTATCTTCCCTAAAGAGTAAGCAGAAGGTTGCCTTCCACAAAACAGCAACAGAAGGTTTTCCAAACCATATTCTCATGGATTCCGTGTGAGCTAGCTACACTGGTACTTTGCTATGAAATTTAGGAAGAGCATTCTTTTAGTAATTTTCAGGGAAATGTAAATGGCCTCAATTTTTTTTCATATTTCCTCCATAAATGTTGCTATAACTGCTGCTGTTTGGTACCACGAGTCAGCAGCTAGCTGATGAAACGCATCAGCCAATAGCAAATCATATTCACTAAAGTCGAGCCAGCTGCTGCCATGAATGGACTACCAATCTCGGATGCTGACACAACACAGGTGTCTCACTCTTACAGCATGGATGCTCCTGGCTAGCAGGGACCCACACCCTGGGTTTTGGCATTGCCCTCTTGTGGGTCTCAGAGCTCCACAGGCAGCTACCAGACAGGTCTGAGGAGATTGCCGAGGTACTTCTGGTTCACAATCACCTTGGCCTAAAGAAGATACCTATCAAAGTGTTCAATATCTCTAGCCATTAGAGAAATGCAAATCAAAACTACTCTAAGAGTTCATCTCACTCCAGTTAGAATAGCAGCTATTAAGAAATTAAAAAAAACAATGTGTTGGCAAGGATGTGGGGGGAAAGCACACTCATACATTGCTGGTAGGATTGCAAATTGGTGTAGCCAACTAGAAAGCAGTATGGAGATTCCTTGGAAAATTTGGAATTAAACCACCATTTGACCCAGCTATCCCACTCCTCCGTTTATACCCAGAGGACTTAAAAACAGCATACTACAGGGATGCAGCACATCAATGTTTATAGCAGCATAATTCACAATAGCTAAACTGTGGAACTAACCTAGATGCCCTTCAGTAGATGAATGGATAAAGGAAATGTGGTATATATACAAAATAGAATATTACTCAGCATTAAAAGAGAATAAAATCATCATTTGCATAAATGGATGGAGTTGGAGAATATAATGCTAAGTGAAATAAACCAATCCCAAAAAGCCAAGTGCCGAATGTTTTCTCTGATATAAGGATGCTGATACATAATGGGGATTGTGGGGGGAGCATAGGAGGAATAGATGAACTTTAGATAGGGCAAAGGGGAGGAAGGGAGGGAGAAAGGGTGTATGGTTGTAGGAAAGATGGTGGAATGAGATGGACATCATTACCCTAAGTACATGTATGAAGACAGGCATGACTCTACCTTGTGTACAACCAGAGACATGAAAAATTGTGCTCTATGTGTGTAATATAAATTGAATTGCATTCTGTTGTTATATTTAAAAATTGGAATAAGTAAAATAAAAAGAAGAACCTATCACTTCTATTGGTGAAAACTTTTCACATCTAGATGCAGGGAAAGAGGGAGTGGAAATTGTGACCCTTCCCTAAGCAGTTGCTTCCCAAGACAGTTGCTCTGTACTCTGGAAAGGAAGCACAATCTCTGAAGAGACATCAAGCTGCTCTGATTGTGCTCTGCCCTGTAAGGCCCCAGCTAAAGAGGTGTCCTGCTCACGCTTACCATTATGCATCTTTTTGTATTAATTATGACGTTTTACCAGCAGGTGGCAGTAGAGGGGCTTGTTCTAACACTATACAGTGTGACAATTTTCAACCCAGGGGAGTAATTTTCAACCCTGTCTTATCTGGACAGACAAGGCTGCTGTGTTCTCTCTCCCACAACAATAGAGACATGGATTCAAAATCAGACATCATTGTTGATCCCCACCAGACTTGCGTGCAGCATAACTGCGGCAATAATTTATTGGGTTCATTTCTGAGCTCTTCACCATCTATTTAACTTTGCCAGGACCAGCTGCCAGTAGAGAACATAGCGTGTTGAATTTAAAATAAACTTCTTAAGGTTTACAAGGTCCCAAGAAACACTGGCAAATGTAGTGACCATTTCTAGAGGAAAAGAGATAATGGGCCACGGAAGCATTAAAACTGTCAGAGAATTTCATTTCCACCAAAGCAAAGTGAGTGTCTATTTTTATCTTAGTGATTTTTAGTTACTAACTGTAACCTAAGAATTCAAATCATCAATTTCATTTGAATAATTTACTTTCCATTTTTTAAAGAATGACTTTATGTTTGGTTTCATTGTTCATATTGAGAAACAAATAATATATTAACTTAAAGATAATCTTTGCTCTGGTGCTGGGACATTGATAGTGTGCTGAGCTGCCCACACTCAGTTCAACAGTGGAACAGTGGCTGAAGTCCCCCGCAAAATTCAGATGACTGCCAGCCTTCTACATTCCCAGCTGGGCCTCTGTGGATTCAACCAACCTCAGAGAAATTATCTGGAACAAAAAAAAAAAATGTGTCTGTACTGAACTTTGTCCCTTGTCATTAGTCCCTAAACAATATAGTGTAACAATTATTTTTATAGCACTTACATTGCATTAGATATTATAATTAACCTAGAGGAGATCTGAAGTATGTCAGGCCCTGCAAAAACTGTACCATTTTATATGATGGGTTTACGCATCATATCAGTAACATCGGTATTGCCTTCATCCTCACCTCCAGCTCTTCCTAAGACTCAGACACTTGGATCCGCAAAAGGTACCACTTTGGCGTGTTTTGCTGGCAAAGGTACTGCGTTCAGGATTTGGGGACTCTGCATCTCTCAGGTTGGCCTTGGGGCTGCTGCATCTCTCTGTCCTAGGACAGGGCCAGGGGTGTTAGCTCAGCCAGTCCCCAGGGCCTTCTAGTTTTGCCCATCTCTGATTCTGCTAAAAGAAAAGAGGATTTGACCAGTGTGTTTGTAGTTAACTCCGGGGGCAATTGAGCCTATGACCCACATCATCCTAGCACTTAAAAAAGGACCCCATGCTTCCCAAGAACATTAAGACTGTGTTCACGGCAGAGGGGGAGAGGGCCTGGGAGTGGCTGGTTCTCAGGGATGCCCTGTCACAGGCCTTTCAGTCCTTGTTTAGGGCAGGGCAGCATCACACTGAGCATCTGGCCTCCATCCCCCATCACACTGAATGCCATTAGCACCTTCAGTCACTTTGACAACCTAGCACTCTTTGCACACATCCCCAGAATCCCCTGGGGTTGCTTGAGATGCACAGAGGGATGCATTTATTCTAATTTCAGATATTGATTCAGCTTAAAAAGAATTTTTTTTTTGGAGGGGGAGCCTATCCACTTCTGTATTTCAAGTCAGACGTATACTATGCCATATAGAACTCTGTCTCTGTAACACAGGTTTGTTTTCTCCAAGCTATTCAGCGACTCAAGCCAGATGTTCTTAGGATAGATGCTGTTTTCAGCGGAAATCCTCACTCTTTAGAAAATGTAGTCATAAAGTCCACTTCTTTTGAGAAGAAGTTGAGAAGGAGACTTGGAGTTGAGAAGAATGAGAAGGAGATGGAAACATCTCTTATTTTGACACCCCCTTAGAGGAAGAAGGCCCTCACTATGATGGGGACTTTGGGCTTTCCAGACTCCCAAAATAAGCCTCTGGTTTGGGTTTGTTTGTATCTCTTTTACTGTTCGAGACAGGATCTCACTGTGTTGTCCAGGCTGGTCTAGAACCCGAAGCCTGAAGTGATCCTCCCACTTCAGCCTCCCAACTGGCTGGGACCATAGGCATGTACCAACTGGCAAGCAAAACCTCTGTTCTTTATAAAGTACCCAGTCTCAGGTATTCTGTTATAGCAAAACTACCAGCAACACAGCAACACAGCAACACTAAGACAGTGACCTTGAAAAGTTCTTTTGTGTTCAACCTCATTCTCTCTTTCATTCTAAGAGAGGTAGTTAAAATAGGCAAAAAAAAAAAAAGTGTGGAATGATATACTAAATTATTAACACCATTATCTCATGGTAGAATGATAAACAAATTATTTTTTGTTCTCCTTTGCTTATGCATACCTTCCAGTTTTCTTTTAAATCACAATCATATTTTATATTTGTCATCAAATTATTTATGAAAAAAATAGAAAAAAAGAGACATGAGAGGGGCAGAATCCTGGGCCAGGGGCCGTGAGAAACTTTGGTGAACAGATCTTGTCCTCCTACCTCTGCCCTGGCCAGAGAGGACCTTGCATATTTGCTATTCCTTGTTCTCCCAGTCTTCTGGTTTACTGCTTTTCTTTACAATTATATTTGCTAAATTGCATCATGAAAAGAGAGAAGTAGATAAACATGAGAAAATTAAAATGACATTATTATATATGCACAGTGTCTTGGTCTTTGGGGGCTGCTATAATAAAATGCTATTGGCTGAGTGGCTCATAAGCAACTGAAGTTTATATCTCACCATTCTGGAAGGTACAAAGTCCAAGATCAAGGTGCCAGCAGATATGGTGTCTAGTGAGGGCTGCTTCCTGGTTCATGATCCTCAAATGTCCAGTAATGCTGGGCTGTGGTGGCACATGCCTGTAATCCCCATGGCTTGGGAGGCTGAGGCAGGAGGTTCATGAATTCAAGGTCAGCCTCTGCAAATTAGAAAGGCCCTAAGCAACTTAGGGAGACCCTGTCTCTAAATAAAATATAAAAAAAGAGCTGGGGATATGGCTCAGTGGTTAGCCACTACTAGGTTCAATCCCCAGTACCCTCCCTGCTATCAAAAAAAAAAAAAATCAAATCCCAATAACCATGAATCTCATTGGTTATCCAAACAGTACTATGATGACTTTAGGTATTTTGGATGTGGGTTATATTTTTTTTGGTGTGATTTTTAAAACAAGGCACCTATCTTGAAAGAGTGGAATATGAAGACTTCAAAGCTCTTTTGACAGCTCCTTTGAAATACTCCAAGTTCTGTTTCAATAGGGTAGTAATTGATAAATGAGCATTTTCCAAAATGGTCCTTGAAATTCTTTTAAACTTCATATATTCTTTCAAGTATTAAAGTTAAATTTGGGTTTATGTTATTCGAAATCTTACATTCTCAGTGAAATTGCCCAAGACCAGTCATTTACGAAGGACACGTGGTAAGTGGCTTCTGATACCACCGAAGCATGCAGACATTCTTTGCCAGCTCTTCATGGTTGAGGGCAGCGTGGTAAACCCTAGGCCCAGATGACTGAGTCTGCTTTGACAGAATGATTTGATTCTTCTATCCATTTCCTGTGGTTATGCAAAATTCATCCTGTTAACAGAAGTCAGTGTTCACGGGGTTGGTGGCAATATTGGACTCTCTCACAGTTTAAGCACAGTTTACATCTTTCCTAAATGCATTAGAGGCGAGAAATCTTGGGGATGTGATTCGGGGTTACCTGAGAAGAAGGAAAGAAGAGTTGCAAAGAAACCCTGCATTTTTTGTTTCCCATCCCTTTGCAGCAAGAAAGCCCTCATTAAATGTGAGTCCTTACAGTCCCCAGACTGGGAACAACAAAAAATGCTCAGCTAATAATAAGGGGAACCGTTCCAAGGGCACTTCTGCCCATATGCAGTATGACTTCCCATAGAAGGGAAGGATTGCTCTGAGCTATGCACATATTTCCACCTAGGGCTTCTCTCTGTGTGGGGACTATGATTCAAAGACAGATATGGCTGGGCATGGTGGTGTACAACTACAATCCCAGTGACTCGGGAGTCTGAGGCAGGAGGATTGCAAGTTTGAGGCCACTCTTGGCAACTGCGCGAGACCCTAAGCAGCTTAGCAAGACTGTGTCTCAAAATAAAAAATAAAAAGGGGCTGGGTTTGTGCCTCAGTGGTTAAGCATCCCTGGGTTCAATCCCTGGAATCAGAAAGAAAAAGAAAAAAGACAAATCTCACCAGTACAGTGGGAGGGATGATCTCATTCTCTGGGCAAACCTCAGCTTTCAGGACTGGCAGCAAGGCCTGGTTTGGTCCTTTTAGCACGTTGTTGCCAGTAATTAAGTCCAGGTGCCAAAGTAAGAATGCCCCTGTTGTAGGATTCGCAATTCAATGATTGATAATAAATGCATTGCCTGGTGTTTGTCCCTCTGGGTGGGTGGGATGGCTTTTGATGATGGTGGTGCACCCCTGTCTCACCCACATGGTGTATCTCTACCTCTCAGCCACCCTTGCAGACAGGCTGATGAGATAACTAGCCCTGACCAGTCATGCCTGAGTAGAGGTGGCATACGTGTCTCTGTGTGCCTGTTCTACTCTCTTCTTGTTTTTGGTGACATAGCAGGCCTGGCTTTAAAGAGCTTGGATTTCTGAGCCCTTTGCTCTTGGATTTTGAAACGTGTGAGAAATAAACCTTATTTGATGTTTGTAACTTTCCATAATATCTGCTTTTGCTTTTTTTTCTATTGATACTATTAAAATTTCTTTTTTTTTTTAAGAGTCACCAGGAACCTTTTGGAAGTGATATATTTATTACCTTGATTATTAAAATTCTTTTTTTAAAAGAGTCACCAGGAACCTTTTGGAAATGATATATTTATTACCTTGATTATGGTGATGGTATTACAGGTGTATGCATATGTGCAAACTCATCAAACTGTATACATTAAATGTATAGTTTTTATTCAAAATTATATCAATTATATCTCAAAAAAGCTATCTGGAACATCTGCCTTTTAACATGGAAGGAAATACTTTTCTTCCTGTGCCAATACGTAACTGCTAAAATTTTACGGGCACCATTTCCAAACCTGCCTCCTGAGCTGCACTGTTCCTGAGGGCACCGCCATTGGCCCCAGGAGCCAATGGCACACTCTGCCCATCACTGCACAGTAGCACCTGGGATCCAGAGGCCTGTTGGTTGTTGCAGCTGTGGGACAACCAGGGGTGAGCTCAGATGGGAGAGAGATGGAGATGGAGAAGCATGGAGGGGTTTTAATTGTACCCATTTCACTTGTCAAAGCATAGAGCATTGAAGTTGGGTAGGGACCCTGGAAACCACATATATAACCACATGCTCAATTATGCTAACTGGAGTTGAGTCGGGTTCGTTGGTCCAAGCAGAAGGTGTCTGACTGCTTTTGTTGTTCCATGCAAAATTACTATGATTCTTGGGGGATCCAACATGGCCGCCGGCGAGGAAGCAGCGATTCCAATGTCTCCACATTAACGGGATCAGAAAGACCCATTGGAACAGCGGCAGTCTACCTACTGAGGAACTTCTAGCAAAATTCCGTTAAGAGGGGACCTGCCGGGAATTGGTAGGTTTATTAGAAGTGTCAGTTTGTCCCAGACAAGTGGATCTTGGCCGGCCATGCGGGCGCAGAGGTCCAGTCCCGCAGCCACCAGCCACTTCTGCAAGCGGCCAGCGACCCAGAGCGGCGCGGCCCGCCCGAACCCGCAAACGGCACCCACCATCCCACCGTCCCGGGGAGGCCCTGCTCTCGCTCTGCAAACGGCCACCACGCCTGCCAGGCTCGTAGCCACGCTGCCGCAGCTGCCCGGCTCTACAGGCGGCCCCCCGGCGGGTGCAGAGGTACAATCCCGCGGCCACCAGCTGCTTCAGAAAGCGGCCGGCGGCCCCGAGCGGCGCAGCCCGCCCGAACCCGCAGACGGCACCCGCCATCTCGCCGTCCCGGGAGGCCCCGCTCTCGCTCAGCGAACGGCCACCCTACCCGCCCGGATCTAGCCACGCGGCCGCAGCTGCCCAGCTCTACAGGCGGCCCCCGGCGGCCCGGCGCAGCGAGAAGTGTCCCTGCCTGGCCCAGCAGACAGCCGGTGCCCTCCCGGCTCTACCAACAGCCCCGCCCACCCGGCGAACAGCTCCCCCCCTGAGACAGCATGAAGGGAATCTAACCAACCCTTTACGAAATAGCGAACTGGGAACTAAAACCAGAGATTGTGTCAGACCAGAGACAAGCCAGTTCCACCCCTCCCTTCGGACACTTCGGCAAGGAGCCAGGGGCCCGCCATAGCAGAGAGGGGAAGTCACCAAAGTTCGGCCAAAGAGATTCCTTCCCAGCGGAATCTACTTTAGCAGGTGTGTGACTCCCACCCACACCAGATACAAACAACCAGGAAACTTCAAAATCTCTCCGTGGGCGTGACCGTAAGGGCCAAAGGGCTCTCGACCCCCAACTCCCCCTACTGCCAGTGACGAGGGCGTGACTGTAGGGGCAGAGGGAAGCAGAGAAGACTCCCCACCCCCAAATCCCCCAACCGCGAACTGAGAGGGTGTGACGGTAGGGGCGAAGGGAAACAGAGGACACTCCAGACCCCCAACTCCTCCTACTGCCAGCAGAGTGGTTGTGACTGTAGGGGCTGAGGGAAGTAGATGGGATCCTCGACCCCCAACTCCTATTACCACCAGCAGCGACACCAATGGTCTTAGCTGCCAGATTCCGAAGGTGTGCCCACCAAAGGGGTCCGGAAAAATTAAACAATTGACTCCCAGACCACAGCTCCACAGCACTGGGGCTTAGATGAATGACAGCGAGAGTGCTCAGTCGTTCGGGAAATAGGGCAGGCGGTGGGGCTGAAAGTGTAACCAAATCCTTGGGGAACTGCCTCCGGTGAGCAGGACCTGGCTGGCTGGCAGGAGGAAGGGGAGGAGGGGCCGTAGAAGTGAAACGGCTCTGGACCAACAGGATTGAGAGACTCCCAGGAACCGCCTTACAGGGATTGCTGTTGACACATTGAGGGCAAAACTCAGCACGGAGGGCACAGCTTTGCCTACGGGAAGAGAAGAAAATGGATCTCTAAGACCTAATTTTATTTCCTATTTCATTTTAATTTTTTCTCTCCCTTTTCCCTCTCTCTCTCCCCTTCCAAGTTTTACTGCTCTTTCCATTCTCCTCTATGCTAACTATCTCCCTCTCCTTCTTTCTTTTCAAGAGTACCTACCTTCCCCTTCCCCCCAACTTTCATCCCAAGCATTACGTCCTCCATTCCGCGTAACTGTCTAAATACAAATAGGTGTGCGCCCTCCCCCCGCGCCTGCAAGGTAGCCAGACCTGCAACCCACCAGCAGATCAGGCCCAGCAACCTGGGAGTGGCAGAGCCGCCCCATGCGCCTTCAAGGTAGGCGCACCTGCTACCAACCAGCAGAACAGGCCCAGCGGCCTGCCGATGTGGTAGGCACAGTGCCCCAGTTGGAGGAGGAACAGAGCCCCTGCCCGTGCCTGCGCGGGAGACATTGCAACTATACAAGAGTAATACAAATATATAGGGGGAAAATTCAACAACACAACAGTCTCAGTAAGCAGAAAGAAACGCGAACAGTATGAAGAGACAAGGAAAGAAAGGACCACAAGCAATGCAGGTCAACTCAACGTTAGAAGAGGTAATATCTGCAGCAGATGGAATGTCAGATAAAGAATTCAGGAGATACATGCTTCAGATGATCTGGAGTCTCAAGGAAGACATTAGACAGCAAAATCAGACAATGAAAGATCTCTTCAACAATGAAATACATAAACAAATCCAGGAAGCAAAAGATCAACTATACAGGGAGATAGAGGTTATAAAAAACAAACAAACAGAAATCCTAGAAAGGCAGGAAGCAATAAACCAACTTAAAAACTCAATTGAGAATACTACCAGCAGAGTAGAACACTTAGAAGATAGAACATCAGACAATGAAGACAAAGTATTTCAACTTGAAAAGAACATAGACAGCTCAGCAAGACTGTTAAGAAACCATGAGCAGAACATCCAAGAAATATGGGATAACATTAAAAGACCAAACTTAAGAGTCATTGGGATACAGGAAGGCACAGAGCTCCAAACCAAAGGAATGAGCAATCTATTCAATGAAATAATTCGAGAAAACTTCCCAGACTTGAAGAACGAGACAGAATCCCAAATCCTAGAAGCCTACAGGACGCCGAATGTGCATAATCATAAGAGATCCACACCTAGACACATTATAATGAAGATGCCCAACATACAGAATAAGGAGAGAATTTTAAAAGCTACAAGAGAAAGGAAGCAGATTACATTTAGGGGTAAACCAATCAGGATAACAGCTGATCTCTCAACACAGACTTTGAAAGCTAGAAGATCCTGGAATAACATATTTCAAACACTGAAAGAAAATGGGTTCCAACCAAGAATTGTGTATCCAGCAAAATTAAGCTTCAAGATGGAAGATGAAATTAAAACCTTCCACGATAAACAAAAGTTAAAAGAATTTGCAGCTAGAAAACCATCTCTCAAAAAAATCCTCAGCAAAACATTACAGGAAGAGGAAATGGAAAATAACAATGAAAACCAACAGTGGGAGGTAGGACAGTAAAGGGGGGAAAATAATCAAAGAGGAAAACAAACCATATTCAGTAACATAAATAAACAAATATGGCTGGAAGTGCCGCAGTCTGGCTGGGCACAATTCAGGAGCCACTTGTCAAAAGAAACTAACTTTATTTTTAGAACTACAAACGCCAAACAAAACAGCTCCTCAGGAAAAAACCCTCAGAGCCCAACTGCCACCACCGGCTTCCCACAAGCCTCTCACCCCCACACAACCCTCACCACCTCCCACAATCCTCCTGTTCTTGAGGCTGATTGGCTGGGTCGCGTGGGCGGAGCCAAAGAAGTCCCCCAATGAGCAGCTCCGTGGAGGAGCCAATCAGCTAGATGTTGCTGGGGCTGCTGTGAGCCAATCATCAGCTGGCAATCTGAAGGGCAGGGAACAGCCCAATGAACATCACCGCAGAGGAGCCAATCAGCTAGATGTTGCTGGGGCTGCTGTGAGCCAATCATCAGCCAGCAGCTGGAAGTTTGCTGGCAGCTGGAAGTTTGCTGGGGCCCCTTTGGCTGTGGCTCTCAACAGAAAGGATAACCCATATCTCAATAATAACCCTAAATGTTAATGGCTTAAACTCACCAATTAAGAGACACAGGCTAGTAGAATGGATCACAAAACATGACCCAACAATATGCTGCCTACAGGAGATGCATTTGATAGGAAAAGACATACATAGACTGAAGGTGAAAGGTTGGGAAAAATCATATCACTCATATAGACTTTGGAAACAAGCAGGAGTGTCCATACTCATATCAAATAAAATAGATTTCAAGCCAAAATTAATCAAAAGGGATAAAGAGGGACACTACATATTGCTCAAGGGAACCATACACCAACAAGACATAACAATCATAAATATATATGCCCCAAACAATGGTGCAGCTATGTTCATCAAACAAACTCTTCTCAAGTTCAAGAGTCTAATAGACCACCATACAATAATCATGGAAGACTTCAACACACCTCTCTCACCACTGGACAGATCTTCCAAACAAAAGTTGAATAAGGAAACTATAGAACTCAATAACACAATTAACAACCTAGACTTAATTGACATATATAGAATATACCACCCAGAATCAAGCAGTTACACTTTTTTCTCAGCAGCACATGGATCCTTCTCAAAAATAGATCATATATTATGTCACAGGGCAACTCTTAGACAATATAAAGGAGTAGAGATAGTACCATGCATCTTATCTGAGCATAATGGAATGAAACTGAAAATCAACGATAAAAGAAGGAAGGAAAAATCATGCATCACTTGGAGAATGAACAATAGGTTACTGAATGATCAATGGGTTATAGAAGACATTAAGGAGGAAATTAAAAAATTCTTAGAGATAAATGAAAACACAGACACAACATATTGGAATCTATGGGACACATTGAAAGCAGTTCTAAGAGGAAAATTCATTGCATGGAGTTCATTCCTTAAAAAAAGAAAAAACCAACAAATAAATGATCTCATACTTCATCTCAAAATCCTAGAAAAAGAAGAGCAAAATAACAGCAAAAGAAGTAGAAGGCAAGAAATAATTAAAATCAGAGCTGAAATGAATGAAATCGAAACAAAAGAAACAATTGAAAAAATTGATAAAACTAAAAGTTGGTTCTTTGAAAAAATAAATAAGATCGACAGACCCTTAGCCATGCTAATGAAGAGAAGAAGAGACAGAACTCAAATTACTAGCATACAGGATGAAAAAGGCAATATCACAACAGACACTTCAGAAATACAGAAGATAATCAGAAATTATTTTGAATCCTTATACTCCAATAAAATAGAAGATAGTGAAGGCATTGATAAATTTCTTAAGTCATATGATCTGCCCAGATTGAGACAGGAGGATATAGACAACCTAAACAGACCAATATCAATTGAGGAAATAGAAGAAACCATCAAAAGATTACCAACTAAGAAAAGCCCAGGACCTGATGGGTATACAGCAGAGTTTTACAAAACCTTTAAAGAGGAACTAATACCAATACTTTTCAAGCTATTTCAGGAAATAGAAAAAGAGGGAGAACTTCCAAATTCATTCTACGAGGCCAACATCACCCTGATTCCTAAACCAGACAAAGACACTTCAAAGAAAGAAAACTACAGACCTATATCTCTAATGAACCTAGACGCAAAAATCCTCAATAAAATTCTGGCGAATCAGATACAAAATCATATCAAAAAAATTGTACACCATGATCAAGTAGGATTCATCCCTGGGATGCAAGGCTGGTTCAATATACGGAAATCAATAAATGTTATCTACCACATCAATAGACTTAAAAATAAGAACCATATGATCATGTCGATAGATGCGGAAAAAGCATTCGACAAAGTACAGCATCCCTTTTTGTTCAAAACTCTCGAAAAAATAGGGATAACAGGAACATACCCCAACATTGTAAAAGCAATCTACGCTAAGCCCCAGGCTAGCATCATTCTGAATGGAGAAAAATTGAAGGCATTCCCTCTAAAATCTGGAACAAGACAGGGATGCCCTCTCTCACCACTTCTGTTCAACATAGTTCTCGAAACACTGGCCAGAGCAATTAGACGAAAGAAATTAAAGGCATAAAAATAGGAAAAGAAGAACTTAAATTATCACTATTTGCAGATGACATGATTCTATACCTAGCAGACCCAAAAGGGTCTACAAAGAAACTATTAGAGCTAATAAATGAATTCAGCAAAGTGGCAGGATATAAAATCAACACGCATAAATCAAAGGCATTCCTGTATATCAGCGACAAACCCTCTGAAATGGAAATGAGGACAACCACTCCATTCACAATATCCTCAAAAATAATAAAATACTTGGGAAGCAACCTAACAAAAGAGGTAAAAGACTTATACAATGAAAACTACAGAACCCTAAAGAGAGAAGTAGAAGAAGATCTTAGAAGATGGAAAAATATACCCTGTTCATGGATAGGCAGAACTAACATCATCAAAATGGCTATATTACCAAAAGTTCTCTATAGGTTTAATGCAATGCCAATCAAAATCCCAATGGCATTTCTTGTAGAAATAGAGAAAGCAATCATGAAATTCATATGGAAAAATAAAAGACCCAGAATAGCAAAATCAATGCTAAGCAGGAAGTGTGAATCAGGCGGTATAGCGATACCAGACTTCAAACTATACTACAGAGCAATAGTAACAAAAACAGCATGGTATTGGTACCAAAACAGGCGGGTGGACCAATGGTACAGAATAGAGGACACAGAAACCAACCCACAAAACTACAACTTTCTTATATTTGATAAAGGGGCTAAAAGCATGCAATGGAGGAAGGATAACATCTTCAACAAATGGTGCTGGGAAAACTGGAAATCCATATGCAACAAAATGAAACTGAATCCCTTTCTCTCGCCATGCACAAAAGTTAACTCAAAATGGATCAAGGAGCTTGATATCAAACCGGAGACAAAGCATCTGATAGAAAAAAAAGTTGGCTACGACCTACATACTGTGGGGTCGGGCTCCAAATTCCTCAATAGGACACCCATAGCCCAAGAATTAATATCTAGAATCAACAAATTGGACTTGCTCAAACTAAAAAGTTTTTTCTCAGCAAAAGAAACAATAAGAGAGGTAAATAGGGAGCCTACATCATGGGAACAAATCTTTACTCCTCACACTTCAGATAGAGCCCTAATATCCAGAGTATATAAAGAACTCAAAAAATTAGACAGTAAGATAACAAATAACCCAATCAACAAATGGGCCAAGGACCTAAACAGACACTTCTCAGAGGAGGACATACAATCAATCAACAAGTACATGAAAAAATGCTCACCATCTCTAGCAGTCAGAGAAATGCAAATCAAAACCACCCTAAGATATCATCTCACTCCAGTAAGATTGGCAGCCATTATGAAGTCAAACAACAACAAGTGCTGGCGAGGATGTGGGGAAAAGGGTACACTTGTACATTGTTGGTGGGACTGCAAATTGGTGCAACCAATTTGGAAAGCAGTATGGAGATTTCTTGGAAAGCTGGGAATGGAACCACCATTTGATCCAGCTATTCCCCTTCTGGGTCTATTCCCTAAAGACCTAAAAACAGCATGCTACAGGGACACTGCTACATCGATGTTCATAGCAGTACAATTCACAATAGCAAGACTGTGGAAGCAACCTAGATGCCCTTCAATAGACGATTGGATAAAAAAAAATGTGGCATTTATACACAATGGAGTATTACTCTGCATTAAAAAATGACAAAATTATAGAATTTGGAGGGAAATGGATGGCATTAGAGCAGATTATGCTAAGTGAAGCTAGCCAATCCCTAAAAAACAAATGCCAAATGTCTTCTTTGATATAAGGAGAGTAACTAAGAACAGAGTAGGGAAGAAGAGCATGAGAAGATGACTAACATTAAACAGGGATGAGAGGTGGGAGGGACAGGGAGAGAGAAGGGAAATTGCTTGGAAATGGAAGGAGACCCTTAGGGTTATACAAAATTACATACAAGAGGAAGTGAGGGGAAAGGGAAAAATAATACAAGGGGGAGAAATGAATTACAGTAGAGGGGGTAGAGAGAGAAGAGGGGAGGGGAGGGGAGGGGAGGGGGGATAGTAGAGGATAGGAAAGGCAGCAGAATACAACAGACATGAGTATGTCAATATGTAAATCAGTGGAAGTGTAACTGATCTGACTCTGCAATCTGTATACGGGGTAAAAATGGGAGTTCATAACCCACTTGAATCAAAGTGTGAAATATGATATGTCAAGAACTATGTAATGTTTTGAACAACCAATAAAAAAATAAAGAAAGAAAATGAAAAAAAATTACTATGATTCTTTAAAGGCTTTTAATTTTTTTAAAAAATTGTGGGCTGTAATCCATTCTTGAGTCATGAAATCAATCAAATGACAAGCTGTAAGGGGATATAATAGAAAATAACAAGACTGCACTGGCATCACTCTTGGAAGTATTATTCCATGGAAATTGTGTTTGTTATATACACATCCACATGTATCTGATTGAGGTCTAAACTCTGTCTCTTGCTACAGATTGCAGACAGCAGAATCTAAAAGCACCTCACAAAGAAGAAGACTTTCAGTGTTTGTGAAGTTAATTGGAATAATAATAATAATAATAATAAAGTTACATTTGTGGGTAAACTTTGATTCTCAATGGCTTAGCCCCTAAAAGTGCCCCACTGTTCTTAGATCCCAGAAGCCCGAGGCAAGTGAGGCTGCTTTCCTTACCTCAAAGAAAGGCACCAACATGAGTGTGGTCTCTGGCAGTTGGGTCTGTTCTGGAGGTGTAGCATACAAGGTCACAGGATCCCTCTAGCATGCCGGGGTCTTTTCCAAGTCACTGGCAATATCAGAAAGAGGAGCCACCCTTTCAAAATACGTGGTTATGGTTCAGATCTGGAACGTTCTCCACCTTTTCTCTCTTTCCCTATCTCCCTCTCCCTCCCTCCTTCCTGGCTGCTGTAAGGCATGCAGTTTTGTTCCATCACATTCTTCTGCCATGATATTCTACCTCACCTCAGACCCACAGCAATGAAGCCAGCTGACTGACCATAGACTGAAACCTCTGAGAGATGAAGTCCTTCATCTCAGGTATTTTGGTCACAGCAATGAAAAGCTGACTAACACAACAGCTCCTCCCAAGGCCTCGCAAACACTCATGTTAGGAATAGTAAGAAATACCTCCATCTCTCCAAGGGCCCACCCTCTTCCTTTCATAGTCAGGGAATCCACTATCCACTGTGTCCTCTTGTCCCAGTCCAGGCTCTGCCTGCTTCAGACCAGACATTCCATGTTAGCTGGAGAAGAGAATGGGATATGAGGCCCTTTAAAAAGAAAATACAACAGGGTGAATAAGAAAGGAAACAAAATTTACAGTGAGCAAGCCATTAGACATTGGTGTGATATCTGCAGTGCCGTTTCTCACACCTTAACGTAGGAGGGAATCACGTGGGCTTCTTGTCAGGTGTAGACAGTCTCAGTAGGTCTGGGTGGGAACTGACATTCTACAGGTCTCACAGCTGATGATTTTGCTGTTGGTTCACAGAACACACTTTGAGTAGCAAGGTGTCTGTCTATACAGTCTGTCTATACAGACTGAAGGCTTAAAAATATTTGCCAAATTGAGCCATGCTTGTAATTCCAGCAGCTCCAGAGGCTGAGGTAGAAAGAGCTGTCTGAGCAAAAGTGAGGCACTAAGCAACTCAGTGAGACCCTGAATAAAATATAAAATAGGGCTGGGGATGTGACTCAGAGGCTGAGTGCTCCCAAATTCAATCCCTGGTACCAAAACAAAAAACAACAACAAAAAAAACCAAAATTGCCAAATTGAATTCAGTTCAGTTCCAGTGGAGGTGAACTGTTTTTGGCCAGGACTTATCAATAAGAACAGATGGATAAAGTAATGTACCAGTGGTTCACAACCTTGGCTGCACAGAAAATTCATTCAGGGAAACTGTACAGTTCCAAAGCTTGGCCTTTACCTTCCCAGATGTTAAGCTAGCCAGTCTTGGGTACAGCTGGGGCAATCAGAATTTTTAAAAGCTCTGCAAGGGATCCAGATTGGAAAACCACCAAGCTCAATAAAACTGTGTCATTGTTTGCTGCATGCAAGACATTGTGCACTGGGAGAGACACTGGAAGTACAAGTTTATTTTAATTGTTTTCTCAAAATAGATTCTCATTTCCCTTCTGAGTTCTTCTTGAACTCTTTGGTCTTTTGAGGAATGTGTTGTTTAATTTCCAATGAATTGTAAATGTCCTTCTGTTGTTGATTTTTAAATTTTAATTGCATTGTGGTCAGAAAACATATTTTGTAAGCCTTCAATTCTTTTTTTTAACATTTATTTTTTAGAAGTTGTTGGACCCAATACCTTTATTTTATTTATTTATTTTTATGTGGTGCTGAGGATTGAACATAGGACCTCGCATGTGCTAGGTGAGCGCTCTACCACTGAGCCACAATCCCAGCCCACCTTCAATTCTTTTTATTGAGACTTTTTAAAAGGAGCTATCATAGTCTCTCCTGCATGATATTTCACATGTGACTGAGCATTTTGTCTATTCTGCTCCTGTTTGGGGGAGTGTTCGTTCCATAGGTATGTTAAGTCCCGTTGGTTTAAAGCATTGTTCAAATTTTTTAATTTCCTTGATGATCTTCTGGCTTGTTGCTTTATCCATTATTTAAAGTGGAATACTGAAATCTTCAATTATAAATATTACATCTTCCACTTCTTGTTTCAATTCTATCAGATTTTCTACATGTATTTTTGGGACTTATTTTGGATGCATATAGTTTATAATTATTGTTTTCCTAATCAATTATTATTGTTATTACTAAACATTGTCTTTGTCTTTAGCAATCTTTTTAAAAGTCTGTTTTTTTCTGATATTAGTATAATCCTCAGCACTCTATTGGTTATGGTTTACATGATTTCATAACTTTACTTCAAGCCTGTTTATACTTTTGAATTTAAAGTTTATCTCTGCAGACAGCATGTAGTTGGATCTATTTTTTAAAAGTACATTTTTCGGGGCTGGTGTTGTAGCTCAGCAGTAGAGCACTTGCCTAGCATGTGTAATGCCCTGGGTTCGATCCTCAGCACCACATAAAAAGTAAATAAACAAAATAAAGGTGTTGTGTCCATCTACAATTAAAACACTTGATTAAAAAGTACATTTTGTCAATCTCTGCTTTTGATCCCATTATTAAATGCATTTATATTTAATATAGCTTATGATAAGGTAGGATTTATTTATGTTTGTCATTGTATTATTTATTTTCTATGTATCATATATCCTTTTTGTTCCTCTATTTGTCTATTACTTTCTTCTTTTGTAGAAAAAGAAGTAGCGCACAATATATACTATATACAATGATGTTTTAGTCAGTTTTTCACTGCAGTGACCAAAAGATATGACAAGAACATTCTAGAAGAGGAAAGTTTATTTTGTGGCTCACGACTTCAGAGGTCTTAGTCTGTAGAAGGCCAATTCCATTCCTCAGGGCCTGAAGTAAGGCAGAACATCATGGCAGAAGAATGTGGAGGAGGAAAGCTGCTCAGGTCATGCTCAGGAACAAGAGAGAGAGAGAGAGAGAGAGAGAGAGAGAGAGAGAGAGAGAGAGGTGGAAAGAGAGGGAGAGGAAAAGGGAGAGGAAGAGGGATCTATGCCCCCAGGGATCTACCTCTTTTGCCACAATCTACCTGCCCACAGCTACCACCCAGTTAATCCCTATTACAAGATTAAAGCATTGATTAGGTTAAGATTCTCACAACCCAAACATTTCACCTCAAAACTTTCTTGCATTGTCTCACACATGACCTTTTGAGGGACATTCCCTATTTAAACCATAACATGATTTCCATTAATTTTTTGAATGTATCCGTAATAGCTGATTTAAAATCTTTGTCTAGTAAGTCTAACATTTGTGCTTTTCAGGAATGGTCTATCAACTACCTTAATTAAGCCTGTGTCCTTTCCTGTATATGTGCCTTATAACTTATTTATTTTTATTTTAAAAAACAGACATTTTAAATATTATGCTGTGGTAACTCTGAAAATCATATTTATTCTTCTTTCCCAGGGTGTGGTGTTACTGTTTGTTCTTGTTGTTTTTTGCTTGTTTAGTGACTCCCTTGAGCTAATTCTGTGAAATCTATATTCTTTATCATCTGTACCCACTGATATGTCACTGTAGTCATTTGTAGTCTTTGCACCGTCAGATCAATGGTTCACAAATGATCAGGCAAACACTTCCTCAAATGCTGGAATCAAAGATTTCCTCTTCCTGTGTTTAAATGGGGGCTCTGTGTGCATTCCTTCAATTGTCAGGCAGGCAATTTACAGCTTTTCCTTAGCCTTTGTATATTGCTTGTTCAAAGTCTAATGAAACCATATGTACATATAAACATCATGTTTCAGTGCTGAAGAGGAACTCTCTTGTAGGATGGTCCTTATAAGGTCCTTGATTAGCATCTGGATGGCCATCTTAAGTGACAGCCGCCATATTAAGGAAAAAGTTTTGCTTTCCAGCCCAAGGGCCTTTCTGAGAAAGGCTCACCACTCCCTCATACCAACCCAAGCCTTAACCGCCCGCATTAGGACATGCCTGGCTCTGATTCCTGAGCCTGCCCTATAAAAATCCCAGAATCCAAGCCTGTTTTGCCTCTCTCTCCTGTAGAGAGATGGCCTTTGTCAGCTCTGACAAATGAACTCTCGTGTGTGTCTCTGCCTGGTCTGTCTGTCATTTCTCGTTTACCCGTGTCTCATTCCTCGCTTTCCCTTCAGTCCTAGTCCTGCAGATCACACTGCTCAGCTCTTAGTTATTGTATATAGATCACCTAAATCAGCTTACCCATGGTGTGTGTGAGTGTACCCGTGGTCCGTATGCTCATCAGTTCTCCTCGAAAGTATTGCCCCAATCTGCATTAAAATACAGATTGCCCCACTTTCAGAGATTCTGATTCAACAGCTCTGGGGTGGGGTCTGGAACTTTGTATTTCCAGCAAACTCCTAGAGAATACTAAGGACTGGTTGGGCACCCATGCTGAGAACTTTTGAAGGACTGAGATACTGTGCCACTAGCACACTGCTCATTATCCATCTTGTTAATGCACTTACTAACATACTTAGCTCCCTTTCCTTTGATAAGTTCATTCTACAGTGGAATTGTTACACCAGAAACACAACTGATCTTTTAAGGTTATCCGGAATTACACAACAATCCAGTGACAAATATTATTGGAAGACTGATTTTCATTCAGTTTGTTACTGTGCTAAGTGAATGAATGTTGACATTAGACTGATTTCTATTTTTAAATGTGAATTTAAATTAGGTTCTTTCTTCTTTTTAAAGTTTCTGAATTTAAAACTCTCTTAACTGAATTATAAATAGCCTGGCCATAAAATGCCTCAACTGGAGTACTTTTGAGAGTGAAAAAGAGCATTTCCAGTAAAATTATTACTGGAAAAAAAGATGCAAACTGGGGCTGGCCCAGGAAAACTAGGTATATTGGTCACACTAATTTTACAAAATAAGATATGAAAAAAAATTATTTCTACCAGCTCGTTAGATTTTCTTGGCTTTAATTTTGTACTAGGGTCAAAGTTCTGTCAGTATTTCCTTCTGTTTATTAGAATAACAAAAGGTAAGTATTTTGTTAGTGGGTTATATTTCAGAAGAGAAATAAAATAAAACATTGAAAAAGAAAGATTCAAAGTTAGTTATTTATTTATTTATTTTTGTTGCAGAGTATCATATGCATTTGGATTTTGGTTGCATGAGGAGGATCAGACCTAAATCTAAATGAGTTCAGAGAATTCTTGTTTAATTTCTAACAGAGTAATATCTTTCATTTTTGAGGCAAATTATAAATGCTTACTTATTTTTATACCTGAGATGTGAACACTGACTGCAAAGCATTTTGGTTTATTGAATTAAAATGGGGTTGGGGTTGTGGATCAGTGGTAGAGTGCTTGCCCAGCATGGGTGAGGCACTGGATTTGAATCTCATGCACCACATATAAAATAAATAACTTTTATAAAGGTCCATTAACTAAAATAAAATTTTAAAAATAGTTTTAATTTAACAGTTTTTAAGGAGAAAGATTTTTTCCCCCTGATAAAATGTAATGACTCAGGTAATCAGGGGAGGGAAAACAAAACAAAAATGTAAAGACTCCAGGAGAAATTAACTGTTTATGTTCAGTCCAGTATTTACCTTGCTCAAACAGAAATGTTAAGATTTAAAGTCGTATCAAAGTGAACCATTTCTTCCCAAACTTTTTACAACTTGTTTTCCTATGGAAAAAAGAATTTCGTGGGAGAAGTAACTGATATCATTTGGGGGGTCTATAAATGCACATAGATGCACATATGCCAGACAGGTCCGGAAGGACACACACTCAAATATCAGCAACCTCTTCTTTTTGCAAATCTGTATTTTCCAAGAACTGTGATTTTTATTTTATTTATTTTTTGCACGTTTCTGATTGGACCGTTCACGTTGCTAACCGTCTCAGAGGGAGCCACTACATCTTCACCTCGGGAGCGCGCTAATCGCCTGAGCACGTAGCCGGGTCGCGGCTCCTCTCAGGAACCTACTCCTCGGCGACGTGTCAGGCCTCAAAAGCCTCAGTGTCGCTGAGGGTAAAAACACCATCTCTGGGTCCGGAAGTTGAAGAACTCCTCGCAGGCGACGCGGGTACGGAGGAGGGTGAGATCTGTGAAGCCTGGAGCAGCCGGGGGCGGGGCTTTGGCTGACTGAGGCTTGCGGTGCGCCTGCGCGGCCGGGGGCGGGGCCGGGGCGGGGCCGCACTCGGCGTCCGGAGCTACGGTGGTGCCGGCGCCGGCGGCGGGCTCGGGCTGCGCGCGGGCAGCAGGTTCGCGGCCGGGGCGGGCGCCGCGGACGGGGGCAGGGGGATACGCACCTGAGGTGGGGCACGAAACCTGCCACTTCAGTCAGGCGGTGCCGCTACTGCTGCAGCGGGGCCCGGGCGCGCGCCCGGTTGACGGAGAACCGGGCATAGCTGGGCGGCGGGCGCCGCGGGCCGGGGCACGCCAGGTAGGTGAGCCGGGCGGGACCCGGGGCGACGCGGCGTCTGCGAGGCCGAGGCCGGGGCTGGGCAACGGGCGCGGGGTCCAGTCCCGGTACCTGGACAGCCGGACCCGGACGGCGCCCGCGGTTGTCATGGAAATCGCACAGCCTAGCGGTTCGCCAGCGGTGGCGTCTTTTGAGAACAATCCGAGCAGGGGCGACCCTGGCTCCGGAGGAGGCACGGCGCCCCGGGCCGGGGGCGGCTGGGAGCTTCGGGGTGCAGGATGCGGCGCCCCGTGCCGGTGTCGCGGCGCCTGCCTCGTTCGTCTTGGGGCCGGATCCAGTGGACTCCCCACGCTGAAGGCCTCGCTGTGTTTCGGGTGTAAACATTACCGGGTAAAAATAAACATCCATCTCAGGGTGGGAAATTGGGTCTCCATCCTTGCAACTCCTCTTCCCTTTTCTGCAGACTTGCAGTCCTCGACATCTCGAATCTTTGCTTTTCATATTTTTTGCCTTTCTGGCTTTGCTAGTCAGTTAATTGAGGCCTGAGAGATTTGCAGGAATTTGTGGCTGTCTTTTGAAAAGCCAGTCTTGAATGTGTAGGCCCTAGAAAACTGAGACACTCACATTGTCAAAGGTAAATTTATATCTTTGTGGGCAAAGGACGGGAGCATCGATAGGCTCGGCTTCCCTGCCCCTTGTTGCCTGCCCTCTGACATTACATAATGATGGGTTCCTCCTGCCCCAGTTGACAGCTCATGAACATATTCCTCTGGGTAAGAAGGAAGTATAGGCGGTTGTAAAGCTCCTCATCTTGTCTTTTGCTTTGCCTCTGAATGTGTTTTGTGTTGGGAGGCTGGGGAGGGATAGAATGTGATTTGTCACCTGCCCATTAGGACGTCTAAAACAAGGGAATGGGGGGCGGTGTGGCAGTTAGGATGTTGCAGTGAAATTATGCTTGGTTCATCCCCTGTTCAAGTGGATTGTGTGGACTGCGGGGACACAAGTGGGGGATGGGGACAGAGCAGGTGATCTGGGTGTGAATTCTGGTTCTGCTACTAGCTAACTCTGTATCTTGGTGTTCTCGTTTCTAAAAGGTGAAAACAGAATCTCTGAGTTTGTTTTTAAACCTTGATTCTTTTGGTATTGGTCAATGCACATAGATTAGTTGTTGGTTGTCCTAGAATTAATCCTAATTTTTCTTTGGTGGCAAACAGCCTTTTTTTTTTTTTTTTTTTAACAGGGAGTTTGTCTTTGGATATAGGTTAGGGCTTTGGTTTTTTTTTTTTTTTCCCTGAAATATTTACTCCTAGAAGATTCAATTCATTGATTTCTTTAAGGAAAGTGAAAAATAGTGCCCACATGGGGAGGTCAGTATGGCGATTCTGTGGGAGTATTGGTGTCGGAGGAGACCATGAATGATGCTGTTCTCAGGGTGGTGTTGCATGTGAACAGAGCCTCCCAAGGCCTTGTTCCCTGTAGTGTCTTGTAAGTATGTTCTGTAGCAGCGAGCCAAAGTTATTGGGAGGGTCTGACTCAAAGACAGAGCTTAGAGGAATGGATGCTGGACAGATTCAAAGAGAAAGGAGGGCAGTGTTTCTGCTGAGCTCTGCAATATGTTGTACTTACCTTCCTACTTTACCTTTCTAGCTCCTTTTCATTTGGTATCTTCCATCTCAGGGTATGTATTTGCTCAGGTTAAACTCTGTCCCCATGTAGACTCAGTGTGCAGTGCTGATGTCTTAGATTATAGTTAACACTATTGTTTTGGAAACTGGCTATTTTGTAGTATTGCTGGTAAATAAATATTGGAGTTTAAAAAAAAAAGTCACTTTAAGGAAATGGTGAAATAAATTATACCCATGAGAGCTTTTTTGTAAGCAATAGGACACCAGAGAATTGGGATGTATATGATAGAGAACTATGGACCCCATGAGTCCTTTAAGCCAGCTGCCTACCTGGGAGCCTTCTTAGAGTAGACTTCTACCAGCTAACCCCCATTCCTACCCCTTGGCTTAGCATCTGAAGAATTCTACCAAGTATGTTTTATCCTGTTTGCTTTTTAATGAAAAACTCCTTTTTAACTTACATATTCCAGAAAAGTCCCCATCTTCAACTACTCATAGTATCAGGAAGCTTTGACTTTCAGAGGAAAAAAAAATAGCACAGATCTGTGGTGAAGAAGGCTTGATTATGTTGGTGCTTCTTTTGTAGAACATGATTAATGAGCTGGTCTTTAAAGATCTTTAAAAACAACTTTTTTTTTTCATTGTGCAGAGCATGTTTTGGAGAGAGAAGTATTAACCCCTATGCAAGCTTACTTCATTATTTTCTGATTTTTTGTGCTTTTAAGGAAGATGTCACCATGAACCTAATCCCCAGGAAATCCCCTATATTTCTATGCATATACACACCTTGCTCTCTTAAATTATTTTTTGAATTTTGATGATTGCACACTCAGAAAAGTTGCAAGAATAATGAGAATTCTTAGGTACCCTTCATCCAGATGCTCCTAATGTTGGCATTTTGCTGTGTCTTTTGTCTTTCTCTCATATTCATGGATTTCTTTTTGAATTTTTTTTTATAACTTTATTTTACTTATTTATTTTTTATGTGGTGCTGAGGATCAAGCCCAGTGCCTCACCTTGCTAGCAAGCACTCTACCACTGAACTACAGCCCTAGCCCCCATGGATGACTTTTTTACAAACTGTTTAATAGTAAGTTGCAGACCTAATGCCCTTTTACCTCTAAATACTTTACTGTGTATTTCCTGAAAACAAGGACATTCTCTTACATTACAGCAGTGAAATTATTAAAAATCACATTGATAGAATGCAATTATTTAATATACAGGTCTTATTGAGATGTTACCAGTTGCCCCCCAAAATGTCCTTTATAGCAAAAGAGAATCCTATCTCATTTATTGCATTAAATTATTTTGTCTCTATCACTCATTTAGTCTGAAGAAGTTCCTGAGTCTGTATTTCATATCGTTGACATATTTGGAGACTACTGACTGTTATCTAGATAATGCTGCTCAATTTGGATTTCCTGTGGTTTTCTCATGATTAGATTCAGGTTATGCAGTTCTGGCAGGAACAGCGCAGGCTTGATGCTGCTGTCTTGTTAGCGTGTCCGGTTAGGATAATGCTGTCCATGATCCCATTCACTGGCCTTGTTAACTCTGATCATTTGACTCAGATGGTGTCTGCCTCATTGAAAACTTTTCATTTTCCTGTTGTAATCAATATGTATCTCATAGGGAGAGAATTTGAGACTATGTTAGAATACTGTTACTCATATTTTTACCCACTAGTTTTAGAACCCATTGATGCTTCTTGTTTGAATCAGTTTTGTTGACAGATGGTGATTTTCTAACTCCATATTTTCTTCTACATTTATTAGTTGGAATTGTACTGAATAGAACTTTTCTATCTTATTTAGTTCTTGATTTGCATCCCTGGATTTAAGAATTCTTGCTTTATTCAATGGATTATAGACTGTTATTCCCATTACTCATTTGTTGCTCTAATTGTCTCAGATTTGGCCAAGGGGAGCCCTTTCAGCTGGATTATATGTCCTTTTGAAATGTCCCTATGGTTCTTTGAGGTTTTCTTTTCTTTCTGGCACAAAATCAAGACTTTAGCTTATGTTTTCCTTGCCCTAGCCATTTCTCCTAAGAGCCTTAGTTCCTTTTAATAGAGTGGTGTAAAAACCCAGGTGTATCAGGCATTAGGTGTGCTCATTGCTGCTGAAGTGCCATTGCTTCTGGATCCTGTCAGTAGACAAACACTTTAATTGTAAACAAGTGTAGTCACATTACACAAAATTTTCTGTGATTTGCTTTTCAAATTTAATGCTCTGTTCCTAATATCTGTGTATGAGAAGTTTGTCATCCTTTGTGTTGTGGGGAGTAGAGATACATTCTAGAGTATCGTGTGTGCAGTTTATTTAATCATCTCTTATTTAATCATCTCTTATTACTGAACATTTAAGATTGCTTCCAAATTTCTGCTATAAAATCAGTGAGGAATCCTTGAAACGTATCAGTGTTAATGCTCAAAAATATTTCAATCTTCTAGATCCCTAGAAGTATAATTTCTGGGACAGAGTGTAATTTTAAATTGATATTTTTGTCAAATTGCACCCCCCACCCGCCGACTTTATCAGATTGTACTTATTCCATTAGTGAGTGAAACTGTTTCCCTTTGACTGGGCTAGATATATTTGCCAGTTAATTTTGTTAACTGTTAATTTTGCCAGTCTAATGGGCAAAGAAGACATTATTGTTTTAATTTTATTTCCCAAATTGCCAAAAATATTGAAGGCCTTTTCATGCTAATTTATAGTTCAGCTTCTGTGAATTACCTGTTCACATCCTTTGCCTATTTTTTTTTCTCACTAGGTTGTTCTTACTGGATTGTGGAAGTTACTGTAATTTTGGACTTTATTCTTGGCAACCTTAAAAGGCTCCTTTAAGCGTGATACATTTTTTTAACCTAAAGGAGAAGAGACTATTGTTTTCTGAGTAGCCCCTGAATGCATGGCTCAGGTTAGGTCCTCCCAGGGCCTGTCAAGAGGCAAGCTGTGGGTCATAAAGTAAGCCCAGGTGAGGGGTGGCTGGGGCACCTACCTGAGGTTAGTTGAAAGAGGCTGGTCTGGGATTCAAGTGCTCAGTGTCTGGAGCTAGTGCCATTTTCATTAAATCACATAACTTCCTTCATTGGATTTTAAAAATAAATGTTTCACTTTATTTATCAATGGAAGGATGCAGATTAATTATCAATATCAACAATTTCTATTTTCAGTACTTTGCTTTATGAATCAGGAGCTTCTTTACTCAGGCCTGGGTAGTGAGCAGACATCTTTCAGAAACTGAATTTATTCCTAGAACGTTTGTGGACTCCTAAGTTGAATTTTTTTCAAGTATCTCTGTGACTTTGGGCAGGTAGCTAAATCTTTCTGTGCCCATTTTCTCACCTGCAAAAATTGGGTGGATAGTGGTAGCAGTCCTGTTATAATACGAAATGAGCTAATACACATTGTGTACTTGGAGTGGTGCCTGACGCTGATAACTGCAGTAACGAAGCCTTTATGATGAGTTCAGATCTAGAGGGGGCGGGGGTCAGCGTTAAATTTAGGATTAGATCAGCTTTTCTTTATAGGTTCAATCTCTTAACTGTACCTTTTGTAATAACCTGACTGGGGATTGGAAAGCCAGGGGACCTGGGGTCTGTGCCCTTCTCTCCTCTTTCTGGTCTGCACCCACCTTCTTCATGCCCTGTCTTGGCTGCAGCCCTGTGTCCCCCAGCCAACCCCTCTGCTCCCCTCTCTCCTAACTGTTTCCCCACAGCTCTAACTGGGTTGGTGTGAGACTGCAGGCCTTTTAATAATGGAGGCTGTTCTGTGAGGTCAACCTGGTGAGGGCCTCAAAAGCAGGAAGGCAAATAAATATGAATGTGGGTGATTTCAGGGACTCATACTATCATCTCATGATAAAGGTGAGGTGTCCTTTATTTATTTTCTGGAATAGGGTCAGAAAAACAGAGGGGTGCCCTCAACTACCACAAGGAGGCATGGGACTCTAGAGGAAGAAAACATTCACTCCTCCCAGCCCAGGAACCTTCCCAGAACCCTTTCCCTCACATTGTGACTTGCCTGACCTCAGGTTCCTATAGGGCTCGTCTTGTTGTAATTTACTAGATAGGATTCTGAGATCTTCTGAAAAATTCCTTGCCCCTTTTTGCTCCCCATTCCTTGCCAAAGCCTTCCTGCAGCTGCACGGGCTGCTCTGATGGAAGCTGTCTGATCGCTGGAGTCCTACTGTATTAGCAGATTTACAGTTTCATCAACAACCTGGATTCCTCTCTCGCCAGCCATCACTGCTGGTTTCATTATAGGGCTAGTCTCCTAATGATTACAAAATAGTTAAGGTCAGTGGGACTATTTCTCGATTCCTTCCAGCAGCAGCAGGGAAGGAGACAAACCAGTGGGGTCACCAGCCAACCCTTGCCCTGTGTACATCAGTCTTTCTCTCTGATTCATAGGAGCAGAGGATCCCGTGCCTTTCCAGACCAGTAGCATGAGGCTTTGAGAGTGCTGCGGATTGATTGGTTGGCAGAGACCAGCAGAATCAGAAAAGTTGCAAGTTCTCATCATTAGTCATCTCTCATTAATAATGAGAACTTGTTAGAATGCAGTGTCCCAGACCCAACCTTCTGAATCAGAGACTGAGGGGTGGACCCAGAAATCTGTTGCAGGGTCAATGGATTCTGATGCACCCTTATTTTAATCAAGACTACTCCCACTCTACAGCTGGAAATGGGGTTGGCCTTTCCTGAAGCCAGAATAGGAAGAAGGAAGAGTGGATGTTGAGCAGTTAGCTCATAGGGTGAACTGGAAAGTGTTTAAGGACCCAGGGGTAGCTTTGCTTTCCTTGATCTCCCCTGCTCTATGCCCCAGCTCATCTACCCAGCTGTTTATTGGCCCCCATGTCTGCGGGCCTCTGTAGCTTCTCTGCATGTGGTTCTCCCCCTCCCAGTGGGACTCAAAGGAAGCAGCATGAATACACCCAGCCCTGGGTTCTGTGTCTGGCCCAGCAGGCATGGTTTCTTCCAGACTGGCCCTTCTAAGCTGTTAACTGTTAATTTTGACTCAGTTTCCCAAGGCATTCGCAGAGTATGTTCAGATGTGTAGGGTTCCTGTCCCCTCTTATTCCTTGTTCATTTGGGAAAAATAGAGAGCAATCTAGTTAACAGCAACTTGAGAAATATTTAGGGAGTTGGTCTGGACACAGTCCAGGTGACTATTTTCAGCAGTGGTTGATGATACTGTCTGATTTTGCATACGTGTCCTCCTTTGTGCCCTTTTCCCCCCTACTTTATGTTTGGGTGAAATAAAGTAGCTACCACCATGGTGAAATTAGGAGATCAAAATGGTCCCACATTTTTCCTGAAACTAATGAATTGAGGTATTTCTAGATCTTCTTGACTTTCCAAAGTTTAAGAATTCATCTCAGTACATAAAAGCCATGTTGAGGAGCAGTCTTGCACTGAGATCTCTACCTTTACACTGATGATGAGGAAGAGGCACACTGGAGGAGGAGTCTGGCTGGAGAAGGGTCCACAGTATTTTTCAATGGGCAAGTGGTTCACAAAAGCAATTTGAGGGCGTGACCAACATTTAAAAGGGCTTTTTTTTTTTTTTTTTTTTTTTTTTTTTGGGAAAACCAAAATAGCAAATATCCAGATCCATTTTCTATAGGAAGGGCAAGCACTTTATTTTTATGTAAAACATTTATTTGCATAGGGTGTATTTTGGGTGATTTCTCTTAGGTTCCTTTGTCTTAGCAATGACAGAACAGCTCTCAAGTCACCTTGGCTGGCTCAGAATTGGGCAGGGGACACATTATTTGATGCAGGCATCAGTCTGGTTGCTATCACAAAGCAAAGGCAGTAGTGTCTTTGGCATATCTGTTTGGTTTTGTTGGGAAGGGGAAAGTTGGATTATAAAAGAAAGAAAAGGTGCTGGATGTGAGTCCTAGTTAGCTTTCATCTATGAAATGGGGAAAGGAAAGTGCCTGGCTCCCAGGGCGAGAGGGTAGAGGTCAGCTAGAGAGATCTGTGAACTGTGGAATGGACCAGTGCAGGTGGGAGCTTATGTCCTCCCACTCAGTTTTATAGTCTTGCTGATTCTGTTTCCCTGACAGTGCCCTGATTTTAAGTTGCTCAGCCGGCTGGAGTGCTTACCATCTCTGACTGCTGCTTAGAGCACCTCTAGGAGAAATAAACATTGCAGAAGAAGGAGGTGCTGAGACAGGGACAGCTGGCACAGGATGTGGATGGGGGTGGGAGGAATCTGGACCAGCTTTCTGTCAGGTGGTCACTGATACAACTGGCTTCCACTGGCACTTTTTGTTGTTGTGTTGTTTTTAATGTGTAAAAACTTGGGATTGTGTGTGAAGGAATGTTGAGTACTGCACATTTCTTATTCGTTGCTTTGACTGTTCTACATATACCGATGTCAAATGAAATGATCACATTGCCTGACTGGGTGATAATCAAATAGCAATGAACTGGAGCGATTGATGGAGCCCAGTCAGGAGGGAGCTAGGTCTAAGAGATGTCCAGATTTCCAAGAATCTTCATAACATTGTTACTCCCATGGTTTGGAAGAGGAGAGGAAGGTGGGCCAAGGATTGGGTTTGGGGGAAGCAAACTGGTAGATTGTGCCCACCTTAGGTGGGAGGGAAGGGCTAGTGGTCTCATTCAGGTTTTACGCCCAACTTGCCATTGACTTGGTGAAGTTGTTCTGAATTTCACTGTCGTCCATCCTTGTTTTGCAGCTAGGGTGAATCCCTCCATTTCTGCCCCCTTGGCTCCTCTCCTATGGTGATGGCAGAATTGAGGGAATGGAGGTGTGGTGGTGGCTGAGTGCTGCAAGATGCAGGCATGTGTTCTGGGTCTCGCTGGCACTGGACTGACACACCCAGTGCCTGGTTAGGGAAGTGCTGCTTCCCCAGTCTGTTGACTTGGAAACTTTGCTTCTTTCTCCTTTCACTTTCTTGCCCCATTGCAGTGATTCAGCAGTTACTTCCTAGAGTAGAAGAAATTACTTGGTGTCAGAGATGCTGGAGGACCCAGGATGTGTCAGTGGAGATCGGATCAGCCTGTAATCATGCAGACCAAGCTCTTCCTGGTCCAGGTAGAGCAGAGCAGGCAGAACTGTTCTCAGACTCCTCCAGCCTGCTCCTCACCCTCACATCCCTCCTTTGAGGCCCCGGTAGACAGTCTTCAAGTCTCCTGTAGATATAATGTTGCAGTCCAAATCCTTGTCATTTTCCCATGTATTGATGGAGACCACCTCACTACAGTGTGCTGATCCCTAATAATTTATTCACATTTATCTTCTGCTTCAGGTCTGGACTATTTCTCCTTACTGGCAGATTGACACCCCTTCCCTGACATCTCCATGTACCTCTCTTTCTCTCTGACCTGCTTTCTTCCTACTTTTGTCCTGTTGTATTTTCTTCTTATACTTTTTTTGTAATGGAGACTTAATAATTGTTTATATTCCTGGGGTAAGGTGTGACATTTCAAAACATGTGCAATGTGTAGTGATCAGAGTAATGGGCTTGTCTCTCACCTCAGCCATTTATCATTTGTTTGTGTTTGGAACATTCAGAATCTTCTCTACTAGCTGTTTTGAAATATTTAATTAATTGCCAACCATCCTTACTTATCCTATTTTGCTGTGGAACATTAGAAATGACTCATCCTATATAATTGCTCCCCTGTACCTGTTAACCATGCTCTTTCTGTGCCCCTCTCCCACTCTTCCCAGCCTCTGGGAATCACTATTCTATTCTCTAATTCTTTGAGATCAACTTTTTTGCTTCCACATATAAGCAAGAACATGCTGTGTTTGTCTTTCTGTACCTGACTTACTTTATTTAATGTAATGCCCTCAAGTCCTATGTTGTTTCAGATGATAAAATTTCATTATGAATAATATTCCATTGGTGTGTGCATACTGATTTCTCTTTATCCATTCATCGTTGATAGAGACTGAGGTTGATTTCCTATCTTCTCTTCTGAATAGTGCTGCAGTAAACTTACAAGTGCAGATGTCTCTGAGACATACTGATTTCAGTTCCTTTAACTACCAGTAGTGGGATTGCTGGATCGCATGGTAGTTCAATTTCTAGTTTACTAAGGAACCTTCACGTATTTTGCATAATGGCTGTGCTAGTGTACATTGTTACCAGTAGTGCCTGAGAGTTCTCTTTTCTCTGCACCCTTGCCAGCATTTTAAGTTTTTATTTTATTTTTTGAGGTGTGGCCATGTTGCCCTTGCTAGTCTTGAACTCCCAGGCTCAATTGATCCTCCCTCCTTTGTCTCCCAAGTGCTGGAACCACAACACATTTTTAAAAAAGTCTTTTTGATAATAGCTATTCTGATTAGGGTGAGATGATAACTTATTGTGGTTTCAATTTGCAATTCCTGATGATTAATGATGTTGGGCATTTTTTCATATGCTCGATCATTTGCACATCCTCTTTTGAGAAATGTCTATTTAGATCATGTGCCAGTTTTTAAGTCAGATTATTTGTTTTTTTGCTGACACATTATTTGAATTCCTTATATATTCCAGGTGTTAATCCCTTGTCCAGTAAACAGTTTGCAGGTATTTTCTTATATTCTATAGGTTGATTTTTTTTTCCTTTGCTATGCTCAAGCTTTTTTGTTTGTCAGTTTTGTCAATTTTTGCCTCTTCTTTTGAGATCCTATTCCCCAATTTTTTGCCCAGGTTAATGTTCTGAGGCATTTGTCCTGAGTATTCTTCAAGTAATTTCATAATTTGGGGTTTTACATGGAAGTCTTTGATCCATTTTGAGTTGATCTTTTTATATTGTGAGAGATGAGGGTCTAGTGTCTTTCCCCTGCATGTGGATATCCAGTTTCCTCAGCGCCAGTTTTTGAAGAGACTTTCCTTTCTCTAGTATGTTCTTGCCAACCCTTTGTAGGAAGCCAGTTAGCTGTAAATATGTGGGTTTTCTATTCTGTTCTATTAGTCTGTGTGTCAGTTTTTGTGTCAGTACCATGCTTTTTGATTACTATAGCTTTTTAATATATTTTGAAGTCAGACTTAAACCTTGTTTTTTTGCTCAAGAAGGATCACTTTGTCTATTTGGAGGTCTTTTCAGTTCCGTACAAATTTTAGAGGAGGTTTTTTTTTTTTCAGTTTTTTTAAGAATGTCATTGGTATTTTGATGATCTATTTTATTTCCTGTTAGCCATTACTGACTTGTTGCAGAAAGAATAATAGGTATAAAGTTGCGAAGAATGAACAGATAAGAGCTCCAGCTGCACATTGCTATATAAATGCTTTCTCTTCAACAAGAGTCCCTAAGAGGCTCTGAACGCGTTTCAGGTATGCTGATCTGGCTAAAAGCATTCACATTCTTCAGTCATGTGCCTTTCTTATGAAGCAGTGCAGGCCTACAAGAGCAGGGGCGTCTTGCTTTGGGAGCGCAGATATTTTGGGATTGTCCTTATAGGTACCTTCCAAATGTGTCACATTTTTAGTAACTCCACTGGGGGATATTTTGGTTTTGCCAACTTAATTATTTAATCATTTCTTAATACGTCTAGCTAGTAAACTATGTTTACCAAGCTAGGTATTAACCTGTTTGGTCAAAGATAGAAGGAAAGTCAGCCGGGGGTAGTCAAGTAGTGAGGGGCCTTTTGTGGGGTTAGATTACCTGGCTCAAAGAGAAAGCATTCCTTAATGACAGCAGTCCTCCTGGAAATGATTCTGGTACCAACTTGGTTAGTAGAAAGCATCTAGGTTTTAAAGTTCATCTCACTCAGTCTCTCATGTGGGGTGACATTGGCCTTTTACATTGGCGTTTAACTACGGGGCCATGTCCCTGTGTGCGCCTAGCCCTGATGCTGTCAGAGTGCTGGGCTACCCTGTCCGGTGTGCAGGTGTATCCTCATTAAAGAAGCTAGCACAGCAGCCCCCTTGATAGCAAAGAAGGCTACAAGGTATAATGACTCATTTCCAATAGGATTAGGTGAGATACAATCAAATTCCAGGGAAGTAATTGCTGCGTCACTCCTTGGAACTGGGCATTCCACAAATTGACCCGTGTTACATATCCACAGGTTGGCTGTTTTGTAAACCATTAAAGAGTATACTCGTATTTATCATGGCAACTAGTAGCCTGTGGCTTAGACTATAAACCTAACTTAGTGGAATAACTATAATGAATAAAAGCAGGGCTGTTTTTACCTCATAATCTAGATTTGTCTGCACTGAATATACAAACGAGGCTATTAAATATTTGGGGTGCTGGTGGGCACATGCCTGTAGTTCCAGCTACTTAGGAGTCTAAGGTGAAAGGATAACTTGAGAACAGCCTGGGCAATCCAGGGAGACCCAATCTCAAAACAAAACCAACCAACCAACCAAAAAGTTTGGGGCAGAAAACAGGGATTTGCTGTATGAAAACTTTTTGTACTTGCCACCCAGACAGGTCAGAAATAGGATGGGTTAGCTGTTTCAGGATTATAGTTGTTGGTTATAATATCAGAAGAAACTCTTTCATAAAGGAACTTTGCAACTAAATAAATCTTGTTATGGTTAAAAGGTCTTTTGAGAATGTACTCACCCTAGCTTATAGCGCAGGGTAAATTTGAAAATGCTTTATTTAAAGGTTTCTTTCTTGAAATGTGGAACTGTTACCAGGCTAAAATCTCCAAATTCCCAGTTCCCAGCACATAGGATGCTGATATTCTGTGCCATTGGATTTAGTGGGGAAATGGTAGAATTGTTGGGTTTAGATACACATAATAGAAAAAACCTGGAGAAAAGAGGCTTAGTCAAGGTAGGCATTTATTTGTCCTTCCTTTGCTGAAGTCTGGAGGTGAACAGTCAGAACTTATGCTGTGCCATCCCCAGGTCATGTTCCAGAACCTCATTTCCAGGATGATGGCTTGAGGTATAGTCAGCCTGTGGGTCTTCTAAACACGAGGCGAGGGCTGGAGGTACAGCTCAGTGGCAGAGTACTTGTGTAGCATGCATGAGACTGTGGGTTCCATCCTGTACTACAAAACAAAAACACACCCTCAAACTGCCTTCCAAACACCAGGCTCCAGGAAGGCAAACTTTCTGAGAGTTCCTCATGGAACATCAGCTTCATAGCTCCTTGGCAGGAGCTGACATGGGAGGGGAAGAGAGGGGACTCAGAGACAGCAAGCTCTTTCTTTTCTATAAGTTGTTATCTTTTTTTGGAAGATGAGCTTTCATACTAGGTTGGGAGATGGTTGGATCAATTTCACTATGCCAACAACTAGAAACTTAGTGGGGTAGGGCAACCAACTAGAAACTTCATTCTCACTTCTGCATATACCACCTTCTTTGAGCCTGAAAGAGATTATTTGATTCCTTTGTACCTTAATTTCCTCATTTGAAGAATGGAAGTAAGAGAATTGTAATTAAATTCTCAGAGCCAGCCCAGGCTCAGACCAGAACTGCTTTCTACCAAGAACCCTCTTGATGTTTCTGGACTCCTGAGAGTGTTCACAGTGAAGTGGAGGGTTGGGAGGATTTCGGGCAGAGCTCATGGTCCAGGCTAGGGCCTGGGGATGAGATTCACTGAGCCAGCAGGGGCCGACAGTGGAGAGGCCCACATGGAGACTGCTTTTTCCTTGTGGCCTCCAGGGTAGGAAGGGCTGATTCCTTTTTCCTCATTCCGAGCACCACTGACAGTCCTCTTCCCTGAGTGTGCAGAGGGCCAACTCCCCAGCTGAAATAAGGACAGTACCTGGGTCTTTCTGTACCTCTGTCCTGCTCTACCCCACCTTGTCCCAAGTTTCCATTTAGGAGAGGGACCCCATTGCCCACTGTATCAGGTAGAAAGGATCTAATACCCAGTTTATTGTAAATATCAGCAAAACTGAATATGTTATTTTGGGGGCATTTGCCTTTTAAGAATAATATAAATGCTAGCAGGTTCTAAAGATAGTCTTTGCTGTGGAGGGTTGTGAGACACAAGACCAGGCATGGACTGGGAGAAGTTTGGGCCATCCTTGGGCCAGCAAGCACTGTGAATAAGCATTTGTTTAGGCTGAGAGTTGCTGTCACCTGACCTGTACATGTGCACATACATTCTCTTTATACACTAACCCTGACAAGCCAGCAGCTCTGGGAAGTCAGACCCCCTCAAGGAGCCATGCTTTGCTTCCAGACTGACCTCAGACTCCACTGGTGTTATAGATACCGGTATGCATGTGTTCAAGAATACTGGTAGAGAGAATCACTGCCTGAAGTCCTGCTTTTATGATAGGAAACTTCTGTGTTTCCAAAGCTAGTGACAGAATTTTGCTAATCTGTAATAACTGTTTATCCCAGCTTTTAAGTTTTTTCTTTCAATTTTAATTTTTAAAAAGGCTCAAATCATCAAATATCCCTTTCTTACTTTCTCCATTGCTGGCAGTGGCTACTAACAAGCGAACACAGCACCTTTCTTGGTGTCCCCTCATGAATCCTTACTGCCCGCGTGTCTGTGCTAGAGTTCTTCCAGACTGTTTTGCTAGCCAGTTCTTTGTCAGTGAAGACACTTCTTTTCATCTTTGAGAGTGAAATATTTCACTTAAAGGAGCTTCCCACTTCGCGGAAACACCTTTCCTGACCCTTCATGGTGTGCTGGTATGTACTACTTGGGACTCCCCTTCCCCTTCCTTAGGTGCTCTGGGTCGCATTTGGCCCTGGCGAATGGATGCTGTACATTTTTTTTCAGAGAAAGCAAAGGCTATTGGGATACTTAAACATGCAGTATATGTGCAGAAAGAGGCCGAGGGCAGTGGATCTGATTTCCACGTTTCTTCTCAAGCTCTTAAAGGGGAAACCTCCTTTGCTGGAGTGCAGCAGGGACAGAAGTGCAGAGGCGGTGGAATTTCTCAAAAGCTTGGCCCACCATGGAGATCAGCTCTTGGCACACTTTGTGTGGTCACTGGTCCTAGTCATGCTCGTCAGGGATGTTCATTGTAGGCAGTTGGGAAGCATCTGTGTTCAAGATGGTGACTGCCAAGGTCTGGAGACACTGAAGTTGTTGGTTTTTTATGACTTTTGGGTCACATTTGACACAAGTGTGATTGGAGCATGCACAGGGCATACATATGGTACTAGGTTAGGATCACAGAGCAGTCAGGCAGAGCTTTGTCCTTTGGGAACTGTGCTTCTTGGGGAGAAAAGCCATATGGCTCAGGCCCAGGAGAAGGAGTCACACTGACTGAGTGGACCTGGTCGGGTGCTGCCTCTACCCGGCACTCCCTGCTGTTGGCAAAATCATCACTCTAGGGCCTGGCTGAGTCTCCTGCCCGCACCTGCCCTCCCCACTGAGTGGCCTGAGGAGGGGTGGGTGGCTCAAAACAGACTGAACAACATAAGGGCAAAATAACCTGCCAGTGGCCCCTTGGTGGCTGGCAGGCAGCATGTTGAGTGGGAGGCCTCTCACCACTTCCTCCTCTCCCTGAACACTAGCTCCTGAAGGGCCTGGACAGGTCACTTCCAGTGTGAGATTCTGAGTTACCGGGCATGGCATCCCGCAATGGCATTTACAGTGTAAAGCTTGCCAGAAGTCTCTGGGGACAGGCCTGTGAATGTTGTGAATCTGGGTGTCATGAGACTTAAGTGTCCTTCGGGGCTGGGACAATAGCTCAGTTTTCTTTGTATCTCTAGAGTGTCCTGCAGTACCAGGCATAAAATAGGTGTCTAATTAGTGTTTCTTGAGTCAATGAATGAACAAAGCCAGACTGTCATTGTGATGAGTAGTAAGAAGGGCCTTGGCCTCTCTGGGAAGACAGCCTGCTGTCAGAAGTCAAGCTGGTATTCCATCGATCTGAAGGGAGAGAGCTGAGACCAGTGCTAGTGGCACAGCTGTTGCCATTATGAGCTCTGGGGCTAAAACCAGAACTGTCACCTTGTTCCATTGTGCCTGTCACAGGCAGAAGCCTGTTCTCAGCAATGACCTTTTATGTCCTTGGCACATGAGCTCTTGTTCAGCTGCCTGGAACCTGGGGCTGCTTCTGCTCCTCTGGGTCAGAAAGTATCATCCCTTAGGGTCTGGAAATCTTGTTTTTTTTTTTTTTTTTTAATTTAAGCAACTTCGATAAGGACCTCTCCCTTTCCATACATGTACTTATGCAAATATTCACAAATACCAAAAGATAAAAGGAAGCCTCTAAGGGTAGGACCATCAGCAAAGGCAGCCTCCTCCTCTCTTGGGTTTTTGGGAGCACTACGAGGCCTTGGGAAGGATGAGGTGGCTCAAGCTGGGGTTCCAAGAGAGGTGGGGAGGACCGCTGGGTGACACCTCAGGGGAGAGGCTCCAAAGAGGCAGGGCCATGTCACCCAGTGGCTCAAGGCTCCTCAGACCCTCAGTAAGGTTTGGGACTTCATTCTCAGCACACTGGAGGGTCTTCAGGCTTTTTTAAACGTTTTGATTCTCTTTTGCTCATATCCTTTATTTTAAATGACCAGGGCCATTTCATGGTTTGAAGAGATTCTTGGATTGTGCTAACATCAGGTTTGGGGATTTATGGGCCAAGATTTGGATTCCTAATTTCTGCTCAGGATCCATTCCTGCAGGCATGGGTCCTGATATAGGATTGATGCAGCGCATACCAAAAGGCAGAGTGCCCTGGTGTCCACAGTGTCAGAGGTGAAGCCGTGTCTGTGAAGTGCTAGAAAGGAAACCCAGCACTGGGGAGGATGGTCTGTACTGCTGCTGAGCTGCCTGAGAACTGCTGTGCCAATTGTGAGGAAGAACCTTTGGCCTCCCAGGTTCCTGCGGCTGCCTCTGGGGCTCTCCCTGCAGTGAACAGCTAATAGCTGAGGGCAGCTCCAGGGACTTCGTCCTCTCTGAGACTTCACTGTTTCTGTGACCTTTGGGGTCTCTGCTGTGGGCACAGTGCAGACATAAAACAGTGAAGCTGTTGCTTCTTGCTTGAGGGATACTCTGGGAGTAAGGGATCATGGGGCCAGGGATTGCCTTGTGAGTCCATGAAACCACCCTCCATCTCTAAGATCCCAGGACTGTGTGACTTGGAGCATGTGTCATCTCGAGGTGATGTAGCAGGGGGTGGAAAACAGTGGAAGGAACCTGGTTGGAGAAGGGAGAAGAGAAGGACAGAGAGCAAGGGATGCTCAGTGACAGGGCAGTTATTGCCAGCAACCAGTGTGACTCTGATGATCTCAACTGTGGACATGGTATTGCCCCAGAAAAGGGCCTTGACATCCCTACCTTCTTATTAGTGACTTTGCACTAATGTCACTTGGTAAGAGTTCTTGAAACCTGCCTTATTTATTTGACTTGACACATTGTATAACTTTCTATTTTATTTTGTTATTTTGTTTTTTATTTTTTAGTTGTAGATGGACACAATACCTTTATTTTATTTGTTTTTGTGTAGTGCTGAGGATCAAACCCAGTGCTTCCCAAGTGCTAGGCAAGCGCTCTACCACTGAGCCACAACCCCAGCCCATCTATTTTATTTTTATAAACAAATATTTGTTTTTTGGCTTAAACATTGTAAGGTATAGCGGGATATATGGTAAAATCTTATCTCCCACACAATCCCCGCCCCCCATATCCTCTCCCTGGAGACACCAGTGCCAGGTGCTTGCCAGGCTATTCTGCATATGGCAGCAAATGTGTATGCATGAATTAACTACGCTCACTGGGGTGTCATGCTGCCCGCCTGCACACACCTCACCTTCTCCCTTGACTGTGTATCATTGGAACACGAGGAGTTTTGTGTCTAGCTGCATGCCATCCCACTGCCAGGCTGTGCTATAGATGGATGCCTCAACCAGTGCTCTCTGGATGTTGTTAGGTTCTTTCTAGCCTGTGACTGCCATCAGTATGTTTAATAGGTTTTTTGTTTGTTTTGTTTTGTGTGTGTGTGTGTGTGTGTGTGTGTGTGTGTGTGTGTGGTGTGCTGGGGATTGAACTCAGGGCCTTGTGCATGTGAGGCAAGCACTCTGCTACTCAATTATATTCCCAGTCTGGCATCAGTATGTTTATTAGCTCTTCAAAGAAAGCTGTGACTGATCACCTGCCCCTGCTTGCTCTAGGGCCTGGGCTCTGGCTAGGAGGAGAGCATAGGCTTTTTTGACCTTGGAAAACTACTCCCCATTTATTTCAATTATGAAATGGCTGCTATCATTTTGTTTGGATGGTTGAGGGCAGTTAGTGGTTAGATATTATTATCTGTAAGGTACGCATCTTACAGAATTGGCCTTACATTCTAGTTGCACACAGACCTTTTAAACTAACACCTAGCAATCTGAATGAGGCTTGGCAAGGCCATCTCTGACCCTGGTTTTGGGACAGGCCGTCTAAGTGTGTATATAGTTGTGGAGGGATCTCTCTGACAGCCAGGACCAGGAACACAGCCTTCCAACTGTGATGGTGTCTGGCAGAGACTGGCTCTGGCTCTGCCCTCCTAGCTTATCAGCTGCTCTGGCCAATGTACTCTGAGGAGGAAGGGAGTAACCTTGACAAGGGCATTGTAAATACATATCATATAGAGTCACATGGTTGTCTTTAGCTTCTCAATCTCTGAGGTGGCATGGTAGTTTATCACAGGTGGAGTGTGTCAGAGTATGTCACAAGACAGTGTCATGGAGGCAGAGGACTCCTGTGAGGCCCCACCTGCAGGACTGGGAGGTGAAGGAGCTCCTTGGGGTAAACCTGCCCATTTTCATTCACTCCCCTAGCAGGTGTTTTTTTGGCACAAGGGAAGCTTCAATTACTAAGCTGGCCCTGGGGGGAGCCAGAAAACAGGGATGATAACCACCCACAGAGAGGTCAAAGGCATGTACCTGTGAGAATGCCTATAAGTCCCCATGTGGGATTTAGGACAGATCGGAGGCCTGAGCCTCTGAGGGGGAGTGAAGATCTGGGAGACTTTAGACTTTAGGCCACTGGGTCTGCTGTGTGCAATGCCTGTGGCTGAGGAACACTGAGGTGGCTCTTGCTCCTGGCCATGGCTCACTTTGTGCACGCCCATGGCCATCTTCCCGCACTAATAGTCTCAGCCCGCTTTTGGCACGAGGTCTCTATCGAGTGAACCCAGCCCTGGCAAAAGGACAGAGAAGAAAGGGTGCAAAGAAGACAGCTCAGAGGACCTGCAGATGGTGGCGTCCAGGAAGGGAACAGGCTACTTCTTTCTGTTCATATTTCTCTGAAATACTCTTGAGGTTTTGGGACTGCACCCTGGACTCTTTGTGGCTGTGGGCTGCTATGGCTTGGTTAGAGGGACAGTCTTTATTGTATTGTGTGCAGGATGGAGAGGAGGGTTGGAGTCAGGGTGGCAGGGCTCTTGGGACAGCACAGCCATGACTCTGAAACTGAAGAGGACAAAGGGGAGGGCAGAAGGGCTATCAGGATCACAGGGCCTCATCCTCAAAGCAACCCAGAGGAAGCTGAGGCTGCAGTCTGCATGGGGGAGGCCGAGAACAGGGAGGAAGTGGAATTATTGCATGTAGTGGGTTTCGACACTTGGACTCACCCCTCAAGAAGGAAAATGGAGAGCAGGTTGCACAGGACAAGTGCTAAAGAAGGGGGCTTAGAGCACAGGGGTAGCTCTTTGCATGAAAAGATGCTGAGAAGCAGTTTAGAGGGCCAGACACTAGCCATCCCAGCCCTTCTTCTGTTCACCAACCTGCCCTTCTCTGGTGTGGGTCCTGGCAGGGCAGGAGCTGGACACTAGCTTCTCCTTTGACAGCTGCAGGACCTGTGGCTTTAAGAGGGGCTTGGGCTGTTTGTTTCTTCAGGTAAGGTGGTCCTGATCATAGCCCTTTATGCCTGAGGTCGGGAAGGTCTACTCTGTGAGATCTCAGCACTGGCTGTCCTATGAAATGCTTGAATTAGTTGTACTGGGTGTTTTAACACAAATGCCCATGGAAAAATCACATTTATATGGGATGAGTGAAGAGTCAGTGGGCAGCCTTGGAAACTCCTTTTTGGGACAGAATAAAGTGAGACATAAAGGCACTTTTGTGAATGGGGCACAGAACTGGTCATACAGAATAAGTTTCCACACAGCTTTGGGAATGGGCTGGTTGTCCACAGACAGGGTGGCAGGACCTGTCCTTCACTAATAGGGATTTCTTGAGTTCCTACCATGTGCCAGGTAGTGTGCTAATTGCTTCATGTCCTCTTCCACAATTGACCTCTTCCACAATCTGGAGGCCAGACGTTTAGAATGCGATTCCGTAAGCTGGATCAAGGTGTTGGCAAAGCCATGCTCCCTGGTAGCTTTAGGGGAAAATCCATCCCTAGCCTCTTCTGGCTTCTGGTAGCTGCCAGTATTCCTTAGCTAGTGGTCTCCTGCCTCCATCTTCAAAGTCACCTGTGTAGCATCTTTTTTCTGTGAGTCTGCTTTCCTCTGCTCCTGTTATATGACCTTGCTCTCTCTCCTCTGAAATCTCCCTCAGCCTCTTTTCTATGAAGTTGTTTGTGATGGCATATAGGGCCTACTGGGATAATCTAAGATAATCTTCCCACCTCAAGTTCCTAGGTTCAAGCATCTGGATAGTTTGCCATAAAAGGTAATATTTACAGCTTCTAGGGATTAGAATGAGGACTTTTTTTAAGGACATTATTTACCTGTCACATCTCATAGCAGCCTTACGAAGACTTTTCTCTATCTATGCCTGTCCTGTGCATAATGTGAACTCTGAGGCTGGGGAGGCTGAGTGGTGGCCACGGCTCTTTTCTTGCTCTGTTCATGGCTAGGGGCCATGATGATGTTGCTGAGAACTCCCATGATGAACAAATAAACCTCTATTTCCTGTATTGTTTTATTGATTTGAAAAAAAATGAGTTTCATGATCAGGTGCTATAGCTGTATCTTGCTAGTTGAATGAATGAATTGTAGTTTCACTGTGGCTGAGTGGCCTTGGGCAGCCTCCTCTTCCTCATTTGTGTATTGACTATAGAACAACCTACTGGAAATTAGATGGGATCACACAGGTGAAATGGCCCAGCATGGTGGCTTGGCAAAGCACTGAGAAGAAGTCATATGGGCAAGGCCAGGTGACTTTCAGGAGAGACAGTTTTGGGAGGGGGAGCACATGGTTGACTTAATTATTGGATCCTTGCTCTGGGCCAGGCCCTCTAGTAGGCAGAGGAAGAGAGCCAACAGAACTTGCAGTTCCTGCTTTGGGGAATGGGAGTAGAGGACAAAGATTTAAAAATATCATTACGCAATTTGAATGGAAAGAAGTAATAGAAGGAGGAGGAGTCTTAAAATAGGAATATATATATGTATATATATAAATATTTATTTGCATTTATATGTTATGAATGACCTAATGAAAATTTATAGTAGTTCATGTTCTAAAATCTGTTCTGTATCTTCAGCTCATCCTTCTTCTCTCTCAGTGCCACAGTCACTGGCCCCAGGCTGCCGAAGTCCCTCATTTGCTGGGGTTCAGGTCCCCAAAGGAGCTGACATGTCTCCTTATCTCCTTGCCTAGAGAGCAGAACATTCTTCCTTGCTTATCTCTGTGCTAAGTCCCTGCTTTTGTTGGGGGTATCTGCCCTGGTTCAGCCCTGATGTCTCTGCAGTGGAGGGCTTCAGGTTTTGAATTTCCTTTGTTCTCCCTCTGATTCCCTGGCTGCATGTGCAGGCCAATCCCTGCCCATCTGGCTGTGCGCCATCTCCCACCCTTTCCCACAGTAGCTTAGGAAGGAACCTTCTCTTGTGTGTTTGAGGCTAACCCTTGAGGTTATCTCAGAAGAGGTGATAGACTTTCCCTGTTTTAGATTATAACGGGTCACCAGCATTTTGAAACCTTACTGAGTGCTGGTTGCTGTGTCTCAGAGAGCACTACTTCATTTAATCCTCCAGCTATCCTGAATGACAAGTGTGTGTCATTCAGTTTTACAAACGAGAGACTGACTATAGGTTCAGAGAAGTCACCCAGCTGGTTACTAGCAGAGCACACTCAATTCATAGGCCTTGTCCACAAAGCCTTCATTTATGGTTTTGGAAATAGAATTTGTCCCAGGATACACCAGCCATCAAACTCAGAGGAGTGAGAAGACAGGACCCATGGTGACAATGTCTGTCTGTTTTTGATGGAAACCCACAGTTTTCTTTCCATCTCTCTCTTTCTAAATACTTGTTTCACATGTGTGTATTTTCTGTCAGAACTGAGGAACCACACCCAGGCTTCTGAACTGAGAGTTTCTTAGAGAAGGGGAGGGAGCAGCATTCTTTCCTTTTGGTAGTTTGTGCCTATGACACCCATGCCCCTCTATCCTCTTATCTATTTTCTGCTCCCCACACTGTCCATTGGCTTTCCAGCCACTAAACCCCTTCCCTCTGCCCAGGTTACCAGTTAAGACCAAAAACCTGTGAGCAATGTCAGTGACACCCACTGTGTGGGATAGCAGGTCAGTGGAGACCCACTAGCATCAGAGTTCTCCACTCAGAAGGGGGCAGAGTTCTCTTCTGAATCTCCACGAATTAACTTCTGTGTTCTTAACTTGAAGTTTCTTTTCCTTTAGTAGCAGAGTTTTGCATGTACACCCCATACATGTTCACACTTGATTTTCTTGTCTGTATATACACACTCAAACACACAGAAAAATTTTCTTGTATTATAATAACATTTTTCTTATTTTATTCTTTGCAGACTGGGGATTGAACCCAGGGCCTCACATGTGCTAGACAAATGCTCTACCCCTGAACTACATTCCCAGTGCCCATCCCCGTTCCCCCCCCTTAAATTTTATTTTGAGATAAAATCTCACTAAATTGCCCAGGCTGGCCTTAAACTTGCTATCCTCCTGCCTCAGCCTCCCGAATAGCTGGGATTATAGATGTGTGCTACTATGTCTGATGCATTTTTCTTATTTTAAGTCAGAAAAGGACCAATGAGTTGAGTAGACATTAGCTTATTAGCATAGATACTTAAGTATCATCTTAGTGATAATTTTACATGAAAGAAATGTTCCCTAGGTCCCAGATAACTTATTAATGACTTTCAAAATGAAGCCTGTTGGTTGAAATACATATAAGTTCAACCTCACCTTTGTGGAATTTAAGAACTAAGTTCTAAAAAGATTTATCAATTACAATGCTTAGCTTACTTTCTAATGTAGCAAGAACCATGAACTAGTTTCACACATAGTAACTTTAAGTCTTAGTGGGACGATTGTGAAATGAGGTTTTATAATAAGAAAGTGAGATTTTTAGACACCCCATTTTGATGTCTCAGTAAGGAAAATGGAAAATTTAAAGGTTCCATAGGTTGGGTGGGGGGTGTTTTTAATAAAGGAAGAAAGGGTAATAAAATGCAAAACCGACTAAATGCTGTATAGCGTGTGGCTGGAGGGTGGCATTTCTGGTCCTAAGACCTGTGGCATTTCTTTTTTGATAGTTCTGTTGATCTTGAACACAGTGAGACTTGAGTTTGTGAAGAGGAAACAGCACCCTCTTTGGATGAAGGCTAGCAATCTCAGCCCTCAGGGTCCATAGCAGGACCAGAATCCAGCTGAGAATTATGAAGAGCTCATGCCAAAGAGAGACCCCAAGTGATGTCTTCCAAAGTCTTGGTTGGGATGGTTTTGAACAGAACAGAGACAGCCAGAGCTGGCAGGGCAGAGGTGAGTTGCTGGAGAGGGAATTGTTGGGGTTGGGGGTAAGAGCAGGAACACCAGCAGGGTTGCAGGTGTCTTCACCCTGGCTGCTCATCACAACCACTTGGGACTTTCAAAAACATGGAAGCATGATCAGTACCCTGAAAAGGCTCATTAGTGTAATCTGGGGTTGAGGTCAGCGTTGGCCTTTGTCACCTCTCCCATTAAATGATTCTGCGCAGCTGGGGTGGAGAGTAGTGGGCCTAGAAGTTCAGAGCTCAGGCTCCTGGTCTTGGCCAACCTCATAGCTGTGCTGATCCAGTCACAAATGCTGCCATCTCCCAGAGGCAATGAAGATGAAGCATAGACACTGGACTGGGCACCAGAGAAGGCCCTATGGCAGCATGGCCCAGTTATGGCAGACAGGAAAAGGCTGGCACCTCTCCCTTCATGGTCTTGCTTAGGAAAGCCACAAGCCTGGTCGTAGCCACCTGTCAGTGCATTGGCACATGGCCAGAGGAGAACGCACAACCATGTTGACCAGTCTGAATTCATGACCCTTGAGCTCCTGTGAGCCACGGGGAGCACTTGGCACATGAGTGTATTTCTCCACTGTCCTGTTTCAAGCTGAAAGGCCAAGTAGTTCATCTTCCAGGCTCTGTGGGCCATCCACACAGTCTGTCACAGCTCTTGGAAGCTCTGCTGAGGTGGCATTGTCACACTGTAAACAAGTAGGTGTGGCTGTGGGCAGACTTTGGCCCTTGTACTCTGACCTCAGCTATGATTTCCTAATTTCTCCTCAAACTCCTGACCCTTTTTGTCCCAACCCTACCCCCCCCCCCACAACTGGCCTCAGGCTTTTTGCTCTGGCTGGTTCTTATGCCTGGCATCTATCCCCCCCCCCCCCCCCAGGCCCATGCGGCTGACCTGCTCTCAGAGCTTCTTTAGGCATTTGATCAAATGTCATCTTGTGGGTAAGATCCACTCTATTGAAAATAGCAAGTCCCCTCCCTGCTCCTTACCTCCCCCAGCAGTCTTGGCTCTGGCGGTCTGGGTGTTCTCTTCGGGATGCATTAGAACTGTGGTGTTGGCACAGGATAGGCCCTGCATGGGGCCTGGTGCCCACACAGCTGTTTCCAGAGGCCCCTTAACAGAGAAGTGGCAGTGCTTGCAGCAGACATCCTATGAGTGGCCCAGGCAGCGTTCCGCTCTGTCACCGTGGGTGTGTTGCCAGCCAAGTGTCTAGGCATGATGGGGGACAGCTAAGGGGACCACTGCAGGGAAACCCCACTCTCTTCCTGATAATAAAGGCTAATTTGTTTTTTATTAAGATCTTAGAATTTATAGCCCAAAAACCTTCTTAAAGACATTATTTATTAAGTTCATATTTTTCTTAAACAAAGGGGACACGTGAAGCTGAGGCTGTAAGGATATTAATGCATCAACAGGGTCAGTATCAGGCTGGATGTAGCATACAGGATTTGTGACTTTCATGAGGACTTTCCCCTCCTCCCCAGCTTTCCTCCTTTTCTTTGCTTCTTGAGATGAACCCTACTTTTTGCTGCCCTGCTCTGGTCCAGGTGGTGCAGGTAAGCAAGCTGGTTATGGAGGCTGACCGAGCACAGGAGCAGCTCACTTGGTACCTTTCTGACTGGAGCCCTGAGTGGCCCCTAATTCCTGTTGCATGGCAGGAGGGAGGCCTATTAGCCTCTGGTTCTGAGCCCTGAGGGAGGGTATGGTCTCATAGTGGCCCTTCCTGCTCTTCCACCAGAAGGTAATAGCCCAACAGAAGCAGGTGTAGGGGAGTTTTCTCCTTCGTGGCCAGACACTGAAGGCTCAGGAAAGGGAAGAAATCTGATGCCAGGATCAGAAGGAAAAATGGTGGCTTCGGGGTAGTCCCTTTCTCGGTGCTGCCTCCTATTGGGCGTGGTTTATGGCTCACTGCAAGAGGATCTGGGGGACATTGCCAAAGAAACCTCACCACCCTTCTTTAAGTAGATTTTACTGTTTTATTTTTGCTATACCTTGCTGAACCTTTAGTTTCAGAAACTGGAATGGTTTGGACCAAGCCTTTGCTTTGAGCTCATACTAAACTAGTTTTAGCTGTGGATGTGTGCTAGCGTGTGTGGTATGTATGCATGCCTGTGTGTATAGTGTGAGTAAACGTGTCTGGTGTGTATGTGTGTGTGTGTCTGTGGCTCCATTGTGTACAGCCACCATGAATGACACCCAGCCCTGGGTTCAATGAGAAACACCATCTTCTCCTTATTTCCCTTCCATGTCAGAGAAAAGAATGATGATCCTGTGGGGTTAAAAAGTATTTGAGTTTTTTTTTTTAATTTTTCCCCTTTAAACTTGGCAGTCTCACTAAGCCATCAGGAGAAAATGTAGAATTAAAATATATAACAGGTGGGAGTGTGTTTTAAGTTCCACAAGAGGTTTCTATGGCATCTCCTCATTTCTGTGGCCATCTGAGTGCTGTAAATTGGAATGAGCCCGGCTGTGCTGCTGCTTCTCAGTGGCCAAAGCCTTGGCTGAGCTTTCAAAAACCAGACTCAGAAGCTCAGTTTGTGTATGCTGAATGGACGGTGCTGAAGCTTGTGGTCCATAAGCCTTTTTATTTATTTATTTAAAATCTCAGAAACAGTGAAAAACTCCCAAGACATTGTTGACCTCACTAGTGGATTTGCCTCAGCCCCCCTGACCCCAGCAGTGCCTGGGAATCCCCAGCAGGCTGAAGTCACAGACAGCACCCTGGAGCTTGGGGTCACAGAGCTCTGTTTCTGCAGCATGCCAGGCAAGTGCCAGGGTGAGGACTGACTTAGGAAGGAACAGTCTTGGATTTCTTTGAAAGGCTGTAGGGAGCCTGTTGACTGTTCAGATCTTGCACCTGAGACCCACTAGCCCTTGTCAGTTTTTAGTGCAGGAACCAAGAGTGCCCATTGGGTTGTGTCCACTCCAGCAAGGCCCTTTTTCGCGCTCTCATGTGCTTCCATTTCTCATCGCTCAGCCAGGCCTGTTTTTGCCCCTCCTGGAGCCATAAACAGGACTGTCCACGTGGGTGGAGCCCTGGGGGACTGAGGAGGGCTTTGGAAGTGGTGAGCATGAGTCTCCAATGGGGTCCTTGGTCGGGGAGGCGGACAGAAGGTGCACATCTGGGTTTCATCCCAGCCTTGTCCCTGACAGTTCCCTCTAAGTGTGTTCAGAGCAGGGGTCAGTAGTGTGAGCACACCCAGGTGACAGCATGCGTGGTCTCAGCTGTTCTTTGCTGTTCCTCCCAGCACCATGGGCTACGTTGGGAGTGGAGTAACATCCCTCTGGGGAGTGCACAACCCATGAAGAAGCCAGCCAATGTGGAGAGACCATTCCTATAGCCAGTGAATGTCCAAGCAACCAGGCCTCTACAGCTGCGTCTGCTGAAGAAATGTCCTTGCCCCTCTGTAGCATTTCCTCATGGCTTACTCTGTCTTTTCAACAATGAATTCCTGAGGCATGGGGCCACAGCAGAGACTTGTACTCCCACAGTCTCAGCCCAGGCCTCATGATGGTCTGTGGTGGGCCTTCGAATCCCTGAGTCCTCAGCATACAGCATCTGGGGACAGCGGGAGGTGGTGATGATGAGGGGTTCAAGTTACTCCTGCGTCACAGGCGGGAACCAGGCCCAGTGAGTGCCTGGAACGTCCAGTTAGCCAGGGGCAGAGCTGCTTGCACCTGGGCCCATCTCTCCTTCAGAGGGGATCCCCTCTGCTTGCCACAGCAGTGCATATCTTTGCTGGCGGGAGGGAGGAGGGCATTGTAGGTACCTCTAGAGAGGGCATTGTTGTTCAAAGTGCCAGTGGCAAGGGCTGCACCCCAACCTTCTGGGTACTGGGTGAGGCTTACCAGAATTTTTTTTTTTTTAAATAGTACTGAAGTTTGAGCCTAGGTAGTCTCTCTACCTCTGAGCTCTCTACCTCTGGCTGGCTCTTTTAAAAATTCTTGTTGAGACAGGGTCTCTCTAAGTTGCTGAGGCTGGCCTCAGACTTGTGATCCTTGGCCTCATCCTCCTGAGTAGCTAGGATTACAGGCATGCATCACTGTACCTGGCTAAGTTTTTTCTTAAGCATGATTCAAACATAAAAGAATGTCCTTTGAAGTAGTTGGGGTTGGGGGTTTATTTCTTTGTTTCATTGTGTTACCTTCTTTGTAAGGTGGAAAAGCCTTAGAGACCCCTCTTTTTACCTGTGAGCCCTGGGTTATATGAGCCCTGCCTGGTGCCATGCAGCCCTTCCCACTGCAAGCATCATCATGTTGAGGACCATAGCCAGTAAGTGGCCTGCCCAGAGTCTCCTGCTTAACTAGCAATAGAGAAGAACCAAACTAGGCTCCTGCCCCAGCTCTGGACCTTTAGTGTGCCACCATGCCCTGGGGGACTGTGCACCATTCCACCCCAGCATCTCGCAGCCTTGCTTTTGCACGACTCCATGTCAGCATCAGCCCACTGACTGGAGGTGTAGAAAAATCAGCTTCAGTGGTTTTGGGATATATATTTTTTTTAAATCAGGGATTGAACCCAGGGTCACTTAACCACTAAGCCACATCACCATATTTCCAGTCCCCCCTCCCCCCCCTTTTTTTTTTTGTATTTTGAGACATGGTCTCACTAAGTTGCTTAGGGCTTTGCTAAGTTTCTGAGGCTGGCTTTGAATTTATAATCCTCCTCCTTAGCCTCCTGAGCCATTGGAAGGATGACAATTGTATGTCACTGTGCCCCACTAGCTTCAGTGTTTTGTAGTCAAAGTTCTGAGAGAGAGAGAGAGAGAGAGAGAGAGAGAGAGAGAGAGAGACAGACAGACAGACACACTATGCCATTGTAAAAAAGAAACATTTTGAAACAATTTTGCTATGTACCAGATCCTTCTGAGGCACTGGGGACACAAAATTTGTTTTTTCCTCTCATGTAATCATTTACTAGAATGAGGAGACTCTGGGGCTCCTTCAGAGGTTCGGTTTTGTGCTCAGGACTGAAGGGTTAATGGTGAAGATGGCATAGTCCCTTCTGCTAAGGAACTAGGGGAGACAAGGATTTACAGGGTAGTAAAGGTTTTTTTCCTGTTCCTCTAGAGAGGGAACAGGGTGTTTATCCTGCCTGAAAGGGAGGGAAGCTTCATAGAGAAACTGCTGTTTAAATTGGTCACGAAGCACCAGTGAGATCCTATAAGAAACAGCCCATGAGTGAGGTACTTAGGGATCTGGGAAAGGTAGATGGACCAGAATGTTCATCCTGGGTGACCACTTTGTGATACATCCTGAGAGGCTTTAGTCAAGGAGTTAGCTCCTCAGATTCCAAGTTCAGAGAGCACTCTAAAACCCTGTGTGCTGCCTTCCAGGTACCTAAGTCAGCTCTTTCTCCACTGTTTAAACAACTCTTGGCCAGCCAGGATGACAGATGAGATGTCAGAGAGAGCACAAGCCTTGGATAAAGCAACATCATGGGTGACACCACAGGAGTCAGAATATAGTACAAAATAAATTTATTCTAGTTAAAATTATTCATAAAATTTAGCAGCACTTTAAACTTATTATTATTTTTTTAAATAAAAAATCTGTGGTGCTGGAGATGGAACCCAGGACCTTGCACATGCTAGGCAAGTTCTTGTCATGGGCTGCACCCCAGGCCAAGACATTGAACTTTTACACTTCATGTTGTTTTGTACTTCAGTGTCAGTAGGCTAAAAAAGACAAGAAATGGTCATAGGAGCCTGTTGTTGGTCAGCTGTGGTGGCTGGGACATTATGGAGCAGAGGTGATCTCAGTAGCCCACTGCCCCCTGGAGTGGTGCTTCCCTTACCTGGGGCCAGGGAGGGGCAAGCAGCACCCCCATGATGGGGAGGGACAGGTCCTTGGTTCCCCCTTGTTTGCCAGTAATTCCAAATAACTGTGGAGTGCAGAAGAATGCTTTTTATTTTTCAATTATTCCACAAATGCACTCTGATTTGTTTACTAAGGCTAATCCACAAATGTTTAATCCACCCTCAGGAAGTCCAAATTTGGTGGCAGAATCTGGAAAATCAACTCCACATGGCTTTTTTTTTTTTTTTTTTTTTTTGGTAGCAAGTCATCTTTATGGTGAGATTTTACCCACATTTTTCTCTTTGATAAAAAAGTCACAACTGCCACCTGAAATTGGTCTTTTAATCTCAAAACTTAATGAATTTTGTTAGAATGGATGCACAGGATAATGAAGGATCATATTGTAGATACTTTTAAAAATTTTGAGTTTCAATAGTGCCTAGAATTTTAATTTTGCTTTTTAGGTGTTAACTCTCAGCTTTGGGTCAGGTGTTTCAAGGACATACAAACCAGTATATATATATGTGTGTGTGTGTGTGTGTGTGTGTGTGTGTGTATTTTTTTTTTTTTTTTTAACTAACCCTGACTGGCTTTCCAGTCAGTCTAAAACACTGTCCCTTAGGAGGGTTGAGCTCAGGAGCTCCTTAGAGCAGGACTCTCCTGCTGGGTGGACACTGCTCTGGGGAAGGGCCCCACCTCCCATTCTCCCACCCACTCTGAGCTTCCTTCCCCTATCCAGGGATGCTCTAGGTTGTAGTGCTGTGGCCCAGCACTGGATCTTAGGAGGTGGGGCCTGGAGAACTGTCCTTACTCTGCTCTTTGTGAGTTGAGTCACCGAAGTGGTTATCCCTGGAATACTGTCACCTAGGAATGGTCAAAGATTGCCTTGCTTCCCTTCTTCCAGAAATTCTCAAAGGCGCTCTAGCCCATTTTCTTCATGACCTATGAGGATAGTAGGTTAAGTTTGTGCTTTAGTTGGTTGGCCTCCATCCCTGCCTTGGTTCCTGATGTACATTTTTCTGAATCCCTGGACAGGTGTAGCCCCTTGCCAGGTGTCTTTGATGCAGTGGTGTGCCTGTGCTTCCATAGCCCCTGGTTATAATTGGATACAAGAGTCTTGGCATCCTGGGATTGTTAGATGCTCTGAACTGTAGTGGTGGTAATAGTAGCAGCAAAGCTTTTTGTGGCACCTCTATGTGCCAGGTACATTTATAGGGATTAAATCATCTACTTTTGCAACTACTCCATGAGGTATATGCTTCTGGATGCCCCTTTTACAGAGGGGAAGACTAAGGAGAAGCAGGTTAAAGGAGCTACCCCTGCCTGGGTGAAACCTAGTAAGTAGCAGAGCCAGAATTGGAACCTAGTGGCCTGGCTCCAGAATCTGCACTCCCTGCCCTGAGGGTAGGTGAGGCATAAGGCCCCCCTCCCTAGCCTGCCTGCTTCAGGCACACTCTAGGCCCTGTGCCTGAACAGGTGTGGGCCCATCCTGATCCTTCTGCATGGACCCGGGAGACCATGGCCAGTCTCGGGTTGTAATAGGTGATTGCTCTGGGCCCCATGTTCAGAGGGACAGCTTTACTATTGTCTTTCCCTGAGATCTCGACCATGGCCTAACTTTAGGGGTGTTAACCAAGTGTCAGTGACAGTGAGTCTTGGCCCATTCGCTGGTGATCACCTCCCTCCTTCCCTTAATCTTCAGGGAGCCATTGGTGTCTTAAGGGAACTATACTGTGTGTGAGAGAACAAGTCTGTGATTGTCTCAATCCCTCTATTAGTGACTGTCCTTGCTCAGCCTAGAGTTCAAGGGCCTGATGAGCCAGGGTGTTCTCCCTAACACCCCTCATGCCTCTGCCTATCCAGAGCCTACTTCATCAAGCAGTGTGGGTTCTGCCCAGGAGACCTCAGCTGAACAAGGGGACAGAGGTGGGGGCCTCTTTGACCTGGACTGCTGGACCCTCCTGTGGGAGAAGATCAGAAGTAGAAAGCACAGTATTTGAGCCAGGAGGACTGTAGCAGCCACATTGGCTCTCCAGGCCTCAGTGTGCTCATCGTTCAAGTGGAGCTGGAGCTGGAGCGGGTGTGGAGTTACGTGTTGTTTAGTCCCTGTTGCCCCAACTTCTGTTATTGTGCAGTCTTGTCTCAAACTCAGGGTCTCTGTAGTGGCTGATTTAGGAGCTGCTTTTGGTCTCCCTAAAATAGGAGCTACTATTTTAGACTGCTGTCTGAGAGGGATATGTTTAAAGCTAAAATACACGCACTTCTTAATTTGCAGGTGTTTCCTTTCTCTGTCTCAGCCACTTAAGTCATGATATCCTCCCTGCCATCAGGACAGCTGCAGGCAACCCTGGCACATGTTGCACTTGGCAGAGGCCTCGTCATGAGGAGAGAGGTGACTGGGGAGAGAGGAGGAGGACTACTCCATGTCCAGGGGGCTTTGACGGAGTTCCTTAACAGCTTGCTTGTTGATCTGAGGACCAGGTCATTTGTCCAGGAGCTTGAGGATGTCTAGGGCACGTGGTACTGAGGCAGCCATGCAGCCTGGCAGATGGTTTTCCACCAGAGCTGTGCTGCAGTTAGTGTCCAGGTGGGAGGAGCAGACCACTTCCACATCCGGGTCAATAGAGGTGCTTGTGACTCCCCTACTTTCTTTGCAGCAAGCACTGGTGATCTCTAGACCCTTTTGATGCATACCAGTGTGGCTGAGAAGAGGGCGACTGGAGGGTAAGATGTGTAAAGTTAGGGGTGAAAGGGGTGAGGGTAGAAGTTTGGGACTGCTGAGGAGGGTGCAGCTGTCGCCCCATCTGTCCTCGCTTACTCTGCAGTTTTGTCATCACGGAACATGAAAGTGGCCCACACCTATGCCTTTCTGTTTAAGTGCTATTTTCTGATGATGGAAAAGAGGGAGGTCCAGATTTATATACACTATTAGGACTTAATTGGAAACAATTGTGAAAAGCTTCAGGCATCTTCTAAGAAGCAGGCTATGATGGCTTCACCCACATTAGTGCCTTACAGGAGTGTCTCAGAGGACTCCTTCAACACAGATTTTGGGACTGAACTCCAGGGAGTTTTCCATCTTCCAGGTGTCGCTGGTGAAGGGGTATAAGTGGAAATATTTTAGTAAAAAGATTGGATTATGGAAATCAGTTGACTGGCCTAACTTTTCAACTGGGCAAAAGAAGTCTTTTTTTTAGTCAGAATTTGAAGTTTGAGGTCCAAAAGGTACGGGTAGTCTAGAGACTTAAATGAGTCCTCTGGCTTCCCATGAGGCTATACGAGAGTGGGCACTTCCCCCAGGCTCCTAGGAAAGTCTGGAGACCACACTTCCTGGAGCCCTAGAGTGTTTATTCCTGAGTCACAGCCCACTGAAGATATTACCTTATTTTCATTACTTTTCAAAGACTGGGCTGCTGTATTTAGTGTCAGGTGAGTCTAGGAGCACGGGGAGGGGCTTGTGTCCCCATCCGGCAAGCAGCAGTCCTAATGTGTGGAATCTGCTTGCTTCAGGCAGAGAATCTCCTGTGTGTGCTTCAGGAGTTAACTCAAGGCTACTTCGCTTCAAACCAGTTGATCAAGGTGTCATAAAAGCCAGGAGCTGGCTTTTGCCATGAAAATCACATACCAGTTCTAGTTATGGAGGCCTCACAGTTAAGTTTATGGACTGGTTGGTGGCATCTGTACATGGTTTTCACTGCTTTGAACCAACTTTTCCCAGCCACAGGAATCAGAGTTTTGACTCTGCTGTGCGTGAGTCGGCAGTGTGGACTGTATTCTTGGATTTTTCGAGGTTTCCAGGAGGCCCAGACTTCACTCATAGCATGTGGCCCACAGTGTTTGTGACACAGAAAGGGTGGCTGAATGGCAGGAAACTGTGTGGACAGTGTTATGAGGAGGGGGTCCCAGTTGATGTTCTTTGATACATAAAATATCTGACAAGTGTCAGCTTCACTGAAATGAATAACAGTTGCAAATGGCATTTGAGGTGTAAGAATAACAACAGATTTGTTTTATTCCCTGGAGAGGGCAGTCACTTATGAGGAAGACTGAGCCTAGCCATCTTCTTGGTTCCTGGCAGGCTGACTTGGATTGAGCTGGTTCTCATGTGATGATCTCTGGAGCCCCTTGTGCCTGACCTGTACTCTGCCTCTCTGCCAGAGTTCAAGGGTCAGCTCTCCCTTGGGCTGTACTAGTATTTAAAACTGCCCCCAGATCCTCGGTATGGGACTTCCTAGAAAGCCTCTCCTGGGATGCTGTCTTCTTCAGACTTAGAAACTATCCCCAGATAGCTCAGCAGGGGCAGGAAGCTGCCTCCAGGGAGTGCTACCTGAGGTGGCTTTCTTCCAGCAGTGCAGTGCCCCCAGTATGCTGCCCTCCCTGCTGGCTACAGGGTGTTGCCCTACTGAGACTTAGAGCCTTCTGCATTTCTGCAGGGCACTCAGTTGGAGCCTCTGGAAGGCCCTCGTCCTCTGACTACTTGGGCAGGTGGAAGTCATCTGGAAGGTTGATTCACTTAATGGATGCTGGGCCTTTCCTGGTGCAAGACTTTGTGAAGGATCAGTTTATTAATCACTGGCTACCTGATGAGGTAATTTTATTCATTTTGGTGTTACAGAGGAAGAAAGCATGCCTTGAGAGGTGGTGTGACCAGATATTTATCCAGTGCTCTGTCATACTCTCATGAGTGGCGTAAGGCTTTTCACTGCAGGAAGGACTGCCATGGTCATTTTGCCCTGTTAGGAATGTCAGTGCTGACTGGTTTCCTGGCACTGTCTGTGCTGGAAACCTGGAACGGAGGTCTTGCATGATCCCAGGCACTGGTGGGCCCTTGTGCACAAAGACGCAAGTGACTGAGGCAGCCATTCATCTCCTGTGCATTTGTACCCTTGGTCCCTTATTCCTGGCCAGCAGTCCTCACCAGGCAGAGAGTGCCCCATCTCCAGCCCTGGCCCTCCAGGGCACCGAATGTTCAGCCAGCCTGCTGTGGTGCCAGCTCTGCTCCTGGATCTGAATGTCTGTCTCCCAGCCAGAGTCCCCCAGTACTGGCCTGTAGAGAATGACAGGTGAGGGTGAACTACTGCATGCCTCAGACCTTCCAACCCCAGGAAGGAGTCATGGTGCCACCGGTGTCTTGTCCTCAGCACTGGTGAGGCTGCCACTGTTGTGGGGAGCTGTGCCTGCCACCAGGCAGCAATTCTCTACCAGTGTGCAGATGAAGAAACCAAGGCCTAGAGACTGAAGAAGTGCCTGGGTTTGATCTTAGGTTCCCCAGGCTGCTGCATGTTCACCTGCTAGTTATGGTTCCACTCCAGCACTCTTTGAAGGTGGTGTTCTACCAAAGAAAAGTAACCAGAAGACTGATGAGACCTTTCTGCATCTGGTACATCTGTCACAGGGTCCCTTAGGGTGAGCCCTCACTCTGTAGAGAGGCCAAGAAGTGAACACGAGGGTGGGAAGAACACTGTGGACCTAGTGTGACCCAGGTGGAGTGAAACTGTCTTCCACTGAGAATGTTCTGAAGGGAAAGAAGCCCGGGCCTATCCCCAAAGCCTCCTTGCGTTTGCTCTACCACTGCCAGCTTGGTCACTTGGCCTATGTGAAATGTACCACTCTTGGAGTTGGATCTCTCTGTGTTCATTGTTTTTATTCTGATAACCAGTGGCTCCTGGATAATTCTGGGGCTCATCATATAGGATGTCAGTGAGTTAGTGCTGATGTGGGTAAGTGTGGGACACCCAGGGACAAGCCTTCTGAACAAAACATGGACATGATCCAAACTGCTACCTTTTCAGAGGTACACATGGTTTCTGAGCTGTCCCTTAAAATTTTTGTACTATAGTTACATTGCTTCTTGAAAACTTAAAAAAATAATTGAAAATATATCAGTTAAATGGTCTTTGGGTGACCTTTGTCATACCTCTTAATAACAACAGTTGTTCATCAGACAGGCTCCATCCATGTGACGGTGATGGGGAGAATGCAGAATGCCCCACAGCACAGGACAGCTCATTCTCAGCATGGCTGGAACCACTCGTGCCTCCCTTCCTCTCTCTAAAGTTGCCATTACCCTGAATTTGCTGGTTATTATTTCTGTCTGTTTAATTCTTCATATTTTGTAAGCCATTCTTCACACATTGTATGCTGGGGACAGGAAGACAGCATTGCTTCTTAATTCTCAGTTTCAGTCTTGTGATACTTGTGGTCAGAAACAGCTATTTCTCCAAACTGGGCTTGTGGCCTCAGAGCTTCCCTAGGCGGTATAGGGATGGTCAAGTGTAGGGTGAAACTGCTGTCCTGACAGATCAGCTTCCCTTGCACACTGCCTTGCTGTCGTGGCATTTGTGGGATGCTGGAGTGGCCTGTCCTCACCACCAGTGGGAAGGATGGCAGGACTGTGTCCACCTCTGCCTCAGGGTTGGCTTCCTTCAGAAGGTTCTGTCTGCACCTAGCATCCCTATGGCTATCCACCTTGTTATGTTGCGCAGGAGCCTGCCCTAAAGGTAGTAGCCCAGTGGGCTCCTGTCCACCTTTCTGAGGGCTCTCTGCTCCCATGATTGGACAGGAAGGTGATTTGTGGCCATCCATGGAGAAGAAATTGGCTGTGCCCAGCAGACCAGCCACATTCCTGTTGTCTTGTGAAGTCTGCTCTGCCCTTTCACCCTGCAGCCTGAGCCTCTGTTTTCATATAAAGAAGCCTTTGTCCCCTTGCAGATGCCCCCTGCCTCCTGCCATTAGCTGAAATAGCTGGTTGTTCCAGGAGAGCCAGAGGCCTCTAAATAAGAGTGGTGTCCGTCTGTGCATGTTCGTCCTCCTAACTAGAATTGCCCTGTCTTCTTCACTCCTGTGACTGCCTTGTAATTCTAGGTTATTTTGGTTATTTCTTTCTCCAGAAAGACCTGGCCACCTGCCTTTGAGGTCATGTCACCTTCTGATGACTCCCCTGGGGGTGGATCTAGCTTCAGTTCCTCTCCCATGTTCATTCCTGAAACTGACCCTCTTCTCGGGTTGCCCCTGGGTCCTCGTCTTCTGAATTCCCAGCCCCCCTTCTCCTGGGTGGCTTGCCCTTGGCTCTCTCTTCTCCCTGTGTGTCAGGCCCTCTGGTGCTTCATTTCCCTTAGCCTGTGGTCAGGAATGGACAAGCCCCAGTCCCTGTCTTTATAGGGCCAAAAGCCAGGGGTGTGGCAGTTTTCGTGTGGCTAGGGGGATTGTCTTGATATGCACCACAAGTTTTCAGTGGGGTGGTATTTTGAGGTGACCCCTGAAGGGAGAGTTTAGAGGAAATAGCCTAGGAGAAAGTGGGAACACCACAGGACAGCTTGTGGAGGAGCCACGTAACCAAGTGCAGATATGTTTTCCCGGTTATTAAAATCCTGAATACTTTCTACAAAAGTTTAGTGAAACATAGTCCAGTAGCAGAGAATGAAAGGCATGATATGTCACCAGTAGTGTTAACATTGTAGTATTTTCTTCTGATCTCTCCCACTTTGTATGTGTGTGCTTCTGTGTATTTATATTAGATCTTAGGATCTTAGTTCTTCACTTGTCAAGTTGTTATAAACTTAATGATTTCCATTTCAGCTATCTACAAAGTATTTCACCATATGACTGAGCCATAATTTACTATTTCCCTGTCAGGCCTTAGGCTGCTGTTAACTCTTGCAATTTATGGTGTAACATCCTTCATGGTATCAGTAATGCAGTGAAAATCCTTGTTTGAGATTCTGCCAAGGGCGGTGACCTTAGTCTTCTAATCCAGGTTTTTCTTTGTGTTAGTTTCTTGTTGCAAACCTGACATGTATCCTTTCCTGGCTTCTGTAATGGTCCAGTGAACTCTAGCTGTTGCACATCTGTTTTGTGGGATGGTTGGGTTATTAAAAAGTGTGATCTCATCCCACTAAGAGGTCTAGCTTTCATGCCAGTGGAGACCATCCTAGTCATGCAGGGTCCTTGTTGCTTTGCTGGCCTCTGGCTGCTGAAGAACTGAAAGAATGTTACCATCTTTGTAAGACATATTTTAGATTAAAATTAACAATGTGATAATCATGCTGCCTGGTTGCAATAAGAAGTGTCTTTACAATCTAAGATTCAGGTGAAAAGGCAGGTTACTAAAATCTCTTATAGCCACTGATCTTATACATGTAAAATATGCAAGTAAAAGAATTGGTTTTAATTAAGGTGTGATTGTGGATGGGGCTCTTCTCTCCCTTTATTTCATAGACTTTCAGTAAAGGAATTATGGTAACAATGTTTCTTAAAAAATTTCTATGCTTACTGTCCTTGGTGGATTACATGGTCAGATTTCCTGAAGGCCCAGAGTTTGAATCCGGGTGTCTCTACTTGTACCTCTGACACTTAGGGCCAGCTCTCACTTAGGGATAAACTGCTATCAGTTTCTGATGATGGAACCCAGCTCCAGATTATTTTATTATGTTGATTTCAGTATTTTGAAATGTGAAAGTATTTTGATGTCTTAAATGAGACTCTGGTAACTCTTCATCATCCTTTGAATGGTTAACCTGTGGACTCCTATGATCATGTTGACTGACTGAAGTTCTTTCCTGGAGTGTCATTCATAACTTAGGCCAAGTTTTATGAAAATGCACAGACATTGCAGTTCCTCTTAAAACTTGGCCAGACATGTCCCAATGATACCTTTTGAAATCACTGTGGATTCTCTGGTGCCTGGAAAGAAGAATCTTGCTTCTTGTCCAGGCTGGTGCTCCCTGTTATCCCTCCTCCTTTCTCCTTTTCTTTTGTCCCCTTGTTTTCTTTTTCTTGATGATCTTCTAAAAGAGGAGACCCTTCGACTTTCAGTGCTTTTCCATCATCCTGTGTCCATGTTTTCTATCCCTTATCTGAAATGCTTGGCACTAGAAGAGTCTTAGGAGTTTTGCAGATTTGAAATATTGACAGAGTATTTACCAGTTGAGTGTTGATATGATGCTCAAAAAGTTTTGTGTTTTGGAGCATTAGAATATCAGATTTTCATATTGGGTTTGCTAAATCTGTATCCCTTTCCTCTCAAGCATTGATGCATCTGGATAGCTTTAAAAAGGTACAGCCACTGGGTTCTGGATCAGGTGGGACAGTAGTTCCTCAGAGTTTCCCAGAGAGCGTGCAGTCTGGGTTGGGGAAAAAAGTACATATCAAAGAGCTTCTTAGTGTGGTGCTGGATTTCTGTGGATAAGTTACATCAGAAGGAGTCTAGGAATAGAACATTCCTGGAAGCCTGGTTGCATATGGCAAGCAAAGGGTTCTGCAAACACCCATGGCTGCTGTTTAGATGTCTGATTGCTCTACTGCTAATGGCCTCCTCCTGGAACATGGATTTGGGGAATTTGCCTGCTTTGACTTGGAGTGTTGACTGCAGTTTTATGCTTGAGACCTCAACCAGTGGCAGGAACTGGGCATGGGTGAGCCTGAAAGTAAACACCAACTCACACCACACACATGCCTTGATTGGCACCTAGGAAGGGAAGAGATAGCTAAGTACTATGGGAAATAAAGTATGGGTTACCATTCTTGCTGAAAAAAGGAAAAGCTAGTTGATTCAGAGTGAGGATTATTTAAAAATAAACTTAATTTTAGAATAGTTTTAAATTTATAGAAAAGTTGTATAGGTAGTACAGTTTCTCCATCCCCTTAAGCCCATTTATTCAATTTTTAACTTCTTAACATTAGTCAAGTACTACTTCTTTGTACACTAGTCATAACCAAAATTGTTGCATTATTAACTAGAGTGCATATTTTATTTAGATTTAGGTTAGTGTTTTATTTTTTTTTGTTATTGTTTTAGCAGCTTATTGCCTAATGTGCTTTTCCAGTCCCAGGACCCAATCCAGGCCACCATATTACATTTACTAGTCAAGTCTTGGTTATGACTGTTTCTCAAAATATCCTTGTTTTTGATGACCATGACAGTATTAAGGACAGATGTTCAGATATGCATAGAATGCCCTTCAGTTTGGTTTTGTCTGGTTTTTTTTTTCTAACATCATTAGACAGGGGTTATGGGTTTCAGTGAGGAAGACCATAAAGGGAAAATCATCTTCTCACAGCATCATAGCAAGAGTACCATCGCCTTGACTTGATCACCTGGCCAGCAGTAGTGTTGTCATGTATCTCAACTGTGAAGTCGCAGCCCCTATTTTGCATTCTGAATTCTTTGGAAGGAAGTCACCATCTACAACCCACATGGAAGGGTGGGGTTTATACTCAACCTCTGTCAATTATTTGGAATGCTCCTTAATCAGGAGATTTGTCTCTATTCTTATTGATCTATTGTCATTTGTATCACTGTGACCCATGGTTTTGAGTTGTCACCTAGTACTGTTATTTATTTCATTGCTCACATTTTTCTAGCGTTGACCATTAGGAGCTCTTTCATTTGGCTCCTGTGTGCCTTTGTCATTCCTGCCTCATTGTGGGTTATTTTGTGGGTTTTTCAGCTCTTCCTTTTTGACACTGTAAGAGACTCCAGGCTCATCGCAAACATTTCCTGTCCAAGGCTAGACTTAGCCATTTCTTTTAAGAATCCTCATCCCTTTTATTGGAGAATAATCTTAGAAACCAAGATTTGGGCATTAAGTGGCTAACAGTACTGTAATTCCAATTTTTATGGAAGCAACTGAGTAACAAAAGCAAAGTACCTGGGGCTGGGGTTGTGGCTCAGTGGTAGAGCGCTTGCCTGGCACATGCGAGGCACTGGGTTCGATCCTCAGCACCACATAAAAATAAATAAATAAAGGTACAACTAAATAAATCTACAACTAAAAAAAAGTACTTTAAAAACAAAAAAGCAAAATACTTAAGTTATAGCAATGGTGAGAAATTTCCCCACTTTGAGGGGAAAGTCAACCCGATGCTTGCTTGTGGCATAGCACAAAATGTGTTTTCTACTGTAAAGTTATGGAGGTGTAATCATTTCCCGGAGGGAGGTGGAGTGGGGCCATCTTTATTTTCTCTGAGTTTTTGTCCTTGCATGACGTAGTATTTCATGAGGGGTTTATACATCCTCCCCTGGGCAGCCACAAACTTCCAACTGCCTTTCCTTTCCTTCCATATGGAATAACATCTTTACAGGATCCACATGCTCCTGGGGTGCAGTGGACAGCCTGGGAAGGCCCAGGGTGATGGAGCTTATCCAGCACTGTAACCTCGGGAAATGTGGTGGCGGAGGCCTTGGGGAGAAGTGGTCCAGTTCTGGGTGTGTCCCCAGGACATGTCAATAGGTCAGAGAGGGGAGGGAGGGGCTGATAGAGGAAGGGAAGACTCCATGTTCTTGGCATATCCCCCTGGAGAGCAGCGGTGCCATCTTGCTGAGACGGAGAAGACTGGAGGTAGAGCAGCCCGGACACAGGAGCCACATGATGCTCTCAGGAAGCGTCAGAGACTCTCCTGACAAGGGACTGGGTTTTCCTGCTAGTTTCCTTTTTCTGACTTTCTGTTTATCATACCAGAATCTCTAAAAGGAGAAGCTGGTTTCAGAAACAGCACCTGGCTCTGGAGCAGGGAGTCCAGTGTGAAGGTAAAACGGTGTGTGAGAGGACGGTGTCTTCACCCTAAGCCCTGCTCCTGTGTGGAGGTGGAGAGGAGCTTGGGGTTCTGGTGAGGAGCTGGACTCTACTGGTCAGTATGTGAGGTGCCTTGGAAGTCCATAGTTGGCATCAGTCCTGACCTCATCTTGTCCCTTTGGGGATGCCTTCCTCCCTCTCCTGTTCTGTTTAAACTAGGATTCCATGGCTCCTTGTCATGGGCTCTCCATCCATCTGTGACCCCCAGGGCCTCCGAGTGGGCAGGTCAGAATGTGAAACAGAGTTTTCCACAAGTCTGCAGTCAGTGGCCACAGCAGCGGGAGAGATGGTGCCTGAGGGAGGCCAGGTAACACTGGGGGCTTAAACCTGGCATCCTGAATTAAGAGTTTACAATATATGAACTTTTTGCTTTGAAAACAAAATACATTCCAAAGAAAATAAGCTTTTAAAAATAAGCTTCTTAATAATAATAAAAAAAATGGTGTGTGGGGGGAATAAAATGAAGTCATTTTATTTTATATTTCATCCTATTTTATATTTCATTTTATTTTATATTTCAGGTAATTTCTCTTTATATTGATGGAGGGAAAAAAAATTAAACAAACCCAAACCGGGTCATACAGACCATAGTAGTAACAGTAAGTTCTGTCTGTATCTAATTGTAACCAAGATCCAGTTAATCAAAAACAAATTGATGGGGATGAACTTTCCAGAGGGTTTTCACATTGTGGGTAGTAAGTAGTCAGATGGCAGGTTTTTCTGGGTTTAGAGGAAGGTTTCTATTTTCAGTAGCTGCCTCCCCTGGAAGTGCACTGCTCCCTGAGCTAGTGGCACAGTAATGACTAAGCTGGACCCAGAGCAAGGAGGGCCCAGAGCAGAAAGCAAACCTGGTGCCCTCAGGCCCAACCCTCGCCTGGTGGCTGCTCTCTCTAAAGCATAGGCACACACTCGTCTGGAAGATTTGGTTTCCAGGCCCCCAGCAAGAAGGAGACCGCGCATTTCAATTGACAAGAATATTAAAAGCTATAAGCTAATGGCAAGTGGAGTGAGACTATCTTAACAAGTAGATGTGAACACTGAAAAGCAAGAGCAAGCCAAGTGCATTTGACATGGACTCGAGCAACCCCTTACATCCCAAGAAAAGGCCCCTTTGTATACAGTTACTCCTGAGCCATGTTCATCTTCCCCATGTGGCAAATGAGCCAACACTGGAGCCTCGGGCAAGTGACCCTCTCCACAGCTGTCATAGGCAGGATTGGATCTGTACTCTATTTCTAACTATGCTAGGAGTTTCATTTTCAGAATAGTCCTTACAGTCAGAGAGGAATATAAGCCATTTCAGAATATTTCTCCTGGTTTGCTATAAAAATTGCCATCTAATTGTATCTCGTTGGCCAAAGCAGCTGCCAGAGGTTTCCCTACTGTGACATCTCTGTTGTCTGAAGGAGTGGCCCTTTGATAGGCTGTCCCTTGGAGGACTGTACATCTGGCCCTTTGTCATTTATTCCCATTTTACTCAGAATCTGTTCTGCCTTCGGCTGGCCAAGGAGATCTCATAGGCATGTGAGGGCAGGAATCTGGAGGGGTCTCAGGGGCCCTGTAGGTTTCACTGGTTTGTTGTGGTCATAAAAGTGGACACAGTCAGGTCCCAGGGAAGAAACAGGTAGGTGCTAGCTCTGGAATGTGTGCCACAGGGCCTGCATGAGGAGCACAACCCCTGGACCTTCTGGCATCAGTTTCATATCTACAGGGACCCATATGGAACATAGAGCCCATCTGGGGCTTCTTGCCTGAAAAATGTAGCAGTAGATTGCTGAATACTGACTTTGGACTTCATAAGTTATTGGAGATTCTCATTTTATAGGTGAGAGGTCTAGAGCTGGAGGGTGTCCAGGATCTAGTCCAGTTCTTCCACCTGCAGGTCAGAGTTGGCATTGGAGCCAGTATCTATGATCCCTCCCCTGATAGTATGCGTCAGTGGCTTTATCCCAGAGCTTCAACCTGAGGGACCCCAGCCACCCACCCTACCAGCTGCCCATCAGGTGGAGGTGTTTGACTGGCATCTTCACATTCCTAATTCCCTTCTCAACTGGATTCTGAGAATACCATCTGCTGTCCTTGGAGGCTGGGCAACACTTGGTGACCTTCAAGAGCATGCTGGTAACTCCCTTTCGCCCAGGCCTGCACACCTGAGCCTCTTGCTAACTGGGAGAGATAAGCACCACATTTTCTTTGAATATTGATTGGAACCTTGTTGGCCTTTTCGGGTGAGCTCACTGTGTTTAGAGGGGCTCCCTGTTGGGATTTACTATGAGGATGTGTGTAGGACTCATTTACCCAGCTGCGTGATGATCTGTGATCCCATACCTCTCATGATGGCAGATTTTCCTTACATTTTACAGATTACTTGCTGAGTAGAATTTATGTCTAGGTGACTTTTTTTTTAAACAAAAATAATGTCTTTTTAAAGACTTGGTTTAATTCTTACAAGGGGGGAGTTTCTTCACAGCATATGTAGTTCATATTGTGCTGGTTAATACCAGCTTCCTTAACATGGAATATTAGGCTGAAAGGAGTTTTTCATATATTTTGTCAATCAAGAATAAAGAAATTAGGAATAAATTTTATTGGAATCTGCTTCTGGGATTGTCGTGTTAGGAGCTCTGTGAATCTGTTCCTCAGTGAAACAATAGTAACTGGGGAAAATTATTTTAAGAAAACATCCAATTAAAGTCTTTGGAAAGTGTCCTGAAAGCATATAGTAATTGGAGAAATATCTGATTGTGACATCTACTAAATCTCTGGAGTTTTTGGCAACTGACCACGACCCACTCCTTTCCTCCCACCCCAGCCTGTTGCCCAGCTCAGCATGATGGAGTATGGTTGTGCAGGCAGGGCTTTCCCCCCACGTTTTTATCAAGGACGAAGTTATCACCTCAGAGTGGCAGTCTGTCAGCATTTCTCATCCCACTTCCAGAACTCCAGGCCACAAAGGCTGAGTTCCACCAGGGTGTTCTGCCACTCCTCACAGGGCAGAGGCCCCAAATGCCATCTGTCACCCCAGCCTTGCCGCCAAGAAAACCTAAGGCTGCCATCCCCATGCAACACCCGGCTTATGAATTGGAAATGTTACTGTGAGAGAAGCAGGCTACTCTGCTCCCACCTCCAAAGAAGCAGTTCAGATTTTGACCAGGTAAAAGAGGTAGGCTGTAAAAATAGAAAACTCTGGAGCTCTCCTCAAGGTATCAGTTTATAAGAGAGTGCAGGGAAGTTTAAGCCAAGGGTGGTCTAAAAGAAAAAATGTATGTATGTATGTATGTATGTATGTATGTATAGAAGGATGGATTGATTGGTTGGTTGATTTTGGTGGCAAGCAATTAAGATGCTGGTAGCTCCATGAAAGCAATAGGCAAAGCAAGATACAAGCAGGGAAAGAGGCAACTAAGAAGAGACATTCTGGAGTCAGAACAAACTTCATACAATGACATAAAAAGCTATTCCTGCAAAAGACCTGTATTTAATTAGATTGTAGAGCAATTTAGGTTCCCAGCCTTGTCTAAGATAGAGCATAGAGCAATCAGTCAGCAATTAGTTGGGCCTAAGAGCTGAGTGTGGTAATGTCATGTCAGAGGCAGACAGCCTAACAGAGTGATCAGGGAGAGTACTGTCAAGAAGAACCCAGATATAACCATTGTCACCCAGAGAGATTATTTGTTGTGTATGCTCAAGGATGTGCCCTACAAGGAGCAGCTTCAGAGGTTGCATGCTACATGGTGGAGGTCAGGGGATAGATTTCACCAAACTAGCCCAGCCAGGTCTCTGAAAAAATAAACAAAAGCAAATCTCCTCTCCTGGAGGAGAGGGGATCAGTGTCCAGAGTTTCTGCATTGCCATTTTCAACATGAAATTAGAAGATGTGCAAAGAAAGAGGAAAGTAAGACAGGAAGACTAACAGGTAACAGAAGGGCCTAATAGAGGACTGAGATATTAGTCTTATGGGATTCAAAAAAGTAATCTAAAATATATTCAGAGAACTAAAGGGAGGGGCTGGGGTTATGGCTCAGCGGTAGAGTGCTCGCCTCACACATGCAAGGCCCTGGGTTCAATCCTCAGCATCACATATAAATAAATAAAATAAAGCTATTTTTTAAAAAAGAACTAAAGGGAATCATCCTTAAAGAAGTAAAGGATGAGGACATCATCTCACCAAATAAAGAGTATCAATAAAAGAATTGATTGAAAAAAATGGAAATTCTGGAATCAAAAAGTTACAATAACTGAAATAAGAATTCACTAGAGGGACACAATAGTAGATGTTAATTGCTAAAGAAAGAATCAGTGAATTTGAGATAGAATAGTAGAGATTATGCAATCCAAATAACGGGAAAGAAAGAAGAAAATGAACAGTCTTAGAGATGTGTAGTATTCAGTGAAGCACACTAGCAAGTGAAATAAGAGTATTAGGAGGAAAAGGGAGAGAGAATGAAAACAACAAGCAAAGACACTAGAATAAATAATAGGCCAAACACAGTGGTGCATGCCTATAATCCTAGCTACTCTGGAGGCTCAGGCAGGAGGATTCAAAATCTAACGCCAGCCTGAGCAATTTAGGCAGACACTGTCTCAAAATAAAAAGGGTTGGGGATGTAGTGATAGAGCATTTCTGGATTCCAGTCCTGGTACTACCAAAAAAAAAAAAAAAAAATAGTGGGTGAAAAACATTTATCTATACATCCGGGAAACTCAGTGAACTCCAAATAGGTTAAACTCCAAAAGATTCACCTGCAGGCACATCAAAGTAAAAATGTTGAGACAAGGAGAAAATCCTGAAAGCAATAAGAGACTAAGGACTCATTCTGTAGGTGGGAGAAATAAACAGCTAACCTCTCATTAGGTACAGTGGACCCGGAAGGCAGTGGGACAGCACAAAGTGCTGAAAGAAAACACAACAAAATCTGCCACCTTAGTATGTCTACCCAGCAAAGACATCTTTCAAAAATGAAGGTGAATTAAAGACATTTTCAGATTTCAAAAACAAAACAAAAAACTAGAGAATTTGTTGTTAGCTTACAGGAAATACTAAAAGGAGGTTCTTTAGGCTGAAAGCAAATGACCCCAGATGACATTTTAAATTCAGATGAGAAAACAAAGACTGCCAATAAAGGTAACTGTGAAATTATAAATGCATAATTTTTTTGCTTTCTTCTTTTAACCAATTTTAAAAAGTGGTTTTAGAAAATAACACATACATGATTATGATGTGTATGATGATACAACATTGAGAAATGAGGTGCATCTGGCATTGGTAGCACAACGGAGGCAGATGGAGCAAACCTGTATTGAGCATGGAGACGGACATCATGGTGACCACGTCCTCAGGAGGAAAGGTGGAGAAGGCTGGTAAACTAGCTCTGTAGCTTGTACTGCTCACCTCTCTTCTTTAAAGACAACATTGTACAGAGTAGCAATTATGACAGTGTTTTGGGGTTGTGTAACAATATTATGTATATTGTATATTATAATGTATTGTGTATACCAATAGATGAGATGGGGAAGTGGCACTACAACTGAGCAGGAGTACTGTTTCTGTATCTCCCTGGGGTCCTGTGAGTGAAGGAATGAGAGAGAGGTTACACTAGAAAATATCTATATTATGTGGTGTGCATCTCCAAATATGTAACAGTGAATCCCACCATTGTCTATAAACGCATCATTAAAAATATGGAAAAAATTTAAAAGAAAATATCCAATTAATGAAGAGGAAAATAGCAACAAAAAGTCTATTCCCTTGTCACCCCAAAGGGCTTTTATTAAGATGCATTTTACACTTTTAAAAGATTCTACTGGAAAAGAAATTTCATCAGGTTTCTGGATGGAGCCCACAGCCATCTCTGACTTATTCTAGGTCTGTTTTTCCAAAGTGTCTTTTAAATGTGCTTGTAAGAACAGTGTCCACCTGCCCTGGGGCTTGTGAGGAAAAAGGCAAGAGCTGTGCCCTGAGGGAGACAGAGAGAGTTCGGGGCTGGTTCCTGGTTCCACTGAGGGTCGCTTTTCCCTCTGCGACACCGGGTTTCAAGCATCATCCTCAACACTCAGTGAGATAATGACAGGGAAGTGCTTGACGCCACCTCTGCCTCCGTTGCACCCCTCACATCTGATGTGCAGGCCTGCACCCTCTGTGAGCAGATGCTGGGCTGTCCTGCTCCTCGGCCTCCCACTGGCCTCAGCACCAGCTCAGGTGATAGACTGGAGCAGTGCATTGGATGGAAAGTATTAGGTAGAATGTGCAAGGTGTCTTGGTGTGACTGACTTGTACCCTCCCCAAATTCATACGTTGACAGCCTGACTCCCAGTATGACTACACTTGAAGGTAGGGTCTATAAAGAGGTAGTTAAGGTTAAATTAGGTCATGAAGGTGGTGTCCTAATCCAGTAGGACTGGTGTCATTATAAGAAGAAACACCAGGGAAAAGACACAAAGTGAAAAGCTGGCAGGAGGACACAGCAGAAAGGCACTGTCTGCTGGCTTGAGAGTGTGCTCTCATAAGGAACTGAAGTGGCTGGCACCTTGACCTTGGACTCGCCAACCTCCAGAACCGTGAGAAAATAAGTGTCTTGTTTCTGAGGCACATTGTTATGGCAGCCAGAGTAGACTACCACACATCAAAAGTGGAGACTCAGTGTTCTTTCTCATACCCACCCGAGTGGCTGCCAATTTCTGCCTCCTTGAGCAACTGGGAAAGCGGCCCCATTCAGAATTGTAAAGGTGGAAGCCAGGAAGATGTAGTAAATTAAAAATGGCTGCCTTGGAGGTTGTCTTCTCTCTGCTCCGTCATGTCTGTTTGCCATCTGTCCACCTGCTATGGGGTCTGGCTGATGTGCACAGTGGCACTAGAAACAGGATGGAATGTCAGCAGCCATTCCCAAAATGCCAGGTTTGCTTTGGGTTTTGACCCCTTCCCTCTCTGTCCCTGCTATAGCAGTGTTGATGGTTCGTCATGGGTGTTTTCAGATCTGCTTTGCGCTTTCTCTATTTTCCACTCCTTGGATATGAGATTTGATCATCTCGTGCAGCCTTGTTTAAGATCTGTAGAGTGCTATATTTATTTGACTTTATTTGAAATTTTAAGGCTTTACTTAATGTTGTTCCAAGTGATCTGATGAATGTCGGACTCTAGAATTTATACCTTAAAAGGCTGAAACGCTGATGTGTTTGAAGACTTTCTTCTGACTATCTAGGGCAGGGCAGCTAAAAACCCCTTTGGAATTAGTGTCAAATTAGTGTCAAACTTTAATTAATAAAGTTGTTTTTTAGAGCTCTTTTAGGTTCACAGCAAAATTGAGGGGAAAGTAGAGAGATTCCCACATCCTCTGACTCCACATAGAAAATCTTTCTCGGTAGTGTTCATGAGGAAAGGAGGAGGAGATTGCTGTTTAAAGAAATAGTAAGGTTGGAGGTGTCAGGCCACCCACCCAAGTCTGGTAGGAACGTGGGCCCAGAGCCCAGCATAATATCACTGGGGTGCCCAGTGACTACCTGTGGGGCCCAGCGAAAACCACAGGAGATGTCACCAACTGGATCAGATATGATTTCTGGGCAGGTGTTCTCATTGCTCACATCTCAGGCTATCATTCTTCAGAAATAATGCGTCATTTAAGGTTTAAATCCTAACTTCCACCCAAATCCTATCTCATTTGACCCTTAGCAAGACCTAGAAACATTAAATTTAACATCATGAGTTGTGGCCTACAAACTCTCATATGCACTTTCTTATTTGAGATTTTCAGCAAACCTTCTGTTGGTTTGTTTTTTGGGTACTAGGGATAGTACCCAGGTGTAAGGCAAGCGCTCTACCACTGAACTACATCCCTCTCCCAGCAAACCTTGTAGGCAGGCTATCTTTCTCACTTTATGGCAGTGGCCGTGGACTCAGAGTCAAGCTTTCCAACAATCAGAGGGTTGGTTGAGGGTTGGGGATGAAGATGGAGGTGGCACACTGGCTTCATGAGCCCTCTCTTGGTCCAGTGTTTCCTAAAGGGCAGGTCTGCTATTAAAAAAAACATTCAGTGATGCTTATTAAAGCATGGTAAGGACAGTTTTTTTAAGAACTACCTCAATGTGTTCAGAGACACAACAGGGTCTTGCATTAGGGAGAGAGATTAGGCCCAGTTTCAATTACAGAGGGCAAGTAGAAACATATAGCCAAAGAGTAGGGTGGGGATCAGTGAATGGAAAATTACTTAGAGAGAACATCAGGGGTCAGGGGGATTCTGACTAAACTGGTCTAACTAGTTTTTTTTACTGAAGATAGGCCAGAGTTACTAGTCATGTACTAGAGTAGTGGTGGTGGTAAGGGTTGATGATCTTGGTCATCTATGGATGATGATCAGATACCTGGGTGGGAGGTCCTTGCTAAACTACCTTAGCAGGGCTCTTGGCTAAACTTGGATTTTTATTAGGTAGTGCACAGATGGGCCTAGAAGAATGTTCAGGATCCAAAGTTTGGCCAACAGAGAATCTTTGTCACTGCCCCTGGTAGGAGAGCGGCAAGCTTTAGATTTGAATAGTTAAGTATATATATACTAAATATTTAGCTATCAAAATAGTTCATGTAGCACATTTGTTAAAAAATTATTTGAAGAAAAACTCATGAGCCATAGTATAAGTCATGATAGAAGCAATGGCCCCCTGGGTGCCTGCAGTTCAGAAAGTACTGTAGGGTCCGTACCAACTTTGGGAGATGATAACTTCTTGTCTCAGCCTTGTTGGTTGTGCACAGAATGTCCTCACTCAGACTGGGAATAATGATTTTCTGTGGTGGCCAGGCTTTGTTGTAAGGAGCAAATGACAAAATAGAGCGAGCATAATTTATATCATTTTGGGTACTTTGCCAGTGTAGCACAGTAGTTTGGGTGGGTGGGGGATGGCATGGGGTCGAGGGGTGGCAAGTGGTGCAATGAGGTGCCCAGAGTGTGATTTTCCTGAGACTGAATGGTTAAATGAAGACCTGAACCAGGCCAAGAGCCTAGGTGTTCTGACTTTGTGTCATTTGTGTCCATTGCATTTCTCTGCCTCTCACTGGTGGTAGGTAGATGTGCCCTATGCTGCCGGACTGAGTGTGCTGTTGGTTTTCAACTGCACGGCTGTTAGGATCCTTGGCTGTGTGTAGAGTAGCTCAGGCTAATTTACGACCTCAGTCATCTTCATGCAGCGTGCCCACTGCCTCCCCATCCAGCGTTCTGGAATGTTGTGAATGTGTTCACCTTGCCCAGTAAGTAAGCAGTTCTCTCCAAGAGCCTAGTTCTCACTGAGCTCCACTTATAGGGCCAGATCATAGTCTAGGGTGTTAGGTGACACCTGTGTTCTCCAGAGGAGAGAGCTCATTCCACTTGCAGAGGCCCACCCTGCCTGGCTGCACTGTCAGTGTCCTGGCCTATGTTAAGGAGGCTGGGCCTGAAGTGGGCTGGTAAGGGGGAGGCTTAAGGGGCTCGGAGGATGTACCTGCTCCATGCCGGTTTCCAGCTTTTAGTTTTTCTGCAGGTTTCTTCTAATGAGAGATGGCAACAATTTGAAAATTGAATTTTGAAGACATATTTTCTTTGATCCCTTTACTACCCAACTGCCAAGAATATTTACAGTAAAATGTAAAAAGCCTAAGTAGAGCTTTTAATTAGCTTTCACTGTCTCTGTGATAGTAACATTACATGTGCTATGTGGCAGGGAGAAACTTTGTGGGGGCCTTTGTTCTCAGTGCATTCTCTTTATTTCAGAATTCAGCTGCAAATATTTGAGAAAAAAAGAAGTAATGGCTAAAGTACCTCTTGTCATTTTTCTTAGGATTACACAGATATCCCAACCCATTCACATTCTCTTCAGAAACATAACCAGCTTAGGAATCTTTCTGGAATAAGGCCACAGTGAAAGAAAGGGAAACTAGTTCCAGCAGCTTTCTGGAACAATCTCACTTCTGTACTGCATGGGAGAGGTAATTTGAAAAGTCCAGCTCCAAGGCAAAATATGGCCCTGGTATAAGGTTTTTGCTAATGGACTGGAAATTTCTTGGGTTTTTGAGTTATCAGGTGGTTTTAGTTTCTTTTGTTGTTTGAGTTTTATTTTATATCTGCAGAACCAATTCATCCTTCAGAGCTGGTGAGCATGGCTTGACTTTAGGTTTCGTTGTGCTGGTGCCAGACTGATCTTTGGAACCCCTGCAGACCTGCTGGGCTGAGGGAGTTTCCTTTTGTGTGATGGTTGTAATTGTTGCCTCTCTGTTCTTCAGCAGGTGCATCTTGACCCAGCTTTACCAGGCCTGAGCACAGGTCACTCTTTGCTCTGCTGGTAAGGAATGATGCTCATTGCAATCCTTGTAGATTAGGCAGGATCCTTCCGGTTTGGATCAAGTGAGCAAGAGGTTTGTTCTCCTTCTCCCTCCTCCTCCTCTGTCTCCTTTTTTTTTTTTTTTTTTAATAAGAATATGGAGCACTGAAGTTCTTTGAACACTTTACCTTGGTAAAGTGTTCCACCCATCAATAAATGATTAAAACGGTTTCCATTTTTACAGTTAAAGCAGGTAGATAATATACCACTTCGCTAGAGAGCTACATATAGTTAAGCATGCAGAATGTGTGACTCAGTATTTCCGAGGTACTTAGAAGACCAAGATATCTTTCCTTGATGTTGATTTGCTGGTGAGGAAGCTAGAAACAGAATTGGCTGGTGGTGCCCACTGGGAGGCCTTGGGCAGGTCGTTCCTAGTCTCCTGGCTTCCTGCCTTGATTCAAAAATAACTTTGTCTTCCCAGCATATCATTGATCTGTGGTTGTTGCTTTGCATTTGGAGCCCTTTAAGGAATTTTGTTGCTACTTAGAAAATATATTTTCTCTTAAAGCCAACTTTTACATTTGTGAATTAGAAAATAAGCTTTCTTAGTGGTGATAAAAATAAGTCAGACCTACCCAACTCAAGGCACCTGAAACACAGGAACTTTCAAATTATTATTTGTTCTGCTCTTTCAGTGGTGATCTAGGAAGAAATAATGTATTTAGAGTGAATCTGCCAGTGCCTCACGGGCTCACGGGCTATCCTGCTGAAAGTGCCAGGGTGGGTGAGAATGGCAGAGGGATCAGCAGGAACAAGGGGTTTAGCTGGAGCTGGAATTCTGCACACTGTTGTGCATTGCAGACACCAGTGTTTGCAGATAGGCCTAAGACCATCTTCAGATAAGTCCTAGGACCTGTATCTTCCCTTTGTTTTCCTGAAGCTCCATTAGCAGGGAGTTTTGAAGGTTGCCTGGATTTCAAGTCTTGAATTAGTAATTTGCTTTCCAGTAAATAAAACTGAAACCTGGCTTTGCTTTCAGTGTAAATTAGAATGTGGAGCTTCCCATTCTTAAAGGTCTTGAGTAGTACCAAGTCAGTGGGTTAGTCAGCTTTCTGTCTCTGTGACAAAGGACCTGAAATGAATAACTTAAAAGAAGGAAAGATTTATCTTGGCTCATGGTTTCCTAGGTTTCAGTTCATGTTTACTCAACCCTACTGTTTTTTGAGCCTGTAGTAAGGCAGCACCTGGCAGTGGGAGCATGGAGTAGAGAAAACCTGGTCACCACATGACAGCTGGAAGGAAGAGAGACAGGAAGGAGTCAGGCTTCTAATGTCCCTTTCAAGAGTGTGCCCTTGACCATTTAACTTCCTTCTATGCCCCATCTCATAAGAGTTCCACCATTTCCCTATAGTGCCACCCACTGGTGACCAGTGTTATGGGCCCTTGGGACATTTAGGGTCCAAGCATCTGACTAGCCCCTCTGGGAGCTAGTGAGAGCTTATCTCTTATGTCAAGAGTGCACTCTGCTCTTAAGTACTAGTAAAGGCTTTGGAATGGTTGTATCTCATGAGCAGGCTGACCTTGGGCAAGGCCCCCACTGGCCTGCCATTTTTATGTGGCCTGCACTGCCCTTGTGTTGAGCTGGTTTACTCCCTGTGGTGCTTCCCTTGTTAAACTTCTTGACCATTGAAGTTTTTGTAAGAAGAATGGGATGTAGGCTTCATTCTTGAACTGTAGAGTATGTGTCACCAGTGTGAATTGAGGACAGCATGGTGACTGTTTCTCAAAACACCTTGATACATCATCACTTGTCAAACCAGAATGTTTTCCAGTAAATTAATGGAACCTGTTGGGAACCATAAGAGAGGGAAATTGCAAGTACTTGCACAAAAATAACAGAAGCCCCTGCTCATAGAGCCAGCTTGTCACCGTAGAAGCCCTGTCTTAGGTTGCAGCTTGCTGATTCATGGTGCGTGGGGGGTGCATTGCCCATCCTGTTTTCCCACTGAAATATCTTGTTTCTGTGCAATACTTACCTAAGTGTTGGCTCCTCTTTTTGCCTTTTCACTTTACTATAAGTTGGTATTGTTGGCTAGGCTTATCTCAATCCTGTTCAAAAAGTTTTGTTTTTTAATAATTTTAGTTGAAATATTTTTGACAAAAACATTGACTTTGTTTTCAAGGAGCTTAGTTTCAGCCCAAGAAATGGAAATCAATCATGAAGGATACAAAGAAGCTGCTCCCATCCTGAAGTGTTCTTGCCTTCTCCATGAAGATCCATTTCCTCTTGGTATCTGTGTTGCTTAATGTGAAGGCTGGAGATTGGGTCAGAGCCTGAGCGACCACAGGGGACACTTGTAAAGATGATGGGCGGGGAAAGAGAGGGAAATATCATTTAGTGTGTTTTGAATCTGAACTGTTTCCTTCCAGGGGTTCCTGAAAGGGATGGAAGGAAGAAAATTATAGTCCAATAAATAATATAAGACAAAAATAATAGATGTGAACGTGCTTAAAAAACGAAAACCTCGACTATGCCTAAAGTAGTGTCTCGGTCGGTTGTCTGCTCTGATACCCGGGACCGCGAGGAATATGACGATGGTGAGAAGCCCCTCCACGTCTACTACTGTTTGTGTGGCCAGATGGTCCTGGTGCTGGATTGTCAGTTAGAGAAGTTGCCCATGAGGCCTCATGACCGATCCCGTGTGATTGATGCTGCTAAACATGCTCACAAATTTTGTAATACAGAAGATGAGGAGACTGTGTATCTTCGAAGGCCTGAAGGCATTGAACGACAATACAGGAAGAAGTGTGCCAAGTGTGGACTACCTCTCTTCTACCAGTCCCAGCCGAAGAATGCCCCTGTGACCTTCATCGTGGATGGAGCAGTAGTGAAATTTGGTCAGGGTTTTGGGAAAACAATATATATACTCAGAAACAAGAGCCTCCAAAGAAGGTGATGATGACCAAACGGACCAAAGACATGGGCAAGTTCAGCTCTGTCACCGTGTCTACCATTGATGAAGAGGAAGAGGAGATTGAGGCTAGGGAAGTTGCTGACTCCTATGCACAGAATGCCAAAGTGATTGAAAAACAGCTGGAGCGCAAAGGCATGAGCAAGAGACGACTGCAAGAGCTGGCTGAACTGGAAGCCAAGAAAGCTAAAATGAAGGGGACCTTGATTGACAACCAGTTCAAATGACCAAAGCTTTTCTTTGAGCCCAGACGGAGGCAAGCATTTAGATCAAGAAGAAAAATAATTTCTTGATTATATGGACTGGTTTCTGTTTATTCCTAGGAGAAGGCATTACTTTATTTCCCATTGATTCTCTCTCATTCAGTGAGGTCTTTGAGTCCATTTGACCTGCTTTCTAAGAGATGGATGTTTCTAAGTCTTTATGTAGGTTTCTGTACTAATTTTTGTCCATTTGATGTAAACTTCTTCAGCTTTGTAAGAACTTTATGAATAGATCAGTGCTTGAGTGTCTCTAGTTTCTAAAATGACTTTTTATTCCTTTTCCAGTTAATAGAATATTGAAAGACTTTTGGAAAAAATATTATGTTGTGTCATAGAGAAAAGTAGCATGGATTATATTTAAAATTACAACAAGTCATATCCTTTTAAGTGACTCTGTCGCTGGTCTTAGGATGGTTCTTAGGAATGGCTATGGTTTGAATCTTTGTATTGTCAGCAGAGTTTCATTGAGAGCCAAAATCTGCATAAAACTCTCTTTACTTCAAATATTGGAGCTGTAGGTGAGCCATACTATATTAGACTTTATACTTAAAGAAGGAGATGCCACAGGGCTGGGGATATTGCTCAGTCACAGAGTGCATGCTAGGCATGTGTGAGGTCCTGGGTTCCATCCTTGGCACTACATATGCGTGTGCATGCTTGCATACTTGTGCTCACATACCCTAAAAGGAAAAGCCACATTGTAGTGAGGGAGTTGGTTAGCTCAAATTTGAGTTAAAATAGGGTCTTAATAAGTAACCCAAGGGAGCTACCATCTAGTGAGACAGCTAGGAGTACTGCTTCTCTGTGTGGTACATGAGATAAACAAAATTATCTGCTAGGTATCTTTTATTTTACATTTGCTATGTGCAGAGGAATGTTGTATGTATAAATATCATTTTATGTCATGCTGCTTCAAGGATGTCAATATCTGTGTATTTATTTGAACCCATATTTTTATCTGTTCTCCGTATTACAAAGTGTGGGGTCAGAAAGCATGTTAACCTCCTCATTAATCTACAGTGGATTGCAGTTATTAGCAAGCATCCAAGACTTGTTTTTGAGGTGCTGCTGGGAAATGGTAGTACAGTTTTCTTTGTGCGCTTTCTGATTTCTTTATTCCATGGAAAAGTAGGTTGGAACCAGGTAGATGTAATCTAGCCTGAGCTGGACAAAAGGGGGGTGGAGTTCCTGGGAAGGCTTCAAATGGGGCATGTTATCATCTTCCAAGTTATTCTCCTACATCCACCAAGGCTTTAGCAACTGAGTCTTCCTTTCCACCTCATCTCTTATCCTTATTCTGAGAAAGAAATCACCATCATATGGATGAACAACTCTGACCATCTCACAGTTTCTCAACCTCACTCCTGACAATGACCTCTACCTTTACTTCACTGTAGCCATAAACTCCCATGATCACAGTCTGGATGTCATCTATACCACCTCTGAAATCCAATGTTTTATTCTTTGATGACAGTCATACTCAGTTCTTCTAAAGCTGTTTTATTTTTAGATTTGAAGGGTGATTATTAGTAGTAAATAATGAAAAATAGTACTAGTAATAGAAAAAATACTCACCACTCTTTATTGAGTATTTAGTATGTGTCAGATGCCAGGGAAAGTACTTTACAGGTATTATCTAAACAACATGATAATTCTTTAAGATGTTACTGTACCCATTCTAAAAATTAGTATTCTGACACTCAGAGAGTTTAAGTTTCCCAAGATCCTGTATGTGGTAAAGACAAAAGTTTGATTTTAGAACTAAAATATGAAAACTGCTTCTACTGTAATTTTTAGAATATATATTATTAATATCAGAACACATTTTCATTTCGAGAAACCAAAAAAGTGCATTAACTCCCTATAACAAATCTGTGGTTACATTTCGACATATTTTCTGAAATATTTGTCTTTAGATACTAGTTCTAAACCATTTCAATATCTGGTTGATGTTGTATGTTTTGTTTCATCTATATGATTATAAAATGTTATGTCATTAGCACCAAGCAACATATGCTCTTTATTATGTTTTATTCTTTTATGTTGAAGTAATTGTTTAAAAATTAGCATAGTTCCTCTTTTCTATTAACTCATATTATTTTATAGCAGATAGTGTTTTAATGTTAGTATAAGAGATAAAGAGCCATATTGAAATTTTGGAGAGAACCACCTCTCCCCTTTTTTGCAAAATATCCACTATGAAAAATATTAAAATGTTTGTGAAATTAAAAAACAAAAACCAAAAACCTCCAGAAGGGAAAATGATTGCATCTTTTATAAGCTTTTGGTTGTAATTTGAATTAATGTGCTCTGTGCTCTGTTTTGCATATGAGAAACAGGACTAGCCTGTTTTTAGGTCCTGACTTCTCTCCGCAGCTGTGACCTTGAGGGAGCTTCTCTACCCCAGTGTACGTGGCTGCCAGGTGTTAACTCAAGAATCTCCATCCTCATTGCCCTGCCCTGCAGTAAGAGAACCAATGCGTCAAGAGACATGGAAGACATCTGCAGAATGTGTCATGGTGCTCGCACATACACTTCCTCCCTAGTGAGGATTACTACCCAAGGAGTCTCTGGGCAGGGTGTATCTGCCCACCGAGGCCAGAGGAAGGCAGGCAAGCAGCCAGAAGGCATTGTAGGCTTGGTACCTCTTGGTCTCCCATGGGTTGGAAACATGGAGAAATTTGACCCTTGGCATATACCAGCAGCAGACATCAATAAGCCCTGGAGAAGCGTGATGCTGCTCTTCCCAGGCTTGAGGAGGGTGGGCACCACCTTGAGTTTGGCACCTCCAGTAGCCCACGGTAGAAGCCCTCCCCTGGATGGGGCAGGTGTCAAGGAGAGAGGACCAGTGTTTTTTCAGAATTGTGCCATATTTTGTTCTGTAACTTCTTTGATTTAAAAGGAGAAAAGTGACTTGCTGAAGTATCTACCACCTGGGATTCTTTGACTTCCTCTTCATAGTCCAGGGAGGGTAGAGCTGTATCCTGCTCCTCTTCCTGCTTGACAGCTCTCAGGAAGTGGCTAGCCACAGTTGTTTTAACCAGATAGCTTCTGGGTGGCCTCAGGCAGGGCAGGGGTGAAGTAGGAGTATAACATTGATTAACTTAACTGGAGTCAGTTAAGCTGTGATCCTGCAGTCGTTCCCATGCAGCAGCCCCATCTGCCACATTAAAGTAATATAAACCTGAGTTCATTTGTGTTGGGGTTTTGCTTGCCATTAATTTATAAGCCTCTTTTAGCAGTTTAAGTGCTCTAAACAAGAAGAGTTTATTCCTAATTCTGTATTTATGTAATGTATTTTAAACAATATAAAAAACTTCTACTTAACACTGGGACTTCTTTGATTTTTCTTTTTGCAATCTTAAGAAACACTTGCTGTAAGCAAGTCTCAATTGGCTACTACTAAAAGTTGAGATGGATTGAGGTGATTCTGTCTATACTCCCCCAGTCTCTTTGTAGGAACCCTCCTTCACCCAAACTCTTAGGTAGTGTGGGAGGCCTGGTGCTACAGTAGGACCCCAGCCCTCCAGCCATGGGTACCTGGCTTGAGCTGAGCCCTTCGATTCCCTTCCCTGGAGAAGCTTGGAGAGGAGCCACTCAGTCAGCCTCTCTGGGGGCTTACACGACACTGGGGAGTTTGTTGGGGGCTGCCTTACTTCCCACTACGTAGACTGGCTCATCTGTGAGTGAGGAGACTGATACGGATAAGCAGAGGGGAGCTGAGGAGGGCTGCCTGCGCTCTTGGCTTTGGAGTCCATGTGCAACCTGAGGAGGACCAAGGAATTTCTTGTAGAGGGGGACCTCAACTCAGAGTGAGTGGGGTTCTTGACAAACATCACAGAAATGAGTTTAAGGACAAGTTAGAGGCATATAAGTTTAAGAAAGCAAAGAATACATGTTCAAGGGAGAACATGGGCTATCTCAGGAGTGAGAGACACTTTAGAGTTCTTGGGCTCTTTTAATTAAAGGAAACTTGATGAGTGGGCATGGAAGGTATAGAGGGGTGACATAAGTTCATGGTGGTCTGGTCCTTCTCAGGATCTTTAGGCCTAGGTGATCTCCATTATTTGATCAGTAGATAATATTGGGAAGTACCCTGTATTACAGGTTTCTTAAAATAGTGCATTTCTCTTTGCTTAATTATTATGTAGGCTGATTAAGAGTGCACAAGTTATCTTTTTTAAGTGGGTGAATTTATGGTAATTCTTAAGATTTACAGATTTCCCAGAAATTTGGCAGTGATAGGCCTAAGAGAGAGAACTGGGTTTGGAAGTGAAGGTATGAGGAGCTTTAGAACAAAGCTTTTAGATTAAGCTTATATTTTCTTTTTTTTTTTTGAATTGTTTACTTTTTATTTATTTATTTTTTATTGGTTGTTCAAAACATTACAAAGCTCTTGACATATCATGTTTCATACATTAGATTCAAGTTGGTTATGAACTCCCAATTTTACCCCATATACAGATTGCAGAATCACATCGGTTACAAGAATCAACAAATGGGACTTACTTAAACTGAAAAGTTTTTTTCTCAGCAAGAGAAACAATAAGAGAGGTAAATAGGGAGCCTACATCATGGGAACAAATTTTTACTCCTCACACTTCAGATAGAGCCCTAATATCCAGAGTATACAAAGAACTCAAAAAATTAGACAATAAGATAACAAATAACCCAATCAACAAATGGGCCAAAGACCTGAACAGACACTTCTCAGAGGAGGATATACAATCAATCAACAAGTACATGAAAAAATGCTCACCATCTCTAGCAGTCAGAGAAATGCAAATCAAAACCACCCTAAGATACCACCTCACCCCAGTAAGATTGGCAGCCATTATGAAGTCAAGCTTATATTTTCTTATTCTTCCTTTTGTCTCTACCTTTTATTTTTTTTCCATCCCACCTCAGATGGGCTGGACTAGCTGTGTTCCTGCTCCAGTTTTCTAAGTCGGTCTAGAATCTTTAGGTCACACGTGATGCGCTTCCACTTACGCTCATCTGAGTGAGTTGGGTTTCTCCACTGTTGTGCAGCAGAGGAGTACTGGCTGTTAATGCAGTAGTCCCCCTTGTCCTCAGGGGATATGTTCTAAGCTCCCCAGTGAGTGCCTAAAACATGGATAGTTCAAACCCTATATATACTATGCTTTTTCCTAGACATGCATGTCTAGGATGAAGTTTAATTTATAAATTAGGCCCAGAGATAACAATAATAAGCAACAAAAATTGGACAATTGCTGTATTGTAATAAATAGAACAATTATAATAGAAAGTACAAGAATTACTTGAACACAAGCATTGCAATACCATTAGATCCCATAATTGAGATGACTGCTAAATGTCTAACAGATCAGTAGCATATACAGTATGGATACAGTGGACCAAGAGATGATTTACTTCTTGGACAGAATGGAGTAGGACAGGTTGTATCACATTGTTCAGAATGGCATGCAATTTAAAACTGATGAATGGTTTACTTCTGGAATTTTCCATGTAATATTTTAGTCATTTGAAACCTTGGAAAGTGAAACTGCAGATAAAGAGATAATGACTTACCTGTTTGGATGAAGATAGCAAAAGTCTCCAGAACCAGTCCACCATGAGAGCCTCATTGTTGAACCCCTTGGGAATGGGGGCATGGGGTGCTGTCCTAAGTAGGCATGAGTAGCTGTGATCATCCCACTCCTGGAGGAGAAGGAGGAGAGGCAGAACTTGAGATGGAGGCCTCCTGGTGGAGGTAGGGTCCAACTTCCTGTGCCCTCTGGGTGGAGGGAGGGAGAAGCAGCCACCAGGACAGGCCTTCCCAGGCTTGGGTTTGGGTGGAAGAAGAAAAGAGAATAGAAAGACCTGCCTCAGGCAAAGAACAGGGCACACCCAGCCTGTTACTGGAGTTCAGAGCCCCACCCAGACACAGAGGAGCCCAGGCCAGGTGGGTTTACATTGTATAGACTTCTAGCTGTATCTTCTAGGACAAGCTTGAGTAAGTGCCCTGGGTTGGTGGGGGGCATCTGGATGTGTGATACTTTCCTTCAGGGGTTGGTGTGGTCCCTTACTCAGATAAGTTGACCCACAGGTCACAGGTAAGCCATTGTCCTCATCACTTTGGCTCACAGTTTTCAGAAACTATGTGTTCTCATTGATGTGGGAGTTGGTAAATAATGATGGTTTCCTCAATCCATTTATACACCTATTTGGAAATTTCTGTGGCACTAATGGAAGGCCTTCCCTGCCAACATAGAGGCGAACTTTCAGTTAATTGTGGGAGGGTTTCAAGTGGCTGAGTTCACAGTGGAGCAAGAAATGAGACTTGTTAAAGCCATTGACAGTCATAGAAGAGAGAATAGCACTGCCACTGTGGACATTATCTCCAGGACTCCATTGGCAGCCCTGATGACTCCATAGGCAGTCACCATTCAACACATAGGCAGTGACTCCATAGGCAGTCACCATTCAACACAGGGTTCTCATTGTCTCTGTTGTAGTGGGAAACTCATCAAATGACAAGTGTCACTTCGTGCATGGGAGTGAGAGGGGAATGTCTGAGAACACTAGATTGATTGACCACAAGAAAAGCCTCCAGAACCCCTGGTGCTGGCACAGGGGTAGGGGGTGCCCTGGCTGGGAAGGAGCAAGGGTGGGTTCCCGAGGAGGTTAGGCCACCACCAGTGTGGCCTCAGATTGTCTGCCATATATGTTTTTGTCTCATTTCTTGTGGCATAGCTCCTGATGAAGCTTCCCTGTTTGTCTCTGAGTTCCTAAATTTTCCATAATGGACCTTCAACTGTTTGTGTAAGAAAATACCAATTTATGCATAAGAAACAGCATGAGGTATAGAAGCAAGAAAGTGTAGGTGTTTAAGAAAAAGTGGCTGAAGCATGAGGTAGGAGGGTTTGTTATAGCAGAGGTGGCCAAGGGGACCACACACCAACTACAGCTGCTCTTGATGCCCAGTTAATGTCACATCTGCTATTTTTAACTCATCTCTCATCACCCAGACTGCAAGCACCCAGACCCAGGGCTTGGCGCATGTGCTGCTCTGCACAGGCATTTTACTGCGCTCTTTTCAGGGTGTCTTATTTTCAACTACTTCCTATACGGATAATCCCCTGGAGGTTTGTGGTTTGTAGGTAGACCACTAAGGGCCAGGCTTCAATTCTAACCTGATCCTGAAGGCCTCTTGGAGAAGTTGAGATTCAGGAAGGACACAAAGAAAGTGAGGCAGCTGCTCCATTGTCCCAGGAAGAAGAGTTCCAGAGAGGGGAGGTTGGTGTGAAGGCCTTCCAGGAGAGGTCTGACCAGCAGGCAGGCTGGCCTGGGCAGGGTGAAGATGCTGCTAGAAGGCTCAGGGTCCTTACTGCTGCTGTCGTAGATAGACTGGGCTGTAGGAGGGACACTGGTCAGAAGCCCAAGGCGGGGGTGCTCGAGTGCTGAGGGGGTTGAAGTCTGTATCTGTGGGGAGGGTTGAGCTGACAGAATCGTGATGGATTGGGATGCAGATGAGAGGAGGAATCAGAGAAGGCTTGCCCTGATTTTGTTTTTTGCTCTGAGCAGTGGAAAAGATGGAGCCACACTGACTGAAATGGGAAAACTAGAGGGGCTTGGGACCAAGAAAGAAAGGCGAAATCATCTGGGCTCGTTCTGCTCTTGTGAAAATTGTCCTCTGCTCAGTCATTTGAAGGATGTCCACTGGCCTATCTAATAATGTCTCTGTTTGGGCTGCTGTACAGTACCTGAGACTAGGTCATTCATAAACCACAAAGATTTATTTATTACAGTTCTAGAGGGTAGGAAGTTCAAGATCACGGTCTGGTGAATGCGTTCTTGCTGTGTCCTCACATATGGAAGACAGAAGGGCAAAAAGGGCCTAGCTAGTTCCCTTCAGCCCCTTTATATGGCACTAGGCCCATCCAAGAGGGTGGAGCCCTTCAGACCTATTGGCCGCCTAAAGGATTACCTGTTTTGTTTTGGTTTTGTGGTATCAGGCATTGAACTTGGGGCTCTGTACCACAGTGGTACACCCCCAGTCTTTTATTTATTTATTTATTTTTTGAGACAGGGTCTCACCAAATTGCCAACGCTGGCCTCAGACTGGCAATCCCCCTGCCTCAGCCTCCTGCCTACCTGGGATTACAGGCATGCACCACCTGGATCACACTTTTCATACTGACTATTAAGTTTCAACCCACAAATTTTGGGGGACCCATTCAGGGCATCAGTTCTAACCTGGGCTGACCAGCATGGTGACCAGCCCCCTGAATTAGAGTCTGGGGATGTGCATTAATATCTGGGCTCAGTCATTATTTCAGTTGCCATGTTCATTAAAATAATGAGGCCTGTTAATGTCTATTAAATTGCGTGAAAACTCGTTACCATTGTCACTGGCAGAGAACAGGGCTGGAGAAATGGGAAGCCAGAGGTACAGGGTTGATCATCTCCCAGGTAGCACAAGCAGGTGGGGGGCGGGGGCAGGTGTTTGTGTCTGTGGGTGAGAAGGGATGCAGATTACTGGCACTTTCTTAACTTCCTTTGCTTGATTTTCTAAAGCACTGTCTTTTCTGCTGTTACGCATTAGCAGCTGCACTGATGCTCTGCAGCATGGTGAGTTCTTTGGTCAGAGCTTCCCTCCCTGTAGTTCTCTTCCCCTGTGCAGGTACTGGGAGCAGAAAGTGCCAGAGAGCTGAGCTCTGCCCAGGGACAGAGGAAGCCTCTCCAGCATAGAGAGCTGCTTAATAGATGCAAAGCCTGGAACATCAGAGCGTCCACCTCACTTTCTTCCCCAGGGAACTGGGGTCTCCTCACCCATCCTTCTAACAGAGTTTTGTCCTCATTGTATGATTGGGGAAACTCAGGCACAGGGACGGGACCTTGGAGAAGGTCATATGCTTGTTTGTGCTCCACCAGGTGTCAGCTGTCTTCCCCACTGGTGTGACGCCAATGCCCAGGCTGCTCCACAAGCCATGGTGCCTCCAGGAAGGGCTTCCGTTCAGCAACACCCTTTATGTTTAATATATGTTTTGGAAAACATGGTCAATATAATCTGCAACACAGCAAGTGCTTTGGACTGTGGAGAAGAGCTCTGCTTAGAGGAGTCAGAGAAAGCTGGAGAGTTGGGTGGAACTCACCCAGACTTGGCTGTGGACAAAGGCCTTCCAGGCTTATCGAATCCCAGTATAAAAGCACCCCCAGCATAAAGGCACCCCCAGTATGAAAGCACCCAGGGCTGTCCTCAGGGGAGGAGAGGAAAAGCAGAGGTGAGAACCTCGAACCAGGCTCCTTGAGGGTGTTCTGGGTGTTTCTCTTCAGGGCATCCATTATTCTTGCTGTGCAGATTTGGAGCTTGAGGTTGAAGAAGTTGACAACTCTTGCAAAGCTGCCTTAGGGGAGGGGGACTCTGAAGTGGCATGCTTCGCAGATTGAACTGAAGGTGTAGGTTGCAGAAGGACAGGTGTGAAGAGCTTGCCGTGGAGGCTTAGGAGCCTGTGAGATCTGAGCCATAACACGTGAGGAGCATGATGAAGACCTTCCTGTGTCCTCCCCAGCTCTTCTCTCCACTCTTCCTTGTCCTGAGAGCCTCTGGCCATTGTTCCCCTATTACCTGATCCTTTGAGGCAGGTGGCATTGTTTGCCTTTTATGGTCAGGAGGCAGTTTGATTTTGCCTCAAAGATTAAGAACTTCCCTGTGCAGATGACTGCTGTTTGAAAGGGGAAGATTAAGAGACCACAGCCTCTGCTGTTCTCTGGCATTTTAGTGAGGGAGGAGGCAAGGGGTGGGGAGCAGCGGTTGGTTGAAGGAGTCTTCAGATCTGCTAAATTAAAATACAGGACTCTGTACTGCCGCCTTCTAGCTGGGCCTAGTCCTTCCTTCCTCTTCCTCCCAGAGCTCTCCCTTTAGCTTTTAATGACCCATGCCCAGCCCACCTGCTTTTATTCTCATCTGATGGCGGCGATTTTCTCTTGTATTGAACACCTTCCTCCTCGCCTCCTCGGTTGGCCTGACTTAAGGAAGGGTGGGTTCTACCGTCTTCCCTCCTGGGCGCACACTTTTCTGGGCACACCCTTCCCTGTCAAGGCTTGCGTTTCTATTGGAGCTGTCACCGCTCATTCATTCCACATGTAAGGCAGAGCAGGTTCCTGCCACCACTGGCTGTTGCTCTGGAACAGAAGCCAGGCTTTCCTGGCCCTGTGGGTGCCATCTGTCCCTTTGATGGGATCAGAGAATGAGCTGTGGTGGCAGGTGGGTATGTGGAGCCTTTTCTGGGCCACCACTGCCTTTCCCTGGAGTGAAGCCTCTGAGTTCTGGTCACCCTTACCTTGGTTCTCTTCCTCTCTGTGGGCCTTGCCCTGTGCCTCTTGCCCATCCCTGTCACTGTAGCTGTCTGGATCTGACCCATTCCATCTGTGGCACTGGTGCTTCACTCACCCTATGCCCACTTCCAGGTTTGTGCCTGTGTTGTGAAGTTTGCACCCATGTTGTTGTCAGCCCTAATTTGCTGGGCTTCCCATGGGTCCAAGTCCAGGTGGAGTCCTGGGTAGCCTCAGTTCCCTCTGGCCCTAGGGGATGTGTGGACATAGAGGCTGATCTGGAACACTCATGGCAGCAAGTGGCTCATCTTTTCTGCTTTGGTTGGATTAGCAGTTCTAGGACCACAACAGTGATACTGCCCTCTTAGCACTAAGGCCATCTCATACCATGGAGTGTCTGGAGCCTCAGGGTCTAGGTCTAGCCCAGGGGACATTGCAGGTAGAGAAGCAGTAGATGTGTTCTGGGTGTCCTGAGCCTGGCCTGAAGTTAAAGAGGGTGTGAAATTTGATTTCCTCTTTCAATTCTGATTCCAAAATATAGCTCTTAGAATCTCCAGAGTGATAAGTGTCTTTTCTATGTTAATGAGATAGCTGGTGGCTGGGGACTCCTGGACCACCTTCCTGAGGGGTTGCCAGGAACCAGTCATGTGTTTAGAGGGTTGGAAGTGGCTGAGCTGAAAAATCAGTGCTAATGATTTCATCAGTCATGCCTATTCAGTGAAGTTTCTGTGAACACCCAGAAGATGTGACTTCTGGGAGCTTCCAGCTGGCTGAATGTATGGAGGTTCCTGGAACGTGGCTGCCCTTCCCACAGGCCTTGCTCTGTGCATCTCTTCATCTGGCTTTCACCTGTACTCTTCGTAATAGCCTTTAGAATAAACCAGTAGTAGACCAGTAAACATGAGTAACTGTTCCTCCGAGTTCTGGAGCTGCTGTAACAAATTAATTGAACCTAAAGAGAGTCAGAACTCCAGGTGATAGCCAGGGGTCAGAAGTATAGGTGACAATCTGTGCTTGTGATTGACATCTGAAATGGGGGGGGGGGCAGTCTTGTGGGCCTGAACCCACAGCCGGTGGGCTCTGACACCATTTTCAGATGGTGTCAGGATCAAATTGGATTAGAGTAGAGGACTCCCAGCTAGTGCCTGCTGGAGACTGTGCTGTGGAATTGATTGGTGTGTGGGAATACCCCAGGTACCTGGGCTTCATAGACCTGTTCTCGGTTGTGAGAGAACTGTAGCAGAAACTTTTTTCCTGGTTCCCGTAGGAGGCAAATGCTCTTGTCTGGTTGACTTTCTACCTATGTGAGATCTTTATTTCTCTGTGTTCTTCCTATTTCTTGGCCTCTTGGTGGTCCCTCTATCACCTGTATTCTCCTTTGTCCTGAACCAGCCATACTTCACCCAGAGAACAAAGCATCCTTTTCTCCCAGGCTGTGCTCAAGTCTTAAGTGCTGATTGTCATGTTTGTTTAATTAGAGTGGCTAATTGAGTGCCTGGTATTGCCAGACATTTCAGGGTAACTAACATTAGATGCTATAACAAAACCCCCCAAACCTCAGGGTTTGCTATATCCATTTGATGACATGCATTCTCTTGCTGAAAGGGGTCCCATGTCTCCAAAGTGGGGAAAGGGGGCATGAGTTTCATGATCAATTGCTGCTTCATCCACGAAGGCTTATTTCTTGCTTAACTTAAGCCCAGTATGCATGTGGGGAAAAGGAGGGGAGAGGGCTGTGCTCCACAGGATCTCAAGGACCTGATTTCCTTCCATCTTGAGACTCTGAGTTACCCTGGGGCCTTGGAATCATCTGCCTACTCCACTACAAGCTGGGAAGAGATCTCAAGAGTGTTTTACCATCCACATGTAGGCAGGTGCCTCTTCTGCACTCAGTCACACAGCTTGACAAAACTGGAAGGGGACTAGAGAGAAGGACCTGTCACTGTGCCTGAGAAGCGGGGTGGAGCCAGAGAGGTGAGCCCAGAGGCTGATGATTTGTTTAAGCATCAGGTATGCATTAGGCACCCTGGTGCAGGGTTAGGCTTGAGCTAGGCACCTCAGAGGACATGGGTGAAACACAAGGTTCCCAGATGGCTCTTCCACTGTCACTCGAGGAAGTGCAGTAACCTGAGGTACAGATGCTTAGCCCTGTCAGGGGAACCCTTATCAGTAAGGTCTGTCTACAGTAAAGGCTTCCTGGAGGAAGGAGACATTTGTCATCTTAGGTTGTTATAATAGTAATTTTGGGTGCCCATGAGTGGTGAGACACCTCATCGAGCAGTGATATCAGCTATCCTGGATTCCGGCTTTTGAGAGAAAGTTCCTCTTCTTTTCCACCTCCTAAAGTAGCTCTCCCTCAGGGGCCGCTGACTCACACTGACTCTCATAGTTTTCATGGTCCTGTCTATCCCTGTGTTTGTACTCTGCCTGTGTGTGCACAGTGGGGGCACAGGGAAGGTTCTTGGCTTGTTTGCTGCCACAAGGCCAGCAAAGGGCTGGGCGGGGCAGAGGAGCCCCAGTCATATTTGGGCTTTTTGCTTTGTGTGGATTCTGGTAGTTCATTCTTCACCTCCAGGTGACCTTGAGAAAAATCACCTTTCTGTACTCGTGCAATCTTATCTTTGCAACTTCTTTTGAAGATTATTTTCAGAAGAATGCCAGTGTATAAGATGGACCAAAGTGGAGTTCTTATGGTTCATCCCTATCCTCAGTACTATCTCAGCAGCCCCTGAAAGGCCACTGAAGTCCAGGGGCCTCTCAGACTCCTTCATGGCCTGAGATTCCTAAGTTCCTTCCCAAGCCTGGTTCCTTAGATGCTTCTGAGAGTCCTTGCCAACACTAACGAATCCTACTCCCTGTATGGAGCCCCACATCACTCGGACTCACCAGGATCCCTTGTCATCATTGCCTAGGAGAGAGGACCTTGGCGGGAGGGACCTCAGGGTTTGCTATTCATTTGATGACATGCGTTCTCTTGCTGAAAGGGGTCCCGTATTTCCAGAGTGAGGAAAAGGGGCATGAATTTCATGATCAATTGCTGCTTTCTTCTTGCCCCCAAGAAGAAATTTCAGCCCAAAACAACTCCAACATTCTCTCTCTGCTCCCTGAGTTAAGCCCTGTTTTTTTCTTCCTCCTAATGAGCTTTGTCTGATCTTCAGATGAAGCTGGGAAAGAAAACATGGGCTTTGGGAATATGGGAGTCCTTGGTGAATTATCTGAAATTAATGAGACCAAGAAGGAAAATCGAGTTCAGCTGTGCAAATTAGCTTCACGTTCTGGGTCTTGGTGACTTCAATTGCAGATTCTAATTAAGTACCCCCAAATAACTATGAAGTGGCTTCTGAGGTATTTTTGACCTAAAAGTTTCTCTGACCCATGATCTAGTGTAAAATTAGTCTGTAGATGTTCTACTCGAAGGATTTCTATTTCCAGAGACGTCACCACACCTATAATAATGTAAAAATGTGCAGGGACCCAGCTGGAGGAGGAGAAGGGGATTAAAGTGGAGCCCCCAAGGACTGGCAAGATGGTGGGGTACAGATGAGGCCCTTGGTGAGGTGTCTCCACTGTCCCACGCAAAGTGTCTCCCTGACTCCTTCAGTCCCAAACTGAGCAGGGCAGCGGGGCAGGTGATGGAATGTTGGAGACACACTGGGAAAAGGGTCAAGAGGCAGGAACTCTTCCCTCACACCACAGTCACACCCAGTGGGTCAGCATAGGGTGCACCCTTCCATGATGCACAAGGATGAGGTACAGGAAGACAGAAAACACAAACCCCATGATCACCCCAGACACGGCCAGTGTCTCAGTGTGGTCTCCCTGGGGCTCCTTCCCTCTGGGTCATTGCTCTTTAAACAGCTGTGACCAGAGCGCAGGTGGAATAGTTCATTAAAGCACACCTGATACGCAGAGCCCACATCAGCGTTTGTTCATGCTGTGTTGTCTTTATTATAGTTAGTAGAGGTGCAAAACCCACTCATGCACAGCTCAGTGAATCTTCAGTGTAGTCACTCAGGGAACCAGACCCCAAACCAAGAGAGAGTGTGTTACCAGAGCCCCACTAGCCCTTCCCAGTGGAAAGCCCTCTGCTGACTCCTCACTCACGGATTCCATGCCTGGGGGCACCCCACACAGGCAGCCCTGCCTAGAGCAGGCTTTGTGTGCTTGGCTTTCCCCATGACACTGTCTCCAAAGTTCATCCACGTTGTTCCAGCCATCCTGCTGTTGATTAGGGTTTGGATTACCTCTGGGATCTTGATATCAGTTAAGGCTGTCACTGCTCTAAATGTTCTGCACACATTTGTTTTGGTGGACATAAGTATGCATTTCTGTTAGCTGTTGCACCCTGAGTGGTGTCTTGGGTCATGGGAGAGGCAGATGCTCGGCTTGCAGAGAGATGGCCAGGTTTCCAGAGTGGCCACACTGCTTCTGCTGCAGCAGCTACATCAGGGGCAGTTACCATCCCATATCCTTGCCAGCACTTGGCTCTGCCCACTCTTTCCCTTGAAGCTCCTTTAGAGGGTGTTCAGGGGTAGCTCATGGTTTCATTTTGCATTCCCTGATGACAAATGAGGTTAAAGAACTTCTCATATGTTTATGGGCTTTATTAGGATCATTTTAGCAGCTGTATAATAAATAGCATATCTTATGGTTTTTCCAGAACATACGTACTGATAGCTGGTCTTTGTCATTAGAAGTAATGCTACAGGTGTCTCTGTTCAGTAGTCCATTACATATTTTGTATTATTGGCAAGAATCTTGTTATTGCTTACAAATCTTCTATCACTTACAAATATTGTTATTACTTATAAATTTTGAAGATTTGTTTTCTGAAATGCTTATACAACTTTAAAATGTTACCCGTGTATAGGAGAGCCCTGTGCAGTGTCCCCCAGGTCCACTAGCAACATGTATTTTCATTAGAGGAACAGATAAACCTCCACTAATTTAGGTGAAGAAAGGTGTATTTAGCATTGCTTTCATTATTATAGAGTTTGGTCTCTTTTCCAGATTATTTACCATGTGTATTCATCTTTCATGAGTTCATACCACTTGCCACTTGCATTATTAGTGAATTTTTGTTCATTTATAACAGCATTACTGTAAAATGCCGGTTTTAGTACTATAGTTGTACAGCTTGTACTGAATATTTTTTTGGCTTGTACACCTTTGTGTGGGGGTGGGGATGGGCTGGGGTACTGGGGATCAAACTCAGGACCTTGTATATGCTAAGAAAGCCCTCTATCACTGAGCTTCATCTCCAGCCCTCGTAAACCTTTTGACTGTACCTGCATGCCTGGCTGTGATTAAACCAACAAAACAGTGAATCTTTCCCTTAGTGATTTCTACAGTGGCTCCCCTGCCAGGCCAAGGTTCTGTTGCTGAGGTGCCTAGCTGAGGGCCCCTGGGCATCCCCATTGGAAGAGATAGGGGCCAGAAACAGTCTGCCTGAGGGCTGAGCACACTTTTCTTGTTGTCTTCCCCTTCCCAGAACCTGGGTCTTTTTAGGTAGCTCATGAGCTGGGCCCTGGGTCCTGAGTGGGGCCTGGCACTTCCTTCTGGGAGCCAGGCAACAGCAGAAGGGGCAGAGGGAGGTTCAGTGGAGTCCTCTTCTCACATATTTGGTTTTCAGCTGCAGCCCTGTGTGACGTGTACAACTAGTCTTATCTTCAGCGCCAAAAGGCATAGCCTCTAAGGGTTCTCCTGGGGTCTGGTTTTGTGAGCAGGAAAGCTCGAACTCAGATTCACATCTCCGTGTTTTTCCTAAACCCACTCAGCTGCTTACTTGGCTCTGTAGGGCAGGCCCAGACTCCCCCAACAGATTACCCCTTGGCAGCTGGGGGAAGGAATGGGCACTTTTTATTTCTTATTCTTTTAGGTTTGAACAAGATTTGTGTTTTTGAGCCAAAAGTTAGATTGGGGTATAGAGCTCAAACAACATGGAGTAGCTCTTGGCTCCCCACCTTTCTAGGCTTTGTGTTCTCAGGAGCTTCAGATTGATCAGCTCATCAAGTTTCTACTTTTCTGTTTTTAGATGATGGATTTGGACGATCTTCTATGAAGAAATGCCACGTGGTCCAAAAGCAAACATGTCCAGTAAGTCACTTGAATTGAGTCAAGAGAAGAAGCCCAGGTCCTTCAGGTACAGAGTCATAGAAACCCTTGGGAAGATGGGTCTCCCTGGATGTATGGAGACATTCAAGAGGATGTTTTTAACAGCCTTATGACTTAGCCTCATTATCTTGACTTACAAAGATTGGCTCCTCTGAATCCAGCAGGAGTTGTAGGACATAGGTTGGATAACCCCGACACCCCATTCTCTCTGCTTAACCTACTTCTGGGAGTGGAGTGTGAGCTCTGTGCTGCACCAGGGCAGTCTCTGTCTGACTCAGCCTATGGCGGCAGTTCGCCCTGCGCCCTCTCACCTCAGCACTTTCCCCTTCAGTTAGGCGCAGATTACCACTTGATGCTTTGTGGGAAACAGAGCCTGAGACCAAGACACACAGGAGTTTGTGTAGCTCAAAGAAGCAGAAAAGTAGATTAGAGACCTGAGTTTTGTCCCGCCAGAGTTCTTCTGTGCTCGTGGACCGCAGGCCTCTCATGCAGCTCTTGTCCCTCTATCCAAGCAGGGGTGAACTGATTGGAGATTATAAAGGATCTGTAAGACTTGCCGATAGGAGAGCATAATAAAGCAACAAGAAAAATCCCAAAAGCCTTATTTATTTATTTTTATTTTTTGTGATACTGGGGATTGATCCCAGGATGCTCTAGCACTGAGCTGTATCTCTGGTCCTTTTTATTTTTTAATTTTGAGACAGGGTCTCACTAAGTTGCCAAGGCTCGCCTTGAACTTTTGATCTTCCTGCTTCAGCTTCTTGAGTATCTGGGGTTATAGACATGTGCCACTGGATGTGGCAAAAGCCATTTGTATGAGCACATAAGTCACATCATTTATTGTGGCATATCTGTTGAAGAGAACATGTTTTCTTTATGGGAATCCATGGGTGCACCGTGTTGGGGGAGTGGAGGGGAGAAGTAGTAATTAGATGGGCTGAGAGCAGCGGGTATGCCACCCCAGTGCCTTATCTGCCAGAGGACCCTGGTTACTGCCTCTTGCCCATGTTAGGTCTTGTTCTTTCTCCATAGTGCCTTGCAGTCACCATCCTTCTGGCTTCTTACCAGTGTTTGCTTCTATTTCTCAGGGCTCCTGCCACCTTAGGAGACTAGGACTTGGTGACATTGCTTCCTGGGGAATCAGGTGTGGTCTGACCCAGGAACAAAAAGCACATCCTCACAAATGACATCATGACAGCAAGAGAGCACAGCCCTCGCCATGGCGCAAGGGCCCGTGCAATGCAACGGGCTTCCACCATCGATGTGGCAGCCGATATGCTGGGCCTGTCTCTGGCAGGTGAGCCTCGCAGGGTCTGCCTAGGGCCCCTGGTGTGAGTTCTCAGCATGCAGTGTCCACACTGTCCAAGCCTGCCTCCTGGGCATAGGATGGACGGGAAGAATGGGGAGGGTGCTCTGCTGTGGCTTTCTTATGATTGATCTAGGAAATTGGGAGGGACAGTCAACCCTCCCCTTGGGAAGTGCTCTGCTAGATTCTGATCGTCATCTTTTCCAGTTTAAGTGGGCCTCTCTGGGGCCCATTTGCCAATAGATGATATGGGAATGTCCATAGTACGTACCTGGCTGTGACAAACCCTCTGCATTGTGGGCATGTGGACCCCAGAAGGAGGGGCATTGTGGTCTTAGAACCTGAGGCTTCTCAAAAGTAAAATGTTTAGAAAGCAAAGAAATAATTTCCTATAATATCTGGGGGTTGGGGGTGGGAAGAAGTAGAGTGATAGATTTTATTGTATTAAATCTAAAAGCAAGGAAAGATTTATAAAGGTGATTTTTTTTTTCTTTCATTTCTATTCAGGAAACATACAAGATCCAGATGAACCCATTTTAGAATTCAGCCTAGGTAGGTATCATTTTATTTTTTGGGGGGCGGGATGGGTACTGGGGATTGAACTCAGGGACACTTGACCACTGAGCCATATCCCCAGCCCTATTTTGTATTTTGTGTTAAGACAGGATCTCACTGAGTTGCTTAGCACCTTGCTGTTGCTGAGGCTGGCTTTGAACTCTCGATCCTCCTGTCTTAGCCTTGAGCGGCTGGGAATACAGGTGTGCCCCACCATGCCCGGCTTGTTTTGTTTTGAAAAGTATGTTTCTTAAAAACAAAACCACAAATCCTACCACAGGCACAGGTTTGTCTCTAAGAACTTGCTGCTATTGCCACCTCTGCAGAGGTGTTTCTAAGATGAGGCTGGAAGGAATCTCAGAGGCCCACAGGGCTACGGTCTCCTCAGAAACCTCCTGTCTGGGAAGTGCTCTGGCAGTCCTGCCGTGACCAGGGGACAGGGAAGTGAGTGCCTCAGAGATGCTGCAGAGACTCTCTCCCCTCCTCCTATTCTTGGGAGAGGAGAGGAGTAAGAAAACTGGGCTTAGGGCTCTAATTTCTGCCCCTGGCCAGAAGAGTTTAGTTCTGTATCCCTCAGTTCCCTTTACTGCAGAAGGCTTGATGATGACATCTGCCTGCTGTTCCCCTCAGTGAGAGTCAGAAAAAGTGGGTGGGAGCTGGGTGTAGTGGCACACATCTGTAATCCCAGCAATTTGGGAGGCAGAGACAAGAGGTTCACAAGTTTGAGGTCAGCTTCAGCAACTTAGCGAGACCCTGTCTCAAAATAAAAAATAAAAATTTTAAAAGGGACTGGGGAGATAATTCAGTGGTAAAGCACCTCTGGGTTTAATCCCAACCTCCTTCCCCCAAAATGGGTTAGAATGTACAGGGTCGAGGGCCAGGGCCAGAGCTCCTCTCTCCCCCAGCTCTTGGTGATAGTCAGCATTGGTTGTTGGCTCAGCAGTGATGTCCAGGAGGTAATGTGACATTAAAGAGGCACTTCTGGAGAGTCAAGTGACCTGGATTCTAGTTCTGACTGTGCCAAACAAGTTGCATGTCCTTGAGCCTGCCACTTGACCTTGCTGACCCAGTTTCCTCACGTGCTGCTTGGGGTTGCTGGTGTTCATTTGAGAGCCAAGAAGATCAAGGCAGTTAAACTCCCCTCCTCTCCTGAAAAGACTTGGACAAATTGCAAAACTCATAAAAATATAAGTGAACCATTATTAAATTAATAGTAAATTCAGAAAATGTTACCATTTCAGATTTACCTTCCTTAGCATGTTCGGAGGGTCTCCCCAGCCTTGACTCGCTGTCTGGTCTGCAGTGGACATTGAGTGCTGGGCTACATTCTGGGGTGAGAGATCTGGGGATGCAGCCATACCCTGCTGGAATTCCATACTCCTGCTTACCACCTTAGGAGGACTTTCTTGCTTTTTACAAATTGCAAAAGTTATTCACAGACTTTTGGTTTTAGCTAGCACAGTGAATATTTCCATATACCCCCTTGTTATAAATCAGAGTTTGGGCTCAGGTTCCTCTTAAGTCCCATCAGCCAGACAGAGACTAGAGGGTTTTTTCCTGAAGCAGGGGCTCCAGGCCAGGTACACCAGCGCAGTGGAGATAGGATGCTAGGCCAGAGGAAGCCAGGAGTAAGTGGAACACTTTACTGAATAACAAGCTCCTTCCACCTGTCAACTTTGCTCTCATCCTCATCCACTCCTCCCAAAGAGACAGACATACTGGCTTTCTGGACCCTAACCTAAAGCAGGCATGCTGAGCAGCTCTACACTCAGCATCACTTGGCCTTCAGTGCCCCATTCTTAAAAGTGTAGACATTTGTCCACGCAAAGATGTATGCTTGAGTGTTCACTGTGATTCAATTCATAATAGCCTACACTGGAGACACCTCAAATGTCCATCAGCAGGAAACTCAACTCTGGTGGAATAGTTAGTTATGGGAGGAATCTCATTCAGGAAAGAAAAGGATTGCGTGACTGATATGTATAAGCATCTGGGCGAATCTTGAAAGCATTGTGCACAGCAAAAGCTAGAAGCAGTACACAGAAGCTGCATGTGGTGTGGTCCCATCTGCAAGAACCTCAAGGAAGGTTGAGCTGTAGTGAGAGGAAGCAGGTCAGTGGTTGTTGGGACTGGGGTTAGGACTGACTGGAAAAAGAGAAGGAACCCCTTTTTGGGGTGACAGAAGTGTTCTATATCTTAATAGTGGTGTAATTGTATGGACATGGATGCTTCCCAAAACTTAATGAACTGTATACTTAAAATGGGTACTTTTAACTTAAAAATTGTAGCTCAAAATTTATTTAAAACAAAATGAAAGACCTGTGTGGGAGGCCTACAAATGAAAGAAAAAATAGAACTTGGAAGAAACAGAGATGGTTCAGAAGTAGAAGAAAACATGAAAGAAATTACAATTTATATTCTTAAGAGAAGGTATTGTATCCACCAAGAGGATATGATAAAAAAGAATAGCAAATGATGAACAAGATCAGTCCTTAACATTTTAAATATGACAGATAAAGTTTAGAAATTGTAGATGTACAAAGAATTCTCCCAGAAAACAAAATTTTAAAAGCAAAATAGGAGATGGGAGAGAAGATAAAAGTAGGAAATTAGAGAGCAAATGCAGGAAGTCTAACATTTAAAAGAGAAAATAGAAAAGAATGCAAGGGAGGAAATTACCAAGAAATAATATAAGAATTCTGAGAACTGAAGAATGTGTTTCTAGGTTAAAATGCCTAACAAAACCCAGAACAATGATTGAAAAAGACATGCATCATGGTGAAATTTCAGAACACAGGAATTAAATGAAGATCCAAAAAACTTCTGGAGGAAAAAACTGTATTTATAGTTAGGAATAGACTAACATGGAACTCCTGAGTCACATTGGAAACTTGAAGACAGACAGGCAGCAACACCTTTAATTATATCTTCAACCTAGAATTTTCTGTCCAAGCAGACTGTGAGTGGAATGTGAGGGTAGAAAAAACTTGTTTCAGCTCTGCAGAGTCACAGATGAATTGACTTCCCCCACTTCCTTTTTCTAGAAGTTATAGAGCATGTGCTCCACCCAAAAGAGAGAGGGAATAAGTTGAGGAAAAAATGACGTGGTGTCCAGGAAACAGGGTCTATACTGGAGAGAAGTGGCTCATGATAAATGGCATATGCTTAACTTTAATCTTGTGGAATGTGAGTTTAACACAAAATTGAGCTGAAACGATTGAGAGAAAGGATCAACATTGTATAATTGAATTAAAACTCCTCATCCTCTGTAATAGAAATTGGGACATTTCTGAATGTGGCAGCTCAAGAGCAGTAATGTAGTCATGTTAATTAGATTCAGAGGAGGAAAGAGCTTAAGCAAGGGAGGGTGAATTTTATCGTCAGTGGATTTCACCACAATTTTTAAAACAGTGGACAGGAGTGGCATGCTTATGTGGGCAAATACTTTGATTTCTAAAAGAAAAAAGTCAATAAATTTTAAGATTTTAAGAATTGCTCTCTTCTGTAAAACCATACAGAAAGTGTTCAGAGGAAAAGGAAACCCTACTGGAGAGAGATAATCAGTTGGCATTTTTGTTTAAAACTCTTTTCAAATATATGTGTATTTTCTACCCTCACAAAGTTCTATTTGGGAATTTATGAGTGCAGCTGGTGGCAGAGGTGATGGAATTGTTTTTAGAAATGGCACCCGTATTCTTGACATGCCCTTGTGGTGTAGAAAACTATCACTGGCATCCTTTCATTGAATAGGTGAATGTTTGCTTAATTATTTCAGCTGTGTTCCTTATTGTAACCAGTTTCTATTATTGAACATTTAGGCTTTTTAATTTGTCATTCTACACAACCACCATAGTTAACATACTTAGATTTTTTTTTTTGTACATTTTGTTGATTATTTTCATAGGGCAAACTCTTGAATGTGGAATTGCAAGCCAAATGATATGCACTTGCAATGTGTCTTACCAGTTTGCCTCAGCATTTAACATTTATTCGGCTGGGATTACAGATGATCTGGCTAGAGAGACAAGGCATGCACATCAGAGGTGAATCCAAATGAGTGAGTGACATGGATGGTGATCAGCAGGAGATGGACTGTGGGCTGCTCAGAGGAAGCTCCAGGAGGCTATGGAAGTTGAGCTAGTAGTTAAGCACGGGGTGAGATTTAGATAGGATGGGTGGGGGGATCAGGCTAGGAGAGAATGTCATTTGTGGAAAGGTTATGTTCTGAAAGCAGCCACAGCCTATCAGCAGTCTACCCATCCTTGGGCCACCTGAAATCATGGTGAAAACCAGTAGCCTAGAAATCACTGTAGGGAACAGAATGAGGTTGGAGATCCTACAGAGTTCTATTTGCAGAGAGTTGTCATTTGACCTGTCTGGCAGTCTCCTAAAAAACCCCACTTATGAGACTTGGCTTTATCTGGACTCAGAATTCCCCTAGTGGGAGCAACTTTTTTTTTTTTTTTCCCCTGAGAGCATGTCAGAAACGATCAGTGGCTAGAGTTGAAGAATATCTCAGTGTCTATTTAGCATGTGGCCCTGGTTCAATTCCCAGCACCACAAGGGTGGGTAGGGAAATCAATGGTAATTTTTTTTTAAAGCATTGCAGCTGCCAGAGGCTGTACTAACAGTTGAGGCAAACAAAAAGCTGGGGGTGGGAGAAGCCTTTAAAGGAAAAGCTGGGGAATAGTATGTCTATAACGAGCTTTGAAAAGCTCTGGCATGTTCATGGCAGCTGGCACACATGCAGGGCTGTGCACATGCTCAGGAAAGACCTGAGGAGGCTGAGCTATCTCCTCACAATGACCTTGAGGCTCCGCACAAGCAGGAAGTGAAGACAGTTACAAACTGCCTTCCTGAACCCCGAAGATGTAACCCAGTCTGCACACAGAAACTTCTAGCAAAAGCCCCACACATCAGAGGTTTGTGGTTTCTGGTATTTAAGGAGATCTCTATCCAGTTTTATCTGACCACTAAGCTTAATAGTAGTTGCTACAGTGGCCACATGTGGAAGAGAATTAGGTGAGGCAAGTCCCTGAGTGAGTGACAGAGGTGGTGAACATCAGTAGCAACAGAAAAGCAGCAACAAACCCTGGGGAGGGGAGGGCAGGGAAAGGGACCTGATTTCCAGAGTTGCCACACTAGATTTTTTAAATCTATTTTTCAACAAAGAATTGAGATATGCAAAAAGGTCAAGAAAGTATGGTTCATCTACAGGGAAATTAATAGAACAAAACAAACCTATAGTCAGTAAGAACTGACTATAGGAAACACAGGTATTTGAGCTACTAGACGAAAGTTTTAAATCAACTATTTTAAATATGTTCAAAAAATGGAAGGAAATCCTGTCTAAAGAACTAATTAAAAGCATGAGAACAGTATCTCACCAAATAGAGAATATCAGTGCAAAGACAGAGAAGAACCAAAGAGAAATTTGTAAAAAGAACCAAATGGAATTTCTGCAGTTCAAAAATATAATAATTGAAATTAAAAATCCATTAAACAAGGCTCAACCACAGACAGAGAAAGAAACTGCAAACGTAGAAGACAGGTCAATTGGCATTTTTCAGTCTGAGGAACAGAAAGCAAAAAGAAGAAAAATAAAGAGTGTCAGAGCCGTGTGGGACAACACCAAGTAAGTGTACCAACATAGGTTTCAATGGAGTTCCAGGAAAAGACAGAGGGGAGGGGAGAGAAAAAATACTTGAAGAAGTCATGGCCAGAAACTTCCCACATTTGATGGAAAACATATAGGAAGCCCAGTAAACTCCAAGTTGGATAAGCTCAAAGAGATTCACATCTGGAGACATTATAATTAAACCATCCAAAGCCAAAGAATTTAAAAAGCAGCAAGAGAGGTGACTTACTATGTACAAGGGATCTTCAGCAAGAGTAAATATATTTCTTATCACAAACTCTGGTGTTCAGAAGGAAGTAGGATGACATTTCCCATTCCTGAAAGCAAAAGCCAGTCATCTAAGAATTCTATATCCAGCAAAAATGTCCTTCGAACGTGAGAGATGAAGAGATACATCCACATGAAGACATGTACACAAATGTTTATAGCATTATTTTGTAATAACTAAAATGTGTAAGTAACCAAAATATCTTAATTGATGAATGGACAAACGGTATGCAGTATGCTCATTCAGTAGACCATGATTCATCACTAAAAAGAAGTGGAGTATTGATACTGGCTGTAGAAGGAGTAAGCATTGAAACTGTGCCAGATCAAAGAAGCCAGAGACAAAAGGCCACATTCTGTGTGATCCCATTTATATAAAGTGTCCAGAATAGATAGATCTATACAGAAGAGATTAGTGGTTTCTGGAGGGCTGGGGAAGAGGGATGGATGGCAAATGATTGTTTATGGCCATAGCTTTTTTTAGTATTTATTTTTTAGCTATAGGTAGACATAATATATATATTTTTATGTGGTGCCCAGGGCCTCATGCATGCTAGGCAAGCGCTTTACCTCTCAGCCACAACCCTAGCCCATATGGGCAGTTTTGTTTTTCTTTTGAAGTGATGATAATGTTAAGGAACTAGATAATGGTAATGGTTTCAGAACTCTGTAGTACTCTACCAATCGCTGAATAGTATATACTTGAGGGTGGTGGATTTTATAGTGTGTGAAGTAGATCTTACACAAAATATCTTTTTTAAAAAAATCAAAAGTACACTACTGAAAATGAGTACAAACACATAAAAGCAAACAAAGGAACAATCTCACAGCTCAAAGAATAAATATCAAGAATCAGGCAAATTTTGAGTGAAGAGATGTGACAATATCTGGCATTTTATTATTTAAATGCTTAGGAGACCCAGAAGAAGAAAAAGAGACAGAAAGAGGAACATCAGGCCGGAAGTAACAGAAGAATCTTTTCCTGGAAGAAGGGTGGATGTAAGACCCAGAGTGTTCACCAACTGCTAGGTGTCTCCTTTTGAAACTTGTAAATTCCAAGGATAAAGAAAAAAACTTAACATGCTTCTAAATGACAATGAAAAACCACATCCTACCATTAAGGACAACTTGAAAAAAAAGAGAAAAATCTAGAAAAAAGGAGCAAAAATCTAAGAAGTATCTTATTCATGTTTCCAGGAAACTGATAACTCTTTAATGGAGCTGAAGGTGGAGACACAGTATTGTTGTTGGTTTTTTTTTTTTTTTTTTTTTTTTTTTTTTTTGTGTGTGTGTGTGTGTGTATGTGGTGCTGGGAATTGAACGCAAGGCCTTGTGCATGGGAGGCAAGCACTCTACCAACTGAGATATATCCTCAGCCCTCTCTTACTCTTTTGAGGGCTCACAGTGACTCCCAAGAGAAAGCTGAGCAGGGCTTCAGATACTTCAGTACCAAAGTGATGGGAATTATTTTTCTAAGGCCCATAAGGGGAAAGATACTTGGTGAAATTCCTTTCACTTTGGTTTAGAATAGAAAAGACTATACTTCTAGATTAAAGGGAACCAGAAGCAGGCGCTTGCTACAGGTCCACTCAGTTCCCAAAAGTTAAGAATGTCAGTGCTTCTTAGAACCTGGTAGAGGCAATCACAGGTCTTTTCTGAAGAAAGCATCATCTTGGGCCTCAAGTCATTCCTATAAACAATTTTTAAAAAGTTATATTCAGCATAAGTTCATGAATTTTGAAAAACAAAAACAGAAATAACAAACAATAGAAATAGACCCACAAAGATTTGGGATGTGAAAGTTGCTGGCTGTTTTAGTGAGGTTGGGCTGCTGGAACAAGAGCAGAGACTGAGTGACTTTAGCAAAAGAAATTTATTTCTCAGAGTTCTGGAGACTGGGGATTCAAAGATTGTGAAGCCAGCAGGGTTGTAGCCGACCATTTTGTGTATCCTCATGTAGCAAAGAGCAGAACAAGGAGAGCATGTCTCCTCTTTAAAGGCACTAATTCCAACTCACGAGGACTCTGTTGTTGCGGCCTAATGGCCTCCCAAAGGCTCCTCCTCCTGACACCAGCACCTTGGGGTTAGGATTTTAATATGTGAATTTTGAGGGGATAGAGGCATTCAGTTCATAACATTAAGTTAAAGGGGAATAAAGAGAATAAAGACATTATTAACACCTCATCAAAGAATGAAAAACCATAAAAGAACCAAGTGAATATTCAGATCAGCAAGTTTAACAACCTGTGGGTGGGTCTGAGAAGCAGAATTGATACAATTGAAGAGAAAGTTGATGGTCTTAGATTATAAGTCAAGAAGAGAACTTCCAAAAGAAGCCAGAGACAGAAAATAATGGAAACAAAAACAATAAAAACAAAAGAGTATAAAAAAAGTGAGAGTATCTGTTTATTTTGTGTTCAAGAAGAAACAGAGAAGGGTCAGAAGTGTATGTATTGGACAAATTATATTATATATTTGTATGCATATAAAGTATGTGACAACAAATTCCATCCATATGTACAACTATAATGCACCAATAAAAATTGTGGGGAAAAATAAAACTACCAAATAAAAAAAAGTGTATTCATAGGTGAGCATTTTTTCCCAGCTAATAAAATTCAGCAAGTCACAGAACTAGTAAAAATAAAATATCCCTAGATACATCATAGTTAAACTGTCAGAAGTCAAAGTCAATGGGAAAATCAGTGAAGTTGCTAGAACACAAACACGTACAAAAGCACAGAGTAGCAATAATTAGACTGACTGACTTCATAACAGAAAAAATAGAAGCTCAGAGACACAATGTTTAAAGGTTTTAGAGAAAGTAACTGCATAGAGAAAATAATCTTAAGGATTTGGGTACAAATAGAGACCTTTTCAGACCATAAAAGCTAAAAGAAGGTGTTGTGAACACAGACTTGCAGTATAAACAGTGCGGAGGTATTGAGCTCACAGGTGTAGAAAGGACTGGAAAGCCAAGCACTAGAAGGGCCCTGGGCAAGCTGGGCATAGCTCAGTGAAGAGTGGCTGTGTGAAATAGAGCACACACACGCATGTGCCAGCAGAAGAGCTGGTGTGGCCGTGCTAATGGCAGGCAGAGTGTAATTAGAACCCTAAAGAGCAGTGTGGGCTGTATGATCCTTTCAAAGGACAATGATAGCCAGTAATTTCCTCCAAGTGGCCTCTTGAACAAACCTTCTCAGCCAAACTGCCTCAAACACAGCAAGGCGTCTCCCACCCCAACCCCTCCATCAAGTTTGCCTCTCCTTCCATTGCTTTGTATTTTCCTGACTTTTCTTTTCATCATTTTCTTTCTTTCTAATTATTGCTTCTTTTGTCTGTATTACTGTCTTCATCCCAAGCCTCCTCCTCCTTCTGCATTACCTCTGCATTTGTCCCTCCTGTTGTGGACATGGGGATGTTTTTTTAAATTAGAGTTGAAGGTAGACTTTCTATTTTTTCATTGTGACAGAATACACATAGTATAAATGTTACCATTTTAAACATTTTAAAGTGTACAGTTCAATGACATTAAATTATATGCCTGCCACCACCACCCATCTCCAGAATGTTTTCATTTTGAAAAACTGAGTTAATTTTACTTTTCTCTATTCATAATTTTAAAGGGAGCAGCTGAACATTTATGTTTTTCTAAATGAATCCCACCAAAAAAGCTAATTATTTTTACTGCTGTTGAACATTGATTTGTTGTGTATTTTCTCAAATCCAAGATATACCTTTTTCACATTTTAACATCTCTTTAATTTAAGGAAATAACTTCCTCTCAATGGCATAGCATAGTTTAATGACAGTGGGTTTTGTTTTTCCCCTTTCATACTGCATTTAATGTCAGAGAGCATGTTAGATTCAATGAGATGTAAGTTTTTCCTGTGGATCACTTCTGTGATAGAATTATCTGAGATGTGTACTATTCAGAGTGTACTATCAGATGTGTATTTCAGAGTACGTAGCACATCATATTTATCAACCAAAATGGTTCTGCAAGATATCTTTAGTTCTGAGAAGTTACACTGAGTATTTTGCACATAATGTGTCTAATTAGGAGAATAGATGAACAATGACATTTTAAAAATAAAGTTTTTTTATTTTGCCATAGAATTTTAATTTTATTCCCAGTATACATTGATGCTCACACCAAGATGCAGGGGGCGCTGAGCTTAGAGTTAGCCACACTGTCACAGGATGCAGGCACGTGGAGCCCTGTTTGTAGATTTCAGACTTGTGTCTTCTTGGTCATTCAGTTGGAATTCAGTTCACTATTGAGGGCCAGCTGTTGGGGGCATATAGAGGACCCCAAGAGAGAGAGCTATCTCTGTTTTCCTTTGTGTGGACGTAGGAAGCCATCTTTAACACCACCTGCCTCTGCAGCTGTGGGCCTGCTGTCCTGCAGGGCGGGAGAAGGGCAAAGGAAGGGGGAAAGACTGAAATTTGTAAAATCACTTTCCTGTGACAGTGTGATCATCTTATCCTCTGCATCTGTCATCGTCTGCTTTCTTTGGGCTTGGAGCATACAGCTAACCAGCGCCTGGTTTTGAAGAATTTGTTTTTTTCCCCCATCTTGATTCTGTAGCTTGCAGTGAGTTGCATACGCCATCGCTAGATCGAAAACCAAATAGTTTTGTAGCAGTGAGCGTCACCACCCCTCCTCAGGCGTTCTGGACGAAGCACGCACAGACAGAGATCATTGAGGTGGGTGCTCTGGGGGCCTGGGATTTGCTGCCATGGTATTCACAGCCTCACTGGACACTGCTCCTTTCTGAGCATCTTAGCTACAGTTGTTTTTATGTAAGTTGTTGGTTTTACAGAGTTTTCAGTACCTTGATATTTTTCATTCCACTCATTTGCTATGTCCTTGACAGTTATTGATTAACTATTGATGGGTATTTGGAGCAGTGATCTTCTAAGGTTCATTGCCTCTTAAGAGGCCTAATTCTTCCTTGTCATTTCCAGCTGGCTGCTACTTTTAAATTCCATAGGGTTTAATTTGGAATTGTGCTCTTTTTTGGGGAAGGAGGTGATGGTATTGGGGATTGAACCTCAGGCCTCATACATGCTAAGCAAGCACTGTACCACTGAGCCTCATCCCTGACCTTTTTTATTTTATTTTGAGATAGGATCTCACAAAGTTCCCCAGGTTGGCTTTTGGCTTTCAGTCCTACTGCCTCAGCCTCCCTAGTAGTTGGGATTACAGGAAAAAAATTGTGGTTGTTAATCAAAATTTGGAAGATTTCTGTCTATTAATCAGTCCTCTTACTGGCACATATCCTTAGTTTTGTTGGTTTTTATTTTTATTTTTTGTTTTTCACAGTAGTGGGGATTAAACCTGGTCCTTTCACATGCTAGGCAAGTGCTCTACTACCAGGCTGCATCCTAGTAGTAGAGACAGGTCTTGCTTGCTAATTTGCTAAGGCAGGCCTTGAACTTGTGATCCTCCTGCCTCAGCCTCGTGAGCTGGGATTATAGGCCTGCACCTCTGCTCCTGGCCTATTTTTACATCCTTTTGAATTTTTAAAAAGTACTTTTTTTGTTGTAAATGGACACAATACCTTTCTTTCTTTCTTTTTTTATGGTGCTAGTGCCTCACATGTGCCAGGCAAGCGCTCTACCATATATGTTAACTCTACTTTAAATTAATTTATACATTTACTGAAAAAATTTTACAAAATCCCTTAAGATAATTGATGCATCACATAAGTTGCAGTGTGAAATTCCATAGGGTTTAATTTGGAATGTGAAGAATAACCAACTAAATTAAACTGCATTTACATTATTTTTACATTTTCACATAAAGACATAATAGTACATAATTTTACATAAAAACAGTTTTACATTTTGGAAGCTAGAGTATTCTTTTAGTCTCTTAGAAACTTGTTTCCAAGGTTAGGTCAACTGTTGTGGTTTTTAGCACTGCCCACACATCAAGCTCAGTGAGAGGTAATAACACAGGGGCAGAGTCCCTGTCCTCGGGTGTTCCCAGCCTGTGAGGGGGGAGGCAGAAAGGAACAGGTCCACCTCCATACACAGCACCGTGGGGCAGTGTAGAGTAGCACAGTGAGGCAAGCCAGGACACGGGGACCTATCCAGCTCTGAGGGTCAGTGCAGCTTCCTTAGAGGGGCTGGATGAAATTCTGCCCCAGCAGGTCCAGGGTGGAGCCCAGGACTCTATTCCTCACAGACGCCCAGGTGATGCCCACGTGGCTGGTCCTCATGTAGAAGAGCTTGTTCAGTGGTAGCTCTGCAAAGGCAGCGTGATAACAAGCATCATGTGGGTTTGGGAATAGCTATCCTGCTTAGTATGGGCTCAGGCAAGGACAGAAGGACTGGATGGCCAGAGAGTTGGTGATGTGGCACACAGCCAGCCACTGCAGGCTGCAGGGAAGTCACATGACCAGGTGTCCTGATTTGGACAGGTGTTTGGGGGAGTTATGCAGGACCTGACTTTGGCAGAGGGAGGAAGTGGAAGGAAGGATGAATGTGAGAGAGGCTCAGGAGGTGGAACTTGTAGAAGTTCATGGCTGCTGGGTGGTTGACAGTGATGGAGAAGGAGGCACCAAAGCAGGCCCACAGGTGTTTAGCCTGCTTGGAAAGAGTCAAGAGATAGCTTTACCATGGGCGATAGAGGGAGATTCCCCAGGAGGGTCTGTCCAGCAGACATCGAGAGACTGGAGCTGGAGCTGCAGAGAGAACCCAGCCAGAGGCCCAGACATCACAGCATCACAGCAGGTGCAAACAGGAAACAATACAGTTTAGCTATGGTGTTTCACACTGCCTGAGAAAGAGGATAATGTAAAGCCTTGAGGGGCAGGGCTATATTGCCAGGAAATAGCCACCTATGATCTAGAAACTAGCAGCTGGGCCTAAAAGAAAAATAGCTGTGGGGCTGGGCTGGGGTTCAGCAATAGTACACTTGCCTGGCATGTGTGAGGTACTGGGTTCGATTCTCAGCACCGCATATGAATAAATAAAATAAAGGTCTGTCAACAACTAAAAATAAATATTTTTTAAAAGGAGATAGCTTTTAAAAGTCAAGCTTTAATTATTCCAAGCAGAGGAGTCTAGAAATAATAAGTCATTTCTTCCTCCCTGTTTGTACATCTTAAAGAAACAGCCCAAAGTGGTAAGTCCAAATGTGCAGCACATCTGAAGCCATGACACTGAGAATAGGTGTACATGTGGAACACGGTTTCACTTTACAAAATTCCTCCTCCTGAGTGGGAACCTTAGAAACGAGCCCACAGTAGCAACTTGCACCGCAGGCCTGTTTGTTGTGGTCTGGATCTTAACAGTCTGCGAGAGACTGCATTTTCCTCTTTGGGATAGCAGATTTTTGGTCTCATACTGCCATTACATTAGGTACTCCGAGTCAGTAAAATGTTAGTTTCTCATTCTGAAAATGTTAGATTACTTCAAAAACAATTATTTTTTAAAAATCCAACTCTGATTATTTTCTTTTTTCTTCTAGGGAACCAATAATCCTATATTTCTGAGCAGCATTGCCTTCTTTCAAGACTCTCTTATCAATCAGATGACACAAATCAAATTATCTGTATATGATGTCAAAGATAGATCTCAGGGAACAGTTAAGTAACATGCCATGGTTTGTGGAATTTTCTCCCCATTTTTACAGTTATGTAATCATTTGAGTGAGTGGTGAGCACAGGATTGATTTCACTACTGGCTCACAAAGCAACTCATGTCTAACACATTTGTCTTTGGGAATTGCTTTCTGAGCATTCCTCGTGGGCTTCTAAGATGAGTGTGAGATGGCTGTGGGAAGCAGCACCACTCCCCTGGGTGTGGCAACTTGACCAGAGGCAGATGAGTGCACTTATGCTTCTCTCTCTCTCCACCTCCTCAGATGTATTTACTGGGCTCTGGAACATTCGTTGTCAAAGATCTGCTCCAGGACAGGCATCACAGGTTACACTTAACACTAAGGTTGGTATTTGCTCTTATTTCTTTGAAAAGCTCTGGGTCCAGGGACAGGTGGGGAAAGGCCCTACTTTTCTGAGAGGACACCCTGGCTTCCCCAGAGACAGGTCTGAGCCAGTGGTGTTTTCTGCTGAGGTGAGGCAAGATGAACCACCCTTCCCATCAAAGAGCCGGTCAGGATGGAAATTTGTGCTCTCTGTCGGACATATGAGCACAGCTGTATCAGATCTAGAGGGCACAGACCTGATAATACTAAATGTAGCTGTCATCTTCCCTTTCCCAGTAATCTCCTATACAGGGAGGATTTTTTTCTGCTTTGTTCATTGCTATTCTAACCACCTAGAACAGGGCTGTGCTCAGGAAGTGTTTGTTGAATGAGTGAATGAATGAAAGGTAAACCCCCACTGCATCCCTAGACAGGAAGATGAAAGGTGTCAAGATGTCAGTCCTTCTCCAAGTGATTTTAGGGGCAGTTCCCACCCAAACCCTGGCATGTTGTTCTTTATTCAAAATCATGTAAAAATTGGACATATATTGCCTAGGGGAATAATCTAAAATAGCAAAGAAAATTCAACAAAGTCTCTGCAATTTTGAGACATTTGGAAGCTACCATAAGTAATGACAGTGTTGGGAGCATTGGCTGTCCAATCTGCCCACAGGATGAGAGCCCTGCAGCAGTCCTGGGTGTGTAGGGAGAACGCAATGCAGTAAAAGGAAGAATATTGGTTAAAACTAGAGCTCATGTGAGGGAAATTGCTGTTGAGGGAAAATATGTAGGTAGATCAAGTGCCAGAACTAAATCTAGTTGGATTAGAGTTACTTGTGAGAAGTGGACATCTTCCTTTGGAAAAGGAGTTCAAGGACTTCTCTGGGCATGAGAGCAGTGAGAGAAAGTCACAAAGGAAATGGTCATTAGATATGATAAAAATTTAGAACCAGACTGACTCAGACATCATAAATGAAACACTTGGGGCTCGAAGGTGTCCCTGGGGTACTGATGGATGATTCAGATGGGCACAGCCATCACCCACCCTGAGGGACCTTGCAGGTACAGACAACCAGGGCTGGGGTGGCATGGGCTACATCACTTCAGGATGCAGGGGCTTCAGGCAGTCCTGTGTGGTCTCAGTTTGCCTGGAGTCTCAGCCTAGGCCTAGTGCTCTTGAAGCCTTGAGGGTGAGGTGGGAAGGAGCAGAAAGTGGTCCATTGCCAGAAAAAGATACTCTTTATCCCTGAATCTGAGATGCACCCTATCACCCCTGAGCAGTGACCCCCGGGGCCAGTGGTGGCTTCTCGTCAGGGAGGCCCCCTCCTACTTCACCAGGCGCATCCACACTGTCCCATCAGATGCAGCCCTCTCTTGTGCCCCCTGGTTTCCTTGTGTGCCTCTCCCAGGGCGGGCACATAGCAGTGACAGGTGACTGACTAACCAGCTGGCTGGGTCTTGCCACTCCCAGGACCCCTGAAAAGTTCAGGATGGCTGAACTTTGCTTTTAAGCAGAAAAGACACACTGTGACAACCCTCACCAGAGCACGCTGCTTATTGCAGGTCTGCAGAGAGTGATCGTGTCGGCAACATCACCGTGATCGGCTGGCAGATGGAGGAGAAGTCAGATCAGCAGCCCCCTGTGACCCGGTCTGTAGACACTGTCAATGGCAGGGTGAGTAGGCCACCTCCTTCTCTCCCTCAGAAGGACTGGGAGGGCCAGTCAGTTGGTGTTGGGTCTGGGCCTCTGTGCCTGCTCCTTGCAGCTGCCCTGCAGGACACTCAAATCCTCCAGGCATGGCTCCAAGGAGGAGGAGAGAGCGAGGACTTGGCCTGAGAGTGTGAGTGGAGAGGCTGTTGAGACCAGGTCATCCCTTAGATTTTGGTAATAACTCTCCCCAGACACACATAGACCCCATAGTCACCTCGTACACCCCATCTCCTCAGGACCCACTCCTCTCCAGCAAGCACCCTCCTGCCCATCCCTCAGTCAGAAGCCCTGAGCCCTCAAACGAGAGCTCTAATTTAAGAGTTCCAACACTGCATAGTCCTGGTTGTAAGGTCTGAAGGTGTCTCATCTTACTCAGAATGTGTCTTGGCATCATCTGTCCTTCCCTTTTGTTTTGCACACCACACCACTGAAACCCAAGGTGAAGTGAGTGAGGAGACGCATCTCTGAGGAAAATAGGGTGTGCGTGGAGTTTTCCGGGTGCCCGGGGAGGGGAGCGACCTTGGCATGGGCAGCCCCACTCCAGAGCTCCTCTGTGGCGCGGGAGGCCCCCTTTCTGCTGAGCGCACTGGAGTAGGCCGGGCCTCATGCTTTCCTGGTCCTGTTTTTAGATGGTTCTGCCTGTTGATGAGAGCTTGACTGAGGCCCTGGGAATCCGATCCAAATATGCCTCACTGCGGAAAGACACTTTACTGAAGTCAGGTAAACAGCTTCCTTGGTTGGTGCTCTTGTCTACTTGGGCCCTGATTGTCACCTCCCTGATTGTCAGTGTGCCATTATTTCAGCAGTGCACAGAGTTTGAAATACCTAGAGGAAGGGTCTCTTCCTCCTTTCACCCTTTCTTGTTTCACATTGGTTTAGTGACTGCCACTCCCCACCTCTAGCCCCTTGCACTTTAAAGTTAGTTACCTTTTCTGGGACAAAAAGGTTGCTTGTCACAGGGGAGGAACGTTGAGGCTCAGTGGCTTGGTGACTCCCTTGGAAGAACAGGAGAGACTTGGGAGCATCAGCATCGCTGAGGGCCTGGGTGGAAGGACCCAGGAGGCAGGTCTCATCCACCACCTCTACCTCCCCCACCTTCTACCTCAGTGTTCGGGGGCGCCATCTGCCGCATGTATCGGTTCCCTACCACCGATGGCAACCATCTGCGGATCCTGGAGCAGATGGCGGAGAGTGTGCTTTCCCTACACGTGCCCCGGCAGTTTGTGAAGCTCCTGCTGGAAGAAGACGCGGCCAGGTGAGGCCCCACTGAGGGGCAGCCACTTGTCAACCTACATGGTGTCCCTTCCTTCCCGAGACGTGGTGGGCAAAGGTGCACTGGACTGAGTCTCTGCCTCTGCTTGCTCATCTGTATCCCAGCTCCCAGGGCAGGACTTCACACGGTGGTGTGTCTAAGACCCAGAGTGTGCCCAGAACTCAGCACTTCTTCCTGCCCTCCCCCTTTCTTCCTTCTCTCCCTGGCCTTCAGGAAGTTTGAAACAGCTGCCTTGTGGTTTCCTAGCTTAGGGCCACAGAGGTGGGGCCTCCACAGGACTGAGGAGGACCTGTCCAGGCACTCTGGCTCCCTGGAGCAAGGGTCCCGCCCCCTCAGCCCCACTTATCCCAGGGCATACTCCATCAGTCCTAAGGCCTGCAAACTTTGTCTTCTGTCTGTCCCAGGCTGTCATTTCCACTCCTTATTCTAAAATGATGTTAATTATCAACACCATAGAACAGAAGCATGAAAGACAACAAGACAACCAGAATCCCATTGTTCTAATACAACTATTTTAATTTATTTCTTGAAAAAAATTCAAACTTGGAGAAAAATGGCAAGAATAATGCATTGAATGCCCAGATACCTTTTATCTATTTTCACCAACTGTTAATAGTTTGCTTACTTTCTGCATAAACGTTTTTAGAAGTAATTTTGATTTCTAAAATTTTTCTTAGTTTTGTCCATCTTTGCCTATATTTTCATAGGTGCAATCTGTTTTCCCATGTATCTTCAGTTTTCATGTTTTAGTTTTCAATCATGGCATGCTTTCCTGTTCGGTGTGGTACAACTGGAAAGCAGTCATTCATTGGACAGGTGCTTTAGTTCAAGAGTTGTGGTGGTGTCAGGCAGTGTGGTCAGTGGGGCACCAGGTGTGGTCGGAAATGGAGAACAGGGAGCAGTATGCAGGAGAGCCAGATGTGTCAGTGAGTGTCAGACATGAAAAGGGAGCAAGAAAAAGGGTGGTCAGGGCAGGCCTCAGGGAGGTGGCAATGTTCAACTGGCACCTGGAATATAGGGAGCAGCCATGTGCCACACAGGGCAAAAATATCACAAGATAGTGGCCGGCAGAGCCCCTGTGCCCAGGTGTGACCTCAGACCAGGGCTGTTCCACCATGGTCCTGCCTGCACTGGGTGTTCTTGTATGTTAAATTTGCTATTTTGCTAATGATAAAATGGCAAAACTTTTTTTGTAACTTTAAATAACTTAGTTGATTCCTAAAAACTTTTATTAAATTCACTCCCTCTGCTGCTGATGTCCTTTATGGAAGCTGTTGCTTTTCGTGTGTGTGGTGCTTAGTACTGTGTTTCTGACTGTGTGTTTCAAGTCCTCTTGTCATTAATTGTCTTCAGGGATTAGCTACTACCTTTCTGTGATGAGGGATTTAGCTTTTATCCTTCCTCAGTCCCATTTCCTAATACAGTCATCCTTTTTCTTTAATTCTTCTCGTGTGTTGCTTTTTATGCTCATGAGTTATTACCGTTGAACTAAGGAGTTTATATTTGAGCTTGTGCTTATTACACAAGTTGGAGTTTCCTGAAGATAACAATCCCTCTTTCTTCCCTTCTTCCCCTTCACCCATCCCCTCCCTCTAGAAGACGAGGCCCAAGGCAAGGGCAGTCTGATTCAACCAGCTAATGACACAATGCGCCACTTTCAGATTCAGACAGTTCCTCATATCCACAGCAGTGAAAGGAAGATTATGCCGAGGTGCTAGCTCCTCATGGTCCTTTTCCCACATCCAGGGAGGAGGACCTTGGGACAGAGGGGCCATGGCTGCAGCACTAGCTGAGCTCTGGGCCCTGCTGCTAGGAGCCAGCCCTAGGCTGTAGCTGAGAAGCTCAGAAAGCCTACACCTCATCAGAATCTGGGAGATGAGGAGACTGTCCTGATAGCCCTGAGGGGAGATGGTCTCTGGCAGTTATTCACATGCCTCCAGTGCTCTCTGATGTGGAGGATGGCATGCAGGTCCTGCCTGTGCCTGAGCGGTGTCCCATAGTGGAGCTGCACTTGACACCTGTCTTTTCCACCTTCATGTAGTAACCCTTGAGCAGTTATCTGAGTTCCTATGAAAGCTTCTCTGTTTCCCGCGGTGGCCAGCGGGTCTGCCTTTCATGTAGCCGTCTGTCCCCCCACTCCCTGGTTGCCCTTTAGACTGGCAGTGTGACCGCTGACCTGGCCCTCTCTGGGCACCAGTGCTACTTCTGTGCACATTCTGTGGCTGGCCCCATGGCCTAAATGTATCTCACTTGCAGAGTCTGTGAGCTGGAGGAGTTGGGGGAGCTCTCCCCTTGCTGGGAGAGCCTCAGGCGCCAGATCGTCACCCAGTACCAGACAGTGATCCTCACATACCAGGAGAACCTGAGCGACCTCCATCAGTACAAAGGTGGGTGTGGCCCGTCCCCTCCAGGCGCATATACTTCCCACTTGCCCCACCAGAGACCTGGAACCCAGGTGGCTCACATACTCACTGACACTCTTGAGTGGGTTTTTAAAAATAGATTTTCATGTAGGTGTGAATTCTTTCACATGTTTTTTTTTCAGATGTTAATTAAAATAACAAATGTGAATTGCACGGAAAAGTCCTTCTCTGCTCTTATCTGCCAACACAACCACTGTAGGATGAAATTTAGGGGAGATAAGATTACAAGCTGTTATTGGTTCATGTAGTTTCTTCATCTAATACCATTGAAGCGACCAAAAGGATATAGGCTATTTGCTTTGAGGCAAAGCAGTTTTGTAGATTTTCTTGTTTAAATATTCATTGAACATAGCAATTGTCAAAAGACTCAAAGAAGAAAGCTAAGTGCAAACATCTTGCTTTTTCCTTTTCTTTTTCTTTTTTTCTGGCAGTGCTGGGGATTGAACCCAGGGCCTCAGGCATGCTAGGCAAGCACTCCTCTGAGCTGCCTCCCCAGCCCACATTACACCCTTTATTCTTTAAAGATGCCATTTGATTTTCAAAATACTTAGAAAGCAGTTCTTAACTCATTTCCCTTTTATTCTGACTGGAAACAATTTTTTTGTTTTTTTTGCGATTTATTGCTTCAAATTATTCTATCTTCATATTATTCTATCTTCATATTCTTCCCTTATTCCTCTCTACATAATATTTTAGGGTTAAAGGAAAAAATCATAAGCCCTTCATGTAGTTTTGGCAAAGAACATGTGAACCTGTCCACAACTTTGGGTGGAAAAAAGCCAAACTGAGGTCTTACAAGATGGTGGTGCATAGGCTGGATCTGAGCCCGAAGAGCAAGTCTAAGTGTATCACTGAGAAGTGGCAGCATTTGCTGAGGAAACCGAGGCACTTACCCATGCTCGATGAGTGTTACCCAGGAAAGTGGAGTCCACATAGCCTCGGGTTTTCTAGAGTAGAGAGCTGCTCAAATGTCAGTGGCTTCCAGATACTTTGAGAATCTTGTTAAAAATCAGGTCTGGGTTCTACATTTCTCTTAGGTCCCAGGACACACAGGCTCCTGGCCCAGAGGCTCAGCATGAGTATCAGACTCTAGGGAGTAAACTCCTGTGACAGAATGCAAACCACACAGCTGCTGGGCTGCCATCTCAGGCTGACAGTACAATTCATGGTTTTTCACTAGATGGGTTATTTATTTCTTTTCTTCTGATTATCATTTCAGTTGTCATCCCTTCGTTTGGTAGGCATGAGGTTCTTAGTTACGGATTCTAGATTCTGATCAGAGAAATAAGATTGTGGAGAGTGGTTATAAAACATCAACCAGGCTTCCTAATGAGCCTGGCACACAGGTTGCTGGTGAGCTGTGTGCCCCTGAGGCTGCAGTTGTGCTCTGTTGCTCTCCTGTGGACCTGGGGGGACGAGCAGACCTTGCCATCACTTTTTAGGATTGAGATGTGTTACTCTAGCCAAACCAGTTGTTCTAAAATCTTGGGCTGGGACAGTCTCTAGGGTTGAGACAGGTGGTCTCTGGCACGGACCCATTGCCTTACCTGGAGTTGTTGACAGTGTGCGGCACAGACTCAGATCTCTGAATTGCAGGCTGATTCGTGGAAGGCATGGCCTCCTTCCTCCTGTGGCTTTCTGAAGCTGGTTCTCCTGGCTGGTGAGCTGCCCTCCAACCTACCACCTGGAGACGAAACTTGCTCGTGTGCAACTCAGAGTTTTCTAAGTCAGTCAGTATATGCCTGCCTTCCTGCAGCAGCAGCAGTGTGCTCTTCATGATCTGCTGGTGACCTTCATTTTCTCATATTCCATTTTTTAGGTCCCTCATTTAAAGCAAGCAGTTTGAAAGCAGATAAAAAGTTAGAATTTGTTCCCACAAACCTGCATATACAAAGGATGAGAGTTCAAGACGATGGCGGATCAGGTACCTACTTTTTGGCCCCTCTTTTTGAACCACATTACATTTCTTTTTTTTTTTCCCTGAATACTTGGTCCCTGGGCTACCCCACATCTGTCCTAGTTTTCCTGTGTGCTCTACTGCTGGGTGACTCCAAGAAGAAACACCTCCCTAGGACCTTGGGAAGGTCCCAGTTCAAGAGCCCAGAGCCTTTGCTCCTGTCTCTCCTCCCTCCAGCTTCCTTTTGTGCTTCCATGGCAGAAAGTTGCCCGCCATTCACCCTTTCCCAGGAAGGGGGAGAACGAGTGTTGCGCTAGCTTCCTGCAGCCCCATGTGGCCCACCCAAAGCAGAGAAGCCCTTTTGCGGAGCCAGAGGAGCAGTGCTCCTGCAGGCCCCCCAAGCCTCAGGCTGTGGAATCAAGGCAACCAAGGTTGCAGGGGCAGCATCCTAGATGGTGTGCCTCTCTCTGTAGCTGGCTGTCCACAGGCCTGAGCCTGAGTAACAGAGGTGAGCTTTCTGTCATTCAGATCAGAACTACGACATTGTCACCATTGGAGCACCAGCAGCACACTGCCAAGGTTTTAAATCAGGAGGTCTCCGCAAAAAGCTGCACAAATTTGAAGAGACCAAGAAACAGTAAGTAGAAGGAAGGGGTTTGTGGTTCTTGTACAGCTGTATGACGCTTCTCAGTTTAAAAAAAAATAATAATCTAAATACAATCACAAACATCCAGCCATTGAATCTGCTTTGGCGTGGCAGGACCCTATGCTGCTGTGTGTGTGTGTGTGTGTGTGTGTGTGTGTGTGTGAGAGAGAGAGAGAGAGAGAGAGAGAGAGAGAGAGAGAGAGAGAGAGAGACTGAGCTGGGTGGGTGATGGCCCCACATTGGTGGTCCCAGACCTTCAAAGTGAACAACATTCTGTGATCCACCTTTGAGTGATGCTTCAGGCAGCAGCCTGTGTGCACTGTCTGCTGACTCGGCTTCCTTTGTAGTCCCACGCCAGGTACTTGAACACAGAAATATAAAGTCTGAGGCACATTGTTTCCTTTCCTGAAGGAGAGCCTAGGTGAACATTCCCAGTATTGAAAAGATCCAGGGGTCTCATGAAGCTACTGTCTTGAGTAGGAAATTGCCAGGCAGTCAGGATGGGGAAAAGCATTTCAGACAAGGACGTGGTGGACGCAGCCTATGCAGCAGGGGGAGAGGAGCTGAGGCAGAGAGCTGGCCTTGCTGCCAGCCTTCAGTAGACTGAGCTAACACTGGTGACCAGAGCTTAGCAGATTTGGGCCTGACCCTGTTAAGCTCAGGGACTTTCCCAGAAGCAGACAATTCATCAAGCACCATTTGGGTGAATCATATCTGGAGCAGGCCCACAGAGGGTGTAGGAAACACGGGGGTGGGGGGCAGCAATCCACCCTGGGTTGGGGAGAGCCCTAATCCCAGGTGTCGTGTTAGACACTGAGGGGCATTTCTCAGTGATCATCCACAATGTCTCCAGGAGTAAATGGATTGAAGGGTACAAGTGTAAAAAGTGGAGATGCTGAATAGAAATAATCTTGTGAGATCTTTAACAGACTGCGGAATGAGGAAATAGCACAAAGTTCTCAGGTGGGGAGAATATTTATGACTTGAGCATGTGGTTAGGCCAATAGGGCAGATACACCTGAATGAGGTGGAACAGAAGAGAATGCTGACAGAGTGGCTTCTGAAGAAGATGAAGGGGCAGACCATACAGTTCAGCTCAGCAGGGTCAGGAAGAGTGGATGGGGTTGCAGAGAGGATTTTGAGGTGGGAGGAATGAAATGAAGTATTGGGGGAAACCTGTGCTTGTGATATTGAAAGGTCTGAGTGTAATCAGTTAAGATAGTTTGAGGCCAAGTGAAGCATAGGCCCAGGGAACATCCAGAGAGTCCCATCAGTTGGCCAGGGGAAGACAGGGAGAAGAGCTTATGCACATACCAGAGCTATTAGGCTGTTGCTCAACTGCTGCCATGGCCAGGAGTCACAACACTGCTTGGGAAAATTGACCATCGTCTAGATGGGGTGGGGCAGTTTAGGCCAGTGACCAAAGGTGTCAGGAGACATCTGTTGAGTGTCACCGAGGTGGATGAGCCTGGTTGGCTGAGCAGCAAGCTGAAGAGAGTGCACAGGGAGGACTCCCCGTGTAGACAGACACACAGGTGCCTGAGGCCCGCCAGGAGCAGAGTGGTCCTGGAGATAGGAGAAGGAGAAGCCAGGAAGGCCTGGGGTCAGCACGAGGGGCCCAGCATTCTCTGGGAAGCCCCACATAGCCTCCTTGACTTTGACTCATCCCCACGAAGGGCTCTTCTTTTTGCAAACAAACCAGATGACCAGACCTGCCCCAGCATTCACTGTCCCCAGTGTTCCTTTGGAGAGCAGGAAGAAGACGACGCTTCTGTGCCCACCGCAGCTCTGCATAGCCAGCAAGAAAGCGTGTCTGTTGCACTATTGCATGTGCCATGTGGAGCGTGTGTGTGCGAGCTGAGATGGCGCGGGGCCCTGAAGGAGAGCGCCCATTTATCTGTGTGGCTAGTCAAGAGGGGGCTACCTGGCTATCCCTGTCCCAGGAGGGTCAAAGTGTTGACACTTGATTACTCTGCATGTTCACGTCAGACTTTATTTCCTAAAGTGCTCTGCAGGGGTTTTCAAATATATAACACAAGTTTCTATCTAATTTCCTACCAGTGTCATAAAGTCACTTGTAGGCAGGGTTTTGTTGTTTGAGCTTTCCTTTAATGCAGGCCAACCGTGCTCCCAGCAGGCTGTCTCCTGGGCTTGAGTTGCTTCAAGGAATAAGCATGGTGGGCTCACAAGTTTATCGTCCCTGTAGTTGGGGCCTCAACAAATAATTTTAAGTATTTTGACAAAAAAATTAACTTGGCTTTTTAATTTTTTATTTGGCATTTGGTATTTTCTAACAAATCGCTAATATTTCATTTTGGTTCTTTTCTTTAGCAGTTTTGAGGAGTGTTGGTGAGTTTTCTGTCGTGGAGAGAGTGTCTGTTTGGGTCTCGCTTTCACGCAGAGAAAGCCTGTGCTGTCCCCTGCCCTGGCCAGGGCACTGCTTCACCCCTTAGTGCCATCTGGGCTGCAGTTAACTCACACCCTTGTAGAGGAGCTCTCCCTTCCAACTGCAATGTGCTTTGATGATGAATAGCCAGTCTGCAGGGAACTGTTCACCTTTCCAACCTGGCAGCAAACCTGTGCTGCCCTCATTCTGAGACAGGGCCTGGTTTTTGTCTCCCAGGATGAGGAAGATCCCAGACCCATGGGTATGGTTGGGAACCCCTTTCCATCTTTTACAAGAATCTTTTCAGTTTTCATATCATCCCCACCTCATGTACAAATGAATCCAGCTTACATTTCCATGATACTTATTAATTTGTGCAGACTTTTAAAAGGATCTTACTTGGGTCAGTTTTACCCCTTTAGGGGGCAGACCTATGACCGAGTGACTCTTTCCACTAGAGAACTAGATGGCAGCCAGAAGCCACCAAGTGTACACCTAGGGTTCTCCTCCACAGCCTCAATCCCAGACAGGAACAGGGCCTTTGCACTGGTGCTCCATCTGGAGCACCTGCCCCTTTGGAGCAGATGATCTGTGAGCCTCTGGGCCACATCTGGACCCTGCCTGAGGTTTCGGGGCTCTACTAGGAGCATCTGATAGTAGGAAGTCCTAGGGACACCCCACACCACACTGAAGCCTCTCCAGCTTTCCCCTGAGGAAGGCCCTTCTCCCAGGGGTACTGAGGGAGGGTGGAGGGCTCTTGGGGAGGGTAGCTTCTGCTCTTCCCTTCTCTGCCAGGGCCTCAGCCTCATCGAAGGCTCACCCTTTTCTACAGTACAGGTAGAGGGTAGGAACATCAGGGTTAGGTCTGAGGGCTGGGAAAGTGGGCCAAAAACTCAGTTGCCCTTTGGAAGTCCCAACTGAAGTTATCTGGAAAGTTCTTTAGTCCTTCCCTCTTAACTGAGGAGACTAAACCTTCCATAGCCCAACTTGGTCCTGGTTACTCCCACCTCTCCACCTTCCTTTTCCCTACAAACAGGACATTCCTGAGACAGGTAGGGAGCATTTCTGACTAAATTCAGTCAGAGACTACCCAGCCTCCCACTGTCTACTATGAGCAGGGTTCAGGAGTTCAGTCTCCACAGGGACAGCCTTGCTCTTCATGTTCAGAGGGACTGTCACTCATCCATACCAGCCAGTTCTGGCCCCTACCAGAACAGTCCACCCTTAAGTTCCTTTGGCATCTTCTTTTTAGTCCCTAACCCCTCTCTGGGTAGGTCTGAGTTAGTGGCTTACTGCTGGGGGCCTAATGTGTGGCCCATGGACCATACCTAGGATGTTACCTACTGGGGCTGCCCCAGGACACTCTGGGACCCCAGGGTAGTTAACAGAACAGATGGGTCACTTCCTTTGAGTTAAGACTCCCTGTTAAGGCATGTGTCACACAAAGCAGCAAAACATCTGCACCCAGGCTTCCTTTCATGTGGCCGCCTGCTTTTAGAACTAGGTAACGGGGCACGTGTGTTTATGTATTCCTGAGCACCTGAACAGCAGCTCTGTGAATTGTTCCCCTTCTCATACTTACCATGTATTTCCTGTGCATCAGTCCCAGGGCTGCTATTTAGGAGCCCAGGTGAGTACAAGTGAGGTTTTCCTCCCAGCCTTGGGATGGTGTGTGCACCCAGCCACCCACTTACACACACAAAGGTATATCTATGTAAAGTTCTTACTACATGTGGACTCTGAATATTGAGGGCCTGGGAAGCATCAATTTCTTAAAAGTTCTATTTTGAGATATGTATTTTCAAGACCAAATTGTCTTAAATGGCAGCTATTCATTTGGAAGAGTGATTGCAGATTGGAAGGTGGTCTCTGCACACGGCGCTGTGGAATGGCTTGTGCCACACAGGCTGGGTCACCGTCTGCTGCATGGGCTTCTGGCACATCCATCGTTCTTCGTTGTGGTGTGTGGGCTTGTGGTGGTGGTGTTCTTTCTGGGGTGCTCTGGTTTGTAGTGCTTGCATGTTCACCCCCATAGTCCAGCAAGAGAAGGGGCAGCCGCAGTTTCTTGATGATCACTTTTGGTTTTCCCTGGAAAAGACCCCAGTATCCCTCATCTCCAGGATGTGAGGGAGGGTGTGGTACCCTCTGTCCTCTCCTATTTCCCTTGTTCCTAGAACTCAAAAGAGAGAACTGGTCCCTCAGAACTTGAAGGGTCAGTCAGTCAGGTCCCTCTTTCCAGGAGGGATACCATTGCACCCAGAGTTCACAACTTCAGATTTTAGGAGACTTCCATATTGGCTACTTGTATTACTCCTCACTTTCCTTGGCCTTCCCAGGTGGTCTGAAAAACTTATCACATTGGATTGGTTGGGATCTGAGCTAAGAGACATGGAATCATCCTTGCCACCTAGGTGTTCCAAACATACTGACCCAGTCCTGGGCTCCAGGGAGTGTGGAGTTGGTCCCTCAGAGGCTCCTGGTTCTGCCGAGCAGCAACGGGGCTGTCCCTTTGACATCAGATCCCCAGACTGACATGCTGCGTAGTGGGTGAGGAGGTGGGAAGGAAGAAGAACCAGGATTTCAAAGCCACTGAGGAGCTGGGCCTGGCCTCTGGCTTGGCACATTCTCCACTTTCTCTTTCTCTGATGGATTGTTATTTTTCAAAGTAAGGACATCCTGGAGCAGGGAAGAGGGAAAGGAAGCCCAATTTTCTCGGGATTCACCAGGGTCAGATGTGAGGGAGGAGAACTGTGGTTCTGCTCAAAAAAAGTTAGACATCCTGATTGGCCAAATGAAAAAGCAGGTTTGGGGCTTTTGTTGTTGTTATTGTTTTATTTTCTTTGGCAAAGTCCACCGCCAATTGTGGTCTTTCCCTTCAGTGTGATAATTTGACCCATTCTGGCATAAGGGGACCCCAGGTCTCTACTTAAGAACTGCTTATAAGTTGATGGACGAAGTTCTTAGGTAAAGATTCTGATCGTTTGGGTGATCACTGGGTATGACATTTCAATGTTTGTACACACATATACATATAACATGGCAGAAACACATACAGGTACAAATGCAGGTAAAAGACCATCCTATTTAATATGTTAGGCTTTGAACACATAGATGTAAAGGACCTGCCAAAATCTCCTTTTGCCCATCAGCAGCTAATCTAGCACAAGTAGATACCCCTGAGTAACAAGACTTCCTTATTTTAGGGTGAGCTGTGGGCCAGGGTTAGGATGCTGTTGCCATGCTCCTCAGACTCAAGAGAACCCCTTAGGATATGTTCTTGTCCTTTCTAGTACATCATCTAGCTGCCAGTCCATAATCTACATACCACAGGATGTCGTCAGAGCCAAGGAGATCATTGCCCAGATCAACACCCTGAAAACCCAAGTTAGTTACTATGCAGAGCGGCTCTCAAGGGCGGCCAAGGACAGGTCTGCCACTGGCCTTGAGAGGACACTTGCCATCTTGGCAGACAAGGTAGGAGGGGCTGCCTTGTTGTATGTGTGTGTTTACGGAGGGGGGTGTCTTTGGGTTTCTGGAAGCCAGTGAACTCCCCAGGATGGCCCAGATGTGCCACAAAGACAGTGACTTTTGGATGACCTGTCTTTAGACTAGGGAGGTTTGGTGATTTGCTCATGGCCGCAGAGCTGGACTGGCCAAAGGCAGAGCCAGCCCAGGGCCTGCAACTCTCGGGTGCTGCTTTGTGCTGCTGTGTCTCCCAGCAAGTCCATGGGCTCATTTTATTGGGGCTGATGCTGTCCACAGCTTTCTTAGTGACTGCCCTATCAGCATTTTTTTTAGACACATTTCTATTGTACTTAAATTTCTAAAAAGAAACCAAGCTAATATACAGACATAAGAAAAGAACAACATGATTCTCTTGGCTTATATGTAGCCAGTAAGCCCATTCTAATTAACCATAACTTGATCTTGATTACAAAACATGTAAGTTTTGTAATCAAAGCAAAGGAGTGGAGATATCAGACCCTTTTGATGGATGTTGCTTTTTTTAAAATTTTTTTTTTAGTTGTCAATGGAGCTTTATTTTATTTATTTATACCTAGTGCTGAGAATCCAACCCAGGGCCTCGCACATGCTAGGTGAGCACTCTACCACTGAGCCCCAGCCCTTGATGGATGATGATTTTGATTTCATTAGCCTCTCAACACATGTGTGTGCGCACACACGTGTACATTCTGATTACACATTCTCACCCACACTTGCTTTGCTGCAAGCAAGCTGCTGTCTGATGATGATATGTTATATTCTTCACATGTGTCCACACAGCAAAAAAGATGATTAGATCCATTGGAAAAGAAAAGTGTGGTCCTGCCTCTAAAATTTCTATGAACCACAGAATCCCCGTTGCGTACAGAATTTTCCAAAACCAGAAATTCTGTGCCATAGTCCAGCTGCCTGAGCCCAGGACCTTGGGTTTATATGTTGAGAGGCAAAGCAGAAAGTCTCAAGTGGTTGAAGTAATGCCTGAGCTCTGAGGACTTGCTCCCTAGAGGGGCAACCCAGGAAGTCAGCTGGGATACTGGGCTCTTGGAAGGCCCTTCCCCTCACAGGCAGGTTCAGAGACAGGTCAAAGCATGTCTGAGAAGACATGTCAGTCTCCTCTCATCTTCCTTGTGTTTTCCGTCCTTGATGGGAAGTTCTTGCTGAGATTTGGCTCTGCCGAGTCATTTGTGACCTTTGCACTCAGACGTTCTGGGGGAGGCAGCTCTCTAGTTGCTTGGCACTGTGGAGAGAGCAGAGGCTAGGCCTTAGCCTATCCTCTCCTCCATGAGAAGGCAGGCCTCACAGCTCTGCTTTTGTGTACCTGCAGACCCGGCAGCTGGTCACAGTCTGCGACTGCAAGCTGCTGGCCAATGCGATCCACGGCCTGAACGCTGCACGGCCTGACTACATCGCCTCCAAGGCTTCCCCCACCTCGACAGAGGAGGAGCAGGTGATGCTTCGGAACGATCAGGACACTCTCATGGCCAGGTGGACAGGGAGGAACAGCAGATCTTCCCTGCAGGTGGACTGGCACGAGGAGGAATGGGTGAGTCTGCTGTTTATAGCCTGTTTTCCTGCCTCTGAACTTGGATTGCAACCTATGGAACCTGTTGCCAGTCTCTTCCCCTCTACTGTGCCTAGAGGGTCAACTCTAGGGTATCTTTCATATGGCTCTTGGGCCACCTGACGTAGAGAGAGAGACTATTTTCAAACCATTGTGTGCATATGGGCAGCAGGACTCTATTGGGTGCTGGACCAGTCTCCGCCCAGGTTGGTGCGGAGATAGGTTTTCTCCCTGAGCCCCTGCCTTCTCTGGTCTTCCTGCCCTCCCTGCCCACTGCAGCCTCTGGTGCTGGCTGCCTGAGACCAACCAAGCTTCTTCAATCTCTGCCCATCCATTCCTCTTCTGTATTTTTGGAGACGTGGGAACTCAGGTGCTGGAGCTGCTGCCCACATGTTGTGTCACATTGCTGTTCCTCAAGAGTTGGCCCTGAGAGCAGGGTCTGTGTCTCCTGAGGGAGGGACACATTGTTCAGCATCGTCGTCATTTGAAGCATTGCTTTGTGAAGCACTGAATTATTACTAAGCAGCACTGTGGTCCTCTGCACCAGCATCCTGTGCTCTGTGTGTCTTCTGCAAACCGCCCCAGCCCTCTGTCTCCTCCCCAGCTCCCTGTCCCCAGGACCAGCTGTCTCCATCCCCTTCCATCAGAAGTAGACCTTAGTCCTCTGTGCCTGGTGGTTGTAGGAGCCTGCTGTAGAGGGAGGAGGGAAGAGATTAGCTCTTTTGTGACCCTGTGACCCTCTGGTGACACTAGAAAGCAGTGCTACATAGATTTACCAGCATCATCTCTCAAACTTCCAACACAGTGCTCATAGGACATTGCTGTCTCTGGAAGGCAGATAAGGCATGGGGAATGAGTAGTCAGTCACCTTGCCATTTCTCAGCTGTTGATGTTCCAATGCACATGGTGGCCTGGGCACGGGGGTGAGTGGGAGAGCTGACCCTAACCGGCCCTCTTGGTTCTTAAGGAGAAAGTGTGGCTGAACGTGGACAAGAGCCTGGAGTGCATCATCCAGCGGGTGGACAAGCTGCTGCAGAAGGAGCGTCTGCATGGCACAGGCTGTGAGGACGTCCTCCCCTGCGCAGGCAGCTGCACCAGCAAGAAAGGTAACAGGGACAGCCATGCCTACTGGATCAGACCGGAGGACCCCCACTGTGACGCCCCCTGCTCGCCATGCCCCTGCTCCATGCCCACCGCTGCATGCCATCCTCACCCGAGCACACGTGCGTATGCATCCACGCTTCCCACACCACCACCTCATGCCACATCATTCTGTTGTCTGTGTCTTTGACTCTATTTCCACCCCAGGCAGACTACAGGGAGGGCTGTCAGGCAGAGGGGCCATCCCAGTGCACGAAGCAGCAGGCAGAAGGGTAGAGGCCCCTTTGGCCCTTCCATGCAGCAGAAGTCCACTTGTGAGTCTGCGTATCTGTCAAAGGCAGACTCTCATGCCCTTCTGGGTCACACTGCCAGACGGTAAGCTTAGGGCTCCCTGGCTTTTCAGGCTTGTCAATCAGCCTGAGAAGTTGAAGGAAGCTGAGGTGCGAATGCCTTCCTGATATGATGTTTATTGCATTTTAGGAGCCAGTAAAGCAGAGGGAAAGGTGAATATTACAGGGTCACTGCTGGGTGAGCTAGGCCCAAAGGCTGCTGTTCTTGGGTAGGCACTCTTACCAGCAGAGGCCCGTTTCCTGGGGACCTGTAGCTCAATCAGATGGCAGTTCCCCATTTGTGGGCCTCTGAGGGGCTGAGTTAGGTTTACCTGTTCAGCACAACCCTCCAAGGGGGGCCTTCAGTAGATGTGGGACAGTACTATGGAGCAGCACACCTCAAAGCAGACACACGGAGCATGTCCAGGCCCTCTGCCCCAAGGAGGTCATTAAAGCTAAGGACCACATGCTTTCTGCCTCCCAGGTGTCTTCCACCCTTTCTTGTAAGAGCTGGAGAGGATTTGAGGCCAGGCAGCTAGGAACTGGCTGTAGACCCAGCTTGCTCTCCGGGGGGAGCATTAGGCTGCGTGAATCAGGCCAAAACATGCCCGGGTTTTGCTTCCTGGGATGAGAGCTTTAATCTCAACTGGACACCTTCCATTCAAGGCAGAATCATCTTTTGATAGATTCTTCTGTATACAATGCTCTTGCCTCTTTAATCCACCTGCAGTCTGTTTCCAGAGCACTGTCCAGTTGGGCCTCTGGTTAAACAGTATCTGTGTCACTCACTTTTCCATCTATGAGGGACTGTGGCCTCAACCTCCTACACCTGTGATTGAGTCATGGCGTTCATTTGTCTCTATTGTGGTCTTGTTTTATTGTTGGTTTTTTAAAAATGTGAATTGTGTTTCTCTTTAAAATTTTATGAAAGTTTATTACTTCTCTTTAATATTATCTTGTTTGTAGCAGCTAGGGATGTAGCTCAGTGGTAGAGTGCTTGCTTAGCATGCGTGAGATCCTGGGTTCAATCCCCAGCAACACACACACACACACACACACAAAATCTTGTTTGAATTTTAAAATTTTCTGCAGATATAAAAAGAGTAATTTGTTGGATTTTTTAAAAAATCAGGAGCTAGTTTGTTTAATAAGATGCTGTAGGGCTGGGGTTGTGGCTCAGTGGCAGAGCACTTGCCTCACACACATGAGACACACTGGGTTCCACCCTCTGCACCACATTAAAAAAATAAACAAAATAAAGATATTGTGTCCATGTGTACTAAAACAATATTTTAAAAAAAGATGCTGTATATCCATAATATAAATGTCACTTTTTTCTAGGCACATCTGATATAGTTTAAACGCATTTAAATTCAGTTCTAAAGTGATTTAAGTGAACATCTGTGTACTGTTCAGGTCTTGATTGTCATTGTGCCATCAGCATCAGCTCTGTTGTGAAGCATGCACCTGAGAGAGCCTCACTCTGCTGATCAGCACTCAGAGTGTAGGAAGCCATATGCCCCCAAAGTGACTATGGGTGGTCCTGAACTTAGAAACCTTCAGTGTAGCCAGGAAGCTGTTCAGACCCCAGTGTGGTCAGGAGGCCCAGGAAGAACGAGACCATGAGCCATGTATTTGGTGAATAGATCCATGTGTCCCCAGTGCCAGAGCATGGCTGTCATGACTTTTCACACCATTTCCAATCACAGGGGTGGTCATTTTGGCCCATTGAGCAGGTCGTGTTCATGCCAACAGATTGACTGTAGGAGAACAACTCTGCCCCTTGGAAAGGCTTTGTTACTGTTCATTCCAGTTTTATGCCCATCCTGGGTCCTTCATTGTCCTTTTTTACCAATATATATATATATATATATATATATATATATATATATATATATATATATATATATATTGTATATGTATATATCTCTTTGATATGTATATATCTCTCCTGTCCCCTTTGCCAGTTTAAGAAGCTATGTCCAAAGTTGATTGGAGGGGAAGGATACTTGGCAGCAGGTTGTAGAAGTGTCCCAGAAGCTGGTTTTGGCTGGTTTGGGGAATCTGAAGCTGCCTCATTTTAATATCCTGAGAACATCCTTTGATTGACATGTTCTGACACAAAATTAAATGAAGTTTTACTCCTGTGATACCTTTTCAAACTTTTTTCCCCTCAGATGGCACACCCAGTTAACCAGGAATGTTAGGGGCTTTATGGGAAATGTGAATTGAAATGAATGCATCCCAGTGTGATTCAGTGGGTGAAATGGAATGAAAATTTGTATTCTTTGGAAACCTGGAGAATCTCCTAATCAGCCACTTGCTCAGATGGCCCAGCTTTTCCCTGTAGTTGAAATCTGAAAGCCTGGCCTAGGGCTCTTTTTGGTACATTGGCTTCATTCCTGGGTCTTAATGTTTCGGATTGCAGAAGTTGATCTTGAACACAGGCTTTCCCAGTAAGTCAGGGCAGTGGGCTCCAACTCAGGAAAGCTCCATTTGCTGGTCAGTCTCTCTCATTTGATGTTGTGAGCTAACGTGGGGCTCCATCACTACCGTGTCATTGATGTGGGTGCATTGTTCTGTGGCATGTGTTTCACAGTATACTTGTTGGTCCACCCATCCTGAAGAGCATTTGGTGTTGATGTATTTTGTTGGTGCTGGTGAACCATGTGCTCACCACTGGAGAGGGCTCGGAGCAGCGGCGACCTGCCTGAGGCTCCAGAGAAGAGGCACGGGCCCCAGACCTCTTCTCCTATGCCTTTGCTGCCTTACTGCAAGCTGCTGATGCAGCTGCTCTAAGATTGAGCTGCTTGTGTTTGAACTGTGTGCCGTTCCTTAATCATCCCTGTCGCCCTCCATTTCTGTGCAGATTGCAGCCCCCCTCCTGAAGAGTCCAGCCCAGGTACGTGCTTTCCACTCGAGGCTCCTGCCGATGTCTTTTTAACATTCAGGTAGCATTTGTGGCTAAGTGATCAAAGACTACTTTATGCTCCTATAGTTGGGAAAATGTTTCAGTAGTTCTTGGTTGTGAAGATTGGTGAGGGACTGGTTGGGCTAAGGGAATTATGGCCTCAGGAAGGCTACTACATGCATTTTTTTTTAAACTTTTACATCTTAAAACCTCTGCAGATGATTAATGCTATGAGTGTTGATGGGCTTCTGAAGTGGGTGACCTGGCTTGTTACACACCTATTACTCATACTTCCCGTGTGCTCACCTGACTTGTGAGCTTGACTCTGAAGACACAGTTAATGTGTATTCGCCTGAAAGTTGCAACATTCATAACCACTCTGCATCCTGGATATAGCTTTAAATCAATCTTATAAGACCTAGCTATGGGCCTCTGTTGGGATTAGCGCTAGAAATGGAATCTTTGCTGTATTTGCATGTAAAATGCAGTGCTATGGCTTTAGTCCAGGAGTCGGCAGACTAGTCCAGGAGTTTAGAACTCTGAGCTAAATCCTGTCTACCACCTGCTCTTATAAATAATGCTTTACTGGAAAAGACTCATGCCCACTGTTCATGCCCACGCACTATCATTGGCTGTCTTTGTGTGGCAATGCCAGAGCTGAGTTACTTGCCACATAGACCCTGTGTCGTTTAGAGCCTAAAATATTTATTGTCCAACCCTTACAGGAAAGGTGTGCCGACCCCTGATCTAGTTCATATTGAGATTCCTGGATATGGCTTATGGTTTTCCCAGAGTGTGCATGAGCCCCCAAATAAATTATTTGTTTGTTTCTTATACTTCATAAATAAGCTACAGTCTGATAATTGAATATTCTTCACTGGATGTGAATGTCAGATGGAAGAACACTTACTTTATCCCTAGAATACGGTACACTGATGATGATGAGCTTTACTGAGCCTTTCCTGTCACTCACTGGTGGATCCTGTCTGTTCACACAGCACCCTGAATAAGTTCAGCGTGAATAAGTGACTCATTATTAGCAACCCAGAACCCCATATGAAGTTGTTCTTCAGTGGACTAATTGATTGGGCACAATGCATTTATTTTCAGCCCCTTCACAGCTTCTCTTTCCCAAAAGTCAGTGTATTCTTGAGCAGGTGTTAGACCCCATGCCGTCCATCACAGCAACTGAGCCTTGGTAGATGACACAGTCCACCCTGATCCTTCTTTCCATTGCTTCTCCTGGGCCCAGGCCTCGTCCTCCTCCTTTATTTCTGTCTCTGGGTTTCTGTCCTCAGCCCACCTTCACAGCAGGCAGAAGGCTGGTGTCTTTACACTGAGCCCACTCCTCTGAGCCTCAAAGATAAAGTCCTGGGGCCACCCTGAGCAGTGAGGACCAGGAAAGCGGGTGGCATGTAAACCTGCCAGAGACTCAGAGACTCCTCTCCACACCAGGCTTCCTGAAGTTGATCCACCTGAAAGGAACTCGGCACACAGACAACGCCTGGCTCGAGGACTCTTGGGTCATGCCAGCCATGTTGTTTCCAGAGGCACGAGTGCCTTCTCACAGTGGATGTTAAATGGACAACATGGTCCCCTGCTGGTGTCCCTGGAGAGCTGTATTTGATCTGGGTAGAAACACGCCTGCTGAACCTCCCAATGAGCAAAAAGTGCAAAAGCAGAGTGTGGACTTGAAAGAGCCCCTTATATCTGAAGTCAATTAAGACCACTTGTATTTTCTGAATATTTTCAGGTTAAAATAATCATATTTGCATATTACTTATATATGTATGATAATGGGAAAAACAAAATTGGCAACATTTGCTCTGAGCATATTTATTTCTTAGTGAAAAATAATTTTTGTGACTACCTAGCTTTCCTCAAACTTTTTGGCTAGTAAAACCTGATTTCTATTAATCATTTTTGCTAGGTCCTGGGTATGGTTGTCATGTGTTCAACAGAGTTCTTCAAAGAAACAAAAACTTGGTGTCTGAGAATCCTAGAGGGAGAAAGATTTAGACATCCTCTAGCACTGCTGGTGTGTTACTGAAGAGGCTCCCGCGGCTCCAGGGTGGAGGCCTTGCTGCCACACCACTGCTCGGCACAAGCCTGGCCCGTGACTCACATTTTCCACTTCTCAGTTCAATGTTCTTTGTCACCGTGACTTATTTGCTGAGACCTTTCTGCTGCTGATTTCTAAATTTAAGTCTGCTTTGTTTCCATTACGGTTATAAATCCTTGTCAACATACAACATGCCTGCATCCAGTTAGTTCCCAACCTTTGAGCAGTTAATATGCATTTAATCCACATTAACCAAACATGGAATGTAAGCAAGTTCCTGTGCACATTCCAGGTGTTATCTCTAAGTTTCTCAACAGAGTGCTAGTCAGACAGTTTGGGAGAGTACAGCCATATCCCACTCCCTCTGCCTTCTAAAGTCTGTTTATCAAAGGTAGAATGGCCCTCTGCATCATGGTGACAGCCTGGGGCCTCAGCCCGAAAGGGTGGGTGCTTCCAGGGCCTTGAGCCATGTTTTGTGCAATGGGCTCACCAAGTGGGGATGAGCACATGACTATTTCTGGACTCAGTGATCTGTTAAAAATATAACTGATGAGGGCATGTCTTCTCTTTCAAACGCCTTCTAAACAGGAAGGAAGAAAGAGCCAAAGATGCCCCGAGCCCTGATTTCTCCCTTGAGGTTCTATTTTTAAAAAGTTGTTCCAGTCCAGGGTCAAAGTTCCCTTATATTTCTAAAAGAAAACTAATCTAGAAAAAGTTGGCACCGGGCAGGGAGGTGGGGAGCAGGGAAGAAATTGAGTACAAAAGCAGGGGACGCGGGAAGAGTGTAGAAGGCGAGAATTCAGCACAGTTACACACACAGCTGACTGTCACAGAATTGGTTCTTTGCTCCAGAAGGACAGGGGTACTGTCTCTACAGTGGTCAAGAGATGTGAGATACAGATTCCCTCTCTGGGTGTCTTTCTCGGCCCAGGTGAGGAACCGAGGTGCTGTGGAATTTGGCCTCTGCGAACAGCATTGTTTTCTGGCCGCCTCAGGGCCAGAGGCATTCTCCTTTTCCTCAGCAGGACAGTCCTGAGTGCTGAGGTGGGCGTCCCCAACAGTTTTAGACCAGGCGTGTAAAAGCAGCACCCAAGTAGAACTGGTGTTGAGGTTACTGGAAAGACAGAGGAGTGAGGGTCAGAGTTCGGATGGCCAAGAGGGTCAGAAGGGGCTGAGGGTGGTAGGGGAGGACAGATCAGTGGTTGGGGCTGGGCGACTAATTTATAGACACTAATTTGTAAGATCTTTTCTCTAATCAAAACTCCTTCGCTCGTGCCCAGGTGAATGGAGCGAGGCTCTTTACCCACTGCTGACCACCCTCACAGACTGCGTGGCCATGATGAGCGACAAGGCTAAGAAGGCCATGGTCTTCCTGCTCATGCAGGACAGCGCCCCCACCATCGCCTCCTACCTGAGCCTGCAGTACCGCCGCGATGTGGTCTTCTGCCAAACCGTAAGCCCTGGGAGGGCCCTGCGGGTGGCCACGGGCACTCCCACCTCAGAAGAAACAGGCCTAGGAGGCCCTCGTTCTTCTCCCATCACTGTGCCAGCGTACATGGCCATGTCTCTCCGCCTGCTGTTCTCTAAGCTGGTCTAACAGACTGGATTTCAACACGGAGCACGCCTGCTCCATCCGTAGTGCAAGTTGCTCCTGAAGGGCTGGCAGTGACAGTGGGCTCTGCTCTGAGGTGGTGGCAGGCAGCACAGGCCTCCTTGCCATCTTTTTCTTTTTTCCCTCCAAAGGAATGCAGCAAGGGCAACGTGACTGTTTGCTGTCAGCACAGTCTGTTTTCTCACTCATAAACAGCAGCACCTTCTGGCTTGTGGCAGAACTGTTTCTGATGATTTCTGTTATCTTTCAGTGAAGTGTTAGCGTCACAAGTTAAAGATGCCAGTAATCTAATTTGACAGATCAGAACAGCAGCATGGGTGGGCTGGGTCTCCAGGTCCCCGCCCTTGCTGAGGGCCTGTTTCATCCATAGACACCTTCTGCTGAGGAAGCTGAGGGCCACCTTCTTTCACTTTTGTTTTTGGTTGTGGCTGACTCAGTTTCTAGAGTTGGTGTGGATCTTTGAGAAGATAGAGCCTTTCATAGGAAACTGATTCTGGGCTTCTAGAAGTTTCCAGCCCAGGAATAACCCAGGCAGTCAGGTCAGAAACTGGGCCAAAACCAACCCACCTCCGGAGTGAAAGGTGCAGCAAGCCTCCAGTGTCGCATGCCCTGCCCACCCATGGCCTCTGCCCACTATGGTCTCAGAGCCAGGGCATCCCCACCACGGCTCGAGGGACAGGAGGTGCTGCGGTGGAAACACGGGAGCTTGGCCCAGGGCTCACGTGATCCCCTTGTGCCCCGCAGCTCACCGCACTCATCTGCGGCTTCATCATCAAGCTGAGGAACTGCCTGCACGACGACGGCTTCCTGCGGCAGCTCTACACCATCGGGCTGCTGGCGCAGTTCGAGAGCCTGCTGAGCACCTACGGTGAGTGCGGGCCCCAGGGCAGCAGTGGTTCCAGCCTTTCTTCCCAGATATTACAGTGAACCAGACACCTTCAGAACATGTAACAGGAACCGGGTGGAAGTCTGAACAGTCGCACACTCGCCCTGTCGCTGGCTATTGGTGGTGAAGATCCTTTTGGTTGAGGATGGATGGTGTTCTCTCCCCAGGCCCTTCTTCCGAGTACTTGGTTGTTTCTGAATTGTTTCTACTTAGCCCTTTATGCACTGATGCCCGTGACACAGAAGGCACTGAGAGCCCAGTTCTGCAGCCTCTAAATCACCAGGAGGAGAGTGGGGTCAAAGGGCAGGAAAGTTCAGAGTTAAGATTGACTTCCAGATCACCCTGGGGGGGCTCTCTTCTCCTTTGATGTCTTCTGAGCCATGAAAATGGGCCCTTTTTTAAAGGTATTTGTTAGTCTCTGAAACTGTAGGACAATTAATAGGCCTCCAGCCCAGTGCACTGGAAGCTGTGGCCGCAGCAAAGCCAGCCTATGGTTCCTCTCCATTCTGAGCTGGCGTTGCCTCCTGAGCTCTGTGTGCTTCTGTTCCCCTTCCACCATCCTGGGCTTGACCACAGAAGGGTGTGTTTCCCAGCTGTGCCTGCAATGTGGGTGTGGGGGTCAGCTGCCCTGTGGACTCACAGAGCAGTGAGTCATTGGGGAAGGGGCTTAGGGAGTCCCTGTCCATGTCCGTACCCCTGAGTTCATCACCTCTCCTCTGCACGGTCTGTGGGAAGAGAGGCAGGCCCTTCTGCCTGACAGCCTCCCCCTACCCCATGTTTAGGTGAGGAGCTGGCAATGCTGGAGGACATGAGCCTTGGGATCATGGACTTGAGGAATGTGACCTTTAAAGTCACACAGGCCACTTCTAATGCATCAACTGACATGCTGCCCGTCATCACAGGAAATCGGTAGAAATGTTTATTCAGAATTCTTCAATCCAGAGCACTTTTTTTCAGTTATGTTTATTTCGTGGGATGCATGCTCCCTTTGTTTTATTTTTATTCTGTTTCACTGTCTTAAAAGCACTGGTCAAGGTATCCCATGTTAATTTTTCCCCCTGTAAAGGTCTGGCTGGGGGTTTGGACATCACTGAGCCAGAGGGCTGCCCACAGGCTCACGAGGGGGATACTTGGGGTCCCTGCTCAGCCCTCCAGTGCCTGGGTCTCACCCCTGCTCTTCCTCTCTCCGCTCTCTTCCAGCGATGGGTTTAATGTACGGATCCCTCTGCCAGGTCCGCTGTTTGACGCCCTGCCCCGGGAGATCCAGAGTGGCATGCTGTTGCGGGTGCAGCCTGTCCTCTTCAATGTGGGCATCAACGAGCAGCAGACGCTGGCTGAGAGGTGTGTGCCACACTCCTGAGTGCCTGAGTGCCTGGAATGATCATGAGATGATGTGGAATGTGGACTTGCCCCTCTTCAGGCTCCCAGCTCATCCTCCCTTCCGTCAGCCAGGATGCTTTCACACTAGCCCTGACCCAGCACTGTCATCATCTCCCCTAAGATGACCCAGATGTGGTCTCTGTTCTCAGCAATTTGGGCTAGTAGGAGATAGGTGTCAAGATGATGATGAAGATAAATGCAGGCAGTTATGGGTCCTGAGTCGGGTCACACAATGTGGTCTAAGAGAGTCTGCAGAAGGGGAGGTGGGCAGTGCCTGACGTGGGCATTATTTATTTAACTGAAGTGGGCATTTTTGTTGCGCTGGGGAATCAAACCCAGGCCTTACATGTGCTAGGCAAGTGCTCTACCACTGAGCTACAGTGCTGGCCCTTGAAGTGGGTTTTGAATATGAGTGGGTATTACATGAGGAGGTGGAGGAGGGACCAGCTTGTCTCCGGCCAGGAAGGCTGAGCAAAGGCTGAGCAAAGGCGGGGAGAAAGCAGCATGGGGTCTGGCACAGTCTGTGGCAGGGACTGGCAGTGGCGAGGGGAAAGGCCTTTGTGCCCAACCAGGAGTCATGCCTGTGAACTCTCCTCCAGAATCCCTTGGCATTGCACGTGTGGGGAGTGGAAAAGAGTGAGCCTGTGTGGCATGTGGTGGCCTTCCACTAGTAAATGCACATCTTGCTCATGTACCATTTGCATTCATGTGACATGAGTGTTTTAACTTAAAAAGACATCTTAAAGTACTTGCTATTAAAGGAATCCAGTCTCCAGGATGAAGGCCCTTTGGTACCTAGTGGTCAGCATCCATGGACCCTAGGTCTGGGTCACCCCCACTTAGCAAGTGTGCTCTGCCAGGTGGGAAATGCTGCGGGACTTGTAGTCGGGTGGACACAATCTGATTAACATGTCAAGTGGGTCATTTTGCTGGCCATGGCTGGAAGGACGCGTGAGGGACATGTGTGATGAGCTTGCTGGATAGAGGCAGGCATGGGCAGTACCATGGATCAGGGCCGCAGTGGTGGCATGCAGGTGCTCTGAGAAGGTCCTGGCTGGAGGACAACGGGGGTAGTGGAAGGACACAGCTGCGTGACAGTGAGGCGAGCAGACCAGTGACATGCTGGTTTTCAGTCTGGTGTGTCAGAGAGGCAGTGTGTCCATCCTGTTCCCTGCAGATGGCGAGCTGGGCTTGAGCTGAGGCAAGGGCAGGAAGCAGACCCCTCTGAGGCCAGAGCACAGAGGCAAAGGAGCCCACCTCCGGGAGAGTGGGCCTCTCACAGGGATCCCAGCTGCAGGTGTCCAGGAATGTTCCCTGCACCCAGCAGCTGTTGAGCCATTTCTGGAAATGCTGAAGCAGGGCAAGCTGATGCAGCAGAGGGCAAGTGGAGGAGGAGAGACGGGGGACAGGGAAGAGGTGGAGGTGCAGGGTCTTGGCTTGGCTCCTTCATTTGTGCCTGGTGCACTGGCCCACCGTGCTTACTTACGAGCTGTGGAAAGAGTTCACAGAGAAGGGAGTCTGCAGGCCCAGGGGTGGGTGACTCCAGAGAGAGCAGGTAGAGAGAAGAAAATAGAGCCCATCACAGGCTCGAGAGGTAGGTGGGCTGTGACCCATGAAAGGGAGACCTGCCCTCAGAGAGATGTCCTACTGCCTCAAAGAGGCTGATGCTCAGGGAAGACACAGCAGGGAAGTGGCAGGGTGAGCTGGGGATGCCCGTCTCGGCCTTCAGAGCCCACAGTTCTTAATGACTGCCTTCTCGCACGTGGCATTCTCTCCCTCTTCCCCAAGGCATTGGGCACAAATGTGCTTGCAGAATGCAGTGGACTCAGGCGACCCCATGTGACCAGGAGATAGCAAGGGCCTTGGGTAGCCCAGAGAACAGTGTCCCACGGCCGACCCAGAGTGACTTCAGATCTGAGTACAGGGCTGTCCTCACTCCACAGCCACACCTCACTGCCATCCCCTCTCCTAACTTCTGGGACAGGAAGGCACAAGGACTCTACACTGAGCAGCTGTGCCCACATCACACAAAGCAGGCCTTTGAGTCCTTGGGTTTGGCACAGGTCAGGTTCTAATAATCTCCTAGGTACAAAACTGTTCCTGCCCACAAACTGTATTAAATTGGTCACCAGCATTATAGAGATGACTTCATGCTCAGAAGGAGGAAAGTGGCTCAGAATTTAGATGTGAACAAGGAATGTTAGAAAGAATCAATGTGTTCACATTCATGCAATTCTTCATGTTTTTGAAAAAAGTAACATGAGCCAACTAATGGTGTTCCCTTAACCTCCCAAGGTTTGGTGATACCTCTTTACAAGAAGTTATTAATGTGGAGAGTTTGGTGCGGTTAAATTCCTACTTTGAACAGTTCAAGGAAGTTTTGCCTGAGGATTGTGAGTATTCCTTCATTCGTGTGGGCCCTGCCTCTTGCCATTTCACCACTTTGGATGTCTGAGTTCTCTCTGCTTATTGACCTTCCTGATACCACCAGGCTCACCTCGCTGGTGTGTAGGCAGGGTGGGGGGGGGGGTGCAGAGCACAAGTGTGCGCATGCTAAGCTGTTCCTTCCTTACCTGTCACATACGTGACAGCCTGATCACCTGGCTGGAAGCTCGGATCCCACCCACTGGTAATGCACTCTCCTGGTACTGCAGCCGCTGTGTCTCTCTTCCAGTGTGTATGACGTGGGGCTTTCCCACACGCTCTCAGAAGCACTGACACTCATGACTACATTTGGTAGACACTGTGCACCTGCTGGGAGAGCATGAGGGACTCAGGACTCATCCCCCTCAGCCCAGGGGATCTGTTTGAGCTGCCCACACACCTTCCTCCATGGTACTTAGAAAGTAAGGTGCTGGCAAGATACTCCTTGCTGGGTGCTTGAGAGTAAGATGGCCCCTGTTGTAGCGTCCCCTGGAGGTAAGTTCTGCTGAGGACAGCTCTCTCTGCACCCAGTGAAGAGAGGGCTACAGAGAAGGCTCTGGCAATTCAGAACTCAGGAACCCAGGGCACAGTACAACCTGTACATGCGAGAGTCTCCTGAATTCAGCCCAGCTGACTCACTGAGCACATGCTATGTGTGAGGCATGTCAGGACCCGAGAGTGCGTGTAACCTGCACCTGTGTGAAGTGTGCTGCTGCTCATGCAGCACTCCTCCAGCCATGGGCTCCCTCGCTGGACTAAAGGAGACCTGTCCTGCCCTGGAGGTGGGCCAGATTCCTCTAATGGGGCCCAGAGAGGGGAGAACACATGGGCTGGGAAGATGCCAGCTCCAGTTGCTTTCTGTTGGAAGGCTGAGTGGGTCTTGGAGTTGGGAAATGGTAGTAAATCAGTGAACATTCCCAGGTCTCTAATAGGCTGAGTGCCCTGCACACAGTCCTCTACTGAGTCCACAGCAGCCCTGAAAAGTCCATATTAGTGCCTATGTCCAGATGAAGAAAGGGTCCAGGCCCTGATGCCCATGTGCCTGGGCAGTGAAGGATGCCACCCTGTTAGGAGGGACTGTGGCCAGGGACCACTTTGGGGCCAGCTGGAGGCATGTGTATTTGCTGGGTGGTGCTCAGGTGGGAAGCAGGGTTGGGGACAGCTGGTTCACCATGTGCTGATTGGATTGGAGGACACAGGTGGCTGGTAGCCTGGGAGACTGGGAGATATCAGCTGAGATCACATTTTGCTCTCTTTAGTCTTACCTGGTACCGTCATGGGCGAGCACAGAGGAGGAAGTATTTAGGCAAGGTTTCAGACTGAGCATCTGTTCCACAGGGATTGTTTGAAGCCAGCACCTCAGAGCGAGAGAGGAACATAGTGCATAAGGAGAGACAGAGTCTGGCGCTGGGTGAAGATTGCAGAGACAGCAGCAGCAGGAATGACGCCCCCACAGGGAGGAGAGGTGGGAGGGCAGGGATGAGCCACGCTCAGGCCCTGGCTGGGTTTGTGACCAGGGCATATGGCCCATGGGAAGTACAGATTGGAACCCCAGTGAAGCCCTTTGGCTGAGCTCACTGAGAAGCCCGATGAGGACGGGTCTGGGAATGGGCCTAGAGGAAGCCACGTGCTCCAATACCAGTGGGGAACAAGGGGTTCCACAGGACGGCCAGATAGGGAGGGCAGGAGGGTGCAGGTGGGCTCTGGACTGGTGGACAGGAGTCCCTAGTGACCTCTCAGGACAGTCAGAATGGAGAGGAGTGGTCTGGGGGATCATGTGGATGGTGACATGGTGATGCCTTGGGATGGACCCCTCTGTCCCAAAGATTGGCAGTGCCTGGAAAGACAAGGGCGGGGGAGGTTGGAAACACCCCTGCAGCTTCCTGGATGTTGGCGCTGTGCTTGACACCTGAGGAAGGAATTTGAGAATGGCTGGAAGACTTGAGAAGATGACAGCCATAGACCAAGGTCTTGGAGAGCCCAGTTAGGTGCCCTGGGAAGTAGGGAAGGAGAGAGAGGTGTGGGTGGAATGGAGGAGATGCCTGAGTTCAGGTGGAGTAGCCTGAGTCTCCCCAAACTGCAGGAACACCAGGAAAGGGAGCACAGGACCTTGAGAAGGCGGTGTGGCCCAGATCCCCATGGTAATCCCAATGCGCCACAGCCAGGGTCAGATGGAGTTAAGTGCAGGGACCCTCCAGGCACTCAGCTGTGGCGGTCACTAAGGCAGGGAGTGGCTCAACCCAGTTGCTGAGGTGCCCTCATGGTTTTCAGCAGTGCTCACAGTTAGAAAAAATGATAGATCCATCAGGTCCTCGCCATGTCTTGCCCTCTTCCCCTGCTCTATGTGGATTATCTAATCTGATCCTCACAGCAGCCCTGGGAGGTGGGTGTTGGTCTGGCGTGCACCTAGAGATGAGGACCTGAGGAAGGAGGGTGAGTCTCCCAGGAACCATGTCAAGCCAGGTAGCATCTTACCCTGACTGTCATAGGGACGGGGGACAGGCCATGGACTAGGGGTTCAGCACATCAGCCAGGAAACCAAGACAGTGAGCGGGGAGGAGAGACCAAGGCCACTCGAGGCTGGGCAGCAGGTGGGATCAGATAGCTTGGTCTTAGAAAAGGGAGCTCTGTGTTTTGGAGCGTTGGCAGTGTGGTATTGCTGAGGCCCCAGAGATGTTAAAGTGGACTGAAGAAGAAAGCCAGGGTGGGGTACACAGGAGCAGGGCAGGAAGCTGGGGAACATTGCCCAGGTACCCTTTTGTTTCAGAGAGAATCATGATCGGGAAGGCTGATGCTGGAGCCCCTGAAGCCCAATGTCCCCCAAGCCCTTGTGGTTTGCTGGTGGGCAGCTGTTCTCTGGGAGGCCAGGCGGAGGCTACAGCTGCTCGTGGGGGGTGATTATAGCCAGCCTTATCTTCTGGGCTTCTAAGGCCTCTGTCCTAGACAGAGCTCTCACAGGCAGGAGGCTTCTTCCTGTTTCTCTGGTTCTGCCCAATGCCCTAAAGGAAACAATCAGCAAAGAATCCTGGTCCCCTGGGGTGTGGTGGGAGCTGTGTATGTATGGAAGGGTTAGATCCTGGAGGCCATGGACTTGGTTGATTTTAGGACTCAGGCTCTGTTGATCTGAGGCTCTGCTGACCTGAAGCTCTGCTGTTTGTCTTTGGTAATCCCAATGGTGAAGATCCTAGAGGGCCTTCAGTTTCCTTGATTTTTGTCAGTCTCAGGCTGCTTAGATGAGGCCATCTGACAGGTCTTTGGGTTCAGGGGGCCTTGGAAGGGACTGCCGTGGTGGGACGGGAGGCTGTTAGAGCAAGGAGCGGCTCCTAGGTCTTTCAGAAATGTGTTCCTCCAGGTGTGGGCGGAGGTCCCCTGGGGGAGGCTGCACTTTCCAGACTCCCCCAGGGTTTCCAGGCTGTGCAGTGGTCTGTACACCCTGGCTCAGAGGTTTTCCGTCCTTGGCAGAGGTTCTGGAGACTACCTGGACCATCCTCACTCCTTCCTAACCACCTCACTTGGAAGAGGTACTGGGGCCATAGTACCCCATAGTTCCTTAGCTTCTGCTCCCTAGCCCCTTGGGAGAGCTCGGAGGAGATAAAGCAACTGCCCTTTGAAGGTGACACTAATGTCACAGGGAAAGAAATCAAGGGCTTGCCGTGTCCAGTTGCTCGGCACCTCCCTCCCTTCTTCTTTGGCTCTGAATTGGTCATTTTCCCACATCCTTGGCAGCAGCACCCTTGGTATGGCTCCTACTCCCACAGACTCCTCTTACTTTCCAGGTCTACCTCGATCCCGAAGTCAGACCTGTCTGCCAGAACTGCTGCGGTTTCTGGGTCAGAACGTCCATGCCCGGAAGAATAAGAACGTGGACATCCTCTGGCAAGCTGCCGAGGTACTTGCTGTGGTAGGGAAGCGGTTATAGCCACACCTGCTACCAAGCGTCATAGCAAAAATAATGACAGTGGGAATCTGAACCATGGTGGAGCGAGCAGATTCCTCCCTAAGGATACAAAGAAAGTAACTGAACGTGCTCCGAGACTCTGGGAGATGCTGAACGTTGCCTTTGAGTTGGTTGCATTAGGGCTGCCAGGACACTGATAAGCTTGAGCCAGTCTGTCCTGGGGGCATGGAGCCAGGCTGGTGGCAGGCAGCACCTTCAGAAGCCTACACAGTGCATACCAGCTCAACCTCACTACCTCCTTTGGCCTGTAATGGGTTTGAAGAGAGACTGTGATGGACTCTCAGCTCCCTTTAAACAGTCCTTGCCTGTATTGCCATTCTGGTCGCAGTTCTCCAAGTACTTACACTGCAAATATGTTTTCATAACTTTACTTGTGGAGTTCCAAGTCACTGCTTTGGGTCTAGGTCTCAGAGCAGTTTCCTACTTAGTCACTCGATTCACTTCTGATGAGGTTGTGAGTTTAATTCAGGTTGTGGCAGCATAACCTGCCCAGCCCTGGAGCTCAGCGGGAGGTACCAAGTTTCCCAGAGCTTCTCTTCTCTGGATCATATTTCTTTTCATTTCTGTATATGAGCAGAGTCTCTGGCTAAAGAGCTGGAATACCTTGAGTCAGGTGTGACCCTTCAGTTCATAGAAGGGAGACTTGGCCAGAGCCCAAGGGCTGGCTGATGGCCCTCTGGGCTAGCAGCCTGGCACTGCAGGTGCATTGTGGGCACGCACGCCAGCTCTGGATGCACCACCTCTCCAAGTGCCATTTGAATGGTTTTGGAGTCTATTTAGAGTTCCAGCTTATGCCTGATATTTGAGTCATGAAGTCAACAATCTATAGGATGTAGTGAGCTCACCAAGTTCAAGTTCATCCTTACTTTGTCAATTATGACTTCAAAATTTGTGTTTTACCCTTGCTAGTTTTGGGTCACTTTGGTCTTTTTTTTTTTTAACCTTAAAAGAAGCCTTTTTTCCTGATTGTCTCATCTGAACCAGGACCTTGACTATTTGCCTTTCTCTGAACATGTTTCTTAAGGCTTCACTGTTTTTATGTCAAGTGGTTTTGAGGGCTTGAGAGGCAGGGGCAGCACTGTTTCCAGGACAGTCAATGATAATTCTAATATTTTTCTGGAGTACAACAGGTAACTGAGAGCCCACCATTGTATAGCTTAGGTGATCTTTCACTAAATGCCAGACCTGCTCTCACAGTACAGTATCTGGTACAGGGTCACAGGCCCTTATCTAAACTTCTTGTGACCAGATATTTTGAAATGCACAGATTTTTCAGATTTTAGGGCAGTAATACGGTGCAAAGTTGTATACACATGTATAATATACCTAATACATATGTGCATATAAATACAGCCATCCCAGGCACTGTGGGGGATAAGTTCCAGGGCCCCTTGCAGATACCAAAATCCAAGGATGCTCTGCTGAGTCTCTATATAATATAAAGGGTGTGGGATTTGCATAGAACCTGCACACATCCTCCTGTGCTCTTTGAATCATCTCTAGGTGACTTATGACACTGAGTACAGTGTGAACACTGTGCAGATGGTCATGACCAGGAAAAAAGTCTTCACGTTCAGTACAGAGGCAGTTTTTCTTTTGGTATTTTTGATTTGCAGTTGATTGACTCCCCAGATGCAAAACCCGTGTATACAAGGGCCCACTGTGCCTTATTGTTCTTGGGGGAGTCTGGGGCAGCCCCATAGAATCATTTATATTTCCTCATTGAGAAGTATGAATATTCATATAAAAAGTATAAATACTCTCATCAGTTCAGGTCTGGTTATACTGCTAAGAGAGTCTGCCATAAACTTAGAAAGAAAAAAAGCCTCTTTCCTCTTTTAAAGCTGACTGGACTTGGGGATGTGAACTTAGGACTTTATCTACTGGTGCAAAGGAAGTGCCCTCAGTGTTCTTCCCAATGGGAGAAGAGGTGCAGAGTGACCTGTCCCAGTCTGGGGCTGCCCTGCTCCACCCACGTGACTGAGCAGTCTGGGAGGGATCTGTTGGTGTCTGACCCTGTGCCCAGGACCCTGAGGGAGGTGGGAATGGAGAAGGGCCTGTGGTTAGAGGTGGCTCCTCTGGGCTGTTCCCCTCTGTGTGGGTAAAGGAGAGCTGAGACCAGTGGGTCTGTCCCTGCCTTCCCGAGGCCTGGAGACCTGGCCAGGAACAAGAGACCCTGTGAGTGGCTCTGGCCTCCCCTGTGTGGTCATCTTCAGTGCTTTCTCTGCTTGGGGGCTGGCAGTAAAGGGCTAGACATGCCAGGAAGGTCCCAGGATGGCTTGGAAGGGGACAGCTGGGAGGGTCGAAGAAGAGCAGTAATACTGCAAGAGGGAGGAAAGCTGGGCTTGGGAGGAGTGTCCCATGGGAGAGGACAGGAAGAGAGCACTCAAGGAACAGGAAGGCACCATGAAGACAGAGCCTTGGGGCAGCAGGGCCTCCAAGCAGCGCCTGTTTGCAGGTGACTTGGTTCCTGTTGCTGGGACTGGGCACGGAGTTACCCTGCCAAGCTTGTGGGGAGCCCCCTTGGAAGCAGATATGCTCCCCTTTGCAGTGTCCCCTCCTCAGCACAGCCTGCTTCCTGTTGGCAGATCTGCCGCCGCCTTAACGGGGTCCGGTTCACCAGCTGCAAGAGTGCCAAGGACCGCACAGCCATGTCAGTGACGCTGGAGCAGTGCCTGATCCTGCAGCACGAGCACGGCATGGCCCCGCAGGTCTTCACGCAGGCCCTGGAGTGCATGCGCAGGTGAGTGCCGCTGCGGGCCGCTTGCCCGCCCTTCCCCCGTGTAAGCTGCAGATGAGCCGCACCTGGCCGGGCCCGCACTCGCGGACACCTACTAGAGTTTGACCACTGGTCAAACCATTGGCCCTGTCAAATTCAGGCAGCATTCTTGTTCTCATAAGGTGATGGGGAGGAGCTGCCGTCTTCCTGAGCAGGACTGCACTGAAATGCAGAAGGGCGGGCAATTAAGGAGGAGGGACACCTGTGGCATCCCCAGGCCACCTGCCTGACTGTAGGTGGGACTTGGGGCCTGTGCTTTCTCTGCAGGCCTCTTCTGTTTCTGTAGGGGACCCTGTGCGTGGCTCTGGCCTCCGAGTGGGTCATCTTCAGTGCCTTCCACATGTACATTATGTGTTTCCAAACTTGGGTGAAGAGACACGTCTGCAGGTTGCACTGGTTTGCTCTGCTTCCTCTTGAGCAGCGGGCACAGTTTGCTTTTATGAGCAAAGTGTCCAGTGAGTGTTTTATGGTGACAGTTGTCAGTGTGTCCTGGCCACGTCCCCCTAATGACGTCCTGATTCTGAGGCAGCAGGCGTATTTGCAGAATGAAACCCAGAACTCAGACTGTTCACTGTTGATCGATGCCTTGTTTCAAGCACTGCTGGGCAGCCCTACCTCACATACCAAAAGAAAGGATAAGAAACCTGGCTTTCCTGTCTCCTTCGATGTAGTCACCAATGCTGTTAAAGTCTCGTTTCCAGCGGTCACTTCTACTGAGTGTTCTGTATCATTTGTCCTCTCACCAAATTCTTTAAAGTGTTCAATTCTCTTATCCTTTCTGTATGTTTCTGACATTTGACCTTCTCACAATAATGCACAAAAGTGATGCATGAGCTCTTGCCTCTTGAGGACAGCATTTTGTAAAAATGGCATCATTTTGTCTAAGTTCATCTAAGCCTCTGTTAAGGTCAGTCCATCTCTCCATCCCTTGCCCCTCAATGGAGAAGCAGTGGAGATTCAGATAACCCCTGCTTGGGAGCACTGTAAAAAAAAAATTTAAAAAAAATTTGATCAAGGACATATGTTCAGGAGCTTCAGGGTCCTTCAGGCTCCACGTCCATCCAAGGTGACCTGGTGCTACAGCCTGGTAGCCATCCCGCACTCCAGGAGCTGTGGGGTGCGGGGGGAGGGCACAGGAGCTGGAGTCCTCTGCCAGTGGAGAGGCAAGGGAGAGCCAGACAGGGGCCCTGTGCTGTGGAGGCCAAGCCCAGGTCAGGTCTACTGAGTAGGTCGTTACAGTCCCAAATTAGGCCTGTTGCTCTCCAGTTTTGAGCTTGTGAACAATTTCAGCAAAACCAACAATCCATTCTGACTACATCTGAGCATCAGGGTCTCAGGAGACCAGGGAAGAAGTGACCCCCAGAGAGAGACCCAGTTTAACTTAAGGGCCTGCCAAGCCCTATACCTGGGAGGGCCACCCCGCCCACCCCAAGGCCACTTGGGGCTTTTCATGCAGGACAGCTATTTTATTTTGGTTTTTGTGCTGGGGATTCAATCCAGGACTTCAAGCATAGTAATAAGCATACACTAAACCACTGAACTACATCCCCAGACCAGGATAGTTATCACAAACTTTAAGCACACTAATAAGCATATGCTATACCACTGAGCTACATCCGCATACCAGGATAGCTATCACAACTATTACAGCACACAAAGTAGTTTCTATAACTCTTAATCACATAAGTAATTGATAGTCTTAGTAGGAAAATTAGAAAACACAAACACACAGCCTGCAGAACCCTCTATACCTACTATTAACCAATAGCCATGTTAACAACTGAGATACACTCTTTAGGATGGATGGATGGATGGATGGATGGATGGATACATTGAGTTGGTTAATGCACACCTTGGTTAATTAGTCCCTAAATAATACACAAGCCAAATACACTCATATGCACAAACAAATGCAGTTATATGCACAGTCTACCCACTTTTTTTTTTTTTTTTTTTTTTTTTGGTACCGGGGATTGAACCTGGGGGAACTTAACCACAAAGCCTCATCCCCACCCCATTTTTTATATATTATTTTAAGATAAGGTCTTGCTAAGTTGCTGAGGCTGGTCTTGAGCTTTGCAATCCCCCTGCTTCAGCCTCATGAGTCAGGTGTTACAGGCCTGGCCACCACCCCTGACTATAGACTACTTTTTTTCATTTAATTATTGTGAGCATTCTTTTCAGGTTAATAAATATAGATCTTATCCCTTTTAACACATCATGATAAATATAATTTTTTATTGACTATTTAAGGTGCTTATGATTTGACAGCATTATAAATCAGCAGTGCAGTGAATATCCTTATATATTTTCCTACCTGCATTTTCCAAGTTGATTTTTTAAAATATTTCGTTGTTGATGATAGACCTTTATTTTATTTATTTATATGTGGTGCTGAGAATTGAACCCAGTGCCTCACACATGTCAGATAAGCGCTCTACCACTGAGCCACAACCCCAACCCCCAAATTGATTTTTTTAGGTTAAAAAGCATAAATCTTTGTGAGGATTCTCAGTAGTTTTAATACCTGTTGGCAAGTGGCTCCCAGACCAGTCATACTTCTGCCCAGGGTTGGTGCCCACCCACCACCCTCATTGAGAACTGTAATCACTGCCCTTGTTCCCAGCACTTCAGAGACTGTAGTCAGGGTGCCTCTCTCTACTCCTGAGGGGACCTGAGATCCTGAACAGAGATGGACCCCCTTCAGAGGGGATGGGTGCCACTCCTTTGACCTTCCTCTGCTTCCAGTGACAGATGTCTTTTTAAATTTTCATTTTTTCTGAATTTTCTAAAATCTCTACAGTAAACATGTCCTACTTTAATAATTATTTAAGAAGTCTTAAAAATAAAACAGAGCACTGACCCTGCAGTGTCTCAGGCTCTCACAGGCAGCGAGTGTCCCAGGCATTTGTTCTGAGTGACACTGCCATGCCTGACTCCGATTGCTGATCGTTCACTGTGGAGGAGACATGTACCTGTTAGCTGACTGCAAGCCTGAGTGGCTGCGTTGCTAGCTGGCATCTGGCTCTGTGATCACCAGCACCCACAGCTCACCTGAGAGCCCTGAGAAGGCAGTGACAACCTCTGTGCCCTTAAGTAGAGGGAGCTCTTTGGTTCTCTTGCTCCCTCCCTCACATTTTACTAGATGGAATAGTGTGGCATACGAATGTGGGATGCAGGGGGAGCAAAGCTGACATCCACTGACTCCTGGAGTCTGAGGGCGGTGGCCAGCACTGTGCTTAAACGTCCAGTGACAAGCTCTCTCCAAAAAAGACCTGATCTGTAGTGTTTCTCACTTTTTGTGGCATAATAACTCTACCGGGGCTCATTCAAGCCTTGAGTGTGGCACCAGTGACCACAGAGCTGGGAGGGGAGTCACACACTCAGTTCTTGGAGCCTTGGGAGTGCACAGCACACACCAGCAGTGTTCCTCTGTGCCCACTGGGGCTGGAACCCTTACACAGCAGGCCTTCCTGAGCAGCCACAGTGACCCAGCAGCCTGTACTGGCAGGAAATGAGACCACTAGCCAGTGCCGGCCAGGAGAGCATTCCCTGCCAGGACAGCACATCCCAGCAGGGCCTCCTTAGGAAGCTCAGAGGACTCAGCTTAGGAGGGGCCCTGGCCCTGGGCCTCCTCATCTCCAGATGGACGCTCCCAGCTGCCTGCTCTGCCCTGGGGCCTCTGGCTCTGTACTGTTGCTACTTGGTGGACGTGGATGTGGCTGTGGCTCTGGAGTCTGGTGTCCTAGGTGCCATCTCATCTTGGTGCATTTCTTTTTCATGTTTTTGGATTGAACCCAGCACCAGCACCTTGCCAGTGCTATACCCCTGAGCTACTCCTTCACCTCCAGTCCCCGGTACATTTCTTCTTCAGCACAAAAGGGGGAAAGATAAAATTTCTAGCGTGGGATTGGACTTCCTTCTCAGGAGTCAGCACATAAAACAGATGTGTGCAAACTGGAGGCACCATCGCTCAGGCTCTGCCACTGCTTCACCTGCGACAGGGTGGGTCTGGGGAGGACGCTCCTTTGGAATCTTGGGTAAATGGTTTTTGTTTGTGCAGTTAACCAAGAGGCAGCTTTGGCCTGCTGTGTCGTGCCAGCTGGTGCTCAGGCATCTGTGAGAAGGTCAACCCCCATGGTTCTTCATGTTCAGCTTGCGTCTCAGAAATGCCCGTCTGCAGCATGTGGGGCATGGTGGGCGGCATGGAGCTGTGCTTGGCCAACCGAGAGAGGGTGAACATGGAAAACCATTGTTTCAACCTACATGTGTTTATTTTCAGTAAACTGCAGTATTTTTTCTTATTTTCACTTCTCTTTCTCTCCTTTCTTTTCCCGTAACTGTGCTGGTTTTGTTTGGTCCTCCTTTCATCCCCTCTCTGATATCATTTTTTCTTTCTGTTGTGGCTCCATTCCATTGTTTCCTTTTGTTTTATATTTTGGTTCTCCTCTTTTTTTCCATACTTTTGGGTAAAATCCATCGCACGTGTCTCTTTTTTCTTTCTTTCTTTCCTTTTTTCTTTTCCTTTCTCCCAAACTTTTTCCTTTTCACAGCATTGGAACACGGGAGGTAGTCACCCAGAAGAACTTGAGCGGCCTGGTGCCCATCCGAGACTTAAGGCTAGACCCCAGCCTCCTCTGTTCCATTCCTTTATTAGCTCTGAGCCCCAATTTACTGATTGTGTGGCTCTTTCTGAGCATAGCATACCTGGTGACCAAATTGCGTTGCAAATGAATATCATTATGAAAAATTAATAAGTCACAAGAAAAACAAAAGTGCCCGAATATGTCCAGCCACCGAGTACCTAAATGGACAGAAGGAAGGTGTCAGAGCGTGGTCTGCCAAGAAATATCTCATGCCTTACAGTTTGACGTTTTGTCTTCTCAACTGTAAATACCTGCCAAATTATTTCATCAAGAGGACTTGTTCATTTAATCACATAGCGTCTTCAGTGCTTGTAACATGTTCTCAATGGTACCCTAACGTTCCTGCGTTAATCTAGCTGGCTTGCAATTACTTGTACCAGATCTCTTACCCTCTGATGTAAAACTATTTATTACCTGTACATCTCAATGTGCCCTATTTCCAAGAGAAAGGAGTTCTGTCTGGAAATATTTGTATATTTGATACTATTCTTTAAGTGTACTGCGAAACTTTCCTTTTGAAGAAAAATGAAAAGACATATATAGATGCTTTATAACTGGCTCATCTAGTTAACCTATTTAATAGGACATGTACTTTCTGCTTTCATTTCAAAGCGTAGTCCCTGGATTATAGTAGCAAACAGTTTGCAGAATCCTAACATCTCCTTGCTTGTGTTTATTATTTTTGATTGGGGTAACAGGCTGTGACCACAGAACACTTTGTACCAAGTCAGGCACATGAAGATTACATACTGCACGAGACTCAGGTTCATCTTGACTCTTTAAATTCATTAAAACTGGCTCCAAGAATTCATGCACAGAATAACAAAAGGCCATTAAAGTCATATACATTTTTTTTTCTTGAGATACCATTTTTCATTTGTAAAATGATATCTTTAATTCCAAATTGAAATTCAGAAAGCTTTTCTCTCTTACTAATCAAATATGGTTAATAATGAACAAAAACTAATCAAAGGAAAATTACCAAAAAATGAAAGTCTAACTTTTGGTCAGTTGTGGCAGATGGAGCTGAGAAGAGAGGTCACTGTGGTTTCTGGTTGATTTTAAAATGCAATGTCCCTAAAACAGTATGTTCAACGTGTGGCAGGAGATTGATATCACATTTGTAAAAGTGACCACATAAATCTGGGGAAATTCCACACGCCCTGTGTAAGAAACAGTGGCTTCTCTCTTATCCAGTTCATATCATATTGTGCTTCTGGCTTTGCTCCTCCAGCATTGGAACACGGGAGGTAGTCACTTCCCCATATGCTGTGTTTTATGAGTGGATTTCTTTTTACCACTCTGGAAAAACTGGGTTGAATTAGAGAATCTGGCTTTCCCAGAACCTTAATGCCTTGGTGCACACAAATCCAGTTCACCACAGAAGCTGGCCTCTCTCTCCTCTCTCCAAGACTTCCAGCCCTTACTCTGGGGCTTCTCTGAATTGGCATCAGCCCAGAGTTGCACACTAGGAATCACAGAAGTAGTACAAAGGCCAGAATCCAACTGATACAATGTAAGACCATCTTTATCACAGCCCAAGGATGCCCTTCTTTCTAGACCCCCCAGCACTGGCAGGATTCCAAGGACATATGTCACCTCTGTCACACCATGGGAGAGTTCATTTGTCTCCTGGAATAAGTATGGTTCCTTGCATCCTCCAGTGGAGGTTCACTGCCTGCCAGCTGAGGGGTGGTGTTGTGCTGTAGCACACTGACACTATTCACTAGGCAGTGTCCTGCCGGTCTGTGCTTCTCTGGAAGGTGTTTGATGCTTGCCCTCTTTTGCCTCAAGGTATGTACTTCAGCTCTCTAAGGCCATTTTATTTGCTTCATTTGAAAGTGGGAAAATGGACCCCACAGCCTCCTGTTCCCATCTGGGCGATGCATCCTGATGCCCGTGGTGGCAGCCCATGCACACGCCTACCTCCAGGGTGGAGCTAGTGGCCGGGCGGAGAGGAGGGAGGCCCTCTTGACTACACACAGCTCCCTCCCTCTCGCAGAGCCCAAGTGCTCTATGGCACCTTGCAGGGGCTCCTCTCGGAACCCCACTTCACAGCAAAGGGGAGCTGTGGTGGCCAGAGGACCCCTCTGAGGGGGCCTCCAGGACAGCAAGGCCTGATCCCCGCCAGCCATGGTGCCAGCAACACCTTCCTGTCCAGCACAGACATGGCTGTTGGGTTAAGAGAGAGAGAGAATGGAAGGAGGAGAGGATGGGGTGTTCCATCTCCTCCAGTCGCTTCCAGGAGCCTCCAGTCATGGAAGACTGATCCTAGGAAGCACCATGACACCAGCCTAGGCAGGAGGGGAAGCTAGCTTGTTTTCTTTCGGGATGCTCTCCTTTTTTGTTGAATTTTAAATGTCACTAAGGCTTTTTGCTCATGAAATCAGGCCAAATACATTTCAAAATCTTGTCTGCTTTAGTGAGAATCAGGCCGGATGGAGCAGGGATGGGGTTTGGTTCAGGACAGAGGAGGCACTGCCATGGGTGATGCTTCAGAAGCAATCCAGTGCCGAGGCATTGAAGCATCGTAGGCGCCAGCCACCCAGACCTCGGCATTAAGTCATCCCTCTGGAATCAGAGAACCACACTCAGAAGCAGTTCCCACTGGGTGGTGCCAGTTCTTTCAACTAGTGTGACTGACACTGTTTATTCTGGGGGCTGGTTCAAGCCAAGATCTTAAAAGATGGGCATACTGTCCTCCCACAAGGCAACTCCCCATGTCTGATGTGGAATCGCTGAGGCTCTGAGGTCTCCAGATGAGTTCTGAGGTACTGATCCCTACTGGAAAGGGAGGCCAGTGGTTCTCTTAAAATTAATTGTCATGTAGGGTTTCCATCCAAATCCTTGAAAATTAATAACTTGCTGGTAGGATTTTAAAAATCATGTAGCTTCAGAATAATTAATACCTCTTGTTAAAATCCATCCCAGATCATCTCAGCATATGCATCCCTGGTCCCCAGCTTTAGTGCCAGCTTATGGAACTAGCAGATCACATGGTGACCATTGACAGTATGTTACTGTCAACCAGATCAGCCACAGCAGCCAGATTTTATAAATGCAAATACTTGGGAGAAAAAAATTTGATTTATAACTAAATTGAAATGACAGTATAATCTTGATTATAATTTCATGTATAATCTGTTCAGCCAGCTAAACCAGGGGTTAGCTCCTTTCACATGTAAATACAGGAGAACATAAAAGTTCCCAAATTATTCTTCCTGCTCCTCAAGGGAGTTTGGCATTTACTAGTGACAGGCAGTTTTTGAGATGTTTGTATGTTTCTATGTAAATGGAGAAGCCATATCTGAAATAGTCCATTAACGTAAGAGCTTCCAAAGGTTAACGGATATTAACTGTGTAGGAGCCTACAGCTTCTGCTTTAAATAGAATTATATTTTTCTGTGATTTCTGAATATTATACAAACATGATCATTATTTACTCTGGGGACCCTGCTCATGTGGCCCAAGTGTTCAGCTTAGATCACACACATCCAGCTGAGGGCTTGAGGCTTTGGGACAAGGAAGCACACCTGAGTCACTATGTTAGTTAAAAGAACCAAGTGGATACTTTTAAAAAATATATTCAAGTTTATCTTTTGAATAAAAATTACTATCTTACCAAAAACTCTTTTACATGTTCTTGATAATGAGACTGTCCTTTTCACTTACAAGGCTTGAGCAATTGCCACTGATATTTTTTTAAATGCATGACATAATGGTCTTCATACAATTTGAAGTACTTTTTTTAAATCACTGTTTCTTTGTAACTGCAAATTTTACATCTCATAAGGGGAATTTTATACTAAACTTGATAACTAGTTGATTTCATTGCCAATGTTAGAACAAGGTAACAGTACCAAGTCACACTGTGCTGTGGGAAGCCGTTTCATTCAGAATTGCTTCTGCCTATTAATTTTATGTCTGCACCAGGACCTTTCCCAGAGAATTCCCCTGAGTTCTTCCACTGAGAATGTGAGCCTGCCTTGCCCATGCATCCTCCCGGCACCATCTGTTTTATTAGCGGGTTGCCATGACAACCTGCCATCGAGAGCAGCCTGAAGATGATGCTGGTACTGAGTTCTCTAAGGAAGGGCACTGTGGCTCCCCCTGGCACCTGAAGTGCCCACAGTGAGGGCAGTCTACCCAGAGAAGGTGGCTGGTATCACCAGGTGACCTCAGTGGGGTCACTCTGCCCCAGCCCCAGCCCCAGCCCCAATAGCCGTGCAGTGCATGGCCCCTGTGGTCCCTTTACCTTAGAACAGCTGGCCCCTAGGTGGAGGTGGGTGTCAGGACAGCCTTCTTAGCCAGATGGCTTTGCTACATACTGGATAGATTCTGCAGGGAAAATCAGCACGTTGCATTTGATATGATTTCGACTGTTGTTAACATGCAGAAGTGCAGCTCATTAAAGACTTTGGTAAGAGGAGGAGGAGTTCTTGTCCCATTTAATTTTCTATGTGACACAGCCTTTGAACCATGAATTATGATAGAACCCAGATAACTAGGCTTGAGATACAGGATGAGATATTAACTTAAAAATAATTGCTTCCATTTGGGTACAGCACTGCATTAGAAATGCAAAACTCCCAGCCCCTTTTAGCATGTATCCATCTCTGTGCTTCTTAGTTGCCTCGTTCAGAAACCTGCCATCTTTTGTGTGTATTTGTCGTAGACCAGTCCAGCACCCATTTAAATTAACTTTTTTTTAATGCTATGAAAATGATTCATTTCATCTTAGTTTAAGTCTTTTCTTTTTTCCTTTTTTACTGCTGTCATTTCTTGTGCTTGTTTTTTTCCCCAGTGAGGGTTGTCGGAGAGAAAATACAATGAAGAATGTTGGAAGTCGCAAATATGCATTTAATTCCCTGCAGCTGAAGGCTTTCCCCAGGCATTACAGGCCTCCCGAAGGGACTTACGGCAAAGTTGAGACGTGAGCACGGTGTCCTCTCAATAGCTGTTACAGGATAAATGTGGGTACCCTCTAGTGTTACACATGAATTCTTCAAGAAGACCTGAAGGATTGGTTTTTATTTTTGTGTTTTTAAAATATTTCACTAAAGAGTCTATGGAGCATGTTTTTTTCCATTGGAATCCATAGGAGGTAATGTGTGGCTCAGTAGTGGGGATAGTGACCAGCACCCAGTTAATTAGCCTCCAGCTGTCACCACCTGGTAGCCGTCCACAGCTACCTGTAAGCCTCCAGCTAGGTTTGTCTGGAATGCCAGAAGACTTTTTCAGATGCCCACATAGGCACTGCTCACCTAACTTATTTTTCTACTGAGTAACTTAGAAGTGAGCATTGAATTATAATCTACTTTTAAAAATCTGAATGTAAAACAGTAAAACAATCAGACCCCAGGCAGAAAAATAAATGTTAACTCATATTTTTGGGAAAAGATGCTAGTTGTTCTCATGCAGTGAGGACGGCGGCTCCAGTGAGTCACCTGTGCCACCACCACCTGGGAAACCCAGAGGCGAAAGACCAGTCAGCCCACCTGAGGTGAAACTCCATGAGGGCACCCCTGCCAGGGAGCCCACACCTCGGGCCACTCTTCTCTCCGTCCCACACAAGCTCCAGAACAGGTGACGCTTGAGACATGAAGCTAGCAGTGAGGTCCCTGTCACCGTCCCTGTTGTAGGCTCTGCTCCTAGGGCCCACAGCACACATCTCCCTTTATTACCCAACTGAGGACCTTAAACGTGGTGTGTCTGATGTCTGAGGAACAACACTCCAGTGGGGAATTGGGGACTGTAGAGTAGTGGATACCTGAATATTCTCAGATTTTGCGGGATATCCTGTAGGTCTTCTGCGAGACAATACAATCATGTCTGAATATCTGACAAAGTGTTTTACTTTTAGGTTTGCAATAATTGTTACTTTCCTCTTCTCATTCTGTTATGTAAGATGACTATTGAGAAACAGTTGAAAGTATCTCCTCAAATGAGATTTTGAAAGGGAGTTATGGGCCAGGAAACTTAGGAATTTCATAGAAATTATGTCTTGTCATCTTATAAAAGGTGACGATGAGTCTTTCTGCACTTAGCAGAGTTGTTTTTCTTTGGGAGTTTATGTGTTTTATCGATTCTGTTGTTTCTCACAATTATGTTTACATGTTATTTAAGAGGCTGTAAAAGAAATATATATGGCACATATTAATGATTCTGATTCTAATGATTTGTAAACACCTTGGAAATATCTTAAGTCTAGAAGTCTAGATATATTCTTGTCTCCTTGAGAAATGTCCAGTAGAGTCGCTGGGCCTGGGTCACTGAGGCACAGGCAGGACCAGTCCTTGGCAGGGACACAGAGGAGTGGGCATAAGGTAGGGTGGAACTGGGTGACCCTCTTGGCCTTTCCCACTCAGAAGTCAGGTGCTAACAGAGCTCGCTGTCTCCTGGTGCCAGCCCGGAGGGAGAAGTGAGCTGGTGTGTGGAGGACACTAATGAGGGGTGCTTGTGGCTGACTGCCCCTCCCTCGATGCTAGTTCACAGTGGAGGGAGAGTGGCAGAGAAACTCTTGTCCGCCAACCCCCCACACAGGTGGCTGTTCAGCTAGCATCAGATTCTCCTCTTTAAGTATCACTCCCTATTCAAAGGCACCCTCTCGACCATTTCATTTAATTTGTAAGTTTTTAGTTCCATTCTTTCTCATTTCAACCTTTTGAAAAACTTTTTCTTTTAATTAAATGTTACCCATATTGTTTTCTGCCCTTCTTTTTGTCCAAAGAGCATTAACTATCTGCATTTATAAAGGGACTATGGCAAATGTTGACTCATCTGTCAGCAGTTTTGCGTGTGGCACCTTTATGTGAATCTTTTTCCCAAGTTCTGCTTTGTGTTATGGGTCGTCATAACTCTAAGGAGATTCAGGCATCAGGATCCTCTCTGGAGGCACTGTACCCGGCTCCCAGGGGCATCGCTGCACAGCCAGGGTGCCAGCAGCTGGAGGAGGAGGAGCCCAGTGTTGCTGTGCGGGGCAGGCGCCATTACAGGTCACCACGCAGCAGCATTCCACCCACTGCACCTCCCCGATCCACTTGGAAGAGAAATGTCCAGATGTGGGACAGTTGGAAATGTCACAGGGTTTCTGTCAGAGCTCCTGCAGCACAGTTGCCTTTAGTTTCCTTTGAAGATGTAAAAACATTGTATAATACAGTTTTGTCCCCACACAGTTGTACTTGCCAAGCTTAGTGCATTAAAATACTTTTATTTATTTGTTTTGGGCAGTATTAATATATAAACATACAGTTACTGTTTTATATATTCTTAGCTCATTCGAAGCCATGTATGCTGTAAATGTGCTAGTCCTTAGAATGACAATAAACCACTGACAAGAACACAGAACTTGGTCTTGCCTGACTCATTCTCCTGTGTTGAAAAGACTCGTTGTACAGGACCCTTGTTGCCCGCCACTGCATTGAGTACCACACAAGACTCATTCTTCAGTCTCATTTTCATTTAATTTGAAGCAGAGGGGCAGCAGGGTGTGGGGTTAAGAGCCTGGACGTCAGCAGCAGACAGCAGACAGGTTCTGCTCCTCACTGACTGGTGACTTGGAGCAGATTTCTTGACATCTCTTATGTATGTTACGATCACCTTCCCGCCGGCAGACATGGCTTAGTGCCGTGTTACTTGCTGGAATACTGGTGGCTCGTGGTTGCTCCCTCACCAGGATGGCCACGTGCAGCTCCACAGCTGCTTCTAGAAACACAGCCCAGGGGTCTCTCAGGTAAGCTCCCAGTAACAGAAGCGTCTGCGAAAGGAGAATTTAAACTCCCAGAAAGAGAAGCTGCTGCCTTTCCCCTTTATTCTCATTTAAGCTGGAAATGACATCATTCAATGCCTGTTTCTTGGATTAGTGGGAACATCAGACACTTTTTATACTTTCACTGATGTTCATGTTTTTGCAACTCCGCTTGTCAACTCATCTGTCGCCTGTTAACAGATTTTTCACACCTGATGGTCAGCCGTCTTGGCTTTGCTATGGGGGAGGTATGCAGAAGCTGTTATGTAGTCATGTGCCTTTCTGCTTGATGTTTATTCTAAACACGTCTCGGACTCACTACTACAGGTGACACAGATGGGCAGCCACATCTTTGCCTCTGAAGTAGAGTGTGGCCTGTGTGCACTGTGGGCCTGGACTTGCGTCTTGCTGGCACTTGCATAATCCAGTCGATGCATGCTTGGATACTGCTCGTGCTTTCTGCCTTGGCTTTCTTGACTCAAGATGGTGTTTTCAATATTCACCTGTTCTTATTTCCAGTATTTTTTTATTCCATTGAATTCTTAGATTAATCCATCTGGAATTATTTTGGCACAAGGCACATGCTGTATTTGAATTTGCTAAGGTCAGAGTGACTCCTTCCTCTTGGCCAGCCTGGCCATGTCTGGATGTACTGCTGAGCTCCCGGGGTGGCCCTTCCGGCCAGTACCGTCTCCAGCCATGCCCTCACAGAAGGCTCCATCTGGAGTAACATGAACTCCTGTTTTTGTGTCATATTTTCTTTCTTGTTTCCTAAAATGTCTCTCTCTTAAGCTGCTATGGGGTTGGTCTTGCAAGAAGCTTCCACAGGGCCCAGCTTTGCTCTGCATAGATGCAGTGCAATTCCTGTCGAAATCGCATCAGCATTTTTTTTTTCCAGAAATGGAAAAATCCATAGGGAACCTCCAAAGGCCCCCAAATGGGCAATCTTGAAAAGAGACAAAGCTGAAGGTTTCATATGATTTCAAAACTTACTGTGGAAACTGCAAGAATCACAACAGTGTGAACCTGGCTAGCTTAAAAACATATAGCTTGGTGCACTGGCGCACACCTGTAATCCCAGCGAATCAGGAGGCTGAGACAGGAGGATCACAAGTTCAAGGCCATCTTCAGCAACTTGGCAAGACCCTGTCTCAAAGTAAAAATAATAATAATAAGGGTAGTGATGTGGCTGTGGCAGTGGTAGAGCACCTCTGGGTTCAGACTCCGGTACTACAAAAATACAGATATAGACTAATGTAATAGAATAGTGAGCTCAGAAATTATCCCTGGCATATATGGGCAAATGTTTTTCCACAAGGGTGCCACACCATTCAATGGGGGAAAGGACAATCTTTTCAATAAATGATGTTGAGAGATTAGATATCCACGTGCAAAAAAAAAAAAAATAGACCCTTACATCATATACAAAATCAAGTCAAAATCTAGTAAAGACCTAAATCTAAGAGATAAAACCATTCAAACTTCTAGAAAACATAGGGGGAGAGCTTCATTAGATTGGGAAATGATTTCTTCACCATGACACCAAAAAAGGAAATGACTCAATTTACAAATGGAAAAGGGACCTAAGGCCATTTCTTCAAAGACAGGAAAAGGGTCAACAAGCACATGAAACGATGTTGTCATCATTGCTGATTAGAAAAATGCAAACCAAAACACGGTGAGATGCCACTTCATGTCCCCTAGGATGGCACCATTCAAAGAACAGAAATGTGTTAACAAGATGTGGAAAAGCTGCAGTCCCTGTGCGCCTCAGACAGGAATGGAGACCGGCATGGCTGCTGTGGAAAAACGCATGGCAGTTCCTCAGAACATCAAAGACAATCACTGATGCCCCAGCACCTCCACTGCTGGGTGTGTGCCCACACTGGAGCAGGGCCCCTGGGACATCTGTGGACACATGTCCACAGCAGCTCAAAGGTGGGAGTGAGCAGGTGTCCACTGATGGACGAGCACATGAGCACGTGATATTGACATGAGCTGGAATATTATTTGGAATATTGTTTGGCTTTAAAGTGGGAGAAAATTCTGACACTACAACATGGCTGAACCTAGAGAACATTTGCTAAATGATGAAAGCCAGTCCAAAAAAAAAAAAAAAAGACAAATATGATTCCACATTGGTGCATCGCAATTTATTATTTTGGTGTATCTAAGAAAGCAGTTTCTTAGATACACCAAATAAAAAATACATTGCGATGCACCAATGTTAAAATCATGCTTTGAAGAGTGTCAATAAGAAAGTGAAAAGGCAAGCCACAGACTGGGAAAAGACATTGGCTAATTATCTTTGAAGGACTCATATTTACACGTATAAAGAGCTCTTACAAATCAGCAATAAAAAGACAAGGCAAATGAAAACTGGACTAAGGACCTGAATAGACATTTCTCTGAAGATAACATACAGATGGCCAATAAACACAGGAAAACATGCCCAAATCATTAGCCATTCGGGAAATGCAAATCAAAATCCCAGTTGGATACTACTTCATACTCAGTAGAATGGCTGTAATCAAAATAAATAGCAACAACTGTTGGAGATGATGTGGAGATTGTTGAATATGTAAAAGGGTAGTGCAGCCACTGGGGAGAATTGTGACGGTTCATCAAAATGCTAAAGTTGGAGTTCTCATACAATATTGTAATTCCACTCTGAGTTATATACTCAAAGAGAAATGAAACATGTCCACGCAAAACTTGTTCAGAGATGCTCACAGCATTAGTCACAGTGACACAAAATGGAAACAACCTAGTTCATCAGCTGATGAATGGATAAATAAAATGTGGCACCACCTGCACCACTGGATGTGAGGAGATAGATGCTGCACACAGATGAACCTTGGAAATATTATGGTAAGTGGAATAAAAAGGCACGGAAGGCCACATATTATATAATTCCATTTATAAAACAGGTTCTGGATAGAGCAGCTTGTGGAGACCAGCAGTGTATCAGTAGTTGCCGAGGGAAGGGAAGTAAGGGAGATCTAACTGGTATGTATGTGTTTCTCTGGAGTGGTGGAAAGTTTTGGAAGAGATAGTGGTAATGGCTGCACACACTATGCATACACTAAAAACTACCAAGTGGAAATGGTGTAAGGGTGAATTTTGTGGTATATGGACTTCTCCATTAAAGCTGTTATTCAACAAAGGTTTTATAAAATACTCCTTAAAGAGTTTATCAGAATTACATTTAATAGAAGTTGTATCACTGTGGGGGGTGGGTAGCTCAGTGCAAGGCCTTGAGGCCCAGCCCAGCCCAGCACTGCAATAACCAAGAAAGTTGTAGCACTTAAACAGGTATAAGGAGACGCTGAAGAAATCCACCACCTTCCCTTCCCCAGTGAAAAGCAGCATACACAGCAGACTTCAGTGGCATTTTGGGGAATTCTCATAACTTTAGGTGAACCTAAAGTTTTATTTAAAGGTTTTGGCTCTCTTCTGTATTAAGTGATCCTGATAAAATTACCATAATCTGAAACTTGCACTTCATGTTTTCTGTATCTGCTGTCTACAGTACACACCGGTTGTTTCCGTGTACTCAAAATCCCCCTTTCCTTCAGGGAAGAGGCCTGCCATTCCACCACTGGGATTCTGCTGGGAGTGGTCAGTCACAGTGCGGGTGACCCAGTGAAGACCAGAGTTCTTCAGTAGGATTTGATTTGTGGACCTTGGAAAGGGAAATTCACTCTCTCCTTTTTGAATAACAGATCTTAAGGATGTGAGCTTATAGCTGATACTGGTCCTGTATGTGGAGAGGGCCACCCTAAAAATGAAACCAGGAAAGGGAAAATCAGTCAGAGATAGAAGAGTCCTTGGCAACACTATGTGGGGCTTGGGATCCAGCTAGGCCCTATGGCAGATTTCAAAGTTCTGAGGTTTTACTTCAGCCTCAGTGAATCAATGCAAATAAAGCATTTCTTCTCCAAGGAACCAATTTATTCTAGAACTAAATAGGATAGATTAAATAAACTTTCTCAATAAACATCTTGTGGACAGCCTCCAGTGTCACACTGGTCCCTTCCAGATGTATAAATGGTGTAATGTGATTAAAGAGTCAGGTTTGAAAATAACAGTTTTTCCATTTCCTGTACTTTAGGAAAAATCTCAAAACACATTATATTCCAGGCCTATAAGTGTTCAATTAAACTTATCTTCTAAAAATAACTTAGATTCAGAGAAGCATTTGCTTTATACATATTCAAAACCAAAATTCATCCAATTTCTCCAGCGTTCCATGGAGGGGAAAACTGGTTCAACCAAACAGATGTAGCAAAAATTATTTCCTATTGTGGCTTTTCTGTGGAAAAATCCTTTGGTGTTTTCATCTTGCTTTCAATGTAATGGTATCAATATCCTTTTCTTCCTCTGAATCTTGATCTGGCATCCAACTGAAAATAAATGAACAATTTAATCAAATTTGATATGGTATAATTAATTAAACACAACTTTGGTAAAGGGTATCAGTCACCACATTAGAGAAATGAACCAGTTTCCAATAAAATCAAAAAAGGCAATTGTCAAGAACTACCAAGAAAAAAAGAATTATAAAGATGGCACTAAAAAGCAAGTTTCACTTCAAGGTGACTTTCTTCTTGAGTAGAATCCAAATTATATTTATCTTTTTCTTTAAACTAAACATACATTCAGCAAACCTGCCTTCATTAAGTTTTATTTCAGTTAATATTCAAATGTATATGAAATCTTTTTTTAAATATTTATTTTTCAGTTGTAGTTGGACACAATACCTTTGTTTTATTTATTTATTTTATGTGGTGCTGAGGATCGAGCCCAGGGCTTCACATGTGCTAGGCAAGCGCTCTACCACTGAGCCACAGTCCCAGCCCCTATATGAAATCTTTAAATCAATACCAACTGAGAAAAGGGGACAGAACCCTGAGAAACATTAAGACACAGTCATCTTGAGATCACAGATCCGTAATGCGCATAACCTCCTAGGCTGACAGCATGTTATTTGATTTAAGCTTCACAGAGATCCACTTCTTAACCGTGGTGGTTAGAGAAAATGTTCTGAAATCATACAACGAAGCTGCATGGAAGTCAACACCATTCCCCAGAAATTCCATAGGAAGGAATTATTTGGGAGATAGGCCTTATTTATGAGTCCAACATAGCCACCTTGGAACAGCCAGCCATTCATTCTTCTCAGCACAACATAAAGTAGCTAAGAACAATATTTTCAAAGAAATAAAAATCTTTAAACCTGGGAATCATGATCAGGATGATTAGCTGCTCATACTGAGGAAACAGCAGATTCAAATTCTTGTCTCACCCTCAGTGGGACTTAAACTTCAGTCTTGAAACTAAGCAAAATTATCCATTATTTAAAGTTTATGTTCAAATGATTAGGTTTTGTCAAGCTTGTATAATGGCATTGCAGTCATGAAGAGTGACATGATTCCACTCACTGTGGAAGACTCAAGGAGGCACAGTCTTGGAGAGAGGGTGTAGGATCTACTAGTCTGCTAGAGACTTCCTTAGATGGTCTTTCCCAGTGTCAACTGAAGCTCTGCCTTGAACTGACAGCAATCAGAAGTACTTTCACTGTTTAATCTATGATTAAAAATTTCTGCAGGGGAATTATGATTTCTCAATCTTTTGGAGATCCAAGTGTGAGCTTTCAGCAGGGAATTTTGGGGAGTTTACTGTTGAGTCATTTCATATGATTCCAGAGTACAACGCGTCGTTATCTCCTACTCTAACTATTCCTTATGATCCCTCAATGCTTGAAACATGCTTAAGTTCTTCACAAGTCAAAGGCTTGCATTTTATATGGGTAACAAAACCATGTGAGGCAAGGCAAAAAAAAAAAATCCTCTGCTTAAAGGCAGAAAACTGACACTTGACAAAGGAAAACAGAGTGTGGCCAAATTTAGTCTAACTTCACCCCCTCCCTGGATCAGATCTGCTGGCCGATGTCCTCAAGTTCTTTCACCTCTCATTTCCTTTGTGGACAAAGGGAAGGAACTTGCAATGTGCTTCAATAACAAAAGCAAGCTCAGTCCCCGCTGCTGCCTTCTCTGGAGGCATGCTTACGTTCCCAACTTCATGCTTCTCTCTCCAAGAAAAGGCTCTCAGTTCCCAGTCCAAATCTCTCTGGATCTTTCAGATCAAAGAATGCTGGCCCAGAACCAAGAGGTCAGCAATGTGTGCTGGGCCAACATCCATGACCACCACTTCAGAATGCAGACAGACACTGACATTTTTCTCTCTGTCACCTAAGGCAGAAGGGCACACACCCTAGATCCTAACTGTCTAACTGCCAACGACCTGGGTTCACAGGGAACACCACTGACTTTTACCCACCTGTACTTGCCGAGATTCACACTTGGAGAAATTCATGAAGGTCAGTGACTTATCAGCATCATGACAGGATGACAGAAAGGCTGGGGGCTTTCACGAACCCTAACATTCAACTCACAGGATGAAGAAACGTGTACATCCTTTTTTTCCAAATGATACCACACTGCAACCTGTTGATGACTCTTAAGTCACTCACACATTTCACTCCAGTAGCTGATTTGTAACATAAGCTTTTAAAAATCTTTAGCCACTTACCATTGATCTTTTACACTCAAAAAATGAATACTTCAAAGCTTTGCAGTATCCTTCCTTCAAACACTGCCGAGGAGATTTTCCTTCCTGTGACAAATAAAACAGTATAAATGCCTAGGAATTTCACAAAGCAACTGTCCTTCTGAAAATAGTTACATTCAAAAATATTAAGAGGAAAACAGTTACATAGTAAATACTTAATTCATTTTAACTATTGGTGCTTAGAGAGGAAGGGACAGAATGACAAAAATTGTCTAATTTGGAGGGGTTCCCGAGTTTTTGAAAACACTTGTTTTCCTTGAGGCTCTTTAATATGCTTATATAAATATCCAGAAACTGGGATCTTCATCTCTTTATGGGTGAAAATTGTGAATTAGGCACCCTAAAATCAGAACATCATTAACTAAACACTTTCCATGGATGTTGATGAGGTAGGCTAGATGGCTCCCTCCAGGAAGATAACCCAGATTTCGCCTGCTCTGCAGAGGGATTTCCCCTCCAGATCTTGCCTCTCCAACCACTCCCCCAATGCCTGTTTGCCAGTGACAGTCACATTCCCCTGGTTTCCATTATGGAAAAAGCTACAGGTACCATGTCTATGTACCTATTCCCAGAAACAGTGGCCACGTTTACTCCATGACTCCCTAGGTCCTGGATTTCAACTACCATCTACATCAGTGAGTGGCAAAGTCTCCTGGCACCACTGTGTTCCTCCCCAAACTCTGAAGCAGTGCAGATGGGTGGTGCTGACCAAGTGGGGGTAGACAAAAGACTAAGCTGATGTCTCCTCAAACCATGTCCAAGACGTTACCATGTTCACAAGCCTTCAACTTACATTGCTGGCTGCCTGGTGGAAAGATCCATCTAGATACACTAGAGCTGAAACATTCATTCATCCCCTCCACTCCCAATGACAGACTAGTTATCCCTCAATATCCATTCTTCCTTTTTATCAAGCATGTGGCTGGGCTAGGTTTTCCAGTCACCTGTGCAGCTGGATGTGGTCATGGGACAAGTCCTAGCCATGGAATGTGTGGGAAACGTGTAAAACTTCTGGGTTGGTCCTTAAAGAGGCTTGCCCCTTTCACTCCCTAAGATTACAAGTCCTGATGATGTAGGATCGAGGCAATCTTGGACTATGAGAGTAACATCCTGTCTCCCATCACAGGACTCACAGCCATAAGATCAAGAATGTATGGGCCCAGGAAGACAGAGAAGCCACCCAGGCCTTACAGGCATATGAGCAAATGCCAAAATTTTCTACCTTATTTAAGCGACTATTGTGGGTCTCTGTAATGTTTGACCCTAAGATCAGCCAGTGCTCCCAAACATGCTGAGCCCAAGAGCCAACCTTGTGGTTGCCTCAACCATTTTGATCTCCCAGGAGTCATAAAACCCCAAGTCTACCCCAGAAATGACTTTTGAATCGCTTTCTCCTTGCCAGATTCCTGGAACTTACAGCCTTACCATCATTATCCTGAATTTCTCTGACCCCTCTATTTCCTTGATTCTCTTCCTTGACAGCTCCTTTAACTAAATATTCACTTGTGTCAGAATTCCTGACAACATTCGTAAGATGCTGCAGGTGGTTAAAGATTAGCAAAAAGAGACTATACCACCCATCGGCCATATGATCAATTAACTTCTTTACTCCAGAAACTAAGGAACCAAAAATCTTTATGAAGTGGCCATACAGACTTGATACAGACCTCAGCAGTTTCCCTTGGTTTTGAGTCCCTGATGAGGAATTGTGTGTAGTGGGTGTCAGGGACACCACCCAAATAGATTGTTATGAACCTGCAAAGTTCAATGTTTTTCCCCACTACTGCCTTCTAAACTCTAGCTTTAGTTGCCATTTGGTATGATTTAAGATCCTCACTGGCTGCAAATAGCAGTGAACAGAATATAAGTTGTGACTCAAACACTGATAAAGTGTAGATGTCCATTTGTGGGCAGCTTTCTGAAATGACATCCCCTAAAGCAAAGATAATTGCACACAACTGATTGCCCTCTCATAGGTCCTGTTATTGGAAGAAGCACCTGTGGGCTTTACTTGGGCTCTAAACCAGAACCCAGGTTCTAGGTCAACTTTGAAGCTCACTGTATGTCTCAATGATCTCAGATGGGGTACTGAGAAGACTGGTGACTTGTGAGGGAAGAATGTAAGGAAATATACAAAATGTTGAAAATATTGAGCTGCTTCATTTACAAGTTCATACCTGGGCACACAGAGCACTTCAACTCAGAAAACAAATTCAAACCAACACATGACAAATATAACACGGGATCAGGCACGACTGAGCACAGGCAGGAGAAACTACTGGCCAGAACAGCGTGAGACTATGAAAGTCTCTTAACAATTTCGAGGAAGCAAAAAACCTGTCTCCTCTATGTCTCCAGAACTGTGCGGGATACCAGCCTTCAAAAAGTTTCGTGAACCGAAACCGCTTATTATTTACAAAAGCCCAAGGGGCGGGCATCGTATCTCCCTCTCCACGTGGGCGGGGAGTTGAGGCTCTGAGAGCTCAGGGGATCTGCCCACGAGGAGAAGCTGGTGTTGTGCCCTACACCCTGGACAGGACCGCCACCGCGGGCCGACTGGGAGGCCTTCGCCGAGCCCAGCCATAGGTTGCAGGCGCGGTCACCACCCAGAGCGCCCGGCCGCGCTACCTGGAGCACACAGTCCGACTGCAGCAGACAGGCGCCCAGGTCCTCCTTCACGCCCGTGCACGCGCCGCCCTCCGGCTTGTCCTCGTAATAGCGGGGCATGACGGCGCCTCCCGCCCGCGGCGGCGCGACCCTCTGGGTGCTCAACCCCTACCACCTGGCTAGGTGCGAACGACACCCCAAGCGGAAGGCACCGGAAGATACTACAACAACTTCCGGAAGGTCTTCCCCGGTTGGGCGGAAGACACTACGAGTCCCGAGGGGCAGCGCATGCGTAGCGGAAATGGGCGCTCGTGACGTCAGCAAGACGCGCCCCGAGCGCCGGCTACGTTGCGGAAGGGAAGTCGCCCGGGCAGCGGCTGGGCTCGGCTGCTAGGCGGAGGTGGCGGGTAGCTCGGCTCCGGGCCGAGGCCGCAGTAGAGCTCCAGGTGAGCCCCGAGGACTGCTCCGCCCGCGCGCGACTGTTGTTCGCGCCGGGGGCCGTGTCTTCCGGCTGCTCGCGGCCCCGCGTCACGGCGGCTGGGGAGTGACCATGCCCGTGTCCGGCCCCTCTCGGGCCTCAGGCCCGCGGTCGAGTTCCTGGAGAAAATCAAAGTCGCCCATTTACATGGGAATCTCAGATAGAGAGTTTTTAGTATAAGCATGTTCGACATGTTGCGTGGGACTCCTAATTCGTTCCTTGCTCGAAATTCAAATGTAACTGGGCGGTCTGTACCTTTATTTGCTAAACCTGGCAGCCATACCCGAGGCCCCGGGCGAAGGGAGAAGAGCTGGGCGGGGCGGGGCGGGGCACTGTCCGCGTCCCGGAGGCCGACGAAGCGTATTAGGGGCGTCGGGCTGCTGGGCGTGGGGGTCGGGCCGCGCTCACCAGCCTTGGCCTGGCCGACTGGTCTCCCACGCTGTCATGCCTCCTGCTGAACTGCCCTGGGAGTAAAAGCGCTAGGGATTGGATATTTGCTTTGTTTTTATGTCGCATTCTGATGAACAAGGAGCTTGCTGGCCTTACGCTGATGAACCTGTGTGGAAAAGCTATTGTACCTCTTCGGTAACGTTGCGTTCTAATCGGCTTCAACTAAGGTTTTCCCTTAAGGGCTTGGTGGTTACGTTCCAATCGTGGCTCCATCACTGTCTTCGTGCTCATAGGGAGGTCACTTCACCTCCCTGTGCCTCTCCCTCTGCCAACATTAGCTACCTGGGAGGGCTGTCTGAGGATCGAGTGAGGTGAAGTGTGGAAACAGCCTGGACCCTGGATAAGTGTTAGATGGTTCTGAATCCCATAGTGTTGCCCTGGCCTGAAGTGGGCAGCAGTTCTCCAGCCTCAAGACAAGCCTCAGAACCAACTCCAGTTGCTTTTGACCCCTGACCCTTCTGAAGGGTAGAAGAGAGAATGTAAAGTGACCTCCTTGCCAAATAACACGGAAGAGGGGTGCTGATAGCCAAACGTTTCTTCATATTGCATGTAAAAGAATTGTTTTCTTCCATCTAGGAAGATGTTACCAAGTACGTCAGTGAATTCCTCAGTGCAGGGGAACGGAGTCTTGAATTCCAGGGATGCAGCAAGACACACGGCTGGAGCAAAACGCTACAAATACCTCAGGAGGCTTTTTCGATTTCGCCAGATGGACTTTGAGTTTGCTGCCTGGCAGATGCTCTACCTGTTCACTTCCCCACAGAGGGTTTATAGGAACTTTCATTACCGAAAACAGACAAAGGACCAGTGGGCCAGAGATGACCCTGCTTTCTTGGTCTTATTAAGTATCTGGCTCTGTGGTAAGTGTTAGTTTCTGCAATAGAGTTGAAGAACAAATTGAGCTTTTCAGATTAGGCTTATCATTTGAAGGATCCTTTGATATAATGTGTTTTGGGTTCAAATTTGGGGATATCTGAAGCCGTTTTTTCTGTACCTTCAAAAATCACAGGAAAGGTTAATTCTTCCTAGTTCTACAGGTCTCAGTCCAATGCCAGAGTAAATTAAATTGCTGCTTTGGGACCTTGAAGAGCAGGGGGAAAAATTCACTCCATGTCTTTTAACTATAGTGAACCAATACCCAAACTCCAACTTGCTGTGAAAAGGAATGTCAGGATTGGACATGGTATTTCACGATTAAGTAAATCCAGAGAGTTCCAAAATAGCAACATGAACTTGAAAACCTGTTTTTAAGTTCTCCAGTAGTATAATGAAAGTGCATCAGTCACAAGTGATAGAGTGTTTTTCACTTTTAACTGGACTTAAAATACATGAGTGCCTTTTCTGTCCGGTGGTGTTTGGAATGCTGGCCTGTCACAGTAAACTACCTACCTTGACAATCTATCTATCTATAGCCCAGGGTGGTTCCCAGTTGCTACATCAGTTACATATGACACATCCTGGGAGTTTTGTTTTGGTCTGTCTGTCTCACTAGACTATGGCTCTTTGGAGGCCAAGAGTGTCACTCGCCTTTCCATTGCTGTAACAAAATACTTGAGAAACAATTTATAAAGAGGGAATTTTTATTTTGGCTCATGGTTTCAGGGGTATGAATTCATGGTCACTTGACCCTGTTGCTGTATTGAAGCAAAACATCATGGTGGGGAGTTCATGGTAGAGTAAAACTGCTCATCTCCCAATGGCCAGGAAACAGGAAGGGGCCAGGGTCCCAATCTCCCCTTCAAGGGCACACTCCCAGTGACCTAACTTCCTTCCACTAGGCCCCACCTCCTGAAGGTTCTATCAGCTCCTGGTAGCACCAGGGTTGGCAATTGAGCCTTTAGTACATGGGCCTTTGGGGGGCATGTAATGACCAAACCCTGACACCAAGGCCAGTGCCCTGTACCCAGCGAGTGTCTGAGTGAATCTTGTGAATCTTTCTTTCAGTATCCACTATAGGATTTGGCTTTGTGCTGGACATGGGATTTTTTGAGACGATAAAGCTTCTCCTATGGGTCGTGTTCATAGATTGTGTGGGTGTTGGTCTTCTGATATCAACTTTAATGTGGTAAGTAATTAACTTTGGCTTTGCAGTTACTGTGGAGGCTCCATTTGTTCACCTCAGAGGTACATACCTGATGGAAAATGACACCAAGATGGAGTGGTGGCCCCTGTATTAGGAAAACAGGATGGAACATTTTAGTCACAGTGTGACTTGGGTTCAAATGCCAGTGCAGCCATTTGTGTCATGCGTAGTCCAAGTCTCACCTTTTGTAAAATGAATTACCTGTTTTGTCAGATTTTTGAGAGGATTGTGGTATAATAAGCACTTGGAATGTACTTAAGTGCTAAGTCTAATGTAGCTATTAATATCTTAAACAAAACTTCAAGACTGGAACCTTTGGTGATACCAACCTTTTATTTTCTTTGTAACTTCTGACTCATAAAGTACAGGTTTTGTATGTACTAGGTAGTTAATAAATGCTTTGTACTATTAATGTAAAATTTTTAAATGAGGCCATAGTTAATATTGCTAACTAATTACATTTATTACAAAGCTACCCAAGATGGCACAGTCTAAAAAAAAAAAAAAATCGAGAAATGAGGCTTTCAAAGGAATCGTTTATAGCAAGTGTTCTGCCCTGAATGCAGTGATTCTGGAGGCCCCAGAAATGGTGTTGTCCAGTTGAGCACTTTGGTTATGAATTTATATCATAGTGTGAGTTAAATAGATACTATCTTTGAGAACCAGTGTTTGAGCTGTGAATCCTGTGAGAAACTAAAATTAGAACGGATTCCATGTAACTGTGGCCCTACCAGAGGTCCACTGGAACCAGCATGAAGGGGAAACATGGGACCTCTGACTGCTGGTACCTGGACTTGCAGGTGCAGAGGCACAGAAGTGAGAGACAGCATGCCAGGTCTGGGGTGGAGAGTGACCCTGAGGGCGACTAGGGAGGAGATGAGACTAGAGAAGTCAACCTCGATGCCATTCAGAAAAAAGAGGACCTGTTCTCCCAGGCTGCACGTGTGACTGGAGGGTAGAGAGGTGGAGCTCAGGGCTCGGAAGGGAGGGAATCATGTCAGTTTCACGCTTAGGCAAAGTCTTCCCTGGCAGTGAACGAGGAGGTGGAAAAGGGTCAAGACCAGAGAGTTGGCAGGGGCTCTGCGAAGAGCAGAGGGTGCCCAGAGTAGTGTGGTGGTAACAGTGGAGTGGACTGAAGAGCATCCCATGGAAACAGGATATGGTGAGGGACAGGAAAGAGATGGGGCGGCCACAGCCTCCTTCAGGATGGCCTGCGACAAGTGCAGATGAGCATGCCATGTCAGGTGTGCGGAGCTCAGGGGGCCCGTGGAGTTCAGGGGGCATGCGGAATATTTAGTGGAAGTGAGGGTCGATGGGCCTGAGGTCTCTATTCTGATTTGAAACTTGGAGACCAGAGTCTGGCCCAAGATGTGGATGTGAGTGGTGTCCTTGATGCAGGTGGGAGGGGAAGCCACGGTTGTCTTGGAGCTCTCTGAAGGAACAGCTGTCTCCCATTGACGGTGAGCAGGGGAACAGAGCTCCTGGGGCTGAGCCACATGCTATTACATGAAAGTCTTTTTCATTCAAAATTATTTAATTATACATATTTGTGGTGTCCTCTGCAGTGATTGGATACGTGTATACAATGTGTAATGATCAGATCAAGGTAATTAGCATTTCCAGCTCCTTAAACATTTTTAAATTTTTGGTGTTGGGAATCTTTGAACTTCTAGTTCTTTGTAAAGTGTACAATAAATCGATGTGAACCGTAGGCACCCCCTGTGCTGTGGAGCAGAGTTCACGCCTCCTGTCTAACTGGCTTTGGATACCCATGACCCAGCTTCCTGCAACCACCTCTCCGCCCTTCCCTGCCTCTGGTTCCACTCTTTAGATGACTAAGTGAGGGACTGTTTATTACACTGCACCATGTTCTTCCTGTTTCTTTATTTTCTATTTTTATCTCCTCTGTAGGAAGAGAATTTTCTTAATTGTGTCCTTGAATTGAAATGCCTTGGCACATAGAAAAGGTACATTGAATTTCCACAAATGACCCGCGTTGTTCTTTGAAGAGCTCCCTTTTTCTTTCGTTGACAATATCCCCTTCAGTCACTCACCACTTACCTGAGCTGGTGGCCGCGCAGAGAACAGTGACAGCTGAGTAATTCGTATTCCTGTGGCTGGACATGCCGCTGGCCCTCTTCCCTTTGTCTCTTCCTATCCTCCTCACCTTTTAATAGGGAGTTGACAGGCCTCAGTCTTGCCTTGGTCACTGTGTTCTCCTGGTGATATCCTTCAGGTTCATGGCTGTCAAGATCCCCCCACACTGAAGCTTCTGTTCTAGTTCGATCTCGCTCTCCCCCAAGCTGTGGACTTCCTGCCCATCTCCGGACTCCATGCTGGCGGCTCCTTCAACATCCCCAGTCCAGCTCCAGGCTCCCCTTAACTCTTCCTTATTTCTCAGACCCCCTCTGACATTAATCCTGTCGGCTCTGCTCCCACGTCCAGAATGTCTTGCATCCCCCACCTCCATTGCTCCTGCTGCTCTGGGCTCTTGTCTGCAGCAGCCTTCCCTCTCCCTCCTTGACTTGTCACTATAGTCTGTTCTCAGACTGGCCACAGAGACCCTGCAGAACATTTCAGCCAGGCACTGCTTGCCAGCCCCATGGCTTCTCTTTCCACCAACAGTGAAAGCCACATCTTAGAGTGGCCACAGGCACCAGGAAATCTGGCTCTGCTTTCTCTTCGGGCTTCCCTTCCTGGTCCGCCCCTCCAGGCACACCTGCCTTCTTAGCCTTTCCTCCAGGAAGCCAGGTGCCACCACTGCCCTCTGGTCTTTACCCCAACATAACTTTGACTAGAAAATTTGTGCATATTCTGTCCTTGTTGCTGCTGTGCTTTTCTCCATGGCACCCTCTGACGCCAGCGTTCCGTGTCCTCCCTCTAGAGAGAGCCTGGAGCGCCAGCTCACCCTGAACTCCAGAATCTAGAGCAGTGTCTGATCTGTAGAAGGCAATAAGTGCAGATAGAGTTAATTTTACTGTATTATGAAGGGAATCTTAATCTCACCCTTTAGGTTCATCTCCAACAAGTATCTAGTAAAGCGACAGAGCAGAGACTGTGACGTAGAGTGGGGCTACGCCTTTGACGTGCACCTCAATGCCTTCTACCCACTCCTGGTCATTCTGCATTTCATCCAGCTGTTCTTCATCAACCGTAAGTAAGACTTACTTCTCAGCTGTCGCCCGTGCTCCCTGTGTGCACTGGGAAGAGACTCACTGTGCATTTCTCCTGGCAGATGTTATCCTAACAGACACATTTATTGGATATTTAGTTGGAAATACCTTATGGCTGATTGCAGTTGGCTATTACATCTATGTAACCTTCCTAGGATACAGTGGTAAGTACTGTAAGAAATTGGGTGGGTGCCTGCATAGATGACAGGGAGGGGGCAAGTTGTAACACATACTCCCAGTTTACCATTATGGAGCACTGACAGGCCCCGCCCCGAGTATATTATGTAATCCTTATAACAATGATGATACAGGTTCACTTGTTCCCATTTTCCAGTGAGGAAACTGCAAAAGATTAACTTGTCTATGGTCTCCCAGCTAGAAAGTGGTCTAGCTGGTATATGACAAATTTCATAATCTCCTGGCACCGTGTTAAATCATGCTGACATCTCTAAGCTGCTGGCAGGAGTTGGTCTCCCGTCTCTTCTGCATGTTCAGTTCCAGGTCACTGATACCAGGGCAGAGTAGGGAAGGGTCTGGGCTTGCAGGCCTGTGACTGGAGCTGTTGAAAACCTTTTTGCACCATTTTCTTTTTTTGTGATCGTGTATTGTTCTGTAGATGATCACAGACAATTAGACCCAACTTTTATTGACCTCAGCATATGTTTGCCAATTTACTTTTTTTGTTGTTGTTGTTACCAGAGATTGAACTTGGGCATTTGGCCACTGAGCCACATCCCCAGCCCTATTGTATTTTATTAGAGACAGCGTCTCTTTGAGTTGCTTAGTAGCTCACTTTTGCTGAGGCTGGCTTTGAACTTGAGACCCTCCTCCTCCAGCCTCCTGAGCCGCTTGGGATTACAGGTGTGCACCATGGTGCCTGGCCTGCCAATTTACTCTTAAATCCTGTTGTCAGCTCATTTTTCTTAATATGAATAACATTCTTACATTAGTCTTCAAGCATATTATCTCTTACGAGCCAGGTGTGGTAGTGCATGCCTATAATCTCAGCTGTTCAAGAAGCAGGAGAGTCAAAAGCTGGAGGTCAGGCTGGGGATGTAGTTCAGAGCTGGAGCATTCGACTAGCATGTTTGAGATCCTGAGTTTGATCCCCCAGTACCAGCCTCCAAAAAAGGCTCTCCAGTGGAAAATAAAATCTAGAGCTCCCATATATTTTAGCCCTTCCTGTTCTTGCTGTCAGCAGCTTTTACTTTCCTCAGACTGGTCCTTTGGATAGAGCTGTTCCCAGCTCTCAGCTGATTTGCCAGGATCTTATCCCCTTCACTGCCTGGTGTAGGCACTGCCAGTCCTTCCCCTGCTCTAGGGCCGGGTTTGTGACCAGATTCAAGCTTCTGGTTGTCACATAATTGGGGAAGGTTGTGGTTGGTGTCGTGGTGCAACACTTGGCCCTCCTATGTGGGGAACACATTCCAAGTCTGCAGAGGGGGCCCCCGGACTAAGTGATATCTGGGAACCATGGGGGTATAATGGCTTTTGCACTGCAAACTTTCAAATGGCTAAGATTTTTTTCCCCTCCATTATCATCTGTCTCAGTACCTTAAGATGGGCTTCTGATGTGGTCACTGTCCTGGTCAGTATTTGTAATGTCCCTCGCTCAGTCCTAAGGGTAGCAAGACAGTATTTATAGTTCTACAAACAGCACCATGTACCTTTTTAAAAACACTTTTAGTTGTAGAAGGACCCCTTTATTTTAATGTGGTGCCGAGGATGAAACCTAGTGCCTCAGATGTGCCGGGCAAGCGCTCTACCACTTGAGCCACAGACCTGCATCACGCGCTTTTGGGTCCCACATGTTGAAGAGCAAGCCGTGTTTTGGAATGTTCACTTTTTTTAAGAAATAATTTGGATTTGTTTCCCTTCCAGCATTGCCCTTTTTGAAAAACACAGTAATTCTTCTCTACCCATTTGCACCTCTGATCCTACTGTATGGGCTGTCGCTGGCGCTAGGCTGGAACTTCACCCGTGCTCTGTGTTCTTTCTATAAGTATCGAGTGAAATGAAGAGAAAGGTGGCAGTACCCAGCTTGACTGTGTCAACAGTATTGGTGAGGTGATGATTTCTTGTAAAACTTGTAAATAAACTCTTTGTAGATATCTTAAAGGTGTAAAGTTTACAGATTTGAGGAGATATGCTAACACTGTGGTCAAGTACAGTCCTTTAATAAATATTTTTTAAACTAAAGCATGCATGTGGTAATATGGGCACCCAGGAGCTATACATAACTTTCATATGAATTGATTTTGGACAACGGGCTACCCTCAGTCTTCACCAATTCTCTTTAACCTGTAGTGCAGCTGCGTAGTAGAGGCCCTGTTGTCACCCAGTGTGGCTTGCCGAGAAAGGAGGGCACAAACTCCCACTATACATTAGCCTGAGGCAGTGCTGGGGGCTAAGCAAACACCTGTGTAAACAGTGGCCATCTGGGTCTGACAGCAGGGCTATACCCTTTTCAAAACACACAGGATCCACTCCTGTTTCTAACTGAAAAGAAATTCCTTGGTTCAGTGCTAATTTTATTAGAAGGAATCTTGAATCAGCACAGCTTTTTAAATCTCTTTATTTCAAATACACATGAACAGTTGTGGCACAGAGAAACAGTGATGAAAGGCACAGTCAACAGGACCAGTTATTAGGTTTTCAATTATAGCAGCAAATTGAAAATAAATATTCTTCCTTTAAAAATCCAATAGGTACCTAAAATATTACTACAGATATTAACCGTTCAACACATGAAGACATTAAGGAAAATATGTACATTTAGGAAGAAAAAAAAAACATCTGGTACAACCTGGCAGAGATTGTTCAGGCAGCTTCTCCAAGGGATGCCTCCAGAAACATCTCCAAATGCAAAGACAGCCTTTCCAAGGAAAGTGCTCTGAATGAGACATGCTTAGTTCTTCATTCCATGAAGGAAACACAACTGTTAGGCTTAGCAGACTTTAAATCTTCCTTAGAAAACATCACTGGCTATACCGAAATGAAAGTATCAAATCTGCTGGCAGTGCATCTTACAGTACTGTCGATATCCGCCATTTTTAAGGCTCAGAGAGAATGTCTTCAAGAGATTTTTACCAAAGTTGAGCAGACATCGAGCACTTTGAACAAATAACGGGATGCTAATCAGGGTAAGGTACAAACCAACCTTTGATTCTGGGACAGCTGCTAATTACTAATACAGTGAAACACCTAGGAGCGAGCGGTACAAAAGAGCCTGCCTGACGTCTGAGGGTATTCCAGCGTTCACCACAGTCCTCACTCAGAACCGTTAGCACCGCTGCTCTGGACATTGGACTACAGCATTAACTGTGGGCACAATGCTCTGCCTCCTTCCCAGCTCACTTCACTGCCTTTTATCCCTACAGTGCCAGGGGCAGGACCTGGGACCTGGCACACACAGGCCAGTGCTCTACCCCGGATCTGCACCCTAGCCCACCCTACTGTCTTGAACATCTCCTTCCTCTCAGTTCCAACAACCCAGAGCGCCAGCTCTTCCTCTGTCTGTTCTTTGACAATGGTCTGATTGGTGCCCAAACCGGAGAAGGGGGTGCCAAAGGTGGGAAGAGTTTAATATAACGATGACACAGGGTTTGGGTGACAAACCCTCACTTGGCTGCTTTTCCTAATACTGCTTTAGTAGTCTTCTTAGCATCGTATGTTGACATGCATTAAAGAAATAAAGTAAGCATACTAGTTATCATAGCATATATCTGTTAAGATTAAGAATTTAAAATTTCACACTATCAAACTAAATTTTACACATTATAAATACTGCTACATAGCTTGGAAAAGTTGCTTTTATAAAGGGATTGAGCTGGAAATCTAAGTTTCCTTTTAACACAAAGATGTGATGATGACACATTTGCAATCTTGAAAGTTTGTAGTTTCTAATTTCCTTATTCTTAAATCAAGGGTATGGCAATATAGTAAAGATGAGCACAAAAATTAATGGATAAACCAAACTAAAAGTGAACCCCATTTGCAATTAACGGCTTGAAAGCAGAGAGGTATTTTGGAAAACATTCTCAAAGTACAAAAATGGGGTTGGCACAAATAGGGTTTGATCTGTGCTAGGTAATAAAGTTTTGATTAAAAAAAATAAGTCCCTCATAACAGAATAAATTACTATGTAATCTCTACATATAAGAAGGAGTTATTTTTCTCTTAATTTGGTGTCCTGGAATACCACTGTTTATTCTGAGCAGTCTATTCTAAATCATGAATATCTCACCTAGAAAAAAAGGCTCCTCACATTTCTATTCCTACAATCTCGTTCTAACAGTTCTTGTATAAAACATTACATTTTACCAACAAACTTCCAACAAAGACTGAGATCTCTGGCACAAAACATCCTAGCTGAGGCCCAGGACTACAATTTGCTAGTAGAGACTATTCATGCACTTTTTTTTTTTTTTAAACCAAGAAATACCCAACATACTACAGACAATCAGGTACGAAGTCGTCTCCGCCTTACCTCTTCTAAATGACATTTTCTATTGCTGTACAGCAACTACCACAAATGTAGCAACCTAAAACTCCACCCATTTACTATCCTATAGTTCTGCAGGTCAGAAGTCACAGCAGACTCAACTTGAGTTCTCCAATTAGGGTCTCACAAAGCTGGGATCGAGGTGCTTGGCCAGGCTGGGTTCTTATGTGGAAACAAATCCATTTCCAAGCCCATGTATGAGCTTGTGGCCCGAGTCAGTTCCTGTGGCTATAGGGCTGTACATCTCATTTTCTTCGCTGGCAGCCAAAGCCTCCTGGCTCCTGGAGGCTGTCCGTATTCCTTCCCCTGTGACCCCCTCCACTCAGTTGCCTAGCGTTGGAGTTCTGCTTGGAGTCTATAACTTGGGCTACCAGCCTTAGAAAACTGCTTTTAAAGGGCTCAAGAGACTGGATTAGTCGCCTCCAGATAATCTTTTGCTACATAACATTACATAATCATGGATGATACAGTTCCACCCACACTCAAAGGGGAGGATATAATACAAGATCCCAGGGAGAGAGTCACTCTTAGAATTCTGTCTACTAAACACACTGCTATTAACTGGAGCAATCTCCCCAGACATGCTATTTTCATATCACCAAACTTCTTTGAGGGACAGTACTGTTAGGAGACAATTTTGTTTTTTATTATTATGAAAGATTTAAAAGAAGCCTTTACAAATTTGCTCATGGCTTTTAAAATAACTGTACCTTCTAATTTTTTAGTTCAGCCACTGATCTGAAAAGCTGTACAGAACCTTGGTTCAAAGACGTCTCTAAGAGTTGAATATATACATGTATGTCTAGCCCGTCTGGATCCAAACCAAGAAAGCCTGGATCTTAGGTGCTAGAAATTGGTCCTTGACTTTCTCTTTTCGCCCCAAATACTCATCAGTTGCATTATAGCGTACGCCCATCTGCTTTTAACCCTGTCCTCAGAATCCTTTAATTCTGGTTTCTAAAGTGTTCACATTGTACTCCACACAGTAATGCCCATGAGAACTTTCTGCAATAATGGAAATGTTCTATATCTCTAGGGCCAATGTAGTAGCCACTAGTCACATGTGGCCACAAAGCACTGGAAACGTTGCAAGTTAAACTGCAGAACTGAATTTTTTATTAACTTAAAAAGCTACTGTGCATCTAGTGACTAGTGCCTAGGCAGGCATGCACTGCTCAGGAGTCTGAATAGTTAACCTGGAATACATACCAGATGCCAATCCATGTCAGGTGGTGGGACTAACATATTAGTGACATTTTCCCCATTCATTATTTGGTACAAGTGGTTCAGTGTCAAGTTCAGGTACTCTGGTTCCAAGTGTTCTTGGCCCTCTGCTACCCGTCAGGGCCACCACTATAAATTCTTGCTTGGGGAAAGCAAGACTGCTCTCAATTGCCTAGCGGAAGACCTGGTGGAAAGGAGGAGCAACTAACGCTGAGGCCAGGCGAGTCCACTGCTGCAGTGAAGGACAGACAGAGAGGAAATGAGGTGCAGGCTGGCTGCAGGAGCTCAGAGACGACACGTCAGTCACAACTAGGCAGGGAGATGCGTGTGCATGGTGGGAGGGTGAAAGGCCAAGGGAGCGGAGGGAGGGGAGAGGCTGGCACAGCTGGTTCACATGCTCAGAGGCAACCACACCTTCCATGTGCCGGACACATTCTAGAAACAGGGAACAAAGCCATGGGAGGAAGGAGAGTCTCCATGAATGATGGAAAGAATTCCAGGAACTGGAGAGAGGAGCAGAGGCTGGGGTGGGGGCCGCGCTGGCTGGGCCCAGAGTCTTTAAGAAGCCCTAACGAGTGGCCCAGGGAGCTACAGCACTTTGTCCTCCTAGGCTGGCTTTCCTTCTGAAGTCCCAGTTGCTACTGAGGAACCAGGGATCCTGGGGGTCTCCCTCTGCACAGATTTTTAGCTGCTTCAGTAGTGGTTCAGAATGCCAAGGTGGTGCCAACATTTACAACAAAAGGCAAGTCCCTGTTTTGAAAGAAATTTTCTGATAGGCTCTGCGATGGGGAATTTAAAAACTTCAACTGAAATCTGACATCAAATCCTGGGCCACATGGTAGGTTTGCTGACCAAGGAAACTAAACATTCTACAACACAGCGGGACAACAGAACCTGATGGGCATTTCCCAGCCTCCCCTTCATCTGGCACAGCGAGGGCAGCGTTGGACGCCATGCATCCCACATACTGGGCAGCAGTAAACTCCAGGCCAGAGGTCACCAGCTGTGGTGACCTCTCACAGCCCTCGGCCTCAGTCAGGGCCACTCAGAAAGCTCAGGGGATCCACCTGTAAACACCTGCCACACACTGTAACCCTGGGTGGTTGGAGTGGCCTGGCTGGCTTGACAGCTCCTAACTGTTTGAAAGGGAAGTACTCTGTGGAGACCGTCGATGGCTGAAGCCGGTGACACACTCTGCTGGCCGCAGTGACAGGATGTGGAACTGCCGCTGAAGGTGATGAATGCTCTAGAAACAGGTCAGATCACAATGCAGCAGAATAAAGCATTCTGGGAAAACATACAACTGCTATACTACCTTTTGCCACAAATCTATATAATAATTTTGTTTTTCTTTAAAATTATATACATCATGACCCATACAATAGCATTACCTAAAAACATTAACTCAGAAATGAGAGCAGATATAAAAGGTTCAACAAGAAAAGAGAATGCATATAACTCATGGATTACAGACAAAGATTAAAAAGGAAGGAAGGGTCTGCCACCTTCCCTACCAGAGACTTAGCGAGTGAATCCGTAGCGATTCAGGTTGGCGCCATCACACCCGCACACTGAGAGTCCTCAGACTGATTTTCTGTGGCTACATACCACACGCAGTACAGTAAAGCAACCCTCAAGAAGGATGTTGGTCTTTAAAATCTTGGCTTTAAGGAATGACAAATGCCTTTGAAAATATTTTGTTTAGAATCGCTGTGATTATAAAAGTACTTCAGTTAAGAAATCCATCTATAATCAATCTTAAATGGCAGTGCATTTGAAAAATGGCATTGATTTGTAATGTTTGCATTTTGAAAGAAAAATATAGAAAGAACTTAAAAAAGCAAGGTAACTGGTTCTCAAAAAAAGTATTGATTCAAAAATTTACTGCACAAAAATATGTACTCCTTAAGTGTTTCTAATAAATTAATTCCATACATTTTATGTATATTTATATATTTATATATAATCCCTGATAATCTATAAAAGAGGGTCTATAATAGTAAAATAAATGAACTTCAAAAGTACCCCCTTCATAAAATGTATTTAACATTAGTTTTCTCAAATTTAAGGAATGTAACAATATGTACAACTCGTATGTATTAGTATAATACCAAAACAGTACAAGTCCTATTAACAGGCTGTCATAATTGTAAAATGTTTGCATCAAGTTAAAATTGAAGAGGAGCATAGTTCAAATGAATACAATTATCTTCGGGAGATTCGCTTTCCAAGTGGAAACAGCAGTCGTCTTATCTACAGTAGATTCACAGAGGTAGTGTTCAAGTTTGGAAAAAAAAAAAAAAAAAGGTACATGCTTAACTATCTTTTAACAGAGTCACCAGGAAAAAACGTGTTGGTTTCTTAGATGATCAATTAGTGATTTTTTTAATATGAATCTGAAACACAAAATAGTGAAAAGTATAAGGCAGTTAGTTAATGCTCAACTCCAAAAAGGCCTTACATGAAATATCAAAATAATAAAAACTCAGCATCTAAGTGGTTTCACCGATTAGTGTATTCTTACCTCATTAAGAATGGCCCAGACAGCAGAGTTCTGAATGACTGACAGGCGAAAGGCCGAGATGGGGTTGAGGCTAGGATCTACCATTCCCTCCGCGACACCGTTCTCAAACTTTCCTTCAAAACAAAAATCAATACTTGCTGGACAGTTTGTGACAGCCACACATGAAACATCCCTGACTGAAGATGGGACAGGAATCCACCAAAATGTTTCTGTCCAGTGTCTCCAGTCAGGGCCTGGATGTCTTTCCCCACTCTCCTCCTTTCACTCAGCTTTAAGAGTTTTCAAGTAGGGTATGCTTAAAGACATTGGAAGAAACCTATTTAATTAGGTAGAACTATACTTTTAAATTAAAAAACAAAACAAAAATGTGTGTTCCTGCATCACCAACATTTTAGCAAATTGTGACTTGGAAAACCTTGCCAAAATAAGACCTATGTGACTCCATCTGATTGCCTTCAAGGTTAAGTCAGGCATAACAAACCTCAGTGTTTGAATCAGGTCAAGAACAGAGGCTGGCCTTGAGCAGGGGCTCAAGGCACATGTGTTCTTTCAAGGACTTGTCTGGAAGGGGCTGTGAAGGAACACCTCATCTACAGTGTCCATTTGTAATGCCACCAGAAATGACAAGCTGAAATGGCTCTCCTAGAGAAGGAGTGAAGCCAGGATCTTCTGTCAAGGGGACATGATCACTATTAAATTTTTCTTGCTGTAAGGAATACCTTCACAAAAAATAAAACAACAACAACAACAACAACAAAAAAAAAAACACAGCATGCTTTCACAAGTGATGAGAAAATGGTTCCTTCAGGGTCAAAGTCATTTTAAGCCAAGGGCTAGCAAATGTTCTCCATAAAGGGCAGTCTCTGTGAGCCACCAGGAAAACTGAGGAAAGGAGGCAGGTACTAATATAAAAAGAAAAAACTCCCACAAATTCTTCATTGATGAAATTCAATATATAAAAACAAGTGACATTTCTGTATACTATGGGTGTTCTAAGGAGGATTTTGAAATATAGAAATTTCTTTTTTACTAATACAGAGGTCCCAAATCACTGCTGGACCTGTAGTATGGGAAGCCTATCTACTGTAAATGTGAATGGTAACTTTTGAAAGCACAGAAGTGCATGAAGAGTGTGATATTAAGAGTTCAAACAATGTTCACTATCATCAAAGTGACCTGACTGCAAGATTAGTTTGGCTGAATTCCCAAGAAGCATCATCAAGGCTGCAGCAAACACTGACTTTCAAAGCGATGATGATGGTGGAGGGCAGTTCTTCTCAGAAAAAATATCAGTCTTGGTCCTGAGCTCAAAATAACTGCAGTTGAACTTGCCCACTGCTGAGTCAATGAACTGCTGCAGTTAGGACAAGCCAGAATATTCAGTTCCCGGGCCTGCCAAAGTGTCACAGAACTGACCTCGGCCAAGTCTGTAAGAGCAAATGAAGCTCACTGCTGACGCTTTGGCTCAATGACACATGACAGATTCAAATATTTTCTGCAAAGTATTTGGCTGGTGAATATTAGAAGCAATAACCGCAGACTTTAGGCACCACACATTTCCATGAGCTCTGTAAATTAATGCAGCTAAGCAGCCTTCTCCTCCACGTGTTTTAACCACCATTTGTTACAACTTAGTAGATTCCACTTCAGGTTGAACTGGATTTGTGTTTTCGTAACTGTGTGAAAACATTCTTGCCTGTGGTTGTTCCCAACAGACTAATCCTGAGGAACAGCTCTTCAGTCACTTTGACTCCAAGCAACAACTCAGCAGTGCTGGGGACACCTGTCAACCATCAGGGTCCACGGAAATCACTCAAAGCCACTTGCTTTGCTTCATTTTTTTTTTTTAAGATTTTTTAAAAATACTTTTTTAGTTGTCAATGGACTTTATTTATACATGCAGTGCTGAGAATCGAACCCAGTGCCTCACACATGCTAGGCCATCGCTCTGCCACTGAGTCACAACCCAGCCCTAGTTCTGCTTCTTGACTAAGAGCATTGCTCCCAGTGTCCTTGACTCTTCAAGAAGCTGGTTTTGCTGAAAACCTCATTGTCGTAAATGAGTTAATTTTCTCTGCACACATTTATTTGGCTGCTGCAATTAGACATGATTTAATTAACTCACAATTGATAAGTGGTTTTTCTTGCTCGGTTAACAAGCTGCTTGAAAACACTTTGGTAATAGCATCATTTCTTTTCAATTTTGTCAAGAAATTCTGCCATAAGACATTCTGTTTTAAATTTTCTAATTTTTTGATCACTCTCTCCCTGGGCAGTTGGGAATACTGCTGGGCTGAGTCTGAGACACACAGCACAATGCCCACCATGACCTGCCACTTAATTTTGCCTGATGCCCCACATTCCAGTGAGTTCAAAAGCACAATGCTGAACGTCCTCGTCTTGGCACCATGGGACGCACTGGCAGTCTGTTTTTAGTTACACACTTTGGTGACAGGTGTGGCACGTGCAACTGTTTACAAATGCCTCCTGGTGTCTAGAACACTGAGCTGGGGCACAGCCAGCAAAGCACGGCCCTCATGGCTGCTGCACGTGCTCACTCATCCTCAGTGTGGCCAAGGCACTTGCAGACAGACCCAAGCAATGGCACGCTGTGCTCTGCGCGACTTCCTGGGAGGTGAAATCTGAAGTTTATGTGTTCTGCATGTCATACTTTATTCTATTTTTTAACTACTTAAAAATGGAAATGAAAACAAACATTCTTAATTCATGGGCCACTCAAAAACAGACAGTGGGCCAGATCTGACTGCCGAGCTGTTAGAGCCGTGGCCTCCCTGCAAGGGACCGAAAGACTACCAGTATGCCAAGGCACACGGAACCCATGGCAGGTGACAACTATGCTGGTTCCTACAGTAAATGGTGGACTTATAAGCTTCCCACATAATGTTTTTATTAAAAAGTTAATAATAAGCTTATTTCATAAAAGTCTGTCCACACTTTGTGCTGGATGGGAGTCGAGTATGTGTGACATAGAAGGATTACTGAGTACTGAACGGGGCAGGGGATTCAGAGTTGAAAACTACTGTGCAACTTGGAGCATTTTAACTAAAGCAATATCTAACACCATTTCCTGATGAGCTCATTTCTTTAGAAAATTAATGACCAAAGCAGCAGGAAGATGGAAAGAAAGAACAGAGCCACACGCTCACCCATGGAAACCCACACAGGAACGCAACCACACAGATGAATGTCACGAAGGGGACATTCATCCCTCTGTAGTTCATGGGCCACTAGAGAGGGATGTTCGTATCATAATTTTAAAGAATGTACTGTGCATCTGCAGATCTGTGTGTGGAATACTTCTGTAAGGAACAAGCACCGCCAGACCTGCTGCTGAAGCCCTGGGTACAATAGGCAGGAGGGGAGGAGGCTCAGTCGGTTTTTAAACCGGCCTTTGGAACCATGGGCCAGCCTTCTTTTCAAACAGCAAAATTAGCCTCTGTCTGAAACCCAACCATCTACAAAACTGAAAGATGGAAAGAAGGAAAAAGTGAAGGAGGAGATCACCAGAGTGATTAGAATCTGGCACTGGAGTCTGGGCTCCTGGCACTGGACACAGGACTGCTAGGTCCTGCAGTCTGTAGGCTCCTCCTGCCCCGCCCTGACAGGGCCCTTCCCCTCTTCCACCATTTCTCTGCAGAAGGCTCCTCTGCCTTCTCAGACCTTGAACCACTGAAATAAACAGTATTTCTTCCATCAGACCACTGTTCTCTTCAGGTAGCCAGCAGGGGCTCACCAACTGCCAGTGGACACCTGTGATTTCCAACAATGCCTTCGGGCAGTCTGATCCCTCTGGATTCAGGCCCCTCTGCAGGCCACCCTGGGCACTGGCTCCCGCCTGAGGGGGCTCCTCTGTACTCTTTCCTGGCTCTCCTTGGTGAGTGTCCAGCTGGGCTCCAGGGTGCCCTGCACATAGCCACCATCCTCCACTTTTTTACAACCCACTTCTCTACCACAGTCCATGGTGCCCTTAGCCTTGAACTTTCCCAAGTTCTGTTCCAAATTGGGCCCCTGAGGGAAGGCTGAGGAGCGCCCTGTCCTTCTGGTCTGCCTCTACCCAGGGCAAAATCTGCACCCCACCCTGCCCCCACCGTCTCCGGCAGGGAGAACACCCCTCTAGTTAGAGTGACACCTGCTTTGTGAGCAGAAGGCCGACTGTGGCAGCTTTTGGTATTCTGGGATCACTTCCCAGTGTGCTAGTGACGTGGCTTTCTAGCTGCCAAGCCGTGCGAGTGGCCTACTGGTCCCTGCTGAGCAGCAGAGTGGGGGCCAGGGTGGGTCAGCCGGATGCACGCAGCCAGCATGGCCTACTATCACGCGAAGCCCGCCACACAGGCAGAGGGCCTGAGGCATGCCCACTGTTGTCCTTCGGTGGCCAGGCCTGGGCAAGGTACGGACACCTGCTGCAGGAGCCGCTGTACACAAGGCCAATAGCATTACTATCTTTCAAACCCTACTTAGCATAAACTTGGACCAACAGCATTGATACATTTTTCAAACTCTAATTAAGGTGGACCAGCAGCAGTGAACCGAGGGCACACTGGGCACCGCAGGAGTCCTGCTCCTGTTCTTCAATGCATCCTGCCCTTACACTCGTCCTCCTGCTCTGTGGACTCAATCTTCAAATTCATGGGAACCCAGAAAGAGGAGGAAACTGAACATGAGCTGCCGGGGTCTCTGCCACACTGGAGGGCGTGGCCTGCCAGTAAGAGCGCGGCACTTCCGCTTCCTGCACTTGTGCAGACCCCTCCTGTGGGCAGCAGCAGGGAGGGAATCCCGTTTCCTCTCAAAACCCTGGTTTAACGGGAACAAGGAGGCTGAGCAAGGGTGACAGCCAGGCCCAGCCCTGTTACCCTGCTTGCCTGGGTCTGAGCTTCCATCTCTATCCCATGAGTGGAGGCTGGGTAGAGACTGGAGCTGCTCTCGTCTAGAACAGAGTTGGCGACAATGACAGTGGCAGCCCAAGGACAGAACGTGGCCCTGGCCTAGCAGCTGGCAGGAGAGCCCTGCACTCTGGGCTGCACCTGGCAGAGCAGAGCTCCTACCACTGAGCACAGGCAGGGAAGTGACAGAGAGGGCCTGGTTCAGTACTGCAGACCGAGGACACTGGAGGTTTAGTAGATTCCCATGAATAAGAGCTTCTCACGCACCCCCCCCCCAGGACAATCTTGAGTTTTAAACACTTTTTTTTAATGATTTCACCAGCGACAGTTGTTTGGGGAAGGTCTGTTAGGCCCTCACACCACCACTCATTGCAGCGCACGCCTTACAGGAGAGTTTTTATACTCAGATGACAAACATCAAACGCTCTTTATTTCTGAGGGGCTTTTCAGTTACACGAGGTCCTCAGTTTGACAACTCGTAAGTTCTCTTCAGAGTCTAAGTACATGTGAGTTCATGGTATAGGCGGTCAGTCTCTTCAAATTTCTGCAGCGCTATTAAATACATGTCTCTGTTTCCTATGCTGCTTTCATAATCTAGAACAACTCTCTCAGAAATTAAATAACTGGTAGGTAACAGGGGTCAAAAATGTCCTGGATACTCAACTAGTTTTGCATACATGTCTAGAGATGGCCCGCGCATGAAGACAACCAGCGTCATCCTGCCTGCCAAAACCACAGGGATACCACTCGGGGGGGAGCCGTTCCTCAGCTGGGTGACGTGTACCACAGGTAACTGCTCTAGGGGGCGCCCGAGGAAGGCCTCGCCCTGCAGACCTACAGGCCAGCTGGCCAGCCTTCTCCCTGCCTGTGTGGTGTGCACTGGGACGTGGTGCAGCCGCCAGCTGGTGGGGCCTAGTGAAGCACGGAACTGTTTAAAATGAAATGTCTCCTCATCACTGAATCAGCACCTACCAAGTGACAGGAACACAGGCAACCACCCAGACTGATCCCACTGGATTCACCCCTCTCCCCAGGATGACAGAGAGGAGCTATGAGATGAGAGGGTCACACAGCAGAGGCGCGGGATGCGGTGTGACGCAGAGGAGGGGCGCTGAGCTGGTGAGGGAGGGTGCTGCAGGGTGGGCCTTACGTGTCCCCCCAAGGCCCACGTGCTCCAGGTTTGGTCTCCAGCTCTGTCACTCCTGGGAGGTAGTGGGACCGTTAGTTGGTAGGGCTTAGTAGAAGGAAGTTAGGTCACAGGGAGTGTGCCCCTGAAGGGGACATTGGGACAGCCATCATTTCCCAATCTCTCTCCCTGCTTCTCCGTCGCACACTCCCACCATGACTAATGCCTCCACCATAGGCCCTAAAGCAACAGGCCAACGAACCATGGAGGGAGACCTACAAAACTGAGTCAAACACAAATGTTCTCTTTCTAAGGTGATTTCCACAGGTGTTTTGTCATAGCTACAGAAAACTAACAGAAGTGAGGAGGCATTCATCAGGAGGAGGAACCACAAAGGATCAGTTGAGACAGAGGAAACAGCTACACGGCTGCACATAGGGCAGGAGGCTGACTGGAGGAACAGCAGCCTCAGGTTTGGAGATACGAAGACTAAGAGGAAGGAAACAAGAAGTGAATGGGGGTGGGGGCTAAGGACTCTGACAGGGGAAAGTCACTAAAGATTCTCAAGGTCCACACTGTTGTCAGGACCATCACTGAGGTGACCAACACAGCCCCAGCTCTGAGATAGACACAGAGGGCACAGGGCATCCTCACAGATGGGGCAACTTGGGGCTCTCAGGTAGGGAGAGGGGGTGTAGAGCATGACTCCAAAGGAGAAGTTCAGCAACCAGATAACAAGAACGGCAATGGCCAGTGAAGAAATGCCGGTGTTACAGGTGCTCAGAACAGGTGGCGATGGCCGCCCAATGTGTCTGGCCATCTCCACACAGACCTGAGGCTCAGTAGCAGAGTTCGACCAATAAGAGGCAAAGGGCAAGAGGCAGTGGCCGAAGACTCGCTGTCAGTGAGGACCAGCAATGACATGGCCCGTGGGGGGCAATGAAGGTGCCTTGGATGCCAAACCCACTCTGGTAATCGCCATCTCAAGTTGCTTAACAGCTAATAAGAGTTTGAAATTACTTTAGGAATAGGTTCAGAAAAATAAAAGACATTGTACTAAAGTAGGTATTACCTATTCTGAAATAGCCATCTTCTAATCGTTTGTCTTTGGTTTCTTTGCTTATTTCCAAACCTTCTCTCTGAAATAAAACCAAAGTATTAATTTACAAGTAATTGCTTCTATTGAAAATAGACGTGAGTCATGAAAATGTCTTCACAAACTCAAGTGGCACTTGGGGCGCAGCTCTCTCCAGAGAGCAGTGTCAGTCACCAAAAAACTGATCAGTAAAGGTGCTTTGTTTACCCATCATCTGAATCTGGATATAAAATATTGATGGATGGAAAATTAGACACTAAATCTTGTACAGCAGTCAAGAACGTGTGTTGACTTGAAAGAAACCAGGTATTTCTAACAGAAAAATAAATTAACTTTGTATATTCACCAACAGGTACTTAAATGCCCAGTGGTATCTGGAGACTCAAAATAGAAACTCCAAATAAACACTGAAGTAAACAGTCTTTTTTTTCCCTAGAACAAATGTCCACATTATTTTCCAACAGAAAACAAAATGAAGGCTCTGTGAATGAGGATATGGGCCAATATGCCGGGGCTCAATATTTCAAGACAATTTTAGATCACCCCCACTGGAGTCCTACAGACCATGAGATGTTCTTTCATCTCATTAACAAGAACAGCCTCACACCAGGGCTACAGGGATTAATTCCTCAGAAAGGGAGAGAGGAAGGAATTGTTGTACCTTAAGTGGCAAAACTTCAACAGTTGTGTTGAGCAGAATATCTCCTGGGTGCTCCTGGTTGCCACTGTGGAAGAGATAACTGAAATGCGACAGAAGAATGTGTGTCGGTTATTAGAGAAAGTTTTCATACGAAAGGTGCTAGTCACGGCAAGTTCAAAGACTAATTGTAGCCAATACAAATAATTTTAGTATTAGGAGAATGAAACTAAAAAGAGCTTCTTCCAAACCCTGAACATCATGTGTCACTATTTCAAACATTTGAAAAATCATGAATTACACGACATACTGAGATAAACCTAACACACACTTGGTGTGAGCATGACATTCTCAGAACTAAATAGTGGGTATTTGTAAGTGTGGGAGGAATGGGACCAGATAGGAAGCAGGAAGTATATCTCAATACAAACCTAACTTAGGGTTAGTTACAGTGACTGATTAAAAGTTTAGGCTTAGCAGTCACAGAGACCTGATCCCTTGAGTAACTTTCACTAGTTTTCTGAGTGAGTTTCTTCCACCTACTACACATATTCCCACCTTCCACTATTTCAAGGAGTTTATGAGAACCATCAAGAAAGCACCTGCGTGTTAAAAATAATCAGCCAGGTGTAAGTTACAGGTGATGACAGGATTGACAAAAGGGTATTTGTAAGCAAAAATCACCTGTGATGACAACTGATATTTAAACTACACACAGAATTATACCTATCATTTTCCCATGAGAAAGACCTGTGTGTGTGTGTGCGTGTGCGTGTGTGTGTGTGTGTGAGAGAGTGAGAGAGAGAGAGAGAGAGAGAGAGAGAGAGTGTTGTCCAGAATGAACTCCTGGGTTTAAGTGATCCTTCCACCTCGGCATCCCACGTTGCTGGGGCTGCAGGTGGGGCTGCTTTTCCAGAAGGCACCTTGACTTGGAACACTGATCATACAACTACAGACCCTTCACTATCTGCTAAACAGGTCCAAGCTGGGGCGAGGGCAGCCACATTAACAGCACGTGAATGTGATCTGGAGCTTAGACTGAGTCAGAGATGTTCACCAGGTGACAATTCACTGCGGAACAACTCCAAACCAACTAGAAGTTTAGCAATGGATGAAGGAATTGAAGGGGTGTTAAGTGGTCACTAAAATGCTCAGGACAGACCGGAACAGAAAAACATACAAATCAAAAATTACCCGTGGACTCTGACCCAAAGCAGGAGTACCAAGAAAAACAACGTGCCAACCCAGCCATGACGGTGGCTTTGGGGTAGGGATTTTTTTTCTGACTCTTCACATTTTTAAATCTTTTTAATAAGGAACACATATGTAATCTGGAAGTATTTTTATAGTGTATCATTTCTATAATGACTACAACTCCCCACCCCCTTAGCAAATAATGCACTGCAGGGATCAGGGAGTGGTTCCTTTTCTCTGTCCTAGGATGGGTGGGCTCCATAAACAGTAGGAAATTCCTATCACCACAATTCCAGAAGAACTGTGTCACTACGTTATATTGTCCTCTCAACCACAAATAACTGTAAGGTCAAAATTACCTGACAGAGGGTTATTGCAAAAATACTGGCTGTAAAGAAATTTAACCCCCAATATGTAATTTCTTTATCAGATTTTTGATGGACACTTTTTCATTTGCTAAATAGTATATTATATATAGAAAACATAGATGTATATATAAAAACACAATACATAAAATAACTTTTTTTCTTTTCCTGATTTCAAAAGCAAATTGCTCGCTGGACTTCCACTTGGGAAGGCGAGATGCAGGTAGCTTCCCTCTTCCTCCCTCTAAACCCAACTGAAGCCCTGGACTCTGTCTGTCAGACTTGAGAAGACCAGGGCAGCGAGAAGATGACAGCCCGCGAGGGATCGGGGGTCCAGGGAACAACAGGCTGGACGGTAGGTTTTCTTTCAACTAATATGTTCTAAACTCAGAGCCAGAGAAGCCAGCAACCTGGAAATGCCACCAGGATCAGAAGCAAAAGTCCTCCAAAGGCTGCTGTCGGCCTAAGGATGAGGAGGAGCACAGCCCGGCAAGATAACCTTCTGACCCAAACACGGAAGAGCGCTGCAAAGGCTGAGCAGGAGCTGGCTTCCGCACTCACCAGGCCATGCCACAGGGCTCCAAGGCCACTTAGGGGTGGCACGCCAGACAACGGCACAGGAAACAAGGACAAGGCTCACCTGCCCCAGCCAGCCAGTCAGCATCAGCACAGGTCTAGTGGGGCCACCCTATCAGGGAGTGCCTTCCCTCCACGGGTGTCAATAAAACAAACCAGAGAACCAGACTGCCACCTGATGGGGAGCAGCTCCCCTCCCTGAAGGAGCCACGCTGGAGGAAGCCGCCCAAGCCAAAGGTTTAAAGAAGACCCAGTCTCCTAACATTATGCCCAGAATGTCCAGCTTCCAATTTTCAAAAAAGCACTCATTGCATCAAAAACAAGAAACAGTCACTGACCTTTCAACATTGACTGGCTTATCAAATTTGAACAAGATGTAGTCTCCAGCTATTGGGGTGATGGCCCAGAAGAAATCCTCCCCCATGTACGTTTTTTCCAGTGTGTGTCCTTGGTAAACCTTCAAGGAAGTAGACACCTCGGCAGGAGGGTTGACATGGATCTTGAGAAGTAATGGTTTCATGTAATCTTTATCCTAGCAGGAAAGAGATACGCCATTAAACAACACATGCAGAAAATTACCAGCTATACACTGAACGACAAATGGTACATCATGAGAAATCCAATCAAATCACTAACCGTGAGTTTCTGAATTTTTCCCGACAGTGATGAATGCAGACCAACGTGTTGGAAAAGGGATGGTCTGAAGCGAATGCGTAGGTTTGCTTTCTGTCTATCACAATGTTTCTAAATATTAAAAAAAAAAAAAGTGCTATTGTTATTTGATAAAGTGAGACCTTGTCCTTATCTGGAAAAATGAGAAGTCCTTTAGAAGAACACTGAAATCACAATTCCAGAGCATGTGATTTTTATGGTCCTTTTTGAGGTGTGAAGAGATTGCTGCACACCTGACAAAAGGCCATGATCCGGGGTTTAAAAATGGCAACAATAGGGGCTGGGGATGTGGCTCAAGCGGTAGCGCGTTCGCCTGGCATGTGCGGGGTGCTGGGTTCAATCCTCAGCACCACATAGAAATAAAATAAAGATGTTGTGTCCACTGAAAATTGAAAAATAAATATAAAAAAAATGGTAACAATAAGCCCAGCTAAGGGAAGAGCAGAGGGCTGGTTTCACCCATCCTTCAAGGCAGGTCAATAAAGATTTAATTTTGAAGGTTAAAATGCACCAACTTTGGAGGTTCCAAAATATCTTTATATCAGGTAATATAATAAAGAATTTGCCAAATATCTTTAAATCAGATAATAAAATAAAAAATCTGCAAGTACTAAGAGGCACACATTGTTGGAAGGTGAAGGTGGTGAACAGCTTTGTGTCCTATAACAAAAAATCCTGCAAGTCACACAGAAAATATAAGTTAAGGCCTATATCTTAAAATGGTTTGTTCAAATCAATTTATATGCTGAATTACTGTTAGAAAGTTCACAGATAGTCCACTACTTCTCTGTGGTCCATGATTTGCTCTAAGAATTTATTGTTTGTAGGTTTTATTGTTGGTTTTTTAAACAAAAAGAACGCAACAATATCTCAAGGACCCCAGAAGGCAGAGTCCTAAAAACCAGCAGGCAGGATGATCAAACCTCCCAGGACACGGGCCTGAAGCCAGATTTCACAAATAAGGCAACCCCCTAACAACAGGGCTTAGAATATTCACTCAACATTATGTGTTACAATTGATAAGAATTGACATGTTTATATTTTGATTATGCTTACACCAAATACATAAAAAGTTGAAGAGTTATATTCCCCCAGAGGTATGATTCAAATTGGACAAGGAAATAAATCTTTTTTTTTTTTTTAGTTGTGGATTGGTACAATCTCTTTATTTTTATCTATTTATTTTTATGCGGTGCCGAGGATTGAACCCGGGGCCTCATGAGTGCAAGGCAAGCATTCTGCCACTAAGCTACAATCCCAGCCCTCTATTTACTTTTTATACTAAGAATTTTGGAAAGAATTTGCTGTCTGAGTATCTGAAGCAAAAGCTGTCATTCACTTACGTATCTGCCACCCTCATCCTAAAGGTGAGCACACTGCTATGTTGCTTGCAGTCAGACACCAGAAGTGCCTTGACTTATTATTTTGGCATAGGTATTACTTCTATCTTATTCATTATTCCAGATAGAGTCTGATTTGTCCCCAAAGTATTTGGAAAATGAGGATTGGCAGGGAATAAGAAGACGACAAACTGAAACACCCACAGGACAGGTGGGATCAGTATCAACAGCCAATAACAACAAAACAGAGAAAGGCCACTGTCCTGTGACAGGCTTCCCTGCTCCATGGGGTTTCCCAATATTTTAAAAGTCTTTGCAACATTGGAAATTTTCACCAATTTGAGAAAGACCACAAGCAGTGGAAACACCGCCTTCTCCCAGCTGCCTCATTCAACTGCTCACTGGCCAAATCTGGCTCCCCAAAACCCACAAAAGCCACATTCATTCAGAACAAAATACAGAGTTGCAACTCCCACCCGCCTCCCGCAGAATTAACTTACTGCATCTTTTTCAGGGTTACAGACTTTGACCCAGAGAATGTGGTCCAGGAGCCAATCGATGGGTTTCTCCTTATAGAACATAAATATGAATTCTACGATCAGAGTGAGGTCTGGCGCTTGGAACATTTTACCTGAAAAGACACTTCCAGTCAATAGCTGCAATAAAGAAACAGGTCATCAAAATCATACGTGAAATCTGAACACTAAGTACATTGATCAAAGCTAGTGCTCTCAGCTACAAATCCCCCTATCTCCCACTTGCACCATCAAGAACAGACAAACTCGCTCTAGCTAGGCATCTACTCGCTCAAGCTGTCACCTGGGTATAAACAGAAGTAGTGACCTCCTGACATTATTACAAAATCTATCACTACTGGCTCAAAGGAGTCAAAGAGCAAGTCAGAGTCTTCTTTCATGTCTTACTAAGATTCTTCCTATAAAGAAAGAAACAAGAGAGGTTTAGGTAAAAAGAAAATTATCTAAATCAATAAATAAAAAAGAACAATGAAAAGGAATCCCAATTGTGTTTTTAATAAAACCTTCACAAGATGTTTCTGAATCTTAAATAAGTTCTGAGCTGAGTGACCAACAAGGTCAGAGATCCAGGTCCCAAGACCTAACTTTTTAAAATAACATCAGAAGTGAAATGTCTTCTGAGTACTTTTTAAAAACACATAAATTTCCTTCAAGTCTGAAACTTGAAGCATATTCTCTTCATTGGCTAATTTAGGAATATCAAACCTAAAAGGTCTTAAATGAGTATCCCAAGCCATTAATGAAAAAAACAAAGTGATTAAAAAGGAACCCTCTCTGAATGCCAATCCTGGGGTGACAACGGAACTGCTAGGTGTCAGGAGAAGAAACCAGATATGCTCCTAGGACGGAGGCTGGCACGGTGTTGGTCTCTGGATACTCCAAACTCTATCTGGGGCTGACTTTCATCTTTTCATACTAAGAAACTGACATATGTTCAAAAACAATCCATTCCCATAGGGGGAAAAAAAGCAACTTTAGGATCAAAAAAAGCAATTGGTTTAAGATTCTGAGAATCAATTATTTTTCTGAAAAATAGATAAATCTTATACTTTTCTTACCAATGAAGCCCAGCTGGGAAAATTCCAGAATCATCCATTCCTCAGAAGAAAGTTGGAGTGCAAAATTTTTTATAGTATTAAAATAATTCTGTTTGACAATAATGTCATCTTCAAGCTAGAGAAAATTGAACAATCATATTAATAAACCAAAAAATTAAGATGCAGATAGGACATTATTATGGAAAAACTCAAGCATACTTTCATCAGAAAAGTCGAGAAAACAATGGTCAAGAAAAAAAAAGTCAAGAAAACAATGAAAATACAAAAACTAGACTTCACTAAACATATTCAGAAAATAAAATGGAAGAGAAATACTGCGGTTCAACTAAATCACTCCTTTTCTATGGGAATCACTGTCCCTTTCCATCTAAGGGTCCCTTTTGGTTCTTTTATGATGCTGAAGATTTAACACTATTTTTCCCCCTTTCAAAGGAAAATAAGTTTTGCAGTACTTTTAAATTTTTGCTTCTAGTCATGAAGTTGAAGAAAAGCCAGCAGCTTTCCTTCTCTACCCTTACCCTGCTAGTTAACCTATGTGAAAAGTTGGGTGGGCATGCATTTGACACCTTCTGAATGCACATACAGACCGATATATGAGATTCCCATATGCTAGAGTTTGGATCTACTAACTTCCCAAAGGCCACGTGTTGAAGACTTGGTTCCCAGTCCATGGAACCATGGGAGGTAGTGGGGCCTTTAGGAGGTGCCTGGTGGAAGGAATCAGGTTACTGGGTGTGTGCCCTGAAGGGGCTATTGGGACATTGGCCCCTCCTCTACCTTGATCTGCTTTCTGGCTGCCATTGGTCAATAATTTTGCTCCTTTGCACACTTTCCATCATGATGTTCTACTTTGCCAAAAGCCCAAAGCAACAGGGCCAAGCTGCCATGGACTGAAACTTCTGACACTGTGAGCCAAAAGTAACCTGTTCTCTTTGTAAGCTGATTGTCTCTGGTATTTGTTACAGTAACGGAAAGCTGACTCCCATACCATCCCTTGTCAATTTTATAAAAAGGGATCACACCATGACACTGACATTTTTCTCTTAATACATCATGAGTATCTTACCAAGTAATAAACATCTATTGAAGTCATTTAGTTTAACAGTGTCTCATGGTTTATTCAGCTCTTCCCTGCTCACAAGCAGACATTCAGGTTGTTTCCTAGTTGTTGTCCACACAATGCTGCAATACTTACGCTTATACCTATATGTTAGTGCATTTCATTCCTGTAGAACAGATCCCTAAAAGTTCCTTTTATATTAATAAATGCCTACAAAATATTGAGAGCTGTGGCAATTCACAGAGTGCTAGTTCCCCTGGGCTTTGCCAGTGCCCAGAGCACTCTCTGTGTGGAGTGTTGGCCAATACCAGAGAAAAGACAGAAATGGGGACCCTGGCCTGTGGAAAGCCCTCCTCCCCAGAGTCTCCTCTTACCAAACTTCATTTTGTTTCTGTTTCTGGCAGGACTCGGGTTTCAACCAGGGCCTTGTGCATGCTGGGCAGGCGCTCTACCACTGAGCTGCATACCCACCCTTTCCTCAAATATCAAAGCCACAAAAATATTTGATATCTGTAAGGTCCTTGCTTAGCATGTGGGTGTCCATCTTAAATGACAGCCACCATTTAAGGCTTTCCCACCCAAGGACCTTTCTGAGAAAGGCTCACCACTCCCTCATACCAGCCCCACCCTTAACTGCCCACATTAGGACACTCCAGCTCTAATCCCTGAGCCCCCCCACCCCATAAAAGCCCAAACCTCAAGCCTGTGCCTCCTCTCTCCATCTATGGAGAGATGGCCTTTATTTGTCAGCTCTCACAAACTCTTGTGTGTATCTCTGCCAAGTCTCCATCTTTCATTTCTTGCTGCCTGTCTCCCAGTTCCTCGCTTTCCTTTCAATAGCCTAAGAATATTTTTCCTTTTCTGATTTCAGTTATCATTTCTCATTACCTGAGTAATATTTGTCTTAGTGTTTGATTTTTCATGTACGTCAGTACTGCAGGTTTTCTTCTTCCTATCTATAAAGGAATACAGTGTTTGGAAAGGTACGCTATTGATGGGCTTGCCAACTATTTATTGAGCTTCTGTTGTACTGTAGACTAGCGATGAGTCCAAGGCCATCAATGAACAGGAAAGACGGCTTTACTTCCTTGGAGCCCAGAGGGGCTGAAGGAAAAGGCAGGCAAAGCACAGAGCCAAGTGACATTCAACCTTGCTTTTGGCAACAAGAGACACCTCCACTCATGCCTGAATGGCTATGCCCCACAGGAAGGACACAGAAGAGATGCATGGCAAGGATCCCCTCCAGCCCTTTAAGACCCACTGCAGCTGGCCGCCTCCCTGACCTGGGCCCCCAGGGCCTGCTCTCCACCTCCCAGTTCTGTCTCCTCCTTAAGAGGGCTATGAAAATGGAATCATGCTATGTAACCTCTGAGACTAGCTTCCTCATTCAGAACAATTCCCTAAGATCCAAGCTGTGGATCAACAGTTTGATTCTGTTGGTTGTTTAGTATCCTACGTATGGATGTATCAATGTGAAGTCACCTTATTGGCATCAGGTCAACACTGGCATTAGATCCGCCATTTCAGGTCGGGAGCCATTTTTATCTAAGGAGTCCTAGGTTTCAATTTAGGAGCCATTTTATCTAGAGATCCTGAGGAACTGCTGCTTGGCCTCCCACAGAACATGTGCCTACTAAAGGGTCCACCCCACCCCAGCCCATGACATAACCCCTAAAGCAAGCTTGTGAAATTGCTCTTGCAGGTTATAAAGATGCTCTGTGACACTCACTTCTGCTCCCCTCAGAGGGACAGCCTTGTCAGTTTGCTCCATGCTCTGACAATAAACCTCGAGTGGTATTCTGGTGTGTGGTGTAGTTCTTGGACTTTTCAAGTGTCCTTTCACACCAGCTGAAGCACAGCTGGGTGACCTGCAGTCTGGGGGCAATGAGTACACGGCTGCTCTGAAGACATGACAGATTGTTGGTGGACAGAGTGCTTCAATGACATCAATGTCTCATGGCAGGAGCCACCATGAAGACTGATGTGCCTCATTAGTGACTGCGAGTTTACAGAGGAAACAAGATACAAAATACTGTTTTTACACTATGCAAATGTAATACTGGAGAGGGGAATGCTCTAAACACATACCTGCTTAAATTTTTAAAAGCTAGAATGAGAAACTAAAAACTGTGGTGGGGGCTGGAGCTTTGGCTCAGTGGTAGCGCACTTGCCTGGCATGTGTGAGGTACTGGGTTCAATTCTCAGCACCACATATAATAAAATAAAAGTCTATCAACAACTAAAAAATTTTTTAAAAAAAATACTAGTGGTGGGGGCTGGGGATGTGGCTCAAGCGGTAGCGCGCTTGCCTGGCATGCGTGTGGCCCGGGTTCAATCCTCAGCACCACATACAAAGATGTGTCCGCCGAAAACTAAAAAATAAACATTAAAAAAAGTCTCTCTCTCTCTCTCTCTAAAAAAAAAAAATACTAGTGGTGGGCACCCATAGGGGAGGGAGGAACCAGGGTAAAGAGGGATAAAAGTGAGATGTTGGTGACCGTACCTTCTTTTATAAAAGTTCAGATTTTGAAATGCGGGGCTCTATATAAAAAAAAGAAAACTCTAAAAACTGAATATAAGCCAAAACAAACAGACCTAGTTTCATATCAAGTTGGCACCACGGTCACACAGGATAAAGAACCACTCAGGTGACTTTCAGAAACCATACTTTGACTATATATACACACCATGATTTATTCTATGGGGAAGTAAGCACAAAGAAAGTTCAAACTGCATTTGGAAGTCTTATTGTTAGTAGTGATATTAATATTTTGAAATCATTCTAGAAACCATTTTACACTATATAGCAAAAAATATATCAGGATCAATCATGCTATTATAAACCAAGACTTTCAGTGTAAGAGGAAAAGAAAGAAGTATAAAAAAATTAAATGAAAACCCTCTAATCACATCTGAACTGGAAATATCAATACACACTTGTGCAGTTTCTTTCTCTGAAAAACACCCTCTTCCTTGCTCCAAGTCCTAGAAGCAGAGACACAACAGCAACCAGCATCTCAAGTGCCCAGATCATGTTCTTAGCCATCACATGCCTTTGAGAGGAGCAGGCACCTGAAAGTGACAGATTCCTGATCTGGGAAAGGAAACATGCAAGATGGGCCAGCCAAGGAAGTGATCAAAGATCCTGAACTTACAGAAAGAAAATAATAGCCAACCTATGAGGCTCTTCTTTATCACACTGGTGTACCAATGTGAGCATTGGTAAGAATAAAATTAATAGACAGAATCAAGCATTTATTCTGCCTTTTCTTATTGAACTATTTTTCAAAGTAACCAAATAGCTGAGAAAAGAAAATTCTTTATAGAAAAACTCAGCTTCAAGGAACATCAGTGAAGTAGAAAATTACCACTTGAGAACCTTTAATAAAATAATCTAGGGAGAGATCACCAGTGGAGACTGAAACCCTCAGAAGAGTGGATCCTGGGAGCTTCTCCTGGGGATGAGGCGGGCACACAGAGCCCACTGCCAACCTCAGCACCACTGTCAGGGGGGCCACCTCACAGGTGAGGTATCAGGAGAATACGGCACCCCATGAAGTTCCAGAACCATGTAAGTCTTCCAGAAGACACTGTCTTCCAGTCATCAACGAAGCACTTTACGAAACCAGGAATGACAGTGTCATGGTAAACTTCATTCTGAGCTGCAGGCCTAACACCAGGACAGCTGGCATTCCCAGACCCCCTCCAGTGTGTGTCCTTGGTGGTGCCAAGCAACGCCCAACTCTGCTGCCTTTTTAAAGGAAGCCTCTGAAAGTCTTGAGTATGACATTCCCTCTCCTGTAACCATGAGGCCACTTTCCTAGGGGATCACAGCAAGGTCTAGAATAAATTCCTTTGCTCCCTCGACCTTCATCCTAATACTTCAGATGTTCCCAGGTGACCTCTTTCCTTCATAAACTAACATATCAGAGGACTTTTTAGGCTAAGATGTTTTTAACACTAATACTCTGTAGGTAGGTCATCTGACCTCATTAACAGAATTCTGCATAATTTAAGATTGTAAAGACTAAATATAAAGCAATTTCCTCTTTCCTGAGGCATAAGTTTGGGGAACATACAATAATTTTAAGAAAATTCATGGAATTCATATTAGTAAGAGCTGAAAATTTAGAAACAATCTAAACGACCAGCAATAAGATGATATCTGAATAATGGTACTTCAAGAAATAATTAAAAATTACATTTTAACAAATGTTAAAAATAACAAAACAGGCTATCAGACAGTATGTACAGTCTGATCCTGTAACTTTAAGAGAGTTATTAGACATCAGCAAGAGAGTGGAATAGGGAATTCCAAGTCTGCTTCCTCCCCCACACAGACACAGATTTAAAATTGGTGCATTCAAAGCCCTCCCTTGGGTGTGGTACCGTGTGACTGCAAAGAACTCCCAACTTCTGATTCTCCATGGATCAAGAAAGGAGCAGATGTATCCCTAAAAAATGTAAGACATTGGATATATATCTCAAGGGACTGGTTTTTATCTTGTCTTAATCAAAGCAGGGAGTAGAACAGAGCACCACATCAAGGACCAAGAACAAAGGCTGTCCCTTAGCACCAGAGGCTGCAGTACCACAGACAGACACTAGGTAGAGCTCCAGGACTATGGCGCTACCATAATCAAGCTGTCAAGTCAAAAGTCAAAAGTCAAAAACAAAATAAATTAAAAAAATCTTGCACGCAGCGTGAGAAAAGTGACCCATCATATACAAGAGAGTTTCTATTAGTGTCAGAAGACTTCTGAGAAGAAACACTGCAGGCTTGAAGGGACTAGGATGGTATATTCAAAATGCTAAAACCAAAATAACCAATGAAACAAGAATACCTGGCAAGAGAGAAGTTAAGACTTCCCAAGATAAGAGCTGAGTGAGTTCAGCACCAGGTTTCTTACTGATAAAGAAAGTCGTTCAGCTTGAAGTGAAAGAATGATAAATAGCAACAAACACTACAAAAATATAAAGCTCCCTGGCAAAAGTAAATATACAGACAAATACAGAATTCTGCAGTAAGGTAATGCAGTTGCATAAGTCATTTTAAATCTTATACAGAATTTTTAAAACCAAAAGCATAAAAGTAATCACAAATCTATTGTTAACAGATGAGCAATTTAAGAGAGGTAATTGAGACAAAGAATAACAAAAGGCAAGGGGACAGATGTAAAGAAATATGAATTTTATACTGAAGTTAAATTATCAGTTTAAATAACTTTAAGAGGTTATAACTTTAAGAGGTTTTGTGATTGCAGTGATACCACAAAGAAAACAGATATACACAAAGAGGAATGAGAAGGGAATCACCATATATTATTATAAAAATCAATAAAACAAAAAAGACAGCAAGGATTTTAAAAATGATCAACAAAATGGATAAAACTCTAGGTTGAGTGACTAAACAAAAAAAAATGAAGACTCAAATAATTAAAATTGGTAATGAAAAGGGGAGCTACTTGGAGGCTGAGGCAGGAGGACTGTGAGCTCACGGTCAGCCTGGACAGCAGAGCAAGACCCCACCAGTAGAAAAGGAAGAGGAGGAGAAGCAGGAAAAAGAGGAGAAGCAGAAAAAAAGAGAAAGAAAAAAGAGAAAGGATGAGGAGGGAAGTGATGAGGAAGGGGAAAGGAAAAATGAAAGAGGGCATTACAACTGGTAAAAGGGTTATAAAGATGACCAGTAATAATTATATGCCAACAAACTGGATAACCTAGAATCGTCAGGTAAGTCCCTACCAAGACTGACCATGGAGAAATAAAAAGTTGAACACACTTATAACAAGGAGATTAAAGCAGTAATAATGAAAAATAAAATAAATGAATCTAAAAGAACATCTCCCCGCAAAGAAAAGCTTAGGACCAGAGAACTTGACTTAGGAGTTCTGCTAAGCATTTAAAAAATTGACACCAATTTGTCTCAAACTTTCCCAAGGAACTGAAGCAGAGAGAACACTTTCAAACACCTTGAGGTCAGAACCAAAACCTTTCCCTCTAAGATCAGAACCAAAAGGGAGCCCATTCTCACATCACAATTAGTCATACTAGCTAGACCATGTTGACAAGAAGAGGAAATAGGTATTCAAATTAGAAAAGAAGTACACCTAGCATTATCCACAGATGAAATGATTTTATATAGAGAAAAATCTAAAGAATACATTAAAAACCATACAAAGAAATGATTTCAGAAGTTTCAGGATACAAAATCAACACACAAAAATCGTATTTCTGTCTACCAAAAATGACCAATGCAAAAATAAAAACCATCCCATTTCCTAAAGCATCAAAAAGGATAAAACACTTGGGAATAAACCTAATAAAGGAGGTAAAAGAACTCTGGTAAACTACTAAACATCACTAAAAGAAATCAAAGAGGATAAAGATAACTGCAAAGACACCCAGGCACTCGTGGTTGGTGAGACTTAGTATTAAAATGTCCGCACCACCCACAACAATCTACACCTTACAAGATCCCTGCCAAAGTTCTCATGAGATTTTTCACAGAAATAGAAAAACAAATCTCAAAAAGATAAAGAATAAATAAAGAATCTCAAAGGATCCCAAATAGCCAATCTGGAAAAAGAACAGAGTAGGAAGTCTCATTCTTCCTGATTTCAAAGCAATGGTGATCAAATCAACAGGGTACTGATATAAAGACAGATACCTATCTGCTTACCTAGGTAGACACACACACACACACACACACACACACACACACACACACCCCAATTAGATGGAATAGGGAACCCAGAAATACACCAATGCATACATGGCTAAATAATTTTCCACAAAGGTGTCAAGAATATACAATGAGGAAAAGATAGTCTTTTCAACAAATAATTCTGGGAAAACTGGATATTCACATGCAAACAAATAAATTTGGACCCAAACTTTTTACTATTTACAAAAAACAATTAACTCAAAATGGATTGGACTTCAACCAAGGAGCTAAAATTATGTAACTCCTAGAAGACATAGGGGAAAGCTTTAGGCACTGGATTCAGCATCTGTACTTTGGATATGGCTTCAAAAGTCTAGATAAAAAATCAAAAGTGGAGAGATGAGACTATAGCAAATAGAAACTTTTGTATGTCAAAGGAAACAACATAGTGGAAGCTCCACAATCACACTGGAAAAAATATTTGCAGATCTTCTAAAAAGGGTTACTACCCAGAATGTTTAAAGGAATGTTAACAAGGAAAAATCAAATAACCCAGTTAAAAATGGACAAAGGGTTTAAATAAATATTTCTTCAAAGATCACACAGATGGAAAACAAGCACATTAGCTGATGCTCAACATCATACATCATGAAGGAAATGAAAATCGAAACCACAACCGATGTGACCACATCATTAAAATGACCATCACTAAAAGAAGAAAATAACAAGTACTGGCGAGAAGGCAGAGAAAATGAGCCCTATGCACTGCTGGCAGGAATGTGAACTGGCACAGCCACCATGGAAAATACTACGGTGGTCCCTCGAAAAATCAGAAATGGCACAATAATGACTCATCAACCCCCTTGTAGGTATATAGCCAAAAGAATCCCAACAAATTGTGGAGAGAGAGGTACTCACTCCAGTTTACCACAGCATCATTCCCAGTAACCAGAGCTGGAAGCAGGCCAACAGATGAACTGACGCGAAAATGCGGCTCAAACACACAATGAACATCATGCGGCTCTAGAACAGAAGTCCTCCCTGCCACATGCTGCAACAGGTGACTCCACTAGTATGGAGCACCTAGAACTGTCAAAGTCACAGAAACACGGGTAGCAGGAGGTGACTAGGAACATGGGGGAGGGACAGTAACTGATGTTTTTGGATAGAGTCTCTGTAGGCTTTGCAAGGTGAAAAGGTCCTAGAAACCTGTTGCACAACAATGTAAAACACTTCACACTACCAATCTGTACTCTCAGGAAAGGTGCAGATGGTAAATTTAACGTTATGTGTTTTTGCCACAGACTAAAAAGGGCTGTATTAAATGGTATAAGTATAAGCACAAACCATAAAGAACGACAGCCTGGCAGCAGGCAACCAACGTAAGCTCACAGCTGCCACTGTCACCATAGCTTACTCACCGCTCCTCAGGAAACATTGCCTTACTACTCTCTCTCTCTCATCCCCATCCTATCCTTAATTTCTTAAATAATTATTCTTCCTAGGCTCCACCAAAAAAAAAAAAAAAAGGCATTTAGTTTCCATTAATTCTCTCCTAGGAGCTAAACTGAAAAAAAGAAACTTTAAAAGCAACATAAGGACACTTTAAAGTTCCCTACATCAAGTTCTTAACTGTAATGTACAATGTATACATTGGCCACAGAACAAAATAGCCTATCATTAAGGAGAATTAGATTTGAAGAAATAAGAGCTTCCTAGAATTCTTTGCTATTGCCTACCAGGTTAACAAACCCCCCAACAGTGCAGGATTCTTCTGCTTGAATAGCATTAGGGCCACAATGCTTTGGGGGGGGGGGATTTGAATTTATTATCTTCAATATAAATGTAACTGTATTGTGGCTTTCAAAAAGATTTACTCTACCATGAGACCACTCAAAAAAATGTAACAGTGGAGAGAGGAAGGAGGAAAGAAGATGGAGGAATGGAGTTCAGAGGAAGCGAGACATAGTGAGGTTGCCCCTCCACACAGGAGCTGGGGCCACACATGCTGCACTTGGGAACCCCAGAGCCCATGTCCTCAGTTGCCATGGGGATCCTGCTCTCTCTGAGATATAATTAGGACTACACAGATCTGAGGAGGGATGTGCTTCCAAAACCTCCTGCTTTAATGATTATACACCCTTGATAACACTTCTTCTTTAGAAGCGTGAAAAACATTAAAGGAAAAGCCACACTTACCTGAATGTAATATATGCCCTTTTCCTGAGCATACATCATTAGAAAACAGTAATCTAAGTTTTGCTTTGTTCTCCATCTGAAACAAATAGTTTCAAAAATAGGTTAGGAATCAGACTGAAATTTAACAAAGTAAGATTAGATGTATAAGCCTCAAGTTTTTTATTATAACACAAGAGTCAAAAAAAAATTCTCTTTTCTCTAATGCAGCATTAAATACACCAAATACATTCCTAAGAACACCAATCTTCAAGGTGTCCTGAAGATTTTCCTTTAAAGGACACTCAGCTCACCTCACTCTTTCTTTTGAGTCTCCAAACGTCTCCTTTAGGTTTGTCAAGTCAGGGTAATAACTTTCAGGGGGTGATATTACTTCCACCAGGCCAGAACTGATTTCTTTAGAAAATCTGCCATGAGAAAGATAAGCTCAGTTATTGAAGCTCTGTGAGATTTTATTTATCTTAACATCCAATTTAGCACATTTTACATAAAACACACCAGAGAACATGTGTAGCAGGAATAATGTGATGGTCAACATGTGCTAAATAAAGCTGCTTATCACTGAGCTTATTTACCTGAAAACACAGGTTTTTCTAGTAGCACAAGGTTTAGGGTTTTGTTGTTCTTGTTCTTAGTACTGCTTTAAAAAAAAAAAAAAAAACAGTATAAAATGCCAATAACCTTAGAGTAACAGAAAGCCCAGGAGAACTACAGTCTTACATTCCTACAGGCAATCGGAATATTTAAAAAAAAAAAAAAATCAAGGTCCCACAGAAAGTAGGGAAATAAAGGAAAGAAAACAGATTAATTTCTGTATGCATCTAAATACATATACTTGTGCAAAATTCAAAGTTCTTCAATTTTCCAGAAGCTACAATTTTCCAGAAGTTGTAGGTTATAGATTATGTCACTCCAGGCCGGTGCTTCTCAACTTGGGTGATTTTATGAGACATTAAGCAACATCTGGAGGCATTCTGGCTGTCATTACTATAGGAAATACTATTAAAAATACCGGTCAAACGTACTCTGCCCAGGTCAGCCCTGACAACAAAGAATTACATAACCACAAACATTAATAGCATTAAGCTGGAGAAATCCTTTTCTGAAGTTTTAAATCAGTCTGCATGTGTACAAATGTAATTTTTCCACATCTGCATTCTTCCTCGTTTTTGCAAATCTCCAGAAAATGCTTATGTAACTACCTGCCTTTGCACAAATGTTCTTAGTGTTTGACTGAGCTTTGTTTCTGGCCTTGGTTTTCCTGCACATTGAGGAAGAAGTAAGTCAACAGAATGACTGCACCAGCCCACCACAGGCCTGCCCGTTTGGTCTAGGGGAAGGGGGACCAGTTATTAATTACTGCCCTGTTCCTTCATTTGAGGAGTCCACATATCAAAGTGCATTTCTACAAAGAATGTCAAGAACTTTATTTAGCACTTGAGGAAAATCTAACAAATGACAAATTTAAACCTGAACTATGCGTAATATTTTTTAAATCTCCAGGTTTAGCATTTCAATGGACAAAGTATCATATTATTTTAAATAGAGAGCTAGCAAATAATTGCAACTTCTCTGGTCTTTAAGCAGATACAATTCAATGAAGAAACCTATGTCAAGACTAATTTTTATGATATCATTATTAAAACCACTAAGGCAATACTGTAAAAACTAATAACAGGCTTCCCGCCTGTTACCTGGTTCATGCCCTGCATACTGCAGGATCAGGGGGCCAGACACAGCTCAGCGCTGAGGCCTGAGATGCTACATGAAGATATGCCCGGCAGCCTGTCTATTTAATAGAGGGTGAAAAGACTTAAATAACCTCTTAAAGCTATCTTCACTGCCTTCATGAACAAATATTTATTTGATAGTGTTACACAAACGACATTCAAATCTCTTCTATACTGAAATACACCAATTTATTCCAGCAGATAAATGAACTTAAACACACCTGCTTTATGAGAATGTAAAAGACAATGGTAGGAGGTCTAATGAACAATGATCTCCAGAGGGAGATTAACTATCAAGGCAGGTGCTTTCTTTTAGCAAAAAGCCAGAGACAGCAGTAAACTAAAATATTTCCATTTCCTAATTAAGAAGTACTTACTCTTTCTCCAGGTTGGCCACAACACTGTGGACATAATCAATATCTGTCTGGGAAAGAAAAAAATACTAAAATTCATATTTGTATTCAACCTTTTTATATTTTTTATATTTTTATTTAACTTTTAATACTGAACTCAAAATTAGACAAATGACAAAACATGCAACAAAAACATTAAATTTTCAGGCAACTTGAGGGATTTGCATTTCTGATTTTATTGTATTATTGTGCTATTCAATATCACTAAATACTTCATACAGTGAGCAGATTTGTAAGTGTTTATTCTTTCCAATTGCCTACACTTGATCACCAGGAAACTGGGCACAGAAACTACTCCTACTTCTCTGGAAACACCCAGACCCTGAGTAGTGGGCAGAGGCACCGACAGATGCAGCCTGCTGTCAAGAAAGACATTTCTATTTGGAATCTTAACACTTGGGTTCAAGATTTGCCTCTGGGGCTACTGGACAGTATCATCTGAAGTTACTTCTCTGAATTTAAGTTTCCTATTCCATGAAAAGAAAAAAAGTGGGAGAAAAATTAAGACCCCAGAGATGACAAGTTTAAATGATAAAACTGAAAAGCATGCAATGCAAAGATGTGCTGGGCTTCTGAGGACCCTTGTGAAGAAAGCCGCACCTCTGACCAACCCAGAAGCATCTGGCCAAGGCACCCGGGTCTCTGCCGGGTACTCTCCTTGCTCCTCTCCCACTGGTTGGCAGCAAAGACAGGTGGTCACTGAGCTCTCAGGGCCTGCTTACTTTTAGAGAAAAATTTTTCCTGATTATATTTTTTAAAGGCACATAGATCTTTTTTAAAGGTAGTATTACTACCCAATTCTGAGAATAAGTTTGTGAATCTAAAATGAATATACAGATTCTAAAGAAAGAGCATTTTTTAACTAAGAACCAAGTGTTTATCCTGGTTAAGTAAAATTAAGAGCTGGGCTGATATGTGCTACAATGAGATGAACCTTGAAAACACCATGCTAAGTGGAAAAGCCGGTTGCAAAGGACTACATATCATGCAACTGCTTTTATATGAAATATCCAAAGACAAGTATCTGCAGGGACAGAAAATAGATTATCGGTTGCCTAGAGCTGGGGGAATAGGAGGATGACTTGGTAATGGCCAAGAGTTTCTCTATAGGGTGAGGAAAATGTTCTGAAGTTGACTGAGGTGGTGGGTGCCCAACTGTTTTAGTGGGTGGATTATACATTGTGTGAATTACTTTTAAAAAACAGAATAAAGCTAAAGGTATAAAAATTAAGTATTTCAGGTTAGATACCTGGATCTAGGTCACTCAGCTTCTCTTAGAGACACATGGAAAAGTTGGGTACATATGTTAACATGAGCCCAGAGGAGTTGGTGTCAGCAAGGAGGCAAAATCATAAGCCTCAGGCTTCACCCCACTACAGAAAGCTCAACTAACAACGACCCACAGACCAGAACACCTTTCTGAAAACCCTACTACTTGAAAACAAGCATGAGACACGCTGCTGGTTGGCCGAACTGAGGACAGCAGGATAAGAAAGAATGGTCCCACCACTACCATGGCACTTCTCCCATCCAAGCCGACACAATGACACACAGAGAGAACGTCCTAGGACCCAGGGTGTTTACTGAGGAAGGAGAACCAGGGACAGTCATCCAGCTTCCCGAGCATCCAGAGACGCATCCCACTCTAGTCTCACCTCGTGGGCAACACTGGGGGTATGGCACAGCTTGACCATCAGGAGCCAGGAAGAAACAAACAAAGGAGGCAGAGAGCACAGTGACTAGCACACGAGCCCTGGTGGTGGCACCTCTGTGCTCCTACCAACCATGTTGGGTGACTTGAGTTAAAGCCTACTTCAGAGCCCGTCCACAAAGCTGAACTGGTTGTCTTCAGCAGCACAGCAGGAAGTTCAACCCAGCTTGCGTCCCTACACGGCCAGCCTCTAGCCCAGCCTCACAGCCCACTCCAATGACCCTAAGTCCAACACCCACCTCCAACATTTCAGAGAAACATGGGGCTAGACCTGCTTGACCCAGGAAGTGAAGTGTTGGCCAAAATGCCCCAAAGATCCTGTCTAGACAGGGTCTACACATTGTGGAGAAGCTCAGAGGGTAAAGCTATTTGACCCAGGAGGTCAAACAGTCCCTCAACTTAGCCAAAAGCCCACTCCATGGCACCACTGTGATAAGGAAGCAATCCTCAATCATGCATTTCCAAGGAGCATAGCCTCTGACCCCACTCATCCAGAAGAGCAATGTTGCCTAACCTTGGAACCTGTATTCCTGCCCAACTACAGATCCTAAATAGTGGAAATGCCTGACCAGGGAAGACATCCTCTGACTGGCCTGACCAGAAGCCATCACACTATGCAGCCAGGACCACATCCAACTACAGAACTCACAAGAAGCTCTGCCTCTATAGGAGCTTCACCAGTTGGCCCCCTAGAATCACAGGCTAAATAGTGAAGGATGGGCCCTGCCAAAGAATGCCTGCGCAGGCCAGAAGAGGGAGCCGTCTCCTCAAAGGTACACAAAGTAATGCAAGGACACAGTGATTACAAGCAGGGAATTATAACACACGCCTCTCTCTCTCTCTCTCTCTCTCTCTCTCATATATATATATATATATATATATATATATATATATATATATATATATATATATAAATAATGTGTGTGTGTGTGTGTGTGTGTGTATCTAACAGACCTCCAATAACAGACCCTAAAGATATGGAAATGTATGAAATGACTGATAATCAGTGAACCACAAAAATATAGGGCTAGAAAACCAAATGTAATTTGGAAAGCAATACGTACACAAGTAAATTTGACAAAGGAATAGAAACAATTTTTAAAAATAATTAAGCAGAAATTCTAGAAATGAAGAATGAGTGAACTAAAATTTTCAACAGAAAGCTATGACAGCTGACTTGATCAAGCAAAAGAATCAGTGAGTTTAAAAGAATTTGAAATTACCTGGACAGAGGAACAAAAACAAGAAGGAAGGAAGGAAGGAAGGAAGGGAGGGAGGGAGGGAGGAGGGGGAGGGGAGGGGAGGGGGGAGGGGAGGGGAATGGGAGGGAGAATGGAGGAGGAAAGAAGGAAAGGAGGGGAGGGGGAGAGGGAAGGAGGAAGGAAAGGAGGGTGGAGAGGGAAAGAAAAGAAAGTCTATGTGAACTACAGGAGAACCTCAAGAGGCCACATCTGCATGTAACAGGAGCTGCAGAAGCTGAAAGAAAGAGGGGAAAAGGCCAGAAAGTATGAACAGCAGAGAAATCCCCTAATCTGGGGGTAGATGCCAACAACCAGGTCCTGGAAGCACAGAGCTCTCCAATAAAATTTAACCCGAAAAGGAGCTCAGCAAGACACCAAGCAATCAAAATCAAAGTTCTCACAGCAGAAAGGCCGCATCTAGGGGAAGCAATACCACTATCTCCAGATGTCTCCACAGAAACCCTGGAGGACAGGAAAGGAGAATGATATATTCAAAGCACTGAAGGGGAAAAAAATCACCAACCAAGAATACCTTACCCAACAAAGCTGTCTTTCAAAACTAGATAAATAAAAACTTCCCTTGAGAAACACAAACTAAGGGAGTTCACCACCCGACTTTAAGGAACTCCCTAGGTAAAGGGAGTTTTGAAGCTGAAACAAAAGACCTCTAAATAGCCCACAGAGCATACAAAATTATAAAACTCAACGGTCTAAGGAAAAGAGCCATATTCAGAATACTCTAGACAATGACAGTGTATATAGCAAGTCTGTTCCTAGCAAGAGGGTTAAAACACAAAACTACTCATATCTACAGGAGCAGAAATGAATTAAATTGAAACAAAAAATTTTTTAAAAAATCAAAGAAACAAAAAGTTGCTTCTTTGAGAAAAAATAAAAATTCTCATACAAAAAAACATAAAATGTTGGGGGAGGAGTAAAGGCAGAGCTGTGTGCAGTCAGCTTGAAACAGGCTGTTGCAGGCTTAAATTGCTCCGTGTAAGCCTCACAAAGCAAAGCTCTTCAGTGGAGCACACAACCAAAATAGAAAGTATTCAAAGCATACCAGCACATCACAGCAGAGAGGACAACAGCAAGAAAGGAAGGAAGCACTACAAGCGACCAGAAAGCGATTAGCAAATGGCAATCACTAAATAGTGAGTCCTTACCTATCAGTAAGAACCTCGCATGTAAATGGATTAAATTCCCCAATAAAAAGACAGTGACTGACTGGATTGAAAAATAATAACCAAGACCCAATTCTATGCTGCCTGCAAGAGAGTCAATTCACTTTTAAGGACACACACACACACAATCTGACAGGGATGCAAAAAGATTTCTCAGGAAAACCAAGGAAGAGATGTGTTTTTACATCAGACAAATAAGACTAATAAATTACAACAACAGTCTATAATAAGGGGGTCAATTCATACAATTGTAAATATATCTGCACCAACATCAAAACACCTAAACATACAGAACCAACATCAAAGTCCCTGAAGGGGGGAGAGTGTGATACTGAAGAGTGACCCTGAAGACCTGCCACGTGGCTGCTCAGATTTCAGGCTCCCTGAGCTCTGGGAACTCCTGGCTGTCCCTTTACCAACCCTGGGCATTCCCCACGTGTGGCCTGATTCAGCCAACACTGAAAGGTGTCATTTTCTGGGTAGTACTCTCCCCTCTGGACCTCTGCTCTGCAGTCTCCAGCTTCTCTGTTTGGTGCCCCTTCTGCATACAGAAATATGTTTCATTGGGATAGAGAAATATGTCTCTAGACAGAAAACTGGGACAATCACGGTGCTTTCCCTCTATCTCAGGCAGCCACATCCTGTGTAGTCTGCTGTCCAATGTCCAAGAACAGTTGATTCACACACTTTGTCCGGCCTTCTACTTGCTGACATCAGGAAGATAAGTCCAGTTCTTGCTAACTCCACCACAGTGAGAAACATAAGTCATTTAACATAACAAGGAACCACTGAGAATTCCAGAAATATAATGTGTACATGTGACAGATCAGCAGGATTCAAAGGACAGGGATGTGTCAAAATGGGGCTGGCAGCTCACAATAAATTTTATTTCCCTAGGATCCAAGGAAAAATTATGACTACCCACCTAATGCTTGATTTTTTTTTTTTTACTTTCAATTAAACATGACACACCAACAGAGCCAAACAATGTCACATTATTTTAGTTAGCCAGGTTTCTAAAATGGTCAAGGGCTGAAAGATTAATAAGAAAGAGGAAGTTCAAGGGCTAGACAAAAGAAAAAAATTACTTCTTCATTTGCAGTACATTTGCATAGTTTTCCTGCCGCTAACTAGGATGCTGAGGCCTGATGCCATAGCAGTGGCTCACATTTTTTTTTTTTAACCATAACCCAATCCGTTCAATATGCTTATAAATCAACTATTTCTGGATTCTTCCATGAATATCCTACTTCAAGCCTCAGCTGGATTATGACAAGTTTTCCCAGGGGTCTCCCATTTCTGCCCTTACCAAATAGCCAGCAGAATCCTTTCAAAAGAGTAGTCATATTACTCTTGCCAAAAATCATAATGTAGTCACAAGAAAATATGAGATGAATCCAAACAGACATTTTGCAAAATAATTTACCAGTGCTCATCAAAAATACCTAAGTTCATTAAAGACAAGAAAAAAGAGAGGAGTCGTCTTGGATTGAAGGAAACCTACAGATTCAGAACCACTAAGTGTAGTGTGGGACTCTGTAATGGATACTGGAATAGAAACGTGTCTACAGGTGGAACAATATGAAAGTTGAATAAAGGCTGCAGTTGAATCAAGAGCATTACACTCGTGTTCTGTTTTTTTTTAATCAGTGAGGATGGCTGCATCAGTGGTCAGCCTTCAAGTGAGACAAGTGAAGGGAATGCTGTATAATTTTTGTAACTTTTCTCTAAACCTAAAATTATTAACAAATAAAAAGGTATTTTGTAAGTGCCTTTAAAAAAATTAGTAAATTAGGTGTCTTCTCTACTCGAAACTCCTGAAGGACTTTCCATCTTAATTAGAGCAAGGATTGGCAAAGTCAATCCTTGGCCTGGCATCCTAAGGTAAAACCTGACTGGAACACTGCTCCATGCATCCCCTTACATGCTGTCCATGGTTTGTTTTCATGCTAAAATGGCAGAGTTGAACAGTTCCAACAGAGACTGGATGACCTGCAAAGTCTAAAATATTTATCACTGACCCTTTAGAAAGTTTGTCCTTACCCTTCACTGACAGCAAAAGTGAAGTTCTTAAGAAACTGTAGTGTCATATATGGTCTAGCCCAGCCTGTCCTTCTCTGGCTGCCCGTTACTAGTGAGTCCCCTGCCTCCTCCACCAAGCCACTCAGGCCTCTCCTTGCTGTTCTGCAAAACATGCCAAGCAATGCCCTGGCTCGGGGTCTTTGCATAACAGCTCCTCTGCTATACTGTTTCACTCCTGTCTCCTTCAGGCCTCCGCCCAGGTGTCCCTGCTAACCCCACGCTGGACGACCATGCACTCCCTTTCTTCCTTACCCATTTATCCGCCACCATGCTAACATCTAACATTCTGCATATTTGAATTTTTTTTCTGTCCTTCTCTGTAAGCTACAATGGGCAGAGGTTTTGTTTTATTGTACATATGCTTAACAATTTACCACTCTTTCAGAAAATATTTATTAAATCACCAAATTTTATGGGATAACATGTACACATGCGATTTCTTCTCGATAGTCATTTGTGTGATTTATGACCAAAGCATACACAAACATCGTAAAAATCGAGCTGCTGGGAAATTATAGGCCAAAATACTACTGATGCATTATAGTAATCTATAATTTCAAATGAAGAATAAAAGCAAAAACTAGAAGATAACCAGCAAGAATACAGAAGACTTGAACAACACAGTCCACCAACTTCACCCAACTAACATCTACAGAAAGATCACTCCACTACATCTACAGAATCCTCCACAGCAGAATCCACTCCTAGCACAGGGAACCTGGTAGGTCAGATCACACTCTGGGCAATGAACAAGTACTGAAAAATGTTAAAGGACTGAAATCACACAAACTACACTCTCTCACCACAATGTAGTTGAATAAGAAATCAGGAACGGGAAAATTTGGAAAGTCCTCAAATAGATAAAAATTTAAAAAGCACATTTCTAAATAACTTTTGGGTCAAAGAAGAAATTACAAGGGGATATACAAAGTATTTTTGATCTGAATAAAAATTAAAACATGATAATATCAAAACTTTGGAGATGCAGCTAACATGAAACTTAGAGGGAAATTTGTAGCTTTAAATTGCCTATATTAGAGAAAAGATCTCCAACCAACAATCTAAACATTCACCTTAAAAACCTAGCAAAAGGAGAGCAAAACCGAAAGCAAGCAGGAGGAAAGAAGTAATTAATATTATATTAGAAATTAATGAATCATAAACTAGAGAAATACCAGAGTCTCAAAGAGTCTCTCTACTCACCTGCCTGCCAGCCCACTAGGGCTGAAAAGACCTTATCAGTCTCACAGTAAGAAAGGGGGCGTGGATGGGAGGGTGAAGATGAGACTATTCAACATAACATACTTCGTAAAATTACTGCACTCTTTAGCAAGGTATACACACATTTTTTTTTCAAAAAAAAAAAAACAGCCAATGATATAGAAAAACTAGTATTTTTGTACAATGCTAGACTTCAGGAGCACCATCTACATTCTGAGTTTTAATTTTTTTTTAAATCTCCAGAACCTTCCCTATTTTAACTCTTCAATAAAAATTTATTCAGTGAGTAAAAGAATTCTTAGAATGAAATCTGAACTCTTGCCAGTATTTAAAAATAGCCTCAGGCAATGAGGAGAGTTTGAGAAAATATGATGACAGCAAGGGCCACCCTGAGACTACCAAGCTCTTCAGGTGCTTCAGGGTAGAAGAAAGTTCAAAAGCAAAGCGCCCAGGTAACCACACCCTGTGGGTGGAAGCGCATCAGGCTGTCCAACTAGAAAGACTAGCCTGCTGAGGGAGAGTAAAGAAACCACAGACTACTGTCCGTAAGAGCCAGACTCAGAAACACAAAAATTTTCCTTTTGAAAAATAACTGAAATCCTTAAGCTTGAAAGGATCTAGTTTGGTCCTAATATCCAGAGGTAACAAGAAGAACTACTCAGACTAGCTGGATTGACAGGAAGCAGCCTGGCTCCATGGAAGGAGGGAAGACAGTCTTTGTTTCAAATAAACCAAATAGTCTGGAATATTCTCTGACCCCTCATCCTCTGGCACAACAGCAGCCTGAAAACCCATTTCCTTCAATGATGATTCATAAGAAGGGAACCAGCCCAGCGTGTACACTAAATAATAAGGAAAACTTAGCAAATCTAGCAGAAATGGAGAGGACAGCAGAGAGACAAAGCTTCTCACCTCATCTGTAGTATCTGCAGTCAAAGGGTGCTAAGCAGGCATACCAGATGACAGCAGAGAATTCTATTTCTTAGTACAATGGTGAATATTACATAAGACAATATAAATCAGGCAGAAGGGAAGAGGTAGGGTAGGAAAGGAAAAGAAGAAATATTACCAGTTTTATTGCTTCCCATGTTGGGAAGCCATAGATACCATCTAAGAAAACAGAGGGTTATATAAGGGTTCTGTATAAAGTTACAGCTACAACAGTAATCACTGGTATAAAAATACACACTTTTCTCAAATAGAAAAATGAAGCACACAAAATAAAGCAAAACAAATAAACAACGAAAAATCCTATAAAAGACATATGGGGGGGGATCCCATAAAATGATAGGATTAAGACCAAATAACTGCATACAGATATATAAATTCATCTAGAAGAAGAGAAATGCGTTCTGATTAAATCACAAAGCAAAATTCAACTCTAGGATGTAAACTAGATGTATTAAAAAAAAAAAAAAGGTGATTTAGAAAGAAAGGGAAACAAAAGGGAGGACATAGGAATACCAGACAAACGCAAACCCCAGGAAAGCGTAGGTCATAATACTGCCACCCAGTAAGGGCGAATTCGGGCCCTCGAAATTAACATAATGCATAAGTCACTTTAAAATGCCAGCAGGTGTAATTGCCAATTAAGTTATAAATATCCATGCATAAAATAACATTACTATTTATAAAACAAAAAACTATAATACAGGAAAAACAAAAACAGTAGCAGAAGATGTTTAACTCCTGAGTCCACAACACATCAAGTGGGAAAAGATAAGGATATATGAAGCATAAATGCAACAGAGCACACATAATTGAATTTTGAGAACAAGTAACATATCTCCAAGAGCTCATGGAACACTCACAAAAACAGAGCATCTCTTAAGCTACAACGAAAACATCCACCAATCTGAAGTAGAAGCTGCACAGACAACACTCTACAAACTCACAACAGAAACAAATAGTAACAAACCAATGTCCATGACCAAAGAACAGCATGAAAATATCACTGAGAGGGTGGCAAAGGACAGAACTAGGTCAAGTGACTCCGGAAAACAGAACTCTGGATACTGTAAGGCTGAGACAAAAGAACTGTAGACAAATATTTCCCTCTAGGCAGTGCAATCCTGGGGTAGGGTTAACAACACAAAAACGACTGTATGTCCACTTGAGATGTAAAAGAATACAGATACACTGAGTCATAAAGAACTGGGTTTCTCACTGTTGGAGAAGAGTTGAAAAATTAAGGGGATGGGGGGAGACTAGAATGGACTCTGAGACTGGAATCAAGTATCATTAGAAATCATGATGTCTAATATACAGACAGATGGACACACATCTGTCCACTCAAAGGGCCAGAAGCAACGATCTCTCAGTAGCCGGCACCCTAGTGTCCAGATCCTGTTTTTTAATCCATTCTTCAATAAAAAGAATAAGGTTCCTTTGAAAAATGGCTGATTTCAGGACTGGTGCAGGGGAAATATAAGACTAGCCTAGAACTCTTAAGCTGTCAGAAAGCAGGGAAACTGCTGGGGCCATATCAGGAAGACAGAGTCGCCAATTCAAAACGAGCTAGTGACCAAACTTGGAATAATTGATCAACAAAATAAAAGCTTATGCTTATTATGTATAACTCAACACTGATGCAAGTGACGAAATAAAAAGAAGAGCTCCTCTTAACAGTATCCTAATTATTAAATGGAAGCTAAATGATGAAACTAGAAAATCACCATTTGGTAAACACAATAATAAGACTGCTCACTTGGTAAAAAGTTATGATGAGAAACAGGATATATGCATGATTTCAAAGTATTACCTCCAAAATAGGCTACTAACTACACAGGAAAAAGAGTATCTTCGCAGTAGAAAAACTGGGAGATGTCATCTTAATCAAGTGATGACAGCTTACATTCCCGGTAATGAAACGGGTCAACATCATGTAGCCTTTAACACTAGGCCCTGAAAAAGAACACCACCTCACTTCTGTGATACAACCTGAATACAATGATGAGGAAACACCAGACAACCCCAAACTGAAAGACATGCCATAAAACAGCCAGTAATCTTCAAGAGTGTCAGGTCATGAGAGGACAGTAGTGGGACATTTGGAGAAATCTAAATAACACTTATAACTTAGGACAGTACTTATGGCATTTGCAGGTAAATGGATGGAGAATATTATGTTAAGTGAAGTAAGCCAATCCCAAAAAACTAAAGGCCGAACGTTTTTCTCTGATTACTGGATGCTGATCTATGATGAGGGGTGGTATGGAAAGAATGGAGGAACCTTAGACTGGGCAAAGGGGAGAGAGTGGGGAGGAGTTATGAGGATAGGAAAGATGGTGGAATGAGATGGACATCATTACCCTAGGTACATGTATGAATACATAAATGGTGCATCTCTATACCATTTACAATCGGAGAACTGAAATGTTACACTCCATTGGTGTATGATGAATTGAAATGCATTCTGCTGTCACGTACAACTAAGTAGAACAAATAAAAATGATCATGATAAAATTGGTATAAACAATATAAGAAATATTCTATATATAATAAAAACAACAGAAAATGAGATTTACAAAATATTAGAATATAAAAATTATAATTAAACTCTAAGGAAAAATAAACACAGGAATGATACAATCTTAAAATCTGAATAGCACACTTTGATCCTACCAAGGAGCCTTAAGGGAGATAGAATGCATTCCTGTCAATCCCTTCTCAAGTTCAGAATGGGTCAGCAACTTTCAAATAATGCAACAGTGTATTGCTTAACACTCTGTATGTTCTATAAATGTCTCATCACATGCCAAAGGGATCAATAAGGGTGAAATGACCAACAAGGAATAAGGCAACTAATTACTTTTCTCTCTTCTTCTCCTAGAGGGGCATCTTATGGTTTCTCCCTTTCAAGCAAAAATGAATACAAAGAACTGGGGGTCATGTGAGGAAAAGATGATGGTAACTCTTTTCTATGTGCATCTCCAGATTTTCATTCTTGATTTTTCTCCTCAAATATTAAAATGGACCAGAGAGAATTCATGCCTTTATATAAATTCCTAATTTTCTCAAAGCAAAAGGAGAGCAAAACTAAAAGCAAGCAGGAGGAAAGAAGTAATTAATATTATAATAGAAATTAATGAATCATAAAATAGAGAAATGCCAGAGTCTCAAAGAGTCTTTCTACTCACCTGCCTGCCTGGTTAAAGCTGCCTATTTATCCTAGATTAATTTCAAATGGGAGACTCAGGATGGTTTCTCAAAAGATGATAAACTGGGAGTTGAAGGATCAAAAAGAAAGGGAAAACAGCAGCAATAGTTTGGACTTTGGAATAACACGAAGAGAACTGAGGACACACGTGCCCTGTGGATCTGTATCATGAGCTGGAAGTAGAATAATCACAGCACAGGCCTATTAACACCGTATACAAGAATCCTTTCATAAGCAGATGGGAAACCTGGAAGAGCAGCAGTTTGGGAAAGTCAGATTAATCTGGCTCTGGACAGATTAAAACTAATATTCAGATAACACAGTGAGGTAGGCAGGTGGAAATACAGGCTCAGGAAGAGCCTGGAAACCTAGGCCCAGAAACAACTCCACACGTAGGTCACCCTCAAAGCCACACAGCACATACCTATTCCTAGTGTTACTGAGGCCCCAGCTTAGAACTACTCATCAAGGTGGAATCAAACACTGTGATTAATATTAATTTTAAACCGAATAAAGGCAATTCAGTGCACTCTTTAATTCTTCTGTTCAGATTTTCTTGATTGGAATTCTGCATAGATATATAGACAAACAGTGCATTTGGGAGAAACGACTCTTCAGAGACGGGAAACACTGCCAATGTTTACAAGGTTTCCCCTGTGTGATCTCGCAGTGCCTCTGCAACAACGATGAGCTCCAAAGAGTCAACAGCATCACTCTTATTGAAGAGATGAGGAAACTGAGGCTCAAGAAAGCATAAAAAGGAGCAGAATCCAGCCCAGAATACAGTCCCTCTGGATCCAAACCCAATAATACTGCATCTTAATCCATATTAATCATGATAGTAAGCCTAATGTCCTTATGGTCTCAAATCCATAAGGACATTAGGCTCTGTCTGTAAACTGAACATCATTTTTCAAGTGTGTAAGAATGATTCTTTCACAGTTAAAGGGTTTTTTGCAATTAAATATTAATATGTGCTCACTGTAAGTAAATTCTGATTTTATAAAATTGTATGCAATACAAAGTGACATCAGTCTATAATCCCAACTCTCAAGCTATTTGCTAGTGAGAGTATCCGGTATATTACAGGAGATTACTTTCCTTACCTGTTTTATTAATACACATATAAAAGCAATATAAATGTTTATGTACTTGAATGTATTTCTGTATTTGCAAATGTTTCTATTGGGTCTGTTTTTAGAAGCAAAATGTTGGGTTAAAGTGTATGTTTTTAATTTTAATAGCTATTACCAAGTTCCTTTTTGATTGGCCAGTTTGGTTACTTAAAAGGAAAACTTTTATAACAGATTAAAACATCATAAGTTAATACAAGTAACAAATGAGAAAATATTTCATATATGAAAATGTCTTACAAATCACAATTTACAACCAAAAAATAAGCAAAGCTTATAAAATATACATATTAATGATCCAAAATAAAACTTCATAAACCAACATTTAATCCCACTCAGTAAAGAAATCCAAATTAACAAAAGTCAAGTATTATTTTCAACCCATCCAATTGACAAAAATATTTTAAAACTAGTATGAACTACAGGAAGAAAGAAATAGCTCTCTCAGACTTTTGGAAAGGAGATAAACAGATTTAATTTCTACAGGGTATGCTGGCTATCTATGAATATTTTAATGTGTATGGATTCTGAGAGAGCAATCTGTATTTATAAATTAGTTCCAAGTCAGTAACTATAAAAGTATACAATTTATTTACAGAAGTGCTTATTTCAGTACTGCTTATAACTGCAAAAACTCAGAAACAGCCTATCAATCAAATAACTCATGTTGAGGGGGTGGGGCTGTAGCTCAGTGGTAGAGTGCTTGTCTAACACATGTGAGGCACTGGGTTCAATCCTCAGCACCACATAAAAATTAATAAAATAAAGGTATTGTGTCCATCTACACTAAAAAAAAGTTTTTAAAAATAATTCATGTTGAAACCATACAATGGAGTATTTTTTAGCCATTAAAAAATGATGCTATGGGGCTGGGGATGTGGCTCAAGCGGTAGCGCGCTCGCCTGGCATGCGTGCGGCCCGGGTTCGATCCTCAGCACCACATACCAACAAAGATGTTGTGTCCGCCGAGAACTAAGAAAAAAATAAATATTAAAAAAATTCTCTCTCTCTCACTCTCTCTTTAAAAAAAAAAAAAATGATGCTATGAGGCTTGGGTTGTAGCTCAGAGATTAAGTGCTTGCCTCACATGCATGAGGTACTAGGTTCGATCCTCAGCACCACATAAAAAAATTAATAAAATATTGTGTCCGTCTAAATTTTAAAAAAAATTTAATTTTGTTTTTAAAAATGATGCTGTGATTTTTAATCTTTTTAGCATGGAAAGATGTTCATGGTATTAAAATATGTATAGAATGATCCACTCATATATGTGTACACAACTCATAGGAAAAATTCTTTAAGACACATTTAAAAATACTTATAGTTCTATCCACATGAAGGTGTAAGAGGCGAGTTTTCATTACATATTTAATTGTTTTAAATAATGTGCATATTACTTTTTTCATTAAGAAAACATTAAGATCATTTTTATTTAAAGAGACAGAGAACAACCCTGAAGGAGTGGGAATCAGAGGTCCAGAACCATACACAGTTATACTATGTCCATCTTCTGCCCCCCACCTTCTTTTTTCTTACCTTTTATTGGGGACGGAGGGGTGGGGATCAAACCCAGGGCCTTATGCATGCTAGGCAAGCCATCTAGGTGAACGTTACCCTTAGCCTTTTCCCAGGATGAAATTTGATATGATAATTAAGGAAATATTTACTCCAGGGCACTTGTTCCTTGTGGTATCAGACAAAAAAGATTCTTTCTCTGAATCTTTTGAGGAGACTAAAATTGAAGAGGTATATTCAAGTGATTTTCCTCTAATAAAATGATGGCTGCCTCATAGGGGTTAGCCTAGGCTGGGGTTATGCCTAGGCTAAACCCTCCTTCAGTTTCACAACTCCAATTTAGGTCTCAGAGCTAGAAATGGGGATTCATTTTTTTATGATCTATGTGTATAATATTATCCTACTGACAATGAAGGTTATCATTCCTGGCTTTAACTGCAGGGAAGAACTTAGAGCAAACAACACACAAGATTTACATTAACTAACCAGAGAGCATATATTACCTAAGCTTCACTCAGTACATTTTAAAAATTGTTTATAAAGCATATCTGAATATTCAATTATAGTTTTACTCTTAAGACTATATATGGTAAAAAGAATAACAAATAATTACCTCTCCTATGAAGACTACTATAACACAGTCCAACTTCTCTTCAGGATACAAATTATCAATAAGGGAATGAAGAGTTTCTATGAGGTAAGATTTAACTTCTCTCTTCACTGTGGGAATCCCCATTACTATTGAAACTGAAACAAAACAATACAGTAATTACATAAAAAGACTTCACAAGGACAATAATAGAAAAATACTACCATTTTGAAAATACAATGCTTCAAATTCACAGGAATTGAGGGATTCAGTTTCAATTTCAGAAAGAAATTAATCAAAGGATACAAGAACATACCTATAATACTGTATTATCATACGTTCCACATGGCTTAACCATAAAGGGGTGGGGTGGGACAGAGAGAGAGAGAGAGAGAGAGAGAGAGAGAGAGAGAGAGAGAGAGAGAGAGAAATGTCAAAGAACTGGTAAAAATAAGAGTCAACCTCACATTAAAAATGAATGGCTATAAAGTATAAACAGAAAAATTTTATACGACTAAAACTCAGAAACACTAAACATGCCTTAAAAATTAATGTCTTACATATCAACTTCAAGTCCATGACTCACTGAGAAGGGAACAGCACCACTTCTGTGGTTTTCTTGCTAAAAGGAATAACCTCAACCTGACCAAAAAGAAATATCAGACAATTCCAAATTGTGGGGTCAGTCCACAAGATAGGCAGCCAGTCCTCTAAAGCATCAAGGTCATGGAAAACAAAGAACTGTCCCAGATTGGAAAAGACTGAGAAAACATGACTATTTAAGGAAATACAAAATCCTGACTCGACCTTGGAACAGAAAAACAATGAAAATTACAAAATCTGAATAAGAGCCAAGGTTAAATAGTGTGGCGTTGGTGTTAATTTCCTGGTTTGATCATGATACCATGGTCATGGGTATGCACGGTAGATGAGGGATAGGGAAACGCTGGGTGCTACAGGAATCTGTGCAACATTTTTAAGGTCTAAAATTATAGTTGATTCTACTAAACTGCTCGTTTTGATTGCAAATTTGTTTCTACATGATTAATTTATTAGGGATCAACATGGGCATAGCATGAATTTCACATTTGCTTATATGCAACTTCTCCTGAGACACTCACATAGGTGAATAATAGACAACTGTATGCAGGCTGGGCACCATGGTGCATGCCTGCTGCCTCCAGCACCTTGGGAGGCTGAGGCAGGAGGATTGTAAGTTTAAAGCCAGCCTGAGCAACTTAGCAGGGCCCCAAGCAACTTAGTGAGACCCTGTCTCAAAAAAGGGCTGGGGATTTGGCTTAGTGGTTAAGCACTCTGGGTTCAATCTCAGTACTAAAAAAAAAGAAAGAAAACCATACCCAGGCTAAACCAATTCAGGAAACTAAACTTTGTAAAAATACCAAAATGCACACACCACAAACCTCTACCAGCTGCCTCAGTTCTTCACATGCTGTCAACCATACCCATCCACACTGGGGGTTCCACATTCCTTCAGATTTCAGATAACGCAACTTGCACCACCAGTTTGTGGTAACTTGTAAACTACAACCCCTCTATAGCCTGCAGCAAACGGCAGGTCCCTTTCAGGCAGAGTTCCATATTATATTAGTTATGTATCACTTAATCACTTAACATGTACAAAATTGTGCTGCCATCTTCATTAGGTTTTAACCTTTTTTTATGTTTGCCTGGTTTTGAGTGCTGTGATCCTAATCCCATTCTTCTCTTTCTGTTGCATAGCTTTGCAGGGTGCAGTGATTTGAGGAACACACATTTACTATAGAAGTGACTACATTTCAAAGTAAGTTTTTAAAATTCACATCTTAAAGTCGTAATATTCTGAGTGCTATATGTCAACAGAGAAGTATTTTGCAGATGTTAAAAATTATCTAGTCTTAATTATGGAACAATTAATTGGAGATGCTACGAAATACTTAGAATTCATAGAATCCTAAAACTAGAAGGAAGCTTAAAGAACATGGGTCAACTAGTCTACAACCATGATTTGCAGGTAAGAATACTAAGTACAAAGGGGTTAAGGGACTGCACCTGTTCTGTGGCACAAATTATCTGAGTGAATGATGTAAAAATAAGCTCCCTGCCCTCACAGAACTTACACTGCTGAAGAGGGAAGAGAGATAATAACCTTAGAGGATAATCCATGCTACACAAACTCAAATGTGATAATGTCAGCGTGAGGAATGGAGGGGTGCCTCTACAGACAGTGTGGTCATGAAAGGGCTCTCTGCTTTCAACTGAGCCGGTTAATTAATGATGAGGCAGAACGTTCCAGAAGAGGGAACAACAGGGAAGGCACAGTGCTTTTGACATAGTAAAGAAACATCAGGAGCAAAAACATATCTAAAATAGAATAAGCCTAGATCCAGAGAATTCGTTAAGGGTCAGGTCACATGGAACAAATTCAGTCTTAATTCCTAGAACAAAGACAAAACCATTATCAAGTTGTAAGCTGAGCAGTGACATTATCCAACTTGTAATCTTAAGAGATTACCAAATGTTATGGGAAGTAAAAGCATAACTTTAAGAGTATTTTGGGAAGATCAGTTAGGAAGTTACTGCACTAATTAAAGGAAAAAAATGGTGGTTTGAATTAGGATGTCTGAAGAGTTGGAAATGAACAGATAGATGAATTTAGGACGCAGTCTAAAGACCTTCACCAGGGGACCAGGAGAGAGAGGAAGAAGTGGGATCCAGGATGACTTCAGTAAGTGGAAAGGGGATCTTTTATCCAGAACAACACATTTGAGGGGAAGAAGGCTCCGAATCAAGATTTCTATCTTGATCATGTTACTTTGAGATGCCAAAACACAGGATGAGTTATCTTGGAAGCAAATTTCCATATACTCAACCTTAGAATCTAAAAAAAATATATTTTAAATATTTAAAATATAGATTAAGAGTGTAACAACTATGATATGAAGTGTTCCTAGGCAATGCCAACTCATAAGTAATTCAAAAACTTTATGGAGAAAGCAAAATACATTGATCCAGAGCATGCAATAAAGTAATAATGCAAAGTGTCTATTCCCTACTGACTAGGGATGTTTTTGCTTACATTTTGGTTTATTTAAGCTTAAAATGGCATGTTTTTGAGATTAAGCCATTTTCCCCAAATATACTCTGTTTTGGAGCTGAAATTTAAATTCTTTAGTTTAAGGACTCCAAAAAACACTGAAAATGAAAGTACTAATTTTGGTCACACTTTCAGAATCAGAGTAAACCATGCTAGTGATAATTCAAAAAGTGACCACAAAAAAAAAGGAAAGAAAGAAAAGAATCTTTCATTTTCTAGGCTATTCCATGCTCCCTTCCGTCACAGGGAAGTGTTGTGGTGCACTTCCCACTTTTTTCCCATTGTGGTAGAATAGATGGCCTCCCAAAGATGTCCATGTCCTAATTCCTGAAGGCAGTTTTCCTGGTCTTCTGGGGTGGAGTAAAGTTCAGAGTCATCAGTCTGAGCACCGTATCTGTAGTCTGAAACCCTTCAGGATGTCTCTTCTGTTTGGCAGGGTAGCCAGTTATATTCAAGATGGCAAAGGCTCCGTCAGCCTGGATCCCCGAGTGATCAGTGAGTGCACAAAACCCTATCAACCACACTGGAAATATACTGTCAGCAAAAATTTAAATAAACCTTTGCTATGTAAACCACTGAGATTTGGAGGTTGTTGGATACCACAGCATAACCCAATCTGCTCTTGTTTGACATTACCATCTTCTATCACTTACAGTCTAGGAAATGTGTGTATTCTAAGGGGTTAGAGTTCAGGGAAAATATGTCAGCAAAGTGAAGAATATAGTCAGATCATCCTTTTAGATAGAAGAATCAAGGAACCCAAGAGAAATAGAACCAAAGGGTTGGACTATATTTCCAATTTAAATAATAATTGTGCACATGAAAACTGACCATATACTAGACACTCTGAAATGCAGTAAGGTTGGTGAGGCCCCCCACCTTGTGCTGTTATTATGTGTCAGAGACATCAATTGTTATGTCACTTTTCTTCCACTTTCCTGGGAAGTTTTCAAATTCTAGTATTTATTTCCTTTAAAATTGAGAACATTTTCAGAACAATCTTGATTTGGCTTTTCCAATCTTCAATTAGTCTATCTTTATTTGAAAAATTATATTCCTTTTTAAATATTCATTGCTACTTAATATTTTTAGTCCATCATGTTTCCCCTATGGTTTGACTTAAGTCATTTACTCTCCCATTTCTTCCTTTATATTCCATGACAATTTTTTGTCTTCTACTGCTCAGTTGTACTTTCTGTCTTCCCTGGCTTTATCCTCTTCTTTCACTGGAAATTAACTGCTGGAGAACTTTGAAGGTTCAGTCCTGGGCCATAGGTGATCTCATTTATATCCATGTCTTCAACAACCACTTATTCATAAACAAAAACTCCTAAAAATTAAACCTAACTCTTATTTCTCCACTGAGTCTGAGATTTAAATGTTCACCTACCTGAATGACTTCTCCACTTCATATCCTTTCCCCTTGAAACTTGACATATTCATATTTAATGCATCTCTTACAAACCAATGCTGCAAACCATTTGCTACTGTCTCCTATCTCTGTGAATGCACCCAGCATGCATTGCTCCATCCAGAAACCTAAGGCTTGTCCACAAATCCAGTCCATAACTATGATTTCTCTTAAATGCTGCCATATAGTCCAAACAGCCCTTAACCCCATCTTCTTTCCTTCTCTACAACCACCGGCCACTGCCTATCTGAATCCATCCTTCTCCAGTCCCCCAGAACAGCCTCTTACCTGGTCACCCACATCTCCTCTTCTTCCCATACTTTCATTCTTCCCATTGCAGGAAATGGGACCTTGCAAGATTTAAGTCTTAAAAAGTCATCCTTGCCAAGTTCTATTTAAAACTCTTTAGTTGCTTCACATTGCTCTTAAGATGAAAACCAAACTCCTGTAACAGGTCTGAAAAGCCCTGTGATTTGGGGCCTGAACTCCTATCTCTAGCAGCACATTGTCCTGTGCTTCCCCTCACTCTGCACTAACTACAGTGGCCTTCTTTCATTTTCTAGGATATTCCATGCTCCCTTCCGTCACAGGGAAGTGTTGTGGTGCACTTCCCACTTTTTTCCCATTGTGGTAGAATAGATGGCCTCCCAAAGATGTCCATGTCCTAATTCCTGAAACTTGTGAATATGTTACCCTACATGAAAAAGGGACTTTTATATATGACTAAATTAAGCGTCTTGAAACAGGATTATTCTAGATTACCAAATGTGCTCAAGAAAACCAAAGAGGTTGTACAAGAGGAAGGCGAAGGGTCCGAGGGAGAAGAGGTGAGGTGGTATCAAAAGGAGAGATGTGAAGACACTGTGCTTTAAAGATGAAGGAATGCAATCAGCCTGTGCACTCCAGAACAGCACGGGAAGGGATGATCGATCACACCGGGTTTCTGAAGGAACACACCCCCAGACACTTTAAATTTAGGATTTCTACACTCCAAAACTGTAAGACTATACATGTATGTTAAGTCCCTGAGTTTGTGTAGTAGTCGGTTAACAGCAGCGACAGGAAATACCCACCTTTACCTGTTAACTATATATTCTACTAGTCTCAGATCCAATGTATTTTTGAGACTTCCCTAAACCTCTTCATCAGGGGAGATGACCCTTTTCTACATTCTCAAAGCACCCTTTACATCACTAAAGGGTGATACACTTTAGTTACACTAAAGGGTGTAACTGATTATTTGACCAACACACATATCCTGTACTATGCCAAAGCTCCACAAAAACAGGAACCATGTTGAATTCTATAAACCAGAGTGCCTGGCACATGGAGGTGCTCATGGACTTTAACTTCAGTAATACTTAAAGGAATTACCTGTGGTCCTCTCCTGACCAGGAGCACCATTTGGTAGATAACCTAACAAGAGTCTTTTGTCAGTTATCCTGCTCTTCACTGAATAGGCCCTTATTATGAAGACCTGGGTGCTTCTTCAACTCAAAAATTTTTTCTTCTGTACTTATTTGACTTTCTAAAAGAACCAAACAGCTCAATCTTCCTGATCACTAATTTTATCTTCAGATATATCTACTCTTCATCAACCTCCTGATGGAAATTTTAAATCACTGAAATGAAAAACACAAAGATTTCTGTTTCTTTTATAATAGTTATTATTTTATGGGTAAGTTTTACATTCACATCCCTCTAAAAGCACACTGATTGTGTTTTGTTTTTAAGTCATATTCCATTCTATAAACTAAATTTTTTTTAGTATTAAATCACTCGTGGTGCTGATCTTAGATTTTGGAGGACTCCCAGTTGAAGAAGATGCCCTTCTACCCATTTGTAGTTTCCACACCTGGTTTTTGTGTCCTGCTTTTACAAATCTTTGTGGGAAGATGTAAGTGTGGTGCTAGGTGGGTGAGGAGTTATTTGTCCTGGACACGAGAATCCCTGACCCTCTCCTAGGGGTCAATAGCAATCCAAAGCACTGCCCTCCCCCTGCAGCCAGGGGAAGGCTTTGCTGCTAAGGGAAGTTTGTCAGCCTGACCACTGAAGAACAGAATTTTTAGTGAGCAGTAGTTTTAATCTGATCTCAAAAACTGAAGTTTTTAATATAAGTCCCTAGATAGGTTCTGGGGTTTCATAAAAATCTCAAAACTTACATACAAAATTGTTTTTTCCCTATGCATTTTTCTAAGCAGAGGCCGATAGCTTTCCTGGAACCTCTAAAAGATTGGTGTGAACATACTTTATATACAAACAGAGATAATGAAAAATTGTGCTCTATATGTGTAATAAGAATTGTAATTCATGCCGCTGTCGTGTATTTAAAAAAATAAAATCAATTAAAAAAAAAAAAAAAGAACCACTGCCTAAGAATTTAGGATGGAAATTCCTTTCATGTAAATCTGGGCACATTCCCACCCCCGACTCCAAGCTGTATGCTTTTTTCTTTCAAAATTAGTGCCAGCTTTATAAGAATGTTAACTGCTGAACCAGCCATGATGGTCCACACCTGTAAATCCCAGCAACTCAGGAGGCTGAGTCAGGAGGATCAACAAGTTTGAGGCCAGTCTCAGTAATTTAGCTAGACCCTATCTCAAGAATTTTCTTTCTTTTTTTGTACCAGGGATTGAACCCAGGGTGTTTAAGTACTGAGCCAAGTCCCCAGTCCTGTCTCACTAAGTTGCTGAGGCTGGCTTTGAACTTAACGGTCTTCCTGCCTCAGCCTCCCAAGCCACTAGCATGGGCCACTACAATCAGCTCAAGATAAATTTTTTTTTAAAAAAGGACTGGACATGCAGTTCAGTGGTTGAGCACCCTGGGTTCAATCTCCAATACCAAAAAAAAAAGAATGCTAGCTGTTGGAAAGCTGGCTGACAAGATTTTATTGTATTTAAGATGGTAAAGAAATAAAGATGTATAAACAAATAAAATGGAATAAGTACCTCCAAAAAGGAAGTGAATGTCACATTCATAAAGGACAGGCTACTATAAAAGAACCTGTCAGAAACTTTGAAAAAGTTAAATGACTTTAAAAACACTTCTATTTTCATTTTCATTTATCTTACTAATAAAATATACAGTCTAAACCAATGAACCCACAATTTTGGCTAAGGCATCTTGTCCAAATAGAAACTGTTGAAGGGAGAGATACAGTAAGTACCAGCTTCAAAAAATAATGATCAATATTCTAAAAAAATTAATTTAGAGTACCCTACATGTCTTGTTCATTTTTATATATCTGGCACCTGCAGAATTCCTGGCCTCAATAAATATTTCTTGAATTAATAAAGAAATGAAAAAATGGGCTGGGGATGTGGCTCAAGCGGTAGCGTGCTCGCCTGGCATGCGTGCGGCCCGGGTTCGATCCTCAGCACCATATACAAAGATGTTGTGTCCGCCGAAAACAGAAAAATAAATATTAAATTCTCTCTCTCTCTCTCTCTCTAAAAAAGAAATGAAAAAGTGAGTGAGTCTGCACATGGTATTTTAAGAGTTTACACCTCCTCAGGAAGATAACGTGTTATTTTAAACATTTAATAAAACAGAAAGATATAAAATTAAATCAAGATGAATATAAATGCTTATGGTAACAGACTAAACAATATGAGAAAAAAATGTGACCAAAAAAGAAAAGACAGGAAAATACTTAAGATTCTTACTATATCAAGAGTGGACTAAATCAGTTTTTCAAAGAACATTCTCACAAAAATAAATTTCAATATTCATAAAGTAATCATCTTGTCACTTGTTTAAGATTTGTAAGGGAGCAAAATCTGCACTCCAAAATCTACAAAGAGCTGGGTATAGAGGACACACCTTAGTCCCAGCTTCCTGGGAAGCCAAGGCAGGAAGATGGCAGGAGGCCAAGGCAGGAGGATGGCGGGAGCCCAAGAGTTCAAGATCAGCTCCGCAACACAATGAGACCCCATTTCTTTAAAAAATAAATTAAAACTACAAAGAAAAGGTTAACAATGTCAAAAAGGAGGGATAAAAGTAGGAAAGCAGTAAGTGGTCCAAACAGCTCTGGTTGCCCTGCCAAGTAAGAAAAAAAAAAAAAAACACAAATTATGTTTTGAGTACATTATAAAAAGAAGCAACTGAAGTATTTCTATTATTCCATGGAAAGTTTATATAAAAGGGACTGGCCCCTGACATCTTGGTAAAAAAAAGTAGGACACACATAAGAACCACCTTCCTGGCAGCACTATGAGAGCTATTAATGTTGAAATAAGACAAGAGGAAAAGTCATCTCTCTACCTCCCAAGTTTTTAAAACAGAAAAATACAAAGGTTTAAACATTTGTCTGCCTGAACTAGATTTCTCTTGATCTTTTTCTGCAATATTATTCTCATCTACAAAGAAAAGTGTCCAACTTCTTTCAACATGGCGTCTGGCCAGTGTAAGCCCCAAGTGCACAGATAAAGAAAGAATTTTTTTCTTTGACCTGCCAGACTGCTCATGGTCAACATAACATGCCAAGTCACAATTCAGACCAGCGGGACAACCAGACTAAGAAGTAAGAAAATAAACATACCTCCTGTTCTTCCATTGCCAATCTGCACAGCAGGCTGAAGGCTTCCTTCGTTTTGCAATAAATGAGGCAAATGATAATAAATAGTTGGCACTTGAAGGGATTTTTTGCTTGTTAACTCCTTTAGCAGCTTTAGGGTATTACCTGAAACACAGAAGTATAATTAATTCACAAAACATCTTACCTTATACATTAACACTTTATCAAATTTTTATGTATTTTTTCTGAAAATAAAATCTTATTTCCATTATGCAAGACTTTCAAATTTTCATTATAGTGTTAACCTTTAAACAAGGAAGTTGGCAGAAAGGACTTGTAGCTTCAACTCCATTAAAAAATAAGACAAAACCAAAAACTCACAAAAGAAATGCCAATACAAATATGTGAAATTCAAGTTTAATCTTATGGGTAAAGAAACAATTACAAACTACAATATGTCATCTCTACCTATTAAATCAGTGGATTAAACAATAATATTAAAACAGTGTCAAAATCCCAGAAACATTCTGTCCTGTTATTCAGTAATTTCCCTTTAAAGAATTTAGCTTTTATGTAGTGTACAACCAGAGAAAAATTGTGTTCTATATGTGTAATATGAATTGTAATGCATTCTGCCGTCATAGATAACAAATTAAAATTTAAAAAATAAATTTAAAAAAAGAATTTAGCTTTTATGTACTCAACAAATATTCAGTGGTTTTTTTAATATTTATTTTTTTAGTTGTAGTTGGACACAACACCTTTATTTCACTTATTTACTTTTATGTGATGCTGAGGATTGAACCCAGGGTCTCGCACGTGTAAGGTGAGCATCCTACCGCTGAGCCCCAGCCCCAACCCTATTCAGTTGTTTTCTATCCAATTCCAGGAGTGGTGCTAACGTATTTAAAAATCAACGGTCATCAAAGCATAGATCCTGTTTTTTAGAAAGTCATAATCTAATAAAAATAACTTAAGGGCTACCAGAAATGTGATCAACTGATAGTCAAAGATGTTCATCACAGAATTATAAGCTGGGGGAAAACACCCAGGAAAAAAACATTTGATTAATTGTAGGAAAATGTTTAATATATTATGGTATTTGATCAGCTGGATATCTACAGCTACTAAAAATAGCATTTTGAAGTATATTTCATGTTAATAAAAATGCTCACAATATACTCTCAAGAATAATAATTCAGAAGAAAAATATGCATAAAAAGATAAAGGAAATAAAAAGTTTATTTTTCATCTATACCATTCAATAATGTTAAGCACTACCGTGACTGACAAATTCATCCTAAGGAGGGGAAGCAAGGAACATAAAATTTTTAAAAATAAGTTAAGGTGATAGATCTAAAGATGAAAGGAACTCACAGTTCTTTTTAGAATAGTAGAAGCTCAATGAGAAAGTATGTTAGTCTGCACAAATCTGGAGCCAACTGGTTATAAACACACATCAGTCTAATCATCAGAACAAGAGAAGGACACAGCAAAGACAACTGTGCTCATCTCCCTTGCCTCATGTCCTCAGAGAAGAACGGTCAGCTACTCCCAAAAGTGTCTGTTACAAAAGCATGTATCTCCCTTGCTATAATTCAGATTTAAGACCACTAACTGCTCCAAATAGCTCAAAGATTCCTCCAGAAACCAGGCTAAACATTAGTCACAACCCGTATACTTGTAAAAACAGAGTTAAATTTGAATGTGTTTTCAAAGACGCAATATGTTCAATGAAGTTTATACAACCGATATTGAACTTAACAGTACTTTCTTAAAATCAAACTTAGCAATTAATACAAATTATTTTATCAGAATAAGAATGTTTTGGGTGCTGATTTCTCTCTCTGAAAGGGTGATGAATGCTGGTGGATAGACGGCCCTACTCAACTTCTGAAACATACCTACAGAACACCTGAGAATACAATCTTTTTATAATATGAAAAAATATATATATGTACCTGAAAATTTATTCAACGCATCCTTACTTCCATTTGTTTCGACCCCTACACTCCGGAACTGTTGGACAATGTTATTCAATTCAGAGGAGCGCTGGGAAATTCGATGTTCAGCTATTCGAAGACGTTCTTTTAAAGCAAGAAATTCTCGTTGATAAGCAATTAGTTTTTCTAGAGGCAAAAGCAAAAAAAAATTTTAAAAGTCATCAGTATACTTCTAAACAAAAAATTCCAAACAGAATTGTAATAACAAAACTTCAATTAAAGTCAAGTTTGGGGGAAGAAAATATTTACTCGCTGATACAGAACTGAAAATTAAAGAACTAAAGAAAATTAAAGAACTAAAGAAAATTAAAGAATTAAAGAACCCTGGCTTGCTAGCTAACATGGGAACTAATTTTGTGCTTTTATTATTTGTAACATTGTGAACACTCCCTACTTAAAATTCAGAAATTTAAAGATGGAGAAAGATAAAAGTCATTAAAATTAACACTCCAAGTATAATACACCTTCTCAAAGGTATAAACAACTATAACGATCACATTTGTATCAACCAGATAGAGATGAGTTAAAAGCTGGTAATATGTATGAGACAATGGAGATAGCGCATTTACAGCATAATCATTATTTTCCATACTTCCTATCCTGCCAAGATTTCCCTAGGCCAGACTTTGGTCAAATTCTGCATTCCTGGGGCTGGGGATGTGGCTCAAGCGGTAGCGCGTTTGCCTGGCATGTGTGTGGCCCGGGTTCGGTCCTCAGCACCACATACCAACAAAGATGTTGTGTCCGCCGAGAACTAAAAAATAAATATTAAAAATTCTCTCTCTCTTCTCTCTTTCTCTCTCTCTCTCTCTAAAAAAAAATTTAAAAAAAAAATCCGCATTCCTAAAAACCTCAATGAGCTACATGACAATGAACCTAGTTTAAAGTCATTCATTTTAATAATTTGCGAGAATCAGATATCAAAAAATATAGCTGGTTGGGGCTGGGGCTCAGTGGTATAGCGCTTGCCTAGCATATGCAAGGCACATAAAAATAAATAAAATAGAGGTATAAAAAAAATCACATCAACCTTTAAAAAAAAAAGAAATTTAGCTAGTCTGGGAAATAAAGTGGGTGTAAGGAGGATAAACAGTGAGCATGAACAGGAGAACCCAGGGACAAAGCACACAGCAGGGAGAGGCGAGGACAGGACTGGACACATGAGCCAACAGGAAGGTGGAAGGGACCACCGTTCCCATCACCAGTGGCACACACAGTGGTTAAGGCGTGGGTGTGGTAGCTCCACCCCCTCCTCAAATCAGGAGCAATCAGAACAAAGGTTTTCAACTTCTGTATCAGCTAGACAGACCAAAGTCACTACTGTGACACCAAAACATGTCTTAGAAAGGCTGTTTTCTATTTAACATTATAATCTTTGCCTTACCCACAGATACAGACTTACTGAATCCTCATTTGTAAACTGGTCTTAGAAGCTGTCCCACATGCTATTCCTTTCTGGCATGAGCAGAATTAGACGTTTCCCCATGGGACTTAAGCAGTACCTAGATAGTGGCCTCTAACACCACTTGCCAATATAAAGAAGTAGAATTCTTTGGAGAAGTAACTTTAATTAAGATAAACCTAGAACATTCTTACATCAGCAGGAAGGAAAGTATCAAAAGAAAAAATGACAGGACACATCAAAAGGGCACAAGAGGGCTGGGGCTGTGGCTCAGAGGTACAGCCCTCACTCACCTAGCATGCATGAGGCACTGGGTTTGATCCTCAGCACCACATAAAGTAAAATAAAGACATTGTGTCCACCTATAACTATAACTAAAAAATAAATATTAAAAAAGGGGGGCACAGGAGATGCAGGGTGCCGTGGCTCACACCTGTAATCCCAGCAGCTTGGGAGGCTGAGGAAGAAGGATCAAGAGTTCAAAGCCAGCCTTAGCAAAAGCAAGGCGCTAAGCAACTCAGTGAGACCCTATTTCTAAATAAAATACAAAATAGGGCTGGGGACATGGCTTAGTGGTCGAATGCCCTTGAGTTCAATCCTCTGTACCAAGAAAAGAGAAAAAAGGGGGGGCACAGGAGGTGACTTGAGAGGGCCAGACAGGGGACAGTGATGGTGGTAATAGATTGTAACCTACTAAGTAAGAATCCCTGAGTCTATACCGACATTGAAGAAATAAAGATCAACAGATGAGGGGAAAGCATTTCTGACTGTATGAAACCAACTAATACGTGTAGAAGGAACAGCGATCAGTGGAAAATCCCCATTTTGCAACCACAATAGCAACTGACACAGGCCAGATTGAAAAGGGGATGAATAACCAGCAGGTGAGTCTCATGAGGAAACAATACGTAGATCATCTTAAGTATGCCCTGCAAAGCACTATTTTATAAAAGGAAAAACTTTTTTTTTTGAACAATAGGGAAATATGGAATACGTCATCTTAATGGAGTGATCAAAACTCACATCAGCAATAACAGGACAGAGGTCAGGTGCCCCCTGAAGTGATGTTTGGGGAACCCAGCTCATTATGTGGCAGTCCTGCCAAAAAATGCACAATCTGAATCTAATTTCTAAGATACTACAGACACAGCAAAGTGTGACGTAGCAAACACATAACCTGCACTTGAAACACTGTCAACGTCATCAAAGATAAAGGTTAAGAAACTGCCCAAGAGAATACAGACAATGAAATGCACAGAACAGTCCTGGACTGGATCCTGGACCAGGAAAAATATGTATGAAGACACTGTCGGGAAAACACACGCACACACTATAGACCAGAGAAATCAAAATACTTGTGGACATCAAATTTCCTGAACTTGAAACGGTACTGGTAATATAAGAGAATGTCCTTGTTCTTATCACTAAAGTAAAAGCAATAAACACCGACGTGTTTAGGGGTGAAAAGAAACATGATTTCAGCAATTCACTTTCAAAGAATTCCAGAAAAAAAAGTATCTCTACAGTGAGAAAAGTAACAGAGACAACAGGTGAAACATGCAGAGAAGTTATTTATACTATCCTTAAACTTGTCATTCCTCCTTCTATTTTAATGAAAAGTTTTCAAAGCAAGCAGGAGGACTGGGTGTCAGAATGATTAGGTCTTTGAGCAGCTCTGGGGTGACAGGGAGGGATACAGGTCTGAGGACAATCTCTATCTGGACACATTTTCTTGGTATATTGAAATCAGCCTCACAGAGAGGCCAGTTTCACCAAGTGGGAAGACAAACCAATTTGTAGAAAAAGATCTCTACCCCTAATTCCAAAAACTCCCCTGCGTGGAGCAGAACTGGACCCTCTTTTGGTAGATTATTTGAGAGGGGATACCTTGGGCCCATGAACCCAAGCGATCATTGGACCATGGGACCAGGCCATGAGCTTGCTGATCCAGATGCTGTTTTTAGCTCAAAGTCTACAGCTATGAGAAAACTCCACCTTTTGTTTCTACTCCATTCTTCCATATTCAGAGAGTATTCCACAAAATCAGGGCATGTTCATACTCCATCTAGAGAGCCAACTCAGCTTTCTAGAAATTTCTAGACATTTCTTAGAATTTTCTCCACCCTTCTTTCCCATAATACTACACAGTTCTTGAGTTTATTTCAAATTTTAATAGACAAAAATCTCTCCAAATTAATATGTTTGACAAGTCCCTATTTTCAACATTGCAAGATTCCTATATTTGCTTTTCTTTGAATAATCTCAATTGGTTTATGTAGGGGGACATGGCAGGAAACTAAGACTCTTGCTTACCTCGTACTAGGAAGCACTCAGTTCTGCTTACTGTTTCTTCTTTAGTATAAATGCAATGTTTTGTTTTGCTTGCAGTACTGCAGAATTGAATCCAGTGGTGCTCTACCACTGAGCCCTACCCAACCCTTTTCATTTTGTATTTGGAGACAGAGCCTCACTAAGTTGCCCTCAGTCCTAAGATCCTCCTGCCTCAGCCTCCTGAGTAGCTGACCTTATAGATGTGTGCCATCACGCTTTTAATAGTAGAAAATTATGTATCTAAATCAGATGAAATGAATAACAATCATGTTTTGTGAACCTAAGGTTTTGAAACATACAAACATTCTAAAACAGGGGCAAACATGCAATTTTATATGGTTCAACAGTTTAATTAATAGCCTTGGACTCAATTTTTTTAAAAAACTGGTCAACAGTACAGATGAATAATTAACAAACACTATTAACAAGTCCTTTTTCAAGCAGTACCTTTGCAGCAAGATACAGGAACACTATTGGAGTCTATGCACCATCATAAAAATTACCAAAAATTAAATCCACTTTTAATTCTTAAAATTTTAGGGTTTATTAAACAATAAAATTCTTCTACTGCAAAGAATGTTGATAAGCCATCTTGTTCATCCCTCTGTCCCTCTAATATTGCACAGAACTCCTTCACATAGAGAAAGTTTTTTTAAAAAATAGGATTGAGAAACTCCTTCAGTAATAAGATTCCAAAATTTAACAAGCTTTACTTTTCAGAAAGAAACTGCTTTTGGAAAACATTTTATTTCACTCTTTAAAAAATTTTCATATTCATCATTCTTATACAACCAATTTAAAATAGAAAAGAGAGCCTGGATGAAATGGTGGGCAATTTCCTACTTGGAAACCTCTAAAACAAAGAAAAAATAATAATAATAATAAATGAAACAGATTCAGGAGGTGTTAAGGAGGACTAAAGCCTGGAAAGGCCAGAGATAGAGAACACAGGTCCCAATGAAATGGGCCAAAAGAACAGAACTTGAACTGGCGATGCTAATAGAATGGAACTGGAACCAAATTTTGGCTCTTTTAATTTTTTACTTGTTCTACTTAGTTGTACAGGAGAGCAGAATGCATTTCAATTCATCGTACACAAATGGAGGGCAACATAACCACCACAGAGCAATGCCTCACATGCCTCTCACATGCAAGCCACCTGGACAGGCTGGATGAGGCACTGAATTCTGGACTCTACCTCCTGGAAACCAATTGAGGAGGTGAGAGGTGGGGCCTGAGAATGTCAAATTGGCTCCTGGTGATGCTGATGTGCCCAAGGACACCCCCCCCCCCTCACCCCGCTGGGAAGCTCAGAGGTGCCAATACTATCCTGGAGTCACTCTGAAGTGGCCTAGAAATTCACGCTGCCCTCTCCCAGCTCCTCCTCCATCCTTCCCTCTGGCCCACGTGTTAAAGAGATCCCAGAGGCAGGGTGAGGGAGTAGGCATTAAAACCACTAGGACCATAATTTGATTATATTTGGGGAAGAAATGGTCTCAAACCATCGGTGGACACACATTTCAAAAGTCTCTCTAAGAGTTATGTGGACTTGTCAACGTCATGCCCTGTTTCTAAGAGTAAACAAGGCAGGATACACCACATAAGCATGGATTCTGAAAAGACCCTTTTAAGCTCAAAAGGGAAAATGGGGCTGAGCTAAACAGAACCATATACTTTACTTAAATTAAAACACAGAATATAATTCATCTGTTCCCTTCCATGAGGTTTCATTGTACTTGCAAAATAAGATCCTAATTAGTGAATGCTAACATTGAAAAGTTTTCTGGAACACAACCCCTATTTCTGAGTTATCCCCCAAGTAATCTCATCATTAACAGTGTAATTCTTCCAGGTACATGTTCAATAAGTTGAAATCCATCCAGTGACCTTATGAAGCCCAACACCTCAAGACCAGTCGGACAATGCTGCACATGCCTACAAGATGCACTTCCTCAGAAAGACGTTCTTAATCTGAATGCAGTCATTTTCTTTGATTTCCCTGGAGGAGGAGGAAGGCTCTTTTCAGTAATCTTATCATAAAGTCCCAAATTTCATTATCATAGTGAAACGAGGGTGGAGGGGGAACAAGTTGTGTAACTTCAATAACACATATTTGCGTATGTATACTTGGCTATATGTTCAAAATAGTACTTTTAAAAATACTGACAATGATCTTATTCAACAACCTTAGGGGCTTGGAATAAACATTATCGGATGGTCATAAATCCTTTTTCTTAGGCACTTAAATTTGCTGGCAGCCATTGTTTCAGCAAGTGTTGTTTCATTCTCCAAGGAAAATAAAACACATCTTGTACTCTGAGGATCTAATGCCATACGTTTTCCTGTGAAGAAGTCATAGAGACAGCCCTTGCTTTCTGTTGGAGCCATCCGGGTGTCAAAAGCAAAGCCCTAGGACTGGCCAGCCCTCCACCAGGGAAGGACCTCCCCACAGCGCTGCTGCTCCTCCTGCCTTCCACCTGGATCCGGTTACACACCTAGGACTCAGTTCATGTTCTTCTTCCCTCTCCTCACCTCGTGTTACTGTTCTTTCATTTCCATGCTTCCTTTCCAATATCCTTCTGCAATATCTCGTTTTTTTTTTTTTTTTTTTTTTTTTTTTTGCAATATCATTTTCAAATCCTCCTCCCGTGTTTCTTTTCTGGACTTTTCTTTTTTGACTACAAACTTTGCTTCTCTCACCTCTTTCTTTTTACTCCCCGCCCGAATGCTCCCACAATATCCTGTCTCCTGTTTTGTTTCAAATGGCTGAGGACACTCTTTTCCAACTGGGTGATTGAAACAGTCCACTTGGCTGCCCCCCTCCAGACCCCAATTCCCCTGGACACCACCTCTAATACCAACTAGCGCTTTGGGGCCGATGGCCTCCACTTCAACAGGGGAATTCAACAGATACTGCTGTCTTAGGAAAGGGACCTTGTGAGCCTGAAGATGCCCCAGACTGAAAAAGAAAAGTAAACCCGGGTCCACAGAGGGGAGTGAGAACACTGGGCTGCAGCCCGGTCCCTGGCTCGGCTGGCTCTTCACATGCAGGAGGCAAGCACGGCCATGTTAATGTGTCCAGGTGAGGACACAGGTATCAAGACAGCTCCCTATTCCCACTCCTTGGTGACCCCAGTGTGCCATCAGTCTCTACTGCACCCACACTTAGCTCTTCAGGTTCTATTTTGAAATCTTCTATTTTTAAGGTTCATGAGATTTAGTCTTTCTTAGAGGTCTTCCAAAGAATAAAGAGAACATGTTTTTCTTTTTAAAGAGTAAAACTCAGTTTATCTTTCAAGTACCATTTGAGTCCATGAGACTGTTTTATAAATCTAAGATATTCCAACAGATTCTAAGATGACCCAGTGATCCTCGTCCCTTCAGTCTCACAGCCCAGCATGAACCCCGCCCTCGGTGTGCCCAGGAGCTACGGCTAGCTCCTCTAACTGACAGAATATAGCAAAGGGGGTGGATGCTACCTCTGGGATGGTTTCATTATATGGAACTCTGTCTTGCCAGCAGACATTCTCCCTAGATAGAGATTCTCACCCAAAGTACCTTCAAGAAGCAAACGGCTGTACTGGAAGGCCCATGTGACAGAGGCTCAGAGCTCCTTCCAGCCAAGAGCCACAAAAAGCTGGGTTCTCAGTCCTACTGTGACAAGAAGATGGATTCAACCAACAATCTGGATGAGTTTGGAAGTGAATTCTTCAGCAGAGGACCTAGACAAGCCATGCCTAGATTCCTAGCCCATGGAAACTACGAGGTCATAGGTACATGTCATTTTTTTAAAATTTTTTTTTTAGTTGTAGTTAGACACAATACCTTTATTTCACTTATTTATTTTTATGTGGTGCTGAGGATCGAACCCAGGCCCTCGCACGTGCAAGACGAGCGCTCTACCGCTGAGCCACAACCCCAGCCTAACATGTCATTTTTAAGTCACTAGAGTTGTGCTAATTTATTATGCACCAACAGGTAACTAATACAGATATATTATGGGATCTCAATAATGCTTTTTCCCTCTATTTTAAAACTTTTTGGAATTTCATTGTCCTAATAATTATTTCATAACTAATTATTCCTAATCATGCTAATGAAATAAAATGCAATATTGATACACTTACCTAGAAAGATGTTGTAAAAGAACTTGGTAACTTTGTAGTCTTTTGTGATCTTCACTGAAAACAACTGAGATTTTAGGATTTTCCCTTTTATACCCATGGTGGCAAAGAGAAGGAAAGTAACAGAGGAAGACATTTCACAAGTTTTTTGGACAAATCAGAAAATGAATGCAGAAAGGCAGGTACTATCACTGTAGTCTCTAGTCACTTTGGTGAAATTAACTTTTAAAAGCACATCTCCAGACTATGAGTCCTCAGAAGACAATATGCTAGAAGAATTTTGTTCAAGATCCAGACTTCTATTTCCACACCTCTCTATTCTTTTTGCTAAGTAAAATAAAAACCCAGATGCTACATAGTAAACCAACATAAAAAGACAAAGGCAGAAGGCTGAAGGGAGGAGTTGAGTTCTTGGGATGCAGAGAAAAAAAAACAGCATTCACTTCCCTGAGTTTCTTTTTGCCTTACAGATCCTAGACAAGGTGCTAGAGACACCAGCAGCCTGGAACCAACGGCCACACATGAAGAAGTACCAGAAAAGCCTGATCTCTGCAGCTGAAGGACTCAGGAAGGGGCAACCAAGACAGACAGAAAACTTCTAGATGACTACTGCTCTATACCAGCCACACACCATGAAGCAGCAGCCCTGGACCTATCTCCACCCCACTAGCAATGGCCAAGAAGGGAGCCTAGATCCTCACCCTTGCCAGGTAATATCGCCCCCAACACACACACATACACACACACTCTTCCTAGGATGGTATCAGAAAAGTCTGAGGAGCTGGGGCTTTCACTACTCTCTGGCACCATGAGATGTCAGAGGAGGCTGCATGGGAAGCAGTAACAGGGCACCGCTCTCTGTCCCAGCCAGCACAATGTCAGCAGGGACCATGCAGGAGTGACAGGGATCCCTCCCTGCTGTGTATCAAGGGAGGCCATGTGAGGATCCTAGACGTCCATCCCATCCTCACCATCCTCATCCCATCCTCATTAGCTGTAATGCAGTGGCATGCCTCCCCACATTAGCCACCTAGAATGGCGACAGAAAAGACCTGCTAAGACAGATAAGCTAAATAATATCCAGTTTTATAAGACCCCAAATGCCTTGAATAAAACTAAAAATCACTTATAAGACTAAGAACAGGAAAACCTCAACTCAAATGAGAAAAAAAAAAAATCAACAGATACCAACATCAGGACAACTCAGATGTTGAAATCATCTAGTAAGAATCTTTTTTTTGTTTTGTTTTGTTTTAAGGGCTAAGGACCAAACTCAGCCTTGCACATGCTAGGCAAACGCTCTGCCACTGAACTAAATCCCCAGACCTTCTATAAGAATCTTAGAGCAACTATCATAAAAATGCTTCAACAGGTAAGTATCTAAAAACTAGAAACCCCAGGCAAAGAAAGAAAAGACACAAAGAAACAAATGAACATTTTAGAACAGAAACCACACTGAAACAAACACCCCTTAATGGACAGGCCCAAGAGCAGATAGGACAGAGGAAAGAATTAATGAACCTGAAGGAAGACAATGGGAATTAATCTAAAGAATAGAAAATAGGTTGAGGGAGAAAAGTAACAGGGCCTCAGGGATCTTTAGAAATATAAAATGGTTTGAGACCTAACATTCCCACCATCAGCATCCCAGAATGAAAGGAGAAAGAGGGCAGGGTAGAGAAAATATTGGAAGAAATGATGGCCAATATTTCCCAAAATGGACAAAAGACATAAACCTACATAAAGGTTCAAGAAGCCAAGCAAACCCCAAACAGGAAAAACTCAAACCCATGCCAAGAAATGCCATAATTGAACTTAAAAAAAAAAAACTAGGTACAAAGAGAAAATTTTGAAAGCAATCCAACAGAAATGACACATTACCTACCCAGAAAAAAATAAATAAATAAATTGAATGACAGCAGATTTCTCATCAGAAACCATGGAAACCAAAGGAAGTGACACAATATTTTTCAAGTATTAAAGAAAAAAAACCCTCAAATTCCATATATGGCAAAATTATCCTTAAGGAACAAAAGGAAAAATCAAGAAATCCTCATAAGGAGGAAACCTGTCATCAGCAAACCTATCCAAAACAAATGACTAAAAAAGTCCTTAAACAGAAAGGGAATGACAAAAGGAAGAATCTCAGAACATCAAAATGGAAGAAAGAACTGAAAGAGGAAGAAAAAAAAAAGACCACAGAAATGTCCTTTTCCTCTAGAGTTTTCCAAATTATATTTGATGGTTGAAGCAAAAAAGTATACCATTGTCTGGTGTGGTTCTCAGTGTAGAAGAAATTCTTCAAACAATTATATCACAAATTAAGGGAAGAAGAGGAGGCTTTTAAAGGCCAGGCTTCTGTACTTCACTTTAATAAATGCTGACACCAGTAGACTATTATACACACACACACTAGTAATATATCTCAACAGAGGATATACTCAAAAACCCTACAGATAAATTAAGTGGAATCTGTGTGAGCATGCGTGAGGTACTGGGATCAAACCCAGGGGCACTCTACCATTGAGCTACATCCCCAGTCAACTCGTCCATTTGTCCATTCGTCAATCATTCATACATTTTTAGAGACAGGGTCTCACTAAGCTGCTCAGGCTGTCCTTGAACTTGCAATCCTCCTGTCTCTGCCTCTTAAGTCATTGGGATTTCAGGCATGCACCACCCCCCACAGCTCAATCAAAATGGAATTTTTAAAATGTTCAAATAACTTTCAAAGTGTCAGGAAAAAGAAAAAACAGAGCACAATGGGTTAAAAAATTGTAGATTAATTAAATCTACAATATCACTAATCACAAGAAATAAACGGTCTACAACAATTAAGAGAGAGAAAGTTAGAGCTGATATAAAGACATGACACAGCTGGGTGTGGTGGTACACACCTGTGGTCCCAATTATTCAGGAAGCTGAGGCAGGAGAGTCCCTGGAGCCCAGGAGTTCAAGGCCAGCCAATACAATGTAGCAAGATGCTGTCTAAAGGAAAGAATACTTACATATATGATCCAATTATACACCATAGACACCATCTAAAAGAATGATACACACACAATGGTCCTACTCAGCAACAGAAAAGAACAAATTAGTGAAAACTCCAACAGTGTGGATGGATCTCAAGGGCACCATGCTGAGTGAAAAATGTCCATCTCTCACACACTATAGGGTTCCATCAATAAGACATTTCCAATATGACAAAATCATAGCTGTGCACAACAACAGATCAGTGGTTACCTGGAGTTAGGGGTGGCAGGTGGGGTGTGACTGTGACAAAGGAGCAGAGGGGAAATGGCTGTGGTGTAATAATGGTTGTCTGGTGCTGGTTACAAAGATCTACACATGTGAAAAAAATGGTGTAGCACCATCCACACCAGTAACACCCATGTTGGTTTCCTGATTTTGAGGCTGTACATTGCACCTAACTTTTCACAAGAAGTAGCCATCAGGGGGAAATGGGAGAAGGTTGCAGGGTCTTTCTGTAGTACCCTGCAGCTTCCTATGATTCTGTAATTCTTTTCAAATAACGAGGTGGTGGGGAAGCCAAACAAAAAAGAATCAATGAACTAATAATAATATTTAAGGGGAAAAGAAAATATGATATTTTCATCATCCATCAACTAGAAGGGCCTCATCACACTGTGTATCATAAGGACCCAGAACATCCTGTGTGGCTAGAGGGACTTGCAATAGTATTCTTTCATCCACAACAAGATTTACTGGGTAGGCTCAGGAGTAGACAAATCGCAAGCCTAAACAAAACTAATATTTTGGCTGGGTACGGTGGTGCACGCCTGTAATCCCAGCGGCTCAGGAGGCTGAGGCAGGAGGATTGTGAGTTCAAAGTTAGCTTCAGCAATGGCAAGGCGTTAAGCAACTCAGTGAGACCCTTTCTCTAAATAAAATACAAAATAGGGCTGGGGATGTGGCTCAGTGGCCAAGTGCCCCTGAATTCAATCCCTGGTACAAAAAAAAAAAATTAATGTTTTGTGTTTTGGAGACACAAGTGCAGAAGAACTAAAAGTAATGGTGAGCTATTAGATGTACCAGAACCTATTAGAGATGTAGCAGTTGAAATGTGGAATTACAATGTACAAGTAGGATGTGTTCCAGGTTCCCACATGACAGTTAATAAGCAGTTTGCTCTAGTCAAAAGACACTGTCCATTTCAGTTTTGACTAAACTAGAAATACGTGCAATAAAATTTTGGCTTTGTGATGTTTAAGTTCTTATAAATTACAATGTATAGTAAAGTTGTTTGTCACTACCTCTTTATCCTATTTATTATTTGTAAAATTACTTGTAAGAATAAAATAGGTCAACTGGACCCAGATAGTAAACACCTTTACTTAACACATACCAAAATTCCAGACTCCAAGAAAGCAAGCAGTGGCTCAGATAAACCACAGAGCTTGCAGGAATAGTACAGGCACAAAGAGCCGGTCAGATCACATACAGCAAGTTTCACATCAGTGTTAGCAAACAGCCAAGTTCCCAGATACCAGCCAATGGCCAACCTTGCAGGCAGGTATTTCTGATGACAAGCAGTCTCTGATCTGCATGCTAACTCTTTTCTGTATAGCAGTAATCGTATTTTAGCATTTCTTCTTTGCTTCCCACTGAATGTTCTCATATTGCCTTGCAGTAGGGCCAAGCAAATGGTAGCAAGGGGTCAGCTAAGGCAAATCACCTTACATTTTGAGAGTCATTAAAAATTCATCAAAAATGTTCATGAAACCAATCACAGCATTATTTATAAAGGTAAGTTAATTATGATAATTATATAATGGAATATTATGGAACTACTAAAACTCATGACATGGGAAAAACATTTGTGACAAGATAAGCAAGAAGTAGCATACATATGCACAGTCTGGTGTCTTATTCTCTAAGGAGATAACATTTCTCACACTTTTGGACTCAGATTCCCTTTATACCCTTCTAAATTAGTGGACCCCAAAGTCCTTTTGTTTATGTGAATTATATTTATCAACATTTATCATGTTAGAAATATCAATAGACTTGCAAAATATTTATTTAAATAAAAATCATTTTAAAATCAATTACATAAGTAGGACGGTGTTAAAACTATTTTCTAAAAAAAAATTTTCAGTGAAAAAAGTAACACTTGCTCAACTCTTTTTAATGTGTGGCTTAATAGGAAAGAGTTGAATTCTCATATCTGCTTCTGCTATTTTTTATAATATTGAAAAAGGCAAATAACCAAATAACATCTTAGTATTATTATGAAAATAGTCTTGACTTTATAAACCTCCTAGAAGAGTCCAGAAAACCCCACAGGTCCTTTTACATTGTTTTGTGCTTTGTTATGTTTTGGGGTGTGGTTCAAGGGGGTTGTGTGCTTCTGGTTTTTTGGTTCTGGGGCTTGAACCCAGGGGCCACATCCCTAGCCCTTTTTATTTTTTGAGACAGGGTCTCACAAAGTTCTGCAGGCTGACCTTGAACTTTCTATCCTCCTGCCTCAGCCACCCAAGTAGCTGGGCTTACAGGTGTGTGTCACCACGTCCAGCAAGATATACTTTGAGGACTGTTACTCCAGAAAAATGAAAAACAAAATACCAAAAATGAGCCAGGTTTGAGGCTCTGGGTTTAATCCCCAGTACTGAAAAAAAAAAAAAAACCAAAAACACACATTGATTTGCTATGAGATTCAGTTTCAGTTCATTAGCACTTTAACACTTCCATGCACTTTAGATCTATTAAAAAAGACTGATCAACTGTCTCTTTCTTATGCTATGCTTATCCACTGGTTAAGAGTACAATACACCTTTATCCACATATTTCATCAGACAAACTCCAAAATCTGATTGGCAGTCTTTCTAAAGTAGCACCAAAAAAATTAGTTAGCTAATGTTCTGTAATAACCCAATGTTCTCAATTTAGTCTCTTCTAATATGTCAGCCATGAATAATTTCCTTTCAGAGTTAAGAATACATCAAGCCTAGATTCCAGACAACCTCTGAGTATAGCACATGCTTAAGAAGCTTTCCAACCTGGAAAAATTAGATTAGGAGACTGTTTTAGGGAATGGAAACTAGCCAACTAAGCTGCACGTGAGTCCAAGTCCAAGGATTCTATAACTGTCAACTTTAATACATAAACAAGAAAGATTTCTGGCCAACTTGGAAAAGGTGAGATCTATTTGCTAGCCCCTCTTTAGGTATTGTCTTAAAATTAGGCCCTTATTTAATAATACCACTGACAGTAGTGACTTTTTTTTTTTTTTTAAGTCCACATGGCAAAAGTTTTGCCATGCCACAATTTACAGCTTGGGGAATTCTAGGTGTAACTGGCTGAATACCAGAATCACTGGGTTGGGGGGGGGGGCGGTGGACGACATTCGAAAACTGCCCAGGGGACTTCTAACTTCTGGCATAAGAGAGGAGGCCCACAAAACCTCTCCCCAAAAGGCAACTATAAAGCTTGACAAGAAAGTCCAAAACCAAACATTCTGGTACTCTGAAAATCAACCAAGGGCATTCAACAGACTGAAATTATTTATTCATAAAAACTACTGAACTTCCGGTAAGAACAGCACAAAGTCTGACTGTCTTGCCAGGACTGCCCTCATCCCTCCCCATCTGTGGTCACTTCAGAAGGTCAGCAGGGTGGGGCAGGACTTGAAAATCAGCAGCTTCACTATGCTGCCAGAGGGGACTCATCTGACTCAGGGGTGTTGCCAGTCCAAGTGGCAATCTCAGAGGCAAGTGCAAAGAAGGGCCAGCGCTCTGCTAGCCTGAGGCTAGTGTTCTATTTGGGGCTACTGCTCTATTTGAGGAGAGCAAGGGGCTGGCACACCAGCCAGACACTTAGCAGGCATTTCCAGGAAGTAAAACAGTTGTCAGGAGCTCACAGAGCTCTTGAGATCCCAGGTGGACAGCAGGATACATGCATTCACAGCAGACCCACCCAGACCTGGCCACATAAATCCCGCACAGAGAACAGAGGAAGCCAAAGGAAATTCAAGGTGGGGCAGATGTGAAACAGCCCGGAGTGGGGCTGTGGCCCAGCACACATCTCCATCCGCAGAGAACGGAGCCTTCCAGGCTTCTAGGGTTTCTCTCCAACCTCCACCCGGCCTCTTTTTTGACACAGGGTCTCACAAAGTTGTCCAAGCTGACCTTGAACTTGCTGTGCAGGCACCAGGGCAGCCCCTCTAGGAAACCAGGCTTCACAACAAAAACAAATCAAAACCAAAGGGCAGAGATAAATCGGACACTGAAGATGAGACAGACCTTGGCGATTTAGCTCATTCCAGTTCTAAATAATGAGCTAACAAAACCACCACCACCACATTTTTCAGGGGCACAAAGAAGAAACCCAGTGCCACAGCAATGTATTACCTAAAATACAGAGTAGTCAACAAAACTTTACAAGATAGACTGAGAAAAAAGAACTGTGATCTCTACTCAGGGGGGAGATAAGCAGCAGTCAATAGAAACAGTCTCTGCGTGTTCCCAGATGCCACAGTTAGCAGAAGACGACTTCAGAACAGCTACTATAAATATGTTAGAAGAACCAAATAAAACCATGTTTAAAGAACATGGAAACAAGAAGAGTGTGATCAAACTGACTCAAAGAACAAGGAAAATAAAGAGACAGCAAATGTAAAACAAAATGGAAATTCTGGCAGAGATGCTCAACTGCAGATTTCAGATGTCAGAAGAGCGGGAGAGTCAATGACCTGGAAGTTAGATTAATACAAAGTATGCAATCCAAAGAACAGAAAGGAATGAAAGAACAAAGAAAACTGAACAGAGCCCCTCACAGTGTATGATGTCAAGTGTATCCAGAGAAGAGAGAAACAGTACAAATAAAATATGAAGAAAGTAATGGCTTGCCATAACATAGGAATAGAGGCAGCTCCTTAACTTGATAAAGAATATCTACAAATGACAGTTATTACTCTTTTTTAAATTTTTTTAATTTTTTTTCATTTATTTTTTTAGGTGTAGATGGACACAACACAATGCCTTTATTTTTATGTGGTGCTGAGGATCGAACCCGGGTCCCGCCTGTGCTAGGTGAGCGCTCTACCACTGAGCCACAATCCCAGCCCCAGTTATTACTCTTGTTGATAAGAAATTAGACGCTTTTCCACTAAGGTCAGAACAAGGCAAGCCAATCTCCTCTCCTATTTAATACCGTACTGGAAGTTCTGGTTAAAGCGAAAAAAGAAAAAAAAAAAACAAGAAAAGGAAATAAAAGGTGTACAGATTGAAAAGAGGAAAGAAAACTGTGCATATTTGTCTTAATGTCCCGAAGAATCAACAACAAGAAGAAAACCCCCCTAGAACTAATAAGCAATTATAGCAAGGTTGTAGGACACAAGGTTAAAATACAAAAATCAATCACTTTCTATTATACCAACAAAGAACAATTGGCATCTCAAGCTAAAAACAGAGTATCACTTAACACTAGCACAAAAAAGGTATAAGTCTAACAAATAAGTACAGAAAACATCAAAACTTGCTGGAAGAAAGACCTAAATACACAGATATTTCATGGCATTAGTTTTCCCGCGCTTAATCTATGGATTTTTGTTAATGATAAAACTGAAAGTTAATCCTTTATGAAAATCTTTCCACAGAGAAAAACATAGGCTTTTTGCCTAACTAGATAAAACCCACATGAAACTTTAAAAAGATGCATTAAAGGCATTTGACGTAATCCAACACTCATTCGTGACAAACTAGGAACTTCCTAGTTCCATGCTGGCAAATTCCTCAACATGATAAAGGGTAACTATATTTTTAAAACAAATCTAAAATTCACATCGAATTTAATGGAAACAAGGCAAGGATGTCCACTCTTGTCACTTCTATTCGACATTATGTACTAGAGTTTCTAGTCAATACAAAAAAGACAAAAGAGAAGGATATAAATTAATTTCTTTTTTACAATTTCTAAAGCTGGGGATGTAGCTCAGTGGTAGAGCACTTGCCTAGAACGCAGAAAGCCTGGGTTCAATTGCCAGCACTGCAAAACAGAACAAAAGTTCATCAAGCGAAGGAAGAGGTCATACACAAAGAATACAGGACTCATCTCGATAGCCATTAGAAGACAAGAGCTGCCAGAACACACGGAAGGCACGTCTGAAAATTTCAGAGGAAACACATTCAGCCTAAAATTCTTTACCCAACCATCAACCAAGTGTGAATTTAGGAGTGTAAAAGAATTTATTTATTTATTTATTTATTCATTCATTCATTCTCTCTCTCTCTCTCTCTCTCTCTCTCTCTCTCTCTCTCTCACACACACACACACACACACACACACACACATGGAAGGGTGAAGGGTGGTCCCAGAGGCCACTGGAAAGAAAACAAACCTGATGTTATCTGGTACACTAGGGCACTGGAAAGAACTGATAGGTGAGGTATCTGAAGAATCCACTGGGGGGGAGGGGGAAAACCCATAACCACACAAAGGAAGGAAGAGACGGCCATTAACACCAAGAATATAAAACACTAGAAATAAGGGAAAGGTGAGAGCACCATACTGGGCTCAAAAGAAAGATAATTTCATTCATTCACAATAACATCAACAAGAAATAAGGCTTTAGCTAAAAATTATAGTGAAACAAGTGAGCGAAGAGAACAAAAAGCACATTCTTATCTGCAATACGAAGTTCACTCATGCTGTCTCAAACTGAAAACAATAACGCAGCAGCACTTTATGAGTATAATTTAGAAACACGAAATACCAAAAAGAACACTTGCCTCTATCACTTCTTCAGAATGGTTTCCTAACGTTCTTCCTGCCTCACTACCTCCCCTCCACTTGATCTGCCAAAGCCTCCACCCCCAGGCTTTGGATTCCATCTACATGCCACTTACACCAAAACTCACATCTCCATTCTTCTTGGAACTCTAAATGGCCACCTCTAAAACCTGTTCTTCTCCAAGCTTTCCCAGTCTTAATAAATGGTGCCACCAGCCATCATCTCAGACAAAACCTAAGAACCATCCTTGATCCCTCTACCTCCTCTCCGATCCAACAATACATGCAGTCAGGTCTTACCCCCAAGACTCTGGTGGCATCCGTCCATGAGGCTTAGCCCACATCAACCTGGCTAACACAATAGAGAAAAACCCTCTCAAGGAAATTCCTATTTCTACTTTGCCTCCTTAGTAGCAGAGATCACTCTGAAAAAGTAAATTGGTTCAGAGCTCGTTCCTGGTACACAATTTCCAAGACTTCCCATCGTGGAATCCAGGGTTCTAAGGCCAAAGTGCTCCAACCTGTAGCCCCCGCTCCAGCTTCCCCAATAAACTCCCTGCACATCTCACACCAGGGTTATCCACACTTTCCTTCGTGTTCAACATGCCATGCTCATTCCTGCCTCAGGGCTTGGATACCTGCTCCTTAGCTGCTGAGTTCCCTCCTCACTCTGCTTCTCTGGTTTCTCATCAGCAAGGCCTGTTCTCCTCAAAGACCCTGTCTGATGGCACCTGCATCTTCACAGTCCCTGTCCCCCTCTTCATCAAGCAGCTTCATTGTCGCTATCCATTTCAACCTGAAAGATGTCTATCTACTTGCTCGACTATCACCACGTAAGCCACCCCCTCCAGGACCGCTGTAAACAGCTCTAAGACAGCAAGGATGTCCTTTATCACGTTTACCATCACAACTCCAGTGTAACAGCACCTCAACAAATATTAATAAGTAGACAAATTACCTGAGCTCAAGAGAAAAGGGAACATGAAGAAAAGCTCCTCACAAATCAAAGAGCACAGGGCCAATAAACCACTAATATCCCATAACTGGGATTAGTAAATTTCCCTCCAGACCTAAACTATTATTGCAGTAGTTGAAACTCTCTGACCAATAGTCAGTGTTCAATTACTCCTCTCCATTTTAGCATATCAGCTTCTAGGGACCATACCAAAGGAACAATTGACACAGAGGAAGGAAGTTCCCCTAAGGCAAGTCACAAGAGGACAAGAGGAGCTCCCATTTCTACTTTATCTTTCATCCTAGTTTTCAGAGAGGAACAACCAAGTCTCCTGGACTCTTAGGTCCAATCGGGTCAGAAGAGGCGAGGCTTATTTCCCTTAAGAAGAGGGTTTATAAAGCCGCCACATCTTATCAGCACACTAAAAGATAACTGCCTCCACAAAGTGCTCACCACCACCTCAGGAAACATCTGTCCCCTCCCAGCTGAAAGCATTAATTGCAACAGGAGCCATGTCATGTGACTGCTGACTGGATCCCACAGGTACAGAGACTCACAAGGACTCTGAATCATGGTTCTAGAACGTGGCACACTCCACTTCCCAGCATGACTGAACCAATTCCACAGCAAAGTCCAGGTTTCCTGTCCCCTCTACACTCGGCCAATCACTCCCTACCACTATGGCTCACCGAGTCAACAGGGTGAGGATGTACATGTCTGCTTAGGACAGTTCGAATTTACAACTGCTGCTGCAGCATTAATTGTTAATAGCATGCCCTTTGCTCTCAAGTGCCCTAGATCGGGGGAAAAAATTATATGATCACTATAACTGTAGAGGGAAAAAAAAGATCCATTGACCATAGAGTAGCCTGAACATAATGAAAATTAACAAAATTCCTATTTTGAGATGCAAAGAACTAAGCTTAAAAATGATGAAGATGATGTGGACATTGATTTGAATTAGAAAAATAATGCAGAAATACTGATAATGGGTCCCAAATGTTATCTACCACATACACAGAGACAAAAAGCCTTGTCTACTCCTTTGTGCCATGACCTAAACCACAAAAGACAAGCTTCTGAATAAACAAGGATGAAAATTTTACACAGTACCCAGTCTAGTGGGATCTGAACCAGAGTCCTTCTACAACTAAAGAACAAAATGGTATAAAAAGTGGTTACTAAACGGTGTTGGAGAAAATAGCAGAATGGGGACCTCTGGGGTACATCTCTCCCCAAAACCACAATGTGAGGGGGGCTGAAAAGGAGGGGGCTGAGGTGTGGCTCAAATGGAATGCACTTGCCTAGGATGTGTGAGGCCCTGGATTCCATTCCAGCAGGGGTTGGGGCATAGCACACCTATAGTATAAAATTATTTGTGTAAAATGTTTAAAACACACAAAATCATATATACACACATACACACATGTGATTTCTAGATAGTCATATCCATAAAGCAACACATAAAATGGAGTGGGATCCTACACAGGTATGATGTGGTCGCCTCCACCAGGGAAGGAAAGCAAAAGGGACACTGGATGATGGATGTTAAATGGATCTGCTGTGCTTTGCTCATTAAAAATGAAGAGAAATTCTAGAAGTAAATATGAAAAAACCTGGGTAACGGAACCACAGGTATTTCTATCTTACTTACTATACCTTCTGAATAATCTTAAATTTTCTTAAGTGAGGTGTGATGGGGGCATAGTCTCTGCCCTTAAGAATCTCACTGTTTTGACTCTGCTTATAATCACTGCTTCTTTTTATAAACGTTCATGCTCACGAAGTTCCCAGTGAATATCTGTCCCAAATGTCAAGCTCTGTAATTTACAGGATCTACCTTCTTTAATCGAGAAGGGGAAGAAAAAAAAAAAAGAGCCCTGTTTTCCTATATTTGCTTTACAGAACTTTTCCTGGTTTTTATAATTTCTCCATGGTCATCACAGTAAAATAAGAGAAAAAAAATTTAGAGCCATGGATGTGGCTCAATAGTAGAGCACTTGCCTAACATACACAAAGGCTGGGTTCAATCAACAACAAAACTTTAATTTTAATTTTTAAAAAGCCTCAAGAGAGCCACAGTGGCTTTTCTAAAATGAAAGAGTAAGCTACAAAAGAAACAAGGTCCCAACACATTTCATCCCAGTGAACACCATCTACACCAGCCCTGCCTTGCCCTTGGACAAGCAACCAAATCCTACTATTTCAGAATAAGGCTGGTCATGTGCGACCTCTGGAGTCTCCTGGATCTTCTCCAGGATGTAGTTCAAAGTATGAGTTGACTGCCAGAAGGCCAAATACCCCACCTTTCATGACACACCTAATCCTCAGTGCGACTCTCAGAAAATGGTTTCAAAGTAACAGAAGTTTCACACTGCACACCTGCATTCTCTACTTTTTTATTTTTAATTTTTTAGTTGTAGATGGACACAATACCTTTATTTTTATTTATTTATGTAGTGCTGAGATCAAACCCAGTGCCCAGTACATGCAAGGCAAGCACTCTACCACTGAGCCACAATCCCAGCCCTCTACTTTTTTTGTACATTAATTTTATTTATTTTAATTAGGTATATGAGACAGCAGAATGCATTCTGATTCATTGTACACAATTGCAGCACAACTTTTCATTTCTCTGGTTGTACATGATGTAGCATTGCACTGTATGCACAGTACCTAGTTGCACCTAGTACATCTACCTAGGGTAATGATGTCCATCTCATTCCACCATTTTTCCTGCCCCCCCATGGCCCTCCTCACCCCTCCCTCCCCTTTGCCCAATCAAAGTTCCTCCATTTTTCCCATGGCCCCTTTCCTCGTTATGGATCAGGATCCACTTATCAGAGAGAACATTCAGCCTTTGGTTTTTTGGGATTGGCTTACTTCACTTAGCATGATATTCTCCAACTCCAGCCATTTAACTGCAAATGCCATAATTTTATTCTCATTTAATGCTAAATAATATTCCATTTTATATACATACCACAGCTTCTTTAACCATTCATCTATTGAAGAGCATCTAGGTTGCTTCCACAGTTTAGCTATTGTGAATTGAGCTACTATAAACATTGATGTGACTACATTACTATAGCATGCTGATTTTAAGTCCTTTGGCTGTACACTGAGGAGTAGGATAGCTGGGTCAAATCATGGTTCCATTCCAGGTTTTCTAAGAAATCTCCATACTGCTTTCCAGATTGTCTGCACTAATTTGCAGTCCCACCAGCAATTTATGAGTGTGTCTTTTCCCCCACATCCTCACCAACACTTATTGTTGTATTTTTTTTTTTTTTACTAGGATTGAACTCAGGGGCACTCAACCACTAAGCCACATCCCCAGCCCTATTTTGTATTTTATTTAGGGTTAGGGTCTCAATGAGTTGCTTAGCACCTTGCTTTTGCTGAGGCTGACTATGAACTTGTGATCCTCCCGTCTCAGTCTCCTGAGCTTCTAGGACTACGAGTTTGCACCACCATGCTCGGCTTTGTTGTATTTTTGATGACTACCATTCTGACTGGTATGAGATGAAATCAGAGTAGTTTTGATTTGCATTTCTCTATCTACTAAATGTTGAGCATTTTTTCATATATTTGTTGATCAAATGTATATATATCATCTTCTGAGAAGTGTCTGTTTAGCTCCAGAAATCTACCCCATTCACCTCAAAAATAAAAAATAAAATACTTGGGAATCAACTTAACAAAATGTAAACTACAGAACACAGAGAAAGAAACTGAATAAGACCTTAGAAGATGGAAAGACCTTCCATGCTCTTGGGTAGGCAAAATTAATACTGGCAAAATGGCCATACTACCCAAAGCACTATATAAGTTCAATGTGATTCCAATTAAAATTCCATCATTATTCCTTATAGAAATAGAAAAAGCAATCATGAAATTCATTTGGAAAAATAAGAGACCCAGAATAGCCAAAGCAATTCTTAGCAAGAAGAGTGAAGCAGGAAGCATCAAAATACCAGACCTTAAACTATAATACAAAACTATAAAAACAAAAATGGCATGGCATTGGCACCAAAATAGACATGTAGACCAATGGTCCAGAATAGAAGACATGGAGACAGGCCCACATAAATGGAGTTATCTCATACTAGACAAAGGTGCCAAAAACTTTGGAGAAAAGATAGCCTCTTCAACAAATGGTGCTGGGAGAACTAGAAATCCATATGCAGCAAAATGAAACTAAACCCTATCTCTCACCATGGACAAAACGCAACTCAAAGTTGGATCAAGGACCTAGGAATTAGACCAGAGACTCTATGCCTAACAGAGAAAAGAGTAGACCCAAATCTTCATCATATCAGATTAGGCCCCAACTTCCTTAACAAGACTCTTAAAGTGCAAGAAATAAAATTAAGAATTAATAAATGGGATGAACTCAACTAAAAAGTTTTTTCTCAGCAAAAGAAGCAATCAATGAGGTGAAGAGAGAGCCTACATTTTGGGAGCAAATTTTTGACACACATCAGATAGAGAACTAATCTCCAGGATAGATAAAGAACTCAAAAAACTTAACAAAAAAACAAACAACTGTCAATAACTGAACTAAGGAGCTGAACAGACACTCCTCTAACTACTTCTAACGGTGCTGCGCTGTCACATTTATTTTCATCGACTCTGTAACAGACCCAAACATCAATCAAGTCCACAGCTCCCTCCCCTGAGAGTCGCTCAGTGCTGAGGTTACTGCGAGTGTGCGGCTGACAACAGGCTCCTTTACAAGCCCAAGATAAAAATAAATGTAAGGTTAGTGAGGTTTTCTAAATTTGATGCAGTCAATGTGCTTTATTTTATTCAAAATCCACAAGATTCAGGTTTATTGTTTATGCACCAAAATAATAGGCACACACCTGTAATCCCAGTGGCTTGGGAGGCTGAGGCAGGAGGAGTGCAAGTTCAAAGCCAGCTGCAGCAACTTAGCAAGGCCCTGTCTTAAAATATAAAAAGGCCTAAGGATGTGGCTCAGTGGACAAGCACTCCTGGTTCAATCCTGGGTAGGCCCCCCACCAAAAAAAAAAAACCCTAAGACCCAGTTTTCTGTGTATCACTGGAAGGGAAAAAAGGTTACATTCCTCCTAAAATTTGGCATATATTTTGCTAAAGACAGTTTAATGGTTGTGTTTAGTAATGAAACAAAAATCCCCCTTCATCACTCAAGTTAACATAACTTTTCCAAAAATACCAGCAACTAACAATATAAACTCTTCAATTTAAAGGGAACACCGATATTTCACACGACTTGAGTAGCCTTTAATAAACAGCAACATAGATTACTTTTTCTTTATAAAAACTGGCGGGGGGAGGAGCGCGCTATGACTAAATATGAACTAATAAAGTATTTTTGACCAAAGCATAGAAAGAAATCCCATTAGGTGGCAGACAACGGGAGGTTTCCAGAAGCTTCTCTAAGGAGACACATTTGGAAGCCCAGCTCTGCTGTACTGGGGTTTATGCCAGCCTCTGTGAGCTGATGCGGAAGAATGAGCCATGGAGTGAACAGCGCCTGGTTCAGACCAGGTTTCTAGCACTCTCCAAGCATCAGGTCAAGTGCTTCAGTGGTAGGCCAACTGCCTGACCGTCTTCACAGCAATTGGGAGACTAATGCCTACGCCCCAGAGCTGCTAAGAGGACTGAAGGTGACCAGGACAGAAAGGTGGTCATCAAATGATATCCCCTATCATTCCCACCCAGCAGGGTGCTTAGCTTCAGTTTTGAAACTGCAGGTTCATTTCCCTGAAAAGGCGGCGGCAGCATCAGGTGGGTCCTCCATTTCTCTGCAAAATTGTTTGCAAACTAGCACAACTTTACTAAAAGTAAAAGGGAGGGAAATGAAACAGATAAAAGATTTGGGAGATAAATGCCAACTATGAGGGGGACTCTTTATTCCACAAACCCTGAAGGTCATGTTCTTAAGCTTAACTTGGCTGACTCACTGAAAGCACACACAGGGTGTCCAGTCTAGGACTGCCCCAGTTCAGGAACATTTACTTCCTTTCTCCATAACTCACACAAAATGTCAGGGGAAGAAAAGATGAGGGGTGCTTGGAGATAGCGGCTCTCCACACAGAAGCTTGCCAGGATGAACAAGGTGAGTACCAGCTGGCTGGCTGTTTGCTGCCATGTGAGATGAACCAGCTGGCAGACGCCTTCCCAATCCCACACAGCTTTCTCCTCTCAGTAACAAGTTCCAGCTGCTAGCTTGCCTCCAGAGTTCCAGTCCTACTGGAATTAACTCCTTGAATGAGCTGGGCTCCATCACACAGAGCTAAGTCCTACAGATCAATGAAACCTCATCCCCAACGCAACATGATGGTTCAGCTAACAGCCAACCAATGACATTTTCTACAGCAACACTGTTTCCATCTAAGTCTCAAGAGCACCCAGCTTGGGTCTCTAATATAATTCTTACAGGCAGAAACTAGGACTCTTAAGGGGTGACTAATCCCACATTTCCTGGTAGGAAAATAGAAGGATGGGTCTGAAGCACAGAAACAGTACAAGAAAGCACAGATGCTTTGGAGATAGTGAGTGAATGTTAAACACACCAAGAAGGCAGGCTAAGAGGACCCTCACAGCCGCAGGGTGACAGTGTGGACACACAAAGAAAACAACTTTGTTTACTAGGACAAATTCATTTTGTAAACGGTGCCAAAACATTTAAATATCAAAAAACTGAAATACAAATAAAAGGCAAAGACTATGGGGCTTTGTTGTTAATCTGAATAAGAATATATCAATATACTTGAGTATTTCTGTTCTCCAATAAGCATATGTGCTTAAAAACACAGAGAGAAACTTGTATCCGTCTGCATATGCCAAAAAATGGGAGGGAAAGGGAAATTTTGAGCGAGCCCTCGGTTTGGGATGAAGTAAGAAGCCTAACAAAAATAGGGGGAGAATATAAGTTAAAAAAAAAAAAAAAGAACATTCAATTATCTGTCCTAAAATGATCAAGCTTCCAGACCAGCTCCCTTATCTCAGACCAAGAAAATTCTAGGTGAAGTTCGAGTCAGAAGACTAACAAGGAATGCTTGAGCTTGCAACACTCTACCATGGCAAAGGAAGGCCTAGAGGACAGTAAGAATCCTAATTCCTGAAGGGAAAACACCACATGGAAGCAACAAATCTGTCTAACAAGAACTCTAAGGCCTTGTAACACACATGTTCAATTGTGAACAAAGAATGTGTTAGTCAGATGTCCATTACAAGTACCAGAAATAATCAGCTTACACAGAAGAAGGGTTTACTTTGGTGCAGTTTTAGGTTTTGATCCATGAATGGCTGCCATATTATGGCAGGAGCAGGTGGTAGAGCAAATCTGCCCACCTCATGCAGGCAAGAAAGAAGGGCCAGGGTCCCACAGTTCCCTCTGCAGCTCACCCCCGATGACCCAAAGACCTCCTAGTCCATCTCACCACTTGAAGGTTCCACCACCTCCCAACAATGCCAGCTGGGGACTAAGCTTTTACCACATAGGCCCTGAAGGACATTTAAGAACCAAACTATACAGGACCCAGCCAGACAAGAGACTCAGATGAGAAGCAACCAGGTCCCCCTCCCCACTCAGTCCTCCCAACCATCCTGATCCTGACTGGCATAGTTCTCAGAAGACCGCCCCGCCCTTTTTTCCCAGCTTGTTAGGATTTTCAAAATTCCCAAAAAGGTATAAAAGTAATTATTACCATAATCATAGAAAAACTCATAAATGAGGAATGAAGTTCATGGTACTAACGGTTTCCAAAGAGTTAAAATATAAATATGGTAACAACTTTTGCAGTATTTGTACTTGTTTTGTCTACTGACTAAAGGATTGAAGTTCAAAAGAATACATTTTATCTTTAATTAAACTATAAGAGAGAAAAGACATGTGCATGTACATGTGTAAGTGGTGTATTATCAATCAAAAAAAAAAATAATGTACCCAGTCTAAAGAGAGAATTTTTTTTTTTACAGGAAGTAAAAATTTAAGATAAATAAGATGATGAGGGGCTGGGGTTATAGCTCAGCGGTAGAGTGCTCACCTAGCACGTGTGAAGCCCTGGGTTCAATCCTCAGCACCACATAAAAATTAAAAAGTAAAATAGAGATATTGTGTCCAACTACAACTAAAAATATATTTAAAAAAAAAATAAGATGATGAGACACTCTCCACCACAAACTCCAGAGCCCTTAAGGTCTCGTTGCCTTTATTGCAACCAATTGATAAACAGTTCCTGGAACTGAGAGAAGTTTCCAGTTCCTATCCTCTCTGAATTAGAAGCTTTCAGTCCCTGTTCCCTGCTAACTCGCCTGGTCTCCCCCACTGTTTTTGTGAACTTTGGCCTCTGGACCACCAGGCCAAAACTCTGTGGTCCATCAGGTCACACACCTCCAGTTCACCAGGCAAAACTCTTCCACTTTCCAATCTGCTGTCACCTTCATAAACTTTGGTTCAACCCAACATCTACCTTCTCTATTATTACAAGGTATTCTCAGGCGAACTCCTAAGCAAGAGATTCCTTTCTCCCTCTAATTCCTAATCACCTTTAGAACAACTCAAATGTCACTTCTCATGAGAAACCTTTACAGAACCCCTCATCAGAACAGTCTTTACCTAAGAGACAGCCCTCTGCCCCTGCCTTGGAACGACATCAACAGCACTGAATATTCATGTCACCTGTCCTGCTCTTACACAGTGGCCTCCTTCACAGGGTAGGTTTTCTGTCTTCGTCTTCTTGGCCTTCCCCCTACTCAGGGCAAGGCACGCAGCATTTTATGAATGTTGGAGAGAAGGCAGGCAGGAAGGCTCACTACAAACTGCAATGAAGAAATAAAGCCTAATATTTGGTTTCTGCATAGAAGCCCCATGAGAAAGACCCTTTTCTAAAAATACAAGTTGCTGCCTCAGAGACTTCTAGGGAAAATGTCCAAAGAACTGTGTACCAAAGTGCACTCCGGCAGTGCTGGGATGCCCACCGCAGCTCGTTATAAGGAGATGCACACTTGGGTTTGTGCACTTTTCTTTAATGCAACTAAAACATTTACTGAAACTGTCCTGAAGACACTAAATGTCTATATGTGTTGAAAAGAAAATGGATTTGCATGCCTACTTCCCACCCTCTGGGCTAGAAAGTTCTAAGGTACCATCACAACTGCAGAGGGGTAAAAAAAACCTGGCATGTGACCATTTACTACCTTTTTAAATCTCTTCTGGTTGTAGAAGGACACAATACCTTTATTTTATTTATTAGTTTTTACGTGGTGCTGTAGACCAAACCCAGTGCCTCACACACATTAGGCAAGCACTCTACCACGAGCCACACCCCCACTCCCCATTCACTATTTTTAATCTGGAAAAATAAACTTTAAAAGTAATGAACACTGACTATAATTTGCTGCCACTTTCTAGCTTCCTGTTGGGAAAGTAAAGAATAGAGCTTTTTAAAAATTGACCTAACTTTTATCCTTTGGTTTCAAAAACTGAAAATTAACTTTCACAGGCAAGCAAAATGTACTTTAGCAAAAAAGATATGACTCTTACTTTTCCTGAATAAATTTAAGTCTAAATGTTAATCAAATCAACTCTATCCCCAGACTTTCATGTTTACAACATAAAGGGCAACTACAGTTTTCTTCCAAAATTAAATTCTTGATTTCCCATGGAAATTAAGGTGACCATTAAAAGATTTTAAAAAAAAAAGTAAACTAGATGTCCATTATTCAAGGCCTAGCACAATGCTTAGAATAAGCATTAAAAATAAATAAATAAGCACTAAAGCACATGTAAGGAATATGAATAAAAACCAAAGTGGCCCTGAACAGATGAGTGGTTGAATAAATTACAATGCATCTACACCATGGAGTATTATGCAACTGTTAAAAAAAAAAGGTATTGATGAATGAATATGGAGTGATTTCTAGGATATAATACTAAGTGAAAACTGCAATGGATAAAAGCACCTACCACATGCCACTGTTCAAATGAGAAGGAAGACAACATGAGGAAATGCAAAGGTATCTGCTCAATTTGTGCAACAAGAAATCCAGGAAGGATAAACCAGTACACTGTAATATTGAAAGGGAAAGACAGAAACTTGGTAAAGGGGAAGAATGGAAATGGAATACCTCTCAGTATGCTCCCCCCACACACAAGTTCTGACTCAATGAAGATGATGTTTTACATATTCGAAATGTAAATAAATTCAATAAAACAAGGTATTAGGGAAACCCAAAATAATACAAAGAGTAATAAATGGGCTTAAGTGCATGCATTATAAATGAATAACATAAGCACAGAGAAGAGGAAGTGACTAAGATAAAAAGTAGGCCAAGTAACTTTAGAAAACAGCAGTCAACTATGTTTTACAAGACAAAATATAAAAATAACTATGTACAAAAACAGTACCCTGGTAAATTTACTTTTCACTTGGGTTATGGTTAGCAATTCTGAAACCACTTTATGTATGTATTGGGCATTAGTAATGATATTGGGATAGGAAGGTGGTGTTTTGTGATGTCAAGAGACTGGTGTGACAGGGAAAAGACGAGGCTAGTGCAAACAGTATAGTATTACCTTAAAAACTGAGCAACTGCTAAGAACATGTGCTTAGGCTTTAAAAAAAAATGCAAATGGACAGGAACAGAGACTTGTGTATACATACATACGTTTCCTTGTTGTCCACAGAGAGGGACTGGAGATGGTGATAGCACAGTAGGATGGGACAAAGGGAGTAGAGGCTGCTTGGAGAAATGATTGCATCCAGGCTGGAATAGAGAAATTACCAGACAAACCTGGAGCACATTATAGCATCATAAAGTAATCAATTGCCCAAAACATGCAGGAACTAGACAAAGGTAGTGGTTGTACAGCATTGTGAATGCCCCCTGGAGGGTGCAGACTTCTATGAAATGATGGAACAGTCACTAAACAAGTCAGCAAATAACAAGGCCCAAGGGTAGAAGAATTCCAGTATCCAGAGTTGCTAAAATGTATTTTTCTAAAATATTCATTAGCCAATAAAACAGGATGTGCAAAGAAACAGCAAAGTATAACTCATTCATCAGATAAAAGGAGGCAACAGAAACCACCTATGAGTACAACTAGATGGCAGACTTCAGAGTATGTTCCAGAACTCAAGGAAAGTTTAAAGAAGTTAAGGAAGGGCTGGGATTGTGGCTCAGCGGTAGAGCACTCGCCTAGCATGCACGGGGCCCTGGGTTCAATCCTCAGCACCACATAAAAATAAACGAATGGAATAAAGGTATTGTGTCCAACTAAAAAAATAAAAAAGAAGTTAAGGAAGGCATGGCAACATTGGATTGAATGCAGAATACCAATAAAGAGACAAATTTTAATAAAGAACCAAATAGAAATTCTATAGTTGCAAAGTACAATAACAGAAGTTTAAAAAAAAAAATTCACTAAAGGACCATGTGATGGTCAATTTTATGTGTCAACTTGACTGGGCTAAGGGATGCCCAGATAGCTGGCAAGACATTTCTGGATATGTCTATGAGGGTGTTTCTAGAAGAGATTAATATTTGAATTGGTAAGCTGAGAAAAGAGGATCTCTCTCACCAATATGGGTGGAAATCATCCAACATATTGAAGGTCTAAAGAGATAAAGATGGAGAAAAAGCAAACTGGGAGGTGGTGGAATCTTTAGTAGGTAGGGTCTAGTGAAGGCAATTAGACCACAGCCCTTAAATGAACTTTTGGGACACTCCCCCACCCCAACAACCTTTGCTTCCTGGCCACCATAATGTTAACAGGCCACCTCTGCCACACACTCCCCTGCCATAGTGGCCCAAGTGACCACAGACTGAACCTCTGAAACTATGAGCCAAAGTAAATCTTTTCCTCTTCCAAGTTTATTTTCTTGGGTTATTGGGTCTTGGTGATAAAAAGCTATATAGATAGTATATATACAGACACATATGGGCATACAGACCCGTGTGTATCCATATAAGGTAACACTGCTCATCCATAAGAAATGAGATGCTGATACATGCCATAAGATGGGTGAATCTTGAAAACATTATGCCACATGAAAGAAGCCAGTCACACTATACAATTTCATTTATACCAAAGTCCAGAAGAGGGAAATTTACATAGATGGGAGGATTAGTGGTTGCCTAGGGTAGGCAGACAAGATGATGAGAACCAGGGCAGTGACAGATACAGGGGACAGGATTTCTTTTTTGAGGTGATGAAAATGCTCTAAAATTGACTGTGGTCATGGATGTAGACATCTGTTAGCATACCAAAAAACACTGAACTTTGCACTTTAAATGAGTATAATGTATGATATGTAAATTATGTCTCAATAAAGCTGTTGAGATTTTTCTTAAATACATTTTTGCTGAATGAATCATTTACCAAATATTTACTAAACGTGCATTAACCACCAAGCACTGGTCAGATATACCAGATATAATACCAGTCCTGGTCCAGGGATCTATGACTACTTAATTGGTTTTGCCTGGTTTCTCGATTGTGGTCAACCAAAGCACATTAGGTGCATTAGGATCCCTACCACCACCAGCAAGTGAGACATGTAATTATTCTTGTCCTACCCTCACAACGCCTACCTATAACCCTCCCAAACTAGCCATCCCACGAAATTAGAATTCTGCCTTATTTTTAAGTAGAAATCCTATGTAACCTGCTAAAACTGGTACCCTTCCCAGCTTCCTTAGCAGGATTCCCGACATCCTCATCAACCTCTGCCAATTTCATGGGTCAGTTCTTATTCTTCCAAGTGGCGAATTAAGATGGACAGTAACTGTACTATGATTACCAACTAAATTCAAGACAGCCTAGGAATCCCATGTGCCAGGTATAGTGTGTGTCTCATGACTCCAAAGCATAACTGGTCTACCCCCCTTCAGAACTTGTAGTTGTATGCACAAATATTTACTAAATATATTTACTAATATATATGTACCTGCAGCTGCCTGCCTCTGGTATGTCCACTGACCTCTCCTCTGCCTGGCATGCCCTTCACATTCATTATTTACACTCTACCTCCTCTGTGAGACACCTGAAGAATTAGCAGCCTCTGTGCTCTTCTAGGTGGTAGACCAATACCTCTGAGCCTAAGCTCTGAAATCATCTACCTGAATTCAAACTTCTCCACCACTTAATGTATAACTCTGATTAAGTACCTCAACCACTCTGCCTTGGTTTTCCCAACTACAAAAAAGACATGAAAATATTTACAGGGTTGTTATGAGGATTAAATGAGATACAAATGTTTAGAACAAGACAGGCACTGTGACTGCCTCTATCTAATTCTGTCTGATGGTACACTTGTCTACATGCCTCTTTCCTGCCAGTCCCTGTTCAAAGACATGTCATTTCTTTTTTCTTTTCATGTTCACAGCATATAATACAGTGCTAGGCACAGGTGAGGTACATGTAAAAGGCCCATGATAAAAAATAACAACTCTTAGTCCAGCAATGGCAAAGGTTATTGAAATCACACTTTGAAAATAAAAATGAGAGCACATGGTTTGTGTGTAGTAGAACTGAATATCTAAAAGCAGGCCTGCCCTGGAAAATCCAAGCTGTCTGACTGCCTGAACTATCTAGAAAGAATCCAAGGGCTCAACAATGAAGAGTGGTTACATAAACGACAGCAAATCAACACAGGGGATTTCACCCAACCATAACAGGAGGCCTGTGCTGATCCCTCAAAGTCTGGACAAAACACTGAGCAGAACAGCAGCAGAAGAGTAGGCACAGATGATGCAGAGCTGTTCAAAGAGCCATGATCAAGGAAAACAGACTGTGCGTCTAATACTTCAGAGACAGATCCTTTACATTCTTTGAATTAATTTTTATGCTACAGACAGCTTAATAAGAAACTAATAATAATGCCTCTAATGCCTTTACCTAAGAAACAAGACAAATGGCCTGGAGATTCCAAAACTTTAGAGCTCTTACAGGAGACACAGGGAGAAGGGTTGAGCTTATCTATTACTATCTCTGAACTGATAAGTTTCCTGATAAGAAGAAACCCACCTACTACTGTTACAGTCAATTCTCTTATTCAGAGGTAGACCCTTCACAGCCAGTCACTTCTTTTGTTTATGTCAAGGATTAATAATCTGATTAATCAAGATGCTTCCTGATTAATACTTCTCATTTGGTACAATTAAAAACTAAAATCTAAAAAGTCTGTATTTGTACACAAAGAGCTTTCCTTCAGCAATATTTCTCGTTTTCCCCCTAAGAGTCCATTCCCCAAATAAGAGAAAGACAAACACTGGGAAAACAATACTATACTTGCTTATACATAGATCCACAGAAGTATATATGCACACACAGAGATCTATGTACAGAAACAAACATACACCAAAAAAACAGTCAAGAAACAATCTTTTCAATTTCTTCATGAGACAATACAATGATGTCAGCAATAGCATCTTCAAATAGCCCAGGTGATGATGATATTATAACTTGACTAATAAAATAAATCCCAACACCTCCATCTTTCTTGCCATCAACAGCCTTAGATTAATATGAGGAAAGGAGCAAATGAAAGGAATTTACTCCAAATATTCTCTCTTCAAAAAAGAAAAGGTAGAAATTCATTATTCCTCAATATAACAATTCCTAGCAGTGAACAGATAACTTTCCTTTAAAACACAGTTCAATAGTCTAAATAAAAAACTTTTAATATTCCAATCAGCATGTCTCCTCACTGGCTTCTCAAACGCTTTTCCCTAAGCAGAAATCTGTCCAGGCCTGTGGTTTAAATCATTAACTACACAGCACCAAATCATTAGCATAATTGGCATGTAAATTTCACGAAGGCACTGATTGTGTCCTTTTAAGTGTTCTACACAACAGCCAGTACAAGAAAGCTTATTAAACATTTATGATGATTAGCTAAAAAATAAAACAAAATACCCAAACAAAAGTCTTTGTTATTCAACTTGGCTGTCATGTGTAATGTAAACCACTGATCAGTATCTGTTTCTCCAAGTGCAATTATAAGACATTGAAAACAAAACAAACCCCTTTGGAATTAGAAATTCTGTCTCCTCTGTCCAAGAATACATTGCATTTCTGTGTCAAAAGAAACTGCCAGCAGAGAGCAAGCAAATGCAGGTTGCTAGGATATTTAACTTGAGCATCAGCGCACCGTTTACAAAGCATAAAGCCCCCACATTTCACACACATATCCGCAGACATTTTCCCTACCTTTCCCATTTTGCCATGTAGTATACCAAGATAAAGTGAGGAACGACGTGATAAATGCTAAAGCAGTGGCTACAGTTCCATTTCGGAGCCTCATCTCATTTCACCATCACACTGGTTCGTATGTTTGTGATGACAACCAAGACTGTTTTCTTTTTAGCCTGAAGTCAACTGAATCCAGTACTCCTGGCTCCAGGCCAATCAAAACAATCAATGCAAGAGGTTCATTTCAGATGCTCAGGCAGAAGGTGTCTAGCAAGAATACCATTCACAATTGCTACTCAGGATTGTCTTCGCCGTCTTCATGTGCTCCTGTCTTGGGCTGTTTTCTCCCTATCAGTGGGAGAAGAGAAAGAAAACTTGTTCAATAATGCAGAGCACAGGTTTCTTCACTGATTACCCCACTCTGAATGGATTTTTGGCAGGGCTAAGCTGTCCTACCTCCCAACTACACATTTCATATACCAGAATTATGGTCTTTCCCCTCCAAGGAAAAAGTTTCAAATGATATTCCTTCTTCACTGGTTTGGTTATGTCTGTGAAAAGAAACTTCCAGTTATTTATTTACATGAAGAAGTTACAGGGCTTAGGAGACTCTAGTGATCATACAATGGCTCCTGAGTAACAATCTTGACTCTCCCCAGTTTTCCTATGGCACAGTAACAAGAAATATTTAGAAACACACACACACACACACACACACACACGTATATTTGTGAAAACTGACAAACAATATAGAAGAGTCAAAAGACCTGGGTCCTAGATCCAGGTCTGACATTACTTACTCCAAGGTTCACCTATAAAATGAGAAAAGCACTTGTCTTTCACATATTATCTTTCACATATTGTCATAAATAGTAAAAAGCCTACAGTTATCATTACTGTTCATCATCTTCGCAAAATAACCTCAGTCTTCCCAGTGACTAACCCAATTCCTAGGGGGTAAATTCAGAATAATTAGCATTTAGAAAACGCAGCAATCCAGCCCCTACCCTATCAGCCAGGGCCTATCACTTCACATTGTTTTAAGTCAGGAAATTTGGGAGATCACCACCAATCTAACAAAACTTCTGAGAAAATGAAAAGAAATGAGGTCCTTACAAGTACTTAAGTATAGTGCCCAGCACATAATAGGCTCCCAATAAATGTTAACTATATTAAAATATAGAAGCAAACAGCCACTCCTTCGGTCTTCTGTACATATAAACGGTCCCATTCCCCAGGGGTGTGTCAGGCAATCTGAGATGTGCATGGACTCCTGGTTGCCTGGAGGGGACCACAAAGATGCTCTTGGCAATATACTAAATGATACTCTAGTGGAGTGAGTTAACGCATCCCCAAAATGCCTAACAAACCCAAGGGGCAATTCTCTCAGTGGAAGACCATGGCAGGCAATTCAGGAACTACCACCTCAGCTACTTCTCATCACTGAATACCACTAGAAGTCTCCACTAGTAAAGAAAGGTCACAGGTACACCTAATAATGACAAATAGAACCACAACTCACTGAATGTCTCCTATGTGCTGGGTCAATTATGTGGTCTAAACCCTTACAAAATCCTACAAGATGGGCATCATTAACACTATTTTACACACAAAGAAATCAACATAAAAAGCTAGATTTGTATGATCCCAAAGTTCAAACACTTTGCCCCTCAAATTCAGCCACCTGTAGTACAGTAGTATAAAGAGAAGAGCCAGGGATACTGGAAGTCTCAGGTTAAACTGGACGATCTTCCCAAAATGTTAATTTTACCCAACTGTAAGTGTGAATCTCAAAAATGTTTTATATTCTAGAACAAATATGGATTCATTATGGTAAAAGTTGCAAAATTCACAGTAATTTTCAAAGTCTAAATATACAACTTTTAACAAATTTCTCACTTCCTGCAGCTTTTGGCTAGTTCCCCACCCCAGAACTCCCAACAAAGCATGCCTGTTTCCCAGCTTTGGACAGCAGCTCTTATTTCCATATATCATTCTAAAAATACTAAACCCCACTCCATTGGTTCCTCTTACTACCTGAGCACAAAGACATTATCACATAAAGTTATCACTGCTAAACCAAATGTGTTGACCTTTCTATGGTCAAGATAACTTAATACTGAACAGCTTAGAATCAAAATCTTCGTGGCAAAAAAAAAAATCCTATAATTTAAAATTCCATAGAGCATCTAATTGTCTGAAATCAATAAGCACCCAACAATGAGTTCTGATTATAAAAATAGAGGTGATAATAGAGTGAATTATATAACTTGGAATTCTCATCCTGGTATGACATTACACAAAAATGCTTGCAACTTTCTGTTGCTATGCACTTAGCCATATTTTACTTCAGAAAGGATTTTTTTCTAGTAAGAGATCTAAAAAATATACAGGTCATTAGAGTAAACACTCACTAATGGAGAAGCAGAGAAACAGAATCATCGAATAAGGATATTTCAAAATACTGTTTTATTAAGTAGGGGAAAATCTGCATAAAACTCAGTACAAATGTGTGAAGGCAAACTCTAAAATTAAAATCGACTATAGCTATGCTATCCATAATACATGAAAAACATAAGGAAAATTAAATACTGGATTCAAGAAATTAGCAAACTCAGGTTTGAAGAAGATACTTATAATGAATTTTACTAATAAGACCTGAAATATCACAAGAAAAATATGAGAGCCTTTCACTCAGCAAGAATGTAGTCATACATTTTTAATTAGGATTTCTAAACTAATGAAGTTTAACTGCGCAGCACAAGTGAATGAAATCTCCAGATGAGAGCAAAACTAAGGAGCTACAAGCTCTTAAATCACCACAGGCAGTATCAGGCTGGCTTGTCAGACACAGGTGACCCACATTTTTATCAGTGTCCACATATGCAAACATTTTAATCTAACACCTGAATACTCTCTCACTTAACACATTTGAATCTTTAAATCACACACACACACACACACACACACACACACACACACGTAGTGGCTAAAATTACTTGTCATTTCTCTAGCCTCCCAAAGATGAATGGAAATTTCAACTCCTGACCTCATGATGAAAAATCTGTTTGGTTAACAGACTTAACAATCTTACGTGGTTAGTCTTGTACTGCTGGATTCAAAACCTTTTAAAGTGTTCACTGAAATATTTAGCATGCTCCATGGCTGGGAGAACACTTTGCTGAACGTTTGGCATATTCCTTAATCAGCATCCCACAGACAGAGGTGCCTGAAGAACAGAAGGCACAATCCGGATATCCACAATCAATGAAAACCATGACGTAAGCTTTGATAACTTTACCACCACAATTATGTTAAAATCGTGTTGTTTTCCCTTTATAAAGGGATCGATCTTTTTCTTTAATACAGCTTACATAATTTCGTCGTCCAGTGCGTTTTCACATTTACTCTTGCGGGTTAAAGAAACCTATCTCACACTAACCTGTTAATCACCCTATTTTTTTTTTTAACATTCAGCAAAAGAAATCAACCACACCTATTATCTGATTCTAAATTTAGACTTCTCTCTTCCCACGAAGGGCTGTGCCGTCCTTTTATCAAGATCTCGTCCGACAGCAAAAGGCACAGCAGCCTCGGGGACGCACAGGGTCCCTGCCCGCGGCTCTTGGTGCGGAAGGCGAGCACCGCGAGGGCTCCGGGAAGCAGGGTCCTGCGAGCGGCACCGGGGCCAGCCACCAGAGCTCGCCTTCCAGATGTCACCTGGCCCCAGCCTCGGGGTCCCGCTCGGCCCCGTCCGGACAGGGAGCTGAGGCCTGGGGCACTGGGGGGGAGGTGCTCTCTCACCCCGGACCACCAGGTCGTCACTTCACCGCAAATCCGCCACCCCGGCGGCACGCCCGGTCCCCTCAGCGGGAGCAGCCCCTGCCCCGGAGCCTCGCGGGGCGGCTCCCAGTCCGGCGAGCAGCGAACCCCGGCCCCGCGGCGCCCCTCCCTCCCGCTCCCCACCCTCGGGAAGCCCACACACTTTGCTCTACTTTCCCCCAAAGTCGAGGAGCCCGGCGAGCGCCGGGAACGCACGGGGCGCTGGGCGGGCCGCCGGGAGGACGCGCGGCACCGCGCGATGCAGGGCGATGCGAGGAAGGCGTCCCGGCCCGCGCCGCGCCCCCAAGGCCCAGGCAGCGCCCCCGGCCAGCCCCGCGCGCCAGAGGCGAGAGCACCTCCCGGCGCACCAGCTCCCGGCCGGGCCGCGGCGCCCGCGGCTCGGTTACCAGCAGGTGGATCTCCCGCAATCGCGGCGCCGCAGAGCCGGGCCGCCGGCGCCGCCCCTCAACCCGCTCCCTCCGCGCAGCCGCCCTGCGCCCCCGCCGCCAGGCCGCCGCGCGCCTCCGCAGCCCAGAGCCGCTCACCTGCCGCTGGCGCCGGCGCTCCCGCCGCGGCCGCTGGCAGAGCTGCTGTGGCCGCCGCGCCCCGCCCTCCCGCCGCGGCTCCGCCCCGCCCCGCCCAGCCCGCGACCCCGCCAGCCATTGGCCGCCCGCCGCCGCGCCAGTGGCCCGCCCGGCTGTCACTTAGGGGCGCCGTCGCTCGGCCTATATAACTCTCGTGAGATCTTTCCCGGGGCACTCGGCGTCACGGCACGGTCCGAGCGGTGCCTCGCTCCCCGCGCCCGGGCTCCGGTGCTTGGCGCACTCCCCGCCGCCTCAGCTGGCTTTGGTCCTCCGCGGCGTGTGCGGAGGCAGCTCCTGCCGCCAACAAAGGCCGAGGCAGCGCTCGGCCTCCGCCGCGGCGCGCTACCGGACCGCCCCGGGCTGCCCGCGAGTTCCACCCCCTTCCCCCAGCGCGCGTCGCATCCCTGGTCCGCATTCCCCGGGACAAGTCCCGGCCCTAATCCAGGGTCAGCTTCCAGGCCCTGGGGTTCCGGGCATCTCACTGACAGCCCCAGCGGGGGACATCGTTGTCCCCAACTCACCGATGAGGAAGACGGGACTGGAAAGATTGACTTAAACCCCTAAGACGAGGAAACAGGGCTAGGATTTAAATGCATAACATTCGGGTGCTCATGCCCCTAGTTTTCCCGTTAGGCCACGCAGTTTTGCCCCTTTCTCCTGAGCCCTAATCTATCACCGTTTCATGAAGTTTGAAGTTAATTTTAGAACCAAATAGGAAATCATCCATAAAAACCTGGGTGGGCTGACCCTCCTTTTTTGTAGTGTCTGTGAGCATCCTGACTTAATAGTAACTACCCGTGGGCACACCATCTTTTGGATACTTACTATATGCCAAGCACCATGTTACATCTTTAATTGCATCCTCTCATATTTTAACTCCCATTTTTTCCCATGAGGAAACTGGAGCAAGAGAAGTTTAAAAAGTTTACCCAAGGTCACAGGCCGGTAAGCGATAGATCTCGGTTCAAACACAAAGGATGTGTTGTCTTTGGTGCTACAAAAAAGCTTACAACAACCCTGCAAGATAATTTGCAGGGAGTAGAGGGGCAAAAGATCAAGGAGACAGGCTTGTCCGTGCCAGTCTCCCAAGGTAATAGATTCTTTTCAGAAAACAGTAATTCAAATATTGAAAACTAAGAGAAAACATCAATCAGAATGAGTTTATATTTTCCAACATAATTCTTTTATTTTTGTCTCAAGATAACAGTAATTAATAATCAGCTTTGACATGTGCAGGCATCTTGATTCTCTCATGTTTAGGTTTCTCTCCATGACTGTTAAACTGTTTTAAAAGTGCAAGGCAACACATGACACCCCTCTTCCCATGGTTCCCCACTGACTGAGGAGGAGCAGACAGGTTTTATCCACTCTCCAGCACTGTAGACATGACTTGTGCATAACAGTCATAATACCCAATGACAACTTTGCTCTCTACTTAGGGAAGTAGAGCCTGGTTTCTTATATTATATGGCACACACATTGCCATGTAGCAAGTTGGTGACAGATTTCATGTCGGATGTAAACAATAAAGACAAACCATTCCAGGATACACCTGACACATTGTTGGATATATCATGCTTAAAACATCTAGGAGTAGACTATCCTAGGCCTTGCTATGCAGTGCTCCCCCTAAATCAGTGAGAGACCAGGGGAAGTGGGTGTCATGTGTCTCCTCGGACTTCTAAAATAGTTTAACTGTCATGGAGAGAAACCTGAGCATGAGAGCCAAGAAACCCACGCATGTCCTAACTGATTATTAATTACTGTTATCTTGAGACTAAAGTAAAGGAATTTTGTTGGGGAATAAAAACTTCTGAATAATGTTGTCTATTAGTTTTCAATCTTTGAAACGCTGTTTTCTGAACATCCTCTTCATGACAGACAAGCAAACTACTCCTTGCAGATAAAGAGAGCATTGCCTTTTTTTAAAACTCTTTTTTTTGACACAATATCTTTATTTATTTTATGAAGTGATCGAACCTACTGTCTCATGTGTGTGAGGCAAGCTCTCTGCCACTGAGCCCCAGCCCCAGCCCCAAGCATTGCCTTTTGAGAGAAAGTTCCTAAGCTACTCCCACAGGATTGACCAAAAGACCAAACAGCACAAGTAACTATCATAATCCTTATAGAGGAAGAAACTTGAGACCCTGAGAAATTAAGTAATTTGACAGATGCAAATAGTAATTTAGGCAAGTAGTAAATGGCCAAGTCAAAATTCAAATCCAGGTCTGTTTGATTCCAGAGCCTGTATGATACTCCATTGCCTTTCTTCCTTCTTTAGCAATGGGCAAAATCTTGTTGTGTGGATGAATAGTAAAAAGATGTATTTCTCTCCCTCTTCTCCATTTTTTCCTTCTTTGTGAAGATTTGAAACCATATGTTAGAGACATATGTCAAGAGGAGAAAGGAAAGGAAAGAGGACAGATAAGCTTCAGTTACAGCCTGGCTGACTTATTCAGAAAGACAGCAGAAATTCCTCCTAAGCTCTGGTTAGTGGCAAAGCTCACAGCCAGGACAAAAAGCAAACAAAAACAAAACAACTGCCTTGCTTTGGGGATTTATTTGATACTTTGTCACTACTTCAACTGGCAGCAGAAAGACCATATGGTTAAACTTGTATCAGACTATTCACCCTGTTGCTCAGGGAAGAGTAGAATTCAACTAGTGTCCTAATACAGGCTTCCCAGGTGTGGGTGTGAATTGGTGATTCATCTTACTTTTGCAGAGTACAAAATATTGAATTTTTCCAACTACATCTGTTCAATTAACAATCAAAGACCGTCGATCCAAACCCCATGGAGTCCTATAGATTTCTTTCTTCTTGTTTTATCTTTTCCATGATGATTTCCCTTCTATCACCTTTTTTGTTTGTTTGTTTGTTTGTTTTTTCTCCCACTCTGCAGTGTCTGGGTTTACCTTCTCCTGACCTTTATTTCACACTGTCAGTGGAATTATTGACAAGAAGTTCTGCCTATAATCTCACCATTCTATAGTCTGTCCCCAACAAAGCTGCCACGTGGTAGCTCTCCTTTCCAACATTTTCATTATTCCATCCACTTTTTCTGAGGCCTGTGATTACAGAGGCAGCTGGTGCCTCACCATGGAGCGTTCACAGACTAGCGGAAGACATTGGTAAGTAATTAAACCACAGTACACCATGTTGGGACAGCAGAGAGGATGGGGTCATTAATCAGATCCTCTGGGCAGGGAAGCCTTCCTGGAAGTGACATTTGAGCTAAAAGCAGATACCACACAGGAAATGAATCTTTGCCATTTATCTCTTTGATGGTAAGTGGTTGCTGGTGGGGCCATGTCTATATCAATCAGTCTCTAAGAAATCAAGCTCAGGATCTCTAGTTCTTTTCTACTCTGCCCCTCATCCATGCATTAACAATCAGACTTGCATCATTTATGAGCATTTATAAATGTGATTCTGAAGTCTTCCACTACAGGCTCTAGTGGGACCTTTTTGAAGTATACAATCTACAAGAGGCATCACTTCAGGAGGTTCTCCCTGGCTTTTTAAATGATGCATGTAGAGGTGGTAGAAGACATCTTATTTTAATTGGTAGACAGTGCATTCAATGACTTTCATCCAAAAACTATAGTGGACCTGGGATAGTGGACCTGGGACCCTGATGGGCCATAAGAGTCTATGGACCCTTTGCTAGCTGCAAAATGTTTCAGGTGTATTAACAATTTCTCTCCTGTCATCAGACAGGGCACATGCTGTCCCAGAAATCCATGAAAGGGAATGCAAATGGAACCAACCACCACATTTACAATTCAACTCTACACGGAAATTAAGGTCCATACAGATGAAGAACAGCAGAGAGCTAAATTATTCTTAATTTTTATTCTCCTTCCTCTCACCTTGGCTCATGAAAGATGCCTGTCCTAAATCACATTTATATCACTGGGATAAATGTACCTACTGGATTATTCAGACAAAAGCCATATTGTGTGCCCCGCAAAGATGGAACCATAAGATCTTATGGTATTTAAATGCCTTGGCCATCGAAGTTTACATAATGTGTACAAGACATTGCTGAAGTTTTTCAAGGAAACCCTAAAACAAAAGAGAATCCATCTTGCTGGGAACAGCGTCTCTCCCAAGCACTGTCAGAACAATCAGCAATGCTGGGACAGAAAAAGTCCCCACCAAGACAGACTAAGAAGCTGATTCACTTGTTTTTATTATATTTGATGTATACTCAGAAGGCATAATGGAGAGAACAGTGTGCCAGAGAATTACGAGCTTTGGATTCTGTTTTTGTTGGTTTTTCCTTTGTGAATTTGGTACTTGTAAAAGGTGTTGGATCAACAGCTATGCATCTGAAATCCATCCATGCATAAAACCAACCTAAGGAGTCCAACCCTGCTACTCTATCAATACATTTCAAACAGGATAAAAACCTTGACTCATCTAATATACCCAGGACCGTGACCATCAATGCTGCGGTTCTAGGTATCTGGAAAATCTCAGATTTTTTTTTTTTACATTCTTTTAGGGCAACTGAACATACTTAACCCTACAGGTAAGTGTATTGGATTTCAGTCAGGAAGAGGAGGAGGAGAAAAGGAGGAAGCTGAAGAGGAGGGAGGGAGAAAAAGAGAAGATGGAAAGAAGAGGAGAGGAGGAGGCAGAAAACTAGGAAGGAGAGAAGGGGAAGGGGGAGGAGAGAAGGAGCAGGAAGACAATTTTAGGTATTTTGGACAGAGTGACTATCATACAGGGGGTTGGGTGCAAAGGTTTTGGGAGGACTGGAAGAACCCAGTGGGGGGGAGAGGGACCTGAAGAACAAAGAGGAAGCAGGATGGATTCCCAAGGATCAGAAGCTTCTGTGCTGGTGACCCTAAACTCACCTCTGCGGATGGACTCTTGATGTTGGTTCTGGAAGCCTGAAAAACCTGGACAGCAGGAAGTAGGGCTTGCCCTCCCCCACTGCTCTGGCAACCACCTGCATCTGTTGCCAACCACCTGCATCAACTGCCACACTTGTTAGGGGGAGGCCAGAGCAGGAAGTCACTCTCCTTCCTCTACCCTCTGATCCCCCGCCACAGCCTCCCCCTTACAGAAGCAAACAGAAAGCCATCTGGTGTTGGAGCCTGCTGAGGGCCATTACCAAGTAGAAATGACGCATCAAAATTTCCTTGCTAGCGTACCCCATGTTAATGATTTCGCTGTTGACATTGCATGTAAGGTGACCTTGCTCAAAGACCAAGGCGGATCCGGGTTTAGAGCTGATCAGGTTTGAGGAAGTATCCCCGTCCTTGGGTTAAGGGCGTTCCCAGTTTAAGACCTTGGATTTTAGGGAAGTTCGATGTTGAGGATTATTGCTGCTGGAATTAGGGCGTTCCTGCTGCCTGAGCTCCCATTGAGTTCTCGTGAGATTCAGAGAGCATTTTGGGAAAAAAAGCCTCGTGGAGTAGGTGAATTGGGTGGCAGCAGAACTGGGATTGCCCCAGTACGTGTGTGGAGGCCGGTGTGAGTTCGGGAATAAAGATTTGCTGTTTGAATCTACAAAGCTGTGTGGTGGCTCGTGATTCTGTGCCCAGCCAAGACTGCGGCAGGAGCCCAGGAACTGTAGCTAGCTAGCCCCAGTGTGGCAGGTTGGAATACAGAAAGGCAGCGCATGAGACTGAAAATGTGGGGTAAATACCAACCAACATCAGAATTAAAAAGCACAGTTGGGCATTCTTTCAAGCTAGACCAAAAGTTTGTCCCGGAAATCCAAGGGGCGAGATAAGCGTAAGCCTCAGGTCTTTCAGCTTAAGTGAGACTCATACAAACTCTAGAAAACATCTCTCATGCTGGCATGGCTTCACAAAGAGACTGTTCTCTCTCATGGCTACTGTCACAACAGTATCACTGGTAGAGACTTTTCTACCAAATAATGACGCTGTATTGAGCCTCCATCTAGGGATCAACAGTTCCAAAAACCCAGGATTGTAAAAATGTGATCTTGACCCTCAAGAGATCAAAGTCTGGCTGGAGGAACCAGGACCCACCTCATCTCACCACTAGGGCTGCCTTTTAACCACCCCTTAAGCTGAGCCATGCTGACCTCTCCGTACAGGGCACATGCAATCGCCTCTGGCACACTCCCTCTCCACCCCCACTCCACTGCCCTCTTTAACATCCTTCAAGACTGAACTTGTTGTCACCTGTCCAGGAAGCCCTCCCTTGCCCCAAACCTGGGAGAAGTACCCACTGCCCAGTGACCCTGCACCTACCAGTACATTTTGCACACGGTAGCATCACCCCAAGTTTCCAAGCTGGTGTGCTATACACATCGTGATTGGAGGAAGAACACACTTAAGAGCCTTTCATCTTTTGGAGTAGCTGAGTGGGACCTGGAGCTGTTGAAGTCTCCAGGTACAAGCAGACCCCAGGTGCCAAGGTGAACATAATTATTTTCTCTGTGTTTTATTAAGTGAAAAAAGACTGGGCAGCCCAGCATCATTATCTGCTGACTTATCTGCCTCCTGCACTCAGCTGCAGGCTGCTTGAGGTCAGGGACGATCTTATTTATCAATAAGGCACTTGGGAGCCTTCCTGCAAACAGGAAAGACTGGGTCTGAACCTCAAAGAACAAGAGTAGGATTTGGACAGTTGTAGGGAGAGGGAAATAAGCTTTACAAGAGAAGCAGCACCGAGTCCCAAAGAGGGCAGGGCCTCCTCTGTGTTCCAGGCACCTGGGCAGGATGGCCTGACCAATATGGAAAATGGGGACAGACACCTGGCAGGCCAGGAGAGCTATGCAGGAGAGGGGGCAGGTGAGCAGTGGGTAAGAGGAGAGATGTGAAGATACCCGAATAGAGAAGCAATGTGATGGCAGAAGTGTTCAGAGGTGACTATTTGAACCAAAAACAAAAGTATGAAAATATTCAAACATAAAATATATGGGAAAAGGACGAATTAGGTAGCCTGATGTCAATGATGCCAGCTAGATAGTCGCTGTAATGTTTTCAACTTGAATGAAAAAATGGGTCTTTTAAAAATTAAAAATTACTGAGTAGCTATAGTACACCCAGGCTATAAATCTCTAGTAAAGGCGCACAATAAATATTTGCTTCTTCTGTTGGGTTTGCCTCCTAATTTAAATTTTACAATGATCTAGGATTAAAATCACAAGGTTTAATAAAGGATAAAGGAGAGTGGGGAAGGAAAGCTCTCTTCCGGATGTGATTGAGAGTTCTAATATTAATGTCTCAGAGGGAACTGAAAATGCCAGATCACTTCAGAAGTGCCTCTTCAGAGAAAAGAATCTTCCAGAACTATGAACACTCCACTCAATAGACTTGTTCAAGTCCACATCTATGTAAGGAATATGGGAAGACAGGGACTGTAAGAAATCCAGAATGCTGTCCAAAAGTAACATCTCAGCCTACGGAAGCATCAATAAACTACTCCATGATAATCTCCACAGAGTGCAAGGTAAACCTAGTTTTATTTTGCTTTTTGTTTGTTGTTTGTTTGTTTTGGTACCAGGGATTAAACTCAGGGCCACTCAACCACTGAGCCATATCCCCAGCCCTATTTTGTATTTTATGTAGAGACAGGATCTCACTGAGTTGCTTAGCTCCTCACTTTTGCCGAGGCTGGCTCTGAACTCATGATCCTCCTTCTTTAGCCTCCTGAGCAGCTGGGATTTGGGGAAAAAATAAAATAAAATCTTTAAGAGCATTTTGATAGCAACGTGTTTTGTGTTCTTAACAAATGCTTATGGAAGATACACACTGTAAGAGTAAGCTTCCTCTGGTTCCACATGGGAATGGATTCGAGGAGCAAAGTGTACAACTTAGCCTGGAGCTGAGAAGATGTCAGCAAGTCCTTCCTGGTTATAGAAGAGAAGAACAATTTTTAGAGAGTTGCCAAAAACCTGAACACAGCTGAGTCACAAAACAGAGGCCTCTTCCCAGCAGAACTTAGGTCTCACACCATCCAGGTTCCAGTCCTCTTTGGGGGCCCAGGCTGGTTCATAGTTTGGACCCAGCCTCCAGCCAGCCCACTGTGATTTCCCGAGCTGTCTTATTTCACCAACTGAATAGTTCCTCCATCCTTTCTTTCAACACCAATAACATTTTGTTCCTGTTGTTTTTCCTCCTGTGGACTCCAAGTCATCTGAAGCTTTCTCACATCAAGTAGGCAAATGTATTTAGTATCATTTCCTTATTATCCACCAAATCATACACAGACATACAGATTATATAGTTCTGTGTGTGATCCTGGTATGGCTATCACAGAGATAGCCACTAGCAGGATACAGGGTCATACCCCTTGGACCCGCCCCATAGGGATGATTTGAATTGGACCAAGACCAACAGAACTCCCAGATCTTACCTAGGAAGGCCTTTGACATACAGTCTCATTCACTGTCAGAGCAGAACAGAAACACAGAACAGAGTATGCAAAAGCTGTGAGTGAAGCAAGAGGAAGCCAATGGCAGAGAGGAAAGGAGTGGGTACCGGTGTAGGGTAGCGGGGAGAAGTGAGCCAACAATAGGGGAAGAAGCCGAGAATCAAAGGAGAAACAGACAGAGGGATCCGGTAAGGCTGTTGCTGGAGCTACTTTGGAAGCCGAGTTGCTGTGGGACTCTAGAAGGATCTACTCTTGCAGGACAGGGACAGACAGACTCAAATGTGTTCATGAGGCTGAAGGACATTCCTGTCTGGGTTCCTGCTCTTCTTAAGACTTGCCATCATCAAGGGCAGTATAGAGGAGTCTGGGCATTGAGAAAGGGTGTTGGGTCATTAGGAATTCACAGCTCTTTGTGAAGGACGGTGAATTCTTACAGCATCATATGTGCAGAGCCAAATGCAAACGAGAAAACATTCTAGAATGAAAGGCTTCTGGATTCTCCATGGTGTGTGTTATGTGTTCTGTCTGCCCATTAGTTAGAAAAAGACTGTAGCAGGGCTGGGGACATAGCTTAGGGTGGAGCACTTCCCTGTCACGCATGTGACCCTGGGTTCTATCCCCACTCCTACAAGCAAAAACCCTGGACAAAGAAGAACTTCATTAAGTATAATTTAAATTTCACTTTAAAATTTGAATGTAAGACAAATGAGCATACAGTGAAGAGGTAGAGAGATCAAACTTCCAAATCTCATCAAGGCACCAGAGAGCTCTGAGGTCAAAGTCTAATAATGTGTGACTTTACTTTTTTTTTTTTTTTTTTTTTTTTTTTTTTTTTTTTTTGCAAAGGAACCTCCCAAAAGAGTGAATCCAGGGCACTTGACCACTGAGCCACATCCGCAGCCCTATTTTGTATTTTATTTAGGGACAGGGCCTCACCAAGTTATGAGGGCCTTCATAAGTTGCTGAGGCTGGCTTTGAACTCACCATCCTCCTGCCTCAGTCTCCTGAACCACAGGGATTACAGGCATGGATCACCATGTCTGACCCCAAATTATCTATTTCTAATAATCAATATCATGATATTCCTGTCACATTCATTTTACCAAAAAACGAAAATACTATAAAATGATCAGATCATCCAGATTCATTCAGCATTCACTGGAACCATCTATGTGAGATTATTTTTTTAATCATTCTTCTTATTTTTGAACATGAATCCTATCTCACTGGCCACATTTTTGTCATCATTCAGCAATAACAGAGAAGGCGATATTCAGAAGTACTGGGGAACTTCTAGCAGGATGTGGATTTGGCATCATGGGGTTATAATGAAAAAAATATAAAACTGCTCCCAGCTAATAGAAAAATAAATTGGAATTGTGTCGGGAAAGTGCCCAAAAGAACTCACCTCAAATAAGAACTGGGTTTTTATTAGAAAAATCTGATAAGAGTGAAAAAAAATCCCCCCCAATAATCCGATGATCTTTATATTTCATTGTTTCATGACCCTCCTACAAAAGGATTTTCCATTTCTTCTACCCAGAAACCTTAAGTAATTTCTTCTTTCAAATGAAAGCTTCAACCTCATGGTAAATAAGTCCATGTGCCAGCCTGGCATGGTGGCACACACATGTCATCCCAGTCACACAGGAGGCTGAGGAGAAAAGATGGCAGTTTGGAAGCCAACAAAGGCCACTTAGCAAGACTCTGTCTCAAAAAGTAAAAGGACTGGGGATGTTGCTCAGTGGCAAAGAGTCCCGAATTCAACCCCTAGTAGGGCATAATAATAATAATGATAATAATAATAGGGGCTGGGGCTGGGGCTCAGTGATAGAGTGCTTGCCTAGCATGTATGAGACACTGGATTCAATCCTCAGCACCGCATAAAAATAAATTTTAAAAATGAAGGTGTTGTGTCCATCTACAACTAAAAAATTTTTCTTTTAAATTATAATTATGATAATAATATCCACAGACTGGTTTCTTCCAAGCACTGAAGGCAGAGCAATCATCTTGACACAAATACTTAGGAAGCTGCTTCTTGTGGACCTCAGTATTTGCCATAGTGGCTATTTGATTATATATCCGGTTCCTTTCCTGTTTAACAAATACTTACTAGATGATTTCCTTGTGCTTGGCCCAAACCCTGCTTGACTGTCACACACTGAAAACACACAGCTGAAAGGCTCTTGGTACAGGTGGAAATGCTGGCACAGGAAGATGGAAATGGGAATCTCTGTGCTTTTATGTATCTATGGGAAGATGGGGCACATCAGGGTTAACATAAGGAGCTCGGATTGTATTCCAGTTGATAATTTGAGCTCTTTTGAGAATGACCTGGTCAGAGCTGTGGGTCAGGAGAGTGTCTTGGTGACAGCCCCTGGGTGGGAGGACAGGGAGGGTGGAGTCCTCTGGGCAGGAGCTCATCAGTGCTGACTTAGGGCTACTGAGGGGGCAGATAAGAAGAGAAGGCACACATGGCATTGAAGTTTTGGAACTGTGTCAGAAAAGTGCCCAAAAGAACTCACCTCAAATAAGAACTGGGTTTTTATTAGAAAAATCTGATAAGAGTGAAAAAAAAGTCCCCCCAATAATCCAATGATCTTTATGTTTCATTGTGTCAGGGCTGATGGCAGTATTCCAAATCAAACCAGTGATCCCATGCCGATGTTGGGAGGAAGATGACCTCTGTGTTGGCTCCTCTTAAAGTCAGCAGTCAGAGACATGTTCATGCTCACTTTGTTGCTCTTTGGACAAAGTAGAAATCAGCATTAGAGCTTAAGAGAAAGACCTTGGCCAGCTTAAGAGAAAGTCCACGCCTATCATCCCAGTGGCTCAGGAGGCTGAGGCAGGAGGATCCCAAGTTCAAAGCCAGCCTCAGCAACAGTGAGGCACTAAGCAACTTCAGTGAGACCCTGTCTCTACATAAAATACAAAATAGGACTGGGGTTGTGGCTCAGTGACTGAATGCCCCTGAGTTCAATCCCCAGTATCCAACCCCCCCGCAAAAAAAAAAAAAAAACAGAGAAGGATCTGGTGACACTGGCAAGATGGAGAGAGATGGAGCCATGCACAGAAACTATGGGGTCCACCCACTCGGTTCTGGTCATCTTTGCAAGAGCCACTTCAGCAGTGTGCTATTGGCTAAAGGCACGTGGCCATTTGTTGGGGGTGTGAATGAAAGGAGGCAGAGACAATGAGCTTGAGTCGTGATTTTATAGGGTTCAGCGAACGCATTCTGGTTTTCTTAAGAAAAGTTTGAGGGCTAGGGTTGTGGCTTAGCGGTAAAGTGCTCGCCTAGCATGTGTGGGGCCCTGGGTCCGATCCTCAGCACCACATAAAAATAAAGAAAATAAAAGGTATTGTTTCCGGCTGCAACTAAAAAATAAATATTAAAAAAAGAAAAATTTGAAGAGTAATAAGAAGGGGGTCTGATGGATGAACTGTGATCTTTTGCAGGACTGACTCTGTCCTGCTGGGCATTCCCTTTGGATTTTTCCAGCTAGTTTTCCTAACTATTCCCAATGCCTCTGCTATTTTTCTGTAATTGTAGAATGAAATAATAGTAAAAAATAGCTAGCATTCCAGGGTGTTCCTGCCCTACCAGGCTTTGCTCTAAGAACATCATTACATTTTAATTCATCTGATCTTCAGAATGCCCTTGAAAGGTTGAGGCTCCTGGTTTTTTGTTTTGTTTTTGTTTGTTTGTTTGTTTGTTTTCCTGTTTCACAGATGAGAAGACCAAGGCAAGAGAAGTTAAATAACTCACATCAACTCACCCAACTGGGAAGTAGCTGAGCTGGGGTTCGCTCAGGCTGTCTGCTGAAGTCCACGTGTTTTATCAGGATGTTGGCTACCACCAGCCATTGCACAGATATAGAAGGAGTCCTGGGACATTTGCAGATACTAATGTTTGGAAAGCTCTCAAACATTTGTTTTATTTATACACTGGCTCATTTTAGAGAGGGGAAACAGGCTAAGTTCAACATCATGGTTGCTTTAGGATAAATTGTTATATAGGACTGCTGAAAGATCTGCCAACATCTTTTTTTAAAAAGAAATTTTTGATAGTTGTAGATAGACAGAATGCCTTTATTTGTTTATTTTATGTGGTGCTGAGGATCGAACCCAGTGCCTCATGCATGCTAGGCAAGTGCTCTGCCACAGAGCTACAGCCCCAGCCCCCAACATCTTTTTTTATTTGCTCTTGTTAGATATACATGACAGTGGAGTGCATTTTGACGTATTATACACTTGTGGAGCATAACTTATTCTAATTAGGATCCCATTCTTGTGGTTTTACATGATGTGGAGTTACACTGGTCGTGTATTCATATATGAACACAGGAAAGCTATGTCCAATTCATTCTACTATCTTTCCCAATCCCATCCCCACATCCATTCCCCTTGGTCTGATCCAATGAACTTCTATTCTCTCCAACCCCCACCCCCATTGTGGTGTTAGCATCCACGTATCAGAGAGAACATTCAGCCTTTTGATTTTTGGAACTGGCTTATTTTACTCAGCACGATGTTTTTCCAGTTCCATCCATTTTCTGACAAATACCACAATTTCATTCTTCTTTATGACTGAGTAATATTCTATTGAGTAGAGATACCACAGTTTCTTTATCCATTTATCTGCTCAAGGGCATCCAGGTTGCTTCCATAGTTTAGCTACTGTGAATTGATCTGCTACAAACATTGATGTGGCTGCATTACTACAGCATGATAATTTCAAGTCTTTTGGGTATAGACCAAGGAGTGGGATAACTGGTGGTTCCATAATGGTGGTTCCATTCCAGGTTTTCTGAGGAATCTCCATTCTGCTTTCCAGAGCCGTTGTACCAATTTTTCTGCCAACATCTTAAGCCTGGAATTAAGGACTCTTGGAGCTGGAAGAGACTTTGAAGACTCTCTGGTCAAGTTGTCTTCTTTTACATACGAAGAAGCTCTCATGGGGGCAGTAGAGAGTGGCTTGGCCAAGGTCACATCACAGCTAAGAGCTGAGTCTGGAACTCAATGAACTCCATGCCAGGGAGCTGGAGGTGGAGGAGACGGGAAGGGCTGCAGGCAGACAGGAAAGAGGCAGCTGGGAGGAGGCTGGGGCAGAACCTGGGTCAGGTGGAGGGTTCTGAGGCGCTGCCTGCCCACAGGCTGCAGCCCTGGCCTGGGCTCCTGCTGAGAGTCCCCCTGAGTTTGCACGTCCCTCTCTGCCATTTACCACACCTCTCTTTCTCTCTCTCTCTCTCTCTCTCTCTCTCTCTCTCTCTCTCTCTCTCTCTTTCTCTCTCTCTCTCTCTCTCTCTCTCTCTCTCTCTCTCTCTCTCTCTCTCTCTCTCTCTCTCTCTCTCTCTCTCTCTCCCTGGGGACCTTACACTATCTGAGCACAGAAGAAAGTGCTGATGTGGCGTGGCTCCTGAGTGCTTAATTAATATTTTTAATTAATTAATTGATCATTTAGGAGGCCATGATCAAAAGAGAAATGCACAGGAAAAGTAGCTCCATGGATCTGTCCTTGACCTACCAGAGAAGCGAGACTCGATCCGGAGAATCCTTTGGAATCCTACAAAAAAACGTTCTGTACCAGTGACTTGAACTGTGCTGTGCTGGCTCTGGCCCTTATTTTATTTTCTTATTTTTACCTTTCTTTTTTTGGTGCGTTGTAATTACACATCATGGTGGGGTGGTGATACGTATTCGGGTACTGGTGTCTTTAAAGATTTTGTCCACTTCTTTAACATGGAAGGTGCAGGCAAAGGCACTGCAGTTGGTGACTTTCACCTTTTAGTGGCATTTCATCTTGCCACCGGCAGGGAGGCAGCAATGTGAAAACACCACAGGAGTGTCTCTTGCGAAAACAGCCTTCCACCCGAGGGGGAGAAGTTCACTGTGCAACCACGGCTGGCCCCTAAATGGCCCCACACATAGGCCAAGAAACAAAAAGCACATTTTACAAAATAACCACCTCTCCCAAAACTCTGATCGCTTTTTTTTGGGGGGTAGTGGGGAGGGGCTGGTGTTAAATCTTACAAACAAGAGCAGGAGAAATGCTTCCCAGCCAACGATCATCTTATGCATTCACGTACGGCATTTGGAAGCCATTCCATGTGCATAGTGAAGCTAAAGGATGTGAGGAAAATACGAAAGCACTTTTCATATCCAACATGTAACTGGTTTCTGGCTGGGACTGGACAGTATGCAGAGCAGGCAGTGATTTTTATGGGTTTGATTAAGGACATCAGAGCCACCCCAGACCAAACAGAAGACTTTTCTTGGGGGTCCTCTAAGGCCTGCATGTGTGCACTTCTTTACGAATGGTGACCCCCGTGTGGGCTTTCCCTTGGCCAAGAGTGAATGCCCATGGAAGGGACAACGCATCACACCAAAGTGGACCCGAGCCCGTCTGTGGGTGCAAAGAGCTTGGTCAGAAGTCCCTGTCTGGGCACCGCTGAGAACCGCCATGCCTGTCCAAGTCAGGGAGGCAGGAGGGAGGCCTGGTCATGGTCTGAGGGGGCAGCCACCACCCAGCTCCACACACTTGTCACCTCCTGGAATAGAAGCCAGATGAGTCACATCTTCCCTTTTTTTCTGAGGACATTGAAATTTTGATGCTGACATTAATTGACCCTATGTTAAGGTAGCAAGAGGACAAGGTGGGGCACCTTTTCTAGCCATATCTGGCTTGGGGACCTCAGCATCCAATCTCTGAGAAAGCCCCTTGGTTATCATTGTCTCAATGTGAACCTATGGCTTGAGTCCTTAGACCTGGTCAGAAGCCCAGACTTTCCATTCAGTATCTGGGTTAAATATGAAAATACGGCTTATAATATATATGCTACATATTAATGTCATAGATAATATATTTATTAATATATATGTACATTATTATGTTAATATAGTATAATATATACTCTACATATTACACTAGTGAAATACACAATATATACCCAATTGGTTCTGTATGTTATATTAATATACTTGTAGAAGCCCAGTTTTCACATCTGTAAAATAAAAATAGCCAGCTTTTCTTTACTATAATGAAACACCTGAGGTAGGCTGCTTTATAAGGAAAATAGGTTTATTTTGGCTCATGGTTCTAGAAATATAAGATCCAAACAGTATGGCATAAGCTCTGTTGAGGAACACACTGGGCTGCTTCACATGATAGCAGGACTGCATATGTGTCTCTATGTGATCTCTCTCCCTCTCATGGAGCCATCAGGATTCTATCATGGGGACTTCACCATAATAACCTAATCTAATTGCATCACTTCCCACAGCTCCCACGCCTAACACCATAGTTAGATTAAGTTTCCTCTCTCTTAATCCCACTCATGTACAACTTTGGGGATGAAACTCTTGCATGAGTTTGGAGGAAATGAACCCTATTTGAAGTGCAGCAGCAGCCACCTTGCGGGGCTGTGGTGCTGACAGCAAACTTGCATGTTTTAGGGGAGCTACCTGAAACCTGGGGCCTCCTCAGTTTGATACTTTGGGGGAAAAAAATCTTGTCCTAGAGCCACAGTGAGGCACACAGGAGGGGATCTGAGACGGGGGAGTTGGGGGACATTGGAGCAACAGAGGAAGGGAAGGCCGGAGGGGCAGGTTTCTTATCCCCGGCTCCTGGCTCCTGTTTTCATGATAGTCTGGACCCTGGTGTAAGGCAGGTCCTTCCCAGGAGCACTGGGCTGTCAAACTGGACCAGAGGTGAATGGGCAGGGTTTGGGGTAGCAGAGAGGAACTGGGGCAGGAAGAGACCCCCGCCTGCCCAGGAGGGTGTGTTCTCCCAGGCTGGGCGCCGCCGTAGCCCTCCTGCCTCCCTGACGTCTGATCTGGCCCAGACCCATCCAGACCCCAGAATGCGAAGTTCACCAAAGTCAGCCAAAGAATCCTAACTGCATAAGAAGAAGAGCATGCGCACACCAATACGGGAAGCCTCCTGTGTGGGACGCGCCAAAATGCGGGTGAGAGGGGAGCTGGGAAAGTTCCAGTTTTATCTTTGTGTTGGCCAAATGGACAGTTTTCCACAGGACCCATGAGCTCCCAAATCCCATGTTCTCAGGCTGCATTTCCCGCCCTCCCCAACAGCACCATCCTCTGCTGGGCCCTTCTGGGTCTCCCCTACGCTGCTGGGCCCTGCACCTCCCTGGACTTTCTGCCTTCTTTCTGCTTGCCATGGTGACGGGTCCAGGTCCTCATCCGAGTCCTCTCTGTTCTCTTTCTCCCAGAGCATCCTTTATTCCCTCTTCCGCCCCCGTTCCTGCACCTGAATCAGACCCACTGGTCCATCTCCCTGTGAGGAGTATCTGCAGGGGGTCTACACTGTAAAGTGCAGACACAGAACTAGCCCAGAGTGCAAAATGGGAGGACCCAGCTCTCATCCCCTTTCCCTTCTGAAACCAAACACATCATTCCCCCCTCCCCCAAAATGCATCTCTGCTCTACTGCAATTTGCATGGGGTGTGTCCCCCCCAAGAGTTCACACGTGAGAAGCTTGGTCCCCAGGGCGGCAGTGTCAAGTGGTGGTGGAACCCAGCCGGCCAGTGGGAGGTGATTGCATCATTAGGGGCATGACCCTCAGAAGGAGCTAACTTAGTTCTTGTGGGACCCTGCTTAGTTCCATGACGATTAGTTTTTCTAAAAGAAGTAACTCTGGACCCCCTCTGTCACTGGCTTTCTCTCTCATCATGTGTGGAGAGCAGAGGAGCTCCTGATCATCAGCTGATTCTGCCTCCTAGGCAAAGGCAAGCCCAGGAAACATTCCTTGCCAAAGGCGAAGATGTTATCAGCTTTGACTCTTGGCTCTGATGCTCATAGTTATCAGAAGTCCCAGGACAATGGGTGTCCTGGGTACAGCAGGATGATTACAGAATGTTCTTAGCACTCTAGGACAGCGCTACAAAATGTTGCTAGCTCTGTAACTTTTTAGTGTACAAAGAAGCCTCTGACAGTTTACAACAATTCACAACAATGCCCCTATGTTTAACTTCCCGATAATCAAACTCTATGTAATAAACTTGTGAGCTAGTTCTCGGTCACTGTTACTCCATCAGAGTACAGTTTTCCCACCTGGCCCCGGCTTTTCATAAAATTGTCTCTGTGTTTTTCTTTGTCTCCCATCCCCTACTTGAGAGTCCTTCCTGGATGCTGCCCGGGTTTCGGCAATCACGTGATCCATGTTGCACCCCTTCCTGCTGTGACAACAGGCAACACCTAATCTCCGACTTTCAGCTTCCAAAACTGTGATCTAAATAAACCTCTTTCTTTATGCACTACCAGCCTCAGGTGTTTGGTTATAGCAACAGAAAACAGACTAATACATCCTCCCAACTTTCCTAAGTGGGGCATTGCATCCTCTTGCTCACCATGACTGCAGTCCACATCTCAGCCTCAGCCCTGTTGTTCTTTCTTGTCTTGCACATCAAATCAGTTGCCAACTCCCACATGCCTGCCTTTTTAAACTGTCATTGATTATTTTTCTCAAATACACCACAAAGGTTCTTGCTTCTCTTTCTTCATACCATTCAGAAAAACATGATTTTAAATTGCAAGGGCCTTTATAATTTGTGTGTGTGTGTGTGTGTGTGTGAGAGAGAGAGAGAGAGAGAGAGAGAGAGAGAGAGAGAGATTTTTAATATTTATTTTTTAGTTTTCGGTGGACACAACATCTTTATTTTTTTATTTTTATGTGGTGCTGGGGATCGAACCCAGCGCCCCACGCATGCCAGGTGAGCGCACTACCGCTTGAGCCACATCCCCAGTCCTCTTTATAAGTTTTAAACAAGAAATGTGAAATACAAAAAGAAACATGTCTCTTTAAGGTGAAGACCTCATTTTCAGTAAGACACATGTAAACCTAAGGCTTAATTTGCCTTGACCTCAGAAAACACACTCTTGTTTTAAATAAATTTACAATTAGATGCATGACAGAAGTTTCCTCCACTGTATACTAAAGAGGTTCCAGAGATGTGAAGGTATGCTCCAGATGTCCCCACCCCCGCCCCCCGCAAATTCCTATGTGGAAGCCCCAACACTTAAGGCGAGGGGATATGCAGGTGGGAACCTTTGAAAGGTGATCAGGTCATGGGAGTAGAGCCCCAAGAATGGAATCTTGCCCTTATGAAAAAGGTCCCAAGCTGGCCATGGTAGTGCATCCTGTAATCCCAGCAGCTCTGGAGGCTGAGGCAGGAGGATCACAAGTTCAAAGCCAGCCTCAGCAAAAGTGAGGTGCTAAAGCAACTCAGGGAGACCCTGTCTCTAAATAATATACAAAATAGGGCTGGGGATGTAATACAGGGCCAAAGTGTCCCTGGATTCAATCTCCAGTGCCAATACAGATCAGTCAATCAATCAATTAATCAATCAAAGAGATCCCATAGAGATCCCTCACTCCTCCCACCATAAGAAGACACGTAAGTGTAAAGATGGTCGCCAGACATGGAATCTGCCAGTGCCTTGATTTTGGACTTCCCAGGCTCTCAAACTATGCAAAATAAATTTCTGTTGTTTATAAACGATCCAGTTTATGATATTTTATTACAGTAGCCCACAAGGACTAAGGCAGAGGGAAACTCTAATGGGCTTCTGTTGATTGTTGTTGGACAGGCACTCTTATAAATAACCATTATCCACTCTTCCTCACTAATGGAACCCTAATTTTCAAGGGATGGCAATATGCTCAACCACACAAATACATTTCCCAGTCTGACCTTGTAGATGAGTGACAACATGATGAAATTCCTGTCATTCATAATCAATCCGAAGTTTCTAGGTGTGGCTTTTACCCCAGGTTCTTCTTCTTATTTGAGGAATGTGGATCTGATGTCTGAGGCTTTAGCAGTCATTTTATGACTCTGAGGAAAAAGTAGAGCATAGATCTGGGAGAAGGTTGGGTCCCTAATGTTCTGTGAAGCTGCCATACCAGCCCTGAACTGACTAACTTCAGATTCCTTGCTTTGTGAAAAATTAAATAAATAGAGCCTCTAATCCATAGTTCCCAACTTTGGTAGCCCAATGGGCCTTACCAGAGGAACTTTAGAATTATTGCTACCCAGATCTCACCTCAACAGATTATGATGTAATGGATATGGGGTGCAGTGCCAACATGCAATTTTCCAAAACTTCCAGAGGATTCTGTGTTGCAACAGCAGAAGATGAGTACCACCACCCCACTTTGTTTAAGCCACTGCTTTCTAGTTTGGGGTACTTCCAGCCAAATACAATGTTTCATAGTTACTACTTTTTTTCTAGTTGGGTATTCCAGCTAGAATCATAATCAGGCGTGTAGATGTGGGGCACACAAGATGTCACACAGAATTAGTAGGGGGGACCAGGGGCTAGACCAATAACCTAACCAGGGCCAGTCAAACAAAGTTTTAGAAGCAGGGGAGGAAATTCCATGGTTCTAGGGCAAAAGATTTATTCAACAGAATGTAAAAAGCCCTCACCATAAAAGAAAAAAAAATGGCAAGATTTTTCTTTTATTTTATTAAAATAAAAAATCCAGGGCTGGGGATATAGCTGAGTTGGTAAACAGCTTGCCTTGCATGCACAAGGCCCTGGGTTCACTCCTAGCACCACAAAAAGAAAAAAAAATCCATTCACCAAAAGACACTGGTAAATGAATGAAAGGAAAAAACCTTGGACAGAAGAAGATATTTGCAATATAGAACAAAAGACTTATATCCAGAAAAAAAAATAGTGCACGTCGATCAATAAATAAGAGGGAATCAGCCCAATAGGAAATGGATGGAAGGCTTGATCAGGCACTTTATTAAATATGATGTTCAAATGGTCATCAGTTCCTGAAAAGGTGCTCAATCTACTTGATCCTAAGAAAAATGTCAAGTAGAGTCAGACTTAGTGGTGCACACCTGTAATCCCAGCAATTCAGGAGGCTGAGGCAGGAAGATCTCAAGTTCAAAACCAGCCTCGGCAACTTAGCGAGGCACTAAGCAACTCAGTGAGACCCTGTCTCTAAATAAAATACAAAATAGGGCTGGGGATGTGGCTCAGTGATTGAGTGTCCCTTAGTTCAATCCCTGGTACCCCCCCAAAAAAAAACCCCAAAAATTTCAAGTGGAACTACAGCGTGATCCCTCTCCATAGCCACTGTCCACTGCTGTAAGACCAAAAAGACTGACAAAACCCAGTGTTGCTAAGAATATGGAGTAGCTGGAAATCTGCACTGCCAGTTGGTGGGTAACAAATGCAACAGCATTGGAAAACTGTCCAGCAAATCTGTAAAAGCTAAATCTTGAGCCAGGTGCGGTGGTGCATACCGGTAATCCCAGAAACTCAGGAAGCTGAGGCAGGAGGATCTCAAGTTCAAAGCCAGCCCCAGCAACTTAGTGGGACCCTAAGCAACAAAGTGAGACCCTGTCTCTGAATAAAATATAAAAAATGTGGGGATGTGGCTCAGTGGTTAAGCACCCGTGGGTTCAATCCCTGGTACCTAATAATAATAATAATAATAATAATAATAATAATAATCCTAAATCTTGAATTTTTTGAAGGGAATAACGTGGAATAATTTTTTTTAGACATCTTTTATAACCACCCAAATCCTTTCTTGGCTCTCAAATTCAATATACTTAAAAAAGAAAGAAAAACAACCCCACCTTCGAATCAGTAATGCTGTAGGACCAAGTAAACAGTATAATGTGTTTTATAATGTGTTTATAGCAATGACACATGGTGATGCCACCTCAGCTGGGAGACAACATATCCATCCAGGGGCTAGAGGGCCAGCTCAGTGACAGAGCACCTGCTTTGACCTGCTTTGCATGTTCAATGCCCTGGGGTCCATCCCCAGCAAAAACATACAAGGAAAAAGAGTTATAGGTTTTGCTTTTATTTTTGTTTTTTGGTTGTTGGTTTTGGGTTTTTTTTTTTTTTATTCTGGGGATTGAATCCAGGGGTGCTTAACAATTGAGCCACATCCCCAACCCTTTTTATGTTTTATTTTGAGACAGGATCTCAATAAGTTGCTCAGGGCCTCACCAAATTGCTGAGGCTGGCTTTGAACTCACAGTTCTCCTGCTTCAGCCTTCCAAGTTGCTGGGATGACAGGTGTGGTGTGTGCCACCACACCTGGCCTATAAAAGGTCTTTATGAACTCATCCCTGGTGTAAAATGTAATTGCTGTGTATACGTAATTTATTTGTTTTATTTAGTGACGCCTGGTTTAGCTTCACTGTAATTGCAAGTGGTTCACTTTGTAATTGCAAAGCTTCACTTTGGTTGCAAGTGGTGGAACCCAATTAGAACAACACTAGCAAAAAAAAAGGAGGGTTATCAGTTAGAAGTCATGCGGGGATAGGGATGAAGATGACTTCAGGAAGGAGTGGGTGCAGACACCCCTGGGAGGCCCTCTCTCCCTGGCTCCTGCCTCTCTCCAGAGTGGCCTCACTCTTTGTGCTAATCATGGACTTGCCTCTGTCTATGTAGTTTCAGGTTATAATTCTGTCCACTGGGCTGTCACTCACAGTGCCTTCCCAGGCAAAGAGGCTGATTAGCCCAGCGTGGGTCCAGACCCCACCCTTGAGTCACTCCATTATTGCCTGGGAGTGAGGCATGGCAGAGGCATTGTGAAAGGCCAGCTCTGGCCAGGTGCCCGGCTTCATACCAGTTGGTCAGGGCTCGGAGGCAGATTTTCAAAATGCCTGCTCCAGAATCATCAGGAGGACGAGATGAGCACAAGGGGAAGCAATGCCAAGAAGTGGGGAGCACCAGATGATAGAGCAACGGGAGGCCCTGCTGCAGGGAACGGGGACTGTGACCATTGAATATCAGGTGGCCTGACTGTGTTTTCCTGTATGGCCGGTTCTCCAGGGTAGCCTCTCGGAAGGCTGCAGCTGGTAGAAAATCAGCCACAGGCCCTGATCACGAGATCCTTTGAGAAGCACCCAGGAGAACATGGGATGCTTCAAACATGTGCCCCACATCTGTCAGCTATGATATGCACCTGAACTTACAGACTAAGAAACACAGAGAACCCGGAATACAAAAAGACAGGAGCTCATTGAAAAATACAGACCATGCTGTGTTCCCTAAACCAGAACCTAAGGGGTGCTAGAGGAAGCTGAGTGACAAAGCATGGATGACAGAAGTGCACCCCCATCCTGCAGAGTCCTGGAGGAGCGCCACAAGCCTCAGGCATGGAATGTGTTCTCTGGAGACAGTCAACTTGGGAGACCACGAAATGTAGCTCTGTACTGTCCAAGACAAAATATGGAGGCAAAAATGTGTATGTAAGCCAGGCACAGTGGTGCATGTCTATAATCCCAGCAGCTTGGGAGGTGAGGCAGAGGATCATAAGTTCAAAGCCAGCCTCACCAACTTAGCGAGGCCCTAAGCAACTCAGCAAGACCCTGTCTCAAAATAAAATATTTTAAAGAAAGTACTCCTGAGTTCAATCCTCAATGCCAAAAAAGAAAAAAGTATAAGACACAATTTCTGAATATATCAAATCCCAAAGAGTGGAGATCAAGCTGTTCCCTAGAGAGAAATTTGAAATGTCTTTATTAGGGTCACTATAGCTGCATATATCTAATGAAAAGCTCCAAAACGAGGCAGACATACCTTCAAAGAATGAATTGTATACATGTGACTGAGACTCAGACCACAACAGTAAAACTCTACCTTCCTATCATGAGTTTTATCTTCCAACAGTTAAAGCAGTTTATAGAACTTATTCTTCCCATATGTTGACCAGTACAGAAGATGTGTGGTACTGATCTCCCAACCTGCCACCTGCACTCAAGGTCATGTACGCTCACAGTAGATCCCCCTCCCCCACCCCCCGACAAACAATGGCAGACTTCCCGTTCACATCTTGGTTTATACACAGGTTGAAAGCAAATATTGCTTCATCCAGTGTTTCTTAACCCATTTCCTCCGCAATTTCAGCTGTCTTCTTTCAATTCCCCAAAATGTGCATTAATATTTATTATAGTAACATTGTGATTCCTAAAAATTTGACTCCTGAGTGTCATTAAAGAAGTAGCATACATAGAGCAAAGGGACCCTGCTATGCTTGCTGCTGGGGGTGGTGTAAATTAGTATAGTCATTATGAGATACCGTAGGAGGGTCCTCAGAACATTGAAGGGAGAATTACCATATAATTCAGCCATCCCATTACTCTGTATATATCCACAGGAAACAAAATCAGTATGTTGAAAAAGACCCACACTCCTCTGTTTAGAGCAAAACTTTTCATACTCTTCAAGATATGGAAGCAATCTAATCACTGGGTGAATGGATAAAAAAACTGAATGAAACACTATCCAGTCTTACAGAAGAAGAAAGTCCTGACATTTGCAACAGTGTAGATGAACTCGGAGGACAGTGTGCTAAATTGAATAAGCCTGAAACAGAATGGTAAATACTGCAACAATCTCAATTATAAGTGGGATCCAAAAAAGTTGAACTCGGTCAGGTGTGGTGGCACACACCTGTAATCCCAGTGACTCAGGAGGCTGAGGCAGGAGGATTACAAGCTCCAGGCCGGCCTCAGCAATTTAGGGAAGAACTAAGCAACTTAGTGAGATTCTGTCTCAAAATAAAAAAGAGAAAAAGAGCTGGGGGATATGACTCAGTGGCTAAGCACCCCTGGGTTCAATCCCTGGTACCAAAAAAATTAAAAAATTAAAAAGTTGAACTTGTGTCACTAGAGGGTAGAGGCATGGGGTGGAGATTAGGGAAGAAGGGTTGGGTGGGGAATGGGAAGATGTTGGTCAAAAGATTCAAAATTTCAGCTACACAGGAGGAATCAGTTCAAGAGATCAATTTTATAGCATATGACTACAGTTAATAACAGCATATCTTATCCTTGAAAATTGCTAAGAGAGTAGGTTGCACATGCTAATTAATTTACTTTAGCTATTCTACAATATATTCACATATCAAAACATGTTAAACCCATAAACAGATAGTTTTATCAATAAAAAAAAAGTAATCTGGATCTACTTCCAATTGACAGAGCCAATCTGTGTGTCAATATTACAGGGAAATAATTTAAAAACAAAGAACTAAATAAATTGCCTGTTAGCATCAAAAGAGCCATTTATCAAACTAAATTCTACTGGAAGATTTTGGATACTACGCAGAAAGAGCCTAGGATTCTCCAGGCCCTCAGAGTTTTTATCATCAAAGACACATTTCTCTGGTTGAATGGAGGCAGTGTCCCAAAGATGGTGGACAGAGAGAGCCAGGAGCATGGCCGGGTGGGGTCTCAGCCACCTGTGCTCAAGAATGCACAGAAGACAGTCTGGATGAACTAATGTGCATTTACCTGCTTTCATGTCACCTTAAAACAGAGACCTGGAACCCAATGTGAATTCTCCCTGCTTCCCTGCCATGCTGGTCATACCCTGGTAATGCAGAAGGTGAAACTCAGGAAGGAAGATTTAGCTACAATTTTTAAATCAATGAGGACATGTGGTCAACATTGGCCAGTGTGTCTCCTGTTTATACTGCCCCTGGTCCTCCTAGAGTCTGGAGAACTTTGAGAAACAAAGAGAAAAAAATACAGGAAGAAAAATCTATAACAGTGATCAAGGAGGTGAGTTCACGTCTAATTTTAAAAATCATAGTTGGTGCAAGTGCTCTGCACCATGCAAGGAGGGATAAAGGTAGAAGAATCCCAAGGAAAGATGGGAGAAATAGAAATCAGTTTCCTCCCATGAAAAGCGACCACTTGTACAAGTATACAAGCGAGATAAGAGATTCCAAACAGCCTGGGTGAACTGGACCAGTCGACAGGTGTATTCGGCCCCGTGTTTTGAAACTCAGGAGACTTCCATATTAATGGGACTCTGGCTTTTTGTGAGGATGTGCAACACCAGGGGTGTCACTGCAACACCTGCGTGAGTCACACAGTAGCTGGGGCTCTTTAGTTAGCCACAGTCCCCCTCCCCCCCACATCCCTCTTGCATTCCTCTTCATCAGCAGAATTGTTTGGACCCTACAGGAATTGATCACTTCTGGCCAGGACACCTCCAATGTGAAATTCAAGTACAATTTTGTTAATTCAGCAAAAGGCTACTTATTACATGGCCACCATTAATTCTTTGTAGATGGAGGAACAGCACTCAACGATTTCATAAATGATCCCAAGGATGACTGCTGAATGGATTCATCCGTCTTCTGGCAGTTGGACAGGGAAACCTAATCGTTAGTGGCCAATTGAGTGCCAATCACCGTCCCTGAGCCCACTTGGGTGAGCCCTCACCATGGAGAAGAGGAGTGGACTCTAAGATGAGGCACCAACTGTATACACAGCTGCTCAGCTCGGGGGTCAGAGAGGGGAACCATGGGTCCTGTCTAGACATCAGCCTTCGATATGGGGGGGGGGCTTGTAGCTCAGTGGTGGAGAGCTTGCCTTGCATGTGGGAGGCACCGGGTTTGATCCTCAGCACTGCATAAAAATAAATAAAGGTATTGTGTCCATCTACAATTAAAATAAAAAAAAAACACATCAGGGTGGGATGGAGGACCCCATGAATCATTCATATCACAAGCAGATTGGTGCTCAGCGAGCCTCTATGGGAATGAATGGCCTCATGTGCATTTCCTGCCCAAATGTCACTGTCTTTTCACTGATTCCTGGGATGAGCTTATGAATAGCTGCATTCTCTGATCCCTTTGCTTTAGGGGAGGTAGTTTTAGAATCCGGGCTCCAGTTTCCAGTTTCTGACATGGCTACTTACAAACGGTATATCATATGATTTCAAGTGACACATGACTAAAAATCATACCCCTCCTGCAGAGGAATCTGGATGGGAAGAGAACAAGGGTTTTTCATGTATCTGGACCATGCAAGCCAAAGTGAGGTGGGCTGGGTGTTCTCATGTGGAAAGGGGAGGGGAATAACAAGAACATATTGCAAACTTTGCCTACAGAGAAACCTCAGAGAGATTGTGGGCTCAGTTCCGGAGCACTGCAGCAAAGCAAACAGGGCATTAAAGTGAGTCTCATAAATGTTTTTTTGTTTTCTGGTACACTCCAAAGTTAGGTTCACACTGTACTTGACTGTTAGCTGTTAATAGACAGCTAGAAAAAAACAATGTGCATACTTTAATTAAAAGCATTTTATAGGGTTAGGGTGTGGCTCAGTGGTAGGACATTTGCCTAGAATACGAAAGGCTCTGGGTTTGATCCCCAGCATCACAAACTAAACAAAACCAAAAGCAAGAAAACTTAAAAAGCCCTTAATGCTAAAAAATTGTGATGGTCATCTAAGTTGCCAATAACCTGGTTTGATGCAGGGTTGCCACAAACCTCCTTCTCCTTTTTAAATTTTGTATTGGGGACAGAACCCAGAGGTGCTTAACCACTGAGCCACATCCCTAGGCACCCCTGCCCTTTAAAAAAAAATGGGGACAGGGTCTTGCTAAGTTGCTGAGGCTCGCCTCAAACTTGTGATCCTCCTGCCTCAGCCTTCCAAGTAGCTGTGCAGCACAGGTACGCACCCCCACACCTGACTCCAGGGATGCTATAAACTTTCAACACACAGACGATGCAATATCTGGACCCACAATCCTGAGAGGCGCAGTCGGAGTAGATATGCCTGTAATGAAGAATCATCTGCTTTGGAAACACTTTTGTTCAACAGAAATATAATTCAAGACCTGCTTGTAGTTTAAAAATTTCTAGTAAACATGAGTTGGAGGTATTACTCGGTGGTAGAACTCTTGCCTCACATGCATGAGACTCTGGTTTGATCCCCAGCACTGCAACATAAATAAATAAATTAAATTAATAAAATAAAGTTTTCTAGCAGCCACCTTCAAGACAAAAATAAAAAGGATAAAATCAGTGGTGCGAGGTGGGTGCACCTGTAATCCCAGAGACTCTGGAGGCTGGACAGAAGGATTTCGAGTTTATAGCCAGCCTTAGCAATGGCGAGAACCTAAGCAACTCAGTGAGACCCTGTCTCTAAATAAAATACAAAATAGGGCTGGGGATATGGCTTAGTGGTCGAGTGCTCCTCAGTTCAATCCTCAGGACCAAAAAATAAAAAGGGTAAAATTAATTAGAATGCTATATTTTATCTAACAATATATCAAAAACAAACATTTAAGTATGTAGGTGATAAAAATACTACTGAGATATCAGCCAGGCACGGTGGTACACACCTGTAATCCCAGCTACTTTGGAGGCTGAGGCAGGAGAATCTCAAGTTTGAGGCCAGCCTGGGCAACTTAGAGAGACTCTGTCTCAACAAAATTTTTTAATAAACAAATGATATGTTTTGTTATATTTTTTTTGGATAAAGTCTTCAAAATTCAAGGAATTGCTTACACTGAGAGCCTGGACAAATCAAGGGTGCAATGGTTACGTGAGGAAGTAACTTGGGGAGATGAATGTACTCAAAGTTGCATAATGTTGGGCAAATTGCTTCTCTGGTCCCCTATTTCTTTTTTTAAATTTTTAAATTTTTTATTATTAGTTGTTCAAAACATTACAAAGCTCTTGACATATCATATTTCATACACTTGATTCAAGTGGATTACGAACTCCCATTTTTACCCCGTATATAGATTGCAGAATCACATCGGTTACACATCCACGTTTTTACATACTGCCATACTAGTGTCTGTTGAGGGGAGGGGAGGGGGGATAGTAGAGGATAGGAAGGGCAGCAGAATACAACAGACACTAGTATGGTCCCCTATTTCCTTATCATAAAACATGAACATTAGGTTTTCCCTAACACAGGTGTGCCTGCTCAGTTCCTCCTAGGTCAGAGGATAACAGATAGGCAGGACACAATGATCTTTGCTACATGGCCATGGGTATCTGCCAGTACAAACAAATAGCAAGATTATATTCACAATATAATTAGAAGTTGGATCTCAGTTCCGGGTCACCTGGACGGTTAAAGGTTGACTCAAAACCACATTCACCTTGGGGTGACACGGTGGCATTCAAGGCCTGGTCAGCTCCCATCTCAGGCTTCCAGCACCCTGTCAGGCCTCGACCTGCACAGGCAGAAGTCCAGTGCCATCTCCGAGGATCTGGAGAGAGGACAATTTCTTCAACCTTATCACACTGAGATGTGTGTGGCCCACGCTCATTTACAATGATCCCCGTGCCAAAATGACAAGACACGTGCAAAAGTGTCACGTGAGCTTGTTTGGATTGCAGTTACTCAATTTCATTCAGACCATTTAGGAAATATTTTTGGTATAGTTATTCAAATAGTTCGATTGAGGCAAAAATCTTAGCTAATAAAAGTTAGCTAGAATGAAATTTTTACAGAATGTCGAATATCTTTTGTTTCCAAAGGGAAATTTGTCCTGATAAGAAAGCCCAAGTACAGAATAATGTGCAGTTTAAGAATATCATGAGGGGCCGGCTGTGGAGGCACATGCCGCTGAGGCAGGAGGATCGCAAGTTCAAAGCCAGCCTCAGCAACTTAGGGAGGCACCAAGCAACTTAGTGAGACCCTGTTTCTAAATAAAATATAAAAAAGAACTGGGGGTGTGGTTCTGTGGTTGAGCACCCCTGGGTTCAATCCCTGGTACAAAAAAGAAAAAGACTATCACAAGAGGTCAAGGTATGAAGGGACATAACTGGAGTCACATCCCACACCCTTGGGAGGCTGAGGCAGGAGGATTGCTTGAGTCCAGGCAATTGAGACCAGCCTGGGTAATATGGTAAGACCCTGTCTCCAATAAATAAATTAATAATAACTGATCAATCAGTCAACATGATTGGGGACAGCACAGAAAGGGGAAGGGCATGCCTTTGGAGCCAGCGTCTTGCTCTTCCATCTTGTTTTTCCCCCCCACTTTTTCTTTTTTGTGACTTTGTGTTCTTACCTTCAAAATGGGAACGATATTTACTTTCCAGAGTTACAGAAAGGATTTAAGTTCTTAGCACTGTTAGTTTCCTTTTTTTTTTTCTATATTGGTTAGAAAGAATGGAGTGAAACAGTTAAAAAAAAAACCAACAGGCAAGGGCTTTTATAGTGTTGTTATTTGATTTTGCTTTTTGGTGACCTCATTTTTAAACAACACATAACTAATTATCCTGCTGATTAGGAAAGTACCACCATGAGGAGGTCTCCACCTGAACCTTCCAGGTTCTTGACCATGTCATAAAAAAGAACTTAAGCAGGAGTTAGGAATGAGGGTCAGAGCAACGGGTTTGTTACAAAGGGAAAGTGTTCCACAGTCGAGAACAGGAATGTGGTAATGTGGTCAGTTTTAGAGAAAGTGAGTTGGGCCTACACTTTCTTCTATGAGGTGCAGGGTCTCTGGTCTAATTCCTAGGTCCTTGATCCATTTGAGTTGAGTTTTATGCAGGGTGAGAGAGAGGGGTCTAATTTCATTTTGCTGCATATGGATTTCCAGTTCTCCCAGCACCATTTGTTAAAGAGGCTATCTTTTCTCCAATGTATGTTTTCAGTGCCTTTGTCTAGTATAAGATAACTGTATTTATGTGGGCCTGTCTCCGTGTCGTTTATTCTGTGCCATTGGGCTACAGGTCTGTTTTGGTGATAATACCATGCTATTTTTGTTACTACAGTTCTGTAGTATAGTTTAAGGTCTGGTATTGTGATGCCTCCTGCTTCACTCTTCTCAATAAGGATTGTTTTGCCTGTTCTGGGCCTCTTATTTTTCCAAATGAATTTCATGACTGCTTTTTCTATTTCTATGAAAAACGTCATTGGAATTTTAATAGAAATTGCATTCGATTGTAGAGTTAGTGCTTTTGGTAGTATGGCAGTTTTGAAGAATGGAACTATGACATCTGGTAATTGGATGTAACTGGAGAATATCGCGTAAGTCAAATAAACCAGTCCCCCAAAACCAAAGGCCAAATGTTCTCTCTTACATGTGGATGCTAACCCACAACAAGAGAGGTTGGGGAGGGGGAGAACAGAAGTTTATTGGATTAGACAAAGAGAAGTGAAGGGAAGGGAGGGGAGGAGAATAGGAAGGACAGGAGGATTAATCAGACATCACTTTCCTCGCCTTATATTAGAATACATGACCAGGCTAACTCCGCATCACATACAAACCGGAGAAAAGAATCCTAATTAGAATGAGTTTTACTCCATGTATGTATGATATGCCAACATACATTCGACATACATACATTTATATCTAAAAAAACACAAATAAATAAAAATTATTTTAAATTTTTTTATAAAGAAAGCGAGCTGCCCCGTCTTGGCCCAGGTTTTCATATTTATAGAGGAGGAGAAGCCGGGAGGCGAACTAGAGGTGCAAACGGGGGGCGGGGTAGGCACCTTGTTTTCCAAGCACCTGCAGGAGGCCCTTGAACTTTCTAACCTTGCTACTCCCTACATCCTCAGTCTCATTAGCATCATAAAGCTCCACCCAGGGCTGCGTGTCTTACTGTTAAAATGGACTGGGGTCACTTGTCAGTCACCAACTTCTTTAAGGAACATGCTCCCTAAAGCAGTGGTGCCTTCTGACCCCTCAGTAGTCTGGCGGGTCTGTGGCTTCTTCATCAGCCAATCAGCAAGCTGCAGGGAAGGACCAAGGCAGGCTGCTCACCAGCTGTGCAACATTTCAACCTCTCTGGGCTTTCTTTTTTGGAGTTCAGTGTTCTCTCTGTATCCCTAAATTCCTATCTCCAAGAATTCTCCATTTGTTGCAGAATATCAAATAAAATACTGAAAAATGCATTTTGAAAATTACCAGTAATTCTACCACCCAGAGACACATAATAGCCATATTTTTTGTGTTTGCTTTAAGCACACCTATATGCAAATCATTTTCCTTCTTTTAACAAAATTGAGATAACATTATTGCTAGGAGCCACAAGCAAATATACAATGTATGGCACCTTTGGTTGTAAAGTGACGCCAGCTAGCCACTGAGATGATTATGTTAAGATTTACATTCATATGCAAATTGGACTCCCGCTGTTCACCTTGGCCTGCTACCGGACTCATGTTACGGACTCATGTTACGGGACTCATGGAGAGTTCCCATTGGTTGGGGAAGGATAGTAGGAGGAAATTCCGGGGGAGGTCCGGGGGACCCCGGGGTTCCGGTCGGCGCGCGGTTCCGGTCAGACACCCTGGTGGGAGGACCGGTTTTTGACTTGCTGGCGCTGAGAGTGTTAGCGGCTTTTTCAAAATAAAGTTTTGTTCCTGCTTGATTGGCTCGTGATTCTGTGCCCAGCCAAGACTGCGGCATTTGGCGGCCCGTGCGGGGAACGCCTGAAGCTTAGAGGTGAGTAAATTGCTCGCCCCTGAGGGAAGGCGACAGGATGGATGACCTTCTCAAAAAACAATGTGTTCTTGTTTTGATTTATTTTGTTTTTATTTCGAGCTCCCTAGCCCTAGAATTTTCTCAGGCGAACTGGGAAAAATGGTTGGCTCAAGGTTTGAAGTTATTCAGCCCTGAGAAAGAGAAAATTGATACAACCATTGTCTGCTCCGTCTTTGTTTCATTCTGCTTCGGCTTTGTTTTATCCTACCTTATTGGGTTAGGTTATAGTAGATTAGAATCCAATAAAAAACAAACCGAAAAACTGTTAAGTAAATTGTTAGAGGTCCAGACTATGGTAGAAAAAACGCTAGGTCAAGCAAAAGAGAAGGTCTCTCAAGCTAGTCAGACAGAGGAGAATTTAAAGAAAGCAAGCTTAGAGGACAAGCAGCCATCAGGTGGAGAATTACAACAGGAGGTTGCTACCAACTCCGTTCTATCACCAGAGGGCGTAACTCAGCCAACAGCTCCATCTACCGCTGAGCGGCCCTCAACTACCGTAGTTGATGGACGGAATTCTGAGGCAGGACCCCAAAGATTAGCATGCCCTGTACTTGAGCAGGCAGGAGGGCAACGAATTCACCGTGCTTTAGATTTCAAAACAATAAAGCAATTAAAGGAGGCTGTAACGACCTATGGGCCGCAAGCTCCCTTCACAATAAGCATGGTTGAATCTGTTACCAACTTGGACATGACACCAGCAGATTGGGCTAACATGTGTCGATCTGTGCTAAACGGAGGACAATATTTGTTATGGAAGGTTGCCAATGAGGAATTTTGCATGGAGACAGCTAGGCGAAATGCAGAAGCTGGGTACCCTCAAAGAAATATGGACATGCTATTGGGAAAGGGACCATATGAAGGTCAAAGACAGCAAATTGAATATGACCCTGGCGTATACGCACAAATTGCTGTAGATGCAGTTAGGGCATGGAAAACTTTACAGGGGCATGGAGACTTACAAGGTCAATTATCTAAGGTAATACAAGGAACTAATGAACCTTATGCTGAATTTGTAGATAGACTTATTCAGTCAGCCTCTAGGATATTTGGAAATACAGAACAGGTAATGCCATTTATAAAACAACTGGCTTATGACCAAGCAAATCGTTGCTGCAGAGAGGTCATTAGACCATGGAGACATGAGGATTTAAACACATATATTAAATTATGTAGAGACATTAATGAACAGGGGCAAGTCTTAGCAGCAGTACAACAGGCTTTAGATGCCAGGCCAAGAACATGCTATAATTGTAATCAAACAGGACATTTTAAAAGGAGTTGCCCCATAAGAGGAGGGTTTAACAAAGCTGGATATCAAAGGAATAGAATACCAGGTATTTGCCCACGATGCCGTAGAGGGAGACATTGGGCTAATGAATGCCGTTCTCAAACCACCATAGAGGGTATTCCGTTATCAAAAAACGGACAAGGACCAAGTGTTTACCCACGATATCGTGGAGAAAGGTATCAAGCTCCATTGCCAAAAAACGGACTAGAGGGCCCAATGCCCCGGGGCCCCAAACCACAAATATATGGGGCAATGGAGGAACCCAACAGCCCCATCAAGGTAGTGCCCAGGACGCATTATCCATTAAATCCCTCATCAGACAAACTAGAGGGAGCGCAGGGCTGGACATCTGCGCCTCTGCCAGAGCAGTACTAACCCCAGAGATGGGAATTCAAATCATTCCCACAGGAGTAAAAGGACCTCTTCCCAAAGGAACAGTAGGCTTATTATTGGGACGCAGTTCTTCTACACTAAAAGGACTTATGATAAGTCCTGGGGTAATTGATCCCGATTATGAAGGTGAAATAAAAATTATAGCTAGTTCTCCAAGAGGTATATCAGTAATTTCACCAGGAGATAGAATAGCACAGTTATTAATAATACCCAGCCTGCATGATAAATTTTCCAGTTGTAATGTAGAAAGAGGTTCCAAGGGATTAGGCTCCACAGGTGTAGATTGGGCTATGCTGTCTTTAAATTTAGATTCTCGCCCAATGCTAAAATTAAAAATTCAAGGACATGACTTTAATGGGCTGCTGGACACAGGTGCTGACCTCAGCATAATATCTCGTCAAGAATGGCCAAAACATTGGCCATTACAACAAGCCACTCAAACGCTTCGAGGCCTAGGAGTGGCAACAAATCCCCATAGAAGTGCTATGGTATTAGATTGGAGGGATCCTGAAGGATGTGAAGGAACTATACAGCCCTATGTATTGGATCATCTTCCTGTAAATTTATGGGGACGAGATGTCCTAGATCAATTAGGATTGACATTAACAAATAACATCAATCCTAACGCGCCCACTACTAGGGCTAAACAAGGCTTTAGGAAAGAAAAAAGATTAAGAGAACAAGAACAAGGTATGACAGCACCTATTCAAATAGATCAAGAAATAAATAGACATGAATTGGGTTTTCAGAAAGGGCCACTGAGACAATCAAAATTACTTGGAAATCAGAAAGACCAGTGTGGGTTCCTCAGTGGCCCTTGACTAAAGAAAAGATACAAGTAGCCCATGACTTGGTCAGACAACAGTTAGCGGAAGGACATATACAACCTTCCGTATCCCCCTATAATACTCCCATTTTTGTCATTAAAAAGAAATCTGGTAAATGGAGATTATTACAAGATTTAAGAGCCATTAATAATGAGATGGTTATTATGGGACCTGCTCAATCAGGGATTCCTCAATTGTCTGCTTTACCAAAAACCTGGCATGTTTTAGTTATAGATATTAAAGATTGTTTCTTTTCAATTCCAATTCATCCCGAGGATAGTCCACATTTTGCATTTACTATCCCTGCACTGAATCATGAAGGTCCTGATCAGAGATATGAATGGAAAGTACTCCCTCAAGGGATGGCTAACAGCCCAACTATGTGTCAAATTTATGTTAATAAAGCAATCCAGCCACTTAGAAACCAAAATCCTGAACTACAAATATTTCACTATATGGATGATGTGTTACTGGCACATAAAGATAAAAACACATTACTAGAATGTTATGCCACACTTACAAATTTATTGAAAAATTATAATCTAGAGATAGCAATAGATAAAGTACAATTAAATCTTCCAATTAATTATTTAGGAGTTCTATTATCCTCAACCATGGTCCGTCCACCAAAAATTCAAATACGAGTAGATCAACTCAAATCACTTAATGACTTTCAAAAGTTATTGGGAGACATAAATTGGATAAGGCCTTATCTAGGCATACCAACAGGAGAGTTAGGACCTTTATTTGATATTCTAAAAGGTCCATCAGATCCAAATTCACCCCGCATGTTAACGCCTGAAGCAAGAAAAGTATTAAAAATCATTGAAACATATATGGAAAATATGCATTTGGATAGAATTGATATAAGTTTGCCTTTATTATTTATTGTACTACCAACAAAAAATATTCCTACAGGAGTATTTTGGCAAGAAGGTCCATTATTGTGGATACATTTATCTTATTCCCCTAACACTATTCTTACTAGATATCCTGAGGCTGTAGGACAATTAATACTCAAAGGAATAAAAGCAGCTAAGGGAGTGTTTGGGATTTCTCCCAATAAAATTATTACTCCATATACTATGGATCAAATTGATGAGTTAGCTAATGAGTTAAATACTTGGGCAATAATCCTGTGTAAAACTAGTGTTTCATTTGATAATCACTTACCATCTAATCCTTTGTTGTCTTTTTGGTCTAAGCATCCTGTAGTTTTTCCAAAAATGACAAGAAAAACCCCTATCATAAATGCTCCAAATATATTCACTGATGGGTCAAACAATGGTACAGCAGCAGTAGTTACTCCTGATCAAACTTTTACATTTTTAGTACCCAAACAATCAGCTCAAAAGGTAGAGCTTAATGCAGTATTACAAGCTTTTATGATGTTTAAAGATTCTGTATTTAATTTATTTTCTGATAGTCAGTATGTAGTTAATGCTATTAATTCCCTTGAAGATGCTGGTAGGATTTCCCCTTCCTCTACTGTTTTCTCTTTGTTTTCCAATATACAAAGTCTAATCTGGGACCGAAAAGATCCATTCTTCATAGGTCATATCAGGGCACATACAGGATTGCCTGGAGCCCTTAGTATGGGCAATGAACTAGCAGATAAATCTACACATGACATACATATTTTCTCCACAATAGAAGAAGCTATAAATTTTCATAAAAGGTTCCATGTCAATGCTAATACTTTACAAAAGCGTTTTAAAATAACTAAAGAACAGGCCAGACATATAATAAAACAATGTCAAAATTGTGTGACATTTTTACCACAAGTTAATCTTGGAGTCAATCCTAGAGGACTAATACCTAACCATATTTGGCAGATGGACGTCACACACTTGCCAGAATTTGGAAAATTAAAATATTTACATGTTACAGTTGATACCTCTTCCGGATTTTTGATGGGCTCCCTTCATGCCGGAGAAAAAACTAAAGATGTTATAGCTCATTGCTTACAAAATTTTGCCACTGTGGGCGTTCCAAAACAGTTAAAAACGGACAACGGTCCTGGTTATACTTCCTCCTCTTTTAAACAATTTTGCTCATCATTTGGTATTACTCACATAACAGGAATTCCATACAATCCACAAGGACAAGGCATAGTTGAAAGAGCTCATCAAACTATTAAAATGTACTTATTAAAACAAAAGGAGGGAATTGGAAAGGGGTATATATCCCCCAAAGATAAACTTAAAATAACCCTTTTTACTCTAAACTTTTTAAATTTAGATTCATCGGGACTTAGTGCTGCGGAAAGACATTTGTACCCCAAAAATGTACATAAACCTAAGGTACTTTGGAAAGATATTCTAACAGGACAATGGAAAGGCCCGGATCCAGTGATAGTCTGGAATCGGGGCGCTGTCTGTGTTTTCCCACAGGATGAACAGCAACCGATTTGGATTCCAGAGAGATTAACTAAAACAATTTCTACAGAAAAAGAAGATGATTTGACTCAAATCCATAACAGCTGACATCCAGAGCTCCAGCTTGGCTATTCTTACATCTGCGACAGTGATTAACCAAGGTTTTTTTTTTTCAGTATCTATTTTATTATTGCATTTTTCCACATCATAAAGTTCTATTTTATTTTTGAGCTCATACAAACCTAGGTTAATGTTTTTCTGATCAGTTTTATTTTTTGACTGTGTTTTATTTTTTATTTATTTATTTATTTATTTATTTTTTTTTTTTTTGACTGTGGAGTTTTTAAACATTGCAATGGAGATTTCACCTAAGTATAGTTACAAGGCCTTTATTTACTATTGTCTTATGTGTTGTATGTTGTGTGCACACTTCTGTTTTGTGTTGTATGTCTGTATGTGTGTATGTCCATATTTCTTATATGAGGAGCGCTCATGAAAAAATGGATCCGAATTTTTTCTTTATTCACGTGATTTATATGGTTTAATTTAAATTAGGTGAACAGCTGTTTATGATTGTTGTTAAAGATGGTTAACAGATCTGTTTGTTTACTTTCACCATTCCTTTTCATTATATTTAATAACTCTGTTCAGGATAATGTCTCTTTAGCATCATTGCCAGAATTTCCATCTCCATCCCAATTCCGGTGAAGACTGAGATAAAACCAAACTACAGCTTCTATGATAGCTATCACAGTAAACTGTATAAACTGATGCATCAATGAATATAACTCAACAAGTAATGCTCAATCAAGGACTTGATAGACTCCTCCAATTTGAACTGCTTGCAGAACTTGCCTGGACTATATATCAGTTGTATACATTGTAAAATATCATCTGGTGCACCGAATTGTGGTACTGCTGGCATATCTTTGCTGATGGTGTCACCAGTGATGCAATTTCCTTGCCAGCTCACCCCATGTTTATTGTGGTAATACTGGCATATCTTTGCTGATGGTGTCACCAGTGACGCAATTTTTCCAAGGAGCCATCAATTGGCTTGGTGTCGTGGCATTTCTGTATCCTCCTCCCTTCTACTAGTGATGGTCTAAAATTTGGGGGCCAACAGAGGTGAGGCAAAGAACCTCACCCCCCCACTGGCACCAAGGCAAAATTTGGGGGCCAACAGAGGTGAGGCAAGAACCTCACCCCCCCACTGGTGCATAGGCCTATCCACGAGCATGGCTGAATGCTGGACCGGTAGTCAGCGACGGGTTGCTCTGATTACAGTGGATTCAACCTAAGACAGGAAGCTGACGCCTAAAGGTCAGTTCTCCCATGACGGGTAAGAACCATATGTTAAATTGGACAACCTACCAGGCACGGTCCCTAGCCACATTGCTTGTTGCTTAATTAAACAGAAGGGGGCAGATGCTAGGAGCCACAAGCAAATATACAATGTATGGCACCTTTGGTTGTAAAGTGACGCCAGCTAGCCACTGAGATGATTATGTTAAGATTTACATTCATATGCAAATTGGACTCCCGCTGTTCACCTTGGCCTGCTACCGGACTCATGTTACGGACTCATGTTACGGGACTCATGGAGAGTTCCCATTGGTTGGGGAAGGATAGTAGGAGGAAATTCCGGGGGAGGTCCGGGGGACCCCGGGGTTCCGGTCGGCGCGCGGTTCCGGTCAGACACCCTGGTGGGAGGACCGGTTTTTGACTTGCTGGCGCTGAGAGTGTTAGCGGCTTTTTCAAAATAAAGTTTTGTTCCTGCTTGATTGGCTCGTGATTCTGTGCCCAGCCAAGACTGCGGCAATTATTACCTAGATAACATTATATGCCATTCTTTGCCAATATAATCTTAATTTTAAGAGATTTTTAAAATTTTTTAGAATTTCTTTTATTTTAAAAATAAGTGTTCAAAAACCTTTTTCTTTCTCTCTCTCTCTCTCTCTCTCTTTTTTTTTTTTTTTTTTTTTTTTTTTGTGGTGCTGGGGACTGAACTCAGAGCCTTGTGCATGTGAGGCAAGCACTCTACCAACTGAGCTATATCCCCAGCCCCTCAAAAATAATTTCATGGTTGTAAAATATTTCACTGTATTGATGTTATGTTTTATGTAGTCCTGCTTTTGGACAATTAGACTAGCTCAAATTTTCCCAGTATAGAACTTCCACATACTATTCTTGCACACAAATGTTGGTACACATCTGTTGATGTCTTTAGGATAAATTCCTGAGAGTGGAATGAGCAAGTCTAAGTGTATCTAAGTGGGCGTGATACGCATTACAGAATCACCCTTCTGGAGGAGTCTGAGGTTGTGGACCCTGTCATGAACGAGTAATTCTTATATCATCCAGTCTCAGAACCAAATGATCAACTGCATTTCAGAAGAAGTGGACTGGGAATGGACGGATTGTTGGCACATAGGGGGCTTCTATTTATTTTCCTGTGGAACTCTAGGTGTGATTTTCCAAGTTTTGTAATTGGGATGCAGGGCTGTAGAAAATTGGGAGTGGGCCAGACCTTTTCCCCCGAGAAGGGAACAGAACCAAGGCTGGGAAACTCATCAGCCCTGGGAGGGGCATCAAATGGGAATAAGCTCTAAGAAAGAGGAAGTCCCACCCCAAATGGCAAGAGGCTGAGTCTGACCACAGTCCTAAGAGGGAAACCTGCCCTAGACTGGACTTCCGGCTTCCATTGGGGGAGGGTGGTTTCTGGCTGCCTGCCAATTAGAATCAACCAGAAGCCAAGCCCCATGGGAGAAGCAGGAAACCAAGGGGCAAGGGAGAGGAGTCTGGAGAGGAGCAGGGGTTGGGAGAAGTTTCTAGAAGGAGGGGCTGGGTCTAGACCAGCTAGACGTCAGGCTGTAGATGAGAGCCCAACGTGCTGGAGGCTAATTGCAAGCTTTCTAGAAAGGCAAGTGTCCTTGGGCTGCCATGTGCCATCTTGATTTGTTTTGTTTTGTTACCAGAGATCAAACCCAGGGGCGCCTAACCACTGAGCCACATCCAGCCCTTTTTTATATTTAATTAGAGACAAGGTCTCACTGAGTTGCTTAGGGCCTCGTTAAGTTGTTGAGGCTGGCTTTGAACTTGAGATCCTCCTGCCTCAGCCTCCCAGCCACATACCACCTTGAAAGCAATTCCTGGGACTGCAGGGGAAGTCAGGACCATGCGGGATGCACCTAGGAGACAGTGCCACACCCCAAGTTCCACCTGATTCACAACCGCGACTGCCAGTGGCAGACTCTGGGTTGTGTGGAGAGTGGATATTGGAATTCGGAATTTGGAGAAGATAGTATGGGAGTAGAGAAAAAACTCACTTACTGTCTATTTATTTACACTAGGTGTGTAAGCATACCAGCAGCCCTGGGGATTTAAAGTAACTAAACAATTGCCATGATTCTAGTCACTTTAGGAAAAATAGCAAGATCCCTAAAAATAAACAGTGAAAATAATTCTCTAAATCACACCAGACCTGATCCTGGTCCTGGCGGACATCTCAAGGCCTAACCCTCCCAGGAATAAACAGAAAGTGCTCTTCAAAAAGGCCACGGGAGTAACCAGTCCTGTTGGGTTCATAAAATTCCAACTCCTGGCTCTATGTTTGGTTAAGTCAAAGGTTGTTGTTGATGTGATGGATCTTAACTTCAACATGGGGTTTAAACTTACACCTCTCAACGAACGAGAAAAACACATCACCGGGTCGGTAAGCGAAAACATACAGAGAGGGTTTCAAAGAGCGTTCTTGGGCCAGTGTATCTTAAATTTTCATCTGTGATAATAGGAGAGGGTACTGAATAAATAAACAAAGGAGCCAACCAGGATAGGGTGGACATTACTACTAATAATGTAACAGGGAAGACGGAGAGAGACAGAGAGGAGACAGGTACCAGCACTACAGATGCATGCAATGAAGTTTGATAGCTTCACATACCTTTAAAAGTGAACAAATGAACCAAATAAAAACTGAGCGCTCTGGGCACAATGGGGCACGCCTGTAATCCCAGCGACTCAGGAGACTGGGAGGATCATACATTTGAGGCCAACCTGGGCAACCTAGCAAGAGACCTTCTCTCAAAATACAGTAATTATTTTTAAAAGGGGGTTGGGGCCAGGTGTGATGGTCCACGCTTGTAATCCCAGTGGCTCGGGAGGCTGAGGCAGGAAGATCACAAGTTCAAAGCCAGCCTCAGCAACTTAGCAAGGCCCTAAGCAACTCAGCAAGATCCTGACTCTAAATAAAATATTAAAAAAAGAACTGGGGATTGGCTTAGGGGTGGAGCACTTGCTTAGCCTAGGTGAGGCTCTGGGTTCCATCTCTAGGACTGCAAACACCAAAAACAAGAGGGGGTAAACACACCGACAGTAAAATATCCATTGGCTAGCTCTAGTTCCCGAGAACAAGCCACTGTGGAAAGCTAGGTTCCCAGCAACTGAGACCACCTGAATCACCAATCTCAGGTTTTATCTATGCAGAATGGAAAATTTTCAAAATGCTTTATCGTTTGCTTTTTCTCTTTTCTTAAAAAATGCAATGAACATACTGGAGTCTTTTCTCCATGACTCAGGGCAATCATTTAGGATCCAAAATTCTATCTCATTTCCACAAAAATTTATTGAGCCTCCCTACTCTGTGCCAGGTGCTGCATGTTGACCTTCAACCAAGTATCATTTACTTTAGAACCAGGTCTTGAAGATGTTGGGCTAAGTGGGAAAGGAGCCAGTCACAGACAATCACATGCTAAAAGATTTCACGCGATACTTATGCTTTCATAAATACTCATTTTGGCTACTATGTTCAGATGTCAAAGGCACAGGTGTAGTGTCATAGATACCTGGCAATTGAAGTGTTCCCCAATTACCAGTTTCCCTGAAATAGTAGGAGGGGAAAGGAACAAACATTAGTTGAGCACCTACTATGTGGGGTATGCTTGACATTCAGTATTTCACCTAATACTTATAATAATCATATAGAGTAGGTATTGATAACTCCATGATGTGGATGAGAAAAACCAAAGCTCGTATAACTAATCAGGATGACAACACATCTGAGCCCCCAGGGCTTATGTCCCTTCATGTCTATGCTGTTCACTAAGAACACTACAGAGGGTCCTAGTGGGCCCCACACCTAACATAAAAACACATTGTATAAGGTGTACTCTATGGGGTGCTGGATAAATTAAGAGGGCAGTCTTAGCTTCAAGGAGGAAGTTGGCTTTTGGGGGGTGACTTGAGGGGTACTGAGGAGGTGTCTCTGGCTCTTCTAACCTTCCTACCTGAGAATTCATACTTAGAATACTGCTTTAATTTTTTTTTTTTTTTTTTGCTTACGTCTATCTCTTGTTTATGTTTGTCAGAATTGCGATTAGCAGCTGTTAGCCATGGGAAGATGGCAGGTGCCTGAATTTCCAATGTTTCTCTGGCTTCTCTTCCCCCAGTTTCTATAGCAGAGAAGAGAGGAAGAGGGTGAAGGCCTTGGGGGGCTGAGTAAGGACAGGTGAACCCTGAGGAGCCCGGCCAGAGATCAGGCTGGTCCTCGGGATGTGAGGAAGCCCAGTACTCTCTCGGCTTGGCTCCACCTGTCCCCTGGTCTCCAAGGCCCCTCTGAATAGGTGATCAAGAGTCCCCTGTGTGCTGGAGGCTGTGGTGCACACCTGTCATCCCAGTGGCTCTGGAGGCTGAGGCAGGAGGATGATGAGTTCAAAGCCAGCCTCAGCAACTTAGTGAGGCCCTAAGCAACTCAGCGAGACCCTGTCTCAAAATGAAAACATAAAAAGGTCCTGAGGATGTGAACCAAGGGTTAAGTGCCCCTGGCTCAATCCCCAGTACCAAAAATAAATAAAAGTCCTCTGAGTGTGGTGAATTCAGAGCCGGTGGTCTCCACTGGCAGGATGGGGGCAGACCCTTCCTTGAGGACAACTTGAGATGAGGAGGACCTCAGCCAGCTGCTGCAGTCCCCGCAGAGCAAAGCAGCTGAGCAGTGGGTTTCCTGCAATAGAGTCTTCCTCTCGCTCTTAAAACCATCTGGACCTCTTGCTCCCTTCCTGCCTCCCGGGACAGGCCGATTTGACAAGGCTGTCAGGAGCCTCTGATGCCTGGGTTTCCTCGCTTTGCCTTTGGTGAAGGGGTGGGCTCAACAGAGTGGGTTTCAGAGGCCTTTCCCTGGCCCAGGGCACAGGAGGGAGGAAACTCTAAGAGGCAGACCCCTTCCTGAAACGGGTTTTCCCACAGGCGGTAACTGCCACAGCTCCCCCTCCGGCTGCCCCCTGGGCTCTTTCCATCCACAGAGGTGCAATATTTTCTTCAACAGATCAGAACACTTTGTCCTGTGCCGGCATGGGCCAGAGGTCTCTCTGCTTAGCCCCTCTCTCATCCCACCCGCCATGACGCTCCCAGTTACTGTTACTGCAAGAAAAAGAGGGCAGTTTCTTTCTTTAATTAGTCTGGGGTCATCCAGGCTCAGGAGACAGTCTGGGTGTGCCCTGAGAGGCTAAGGAACGGCCTTGGAGACACACCCCGGGGACAGGGCAGGGTGCCTTGGGTCAGAGGGTCAGGACAACGTGTCCTGTTACTCCTGCTCAAGATGGCCAAGTTCCTGCCACTGGGCATCTCGTCTTGTGATCAGAGGATCGCAAAGCTGTCTAGTCGCTCCTGCCAGCCCTCTCCGCCACAGGGCTTCTCAGATCAGAGTTGAAAAGGCATGAGGTCCGCACAAGGGCCAGCCTGGCAGGGCTCCTTGGAAGGAGGCCAGGTGGAGGGACAGACCGTGAAAGGGTTGAGACGGGGCAGCTTCAACCACAGAAATGTGATCTGGAAGTGGGAAGGCTGAGGTGTCGTAGGCTGGTCTGTCCCCAGTCCTCTGTCCTGGCCTCTTGTCTCACGTGGCCTTCCCTCTGCACGTGTCTGTCTGCATTTCTTGTTTTTTTTTTTTCTTCCCCTTTTTAGATATACATGATGGTAGAATGTGTTTTGGCATATTATACATACGTGAAGTATGACTTATTCTAATTAGGTTCCTATTCTTGTGGTTGTATATGATGCAGAGTTACCCTGGTCGTGTATTCAAATGCAGGGATAGGAAAGTGAGGTCTGATTTATTCTACTGTCCTTTCTATTCTCATCCCCCTCCCTTCCCTTCATTACAAAAGATGACTAGGTAAAGAAAATGTGCTATAGATGCACAATGGGATATTAGTCAGCTGTAAAGAAGAATGGAATTACGGCATTTGCCGGTAAATGGATGGAGCTGGAGACTATCATGCTAAGTGAAGTAAGCCAGTCCCAAGAAACCAAAGGTCGAATGTACTCTCTGATATGTGGATGCTGACTCACAACAAGGCGGGTTGAGGTGGGGAAGATAATAAGTCTGCATTTCTTCTTCTAAGGACACCAGTCATCTTGGATTAACGTCCACCTCATTTTAACTCAATCACCTTTTCAAAGACTCAGTTTGCAAATATGGCCCCATTGTGAGCTACTGGGCCTTGGGGTTTCCACATATGAGTGGCAGGGGGACACAATGCAGCCTAAGAGATGGCAAGAGGGACAAACTCCAAGCAGAGCCTCCTTCCCCAGCTCATAGAGAACATCAGCATCACAGGCCTCTGCCAGCAACTTCTTGGGTGATGGGCTGATCCTATAATCTAAGAGGGTGTCCTAAGCCTAGGGTGCCCCTTCTTGGGTAGCTGCAGGCCAGGGGCCGTAGCTGTGGTTCCAGGATGCCCTGGTGTCCCACCAGGCTCTGTTTCGCACCATAGATCCAGGAAGCAGCAGAAGCCCTTGTCCTGATCCCCAGTTATGAAACGCACTCAGGGTAGAAGCAGCTCTGTGCTCATTGATGGTTATTAATAATTTATGGTGCTCATTGCTTAGGCCTCGTTGGCACAGTGCTCAGAAGCCCAAGGAACAGAGATAATAAAATTTTAGCCTAAGAAGAAACAAGGTTAAGAGTTATTCTGTGTCTGTTCAAAATGTTCCTTATAAAAGATTCATTTTCAGTTATAAACTAATCAACAAACATGTCCCCCAAGGCTCCCATGTGTAAAAAAAAATATCTAATGTGATCATAAAAATAAAAATAGTAATAAAACATATAATGGGAATATTATCATGTGGGACACGATGAATACATTATTGGAGCAATAGGTTCACAGGAACACGTGGACACCACTGAGCCACGGCCTCAGCGGACCCCCTCTCTTCTCTTTTAAGGTGATTCCATGTTGCCAGAAATAAAAAAGAAAAAAAAAAAAGAAGAAGAAGCAAGATGTCAACTATTTGAGTGGTCAGCCCTGCGGCGATGCCCCTATCTGAAGTCACAGGGAGGGACACATGACTACAGCCTCTCGCTCCCAGCTCTTGTTCTTTCTACAGAGTCCCTAACTACAGCATCCCTCAGGACCCCTCCTAGGGCCTCCACTCTTCCCTATCTCTACCCTCCCCAAAGATGTGCCTGTGGACAGCTCCCCGTTTGGAGCCAAGACCCTCCTCTGAACCCAGACTCCCATGGAACTCTCTGGGACATCTCCACCTGCCCCTGCTCAGCTCCTCACCTCCTCTTCCAGCTCAGTACAGGGCCACAAGAAACCTTCACTTATTCAGCACCAAGCCCCAAGGGGCCCCCCTCACTCCTCCTGAGCCTCCCTCCCCATGCCCAGCCCACTAGTGAGTCTTTCAGATCCGTTTTCAAAGCACATCTGGAATCTGCCCACTTCTCTCCATCTCCTGGGTCACCATGCTGTCCGGTCTCGGTCATCTCTGGCTGAGGTTGGCATGACAGCTTCCCAGGAGGTCCCCCCATTGTCACTTTGCCTAGCCAAGCAGCAGCCAGAGTGATTTGAAAGGAAAAGCAGATCATAAAAGCCACTCCCACCCCCAGTCTGCATAAAATCCTTCAACCGCCCCCCCCCCCGCACTAGAATAATATCCAAGCTTCTTTTTGTACCCTAAGGCCCCGACTGAGCATGCTCCAACTACTTCTCCAGCACCATCCTCACCCGTTGTCCCCTCTCTCATGACGTGCAGGCCAGCCCAGCCTCTCATGGCCCCTAAGGACTGCACCGCTCTGACATCCTGGATCGCAGTCTCAGCATTGCCTGCAACTTGGTTACAAACCCCAAGTCTTACCCCAGACCCACCAACTCAGAACCAGGAGTCCAACACCATCCCCAGGTGATAGGTAAGCAGACGGAAGTTTGGGAAGCACTGATGTAGATTAGAACACAACAGCTTCTTCCTATCACAGGGCCCCTTAGCGCAGGTCTCCCTCATGGGAAAGCAGGAAGATGAGGGCCAGGACCATGTCTGATCCTCTCTTGCATCTTCAGAAGTCATCAGAAAAAAAACTTCCTTTTTTTCCTTCTGTTTGCTGGGAGAACAACGTTACTCTCTCTCTATGGAAGTGTGCCATCTCGCTCCTTCAGGGGTGGGCTGGTAAATGCTTAACAACTGGCTCTCTAGTAATAATTTTTTTAAATAAAAAGTTCTGAATTGTGCAATTTGCTGATTTCCACAGTGTAAATACAGCCAGGTTCAAGTTACTCTTGAGCCAGCACTAGATGAGGATTGGAAGAGACCCGCAGATGAGCCGCATTATGGGTCATTCCCACCACGTAGATGCAATGGACCGCGATAACCCTGACTGTAGCTACTAGCAAAATGTAGCCAAGTAGGAGGATGAGTTTTCAGTATCTATTACTTTGTTTTTAAATATTATTTGTAAGTTTCCATCCTTTAATTTTTAGCTGGTGGCGATGGGTACCTTGTCTCAAAAAATTCCTGTGCTTGTACCCACTAGCTGGTGACACCCCTCCCTGCCCTCCTTCTTCGCTTCCCTTGCCGTCTCCACATGCCAGTCTGGCTTCCACCCAGGAAATCTCTCATCTCCTTGTTGCTGACCTTGGCCTTGTCCTCCTGGTGACCAGAGAGGCTCCTCTGACTCCCACAGCCCTGCAGAGACAGACTTCCTCCCTGCCCCTGGTTCACGGTCCTCCCTCAATCCCTCCCCTCCATCCACCCATCAGAGTTCCAGCTTGGCCTCCTCTCCCTCCACACCCTCTGGCCATGCCAGCACTCTCCGCGCCCACTCTCATCTCCTTGGTAGGATGAGCCTTGGTTCTCGCAGCCCAGACTCTCCTGGGTTTCTGCCTGGAGCAGGGGCACACTATACATCATGACACCCACATATGAGTGAAGGAGTGGGTCCCTGGAAAAGTCCCACATTTCTGTTCTCACTGCCGGGTGCCCAGAAACCCATCTTTTCAAAAACACATGTTTTAAATACTGAAGACACAGCTTCAAGAAGGCTACCAAAGTGATCCAGCTGCACCAGGCTGGAACCAGGTGGGTGAGAGGGGAGGTGGACAGAGAGTGAGTGTGTTTACCCTCCATTGTGCTTGTGGACTCTACAGCCTCGGGCTGCTGGATGTGGAGGATTGTGAGACCACAACACAAAGACAAGACCACCGACTCCAATTTAATCAAATTAAAGCAAGCTTGTTATTCCGACCAGCCCGGACTGTCCCTCTCCCGAAATCCATGGGTTAGAAGACAGCATCCCGGCTCTCTAGGAGCGCAGTTTTATAGCACAAAAAAAGTTGCAAAAGGGGGGTGTCTTGAGAACTTACATATAACAGGACTTTGACAAACAAAATACAAAGGCAGGTAGTAGGCTAATGGTCTAAATGGTTCAGCACTTAGGAAGTGAATTTAGATCCCAACATCAGAATTTATGAGGTGCCACTAAGGTTTCAGAGAGGGTTGTTATCTGCTCAGGGAAAACCAGGCATGGGTGAGTTCAAGGCACGGGCAGGCATTCCAAGCAAGTTTAGAAATCACAGTAGTTTATAGTAAAGCCGAAAGTAACTTTTCATGCCTTTGTGACAAGATGGCTCCCAATCTTAAGAGGGAATTAGGCTGGGTTTATCAGGGTGAGGGGTGATTCATGCTATCTGGTGCCTGCACCTGGGGAGATGTACCAGTGAAATAGGGACTTTCAACAGTTTCTGCTCAAACTTTTGACTTTGACTGTATAGAGGTATTTTTTTTTATTCTCCCACCACCAATTCTTCCAATACTGAGTATCTTGGTGGCCTACAGTTCAACCCAATTTTGAGGCTATTTACCTGGATTTAGCATCAGATCACCCAGGTTAAGGGCTCAGTCCCACAAAACTACCACTATTTCAGAGTCTAGTCACAAATCACAGGGCCTCCACACTCCTAGCCCATCAGCGACCAATTGGTGATTCCCACACCCCCCTCTGCAGGCTCTATGTAGCCCCCCCCATTATCTGTAGGTTCCACAGATTCAACCAACCATAGCACAAAAACATTCATTTAAAAATTTTTCAGGAAGTTCCAAAGGGCAAAGCTTGAGTTTGCCACACACTGAATCCCCATGATGGACGTGAAGTGTGGACCCTATAACTGTGGCCTCCCATCACCTCAAACCCTCCAGCCCTCTCTGGCACTTGTGGGAGCTTGTCCACCTAGGTGTCTCCTTCGTGTACCATGCGGTTAGGACCGCAGGGGCTGTGTCTGTACTGAACGTGTCCAGACATTTTTCTTGTCATTATTTCCCCTAACAATATATTACAACTATCGACACAGCATTCACCTTGTACTCAGTGTTTTAAGTAACCTAGAGGCGGTTAAAGTGTCCACGAGGTCGGGCCAGGGTTATATGCATAGACTTGAGCATCTGTGGATTTTGGAATCCACGGGCAGAGGAGGGGTCCTGGAACCTATCCCGTGGGGTAGCAAGGGTTTTGGGGTGGGGGTTCTGGAGCTGGCCTGCCCTCCCCAGATGGGCCACCCTACCAGCACCTCAGTGTGTTCTCCCACCTGGAAACTCTCCAAACCCTGGCATTGGGGGATACTCTCCCAATGGCATTTCATGGAGGTTCCGCTACTTGGGCAGGATAGATGGAGTCCTTGGCCCTCCACCCCCAGGTGGGCCTGAAAGTGCTAACCCTGTATTTTCGTGGTTCCTGCTGCTGGCAACCAGCCCACATCCTGAGGCTTTCTATTCCCCTCCCCCTCCACACCTTCAGGAATGGCAGTGGAGAGGTGGAGCAGCTGCCCAAGGCCGCATGGAGCCCACCAGGTTAGCACAGAGAGCCAGTGCCTGGAGTGCTCGCTCACCTGTCATCCTCCCGCAGCCAGGCCTGACGTGGTATGGATGCCTGCAGCCAAAGCCTGCTCCATGCAATGCTGCAGCCCCATCTGACCTGCCAAGGAAAATGGAATCGGGCAGACTTGAATGAAAGTTGGGACTCAAGAATTAACCAATAGCATTAGTACATTTCAAGCCCTAATTAGCATAAATTTGGGCCAAGAGCACTGGTGCTTTTTTCAAACTCTAATTAAGTTTGAACCAATAGCAGTGAACTGAGTGCTATTAACCCCTAGACTAGCACTTGGGTGGACCCCTGCTAAGGGGTGCTCTCTTGCATGGCAAGAGTCTTATTCCTGTTCTTCAGTAAATCCTACCCTTACACTCACTCATCCTGGTCTGTGGATTTCATTCTTCCAATTCACAAGACAAGAACCTGGAAAGAAGAAATCAAAGATGAGCTGCTGGGGTCTGCTGTAACACTGAGGGTGGGGCCGCCATTAAGAGCTGCAGCACCCCCCATTCCTCCCCACCTCCTGCCTGCTACCTTAAGCGGACCCCACCTGCCATCAGTTCGGGAGAAACTCCTCTCACCTGCCAGCGGGGAATCCAGTCTCATCTCCAAACTGTGGGTTCACTATCACTGGGTGAGCAGATGCATGGGGTGGGGTGGGACAGTTGTCTAGATTGGGCAGGTGCCTACTGGACGGACACCTAGAGATCTCAGGAGGCAGATGATATCAGATCTGAGGACTGGGATGGAGATGTGAAGTTGGGAGTTGTTAGCATATGGATGATTGTAATGTCCTAGAGATTAAAAAATTTTTTTGTGATTTATTTTTATTTTTATTGTTGGTTGTTCAAAACATTACCTAGTTCTTGATATATCATATTTCACACTTTGATTCAAGTGGGTTATGAACTCCCATTTTTACCCCGTATACAGATTGCAGAATCACATCAGTTACACTTCCATTGATTTACATATTGCCATACTAGGTGTTTTGTGATTTTTAATAGATGTCAGGATAAAGTTTGAACTCCTGAAATTCTCTCCCCAGCTCACTCTCACTGTGATTTGAGATTCAAGGTTGGTGTCAATTTCTCAGTCTCCCTGAGTCTTGGATCCTTCCAGACTGCTGTAACAGAATACCATAAACTCTGTGGCTTATCAACAACAAAAATTTAGTTTCTCAACCGTTGTGTAGTTCAAGATCGAGGTACTACCAGATTCGGTGTCTGGTGAGGGTTCACTTTCTGAACCCTCTCACTGGACCCTTACATGAGGAAGGGGTGAAAGAGCTCTCTGGGGTCCCCTGTCTAAGGGCACTGATGCCACTTGTGAGGACTTTAATGGCCCCATCACCTTGGAAGGATTCATTTCTTAATACAGTCACCTGGGAGGTGGATTTCAAACTATGAATTTGGGGAGGATGTAAGTATTCAGACCACAGCAGTCTGCCCTGGGCAGGGTCCTCTGCTGTCTTCACAGAAGTTACTGGGCTAAGTCACTGCAGAGCGGGGGCCACACTGTCTTTCTCAAGACTAATCCAGATCCTCTGCCCTACAGGCTGAGAGCCCACCGAGGACAGGGACGTCCTCATCACTCACTTCTGTGTGTCCCCAGTGCACCCAGCAGCTGGCTCTTGGTGGATGTTCAGTAATTATGTGTCAGAAGATGCTGCAAGATGAGCTTTCTGAGCCAAAGAGCCCACAAATTCAACCGTTGTTGGTGTTGGAAGCGCCTGGGGCTGAGTCCTGGCCAGTCCCACCAGGATGCTGTACGCGGTGTACCCAGAGAGTCATGAGGACTTTCAGAGGGTGCCAGGGACTTGTGCCCAGTTCTTCCTACAGTTTGTCCATGAAGTTTTCCCCAGACCCACCTTGGGTAAACACAGGCCCAACACCACCCACCTCTCTCCCACTGAGTTCAATTTATTATTATTTTTATATTGTGCGCTCATTTACAGCTTGGCTACATACAGCAAGGTGCCCACCGGCCCCTGCAGGGAAGCCTTGTGAACGGCTCTGGTGAGAAGGGGAGGTAGGGACTTTGGGATTCAGCTGCTGGCTTCGGGCCTCCTGGAGAAAGTCCAGGATCCTTCTGGGGAGTTACAACATTGGTGACAGGAAAGAACATTCATTCCAGATTTGCAATCTGGGGCTGTGCGAGGTGCCAAGCACAGCAGAACATGTCAGGCTCCTGGAACCAGGTATCAGCTATTCAGATCAAACAGAAAAATATCTGTACCTGTTCTTTTTAAAGCTGGATAATTTGCTCTACATCAAGGTGGCTGCAGAGCACCCTGGGAATGAGAATGGCTCTGGGAGACTGAGGAGCTCCAGGTACCTGGTCTGCCCTTCTGTCTCACCCAGCCTGGCACTGGGCACTGCCCTGCAGGCCATGGAGGAAGCAATTAGAGGCTCTGGGGGGCGGGGTAGGGGGCAGGCTCCTCCAGCACGGCACAGGGCTGTGGTTTGATTTTTGACAAATCTAAAAGCTTGTCATGAGAAGGTTCCTAACCACCTGGGCTCCTGTGTTTTATAGACAGAGGTGACTTCAGAGGCCTTGAAATAACAATCCTGGAGCACAACAGTTAACCACATTTGTGTGTGTGTGTGTGTGTGTGTGTGTGTGTGTGTGTGTGTGTTGGCAGAGGGCAGAGAGGGGCATCCTGATTCTCTCCCCATAGCTCTCCTCCTGAGCTAGAGGCCCACCTTAAACAGGCTGAGAACCACAGAGGCGATTCCCAAATCAAATTGAACACTCGGGCTTCTTCCTGATTCTGGTTTTAAAGTGGAAGTCACCTCATTGTGACATTCTCCCCGGAACGCCCTCTGGCTCCTATGGCCCCACTGTGCGGTCTGAACTGCAAGTGACTTTTCCTCTCAGTGAGCACATTTTCTTGCTGACTTTGATTTGCCCTCCTGTTTCTGAAGTTCAGGGGACATTATACATTGGAAAATACAGTGTCCCTCCAGAATAAAATGTGTGAGAACAGACAAATTAGTTATTGTTCTTGTAGTATGACATCAGAAATCACTGTTGGGCCAGGCACAGTGGCGCACACCTGTAATCCCAGCAGCGGCTTGGGAGGCTGAGGCAGGAGGATCACAAGTTCAAAGCTGGCCTCAAGTAACTGAGTGAGACCCTATCTCAAAATAAAAAATAAAAAATGGCTGGGATGTCACTCAGTGGTTAAGAGCCCTGGGTTCAATCCCTGGTACCCTTAAAAATAAAATCACTATGAGGTGGTGTATTAGTGTGTTAGTCAGGGTCCCTCAGAGAAACAAAACCAATGTATATACACACACTTGCCTGCTCTTTTAGTCATCTTTCTAGAGAAAAAGACCTGACAAGAAAATTAGAATAGGAGAAGTTTATTGGGGGGGCTCATGATTTCAGAGGTCTCAGTTCATAGATGGCTAGCTCCATTGCTTGGGCCTGAGATGAGCAAGAACATCATGGTGGAAGGGTGTGGTGGAAGAAAGCAGCTCAGGATATGGCACCAAGAAGAAGAGAGAGCCTTCTCCTCTCACCAAGGACAAATAGAAACCCCAAAGGCATGCCTCTGTGACCCAGCTCTTCCAGCCACACCCTACCAGTCTATGGTCAACACCCAATTAATCCAGTCAAGTGGATTAATGCACTGATTAGTTAAGGCTCTCATAACGCCATCATTTCACCTCTAAACTTTCTTGCATTGTCTCATACATGAGCTTTTGGGGAGCATCTTACAGCCAAATCCTATGACATACATACACGTGCACACTCACACACACACATGTACACTCACACACTCATACACAAACACACACACATACACTTCTACTTACAATAGGATTATGTCCTGATAAAACCATTGTAAGCTGAAAATGTCAAATAAGAAATGCATTTAAGAACCTTACCCGGGGCTGGGGATGTGGCTCAAGCGGTAGCGCGCTCGCCTGGCATGCGTGCGGCCCGGGTTCGATCCTCAGCACCACATACCAACAAAGATGTTGTGTCCGCCGAAAACTAAAAAATAAAATATTAAAATTCTCTCTCTCTCTCTCTCTCTATCTCTCTCTCTCACTCTCTCTTTAAAAAAAAGAAAAAGAACCTTACCCACCAAACAGCTCAGCTGAGCCCTGCCTACCTGAGCTGTGCTCAGAACGCACATTAGACTAGAATAGGGCAGCTCGTCCAGCACAAAGCCTATTTTATAAGGGATTATCTCATATGGAAAGCAGGGTGGCTGTGTGGCACTCACCACTAGGTGCACCGCTGACAGCACACTGGGATTCAATTTAGTCCCAGATGAGGAGGATACTACCGTGACAGTTATCAACTTCTGTCCAGGAGCTGCTCAGCATCACTAGAGAGCACTATATGTGCCACACGTCACTAGCCTGGGAAAAGATCAAAATTCAAAATTTGAAGTAGAGTTTCTACTGTGTAAGTATTGCATTCACACCATCATAGGCCAAAAAGTCATTGTGGAATCATCATGAGCCAGGGGTGTGTGTGTGTGTGTGTGTGTGTGTGTGGAGAGAGAGAGAGAGAGAAGAGTTATTTTTATTTTAAGATATTGGTTTACATGATTATGGAGCCTAAGGAGTCTCATGATCTGCCATCTGCAAGCTGGAGACCCATGAGAGCCCATGGTTTAATCCAGGAGCCTGAGATCTGGAGCAGAGAATGGTGTAGATTCTAGTCGGGTTTTGAAGGCCTGAGAACCAGAAGCACCCAGGATGGGAGAAGATCTGTGTCCCTGCTGAAGTGGTCAGGCAGAGAGGGGAGAAGCCTCCCTTCTCCGTAATCTTGTTCTATTCAGGTCCTCAATAGATTGGATGATGCCTATCTACTTTGGTGAGAGTGATCTTTACTCAGTTTACCTGTCCAAATGCTAATCTCTTCTAAGAAACTCTCACAGATGCATCCAGAGATAATGTGGAACCAGCTATATGGGCATCCCCTGGCCCAGGCAAGGTGACACATAAAATTAACCATCACAGGTAGTCATAGTGGTTCTTTCTCTCAAAAGGTAGCTGAAATAAATTTTGACGTATTACAAATGAGCTAGTGAACATCCATATTTTTAGTTCTTCTAAAAACAAAGATCCCAGCCTGCATGTTCCTGCGTCAGTACCAGGAACAGTTTTCAATGTCCAGATCCAACCTTGCCATAAAAGTGCAAGCTGAGCAATTATAATTTGCAGATGACATTTAAGTGGTGACTTACAAGAAATAAAGAATAAAATACCCTTTTTTTTTCCTATTTTAAGTAATATTTTTGGCAACATGTTTGTGCATTTTGCAGAGGACATAAGTAAATGTTGTGGAAAACAAAATCTGTATACCTTCTAAGGCTTAACAATGAGGGCTGTTATCAAGGGTCCCAGAAGACCTCAGCACAAAATCACAGGGCTTCAGAAATGCAACAATAAATCCGTAGTCAAGTCTTTCTTTCTGAAGGAAATATGAACTATGCATCAACTGGCCTTGGACAATTCATTTATTTAATTTATCCTTTGGATTTATAAAGAGATCCAATTAATTAAAAAATGCTTTCATGGGTGCCTGCTGCTCTGGACAATTCTTCATCGAGAATATTCAGTTCCTGGAACCAGTGACTCACATCTTTTATTTCTGTGCTTCATGCCCAGCCCCTTGAACTCAGCTTCTCCTTCTCCTTCTCCTTCCCCTTCAAGCATTTTGAAGGGGACTTGTCGCTTGCATGGAGATGCTGAGGACTGTTCTCCCAAGAGACAATCCTTCAGGCTGACAGGTCTGACTCAGAAAACACTTCTCCATCATCAAATGATTGATGCTTAAAGAGAGTCCCCAGAGACTCTTCTGGGAACAGGCCTGGGATCACTTGAACCAGTGTGTGTTGGAGCTCGAAGCTCCAGGAGTGAGTCAGCTCACTCCTAGCTTGGTACAGCTCGGGCTGTTGGCATTGCTCTAAGCTTCCCAGGCTGTTGAAAGGATCAATAACATCAATACACAGAAATAAGGAAGAAAACAATGCTGCCTGATGGATTAATCATATTTTTCAAAAACCTCGAGATATGAAGAAATGTGTCCAGTAATTGACTCTTCGGGGAAGAAGGAGATATCGGTTAAAATCCTGTCTGGGAGATCTTTACAAGCTAGCAAATCTCTTTTAAATTTTATTTTCATATTGGGGATCAAGCCCAGGGTCTTGAGCATGCTAAGCATTTGATCTACTACTGAGCTGTATTCCTAGCCCCAAATCTCTTTTTAAAAAAATGTACAATTCTTTGTTTTCAACCCAAGGAAAAATACACGTCATTGTTTTCTGCAAAATTGTCTAAGATTATTCATAGTGTGTATTTGTATGAGTTACTTGGTTAAAGTTTTTGCCAAAGGTAAAACTATCTCATGTATCTCAATCGGTAGGAGAAGGTACCCCACAGCTTTAGGTGTGCTAGGTTGCCCGCTGATGGTTTAGAAAAACAAAAGCAGGCTCAGATAGACGGCCTCCTCCCCAGGATTCTAATAAGAAGGCTGCAGAATGGAGTCTAAGATGGAATAATTCCACAGGAGAGCTGAGGCCAGCAGAGGGAACCAGCAACTGGCCAGATTTTGATGTAATTCTGGAAGGTGGAAAGTGGATGGGATGACATTGATGAACTTCCTATAGCAGAGCAAGCTACGTCTTAGAACATGCAAGAGAGAAAACCCACCTGGAGACAGAGTATTGGTCCGGGGTTCTACAAGAACAGGGACTGAAATTAGACTAGTTCAATGAAGGTCTTTGAGGACCTGCAGCTTCGCGAGGCAGCTACCTCAGTTCCAACACTGAACAGTACCAAAGTAGGTGGGCTGCCCTCTAAAGACATGGCATGGTGGGTGGGTTAGGGCCAGGTCCCCCTGTGGGTATTGGTGAGCCGTTCCAGAGTAACAGCTCTATTTGGGCTTTGTGGGTATGGGAGAGAGTAGCTGTTTGTGGTCTATCCACCCTACAATTGAGCCTACCGCTCCCTGGACTTGGCCTTCCTATTTTAGAAAAGGAGTTTGGGGATTAAAAGGCTACACACATGCAGAGGAACCCACGGCACACTCCTCAGATCAGTCAGTCTGATTTTGTTCCATGAAGACAGACAACCAAGACAAACTTGAGGAAAGCCAACGGCATCTAGGAGGAGAACCAAGACAAGCTCCGATGGTTCCCAGGGACAGGAGAACCTGAGAAGTGGAAGTCTCCGAGGGTTGTTCAGGGCTTTGCTTCTGTGGAACAGCAGGGTGACCTAAAAAGTGGAGCACAGAAAGAGAGTTCTTGAAGGTTATTGATAGGATAAGACAGAAAGCTAAAATAGGACATGATCTTGAGTATGTGCTGGAGCATTTGCGTGGCTCGAAATGCTTGGAACATTCTCTGTGGAGAGAGATTTACTGCCAGTGGATTATACTTATTTCTCCAATCGTACTACTTAGTTCTGCCATGACTAATATTTACATAATTAAAATATCGTGAATGCTGTTTCTTGGTTTGCAATTTTTAGAACCAACTTCTGGCAGAACGCCAAAGACCTAATTAATTTACAAAACAGGGCAAACATTATAACATGGTATTGTGAAAATAACAATGGCGCTAGCAGTAGTCAGGGGAGGATGGAGGGGGATGAAGGAATAACAAGATCCCCATGTCACATCACCTGTCAATGGAAAAAGAAACAACAGAAGTACACAGGGACACGGAAACACTATAAATAAATACGGGCGTCTAAAGAGACCAATCTTGGGGAGTCGTGGAGGGAGGTGAAAATGAGAGTCTAGCAATTTTCTCGTGTTTCATAAGGAAGACTCAGTAGATACCATGTAAAAGGAATAAATCAAGAAATAGAACTGCAAGCATATAATCTAGAATGATGGCAGTAACCACCCAAACAATGTGGAATACAACCATTAAAGGTGGTGAATCTGGACAACGGGACAGCCTCTCAGGATGCCAGCCCCCTCCATTTTTTTTTTCTTTTTTCGGTACCTGGGACTGAGCCCAGGGATATTTAACCACTGAGCCACATCCCTTTTTTTTTTTGTATTCTATTTAGAGACAGGGTCTCACTGAGTTGCTTAGGGCCTCACTAAGTTGCTGAGGCTGGCTTTGAGCTTGTAACTCACCTGCCTCAGCCTCCTGAGCTGCTGGGATTACAGGCGTGGCCCACCACCCTGGTCTAAGATGCAAGTCTTTTTGATTTTCATTTATTGTCATTCTGTAGCTCAGGAGTCAGCAAACTATGGCCCACGGGTTGGTTGCCTGCTTTTGTAAATAAAGTTTTATTGGAACAGCCACAATCATTTGTACCAGTGCAGCTGATTTTGTGTTAATGATGCAGAGTTGGGTCATTCTCACAGAGATCACATGGCCCAGAAGCCTAAAATATTTACTATCTGGTCTTTTACAGAAATAAGTTTGCTGACCCCTGCTATAGAATACAAACTCTTTTAAATTGTAATATATGCCTTATCTCAATTAAAAAGAAAAAAGTAAACCTCAAGGGGGGAGAGTCTAAACTTCCCACTTTTCAGAACTGATTTCCAAACCACTGTTAACTTGAACCCTAGGTTAGACAAACCCCCAAATAACCTCTTTCCATTCTTACATCATCTCAAATCATAATGTATTTGATTCTGGAAATGGATTATTCACCACAAAAGTCTTGAGAAGATTTTGAAATAGAGAGGTTGGTTTGCTGTCTGTTTTTCCCTCTTGCTCTCAGGGAGGTCTTTCAAAAGTCAGTTTTTGTTTTATTCCTCATGACAACTTGTAAAAAGCTTGTAAATCAAAGGAAATGCAAATAAGAGAAACCGAAGAAAATAGGGACTATAAATAAGATGTTATTGCCTAACAATCAAATAATAAATGATATTAAAACAAAATAGATGAAGGAGGTAAAGACAGAAATGGAGCCCAGTTTTGACAACTTATTGATTGACACTCATTTGCTCTGAGAACACAACTCACTGCATTGGGATTTGAAGCCACAATGAAGACTAAAAGGCGAAAGCTAGATCTTGGACCTCTATGCCTTCCTCTATCCCAGTAACTCTTAAATTTGGTCTTTTTATGCTATCCATATTTTTTGAATGCTGTGATCCTGGTTTCTTATCATTATCACTGTGTGGTCTATGTGCTTTTCAAGATTATATATTTTGTCTTCATTGTCTGATGTCCTATCTTCCAAGTGGTCTACTCTGTTGGTGATGCTTTCGTCTGAGCTTTTAATTTGGTTTATTGTTTCTTTCATTTCAAGGGCTTTTGTTTGTTTGTTTGTTTTTTTAGAACCTCTATCTCCCTGTTGAGGTGATCTTTTGCTTCCTGGATTTGTCTATGTAGCTCCTTGTCAAAGTGATCTTTTACTATCTGTATTTGCTCTCTTATATCTTCCTTGAGTTCACAGAACATTTTAACCATGTACATCCTGAACTCCTTCTCTGTCATTTCTCCTGCTGTGGCTGCCAGTGATTCTAATGATATGTTGTCTTGATTTGTTTGGGACACTTTCTTCCCTTGTCTTTTCATGTTGCTCGTGTGTCTTCCTTTCCAGCTCTGTGGGTCTGGGGTGTTATTGTTTTTACCCTATAGGTTTGTAGTGCTCTTGGAGAGTTCCAAGACCTCTCCTGGCTGCTGGAGAGCCAATCTGGGAGCTGTCCCCACCTAATATGGTGAGAACATTGAGCCAAGATGGAGGCAGTCTGCTTTCAGCGCTGGGCATTTGGTGGGGTGTGGGGAGCTGGGCGATAGCGTTGTCTTGTGGGTAGGTAGCAGCTGAGTGACTCATGTGGGAGTGGAGCAAAGTCTTGGAGATCTGCAGATGTGTTGATAGGTGATTCTGCTAAGGTGCTTGCGAGCCCTGTGTGGCTAGAACTTAGGACTTTGGGTATTGGGAGCCAGGCGAAAGCTAGTCTTGGGGCATTAAATTGACACACAGGTACCTTTTGTCTGACTAAAGTACTTTTCCAGTGCCTGGCTTTTGACACAAACAACAGGAAAAACTGGAAATCTGACCCTTGTTTATTTATTTTACTTCGGGCCTTTGTGCTAATTTAAATGCTAATGCAGACTTCCCCTTCCACCCCTGAGAAGTAAAGGGCTTGAAAGAGTTGGTCTCACTCTTATAATTAAAGAAAAAAAAAATAGTAAGCCGAACTGCAAATTAGTGACCAGTTTTGCACTCATCAGAGAACTGAAGTTGCAAAGTAAAACAGGACCTAAGCATTTGCTTATCTGGGACAACGGCTACTGTACACCGTATAAGATAATCAGAAAGATTCAATAAGAAAAATTTGACTCTTTGCTGAATGCTGGATGTGGGCTAATAAGACAGTTGAATTTTCCCCTAGGAATTGCAACAGGTACTCACAGTCATGAACTGGAAAAGAATATTGAGAAAGCTTTCCCATGGTGTGGCTGGGAGAGGGAAGAGAAGTCACTACCACAATTGGCCAGAGCCACATTCTCTATCTTCCCCACGGAACAAAACCTTAATGAAGAGCAACAAAACCTGTAGATTGAGATCATTGATTAAAAAAAAAAAGAGAGAGAGAAGGGCTAACACTGAAGGTCACCAGAGTCATGATGTTTGCCTGTTTGAAGTTTAATCAGAACACTGGAGAGTGCGCCGCCTGCCCCCTTCCTCCACAATGCTAGCAAACATTAGTAATTGTGGAGTACAGCCAGGAGTGCTAGAAAACACAGATTCTGTTTGGGGAGCATTGGAAAGACCTAAAGCCAAATAAAGAACACATACTCAGAAATACCCTCTAGCAAACTAGCCCACACCATAAATAGCAGATAACTAAAGGAACTTGAGGTCCTTTTGTTAGGGAACAGACAGATGAGGATGGTAGAGAATGATTCTATGACATGGGCCCACTGTGCTGACCCCCACCTGCTTTCTTTTCCAAGGAGCCATTTACCTGCAGCTCTGCCTGGTCTCGGTGGACAGGAGATGTCACATTCCTCAGCAAACTCCCTGTTCCCTACAGAAGAAATGCAGGCCCGACCAAAATAACGTTGATAAGAGGAATCCAAGTTACCCTGAAGGAGGAGACCTTTGTGACCAGATCCTGAAACTCTGGGGAATAAAGAGAGTTCCCCCTAACCATAAAATCTGTAAGAATGTATGGTTAAGAATCCAATTAGAGCCGCTCAGCATGGGCCAAGGTGACCTAGAGTTGCCATGACAGTGGGGACTTGAAAGTCAGATGTCACTCTGCTGTCAGTCAAAAGTCAAGAGGTGGACCTGGGTGGAACTCTCTGGAAACTTCTCTGGGATCCCCAATAAAACCGGAGTGCAGGAAAGGCACACTGTCCCTCTCCTCTCTGAGAGGACCCACCCACTCTCTCCCTTGAGGGTGTCCCCTTTCGCTTTTCCTATCCCTTTAGTAAACTCATGCCTGTCACTCTGAGCGACATGTCCAAAATCTTCCTGATCTGATTGCAAGAATTGAGGTTTGAAAGGGGGGTGGTGTCTTTGTATTGCCTCAGTTTCTCTGAAGACCCCAGCTCCATAACATTTTGAAGATAACCATATGGACAAGAAACTTGAAATTACCCCAACTTCTGATTAGATGAACACAACTCACACCAAAGGCCCAGGAGCAGAAAAGGCAGGTTTGTCTCCAAATATTAGAAGGGAAAAAACCACATTTACCTTACTATCTATCATTCTATTAAATATTTCCAGCTTCCAACCACCACAACAAAGTTATATGGCATACAAAAAGGCAAGAAAAAAAACCTGACAGATTTGAAAGGAGAAATAGATAAATCTAAAATTATAGTTTAGAAATAGATTAATCTAAACTTACAGCCAGGTAGTTTTGGTCTGACTTATAGCAGAACAGCCTTAGGTATTTTGACAAAGGCTCCTCTAGTATTTCTTTCTTTCAAATATATACATATATGTGTGTATGTGTGTGTGAACACGTGTGTGTGTATGTATGTGTGTGTGTGTATATATATATATATATAATACTTTTATCTTATTTATTAATTTTTATGTGGGGATGAGGCTCAAACCCAGGGCCTCACACCTGCTAGGCAAGCACTCTACCACTGCGCCACAGCCACAGCCCCTCCTCAGGTATTTCTGATTCTGACTCCTACCTCCTCCTTTCCCTCTCCTGCTTCTCCACTCCACTAAGAACCTCTGGATGAACTCTGACATGCAGGAATGGATGAGAGCGGAGTGTCTGTGTGATTTGAATGATGTTTCCTTGGAGACTGGCCTTACGTTGCCATTTGTGTAGGTAAATACTTGCTCATTCATCCATTCAACAGACATTAACTAAGCATCTACTCCATACCAGATACGCTCCTATGCCCACTACTGACTGGGACACAAAGAAAAAGATGGCACAGCCGGGGCTGGTGGGTACCTTGTAAGTGGAGCCTTCTGCAGATTGAACCAAAGCCATGCCCTGAGAACCAGAGAGTGGTACAGAAACCAAAGTTATTGGAAACTGGGGGAAGAGAGGAGAATGAAAAACTGGGGTTTATTCTCTTTTTCTTATTAAATGACCTCCTGCCAGGAGTATCCAAGCTTTTGCTCAAGCCAATAAGCTGGCCTGTTTGTGGCTCACCAGAGGCTCCGAGTTGGGGGAGTCCCAAGAAGTCACCTTTCTCAGTCCAGATTCAGAGGCAACCCCAACCCTAAACGTGGACAACGCTAGATATTAATCTGCTCATGCTGCCCTACTTCCCTAACAAAGTACCACAGACTGGGTGCTTCAAACAACAGAATTTATTTTCTTTTAATTCTGGAGGCTTAAATTTAGACTCAAAGCACTGTCAATGTTGATTTCTTCTGATGCCTATCTCCTTGGTTTGAGATGGCCATCTGCTCCCTGTGTCTGTGACCTCGTCTCTTCTTAGGATACCAGGCATTAGGGCCCGTTTAAGTGACCTTTTCTTTATATTAATTACCTTGTTAACGGCTCTGTCTTGGAATACAGTCACATATTGATGTCCTGAGAGGTGAGACTTCAACATATGAATTTGGGGAGAGGGGTACCATCTATCCTGGCAGCTTGGAAGCCCAGTGCCCCGTGGGAAGACATTACAGAAAAGAAAAGAGCTCAAGATACCTGCTATGGCCAGTGCTTAGGTGTCCCGTGGAGGCAGCCCACACCAGCAGGAGGTCCTAGGACTCAGGCAAGTTCTGGCTCCTTGTGCACCCAGGACATGTCTGACTTCAGCCACTTTGAATTCAGTGTGCAGAGGTACACCTCATGTGCTGCATGTAAACTCCTCAAGGACTCAAGAGTATTTCAGCACCTCAAGTGGGCAGTGCTCTGAGGGGACAGAACAATTTGAGGCTGAATACACATCTTTATGGGTGTCCAATTCTGCCTCCTGCTCTGGCCTCATGAGCACCTGGGCAGCCCACCTGGTGGACACCTGAGCCTCACAGACGAGATGGTAGATGAGTGTCAGGGGTGGGCAATACCGAGAACAATCTGCTCATCTTCACCCCTTCCTTGGGAAGAAAGAGGTCTAAATTGAAGCCTTCCATTACTGAAAAATAGGGTTTATTTTGTCTAAAGGACTCCCTACTGATTTGCTTCTCGTTTTCTTTGTTTCAGTAGCAATTTTGCATTTTCCTAAGTTTAATGCCAGATTTCTCCTCCCCCTGGGGAATCTTCCAGGGGCGACTTATTCCTTATTGGATAGCAGGCTAAAAGTGGAACTTCTGTTTTTCTGCACATATAATAGCAAAGGGGGGACCACCCAGGCCACAAGGTCTCTGGGCTCCCCACAAATACTTCAGAGTGCCCTTGAAAGAGGCTATTAAGCAAGCTCTTACAGCACACTCCAACAGTAAACCGGCCATGGTTGTTTTAAATAATCTTCTGGGCATCACAAACACATCTCGCCTTTATTTCCGTGCTAATGGGGATAATTTCCCACTGGAGAAGGCAGGAAGGAAGCTAGGCAATGCACGCGGAGCAGATGTCAACCCTGGCCCAGCAGCGGAGCATTACCCCAAATGCATGCATGTGCCTTGCATTATTTCCGCTATCTGGTCCTAAAATGCCTGCTCTCTAGAGATTATTTTCATCTATCCAAGAATAAGTAAATATTTCCTTCCATATGAAAAGAACCAGCTGGAAGGTTCGGGGGAGAGGCTGGGAGGTAGTTCTCTGTTACTCTTTCCATCTGTAGAGAGGAAGCTGGGGCCCATTCTTTGGATTGGCTGGTTCTGCATGGCTCCCTTCTGGTGATACGAAACTTTAAAAGCACACGGGGCAGTGGCATTCCACATAAAAGCTTATTTGGATTAATTTCTGAGGGATTTCTTCCTGGTAAGCATGAGTATTCGTAGCAATATGCAAAATGCCCCTGCTTCAGGATCCTGGGTGTCATAGAGTTCTAGATACAGATTAGCCCTGAGCTGGGGACCATTCAGTCCCAACTTCTCAAGCGGGAAAAGACCTTCCTAGTATCCTGGAGGGATGGTCATCCTCCCCCAGCCTGCTCACTGTGGGTGTGGGGGAGCTCACTGGTAACTGGGCATCCTGTTCCACACTGGACAGATTCCACTGTTTAAACATTCCTTCCCTTGTGCTTTTCTTGAACTTTCCTTCATGGTCCTGGCTTGATCCCTGTTATGGTTTAGATAGAAGGTGTCCCTCCAAATCTCATGTGTGGGACAATGAGATAATTTTCAGAGGTGAAATGATCTGTTTTTGAGAGGTGTAACCTAATTGGTGGATTAATCCACTACGATGGATTTACTGGGTGCTAATCATAGGTGGGTAGCTGGTGGTGACTGGAGGAAGTAGGTCACTGGACGTGTACTTTGGGGGTTGATATTTTGAGCCTCATGAGCAGAGCTGTCTGTCTGCTTCCCACTTACCATGTCCTGAGCTGCTTTCCTCCACCATGCCTTCCACCGTGATGTTCTGTGTCACTTGAGCCCAGAATTGCAGTGTCGGCCCACCATGAACTAAACCTCTGAAACTGTGAGCTAAAATAACTTGTCCTTCTCTACCCTGCTCTTGTCAGGAATTTTGGTCACAGCGATGCAAAGCTGACTAAAACAATCCCTGTGGGTTTACACTGAGTAAATCACTTCTTTCTTCCTCCTTCAGACATCTAATGAAGACACCTCTCCTGCTACCCCTTGGTGTCTCTGAGCCAGACATCTCCTCCCTACTCTGACGTCTCTCCCGTGGGAGAATTGCCATCCTGGTTGTCCTCCCCTGAACCCTCTCTAGACAGAGGGATGTGTGTATGGGGTGCCATCGCTTCTGCACACACGCCACTAGCCAGACCTCACTAGTTGTCACCTACTAGGTAGGAAGGGAGGACTGCAGCTGAGTGGGAGGGGATGCAGCTGGAGCTCTGGTCCAAGCTGGGCACCTGCTTCCAGGAACACCCTCCACTGCACAAGGGGACCTGAGGTCTTCCATGTCTGCTTCTAGCCATTTCTACCACCCAGCCCAAGCCAGACTGGGAGGTGTTAAGTAAAATTGTCTCAAACTGGGCTGTGGCTAGGTTGTTAACTTCAACTAAAATATTAACTTTAAAAAACAAGTAGGGCTTTTCCACCTTGGGACCCAGAAAAACAAATGATACCCCACTGTGTTAGTTGCTCTGTGACCAATTGCCTCAAAACTTAATGTTTTAACATAGTAATAAACACTTATTACTTCACAGTGTCACTGGGCCAGGATTGGGAACAGCCTCTCTGGAAAGCCTGACTTGGCATTTCTCATGAGGCTGCCATCAATATGCCCGCTGGACTGCAACCAATATGGCTTCATGGGTTGGAGAAGCCAAGGCATTTCATTCACAGGACCCATGAACTGGTGCCAGGAGGCCTCAGTCACAGCAGAGACTGGCCAGCCATGTGAGGGAGTCACACGGGCTTCTCCAGTCTTCTTGTACATCCTCAAGATATGGTGACTGACTTCCCCCAGGGCAAACAGTCCAAAGGGTGATGTGAAAGCAGTGATATCACGCATCATCTATCTTCAGATGTCACACATCATCACTTCTGTGGCATTTTATGTAGTCGTCCCCCACTACCCATGGTTCCTGTATCCATGATTTTAGTCACCTGCAGTAACTAAAATATTTCAGGAAATACTAAATAGAAAATTCCAGAAAAAACAATCCATAGGTTTTAAATCACTTGCTGTTCTGAATAGCATGAGGCAATCTCCCATTGACTTTCTCTATCCTGCCCTTGACATGAATCATCCTGTTGCCCACCATATCCACATTGTATATGTTACCCTCCCACTAGTTACCTAGCAACTGTCTCAGTTATTAGATCTGCTGTTGTGGTATCACAGTGCTTGTGTTCAAATACCCCTTATTCTACTTAATACTGACCCCAAAGTGCAAGAATTGTGAGGCTGCCAACTTGGAGAGACCAAAGAAATGCCATAAAGTGCTTCCTTCACATGAAAAAATAAACACTTATTATAGGTATGTGTGCATAGGAAAGAACAGTATATCTAGGGCTGAGTACTGTCTGTGATTTCAGGCACCCACTGGGGGGCTTACAGTGTATACGCTGTGGGTAAGGACAGAATACTAGAATTAGAAGGAAGCACCAAGGGGCTGGGGCTGTAGCTCAGTGTTAGAGTGCTTGTCCTGAGTTTGATCCCAAGCACACATAAAACTAAATGACAAAATAAAGGGATATATGTGTGTATGTGTGTGTGTGTGTGTATATATATATATATATATTTTTTTAAGAGGCTGGACACAGTGGCACACACCTGTAATCTCAGTAGCTTGGAGGCTGAGGTAGGAGGATTGTGAATTCAAAGCCAGCTTTAGCAACAGCAAGGTTCTAGGCAACTCAGTGTGACTCTGTCTCTAAATAAAATACAAAATAGGGCTGGGGGGGGGGGCTGGGGATGTGGCTCAAGCGGTAGCGCGTTTGCCTGGCATGCGTGCGGCCCGGGTTCGACCCTCAGCACCACATACAAACAAAGATGTTGTGTCCACAAAGAACTGAAAAATAAATATTAAAAAAAAAATAGGGCTGGGGATGTGGCTCAGTGGTCGAGTGCCCCTGAGTTCAATCCCCAGTACTCCCTTCCCCCGCCAAAAAAAGAAGGGTGCACTAAGTCTGATCCACACTCAGGGGAGGGGGAATTAGGCTCTACATTTTGAAGAGATTGTCAAAGAATTTTGTGGACATATTTTAAAACCACTGCCTAAAATTCTTAATTTAAATTTAAAACCACCACCATAAACTTTTTAATCTTGATTTTCTCTTAGGAGCCAACATAAAGGATGCTGTCCTTCAAGTTTTTTTCTCCCTTAAAAACAGATGCAAATATAGAGCCCTCTCATGGAGTGAAGATTCTTGACATTTCTCCATTGCACCATGATTTTCCTTCTCAGTGACTTCTCACCTACAAGAGACAGGCATCCTCCCCCCACCGTGTGTTTAGGGAAGGTTGGACTCTCCTCAGGCCTGGCCCAAGCTAGAGACCATGGTCCCAGAGTCCCAGGGACGGGGTCCTGGCTGGAGCAGCAGGGGGAAGGTCTTCAGGGCTGCTGACATCTAGTCCTAGGAAATGGATGTTTAAGAAGTGAGACCACGGGGGACATGTAGAGTCACAAGCACATGCCAGGAACCACAGACCCTGTTGCTGGTGGCTTTAAGCATTCTTCAAAGGATAGGCTTGGACGAGGTGGAGAAATTTTCCTTTTTCACAAATTCCCTCAGTGAGATGACTCCATTTGTGCCAAAGTAGCTCTCGGTTAGGCCACTTTGGAGTGCGTAGGAGTGTGAGAAAAGGGACATTCATCCTGCAGGTGGCTGTAGCAACAGGATCAGGAAGCTGGAGAGAGCCAGGTCCCCTGGGACGGGCCTCTTCCTGGTGACTCCACACCCAAATGTTTCATAGGTTTGACAAAGACAAAGAAGGCCATCTGGGCACAGAATTCTGCTGACGTGGAAGGGCCCACATTCTGGGGAAAGAGAGTCACAGTCAAGGACACACAGCTCTCAGGTGCAAAGAGGGCTGTGGGAAAGGAAGGCCCAGGAATCATGGGGAAAACTCTGGATCGTCCCAAGCATAGGATCTGCTGCCATCTAAGTGGATTTTACATAGATCTTCACGGTGAAAGTGGAACACTGGGGGACAGACCATACACCCAGTAAGCATGTCATGGGCCATCCAGAGCTCCATATTCCCTTTACTGTTCTCCCTGGTATGAAAACTTAGCACTGGAACCACCACTTGACCCAGTCATCCCACTCCTAGGTCTGTACCCAAAGGACTTAAATCAGCAGACTACAGGGACACAGCCACATCAATGTTCATAGCAGCTCAATTCACAATAGCTAAACTATGGAACCAACCTAGGTGCCCCTCAACAGATGAATGAATAAAGATAATGTGGTATCTATACACAATGGAATATTACTCAGCCTTAAAGAAGACTGAAGTTATGGCATTTGACGGTAAATGGATGGAACTGGAGACTCTCATGCTAAGTGAAACAAACCAATCCTAAAGCACCAAAGGCCGAATGTTTTCTCTGATATGCAGATACTAATTCACAATAAGGGGGAGGGGGAAGAATAGAGGTAATCTGGACTAGACAGGGGGGAGTGAAGGGAGGGGAGTGGAGGTAGGAATGAAATAGAATGAATCAGACATTATTACCCTATGTGCATATATGATTACATGACCTGTGTAACTTACATCATGTACAACCAGGCGAATGAGAAGTTATACTCAGTTTATATATGAGGGGTCAAAATGCATACTACTGTTGCGTCTAAGCAATTAGAAAAAAAAAAATATATATATATATTTTTTTTCTTCAGCACTATTACTCATGCCAAATTGTCAGGCCGGGAAAGCAAATCGCCAGGTTGTCATCACAGTGGGTCCTCCCTTGTCAGCTGGATCAAAATGTCAGGCTCCTGATTCCAGGAGCAAGGAGAGCAGTCTACAGTGAGCGCTTTTCACCCTGGTCTGAATCTCTGGAGGGTGACCTGTGCTTGCAAAGACCAACCTCAGACTATTTCTCTTCTCTGCCGTGAGTTTATTCCCACCTACATATAAATCTTCTCTGTGGTCCACAGTGTTTTGTTCCTTCTAACAAATAAACAAAACTCTGTGGGCCAGAGCCCACCAAAGACTCCCATCACTTCTGTTCTCATTCACACAAAATTTCCTTTTTTTATTGCAACATTTTTGGAAATTTTTTAACATATATATATATATATATATATATATATATATATATATATATATATATAATATTACCTTGCACGTGTGAGGCGCTGGGTTTGATCCTCAGCACCACAGATGATCACACAGTATTTTCATTTATTTTTATGTGGTGCTGAGGATCAAACCCAGCGCCTCACATGTGCAAGGTAAGTGCTTTACCGCTGAGCTACAGCCCCAGCCCTAGACATTATTTGTTCTTTTTAGGTATTTTGGCATATTGTACACACATGGAGCATAAGTTATTCTAATTAGGATCCCATTCTTGTGGCTGAACATGAGGTGGAGTTACCCTGGTCCGTGTTCATATATGCACACGGGAAAGTTCTGTCCGATTCCTTCTGTCTTTCCTGCTCCCAACCCCTCTCCCTTCCCTTCATTCCCCTTTGTCACAAAAATTTCTTGGAAGTCCGTTTCAGCTGATTTGCAGCTTCTGCCTATTTTACCTATACTCTGCCCCAAGGACTCTTGCCAAGGTCACGATTTCTGAGTGCCCAGAGTCCACGCCACACTTGTTCTATCTGCCTGATCCCGTCTCAGCAAACCCCAACCTACAACGCCTACTCCCTTCCCCCAGCACCTCCTCTTGCTGGCACTTACCTGCTCTTTCTCTTGCTTCATAGACCCTTCCTGTGGACCCTCTCTCTAGACCACCTGTGCTGGAGCAGCCTAGGGGCAGGCAGTCCTGGTACCCTCTTCTTCCTCTTCCAGACCCTAAATTTCTTTTTTTTTTTCTTTTTTTTTATTGGTTGTTCACAGCATTACAAAGCTCTTGACATATCATATTTCATACATTAGATTGAAGTGGGTTATGAACCCCCAATTTTACCCCAAATGCAGATTGCAGAATCACGTCGGTTACACATCCACAATTTTACATAATGCCCTATTAGTAATTGTATTCTGCTACCTTTCCTATCCCCTACTATCCCCCCTCCCTTCCCCTCCCATCTTCTCTCTCTACCCCATCTACTGTAATTCATTTCTCTCCTTGTTTATTTTCCCATTCCCCTCACAACCTCTTATATGTAATTTTGTATAGCAATGAGGGTCTCCCTTCATTTCCATGCAATTTCCCTTTTCTCTCCCTTTCCCTCCCATCTCATGTCTCTGTTTAATGTTAATCTTTTCTTCCTGCTCTTCCTCCCTGCTCTGTTCATAGTTGCTCTCATTATATCAAAGAAGACATTTGGTATTTGTTTTTTAGGGATTGGCTAGCTTCACTAAGCATAATCTGCTCTAGTGCCATCCATTTCCCTGCAAATTCTATGATTTTGTCATTTTTTATTGCTGCATAGTACTCCATTGTGTATAGATGCCACATTTTTTTTTATCCATTCATCTATTGAAGGGCATCTGGGTTGGTTCCACAGTCTAGCTATTGTGAATTGTGCTGCTATGAACATCGATGTGGCAGTATCCCTGTAGCATGCTCTTTTAAGGTCTTCAGGGAATAGTCCGAGAAGGGCAATAGCAGGGTCAAATGGTGGTTCCATTCCCAGCTTTCCCAGGAATCTCCAAACTGCTTTCCAAATTGGCCGCACCAATTTGCAGTCCCACCAGCAATGTACAAGTGTACCCTTTTCTCCACATCCTCGCCAGCACTTGTTGTTGTTTGACTTCATAGTGGCTCCCAATCTTACTGGAGTGAGATGGTATCTTAGGGTGGTTTTGATTTGCATTTCTCTGACTGCTAGAGATGGTGAGCATTTTTTCATGTACTTGTTGATTGATTGTATATCCTCCTCTGAGAAGTGTCTGTTCAGGTCCTTGGCCCATTTGTTGATTGGGTTATTTGTTACCTTATTGTCTAATTTTTTGAGTTCTTTGTATACTCTGGATATTAGGGCTCTATCTGAAGTGTGAGGAGTAAAGATTTGTTCCCAGGATGTAGGCTCCCTATTTACCTTATTGTTTCTCTTGCTGAGAAAAAACTTTTTAGTTTAAGTAAGTCCCATTTGTTGATTCTTGTTATTAACTCTTGTGCTATGGGTGTCCTATTAAGGAATTTGGAGCCCGACCCCACAATATGTAGATCGGAGCCAACTTTTTCTTCTATCAGACGCAGAGTCTCTGATTTGATATCAAGCTCCTTGATCCATTTTGAGTTAACTTTTGTGCATGGCGAGAGAAAGGGATTCAGTTTCATTTTGTTGCATATGGATTTCCAGTTTTCCCAACACCATTTGTTGAAGATGCTATCCTTCCTCCATTGCATGCTTTTAGCCCCTTTATCAAATATAAGATAGTTGTAACTTTGTGGATTAGTCTCTGTGTCCTCTATTCTATACCATTGGTCCACCCGCCTGTTTTGGTACCAGTACCATGCTGTTTTTGTCACTATTGCTTTGTAATATAGTTTGAAATCTGGTATCGCTATACCGCCTGATTCACACTTCCTGTTTAGAATTGCTTTTGCTATTCTGGGTCTTTTATTTTTCCATATGAATTTCATGATTGCTTTATCTATTTCTACAAGAAATACCGTTGGGATTTTGATTGGCATTGCATTAAACCTATAGAGAACTTTTGGTAATATCGCCATTTTGATAATGTTAGTTCTGCCTATCCATGAACAGGTATATTTTTCCATCTTCTGAGATCTTCTATTTCTCTCTTTAGGGTTCTGTAGTTTTCATTGTATAAATCTTTCACCTCTTTTGTTAGGTTGATTCCCAAGTATTTTATTTTTTTTGAGGATATTGTGAATGGAGTGTTTTTCCTCATTTCCGTTTCAGAAGTTTTGTCGCTGATATACAGAAATGCCTTTGATTTATGCGTGTTGATTTTATATCCTGCCACTTTGCTGAATTCATTTATTAGTTCTAGTAGTTTCTTTGTAGACCCTTTTGGGTCTTCTAGGTATAGAATCATGTCATCTGCAAATAGTGATAATTTAAGTTCTTCTTTTCCTATTTTTATGCCTTTAATTTCTTTCGTCTGTCTAATTGCTCTGACCAGTGTTTCGAGAACTATATTGAATAGAAGTGGTGATAGAGGGCATCCCTGTCTTGTTCCAGATTTTAGAGGGAATGCCTTCAATTTTTCTCCATTCAGAATGATGCTAGCCTGAGGTTTAGCATATATAGCTTTTACAATGTCGAGGTAAGTTCCTGTTATCCCTAGTTTTTCTAATGTTTTGAACATAAAGGGATGCTGTACTTTGTCGAATGCTTTCTCTGCGTCTATCGAGATGATCATATGGTTCTTATCTTTAAGTCTATTGATGTGGTGAATAACATTTATTGATTTCCGTATGTTGAACCATCCTTGCATCCCAGGGATGAATCCTACTTGATCATGGTGCACAATTTTTTTGATGTGTTTTTGTATTCGATTCACCAGAATTTTATTGAGGATTTTTGCATCTAGGTTCATTAGAGATATTGGTCTGTAGTTTTCTTTCTTTGAGGTGTCTTTGTCTGGTTTCAGAATCAGGGTGATGTTGGCCTCATAGAATGAATTTGGAAGAGCTCCCTCTTTTTCTATTTCCTGAAATAACTTGAAAAGTATTGGTATTAATTCTTCTTTAAAGGTTTTGTAAAACTCCGCTGTATACCCATCTGGTCCTGGGCTTTTCTTGGTTGGTAGTCTTTTGATGGCTTCTTCAATTTCATCCATTGATATTGGTCTGTTCAAATTGTGTGTATCCTCCTGACTCAGTCTGGGCAAATCATATGACTTAAGAAATTTATCGATGTCTTCACTATCTTCTATTTTATTGGAATATAGGTTTTCAAAATAATTTCTAATTGTCTTCTGTATTTCTGTAGCATCTGTTGTGATATTGCCTTTTTCATCCCGTATGTTAGTAATTTGAGTTCTCTCTCTTCTTCTTTTCGTTAGCATAGCTAAAGGTCTGTCGATCTTATTTATTTTTTCGAAGAACCAACTTTTACTTTTGTTAATTTTTTCAATAGTTTCTTTTGTTTCAATTTCATTGATTTCCGCTCTGATTTTAATTATTTCTTGCCTTCTGCTACATTTGCTGTTGTCTTGCTCTTCCTTTTCTAGGGCTTTAGATGAAGTGTGAGCTCATTTATTTGTTGGTTTTTTCTTTTTTTGAGGAATGACCACCAGGCGATGAATTTTCCTCTTAAAACTGCTTTCATTGTGTCCCATAGATTCCGATATGTTGTGTCTGTATTTTCATTTATCTCTAAGAATTTTTTGATTTCCTCCTTTATGTCTTCTGTAACCCATTGATCATTCAGTAACATATTGTTCATTTTCCATGTGATGTAGGATTTTTCCTTCCTTCTTTTCTCATTGATTTCCAGTTTCATTCCATTATGATCTGATAAAATGCAAGGTATTATCTCCACCCCTTTATATTTACTGAGGGTTGCCCTATGGCATAATATATCAGACCCTGAATTTCTATCCCATCTAAATAATGACAATTCTCAGTTTGGTAACTGGATCTGCCTACTTGGTATTTCCAGTCAGATGCTTAACAGGATTCTCAATTTAAGATGGACTCCTTCCTATGGATTTCACCTTCTTTCGCTATTTTAGTAAGTCATATCCTCACTTACCCAGGAGCTGGGGCCAAGATCTACATGCTCTCATCCCAGCCCTTTTTATTTATTTATATTTAGCTGTAGTTGGACACAATTCCTTTATTTTATTTATTTTTCTGTGGTGCTGAGGATCAAACCCAGCACCTCGCATGTGCTAGGTGAGTGCTCTACTGCTGAGCCACAGCCCCAGCTTAGTTTTTTGAGACACGGTCTCACTAAGGTGCTTAGGGCCTCACTAAGTTGCTGAGGCTGGCCTTGAACTTGCAATCCTCCTGTCTCAGCTCCCTGAGCTGCTAGGATTATAGATGTGCACCCAGCTATAATGCCTTTAAAATATGTTTTGAGTCCATCCGCTTCCTTCCACCTCCACCCAGCCAGGAAGCCACCATCGATGTTATAATCAGGCCACCTCATCTGCAGACCCTTTCCTAACCACCCAGTCTCAAGGAGGTGTTCTGCACTAACAAGTACTTTTGTTTTAGGCTCATTATTTCACATACTTCTGCTTTTTGCTGATTTAAAAAAAATACTTTTTTTAGTTGTAGTTGGACACAATACCTTTAGTTTACTTATTTATTTTTATGTGGTGCTGAGGATCGAGCACAGGGCCTCGCTCGTGCTAGGCAAGCACTCTACCGCTGAGCCACAACCCCAGCCCTGTTGATTCTTTTATACTGAATGTTTATTCATTGTGTCCCCTGCCAAATGACATGGGTGTGCCACAGGATTAACCTATTAGTTGGGGGATGTCCCCGGACCCCCGCAGATTGCCTCCATACAGCTATGAACTGCATGAAATGGAGGAATGAATTTTGGAAGCAAGTGCCACATAGTCCAGGAAGGTGCTTGTGATTAAAAAACCACCAAAAAAAAAAAAAAAATTCAATCTTAGAACCTGAAAAAAAAAAAAAAACCACAAAACAGAAAACCCCGTGCACTTTCCCCAGCTCTTCTGAGGAAACGGAGGACGAGGGTGAAGGTGATCAACTAGGCAGGCAACATGAGGTTCACTCTGTTCCCTGGACAGAGGAGCCCTCAAGGTCAAGATCAGAGCTCCCCTGTCAATACTGTCTTTGAGGACACAGATCTGCCTTGGCACCCAGCGCTTTTCAGAGATAGGGACATCCCTCGAGGGCAGAGTTGGGAAGCGTGGGGCCTGGCCTCACTTTCCGGGGGCTTGCCTGCTGTGGGATCTTGGACCATGACCTGAACCTCAAGGTGCCTGGTTTTCTCAGCTCCAATGTGAAAGGGTTCTGAAGAGGACCCATGAGCAGTGCCTGGCTCATCTTTCTTCTTAGGAAAACCAAGGCTGGTAAGTCCTAGCAGGTTTTTACCATCTCTGATGCCTCTTCCGACTTCCAGTCATCCCCAAGACTTGGCTCCTGTCTTAGCCCCTCTTGTTACTGCAGAAGGATGTCTACCTCCATGCAGAGGGTGGTAGCAGCTGCAGACCACCCGCCGTGAATTCTCCTAGGGTCCTAAAAAGCTGCACCCTTCTAACTCACCAGGCACCTGAAAAATTAAACCACATCCTGGAACACACAGAGGGTAGGAACTTCTGTCTGAACAAAACAGAACCAAATACTTTCGATCTTACAGTGAAGTCTATTGCCTCAAAATGGCTTATCTGAAATGTTCTGCTAACAGGAGAAATGATAGTTTGGGGTAATCATAGCCAACATGATTTTCATTTGTTTTTTCCAGTTAAAAATATTCATGTTAAGGGCTGGGGTTGTAGCTCAGTGGTAGAGCGTTTGCCTAGCATGTGTGAGGCACTGGGTTTGATCCTCAGCACCACATAAAAATAAATAAATAAGATGCAGGTATTGTGTCCATCTACAACTAAAAATATTTTTAAAAATATTCATGCTAAGCTTTTGGAGCAAAGCTAGCTAGATGGAGCTCTTGTGTGGAGCCTATTCACCACGGAATTCAGTATTGATGTCCTCTAAGAGAATGCAATTAATAAATCAATCTGATTGGGGGAAAAAAAACTGTCCCAGGACTTTTTCACTAAAGTTAGACTCAATGAAGTCATGTAGTACTAATAGCTAGAAAAATAATTTTCATGAAGATGAAGGGTACAATAAAGGTAGTAGCCCTTAAGATACATAAAATCAAATTACAATATGTCTTATAATTCTGATTCCAGCTGTACAAATTCCCAAGGAGATTGGCTTGTTCAAAGGAACTTGTTGGAACTGTTTTCAAAAAGAGCCAGGTACAGTGGCATTTGCCTGTAGTCCCAGCTACTTGGGAGACTGAGTAAAAATGAAGTTCACTTGAGGCAGGGGTTTGAGGCCAGCCTGGGCAACATAGTGATATTCCATTAAAAAAAAAAAGAGTGATTATATAACCACCAAGACACAATTCTAAGATTCTGCCTGGCTTTTCCACGTTGTACATTCATGGTTCCTAATCTCTAACATACTGATAACCCAGTTTCTAATAGAAATGTGCAGGTTAGAGGAATCAGATGCTAATGAATGATAACTTCTCAAGAAATTTTTACATTTTACTGTGGTCTACCACAGAGATGAGAAGAGAAAAGCTTACATCATCTTCTGGCTTCTAAAAATGAACACCATAATTTTTTGTTGGGGGGGGGGCTGAGAACAAATTCAAAAAACATCAAATTCCCCAACCAACCCAGTTGGGATGCTAAATGGAGGAAGGGAGAGGCCTTGTGTTGCATTTAACTCCGTGTTGGAGGATGCTCCCTGTGAGTAGAAATAACATTCCCATACGCGACAGAGGCGTCTTTGAAACCTTTTATTAAACAGGCAATGAATTGTGCAACGGTCAAGGACACAGATGCCTAGTGGAAAAGTTTAAAAATTCACTTTTTGGAAACAGTCTATGAATCGTGAACCCTGCTATGTCCCTTTCTCTCCTTCTCAGACGGGCTATCTTCACAAAATCAGGTTGTTTTATAGCTGCTCTTGGAAATGGCGTCCCTGTTTTACCATACATGTCATGCCTGGTGGTGACACAGAAGGAGAAGACAGTCCACAGGTGAGACGGTGGCTGGAGACACGGCGGGTGTCAGGGGAGGTGTCACACCGGCTCCTGGGGTGGCTTCTGTCCTGGGCTTGCCGTGTCTGAGGCCTCTTTACTAAGGGAGTTCTAAAAGGCTCGCATTCATACCTCTGGGCACAGGAGCTGGTTCCTGGACTTCTTCCATGTTGTTCTTGTTGGGGGCCCCTCCAGCCCAGGATTATGGCTGTGTGTTTGTCCTCTTTGTTGAGCCTGGCTTCTTCCCCTTCCCTGGGATGGTCACGACGTGGTGATAAAATCAATCTAGAGTTTCACGGTCTGTTGGCCACAATTTATCGGCAGTTTTAAACTAAGTGGCCTGTCAAGGTAGTGGACGTTTGCCATCGGCACGCCACTGATCTATTTTATGATTTGGGGCATGTCGCTCCAGGCTTGAGATTTCTTTCTGGCAAGTTCCATCCAGGAAGGCTGATCTGCACTAGCATAACTGGCTCTCTTCAGCTGATGCAACTCCTTCTCCGTCATCACCGCAGACTGAGCCGCTGGAAAGGAGAAAAATAAACAGAAACCCGAGAGGGGAGTGTGAGTTTTCATTTCAGCCTTTTGCATTTCCTTAAATACATGCCAAAGTCTTAGCTGTGTTCCCAAACGCGAAATTCATTAATACGTAAACGTGTGAAGACGATGCAGGCGTAGAACATGTAATTTATGCGATAAAAAGGCTTAGAAGCAGATTTAAACAGTCCTGGCCACACAGCAAAGCCAGAAAAATGTTTAGAGCAAGACTGTAGGAAAGATGGAGGAGGCTGCACACATGACATGGTACACACGCCATTGAATTGCCCCCTCAAAGATGGTTAGGAAGGTAAATTTCTTGTGGTTATGACTTTGTTTTTTTTTTTCCCCCGCTTTGGTACCAGGGATTGAACCCAGAGGCACTTAACCACTAAGCCACATCCCCAACTCTTATTTAAAAGTATTTTTTTAGAGGCAGGGTCTTGCTGAGTTGCTTAGGGCCTCTCACTAAGTTGCTGAGGCTGGCCTTGAATTCTCTATCCTCCTGCTTCGGCCTCCCGAGCGGCTGGGATTACAGCCATGTGTCACTGCACACAACTCTTGTTATACAACTTTTATTGCAAAAAAATAAGATTTAAGAAATACTGGGGCTGAGGTGTGGTTCAGTGATGCAGTGTGTGTTTGGATGCACGAGGCCCTGAGTTCAACCTCCAGCACCATGGAAAAAAAAAAAAAAAAGAATATGGATCCATGTAACAGAGATGAAACTCAAAAGCACTATGCCCCATGAAAGAAGGTTGGTGTAAAGGGGCACATCTTTTATGATTCTGTTTTATAAGAAATGTTCTCCAAAGGTAGATCTATGGAGACCAAAAAAAGAAAAGAAAAGATCAGTGATTGCCTGCTCACTGGGGATGGGAGTGGAGAGAAGCTGCAAACAGACATGAGCTTTCTTTAGAACGTGAGGGATTTCTGGATTTCTGTGAGGGTGGCCCACTATGAAGACATCCTCACTGAATGGCACCCCAGGAATGGGCAAGCTTCCTGGAGTGTGTATTACATCTTGATAAAAGCTGCATGAAAAAATTCAACATGGCAAGAAATTCGACAGGGCAGGCCCAAACTTCAGGAGCCCTCTAGGATGACAATGACCGTGTTCAGGATCCGCATGCGGATCTCATACCCAGGTTCTGATGGGACAGCGAGATTCCTCGTTGCAGACCCTCCTTGAGACTGAGCTTTGCCCCCTGCCTCTGGGTCACAGTGGGCTTAGCAGGGGTCATCAGGAAAGACTTGCTGCGGACAAAGTCAGCTTGCTTCACGGGTTCCTAGGGTGAGACAAGAAAGGGACACAATGTCCAGCTGAATGGACTCAGAGAGGGAGAAACACAGCCCAAGAGAGTGAGCTGCGAGGCGTCTCTCCAGAGATGCGCTGTGCCACTGGCTCTTGACAACTCTCTGATGTCCAGCATCAGAACGCTGGAGCTCCCCCGCTAGTGCCCAGAGTGACCCTAGCCCGCATGTGCACTGTGGCATCTTCCCTGTCCCCAATATGCAGCCACAGGCCCAGATGCTGCATGGCAGGATTCCATGACAAACTCAACATGAACTGGGTTTGAAAATAGTCGTGTGACTTTTACAACACTCGGTATGAACCCACGCGCTCCAGGCTGGTTAATTTCTTTTATAAATTCCCTCAGCCTGCACACAGATCCAGGACAACTGAGGTTTGAAGGGAAGGAGGTCCTGTAGCAGGCTCGGCTCCTTCTTCACACAGCCACAATAGGGAGAGTAAACCTAGGGTTCCAGACCTGCAGCCCCAGGTGAGAACAGGGAGCCCCCGCGGGCAGCACGTGCAGTCTCATCATCACCACACAAAGAACCGAACCGGAGATGCTGACACTGCCGCCGGGTGCCTAAGCGAGAAGTTATTTTAACCTCCTTTCCATTTCTCCAGATGCTGAGCTGTGTTGCCAAGGAGGCAGGAGCAGAGCGCTGTCTCCGCTGCCTAGTGATTCACATGCTTCCCCACATTCCCAACAGCCCAGCCCAAGCGCAGAGCAGGCAGACTGCTCCACCACGGAGGCTACAATCTGGCACATGATTGGTTTTGCTCTGCTGACCCTCGACCACATGTTGGCAATCATCACAGGCGACCGCCTGTCTCTGGGATGCCCCTGTGGGATGTGCGGTCCCAGCCCCAGCCGCTCCCCACTGAGTGCCCAGAAACAGAAGGCGCTCGCTCTCAGCACCTGGGCTCTGTCGGATGCCTTGGTCTGCTTTCCTGTTTCTGGTTTCAGGATCTGTACCCCAGGCTTGTCTTCCTGGTTGAGGGGCTGGTCTGGGGGCCCTCGCCGCTTCTGCCGGGCCATGGTGATCCAGGGTGGCGTGGGCTGCCCGTCAGCTCCAGGACCTGCTGGCAGACTCTTTTCTGTGGGTAGAGGCACAGGTTAGCAGGCTGCCCACTCCCTCTGCAGCTCCACCTTTGGCTTCTCCCACCGTATGGCACTGGCAAGGTGGCAGGGGCCAGGGGCAGGAGGTCTGGGAGCACATGGGTGGGACTGACACTTTTCTTAAGGGGGACTTCGTTTTCTTTCTAAAGATGCTTCAGAGAGATTATGTTCCTCTAGTGTGAGCCACACACAAAAAAATTAAATACAACTGCCCTTCTAAGGTCAGTGTGGATTTTAAAGCTAACTTCCTCCTAGGGAATCTTTCCTGGAAGGAGATAAAAATACACACATAGACAGACACAATTTTTTTCAATAGGATGTTATCATTGGGACCAGCGTGCGCTCCCTGATTCCTGATTTGTTTGGATGCTACAGACACACTATTGTTTTCCTGTCTTTTTTTTTTTTTTCTTCCTGGTACTGGGGATTGAAACCAGAGACGCTTAGCCACTGAGCCACATCCTCAATCTTTTTTTATATTTTATTTTGAGACAGGGCCTCGCTAAGTTGCTGAGGCCCTCTATACGTGGCTGAGGCTGGCTTTGAACTCGAGATACTCCTGCCTCAGCCTCCTAAAGCTGCTGGGATTACAGGTGAGCGACACCACGCCCGACTCTTCAGGTCTTTAACAACTGTTAACATAACCTTCTTTGGTGGAAAACAATACCAATGCCATTTCATATTTAATGCCTTGTCCAGAGAACCCAGTAATTGCCTCTCAGGTAGAAGGTGGCAGGTGGCTGCGTGTTGAACATTGTATTTCTCATCTCTTGTTCTCAACCAGAGTTCCAGAGCATCCTCAAAGCTGCCTTTCTGGATTTTTGCTTTTCTCTTAGGCGTCTCCTTTCTGTTCTCATCCTATTATTTCTTCACATTTGTACCCAATATGCCCTTCGCACCCTCCTCTCTGCCTCACTGGGTCTGTGTCATGCTGGTCAGGGGCACCTGCCACACCCCATCAGCATAATAGAAACGGGGATTTCACTCTGGGTTTGAATTTATGGGAACTGCAGTTTTGTAAACAACGCAGCTTGGTTGAACTTGACCAGAGGTAACTGTTTTCTTTCCTTATATTGACAGTGTGCTGGCAGAACTCCATTCCAAGCACAGAAGGACAAGACAAGCCCCCTGTTGCGTGGCTCGTCTCTGGGACGGCAATGTTGATAGATACACTGTGTGTGTGTGTGTGTGTACCTGTTTGTGTATTCACATGTCTATGTTCATGTACACTCCCACAGGGGAAGTGGGCCCTGTACCTGCACCAGGAAGTACCAGTGTGTGATAAGGTGACCCTCAGTGACAGTGGCACCAAGCACCTGGCCACAATCTTTCACCGATTGTCCACTCTTTCCTTCTTGCGTCCTGCCTTCCCCTCCAAGGGCCATCCTTTCCTTGCATTCATATTTTCTTCTTTCCCACCTTCTTCCTTGTCAGGGAGGCAGACAGGTCAGGGGGCCCTGATTCCCTCCAGATCCTTTTATGGGGACTGTCCCAGGCCAAGCTCCTGGGCAGGGGGAAGCAGCACACCAAGAGGGACAGAGAAAAGCCACCACCTAAGGTGAGCTGAGAGGAGGACAACGGGGTAGACGTTTTCTACAGTGCTGAGTCTCACAGAAGCTCACCTGTCCCAGGTGAGCAGGCAGAGCCGGGTGATGAGGCTTTCTGCCCTGTGGTAGATCTAGGTGGCTCTTGTGGCCTGCACCCCCATCCCCCTGCCCTTGGCACCCAGCTAGGGGCAGGAGCTGTGGGGTCTGGGGCATACTGTCCACCCCAGGAGGGCTGGAGAAGGGAATGAAGGCACAGGTGCTGTGCAGCATAAGGCAGGCTTCAGGGGTCCAAGGCCTTAGGATGTGACAGCTGTGAAGCATGAACGTTCAAGGTCAAGGTTGCTTCTGAGATTGCACACACTCAGAATGTCCTTAATCCCAGACAATGCAGATGTGTCAGATAAAATCAGTTGAAAACATCCCTTTGTTTACCTTTTCCTGCTTCAATACACAGACAGCCTTAATCTCCTGGGGATTTGGCGAAAGTCCTCTGACATCTCAATTTCTCCTCTCCAAGTGACAAGGCGTTTAAGCTGTCAAGAGTGCTGGGGTTGGCAACCAACATCCCAAGAACATTTCTCAGACCAGGGAGCCGCAATTTCAAGTCTGGATCTGTGTGATCCCCTTTGCTGAGGCCCTTAGAGACAGAGTCCCCCTCACAGCTACCCCAAAGGGAAGGAAGGCAGCAATCAGGTCTTAGAACACAGTGCACCAACACCTCTGGAAGGCAAGAGCTGGAGGTGTAGAAAGCTACTGTGTGGCCAAGGCTCACCCCAGGTGATGCATGTCACAGGGAAACAATGTTTGAAAAGAGGAAAAAGCTTCCCTGTTGTTATTTAGGGTAAGATTTGTCAAAAGAGCAGCTGGTTAGTTTGCTCTTCTCCAAATTCCTTCCCTCTTTGGACATTCTCCCCTACCTCGAGGATTTCTTCTTGAAAGAGTATAATATGTAAGCACTCATTTCCAAGAGAGCCTGTCCTCAGGCTTGGGATCAGTGGCTCTGCTAATGAGGACTGTTCCCTCCCTGGGGCCAGGGCAACCGAGCAGCTAATGACCTGCCCCGGGGGCTAGACGGCTGCGTTTAAGGCCTCAGGCTAGGAACATGCTCTTAGGCTAATTCAAGAATCCTTCTGAGACAGGGTTTCAGTGTCTAGTGAGGAAAATAGCAGAATCTAACACCTCCCATCATGGAGGTCATGTCATTCCTTGAGACAGCCCACCCTCTACACCTCCCAGCCTTGCTGGAAGATTCCATGAGGCCTTCCTGGAAAGCAGTTGGCATGGCTCCTGGCACGTGGGTCTGCTCTGGGCCTTCGCTGTCCCCACAACCTCTGCTGCTATTACTTTTATTTCTGGTGTTATTATTATTTCTCCTACAGAGGAAGGATGTAGACTTTGGTCAAATCCTACTCCAGTCCCAAGAGTAAGACTCAGGAGCCCTTGTTCCCTGTGCTGACAAGAACCCACAGGGTGCTTGGTTGTACCCCAGCTCCTTGCTGTGTCTGGCAGCCTGGCTGGCCCTCTGATACCTAAGGATTCAGAAGTTCCAGCAGGCCTGGTGCTGGTCTGCCTGCAAACCTCGTGAAGGGAGGGGCCTCATTCTGGTCATCTCTGCATTCACTGTGCCCAGCATGGGCCAGGCAGCAAGTGAGTGCCAGCAGGGTCTGAAGGCTACCCTGCCATATCACAGAGAAGCCTGGCCCCGCACACACCAGTGCGCCCTGGAGAGTCATCTCTAGGACAGCCATCGGGTCCTCTGTGCTGCGGGTTGTGGTGATCTGGTAGGATCTGATGCAGTAACATGCTGCTCAAGATGGTAGCCTGGTTTTCACCCATAATCCCAGGAGGCACACCCATGTGTCACTCTTCAGATTCCTCCTCTCACAAGACTCTGGTACCTTGGGGAAGATAACTACAGTGTCCAGAGCCAGCATCATGACCCAGACCACATCATGACAGAGCGATCAACGTTCATGAAGACGTAAAATGGACCATTCCCCAAATCCTCAATGTTAAGCCATTTCTAAGGATGTTCAACCACCCCTACCTGGGACTGGTGCATTTCATCACTTCATAATGACTCACTGAATGGTGACAGTTGTCCACCCTAACCCTTTTGGGGGATGCCTGTTAAAATTGAGCCTTAAGGTCTGATTTCATTAAGACTTCTATAGTGCCCACCTGGGGCCAGGATGGTGCTCTGGATCACGCCCTGTCTGACACCTGGGTCACAGGTGAGTCTGGAAGCTGGCAGCTGCCACGAACTGTCCTCTGAGCGAGAGTCAATGAGCCCTCAGATGTAAAGCCCTGTGGTTCCTGGCCCTTTGGCCGAGAAGCAGCAGCAGATGCTGGGCCCTAGGGTAACCCAGCAGGATGGTCAGATTCCTGCGCCTCATTTACAAAGTACATGTGAACATTGTACAAATTGAGAAAGTAGATAAGAGTATTACAAAGGGAGACAAAAAATGTTTCCCATGAGGCAGCAACTCATGGGAGCCGTGTGAAGACTTACCAACCTTTCTCTGCTTGGCCGCCATCTTAAAAATGCATATGGTGTAGCTCATTCCCAGGATTTTAACACTGTCTATGGAAGAGGTCAGAGTGGACCCATTAAGACTTCCAATCTCAAGTGAAGGCATCATCGTCTTTTCTTATAAGTAGCTGGAGCCAGAGGCGTGGGCCAAGCCCCAGTGCTTTGAGAGGCAGAGTCTGGTCCTGCCCTTGTCTGCCCTCTAGGTCCTCAGTCACAGGCCTGTTGACATGGTGGGAATGGGATGTACAAACAGACTCCAAGAGGACCCCTGGAGCAGTCGTGGGCCCTGGGGACACTCCTGGCCTCACCCACATTTCAGGCTTCCTTCTTGAAGAGCTTCCACTTGTTTCACTTGTTTTTTTTTTTTTTTTGGTTTTAAAAGCATTTATTGATCTATCGTCTGTCCTGGATTAGACAGACTGATCAATACCCACTGGCAAAGTCTGCAGCGGCTCTTCATCAGTTCTGTGCACAGGCCAAGCTGTGCCATCTTACCTTGGGCATTTGGGGGGCGAGCAGGAGTTTCTCATAGAGCAAGCTCCCACACCCAGTGACGGGAGCCAGGGCTGTGACCTACCAGCTCCACTTCCCAATTAAACTTATCACCGCTCCTTCCTTTTCATGTTCAACAGGCAATCCTAGTGGTTCTCCGAGTCTCACTGATAATTCACAGACTTGCTCAAGTGTGTTTGGAACCTCTAGCCAACACTCACATGATGTGGTCACTCGTAGATAATGGCTGGGTGACTCGCCTGATGGGAGTGCACTCTGTCTTCTTGTTCTAGCTCTACATTGTACATAAGTGTCCTCTCTGTGGCCTAAAAGGCACATTTGGGGGTTTTTTCTTGGTGTTCTCGTTACTCGGTATCACTGCCACACAGCCTGACGAAACTCAATAACTCCTGAGTTATTGCTCAACCTCTAATTCTGTTTCGCCCCAAGGACAGGAATTTGACAGAGGAGGAGCGCCTTGTGACTAGACCAGCTAAAACCTGTGGGGTCCAAGATGGCCTCCCGAACGACCTCTAATAGACCCCAAATCCCTCAAGACTGAAGAATGAACCAAGACAAGAGGGGAATTGTTACTGAGGAAAAGCTTAAATAAACCTTCTGGTTTCACTTGCCCTTTGTTGATTTTAAAAATCATCACTTTCGGAGGCCACACACAGCAGGGCAATTCATTATCCGTCCCCCGTCTCTGCTGTAGATAACGTCTCTGACACGTGGGTCATGGTGATAAGGGTGGCCTAGGTTACTCTTCAGGGACCTGAAGACCTGCTTCTGCTGAAAACACTGGCTTTCACGGGGTCCTGCAGAAGTCCAACGGGCGACTGGGATGGAACAGAAATGCTTGGCATCTCTGTCTGCCTACTGTCTGTCTGTCTGTCTGTCTCCTTTGGTGCTTTAACCTCTGGGTCAGATTCTCCTCAGCATTGCAAGTAGACACGTTGATCATCTGAGAAATGTTTAGTCCCAGCTAATCACATGGGGTTAACTTGACCCAGATTTGCTGAATTGCTTCCCACCCTCAAAGCTAGGACACCTACCAGCTACCATGACCGGAAACACCAGACAGACCACAAAAGTAGTACAAAGAAATGGCGGCCAAGTTCCTGGAAGATCTCTGCCCATCCCCAGAAAAGACAGGATACTCCTCCTTCTTTTCAGTCTCTCCCTTTGCCTCCCATTCCTATCCTGACCCCTCTGCCCCTCAGTCGAGAGGCTGACCTGTGAGCAGGGGCTCCCACTTCTCCATCCCTCGGCACTGAGGTAAGCCATTCTTTCCCCCAACATTCCTCTCTTGGACATTGGTTTTTCCGTGGGAGGAGCCTTCTGATGGCTTTGGAAGCATTTTTCACTGTTTGAAGTGGCCCCAAGTATAGTGCTGTTTAGAGTTCCGAAGGGCAAAAAAAGCTGTGATGTGCCCCAAGTTCAATGTCAAGGATCAGCAGTGCTTCTTAAATTAGGCGTCTTGGAACTGAAACACACCTATGACTGTGTGACGTATTGGTAGGTGAACAGAGTGACCAGAGGATCCCAGGAACCTCACCCTAAAATCCCTTCAGCTGCCTGTGTGATCACTTTTGGATCTGTGCACCTCTCGGTAAGTACATTATCCATCAATACAAAGTGAATATCAACCAACAATGAAAAATGACTCTAAGGTGGTCAGGACACACGAGGGGCTTGGAGTCAGCTGCTGTCCACACACCCAGAGGCGACTCTGCAGCCCCGAGCTGCTCTACTCTGCCATGAGACTAGGTGCCAAAGAACACTGAGGGATGACAGACCCTTCATTTCCCCTGGGTCTCAAGTGCACCCTGGGGTCTCTGCGCCTTGTCCAGGCCATCTCCCTCCTCCTGCTTCCATTTCCAGTCCTAAATGAGACTCCACAGACCAGCAAGGGCAGGGAATTTGCTTCTCCACACAAACCCACTACACAGCCTCGTGGCAAAATGGAGCTTTCAAGAGGACAGTCACCACATCCATGTCTGCAGCCTCTTTCCCAGCTTTGCACTCAAGGCCACCAGGGCCAAACTGTGCCTCTCTGGTTCCCTCCTCTCAGGTCAGGAGGCACAGGCAGGGGCTCCTTGCTTGGCTCTTCTGCTTCCCCAAGATTCAGAAACCCACCCTCCCTGACCTGTATGCCCCCCACTCACAATCTTCAAACTCACACAGAATAAAGAAAAGAGCCACCGTTGCATTCAACGGTCAGGGCAGGCGTTCATACCCTGAGAGGTGAGAGCTGGTGAAGGCCAGGACGAGTCCTCGGGCCACGGACAGTCTCTGTGAAGCTCCACCCAACACGGTGCCCCAGGCAGCATGTCGTGGTTGTGACTCACTGGCCCCCGTGAGGTCAGGGGAGTTGGAAGGTCTCTCAGGGAAGCACGAGAAGAACATATTCACCATGGAGGAGTGGTCAGCCCGTGCCCCAGGGCCAGGGTTTGCTCATGGTCCATAGGAGGACTTTCTGCGAGTCTTCTTCCAAATGGGGCCTGGGGTTGGCCTTGTTCATTGTTCTAGTCCAGACTGGTTCCCGGCTCTGCTACCCACAGGTGAAATACATCGAGAAGGCATTTGTGAAGAAAAACCATCTTGGGAATCACTTCTGGATCTGGATGTGTCGGGTGAGTCCAGGAAGCTGGTCACCCACGTGCAGGCCTGTTCACTGGGGGCACCCCAAGGGCAGATGCTTTGTCAGGTTCTTTTCCTGACTTCAGGTGCAGCTACCCAGTGCTTGGCATGGCAAGGCCAGCTGACACCCCAGAGTGGCCAAGCCCAATCCCCATGTCCCCAGGAACAAGTGGTGAACGGAGGAGCTGGACTGAAAGCATATTTTCTCAAGGGTCACTCTCTGTGCATTTAAAGCCAGCCTCTCAGCAGAAGGCAGTGAGCCAGGTCCATCTCTGAGCCCAGAGACAGGTGGCTGCCGTTGCCTGCCACGTGATCTGACTGGGGCCTTAGGAGATGTGAAGCTGGAAAGGCACCTTTGGGGTCCAGCAGATGAATGATGAAAAGCGGGGAAACCATCCTGCCGCAAGGCACTCTCATCCTGCAACTGGAATGTACACAGACGCCTCCCCTGGGGTTCCTTGGCCCTCCCTGCCCACCTGAGGATCTCTCGAACAGCTGGAATTCCATGAGAACTGTCTGGAGGCCAAGAGGGAACAAGTCATCTATTCCAGGGACAGCCCTTGTCTACCAAGCTCAGATTTCTCCTCCTCTATTGGACACCTGGGCCCTCTGTCCCCAAGCCCTACGCATGTGGAGGGTGGCTTCTCCCTACCCAAAAAATGCTAACAGCTAAGCTCTATTTTCCAGAGCAGAATTTTGCTCATGATGATATCACAACCCTCCTCCGAATGCAAGGACATTGGGTCAGCACCCTCTCTCAGAAGAAAGTGATCCAAATGGTCATAAGTGGTCACATGGCCAGTATGTGACAAAGCTTGGCTATGAGGACCTGACCTGATCTTCCTTCTCTGCAGCACACAGTATGTATATGGCACATGAAGGGGTGTGAACCCACATTCCTATGTACCGACTCCCTCCCTCCCCACTTAACTTACTCATGAGTGGCAAACAGAGTCCCTTACTTGATCGTGGTGCCACTAACACTGGGCTGGGCAGCTCTGTGTCCTGGGGCACTGTCCTGTGCATTGGAGAAATGTTCAGCGTCTCTACCCACTCCTCTCTCCCATTGTGATAATCAAATCTGTCTCCAAGTACTACCAAATGTCCCCTGAAGGACAAAATCATTCCCAGCTGAGAACCACTGCAGCACAGCTTAAGAGTACAGAGAGCAGGAGCCACAGAGCCCACCCCTGTGGCCCCAAACTCTCCCACACAGTTTTCTAGCTATGTGTCCTGGGCACGTTCCTTCTTCCATACTTCAGATTTCCTGCTCATTAAATAAGATTACTGTTAGAAATTAATATATAAAGCATTTAACACGATACTTGGTACCTAGAAAACACTTAGTATACGTTAATTACCATTATTTACTCATTTACAGAATGTGTAAGTGGTGGGTAAATCTGCTGCAGACGCTGACTCTGGGAAGCTGATCAGATATACAGAGAGAGGTAAAATTAATGGTGCTTGTATGCCCAAGACTTTTTTTTTTTTTTTGTACCAGGAATTGAACCCAGGGACACTTAGCCACTGAGCCACATCCCCAGTCTCTTTCATTTTTTTATTTAGAGACAGGGTCTTGCTAAGTTGCTGAGCGCCTCACTAAGTTGCTGAGGCTGGCTTTGAACTTGCGATCCTCCTGCTTCAGCCTCCTGAGCCGCTGGGATTACAGGTGTGTGCCACTGCGCCTGTCTCCCAAGACATTTTTTAGAAGAGCAATGTCCTTGCAGGATCTCAGAAAGATGCTATTTGCTAATGACAGTCCCCAAATAGCACACTGTCTACATTGGCACTATCCAAGAGAACTTTCTGTGACAATGGAGATGTTTTTATGTGCTATTGCCTAGTCGAACGTGGCTTCTGAGCCCTGGAAATGTGGCTGGTGTGACTGAGGAAGTGAATTTTTAATTTAATTTGAATTCACATTTGAACAGCCTAATGGAGCAGGTGGATACCATACTTCTGGATCCTGGCCACTCAAAGTGGGGTCCTCAGATCAGCGGGGCTGTTATCATGCATAAATGATGAATCAGAAATAGCAACTTAATCAGATTTTTAAGCACTTTCTAGTTTGAGGAATGCCCTAGAAGAGGGGATCTCAACACTGGTCACTCATTAAAACCACCCGGGACCCTTTAAAAACAGCCTTGTCTGGTAGTCCCTTGAACCAGTCCATCAGCCTCTGTTGGGGCGGGCTCCCAGGTGACCCTGATTTTTGCAGCCAGCATTGCCAACTGCCAATCTCCTTGCTACTGGGCAGGTGTTCCCTCCTGGGAACTTTCAAGGGCAAGCCTGGGATGTTTCCTTTGTGGCTGAGACAGAGTGTCCAGCTGGCCAGATGGCCCACTTCCTGAGAAAGGAGCTGACCACTGACTCCCCTGTGCAGGCGGTGCTTGTGTACGGCCCCCAGGACGTTTACTCCCAGGGCTGTGCAGGGTGGGTGCCCACACAGTCACCACCTTTGGCCTCACTTCTTGCCACTTTCTCTGGCTTTCGGGCCCCTCTGTCCTCAGCCCTCCTCCGAGAGGCCTGGGACAGCTGCCCACTTGTCACAACAACCCTGCTTTCTCCTCTTCCCCCCTCCTCTTCCTCCCCTGACCTTGGGGTCAAGTCCACAAGGGGCATCACTCCCCCCCACAGGGTGAATGACCACCCTGGAGAAAGTGCTGAAGTAGCCCCTCTGAAGTGGGGGCCACTGCCCCTCCGCCCCCTGGGAGGTGGGCTGCATCTGCAGGTTCCAGACAGAGCAATGCCCGCTCCACCCTGATGTTCTCTGCCCCAGCTGGAAACTTGAGTCCCAGGACCTTCCCAGTCCTTCTCAGGTCCCAGCAGTCACTCAAGTCACTTTGGTTGTGATCAGTAATGAGAACTCATGGCCTCTGAGCCCAGTCAGGTGGCGTCTCCTGTCTCCTGAGCGCGTGGTGTCTGGGCTGGGGTTCCTTTCTCAAGACTGAGAAGCAGTTGGGAGGACAGTCAGGGCTGTCCTGTGATTGGCACCTGCCACTCTCTCAGTGGGTTTTGTTCTGGTCAGGCTTGACAGATGTCCAAAACTGACTCTGGAAGGTTCCTGTCCATGGCTGGGTCCTGCTGGCTCTGACTCTGCTCCCCAGGTCCCCCTGCCCTCTAGGTAGCCCATCAGGCAGGGCTCTGGGAGAAGAGTGGGTCATGAGGTACCCCTGTCTGGCCCACGGCCATGAGTCCAGTACCAGTCCTCCATGTGCCCCAATTGAAGGGTACATTTGTCCAGTTATCCAAGAAGTCTCATGGGAGCCCTCTGTGGAGACTCTGGGTGAGGGAGGTTCCCCTGGTCCATGCCTGCTGACCTAGGGGCTCACAGAACTGCAGCTTGCTCTCCAAGGAAGTTTTGAAACTCCCCCTTCCTGGGGTGGGTGGGCTCCGGACTTGCCACCGATCTTCATCACGTTCTCTGGGTCTACCAAGCTCTGCCTATGCACTGGCACCTTAAGCACAACCAGGATGGGGAGAATCCCAGTCAGACTGTGTTCTTTGCAGCTGAGACAAGGACACTTGGGTACATCCTTAGGAAAGCATGATGGTACTATACGGAACTGCCACATGTTGCAGTTAAAATGCTCTTGCTGTCCTATGTTCCCTTATTACTCATAACCTCACTTTCCAAAGGAGGAAATTAAGACTTAGAAGTTGAGAAACTCAATTTTCTTGGGGTCCCCCAGCCCCTGAAGGGTGTAGCTGAGTCAAACCTCCAGATCCAGGTCCTCAGTCTCACCTGCAGCTCCTGTCTTGCTTTGCTCTCTCATCCCTGCACTGGTCACACATGCATGGCCTGAGGACCCCCCTGCAGGATAGGAGCCCTGGGCAGGGTGTTCAACAGAGGAGAAAAAACCCAGATGTTCCTAAGGAGTTGGATTTGGGGTGAGCTGAAATGTGGTCCATGTGGCAGAGGTCGGTAGCTGGGGGTAGGTGGGAAACTAGGGGAGAGTTAGGGGGTGAGGGGGAGGGCAAGAGCTTAGAACAGCAGAATTTTGACTGGTCAGCAGGCGTAGTGGCACATGCTGCCTGTAATCCCAGCAGCTCAGGAGGCTGAGGCAGGAGGACTGCAAGTTCAAAGCCAGCCTCAGCAACTTAGCAAGGCCCTCTCTTTAAATAAAAAATAAAAACGGACTGGGGATGTGGCTCAGTGATTAAGCACTCCTGGGTTCAATCCCTGGTATCCCCTTCCCCCAAAGAAACCCCCAAATCAAAAACAAACAAAAGAATTACTGAGTGGGTAGAATCTAAAAGGCCTTAAGTAGCTTACCAAGAAGTTTGAACTTTGCTCTGTGACGGGGGCAGAGTTTCTAAAGAGGAGGCTCCATGGTTCTGAAGCCAAGCCCATGTCCCCAGAGCATGGTGGTAAAGTGGTGTCCTGAGCGGGCTAGAGCACAGTAGAGGCCCAGTCTCAGGGACAACTACTTGATGCTGTCCCTAGCCAAGCCCAAGCAGGTGTCCTGGGCACTGTGCATCTGCAGAGATCACAGCCATGCAGACCCCTCCATGCCAGCGCAGGCCTGAGGCACAGTAAGCCAGGGCCGAGGCCAGCCAGAGTACACTGCCTGTCACCCCACTGCGGCTTGGCCCAGGCCCAGTGTGGACGCCTGCTCCACACAGCACGGCAGCCTGAAAGACCCCAGCATCCATGACCCACCACTTCAACCTTCTGGGAAACTGGGATTTCAGTGAGCAGCAAGAAAACAGAAGTGGGGAAGACTCAAGAGCTCACCAACAGTGTTAGTACTTTCCCAAACCCTGACTGCATGAATCTGGACCTAGAGTACCCATCCAAACACCACGTAAACCCCTGGACTAGCAGGCTCAAGCGGCAACCTCTCTCCGGTCCCCTCTTGGGTCCCCTCTCAGGTCCCCTCTCGCCTGCAGAATTGTTTCTGTTTATCCTTGAATAAATGCTGCTCTTACCCTCACTCATCCCCAACTGTGGATTCCATTCATTGAATTTGCAGAAGAATCCAGAAAGAAGAAATTTGACAGTGTCTGCTGGGGTCTGCGGCAACCCCTAGAGGGCACAGCCCACCATTAGGAGCTGTGACAGGATTCTCAGCTGCATAAGCTAAAGTCAGTTAGATCCATGACACCGAAGAGAGAGTGAGAAGCGAGTTGGAAGGAGGTCAGGTTCAAGGAGAGGAGGGCTGGCATGGGGACAGGAATGCAGGGAGGGTAAAGGCACTTCCCACCAGGAACTTGCTGCCCAGGGTGTACAACATGACTGACATTTTTCTTCCACCAGGTCAGCTGTTGGGGGAGAGACTGGCCCCGCCCAGTGCTGATGAGAGGAGATAGTGTCTGCAGGGCAGGAAGAAGCTTGAAACAGTATGGCCCTTATGGAGGGCGATTCGAAGTTGCTTACTGGACGTGCAAATGCCCTGTGATCTAGAGAATCCACTCTCAGGAATAGATCCCAGAGAACTGAGGGTACTAGGAACGGACAAAATGACAAGCACAGCACTGTGGACAAGAGAGCAAAACTCAAAGCAAGAGCAGCACCCTGTCTGGAGGGAACTGGCTCAAGGAATGTGGTGATTGCCCAGCTGGTGCTTCAAACAATGAGCTCAAGGCCACTCACTCCAATCAGAAGGAACACCTCGCTTCATCATGCAATAGAAATATCAGACGTGCCTGTACTGTGTTTTATGATCAAAAATGGAGGGTTCATGTGCCTATATTGGTTGTTAGTGGTGGTTCTCTCTTAGTGGGTGGGACTACAGAAGTTTACAAAGGGGTAAAAAGGAAGTCACTATCTCTTTTTTGTGTATATTAAATTATTTTAAAATTTACACACAGTAAAATTCACTTTCTTTGTTGTGAAGTTCTGAGTTTTAACACATGCTTAGATTCTTGTAACAACCATCATGAATTGGACAGGGTAGTGCCAATATCCTGGAGAATGTTCCTGTCCTTCATCTTTTTAAAATTTTTTTTTTTTAGTTGTTGATGGACCTTTATCTTATTTATTTATTTAAATGCTGTGCTAGAATCGAACCTAGTGCCTCACACATGTGAGGCAAGTGCTCTACCACTGAACCACAACCCCAGTCCCTGTCCTTCATCTTTGTAGAAAAAAATCCTCTCTACTTCCAGCCCCTGGCAATTACTGATCTATTCTCTACCTCTGTATTTTTGCCTCTTTCAGACTGCATGTAAATGGACTAATTCAGCTTATAATCTTTTGCAACTGACTCCATTTACAGTTAGTACTCATCCATGTTGTTGTGCATTATCAAGAGCTCATTTCTTTTTTCTTGCTGAACAGTATTCCATCGCACAGATGTATCACTGCTTATTCATTTACCAGCTGAAAAATATTTGGGTTATTGCTAGTTTCTGGTGATTATGAAAAATGCTGTAATAAACACTCACCTGTGTCTTTTTTTGGAACTGAGTTTTTCATTTAGCTAGGATAAACACTAAGAAGTGGGATTGCTGGGTCACAAGGCAAGTGTGTCAAAGAAGATGTCAGATTGTTTTCCAATGTGACTGTACATTTTCTACTTTCATCATCAATACATAAAGAAATGCACTGAAACAGAATGAGAGTGCTATTCCACATCCCCCCTGGCACATGGTATATTGATATTTTTTGTTTTGGTTATTTTAATAACTTAATGATTAAGGTTTTGTGTTTCCCTAATGGCTAATGGTGCTGAACACCTTCTCATGTGCTTACCTGACATATGCATATCCTCTCTGGAGGATATTCATTATTTTTGCCCATTTTCTAATTGGTTTGTTTTTATTACTATTGAGTTCGAGAATACTTTATGTATTCAAGATACTAGTCCTTTACTAGATGTGCGATCTACATATATTTTTTGTAGTGTACAGATTATCTTTTTATTTCCTTAACAAGGTTTTTTTTCTAAGCAATGTTTTTAATTTATTAAGTCAAATTTATCACATTTCCTTTTATAGATCATGCAAATCTAAGAACTCTTTGCCTGGCCCCCAAGATTTTCTCCTATTTTTTTCTTCAAAGTTTCATAGTTTTCATTTTACAGTTAAGGGCCATGACCCTTTTGAATTAATTATTGTGTATAATGTGACATTTATATCAAGGCTCATAATTTTGTCTTTGGATGTTCATATTCTCCTGACACATGTGGTTAGAATAAACAATTTGATAACATTTTTTAAAGACTTTTTTCATCTAAATCAATGAGGGATATGGGTCCACAGTATTCTGTACTGTCTTTAATTTTGGTATCAGCCTCATAAAACAAATTGAGAAGTGTTTGCTTCCTCTTCTTTATTTCTGTATGAGATTTTATATAATTGGCATTATTTATTCCTCAAATATTTGGTAGAAATCAACAGTAAAACTGGGCCTTCAGTTTTCTATTCTGGAAAGTTTTTAAGTAAAGATTTGGTTTCTTTAACAGATATGGGACAATTTAGGGTATCTATTTCTTCTTTGCAAGTTTGATAGTTTGTGTCTTTCAAGGAATTGGCCATTTTTCTTCTCATTGGCTGAATTTATATGCATAGAATTACTCATAGTACCCACTTTCTATCATTTTAATGTCTAGGGATCAGTAATTTTACTCCCTAATGTTGTCCTTTAGAAGAGAGGATAAATGGATAAATAAAAGTGGTATGTACATACAATGGACTATTATTCAGCCTCAAAGAGGAAGGAAATTCTGCCATATGCAACAACATAGATGAACCCTGAAGGCACTATACTAAGTGAAAAAGGCCACAGAAAGATACATACCACATGCTCACACTCATATGTAGAATCTAAAATAGTCAAACTCATAGAGTCAAAACACAGAATAGTGGTTACCAGCATCTGGGGGTGAAGGAAATGGGAAATTAATACTAATTACATATGTCAAATTTCATTATGTGAGATGAATAAATTCTAGAGATTTGCTATACAACACTGTACCTGTAGTCAATGATACTGTATGTACACTTAAAATTTTGAGAGGATAGGTTTCATGTTTTATTTTAAAATTCAGGAGACATGGATGCATTTTGAGAAGGAGACAGACAGACAGACAGACAGACAGACACACACACACACACACACACACACACACACCTATCTAAATGAACTTGACTACACGAGGCATGGTGGTGCACACATGTAATCCCAGTGACTTAGGGGGGTGAGGCAGGAGGATTGCAAGTTCTAGGCCTGCCTCAGCAACTTAGTGAGACTCTAAGCAATTTAATGAGACCCTGTCTCAAAATAAAAACTGAAAAGGGCTAGGGATGTAGCTCAGTGGTTTAAGACCCCTGGGTTCAATCCTCAAATGAGTTTAACTATAACTGAAATAACTTTGTCCTCAGAGAAGGGTGACAGTTTCTTTGAGCCCATTTCTTCTAGAAAAGGTCCCTGACATCCAAAGACAAGATGGGTATCTCTATACTCTGCTATTGCATCCAGCAGATGCCTCCTGAAGGAGGTCCTAAAGGTAAAATGCTCATGTTTTTTTCTCTTTGGGGGAGAGCACACTGCTTGTGTGTAGCAGGAGTAAACTAAATATTTGCTGAAATAATGAATTCATGAATGAATGAGGATCAGACTCTTAAAAAAGGTCTAGGACTGGGGTGCATTACCACAGTGGACTGGAGCTCAGCTTGGAGGTCACTGCTGGTTATCAAATAAGGTCCCAGGAGAGAATGGCAATGTGTTGAGCTACATTCCAAAACACCAACATGTGACTACAAAATATGCAAAATTAACCCAGAAAAAGAAGGCAAGGCAGACAGGTGACATCTGAAGAGTAGACTTCAGAGTGATTTTTCTTTCCTATACATTTTTTTTTGTGTGTGTGTTACAAGTTTTCCACACAAGCCTAAAACTCCTCTGTTCTTATCCTGTGTGTAGAAAGCTGCGTCCTGATCTGTAATAGGTCCAACAGGAGGATGCTTAATATCCTGCATAAATGAACAAGGCTGATAACCCTGAGCCATTTTCCTTAAAAAGTAGATGAGCAAATTGTGAACCAGGCCTACAAACAGGTATCCTCTGTTGAACACAAACCCAGTACCTGGCTTGCAGTCACCACTCAAGGTGTCCCTGTGCAGATCAGCACCTTTGGCAAACCAGGCTTCCTGTTTGTTAAAAACAGTCATTGTGTTCTTCCCCCCTCCTTCTGCCCTACAGGGTTTCTCCATTCCTTCAAAGAAGGGAACACAAGGTGTGGAAAAGAGGAGGAGGAGGAGGAGGAGGAGGAGGGAGAGGAGGAAGGAGAGGAGGAGGAGGAGGGAGAGGAGGAAGGAGAGGAGGAGGAGGAGGGAGAGGAGGAAGGAGAGGAGGAGGAGGAGGGAGAGGAGGAGGAAGAGGTGGAGGAGGAGGGAGAGGAGGAGGAGGAATAGGACAAAGATGAACAGGAGTGCTAGAGTCACAGCTGCTGGAATGCCCGAGGCAGAACTGTGTACCCATCTGGGGACACTTCAATAACCTAACTTTATGGCCCATGCCCTGGAGGGGGCCCTGGGGAGATGGCAGCCCCAGGAGCTGTGGGCGAAGTACCTGACACCACAAGATAACAAACAGCAATAATTAGGTCTTCCTGGAAAACAGATGAACACTGTTATTAAAACTTTTATTATCTATATGTTTTATATGAATCAAATTGCCTCCAGCTGCTATAATTTGGGAGCGATGACGATCAGGGAAGAAGTAATAATAATGAATTAAATCACAAACAGATCCTGCCTGGGGAAGTTGTAGGGGCTGCTTCAGAAACGGAGCCTGAGATTCTGCCCTGGTCAGCAGGAGGCAGGCCCTGGAGCCCAAGGTCTGGAGTGGGACCAGCAGCACCCACAGCTCATCCTGAGATCTGTGTCTCAAATATGGCCCCAGGGAAGATGGGTTCCTAACGGAATGTGGGAGATTCCTCTCCTCCTCTCTTTGCATTAAAATGAAAATCATTACCTGTGCCCATAAAAGTATTCTAGCTTCTTTCACTTTGGAATTCATTTGATTACGTCTGTGGCTTAGAGAATGTTAATATACATAGATGGACAAGAAAATTCTATTATTTAAGCAAAGCCTGAAAGAAATACTGAATTGCATTTTACAAGTCAAAGAAAAAACACAAAAAGTGTCACTACTGAGACTACCCGGAGCATTTTATATAGTGCTGATGACCTGGCAGCCTTGGCTGAGGAGGTCATACCTAATTAAGGAGCCAAGTGCTGCCCTGTGGTGCTTCTTTTCCAGTTCTGTGACCCTGAGTGTCCTGTTTTTAAGTTGCATTCATTTGGCAAGCCCCTGAGAGGCATTTTCGTTTCCTTGACCTGGAGGTGGATGATGCTGATACTGGTTTCACCCGCACAGAGCAACCCCCCCCTGCCATTAAGATAGCTTTTTGATTCACCCTACATTCACTTTAATAACGTGTTAGAGATCTGCAGAGTGGGCCATCAGCGTGACTTGAGCCTCCCCCAAGCTCCTCACTGATTACTGTAATGGAGCAGCAGCACAAAAATTATGGCTGAACCACGGGGCTCAGGGTCCAGTTCACACCTGGGGGTTCTTTGGAATTCCTTGAATCTGAGGGTGTCACCTGAGTTAGAAACTCAGTGTTTTAGACTTCACATCTTCTCTAACTTCCTAGCTAGGACACAGAAAACAGAGTGTTTTTTGCATTTGTGTTAATTTGTATGAGCTAACGGTTCCCCCCTGCCATTCACCTTCCTTTTAGGGTGCAGGATTCTCCAAAAACAGCCACTGAGTTCTGTTTCTTCTCTGTCCCTTAAAGTAGTGCTTAAGTGGATTCCCGGGCTTCTAGTACCACTTAAAATAGCCAGAAACATTGTCAAATAGAATTTCCCATGGAAAGCTTCTCTCTAGGGTCCCCATCATACACATACGAACCAATTGTGTAGTTTTGCTTCCTGGCACATGGATTTCCACTAATAAAACAAACCAGCAATGAATGATTATTTAGTTCCACTGCAAATATCTGTGTCCAACAGATTTCTCATTTTATCAGAAACATTATAAAATGTGACAAATGTCAAACAGAGAGAAAAGTCATTTATTTTGTCCTTTCTTATCTTAAAAGATATTTGCTTTTAAAGATTCTTATGTGTTGCTCCCCTCTTACCATGATCTCCCTTTTGGGACAGAAAATAAATACTGATCCTTGATCTTCTGAGAGAAGTTATGTTTCACAAAGACTTATGAGTGCAATCATAAAGAGTGTTTTCCAGGCTGGGTGTGGTGGCATGTGCCTGTAATCCCAGCAGCTCATGAGGCTGAGGCAGGAGGATCCCAAGTTCAAAGCCAACCTCAGCAAAAGTGAGGCACTAAGCACCTCAGTGAGACCCTATCTCTAAATAAAATACAAAAGGGCTGGGAATGTGGCTCAGCGGTTGAGTGCCCTCAAGTTTAATCCCTGGTACCAAAAACAAACAAACAAAAAAGAAAAGGATATTTTCTATGTGAGGCCAGGCCACAAGGGCCTGATTCTAAAACAGGAAGAAATTCTTCTTTGGGGGGGAAAAGGTCAGGGCTCTCACTGGCAGAGAAGAGAAATGCTCCATTTATAGCCAAGCAGTAGCTCAGACCGTGGGAGAACCTACATCAAAATGAGCACATGTCTTGGAATTTGGGGCCGTGCTGTTATCTGAGACAGAATGGGAGAAACTTTTGTAGGATGGACCACTGAGGATCCTACCATCTCCAAGAAAGAATCTGTTTTACATTGCTCTTATTATATCCACATATATGACTTCTCTGTATTCTCATAAAATCCTGGTATCTGTCATTCTCTATTCCTAACTCTTAGTCAGAGGTTTTCTGTTTTTGTTTGTGTTTTTTTGTTTTTTGTTTTTGGTTTGGTTTTCAATGCTGGGGATGGAACCCAGGGCCTTGCAAAAAAAAAGTTAGGCAAGGGCTATACCACTGATCTACACCTCTTGTCGCCCAATTCTTAATCAAACACAATCATCAATGGTACTAAAAGCAATTGTGATTCTTTTTTCCAGTTCTCCTTGCATCAAGGTTTGTACCTACTGTATTTACATACTTTGTGGCCACCCCCCAAGAAATTCCAACCAATGTGGATTTCCCACTGTTAATTCTCCAACACCCTCCGGGGCTCTTACCTGCTCCCCTGTTCTGCGACTTCTTTTCGGCCATCCTACTCTCCTTCCTGGAGTCCACAGGTGGGGTGACTTTCTCTGGCTCTCCAGGACTGGCCTCTGGGGCCACAGAGGAGTACGGGAGGGTGAAGCTCTGCAGAAGTGGCTTCCTGGGTAGTGGTGGCTTGAAGCCGACCTGCTCAGGTGCCCGGGCCTTCCCCTTTCCTTGGCCAGTGGGAGACCTGGCACCTCGAAGAGCCGGGGTGGCCCCCTTGTGACCCTGCTCGTCTTTGGAGGGCAGAGTCAGTCCTCTCTCTAACCGCACCTCCGCACTGTGCCTCTTGACGCCTTTTGCCTCCTGGGAAGGGCCCTCTCTGTACTTTAGAGAGAGGGAGGTGGAGCGCAGCTTGACGGGGAAGGGGTTTCTGTCCTCGCTCGGGGGTGGCTCCTGCGCGGCGGGGCCGGCCTCTGCGCCGCTTGGAGTGGTCTTGGCATTCTGGGGGCTTCTGCTGGGCCGGGCCTGGCCGCCCACAATGTCCCCTGAGTCCTGAGGGTCGCACTCTGCTGGCTTCGGAGGGTCTGGTTTCGCGATGACGGGGTCAGGGAGCCCCTGGAGGTCGTCGAGCGCCGCCTCGCTCTTCCAGGCCAGGCCGCTGCTCCTCAGGAGCGGCAGGCGGGGACCCGGGGCTCCAGCGGGCTCCGGGGCTCTGGTGGCGCTGGGCCGTGACCGCGCCCTGCTCGAGGACACCGAGAACTTCTTCACGCTGCGCAGCTCCCCGCCACCTCTCCCGCTTTTCCGCACCGGCGCTGCCCTCTCGGGTGCCCCCTGGGAGGGCTCCGCCCGCTCGGCCTTGGCGCGGGCTGGGCGCGGGGCCTCTGTGTCCGGGGCACCCGGGCTGCGCTCCCGTGGGGGTGACGGCCCTGCGCCCTGCACCGGGGACCCGGCCAGGCCCACGCTGGCCGCCCTGTGCTTCAGGCAGCTCTTGGGCATCGGAGGGCTGGGGGCCAGGGCGGGGGGCTCTCCCGCGGCTCCGTCGGGTCCTGGCACTGTCAGTGCGGGCCCCACTTCCTCCTGCAGGCTTTGGCCTGGACCCTCTGGATCCGAGGGTGTCTCCAAGGTGATGGTGCTGGCGACAGTCTGGACAGGAGCCACATTCCTCTCAGAGACGCAGGCTGCTGGTGGACTTCCCATCTCTCCAGAAGCACACACCTCCTCCTCAGCTGTGCCCATGACTAGAGGACACGGGCCTGCGATGGGCGGCTCCTTTTGGACTTCACTGACCTTCTGGATTTCACTTTCCTGGATTTCGATATCCTGGATTTCACTCTCCTGGATTTTGTTCTCCTCCTGGATGTCAATCTTCTGGATTTCACTGTCTTTCAGGATTTCATCCCTTTTCTGGATTTCGCTGTCCTCCTGGATTTCGTCCCTGAACTGTATTTCACTGTCCTTCTGAATTTCACCCCTCTTCTGGATTTCACTGTCCTCTTGGATATCACCCCTCTTCTGGATTTCACTGTCCTCCTGGATGTCACCCCTCTTCTGGATTTCACTGTCCTCCTGGATGTCACCCCTCTTCTGGATTTCACTGTCCTTCTGGATCTCACTGTCCTTATGGATTTCACTGTCCTTCTGGACTTCCCCCATCTTCTGGATTTCGCCCCCCTTCTGGATTTCACTGTCTTTCTGGATTTCACCACTCTTCTGGATCCCACTGTCCTTCTGGATTTCACTGTCCTGGATTTTGCCCCTCTTCTGGATTTCACTGCGCTGGATTTCATGGTCAGAACTAGGATGCAGGGAGCTTTCTGGCAGAGATGGGGACTCCAAGCATGGGGCTGAGACTGCCACAGGCTCAATGACTTCCGGGATCACTAGGGAGTTTGAGACATCATCCCCAGGGGAGAGCCCATCCTCAACGCTAGCACTGAGTGCTGGACAGTGCTGTAGGCGGGCACGTCTGGCACGGGGTCCCCCAGGTGGCAGCAAGGTGACCAGTCCCCGAGGCTCAGGGTCTCTATGCAGCATCAGATCATATTGTCCAGAGCTGGGGTTCTCTTCTGTGCTGAGTTGAGGCCAAAGCTTCTCATCATATTCTTCCTCTTCTGGGGTGCCTATTAGATCGCACAGGGATTCAGACTGGGCCCGCTAGGAGAAAAGGGAGAGAAGACACCATCACTGCAGCAGATATTTGGAAGTCCAGGACTTCACTGTTTTCTTTAAGGCCTAAAATGGTTTTGAGAAAGCAGTGTATCTCCAGAGCTGAAATTCATACACAGCTGTCTTTTCTTAATCTCTCCTTATTATTCTATCTGGACCCTCCCACAGAACAATGGCAATTACACCCTCAAAATAAATAGATGCTTATGGCTGAGCCCAAAACCCAGCAGATGCCACTGTCTAGGGCAAGGTAGAGAGACGCAGTGTGTGTCACGCTGTGCTACACACTTGTGACTTCATGTAGTCATCAGTTCATCCCAGTGAGGAAGGGGCCATCATTCCCTTTTGCACTTGGAGAACCAGGAGCTCAGAGTGTCAAAATCTTGGTCTAGTCTAACCTACCAGGTAACTACCAGGTGGACAGCTACTGCTCTTTCTATGACCCTGTGCTCCTCCAAGTCAGCCCCCCATGTCAGCTCTCCTCAGGGATGTACCCTCAAAGGTTTCCTCAAAGATGATTCATATCATGTCGAACAGGGCCACAGTTAACCACAGCTCATAGAACAAAATCCAAAAATTTCAGATAAATTTAAAATCTTATTCTGTGGTCTTACACTGTGTCTCCTACTCTCTACTCAAGTTTAACCAAGGTCCCCTCACTGTGCCCAAGGTGGGGCTAAGTGACTGCCCCCCACTCTGTGCCTCCCAGATGCTCGACCAGCATCCTCAAGAACTATCGCAAATCTGTCTCCTCTAGGTAATCCTATAGTTTATGAGTCTCCTTTTTGGCCGCCTGAAGCACTACTGGCTTGACAACCTTACACTCCCTTGTGGCATTTTTTAGTTCTAAAAGGTCTCTAGAATCTAGACTCTAGTCTAACTTCCTCCTGATTGTCAAAAAGTTCATGCCTCCTGTCTCAGGAAAAAAGAATGTAATTAAGATAATCACAAACCACTCAAAAGCAATATGTAAAAATGTCTCAAAGGTTGAGGGTACTGAGGTTGATCTTTCTAAAAAGCTCAGGACATCAGACCTCAAGTGTCACTCAGGCTGTTGCATAAACATTGCTCTTGTCCTGAAATGTGACACTCTAGGGTATGTTTATAGTTTTATTGTTATTTGTTTTTTTTTTTTTTAGATTTTTAATTTTATTTTTTGTGGTGCTAGGGACTGAACCCCGGGCCTTGCTCATGCTAGGCAAGTGGTCTGTTACTGAGCTACACCCCAACCTGTGTTAGTTTTAAGCATTTCCCAGCTGGCATCCACTTGCTAAGCAAACACAGGAAGATTGGGCTGTTTATGACCATACATATCCAAAACACACAATCCTATTTTGGGTTTAAAAAGATGATGCACAAAGAAACCTAGGGAAGATTATGGGCTGGGGTTGTGGCTCAGTGGTGGAATGCTTACCTATCATGTGTGAGGCACTGGGTTCGATCCTCAGCACAACATAAAAATAAATAAAAGTATTGTGTCCATCTACAATGAAAGAAAGAAACCTACAGAAGATCATCCAGGGCTGCAAGTTCCTAACTTTGCCATGTCCCTGGCCTTTCCTGGCTATAGGAAACTACTGTTGTTGAGATCACTTTTGGAAGTGAGCCATGATTGGAAACTATCACAGAAGCCAGGCTGTTAGCAGAAAGCTGGGGAGTAGATCTGAGCCACTGGCAGCTACGAGGGGGCCGCTGTGGAGGAAGAGGGCAGGATGAAGGCTGGTGTGGAGCGTGGACTCCAGAGGTAGGCTTGGATGCTGAGGAGAGCCCCAGGGGAGTACTTCCTGGGGCCACTCCATCGCCCACTCCATCTCTGCAACCTCCTCATCACCTCCCTCTTGGGTCCTTACAGTGGCTTTTCTCCTGGAAACATCCCAAGCAAGCAGAAATGGGGGACCAATTGCTTGGTGTGCAGCAAGGTGCTATTGTGGCTAGCAGCTCATCTGGCCAAAAAGGAATCCCCTTAGAGCAGTGTCCACATCATCTCTGTAGCACCCGGGGCAGACAACAGGCCTCAGTCTCTAAGACCTGGGTCCTATGTTTGGTGTCTCTGCCAGCCAGGAAACGTGTGGCTAGTCATCCAACCACACTGCTCCTATCAAAATGGAGTTCACAAGGTTCTCAGCTCTTGGCACTGACTGGGTTGGCTGAGGACCCACTGGTAACAGTGGGATGTGGGTGTGAACGTCCACGGGCACTCAGCTCTTCTGCATGTGGAACCACACACAGAGCGTGGTCTGTGGCAGACTAGAATGCTGAGGGAACCACTCGTGTTTGTCTTTCCCAACCTCTGCTGGGGCAGGGGGCAAACGGGGTCAGCCAAATGTGCTTGAATGTGTATTTCAAATTCATGGTAAATATCACAAGTCTTTATAGCTGGGTTTTTATTATACATGATGGGGTTTGTAAAATAAGAGCCCTTTTCATTTATCCTAAAGCTCCAAAAGATTCAGGAGCCTTGATGATATGAAATGATGTCAGCCCCTGGAAACACAGCTGGAGAAGGCTAGGCCAGGCCAGGACAGCAGCAGGAACAGGAAGAGGCCACAGTGGAGACCCTGAGGATGGCTGAGCTCACGGGTGGGGGAGGGGTGATGGAGCAAAAGACCCTGGATGATATGGGGGATCAAAACAGCAGGGGAAAGTAGGACCTCATTGCCCGTAAAGCCAAAGGGACAGTGAGCCTCTACAGAAGTGCCCAGGGACAGAAAGGTAGCAGAGGGGCCATGTGCAGCTCATTCCCATGGCTGAAGCAATAAGGAAGCAGCTGGAAGCATCTTGATCCCTACATGGGGCAGAGGCATGAGGAAGGTCCTCCTGGTTGGGAAGAGGGAGCAGAGGACCAAAGGGCAAAGGGGGCTGTGGATACTGATGGACAAGGCCTCCAATGTGGAACCCAACCGTGAATGGAGGGACAGTGGTGACCACTGGGAAAATGTGGGCACCTCTGAGAACCTGAGATAGCCAGCCTGCTCCCTACCCAGCAGTGAAGGGGGAAGGCAGCTGGGAGATACCGAAACATCAGAGGGTAAATCCAGGAAGACTGGTTACACATTTCCCCCAACTGAGTACATCCGACTTTCTGTTATTCTACAAAGTGAAATTCAAGAACAAAGTCAAGTTCAAAAGTAAAAGTTCAGCTCTGCCTAGGGGGCAGTGTCAGGGGATGGCGCATTCCATATGGAGGGTAGGCCAGGCTTCCCTCTGTCACCAAGTCTTGGCAGGGCTGTGGCCAGCCACATGTGCCCTCACCAGAGGAAAAGACCTCTGCGTGGGAATGAAGCCTAGAACCGAGCCCAGAAGGGAGCTGGCCCTGCGCCTGGCCCCACAACTCCACCCTGAAAGAACATGGGCAAGTCTGAAGTTCCTGGACCCATCAAGTCCCCACGGCGCACAGCCGTGTCACTGTACTGGACATCCAGCATGTGCACTGGCGCTCTGGCCCCAGCTGACTCTTCTGGCATAGTCAACCCTGCTTCCCTGAGTTCACAAAGTGCCTCCCACACGTCCAAGGGAAACCCCACTCTCTCCAGGGAGCCCTGAAATCCTCAGTGGGCCCAGCCTGCTGTCTCCTGCTGAAGCGCCTAGCTTGTCCTAGGCACTTGGTCAACTCCCCGTCATCATTCCTGAGGAAGGAGAGGGAGGAGGAGGTTGGTCTGTGAGTGTTTCTCTAAACACGGTCATTCTCTGTGTCCAGGCTGGCCCTTTGTCCTGATCCTCACCTCCTCCAGGCAGAGAGGACAGTGGCACCCTGCTGACCTCTAACTCACAGATACCAGGAGGTCAGAGTACCCCATGAGTCAGCTGAGCTTCCAGAACTACAAGGAGATGATTCTCTCAAGCAGCATCTGTTCTATGTGAGGCAAGAGGCCCATGCTGCCAACTACATCATCCTCATGCTGCTCAGGTGTCCCCTCCAGGGTTTCAGCTCCTGTCACCCACTCGTCATCCTCTCAAAGGCTTACCAAATGCCAGCCCTGTGCCTAGCACCACTTTAAGGGCTAGAGGTACAGCTGGGGACAGGGTTGCAAAGAGGACACACACATTTTCAAAGGTCCTGTCTATGTGTGGCAAAACCACTGAAGGAGTGAAAGACCATGGTGACCCTCCTGGGGACAGGAATCCTGAGATGAAACCCCTAAGGCTGAGACAGAGCTGGCCAGGAACAGAGCGTCTTGGGCAGGGGGACACAGCAGTACCAAGACCTGAGGCTGGGGACATCTTGAGGAGCTCAAGCAGCAGAAAGGAGACCCAAATGTGGGGTGAGAAAGCGAGGAGAAGAGAAGCCCAGGACCAAGATGCTGTGGCACCACACACAGCATGTGAGTGACAGGGTCTGGGGAATGAGTAAGTGAACCTGTGGAGGGGGTTGATACAGGGAGGGACATGGACTGATGTTAAAAAAGATGAACAACCAATTCCAGTTCCTGCAGTGTGGTCCTGTTGACAAGGGTGGTGCTCACAGGGAGCTTGTGAGCCAGCGGGGGAGAGGGCAGGGTAGGGGCTGGGGGCCACCCAGCCCACCCGTCCTGGCCCCTGGGCAGAGGAGGAGCCCATTACCGAAGACAGCCGCCTCATTTTGCTGGACCGCTGGTTGCGGGGCTTGACCAGGAGCTTGTGCCTGGCTGCAGAGTTGTCCAGGCAGGAAGAGAGTTCTGGAGGGCAGCTGAAATCAGCCACGGGCGCCAGGCTGCTATCCGAGGTCCGGGAGGAGTTGGTGGCATCGCTCGTGGGCTCTGGAGACTGTGGCCGGGATGAGGACACTAAAGAGACCTTCACAGGACAAGGAGCAATACACCAAACATTAACTTCATGACAAGACAGGGCTGGGCACAGCCCGCAGACACACCGGCTCTCCTTTCATTGTGCCCCCACACTCTCGGGCTTTTACCTGGGAGGGAAACTTGTTCGGGTTGGCTCTTGACAGGGAGCATTCAGGATACTCCTCTAGAAAGTGAAACGGCTGGGAGTTCCAAGTGTTGGGCCAAACCCTGGAAACCTTCCACTCCTTCCCAAGGCCTTGCAAGAGCCTGTGAACAGGCTTCCTGAGCAGGACCACTCTCCCCCCCACCCCACCCCCCAGCTGTCTTCCCGAGGGACCAGTCCAGCCCGAATCTCCAAGGGCAGAGGCATCTGCTTTTGTCTAAGGAAGCTGAGAGCTGGGATTTTAGGGGCCAGGGCACAGAAGCTACAGAGTTGTCCAGGCAGAAGGGCAAGGCCCTACCCAGCATTCTCTCACTGGACCTTTGTTCATTCTTGGAGAGCTCTGCAACCTCCTGGGGCAATCTGGCTTTAAGTCACCACTTGGTAAGTTAAAAGTACATTAATAGATTGTAACAGATTGAACTGATGAAACACTGAAGGTGTTTCCAGGGAGGAAGGGGATTCTGGCACTCACTGGAAGACCAAGGGCAATACCCTAAGACACCTGCCCATCAAACATGGCACACTCCCTCACGAAGTGCAGTCTACGTGGGTTATGCTGCTAGGATGTGTGCAACATGAGCTTTTGCTTATTGGTCTACATATCTATCAGCCCAAAGGTTCCGAAGGGTAAACAGCCCCTGTCCCTCCTCTATGAGAATCTGTACTTGTACTGCTGGTTTTTAGCTTCAGCTCACTTTAACCTCTTGGCTGGGAGGACCTTGGCATGGAGTTTAGCTTCCCTGACTTCTGTCCACATGTAAACCCTGCACCAATGTCACAGCTGATGTTGCCATTAGGGGACTCTTCTGTCCTCAGAACTCTCATTTTTGTCCCCACTGTCATTTTGAAAGTTCTCGGGAACTGGGAAGACCAATCCCATTATGACTAGGAGGATCATGAGTTCCGCCTTTGATCTGTGCTGTAACTCCATGGGGTGGGGTATGGAGGGTACTCTCTGGGGAGGAGGCTGGGGCAGGGAAGCTGGCTTGTGTCTTCATGGGTGAGTTGGCAGCATCCAGAGAGTCATCTGCACTGCCTACTCCTGATCACTATACGTTCCCTGCAGTCTTGCTTCTGGAAGCAGAGGACTTAGTCTAAGTCGTGCACAATGTGGCACAAAGGAAATGCATTGAGGTTCAGGAGATTTTTTAAGGGGTGACCTTAGGTCATAAGTTTTTTCCAAAGTTTGTCCTCAAAATGGGGCTCATTTTGAGGAATGGGCTGAGGACAGTGCCCACATGAACGGCTATCAATCAGGGAGCAAGGCTGGTGGGGCCAGGCCAATGGGTGAAGAGAAGCTGCTGGCCCTGCTGGGAAGGGAGAGCACCCATCTATCTGATCTCACTTGACCCTGCCCAGGCCCTCTGAGGACATGGATTCCAAGAGGTGACAAAGCTTGGTAAAACCTTAATACCAGGAAACCTAGAACATGACCAGTTAGACATATAAAACCCCACCAGGTAAGGTTTCATTCATTGTGTTCACGCACGCTGCAATGAATTTCAAAAATAATTCCATGTGTTTCCTGAAAAACTCACTGTCAGGAAATACCACCGTGGCTATGTCCATATTTGCTGCCAAAGTCTTTTATTTTTTTTCTTTTTCTTTAACAATAATCTCAAGTGGCTTTGTCAAGCACATGGGCTTAGGGAAGGTGTCATACAGGATAAAAGTAAACAGCCCCAAATCCCGTCCTCTTGGGATTTAAGGCGTCATTATGTTAAATATCCCATTACATAAGCACATTTCTAAAGGATGCATCATCTTTTTCCTCTCAATCAGCCAACTGTGTACAAAACACTTTCTGGGATCCGTGATGACTGGAAGAGAGTACATTTTTCTTTTCCTTTTCTTTCTTTTGTATCCTAAAGGCTCAAATTTTGGTTTTCATGAAGCTATGGATTGTGCACATTATCCAATAATTGATTTTTAAAAAATCTCAGAAACTTTTTTTTTTGTGTGTGTGTGTAGTAACTACCATAGAAGGGATGCTGTGAAAAACAAGGTCAGCCCTGGTCCAGCACGAGTGGCCCCCCCGCGGCTGACCATGGCATTGTACATCATGGTGTAAGTAGGTTTGGAACTGGGCTGGCTCTCTAATGCATGGGGTTAGGTACCACCTGTTCCTCTTTACTACCTGTCCTCGCTAAAGGAGGAGAAGTAGTAGGAAGTGTGAGAGTCAGGGATCCATGGGATGGGAGGAGGGAGAGTCACTTAGTGCTGAATAAGAAGCCATCTCCTACCACCACGTGGCCTGAGACAGAGTCACATCTGCTCCTGAGAGGGTGACAATGAAACTGTACCTGGAAGTGCTTTAGGGTATGAAGAAATACAGGGTCAGCTTGGCAGAGCCCAGAAACAGGCCATTCTCTAGTCCTTCTTGAGGCTGAAGAGGTGTGGGCAGCCTCTGGACCACAGGCCCCACTCTGGGAGTGAGCTGGGACATGCTCACCCTGGAGCTGGAATCTGGAGGGAAGAATTCTCCAGGTAGCTCCACAACAGCAGCAACCCGGGGGGTGACTTAGTGGCCACATCACAGTCCTGACTTCCCATCAGAGATGGAAGCCACAACTCCACAAGAACAAAAAATAAGAAAAAAAAATTAGGTCTGTGGTGGACTCGTAGACATCCAAGCTGAAATAGTTGCTGAACATAATTGAGAGCAACACAGAATCTGCAGCCCCACCATGAACAGCTCCTAGGCCAGCCAGGGGCGAGAGCATTCCAAAGATCCCAGGACGGGTGCGTGACCCTAATACTCGAACTCTGACCTTTATCTGCTTTTCAAGCATCAACCTGGAATAATTCCAACTCATCCATCCACAGCAAGCCTTATCCACACGGGTAAAACGACCGTCCACCTTATCACTTGGGTCAGAGTGCACTGTGTGGGTGTGAAGCGTTCGTACTACAGTGAAATACCATTTTCAGAAAGCAGTAGCACGAGCTACGGTGTTTATGCATGAGAAAGAGCTCACCTGCTCAGGCCCCTCCCCTCGGATTTTATGGGGAGCAGGGTATGAGGATCAGCTCCTTCACCCCTCTCTGCCCCTCTGGGGTCATAAACTCTCCTGCGGTCCAACTTTCTCTGCTGCCCTGTTTACCAGTAACAGTCTGCACATTCTAGACCAACAGGCTCTTGCGGTCCTAAGACAAGGACGTGGCGTTTAGACCAGTGTACATGTTCACTGTTCCCTTCTTTCCACTCAACGTCACAGTAGCAGAGAACACACAGAAAGGGGCTCCCTCTTTTAAATGAGATTGTGGGTCTGATTGTCTGCACGGACAGGAAAGACGAGGTATCGGTTTGAACACCATCACAAAAATATGTCATCCAAACCACATCTCCTAACCAGACCTGAATTTCTGCTCAAAGAATGAAGATAAACACAGCCCAAGGGCCGGCTGCAGGCTCAGGTGACCTGGCTGCCCCCAGGAGCCCCCAGAGCTCCAGCTGCCCTGGATGATTGGCGTGGATGGAGGGTCAGGGCCCAGGTTGCACTCGCCTTTATGGTCATGCCCGGACCCACGTCGTGCAGCAGGGACATCTCAGGGGGGCTCCGGGGCAGCCCATCATCCTCGGAGCTCATGCCGGTATCCTCTGCCCGCTTGGCAGGAAGCCCCCCTGGAGGAGGCGGAGGCCCCATTTTCACATGACATTGTATTTTTAACTAGATTGAAATAAAGAACATTTGCTCTTAGTATTTTCATCAATAACATTTATCAACAAATCTCCCTACTCCAATTAATTCATTTGGGAAATATCGTCAACACTCTTGCATGGCGGGGGTTACTAAGCTGAAACAGCATCGGCTACCAGCTCTTGGGGTCATTCCTCTTGGTTGGTTTTCTTTGGTACTGGAGATTGAACCCAGGAGTACTTAACCTCTCTCTTGGTTGTTGTTTGCTTTTTGGTATTGGAGATTGAACCCAGGAGCACTTAACCACTGAGCCACATCCCCAGCCCTTTTCAAACTATTTTTTTTTTTTTTTTGAGAACAGAGTCTTGCTAAGTTGCTCAGGGCCTCACTAAGTAACTGAGGCTGGCCTGGAACATGCAATCCTCCTGCCTGAGCCTCCCAAGCCACTGGGATTACAGGTGTGTGCTACCCTGCTTGTCATCTCTCTCATTGTACATCTAAGCTGTAACCCAGAATGCATCAAGATCAAGGGGTAAGCAGCTTGGTGAGTCTTAGGAGACTTTGTGACGTGCCTATTACTTTAAAACATAGCAAACACATGAAGCAGAAATCACTTTAAAACTTCTGGATTAATATTTGACATCCAGGGGCTGGGGTTGTGGCTCAGCAGTAGAGCGCTCGCCTAGCACATGTGAGGCCCTGGGTCCGATCCTCAGCACCACATAAAAATAAAATAAAGGTATTGTGTCCAACTACAACTAAGTAAACAAAATATTAAAAAAAAAATTGACTTCCAAACCAAACCAAGGGTCACTGCCAAGGAAAATGCTCACCTGGAGGGCTTTAATCCGGTCACACACATTTTCTTGGGAAAATACCCGCACCGGCCGAGCAGGGTCTTGTCCCGACTCAGGAATAAAAATACTGTCGTGCGAGAGGGCCCGGCTGCCCAGTGTGCCCCTGGACTCCCTGGGATAAAAAAGTGACTGTGAGACCCTGGCCACCTCCCGCTTCACCGACTCCTGAGGACCCAGAGTGAAAGGGGCAGTGTGGGTTAACCGCACCGGGCACATCCTACAAGTCCTCTGTGTGTGTGTCGTCTGTAGCTCTGGGTTCCGTTTATGCCTCTCAACCGTCAAATACCTCGGGCTACTCCTAGGAGCTGCGCAGAGGTGGGAATTTTCCTAAGAGATCTGAAGGCTGTGCGAATTCTTTTTATTAGTGGAAAACCTGAGGTGTGAGGTTGGAGATGCCAAGCCTGCAGGGAGGAAGGGCGGGGAAACCTATGTGGCAGGAGGAGGGCAGGGATCAGGGGCAAATGTGCAGCCCCTCCTGTTGCCCAGTGGGCTGAGGGCCTGCGGGCTGGAGGCACCATACATCCCCGCTTGTCTGTAGTGAGAATTGCCATCTGCATGGCCGCATCCTCTTCTGATCACCTGGCGCGATCCTTGCCACTCTGTGCTACGTCCCAAACATCAGTGGCGGGCCCTCCTGCCAGCGCCATGCCAGGCCCTTTTCCCAGCCCAGAGCTCAAGGATCTGATTTGGAACTGAACCCATGGGACATTCATAAAATGTCCACAGGATGTGGGAATGAGCTGTAAGATTTTCCTAGCAGCCTGAACAATAGGTGGAAGGAGATGATGGAGACTACGGTGAAGGAAGGAAAGCAGCCTCTACATTCGCTGGTCTGGTGCACATCAACTCCACCCCTGCCCTTTCCCGGGGCATCCTGTCCTCTCTGGGGCATTAGGGGCTTTGAGGTGTGGCCCTGCCCTACTGCAGATCAAGCTGTGTTGGTCAGCAGTGCTTCCCTTTAATTACACTCTCTGGCCTGCAGGGGCAAGCTTGCCAGTAGGCACCCTGGCTCCCAGAAGGGGGGGGGGGGGGGTTCCTCACGTTTCTAGGAAGGAATCAGCACAGTGGAAAAAACTCTCCCTCCCTGTCAAAGGAAGCTCCTAACACGAAGGTCTGTCTCTCTCACACACACACCTGGATCTCCGTCTGGCAGCACAGCCCATGGACACACTGTCTGGAAACCACAGCGCTGCCCAAACACCTGCACTCGGGTGTCACTAGGAGTCCAGTGGAATGAAGAAGTCTCCAAAGAGACACCCTAGCCAAACACAGGAGGCCATGTGAACAAGGCCGTTCACCACGGCAATGTCTGTGAGATGGGGAAGCAGCCAACATGCTTCTCTGGGTGTTGAACAGAATATTCCAGGAGCATCCTAGGAGGAGGACTCTGTCTCTGACTGAAAGAAAGATCCTCTCCCTGCACAAGCTTGCCAGAGGAACCTGTAGAAGTACAGTAAGCGGCACACAGCCGCACTCGGGGCACACCAGCTCTGGGAGAAGGGGGCGGGGGCACAGGAACATACATGAACACAGGTGCATGCTCTGCTTTCAAAAAATAAAAACAGGGGGTGGGGCTCTGGCTCAGCGGTAGCGTATTTGCCTGGCGTATGTGAGGCACCTGGTTCGATTCTCAGCACCACGTAAAAACAAATAAAATAAAGGTCTATCAACAACAACAAAAAATTTTTTTAAAAAGTAAATAAAAACAGAAGGACAAGTCACAAGTGAGGAAGAATGGTTTCCTTTGCGGGGAAGGAAAACTAGAAAGAGAAACAGGGAGAGAAACAGGGTACAAAGGTACCTGCCTTTACTGTTTTTGTCTTTTAAACTGTAAATGTTTCCTATAAACAAAAGACAGGGAAGGGAAATAGAGCAATCTCTAAAACTAGAAAACAGAAACGAATGAGCCAACTTTTATAGCAGGTTGTTGACAGATCTACAAAAAGAAAGGCAGGATTTCAGGTGCCTTTAACTCTGTGTCTGAATGACTTTTTTTTAAGAGATTTATTTTTTGAACCTTTATTCATTGGTTGATTTTTATGTGGTGCTGAGGATCGAACCCAGTGCCTCCCACGTGTGAGGCAAGCGCTCTACCACTGAGCCCCAACCTCAGTCCTCCAAATGATTTTTGCTTCCACATCCAGGGCAGGATGAATTCTAAGAACAACAAAGACAAACATTTCAAATTGCACCTAGTAGTTCTATCAGTAGTAATGTGGGCTAAAAACAAAACGAAACAGAGTAGAGCAATGTTCGTGAAAGGCCACGTTTGTGGATGGAGCACAAAGTGACTTTATTACAGGATGAAGAAAATGAGTAACTTTGCTAAGATTTCCAATAGAAAAAAAAAAAAAGAGAGAATACAAAGAATCAAAGAGATAAGACTTGAATGAAAATAACAGTGAATTAATGATTATTCTTTAAGCCAAACAAATTTCCTAGCTGTACCCACTAGAAAACTCTAGGAGCAATAACAGCTAACTGGCAAGCAGGAAAGGAAGGAACCAGAAGCTAAAGATCTGGATCTAGTCTCCTCCTCGGTACCACTCTTGAAAAATGTCACTTGTCATACTCCATCCCCTAAAGGAAAGTTGGGATCCTTTCCTGGATCCTGGCAAACTCTTGCAAGCAACTGAAGTCAGCTTCCTGCTACGTGCTGGAGATAGAAAGATACCAAGGGCCTGACCCCAACTTTCCTCAGGCTTCTTCTAAGAGGAGGACGTGATAAGTGCACAGGTCATTTCCCCCCAGCTCATCCCTCTGGCTCTGCTTCTGTCTGTGGCAGGAGGGGTCTGTGCCTGCAACCACAGGACAGACAGCTTGCTCCTGTCAGGAGATGGGGTGGGTGGGGTGGGGGTGAGCATGCCCCTGGGGCTGGCCAGTGAGGTAACTCTTGCTCCCTCAGGGTCTAGAGCATGGGACCTAGAGCCTGTGTGCAGTGGGTTCCTCATGCTGCACAAGGCACCAAATGGCCCGTCCTGCTCCCTGCCAGCACCAGAAAAAAATTAAAGTTGCAGAATCTAAATTTTCCTCTACGGTGGTTTGGTGCCACCAAGTGGTCAATTTAATTTCTACACCTTAAAAAATAAAACCACACAGGGAGAGGCTGGAGCTAGGAAGGCACAGGAGCCCTCATGGGCAGGCTCAGGCCCAGGACCCCTTCTCCGTTGCCACGTCCCACCCCCCTCCCCGCCCCCCGGACCCCAGGAGGTTCATGCTCTCTGAGGAATCTCATCCTCAAATCAGAGGCCAATATTTTAAAGAAAACATAAAAGCGGGCAGGACAACCAACCTGTTTCTTTCTAGTCACAGAAATAACGGCTGGAGGGACGGGGACATGTGCCTGGTAACTGTATTTTGATGGACTACAAGTTACAAAAACCAGCATTTCTTCACTAGACCTCCCCCAATTTTTCACCCACATTGGGTCTCAGATTCTGAGTGGTATTTTCGGATGATTTTCCTAAAACTGAACAAGAAGCTTTCCTCTCTCCATCCTGGACTCGGGCCAGAGAAAGCACACTTATTAGATTGCTTGGAGTTCAAGTTTAGAGAGCCCCGTGTTTCTCGTATGGTCCTCAAGGTCTTCAAGGGGTTTAAGTCACATTACACCAAGGTCCACATCCCGATCCTTTGGCTTTCAGCTTCGGGATGTCAGGTAGCCTACAAATTTCTCTCCAGCTTATTTGGCTCATTTATTTGATGGCATATGGTACCTCTTCTCCCATGGGGATCATGGACTTTTTTGTGTGTGTGTGTGTGTGGTACTGGGGATTGAACTCAGGGGCACTCAACCACCGAGCCACATCCCCAGCCCTATTTTGTATTTTATTTAGAGACAGGGTCTCACTGAGTTGCTTAGCACCTCGCCATTGCTGAGGCTGGCTCTGAACTCTCTATCCTCCTGCCTCAGCCTCCTGGGATTACAGGTATGCGCCACTGCACCCGTGGACAATGGACATTTAATACACCTGGCACACAGCATCTACCTATCCATGCCTCCCCACCCCTACACACACATTTTCTCCATCCCATGTTTAGGAAGACAAAGGACATAACTTGTGTGGAGGAACCGCTCCTGGGCTGCCCAGGAGGGGAGGAGGCCAGGAGCCCAGCACGGTACTGAGACCCTGACAGAGGATCGGTTCTGCTGAGCCCCGATGTCCCCCCTCTAGCCGGAGCGCAGGGCCCCGTGGCCTCGACAGCGACTTACTCAAGTTCATCCTCGGAGTCATAGCCCACTGGCCCGGACTCGATGGCAATGACCTCGCTCTTGGCCGGGTTCTGCTTCCAGGTGCTGTTCCCCGTGGATGAAGGCGATTCCTTTCTCTTCTTCTTCCCAAAGAACTTCTTGAAAGTTTTGAATTTAGATTTCTTCTTTCCTATATGGAGGTAAGCAAAAGTAATAATCAGCAGGAGTGTGTGTTTGTGCGCAGGTGTGCGAGGTGCCCGTGGAGCAGAGAAAGCCCGGGTTCAGGCCTGATACTGGCCACCTGCTTCCAGAAGTCCTTCCTTTGCTTGGTTTTACAGCCTTGCACACCTGGAAACAAAATCAGTTTGTTTATTCAGAAAATTCAAGTAGATGAGGCAAGAATGCCTTGGAGCACGATCATGGAATCTTTAAACCCCAGGAGCTTCCCTCTCACACGAAATCAAGGTTTAATGTCTAAAATATTCATAAACAACAATGACGAAAGTTCTGATCAGGTGAAGGCTGTGTGATGACCCGAGGTATTTTTTTAATATCTTTTTTTTTTTTAGTTGTAGTTGGACCCAATACCTTTATTTCATTCATTTATTTTTATGCGGTGCTGAGATCAAACGCAGGGCTCCAAGCATGCTAGGCGAGCGCTCTACCGCTGAGCCACCATCCCAGCCCCGACCCAAGGTATTTTAAAAAAATTATTGTAATTGTGCAAATTCATGGGGTGCAGTGTGTCTATTCAATACATGTGTACAGTGTGTAATGATCAAATAAGGCATTAACACTTCCATCTCCTTAAACATTTTTTTGGATGCCTATATTTTTTTTTAATTTGTTCTAATTAGTTATACATGACAGTAGGATGCATCTTGACACATCATACATAAATGGAGTACAACTTCTCACTCTTCTAGTTGTACACTATGTGGAATCACACCAGTCATGTAGTCATATATGCACATAGGGTCATAATGTCCGATTCCCTTCACACCCCTCTGCCTAATCCAAAATACCTCTATTCTTCCCTAGCCTTCCCACCCCTTCATTATGTGTTAGCATCCACACATCAGAGAGAGAACATTTCAGCCTTTGTTTTGGGGACTGGCTTACTTCACTTAGCATGATAGTCTCCAGCTCCATCCATTTACTGACAAATGCCATCCTTTTATTTTTCTTTACGACTGACTGATATTCCCCTGTGCATATGTACCACATTTTCTTTATCCATTCATCTGTTGAAGGGCATCTAAGTTGTTTTCATAGCTTAGTTACTGTGAATTGAGCTGCTATAAACGTTGATGTGGCTACATTACCATAGCATGTTGATTTCAAGTCCTTTGGGTATAGACCAGGGAGTAGGATAGCAAGGTCAAATGGTGGTTCCATTCCAAGTTTTTGGAGGTTCCTTAAACATTTTTAAACATCTTCAGTTGTCATTTAATCATCATACATATTTTGGGGGTACAATGTAGTAGTTTAATACATGTATACAAAACATGCTGATAAAATCAGAATAATTTATATTTCCATGTCTTTATCATTATTTTGTGTTTGGAGTTTCAAGTGTGTCTCCTCTAGACATTAATAAAGTATATAATAGATCGTTGTGAACTATAACCGCCCCCCATTGCTATGCTGTGGAACCCTAGAACTTACTTCTTCTGTCTGTGTTTGGGTTAGCCGTAAACCAGCCTCCCTCCAGCCCTCCTCCATGCCACCTCCCAAGGCTGGAGTCATTACTATTACTCATTTTGAATGATCTTTTTTTTAGCTTTAGCTTTCACATATGAGAGAGAACATGCAGTACCCATCTTTCTGCATCTGACTTATTTTACTTGATTGCCTCTGTTGTATCCGTTTTGCTGCAAATGATAAGATATGATTCTTTTTGGATGGCCGAGTAATATTTCATTGGGTCTGTATTCCATGTTTCCTTTACTCGAGTTATTTAAAAAACATTCAGATGCTTCATCTATCCTGGACATAAACTAAGGACAATCAGATGAAGCCTGGCCTTAATGGCAAGAGGTGGCTCTCTGGAATAATGAGCGCCATGATGAGCTAATAACTCTTAGAAAAATGACCCAATGGCGGCCATTCCTATGGTGGAAGAGGCTGTGGCAGGGCCGAGTCAGATTGGGCCACATCTCCTGAATTGTTAGAATCTGCGATACTTTTTCACATTTTATGATCACTTCTCTGAGGTCACCTTCCTTGTCACCCACATATTCTCTCATACCTAGGACCCTATGATGTCACCACAGTAGCTCAGCGTTCATTCCTCTCCTTCCAACAGAAGGAGGTGACATCAGAGGTCACCAAGATGCTGTCTCATAGGTCGTGGACACTGATTAAAGGGATTCAGCTGAAAACGTTTGATGAATAATCTTGCAAACGGAATTCCTTTTAAAACAAGAATATTTCTGTAGTGTTAGTAATAATGCCCCTCTGGGAAGCTTGCAGGTCTGGTCTCCAGGTGGAGAATCCCTTAGGATTACTCTAGCAGGGATGGAACAAGCCCCTTCCCTAAGGAAAGAAAGTTCTGCAGCAAATGTGTGATATCGACAGATGGTTCTTCATGAAGGTTCAGCATTTGGAAAGATTAGACTTTCCTGCCTTTGGTCAGGACACCTCTTGGCCTTTTCCTCGTCAACAAATTAGTACATGCCCCCAGAACCTGAACAAATGTACAGCCCTACTATGCTGATGGTCAGAGATGCCGCTTACAGCATGAATGGTGTGGATAAGAGTGTGGCTACGGAGACCCTGAGTACAACTGCAAGGACAATGGTCAGCCATCTATGTGTTATCTCTTCTGCCAGCTTTCTAGGTCAGTTTTTTCAATGGCTGTCTGACTAGTCCAGGTTTCTACTTCTTGAATTTGCTTTAAGCTACATGTTTCTAGGAATTTATCCATTTTTCCCCAAATTTTCAAATCTACTAGCAAAAAGAATTCTAACAATCTTGCCTGTTCCTCTGGAGTGCTGTAGCTTCATCACACCTCATGTTAATTATCTGTGCCTTCTCTTTGTTCTTTGATCAATTGCACCAGAGGTTTGTTGATTTTAATTTGCTTATAAAACATTTGGCTTTGCAGGGTGCCATGGCGCATGAAATCCTGGCAGCTTGGGAGGATCCTGAATTCAAAGCCACTCCACACACTTCAGATAGAGCCCTAATATCCAGAGTATACAAAGAACTCAAAAAATTAGACAATAAGATAACAAATAACCCAATCAACAAATGGGCCAAGGACCTGAACAGACACTTCTCAGAGGAGGACATACAATCAATCAACAAGTACATGAAAAAATGCTCACCATCGCTAGCAGTCAGAGAAATGCAAATCAAAACCACCCTAAGATACCATCTCACTCCAGTAAGATTGGCAGCCATTATGAAGTCCAACAACAACAAGTGCTGGCGAGGATGCAGGGAAAAGGGTACACTTGTTCATTGTTGGTGGGACTGCAAATTGGTGCAGCCAATTTGGAAAGCAGTATGGAGATATCTTGGAAAGCTGGGAATGGAACCACCATTTGACCCAGCTATTCCCCTTCTCGGTCTATTCCCTAAAGACCTAATAAGAGCATGCTACAGGGACACTGCTACATCGATGTTCATAGCAGCACAATTCACGATAGCAAGATTGTGGAACCAACCCAGATGCCCTTCAATAGATGAATGGATAAAAAAAATGTGGCATTTATATACAATGGAGTATTACTCTGCATTAAGAAATGACAAAATCATAGAATTTGGAGGGAAATGGATGGCATTAGAGCAGATTATGCTAAGCGAAGCTAGCCAATCCCTAAAAAACAAATGCCAAATGTCTTCTTTGATATAAGGGGAGTAACCAAGGACAGGGTAGGGACGAAGAGCTTGAGAAGAAGATTAACATTAAACAGGGATGATAGGTGGGAGGGAAAGGGAGAAAGAAGGGAAATTGCATGGAATTGGAAGGTGATCCTCAGGGTTATACATAATTACATATAAGAGGAAAGGAGGGGTAAGAGAAAAATAATACAAGTAGAAGAAATGATTTACAGTTGAGGGGGTAGAGAGAGAAAAGGGGAGGGGAGGGGAGGGGAGGGGAAGGGGGATAGTAGAGAATAGGATAGACAGCAGAATACATCAGTCACTAGAATGGCAATATGTAAATCAATGGAAGTGTAACTGATGTGATACAGCAATCGGTATATGGGGTAAAAATGGGAGTTCATAACTCACTTGAATCAAACTGTGAAATATGATATATTAAAAACTATGTAATGTTTTGAACGACCAAAAATAAAAAAAAAAGTTACTTTTGACACAACTCAGGTAGAAATTAAAAATCTCCTGTTTAGAACCTGAAAAAAAAAAAGCCAGCCTCAGCAAAAGCAAGGTGCTAAGCAACTCAGTGAGACCCTGTCTCTAAATAAAATACAAAATAGGGCTGGGGATGTGGCTCAGTGGACAAGTGCCCCTGAGTTCAACCCTAGTACCCGTCCCCGCAAAAAAGTTTGGCTTGTCAATTCTGTCTGAGGAATGTTTATTTTATATTGTATTGGTTTCTATTCTCTACTATTTCTGCAAACTTTCTTCGGGTTGATTTTGCTATTTCTAAAAACTTCTTTAGATGAATAAACATTAATCTGACATTTTCTCTATTTTTACAAAACATACATTTAAGGCAGCACTTTCTTCTAAATCTGTTTCATGCACATGTTATGAAATGTGGTATTTTCATTACTGTTTAGTTAACAATGTTTTCTAATTTCCATTATGATGCCTTCTTAGACCTATGTAGGGATTATTTAGAGAAGTATGTCTGCATTTCCAAGTACTTGGGGATTTTCTTTTTCTTTTCTTTCTTTTATTGTATGCACTCGGGGACTTTCTATTGTTGATTTTGAGCTTTATTGCATTGTGGTCAGATAATATACTCTGATTCCATTCAACTTATTTTGTGCATCAACAATTTTTATAAATGTTCCTACTATACTTTCAAATAATACGTTTTCTTCCATGCCCTGTACATGTTGTTATGGCTTAGAGGTGAGGTGTCCCCCAAAAGCTCATGTGTGAGACAATTCAAGAAGTTTAGGGGAGAAATGACTGGGTTCTGAAAACCTTAACCCAATCAATGAATTAATCCCCTTATAGAGATTAACTGGGTGGTAACTGTAGGCAGGTGAGGAGTGGCTGGAGGAGGTGGGTCACTGGACGTAGCTTGGGGTTTAAATTGTGTGAGCTGAGCTCAGTCACTCTCTGATTCCTGGTGCGGTGTCTTGAGCCCCTTCCGTCCACCACATCTTTCCACGATGCTCTGCCTCAACTCTAGCCCCGAGGAATAGAGTCGGCCATCTGTGGACTGAGACCTCTGAAACCAGGAGCCCCCAAATAAATGTCTCATTTTAAATTTGTTCTTGACAGGTCTTCTGGTCTCAGTAGTGAAAAGTTGACTAAAACACAGGTCGATTACTACAAGGACTTTTTCTCCTTGATAGACCTGTACAAATACTTTGTCTTTACTAATAAAATAGTATACATATTTGTTCTATCAATTTCAGAAAGAGACGTAAAAGAAACTAACCTATGGATTGTAGATTTTCTTATCTATTTAATTATCAACTTCTACTTTATATAATTTTTTGACATTATCTTAATACATAAAAAAATGCAAAATCATTATTTTGCTGGGGAGTTGAAGCTTTTATAAAATGGCCCTCTTTATTTTTCAGTTAGGCTTTTTGCCATAAATGCTATTTTGACTAATATGAATATGGCTTTGCCGCCTTCTTTCTGCCCAGGGCTCACAAGGTGTATTTTTGTTCTTTCACCATCCTTAATTTTCTGAACCTTTGTACTGAAGATTCATATACTTACAGTTTTAGGAATGCACTCTGGCCGCCTTACTGAAGTGGGACAATTCATCGGTCCGTTTGTCCCCACAGTGATCACTGATATATCAGTCAAAATAAGTCTACCCTCTTTGGTCTGTTTTCTCAGTCTCCGCTCTTGTCTTCTCTTGGATTAACTGACTGTTTGCATGATTCCCATCACAAGTTTGGAAGCCTTGCCTTTTGTTTCTGTTCTGGCAGTGGTTACCCGGTAGAGTGGGCACGTTCTATCGCAGGACCATGCATGGACCTTAGAACACTTGGATCCCCTTTGCGACACTATTACTTCCTTGGCCTTGAGTCCTTCTTGCATCCAGGACTTCCACCAGGAAGTTCCTTCTGCCAAAGGCAGCTTCCTGCAGAATCTGCTTTCCTGGGGTCCAAAGGTGGCAAACTCAGGTTTCCTTGGTTTGAAGATACCTTTATTTCTCCTTCATTCCTGATCCCTGTCTTTCCTGGGCTCAGAGGTCTAGGCTGACAGTCATTTTTCTAATAATATCCTGAAGCCATTATTGCATGGCGCTGTGGGTTCTGTCCTATTGGGAAGTCCGCCATCAGTATTTTGTTCCTTCAGAAGCAATTTCTTCTGCTGACTGATTTTAGGATTGTTAGTTTGGGCTTTGGTTTTCTGCAGTTTTATACTATATGGATGGATTGCCTTTTATTTAGTCTTCTTGGGATTCATTGGGTTTTTAAATCTGTGGATTGGGACATCTTTGTTTTTTTAATTCAATTCCAGAAAAATATTTTCAACTAAAAAAAAAAAAAACAAAAAACCCTCTTTCAGGTTGGGGCATGGCTCAGTCACACAGTGTGTGCTTAGCATTTGTAAGGCCCTGGGTTTGATCCCCGGCACACGCACTCTTTCTAGTGCACACAGAGTTGCGTATTTATCCCCACAATCCAGATGCAGAGCTGTACAGGACATCCGCCCCCCAATTTCCTTAAGTAGTTAAATCTTCCGCCCGAATTTAACCCCTGGCGTCCATGGATCTCTGTTCCAACAGCCTTGCCTCTTCAAGGTCGTATCAAGGGTGTTTTAGTTGGCTTTTTTGCTGCTGTGACCAAACACCTGACAAGAACCATTTCAGTGGAGGAAAAGTTCATCTGGGGGCTCACGGTTTTGGAGGCCTCAGTCCACACACGTTCCTCAGTTCCTTTTCCTCAGGGCTCAAGTGACATCATGGCAGAAGACTGTGGTGGAAGAAAACAGCTCAAGACATCACACCAGGAAGCAGAGAGAGTTCCACTCAGCAAGGACAAAATAGAGCTTTTGGGGGACACCTCGTATCTAAACCAGAACAGAGTGAGTCATACAGTATGTGACCTTTTGATTCTGGCTTCTTTCACTTAGAGATTCATGCAATATTTCCCTGTCTCCCCATAGTTTGTTCCTCTTCACTGCTGAGTGGTATTCCATTGGATGGATACACTGTTTGCTGAACCATCCAACCAGTTGAAGGACATCTGAATTCTTTTCAGTTTTTAGCAATTATGAATAATCTTGCTACTGGCTTCTGTGTAACCATGTTTTCACTGCTGTTTGGTAAATATGAGGGAGTGGGATTACTGAGTCATAGGCTAAGTGCATGTACTTTATATGAAATTTGCCAAAATCTTTTCCAGATCGGCTATCCCATCTTACATTCCTACCAGCAATGCCTCCTCACCAGCGCTGCTCAGAGGATTTCTTTCAAGATGTTCTAATAGTTGTGTAGCGTGTTTCGTTGCTGTTTCAATTTGCATTACCTAATGACTAGATGTTGAGTGTTTCTTCTTAGATAAAAACATCTTTTAAAGACTAACAGTAAACAAAGATGAATGGGGGAAGAGAAAGGGAGAGAGAAGGGAAAGCATATGGAAATAGTAGGAGACCTTCAATGATACACAAAATTGTAAGAGGTTGTGAGGGGCAAGGGGGAGGGGAAAAAAAGGGGAGAGAATTGAACAACAGCAGAGGAGGTAGAGAGGGAAGATGGGAGGGGAGGGGAGGGGAGGAGGGATACTAGGAGATAGGAATGGTAGCAGAATACAACAGTCACTAATATGCCATTATGTAAAAATGTGAGTGTGTAACAGATGTGATTCTGCAATCTGTATTTGGGGTAAAAATGGGAGTTCAAAACCCAATTGAGTCAAATGTATGAAAGATGATATATCATGAGCTCTGTAATGTTTTGAACAATCAATAAAAATAAAAACATCTTTTAAGATCTGCCCATTTTGTAAATAGGTTTGTTTTATTGTTTTTGAATGTTCTCTCTGATAAGTGGATGCTGATCCATAATGGGGGGAGGAATGGGAAAAAATGGAAGAACTTTGATGGGGAAAAGGGGAGGGAGAGAAGGGGAGTGGGGATGGGGGCAGAAAAGATGGTGGAATGTGATGGACATCATTACCCTAGGTACATGTATGACTGCACATAGGGTGCAACGCTACATCGTTGTACAATCAGAGAAATGAAAAGTTTTGCTGCAATTGTGTACAATGAATCAAAATGCATTCTGCTGTCATATATACCTAATTAAAATAAATAAATTTATTTAAAAAACAGTAAAAAAATGAATGTTGATGATTTCAAATATATGCTGGATGTAAATGTTTCATCAAGTGAGATTTACAAATATTTTCTCCCAGTCTGATTTGTATTTTTATCTTAACAGTATCTTTCTCAGAGCAAAAGTGTCAATTTTGATGAAGTCTCACTTATTGACTTTTTTTCCTTTTATGGACTGAGGCATCATATCTTGGAACTCTTCATTAATCTAAGGTCAAAAATATTCTCTCTTAAGCTTTCTTTTAAAGACTTTATAGTTTTACATTTATGTCTAGGATATATTGAGTTAACTTTTTTATAATCTGTGAGGTATCAATCAATGCTCATTTTTTTTACAAATGGGTGTTCAATTGTTCTGGCACCATTTAGTGAATCACCTTTGCAACTTTCTCAAAAATCAACTGATCATTGTCATATGGATCTATTTTTGGACTCTACTTTGTTCTATCTATTTCCATACATCTATCTTTCTGCTTGATTATTAGCTTTATAGTAAGTTTGAAATCAAGTACTGTGGTGAGTCCTCCAACTTTCTATTTTTCAAAATTGTTTTACCTGTTGAAGTTCTTTCTCTTTTCGTATACATTTTAGAGTCAGCTTGCCAGTAACTCCTAGAAATCCTGCTGGGATTTTGATTGCTTCATATTTACCCATTTCCTCCCCACTACCCATAGGTTATTTCAAAGCAAAACATCTCACACACTATTTTCATTTCAATCCTATAGAGTTGGCTTCTTCCTAAATAAAAAAAAATCTGAACCTTCATGGAAATAAAAAAAATGATTACACTATTACAGTGTGGGGTTATATCTCAGTAGTACAGCATGTACCTAGCATACCCAAAGCCCTAGGTTTGATTCTCACATCTGAAAAATAAAACAAAAAAGAAAAAGAAAAAAGTTACTGATTGATATTCCTACAACAAAGTATCAAACTAACTGTATCCCTGACTTTCACAGCTGACTTGAAAACTGCACTATACCTACATGTACTAACACACCATTTGCAGCTCAATTTGGTGAGAATTAACATTTTAGCAACATGGAGTTTTTCAATCCATAAACATGGTATATCTCTCCATGTATTTAGGTCTTTTTAATTTCTTTAAATAATTATTTGTATCTTTCAGTATATAAATCCTGCATATATTTTAGTTACATATATACCTAAGTATTTTAAATTTTTGATGCTATTACATATGGTACTTTTCAAGATTTCAATTTTTCAAATGTTCATTGCTAGTATATAGAAATATAACTGATTTTTTTATATTATGACTTAATATTTTATGAATATGCTAAACTTAACAGTTCTGGATACTTTGTATATTTTAGATAATCAGGTCATCTGCAAATACAGTTTTATCTCTTCTTTCTATCTCAGTGCCTTTAATTTATTTTTCTTGCCTTATTGCACTGGCTGGGTGTCATGTTAGTTTTTATGGTTTCTTGGAACTTCCAGATATTTTCAAACCATACACATCATATTTTATAGTATGTATTTGAAAATTCTGACATCTGATGCTTTTATCATATTAGTTTTCTTGTTCCTGCTATGTATTAGTTTGCTAAGGTAGCTGTACAAAGTACCACAAACTGGGTGACTTAATAGAAACAAATTGTCTCATGGTTCTGGAGCTGAAAAGCCAAAATCAAGGTGGTACTGGCATGTTTGGTTCCTTCTGAGGGCTGTGATGGCACATCTGCACCACTTCTGTTAATTAATTTCTAGTAGTATGCTGGCGATCTTTGGTGTTTGTTAGCTTGTAGATGCATCACCCCAATCTTTGCCTTCATGTGCACATTACACTCTCACCATGTACATGTCTGTGTTCAAATTTCCCCTTTTTATTTGGACATTATTCATACTGAATTAGGAACCTACCCTGTTTCAGGATGACCACATCTTAACTAAATACCTAATAAGGTTACATACTGGGCATTTCATCATGTTGATTCGAGGAGGCCGGATTCAACCCACAGCATGTTGGTTCTTGTTCATGGTGCCCTGTTGCCTATACACCTGGTCATCACTAACTATATGCTTGTCCTAGTACTGAAAGTATTATGTTCTGTTACAATTTGAAGCCTAGACAGAAGACACTTTCCTTTACAGAAGATTGCTTCTGCAAAGCACCCGGGTTTCTTCCTGGTCTAGGAGTACCATTAACCAAGTTCAAAAGCAGAGTGATGCAAACTCAAGCTGCAAATCCACAAAAGGATTGGTTTAACCATGGTTCACAGATTTTGTGCTCCTTGGGCTCCCAGCTTATTGTAAGGATGGTCTTCTATTAGAGGGTCCACCTTGTATGGGGGCTGCACTTTGTCTTCTGACCCCCTCTCTTATATCCCACCCTATGTAGGCAGGATAGTGAAATTCAAAATTTCCAAGACTGATTAATAAGTTCTGAGAGCAAAAGTGCTCATTTATCTTTCTGGGTTACCATTTTTCTTTTAATTCTGGCCTCATTATTTCTTACTTTTTAAAACAACATGAATAATGTTCTTATCTATATTTTTAAATTTTTTTGTGTGTGTGTATGTGGTGCTGGGGATTGAACCCAGAGCTTTGTGCATGTGAGGCAAGCACTCTACCAACTGAGCTATATCCCCAGCCCTATATTTTTAAATTACGGGTGGAAAGGAATGATCTTACTACCTTAAGCTCATTATTATTATTATTATTATTATTATTATTATCATTTTAATATTTTTTAGTTGTAGGTGGACACAATACCTTTATTATTTATTTTTATATGGTGCCTCATGCATGCTCAGCAAGTGCTCTACCACTGAACCACAACCCTGTCCTCAAGTTCATCACTACTTGAAAATAAAAGAATAGTTAGTTTCTCCCCTTCTTTTGTAAAATTGATTCTTCATGGTGAGCTCTGTAAGTATTCAATACTAGCATTTATTGATAAGTTTCAGGATAATGACATGTTACTTATGGTATTAATGATACTTATTCAAATGCTATTATTGAAAATAAGGACTAATTCAATCAATGCCCCATAATATGAGAAAATTAAAAACTCCATTTTTTTTTCCTCAGGGATAATCTTAAAAACTCACCTTATATTTGGGTTTATTTGGTATCTATTAAAATGTGACAGAGAAGAATGGTTCTAATATAGAATAAGAAGTATCTATGTATCATAGAACATATGAGATAGAGCTTACTAAAATTAGTTTAAACTCTAGCTGATAGGATTTCCTATTACTGGAAGCCATTCTTCCCTAACTATATCAAAGAAAATCACTACTGGTATCTTGACTTTGAAGGACAGATAGCTGGAGGCCTTTGTTAATGAGATAAGGGGAATACAGATAGTTACCAGGGAAAGGTACATTGTGGGGAGATCTTTGTTTCTTAATGTCAATTTTACAACTCCATCAAGATGTAAATAGCAATATGTGGATAGCAGTGAGCCAATCACATAATTGAATAACTCTTGGAAGGTGCTCTGAGATGATGAATCATGGGCCTGGAATTTAGCTCAGGAAAGGCCATAATAAACACATCCTGGAGGAGAATAAAAATCACAAGAGAGGGATCAAAAGCTTTCTCTTGATGAGATTATTTTTGCTGGATGATGAGGCCATCCGTGCTTTGCAAAGGCTCCTACAGATACCTTTAGATAATTTTAGGTGACAAATAATTCCCTTTGGGCCCCTTCTTTTGCTTTTAAGTCAAACATGGGGACATATTCACTTCCAGGAAGAGGAAAATGACATGAAAAGCCCCTATGTTTGACACAGACACAAGGGAACACTGCTCCAAGTTTCCTCAGATAATGTGGACGTGCTCCTAGTCAGTGTGGGGACCAAAGGATGTCTGAGCACACGGGGGACTGGCCGCTCTCTCTCACACACAGCCCCATCTTCAATCGGCTCCTTCCCTTGCCCCAGCACCAAGCCAGGGCCCTTCCCAGGGGAAGCCAGGGCCTTACCTGTGCTGTCCTCCCCGAGGCCTTCTGCAGACTCCCGGAGCTTGATGTCCATGACCCTCGTAGAAATCATGTCCAGCTCACTGAAATCAGACAGAAATCTGTGTTAAAGGAACATATTGAGCAGAAGTTACCCATGAACATACAGGGAGTGGTGATTGCTCTTGCCCATGGCCTTGCCCATACACACCCCTACAAAGAGCGCGCACAGGGCAGAGGGCAGTGCAGGCCCCAAACACGCTCACAGCCACGAGATAAGTCACCACATAAGTGTGTCTCTAATTGCTGACCTGAGCAGTTTAATGGAAAACATAACTGAAACAAACACGTCACCCATTTACACAATACAGGCTAAGATCCTTTCTTTAAAAAGTGTTTTTGCTCCCATTTTGAGAAGTTATGTTCTTCTTCACGTTTCCTGTAAGGAGTCTGGAAAACAGAATGGAGATCACACATAATCCCACCAACCAAGGGTAACCACAATTAATGTTTTAATCTCCCTCCAATGTTTATTTTTACACAAATATTTTATGTACGTGCACACACTAGGACGTTGGACTTCCTGATTTCCTTACTTATATCATCTTAAAAATTCTTGATAAGGGTTATTTTCATGGCTGCATACAGATGATGAAGTTAACAGAGGGCCAACCCCTGCTTCCTCTTTACCCCAGCAGCCCCTCTCATGAGATTGTTTTGAAGCAAATCACACCAGACATTATCATTGTTTCATCTATATGGATTTGGCATCTTCCTAAAAAAAATAATAATAAAACCCTCTGACTCTTCATGGAAATCAAACCAACACTTATCAGACCATATTCCTGCTGCAGAGTACTGAGCTACTGGGCTTGCCTCCTATGGCTGACCTTGAGACAGTGCACTGTCCCTCCAAGTACTGACTCGTCATTTATCTGGACACCTATTTCTAACCAGGAAAGACCGGATCATCACGCTTAAAACAAGAGGTTCAGCTACTTAACCAGTTCACACCTACAACTTGAACATGGAACAAAATGTAAAATGATGAGAGAAATACAAAGAAAATACTCAGTAGAGGAAAGGAAACAGACGCGCGAGCCTGCGCACCAGAGTTGGTGCTAACATTTATGTCTCCTTTAATGTCAGTGTCAAAGTGTCTGCTCTCCCTCCTAGACAATTCCTTAAAAGCTGAACAAAGCTTCACCAGCTTTGGTTCTCAATTTTCATATGATCTGGCTTCATAAAAACGCCTGGTTATCATGTCAGCTCTGCCAGAAGCTCTCTTGGAACCTCACCATCTGACTCATGATCATGCTCTCATTATGTATAAAAGGAGGGTGGGACAGAAATAGTCCTTTTTCAAATCCTTGACCACTGTTTTTAGGCTTTAAAGAAGAGCCTTGTTTTCACTGTGTTCATTATCAATGTGACAGAGAGTGCAAACAGCAGCATCATTATAAGGGTCACAGTTGTGACCTGACACAAAGACCGTAGCTCCTGTAAGATGTCAGAGTCAGTCAGCAGCCCCCTGATGTCCGAGTGTCTTGCTGCTCGGTGATACTGTTTGTTGGAGGAGTGGGTGGCTGTCGGGGCATTCAGAGCAGAAGATGATGGAGAAGGAAACCCCAGGAGCAGGAAGGAGAGTGAAGACAGTGAGGGTTGGTTAAGAGTCACCAGCTACGACCCTGGGTACCATCTGCCAAGGTTGCCACTGAGCTAGAAAGCAAAAGTGCAAGAGCCTTCCGCTGCTTAAATTTGGAGTTAACCACAATGACAGCTGATTTATGCAAATGACTTACTGAGCATGCAACACTATTATCTGAATCATCTCATTTGATCCCCGAGGGCTTTGAGGGTTCACACTCTGGAGATGAGAACATACACCATGGTAGATAGTTTATTAACCTGGCCAAGGTAGTGAAGAAGACTACCGGAAGGCTCATGTTGACTGTGTCCCCAGCACAGGCAGGTGCACAGCAACAGATGAGACCCAGCTCCTGCAGGTGCTGTCCTAGTAAAGGAGAGAGTCCTAAGTGTCTCCAGAGGAGCTCAGAGAAGCAGGGAAATCCAAGGGACAGAATCTCCCACTGAAATGGCTCTGCTTGCCAAGTCCAGGGTCAGGTCAGAATTGAGGGTTCAGGGAGGCCCTGGGAGACCATCCACTGGGTCTGACAGGGTATCTCAGTCTGAGGGAAGGGGTTTGAGTCTGTCATGATGTATCAACTAACAGGGAAAGGGTAACTCGGGAGAAACCATGATGCTATCTGCAAAATGTCCAGTCACCTCTGGCAAATAAAACAGCTGAGATTGGGAAGGTAGTGGTGATGTGCAGGGGTGTGTGACAGGTGTGCATGGCCCTCCCTGGCCGAGTATGTGGAGAGCACCCCATTTCCATCCCACAAGCCTAGAGCACTACAGACTTGCTTCTCCCTGAGCTGAATGACGTGGCTGTGATAAAGTCACACAGGGCAGAGGGCTCGGGAGCAGGTAGGGGACAGAGGGAGGTCGAGGGGGCCTAGTCTCCCCTATGTGGATCCTTCCACCCTCTTCAAGCAGGCTGTCACCAACAGATGCCACGGTGGCCGGCAGATTCACAGAAGCAAAAGCCACCCATAAATGAAAGACAGCAAGTGGGGTTCACCTCACAAGGGAAGTTTTAGTACCTGCTCATGTTTCCTGTTCCAAATGTCTTCATGCTCATACATACATATGGTTTGGATGTGAGGTGTCCCCCAGAAGCTCACATGTGAGACAAAGCAAGAAGGTTCAGAGGAGAAATGATTGGGTTGTGAGGGTCTTAACCCAATCAGTGAATTAATCCCCTGATAGGGATTAACTGGGTGGCAACTGAAGGGGTGGGTGTGGCTGGAGGAGGTGGGCTTTGGGGTATAGATTTGTACCCGGCAGTGGGGTCTCTCTCTCTGCTCTCTGATCACATGTGAGCTGCTTCCCTCGGCCACACTCTTCCACCATGATGGTCAGCCTCCACTGGAACCCCAAGGAATGCAGCCAGCCTCTCAGGAACTGAGACCTCTGAAACTGTGAGCCCTTGAGTAAACTCTTCCCTAAAGTTGTTCTGGTCAGATCTTTTATTCACAGCAGCGAAAAAGCTGACTAAAACATACCATAATAACATGCAGAGGAACTGCACAAAGACCTGGATGTCAGGATGTCCCCGACATCTACCACTGCTGGGGCTCAGTCTCCTCATGTACAAGAGGGGGATAATGACACCTAAATTCAATGGGACCAAAACACAGCACATAGTACTGCGTGGACCACCGGGGCTCACTCTTCCCAGATGTTCCTGTCCAGGGACAAAGGCATCACCAGAACACAGGACTGACCAGGCTGGCAGCAGGTGAGTGTCAATAACACAGTCTGCCTGTGCATAGGGTCCGCTTTAAAGCCACCACAAGTCACAGCACTGTTGACCCCGGAGCCTCCTTATCCTAGCAGCGTGATAGACCCACACCACTTCTGGGTAATTGATAAAAACATACTCAGGAGGAAGGTCTGCCCTGTGAGACTGCAGGGTGCAGAGACAGAAAAGGTCCTTTTCAACGTGGGCATGCCAGGTGGAAGTGCCCGTGGTGGTGGCAAGGGAACACCGCCTCCGTTGTACCCTTCTGAATGCACGTTCCCTGACCCCAGGAAAAGTCATGGACAAGCGAGAAGGAAAACCAGAATCAGAAAGCAAGATGGCAAGGAGCCAAGACCTTTCAGCCCTCCTTTGGCTGCTCCGTCAAGACGGTGCCTCTCATGGGAACTCGAGGTTCAAGTCAGGCCCCCCTCTATGCCCCTCAAATAGCATCTACCCTCCGCCCTCCTGCCCCTGTTGTTCTGACAGCTCTCCACACCCCAAAAGGAAAACTTCTTTCAACTCAACCTGGATGTGAGAGCTCTCTTTGGAGGTTCTGATTAACTCCCAAGGATGCTGAGCCCCCTCCAGGCTCCTCTGAAGAGCATGTTCATGTAGCACATTCAGTGTGCAGGTGGGTGCCCACAGAACCCAGAGGAGTCTCGATGTGGGGGCCGCCCCATTCCCTCTCTGTCCACAGGGCCTCCCCAGCTTAGAGCAGAGCTTCTACAGAAAAGCCCTACAAAAGTGGGTGCCCATGAAGAATGAGAATAGATCTTAATATGGTGTTTTAAAGACTCCAAGCCACTATATTTACCTACACAATGCAAAGAAAAATACCTGTACGCTAGCTCCACACATCCAAGCGTGGCAATTATGGATGAAAGCTTTGCAGTCCACCCTCCAGGTGGCCCAATTCTGCAGCCTCCTTCGGAGCTCTGTTCAGAGCCCTGTGGATTCTTTCATAACCTTCTCTACCTTTCCTCCCAAACCTGTCATCAAGAGCCTGGGCAGGCAGCTGCAAAAGCTCCTCTCCCTCCCAAGACTGTGGGCTTCCTGGCTGACTATGCCTGTTAGCATCTCTATCTTCCCAGTGCCTAGGACAGTCTCCAAACAAAGGGCCAGAACCCAACACAAGCAAGACAACTGGTGAACAGAAGGGCTTCTGGGTATTGTGCCCTTGGAGATTTTTGGTTGTATTATGTAGGTATTTTGCTTTTGTGGTGCTGGGCTTGACATGAGCATGAGAGCCAAGTCCTCTGACACTGAATCACACCCACAAACCTCCTTTGAGATTTTTGAATACCAATTCATCTAACTTCTCTTTCTGGAGAAAGGTCCAGAAAGAGTCACCTTTAGGTCCTCTTTCCCTTATCCAGAGGAGGTGATCTACCCTGCGTAAGGTCAGCCTTAGGCAAGACTAGGTTTTAACATAAGCCCACTGAGGGCTGAGGCTATAGCTCAGTGGCAGAGCACTTGCCTAGCACATGTGAGGCCCTGGGTTTGATCCTTAGCACCACATGAAAATCAACAAATAAAATAAAGGCTTTCTGTCCATCTACAAATACAATAATATATTTTTTAAATAAAAAGAACTGTAAAAGCCTACTTAAATGTGGTGTCCTCCTACCTCCCTTTCCAGCCTTTCTGCCTCCCCCTCTTCCACAGGAGGCTTCTGCTTCTGTCCTGCATCACCTTCTCTTTGGTCTCCACACTCACCATCTTTTAGGTCACCATCAGCAGTATCATTCTCTCAGGGGCAACTGTGTTTTAAGCAGAAAACTCCAATGAAAGAAAATGATTGCCAACATGAATCCTGAACTCTGAAAAAATATCCTTCACATTTAAAGTCAGTTACGCTTCTGGTAATGGTGGAGTAGTCTATAACATAGCCTTTTATGGATAATTTTTAAAAAAAATATTTAGTTTTTAGCTTTAGATGGACACAATATCTTTATTTTACATTTATGTGGTGCTGAGGATCGAACCCAGCGCCTCATGCATGCCAGGCGAGTGCTCTACCACTGAGCCACAACCCCAGCCCCTTTTATGGATAATAATGATAAACTATAGACAAAATATTATAAATAATAATTTGAAGGCAGAAATGATCAACCAAAAGTGGGCAGAAATCCAGAAGAGCATCGACCTTGAAAGAAGGGAAGTGTGGTAGGAGAGATTTGTATGTGTAGGGTTTCTGACCTGGGAAACCTCACCCATCAGTGTGTTATTGGGGCGGGGGGAGGGGTGGGGGTGGGGCTGGAGCACACGCAAGAGTCAAAGGATGGAGTTTAGGATTCCAGAGCAGATGAAGAGTCTCAGGAAAGAGAGAGCCTCAGAGAGAGGAGCACCAAAATCTGCACATGTAAACTCCTAATTCTTGGCTTCTCAGAATTAAGCGCAGGTGTGGAGATTCCAAGGGACCAGGCTGAAGGCAACAGCTATCACACTGAAGAAGAGGAGCAAGACTTCTGCACAGCCCGCTGCAGGAGAGACAGCTCACAATTCGAGTCCAGTCAAGTTGACAGCCTGCTAGAATAGAAGCAGCCATCTTGAGGAGAACCTAAGATCCCAGAGTTCCTATAGCGTACCATTCACAATGCCTACTGTCAAATCAACATGTACTAATTAGGTACAGAAACAGGGAAATGTGACCCGTAGTCAAGGAAGTTATTCAAAAGGGAATGATCCTGAGTAACCAAATACTTAAGTAACAAAGACCTTAAAGAAGCTACTGAATATATATATATATATATATATATATATATATATATATATATATATATATTTGAGGACTTAAAAATATGGTTGTAATGAATAAAGAGGAAGAAGAAGTTCAAACTGAGAAAGAAACAAATGGGAATCTTAAAGAAAAGTGTAATCTCTGAAACAAAATATTCTCTGATGGACTTAACATTAAAGACATAGAAGGAAATGATCAAGTTAAAGATGAACAGAAACAATTCAATTTGAAGAGTAGAGAGAAATAAACACTGTGGGGGAAGTAAACGTGAACAGAGCCTCAGTGGCCAGTGGTACGACATTAACTAATCTAACATATGTGTAATTAGTTCTGGAAGCAGGAGAAAGATGGGAGGGATAGAGAGAGAGAGGCAGAAAAAAAAACATTTGAAAAACCGTTGAATAAAAATGTCCAGAAAATTATGGTGGCAAAGAATGTTATAGATCCAAGAATCTTAGAAAACACTAAGAAAATGATACCAATCACATGGAGGCAGAGTATAGACCTCAGAGTAATTAACGTGGGGCACAACCTAGTGTACGAAAACCAACAATGGAGTAAATCTTGGCAACAGCCAGAGGAAAATGATATATCATATACATTCAAATAATAATATGAATGACCAACAAGGGATCAGAGAAAGCAATGGAGTAACTTCTCTAAAGCACTGAAAACAAAACAAAGCAACAACAACAACAGAAACTCAAGAGCAGCAACCCAGTTTTTATATCCAGCAAAAATGATCCTTCAATAATGAAGGCAGGGCTGGGGTTGTGGCTCAGAGCTAGAGTGCTTGCCTAGCATGTATGAGGCACTGAGTTGCCGCAGTCTGGCTGGGCACAAATCACCGAGCCACCACAAAGCACTTGTAAGTTCAAACAGGAAACTTTATTGCCTGAACTCCAACAGCACTCCACGCACACTCCCCGGGAACTCTCCCGAACGCCACCCACCCACCCACTGGCCCCTCACAAACCAGAACTCCCTCCACTGGAAGTTCATCAACCAATGCAAACTCCCCAGGAATCCCACGAGAACTCCAAAGTAGCGAGGCAGACAGCAGGGGTCTATATACAGTTGAATCAATCCAGCAACATCTTAATGGCTCGCCTCTCAACCATTACTTCTGGCAAAATGCCAGGGGCCTTTCCGACTGTGGCTCTCAACACTGGGTTAAATCCTCAGCACCGAATAAAAATAAAATAAAGGTATTGTGTCCACCTAAAACGAAAAAATTAATGTTTAAAAAAATAACAAAGGCAAAGATACAGACATTTTTAGAAAATTAAAAAGTGTAAGAATTTGTTACAGGAAATGCAAAAAGAAGTTCTTTAGATGGAAGAAAATGACATCAGAATGAAGTTGAAAGCTATGGTAAGAATGGAACTCACTGGATGAGATAAATTTGTGTAAATAAAAAAGTGCTTTCCTTCTCTAAAGGCATATGACAATTTCAAGAAAAATTTTAGGTGGGCATGGTGGCAAATGCCTGTAATCCCAGGGGCTTGGCAGGCTGAGGCAGGAGGATCTCAAGTTCAAGACCAGCCTCAGTAACTGAGTGATATCCTTTCTCTAAATAAAATACTTCAAGGGCTGGGGACATGGCTCAGTGGTTAAGCAACCTTGTGTTCAATTTCCGGTACCAAAAGAAAAATTTAATACCATTAATTTACAATGTGTGTTGACAATAGCGTAAAGATGGGGGCTGTAAATAGGGCTATATTTTCACAAGGTTCTTGCATTTTCCACGAAGCTGTACAACACTAACTCTAAAGAGACAGCAGCAACTTAAGAGTGAATATTGTGATCCCTACAGAAAACACTACAAAGAGAAAGTTCAACTAAAAATCCAGAAGAGAATTTACAGTGGAACAATAAAAAACTTATTTAGGAGGAGGGAAGATGCTGGATTAGAGAAAAGGGTGCAGATCTCAGCAGTCACTCAACACCGAACTTAGCAGGGAGAAGGCTTTTCAGTGGGGTGGGTAAAATTAACCTAAACTGTTAAAAAAATAAAATAAAATGATAAAGTCATTGAAGTCAGAAACACAAACATAACAAAAATTCATTACAGAAGCACCATGTGGGTGGGATAGCAAAGGGCAGGGACGGTGCAAAGCATGTAGTCCCATCACCTTCACTGCCTGCAACACCCACCCTCAGCCCTGTTCTTAATAAATTGTAATCCCACAAAATAATAAGAATTATATAGCTTAGGGACTTTGTACCCCTGTGATTATTCATATCGTGGTTGATATGGTAGGCACGTGATGTTGATGCCTGATCTAGACCACAGTTTTGTATCACTGGTACTGATGTTAAATGTGGACCCCACCATTTTTATATGGGTGACAATTATTGTTATAGATGTCAAAGTAGACACTAGACATTTATCTCAAAACTAAACATCTGTGGCTGATACTAGTGCTACTCATGGCTCCCACCCCTCCAAGAGGGGTTAGAAGGTGGATTGAGACACTTCAAGATTACAGAGTAGAGGTCCTGCTGCTGAGCAATACTCCCACCTCAACCAAGCAACAGTGAACCTCACTCCACACATGATCAACCCCACCTGAGCCTAGAACTGGGGAAACAAAAAAACCCAAACCAATAATCAGGCCCCATGGAGGGAAAACCAAATGGGAACTTAAGGTCTCACCCCTCTACACCTACCATATACCAAAAATAGAAAAAAGAAAAATACACATAATGACACACATACAAAAGAGGAAAATGAATCCATCTCAATTGCTATGCAAGTCCAGGACCTCTGAAATATGAGGAAGCAGGCAAATATATCTCTCAACAAAATTCACAATCTCCCATCAAAGGACCCCATGGATATGAAAAGGATGCAATTCCAGGGGGAAGATTTCAAAAACATGATCATCAAAATGTTCAATGAACTAAAAGAAGATCTAAGGAATGATTTAAGAGAGCAAATACAAGAGATGAAAGACCATTTCAACAAAGAAAGAGAAATGCTGAAAAGAAACCAATAAGGATTCTTGAAAACAAAAGACAAATAATCAAATTAAAAATTCACTTGAAAGCATCACCAACAAATTAGGTTGTGTCAAAAATAGAACTTCAATGCTTGAATACAGAACCTCAGGCCTTAAAGACAGAATACATAAATTTGAGTACACAGAATACAATAAAGGAAAAAATTAGAGCATGATCAGAACATACAAGAACTCTGGGATAACATCAAGAGACAGAAACTGAGGGTCACTGGGAAAGAAGAGAACATGGAGATATAAGCTGAAGGCACTAAGAATAGTTTCAATGAGATAGTCACGGAAAACTTTCCCATTATCAGAAAGGAGTTAGACATCCACATGCAGGAGGCACACAGGACCCTACAGAGGCCCAACCAGATGAGAAGATATTTCATAATCAAAATGCCTGACATAATAATGAAATAATAGTAAAAGCTGCAAAAGAGAAATATCAGATCATATTTAGAGGCAAACCAATAAGGCTCACTCCTGACTTCTCAACTCAAGACAATAAAAGTAAGAGAGCCTGGAATGAGATATTCCAAGTTCTGAAAGAAAACATTTGCCAACCAAGATTGCTATTCCCAGCAAATCTCTCCTTCATATTTGATGGAGATATAAAAACTTTCATGACAAGGATAAACTAAAAAGAATTTATGACAACAAAGCCAGCACCACAACAAATTCTCAAAGATAAACTGCAGACAGAGGAACCCAAAAATAAATCCCCAAACTCCCAAGTAGATGATCAATAGAAGACTAATCATCTAAAGGAAAATAAAGACAAAATTAAACACAATAAAAAAATCAAAATGTCAGTAAACCATAAACACATATCCATAATAACATTGAATTTAAATGGTCCCAATTCCTCAATTAAAAGATACAGATTATCAGAATGGATCAAAAAACAAGACCCAACTATGTGCTGCCTGCAAGAGACTCTTCTCATAGGTAAAGACTCACACAGACTGGAAGTAAAAGAACAGGGAAAAAAATCCATGCAAATGGAGTCTGTAAACAAGCTGAAATAGCTATTCTTATATCTGACAAAGTTGATTTCAAGCAAAAATTAATCAGAAGTGACAAAGTATATCCTAGTAAAGGGAACAATCCAACAAGAAGATATAGTGATAGTAAATATATATGCTCCAAATATCAGTACATTCAAAAATATCCCTTGACATTAAATCCCAGATAGACCCCAATAACCATAATACTGTGTGACTTCAATACACCTGTATCCCCAGTGGACAGGTCATCAAATCATAAAATCAATAAAGATATATCCAACCTAAATGATACTGTAAATCAAGTTGACCTAGTAGATATCTGTGGAATATTTCACTGCAAAACAGCAATATTTACCTCCTTTTTAGCAGCTCATGGAATCTTACCTAAAATAGACCATATTCTAGGTCATAATGTTAGTCTTAGCAAATAAAAAAATAGAATCCCATGCATCCTGTTGGACTATAATGGAATGAAACTAGAAATCACCAGCAAGAAAAATAATAGAAACCACATAAATACATGGAGATTAAATAATATTCTTTTAAATAAAGAATGGATCAAAGAAGAAATGACATAAATCAAGAAATTGTTAAAAAGAAATGAAAACAATGATACAACATATCAAAATCTCTGCGACAGTATGAAAGCAATACTAACAGGAAGATTTAGAGCATTAAATGCCTACACCAAAAATATAGAGAGATTCCAAATAAATAAACTTATGCTCCACCTCAAAGAAAAACTAAAGTCTAAGACAATAGAAGACCAAAAATAGAGCTGGAGTTGTGACTCAGTGGTAGAGCACTTGCCTAGCAATGCCAGGCCCTGGGTTCGATCCTCAGCACCATATATAAATAAATTAAAATAAAGATATTGTGTCCAACTAAAAAATAAATATTTTAAAAAGATAAAAATAACAAAATCATGTTATATGCATATATAAATTTACTAAAGGGAATATCTCCTTTATGTATAGGTAGAAAATGCCAACCAAAACTAAATGAAAGGAAGTGAAAGGAAGATCAGTAGAGGAGAGAGAAAAGTGGGAGGAAGAGGGAAGGAAGGGAGAGGTGGAATGGGGATTAAAATCCAATTCCTTGTAAGTGTAATTATGGCAAAAGGAATCCAGATATGTATTTATATGTATAAATGTAATGCTCTAATTAGAAAAAACCCCTTAATTGACCTAAAATAAGGCATAATAAAAAGAACAAGGAAAAATAGATGAAGCCCAGAGGGGGGAAATGGCAAAATTATAAATACAAATGTAAAATTTAAAAATACATAAAGCTTTGAAAAGAAAATATCTTCTTGACCTTGGGATAAACAAATGTATTAGACATGCTTTAAAAACCCATTGAAAAAAACATAATTTGCACTTCATCAAAAGAAAATATAACAGTGGCCAATACTGATATGACACATGAAAAAAAATCTAGTCATAAGAAAATATCAAACAAACCCAGATGAGAGATGGTCTGTAAGATAATAATCCTGTGCTGTCAGAATCATGTCAAGGTCAAGGGGGAAAGTTAAGAGACCATTCCAGAGTAGAGGCAACATTCACTTCAGGACTCCTGAATGAGGAACTGCTACAAAGGCCATTATTTGGATAAATGACAAAGGTTGAATATGAACTGTGAATTCAACAGCAACATGTCAATTTAAAATTTCCCAATTTTGATGATTATAACTATGGTACTTAAAAGTATGTTTTTGTCCTTAAGAAATGTACATGTGATTTCTCTAGCTCACTGCAAATGGACTAAAAAAAATAAAATGATGTGAGCATACAGGCAAAAAAAAATTCAGAGAAACAAAGAACACATGGGGCAAAAATGAGAAAAACTGGAGAATCTGGCCAAAGATTATATGGAGAATCCCTGATACTATGTGAGTTTTCTGTAGTTTTGGTTTCATATCAAATACAAGGTTATTAAAAAAAAACAATACTTAGAAAAGAGGAGAGGCAGGAATTTCAAGATGGCAATGGAAGGAGCTTGGTGAAACCACCCCAAATGAAAGGAAAGTCTGACTCAGAGAGAGGACACGCCATCGAAACTGCCCTTGGGAGGGCAGAGGCATGACTAGCAGACAAAGCCTCCAAACCAGCACCAAGTGTGCTCCAAAAAATATGGAAAGTCATATATAAATAACTAAAAGAAGGCATGATCACAATGGCTCACTAAAGAGAGGATGTGACTAAGAGGGTAGAGACTGAAAATGAACAAGCTGAAAATTCTGGAGTTGAAAAAAATTCCATAATGAAAAGGAAAAACAATTCCTGGGGGTTCCCTAGGGGGCAGAATAAATAAGTATCAAATTTGAAAACAGATCAACAAAAAGTATGCAATCTTTCTTTCTTTACTTTTATTTTAAAAAATTTGTTCTAATTAGGTATACATGATGGTAGAGTGCATTTTTGCAATCTTAAGAGAAAATAAATGAACAGACATTTGGGACATCATTAAGTATACTGGTATTCAAAATGAGAGTTTGGGAAGGAAAGAGAAGACTTCCTGGAGAAAATATTTGAGTATAATGGTTAAAAACTTCTCAAATGAAAAACAATAATCTACACACCTAACAAACTCAACAATGTCCACGTTAAGAATGCGAAGAGATCTGCACCAGGAATATCGTCGTCTAAATGCGAAAGCCAATGACAAGGAGAAAAACTTGAAAGCAGCAAGAGGAGGAAGACATACCATGTACATGGGCATCACATTGACAGCTAACTTCCCATCAGAAACAGTGGAAGGTGGAAGGCAGTGGAATGTTGTATTTAAGAACCCAAAAGGAAATACTGTCACCCAAAAATCCTACATCCAACAAAGCTGTCTCTCAATAAAAGTAATTTTGCAGGAAATTATTAAAGAAAATATCATTGACTATTTCTTCTCTTTTTAAAATTGATATGAAAGGCAACTGTGTAAGACAATATTCAGAAATTGCAATATCGGGACTACAACATATAGAAAAGTGATATATTTGACAATCACAACAAAAAGGGGGAGTTAGGAATGGAACTAATGTACTGTGAATTTCTTAAAACTACGTATTTTTCTGGTAGCTCCACATCCCTCCCCACAAATAGCCTGTGAATATCCAGCCCAGGTGACCAAGTGCACCAGTGTGGTAAGACTTGTCCCTGAAACAAGTTCTCCTTCTTGCCATCTCCTGTGACTTTGTGACATTCAGATAGACCAGTAAAACAGCCTCATGCCTCTTGCTTGTGTACTCCACCCTGGCCCCAAATAAAGGCCCCCGGGGCCACACCCCCTCTCAACTCCGACATGCTCCCTAGAAGTTTTCCCGATGACCTAGTGCATGGTGTGGCATGTCATGACTCTTTTTCTAGGGCCTGGAGTGCAATAAATCCTTTAATGTCATTTGTCTCTCCACATGCAATTTCCACAGCTACACTGAGATAATCTAAATCCACCATAAGGGGGACTTACTACCCAATTTACAATACAGCCCTGTAGGAGTAAGAAAATGACCTAATATGGTAACCTGAGTCACACCAAAAAAAGAAAACTAAAATTGGTAAAAGGAGGTTAATATATCTTTAAAACCCTCTATAAATATAGTTTTGTTCTTTTTTCTCTTAATTGCTTTAAAAGACACTAGATTACATAAAGGTATAATTATTGGCTTTGTAACAAATACAGATGTAATATACACAATAATAATAGCATAATGAAGAGAGCAGGGAAGGAAACTTTTAAAAAGGGACATGTTTTTATATCTCACAGAATTAAATTGATTCTAATATGTTCAGATGTAGATTGTAAGGCCCAGATCAACCACTAAAATATAACTGAAGAAAATACAGGCAAAAGTGGATAAGGAAATAAAACACATGCTAGACAATAAATACTTATGACAGAGGGAGGTGGTAAATAAGAGAAGGACAAGTGTTCGTAAAGTATATATAAGACAAAAAGCAAAATAGTACTGGTAAGTCTAAACATATCAATAACACCACTAAGTGTAGATGGACCAATCACTCACAAGGGAAAGACTGTCAGACTCAACAAAACACCAGGATGCAAGTATATACTGTTTACAAGAGACTCAATTCAGTTTCACAGATGCAAACAGATTAAAAGTCAAGGGAAAATGTTGTTTCTCACAAACAGCAACCCCCACAAAAGAGTAGCTATATTAATGACAGACAAAATAAACTTAAAGTAAAAAATGTTATTAAAGATAAAGTGGGACAGTTTGTAATGATAAATGATCAATCCATCAGGAATATATAACACTTATAAACACACACATACCCCTAATAGCAAAGCCCTAAAACTTCCTGATACAAAAACTGATAGAAATGAAGTTGAAGGGGCTGGGATTGTGGCTCTCAATCCCCACTCGCCTAGCATGGGTGGGACCTGGATCTGATCCTCAGCACCATATAAAAATAAAGGCATTATGTTGTGTCCATCTACACCTAAAAATATATAAAAAAAAAGAAATGAAGTTGGAAATATAAAAGTCAACAGTAATAGTTGAAGACTTCAGTATCTTTCTTTCAGTATTTGATAGAACAAATAGGCAGATGCTTAACAAGGATATAAAGGACTTAAAAAATAGCATAAACTAACTAGACCTAACAGGAATCTACAGAGCACCCTCCATAAATATCAGAGCAAACAGCCTTCTGATACCCACAGAAAGATTCTCCAGGATATACCACAATTGGCATAAAACAAGCTAAAATAGATTTAGAAGGGTTGAAATCAAAGAATGGATGTTTGTTGACAATAACTGGATGAAATTAAAAGTAAACAAGAGAAAATAATTTGGGAAAAACATATGGATGTTAAACAACACACTGAAATAATCAATGGAATGGCTACATTAACATCAGAAAAAAATTATTTTAGGAGAGCACTGTTACTAGAGATAAACAGATTCATTTTATAAGAGAAAGATATATTTATATTAAATACATATACCACCTAAAAACAGAGCCCCAAATACCTAAAACAAGAACTGGTAAAACAAAGAGACCCGATTCAACAATGATCACTGGGGTTCACTTTCAGTAATGATTAGAGCAAATAAGCAGAAACCTGACAATGATATAAAAGCCAAATGGTATTGTTGGCTTGAATTGCCTCTCATCATTCTATAAGTTTGGACCCAGAATAATCAAAACAATCTTGAAAAATAAGAAAAAAAAGTAAAGTACTCACACTCTCCATTTGATTACCACAAAGCTATAGCAATAAGACTGTGTTGCTGCCAATTTAAAAAAAATGATTATATAATTTTTTTAAGAAAGACAGCATCATCCTGATAAACAGAAAGACCTACAGATCAACAGAATAGAAATCACAGTCCAGAAATAAATGCATACTATTACAGGTAGGTAACTCTCGACAGAGATGCCAAGGCAATTCAAGAGGGGAAAGAATAGATTTTTTTCCAACAAATCATGCTGGGATACATGGACATCAAACTGCCAAAAACGCTATATACTCCTGCCTCACACAGCTACCTCAAAATGGATCACAGAACTAAATCAAAAAACTCCGAGAAGAAAATAAGAGTAAGTCTATGATCTTAGATTAGGCAATAATTCCTCAGACATGATACTCGGCACACTCAAAGGGAAGATAGATAAGTTTTGACTTCATCAAGATTATAAGCTTTTGTTTCCAAGGACTATCTAGAAAGTGTAAGACAACTCACACATACCGGGAGAGAAATATTTGCCAATCATGTATCCGGTAAGGGAGTAATATCCAGAGTTTATAACAATTCTTATGACTCAACAATAAAGACACCCTATTTAAAAAATTGACAAAGGATTTGTCATTTGCCTTTGTACAAAGGCAAGATGCATGGCTAATAAGTTGCTCAACACCATCAGTCACTAGGAAGTTGGAAATCAAAACCACAGGGAGATACTACTTCACTTACTAGAATGGCTATAATTAAGACAGGGGCAGTAACAAATGTTTGAAAGACGGTGAAGAAAGTGGAACCATCATTCAATGCTAGTGGAAATGTAAATGTTGCAGCCACCAGGGAGAAGTCTGGCAGTTCCTCGGAATGTTAAACATAAAATTGCCATATGGCCCAGCAATTTTACTCCTAGGGATCTACCAAAGGGAAATAAAAACATATGTCCATGGAGGAATCTGGGAAGATGGTAGAGTGAAAAGCACCAGGAACCAGTTTCCCCAAATAGACAACAATTGCACCAGGAGAATCTGTCTGATGTCACTGTTTGAAACTCTGGAGTCTATTGAAGACTTGAAACTTCCAGGGGAAGGTTTGGCAGGTAATTTACAGCTAATTTTTGCCAACCACAGCACAGTCCTATCTACCCAGGCTCCAAGTTCCCAGCCCCAGGGCAGGCAACCAGGTAAGCGTTCCAGGAGCAGCTTGAACCCAGCTGGCAAGAGCCAGATGGGTAAAAACAGACCCTGTTTTTCAGATATTGGGAATCTGTGCTCTAAATGCTGCTTCTGATCCCAAAGGTGCAAAGAAGTGGGGACCACTGTTGTTGGACTCCTCCCAACTGTTGCAAGACCCTTCCATGTCCAAAGGGGTTACCAGGCATTTTATGGGCTAGTAACATGCTCCAAACCCTTTGCATTTCTCTTTGCCCCTCTGGAAAGCCATACATTAAAAAATGGCCATTCAAAGGCACCCATGTATCAGCAAAAATTAGTAAGTCATGGTCCATGCCCAGGGGAAGGCAGAGACGCAGAACAGACCTGAAAATGCTTTAATTTTATACCTTAGACCTATCATCATCAGAGAAAGAGCCCACAACCATCAATCAAACAAGCAAAACAAATAACAACAAAATCAACCCACGTTGGCAAAACCCGGGGAAGGGAAAGAAACTGAGTTCCAAAGTTACCACCTTATTAGGCTAAAATAGTCCTGCTTTCAACAAGAACAACAACAACAACAAAAAATCACAATGGATACAAAGGAATAAGAAAGCATGGCCCAATTCAAAGAAAAATAAATCCATAGAAACTGTTTTTTGAAGAAGACCTGATGGCAGATAAACTAGCCAAAGACTTTAAAACAACCATCTCAAAGCTGCTTGTAAAACTGAAGTAAGACAGAGAGAAAGTCAAGAAAATGATGTATCAACAAGGTTGAAACATCAATAGAGAGAGAGGAATGCTAAACAAGAGAGCTAAAAGAAATTCTGGAGATGAAACGTACAATGACTGGAATGAGAAATTCCCTAGAGGGATTCTCAGGCAGAGTTGAGCAGGCCAAATAATCAGCAAACTTGAAAACAGCACAATGAAAATTATTGAGCGTAAGGGACAGAAAGAAAGTGTGGAAGAAAAGTGAGCAGAAGATAAGGGCCCTGTGGAACACCATCACCTGCTTGGAGGGAATTTCAGGAGAACAGAAAGAGGGGTAGAGAATATTTGAGGTGATAATGTGAGGAAAGACGTAAATGAAATCCAAGTAAGATGAACACAAACCCACACCAGGACACATGACAATCAAATTATTCAAAGACAAAGGAAGAACCTTGCAAACAGCAAGAGAGAAATGGTTTGTGATAAACAGGGATCCTCAATAACACTGTCAGCAGGAGTCTCATCAGAAATTTGGGAAGCCAGGAGGCAGTAGGCTCAAAATAGTTAAAAAAAAAATTGACCAAGAAACCTATATCTGGCAAAACTGTTCTTCAACAGTGAGGGAGAAATAAAGACATCACTGGGTGAACCAAAGCTGAGAGAGTTTATTACTAGTCGACCTGTTCTGAAAGAATCGCTGAAGGTTCCTGCAGGATGGAGTGAAAGGGTATCAGACATATGAACCTGAAGTCATATGAAGAAGTAAGATCTCAATAAAAGTAAATCCGCGGGAGTTATAAAAGCTAGTGTTTTCTATACCAGTGGTTTGTAACTCCACCTTTTGTTTTCTAATGACTTAACAGACCATGACTTTAAAAAAAAAAAGCAATTGCCATTCTAAAAACTAGTATTATTGTAACTGATTTATATATTTACATATTTTTGTGCTCTATATTATTTAGGATAAAAATACATTTTTAGAAATTATTTAATTTATACTTCGGGGGCATACAGTATATAAAGATACAATTCTGTGCTATCAACAAGTGACAAGGAGCAAGGAAAGAAATATAAAGGAGCAGAGTTTCTGTATGTGACTGAAGGTTTGGTGATATAAAACCAAATGAGAGTGCTATAATCAGAATGTCAAATGTAATCCCCATGGTAACAAAGAAAATAGCTATAGAATATTCACAAAAGGAAAGGAAAAAGGACTTGAAATGTTTTACTACCAAAAAAAATCAACTGCATGCGCGCGCACACACACACACACACACACACACACACACGCACACACACCAGTAATGTGTGAAATAATGAGGGATTATAAAAAGCTAAAAGGCATTTATGAAACAAATATCAAAGTGACAGAAGCAAACTCCTGCTTATTAGTCTTAAGAGATTTCTAAGAGACTTCTGACATATGCTACAGCATGAACAACCCTGAGGGACAACACACTCACTGAAATAAACCAGTCACGAAAAGACAGACACTGTACCATTTCACTTATACGAGGCACTGAAAGTCCTCAAAATCAGTCAGAAAGTGGAAAGTGGCAACCAGGGACTCTGGGGAGGAGGGATTGGAGAGAGATTTTTTTAAAGGGTTCAGTTTCCATTTTGCAAGATGAAAAATGTTCTAGAGATGGAAGGGTGGTCACGTCTGCACAATAACCTAAATGTAGCTAAGACCACCAAACTGTATACTTTTTTTTTTTAGAGAGAGTGAGAGAGGGGAGAGAGAGAGAGAGAGAATTTTCAATATTTATTTTTCAGTTCTCAGAGGACACAACATCTTTGTTGGTATGTGGTGCTGAGGATCGAACCTGGGCCGCACGCATGCCAGGCAAGCGCACTACCGCTTGAGCCACATCCCCAGCCCCCAAACTGTATACTTAAAAATGGTTAAGATGATAAATTTTAGGTTAAGTGTATTTTCCCATAATAAAAAGGGAAATGTGCACACAAAAACTTGTATGGCAATGTTCACAGCAGCATTAATTACAAAATAACCCCAAATGGAAATAACACAAATGTCCATCTATGGATGGATATATAAAAAAATGTGTTCTATACATACAATGGAATATTACTCAACAATAAAAAGGAATAAAGTACTGATACATGCTACAATCTGGACAAACCTTGAACACATTATGAAAAGTGAAAGAAGCCAGCCACAAGACTATATGATACTATTTATATGAAATGTCCAGAATAGGTGAACCAACAGAAACACGGTAGATTAAGGGTAGCCTAGAGTTGGGGAGTGTGGTGCTGGGAGAAGGTATGGGCTGGTGGGAGGTGACTATTATGGGCATAAGGTTTCCTTCTGGGTAAATGAAAATGTACTAAAATTAGATTGTGTTCAATAGTCAAACTAGAACCAGCCTAGGTGTCCATCCATGGATAAATGAATGAAAGAAAATGTGATGTATATACACAATGGAGTTTTATTCAGCCATAAAGAAGAATGAAATCATGTCATTTGTGAAAAATTGATGGAACTTGAGAACATTCTGTTAAACAAAATAAGCCAAACTTAGAAGGTCAAGGATCATACACTATCTCTCATATATGGAAGATAGATAGGAAGAAAGAAAAAGAAAGGTGGGGGCAGATCTCATAAAAATCAAAGGGAGATCAGTAGAACAGAGGAAAGAGACCAGGGGGAGGGAGGAAGGGAGAGAAAAGAGAAGTACTGGGAATGATGTCAGCTAAATCATATCATAATATATATATATATTGTGTGTACAAATATATAAAAACAAACCCCACCATTATTTATAATTATAATGCACCAATAAAAACATGGAAAAAGAAAGGAGAGAAATCACAGACTCCCTTTAAATGAGAAACCCAACATAGCTACAGAGAATACAGTTGGAAAAATAGAATTTTCAAATTGACATGAAATCAATGATTTTAGAAAAATACAAATAACCAAATATAAATAACCAAAATAACCAGAAAAATATAAATACCCAAAATCGACTCTAAAAAGAACAGAAATTATCTAAACAGACTGGAAATCATATAATAAGTTGAGATCTCATCCTACTATCCTCCTTCCCCTACCCATGGAAATAAACCAAGACAGTTTTATGGGTGGGAGCCATCAACATGTTATATTCATTTGTGTAAAAAGTATCTCAGATCTTAAAATAAAATGAAGATTGTCTCAACTCAGTCTATAAATCCTTATATCACCATTTGGAAAGGTTAGACTTTTTTTTTTTTTAAAGGAAAAAACAAACAAGAAAACAACCACTAAACACCTCAAGAGAAATTCAAGATGGCGGGCTAGAGGAGGACTACATTCCTAGGTGCTTATGGCCTAGGGTTCAAGCAGCAGGAATACTGCTTCTCAGCACAGTGGGCAAAAGGGGTTTCAGTAAAATTTAATATTGGACAGTCAGAGGTCTTAGAGACTCAGAAATTGAGTGCATTGAGAAAACAAACAAACAAACAAAAAACAAAACAAAACAAAACTCCCTCCAAACCAAAAAAAACCAAAAACTTATTGCTCAGTCCATGTTTAGAAATACATAGACAAAAGTGCTACATCAAAATTTAGTAATATAAATCCAAAAACTTTTTAAAAGAATATTTCTTGATTCAGTCTTATGTTATTGGAGAGTTACTTTAAAAAAAGAAAATGTCCACTATATGTTAAATTGTAACCAGTCTATTCTTGTGAGGTATACAATGATATTTTCAGTGTTTGACATGACAGAAAGAAGTCTGAGACACCTCAGTATAACCCAGTATGCTTGCTACCGAATCTTGTTGTTTTTTATTTTTATGGTGCTGGGGATTGAACCCAGAGCTTTGTGCATGCAAGGCAAGCACTCTACCAACTGAACTAAATCCCCAGCCCCAGAATCATATGTAACATGTAGTTTCACTCACTTGGAGAATGTGCAATTGACATAAAAAAATTAGTTGGTGTTCACAGATGCACAATTAAACCCATTGGCCTTATACTTCAAACAGGTGAACTTTTATGGTATATGAATCACATGTCAGCAAAGTTGTTGGGGGGGGAGTTTTATCTGGAAAGAAAAAAAAGGACGATGTAAAGGCATATTCCCAGCAAACTCACTAAAACAGATATTACAGGAGGGAGGATATGACACTGGATAGAAACCTGGAGATATAGGTGGGAATGGGGAGCAGTATAAAGGTGGGTGGGTCCAGCTATCAGTAAGAAGAGGCGTCAGGCTAGAGTTCCTGGGCACCACTAGCAGGAGCACACACCTTAGCCCTGCCCCTGTCCCCCCATGGCGCTCCATCTCCTTCCAGCCAGGTGTCTTTGAGATGCTGACCCCTCTGCTGGAACATGATATTCCCTGCCCCTCCCCGACACATTAGGGTCTCTTTCAACTGAATGTGATGTGCCTGTCAACTCTGTGTGTGTGTGTCTGTGTGACTCTTTGATCAAGTGCCCTTTACAGATGTGTGCCTGCTTACGTCCCCATACATCTAATCAATTTTTCCTTTTCTTGGGGAAAATGATGAAAATAAATTATGACTTAACTATTGTTCTCCAGTGAGTCACGTCAGGATCTGCCTGTTCCTTTTTTTGGAAAAATAAGTTTCACATTATTGAGGCAAATGGAATGTGTAATGCTCACAAAGTTCCTGTGAGAAATCTCTGTTCAAAAACCATGCCAGCTCACTGTTTAATGGTATTATTATCCTCAACAGCCAAGGGACCTGCTGCTGTACCCACCCCACAGAGAATCTCACCACGATCTACCCTCTCTCCCTTGAGGAGCCAGAGGACCACCTTCCCTGCAAGCAGACACCTAGCCACACGCAGACCTCCTGTGCCCACCTGTCAGGAAGGACAGGAGGAGACAGAGCTATACAAAAGAAAAGAAAGCAAAGAAATCTCATACACTAAGGGCTGAAACAAGAGAATACTCTAGGGATAAGTGACAAGCTTTAAACAGGACAAGAAGCAAGAGTAAAAGAACTTATTGGCTGCTCAGTTTTAAAGTTTCCTAGTATCTTATAATTAATGTTTTGCTTTGTTTTTCAGTATTGGGGATTGAACCCAGGATGCATTACCACTGAGCTAAATCCCCAACCCTATTTTATTTTTTACTTTGAGACAGGATCTCACTAAGGTGCAGAGGCTGGCCTTGAACTTGCAATCCTCCTGCCTCAGCTTCCCCAGCCACTGGGATTACAGGCGTGCGCAATGGCACCCATTTAGGTTTATCTTTTTATAAAACACTGAAATAAGTCTTAACCTAAAGAAGTGGATCACCCCTTTCTTGCTAAATATGTAAAAAAAATTGAAGATAACCTATGAAAATTGAGAATTTGTGCCAGCAAAGCACTGCCACGTGGCGCGTGCTTAACACACCCTATTCTGTGAATGGATGAACCGCAGGTGCTCCTCAGTGGCTCTGGCCAGATGAAAAGAATCGCTTCCTGCTAAAGGTGAGATGGCATCAACCTCCCACCTGCAATTCCAGAGTCCACCCAGCCCTCCAGTGCCCCAAGGGCAGACTTCTAGACCAAGTTCTCCTGAGTCTTGCCTACCGTCCCATTAGACATCACCTACCCTACAGCTGTGCAGAGCTGCAGTCTGATGGGCTTTGCAGACCCCTCAGTTAAGGAGTAAAGGGAAGTGGAAGCAAAGGAGGTCCCTGCTTAGGGGCTTGAGGCTCCACACTGGCCATGTGCAGGACAAGGATCTGCCTGAGGGCATCTAGAGAGAACAAGGAGCAGGCCACAAGCCCCTGGGCTGTTTCTTTTGCAAAGTAATACCACCACTTCCTTCCAACTCACTCAGCCATCCATCAGCACAGTTTATAAGCATATAAATAGTATCTTACATAAGATAAACTATACTAGTTTCTGAAACTTGCTTATATAACAGCTGATTTAGTGGTATTCAGAGTCCTTATAAATGAACAAAGTAAGTTTCCTAGCTAGGAAGGCACGGGCTTCCAACACGGTGTAAACTCATCTATCTGCACATCTGTCTGTATTCCCGCAGGCACCCAAACCCACACACACATTCTCACACCTGAATGAAACCCACGTCTCAGCAGCGATGCAGGACTGTGTTCACGAGAGCAGCCTGTTTTTCACCTATCCAGAGGTGAATGTTTTCATATGAGATTTCAAAAACATTAGTTTAGACATTTTCAGGTTATTAGAGTTTTAAAAAAATCTATTAGAGACTTTTACAAAACCATTATTTCAAAAATAGCTAAGTGTCGGAGTGTCAAACTCCACAACCTTATTTTAGAAATTCTATTTGCATAATTCTTGGGGGAAATATAAATTCATTCCAATGCTGGGGAGTATCTTGCAAAGATGCCACTTAACTTGGAACTTTCAATCTCAGGGTGCAAGCTGTACCCAGTGCCGACGGCTGAGCACACGCGCAACCAATGGGACCCTGGAGTCCTGGATACAAGGGACAGTTTTACAAGGGCTGGCTTGTTTTTCATTTTGTAACTTTACTAAGGTAACACACTCCCTTGTTTCTGTGCATATATATCAAGATAATGCCTGTTTTCTAGATTAGCAATTTTATTGCTCTTTTTTTTTTAAAGGAAACAGTAACAATAATGACTTGCTGCACAGAACTTTACCCAGTAAGATGCCCTGTGTTCACAAGGAGTCCTTGAGCTATTGGGTCTCTACTCCTATGTTTGGGGATGGACCACCTGCCCCAAGGGTCAAGCATCCCCTCCTGCTGCCCAGAGGTAGGTGGATCCTTCCAAAGATGCAAGATCAATTTTCCAAGACGATCCACCTAACCAAGGGATGGGCGGATGTAACGATCACCAGATGGACAGAGGCTGCCATACTGGGATTTTCCATTTGAGGTAGGAGACATGCGATTTGTTTACTTAAGCTGAGCTAATGAGTTTTAAATCAAGCCAGAGCTCTACTCCCCTCTGCACCACCAGGCACAGAATTAAGATGCACTGAGAGCCACACACCTTCCAGGGATAAGGTCACCTATAACAGGTCCAGGTGGCCGTGTGTAGGGGCGCTGGCCTCTGCTGGGCAGGAGCTCCAGCAGGGTGTCACCCACGGCGGGGTCTGTCAGCTGGGAACGAGCCCTTGGGTGCTGAGCTTTGAGTCATACTTCCAATGTCCTTTTACTTTGGCCTCTGGCTGCCCTCCTCCCATTCAGAGCATATCAATGATGCCTTGCAGATCCCCGGAGCCAGCCAGGAGAGCGAAAGTACAGCGCTGTTTACCCAGTTCTCCTGGGTCTCTCCCTCTCGCTCCCTCGAAAAGCAAACAAAGGAAATCATTATTTTGCTCCAGAATTCACATAATTCAAGGAGACAGAATAAAGTCTGTAAGGAATGGGGGGGATCACAAACACCCTAGAACCGGAGACAGTGGATGCGGAAGACCTCGGCCCCAAAGAATGAGGGCCACCCAGGCCCTGGCAGTGGCAGCACGGCCTCCCCTCCCCTACAGCACCAGCCCCCACCTCTTGGCTCACGGGGGGCGCACCTGGGGTCAGGCCTGACGCATTGGTAAAAGGCAGCCATCTTCCTGACGGTGGAGTGAGCCTCTGCCTCTCTCATCCTCCTGAAACTGGCAGCAGGGAGAAGAGCAGGTCTCCCTGTGGTGCTGCCAGGGCCTAGGGCTCTTGGGACACCACCAGACACTGGGCAGGAGCCCCAGCCCCTGTTTCCCGGGCAGCTCCAGTGGGCCTGGTGGCACCCACAAGCCACAAGGAAGCAGGGCTCCAGCCAATCCCAGGCAGTCTTGAGCCCAGCCCGCCAGCTCCTTGGGCAGGTGAGCAGGCACCTGTAGTAAAAGCTATCTGAGAAACACTGGCACTTCCTTCTCCACTCCAAGCCCTGAGGGCAGGGGTGGGGTGGCCTGACTCCTCAGGGAGTTGGTCTGGAGTGTCCCCTGCTTCCCTGTGACTGGAGTCCCCACTGAATGGCTGAGGACAGAAAACAACCAACTCGGGCTGTGCTTTCCTGACCTCCCCATGGAAGCAGGCAGAGACCCTGAGAAGCCGGGCTGCACTCCCCACCTGGGAAAGGGCAGACCCCACCCCGGAAGGAGCCAGGTCCACTGCTGGAGAAATCCAGAGGAGATTCTGAGCCAAACACACCCCTCTCCCAATCTAGCACCCAACCACAGGGCGCCTCCTGCCACCGTTGACACACACTTGCTTTCTGCAGAGCCAGGGGCCACAGCAAGGGAGGGGCCATGCTTGTCTCTGCCCCTGCACACTTGCTGATGTTTGTTTTCTGTTTATTTTTTGCCAGACCCATGATGTCCCCCTCAGGTCCTAGAAATGTTTTGTGAACTGCCTTCTTGGGGACATCCAAAGGCTACTTTAGCTGGGCCCCTGCTTATTACGGCTCACTGAGACCCTGATAGGATTTCCAGCCCTCTCCACTGGAGACCACACCTGGCAGGTGCACAGGCCACACCCACCCAAGAGAAATCACCAACTGAGCCTGCCTGGCAGCTCCCCAGCCTCTCCAGGTGACAAAGCCAGGGGCCTGGTGACGTCCTCTCTGATTACCTGCAGCTGCCACTTCAAAATAATAGCTTCCTGCAAGTGAGCAGCAACTCCAGGGACTCAAGTCCATCCCAAGTCTGAGGGCCGCTGTGCCAGTCAGCAGTTGCTAGGCAACATGCACAGCAATGACAGAAGGCTCTAGGCAACCAACCTGTGTGATTCTGTAATATTAAAACCCAGGAGCAGGCAGGCGGCACTGGAGACTTCTGGAAATGGTTCCAAAAGAGTCCTAACTTGCTTTTCTGCTTTTCAAAATGCCAACTGTATAGAGAGTTCCAGAGTCGAATGGTTTACAGTTAAAAGAAGAAAGCAGAACGAATATGGTGACAAAGGAAGGGGCTGGGTTCGGAGAGCTCGCCACAGTGCAGGTGGTTTCTATGCACCTGCCTTCGTAAGCGTATAGAGGAGACCGAATCTGCAGGCCCACTGCCTCCACCCTGGCAGGAGGGCTCTGCTGATAGCCATTCAGACTTGGCCCAGGGAAAGGGACAACAGGCTGGTAGGAGTTCCTGACTCCTAGGGCAGTTCAGGGGCCCACCCAGCAGAGTGATTACTGAAGGGACAGGAACGGGGCCTCGGGCTGGTGTTCTAGAGTAGTCCTGGGAGCAGGATACTCTGCCTGCTGAATAAGCGAAGCCCTACCAGACCCACAGAGGCAATTCTGTCCTGCGCAGAGGCCGCCAGCCTGGCTTGGAGGGGTGGCCTCTGCCCCTTGTTATGTTCTATCCTCTCTTAGAAGCCTCGACACTGCTTTGTCACTGTGGTGGCCCAACATCTAGGATGATACAGAGCAGCCCAATGTCCCCCACAAGACATGGCTCCAAACGGACATGGACAACCTTGTGGTGGCACTGCAGGATGGCCAGGCAACACGAGGTTCCCTGAAGAGCAGCGAAGCCAGAAGAGATTCAGGCCTCATGGTAGCACGCACACCTCCACACGTGGGCACTCCTGCACCTTGCAGGCTACCCCCGCCACCTCCAGCCCACTCTCACGGCACGGTTTGCATATTTTACACATCTTCTCTATTTTAATTAAAGTACTCAGGAATTTCTTTTCTTTGGTGCTTTGTCCTTAGCAATGCCCAAGTCATGTATCTTCTAGGACATCAGAAAACCAGATGAAAAGGCCAATAACACCTATGTGCCTCTACTAAATTGCAATTATGTGCAACAGAAAATATTTTATGAAAAAAAAAAGAAAAACCAAACCTAAAGCTTTGTGATAGGACCTCTGTCTTAGTCTGTTTTCTGTTGCTATAATTCAGGCTGAGTAACTTATAAAGAACAAAGGTTTATTTATCTAACTCATGGTTCTGCTGTGAGATCCAAGAGGAGAAAGGCTACATCTAGTAGGTGGCTTCTTGCTGGTGGGGTCTCTCTGTAGAGTCCCAAGGTGGCACAGGGCATCACATGGTGAGAGGAGTACATACAAGAGAACCAAACTGGCTTTTAGAACAGACCCACTCAAGGTCAACTCATTAACCCAGGAATCCATGAATAGATGGATCCACGTACAAGGACAGAGTTCTCATGACCCCATCATCTCTTGTAGGTTTCCTGTTCCCACCTCTTAATACCTCGCAATGGGGATTAAACTTTAACAGATTTGCTTTTTTAACAATTTGTTCTAATTAGTTATACATGACAGTAGAATGCATTTTGATACATCATACATAAATGGAGCATAACTTCTCGTTCTTCTGGTTGTACATGATGTAGGATTACACTGGTCATGTAATCATATATACACATAGGGTGATAATGCCTGATTCATTTTACTATTCTTCCTACCCCCACGCCCCCTCCCCTCCCTTCATCCCCCTCTGCCAAAGTACCTCTATTCTTCCCTAGCCACCCCCCCACCACCACTTAGTGTGGAATTAGCATCCACATAGCAGAGAAAACAAATGGCCTTTAGTTCTTTGGGATTGGCTTATTTAGGATGATACTTTCCAGCTCTATCCATTTACCAGCAAGTGCCAGCAGTGTATGAGTGAACCTTTTTCCCACATCCTTGCCAACATTGATTGTTGTTTGTATTCTTGATAATTGCCATTCTGACTGGAGTGAGTTGAAACCTTAGAGTAGTTTTTTTTAAAACTACTTAGCCTTTTTAAAATACCTTTATTCTATTTGTTTATTTTTATGTGTGCTGAGGATTGAACCCAGTGCCTCACACATTCAAGGCAAGCGCTCTGACACTGAGCCACAACCCCAGCCCTTAGAGTAGTTTTGATTTTCATTTCTCTAATCGCTAGAGGTTTAGTGGGAACATTTAAACTATAGTAACCTCCTTAGGTCCAAGGCTCATTTTATTCAGAGGCATTGGAATGTACCAGGTCATAGGTGGCTTCTATTTATTCTCATCTAATGTTCACTAAAACCAGCAGTGAAACAAATGGTACCTCTCCATTTTGCAGGTGAGGAAATGGAGCATCTGAGAGGTCCAACAACTGGTCTAAGAACCACTAAAAAAAAACCTCAATGGACCATATGACCCTCAAATCAAGGCTTGCACCCCACCAAGTGTGAGCCCCTCCTCCTGATGGCAGCTGCCCCCAAGAAACCTGGCCTGAGGGTTTGGGGACCCCTCAAGTCCTGTCCCTTCTGGGCTGGCAACCTGGTCTGTGCATCAAAAGCCTACAAAATGCTCATTCTGCTGCTTTAGACATTCCAGCAGTCCCCTGTAACAGCTAGGGAACGTTCTACAGGCCCTTCAAATTGGCACACAGGCACACAAGGGAATGTCACGCATCACTAGAAACCAGTACCAAAAAAAAAAAAAAATCACATGATGAAAAAGGATTTATGGACATGGGAGGATGCACACAATACTCAGCAAGGGGGAACAGAGGCTGCAACAGGGAGTATGGAGCCCTCTGGCCACAGACTCTGCTTCAGAGGCTAGGCTGGGGCCAGAGAGCCCTACAATTCTGAGAAATTCCAGGTGATGCCCGCGATGCTACCCTGGTACCTTCCGTGATGAGCATACTATGAAATGGCGTGTGCAGTAAGAACACATTTTTATTTTTTTAAAAAACATCTCTCAGGGCTGGGGATGTAGTTCAGCAGTAAGGTGCTGCCTAGCATGTTCGAGGCCCTGGGTTCCATCCTCGGCACCACAAAACACCCAAGATTGCTTAGTGCATGGAAGAGACAGAGGAGAGTCCACTAAGATGCAAACTGCCTTTAAACTTCCTTGTTGTGCTTTTCTATGCCTTTTACCTTTCCTGAGACTGGACATGTGTTTTTCTCAGAATAAGTTCCAGTAATTTCCTGTGAAGACAAGACTGTGTGATAGGAAGAGATGGGGATTCGGGGCCTGGGATTCGGAGTTGAGTTACTAGCCGTCTCTGAGGCTCAGTTTCCTACCTGGAAAGCCCTGAAGAGGCTGTAAGGACCACAGGGAGGCTCTATGTGGGTTTCTACCCTGTGCTTGGCACACAGAGGGGACTTTCAGGGTCAGGCCCCGCCCCGTCCACTGCTGGAACAAGAGCTCATGTCGAGGAGAAGCGTCAGCTGTTCCCCCAGGTAGGTTTGCACTGGCTTCCTTGCTGGTCCCTGCACCATCTCAGCAGCAGAGAGCTGGGGAGCTGCCATCAAGGTCGAGATTTCGGGCACTGACTTGCAAGGAAGGCAACCAGCTTGCCCATGATTGCAAAGCCCAGCAGCTTGGGGACCCACCCGGGAGCTTCTGCTCCCAGAACATGGCTTCCCCTCTGGGCTCCACTGCTGTGAGTTCCCTCCCCATATCCCACACATACGGGGACCACAAATGGTTGCACTCTGACTTCAGGACAGGAACAGCTCCCGGAGCTCAAGTGGACTGGGACAGGAATACAGAACTGAGGCGTCTCAGGCCCTCCAGGACCCAGGCCAGGGGAGCCCCACACTGCATGCCCATGATCCCTCCCAGGCCTCTGAGGGTAAGTAACCATTGCTCACTGGAGGATTTTAAAGATGTCCCAAGGTGCTTTAACTTGATGGAGAATTTTAAAACATTCAAGTTGATGGACTCCAGAAGAGGTAGGTTTGCTGATCTTAAGTTCTTTTCAGTTGCAAAGTCAGTTAAGTGCAACAATTAGGTTCCCAAGGACCAAGTGAGTACTGAGATCATTTAGACTGTCTGTTTCCAGTGGTTAGAAATGAGTTGACTGGCTCTGAAATCTGCCCCTGGCTATGAGTTGTTCCCGGTTAACTTTTACAAGTGGTACCTGCCAGTTGCATCCTTTTCTTGCTTAATATTTCAAAGTGAGGTTTTAGAGACCCTAGTGGCCCTCGTGGATTACACTGCTCTCCAATCAAACCCAGAAAAAAACAGAGCAGCCGTAGGACACAATGCTACACAGAGTTTCTCACAGTTCTCTCCAGTTGAGCATAATGCAGGGACCATCAGGAACCCCCAGGGCAGTGCCCTTGCTAGGAGTCAGGAGCAGCCCTGCACCCATGGCCACCTGCAGCTAATCCCCATCAGATTCCAGGTACTTCATCTCAACTCCCAGGATGCAAGAGAAGTCAATCAAGAACTTGGTCCTAAAGATGGGACCAGTGTTCTGGCCTCTTCTAAAGCCTTCCAGAAATCCATGATGTGGAATTGAGGGGCTCCTGGGGCTCCTTGGAAGATCCCTGGACAAGGGCTGATTCAGCCAGCAGTGCCTGCTGTTCTGACCTGGGGTTGGCCTGCGGTGGTCACCCCATTGCCCCTTTAGAAATAGGCCCCAGTCACAGGTGATGAAGATACGGGTATTTCCTGCAAGGAAAAGCTCATCCTTTCCACTGACCACTGCAGCACTGCTTCCAACTGGGGCAGCTCATTAAGGCAACCCTGTCCCTGGGACTCCTAGGAGGAAAGCAAGGCATCTGCCCCAAACAAACCACCATGCCCCGGAGCCCAGGTCAGCTACTCAACTTGTTCTTTATTTCACTCCCCACTGGGGCCCACGTGCTGCAGGGGCAGTCACAGCTTGTACACACAGGTGCAGGAATGCCATGCAAGTGTCAGTCCCTAAAGCATCGTGTCCCTCTACACAGTGGCAAGGTCCCCAGTCATGTACACCACAAGTCACAGGAGAGTGTGGAACTGGTCCCTCACTCAGCAGATGAAGGTACAGCTGCAGACAGAGACGCCACTGATGGTCAATTAGCAGCAAAGGCATCACTCAATGACAGGCTCCTGACCTCCAGATCCTGCTCCTCTCCTACAAGGTGCCACTCTGCTAGATCAACAACTCCCAACACTGAGCCCCCCAGCGACAGCTGCCAGGCTTATCAGTTACTCTATGAGGTGAGAGGAGGTTGTCTATGGGAAGAAGGACAGTCCCAGCTGACAGCCAGAGCAGGAGAGAACAGAACAATCCTGGAACAGCAGGCTGTTATCCAATGTTCTATCAGCCGGCGGCTCCGTGCAGAACTGCGCTCGGGAACCTGGCAGCCTGATGAGTAAGATGCCCAGCTAGAAATGATTCAATGTGGAGGCATCAGGAACACTGGGAGATGGCAGGTTGCAAGAGACTAAAGAAAGAGACTCCAGCACGGAGGGCAGAAATAGAGGGGTGCCACACAGAGCCAGTGTCTGCACTTATGAAAAATAAATATGTCAGGAATCAGTCAGCTAAAGAAATCGAATACTTGTCCCTGGTGAGTGAGCTGGCACTTTGTAAATCAAATTACACGGAGGCCACCAATCTGCCCTTGTGGGCATGCAGGACACTGTCTGCTGTCAATAACTGTGAACTCTTTTCCTGTTCACCTGCCTCATGGGCAGCTCCTACATTTTCCATCAGCCAATACCCCAAGCTAAGCCATGACCCTGCAAACTGGTCCATGCTTGGGAGCAAAAGCCAGAGTGCTCCAATGATCTCCAGGACCTGGGAGAACACTCAGGTTTTGGAGATGGAGGTGAAGATTTCTGGAAATCATGAAGTTATTGAAAACAAATTGCATGCTTGCATCTATTTGCCTATGTTTTTTAAATTGAGAATAAAAATACAGGTAATATTTTAATCCCCCATAAGTCCAAAATCATCTTGCTAGCTTAAGACTAAAAAGGCATTAATGTAATTTCCATTTTAACTTAAAAATAGTTAAGACTACCAGTATTAATGTACCACACAGCTTAAATCTACTGTTAATTTTTTTTAACTTTTCCATTTTGTTACAAGCTATTGATGTTCAAGGAAAGTTCCTCCTGAATAGGGATTTTTGCCATTAGCTTAGTGAGGGCCAGGCTATGTGGAATTCAGCTTAGTGTTCACAAGCCCTGAGGATGTGTTGGAGCAGAATACACATAAAAAGCCTTAATAAATGCATCCTAAGTTTAGTTTTTAAAAAGTTTTCACTAACTACAGCTTCTGCTTTTAGAGATGCTTCATTTTTACCACAAGGAAAGATAAGGCCAAATGGCCACATGGGGCCCACTTGCTAATCATCTATGACCTGTCCTTGGCAGACATCAATAATCAATCCTGTGAGCAATTCTCAGGATTTCTCTCAGTACAGTACTTAGGGCCAGCTGCTCAGATCTGCACTCACCTGAAAGCCTGCTGCCAACATTAGCAGAAACAGAATAAATGTGTAGAACTGGGTCCTAGGCTTGGCTCACGACTGACAAGCTACTAATAAGCAGAGTGACATGCAACAAGTCACTTTCTCTTTGGGTCTCAACTGTAAGGTAAACGACTTGGACTATTACCTAATACGCCATCTTACGATCTTTGAAAAATGAAGGTCTGTACAACTGGCATGAACTTTTTTTTAATATAAAGATGTTGTAGTTAGCTAACATCTAAAACATATTGGAGCTGAGGCCAATACATATTTTCAAACTCTAGTCCTCAGATGTTTGTGATTCAGAAAAATGAATGGCCATGGTAATACCCCACAAAGTCTGTCTGCCCCCACACAGCCACACCTAGTGCTCTGCACATCCTGTCCTAAGGAAATGTGCACCCTTTGCCTCATCCACACACATCAGCAGCTTGTTCCAGCACCCTGGTCCCCAGGGCTTCGTCTCCCTGCACCCTCCGAGCGCCTGCTCATCCACAATTAGTTTGTATCCATCTCTCTCCTGGACTTTTTAGCTCCCTTGAGAGCAGACACTGGTTCTTTGCCTCTTTGTATTCCTAATACGCGCACACAGAAGGAGCTCAATAAATATTTTATGAATGAGTGACTCTCATCGCTGAGGTTTATAAAACCCAAGGAGAATATTCATCAAGTAAGAAACCTGGAGTCACTTTTAAAAATATATATTTTTAGTTGTAGATGGACACAATACCTTTCTGTGGTGCCAGAGATTGAACCCAGCGCCCCACACATGCTAGGCAAGTGCTCTACCACTGAGCCCCAGCCCCAGCCCCAGACTCACTTTAGAGTCTTTTCAGTGTTAACTTTCTTCCGAAGATCTAAAGAAAAACAAAAAGCTCCCAAATAGTTGATTTTATTTTATTGGAGCCATTTGGTATGATTCTCTAACAAAGTGCCCCTGTGTGATTCAGATGCGGGGGTTGGTTTGGTTTTGACAGAAATATCTTCCTCTTTTGTAATTCCGAGACATCACATTTGGAGAGCGAGGACATGAAGCGGTTTGGGTACACATGTGGCTCATTATGTGAAGACAACTAATATTCTAAATCATGATAGCCTTGGTATTTTAAAGACCTGAAAAAGACAACAAAGTCCCCATTTTCTCAAATATTTCCATAGGGCGGGCAGTTTACAGATGGCCCACACCATTCAGCACTTACGCTGCCCTGTGGGTCATGGCTGGCCTCCTCAAGGAGACTCTGAAGTCTTTGAGGATAGTACCAATAACCTTGATGCCTTCTGGAGATGCCCTGGTGCTGAGGACATAGTGGTTGCTTAGTAAAATGCACAGGTAAACATCTGGGGCGACACAGTAACCTTGTGATCCTCCTGTTGGCAAGGGTCACTGCAGCCATGGCAGGGTCCTGGAGTCCTCAGGGAGCCACAGCCAGTGCTTCCCCCTCTGCCTGTGGGCAGGATCCCGCCAGCAAACAAGGGTCGGGGGTTTCTCACTCTTGCAGCAAGCCAAAGCAGGACAAGGACAATGGCAGCTTACTGCTACTGCGTGCCAGCGGCTGTTCTGAAGAGGCCATATACATTTTTCCCTTATATGGAAGCTGAGTTAGACATGATCATGTTCATTGGAGCCAGGTGCCGGTCATTTATCAAAGACTGAGTCAGGCTGGGGTCTATCTCAGTGATAGATGGTTCCATCCCCAGCACAGGAAGGAGGGAGATAGGCAAAGACAGAGTCACCAGGTGGCAGGTGGGACACACAAGAAGCAAGGGTACAGGGGATGGGGAGGAGGAGGAAGCCGGGGTCTCCTGGCAGCTGAGCCCCCAGGACAACGGGACTCCAGTGTCTGAGCGGTGTGTCTTCAGGTGCCTCTCTAGAGGGAGTCACGGGATTCCGCCTCTGGCTCTCAGGCCTGAGGCGGGGAGAGGAGCCCCACAGGGCTGGATCCCACGTCCAAGGAGTCTAACCTCTAGCTGAAGGCCAGGGCAGAGCGATGCAACTCCACCCGGAATGCAAGGAATGCTGGGTAGACAGGGAAGGGCTGGGCTCCTGCCACGGCTGGCCAGTGCCCTGGACCTACACCTGGGTGAATGTGACATCTCCACCTCCTTCCACCAGCTCTGCCACTCAGGTTGCGAGGGCTGGAGGAAGCGTACTGAGTGTTCTTTTTAAGCTTGAGGTGCTGAGAGGTAAGCCCACCTGCAGATCCTGGCTGACACATCCCACGAGTGGACTTGACACTTGCCTTAAACTGAGTGGACAATCCGACGCCTGGAGAGGCGGCGGCTCTGGCTTCTACCCAGAGGCAGCGGGATGAGCTTGAGTCCGTGATGATGAGTCGGGTTACAGGCTTTTGTATCCAGCTGCCAGGCGCCTGCAGAGGCCTCGAGGAGGGAACGCCAGTGCCCTGCCGCTCCAAGAACCTGCCTCCGGAAGGCTCTGGGAGCCGCAGCCTCAGTGCTCCCTGCACACTTGTTAGATCTAAGGGCTCTCACACTCCGCCCAGATCTTGAGAATCAACACCCACCCTCAAGACCCCGAGGTGACTCCTCTGTACTTGAAATATAAGAACCCACTTCAGATCAACAAGATTGGGGCAGGGTGGGGCGGAGCAGGTGTCAGTCATTTTAAAGGCCCCAAGTGACTTCTGAATAAGCCAGGGTAGAGAACCCCTGTTCCAGAGGCAGGTCAAGACCTGTGGGTGTGACCCTCATGTCATCAGGGGAGGCTTCAGTTGGAGTAGGGGGCGGGAACATGCCCCATGTACATAAGCCTGCTCACCTGCAGGACAAGCAGCTGCCACCAGCTTGGTACCTGTGCCACCCAGCAATGGAGGCCAATCACGGCTAAGAGTGTCCTCCTGGTCTGTGAGCTGGTGGTGGAAGCTGGGCACTCAGCACCACTGCGGGAGGGGAAGGAGCCCACTTCTGAGAGGGCCTCTTAGGATTCAGGCTTAGGTTAGAACACCTGCCTTCTAGGAATGGCTAGGCTGCATCACCTGGGGTTCCTAAGGAAGGGCGACCATACCCTTCAAACCCTGGGTGAGGGTCTCGGGGGGGGGGGGTAAGGGCAATGAATCTAAAACAGAAAATGGGGAGCACACAGTTCCATGTCCAATGTACACAGTCACCAAAACAAAGGTTTTCACTTGAGTTGCTGAAGGTCGTATAAAGGGGAGCCCAGGGATGCAGCCTCCTAGAGACAAGAACTCATCCGGGGGAAGTCAAGATGACTTGGGCTGCATCCACTCAAAATGCACGGTGAGGAGCCGAGGGGACCGCTTATCTAGCAGGACTGGAAACTGTGATCCTTCAGGGATTCGCTATGAACCTGCCAAGGCCACAATGTAACACACTGTCTAGCCCAAGACAGGAGCTACAGACGTGGCCCAGGCATAAGCCAGTCAATCCTGCTCTGTCCCCTGGCAAGTGACTGTTTCAGGATAAGTGAGTGAGTCAAGGAGAGTGAGGCTTATGGCTTTTGGGAATGGGTGGAAATAGATATTTCTTTTCTCTTGGGCCTAGGAAGATTTGAGTCTAGAAAGGAAAAAAAGTAAGTAAATATACAGGGGGGACTCTGGAGTCCTGGATCCAGCTGTTCCTGAAGTTGGACATCCGTTGCTTTCCAACTATATAAGCCATAACTTCTGTGACTGGATTTTTTTTAAAATAGCTATTCAAGTCTTTGCAAACCTTACCTGCAAGAGTCCCAACTAATGCCCTGAGTAAATAGGAGCTGCTTGAGTGACATCAAACCATTTGAACCCTTGGAAGCTGCCTGGACATGCTTTCTCTGGTTCTACTTATAGATCTGTAGGACAAAGGGGCTTGGTGTCTTTTCTGAAGAGCTACACCTAGAACAGGTGGAAAAACAAGCTGTAAGGGTGGTATGAGTAAAGGGAGGGTCTGTTTGCTATAGATTTCACAGGGCAGAAGCATGATGATACCTTTCTGTCAGAGTCACATTGAACAGCTCAGTAACCAGCAGATTGAGCAAACGTGAATTCCCAACCCTTGCACATGCCCAGTGTGTTCAAATAGCCTCCCTTCTTCATCAGGTGGGACAGAATCTGGCAAAGGATGAAGAGCCTTAGAGTGAGACAGACCTGGGTAGACACAGGTAGTGGCAACAAGACCCTCAGGTAGAAGGATCTATGATGGCAGGTTTAGGAGAGCAAGCCTCAGATTTCTCCCATGGGAGTCCTGAACCCCAGGAGGAGTCAGGCAGCAGAAAGAAATCTATGCTTCAGGGTGGCCAAGGCTGGGCAGGTTGCCAAACACAAAGGGCCCACAATGAGGCAAGTCTCCGTGCCAACCCAGAGTGAGTGACCAGCACAGGGGCTGGAGGGTAGATGTGCTGGTGGACCGCCTTGAGGCATGGAGGACCAACAGTGTTTCTCTACCCAGATTCCCAGGCTCCACTACCCACCTCCAGGAACTCAGATGCTCCCTGCTGTGTGCTGAGAGATGGGAAAACCACCAAGCTGGCTGGGACTAAGATAGGCAGGCCGTCACTAGAGGGCTCAAAGCAGAGAAGAAACTGTAAGTTGTCCTTCTCAGGCTCCTGCGGAGCCCAGCAGGGGTCCTGCCCACCGCAGGCGCTCCAGGAAGGGAAGCAGTGGTTCTGCACTAACAAAGACTGTGCTTGCATGAAGTTCACATAAAGCACCACTAGTGAGACTGACCGGAAATGACCAAGCCCCAGCAACCAAGTGGAGGGGCCAATCTAAGCTTGAGTGGGATGGAAGTGTGCCACCTGGTTGTCTACACTGCAGTCCTGGTGTCACCAGCCTGGGCCCGGTAAGTTTCTCACCTCTCTAAAGGGGATGACAAGGCCTGTCACAGAGGCTGTTGTTCAGACCAAATGAGATGATGTCACGGGGAAAGGAGGCGCGGCGCTAATGGAGGGGCTCATAGCTTGCTGGTATTTTTGGCAACGCTCAACATGCAGCACATGGAGACCCACCCACGCCACCTCCACGCAGGCGTGCTGTGGCCGTCCGTCCCAACTCCCTGGGATTCAGAAATAGTGCCACCCACAGCAGATGATCTGTGGCTGGGGAGCCGCCTGTGCTGGGGGTACCTGGGACAGCAGATCCACGGGTACCTCATGCCCCTGCAGACTCAGGCCAGCAGAGGGTGCAAAGGGGAAGCTGGGTTAGACCCTGGTGCTAAGGGGGCCCTGGAAGCTCAAGGCCAATACCTGCTCCTTCCTGCCACAGACCTGTGACACTGAATCCGAGAAAGAGCAGGATGGGCAGCAAATTCTCTGCACCTGCCATGCAACTGGAGGGAACCGCACGGCTCACAGAGCCAGGAGGGAGGGCTCAAGGCAGGACACACACACAGCATGGCTGGATGGACCTAGTATAACCCCATGCACAGGCCTGTGGGGGAAGAAACATGAAGGGCTGGAAGCAGGTACAAAAGGGGAGGCCCTGAACCCCATCCTCTCCCCGGAGATGGACATCCAGCTTGCCTCGCCTCTCCACCAGGGCATCCTGACCATCCCTAACACCTACCCCAGTGGAGAGAGGATGGTTATGACCCTGCCATAAACAAACTGATTGTGACCCTCCAAATTCACTGTTGAAACCCTAATTCCCAAGGTTCTGGGAACTGGGTTGTGATTAGATTATGAATGTGAAGCCCTCATGTAAGGGGTTAGACCCAAATAAAAGGTGTCTCAAAGAGCCCTCTTACCCCTTCTGCCAGGTGAGGACACGGCAGGAAGGCACCACCCACAAACCAGGAAGCAGACACTAAAGCTGCCAGCACTCTGGCCTTGAGCTTCAAGCCTCCAGAACTGTGAGAAATACATTTCTGTTGTTTCTAAATCACCCAGTCGTTGGTATTGTTATTACAGCAGCCTAAGCTGACCAAGACAGATCCCCAGCTACAGGCACTGGGAAAACTGGAGAATGAACTCGGGTCTTCCAGAGAGTGGCAGGTGCATGCATCCTTCCTCAAACCCTGGAACAAGGGACCACTGAGTCGGCTTCAGCTCACTATCCAACTTGATAGTGAGAAGGTGCTCGGAATGGAAAGATACAAGGTGTGGGGAGAGGGTGTGCTTGTGGCAATCGGGCATCTGGAGTATGGGACCAGCCAAAGGAAGCCAGAGTTCAAGTTCAGGGGCTACAGCTTACAGAGAAGGTTTAGTCAAGGCAGCAAATGAAATCTGTGGTTGAGGTCAATTCTTCAGCCACTATAAAGGATGCATGAGACATACAGCTTAGATAATATGGCACTTGAACTTCAGACTTGATGTACCGTGTACTAAGACTCTCCTTGAACTTCACATCAAGGAGCTGCTAAACGAAGCAGGAGGATGTTGGTGGGAAGAGCAATTGCATCTTCTCCCCATTTTTTTCTTTTATTATGGTAAAATACATAGCAACTGTATTTTTAAATTTTCTCAGCAGGAATGAATAAAAACCAAGAACCAGGAAGATGCTATCAGAAGAATGTTTACAATCCAGAATGAAAGAATTCTCATAAAAACATGATTGCAGGGCATGGTAAGAACTAGAAAACTAAACTCGGTAAAACAGTGTAAGGCAAAACAGAAAATGCAGGTGATAATATGGCCTTTAGAAGTGCAGAAGCTCAGAGGTGGTAAAAACTGGAGCTCTCACCTGGAAACCAACTAAAAAAAAAAATCAAGAAATGAAACTGGAAAAAAAAAAAAAGAAATGAAACTGAGGTCGACGAGTTCTTTAACTTGCCCCAGGACATAGAATGAATAAGTAGCAAAATGGAGCTTTCTTAAATAAGATACCAAACATTCAACATGATTTAAAAACACTTTTAATAATAAAACCAAAGCAAGTGATATCAGCCAAAATGTCAGAATACAGACCTCCAAAAATTTACACCTCCACAAAAGCAATGAGAAACCCTCCTGATCAGAACTGAATTTCATCTCATGAAATAGAGAATACAAACAAAGAGATAAAAAATATAAAAGAGAACCAAATAAAAATTGTGGAGGTGAAGAGTTAGAATAATTGAATTTTTAAAATCACTAAAGGCGCTCAATGACCTATCTGAACTGGTAGAAGAAAGATTCATTAAACTTAAAGTCAAGTCGAATGAGATCAACCAGTCTAAGTCAAAGAAAGGCCTGTGGACCACCACTGACGTACCAACACACGCATACTGACAGGCTCAGAGGGAACAGACAGGTGCAAAAGGAACATCTGAAGAACTAAGAGCTGAACACTTGCAAAATTTGAAGAAAAACATGAATCTGCACATCTGAGGAGATCAATGAACTCCAATTAGGATAAAGGCAAAAAGATACATACCTAGGCCTGACGGCTTTTGACAGTCATAATCAAACTGCCAAAGAAAGGTAAACAGAATCTTAGAGGCAACAAGATAGAAGCAGCCCATCCCATACACGGGATCCTCAATAAGACCAGTCACCAGCTTCTCAAGACGTCATGGAAGACAGATAAACTATTCAAAGTGCCGCAACAAGTAGACCCTGGAGAAAGAACACTAAATATGGCAAAACCATTTTTCAAAAATGAGAGAATGGGGATGCCCGCCTAATAGGTACAGTTTCCTTTAGTGGTAAAGAAAATGTTTTGGAACAGATAGAGGTGACGGATGAACCACACTGTAATGTACTAATTTTGCCATGGAATGGCTCACTTTAAATTGGCTAATTTTAAGATTTTTGCCTCAATTTTTTAAATAAAGAAAAAATTAACACAAACTAAGATATTCCCAGATTTTAAAAATACTGTAGAGAAATTCTTACAAGGAAATCGGAAAAACTAAAGGAAACTCGACAGTAATTCAAATCTACGTGATAGAAAATGGAGAGTGCTAGGACAGGTGGCTGGCTATATAGGTAAATATCAAAGAAAATGTACGTGTATTTTTGTTCATCACTTTTTAAATTCTAATTTAAAAGACAATTGGGTGAGCCTGTAACTACACATGTGTTAATGAGCATGTAATATGTAAAGATATGCTTTGTAATGATAATAACAGCACAGAAAAGGAGAGAGAGAATAGAGCTGTATAAAAGGTTCTATATACTGTTGAAATCACACTGGTATGAATACAAAATAGGTAGTTATAAGTTAGGATGCAAATGAAGATGTAAATCCCCAAGCTGACTACTATGAAAATACATTTACAAATCACAGAAGCAATTACAAGGGAATTAAAATGGTATACCAGAAAATATCTATCAAGCACAAAAGGAGTGCTTAGCAATGAAGGAAGAGGGGGGGGGAAACAACCAGACACAGTCATACTGAAACCAGAGCAGAACGGTGGACGTCCACACTACCTTAATAAAACCTATTAAATTAAAATGGATTAAAAACTCCAATTAAAAAATAACAGAGAGGATAACTAGAACAAAACAATTTAAGTATATACCTATCTGCAAGAGATACTGTGTGTTTTATTTTTATTTATTTATTTATTTTCTGGTGCTGGCGATTGAACCCAAAGCCTTGCACAGGCTAGGTAAGCACTCTAAGGTACCTGACCACTGAGATACACTTTAAATTCAAAAATATTAATAGGTTAAAAGTAAAAAGATGGAAAAAAATATACATTATAGAAACAGTAACAGAACCGTAGCTGGAGTAGCTCTGTTGCTATCAGGCAAAATACTGTCTGAGACAAAAAGTAATACAAAGGAAAACCATATGATAAAAGGGGCATCCGGGGCTGGGATTGTGGCTCAGTGGTAGAATGTTCGCCTACCATGTGCGAGGCCCTGGGTTCAATCGTCAGCACCACATATAAATAAATAAATAAAGGAATTATGTCCAACTACAACTAAAAATATATATATATATTTTAAAAAGGGGGACAGCCAGTCAGGATTTACAATTATATACATACATGCATCTAAAAGAGTTTTGCTTCCAAGACAAGGATGCCCTCTTTCACCAGTTCTATTCAATGTTGTCCTTGAAACTCTAGCCAGAGCAATTAGACAAAAGAAAGAAATTAAAGGGCTATGAATAGGAAAGGAAGACCTCAAACTATCACTATTTGCTGATGACATGATTCTATTTAGAAGATCCAAAAAAATTCTAATTTATTTATTCTAATAAATGAATTCAGCAAAGTAGCAGGATATAAAATCAACACCCATAAATCAAATGTGTTCTTATACATCTGTGATGAATCTACTAAAAGAGAAAATAGGAAAACCACCCCATTCACAATAACCTCAAAAAAAAAATAAAATAAAATACTTGGGAACCAATCTAACAAAAGAGGTGAAAGACCTCTACATTGAAAACTACAGAACACTAAAGAAAGAAATTAAAGAAGACCTTAGAAGATGGGAAGATCTCCCTTGTTCTTGGACAGGCAGAATTAATATTTTTCAAATGGCCATTCTACCAAAATGTAATGCAATTCCTATTAAAATTCCAATGACGTTTTTTATAGAATTAGAAAAAACGGTCATGAAATTAATTTGGAACAATAAGAGACCCAACATATATACACAATGGAATATTACTCAGCAATAAAAGAGAATAGAATCATGGCATTTGCAGGTAAATGGATGGAATTAGAGAAGATAATGCTAAGTGAAGTTAGTCAATCCCCCCAAAAACAAATGCCAAATGTTTTCTTTGCTATAAGGAGGCTGATTCATAGTGGGATAGGGAGAGGGAGCATGAGAGGAACAGATGAACTCTAGATAGGGCAGAGGGGTTGGAGGGGAAGGGAGGGGGTGGGGGGTTATAAATGATGTTGGAATGTGATGATCATTATTATCCAAAGTACAGGTATGAAGACATGAATTGATGTGAATATACTTGGTATACAACCAGAGATATGAAAAATTGTGCTCAAAAACAAACAAGAGACCCAAAATAGGCAAAGCAGTCCTTAGCAAGCAGAGTGAAACAGGAAGCATCACAATACCAGAACTTAAACTATACTACAGAGCCATAGTAAGAAAAACAGCATGATATTGGCACCAAAATAGACATGTAGACCAATGGTACAGAATAGAGGATGCAGAGACAAACCAACATAAATACAGTTATCTCATACTAGACAAAGGTGCCAAACACATTCATTGGAGAAAAGATAGCCTCTTCAACAAATGGTGCTGGCAAAACTGGAAATCCATATATAACAAAATAAAATTAAACCCCTATCTCTCACCCTGACTCAAAGTGGATCAAAGACTTAAGCACTAGAACAGAGACCCTGAGCCTAATAGAAGAAAAAGTAGGCCCAAATTGTCACCATGTTGGCCTAGGGTCTGACTTCCTTAACAAGACTCCTAAAGCACAAGAATTACAATCAAGAATCAATAAATGGGATGGATTCAAACTAAAAAGCTTCTTTCCAGCAAAGGAAACAATAAAGTGAATAGAGAGCCCATAGAATGGGGAAAAAAACTTTACCACATGCATCTCAAAGCAATGATCTCTGGGATATTTAAAGAACTCAAAAAACACCCAAAGAACAAATAACTCAATCAAAAAATGGGCTAAGGAACTGAACAGACACTTCACAGAAGAGGAAATACAATCAACAAATATATGAAAAAGTATATGTTCAACATCTCTAGCAATTAGAGAATTGCAAATCAAAACTACTCTAAGATTCCATCTCACTCAAGTCAGAATGGCAATTATCTAAAATACAAGCAACACTAAATGTTGGCAAGGATGTGGGGAAAAAGGTTCACTCATGTATTACTGGTGGGACTGCAAATTGGTGCAACCACTATGGAAATCTGTGTGGAGATTCCTCAGAAAAATTGGAATGGAACCACCATTTGACCCAGCTATACCACTCCTTGGTTTATACCCAAAGGACTTAAAATCAGCATACTATAGTGACACAGCGATATCAATGTTTATAGCAGCTCAATTCACAATAGTTAAACTGTGGAACCAACCTAGATGCCCTTTAAAAGATGAATGGATAAAGAAAATGTGGTACATATACATAATGATATATTACTCAGTTTTAAAGAAAAATGAAATTATGGCATTTGTCAGTAAATGAAAAGAGCTGGAAAATATGCTAAGCAAAATAAGCCAATCCCAATAAACCAAAGGCCGAATGTTTGCTATGTGGATGCTAATTCACAATAAGGGTGGGGGGGTGTCTCAGGAAGAATAGAGGTACTTTGGACTAGGCAGAGGGGAGAGGAGGAAGGGGAGGGGAGAAAGGAGAGGGGTTATGGGTGTAGGAAAGATAGAATGACTCAGACATTAACAACCCATGTGTATATATGACTACATGACCAGTGTGATTCTACAACATGTACGACCAGAAGAATGAGAAGTTGTACTCCATTTATGTATGATGTGTCAAAATGCATTCTGCTGTCATGTATAACTAATTAGAAAACATCTTAAAAATTTAAAAATAAAATGGTTTTGTGTCAAGATATGCAAAGCAAATCTGAGAGAACTGAAGGGAGAGATGGATAATTCAGCAGTGATAGTTTCAGCAATTAATATAGAAAGTGGACATAAAATCGACAAAGAGGTAGAACACTTGAACAATACGGTAAACCCCAGTGAGGCGTAACAGACATCTAAGGAACACTCACCCAGTGACAGCAGAACACACATTCTTCAGGGTAGACCATCTTTTAATAAATCTCAATATATTTTAAAATAGTTAAAATATATAAGGAATGCTCTCTAACCAGAACAGAATTATATTAGAAATCAATAACAGAATTATATTAGAAATCAATCACTACCAACATTACACAAGGAAAAACAATTACAAGGAAATATTCTGAACAACTGTGCACTAACAAACTTGATAACAACTTGATAACAACTGTACACTAACAAACTCGATGGAACAGACAAGTTCCTAGAGAGGATCTAGCCACCAAAAGCAACTCAAGCCAGGTGTGGTGGCGCCTGCCTATAATCCCAGCCAATCGGGAGGCTGAGGCAGGAGGATCTCGAGTTCAAAGCCAGCTTTAGCAAAAGTGAGGCGCTAAGCAATTCAGTGAGACCCTGTCTCTGAATAAAATACAAAATAGAGCTGGGGACGTGGCTCAGTGGTCTAGTTTAATCCCTAGTAACCCCCTCCCCCCCAAAAAAGCAACTCAAGAAGCAGCAGAAATGATGAACAGACGTACAGCTTAGTTGTTACTAAAGAGACTGAAACAGTAATTTAAAGAATGTCCACAATGAAAAGCCCAGGCAGTGCAAAGCAGATGGCTTCAGGGACAACTTGTTCCAAATGCTTAAAGGGGCTATGAAGGGGATACATGATTCCTTTTCTGGATGATATAAATGTTCTGGAATTAGATATTGGTGATAGTTTACAACCTTGTTTTAGGATATGTGAATTTTATCTCAATTACTTACAGAGTGTGGGGGAATACAGCAAGCAACCCAGTGAGGTTCACCAATGTAATTCCTGACCCCCTCCTTCTGGCTCTTCTTACTTGGCCAAGCTGAACATAACTTAGAAGGTCCTATGCAAATCAGGAGGCCTTCCTCCCTCCCCCCCCCTCCCTCCCTCCCTTCCTTCCTTCCTTCCTTCCTTCCTTTCTTTCTATCTTTTCTTGTCCTAATAGTGGGTGACTTTCTATTTTATCTTTTATAAAAAAATATATTTATTTTTTAGTTGTAGTTGGGCACAATACCTTTGTTTTATTTATTATTTATTTTTATGTGGTGCTGAGGATCGGACTCAGGGCCTTGCACATGCTAGGTGAGCGCTCTACCGCTGAGCCACAACCCCAGCCCCTCTATTTTATATTTTCCAAACATTTTCTACAGAGTGAAATCTTTCAATATAGTTGAAACATTTGAGTTAAAGTTTAACAATATATACAGTAGAGGGTGTGTGTACATGTGGGGGTATATGAATATACATTTATATTTTATATAAATATAATACACATATATATATACACACACACACACACACACACATCTTTGACTTAAAAAGAGCTTTTCTGAAAATTCAGGAGCAATTCAATGGGAAAAGTGGGCAAATGGTATGTAGAAACAACTCATATGATAGCAAATGTCCTGTAAGCATATAAAAAATATGGGGTGACCCCACTAATGCCTGAATGTAGCAATGACGTCTCTGGAAATTTAAAAAGGTAGAAACCACTCATCATTGCTGGGATGTGAGAAATGGGTACTCCCATATGCTGACGATAGGAGTTTAAAAATCATACCCATTTCTTGAGCACCTACTTAACAGTTTCTATCAAAATTTTAAACATTCTTATCTTTTGACCCAGCAATTCTGCTTCTGGAAGTTTATTCAACAACTGTGGACCTGCTCCTGCCACCTACAGCAAACTCAGTCACAGCTTTTCTGGTATCTGAGACCTAGGCCTGGCCTCTACCCTGCCAGCCCATAAACACTCTATCCCCTGGCCTGTCCCCTTGTGGGGAGCCCTCTCCTCACCCCACCCTTGGCAGCAGCACCAATGGTCCAGGGAGACCCTTCCAGGTGCTGCCAACTTCCAATCACATTGGAAAGGAGTATCTCCACCTGGGACCCCACCTTCTCGGCAGGCTGCAGGAGGCTGGGGCCAACCTGCCTGACCACACCACCAGCCTGGGGGGGGGGGCACCCAGTGCCATAGTACTGCCTCAGTCTAGAGCACAGAAGGAGCCCATTTCCACATCCCATTGTGTAAAAATATGGGAAAGATGGGAAAGCACACACAGTACCTTATCTCTGTGGAAGAAATAACCAATTCTGACCTGTGTGTTTCTATAGTTTTAGTTACTTATATAATTAAAATTACTATGTAATTACTTATTTAGTTACTTGTGTAATTAAAAACTATACAAAAGAAAAAAAAAGTCTCCAGAGTCTACCTCCCATCTCCTCCGGGGAGCCCAGCCAAAGCTCTGAATCTGCAAATGCTTAGGATCACATCCACCTGAGCTCACCTGGGCTCCTGTGGATGGCACTGGCTGAATTACCTGGGAGTGGGTGCAGGCTGTGTTCACCTGCCCAGGTGATTCCAGGGCTCAGAGCAATGGGCTCACTCCTCCCAACAAGGCCCCCGCAGCCCACCCTCTGCTCCCCTGCCTGGGTCAATACTGGTTCCTCCTCTGTACCCAGGGGACCTGGCTCACAGGTTCCAAGCAGCGATACTTTTGCTCAAAACATGATTGAAGTCACTGTTTTCCAAGTGGAGAGCTACTGTTTGGGCTGTGGGGGAGGGAAGTGGAGTGGGAAGAGCCCCCCACTGGACGGTGCCGAGGACATATTTTATCATGAACAGAGGTGTCTGTAAAATCCCAGAGCCAGGGACCAACGGGAATTGAATGAATGACACCGAGGTGCTGGCTTACCAGTCTGGATAGGAAGATAATAAATGTTGAATTGCTTAAATAGTAATTTTGTTGAGTTATTCCTTTAGATGTTTTTATCTAAGTGATTTGATCCCTTTAAGTGATTTGGCTACAGAAGCCCTCTGCAGGAGAGTGTCAGCTCAGACAGGGACAAACTGGGAAATCTTTCAATGTTGACAAGAGCAGAGACGCAGTAACACAACCACACACACAAAAGCAGAAGGAAGGGAGAGACACTGGGCAGAGTGGACACAAAGAAGAGCGGTGAATGAGTTTCCCGGCTAGGATAGGAAGACCTGGGGCTACCTGAAGTCACCCATGGAGCGGGGTATGGCAGGCCCTCAGCCCATCTTTGGTGCGTGGGCAGCAACCCGTCACAGTGTGAGAAGCACATCTACACATCAGAGGGGAAGAGCTGCTGTGGTTGGATGGTCCCTCAAAGGCTCCCGTGTTCGTGAATATCCAGAGGTGCAATGATCAGAGAGCTGTGACCTAATCAGTCCCTTCCAGTATGAATGGACCAGGTGGTGACTGTAGCAGGTGGGGAATGGTGGGAGGAGGTAGGTCACTGGGGCATGTCCTGGAAGGGTACCTCTTCCCTGACACCCCTTCCCTGTCTCTGCTCCCCAGCCACCGTGGGGGCTCCTCTGTCACTCCCTTCCACCGTGGTCCTTGGGCTCACCTTGGGCCCAGAGCGATGAAGTCAGCCCACCAAGGACTAAACCTCTGGAACCAAGAGCTCGAAATAAACTTTTCCTCCTCTAAGTTGTTCTTGTCGGGCATTTTGGTCACAGTGACAAACAAGCTAACACAAAAGCTAAGGAATGATTTGGAGCAAAAATGTCTTGACACTTTCCCTCCAAGCCTCAGGTCCTTCAGCATCTCTGATGTCCCCTGACAGCATCTGGAGTTCCTGTCATGTGGTTCAGCAAATGATTCAATCATTTCAACATGTATTACCTTCCTACCCGGACGGTAAGTGATTCAGAGGACAGGGAGCAGCACCTAGATGTCAGGCACTCAATTCCTGTTGGTCACTGGCTCTGGGACTTTACAGACACCTCGGTCTGTGCATGATAAAACATGTCCTCGGCACTTTCTAGTTACAGGCACTGTGCCAGGGGTCAAACACTCAACAGTGTCAACTGAGGGAGGGCCCCACTTCCAAAGATCATATAGCCTACATCTGAGGGCCATTATGACATGGGACGGTGGGTGCTCAGACACTAAAACAGAGTAGTTTCGAGAGTGGAAAGGAGAAATGCTCAGTCCCGATGAAAGTGAGCGCTATGATGATTATGGGAAAATAAACATTTCCCAGAAAAATGCTGTATGGTGGGTATAGGGTGGTGATGTGGGGCCAGGTTCTAAGCACAGGGAACAGCATGTGCAAAGGCCCAGAGGCAGGAGAGAGGTGACCCTCGTGAAGCTCTGTAAGAAGTTCAATGTCCCTGAAGTTCTGAGTGCTAGATTGGGGACACAGAACTGAGCTAGATAAATAAGCAGAGCAAGGCTAAATATCTAGACTATGGAGCCATCTTAAGGTATTAGAACTCTATCCTAAAGGTAATGAGAACGTGTCAAGATTTTCAGCAAGAGACTCGTGATCAAGTCTGTCGGGAAGATGCCCTTGGTTACAGGGCTTCTATGGTCTGAATGTTTGTGTTCCCCTCCAAAATCCAAAAGTTGAAATCCTAACCCTTCAGGCAATGATAATAGGAGCAGGGGATGAGGTCACAGGGTAGAGGCTTCATGAACGAGATTAGGGTTCTTATAAAAGAGACCCCAGCAGGATCTCTCCTACCTTCCTCCATAGGAGGTTATAGAGAAGACAGATGTTTAGGAACCAGGCAGCCGGCTGTCACCAGACACCAAACCTGGTGGGCTACCACTGGCAAAATGGCAGAGGCAGCCCTGGGCTGGGGAGGCTACTAAACCTCAGCACAGAGGAAGTGGCTTCTAGGAGTTCTGAGGCTGGTGAGTGTGCAAATCCCAGCATTGCTTACCCTTCTGGTATTTTGATTTTATTTTCAGTAAATCCAACCCATTTTTGGTGTGCAGCTCTTGAATTCTGACCCACGTATAGTCATGTGGCTCTCACCTGGGTAGTGGTAGTGGGTACAGAACTGTTCCATCACCCCCCCAAAACACCTCCCCTGTCTGCTCCTCCATAGTCACACACCAACCCTCTGGTACCCCTGGCAACTGCAGATCTGTTTTCTGTCACTCGTAAGCTGTCTTTTCGATCATGTCACAGAAATGGAATGGTAGAGCATGTAACATTTGGGGACTGGCTTCTTTCACTAACTGTGATGCTTTTGAGATGCGTCCAGGCTGTTGCAGGTACCAGTTCTTCTACCCTTTGCCCCCCTGGTATTAAATGTGAGAGCAACGGCAGTGTTGCTCAGTATACATCCGCCCTGCTCCTCTGGGCACCTACATTTCATGTTACACAAATGCTCAAGAAATCAGTCGTCACAGGTCCTTTGAAGCAGCAAACCTAATTCACGTCAAGGAGTATGCACAAAATCAGGGGTCTGCCTGAAGCACTCAAGCCCAGAAGGTTCTATGTGGCATCACTTTTTCTGGTCATTTTAAATTTGTAAAGTAGGGATGCTTCATGAGAGGGGGGGTGGGGGGGATAGAGAGGGGAAGAGAGAGAGAGAGAGAAAAGAAAGGAAGAAAAATTAACCTTTGTTTGCAAATCCAACATGGAAGATATGGTCAAGTGTTGGTGACTGCTTTTCCTTACCATTTCATAAAAGTAACAGGGGGTGAGAGATGCCCATCAATCATGTATTCTACCGTTCACAGAAATCTGAACTAGAGGCAACCCTGGATGGCACCCTCATTTGACAAATTATTCAGCAGCCATGCATCAAATGCATGTGCACAGGACAGGTGGTCTCAAGGGAGATGGTCTCCTATGATCTTGGAGCCGTGGAGCCTACTGTGAGATTCCATGACTACATTTTTACTTTCCTCACTGTCCTTAGCTGAGGTTTTGTTAAAATCACCATTGATGGGGTGGGTCAAGAACCCCCAGAGCTGGCGCAGTTAGAGAGGATATGGATGTAGCGTTTGCCACATAAAATTCCAAAAATGGAAATTCGTGCATAATTAGTCAAGACTGGGGTTAGCTACTATAAAGATGCAGATACCAAGGGATTGGGGTTGTGGTTCAGTGGTAGAGCACTTCCCTCGCACTGGGTTCGATCCTCAGCACTGCATAAAAATAAACAAAATAAAGACATTGTGTCCATCTACAACTAAAGATGCAGATACCAAGACTACAGGATCAGCTAAAGGAACATTCTCTTCCAGTTCTCACTTCCCCAAGATCATGGGGAGGTAAGATGTGACCATGTGAAAGCATCAGAGCAGTGTCATGAGTGACAGATATGGGGCTCAGATGACAGATGTCACAGAAACTCAGACAGTGGAGGGAGGGCCAGAGTGCACCTCGGCCAGACAGAACACACCCACAGTCCGCTGACCTGGCCACAGTGAGCACACTCGGGCCCGAGGCGCCTGCTGCTGGCTCAGGTCGACTTGCTGGAGCCGAGTCTGCCCACCCTTGCATCTGCCTGCAGCACCCACGTGGTTCAGAGCCCAGCAAGACCACCGAGCCCCCAAGCACCATCCTGACCAGCCTGGGCCTTGCTGCCTTTTCCACCCCAGTGGCACGAGACGGAGCCAGACACAATAAATCCCACAAGGCCATGTGAGGAAGACGCAGCTTGGCCTAATGGCAGACAGGGACAGGTGGCAAATGGATGCTCCAGTGGGTGGGGATTGCTCTAGGCTTGGGACAATAGCTGAGTCCTAAAAGTCCGATGAATGGCCCAGTGAAGGGACAAGGATGGTGGTGGCGGTGCAGGCAGGGGGACACCTGAGCACCCGGCAGCAAAAGCACGTGGTCTGGGGAGGAAAGGAGAGGAGCAGGCGGAAAGGCCAGAGCAGGCCTAAGGACGGAGGGTCCCGGGCAAGACTGAGCGTGGGGAAGTCTCTGCAGGAAGGCAGCTGTGGACTGGAGGTTGAATGAGGGGGTGCCCTGGTCTCCCCCATAATCCTCACACAGCAATGCCTGCTCTGAGGCCCCCTCCCCTGGCTCCCCAAAGGAATAGCGGGGAGCGGGCAAGAAAAAGAGCAGAGACGGACTCAGGGCCCGACTGTCACCTACGTGTGCCAGGGAGGGTGGTGGGCTGTGTAATAAAGTGCCACTGCTGTCGGTGTCCACTCTCCCCCAGATATGGAGGGGGAGCCCTCCCAAGAGAACCAAGCACACTCTCGCCATCCTGACTTGGTATCCCAAATGGATGTGAGGACCCAAGCCCAGCCAGGCAGAAATCCAGCCTCCCCCACGAAGCCTTGTTGCGCAGAGCAAGCCAGCCACTGAGGACAATCAGGGACGCAGGTGTGGCTGCCAGGACAGAGCCTCATCTGCTAAGGAGAAGGTCCCCAGTTCTACCCGTGATGGGGGCCAGTGAAGGGATCAAGTGACCCAGAAAGAAGCACCAAACCCCTCTCCCCACCTGGGCCGGAGGTGACCAGGGCCATAGGGCAGGGGCTAGGCTCTGCTGGGCTTCCATCTTGGTTCTGCCACTCTGAGCACAGTGACTTTGGACAAGTTCTGCAACTTCTTCCACCTGTGACAAGGGACCCGTCCCTCTTGGCGGTGTTGAGAAATCAATGCCAATATGTCGGTACCAGGACTGGCCACAGAGCAGTCGGCTTAATAAAAGGTGACCATTTTGACCACAGTGGTGCTCTGGAGGCCCTGTGAGGCCAGGAGGCTGTCAGCACTACACCAGGGGACTAAGGATTTTAGTTCTCACCAAAGGTTGGCCAGCTCTTGGGAGAAACCTGATCCTCGTCTGATGACTCCCTTGGTTCAGTGCTCAGAGGCCTGGAGGGCAGGGCAGAAATCCCAGGAGGCCAGTCCGCGTGGCCTGAGGGTCCTGTCCCATCAGCAGGTGCCTGCTCACCCCAAAGCACCCGTGCCTCAGAGCAGGGGCTGTGGGCTGACAGCACATCCCACAGAGCACCTTGTACAGGACACTCACACAGAGATGTCACATCAGACTACAGGGTCTGCAGTTCTCGGGGAATCCTTCTGCATCTTCTCAAAGTCCTGGGTCACAAAACAGACACAGTCTAGACACTGATTAATACTCAAGGGTAGGCCTCTTTATTGGAGTCCAGCATCTGAGGCCAGAATGGGCAAAATAGGTGGACCCAGTCTGGGTGTACGTCACGTGACTCAGTAACAGTACGTGTGAACGATGGTTTGCTGAGGAGGAGCTGTGCCCAGCCATATAGGTTGTGCATGAACCTGAGGCCAGGTGACACAGTGGGACATGGACAGAAGGCGAGGAATAAATCAGGGCCCGACAGGGCATGACTGGACCCAAGCTGGGAAAGTGAGACCTCAGCGATGGACGAGCCCCTGTGCTAAAATGGTCAGAAAAGGCCACGTTAGAAGTTCCAAGGACCCCAAGTGGACATACCCTACAAGGTGACCTGAGAACAGCATGGGATGAGACTAGATTTTGTTTTGTTATATTGCCCAGGCTGCACTTGAACTCCTGGGCTCAGTGATCCTCCTGCCTCAGCCTCCCAGGCAGCTGGAACTACAGGCATGTACCACTGCACCTGGTTCTGCAGTGAGATTTAGGTGTCAACCCATGTGACACAAGGGATACACCATCACCAATGACAGGAGGCAGGACAGATGTAGCCATGGACACAGGAGTGGGCTCTCCTCTCTCAGAGCATCCCCAGCCTGAGGTGGAGGGTTCGCCATCAGCCTTCACACCTGCTCTGGCCTGTAAGGCCCAGAATCAAGCCCAGGGAGAAGGCATGTGGGGCCCCTAACTCCCAACCAGGAAAATAAAATTAAATTGAAAAAGACCTCCCCGAAGACAGGACCAAGACTTCACTTGAGGACTCAGTCAGGCCTCACACGCCATCTACAACCATCAGTGGGCTTCCTGAGTGTGTGGGTGCCAGGAAGGGTCTTGGGAGCAGCAGGCTCCAGTGCTCTGGTCTTCAGAGTGGATGAATCCAACCTGAATCCACACAGAAGCCTCCAGGTTTCTAAGCAGTTCTAAACAAGCATCAGCAGACACCACTGGGTCCTGACAGGGCCTGACCATCCATCCCTCAAGCTGGAGGAAAGGGTCAGCAGGACCCAGGTTCCTGTACTAGCCAGGGGTCTCCTCCCTAGGCAGAAGGACCCTGAGAAGGCCAGAGCTCAGAAATTGCCAGCCTGCCTGAACTCTGAGACCCTGAGTCACCCCTCCCCTATGGGATCAGTATTCCAGGCTCTAGTCACCTCTTCATCCAGAGGACACATCCCAACCCACAGGTCATTTGATCCAAGGCAATCAAAGGAGCCTGGGACACATGGCCCCAAGGTTCTTGGATATAGTTAGGAAAATGGACTCAATAGCCCAGCGTCTACAACCAGTGTTCAGTGTTCTCTCACCTCAGAAGCTCAGCATCCTCTTGGGGTGGGGGGTGGGGGCCTCTGGAGAGCCGCACTGGCACCCCATACGGCACTGGGTGAGGGTGACCTGCACTCCCATGGCCTGAGCGCTGACTCCCATAGGTCATGGGGACGAGGACAGCCTTACTCCCTTCAGAGACTTAATCTCAGTGATGCGGAGGCCTAGGGAAGAGCTCAATTCCTGTAAACCCGGGGGCAGAGCCAATCCCCTCCTTCCTGAAGCCACAAGGAGCTCATCCTGGCTTCAGCTTCCACTGGTGCTGTGCAGATTCGTGCAACCCAGTTTTCTATTCCTATAACAAAATACCTGAGGCTAGGCAATACATAGAGAGACTTATTTAATTGGCTGAAGGTCCAAGATCGGATGACCCCCACTTGTTCTATGTCTGATGAGGGCCTCATGGTGGATGGCTTCACAGTGGGAACATGAGAGAGAGACAGAGAGAAACAGAGAGAGAGAGAGAGAGAGAGAGAGAGAGAGAGAGAGAGAGAGATATGGATGGATCCCATGGTGAGAAAGGAATCCAGAGAGTGAGGAGGGGCTACTCTTGCTCTTTCATAACAACCCATTCTCATAAGAACTCACCTAGACCCCATGAGAACTACAAAATCTCTTCCAAGGGCAAGGGCAGCCTCCCCAATGACCTAACTACCTTGTACCAAGCCCCGCCTCTTAAAGGTCCCAAGGCCTCCCAACATCACTACACTGAGGACCAAGTTGCCAGCTGGTGAACTCTTGGAAGACACCCTCCAATCACACTGAAACCACGGCAAGGCTCATCGCAAGGATTATGTGGTGGGGCTTGCTCTCCATCACCGAGAGCTCATGGGCGGACCTGGGTAGACAGAGGGTCCAGCCTTCCCACACCTGCCAAACGCCCACTTCCAGGACACTTCACTTGTAAGAATTCCCTGATTTTAAGATCCACTTTGTTCCCCACTCCTGCTTAGAAAAACCTCATCTAGGGGGGAAAACAAAAACAAAAACGAAGGAGTCTTCTTCAGTTTCTCAGTGAGGGATAAGAGTGGACATCAGGCTTGACTCAAATAATTCCACCTGTAGAAAGAAGCCACATCTCCGTTTTAAACTACCGCAAACATGTAAGTCAAGGAATACTTTTCTTTTCCTAGAGCACAAATATGCCAATGACGAACATCGACATTCTGATTAACCCCAAACTCAGAATCCACTAAGCACTCTTCACATGCCTCACCCGCTCTGATGGCTCTCCAAGTGGGTCGTCATCATCATGTTTTTATTTCTGATGTGACACTAAATTATGAACAACAACATCATCCTTTCCAACCTCATCCTTCAGCCCCAAGGCAGCAAAATTCTAAAGTCCCAAGTATTGCTGCTGTGGTCATCCTGCTTTCTTAAACCTCGGTCTGAGGAGGCTCCTTGGTCTGATCGATGGCAGGTCCCCTGGGCACTCGGTGCCCAGAATGACATCTGCAAACCAGAGGCAAAGCCTCATGTAAGGGAACCCTGGGCCACTCTCATTCCAGTGTCAGTGATACTCAGGGCTCCGTTAGTCAGCCCCAGACCCTGTGAGGATAAGGTAAACTGAACCCCAGAGGGAGAGCTGTGAAAAGACGGACCCCACCTGGACATCAGACCTGAGAGCAAAATGGTACAGAACCGACATGCCCGCTTCTCCCAGGCACCCTGCCGTGAGCTCCTTTTCCTCCCCATTTCCTGCTCCAGGTCCACCCTCATTCATCCTTGCCTTGGAACAAATCTGCAGGAAACCTCTGACTGCAATTAGCGTGTTATCACGAGATCTCACGGTGGCAGTGCGGCTCTTTGTCCCAGTCACTCCCCTGGGTGATTTGTTCCACATAAGTCCCTCTGTTGGAGCCCCCAAGAGACCTGGCACTCGCCTTGAAGTTTTGCTGTTTTGTCTGTCTTGTTCTGTGGTTCTGGGGATGGAACCCAGGTCTCACACATGCTGGGCAAACACTCCACCACGGAGCTACCCACTGTCCCAAGCCATGCCTTGGAGTTTGAAGACCTGGATCCCTGTCCCAATTGTACCACCTAATATGGGATTATATTAGGTGAAATCAATGCCATGATTCTTTATCAGAAGTGATGGACATGATGGGTTTATTTTCTTGCCCATTTTGAAGGTCCAAGGAGATACTGCACATGAATGTCCACTCTTTTCACCCGGCAATGAGAGTTTATTAAAAAGAATTTCAAATGCAGAAAGCAGGGGAGGGAGGGGGACCCTCTATTTACCTGCGTGGGCCCCCAGGCCATCCAGGCAGTTTATGTGACATGAACTAGGCCCCAGCAGGATCACCCGTGCATGACCTCCCGTGCTCTCCTCGCCAACCCACATTCTGGAGCCCCGCAGTTGGGGTCTATGGGGCCCTCGGTCCCAGGACCAGCAGGGCCCTTCCTTGGTCTCCTCATGTGCGTAAACATCGCAGGCCTGATTGATGCTGGGCTAGTTCCAGTCTCTATCCCCACAGGTCCTGCTTCCCAAACAGATCCTGAGAAGCTAACAGAAAAGTCTACTTCCTTGACCCACCACCCTAAGCATGTGTGCACAAAGCAGAACAGCACGTTGAATCTCATAAAAATCAGAATCTGAGGGTTGCCTTGCTGACAGATCCCATGCAAAACCACCACAGGACCGTTTCCCAACATGGGGTGCAATGGAAAGACAGGACTCCTGGCTGGAACTTGTCTGAGTAGCCCTGGGCAGGTAACTAGCTCTCTCCAACTCACCATCTTATCCATTTATAGCTCACTGGGCCCTGTGCAGAGCCCCTGTGGTAATATCTAGGAAAGTACTTTGCAGAAAGATGGTGTGCCTTGCAAATGATGGGTGCCTCTGTGATACTCTTACACGTGTGCTTTGTGCTGCCTCAGGCTCAGCAGGACAGTGGGATCCATTCATTCATTCATTCACTTGCAGAATGGGGATTGAACCCAGGGCCTTACATATGCTAGGCAAATGCTCTACCACTGAGCTACACCCCAGCCTTTTTTCTTTTTTTTGGTACCAGGGTTTGAATCCAGGGTCACTTAACCCTGAGCCACATCCTCAGCCCTTTTCATTTTGAGACAGGGTCTTACTAAGTTGCTTAAGGCCTCACTATGTTGCAGAGGCTGGATTTGAACTTGTGATTCTTCTGCCTCAGCCTCCTGAGCTGCTGGGATGACAGGTGTGTGCCATCGTATCTGGTGATGTCAGAATTTTTAGTTGAAAATTTTCTTTTATGGTAAAATTACACAGATTTTCAACAAGGAAAAAAGCAAACCTAAATCCTACCATGCCAAGTACTTTTATTTCTGTAGGTTTACCCTCAGACTGTTCCTATAGGCACTTCATGTGGTTTTTAATAATTCATAAAACAAACATCTATTTTCTACCACTAAGTTGTAGGCACTGCAGATTCAACACTGATCAACCACAAAAGACAAAATTCTCCTTTTTGTGCTTTGAAGGGAGATAGAAAATAAGCATATATCCAAGGTGCCCAGCAGAGGCGAGGGCTTAAACACTAACAAGCAAGCTAGGTCTGGGGGTGTAGCTCAGTGGTAGACCACTTCCCCAACAAGCATCCACAGGCCCTGAGTTCAATCCCAGCACTGTAAACAAAACCGAGCCACAAACCAGCCAACCACACACCCAAACCAAGGTAAACAGAGGCACTGATTTATAGAAGAGAAGGGGTGGGTGAGCGGATTTGGAGGAACTGAGGGTCGAGTCATGGTATATGTTGGGGGAGAATGTGCAGACAAACAAGAAGATTAAACTCCAAGGCCCCAAAACAGCAGAGCAGGGGGAGAAAGTGAGATCAAAGTTCTCATTCTTGTGCTCTGAAGGGAGACAGAGAGGAGGGTGACTCCAAAGAGGGCCTCAGAGCACTGGAACAAGAATTCAGATTTGATTCTGGGTCAAGGAAGATGCTATATCCTAGGGTTCTGAACAGAGGGCTAGCACAATGTGACTTCTATATTAATTTCATGTTTATACTCTTGCTGGTGTACAGAAACACAATGAGCTCTTACACATGGACCACGTATCCTATGCTTTTCTCTATTATTCACTTACTTCTTGCAGCATTTTTTGTAGATTACAGTAGTCCTCCCTTATCCAATTTTTATTCCCATGGTTTCAGTTACCTACAGGGCCACAGTGGCCCAAAAATATGAAATGGATAATTCCTGAAACAAATAACTCAGAAGTTTTAAATTGTGCACCATTCTGAGGAAAGTGATAAAATTCTGCACTATCCTGCTCCAGCCCACTCAGGACATGAATCATCCTTTCCAGTGTATCCATGGTGTATATGCTACACACTTGATCGTCAATTAGTATCCATCTTGGTTATCAGACAGACTGCTGTGGTATTATAGATTATATTCATACAACCCTTATTCTATTTAATAATGGTCCCAAAGCACGACAATTCAGATATGCCCAAGAAAGTGGTAAACTGCTTCCTTTAAATCAAAAGTTCAAAGTTCTTGACTTAATAAGAAAAGAATTCGTACAATGAGCTTACAGAGATCTATAGTAAATTGTGGTTACTAATCTCTTACTGTTCCTAATTTACAAATTAAACCTTATCATAGATACATATGTATGGGAAAAAACATGGTATATGTAGGGCTTGGTACTATCCACAGTTCGAAGCATCCATGTGGTCCCACCTAGAATAAGAGGGACTGTGGGACTTGGAATTAGATCTTTTACAAATGAAGACAATTTTATTCTTTCCTTACTTTAAGCCTTTTTCTTTTTGCTGTTTAGAATGATTTTAGCTGTGAGTTGCTGGAAGGTGAACTTTGACAGGTTGAGGAATCCTCCTCCTATTTTTAGATTGCTGAGAATCTTTAGTCATAAATAGGTTTCCAATTCTGTCAAATGCTTTTTTGCACCTACTGCAGAGATCATAGAATTTTATTTTTTATTCAATTAATGAAATTAATTTAACTCGCTCACTTTGCATATTAAACTGTTTCATTCCTGAGATAAATACTACTTGGTCAAGAGGTATTTTGTCCTTTTTTATATATTGCTATATTTTATGTGAAAGTATTGTGGGGTTTTTTTAATGCTCCTAAGCTAGTGAGAAATCTTGTTCTATAACTTCTTTTCCTTTTTTTAAAAATTGTGATTGTGCTAATTAAAATTATTAGCTGTGTTACATTTAAATTTATAAAATAATTTTTAAAGACTTAAATTATTTGGGAAGTGGTTTCTTCCTCCTCTGTGAAAAATTTTGTATAAGTCTCTCTCTTCCTTAAATGTTTTCTAAAATTCACCAGGGAAGCCACTTGGACCTGGAGTTTTCTTTGTGAGAAAGTTCTGAACTACAAAATCGATTTTAAAAATATCAAATCTAATAGTTATTCAAATCCTTGAATCAATTTCAATAATTCATCTTTTAAGAAACTTATCCCCATTTCTTCTCACTTGTGGTATTTATTGACATAAAGTAGTTTCTGCTCTCTTTTTCTTGATTAGTTGCAGGGGTTTAATCAATTCTGTTGATCTTTTTAAAGAACTGACTTTGGTTTTCATTGATGTTTTTCTACTGTTGATCTGTGTACTTTCACTGACCTGACCCCTGTCCTTTATTATACATTAACTGCTACATATATTAGAAATTCCAATAAACTGTTTTTATTTTTGCCTTGAATGACTTAGTATCTTTTAAAGAAATTTAAGATTAAAAAAAATAAATTATTTTATAGCTACCATTTATTTCTCATTTCTGGAACTTTCCGTTCCTTCATATGATTCCATGTTCTGTCTGGTGGCATTTCCCTCAGCCCAAAGATTTTCCTTTAGTGGTTCTTATACTGAAGATCTGGAGGAAACAATTTGTCAATATGAAAATTCCTGCTTCACACATTTTTGTTTGTTTGTTTGTTTTGGCTCCCGGGGATTGAACTCAAGGCACTCAGCCACTGAGCCATACCCCCAGCCCTATTCTGTATTTTATTTAGAGACAGGGTCTCATGAGTTACTTAGTGCCTCACTATTGCTGAGGCTGACTTTGAACTGACAATCCTCCTGTCTCAGCCTCCGGAGCTGCTGGGATTACAGGTGTGTGCCACGGAGCCCAGCTATTTTTGAAACATTTCTTTCCAGAACTTCAAGGCTGCTGTCCCATGTTTTCCAGTATGCTATTTTTTGATAAGAAGCCAAGTGTACCTTTACTTTTATTCTCTGACATGTCATGTGCCTCCTTCTTCTGGCTGCTTTAATATTTTATCTTCGTTTTCAGCAATTCTGATGTACCCAGGTGTGGATTTGGGGGTGGTTTACCCTGCTTGGAGTTCCTTGAAATTCTGGGGTCTGAAAGACTGAGTTTTTCATTGTTATTGTTGTTTCATCACTTTTAAGGGAAATTCCTCAAGAACTTTTCTACCCCAATCCCGTTCTCTTGTCTTCTGGTATAATGAGACACCTGTCAGACTACTGTTACTAGCTCTCCTACACCACAGTGGCTCTGTTCATTGCTTTTCCAACATTCTTTCACTTTGTGCTTCAGTTTGAATGGTTTCCATTGGTCTATCTGTAAGTTTATTGCCAGCGTCCCAACTGAGATCCATCCAGTGAATATTTCATTTCAGATATTGTATTTTCCAATTCTGGAATTTCCATTTGGTTGTTTCTTAATCTTCCATTTCTGAGCTGAAATTTCTAACCATCTGTTCATTCACTGTGTTTGTCTGAGTTTGTATCTTTTACCTTTTTCTGTGTTACTGTCACACTGTTCTCATGTCTAGGATTCTTTGATCATATGCTGGACACTGCAGGTAATACTTTGACTGGAGTGTGGTGAGTTGTACTCAGGCAGACAGCAAGATGACTGGCATAGCATCTTGGTCCTAATAAGGTTTGTTTCTAGGTTTGTTATGGGGATTTCAAGTTCCTAAGGTGTGGCCTTTCTGAGGTTTCAAGTAAACAAGGTGTTCACCCAGGTCTCCTCACCCTAGCAGGTCAGACCTCCTAGCACCGTGACCGTGCAACCTACACATCATCTGTCCAGCTCCCTACCCTCCTGCCCTGCCCAGTATCCTGACCAGTTTCTAAGCGTCTTCCTGTGTGTAAATGCAGCTTGGTGTATACACAAGGCTTCAGGAGGAAACTCCGAATATTTCTCAAGTATACTCTTCTCCAGAAATGCCAGCTGCCCCGGCAACCCCCGTTCTGATCTGTTTCCTCTGCTCAGACCTCTGGCAATCTCTGCTTCCCCTGTGCCTTGGTCTTGAAGATAATCCCAGAGAGAAATCCAGGGCAAATGTGAAGTTCGCCTCACATGCTTCTAGTAGCCTCCAAGACCCGCGCCGAGCAGTGTTCTGTTCTTGAAAACAGTTGCTTCATGTATTTTATCCAATGTCGTACTTGTGCAGGAGAAGAGAACAACAAATCCAGTATTCATTACTCCAAGTGTCTGGGGTTGGAAGTCGGAGTACATTTTAACAGGTGACTCTGGCTGCTGTGTAGAAGGGACTGTCAAAATGAACCACACACCCCAAGACCACAAGAAGACATGGGGGAAGTTTCTCTTAAAGCAGAAAATGTGACACCTGCTGAACACCTGTGCAAATGTGACAAGGCACCTCCAGATAAGCCCATGGGGGTGGGAGGCCAGTTCTCATCTCGGAGCCAGGTGGAAACATGCAGTTTTGCAGATCAGGGTGAAGGACCTCCTCTCATGGCTCTTCTGGCCAAGTCCAGCCAGGAATTGGCAATACCCTGGAGCTCCTTCCATGTCCAAAGGTGCAACCAGTGGATGGGAAACGAGCCACAAGGACAGAAGGTCCCAGATGTAGGGCCTGGAGAATTCAGAGACCATCTCAGGTCTCTTCAAGACAAATTCTCAGCTCTGGGGCAGGAATGGGTCACATACTACCTCTCCTACAAATGCTGTTCCAAGTTGCTACAGTTTGGATCATAAATGAACCCCCAAGGCCCACATGTGAAAGGCTTAGCTCCCAGTCTGGCACTGCTGGAAGACAGCAGAAACTTTAAGAGGTGAGGCCTGGTGTGAAATCACCAGGGGTGTGCCCTTGAAGGAGACTGTGTGATCCCGGTCTCTTTCTCTCTTTTCTGTATCCAGCTAGGTGGTAAACAGACTTCCTCCACCAAGTGCCCCTCCCATGATGTGCCACCTTATCAAAACCCCCAAAGCAATGGAACCAACAAATCTTGAACTGAAACCTCCCAAACCGCTAAACCTTTTCTCTTTGTAAGATCATCATCTCAGGTATTTGTTACAGTAAGAGAAAACTGGCTAATTCACAAGTCAATCCTCCAACAGGGTATTATTTCTAGCAAATGCCTACCCCTGGCATCACAAGGAAAGATCCAGGTTGGAGAAAGGCCAGCAGTCCCTCTGGTTATGCAGCTAGGTGATTCCACAGCTTCTCTCACCCTGTAGCCTGCAGAGGCCCTGTAAACCTAACAGCTTGCAAGCAGCAGGAAGATTTTATCAGCCCAAATAAAAACCCAAAGCCAACTCAGCCTCTTGCTCTGAATGCCTATCAGTCAGATAAATACCTCAAAGGGCTGTCCCTGACCTTCCTGGTACAAGCTGGCACTTGTCCTGCACAACAGACCAGGACGTGGGTTTCCAAGGAGGCTCACCAGCCAAGGATCTTCCTCTCTCCGGTGTTGCCTCCTTTAGTGGTCAGTGATACAACAACATTCAGAATCTACAAAGGCTGGAACCTGCACTTGAGAAGTGGACTGAGCCTCACAATTTCCACTTGAAATCCACATGTACCAAGAGGAATTTCATTAATACCTCACCTATTTTCTCAGATCCTATATTCATTTGTATAATGAGCCACAATAACACTAAAGGTTCAGAGGGCTACCCACAGAAAAAGCTCCCTGTCCAAGACATGGCTTGCCCAACCCTACGTTTAAGCACTTCCTGCAAGCACACAGTAACAGAATGTATAAATGTGTCCTGATTTTAAGCCTCACGCAGTGAATCAGCATCTCAGAAGCTGAACTCCCTTGGAGGAGGCACCCGGGAGAACTCTCCCATGAAGATTCAGGAGTCTGGCAGAAAGCTGTCAGGCAATTTCAGAGTCAGGTTTCTGCAACGCCATGAAATTCCCAAGCCCCAGAAAGCAGCAGCAGATTCTTCAGCTTCTGGTCTAATATTTTCATTAGATTTCCTCCTCCAGGGGTACTTATTTGTTCAGAAGATTTTATTTTGGTTCAATTTTCTTCTGATTTGCATGTAACTGCTCTAGCTTACAAGAAGTGGGCAGGTGTGGAAAAATCCTTATTCTGTGTCTGAGAAAGCAACCAGCCACGATTATTAGATGAAAGATCTCAGAGGAGGTTCTAGACCTTTCCACATAATGTGGACCCAAGCAACTGTCATCAAACCCCTGCTCCTGAAACCTGGAAGTGCACTCCAGGTGCTGTCTGGCTGCAGGATGTGTACACAGGCTGGCCAATGGCATTTCCTCCCTCCAGCACATTCCTGCTGACCTACCTGCAGCTCTAAGGCCCACTGAAACCCGACTCCAAGACTGGCAATGCCTCCCTGGGGAGCAGGGACCTGGCACTGAACGTGCCATCTGTGAGCACACCCTGAGCCACCTGGCCACGTTGCTCTTTCTTCTGGCTCCCTTTCCACCTGTGAACTCACAGAGCCTGACCCCAGTCACAAAGCCCAGCAGTGGGAGGGGCAGAGGGCCAGCAATAGGACTGGGGAAGTCAATGGTGAAGGAGTAGGGGGCAGGGCTGAGGCAGCTTTCAAAAGGGGGAATTTAATCCTGGGGGAGGAAACGTGTACATGCCTCCTTCACAGTGACACCTGCTGTCCCCCACAACCCCCTAGATGATCCTTCCAATCCCTCCCCTCCAATTTGTGTTCTTTCCACCTCAGCTCCTTCCCCAGCCCCACTCCAGCAGCTCCCGCTTGTAGGAAGCAGATTTCAGAGACCCCTTGCCCATCAGGCCACCTCACATGCTCTCGGAGGAGAACGGACTGCAGCACCTTCTCTGGAAATGCATTCTGAGAAATTCCCAAAACCTCTGTTCCAAGGACCCACGAAACCCAAGCCAGCTCTGCCCACAATGACAGCCATTCCCCCCAAACAAGGAGCAGCCTTGAGGGTCCGAGGGTCAGACCTAAGGTGTCCCCACCCCACACCTGCTGCCAGAGCCAGGAGACCTAGGTCTGTTTGCCTTTCTGTAGGGTGACCTCGGCAAGGGCCTATTAAGGAGCTAATCACTGTTCCTACCCTCACAGTTGGCAGGAGGAATGGAAGAAACGATGCAGATAAAGCTTAGCTCAAAGGTGCGTGGAATTACCTTTGAGACTCGGGTTCCAAGGCACTCGCTGGGCACAGAGAATCAGAAAAATCTGAGAAAACTTTGATTTTCAAAGAAAGATTGAGAGGGTGCAGGCAGCACTCCTGGTGGGACAGTGCCAGGCAGGAGTGAGCAGCAGGCCCTGGGCAAGGTGCTGAGCCCAAGGGAGGGGACCCCATGCCTGAGACTCTGTCCCCAGCACAGGCACATCCCTTCTGCCCCCAGGGCCTCAGGCATCTCATCCTTCAAACAGGATTTGCCCACCTCACTGCGGACACCATGGGGTCAAACAAGACCTTACATACACACATACACACAGTGCTTTGAAAAGAATAGGGGGGCGGCTGTAGCTCAGCAGTAGAGCGCTCGCCTAGCATGTGCGAGGCCTGGGTTCGATCCTCAGCATCACATAAAAATAAAGAAATAAAACGAAGGTATTGTGTCCAACTACGACTAAAAAATAAAAATAAAAAAAAAGGAACAGATGAGAAGATTTTCCTGGACTAGGGGCACACTGACACAACAGCACCTGGGGCCTGGCCCATGAGAAGGGTGGAGAGCAGAGCTTTCCTGAGGGGCCTCCGTGTGCAAGCAGCACGTCAGGCACTGGAGGGACAAGGCCCACGGAAGCACAGTCCCTGAGCTCCAGCTCTCCCGGACGACAACGCCTGCTTCCTGTGCAGGGTCCAGATGTTCCCGTCCACCTCTCCTAACATCCTCCCCTGTCCACGGATCAATGAAGAGGCCAGATCTAAGCTGGGGGTGCCAGGGCAGGAAGAGACAGCCCCTGCAGGACAGGCTGGGCCAAGTCGCCCACTGGGTCCACTCGGCAATGCTAGAGCCAGTCCACCGTGGCCTCCTGAACCCATATGCCTGTGCCCGCCAGACCAGGACACCACGGCAGAGAGCGCCTGGCCCAGCCTCCAGGCTGGGTACCCTGAGAACCATCAAGGCTCTGCTTTCTTCCAAACTGCTCTGTTCCCATGAATGAACCCCCAGAACCCCCAGCCCACCAATCGCTGTGTCTCCAGGGGCCTCTCATGGCAACAGGAACCACCCGAGGTAACGCCACACGCTCCAATGGCATACCAGAACCTTTAGAAGCGTCTTTTTTCTAGAACACGGACACACTTGTGATGAACTCTCTCACCATGCCATCCAGCTGACTCACTCGTGGCCTCACCAGTGCCAGGCCCCTCCACACCCCCGGAAGGCATGGAGCCGGCCCTTGTGTTTTGTCCTGAAGACTGGCGGGGTGACAAGGGTTACTTCCCTGTTTTCTCAGATGACAACCATTGGCATCCTTGGCAACACACCTGTGCCACAGACAGGGACAAGCAGGAAAAAGTGCCAGGAAGAATAACACATTTTGCAATCTATTTAAGTACCTGAGCTAATAATTCTCTCCATTTGAAAACAAAGGAACTTTCTGCAAAGTGCGGGAGCAAGCCACGTGGGGGCGGGGCCCGCCCGTAGGTGCTGGCCTGGCTTAGGTGAGGGCAGAGTCTGCCTGACTGTGTGCTGTGACCAAGCAAAGACCCTGAGCTGGCCAAGCCTGCCAGACCATGAGCACTTGAGCACAGTGATGCCCACACCTCCCTGCCCACGCCTGGGCTGACCTGGCCAGGCCTGGCTGGCACCCAATCTGTCTCAGTTGGCTACATGAAATCTGCTCCGTTGGCCCGCTACTCATCTACAACTGGGCATGCGCCAGGCACAAGGTGGGCTTTCCCGGCACACCCTGGTACCCGTGGTGGGTCTTGAGAGCTGGCCTCCCCCGCAGCTCAGGGCTGCGCCTGGCCCAGCCTCCCCTCCCCACGGCAGTCCCGCTCAAGTGCAGCTGAGCTAATTCTGGGCTCCCTGCCACCTGCACAAGCCCACGCTGCACATGCTCTGACTCACGCTGAGGCACCCAGAAGCAGGGCCCAGAGAACGGCTGCAAGGCACCCATGGGCACCAGAGAGCAGCCAGTCCCTGACGGTGGATCTGGAGGCAGCTTTGAGGCCTATGGCCGCCTCCACCAAATCACACTGGTAGATGAGCCCAAATGTTGAACTCACTCAGACACCCAGCCTTAGGCTCAGAGTTTACCAAGGCAGAGCTCAACCCCAGGCTTCAACAGAAACCCGTGATTCCTCTTCACTCATCTGAGCACGCGGGGAAGTCTGAGAATATTGCCAAAGTTCCCAGACATAAAAGCACCAGATCAGAAGAGAACAGAGAGTTTGAGTCTTCACAGTTCCACTCAACCAGATGCAGAAACAGTCTACTGAGCACCTACTGTATGTCCTTCTGCATGTCTCCAGAACCTGAGGTGTAGTGGTCCCCACCCTCAAGAAACCAGTCTGTGGGGGAGGCAGACAACGTGTAACTCACTTGTGACAGGTAGGTATGGAGCACTAGAGGGGAAGCAGCCAGGGAACAGTCACTTCTGTCCAGGAGGTGACAGAGGGAGAAGAGCCCGGCCAACCTGCCTCCAGGTGGCCTGCAGACAGTAGGCCCAGTGGGCCAGGTGGGCAGCCCCAGGCAGAGAGGCCTGCACGAGGCCTGCAGTACATGGTGTGATTGGAGAACAGGGAGGGCCAAGGCTGGACCCTGCGGAGAGTGTGGGAAGGGGCTGGTGTCGAGTGGTCAGACACAAGACATGCTCTGGCTGGACTGCAGAGAGCCCGTGGAGCACGCTGAGGCAGGGCTGAGGGCGCAGGCCACGGGCATGCAGTCAGGCAGACAGGCTCTCACTGACTTCTCCCTTAGTCACTAGAGGCCACACCTCCCTCCAAAGGTGGGTCTGTGCATTCAAGGAGAAACCGAGGTGTTGAGGAGCATAAAGCCCTAACCAATGCATGGGGAGGGACAAGTTACCGACGTGCTCTGAGCCTCCGTGACCCTCAGAACAAACACACCAGCAAAACCCACCTCGCAGGGCTGCTTCTGAGATCTGCTGCTGTTGTCCTGGGTACCAGGGATGGAACCCAGGGCTGTGGTGGCGCATGCCTGGGATCCCAGCGGCTCGGGAGGCTGAAGCAGGAGGACTGCAAGTTCAGAGCCAGCCTCAGCAACTTAGCGAGGCCCTAAACAACTCAGTGAGACCTGGTCTCTAAATAAAATATAAAACAAGGGCTGAGGATGCGGCTCAGTGATTCAGCACCCGGGTTCAATCCCTGGTACAAAAACAAAAACCAAGAAGTCACCTCTTTGACACAGGCTTTCATCACCACCTGACTGTGTGGTCTGACCAGCTTGCCATGCGCCCCACTCGTGGTCAGGAGCCAGGCCAGGGCCAGGAGGCGAGAGCCAAAGTGCCCGGAGGACGATTCCGTGAAATGACTCCCATCAGGCTTCTCCAGGGCCAGGTTCAACCTCACCTCCTCAGCTAGCGGCACCAAAACCCACTCCGGTCACCTGGGCGCCTCCATCCCAGGTGAAGCAACCCAGAGCAGGTTTCCACGGAGACAAGGATGTCATGCCCACGTGGCACACAGAAGCCACTGTGCATACACAGGAGTTACCACACCACTGGGTGTCCTCAGCCACGGGAAGGAGCCACTGAGACACCTGTCAGGGCCTGCCCACCCCACCCCAGGCCCCCACCAAGCTAAGCAGCAGCCCCCCAGCTCACTTCCTGGGCTGCACCCAGCCATGATGCAGGCAAGGGGACAGCACCATCACCTGGGGACCGGGAGGGCCGAGCCCCACAGGAGCTTCCCCCTGCAGCTCCGGGCTCACCCACACCCGGCCCTCGGGTTACATAAGCTGAGTCTGATCCCCGCTGGTGGTGGCTCTAAGGTTACCCGGCTGGACGCTGGCCAGGCCAGCTGACTGTTCGTTTCCATCCCCCAAGGTAGATATTTCAAAAACTAGGAGCCCCTGCGGGAAGGAGAGGAGTCCTGGCCCCGTCCAGCCTCAGACCCCCACCTCCTCGGGGGCCAGTTCCCAGGCTCACAGAGCTGACTTTTCACGCTGGTGTCCATGACCAGGGCCCTCACCAAAGGCCCCTCCCCTGGTGTTTCCACTGGGCCAAGGGCTTGAGCAGGTGCCTGAGGACTGAGGCTCTGCACACAGGTGCGATCAGCAGCTCTCCATGGGCAGACCATGTGCAGCAACCCCCAGCCCCTGGGTCATTCCAGGCATCTAGGGCCCCAGGGAGAGGAGAAAGAGGAGGCTGCTCCCACCACAGGGAGCAGTGCCCAGAGCCAGCAGGTGCCCAGTGGCAGGTGTGTATGGTCTGGAGCCGACGTAGGCCCCCAGATCAGTGCCCTACTCACGGACATAGTCACTGCAAGGACAAGTAGCTCTGGTGAAGGGGTGGCACAGGGTGTGCAGGGTAGGGAAATAATGAGAGGAAAGAGCTCGGCCAGGATGGGAGTGTCCAATGCCTGGCCTGGCCCAAGGCCTAGGTCTGACCTGTCATGCATGGCGTTGATAAGGTCATCACACCACAGCCTCAGGACACTCAGGCCCAGGGACGAGGGGACACAGAGCCTTAGAGAGGAACTGCCCGGGCTGCCCGCTTTCTACATGGACCAGAAGTAGCTGAGGGTTCTCTTTGGGCCCTGACAGCGGCCCTTGGCAGTTGGACAGAGCAGAGCATCAAGGTGGACTCACTCCTGAGACGTGGGAGGTACCTCCTGGGACCCCCAGAGACACGATGGCAAGGCATGGGGGTGGGGAACAGGCCACAGCTGCCACTCTGCCTGGGGTTGGAAGAACGTGACTCTGTCCAGAGCCCTGGGGTCACCTGGAGCCCTGGAGGAGCTTCTGGGTTCTTACTAATCCAGAAAATAGGGGAGACATGAAAAATCACCCAGGAACAGAGGAAGAGGACTGTCAGCTCCACCGGGTGAAGGACAAGAGCTACAGGGGGCTGGGCACATCATGACAGTTGGGCCGAGAGGCCAGTCTGCTGGTGGAGGTCGGGGAGGGAGCTGCCAGCCATTCATGGTGCCAGGCAAGGACAGGAGAGGTACACAAAAGTTAGTCAACACCAATCTGTGAGAGAGGTCAAGCTCTTTCGGCAATACCTTGAACTCTGCTGGAGGCCAAGTGCAAGGGCAATTCTTCAAAATGCCTACTGACCAGCACCAAGCCTCCTTGCCACCACAACTCCGGTTATGAGGATACACCTTATTTGGACTCAAGAGTTCAAAGGCTTGCCAGAGCCCTGTGTTTGGCTCATGATGGTGCATGCACCCTCTGGGCTTACCAGTCTGCTATTCTCAGGGTCACTGTCAGGCCTGGGGAACCTCCCCCAAATCTCCAGAGAAGACCAAATGGAAAGGAACAAACACCCAGGACCCAAGCCAGACTTGGGGCATGCTTCAAAAGGTGGATATTTTTATTAAGTCATTCTTTGGACTGAGAAAACTGTGCTACATCCATACACTGGAATATTACTCGGCAATGAGAAGGAATGAACAGTTGACACACCCAGCTCCCTAGAAGAATGGCAAAATGACTGGAATGAAAGATGCTAAAGAAAACACACACCGCATGATTCCATTCCAACAAAATTCTAGGAAATGCTGAATCAGAATAGTGACCAAGGGAGGGTCAGTGATTGCCTTGCAGAAGAACTGGAGATGAAGGTAGAGGAGTCTAAGGAACTTTGGGGGCTATGGATATGTGCACTATCTTAATTGCAGGGTTGGTCTCACAAGGTGTACCCTATGTCACAACTTATCAAACTGAGCACCTTCAATGTATGCAAATTATATATCAATTATTGCACAATAAAGCTGTTTTTTTTTCAAACTGGGGGTTGAATCCAGAGACTCTTAACCACTAAGCCACATCCCCAGCCCTTTTCATTTTATATATTTTTTATTTTGATACAGGGTCTCTCTAAGTTGCTAGGACCTCGATACATTGCTGAGGTTGGCCTCGAACTTGAGACCTTCCTGCCTCAGCCTCTTGAGCCATGGGTATAACATGCATGTACCACTTTGCCTGGCAATAAGGTTGTTTTTTTTAAAAAAAAGTAATCCATGCTGCTCATAAGAAAAAAAAAATAGATTTCTCATCAGTCTGCCAGCACAAAAAAGAAATACCACTTGGGCATGCTGCTTTCCAGTCTTCCCCCCCACACACACACACACAAATCACGTATCTATTTGTTTTTAAGTAGAGCATAATCTTTTCTTTAAAGAGTTTTGCATCCTTTTTTTTTTAATTTTAAAAATTCCATATCCTAAGTTTTTTCTGTGGTTTGGTTTTGGATTTCCTGATCCCTCATATACACTAGGAGCGGGGGTGGGAGGGCTGGGTGAGGAGGACACTGGACACACACACAGGACACAAGGCAGAGCGTCAGGTCTGTTACCCCGAGTGAGAGCCTGAGAGTGCTAGCACCCCCTTTCTTGGTACAGTCCAGCCAAACCTTCTCTCCATCTTCTCCAAACACAGCCTGAATGGTAGCACCTTGTATCCAGCGTCTGCTCCATCAAAATTCAAGGAAGGCAACGTGAAAAAAAAAAACGAGGACGAGCCGTTCTCCAACACACCCAGCTCCTGCTGCCTCCTGAGGGCACACTGGCCCCCACCTCTTCCGCACAGGCCTCCTCTGCCTCCCGCTCCAGCCCCCCATCTTCCTGCCTTCTCCATTTAGCCCTAGATCATGAAGTTCCCTGTGTGACTAAGCGTCCTCCAGAACTGTTCCCAAGGCCCCGCTGCACTCGGGCCTCGCAGTGAGTCATTCCCCACGACCGGGTGTTCCAATGGCCTCCAAACGCTCCCCTTTATAAATAACATGGTGGTGAACATCCTTGCATAGGAGTCTCTGGCTGCAGGTTTAACTGTTTCCTTGGGATACATTCCTAGAAACAGAATCACCAGGATCAAAGAAGGAGCTCTTTTAAAGATTTTGAGACAGACTGCCAAACCGCTTGGCAGAAAGCTTACATCTTCCCCTCCCAAGTCCAACGAGAGTCCTTGACACACACACCCAGCTTGCACCAGCCTCCCCCCAAAACAAACAACACCCCAAAAATATGGTGATTTGATATGAAAAATTGACATCGTATCTTAATTTTGTAGACACCTATTTGATGAATGTATAACTGTCTTTCATTTACTGCCATTTACTCGTTCGTGAATTCCTATCCTTGATCCACTTTCTTATTTTAAGTTCATTCAAAAAAGAATCATTCATACGGGTTATCAGAGCTGTTGATGTAGCAGGTGCCTGTCTTACAGGTAGTACGCATTTTTCTCAGTGTATCGTCTTTCATTTTGTTTTTCTTTTATCTTTCATTTTTTTTCTTTAGACATACAGAAGTTTACTTTCCCTGTGATGTTCAAATAAAACAACATTGGCCTGTGGCTTCTGTCTCTGGCACCATGTGTAGAAAGACAGCTTCCCATCCTGTAATTCCGTGCTCACTTGAATTTTCTCTGAGTACTTTAATGGTTTCATTTTTTACATTTAAAATTTTGACCCATGTGTAATTTATTGTGGGGTTTGAGCTGAGTGGGGAAACCTGATGTCTTCCCAAGTGTTTCCAATTAACTAAGTCTATTAAATTCTAGTTTCTGCACCTTCTAGATTGTTCTATGAATATGCTATCTATTTTCACCCCAATAGCAAACTGACCAACTTATTAAAGTTTATAATGGTCTAATATCTGGAAAGTGATCCCCCCAGATTCTGGGTGGAAATGGCATTAAATCCATAAATTAATTTAGGGAAAATGCAAACATTGAAGATATTGATCCCTCCCTGAATAGAACATGCTGAATCTCTCCATTTATGCCATGGCTCTTTTGTGTCCCCAGTAAAACTGTGCCAATGTCCTTCACAGTTCCTGAGTGCCGTTCCTAGGTGTCCCTTCTTTGATGCAATCACAAGTGGAATGACCTCCTAAGCACTGTCTGTCTTGCAGGAAGAAGACTAGGATGTACACTTCTTGCACTCAGGCACCGTTCCTGCAAATTCCACCATGCCAGGCACAGCTGGTTCCAAAAGCCTCAACTCAGCAGCCGCCTTGCAGTTCCCCAGAACACCACTCTCCTCCAGGACTCCCCCGGTTTGGCTACAGCCTGCTTATAATTTAGATTTTTTCTTTCTTCCCTTTTTTTGAGACAAGGGTCTCCTAATGCTGCCCAGGCTGGCCTCATGATTTTCTTGCTTCAGATGTCAGGCACCACTGTGCCCCACTCAGTCTACTTTTAAACTCCTCTGCCTTATGCAGCCCTCCACACCATCTCTCCCGTCCCATCAGGCCCAGCCGGTCCTATGCACAATGGACTCTTCTCCTGCCTGGAAATACCTCCTGCAGCTCCTACCTGTAGAAATGGGACTCTTTCTTCTAGTTCCACTCAGATGCCATCTCCACAAACTAGTGACAGCCCCTGGGTTTGCATCATGCACAGCAGCACGCACTCCAACCTACTGTGCGAGATTTACACATGCAACCGTGTCCCCATCAGGTGATGCTGGAAGACGTGGCCTCCCTTCAGTCCTGCCTCAAATCACAGCATGGTGCTCACGGCTGCGGCCCTGTGTGTTGAGAAACCAGAGCCAGGAAGCCAGCACTGTGCACTCTGGCTATGGAGGGGCTGCCCCTCCCTGTCACTCTGAGCCAAAAGGAAGAGCAGTCCAGGAAGATGGGAGTCCGAGGACAGAGGACTGTTTATGTTTCTGCAACTGGATGGGGGTGCAGCCAGCCCATGAACCTCCCCAGCAAGCTCTCAGACTCCTCCTCCTGAAGGAAGGTGGCAGCCCTGTTCTTGGAAGTCCAGGTGCAGACACTGGGGTGAAGATGGAGCCTCCCAGCCCCGCTGCACAGCAGAAGCCCCTGCAGAGCTTACTGGGCCCAGACAGCCCCACCCAGGACTTCTGAGTCAGACTGCAGGGGGAGGCCGGGCTGCTCAGGGGCTGGGCCAGGCCAGCAGGTAAAGGAGAAGGAAAAGTACACTTGCACTCAGAGGCCAGGCCCTCTGCAAACCTGTGTGAGAGACTCTCCCCACATAGAGACGAGGAAGCACAGTTATAAAATGGAAGGCTCATTTCATCACCAGGGGACCACATTGGGACAGGGACCAAAACACCCCCAATTAGTATTTGGAAAATCCATCCTTTTCTGGCTTAGCTAAAACTCCACAGGTCCTAAAATTCCCAAGTATCCCATTGTCTGGAATCCCTAAGTCACAGGCACGTGGGCCTGGAGCTCTGTCTTGAGCCTGCAGGAACAAGGGATGTTTTTCTTTATTGTATGAACGTCTTTGGCTGCACCTCCTGCCCCGTGGGCACCATGCACCATGAAGCCAAGTCACCAGCTGAACCCCCGTGTACTGGGTCTTTACTGCCTCCGTGACTCTGCCTAGGCAGTTCCCTGGGTCACAAGGACCCTGTGTCCCACTCCTACCCAGGTTGATGGTATGACTTCCTTGGGCCCTAGGAACTTTTGCCCTCAAGTGTCCTTCCTCTGTTGGGGGAAAAAAAATCTGATCAAAGCCTATCTGAGTCAGTATAGAGACGAATATATTAATATGACATATTAAAACATTTTCCTGGACCTAAAGATCACGTTTTCCTTTTAATTTGAAAAGAAATGAAAACCCTTTCCTCGGCTCCAAAACTCTAATGGGTCCTCAGCACTGTGTGTCCCTGTCCAGTGGTCAGCCTTGCTCTACCTCAAGTACCCAGATTCCAGGGAAGACCCAGCTTAAGTATGAGCTGTGCCTACACCTCGGCCCCCACACACCCGTCCCTAGGAGACCCCGCTGCCTTCACCCAGCACCTTGCTGCACTTATGTAATAGACCCACAGCCTCGGTTAGACTGTGTACTCTCCAGGGGCCTCTTTGGCTGCAAAGTGAAGGAACACCGGACAGAATGAAGAGATGTGCACTTTTACCAGTGGGTCTACAACATCCATCAGATGTCCTTTGTTTAAAAGCAGTTGTGGCAATCTGCTTTCTGTTACTATAACAACTACCCAAGATAATCAACTTAAAAAGAGGAAAGGTTTACTTTTGATCTCAGTTTTGGAGGTTTCAGTCCATGACCAATTAACCCTATTGCTTTAGACTGTGGCAGCACAGTACATCATAGTTGGAGTGTATACCAGGGGAGGCCAGGTATAAGAGAGAGAAAATGGAAGGGACCAGAGTACCAACATCCCCACTGAGAGCACACCTCTCCCAATGACCTAAAGCCCTCCCACTAGGCTCCACCTCTTAAAGGTTCCACCACTTCCCAGCAGCACTACACTGGGGACCATGCCTTTAATACATGAGCCTTTGGGGACATCCCAGATTCAAACTATAGCAAGCTTCTGCTTGAGTTTCTGGTGGCTATATATTTCCTTCTCCAATTAGCTTGACACCCAGTTAGCCCTCATAGGTGAGTACAGACCACGGTGCCTGCAAAATTGGGATAATGAGGGGCAGGACATGTCATAGGAGTCTCAGAACCTCCTGTGAGGGTCCAGTGGGAAAGAGTGGTCTAGGGTACTCCACGGTCCTTTAGTGGCCAAGACAATCTATTTCTAATGCTAAATGTTATCACACTTTAATCCTTTTGGAAGTAATACCATGATTAATGCTTGAGATTGCTCTTAATTCCTGAAATCTAAAAGAAATAAAATCCAGAATTAAATACAGATGAGTGGTCATTAATCATTGGAGTTTAGTTGCTATCTTAGTGTACTACGTATTTTAAATTTGTGTTTGCGTTATTTCTTTGAAAAATCTTAATTTTGAATACAACATTTTTGTACTAGAAAGAAAATTATATTTCATCTCATAGCTGGGGTGGAGCCTCAGCAAACAGAACCATCCTGATCCCAGGCACCCCCTGGTGGAACCTATTGGAATTGCAAGCAAAGTACCCGGGAGGAAAAGCAAACTATAGACAAGCACTTCTCTATTAAGGCCACAAATATTTTTTTTTTTTTAAAGAGAGAGTGAGAGAGGAGAGAGAGAGAGAGAGAGAGAGAGAGAGAGAGAGAGAGAGAGAGAGAGAATTTTTTTAATTTTTTTTTTTTTTTTTTTAGTTCTCGGCGGACACAACATCTTTGTTGGTATGTGGTGCTGAGGATCGAACCCGGGCCGCACGCATGCCAGGCGAGCGCGCTACCGCTTGAGCCACATCCCCAGCCCCAAGGCCACAAATATTGAAAATAATAAACCTCTAAACACTGATCCTTCTTTTATTTATTTATTTATTTATTTATTTTTGGAACTGAGGATTGATTCCAGGGGCGCTTAACCTCTGAGCCACATCCCCAGCCCTTTTTATATTTTATTTTGAGAAAGGGTCTTGCTAAGTTTCTGAGGCTGGCTTTGAACTCACAATCCTCCTGCCTCAGCATCCCAAGCTCCTGGGATTACAGGTATGTGTCACCACCCAGCCCAGTCCTTAATTCTTTACCTGTAGATCCTTGATGTGCAAGCACTATCCAGAAATGGAATCACTATTATGTCACATACATACACAGGTACTGTCAGATATGTGTAGATGCTGAGGTGATTCATAAAATACCATGTCATCTACACAAACCTCAAAACTCAGCATCTTTTTATTGATGGGTCTTTTCCTTATTGATGGATTGTGAAAACATAGTTACTGTCATGTAAAGATTTAAAACACCAAACACGTTTGTTTCTGTTTGGATATGTGTCTCCCCGATGGCTCATGTGTTAAAGTTTAGGTAACAAAGAAGGAGCTATGGGAAGTGGTGGAATCTGGAAGAGGTGAGGCCTGGTAGGAGGTCTTCAGGTCACTGGGGCGTGTGGCCTTGGAGGGGACTATAGGATTCTGGCCTTCTCTTTGCTCTCTTTTGCTTTCTGGCCATAAGGTGATCCATTTTGCTCAGTCACATGCTCCCTTCTATTGCCATATGGTAACCCCAGGGAAAAGGAACCAATCAATTATGGACTGGAACCTCCAAAACTGTGAGCCAAAATAAACCTTCTATCTCTATAAGTTGGTTTCCTCGGATATTTGTTATCCAGACAGACAGACAGCTGACTAACACACCCTCGAGGAGAACCTGGTGGGAATTTCAGAAGTTTGGTTGACAATGAGGAGCCAGAAATACAACTCTGTACACTGTATGTCCATCAGAAGAGCAAGGAACTGTTGTACTACCAACATGCTATTCCAACAGAAGCATTTACTTAGAAATTGGGGCGAAACAAGAACAGATGATGTTTGGGAAGTCTCTGCTCCTTCAGAAAATCACACCAGCACATGGTGAGAAGTTCACTTGGGATCACCCAAGAAGCCAGAAAGTCTCAGGATACGGCCACCCTGGTGCCTTGGGACCGCTGACCCAGCGCCTCTTCAGGAGCTGAGGGGAAGCCCCAGCCTGAAGCCACCCTCTCAGGAGCTTCAGGGACCACCCCTACCTCCCAGCTCCCTAGGTCTCCTCTATGGGGACAAGCAAGCCACTGTCACCTTCCTATGCCTCTGTTTCTTCACCGTGAAACATGGGTAATCATTTCTCTTTTAATCCATAATGATAATCTATGCTCTTTAAGTACCTAACAGCACTCAGAGAATAGCACATGCTCAGCCAACTGTTTTCCATTTACTTCTCCCTCCTTTCAGGTTTTACTCTCCCAGACAGTAGCCATGTGAAAGTCACTCCTACAGAAGGCAAAGGAGGACTTAACAACCAGGGCTAACTATGTGCTGCTGTGGTTTAGGTACTGACTATGTCCCACAAAGAGGGTGTGGAGAGGGTGGGCCTTTAAGAGGTGGAGCCTAATGGGAGATGATTAGGTCACAGGGGGGCGCCATCTCAATAGGAATTAGGGCTGTTCTTGTGGGACCCTGGTTAGTTCCTGTGAGAGTGAGATGTCCTAATGAGGAAGCCTGGCACCTGAATCTCTCCTGCTTCCCATCTCACATGTGATCTGTCTCCTGCATGTGCTCCCATTGTGATACCACACACCATGTGGTCATGTGGTCAGAAGGCCCTCACTAGAGCCAAGCAAATGCCAGTGCTATGCTCTTGAACCACCAGAACTGGGAGCTAAATAAACCTCTTTTTCTTTATAAAGTACCCAGTCTCTGGCATTTTGGAATAGCAATAGAAGATGAACTGATATACATGCTCATTCTGAGCCTAGCACTGTGCCTAGCACCTGGCAGGCACTGGTCCCCATCTCATTCATACACAACTCTGTGAGGTAGCACTAGTTCCCTCCCATGTTCCAGATGGGGAAGGGACACGGAGAGCCCCACGGCTGCAGAATGGGGAGGTGAGGCTTTGCAGCCTGAGCTCTACTCTGAGACAGGCCTGAAGTAAGCGAGCCTCCAGCATGTGCTCCCATAGCAGCAGAGTCCTGCCCAGCCCCACTAAGCCATAGCTGCCACCTCACTCCCATGCTGCCCATCTCCTAAGACCAAGCGTCCACTGCCCAGCATCTCCACCCTACCAAGTCTTACTCTATTTTAACTGCGACACCTTAGCCAAAAGTTAATTCAGGCAGGGGAGAATAAGGCCTGGTTATAATACAAGTGTTTCCAACAGACTCCTGGATGTTGGTTATGACCTATCACCATGTGCATTCAAACTACTGTCTTTTCTTCTCTCCAACCCTGGGGGTAGGCATATGACCTCCAGAGAGTGACAACATAGGCCAAGGCTTCACCCAAGGGCACCCAAACAGCCAGGATCCATTCGGGGTGTGCATCCAGGTCGCGTCTGCACTGCCCATGTCCTTCCCACCCCACCACTCCTCCAGGAGCAACTGTGGGGGACAGGAAGGGGGAATACAGGTGCCACTGCAGCTGACAGGGCTCTGGGAACTGAAAGGGGAACAAGGACCCCCTCCCCCACCCCAGGCCCAGGGAGCGATTTGTCCAAGGCCTCTCGGTTGCATGAAATGGGACCCTGGCTGGGTATACAGGGAGGCTCCCCAGGCAGGGGCTTCCAAGTTCAGAGTGACAGACATTAAACACCAGGTGACAAGGAAAGGGACCCTGCTCCACTCTGTTCTGGTCACTTAAGCAAGTCTTGTGACTTCTCTGTGCCTCGGTTTGCTTCTCTGGAAAACAGGGACAAGAACAGTGAGAGGAAAAGCCATCTGACACCCTTGTATGCTGGCCCAACAGTCACCAAGTTAATAAGATGAAGGTCACATGGTTCCTCGGAGAGTGGAGGGGCGAGGGCACCCACCGCACCCCGGGAGACGAAAGCTGTGCAGCTCTGCCTGCTGAGCGATCCAGCCAAGTGATTTCACTACTCTGAGCCTCATTCCTTATTTCTAAACATACAGGATGAGCATAGGACTAAATGAGATGATGGAGGTGAAATTATTTCAACTGCTAAACCCACTCCACGGGTGGTAAATACCACTGCCGCACTCAGCTGGGGAGCTGCTTCCTAGCTAGGCACGCTTCCACTTTATTATTATTTGAAAATACATCTTGGGGGAGGGGTGGGTTTTGTATTAGGCAGCCTTGATTATCCAGTACTTGCATGCAAAAAAAAAAAAAAAAGAAAAACCCTTAGGAAGCTCATTTTATATGGTTAGAAGTATTGAAAGGAAAGCTGCTGGTGGTAAAATAATTATTATAGTTTACTTCATAATGCACAATCAGTGCATACCCCCAAATTAAATATAAATGGCTCTTCTATATAAATCAAATCCTACTTTAAATTAATAAAGAGAAGGTACCATAGAAACCCAAGGCGTGGCCTGGGGGTGTAGCTCAGTGGTTGAGCGCCTGCCTAGCATGTGCCCTGGGGCCCTGGGTTTGATCCCCAACACCACCAAAAAAGGAGAAAAAGAAACCCACAGTATCATTTGGTCCTTTGGTACATGTCAATCACTACTAATTTCTCTTTAAAAAAAAAAAAAAATTGTTTCCTATACAAGCAATACTTGTCTCAAAACTGGTTCCCAGAGCAAAGAAGGCTCCTCCCTCTTCCACCATTCCCGGGAGCCTGCAAGGTATGGAGCTTGGGGTCATTTTAAACATTTCATCCCTAAGGGCCAACAGTCACTGTTGGGGTCAGAAGAGTGTGACCATCCGCTCTCTCCAGCACCTCCCAGTCCCCCGCTGTGCTCTGAGCTGCTAAAACCACCTTCTCTCCTGGATTCCTCCTCAGCAATGCTTCCCCCAAACCAGGGAAGATGCAGTAATCCCCTGGGGAGGGGGGCTCAGAACTACACAGCCACCTGAATCCACAGAAGCCTGTTGGAAAAGGCAAAAGAAAGACTGTTCATAAACTGACTGCTGATCAATTATGAGTCATGAAAAAACAACCAGCTATTAACTTCGCAGCATTTTAACTCGTGCCTCCTACCCACTCCTCAATAGTGGAAGGCTTATCATCGTCCACGCGCCACCTGGGAGCAAAGGGCAGGAGAGCAAAGGGTCCTTCAAGGTGGAGGTTACACAGCCAGGTACGCCCTCCACTCCCACGTGCCTCTCCTCCAAGGCAGGGCTCCTGGGAGTCCTATTTTCCAGCTCTTGGCTTGTGTCCCAGACCCTCCTCCAAGCTCTGAGGACGCTGAGTGGCATATGCGGCCTTCCATGCAGTAGGTGTGGATGGCAAAAGAAGTGTGGCCCAGGACCAGCTCTGCAGTGTCACTCTGGGGTAGCTCTTGCATGTCAGACCAAGGGCCAAGCTTCCGAGAGTTTTGTCAGCCCTGAATGTCCTGCCTTAAAATTCTCTTCTGCTGAGACTAATTAGAGTGAATCCTTGCATAACACAGATACTGTCAACCAAGATGCATGAGTTCTCGGTACAAATCATTTTATGGGAAAAAAAAAAAAAAAAAAACCTGGCCTGAAAAAGGGAATTTTTTCAAGCAGGACACATCCAAGGAGGAATCTTGTACGTACACAGGAATCTACTTTGGAGATAGTACTTGGAAGGTATGATCAGACTAACATGCAATAAGGCGAAGACAAGGACCTTTCCTGTCATGATGTTACTAAATGTCAAAAGGTAGATAACCACCTAATCAATAGCCACCAAAGAGATGGCGGAAAGCGATACTGAGCACTGCTGTGAAGGAAGAATGTCTAATAACCCAACCATGCAGAAGGAACACAATCTATTGATTCTGTAAAGGCAGTTCACAAAACAGCATGCATAGTACCTCTTTTTAGGAAATACACTCATCCCTAAGTATATGCAGGAGATTGATCCCAGGACCCCCAAAGGTACCAAACCCCTCAGATGTCCAAGTCTCTTCTATAAAGTGAAGTAATATTTACATAGAACCTACACAAATCCTCCTGTATACTTTATTTATTTTGGTACTGGGGTTTGAACCTAGGCTATATTACTGCTGAACTGTACCCCCAATCCCTTTTAATTTTTCAGACAGGGTCTTACTAAGTGGTTTAGGGCCTTGCTAAATTGCTGAGGCTGGCCTTGAACTTGGTGATCCTCCTGCCTCATCCTCCCAAGTCACTAGGATTATAGGCATGCTCCAAGGGGCCCGGCCCTCGTATATACTTTAAATCATCTCTAGATGATTGACAACATCTAACACAGCATAAGTGCTATGTGAATGGCTGTTATACTGTATTGTTTAGGGAATAATGATAGAGGGAAAAGTCTGTACATGCTCAGTACGGCCTCTTATTTTTTTTCCCCAAATATTTTTGATTTGAAGTTGCTTGAATTCACTAATACAGAGCCCACAGCTATGGAGGACCGGCCCCAGATACTTTTGTGCATATATGTATATACATATGTTCAGTGTAGCACATGTTTGGAAGGATGTGTCCCTAGATGCTATTGGGACATCCACTCCTGTTCTGCCCTGGGTTTGCCTGATGGCAGACGCCGTCTGTTCTGCCAGCGCCTGGCCTGATGCCATGCAAGAGTGCGGCCCAGGAGCAGCCTGGTGGAAATGAGCCCAATCTCAAGTCTGGTCGGAGCCCTGGCTGGCTGAGAGGCAGGCTCCGCACAGTTTGCTCTCTTCTGAGTCTTCCCTGCTTGCTGGCCTGGCCAGGTCCCGTCTGAAGAATATCCTCCTCCGCTCAGGGAGTCCTCTGGAATGTCCTAGGGCCCACGAAACACAGTCACCTCCGTTCCAGAAGATGGCCCCAAATTAGCCTGGCCTACCACGACCCCTCAACTCAAAGGCCTGTCTTTGCTCACGAACCCCACGAAGAAAACAAGATGACACTGGCCAAGCCTATGGAAATGGAGACTCAACCTTCAAAAGGCCGATTATACACGGAGATCCCATTTAACTCAGAGAGCATGCTGGATGCGTTCCTACGTGAGGATTTGAGGAAGCTACTTCCAATGGGCATGTGCTGACACCCAGCAACCATGCAGAACTACCCGGAACCTGGTGTCTGTGGAAACAATCACAGGTCACAGGGAGTGACTCACCAAGCCCCATGAGGATGCACAGCATGGCCATGTGACCCAGGCCGCTGACCCACCAGCAGGCCCCGATCCTTCTCCCTCCTCGCTTCCACCGGCAGAGTTATCATTACAGCTTCTAAGTCACTAATCTTCTATGCAGGAAAGACCCCCCCCCCCAAAGTTCTTGGTACAACTCCTTTGGGGAGAAAGGTAAATAAGTCATGTATTGAAGCAAGACCCCACGGGGCCTCAGGACTGGGAGCCGGGTATGGAACTCGGGTTGGAATGGCAGATGAATTACAGAGCTATGCTTCAGGCTGGGTAGAGTTCCCCTGTCAACTGCAAATAGCAAAAAGAATCAAGGGACCCAGTCTGAGCTTACGTCTTGGGAGTCTGAGCTTACGCCCACCCAGGTGCCCCTGTAACTGTTGGGTGCCGACTCTAGGCCTGGCCACAGAGCTGCAGCCCGACCAAGAAGAGCAAAACTTTAAGACCAACTTGCCCAGGACTCATGCAGCTTGTAGACTGTGACACAGGAACATCCTCTGTGGGCACGTGTCTTTCCTGAGAAGCCAAGAGCAGAAACCAGCCCTGAGCACGCAGTACAGTACCCTTCAGGAACCCAAAGTGGATTCACAAACAACTTCACAAACCTGAACAGACCTACACCTGCTCCCAGAAGGTTCCCAAACACTTCAGGTCACCCATCTGGATTGATCGATCAATGGCTTCACAGAACCATACCCAATCTGAAACCAACTGGGTTTTGTTGTTGTTATGCGGTACTAGGAATTGAACCCAGGGCCTTGCGCATGCTGGACAAGTGCTCTACCACTGAGCTCTGTCCCCAACTCTGGGTCTTGCTAAATTGCTCAGACTGGATTTGTGATTGTGATTCTCCTTCCTCAGTCTCCCAAGTAGCTTGAATTGCAGGTGTGTGAGTCACCATGCCCTGTTTAGAACCTGATTTTAGGAGACTAATTTAGTGTCATTCTTAAATGTGCCCCTGTTATATTGTTTGAAAACACTGAATTCAGAGGAAAGGAAGGTAAATGCAACTGGTCAGTCTCCTAGGACATGTTAAGTATAGGTCAGTGAGTAAGTATTTATTAAACATAAATAACAAGGGCTAGGAAGACCAGGAGATACCTAATATTCAGAAGGCTTTAACTATACCCACCTGGGTAGCAGATACTCATGACACATACAATAGGGCTGGGGATATAGCTCAGTAGCAGGGAGCTGGCCTGGCACGTGTGAGGCCGTGGGTTTCCATCCCCGGCACACACACAAAAATCCATATACAACACAGAAAAAGTAGTCACTGTTTGTATGCATGAAACTAAACATATAAGAGGAACCTAACATTCAGCCATAATTCAATTACCCTTTGGCGATTCTAGTTCTGGTCCACTGAATCCACAGTTCATCAGGCCCGTAGGTGAGTTGCAGGCTTGGCAAGGCAGACTGATCCCATGTCTCTTTAATAGAAAAACTGTGTGTGTATGTATGTGTGTGTGTGTGGGGGGGGGGTGTCCTTGGCCCAGGGTACTTCCCTTCTGTGGCCCCACTATAAGGACTGGTTTCCATGAGTTGGGTTGGAACCACATTTGTGAGGAAGGTTGTCACGGCAAAGAGAGTGCCCATGAGTGCCCTGGACTCCAGAGGCAGGTGCTATGAGTCTTCTGCCCTCTGCGCCCTGGTCCCACCTGCATTCACCTTCCCCACCTCTGGGCCCTTGCTTCCCACTGTATGATTTAAATTACATCAAGGTCACTCCCCCTGTGACATCTTCCACCACTCTCTCTGCTCAGAAACACTCTGTACTGTGGTCACGCTCATTTCCCTAAATACCAGCACATCTCTAATGCTGAAGGGCCCTTCATTGTCATATGCTGCTTTACGAGGGGGCTCTAATTGAGAATCATGATAAATACCCTTCAGCCTTTTAAGAAAGACAATGAAAGAGGAAATCCTATAAATAATTTATGAAGCATTTTCTATGTCTGTGATACAGCATCTCACACAATGTGAGATGTGTGTATGTGTGTGTGAGTATGTGGGTGCCACCACCCCTATTCTAAGGGTGCCCAAGGTCACAGGGTCTCTAGGAAGCAGGGCAGAAGCCGGAGCCCGACTACCCCTCAGCTGGGCCACCTGCTTTAAGAAAGCAAAGCCTCCTCCCCCCCCCTCCCCGACAGTTCCATATCCCATGTTCAGGGTCAGTCTTCCTAGAGCAGTCAGTCTCTCAGACCTGTGCACAGTACCATAGCTCAGGGTTCCCGTGCCTCCCACGGACATGGGAATTTAAGGGCCGAAATCATGGAGAGATTGGAACATGGACCTCCGAGGTGAGAGCAGATATTTCTGGAAGTTCTTCAACTGCTTATCTTTATAAAAAACAATCCCGTACCTAACAGCTAGGAAGACGCTTGAACAACTAAAACAACTTTCCTCCCCTCGCCCGTCAACAGGATCTTTTTGTAATTTCTTTCTGCGGATATCTTCATCACAAGAAAAATATTTGAGAACACTTGCTTGCAGGAATCTCCCCAGGAATGCTGTTTGAATGCACACAAGGGTAGTGGCTGATGCTGGTAAGGAGGGGTCCAGGTTTGACGTATGCACCTGTCCCAGCACTTCCCATCAGTCTGCTGCTACATTCACCCAGCACTGACATGACATGTGTTGTTCATGATGCACTGAGCTCGGGGTGATGGGACAGAGCACGTTAAAAGCAATACAAAGACATTCAGGGAAATTTCTCAGAATCACAAATGTCTCTTAAAAGCCCTTTACCTAGCTTTAGGTCTAAAATTACTTTTCAGCTGCAGAGCTCTAAGAATAACCAAATTTGATAAGAACTCATCTGATTTCCACCCAGCCTGAAGGAAACTAAAGGAATTTAAAAAGTTAGCTGTCCCTGTTGTCCTGCCTCCGGGGGACACTGACCTTACCGTGTTTCCAGGCGTCTTGACTCAGGAAGGGATGAGTGAAACTCCAGGCAGGTGCGGAGCGCTGCTCCTGGGCAGCTCTTCCTTCCCTTCTCAGGGCCTGCTTTGGTTCATCTTACCGTCCATGTGGCCGGGTGTTAACTCTACTTTAATCCCACGTCCTTCAAGAAGCTTCCTCTGAACACATCACCCTCAGAACCCAGGCACACAGGCACACAGCTCCAGGCAGCAGGAGGGCTCAGCGGATTCTCCAGGGTGACTCCTAAGCAGATGACCTCTGAGCAGCAACGGGCTTTTCTGCCATCTCCAATTGCTTGTTATGAATCCCGAGCACCTGGCCGATCACTCTGAAGAAGCAGTGGCAAAACCAGGGCCGCTGGTGTGGAGGACGAGGCTCCACAGGATACCGCCTCACTGGGCTGAGCTCGGTATCCTGCAGAGGGAAGTCAATTCCGTTCTCTCCTCTCTGAAGAGCAGTTCTTTAGTCTCTATCTAAAAACAGCTTTTTCCAGTGTTTTATTTAATTTTGTTTGGTTTGAAGTTATTGTAATTGTCACTGTTTTTGTGTTTTTTAGGGAATAAGAAGTCCAGTGCGCATACCCCAGGCTAGCCTACCCAGAAACGGGAAGAGGGGGGAGAAAAGGAACCTTCTTGCCTCTATTCCCAGCTTGCTCTTCTCTGCCTCCTTCCCACCTCATTGGAGCACCTGGCTTCTCCAGGGGCAGATGAGTGGGAGAGGGATAGTTAATATAATATATATTTTAAGTGATTTTTAATTGAAACATAATTATGGGGCCCAGTGTGCAATTTCCATACATGTGCACAGTGTGCAATGATCTGATGAAATCGGGGCAATTAATTAGCATATCCATCACCTCAAGCATCGATCATTTCTTTGTGTTGAGAACATTCAAAGTCCTTTCTTCTAGTGAAATACACAGTTATTGTTAACTACAGAGCCCCTACTGAGCTATAGAACACCAGAACCTAGTCCTCCACTTATAACATAAAAACGTTACAAAGTTCCTTTGGCATGCCAACAGCGCAGGCTGGAAGCTGGAGTCCACAGCCCTGTTGAGCATAACGTGGAGCCCAAGGGCAGGAGGTACAGCCTAACAGGGAGACGTTCCTGCCGCACAGGCAGAAGGAAGCCCTCGGGTACTGGGCAGAAATGAACCTGGAGGGACTGGGCCCCCACTACCCAGCTCCCAACCTGGAGAAGAAAGAGGAGCAATAAATAACCCGAGGGGCTGAGGAGGACTGAAAAGCATGGGGAGTTTTTGACCCAATCCCCAGGGGGAACACCAGGTAGAGAAAACCCAGGATGGCAAGAACGGCAGCCTAGTGGGGCTCCCCACCCCTGGGTAGGTTCTCAGGTGCCCAGTAGGGTCCCTGAAAAGACCTCAGAGGATAGACCCGAGGGCCACTGTGGGAGCCAGGTTCCCGGCTGTGTCTCCCCTGAGACACCCAGCAGGACAGTAGTCAGTAGAAACCCGAGAAGGAAGCTCAGTGTCATAGAGAGGGCTGGGGAGGAGGGACCCAGTGGAGGACAGTAGTAGAACACCATGACCAGCAAGAGGCCACACCCTCACTTTACCCTGATGTGACCACAACCTTCTTCAGGTGCCCAGAGACCACCCAGAGCAAGAAAGAGCCCCCAAGGGGTGACCTGAGGAGACCTATATTCTTGGGGACCAAGTGGCTTAAGCGAGATAGTGACTGGAATATCACTGGAATCAGGCTTAAAAAAAAAATGGAATCATGAGCTAGGACCAAGTATACCAAAAAGGGGACCAAAGTATTTTGGGACAGCAATGTTAAGTACACTAAGGAAAAAAAAATATATCTGCTCTCCTCCACAACAAACCCTGGGCGGGAAACATCGCTACTCTGATTCAAACATGTTCGTGGGGACTACAGGCAACAAAAGTGATATTTACAGAGTATCTGCCTGGACTAACCTCCAGAGGAGAGAGAAGTGGTTGTAAGCTTGCAGGTCAATCCAGGCCCAGCAGGCCACCAGGAAATTGTACCCTTCACACAGTGTCTCCTTAAAGCTGAGAGCATCCCTGAGAGTGGCTGGCTGTCTTGGCCCATTTAGGCTCCTATTATAAGATACTGTAAACCAGGTTGTGTCTAAACAACAAAAAGCTACTGCTCACCGTTCTAGAGGCTGGAAGTTTGAGATCCAGGTACTAGCAGATTGGGTATCAGGTGAGGGCTGTTTCCTGGTTCCCAGATGACACCTTCTTGCTTTGTCCTCCCATGACCAAAGAAGCACACAAGCTCCCTGGGACCTCTTCTACAAGGCACTAATCTTAAAGAGCCTCATAATACATCTCATAATACCATCACCTTGGAGATCAGGGTTTCAACGCAAGAACTGTGGGAGGACGCAAATATTCAGACCATAGTGCTGTCAATACTTCCAGTTCCCTGAGTGGCAAACTGAGACTCAGTCAGATTCTGTCATGAGCCCAAGATGACCAAGCCCAAGGATGATGGGAACAGGTTGGCCACCCTTTAGTATGTCCCCTCCCATGCAGCAGGCAGCTGCTGGGGGCTGGACATGCAAGAACAGTGGGTGGTGTGCTTCATTTATTCATTAAAGAGGAAAGGAGAGGGTTTCCTGAGAGAGGTTGGGAAACTTGAGCAAATCCAGAATAAGAGTGGATTTAGGGGCTAACAAAGACCAAGATAAAATTTTCAATACAACATTTTAAATCATCAAAACTAATAAAAACCTATGATGTACAAAATATCACAATTTTAAGTAAAGACAGAACCAGTATTCCTGATTTTTCCTCTTGCCTCATGCTCCAACACAACTCAGCAGTGTGCTGGGTTGGAGCCCTGAACCCAGCACAGCTCAACCTTTCTCCACCAGGTCCCAACGCAGGGACCCCCTGATGCTACCCCACAGTGTTGTCTGCAGATAGTTTTGTCTTCACAATTTTATAACGTCAAGGGGCTCTTAGAATGACCACCACACTCCATCATTCCAGGTGTGTGCTCCAGGGGAGGATACCCAGCTTCCATGGCTATGTGTGTCTGTAAATGCAAGGAAGCTTGCAGGCTCCCAGGGACTAGCATGCTGTTAAGATAGTTCCAGAAGGTGTGGGGTGGACGCTAACAGGATCACACAGCTGTTCAACTTCCACTTGGATTTTCTGGTTCAAAACTAAGTGTTCATTAGTGACTCCATACTAGTCATCCACCTGTACCTAAGCAAGTCCAACGCACACAGGGCATTCCCTTTGACTTGCATTTCAAATTCAAATGCTAGCTCATTTGAGTAACTTACCCATTCTCTGATCCCAGGTGAGCCTCATACTGAAGCCTTGCCTGTTAGGAAGCTTCTGTTAAGCAAATATTTGTTGATTAAGGTTTTGAACAGTTCTTAGATCAGACCCAGAATTTTCTACATTGTCTTGTAATTAAAGCCTAAAAACTGGTAAATAAACGACGATCAACGCGTTAGGAAGATAGTCCGTGAGTATTCCCTATTCTGCTTGCAATGGCCTTTAGAGCCAAGCACAAATATCTCCACTAACAAATAAAGCCCGAGTCCGGCTCTACTCTTCCTCTATTTTCTCAGCGCCTTAAACTGCTGGGCTTTGCCTCACAATTCAAAGTTAAGTCCACCAAAGTGAACAGAGGGAAACTTTGGGCACTGGCACGAGCGCGTCTGGCTCCTCTCTGCCCCACCGGCCCGGCCCCGGCGCTGTCCGACGTGGCCGCCACACGGGTGGCGCGGCTCCGGGGTCCGCAGGGCCGCTGGCTGCGTGCGATCTGCCCCGGCCACAGCCACCCCCAGCCCCGCGTCTGGGCGCGACTCCGGGTCCGCGCCGCCCCCGCCCGCGTACCCCGCGCACCCCGCGCCGCCCCGTCTTCTCCCCACGCACGCCCAGTGGCCACGCGATTCCTGACCACCCCGGGTACCTGGCACAGAAGCGCGGCCGGCACCGCGAAGACTAGCAGGGAAGGGCACCGTCCGCGGGGTGCGGCGAGCCCGGGGCTGCTCCGGCCGGGGCGCGCGCTCGACCCCCACCCGCAGCCTCAGGAGCCGGTGGCGCGCCGCAGCAGGTGGTCGCCCGGCCTCCCCTCCGCCGGGGTCTGAAGCCGGAGACCTGGACGCCGGCGCGGCCCGGGCACGACCCTCGGGCGGCCTCTGGCCCTGCACTCGGCGCGCGCTCCCAGCTCCCAGCCCGGGCACGCCGGCTCCGCTCGGCTCCGCTCGGCTCCGCGGGGGCGGACGCCGCGCTGCTCCGCTCAGCGCCGCTCGCCGGCCGCCGCCGCGCACCTCCCCCGCCGCGCGCAGCTGCCGCTACCTCCCCCGCTGCCCGCCCGGCCCAGACCTCGTGGGGACGGCGCCCCCAGCCTCGCGGCCCGGAGACCGGCAGCGGGGTGCAAGCCTGGCGGGACCCCTGTCGTCCGGCGTCTGCACCCGCGGCCCCGCCTCGGCCCGCCCGCGCGGCGGCGCTGTCGTGGCTCGGGCCTGGCCGCCCCCACCTGGGTGCCCCGGAGACCCCCGACTGGACGGCGAGTCCGCCTCGACCCGCGGGGAGAGCGGGGCGCCCACGCTCGGGGACACCTGCGCGCCCTCAGGAGAGGGTATGGGGCGCGACGCCAGCCGCAGCTTTCCAGGTCACCTGGGCCTCGGCCACGCGGGGCCTGGGGCGCTCCGGATCTGCCTCGCGAAGTGGGCGGCCCGCGGGCCCTTGGCTGGGAGGGAGTGGGCGTCGTGGGAGGGATTGTGTACTCGAATAAAAGTAAAAGCTTTTTTTTTTTTTTTTTTTTTTTTTTTTTTTTTTTTACTTTTATTGTTGTTTTTTATAACCTTGTGGGTCCGGAGAGTCTGAAGGCTAATTAGGGAAGCTGTCGCCCAGTCTTGAGGTGAATCATGGTTGTGACACTGGCAAGTGTGGGAAGAAAGGCTGCTGATGAGTTCTCAGCCACGTTGACTTTTTTCCTTTAATGACAAAGCAGGAAACCCAGTGGCCTTGAGTGGTCGCACAGGTAACCGACTACAGATCGCTCCTCACCCCCAGCCTTGTTCTGCTTATGGCGCAGCCCAGATGCCCTCTCCACGTCCGTCCAGCAGCAGCAGCAGCGGTGTCCCCTCCCCGGCAGAGAGCTTTTCGGGAAGGGAAGGACAACGAACTTGAACTGTGCCCCAGCAGGCAACTGAGGCCGACGTAGCACGGGGAAAGCATTCCTGCCCCAGGTGGAAGGGAGAACGGAAGCTTTGGACAGTGACATGCAGATGTCGTCGGACGTCTGAATTGGCGGTGATGCCGGCGCGATTGTGTGGGGAATCCGCGGATTCCGCGCCGCACCGTGGGGCGGTTGTGTCTGATGGTGTCCGACGTGGACACCCAGGACCCGAGAAGCACGCGCTTGCACAGCTTCCAAAGCAGGCATGGAATACTGGAAGGGGCTGTCTGTGCTGCTGGCTTAAAATGGGGTCATAGTCCCCAACAAGAATCAGAGGCAGAAAAAAGTTAACCGCAGATCTCATTTACTTGTGCATGTAAAGGGAAGTTGCCTTTTAAATTTTTTGATGAAATCTTTTTGGCACAAGTGAGTCAGTTACAGTCTCTGTTGATAGTTAAATGCATTAAATCCCCTGTATGAAGGAAACATACATAAATTGTGAATGAATCTTGCTGTCCCAAATTAATAACCTGCTTTCACAATGGGCAGGTGACTCATGGCAGAGACAACGAATTTGTTAGGTGTGTTTGCTTTTCTCAAAATCCTAAAACTAAACCCTACTATGAGCAACTCTGCCCTCTTGTCACTTTGAACCTCTGCTGCTTGCTATTCAAAAATCACATTTACTTCGTGGTGTGTTTAACTACTAAATATTTATTGACTCCATAAATTGCCTTTCTACCTAAGAATTTTGTTTCCAGAATAACAGGAGCCTCTGGCTCTATGCCTGTGTGCTGTGGGTGGCTTTTGAAGTGCTTGGAGATTTTGAGAGGACAAAAACTGGAAGTTCTTGGTGATTAGCTAAGGCTGAGAACCCTGGTATCAAGACCCAAAATAGAAAGTGGTGGGGAACTTTGTGACTGGGCCAGAGAAATGGAAAATCATCTGGAGTCGGGCAGAGCAAATACCTTCAATGCTTTAAAAAAAATGTGGAAAAAGAAGAATACCCTTCTGCCACCCTGCAACTTTCACCTTCCTGCCCAGGAATCTGTTCCTAGGCTCTGCCAACTGCCAGATAGGAAAGCACTTCCCCTTTTTAGTGCCTCTTGATCAAACCTAGAAGCCAGTTGAGAACAGGCTAACATGCTCAAATAAAGCTCTGCCAAGGCTTCAAAGGAAGCATAGACTCCACATTCAGTTTTTTGCAATTTGCACGGACATCCGTGAAGCTAAAAGCATGGAGTTGGCTGTTTTCTGGAAATTCCAGAAAATCTCTCAGCTGTCTCTGTACAACCCCTTTGAGGGAAGGAGACCCTGACTGGACAGCAAAAAGAAGACCTGCTTCTTCTGAACATATTGCAGCAAATCTGGGAACATATTCTTACCAAAAGTCAGCACTGCTTAAAGTCATTCAGTCCCCAATAGAACCCTGAACTGAGACCAGCCATCTCTGCTGTACCCCAGAGGTTCCACTGTGTTCTTTGTGTTGTGGATGAGGGAGGGTCAGCACAAAAAGAGCAAGGCTGGTGACCAAGGTCTCGTAGGTAGCAAATGGCAGAACCAGGGGTTGAACCCTGTACTCTTGCTGTTGAGCAATGCTGCCATTCTCAAATGGCATCTTGTGGGAGACCAACCTTACACGTGACTGAGTACACTCCCCTGCTAGGTGCTGAGGCGCTCAGTCACAGAAATATGGCAGAACTTTCCCCACCCTTCTTGAGTTCGAGGGTTGGTGTCTCATGCATAGGTGTGTCTTGCTACAGCCCCATGGGTGGAGCTATGCTCAATTGTTGCTTTGTAATATAACCCCTTGCCCTGTTTAGGATGGAATCTTCCATGAAAGTGCCTTGTGTGTGTGTCCCCTTCTCTTGCTGTGCCCTTGGGTGTGGCCTACCCAGGTGTCAGACAACCTGCTGACAGTGGACATCATGAAGGTAGACTCAGCCCCCTGAAACCTGACCCCTTGCCTCATTTGAATAGCTTCTCCTCAATAAAAGGGGTCATCTCGTGCTCTCGCTCTGTCTTTCTGCGGACCCTTAAGGTCAGAGAAGCCGTCAAAGCGACCCCAAAGAAAAAGGTATTGTGTCTCTTGTGTGGTTGTTTCGTGCAGCCCAGTTAGCCCAGTTTAACTGGAGTGACCCCTGTGCCTTTTAGTCGTGAGAACAGAAACCCGGCAGCATTTAACCCTGCAAACCAAAAAGGCTTTTCAGAATAGAAAGAGAGGAAAATCAGCCCTTTCCATACTCAGGAGGAGGCACCCTTGGGACATCAGGAAGCAAGAGGACTCACACTGTTTATGTTTACATTTTAAAATATTTGTATTTCTTTTATCACTCAGTTATTCCCAACAGCAGCATTACCACTAAGGAGGCTTAGCTAGAAATCAGTCTCCACCCTCCTGAAGCTTCATTTAGTCAAACCAGAGGCTTATTATGGGCTGAAGAGGGTAAAGCCAAAGGCTTCCTGACTCTGATTAGCTGTGGGGACAGTGCTCTTCAGGACAGTTTCGTCTCTGGATTCTGCTGTTGCATCTTCATAGAACACTCAAGCTACCTGTCTTCTCTTGAGTTCAGAAAACATACCACATAGTTATGCATGCAGTCACCCCTACCTGAGTAGAGAACTGGAGCCCAGGGTCATGCTCATGACATAGGTGACGGCCCATGTGAGCCTCAATGGCAGGGGTCAGATCAAACTGCCTCACTGTGAGAGGCCACATGGCCCCCCAACCTGAGGGACTCCCTCAGGCTGGCCAACATCCAGCAGTACCCTAACCCCCGCTGCCGCCCCTCTCTCCCATGCCCCAGCAGCCAGCATGGATCAGGCCCTTCTTTTCTCTCTTCTGAAATCCTTCACTGGCTTCCCTGTGGTTAGGATAAAATCCAACCCCCTAAGGGGACCTTATCTGTTCCCTGCACATCTCCTGGGCCTCTCAGTGCCACCCTCTGCTCACTCCACTCCAGCCACATTGGCCTTCGTCTGGGTCCATGAACACCCCAAGCCCTTTCCTCCCTTGAGGCCTTGCCCCAGCAGCCCCCTCTCCTGGGGATGTTTTACTTCCACCCTTTGCCTGGCAAATCCTTTCATCCTTCAGGTCTTATTTAAATGTCACGTCCAATAATGTTTCCCTGTTGTCCCTTCTCTTTCATCAGAGCACATATCACACTTGATAGTGGTTCATTTCGGATCTCACATTGGAACTGCTGCTGGGACATAGTCTCCAGGAGGGTAGGGTCAGGATCAGTATTGATGAATAGCCAGCATCATGCCGGTAGCTGCTTAATGAATATTTATTAATCAAAGAGCTTCCCCAATGACCTGCCACAGCTGTGAACTGCTCTAAGTCCAGTGTGTGAAACTGCAGCACCCACTCTCTCTTCCATCTCCCTCCCACCCCATCCTTCTCTCATTAATTAATTCCCCAAAGTGCTGCTCTTTCTTATCCTGGACCCTCTGCTCTGACTGCTGGCATATCCCAGGAGTCCTTCCTCTCAGGCTCTACCCTCCCCAGCCCGATGATCAGCTCATGGTGATCTCCACCTGTTCCCTTCCAGCCACCCCCACCCCATGCGGAGATCCTTGTCTTCCCATCATGCCTTCCTCATTGGAACCCCAGCCTGCATCAGCCTGTTCCCCAGCTAGGCCTCCCTGCTGCCAAAGAAATGCACAGAACCACACAGTCTAAGACCACAAAAAGATAAGGTCTCCAACCTCACTTGGGCTTTAATATCTTTAATCAGTCTCTGAAAAACAAACAGATGATACACAAAATGAGAAAGGAGAGATCACTGGTAATTCCAACCCCAGAGGTCATCAGTATTACCATTTTATTGGTTTTCCTGCCAGCTTTTTGTTTTGTTTTTTAATAAAAAAAGGCATTCATACTGGCCTGCAAACTCAAACATCTTCCAGATAGTTGAGATTAAGGCAAATATACAATTCTGTATCCTAATTTTTTTTTTCAGTTACATTATAACAAGTATTTTCCCATGTGATAATGGAGTCTTTATAAAGATAAATGTTTGTTAATTGACAGTATTCCTTTATGTATGTGTATCCTAATTTATTATTTTTTAAATAAATTCTTGACTGCCTTGTTTCTAAGTGTCCGATAGAAAATTATTTGACAAATATCTGTGTACCTCATTTGTCTGCCTGCATTTTGCCTGGGTTTATATCCTTAAGATGGATCCTGAGAGGAACTCCTGAGTCAGTGGGTAGGAATGGGACTCAGGCCATGAGTGAGACACAGGTATGAAGGCACCTGGGGTCCTAGGGCCTAAGTGACATAACCAGACATACTTTCATTTGTCCCTGAATATCTGTCTCTCTTTGCCACTCTCGGCAGCTGTTAGTACTTGCTGATTATTTCTGATAGTACTTGCTACTATCTGCCTAACTGTTCTCACTCACTGCATACTCCCCACCATAGTCCTTATTCATAGAAAATTAAACAGATATGGAAGTAAGTTCACTGATCAGCTGACCTCAGAATGGGGAGTGTTTCTGGATCATGGCAAGGGAGAATGGGGGGTGTTTCCAGATCATGGCGGGGGCAGGTAATGGAATCAAAGGGCACTTCAGAGTAGAAGAGGGAGGCACGTGAGATCCAGAGATGGCAGCTCGAGGAGGACTCAGCTCAGTCCTGCTGTCTTTGAGGGTGGAAGAAGGAGCCCTGAGCTACGGAAGGTGGGCATCCTCTCAAACCTGGGCTTGGCAAGGAGATTGATTGTCTGCCATCATTCAGACACCTTGATTTTAGCCTGAAGAGATCCATATCAGGCTTCTGACCTCCAGAGCCATAAAATTGAGTTGTTCTAAGCCACTAAGTTTAATTTAGGGCCATTTGGGGGGCAGGGCGGGGTGGTACCAGGGATTAAACTCAGGACCACTTGACCATTGAGCCACATCCCCAGCCCTATTTTGTATTTTATTTAGAGTCAGGGTCTCACTGAGTTGCTTAGCACCTCACTTTTGTTGAGGCTGGCTTTGAACTCACAATCCTCCTGCCTCAGCCTCCTGAATTGCTGGGATCACAGGTGTGCGCCACCATATCTGGCAGTTTGTGGTGACTCATTATCACGGCCTAAGGAAACTAACACAGAATTAATTTTATATTTTTGGTCTGGGGATGGAACTCAGGGCCTCACACATGCCAGGCAAGTGCTCCTCTACCACGTCCCGGGCTTCAGAGTTCACTCCTGTTGCTGGACACTCCATTTCTCACCCATTACTGACACAGCCTGGAACAGAGGCTTGTTGGACACAGAGTGGCTGCATACTGGCTGAGTACGCTTAGTGTTTAGCGCATACGTTATCATCCAGACTGCTCCAATGGCAGTCAGATTCTTAGCTAAGAGACATTGTTTTTCATTTCTGTTGTTGTTCCACAGATGCTAATCACTGACCATCTGAGGTTTTGGAGTCTTGGGCAGTCATTTAAATACCTTCCTGCAATTTATAGATTATCCAGCAATGTCCATCATAGTATCTTCTGGAAACTCAAAAACATTCTCAGATTTTATAGGATTTATTGTTAATTATTCCCTCTTTTTTAATAAAAAGTTTGTTCTTTTTTTAGGTAATCTAAACATCTAGTTTTGTTGGCTATTTTTTTTTAATATTTATTTTTCAGGTGTAGATGGACACAATACAATGCCTTTATTTTTATGTGGTGTTGAGGATCAAACCTGGGTCCCATCCGCGCTAGGCGAGCACTCTACCACTGAGCCACAATCCCAGCCCATTGTTGGCTATTATTATTGATGTTATTATTTTGTTCCTGGGGATTGAACCCAGGGGTGCTTTATCACTGAGCGACATACCCAGCTCTTTTTATTATTTATTATTATTATTAATTTTGAGACAGGGTCTCAAATGCCTCCAATGTGCAATCCTCCTGCCTCAGCCTCTTGAATCACTGGGATTACGGGTGTGTACTACTGCACCTGACCTAATAATGTTATTTTCCATGAAACTTTGCATTTTAATGTTTAATCCTTGACTATTTCTGATAGTACTTGCTACTTGTATATCCAAAGGTACTGTCAGCTTCCTGGATCATGGATCAATCTGAAAGATGATTTTGGAACAAGGCCCATTTTGTGTTTATGTGGAATAATATTTTAAATATAAGAACTGAGAACTCATTATGGTTACCAAGAAAAAGTTGAAACCACTACTTTTCTCTTGGGCCGAGAGATAAGGCAAGTGTGTATGTGATTTATGTGCTGGCCCACATAGCTCCTTTTGCAAATGTGGCTTTAAACCAGCTAATCTTTTAAAAGTCTTTACACTGACTAATTTAGAAGCAAGGAGAACAAATGTGGGAGTATAAATGTAAGGCACTGAATAAGAGTGATAATCTCTGCCCATGAACGCACTGCTGTGTTCCTGGGTACCCAATGCCGTTCACGATTTTCATTTAGATGGAGCTTCCTGGTGCTTCTCTTGCCTCCCCAGCATGATGTGCTACGTGACTGGAATGCAGATTTGCAAAGTTAGATCTACCCAGGATCTTAGAGCACATACTCTTCAGCCTCATTTTCTCAAGGGCAAGAGAGTGGCCCCAAGGTTACCCACTGATGGTCAAGCCCCACCTCCCACCTGCACCCAGAAGGTGTACAGGTGCACCATGCCCGCCCCTTCTACAGACAGCTCAGCTCTTGGTCTGATTCTGCAGCTGGCTGAGTCTCTGGTCATCATCAACGAAATTTGGATAGACATCTGATTTTTTTTCTTAGTAGAACAAATTAACAGCAGTCTGCTAATTCATTTGATAGGAAAACAGCACCTTATTTTCTGATGGTCAAAAAAGGAAAGAATTTCAATTGCAAAGATTTATAATGGTCAATATTTGAGCTGTTCCTTATTTGTGGCTGAGTTATGAACAAAAGCTGCTCAGAAAGCAGTTGTTTGGTGCTTGAAACACTGTTTTTCTGAAAACTGCTTGAGTTCAGTCCTTCTTCACCTCTGTGGGTGAAGTGCTGTGACATCAGGTGGCGGAACAGGCAAATGTTTCTATAGCAAACGGGAACGCTAAAAATAGGGTTTGGAGTGAAAGTAGGATGTGGAATAATTGCTTCATTGTTTCCATGGAAAAATGGGAGAGAGGGAATGATGTATCCAGGGTCTGACTGTGCCTACGAGGCCTGTGGCATTTTTGAGACTTGCTGAAAAGAAATGGGGTGTCATCCGCTGGCAGGATAACTCTAAACATCTGGTAATCTTTGCATCATGGTCTCTATCATCTCCTCCCATCCAAAATGTCTAGGAGTCTGTCCTTTACTTCATGTATATACAGCAAGTGCTTGTTGTCTAATCAGTGTTGATTCTGTGCAAAAGTGCCCAGGGGTGGTGACCCTGTGTGAAATTATGATGTAGGGGAAACTTGGTTCTGGTGCAACTCTGAGACCTAAATGGCAGATGCCCTACACCCACCACCTACAGACAAGTTCCCCTGTTATGGCCCATCACTGAGCTTTTATTCAAATGTAACATTGTATAAACCTCAGTTAGTCAACCAGCATGCTTGTAAACCAATCCCCTCAAAGGGTTAAATAACAAATATCCACTTGATGTTTTCCCTAATAGAGGGTGTGTGTCATTTTCTAAACTCTTGAAGAAAAAGCCCTAGAAAATGCACACTGGTTGGCAAAAAGCACTGGGCAGGAGATTTGGAGAGGCAGTGTCGGGGTGCAAGTCTTTCCAATAACCTCTCTTTGCAACACCAAGCCCAGGCTGCTGTCCCATGAGTGAGTCACATAGCAGGTTTGGGTGGCAGACACAACCTTTCTGCTATTTTAATGCTTGTGATACACGTATGTGATAAATATTATCCCCATGTCAGGACTTAGGAACTTGGAGGGAACTTGCCAAGGCTCAAGTAACTAATAAATTGGAAAACCAGAATTGAGAACCAATGGGGTCTGACCCCAAAGCACTTAGTGTGAGGCCTGACCCACAGATGAACTGAGAACTTACCTGTCCTCTTCTCTATCATGGAGAGATGAGAGAAATTCTGATAATTGGGCCAAGATCATTGATGCTTCTGAACTCAAATGTTTGGCAGAAACTTGAATGCATTTCTTTTTTAGCCTATGGGGCCATAACAATAAAACCAATGAGCTGTGAGAGCTGCATATGGGTAGGCGGGTTCCTGTGCTTTTCTGGGATTGCCTGAAGTTTAGGGACACCACCTTCTGTCTCCCATGACTTATCTTCCCCCTGTGGCCTGAGAACAGATTGAGCTAAACTAACCTATTCCTGCTGACTGGTGCACAATCAGGCTCTGGCTGGAAGAGGCCCTGTGATTAATGTCATTAGCGAGCCCTCATGATCCTCTGGGAAGATGGCTGTGCAGGCCTTTTAGCTAAGCTGCGTTGCACAAGTAGCACATTCCAGTATTCAAGGTGCTGAAAACAGTTAAAGCTGTGGATTGTACATTTTTACAGGTGAATTTATAGCTCAGCTGCAAAAATCAAAGAGAATTTTTAAAATTCATTCTGAACTTCCGCCCTTGAATACAATGGAGTAAGGAAGGCTGAACAAGCAGAAGTCTGGAAAAATGATATGAAATAATTATGTTCATTTGATTACCAGCAGCATAGGACTGTGATCTCCGAGAAACGGAAAACAAGTTGAGTCCTAAGATCACCTTGGCCTCCTGCCTGAAGGTGGTTTCCGGACTGCGTGGGCAGAGAGAAGGTATCTGGAGTCTGGCAGCTTTGCTGAGTTAAGGAAATGAAGATCAGAATTCAGGGAAGCTGGAGGAGCTGGAATTTGCAGAGCAAAGTTCCAGAAAGGATACAGCCTTGGGGGAAAAGAGCTGGTCTGTGCTGGATATTGGGCTGTGCAGCAAGAAGGAAATTCTTACAAGTCTAGCCAAAGGTGACCAAGAACTTGTAAGTGGCACAATTTTCAGGGCTCACCCAGATGGAGTGAGGGTCCAGATCTGACCAGCTGAGGTCCTCAAGGAGAGTCCTTGGACTTCACACATCTCATCAGTAGAGACCCCAGAAGGGTCACAACCTAGTGATGGGACTGAATTTTCCCTGGATGAATCATTCCATAGACCTGCCCTGGCAAAGTGTCATGGGCTGAATTTGTCCCTTGCAGCCCTTAGGAGGAACCAGCCCCGCTAACACCTTCACCTTGGACTCCACACTGCTTGCATTAAGTAGAAACTGTTGGTGCTCATGTTCCTCTAGAAGTTTTCCTTGTCTAAAGACCTTGATGTATCCTTTGAATGAACCTGGTCATCTGGGAACCTGTGTGATCAATAGCCAGACTCCAAACAAGTGAAGCTGGTGTCTTTCATCAACTGTTAAGACAGGATGGGAAAAGATCTAGACAGACTCCCATGATAGTCTCTCTCTCCACCAACTATTGGGCAGAGAGCAATTTAAAGCATTAAAAACCAACTCAATCTTCTTTGACCTATTCAGGAAAAGTTATTTGATGATCAGCCCATGTTTAAAGACTTTAAAAGGTGTAAATTCGGCTGGGCACTGCAGCCTGTGATCCCAGTGGTTCAGGAGGCTGAGGCAGGAGGATCACAAGTTCAAGGCCAGCCTCAGCAACTTAGGAAGGCTCTGAGAAACTTAGTGAGACCCTGTCTCAAAATAAAACATTAAAAAGGCTGAAATGTAGCTCAGTGGGTTTTTTTTAGTTGTTGATGGATCTTTATTTTATTTATTTGTATGTGGGGCTGAGAATCAAACACATGCTAGGCAAGCGCATTACACCCAGCTCTGGCTCAGTGTTTAAGAGCCCCTGGGCTCAATCCCTGGTAAAATAAATAAATAAATAAATAAACAAATAAATAAATAGTGCCAATTCTGCTGTTGAATGGCTGGGCAATCTTTTCTATTCTCATTTTTGCAGACATTTGCGCTGTGTGAAGAAAAAAAGTCATCTCCCATCCCATACCCAAGTGTTACCTTTTAATGTCTAATGAGTTGTTTTGAATGTTGGGGTTGACTCCTTTCCACACATGATCATTCTTAGCTTTTACAGCCTTTGCATATATATTAAGATAATACCCTTATAGAAATGAAAAGTAATAGGAAGCAAAAAGTCTGGAGGGCAGGGAACCATGGTTTTTCTCTTCATTCTCTGAAGGATTCGCTGCAAAACCTCACATGAAGAATAGCTAGCCCAAACTAGCCATTTCTACTCAATGTGGGCAATACTAAAGAGGCCACCACCCAACTCTGTAACCCTTGAAAGAATAAAATCATGACTGAGCCTTTGCGTGTTGAAGTGACAAAGTGTCATGAGAATTCTCAGACAGAAACCCACTCATAATTACCAATGTGAGCCCTCCATGGGGGGATACAACAGCAAGATGGTGTGTGGTTTTCTTTCCATGATTTTGTTTTTAAAGAGACTTAAGGTTGCTACAGAAACACTGGAATTCTGAGAAACAAGTATTTAAAAGTCTGCCAAAACTCTCCCAGAAAGCAAAGCAGGGGGAGATGCCACCTCCATTGCAGTGTAAAAAGCAAGGTCACGGAGACCCCGGAGACCCCAGAGGGCTACCTCAGTTATGCAGGGTACAAATAAGTAGCATATTAGTGAACAAAGCCTTGTCCTGGACTTGGCCCAGCCCTGAACAGTTGTCTGTCCATGGGGAAACTTTTAAAACTTCTGAGCTTTAATTTTACTATCAGGAAATGAGAAGATCCAGCTGTTTAGAATATATGTGATTTCAAATTCAGACATGTAGGAGACTGACAGAAGGCTAATAACCCAGTTTTCATTCCTTCTTGGTAAATCAAAGATTGACAATGAGTAATTTTTTGAAAGTTATATATTATGTATATTGTTATTTGGTACTGCTCTCTTGAAATTTCAATTGTATTCTTGTTAAAATAATAGCCAAGCTTTTGTGTGCATTTACAATGTGTCATATATTGTACCAAGCCAGGTATGATCACATTGTCGCATGTTACTTTTTACTTGCATATGTATATTTTAGTTGTAGTTGGACGCAATACATTTATTTATTTATTTATTTATTTATTTATTTATTTATTTAGGTGTGGTGTTGATGATTGAACCCAGTGCCTCACATGTGCGAGGCCAGCCTTCAGCTGAGCCCCAGCGCCAGCCTCAGCCCCACTTTTTACTTATCTTAACTGACACAGTTTAACAGAGACAGGTTAGTATCACAACCAAGATGCAAATTTAGGTCCCACTGGTTACAAAGTAACACTTTCAAGGACTGTGGTCCACAAGACCTAGTTGCTTCTATTTTAAGTATTAGAAGTTTTTTAAAAATAATAAACTTAGCTTCTGCTAATAGTGTACATTTATGCTTATATTTATAAAATAACTGAAAATTTCAAATATCTAGTAACAAATATTTTAATATTTATGGAGTAATTCTTCCATGCAGAAAACTATGAATCTTGAGAAAATAAATAGAGGAATATATGTTCATGGACTAGAATACTCAATGTTATGAAGAAATAAGTTTTCTCCAAATGGACCCATAGATTTGATGCAGTATAATAAGTCCTAGTAGATTTTGCATTGAATTTCAGTAAATGATTTAAATATTATATGGGCATGAAAAGGCAAAAATACCCAAGGTACTTTTGAACAAGAACAATAACATAAAGGGACCTATGCTAGAGAATAGCAAGACTTTATTGTAAAGATACAGTAATTCAAAGAATGAGCTATTTTCCAGATAGACAAATAGACCGTAGAATGGTAGGGAGTGCCCTGACACAAAGCCACACATATCTCAATGCTTGATTGGACAAGATGGTAATGCAGTGGGGAAAAGACAGTCTTTTCAATAAATGGTGCAGAGTTAAATGGAAATATGTATCAGATAAAAAATATATTAATCTCTACCTTATACCGTATATAAAATCAATTTTAGATGGATTATAGCTCTAAAATTAACAAACAAAATAATAAAGTTCATAGAAGAATATATAAGACATAATTATGACGTTGAGGTACAGAAAGACTTCTAAAAGCAGTAAAAAAAAAGGATACCCATAAAGTAAATTAGTGATAGAATGTATATTATTAAAATTAATAATTTGTCTAGTAAAATATATCATTAAAAGCTGGGGTTGTAACTCAGTGGTAGAGCACTTGCCTAGCACATGAAAGGCACCGGGTTTGATCCTCAGCACCACATAAAAATAAATAAATAAAATAAAGGTATGTGTCAACCTACAACTAAAAATAGTTTTTAAAAATATATTATTAAGCTGGGTGTGGTGGCACATGTCTGCAATCCCAGAGGCTAAGGCAGGAGGAGCGTGAGTTCAAATCCAGCTTCAGCAAACACAAGGTGCTAAGCAACTCAGTGAGACCCTGACTCCAAATAAATTACAAAACAGGGCTGGAGATGGTCAAGTGCCCCTGAGTTTAATCCTTGGTATCCAAAACAAACAAAAAACACCCCACCATCATTAAGTAAGTGAAAAAGCAAGCCACAAATGTAAAGTCATTTATAACACATATTAACAATGAACTTGTATCCAGAATATATGAAGCACTCTAATTTCAAAACACAGAAAACCCAATAGGTAAAAGACTCAATTGGAACTTCACAAATACACATACTAGCTGGGAGGCAAGCATCTAAAAATTGCTCAAACCCATTAGTTATTAGGAAAATGCAAAATTTAGCCACAGTGAAATACCATTTTATACCCACCAGAATGGCAGAAATTAAAACAATCCATAGTACCGAGCTGTGAGCAACACGAACTCCCTCATACAGCTGGTGGGTGTGTAAATTAATGCAATTACTTTGGAAAACAGTATGGCTTATGTACAAGGGTGAACACACACATACTCTTTACCCAGTCAGTCTACTTGTAGACGTGTAACCCCACGGGCACCAAGAGACACATCATGAATGTTTGCAGCGGCAGCATCTTAAGAGTCCAAAGCAAAACACAACTCCCATGTCCATTACCAGCAGATGAATGAGTAATGTCATATCCGAACCAGTGGAAATGAATGGACTCAAACCACAACTAAGTTTATCTACATGGGCAGATCTCATAAATACAACAATTGGGTGAATAAAGGAAACAATGATAATATGATTCCATCTATAAAAATCTCCAAATGGGCAAAACTAAATTTGAGGTCCTAGACATCAGGACACTGGTATTGGGAGGAAACAGAAATAGTGACTGAGATTGGGTACAAAAGAGACCACTAAAATCTCCATCTGTTCCACGTTTCTACTCATGTGATGGTTTTATGATTATTCTAATTCATTGAGTTCATAAAACATTTGTATCATGTGCTTTTCTACATGGTTATAATACAGCACAATAAAATGCATTTTATGAAGTACAATAAGATGCATTTTATGAAGACTCTTTTTATTTATTATATTTTTCTAAGAATAAAAAAAAACTGGAATCAAATATTCTCCCCTCATCCTGACAGGTGACTTTCTAGCCTTTCTCAAAGTATCTGGCCTATCAGATGTCAGCTCTATGACCCTATAAGAGCATGGTCATAAGATACAGTTTTCCAGAGAAAGAAAAACGTTTCCTTCCCAGGGTAGAACCGGAGATGTCTGGTTTGCTTTACCCCAGAGAGCCTTTAAACAATGAGCACAGTACATCAAGAGAACAGACAGCACCGAGAAGCAGACAGAAGGACAACAGTCTGCTCTGTCTGGTTTTGATGATCTGTGGAAACTTCTCAACTAGAGGATTCCTAGTCATTCTCTCTCATTAAGAATTAGCCTCTACAAATCTGCCATTCATTGCTATAAAAGAAGATGCTATTTATTGCTCCATGTGTGAATTACCCACTTGCTTCAGAGAAAGGGTTTATTTTAAAATCTCTAAGGGCTAACCTACTGCTAGATGGGGGTTTGGTAAAAATCCAGAAGTCATCTATCTTTTTTTTTTTTTTTTTTTTTTTTAAGAAAGAGAGAGAGAGAGAGAGAGAGAGAGAGAGAGAGAGAGAATTTTTTAATATTTATTTTTTAGTTCTCGGCGGACACAACATCTTTGTATGTGGTGTTGAGGATCGAACCCGGGCCGCACGCATGCCAGGCGAGCGCGCCACCGCTTGAGCCACATCCCCAGCCCCAGTCATCTATCTTTTGATCTACTTTCTGAAAAGCTTTGTCTCTGAGCAATCCAACCTTCAAAAATAACTGAGGTCTGTGGACAAGCAGAGGGATTTTAAAGATGTTACAATCAAAGTTATCATAATCAAATGTAGATTGAGCCATAGCTCAATCAAGGTACAGATTTGGAAGAGTTTTTTTTTTTTTTTCTTCTTGCCCTACAGAAACTATAATGTTCTGATCATATAGTTTGGAATTTAATTTTCTAGCACATAAAAACTTCACAATAGGGCTGGGGATGTGGCTCAAGCGGTAGCACGCTCGCCTGGCGTGCGTGCGGCCCAGGTTCGATCCTCAGCACCACATACCAACAAAGATGTTGTGTCCGCCGAGAACTAAGAAAAAAAAAAACAAAACTTCACAATAGGCAACTGAAAGTTCTGGGTTTATGTGGAAATTCTCTCATCAATGTGTATAGCAGATATCAGCGTTTTGTTTGTTTGTTTGTTTATTGGTACCAGGGATTGAATCCAAGGGCATTGAACCCCTGGGTCACATTCCCAGCCCTTTTTATTTTGAGACAGGGTCTTGCTAAGTTGCTTAGGACTCTTCTAAATTGCTGAGGCTGGCCTTGAACTTGTGATCCTCCTGCCTCAGACTCCCAAGCTGCTGGGATGACAGGCTTGTGCCACAGTAACTGGCAAGGGCTGATTTTTAAGGCATTAGATGTGGTTTTCCTCTGATGTCTTTAAGTTCATATATCAATGCCTGCAAGACTCAGGATTAACTGTTGTTTTCCAAACAAAAGTTCTGAAAATGGTCAGAGACGTGTTTTATCACGGGTTCACCTGACTTTGAATTTTATAAGTCTGGGCTGCTAGGAAAGGTCCAGAATATTGTGCCTGCTGTGACCATCCTCTCCAGATCTGCTTTTTCCTCTCTTCTGCAAAGACTCCACTGTCCACTTTTTTAAATCAGCAGCTATGTAAATCAGTGATCAGCCTACTAAAGCTACGCTTTATTTTCAAAGAAAAATGTTTTATCTGAATTTATAGTTTTAGAAGGTGCAGGTAAGTGGGATAATGTATATGCAACTGAAGACACCCCCAACAGAGCATAGTCCACATTGCCAGGGACAGGCATGCAAATAAATGATCAACATTTGGCAGAGTACATGTAACTATGTCAAGAACATGTTAAGACTAGCTGCACTTGAATACAGTTCAGTGATCTCCTAGACTTACAGAGAAGTGCTGAGGAAAACCTTTCATCCCATGAATGTAAAAAATAGGTTTCCCTCAGTTGTTCACCCAACAGACATTTTTTGAACAGCCATTTGAAAATTGCTGATGCTTGATGGTGAATTAGTGAAAAATGTCACAACAACCTAATGAAGGAAAAAATAGGATGACCTGTAAGACAGTAACTATCACTTTAAGCTTACACTTAAATGCAGATAAAAATATTTTCCTTTAAAAATAAATTCAGAAACAAGACAACCATGAGGCATATTCCTGTTGGTCTCCGTTACTCCTGCCAGACATTAAGACAAACCATGGGCCTGCGTATCTGGAGGCAGGTCCCAAACACAGACTGGCATAGCAGGAGTTAACAGGAGGCCCCTGAGCAAGAAATATTTCCAATTTTCCTGCCTTCAATGGAAACATTATTAAAGAAACTGACCCTTTAATAGCGACCCCTGAGATTCCACAGCCTATTCTGAAAATGAAGAAAACAGAAGGGAATTCTATCATCTTAAGAAGTCCAAAGTCCTACTTCAGAATATTGTAAATTGGTATCTATTATATCAGATATGATAGCCTAAGAGATGATGCAAGGAACATTAATAATTATGGTAATGTCTTTTTTCTGTTGAGATAAAACTGGTTTGAGTTCAACAAAACACATACAAAGTAAGTAGCAAACAGAAAGTGGGATTTTTTCTTAAATCTTAAAAACACAACACTATATTTGTCTTGCCTGAATAGATACCAGTTCGATATTACTATACACATAATTAACAAGACCTCCAAAAGCAAAATAAACACTAAGTAGTAATTCTTCATTTAATGAGGGACCAAAAGTGGAGTTTTTGTATATTTTAATTTTGGGGTTTTGTTGAAGCTTTGTGAAATTTGGTTTTCATCTCATTAAAGGTGTATATCTCAGATGCAGAACTTCCTATAAGTCTAGTAGCAAGGGATTGAAAACAGAGAGACATGGGTTGCTCCCCAGTAGGTGATCACAGACTCCTAGAAAGGGAAGAGGCTCAGAAAGGACAAGGAGAGCTGAAAACCTGGCCTTTCTCAGGGGAAGCACCTTCCCCTGTGCGTCAGCTGCCTCTGGAGTTACCTTGACATCAGCTTGTGCTAGCCCACCCTCTGAACTCCCATGCCACAAGGCTCTGCCCACTTCAACTGGAAACAATTAAGATGAGCTCTCATGGGAAAGACAGAAGAATTAACTGGTCCAAACTTTCCCAGCCTTACATTTGTATACATGACCAGGGTAACTCCATATCATGTACGACCATGAGAATGGGAACCTAGTAAAATACGTTATACTTTATGTATGTATATTCTGTCCAAATACATCTACTGTCATGTATAACTAAAAATAAAAATTAGAAAAGGAAAAAAAAGAGTTCTCCAGGATTGTCTATGGGGCACTGGTTTTGATCTTCAGCACCACATAAAAATAAATAAATAAAATAAAGTTATTGTGTGCATCTACAATTAAAAAAATTTTTTTAATTAAAAAAAAAAAAAAGATGAGCTCTCAAGCCTCTGTCCAAAGAAAGGAACTTCCAGTGTTCATGTATTAGGGGTAGTTTCTCTTTGCCGTCATCATGTGCAAGTACTGTACTAAGATCAGATCCTTTTCACCTTCTCAACAGTTTACATTCTCCAACAGCTCATTCCTCTATTTTCATCAGTAGGTATAGAAAAAAACTTTTTAAAAATTTTTTTAAACAATGAGAGGAAGCCAGGTGTGGTTGCATAACTGTAATCCAAGAGATTTGGGAGGCTGAGGCAGGAGGATCACAAGTTGGAGGCCAATCTCAGTAACTTAAGTGAGACCCTAAGTAACTTAGTGAGACCCTATATCTCAAAATTAAAACTAAAATTAAAAAAGGAGTAGGGACATAGCTCAGTGTTAAGTGCCCCTGGGTTCAATTCCCAGTTCTAGAGGGGGAAAAATGAGGAGGAACAAAACAAGAAAAATCTACTCTGATGTACTCTGAAATTCTGTCCAATTTAAATTCTAAAAAGTGGTGACTGGAGCAGGACTTGCAGGCCAGAGGTGTAAGGAGCTTGACCATCACATAGGTGGGGGAAAGCAGGCAATAGAACACCTCTTGAAGGTTCCCAGATAGCAGAATTGCCAGACAAAGACTTCAGAGTAGCTACTGCAAATATTTTCAAAGAAACAAAGGAACCCAGGACCATGTTTACAGAATTAAAATAAGGTATAATGACATTTCATAAAATAAGGTATATCAATAATTGGTAGAAACTTTTTAAAAAAACTTTTAAAAGAAGCAACTAGAAATTCTAGTGTTGAAAAGTACAATAACCAAAATGAATAATCACTGGAGTAGGAGAAACAAAGATGACCCGAGAGTGGAAGGAACACGGCTAGAGAAGAGGAAGGGGTATAGGTGCGGTCAGGGGAGGTAACAGTGAGGGAGGGAATGATCAGAGCACCCACTGTCCTGTGTAATTAGTATGTACTAGTAAAATCTGTTAGAGGAACTCAACAGTAGATTTGAGGTGGCAGAAGAAAGAATCGGCAAAGATTAATCAGTAGAAAGAATGCAACTTGGGGCTGGGGTTGTGGCTCAGTGGTAGAGCACTCGCCTCACACGTGCAAAACCCTGGGTTCGATCCTCAGCACCCTATTGAAAAAATAAACAAGTGAAATAAAGGTGTTGTGTCCAACTACAACTAAAAAAAAAAAAATTAAAAAAAAAGAAAGAATACAACTTGAAGAACAGAGTAAGAATGGAGAAATACGAACAGAGATGCAAAGAAAAGTGGGGCACCATTAAGCTCAGCACGTGTGGAATGGGAGCATCACAGGACAGGAGAAGAGGATGAAGCAGAAAGGGACTTTGAAGAAATAATGGCCCCAAAGTCACAAATCTGATGTAAAACGTTAATCTACACATCCAATAACCTCACCCACTGCAAGTAGGATAGACATAAGGAGATCCATACCCACACATGTCATGGTCAAAATGTTGAAGCTGAAGACAAAAGAAAAAATTTTGAAGGTGGCAAGAGAAAGTGACCCATTGCATGTTGCAGTAAGATGAATGCTGAGTTCTCAGCTACTACATGGACCCCAAAAGACTAGCAGCCTAGTTCATCAGAAACAGCAGAGGCCAGAGGCAGTGGGCGGCAAATTTAAAGTGCAAAAAACAACAATAAAACAGACACAAGACTATCAACCCAGGGCTGGAGTTGTAGCTCAGTAGTAGAGCACTTGCCTCACAAGTGGCACTGGGTTGGATCCTAGCACCACATATAAAGGCATTGAGTCCATATACAACTAAAAAAAAAAAAATTAAAAAAACTGTCAACCTAGATTCTCATATCCAGAAAAACAATTTCTAAAAAATAAAAAGAAGAAATAACGTCATTCTAGTTACCTAAAATTGGAGATAATTTGTTAGTGACAAACCAATTTTACAAGAAATGTCAGAGGATGTTCTTGGCTGAAAGGAAGTGGCATGAGAGAATAATTCAAATTCACACATAAAAACAAAGAGTTCCAGTGAAAGCAATTACATAGGAAATTATAAAAGACAGTATAATTGCAGTTCATCTCCCTTCTTAACTTATTTAAAAAAGCAATTATATAGGGCTGGGGTGGTGGCTCAGTGGTACAGCACATGCCTAGCAGGTATGAGACACCGGGTTCGATTCTCAGCACCACATATAAATAAATAAATAAAATAAAGGTCCATCAACAACTTAAAAAAAAGGAAGACTTGAATAGCATTTTTAAAAAGCAATTATATAAAATTATGCATATATCATTATATTATTGGGTCTATGAAATATAGAAATATTATATATTTGACAACATTACAAAGGAAGTGAGTGGAACAGAACATATTGGAATGAGGAAATAACCCCAGTTGGTAATTTGAATTCACCAGAAAAAAAATGAAGAGAACCCAAAATCAGGATAGAAGGAGGTTATTTTTTTTTAATAATTCTGTAAAATGTAAGAATTGTGCTCTCCTTTCTTTTCTGGGATTCTTTTATAAACAGAAAAATACAAAGGTGATAATTATAATAATTGTTGTGTATTTGTGGCATAGTTAATATATATACATGTCCACACAGGCTGGGAAATAGAGTATATAGAAGTGACATTTCTGCATATCACTAGAACTACATTAGTAAAAATAAGAAGTGATTCTAACAGTTAAGATGTGTACTGTAAACCCTAAAGCAACTATTAAGGAAATAACTAAAAATATATAGTAACTAAAAATATATAGTTACAAGTCATTATATGAATTAAAAGGTTAACTACAAAATATTTACTTAATATGAAAGAAGACACAAAAGGAGCAACAGAGGAAAAAATAAGATTTGATATAAATGGAAAACAAAACATTTAAGGCAGAGGTACATGTAACCAAATCAATAATAATGTTAAATGTGAATATGAATTCAACCAAAAGAAAAAGAGGCTGGGTGTAAAATAAAAAATCCAATTATATGCTATTTATAGAACACACTTTAGATCCAAATATACAATATATTGAAAGTAAACATATTAAAAAGATAGAGCATGTGAAATGAAACTATGAGAAAACTAGAATGACAATATAAAATATCTGACAAATAAACTTTTAAACAAAAATTCTAAGGGTTGGGGATGCACAAGGCCCTGGGTTCAATCCCTAGCACCATACACACACACATACACAAAATGCTACTAAATATGAAGAGAGATTTTATAACTATGAATAGGCCAAATGTATAAGAAAGACATAAAAACTTACATGCATCTAACAATAAAACCCCAAATCACATGAGGAAAAAACTAACAGATTTAAAGGGAGAAAAAAAACAATTAAACAATATTACTTGAAATTATTCTTGGATACTTCAATAATCCATTCTCAATAACAGAACAATTCGAAGAAGATCAACAAGAAAAAAAATATTTGAACAACACACTATGAATCAATAAGACAGAATCAACACACAGGAATCATAATACAGAATACAATGCTCTGAAGTACATGTAGAAGATTATCCAGGATAGAGTATGTATTGTACCACAAGACAAATTTCAATAGTTTTCAAATAATTGAAACCTTATAAAATATGTTCTCTGAACACAACAGAAAAAAAATTGAAATAAAAATAAGGAAGAAATTTGGGAAACCCAAAACTATGTAGAAGTTAGACACTCCTGAACAATCAATAAGTCAGAGAAGAAATCCTAAGGGAAATTAGAAAGTGTTTTGAGAGGAATGACAAAGAAAACACAATATATCAAAATTAGTGGTATGTAGCTAAAGCAGTTGTTTGAGGGACATTTATATCTATAAACGCTTAATGTGTATATGTTAAAATCTCAAATAAATACCCTGACATACCCCTTTAAGAATCAGTAAAAGAAAAGAGAAAATTAAACCCAAAGCAAGAAAGACACAGTGAATAAAGATTATCATGGAATTGAATGAAATAGAGAATAGAATAACAATAGACAAAATCAACACACTAAAAGATGGTCATTTCAAAATATCAACAAAATTGACATAACTAGCTAGACTGCAGAAAGAGAAGAAAGGAGAGAACTCCATTTTCTATAATCAGGGATACAAGAGAGGGTATTACCACCAACTTTACAAAAAATAAAAGAATAAGATCAGCAACTTATACCAACAAATGGGATAACTTATATGAAATGGACAGAAGAATTCTTAGGTCACAAAGCCCCCAAATGACTCAAATAGAAATAAATAATCTCCGTTAGATTTAAGAAATCTACTGAGAGATAGAAAATTAACTCAAGAAGAAATAAAGTAATAGCCTTATAACAATTAATTAATTTTGTACAATAATAAATTAGATTAGTAGTTTAAAATTTTTCCATTAAAAAAATCCAGGCCAAGATGGTCTCACTGGTGAATTTTATCAAACATCTAAAGAATTAACACCCAAACTTCACAAATTCTTCTGGAAAATAAAGGAGGAAAGAAATACTTTTCAGTTCACCCTATGAGATTAATATTGCCTTGATAGCTAAAACAAAGACATTTTAGTAAAAGAAAACTACAGAGTGGTATTGTTTATAAAGAGAGATGCAATTTTTTTAAAAAAGCAACCAAACCAACCAAAACCCAGCAACATACAAAAGAAGATTATTATTTTTTATTTTTCCCATTTTTATTGGTGCATTTAGTTGTACATAATAGTGGGATTTGTTGCTATCTATTCATACGTGTATACAACGTAACAATATAATTTGCCCATATCATTCCCCAGTATTTCCCCCTTTCTATTCCCTCCTCCCTCTGCTTGTTGCTTTCCTCTATTCTACTGATCTCCCTTTAATTTTCTTTTTTCTTTTTGATACCAGGGATTGAACACCCAGGGGCACTTAACCACTGAGTCACATCCCCAACCCTTTTCTACATTTTACTTAGATACAGGGTCTCACTGAGTTGCTTAGGGCCTCACCAAGTTCCTGAAAGTGATTTGGAACTCAAAATTCTTCTGCCTCATCCTCCCAGGCTGCTGGGATTACAGGCGTGCACCACTGTGCCCAGCTCCCTTCTATTTTCATAAGATTCCCCTTCAACTTTTTCTTTTTTCTTTCTAGCGTCCACATATGAAACAGGACCCTTGACTTTCTGAGTTTGGTTTATTTTGCTTAATATAATGTTCTCAAGTTCTATCCACTTTCTTGCAAATGACACAATTTATTTTTCTTCATGGTGGAATAAAACTCCATTGTATGTATAAATACCACATTTTGTCCATTCATCCAGTGATGGTGTCCATCACTACTAGGCTGGTTCATAGTCCCGATAGACTATTGTGAATTGTGCTGCTATAAACACAGGTATGCCTGTAATGCTATGCTATGCTGATTTTAATTCTTTAGGATAAATCCCAAGGAGTGCTGGGTCACATGGGAGTTCCAATCCTAGTCTCTTGTGTTCAATCCCACCAGCATGTATTATTGTTTGCCATCCTGATTGAAGGGCAGCCTCTGGATCAGCTAAAGTTCAGGCTGCTTTTCTGATCTAGAGGTTTTTCTGTGCTAAATCTCTCCATTGTGTTTCTCTCTCTGCATTATCCCTTCCCTCCTAACCAGAACTGCTGTTACTACTGCTGTCACAATTGGCTTGGCTCCAGTGTACTTTATTTTTTGTTCTTTGTTCAATGCACCCAAATTTCTTAGTCTTTAAGATACTCTGTCCAGTATAGAATTTTAGTGAAATCGCTTTTTCACACACCTCTCTGAGAAGCAGTACTCCTGCTGCTGGAATCCTGAGCCATGGTGCAACTGGAAATAGTCTTCTTCTAATCTGCCATTTTGAATCTCCAAACCCAAGTAAAATTATTAAAAGAATTATATAGCATGGCAAATGGACATGAATTTATTCCAGGGATGTAAGGTTGGCTTAATATCCAAAAATCAATTAACACACCATATCAATGAAAACATTTAGGAAAAAAACCACGATAATCTCAATAGATGCAGAAAAAAAATGACAAAACCCAAAAATATTTTATGATAAACAGCAAAGTAGGAATAGAAGGGGACTCCCTCAGTTTGATCAGAAGCATTTAAAACTAATTTACAGCTAAGCTTATACTTTATGGTAAAGACTGCATGCTTTCCCCTTAAATCAGGAGCAACACAAAGCTCTCCTATTTCTATTCAACATTGTACTGGAAATTATAGCCAAGATAATAGGGAAAAATAAAAGGCATCCACAATGGAAAGGAAGAAGTAAAACTACCTCTCTTTGCAGATGCTATGGCATAGAAAACCCTAAGGAATCCACTAAAAAATATTAGAACAAAAGTTTGACAAAGTTTCAGGATTTTAAGATCAGTATAAAAATCAATATGTACTTCAATATAATAGCAATGAACAACCTAAAAATGAAATTAAGAAACAACCCTACTTGCAATAGTATAAAAAAATAAAATAATTTAGAATAAATTTACTAAAAGAGCCAGGTGTGGTGGCACACACCTGTAATTGCAGCAGCTCAGGAGGCTGAGGCAGGAGGATTGCAAGTTCAAAGCCAGCCTCAGCAAAAGCGAGAAGCTAAACCTGTCTCTAAATAAAATACAAAATAGGGCTGGGGATGTGACTCAGTGGTCAAGTGACCCTGAGTTCAATCATTAGTACCAAAAATAAAGAAAGAAAGAAAGAAAGAAAGAAAGGAGCAAGATTTACACAATTAAAACTTTAAAAACATTGTCAAAAGGAATTAAAGGAAACAAAATAAATGGAAAGATACATAGCACAAGTTCATGGATCAGAAGACTTAATATTGTTAAGATGGCAATACTCTCTGTAAGTTGACAGATAGAATGCATTTCTTTTCAAAACCAGCTGCTTATTTTTCAGATGTTGACAACCAGATCCTAAAATTCATATGTAAATTCAAGAGACACAGGATAGCCAAAAGAATCCTGCAAAGAGAGTAAAGTAGCATGACTTGTACTCTCTGATTTCAAAATTTAGTACAAAGCTACTGTAATCAAGACAGGGTAGTAGCAGCATAGAGAGAGCCATAGATCAATGGAACAGAACTGAGAGTCCAGAAATAAACCCTCAAATTTAGGTCAATCTATTTTTAACAAGGGTGTTGAAGCAATTCAATGGGGGAGAAAGAATGGGTCTTTACAACAAATGATGCTCATAGAACTGGATTCGATATGCAAAAGAATGAATTTGGATTCCTTCCTCAGACTGAGCATGAAAATTAACTCAAAGTGGATCACAGATTTAAAGCAGCAAAGCTGTATAACTCTAAGGAAAAACATACTTTTAAAAACAATTTAAAAGTATGCACTACAAGTTTCTGTCATGAAGAAAGTGAAAAGAGGCCAGGTGTGGTGGTGCATGCCTGTAATCTCAGGCATGAGGATCACAACATTACAGGAGGATCACAACTTCAAAGCCAGCTTCTACAATTAGCAAGGTCCTAAGCAGCTCAGAAAGACCCTGTCTTTAAATAAAATATATAAGAAAGGTAAGAAAGGGCTGGGGAAGTGGGATAAACTTTGAAAATAGTATAACTGATAAGGAATTTGTATCAAAATATGTAAAGAGGCTGGGCACAGTGGCACTCTCCTTTAATCCCAGTGGCTCAGGAGGCTGAGACAGGAGGATCACAAGTTCAAAGCCAGCCTCAGCAAAAGTGAGGCGCTAAGCAACTGAGACCCTGTCTCTAAATAAAATACAAAATAGGGCTGGGGATGTGGCTCAGTGGTTGAGTGCCCCCAAATTCAATTCAATATATACATGGGTGGGGAGGGAATACTTATAGCTCAATCATAAAATGATGACACAGTTAATAAATTGGCAGTGGATATGAATAGATATTTCTCCAAATAAGATATACAAATGGCAAATAAACATAGGAAACAACGATCAACCCAACAACCACCAGAGAAATTCAATTTCAAACCAAACTATTTCATGCCTACTAGGATAGCTATAATAAAAATAATAAGTGTTGGAGAGGATATGGACAAAAATTGGAATTATCATATGTTGCTGGTGGGAATATAAAATAGCATATATGCTTTGTAAAATAGTTTGGTAGTTCCTAAAACTATTACTATATGACCCAGCCAATCAACTTCTAGTTACATACCCAAGAACACTGAAAACATGTCATATTTCTTCAGAGTATTATTCACAAGAGCCAAATGAAGAAAACAACACAAATGTTTACCAACTCATGATTGGATAAATAAGATAAATCATATTGGATAAATCATATCCCATAGGGAAGAAAATAAATGGTGCTGGGAAAACGGGATATCCATATGTAGAAGAATGAAATTAGATGCTTATTTTTCACCCTGCACAAAAGCTAAATCAAGGGGCTAGGGTCGTGGCTCAGTGGTAGAGCACTCGCCTGGCATGTGTGAGGCACTGGGTTGGATTCTCAGTACTGGAATATAAATAAGTAACTAAAGATCAATTGACAACTAAAATTATATATATAAAGCCAAATCAAAATGAATCAAAGACTTAGGAATTAGACCAGAAACTATGCAATTGTTAGAAGAAAACATAGGGTCAACACTCCATCATATAGGTACAGGAAATGACTTCCTCACCAAGACCTCTAAAGATCAAGAAATAAAACCAAGTGCCATTAAACTAAAAAGCTTCTGTACATCAAAGGAAATAATTAAGAGAGTGAAGGGAGAGCCTACAGAATGGGAAAAAATCTTTGCCAGCCACTCTTCTGACAGGAGATTAATATCCAGAATATATAAAGAACTGAAAAAACTTAATACAAAAAAAACAACACTCAAATAACTCAATTAACAAATGGGCCAAAGAAGTAAATGGAAACTTCTCAAAAGAGGAAATACAAATGGGCAACACATATATGAAACAGTATTCAGCATCTCTAGCAATCAGGGAAATGCAAATCAAAATTACACAAGATTTCATCTCACCCAAATCAGAATGGCAATTATCATGAAAACAAACAATAATAAATGCTAGAGAGGATGTAGGGAAAAGGGTACACTCATTCATTGCTGGTGGGATTGTAAATTAGCACAATCACTTTGGAATGCCCTGTGGAGGCTCCTCAAAAAACTAGGAATGGAAACACTATACGACCCAAATGTCCCACTCCTTGGTATTTATGCAAAATAACTAAAATCAGTATACTATAATGATACACCACTTCCATGTTTATATCGGCACAATTCACAATAATTAAATTATGGAATCAATCCAGATGCCCATCAACAGATGAATGGATCGGGAAATTGTGGTATATATACACAATGGAATTTTACTCAACAATAAAGAATGAAATAATGGCATTTGCTGGTAAATGAATAGAAATGGAGAAAATCAAGCTAAGTGAAATAAGCCAGACTCAGAAAATCCAGAGCTGAATGTTTTCTCTCATATGTGGAAGCTAGAGCAAAGTAAGAGAAAGAAGGCACAGGGAAGTAGATTGGGTATCATAAAGATAGAAGTTTTATCAGTAGAGTAGAAGAACACGAAGGGGGGGGGGAAGAAGGGGTAGAAATATAGAATAAAACAAACAATAGCTTCTTACATACATGTATAAATGTACCCAAAAGAATTTCATCTGGGTGTATACACACACACACACACACACACACATACATGTAGAAAATACCAATCTAAATAAATAAATAAATAAAGGAATGAAAGGAAGATCAATAAAGGAGAGGAGAGAGAAGAGGGGGAGAAAGGATCAAATTCCCAAATATTTTGTGTAATTATGATGCTCTAAGAAATAAAATGAAATAAATGTGTTTTTTTAAAATATGGAATACCCATTCCACTATAACATGGATAGCCCTTGAAAATGTCATGCCAAGTGAAGAAGCCAATCACAAAGCCCATCTTTTATATAGTTCATTCTTTATGAAATGTCAAAATTAGACACATAGAAACTGAAGTTAGCAGTTGCTATGACAGAAGGTTGAGTATGTGGAGGGGAACAGGGAATGAATGGGCACAGGGTTTCTTTTTGATGACAAAATGTTCTAGCATTGGATTGTGGGGATGGTGGTAAACACTGTAAATGTGATAAAACCCGTTAAACTGTGCACTTTGGATAGGATTGTATGGAATATGGATGAGACCTCAATAATGCCACCAGAAAGATGGGAGAAAAGGAAAGGAAGAAAGGGAGAAAAAGTAGAAGGACAAAACAAACTCAGGGAAAATGTTCTGATAAATAGGAACAAAATGTTTATGTTCTCAGTTCCAGAGTTGGAGAAACACCAGAAAATACCATAAACAAGTAGATCCGTATGCACACAAATAAGAGAGCAAACATTTGTTAAGTAAATGACCACTAAATAAGAGTGTTGTAAAGAAATAAAAGATAGTTATATTCCACTGTATTTTCCTAGCACATTAGAAACAATGGATATCGTCTGAAAAAACAATACATACAATTACATACATTTATAAATGTACCAAAAAGAATTTCATCTCTCTATATATAAATTCATAATGTAGAAAATACCAATCAAAATAAATAAATAAAGGAGTGAAAGGAAGATCAATAAAGGATAGGAGAGAGAGAGGGGGAGGAAGGAAGGAAGGAAGCTAAAGGGGAGGGCATACATAAAGCTGGTTATCTTGCTCAAAATGTAGAGCTCTTGATAGTGCTTGTTCATCATTCTAAAATCTATTAAGCATATACCTAAACTTTCAACATGGTAACAAACTGAAAAACTTAAAAAACGGGATTCCTGCCTTATGCCTGATAAGATCAAGTAAAAACACATGGATATTCTTTTCATATTTCATATATTTCAACATGTTATCCTTAAAGACCACCTATCATGTGTCAAGCATTATTTTTTTAATAGGGGAGAAGTGCAATTATAGGTTAAAAAATGGGTAACTTTCCTCAAAATACTCAGAATCTATTAGACAGTAAAAGTTATGTGCAAAAGCAATATAAGGTATTATGTAGTAAATGCCTATAGGTGGACATTTTAGTGAGAGAGTCTGAGAAGAATAAAATACTTTAGGCTTTACAGATTAAAGGAGACTTCAAAAGCCTTCTCATTATTGACCAGTCTCTCATCTCTTAAAATAAATGAGCAACATTAATATTTATACATCTTAATTTTAACTTTGTTACAAATATTCAAATAGGTTATTCAAATCTCTGGTCTACCTCATTCCCACTCCCATACTTCCCTCTGCAGATGATAATTTTTACCTTTTAGAGTTGATTACTTTGGAATCCCTGTCTCTAATTAACTTATTTATGACACTATTTCTTGATATTTCAACTTTAGGCATTGTCTATTGACTTCCTGCTACAGAAGAGAATTTAGCTTTCTTTTTCCTCCAAGCCACACCTGCTCTCTTCCCATTCCTTCAGTCTCTAATTAATTAAACTGGAATTTTCCTTAGCTTTATGTTCAGTGTTTACATCATTACAACTGTGAAGTACTATTTGCAACTAAGCCATATGGTAAGCTCCCTTCCCAAACTGTTTTTTGTTTTCCCTATCTTATTTTTCATACGTTCAATCTTACATCACATACCTGCTAAGGACTCAAAATCTTTTTCTCTAGTCAGCTTTCTCTCTTGAGTTTTGAAACTATATACTTCTTTATTAACTCAGAAATTATATAAGCCAACATTTACTGACCACTTACTATAAGTCTGGCCTTGTACAGAGCACTTTAGACATTATCTCAGGGAATCCACATGATGCTACTATGAATTATGTACTCTTATTGACAGACCTCTTACAGATGAAGGAAGACAGTAAAGTTTAGAAAGTGTAAACTGCTAGCTTGCCCAAGTACACATGACATGAAGGCAAGCAGTGGGATTCCAAAGCCTATGTTCTTAACCGTCATATTTCACTCTTCCAATGAATATACCTCGATTGGAAAACATGAGCTTGGCATGGTCCTCAACATGATAAGTAAATCAAACCTTTCTTCCTGAGTTCACATGTGTCTGGTAAGACAAACAAATAAGAGTTTGCCATAGACTGCAATGAAGTGTACAGGAAATATGAAATTAATTATATGAGTAGAAGAAATAGAAATCAGGCAACAGTTAAGATGGCTTTCATTTTTTAACTAAAGAACTATTGAATACATATTATTTGCTAGGTACTGTGCTAGGTGCTAGGAACACGATGTTAAAGCAAATAATAATATTCTAAGCTGAGAGAGGGTACTGAAAGAAATTCAGAATAGGTATAGTACATAATTGGAAAGCAGGAGGGGTGGGGCATGAGGCTGAAGGGACCAAAAGGCTGCCAAGGCAGTGCTCAAGAGCTCGGAGTTCAGCTTAATGACAAATTTGGTACTCACAGGGTGCGTATGGGGGAGGATGCTGAAGCCATGTTTGTTTTTTAAAACTATTTGTTTGGTTCTGGCGTGGAAAATGAATTGGATGGGGTGTGACTTAAGAAGAGAGAGGCCATCACATTGTTTTAGATTAAGGAGATTTTATGGTCTAGATTAAACCAGAAATAGTGAAAAATATATTCATTTTAAAGCTGTTTAGGAGGTATAATTGTTGGGACTTGTTTAGGTTAATTTCTTTATTGGTTCCAGAAATATTTATAAAACTCCTAGTAACAACAGTGGAGACAGATGTGATCTCTTGCCCCAGTAGATCTTATTCTATAGAAGAAAGACAGATATTAGACACATAATTACATAAATAATATCAGTGATAAAATCTTCCAAGGAAAAATGCTCAGTGCTTTTACAGGGGAATCTGACCTGATTAGATTGATATTAGGAGGCAGAAAAAGTTAATTTTTCAAAATTGTGGTAAAATAAAGTTTATCATTTCAGCCATATTGAATTGTGCAATTCAGTGGCATTTAGTACATTTACAATATCACATCAGTACTTCATTTTTGTCTGAATAATATTCCATTTTTTTTAAATCTTATCCATTCTTCAGTTAAGTAGTGTGTTGCTGTGGTTTTGATTTCCATCTCCCTAATAACTAATGACTTTCATGTGCTCATGGTCACTTGTATATCTTCTTTGAATACATCTCCTCTTTTTTCTTTTTGGCAGACACAACATCTTTATTTGTATGTGGTGCTGAGGATCGAACCCAGGCCGCACGCATGCAAGGCGAGCGCGTTACTGCTTGAGCCACATCCCCAGCCCCTCATCTGCTCTTATACTTGCCTATTTTTAATTGGCTCTTTCATTATTCAGTTATGAGTTCCTTATATTATGGCTACTAAACCTTTATCAGATATAATCTACAAGTCTTTTCTCCTATCATGTGGGTTATCTTGCACTTTCTTGATAGTCTTTTGATGTGCATGTTTAAAAATTTTTATGAAATCTTATTTTTCATTGCTTGTGATTTTAGTCAGGAAGAAACCATCACCAAATCAAAAGTCATGAAGATTTGACCCTCTGGTTTCTTCTAAGAACTTGTAGCTTTGACTCTTAAATTTAGATATTTGGTCCATTTTTGAGTTGATCTTTGTATGTGAATAAATCCCCAACTTCATTATTTTGTATGTGAATATCTAGTTGTCTTAGCACCTTTAATTAAACAAACCATCTTTCCCCCACAAATGGCCTTGGCAAACTTGTTGAAAATCAAGTAACCAGTGAGTCATGGGGTAATTTCTGGGCTCTAAATTGTATTTCATTAATCCACATATTTATTCTTATGTCAGTACTGTTTTGGTTACTGCATATTGGAATAAGTTTTGAAATTGGTAAACTGACTCCTCCAAATTTTCTCTTTGCAAAACTGTTTTGGCCATCTGAGTCCCTTGAAACTACTTATGCATTTTAGGACAGCTTTTCCATTTCTGCAAAAAATCCATGGGGATTTTGATAAGAACTGCACTTAATCTGTAGATGGCTTGGGGTAGTATTGCCATCTTAATAATAATAAGCCTTCCAAACTGTGAACCCAGAATGTCTTTCCATTCATTTACATCTTCTTTTAATTTCTTGTAGTATTTTTTTTTAGTACAGGAAGTGATAACTGTGGAAGGGAATGATCTGGGAGGACAGCTGGGCTCAGGGTTCAGGCATCTGACATAGTGGCTAGTGACACTGTGGGGAACAAGCACCAAGGATGCAGGGAGGAGACACTGTTGGATTTGGTTTAGACACAGAGAGTAAGCACCTACAAGATACTTGAGTGGAGATATTCAATAGGCAATGAGAACTACGTCTCAAGATCTGATCTGGAGATAAAAACTAGGAAGTCACCAATACACACATGATAATTAAGACCAAGGAATTGGATGAGATGTCAGAGCAAATTTATAGAGAAGTCTAAAATGGATCCCTGGAGTGGGGGGAGATGTCATTTAAAAGAAGAGGAGTCTATAAAAGAAACCAAAAAGCTGTCAGAGAGGTAGAAGAAAAATCAGGAGCAAATGGCCAGCTAGACATTGCTGGATTTACCCTGAGAACCTAAATAACAAACAAATAAATAAATTTATTTATTAGTTATAGGTGGACACAATATCTTTATATTTATGTGGTGCTGAGGATCAAACCCGGTGCCTCATGCATGCTAGGCGAGCACTCAACCACTGAGCCACAACCCTAGCCTTCCATTATTCATCTTCTATTCTCTATTTCAGCTAATTAACTTTTAGAATTGCCTATTTCAGAAACCTTGAAAATAATCTTAAAACTCTTCTCACTTCCTTCATCCAATTGCTTATCAAGTCCTAACTTCTGAGTGTTTCAGAAATATGCTGTACTTCCCCATTCCCACTATTTTAGTGTTAGGGCTCATAGCAATGACCACTTTACTACTCTGTCTCCACTGTGGAGGAATTCTTCAAAAATGCAAACCTGTTAAAACTATTTAACTATTCCCTAGTTAAAAGATACCAAACTGTTATTTCAATAGCTGGAAAATTTTCAATGGCTTTCTGGATAAAGTTGAAACTCTTAGTATAGCACATAAGACACTTCATAACTTAACCCCCTTATTGACAGCTACTTTCACCATGCCCAGATTCACACCCCATACTCCATCTTTACTGAATCATATGCATTTTTCAGACTGTGCTTGTGTTAGCCTTTCAGTGCTGTGACAAAATACCAGAGATATACAATTTCAGCACTAGTTAGGAGTTAAATTTCAAGGAGTTATAGATTTATTTTGGCTCAGTTTCAGAGATTTCAGTTCATGGCCACCTGGCTCCAATGCTTCTGGGCTAATGGTGAAGTAGAATATCATGGCAGGGAGTGGTGGTAGAGCAAAGTGGCTTATCTGCTGGCAGACAGGAGGTAGATAGAGGAAGGGGCTGGAAAACAGTGATATCCTTCCAGGGCACAGAGTGACCTACTTCCTCCGACTAGGCCCCACAATCCACCACTCCCAGTAGTCCATTCAATTATGAGTCCATCAATTATGGATCAGTCATCCCGTTAATAAGGTCAGAGCCCTCAGGATCCATTCACTTCCCCAAGCCCCAGCTCCCCACACTGCTCCACTGGGAACAAAGCTTCAACACACGAACCACTGGGAACACTCCAGATCAAAACCCTAACTAGTGCTTGACTCCTTCAGACCTTGGTGCCTTTGCACACATTGGTCTCTCCTCCTGGAACATACTTCTCCCCCTTCATTTTTGACACTGCTTGCTCTTTGCAGGCTTCTCTGAGATTGAGAGATTCTATCTCTAATCCATGCTTCTCTAGCAACCCCCACATATGCTTTATCCTAGTATTTACCAAACTATCTTTTCTACTTGCTTGTCTCCTGAACTTGACTGTGAACTCCTATCATTTATCTGTGTGTTCCAAGTGTCTGGAACCCAGTAAGTATTCAGCAAATGTTAAGTTTTATATAAACTGAATAGGATTTTGAGGAGTAAGAGGTCAGAAGGTTCAGGATTAGCATGAACACGGCACAAAGTATGAAAACATCAGGGGCATTTATGAACAGCAAGTTCACAATTTGGCTGGAGTGTAAGAGCTGTATATTCATGTCATATAAAGGTCTTGGATTCTGGACTTGTTCATTCATGCTAACAACTGGTATAGAGCCAGGACCTAGCAATGTGGTGACTGAGGTGTGGGGGACAGCAGTGAATAGCACAAGGCTCTGCAGTCTAATAGGTGAAGAGTTGAGCCACTGGAACAAAGTGAGGAACAGTAGTCTGTTGACCCCTCTGCTGTGCATTTTGTAGTTAAGAAAGTCAATAGCACAATCATTATCACTACCATTCCTGATTCTTGTTTTTCCTCTGTTTTCCACCTTACTAACCACTAGTGCTGTTTAACAGCCATTCCCTCTTTGTCTACACAGAAACAAACTGATCATGGCAAACATCCTTCCTGAACAGAGCATTTTACTTTTCCTTTAACAAACAATGGCATTGTTTTGGCATTAACTTCTAGGGAATTGCATTTTTATTGGCTTACATTAAGTCTGTAAGCAAGTGGAATATATCCCTTGCCACTTGAATGGTGTTCTTGTTTGTTTCTTGAAAGTATGACAGAATACCACAGACTGGGTAATTTATAAAGGAAAGAAAGTTCTCACAACTCTGAAGGCTGCTCTCATCTAGTGAGGCTTCCTGCCACATCACAACCTGGAGGGGGCATCATGGTAAGAGCAGGAGAACAGGTTTCTCCTCTTCTTAAAAAGCCGCTATTTCCCTCTTGGGGCTCTGCCTTCATGACCTCATCTAATCCTAACACCCCCTTCCCCCATAAATAGACCCCACCTCCAAATGCCATCAACTTATGAATTTAGGGACTAAGTTTCCAAAACATCAACACTTGAATTTCAGGGGACACGTTCAAATCATAGAAAATGGTAACCTGTTACTTTTTTGAGGATCAGCAAATATCTAAACAAGTATATTTATTTAAAACATAAATGAAATACATTTATATTTTTATACACGTATCTACACACACACGCGCGCGCATGTGCGTGCCCGTGAGCATTTCTGCTATTAGCTATCATTATTAGTTATCTTGGGCCTTACAGAAATTCCTACTGTCATATTCATGGAGAATTTATATCCTCCGTTTCCTTTAACCATCCTCCCACTTTTCTCCACTTTTATAAGGCACAAGTGCAAAAGCCTGTGAGCTTTGGCTGAGATGCAGCACTCTGTCTTCTCAGGTGGCCTCAAAGCCATGGACTATAGCTTAAACTGTTAATCACAGATCAAATGCTTCTAATCTGGAGAGTACATTAATTTCATGATATAATTTAATGTTTTATTAAATTTACATAAAGGAGTAAGTGCAAATTCAGAATAATAACCAAACCACTTCTACATAAGAAATGCTCTGACAGAAATAATGAGAACATTACTGAAAAAGTGGGGCTATGGAGATGGTACGCCACACTAAAACAGCACAGCTAGATTCTGACGTACCTTTCAGCATATCTGAGTTTCAGCATGTCATTAAATGATGACGTTATCTCAGGAAATAATATTTCACATGCTGTGCTTATAAGCATCAGTCTGGCCAATCTCCCTCACTCAAGAAATGCTGTGATATTGAGCCAAGAACTGGGAAAACATGGTAAAGAGATAATATGTAGAAATTTTACTCAAAATTATTGGCTTTTCTATTGTTAGAGATTTGAGGTGGTGTTTTGAAAATCTGATGTTCAGTTGACTACTGAACATTTACCATATTTTAGTGCACAAAAGAAATCTGCTTAAAATATACTATTTTAGACATAATAAAATTCTTCGTAGTAGTGAATCACAACTGTGCCATACTTGATAACTTTTGTAAACTAATTCCTTTAAGCATTGCCTTAACTTCAGTAAGTACTAATGAAAGAGAAAATGGGTCTCTTTGTGTCCTTTCCAATTTCTCTATGGGATAAGTGAGGGAGATCCTATAATAACTATTAACATTTATTGAAAACTTATAATGTGCCTGACACCATTCTAATTTAAAATTTAAAAGCAGCAAATATTTCAAAAACACTTAACACATTAAATAATTACATAGTTAATATTAAAAGACAAAAGTTGATAGAAGTCCCAGATTATCAATTTTTCAAATATTGCTTGAGCACATATGAAATGTGCAAATAATTATATCCTTAAACAATTGCACAGATGTCACAAGGAAGTCCTATAGTAACAGTTGACATTTATTGAAAACTTACAATGTTCCTACAAAGACACAACCATCAATAGAATTCTCAAGTAGGCTGTATGGCCTCTCTTTGATAATATCCTCTAAGGACAGGACTGTGTCTAAGAGTATATTTATAACAGAGCAAATGAAGATTTATTCACTAAAGTTGATTGAGGTTACCTGCAAAGCACACATTTCATTAACACAAACTAGAAAAGGAGATTTATTATAATAAATAAAAACTTAAGTGGGCAGGGGTTGTGGCTCAATGGTAGAGCGCTTGCCTATCATGTGTGAGGCACTGGGTTTGATCCTCGGCTAATGGAAGAGGTCATACTGTGTCCATCTACAACTGTGTCCATCTACAACTAAAAATGGTTTTTTAAAAAAGCTAAGAGACAGGCTGTAAAGTCAGAAAAGAAATAAGGATAGTATATTGGAGAACAATTCCTAGACAATCAAAGGAAGCAGCATAATAAATTGTGCTAACTTCATAAGAAAAAAATTTAGTTTGGAAAGGAGAAGCATAAAATAATTTAACCAAGTATAACATAACATAAACATAATGATCATCTATTTAAGTTAGGTCTGCAAAACTTAGAACAGTTAGTTAGATTCTTCAAAATTGATGATAAAGCTATACTCTGTTTCAGGCACATTACTGCCCCTTGGCCATTTAATTTCATTGCATCTTTTGGTAAAGGCTCACAAATCACTCTAAAGTAAACCTAGGATTAGGAATTATTGAATAGGACAATAAACAAATTTTTTTTCTTACTGTTTGCATCACATTTCAATCTGCATCCTTTTTATTTTAGCAAACTTATAGTTTGCTAAAAGTTATATATATATATATATATATATATCATTAGTTATATATATCATTAGGATTCATTTTGACATCATTATAAACGCATGGAATATAATTTGCTCTAATTCAGTCCCCTTTCCCTCCCTTCCTACTTCCCCCTGTTCTCTTCCCTCTACCAATCTTTCTGCTATTTACTTGTTTTTTTTTATAGTGTCTTGATATACAACAGATTTAACATCTGACAATATTCTGAGCATCATTCTGCCTGTAGATGTTATAGCAAAGTGATTCAGGAGTTAATCTAGCAATAAGAAATATTATTTGTGATTTTGGTAACTTTGGTAAATTCATTCTTTATTTTAAATGGCCTTAATATCAGGAAGTACTAATGGAAGAGGACATGGGTCTAACTGTGTCCTTTCTAATTTCTCTAGGGGTTAAGTGAGGGAGACTCTACAATAACATTTATTACTGGTAATTTTGTGCCTGACTCCATTTGAGCTTAGATAAGTTCTTGCCTAACAGAGGTGCCCAAGTGTTACTTGTTTACACTTGAATATTTTAAAGTGCATGTTTATTGTGCAATTACAAATGTTGCTTATTTCTATGAATTCTGTTGAAACTTACACATTAGAATATAACTTCCTCTAAGGGGATTAGCAAGGATGGTGGAATGTGATGGACATCATTATACAAAGTACATGTATGAAAGCTTGAATTGGGTGTCAACATACTTCATATACAGAGATACAAAAATTGTGGTATATATGTGTATTAAGAATTGTAATGCAAAAAAAAAAAGAAAAAAAGAATAGCGTTACCTTAGATTAGGTAGAGGGAAGTGAAAGGAAAGGAAAGCAGGGGATGTGGGGATAAGAAAGATAGTAAAATGAAACAGACATTATTGCTTTATGTATGTGTATGACTGTATGACCAATGTGATTCTATAATATGTACACTCAGAAAAATGAGAAATTATATCCCATCTATGTATGATATATCAAAGTATATAAGTGCATTCTACTGTCATGTATAACTAATTAAACCAAATTTAAAAAATAAAAGACTGAAATATATGAGAGGAAAAAAAGGATATAACTTCCTCTAACCTTATAAAATAATCATTTTGAATCAGCAAAAGTATTAAAGAATACAATTAAAATAATAAAAAAATTAAGAAGCACCTAAAATATTTTACATTTACAAAATATCCTTTTCTAAACCATAATGCACTTATGTAATATCCTTAAAAGATCAAAGAATAGCTTTTTTTTAAATTCAAAGAATTTATTGAAAGAAAGGTAGGTCCAATTTGATCCACCATGTATTATCTTGTCTGTAACATGGTATTAATCCGAAGGGCACTGATAATAACAGATTATTTTATAGAGATAATAAAACATAAAGATAATAAAGCTTTGGACTTTATTTAATATAAATCTTTCTTTGGGTAAAACATTAAATGTTCTTAAATTTCACTGGGAAATTTATAGAAAGGTCCAAAATAATTAGTGTAACTCATTGTGATTATGGAGAAACGCACTAAGGGGCAAAATTTATCTAGGGGCTGGAATAGATGGTCTAATTATCTTCAGCTTTTAATTTTTTACAGTATTAGGCCAGAGTTTTTCTTCACTTGCAAAATTCAAAGCTAACAAAAAGTCTAAGTTACATTCTGATATCTTATTACTTAACTTTGAACAAATTTGTGCTGTTCAATAGCCTACGACTGGCTATGATTGCTGTTATGGAAAAGACTTAAGATACATGAACTTTGAAGATTCTTTTTTTGATTAGTAGAGTTCATTGTACCTTACTAAAAGTAAATGAAAGTTGTAAATTATTTCTGATTATGCAAAACATGTAACTTGAAGCACAACATTTGGGAAACTATAAAAAAGCCATAAGCAAGGACTTACTTGAAAATGTGAAGACAGGATAGAAAAAAAAATGGAAGATTCTTATCAGAAGACTACTGGAAAGTATATTTTCAGTAACTCAATGCATAATTTCAAATAATATTGAAGCAATAACTGTTTAAGAATCATAATTAATGACAAGCCTAGTGGCTTCCATTAGTATTTTTGTTTCTTCTTTTATTTCCTCAGAATTAATTACTGTAATCACTATGGCCAATACCCCAAGAGTGTCAGACAATTTTTAAATTTTTTGCTAAATTGTAATTAATAGGGATTGAATTCTAATAGTAATACTCCAAAGATCAAAAGGATATTACCTGTTCCTTTTGAAACCATAGCCTATGAACTTCAGAGTGGATCCTCATGCAAATGCCTGGCTTCTACTTCCAACAGAAGGTTGGACAGTAGAGTAGCTCAAATTAACAGAAAAAAGCACAGACTTTATAAAAGAATCCTGGTGGTGTACAGAACTTTAAAACATAACAAATTCTGTATTTAAATTACTCAGAGGGTTCACAGTTCTCTTTCATAGCACCCTCCCTTCAACAGAGTAGATATTTTGTATTCAACATAACATTTGAGAGTTGAGAGCTCCTTCAGATTTTTTTGTCATCCAAGAAGGAATATGTGTGATAGTACTGGTATTAAGTATGTACTAGCCAATCTTTATCATATCAATAGGCTATTAAAAATATCAAGCAATAAGAATCTAATTTAAAACAATAAATGTTCTTGAAAATGATCTCAACAAAAGTTTTTCTTTAACAGAGAACACCACTGAGGTTTTTGCCTATCTTTGGTAATGTTGGTCCCTTTGTACTATATCATATAACTTTCCTTTTAAATATTTTATAATTAATAGAAGAACAGTATAATTTTAATCAAGCATGGAACTATTTTCTTACATACTTTATTCATGTTTCTCTCATCCCCTAACATATTGCCTTCTACATCTAACACGATACATGCATGTCTAGTTCATTTGTCAATTCTTCTAGATGAAAGGACAAAAATTAATGTTGTGATGATATAGTACTAAGGTCACTGAGTAATCCAAAAAAGGATAATTTTGCATATGTCAGTATATTATTTTAATATTATCAATAATTTTTTGCATATATTCTTTAAAATGTTTATAATTTTAAATTATTTTTAAATCAATCTAATGACTGTCTTAATCTAAACAAGTAAACCTGAAAATTCTGATCAAACTGAAATGAGTATGTAGCATGAATTAATGGAAAAATAACAGCATACTAATGATTAAACAAGATTTAAATCATGGCACTATCCTACATCACTATAGTCATATTGAATAATGACTAAATAAAATGAAAAACTTTCTACATCATATGGATACTATTAGTGACAGGACTTTTTATTAAAATGGCAAGAATACAAATAACTTATATCAGTAAAATACAGTAGCATTCAGGCTCTAATATCAACATTAAGTCAAAGTCTATGGACAGATAAGAGATTTAGGAGATTTTAGGAGAGAAAAGAAAACATCACTGCACTTGTTATTCTGGATTACAAACAGCTGCCACAGGCAAAAAAATAAAATAAAATAAAATGGCAGTTAAGTTGATTGCAACACTTTAATGTTTTAAAGAAAACTTATTAAAAATACAGATTTTTAAAAGTCTTACATTTTTTTTTACAGATATAGCATCACCTACCTTTCTAAAAATAGTAGGAGTAAACACAATTATAGAAAATGTATGTTAATTAGTTTGAGTGGTACAATAGTATGGATTTAAAACCCTGATACACTCCTACTTTCTGCTGGTCTGAAGTCACACAATGGCATGGAATTTATGTCAGGTTGGTTCTAAAATGCAATATTGGGTCCCAGGCTAATACTGGTAAACTGTGCATATTTTGGCACAACTTCTCCAGCCATGAAAACATAGATCACAAAGAAAAAAAATTAACCAATCAATTATTTGAGATACCAAGAAAGGAAAGGAAATTTGTTTTGTAAAAACACTTTTCCCTCTTTTTTTTTTTTTTAAGCTCCTTTATTTACTCCGGATAGTTAACAAAACAGTGTTCAATAGTGAAGTAAGCAGATTTTACACTCACTATGACTGTATGGATAGAAAGAGCCATGCATTTTTATTTGTATAAGTCATCTCAGATCACTGCAATGTGGCACATGAGAACAGAGATTCAGAGGCATGAAGTTAATAAATACATTTAACATTGTCAAGCATTCAAAAGATAAATGCAATCATATAGCAAAAAAAAAAAAATCCGTTTGTAACTTTGACCTTTCTCAGAATGTGAAGAATCTTTTTGTGTGTCAGAAATCTCTATAGCAAAGATTCCTATAAGAGAAAAAATTATGCAGATTAATACTTTTAACTCAAATATTTTAACGTGTAAAAAATATACTATAGCATTACTTTAAGATGTTTGCACCAACCCTGCAAAAGAAAATGTATACATTATACTTTTTCATAAACTGTACAATAAATAGAACGAACTATTTTATTCAACAATAAATAGAACGAACTACTGATATTCACCAGAACTTGAGATATCACGAATGGAAAAAAAAAGTCAATCTCAAAGCTTATGTTCTGTGTATGAAATGATGGAAATATAGAGTTGGAGAAGAAATTAGTCTGGCTGGGGGTTAGGAATAGAGGGGATAGGGATGGAGAAGAAAAGGGTTACAACAATAAAGGGGTATCACCAGCAAGCAGGGATTTCTTTGGTGCTGTTGAACAACTCAGTATCCTGATTAGTGTTGGTGTGTGTGGTATGTATAAATACACACACATAAGAATTTGTAAAAATTAGGGATATCTAAATAAGGCCAATGACCTAGCTAAGAACCATCTTATACCATGTCAATTTCCTTTTTTTTTTTTTTTTTTTTTTTGGTAAGATACAGGCATTTCAGAAGCTAGGGGAAGGATATGCGGGGCTCTGTCCTATTTTTCCAACTATTATCAAGATTATAATCATTAAACAATTACCTATGATACATTCACACAAAGGATATTAAAATACTTTTCAGCAGTTAAAAGGAACATATAACAATTACAAGTACATAAAACCACCTAGATAAAACTCAAATATATTATGCTGAGTGAAAGTCAGCCACCAGAGGTTATATACTATGATTCCATTTATATGAAAAAGATAAACTGAAGGGATAGGAAATGGTAATGGTTGAGAAAAATAAAGTAAATCCATTGGCTTTTTCCTTGACGATAGGTGGCCAAAGGATAACATTTAAAACTAACAATGAAATAGAAAGTAAAAAGAAAAAAAAAGAGGATTGAAGCATTATTATTAATATAAAGGTAACAACTAAAATAAAGTACAAACTTTTCTAAATATCTCAAGAAATCTGTTAAAAAGTAAAGAAGATTAATCCAATGAGGAAACACAGCAAATATCACATAATACAGACAATAACTGGACATAGTTGAGACTAACCTAGCAGTCACATCAATAATATGAAGGATTTTAACTCACATACTTTTAAGAAATGATTTTCAAAATGATTTATAAAGCAAAACTCAAATCCATAATAAAACAAGAGTTGAACTCTAATACCAGACAAAGTAGATGTCTGGCCAAAACAAATATGCCCCATAAAAAGTAAATGCATCAGAAAGGAAACTTTATAAAAGCCACATTACACAATGAAGAATGACACTTCAGAATATCCATGGAACAAACATAACAAACCATCTATATAAAATAAAACTTATAGGAAATGCAAAAACATACTCATAATAAAAAAACTTTAAACACTATTCTTAATTTATAATGGGTCAAGTGGACAAAAATCAAGCCATAATATAAAAGATCTACATAAACCCCAAAAGGTATATATTTAAAGGTAGATATTTTAGATATATAGTAAATATTATACCCTGATATGAAAGAATGTATCTTTTCAAGTGCACTAAACTGTTTACAACAAAATTTATCATATAGTAAAGCACAAAGAACATCAGATTGCACAAAACAAATATTCAGACAATATTCCCCAATCACAATTTAATAGCACTAGAAAACAAAAACCCTGTCAATGGAAATTAAAAGATTTTCCATCAAATGATAAAAGTGAAAATACAAACAAATTAATTTCAGAAAAATCAATGATAAGCATCGTATGTCAGAATCTATGGAATATATTTAAAATAATGATCAGAGGATAAATCAAAGCCCTAAATATCTGTATCGATAAAATAAAAGAAGGGCAATACATGAATTAAATTCACAGCTCAAAAAGTTAAAAAAGCAAACTGACAAAATAAGAGTCTTGCACAGGAAGGAAATAATAAAAATAAAGCAGTAACTAATAATAGAAAAAAACACATCAAAGCAATAAATAAAAATTCTTGTTCTTTGAAGCAATGAACAATGTTCATTGGCTAATGAAATTAAGGAAAAAGTTATCATAGGGAGGCAAATATATACATATATGATGATAGGAGGTATAAAACTACTGATCCAGGAGAAATTTTAAAATTCATAATACTACATTGGTTGCTTTTGTCCAAATACTTTGCCAACCTAGGAGGAAATGGATAATCTGTTAGGTTAACACAGCGAAAATAGACAATTAAAAAGACCAGTGTCCAAAGAAGAATATTATAAATAGTTATTAAGGAAATATTTCATTGAAAAATAACCAGGGCTCTGTTGTTTTAAAGGTGAATTCAACCAAATTTTTATTGATCAAATAGTTCCAAAGCAATGGAAAATTTTCAAAGCATAGAGAATATAATTCAAGATATAGAAAAATAGGGAAAAGCAAATAAAACAGTATCTTTTGCAGATGATAGCACTGTAGACCTAGAAAAGTCTACAGAATCAAAGATGAAGCTTGAAAAAACAAAAGAATTTACCAGATAGCAGGATAGAGATTTTAGACAGAAACAGTGGTGTACCTATGAATATAAAACAAATCCTTCTCAATACAAAGAATCAAATAGACCATTATACAATAATACTGTATGATTTCAAGACCTCTCTTACCATTAGACAGGTCAACCAGACAAATTAAGTAAGACTCTTCAGAACTAAAAAAACACTATTAATTAAATAGACCTAACAGATATGTATAAACAATTTCATTCATCAACAATTGAATTCACTTTCTTCTCAGTAGCACGTGGAACTTTCTCTAAAATAGATCGTATTTTAGGGCACAAAGCAAGTCTTAGCAAATACAAAAAAATATAATTCCTTGCATCCTATCAGATCATAATGAAATGAAATTAATAAATAAGATAAAAAATGAAACAATTTTAATACCTGGAGATTAAATAATATGCTTTTGAATGAGAAATGTATTACAGAGGATATACATGGAGAAATAAAAAAATTCTTAGGAGTAAATGGGAACAGAGATACACACATCAAAATCTTTAGGACAGTAGGAACACAGTTCAAGAGAAAAGTTTATAGCATTGAGTTCCTTTAAAAAGAAAAATAGTAAGATCCTCAGTAAGTAATCAAACATTACACCTCGAGGCCCTCGAAATAAAACAAACTAATTCCAGAATTAGTAGAACACAGGAAATAAGATCAGAGCCCAAATTAATGAACTTGAGAATTTAAAAAAAAAATTGCACAGGATCAATGCAGAGTTGAGTCTTTGAAGAGATAAACCAGACTGACAAACCCTTAGCCAAACTAACCAAACAAAAAGAGAAGACCTGAATCAACAAAATTAGAGTTATCCCCCAAAATACTTCTGAAATCCAGAGAATCATTAGAAACTATTTTGAAAACTTACACTCCAATAAACTAGAAAATTTAGACAATACAAACAAATCTCAAGACACATGACCTACCCAAACCAAACTAATGAGAATGAAGCAGAAATTAAAAGGCTTCCAACAAAGAAAAATCCAGGACCAAATGGATTCTTAGCAAACTTCTACCAGATCTTTAAAAAAGAATTAATGCCAAGCTTCCTCAAATTATTCCATGAGATAGAAATGAAGGGAACACTCCCAAATTCATTCTATGAAGCCACTATCACACTGATACCAAAACAAGACAAAGACACATCAAGCAAAGAAAACTACAGACCAATATAATATCCCTGATAAATATAGACACAAAATCCTTTAAAAATATTGGCAAGTTGGGGCTAGGATTGTGGCTCAGCAGTAGAGTGCTTGCCTACCATGTGCGAGGCCCTGGGTTCCACCATCAGCCACCACATAAAAATAAATAAATAAAGGTATTTTGTCCAACTACAACTAAAAAAATAAGTATTTAAAAAAATTAAAAAATATATTGGCAAGTTGCCTTCAAAAACACAGTAAGATGAAAGTATATCATAATCAAGTGGATTTTATACCAGGGATGCAATACTGGTTTAACATACACAAACCAAAAAACATAATTCACCAAATAAACAGAATTAAGAACAAGAATCATGTGATCATCTCAATGGGTGTGGAAAAAGCCTTTGACACAATCCAGCACCCATTTATGTTTTGACACTAGAGAAACTAGAGATAGAAGGAATTTACCTCTTCATTATAAAGGCTCTATATGACAAATTCAATGACAACATCCTCTGATTGGAGAAAAACAAAAAGCATTTCCTCTAAAGTCAGGAATAAGACAAGGATATCGTTCTCACCACTCCTTATAGTTCTTGAAACTCTATCACAGCAATCAGACAAGAAATACAAAGGGATACAAATAGAAAAATAAGAAGTTAAAAAAAATCTATTTGTTTATAATATTTTATCTAGAATACACAAAAAATCTACCAGAACACTTCTAGAATTTATAAATAAATTCAGCAAAGCAGCAGGATACAAGATCAACATATATAAATCAATAGCTTTCCTATATTCCAGTAATGAATTTGTTGAGAAAGAAATCAGGAAAACTATCCCATCAAATGTAACCTCAAAATAAAAAATACTTGGGAATAAATCTAAACAAGGAGGTTAAAGATCTCTGCAATGAAAACTATAGAACACTGAAGAAAGAACCTGAAGACCTTTTCTTGTATAGAATTAATATTGTCAAAATGAAGTAGGACAGAAGAGGCTGGACACCCAAGTAACTTGCAGGAAGCAGGTTTATTGACTTCAGGGTTCAGAGGTGGCTCTTGCCTAAGAATTCTTCCTCTGAACATAGATTTTGGAAATTTTTTGACCTTTATACCCAGTGGGGGCGGGGCTGGGAAGTTCACATGACAAGTGCTCTCCCTCCATCCCCTAGACCAGACATAGGTTTCACTTTTTTTTAAAACTAAGAAAACAGAGATAACATGTTGTGCATTTATAAGAAAGAGGAAACTACCAACCACAATAACCTCTGCAGATATCCTGCTGATCTGGCAAGAGGAGAAGCTTAATTAGGGCAAGTTTCTTTTGAGTGGGGGTGTCTGGTCTGCTTCAAAAATATCCATAGTGCATTTTACAGTCAATGCGATTCCTATCAAAATACCAGTGATATACTTCAACTCTAAAAATTCATGTGGAAGAATAAGAGACTCAGAATGGCCAAACAAACCTGAGCAAGAAGAGCGATGCGGGAGGCATCACAGTATCTGATCTCAAATTATACTACAGAGCTACAGTAATAAAAAAAGCATGGTAATGGCACCAAAACAATGGAATACAAGACACAAACTCACACAGATTCAGTCATACTTGACAAAGATGCCAAAAACATTCATTGGAGAGAGAGAGAGCCTTTTTAACAAATGGTGCTGGAAAAACTGAATATCCATATGTAGAAAATGCACAAAAGTCAACTTAAAGTGGATCAAAGACCTGGGAATTAGACCAGAATCTTGCAACTGTTAGAAAAACATAGGCTCAACACTCCAACATATTGGTGAAAGTACCGACTTCCTTAACATGACTCCTAAAGTGCAAGAAATGAAACCAAGAATCAATAACTGGGAGCATCACATTAAAAATTTTCTGCACAGCAAAGGAAACAAGAAAATGAAGAATGGAATATTTCTGCCAGATGCTCCTCAACTGGGGATTATCATCCAGAATATATAAAAACTCAAAAAACTAAAACATCACAAAGAAAACTAAAAACTAAAACTAAACATAAAAAAGGATAACCCAAATTAATAAGTGGACAAAAGAACAGACAGTTCTCAAAAGAAGAAATACAAATAGCCAACAAATACATGAAAAAGTATTCAACATCCCTAGCAATCAGGGAAATGCTAATCAAAATTATATTCATCTCATGCCAGTCAGAATGACAATCATCAAGAACACAAAAGATTATAAAAGTTGCTGAGAATATGAGGGGAAAGGTACACTCATACATTGTTGGGACTGCAAATTAGTAAAACCATTTTGGAAAGGAGTATGACTCAAAGACTAGAATGGATTCATTCCATATGATCCAGCTATCCCATTCCTGGGTATTTATGCAAAACAATTAAAATCAGCCTACTACAACTGTATAGCCACATCAAGGATTATAGAAGCGCAATTTATGACAGCCACATAAAAATGAATAAATAAAGGTATTGTGTCCAACTACAACTAAAAAAAAATTTAAAAAGAATAAATGAATGGATAAAGAAACTGTATAAAAATACAATAAAGTTTTGATCAGCCACAAAACGAATGAAATTATGGTATTTGCTCGTAAATGGATGGATCCAGAGAATACCATGCTAAGTGAAACAAACCAGACATAAAAAGTCAAGGGTTAAATGTTTGCTCTTATGTATAGAAGCCAGAACAAAATAAAGGGGAAGAGGGGATGAGGGGAGAATCCCATGAAAATAGAAGGGAGATTAGTGGAACAGAGAAAAGGGATTGAGGGAAGAAGGATAGGGAAAGAGAGGAATAGTGGAATGAAAGTGACCAAACTGTGATATATATATATATGTATCATACCAAATTTCACCTTTATGTATATCTACAAAGCACAAATTTAAAAAAACTATAAATAAATATAAGGAAAATCAATAGTGTAGAGGAAGTGGAAAAGGGGTAGGGAATACATGAGGGAAAGGGGAAGTACTAGGGATTGAATTGGAGCAAATTATGTTCCATACATGTATGAATAAGTCAAAATGAACCTCAATATTATTTATAATCATAATGTACTAATAAAAAGGAAAACATAAATATCAACAGTACTTTTGAAGATAAATGAATAAAAAATTATAATAGCAACACAAAAAATAAAATATTTAGGAATCACCTTAACAAGGAATGTTCAAAATCTATATAAAGAAAACTACAAGGAATTCCTAAAAGACACAAATGTAAATTCAAACAAATGTAAGACATTTCCTCCTTTTGGTTAGAATGTATCACTATCATCAAGATGTCAGCTCTCCCTGTGTTAATTTATAAATATAATGTGATCCTAATAAAAATTCCAATGGACTTTTTAAAAAGATGGTGTAAGACAAATTGACCCAAAAGTTCATATGGAAAAATAAACTCTCAAGAAAATACAGGTAAACACTTACAAGGAAGACCCTATTTCTGTCCTGAGGCTGGTTCTCAGCTAATCGTAAATATTTAAGAATTTGGTGTTCTGCAGATTAAACCATTGATAGCTTGAAACTGGTCATATTGGAAGCATTTGTATTACAAAAATTGGCGAGTGCTATGGATCCTCCTCTCTTAGAAATCCAATTTTCCCGGCATACCATTGGACTATTTCTACATAAAAATACCAGAAAGTCTCTAAAATAAAACAGACAATAAGTACACAAACAGGCAGATTAATGGAATATAAAGAGAAAGTCCTGAAAGAAATGTGAATGACTGGGACAAAGAGGTTTTTGTTATTTATTTTTTAACTAAATGATCTTGGGACAACTAGATACTCATTTGGAAAAATAAAAGATCTATTCCTCAAACCACTCATAATCTAAATTCCAAATGCATCAGAAATACAGAGAAGTAAAACTATGTAAGTACTAAAAGAAAACACTGGTGAAAATCTCTATTATCTAGATATAGAGAAAGATTTTCTATGTCTAGAAATCCAGATGCAGAAAAGGAAAAGATTTAAAATTTTCACTTCGTAAAATTTTAAAAGTGGAAGTAAATGGTATAAGTAAAATTAATGACAAATGACAAAAATGAGCGTAAATTCTTATAGTACATATCACAGATAAAAGATTAATCTTCCAAAATATATAAAAATTAAATTAATAACAGACCAAAAATCCATTAAAAATAGGCAAAAGAAATGAATAAATAATACAGAAGATATAAAAATGGTCTATTAAAAGATAACTTCACTTGTAATATAGAAATGCAAATAAAAACTACACTAAAATATCATTTTCCACCTACCATATTGGTACAAATTCACTCTGCTGAGAAGGCTGTAGGAAAACGAGCATTTACACACAGCTGGAGGGAGTGCACAATGATACCATTACAGAGAGAAATCTGGCAATATTTTAAAAAGCTACATATGCATTACTGCTTGATCCAGAAATCTCACTTCTTGGAATTTATTCTAAAAATACTTCTCCAATAATATGAAAATACCTATGCATAAGATTATTCACTGTAGTCTTGATTATAATTACAAATCATTGGAAGCCACCTATATGTCCAAGTGTAGGAGACTGGTTGAATAACTATAAAATATCCACAGAAAGGAATATTAAGCAGTCATAAAAAGGAATGAAGAGAATCTCCATCAATTTAGACTGACTTCCAGGACACATTACTAAGGGAGAAGAGCGAAGTACAAACAAGTACATGCAGTGTGCTGGTTAAGAAAGGAAAAATACATGTCTCTATATCTTTATCATAAAAATAACAAAGGAAAGGGGTAGAAGCATGTGCCATGGGATGGATGTGTACAACAGAAAATGACACTTCTCTGATGATTACTTCTTGTGGAGTTTTGACTTTTAAGAGTATGCTAATCTACACATTCAAAATAGAATTAATTAAATCAAGGAAAAGCTAGAAGAGGAAAAATGAAAGCAAGTTGAAACGAATGAATTTAATGTTATTTCAATTGAATACCATAACCACAACAAAAAGGGGGAAACAAAAGAAGAACTAATTCAAGTAATCAGTAAACTTAGTATTTAACTATATACCCTCAATAATTGGGACAAGGTAATGTAAGAGAGCAGGAAGGAAGAACTGCAAATGGATCTCAAACTTTTTAGAAGTCAGTCTGTTACTGTAGTGAAACTGGCATAGAAAATTTGAAACTACTTTAGATGCATTCTGGGACTGGGCAAACAAATAAGGTACTGATGTTGAATAAGCGCATTGATGTTGAGCCAGCATTCTCACATCATAGAATAAAGAATATACAAATACAGAATGGAATAAGGCAAGGAAGAAACCTGAGAGTGTGATCTGGAATTGAAGGAACTGGTCATTTGTGTATATGCATGCATGTATGTGCAGTGAAAGAGAAGGAGCAGGTGTAAGAGTGAATGCATGAGAGAGCACACATGCATATGAAAAGCAAACAGAGCATAAACTTAACAAATTAATTAGCTATTAATAGTGATAATGGGTGAAGATATGCTGATATTTTTTATACTATTTTTATTTTTTAACTTCATGTACACTTGAAACTATTCCAAATTAAAAGTTGTTTTATTACAAAATTTGTGACATGCAGAATATACCTAAAATATTTTCCTCTGAAAAATTAGCTTATTTCTTTCCTAAAGAATATATATTTCTCAGTGCTATAATAATTAACACTTTATAGTAAAAGGCACAATGAAAAATACTTGTTATAGAAATTTTTAAAAATCAGGGCTGAAGTTGAGGCTCAGTGGTAGAGTGCTTGCCGAGTATGTGTGAGGCACTGGGTTCGATTCTCAGAACCACATATAACTAAATAAATAAAGGTTTATCATCAACTAAAAAAAAATTAAAAAAATTTTTTTTAAAAATCAATTTAAAATATAACTTATGCAAACATTAGATGAAATATTAGACATATTTCATGTTAATATAGCATTTATGTAAAACACTAAAAATTTTGAAAATCCTTTATTTTTATGGCAACATATCTTGGTAATCATGTTTACAGATCACTCATAATGACAGACATAAATATTTGAGTTTCTTCACTCCCTCAAATATTCGCTGATAGTTTCCTCGTGGCCCCAAGAAAATGGATCCTTAAACTGACTTACTCTTCTAACGATCGATCTAGGCCTCGGTCAGGAGATAGATGGTGAACACGTTCTGGTGAATGACATTTTGTATTTGGTTTCATTGCACTCAAATGATAAGCATTACTTGAGTAATTTTGGCGGCGAAGTTCTTGTACAGCCCTTTCCCTAAAGCAAAATAGTGATGCTTTTAAATTTTATGTTCAGTGACATTAAAACTGTCATAAAACTGTGACTCAATATTTTAAAATATAACCTTCATGAAATTACTAAAACCTACTGTTACCTAAGAAAACAATGCTTTCCTAGCTAGATATTGTATAGAGATAAACTTACCTTTCAAAGCGTTCTGTCCCCAGCTGTCTTTTAGTAATATCTAAATCAGCTTCCAGTTGCGTTACAACATTTCTGAACTGGGCCACATCTCTACTCTGAATGGCCCTGTGTAAAACAAAGTAAGAGTGAAACCCAGTTAAACTTAAAATATGGCTATGACTCCTAGAGTATATTAAACCATGTGGGCAATGGTTTCTCAGCTGGATCCAAGTCACAGCATGATTTTTATGGACAGATTTATTAGTACATATGAAATATGCCAATTTTAGACATATTAAATGTATAAACTAGCCTACTTGAAGAGCCTAAGTGATCCCAGTCCCATTCAATTAGTTAAAACTTTTCTGATTCCCTATGCATATATGATGTAAAGTTACCTATATTTCCTATTTACTGCAAATAGTTTTTATAAAAGTACTTTCAAGTATTATATCAGCATAAGCAGTAGTATGAACAAATAATACTGGAATTCACTAGTATCATGATTAATATGGCTTTATACATATATATACACACACACATATATATTCAATTTATATACATCAATTCAACCAAGTACTTTATACACACTTATAATGAAATAAAATTTGTTATGTAGAACTGTTACACAAAAACTCTTCAGTTTGACAGAATCTTCTTAAGGCTAAACAATGCCTCAAAAACTCTTTGATAAGGCACACTATCATATTAGTGATAATATGGCATATAATAGGCATATTATCTTTGTTTAGACAATATAGGTATTAATAGTCAGTGCAAAACACTCCAAGAAAGATAATGACAGATGAATTCTGCTTGCTCAGAACATTCTATTCTCTTTGCTTGCTTTCAAGACAGCTGCTGAAATACAAACTTTAGAGACTGAAAAAACAAATGATTATCACACTAGTTCTAAGTGATATAATTTACCAGTCATTCTAAAACAGTGTATCCCTTATGGTAGGAGTTTTCGTACACGTTACTGAGGCAGCTTGCCACCTACCAGCTTCAAAAAGGGCTCCTACAAACCCAGCTGAAGTTATCCCAACAGTCTAGCTAAGGTAACTGAAAAGAATGATTCAGTCACAGCTGCCATGACCTAACAGCAGTTTGTGAAGGAAAATGGCCCTGGCTCTGCATCTTTGCTTAGTCAGGAGCTCTCAGTAGTAGCTGATTGCCAAGAGCATGATTCCTAACCTTCTTCAGATCCTAGGTTAAGAAGCAAGGACAAAGCTGTGGGGCTTGAGAGATAAAAGAATTCCTTATCCTCCAGAAAGATCCATGGTCAAAATAATGATTAGAGAGCCAGGAGAAGAACATGTTATGAAATAAAGACAAGTGCATAGGGGCAATTTCTCAAATCATTGTGTTACAGGAAAGGGGTGATTTTTCAAAGGACAAGCCAAACAGAAAGTTAAGAAATGAATCTAGAAGGCAGAAACCACCAATGTTTTCCTGGAAAGTAAGATTAGTTAGAGAACAATCTTTAGGAATAGAAACAAAATTTCAGGATGCACAAGTCAGAAGCTGGGTCACTGCTGTCCTTAATGAGGTCAGATGTAAACTATGCCTACCTGCTTAAATATTATAAAGAAGGGTTTGGAGAAATCTGATATTCTGTCTGGTAAAAAGCGAGGAGGAATCTCAAGGAATCTCACTTATAGAACAGTTTAGGACAGCAATGTCAATAATTTAGTTTGAAATTGTTAACTGGTAACTTAATAGTCTCTTTACACTACCCTTCCAACTTCCCACACTCCCCTCCCCAACTTTTTTTTTCTTTCATGGTTGCCACTGTCAACAATTCAAGGAGTTAGCTTTTGCCTCCTAAGAATGAAGAAATTCTACAGACTCAACATAGCAAAGAGTTAGATTAAAAGGTACTGATGATGGGGGAAAAGATAATGTTATAGATGGGACATACAAAAATATGGGCGAAAACTCCCCATTGGTAGTAAGTGTTAAGCAGGTTTAATGAAAGAAATGTTCTCTATCAAGGCAAGCATTTCCACTCCAATCTCCAGCTGGGAGTTCTAATAAAGTGTAAGCTGTACTAGGGATTCTAACAAAAACAAACAAAGAAAGTCAAAGTCACGCTCTGGGGAAATGTTCGGTATTTTGTAAACTCAGGAATTCTTCCAGGTATCTAGTATACAGAAACACTAATGACAAATGGAAAGACTAGATAGCAATATCAGATGATCCATACATACAAAAATTCTTCTGGGGAGCTGGGAACATAGCTCAGTGGTAGAGTGCCTGCCTAGCACGTGGGAGACACTGGGTTTGATTCATAAATATAAACAAAATAAGAAGATTGTGTCTATCTACAACTAAAAATATTTTTTTAAAAAATGTGGGGATGTGGCTCAAGCGGTAGCACGTTCACCTGGCATGCGTGCATGCCCAGGTTCGATCCTCAGCACCACATACAAACAAAGATGTTGTGTCCGCCGAAAACTAGAAAATAAATATTAAAATTCTCTCTCTCTCTCTCTCTCTCTCTCTCTCTCTCTCTCTCTCTCTCTCGTCTCTCTCTGTCTCTCTCTTTCTCTCTTTAAAAAAAAAATTCTTCCAGTTTCAGAGTGCTTACTTTTTTCTACTCTGGTTACATTTCCTAAAGGCAATATTTTAGATCAGACATTCTATTTTACCTAAAGCTCTATTGGGAAAAAACCCCAGCAAAGATGGTTAAATTTAGATATCTTAGATAAGAACAAACATAATACAACTAAATATAAAATCTTAGACAAATCACAATATTTGTAATCCTCAGTTTAATTAATGGAAAAGTATGGGAGCTAAATTCCCTAAATTCAGGTTTTAAAATTCTACTGATCTATAAAGAACCAAAATTTTAAGAAATATGACTTTAAGTTATTATACTGCTAGCCAACTCACATTTTATTTTCTGCCAAACAAAGGTGTTCTTTAAGAAGCTGAATTTCAGACTCTTTTTCTTGAAGTGCTATCTGAGACTGATATTCTTTGTCTCGATTGGCCACCAGCAAAGCTTCTAGATTCTGCATGGAGATTCTTTCATTTGTCATCTGACTCCTGAGGAGTTCTATTTCAGAACGAGCAGAATCTAACTCATTCTCCATCTGTACAATAATAGGAAGATATCTACACTTATTCCCATTCATTCATTTAACTGGCATATAATCAAGGACTCTCAAGTTCTTTCAATATGTTATAAACTGACAACCACTTTCAATTTCTTAGTTTGAAACTGTGTCCTCTTTCTTAACAAATATATATACCACACATACTGTATAGCATCACTTTCCCCATCCTTCTAATCAGATCAGAAAATTCATTAATTTAAGAAAATCTTATTAATCCCAAACTGCAACCACTTTTTATTTCCAGCTTTGATATTTCTGTATATATTACTGCCAGGCTGTCTGGGTGATACCTGTGACTACTGCTCTGTCTTAAGAAAGGCGAGTTACAAATACCTAGCCACTCCACAGTTAAGGAATGCAAGGGGAAAACACAAATTCCTCTCTTGCTAAACCTGTGGAAGTTTCTGAAGGTTATCTTGAACCTAAAATATGCTCTGTACATCAAATATTTCTTCAAAAGGTGGAAGACTTGTCATTACTATTTACAAAACAATTAATCTTTATAATATATGTTATAATAAATTCTATAGGCATTTAAAAAGTTAAATGTGAAAGCATAAGTTTAAAATCCAGTAAAGGGATATAAATAAAAACAAAATTGCTGGAGTAGAGACAGGTAGGTAGGTAGATAGGGGAAGAATTTTCTAAGCTAAATACAATGCAAAAATAAGTTTAACCACATAAAAAATAAACATTTTTCTAGTCATCATAAACTTAACCAAAAATTCAAAAGAAACTTTCAATTGGAAAAAAATAAACTTTGTAAATAAAATAGTTAATACCTTTATTAGTATAAAAAATCAGAAGAATGAGAAATATGAAAATGATATGATTAAAACATACAAAAAAAGCAATACAACTAAACAGCAAACATACAAAAATTTATGCTTGCTAGTGGTCAGAATGATATAAATTCAAACAAGATGCAACTCCCAGTCCAGGGTTTTTTACCTTGACACTCCTGACTTGTTGGGCTAGATAATTACTTGGTGTGGAGAGCTGCCCTTGCATTATAGAATTTTCAGCAAAATCCCTGACCTCTGTCCATTAGATACTACTAGCATTCCCCACTCTGGTCAAGGATCCAACGCATATGTAGATATTGCTAAACGTATTTCAATTGAATCAAAAGTCTATTAAAGACAATTCACAATAGCTATGGAGCCAACCTAGGTGCCTTTTGATAGATGAATGGATAAAGAAAATGTGGTATATATACACAACGGAGTATTACTCAGCCATAAAGAAGAATGACTTTATGACATTTGCTGGTAAATGGATGGAACTAGGGACTATTGTGCTAAGTAAAATATGCCAATTCCCCCAAATCAAAAGGTGAATGTTTCCTCTGATATGTGGAAGCTAACAATAAGCAGGGTGGGGAATAGAAGTTCAGAGGAGTAGATAAAAAGGAAGGAAGGGGGTATAGGAAAAGGAAAGACAGTGGAACCAATCTGACATAACTTTCCCACGTATATATGTGAATACACCAGTGAATCTCACTATTGTGTACATCCACAATAAATTAATTAAAAAAAACTACAGGTAAATGGCAGAAAGATCAATAGAGGGAGGAGAGCAAGGAATGGGGAAAAGAGGGGAAGGAGAGGTACTAGGGTTCTAATTACAATAAGATATATTCCATGCTTGTATGATTACGTCAAAATGGGTTCTATTGTCATGTACAACTAAAAAGAACCAATAAAATTTTAAAAGACACACTATTCTATCAAATTGGCAAATTTGTTAATGTTGATGAACATTAAAAGAGGCAATGGTAAGCCCGTATACTTGGATGACACTAGTACAAAATGGAGCATCACTTTTTTTGGCAACAGCTTTACTGGAACATAATTCACATTCCACACAACTTACTCATTTAATAAGTGTACAATTCAATGATTTTAAACATATTAACAGACTCATGCAATCATCACTTTAATCTAAATTACAGCTTTTTCAACTTCCCCCAAAGAGACTCAGTATTAGTACCCTGTTTCAAAAAAAGAAAAAGGAAAAAAAAAAAGGTCTGGGGATGTGGCTCAGTGGTTAAGCACTGCTGGTTTCAATCCCCAATACCAAAAGAAAGAAAAAAGCCATTAATGTTTTAGCAGATATCAGTACTCTGTTACTTTTATTGCCTCATCATATTCCATAACATTCCATTGCAGCACAGGTATGCATTCACAGTTAGGAATATTTGAATTACACTTTGGGTCTGTTATAAATAATGCTATCATGGAGAACTGTGTAAAAGTTTTTGTGTGTTCATATAATTTTTATTCTTCTTAAATATAAAAGAAGTAGAATTTCTGGGTTGTATATTAATCCTATTTTTAACATTTTTAGGAACTGACAAAATGTTTTCCAGAGTGGCCTCACTTACTTTCCACCATCAGTG